>NW_027412537.1:5567520-10367520 GCF_025532065.1 Leptinotarsa decemlineata | reverse complement strand
CTATAAATGAACTAGCATGTTCCAATATGTAACACTTGAAGTTCTTGATAAATCCGCTCGATACCAGCGCCGAATTAATATTATCAACAATCGTTTTGAATGTATCTTTCAAATACAAGAAACTTTTCAAATCATCAAAAAATTTAATTCCTTGTCAGAAAATAGCTTTTTAAAAAGATTGATGAAATAAAATTTGCTTGAGAATGTTTTGCACAAAAGTTGTAACCAAATTTTAAATTGAATGCATTAAAGTGAATGTTGGAAATATTCAACACTTTCAATAATATTGAAATATAACAAACTTTATTATTCATAGAAAAATATTCAGTATGGAAAGTTAATTTGCTATATTTTCAGACAAACGAAAGTCTATTTTTATTACCAACCATGTTTCATGGGTAAACTTTGACAGTCATTCATATATATTAATTGAAATTATATTCCCAAACTTACTTTTAGAAAGTGAATTTAAAGTTTCATTATAATTCAACAGTCATATAAATAACTAACATTTTTTCAAAGGTCAAAATTATATGCGGAATTGAAACGTTTGTTGAATTTACTCGAATAATACATTCCATTGACTATTGAATAAAAATGTTTGTTCATTGCTGAGTTGAACTATATGATTATAGATTATAGTTCAGCATAATGAATAGTAAATTGGAGTTCCATTTTCGAATACTCTGAAATCTTCAATAAATCAATCAAATCAATATCAATAAAAGCTTCAAGTTATTTAATTATAGTCTTTTTTATTCAAATAACAATTTTATTCATGTAACATTTCAAATCAAGTGTCATTTAAAATAGAATAAATTTTGCGAACAATCGTTTTTAATGTGTCGAACAAATGCATGAATCAATTAAATTCATACAAATAAATTGTTGGGTGAATAAATAGGGAAATCAATATTTGTAACAATAAAAAGTAAAACGGAGTTCCATAAATAACAGAGACTCCGGGCCATAAACACCAAAAATTTGAACCGCTACTGGTTGGAACAGATAATTGTTACCAAGATTTCGGTATTTTTCGTCATTTCAGTTTTTTGTCAGATAATGCTGCGGTTCCAGCAGGTTTCGAACTTTCGGCTAGATGGGAAGCCGCAACCATGTTAACGCAAGTGAAGCCCCATACCACTGGTTTACCGCATTTCCATGGTATTAGAGACATACCATCTGGTCATTTACCATCATCCTGAAAAAATTGAAGGCCAGGCCAAAGAAAACAGTGTTTCACAGTAATAAATTTAACATCTGGATGTCCTGGATTTCAGGACATCGCCTGCAGATGCACATCTTCATCGGCAGGAGGATGTTGCATATCAATTCATAGCGATTCAAATCCAACGTGAATCGCTACTTTCGCACAGGCACCGCTCTTAGAAATCCTTGAGCATGTTCCTGTAGTGCTCGTATTTTGTCCTTAAAAAACAGTTGACATATTTCTGTTTCATTCATTATAGTTTTTTCTATGGCATGTCGTAATACCAGGACTGCTTTTATTTTTATATTGGAGAAAACTGTAAAGATTTCTCAGTCTCGAATGAAAAGACCATCTGGAACTATTCATTGACATGAGGATGAGCCAGCCTGACTCCTATTTTTATATAAACGCTTACTAGGTAAACAGGAATTTGAATTGGATATATTTTATAGAGTGAAGGTCGCCTTTCCCTGTTTTGAATAGTGTAAAAACAAACACCAGAAAAATTATAGCTTCTTAGAATGCGAAGTATGTTCCATTCTTACTATCAATTTTGCGGGAAATTTTCAAATATTCTACATAAAAAATAGTCACAATAAACTGTATTCAGAATTAAAAAACTAATGAATACAGTTTATTGTATGATTTTCAGTATAAAGTGTTTTACAAAAACCGTGACATGTGTTTCGGTACACAATAGCTTCCTCCAGCATAAACTGAGAGTTACTTCTAAATTACATCCATTTTATACTCTAACCTAGTACCTACTCGTCTACATTGATAATGATTCTACCTGTAAAGGTCAGGTATGAATTCATTAACAATATCAATGAATTTTTCGAAAGTATACCTGTAAATATACCTAAATATTTTTTTACCTGCACATGAATATATTCAATAATAGCGAGTTATTCAATTCAGTCTGATCGTTCATGAGATTTTCAAACCTTTCTTCTGGAAATGAAGGGGTTTGTATTCATGGTTGAACTCATGTCCCTCTGAGATTAAATGACTGGCATATGTGGAATATATTTTTCCATTCAAAAAACTATATTTGTGTTCCTTTATGCGGGCTTTGAACGCTCTTCCAGTTTGACCTATATAAAACATCGGACCTGACCCACACGATAATTTATACACTCCTGATTTTTCTGAAACTGAACTTTTATCTTCGTTATTCTTAATGTGCATGCTTAAGTTGTTATTGGTTTTGAAAACAGTATTTACACATTTGCTGTGCAGAAAATCTGAAATATTTGTAGTGGGTTGCTTAAGTAGGTTAAGGTTCTATAACTTTTATCCGTTTCTCTTCGAATTGGGTAAACTTCTTTCAAAGTTTGACTGTATAACTTTTGTGATAATCAAGAATGTATCAGACATCTTTCGTAATCATTGTTGACGGCTATTTGCTTAATTATATTCAGTTCTTTATTGAAATTCGCCTCTGACGAGGGCATATTTATCAGTCTGTGGATCATACTGTTGAAAGCTGATACCTTATGCTGATATGAGTGACTGGACGAATTATGAATGATAATATCTGTATGTGCCGGTTTATGATGAATAGAAAAATCATGTTTGTTGTTAACTTTTGTTATTGTCAAGTCCAGAAAATTTATCGGACTCAAAGTCTTATGAACGATCAGACTGAATTGAATACTTTGCCATTATTGAATCTGTTCATGTGCAGGTAAAAAATAGTTAGGTGCATTTACAGGTATACTTTCGAAAAATGTATTGATAATGAATAATGATAATGAATTCATCTGACCGTTCAGGTTATAGTATAAAATGGTTGTAATTTAGAAGTAACTCTCATTTAAGCGAAACACGTGTCGCGGTTTTTGTTAAACCCTTCATAGTGAAAATCCTACAATAAACTGTATTGATTAGTTTTTTAATATGGATTTTCATCAAGTATCGGCCAGTTCTATTCAATTGTATTCAGAATGTTGCAATTGAAGTAGATCCAAAAGATGTAAATTTCACTGTGACCTTGACGAAACAATTTAAATTAGTTATTCGTACTTCATTTCAGAAATGTGTGATTTTCAATGCAGCCATTCATGAATTATCTAAAACAAATTTTGTTTGTGATAATGATCTTGCATAATTTCACCTTGACATATTCCAACTTTATCTGAATCATCTCGTTTTTCATAAACAGTTGAAAACTAGAGCAACTCATAATTCATAAAATAATAACTGCGGACTTGTCATTATTCAAAATTCAAATTAAAAATGCTATGACATCGTTGAAATACTAGTTAATTGCTAATTATGAGAATTTGTGACAACCAAAAACCAGTGCAGATTATTAATGGTTTTATTTATGATGTCGTTCATAAATTTGCATTGGAATTCATGAATTAAGCGTCTTATATTGACATTTCAATTATATTTTGCTGCTTCTTTAGATAAAATGATTTTTCACAATCTACAAAATGTCAAGAGCTTTTAGAAAATATTTAGAAACGAACACAGAACAAGTCACCGTAATGTCCTTAGTGGGATCTTTCGATCACAAACTCATTTCAGTGTTTAGTGAATTAAAGATAAATGTTGGGGAACAATCTAAGCCGTGCAAAGTTTGGCATTACAGATCTCCTGAGTGGGAGGATCTTATAGACCATTTCGGAAATTTCCCCTGGCTAGATGTTTGTTTCAGCTCTAGAAATCCATCAATTTGTGCTTCTGAAGTCACGGAAATTATTCTATCATCCATTGTTGCGTATATTCCCTTATCAATGAAACGAACTTCTAACGGCAAGCCTTGGTCCAACAAAAATTGCAAGCAAGCTGTTGCCTTCAAAAACCTCGCCTACCGGCAGTGGCGCAATACCGAACTAGGTTTGTTACGGCTCGCAACAGCTGCAAACTTAGGATAAATTATAATAATAATGAAACTTTATTTGATCAATATTAATATAATGGAACCAACCAGGAATATTGCCCGTTTTTTGAAGAAAGAAGGCGTGAACGTAGCTCACAGAACGAATAATAATCTAAGTAGATTTATTAAAAACAATAAAGACAAAACTTCGTTGTTGGATAGATCAGGAGTATATAAGTTGACTTGTGGCTCTTGTCCAAAACTTTATATTGGCCAAACTGGAAGAACATTTTCCCAAAGAATTAAAGAGCATAGAAGCAGTTTTTAAATAGAAAGACCAATTCCACATTTGCAAACCACCTATTAGCAGAAGGACATGAGTTCAATCAGGAATACGATGTGTTACATTTAGAAGAGAAGAGTTTGAAACTCAATCTTCTAGAATGTTTAGAAATCAATAGATTCAGGAATTCGGGTAATTTACTGAATGATCAATTAGAATTAAATAACTCTCTGTTACTGAATATTTTTTCAAATGTGGAAAATGGAACATAAGCCCAGGTAATTAAATTCATTACAAACTTAAGTAAAAAATCAGGTACTTGAAATTCAGGTACTTGAAATTCAGGTACCTCAAATTGTAGAATGAGGTATATATAGCATTTAATGAGTAGAATTAGTTATTAAGACACGCCCGAGGAAGCCATTGTATGGCGAAACACGTGTTGCGTTTTTTTAAAACTATCTAGTGAAAATCACACAATGAAGTGTTTTTAGAATACGCAACTTTATTTCTTCAAGACTTTTTGACTTATCCTGTTTACCTAATTTTTATTTAGTGTGGTTGATTTGGAAAAACCTTAAAACTTCTGTATTTTAATATTTTTGGTTAGCTATCTTACTGTAAGAGATAATCGACCATTTCCATACATATCAGCGACCCTCGCAAAGTGGTGGTGACAGGCGTGGTTGAAGAACTTGAGTAAGGCAATCAAATTACCCTAAAGCTTTGCGATCTAATCAAAACTGTGCCTTTCATGAAATACTTTCGAAAAAATTAGGGATTACAGGTATTTCGATTGATTAAATAAGAACCTATCTGACAAACTGCCAACAACTAGTAGGTAATGTTATGGTACTCTGTCAAACGTCCAAACTGTCAAAAACAGCTTCCCAAAAGGGTCTGTTTTGGTGGTCCAATTAGATAACGGTGGCAAGAAGAACCATATATCATTATTCGTTTGCAAAACTTTTACATGAAGATATTTGTTGAATTTTTTTGTAATATTGATATAAGAGTAGGACTCTTGCAGAATAATAGATTCATGGGAAGTAACTTTACATCAACATATTTTGAAATTGATATATTTTGGGAACTGTTGAGGTTTCTTACCTGAATGGATTATCCATTGTTTACATCTTGTGGGATCTTTGACTGGAAAACGCAAAAAACTCAAACTATGGTCATTTCTAGTTGAGAGTCCACATTTGTTGTAGACACATTTATGGCCAGACATCTGGAAATGAAGATAAAATTGTAAAAGAAACAAAAGGCTAACAACTCAATTAGGTAAATTTGCTGATAAAAATAATCTTATTATTCATAAAATTTTCATCAGTTAGTGCACATTCATCACATATTTTTAAATATAAAAGTATTTTTTGCAAAACACCAACTTGAAAATTAGATCACACACAATATTGTTCCATATGCTATGTTGTAGTGAAAGAGTGCGTAATAGGTATTCAATAGAAAATCTCCGTTCACCACTTTCCTCAGTTGTTTTATAATGAAGATCACACTAGACAATTTGGAGCAAATTGATTCGAAATGTTTCGACCGATTAAGGGTTTCATCGAGGGTAACGACCGAAGTTTAGCTTATTCTCCCATGTGATTATTTATTGAGAGGTTCAGACGATTTGTTTAAGTCTCATTCAGCTCCAAGTGATTTGCAGAGAACCAGTTTTCCGCTTTCCTCTCTACTGTTTCGATGGAAACATTTGGGCACACATCTAAAGTAGTTGAGTGAATCAATGTTAAATCTTCAGCAAATAGTATGCATGCAACTTAATGGATCGATGAAGAAAGGATAAACATGAGCCCAACGGAATCGAAGATAGCATCATTTACCAAGAGGTCCTAAACAGAGGGCTAAGGACCTCTGAGACTGAAAATGAGATAGAACCATCGAGTATGCCAACATTTTTTTGTTTTTGAGATCATTTCGTTTCGATGAGGATATACCAGTTTCAAAGCTGCGTATACCGATTTCAATTTTGAAGTGACATGTTTGTCAAATCACAATTTTGAGTCTAGATGCAAACTAATATTTTTCACGTGATTAATAACATCATCATTGATACAGGTTCGTAATATATACGTAGCCTCCATTTTCTGTATTTCATTTCCGAACAAAATGGCGTAAGACTTCGAACAGTACAAGAGTTCCAAGAATACTTCCTTGTGGTACACCTTGTTGTATGGTTAGACTAGCTGAAAGTTCAGCATGAATTTTCACTTGTTGTTGATAATTTGTTAAGCACGATTTGAGGAGTTCCAATTATGTCCCGCTGAATCCAAGGTGTATGAGTGATAATACTATCTCATGATTAATCGTTTATAGATATTTTATATTTTTCAACCAATTTTACCACGAACACTTTATTTGAATAAAATCCAAACGTATTCCTCCTGTTTTTTCTATTTTGTTATGAGAACAAGGGATATTCAGAAAAATTCTTAGTAAATGGGAACCCAGGGCGCCAAAAGCTATAGGGCCTGTCTTGGATATACTACCAGCTGAGATTATCTGCAAAAAAGTCTATACTCGCACATGTAAATAAATCGAGAAATCAAACTCGCGCACGTGTTTAATAATAATAATCATGAAGACAACGTTCTTTAACCGAATGTCTACTCCATTCAACACGCCTTGATTAAATTAGAGGCTCTATTGAATTTTCAGACGGTAATTCCCGTCTGACCCGGCACGCGTTCCTTTTTCCTTGTCTCTCGAAACGTGGATATCCGAACAAAGCAAGCGAGGAGAAAGGATTCGCTGTCCCATTATTTTTTCCGTTGTTGTTTTTCTGCCTAGATTTCCCGAAACACCTAACGATGATGGTTATGCTTTGGGCCAGGAAAAGTGAGCCGTATAAATATTTATGGGAAGGTTTGCTGTTTTTTTCATTCTAATCGGCATCTCTGATCTGAAGAAAAAATCGCAAATCCAGTATTTGTATGAAACTTTTTTATATTTTGGTTAAAAATTGTGAAAACAATAAGGGAAAATAAAATATATTTTAGAATATACTGAGACCATAAGGTCAGTAATCTAATGTCTACTACCTCAAACAGCGGATTAATAAATCATTTTAAAGTCGCTGTTCCATAGGCGTAAGTATCTGGTATCTGTAGAGTAGGGAGGGTGAGTGTAGACAGACTCACAGCACTTAGTTTCAACGTGGTTGATAATGTTTCGTAGTGTATTTCATCAGTTCGGACTTCCATTGTCTAGTATAATATAAATAAACTTGAAAACCCTGAAAAAAATTATAAAAATTGATAAGATTAACCGAAAATAATAATTTTATTAAACAAAAAACTGAAAAATTACAAAAAAATAACATACAAGCAACAACCAAACAAATATAAAAATAAAACATTGAAATATTAATAAAAGCTGAAAAATAAAAATTAAAAAATATCTATAATTGTAAGATTTCAAACCAAGTTATGTCACGACGTTTCGATTTTTATTATCCACAATCGTCTTCGGGTGATAACTGGACTTATTCCTCCGAGATCTGACTATTTATAGGTCATTCGAGTGCTTTCACCTATCCCCTCTTCACTCTTTCCTTCATTGGTTTTAGCGTGAGATGACCGTTTGGCGTTAGAGGTTTCCATATGTTACGTATCTCTATACTGGCTTGATTAAATGCGTTGTTGGACGACATATACGCGGCTTCTTTGAATTTTCTCCTAAACCAATGTTCCTCTTCATGGATGATTTCAGCTTGATGAGTCCAAACATGCTCTGCTATTCCGGATTTGCTTGTTTCTCCTCGCTGTGTGTGTTTCTTGTGCTCAGCAATGCGAACTTTCAATGGCCTCTTAGTTTCACCGATGTATGATTCTCCACACTCGCAAGGTATCCCGTAAATGCAATTCTTGGAATCGCAGTTCGCGTTTGGAGGCCTGGTTTTCGTGAGGCTGCTACGGGTAGTGATCCCAGATCTGAAGCAGGTCCTGATGTTATACTTGGATCCAATCCTTCTTATCCTTTCCAATAATCCTCTGATGTAGGGAAGTACAAGTACTGGTTGTGACGGCTTCTCTTCCTTGTGGAGTTCTTGTTGTTCTACCATCACTCTGGAGAAACCATTCCGTTGAGGGTCATTTTTGATGATGCCTAGTTCCCTTTCGAGACCTTCCTTTGTATTACAGAGCCCAAAAGCACGGTCTAGTAGTCTTGATGATTCCTCTCTTAGTCGATTGATGGTGGTTGGATTTCTGGTTCAGATACTGTCCAGTGTGATTGGGTTTTCGAAATACAGATGTTTTCCATTTTGTCGGTCCTCTTCACCAATATGTCTAAAAAAGGCAACTCGTTGTGGACTTCCTTCTCCATTGTGAAAGTGATGGAAGGACTTACGTTGTTGATGTGCTTCAGAAAGCGTCTAGTTCTGCATTCCCATGGTTCCATATTATGGGTGTCGTCAACGTATCTCAATCAGACTCGGGGCTTCATGTGGGCTTCTTCAATGGCCAGAGTTTCAAACCACTCCATATGTATATATTGGCTATAGCAGGTGCGTAAAGAATTCGTCCTTCAGTTGAAAGTAGCAGTTCCGTACACAGCATCCTAATAATTCCATGATTACTTGTATCGTTAAGTTTGTTCTATCTTTCAGGTCCCGATCTTTGGATAGTTTCTTCTGTATGATTTGAAGTGCTTTTTCGACAGGAACGTTGGTGTAGAGGCTTTCCACGTCGAAACTGATCAGTTGATCCTGCTCTTTGATTTCGATTTCCCCTAGTAGTTCAACGAAATGCCTTGAATTTTTCATTTTTTATTTCTTATATTTGTTTGGTTGTTGCTTATACGTTATTTTTTTGTAATTTTTCAGTTTTTTGTTTAATAAAATAGTTATTTCCGGTTAATCTTATTAATTTTTATAATTTTTTTCAGGGTTTTCAAATCAATTTATTTTATATCAGACAATGGAAGTCCGAACTGATGAAATACATCACAGCATTCAGGCCACATGTGACCCATTGTACATCCTCCCGAGGAGTTGTCCTCCTAGGTCATCGTCCTTCCTGTCCTTTCCAGGAAGATGAACAGGTCACTAGGAGACATCTCCTTTATATTGACAGGTGTAGGCCAAAATTCGCCGAACACACATTCTCTTTGGCAACCTTGAGGTGTCTCACGGTGGCCTCCGCGAAGGTTTAGGAATGTGCAGCGATATTACTGTCGTTGCGCGGCTTCTTCAATTTTCTTGGGGTTCCCTCTGTGGAGGTGCACAAGTGAGGGAGATTTCCTGCGGGGATAGCCGATTCCTTGCCTTCATTCAAGGCGGAGCTCTTGGCGCCCGCCGCAGGAAGTGCCCTTGCTGTTGGAGGTGATCTGCTATGTCCAGCCTCATTCCAAGCGGTAGATTGGGGTGGACATTTCTGTTCATCCCCAGCCACCGCCTTAGATTGAGGTGAGCACTTCTGACCAGCCTCGGGATTGGTTTTCGTTTTTGTTGTTTCTGTTTTTGTGTTTGTTTCATTCATGTGTCTTCCCACGAGTAGCAAGGGAAGAGTTGGTCACCTCTGGCAGAGCCCCACATTACCATAGGTAGGCTGATTACAATGTGGTTTTGCCCATTTCCCCAAGGGGATGTTCGTGACATCGTGACCGTAAGGTCACATTGGCATCCCCGCCAGGGCCTCTAGTCCCCTGGCCGTTCCCCTATCCGCCACCTCAGGACGCGACCGATAGGTAGCTCAACCCACGGGATAGGCGTGAGTAATTCAGTCGGGTAAAAAGTGGAAAATGTAGTATTTATTTCAAACATTCAATGTTGTTGTTTTGATTGGTTTCCGGGTTTTGCCGTGATTTCCTTTGATTACAATTCCAAACGTTTCAACTGCAACTGTGGCAGTCATCTTCAGTAGCGTGGGTGAAGTTCTCTTCTTTTGACGTTTCGTCTGAAACGGCACGTCAAGAAGAGTACTTTGACCACGCCACCATTAAGAGAGTCATAGTTACGACCGCACCGGGGGGCCTGGGGGGCCGGTTAGGCCCCCCAGACGTACCCTGGCGTTGGATGCGATCGGGCGTGGAGGGGTGGATTTTCGGGAAATCCTTGCGGGTACCGCCCCTCACCCCACACCAACAGGATTTCGCAGGGCTTCCTCCCGCTCACCGAACCCGGAATTGCTTCCTTACATCTACTTAGTGTGGCTAACCAAGAGACAGGACCATCGGCAGCGTTCGACCGAACGTTCGTACAAGTTAACTAAGCTCTTCTTTCGCCAGAGAGTGCTCGCGTCGCACACCTGCCCCCGCCAACCATGCCAAATTAATTGGGAATATGGTCCCGGAAGTGGCCGGCCGGGGTCCTAAGCTCGGATACTAGTAGCTCCGTCCAACCGGGTTCCGACACCTCAAGCGTCTGCCTTGGTGCCCTCCAAGGCTAGACTCGGATACTAGAGCCCGGAAGGACCGCAAGCCTCGACACCTCGAACGCTTGGATCCGTACAGAAGCAGGCGAGGATCACGGAACAGCATAAGCCGTCCAGTGCCTCATAATGGGGCTGCAATGCACCCATGAATGGATTACCGCAGCCCTGTATCCCTTTACCTGCTAGCGGAGCCGCTGCCCCTAAGAGGCCAACGCCAGTTGGAGATGAGGCTCACTAGCCTCCAGCCGCGAGCGGGCACTCACCTCCCCCCTAGAACTCATGTTAGGAAAGTTCCCTTTCCAACGTTTGATGAGTAACCGTCGAGGACTCTCGCGAGCATCCTCTACCACACATTGTTGGAATTGTTTATTATAATATATCGATGTTAATATTTTATCTCCCTATAGGAATAATTTTGTTTTTGGTAACTATTGTATAGAGTAGAGTTCAGTTGTTAAAAATCATTAATTAAAAGTCATTACGAGAAAAGTCAAAGTCTATTTTTAAAACCGATAAAAGAATAAGAATCCATCCCATTTACAATATTTGGCGACCGTGACAGGACATAAAAGATGGATAGTTTGAAGAAAAATAGGCAGCAGTTGAGGAGACTTTTCAAAAAATCTGTTGAAGCGCTTGATGGAGCTTTGAAGCTGAGAGATTCGACCAAAGATGATTTACTGTTTCTACTGAGACAATTGGAGGATAAGAGTAGCAGATTATTCGAGGCAGATGAAGGAGTTAAAGAAAAATTGTCATTAGAAGCCATCGATGATATTGAATTAGAAGAGGAGTACGACGAGGTAGAATATTACAGAGACGAACTGATAAAATATAAATCCAAATGCGAATTCCGATTGAACGAGATTACGAAGACCCAAGAAGATAATTTGAGCTGTGCCAATTTCTCTATAACGGAGAAAATTCAGAGAAAATTTCATTTACCAAGAATAGAACTGAAGAAATTCGATGGGAACGTGAAGAACTGGATTGGGTTCTGGGGACAATTCAAGAAGATTCACAACGACCCAGAAATAGATAATGAAGACAAGTTTCAGTATCTTTTACAAGCGACGGAAAGTGGTTCAGTTGCTCGAGATTTAGTAGAAAGTTACCCCCCGTCTGGGCCCAATTACATTAAAGCCATTGACCAGTTGAAGACTCGTTTTGCCAGGGACGAATTCCTAATCGAAGTTTACGTAAGGGAACTATTACAACTTGTACTGCAACAATCTTCAAAAGCTAAAACAGGTATGTCTCTTTCCAATCTGTATGATAAACTTGAAACCCAGTTAAGAGCTTTGGAATCCCTAGGAGTTACTAGCGAAAAATATGCGGCTATGCTTTTCCCTCTTGTAGAATCGGCTTTGCCTGCAGAAGTTTTAAGAACTTGGGAAAGACATCGTAATTTCAATCAACGAAATGAGAAGGATGATAATGACACTTCCAAAGGTACTAATTATTTGAATATGTTATTAGGTTTTTTGAAAATGGAGGTTGAGTCAGAAGAACGAATAAATTTGGCACAAAAAGGATTTGGAAAAGGACACGAGCACAACAAATATCATGACAGTAAGAATAAATATTTTCCAAAACAAGGTGAGCCCGAATTATATACAGCAGCTGCTTTGTACACAGCTAATCCCAAAGATTATTTAAAAGATAAGCAAAATAATTGTTTATTCTGCGATTTGAATTCACATGCAAGTAAGGATTGTTTGAAAGCTCAAAGTCTTTCAATTGATGAAAGAAAATCTAGAATAATGAAAAAACGTGGATGTTTTTCTTGTTTAAAATTGAATCACATTAGTAAGAATTGTCGAGCTGTAATTAGGTGTTTGATATGTTCAAAGAAACATTACCCCATTTTATGTCCTAATTTGCATGTGAAGAAAGGTATCACTGATCAAGATGATAAAAATCCAAACAATAAGGTTGAAAATACTTTAACTAACAATTTTTCGAACGAAACTCTATTGCAAACGGTTGTTGTCAAAATTGTCAATAATGACAAACAGAAATTGATTAGAACGTTACTTGATTCAGGATCGCAAAGATCATATATTTCACGACACTGTGCAGCTGAATTACGATTGGATAGTGTTCGTCAGGAAAATATTGTACAAGGTGTTTTTGGTGGGTTTCAGTCAGAACCAAAAATACATGATGTGTATAATATTATTATTCAAAATCCAAATAATACGTTTGAAACAGAAGTGAATGTGGTGGAACAAGTGAAAATATGTAACAACTTACCTCGTTTGATTGATTTATCCGTTATAGACTATTTAAAACAAAGAAATATAATTTTGAGTGATACTAGAAACTTTGATGTTTCAAATGAAATACAATTATTATTAGGAGCCGATGTTTTTGGTAAGCTTTTGACAGGAAAAATCGAAAATTTGATGAATGGCTACGTTGCTCTCGAAACTTATTTAGGTTGGACAATAATGGGTCAGAGAGTAAGTGAATGTTCGACATATTCTACTATATTTGCCGGTTTTACTGAGTTTTCCATTGCAGATCTATGGAATTTGGATGTGATAGGAATAAAAGATGTTGCACATATCAAAACCAAAGATGAACATGAAGAAGAAGTTTTAAAGAAGTTTAATCAAACGATAACTTGGAAGGAGAACAGATATGAAGTTCATCTACCTTGGATTGAAGGTCATCCAGAAATAATGAGAAATGATGAAATGGCCAATTCTCGGTTGATGTCTACTACAAAAAAGTTAAGAAATACAGGTAAATTACAAGAATACGAAAAAATTCTTCATGACTGGGAAACACTGGCAATTATTGAGGAAGCAAAACAAGCTGAGGACAAAAAAGTACACTATTTACCACATCACGCTGTCATTAAAGATGTCAGTATAACCACAAAGGTGAGGCCGGTTTTTGATGCTTCGGCAACTGATAAGAGAGGTGTATCTTTAAATGGGTGTCTAGAAAAAGGTCCAAATATGATTGATTTAATCCCATCACTTTTAGTTAAATTCAGATTAGGAAAGATAGGAGTAACAGCTGACATTGAGAAAGCATTTTTACAGATCAGTGTTACTGAAAAGGATCGGGATTTTCTAAGATTTCTTTGGTGGCAAGATGATTCATATGAAAAAATAAAATTTTTTAGGCATCGTCGAGTAGTTTTTGGTTTGAAATGTAGTCCATTCCTTTTAGCTGCAACTATCAACTACCATTTATCTAGATCACCTCCAGAATTCCAAGACACAGCTTATTTGTTGAAGAAATCGTTTTATGTAGATAACTGTTTATGTAGTTTTGATTCTGAGAAAGATATGAATAAATTTATTATTGAATCCAAACAATTAATGTCTTTGGGAGGCTTCAATCTTAGAGATTGGACTTCCAATTCCAATTCAGGCATGAAAGATGAAGTAGCTCAAAATGAAAATATATATGTTTTGGGATTGATTTGGAATTTTCATAATGATGAACTCTCGTGTGATGTAAACGCACTCATTCAATTAGAAAACACTCCAAGAACGAAAAGAGGAATACTATCAGCAGCACATAGAGTATTTGATCCGATAGGTTTTACATGCCCAGTAACACTTATTCCAAAATTATTATTAAAAGAAATTTGGAATCTAAAAGTTGCTTGGGATGAAGTTTTGCCAAGTGATATTGTAAAACCGTTCGATATGTGGTTGAAACAAATACATTTTCTCAGTCTGTGTAAAATTCCAAGATCACTCAGTAGTGGCCAAAGAGTTGATTATAACCATGCAACGATTCATGTGTTTTCGGATGCTAGTAAATCTGCTTATGCTTGCTGCGTATTTCTAAGAAATGTAGTGGAAGGAAGAGTGTTTGTTGAACTTGTTGAGGCCAAATCAAGAATAGCTCCTAAAAATATAACCCTACCTAGGTTGGAATTGTTAGCCACTGTTATAGGGGTCAGACTTTGGAAAACTGTAAAAAGTGTGAATGAACTGAGTGTTCTGAAAACGTACTTCTGGAGTGATTCGATGGTTGCTCTCACATGGATTAAAACACAAGGTCACTGGAATACTTTCGTAGGTAACAGAGTGAAAGAAATAACTTCAGTGAGCAATGTTAATGATTGGCGACATGTACCTGGTCACTTAAATCCGGCAGACGTTGCTTCAAGAGGTTGCTCGAGTAAGACTTTGGTTGAGAAACAATGGTGGAAGGGACCAGAGTGGTTGAAGAATGATCCAAAACACTGGCCAAACGTAGAGATTTACTGTACGAATGATGAAGTTGATAAAGAAAGAAAAAAGACTGTAACTTCTTGTGTCAGTAATCAAAACCAGTGGTTTACACAAATATTCAAATATTTTTCTGTATTCACGAAAATTACTAGGATGATTGCTTGGCTATTCAGATTTTGTTATAATGCGAATAAAGAGAATCATAGAAAATCAGGTCCATTAACTTTCGATGAAATTGAACATGCTGAAATTTGTTTATTCAGAGCAATACAGAATGAAAGTTTTTCTGAAAATATGAACGTTCTTCAAAATATCAATTTGTTTCGTTCAGAAGATGGTCTGTTGAGGGTAAAAACTAAATTAATCCTAAGTGATGATTCATTTGATTTCAAATATCCTATTATATTGCCATACAAACACGAACTTGTAGAAAGAATGATTAGACAACAACATCGAATACATTGTCATATAGGAGTCCAAACTCTTCTAGGATTATTGAGAGAAAAATTTTGGATACTGAAAGGAAGGAAGTTTGTCAAGGATGTTGTGGCAAAATGTTTGATTTGTATGAAACATAAGAAAAACCCCGCAGATACACCGTATGCACCGTTACCTTTGAATAGAATCAAACAGTCTTCACCATTCCAAGTAACTGGTGTGGATTTGGCAGGACCGCTTTTTCTTAAAGGAGGCGAGAAATCTTGGATTGTTATCTTCACGTGTGCGGTATACAGGGCAGTACATTTTGAATTAGTGCGATCCCTGTCTACTGAGGATTTCTTGATGGCACTCAGACGATTCGTGGCGAGAAGAGGAAATATTTCTGTAATCTATTCGGATAACGGTGGGAATTTTGTAGGTACTTGGAATTTGCTGCAGAAAATTTCGTGGAAAGAGATTGAAGAGTATTCGACAACTAGAAAAATTAAATGGATTTTCAATGCTCCAACTGCTCCTTGGTGGGGAGGATGGTGGGAGCGAATAGTCAGAATTATAAAGGAACTATTGCGTCGTAATTTGGGAAAATCATCGTTAAATTACGAAGAACTCATGACTGTTTCGTGTGACTGTGAAGCAAATATTAATGCTCGACCTCTCACATATATCTCAAGTAGCGAAGAGGATCTGATTCCATTAACGCCTTTGATGTTTATCAGTTCAAACTCAAGCACCGATACTCCAGAGTTGGATATGGTTGATAGAGGTCATCTACTGAAAAGGTACAAGTATCTGCAAAAACTTCGAGAGGGCCTTCGTAGTCGATTTAGGAAGGAATATCTGGCAGAATTAGTCCATACTGGTCAAAAAAGGGTAACTTCACTCAAAATTGGAGATATTGTACTCATTGGAAGTGACAACAAAAAACGAGTAAACTGGCCATTGGGGAAAATTTTACAACTGTTTCCAGGAAGAGATGGAATAGAAAGGGTAGCACGTGTTAAAACAGAACGAGGGGAATTAATTCGTCCTCTTCAGCGATTGTTTCCATTAGAAATTGAGGCAGACACGGCGAACCAATTAAAGGAGACTAGAGAAGGGGATACTAACGAGATACCAGAAAATCGAAACGTAGAAAACAATAGCATATACAATGGAAAGGTAACACAGCAAGGAGAAGATGAAGAGGGAGAAAATAGATGCGAAAGAAGACACCAAGATGCGACGGCTTCATCACAAGTAATAACAAGATCTGGAAGAAGAGTGAAGATACCGAAGCGTTTTGGGTTGGAATGATTTTGCAATTAGATTGCAAAATGGGGGGAGAATGTTGGAATTGTTTATTATAATATATCGATGTTAATATTTTATCTCCCTATAGGAATAATTTTGTTTTTGGTAACTATTGTATAGAGTAGAGTTCAGTTGTTAAAAATCATTAATTAAAAGTCATTACGAGAAAAGTCAAAGTCTATTTTTAAAACCGATAAAAGAATAAGAATCCATCCCATTTACAATACACATCATATGTCGAAGATGTCGCGCCCATTACCCGTCTAGGTGCGGGATAGGGCGGTTCATCAACAACTTTTGGGTGTACGCCGTGTGGTCTGCACCGCATACCCTTACGTTACCCCAAGGGGCACTCATGTTAGGAAAGCTACCTTTCCAGCGTTGGATGAGTAACCGCCGAGGGCTCTTGCGAGACACCTCTCCCACACATCTAGCTTGAAATCGGCCAACGCCTGTTGCCCGCAGATGCGGGATAGGGTGGTTAACCGATAACTTTACTGGGTGAGTGCCGTGTGGTCTGCACCGGGGGACTGTCAAACACCCATAAGAGAGAGACAGTGATCCCCCGCCACTCACCCCGACAGCCTACATTCCTATATTCAATGTTGTTGTTTGATTTGTTAGGAATCACACGTTGAAAGGTAAGACCTCGTTAGTCCTTAGCTCGCACAAGTTTTGACTTCTTAGGGTTGTCGCTCATAGGGGTGTGACAGCTGGTTAACAGAGAAACAAATTTCAAACATATTTTTTTAAAACATATAACTAATCTCGGAGGACATTTGATAGTTGTATACATACGGTGGGTAACAAAAATATAGAACAATGGCATTAATAATTGGTAGATTTTTGTTAATCAAACATCAATAATTGTTTTCATTTTTGAATTTCGATTAAAATTTTCAGTATTTTCAATGCAAAGCACTTTTTAATGCATCATTCAGGTATACAGGCCGTTTCTTTTATCATGTGGTAACATTGCTATATTCTAAACCGTAACAGATACGAAAAAGATTAAATGGGAAAAAAGGTAACCGTCATCTGGAACAATACAATGGTCGAAGAAAATTTACGGGAACTCCCTTCCCGAGTTATCCGGGGAAAACAAAAAATGCGTTTTATGTTTTTTTTCGAATGAAATTGTTATTTCGGAGAATATTAAAAAAAATGTTATTGTGTACTATGATTATGTAATAATAAATATTCGATTGAAAGTTTCGTGTCAACATGACCACCATTAACTTTTTTTTTAAATACGGATTTGTCTTTTTTATTACAGATATTGATGAAGAAATAAATTCACGATACAAGGGTATGTCACATTTGATATTTTTATAGCGTTTCATTTGAAATAACTACCATCATCAGTGGCAATTTAAAATACGGTCCTGTCGTTACTTCTTTTGTAAATTGTTTTGATTTCTTCAAAATATAATTCAGAGAACCCCTAACACAATGAAATTTTGTTTTGGAAATTTTTGTATTGCCGTAATCCTCCTTCCAAGGCTTATTTCTTCATAATCACTCATATCTCGTAATATTTCTATAACTCTCTATCCTGAAAGTAACGAAAATATCGGTTTTTGGTCAAAATTGAGTTATTGCATGATTTGGTATGATCAAATAACATCTCAATTCATTTATCATCTTAAACGCGTAGGCTTTGCTTGGTTTCTATGGCAGAAAAATGAATGCGTTGTTGATATCTGTTGAGAACTGTCAGACGTTTATGAACATATCAAAGATGTATTCAAATGATGAAATAAATTGTTTTTCTGTTTGATTGTTGTC
Source organism: Leptinotarsa decemlineata (assembly GCF_025532065.1). Taxonomy (NCBI): domain Eukaryota; kingdom Metazoa; phylum Arthropoda; class Insecta; order Coleoptera; family Chrysomelidae; genus Leptinotarsa; species Leptinotarsa decemlineata. Next base: position 10,349,069 of record NW_027412537.1, on the reverse strand, counting down.
ACTGATGGTGGTTATTTCAAATAAAACACTATAAAAATATCAAATGTGATATACCTTTGGATTCTGAATGTATCGCTTTATCAATATCTGTAATGAAAAACACAGGTATTTAAAAAAAAAGTTGATGGTTGTCATGTTGACACGAAACGTTTTATCGAATATTTAATATTACATTGTCATAGTACACTTCGAACACGATAACATTTTTCTTTTCTATTTTCTGATATTCTCCGAAATAACAATTCCATTCGAAAAAAACGAAAAACAGTCGAGAAGGGCGAGAGTCCCTATAAATGTTCTTCGACCATTGTATTGTTCCCGATGACAGTTACCTTTTTTCCCATTTAATCGTCTTCGTATCTGTTACGGTTTAGAATATAGTAATGTTACCACATGATGAAAGAAACGTCCTATATCTATGCATGTATAAAAAAGAAGATGCCGTCATAATTCGATCCGATGGTATAGTGCTTTATTTAGGTACTTCATTACCTGAAGGATATGAATTTGTGATAAACCCCTTGCGTCTCACTCAAATTTGTTATTAGTAAATGAAGTGGAATGGCCACTTCAGTTTTCACTCCAGTAGAATCAATAAGCAAATGTGCTTTTTCTGTTAATGATGCATATGATGCTCTCATACTCCAAAATTCTTTGTGGTTCCAGTTATGTCCCGCTTGCGTTTACGCAGTTATTTTTATCAAGTACTTTCTTGGTTATTCATATTTTGTCTTCAATCGAGGACCCCCTGCCCGGTACTGACGATGCCCAACAGGCTGAAACAGCTGTCTAACCGGTTGCTCTCAAATTGAAGTCAATATGGTAGTCAGAGAAAAAATCGAGCTGCAATATTCGCGAAGGAAAATTATGCCTGTTGATAAAAAGTAAAAACTTGCAGAAAGAAATACCGACCCTAAAGAAAATAATGGGAGCTTTGAAAGAAGACCAAAGCATGTCTCAATAATTGGCAGAAAAAAAATGTAGAAATTTTTCAAAGGAATAAAATTTCAGCTGGGAGGAACACAACACAAAATTGCTCTCAAAGGAAAATGATGAAATTATTAGCTGGGTGAGACATTACCTGAGGCTGATAAGAGAATTTTGACGTGAGAATAAGAAGATTTATTATCTGTACGAAACTTGGCTTGACGAAGGATACATTTTTGGAATAAAAACATTATAATTTCATGTGAAGGGTTTCTAGGGGGTTGGTATACGTCTACATGATTGAAGTTGTCTTCTAAAAAAGATAAGCGACTCATTATCACCCACACTGGAAGTGTTGATGGTTTTGTTGTGAAATGCGATGTGTTTGAAGAATATTTTGAGCAAATGCTAGACGTCATTTCACCTAACTCTGTGATTGTGATGGATAATATAAGATTCCAGAAAAATAATACATGGAAAAAAGGGCATATTATTGCGTAGCTTCGACAAAAAAATATACAGTTTTGTGAAAGTACGGTTGAAAATGAACTATTTTCCATAGTATGTTCAAATGAAGCGTATTTCATGAAATATGTAGTCGACAGGATGGCACAGAAACAAAATATTATTATTCTGCTTCTGCCCCCTTATCACTGCGAACTCAATCCTATTGAATTCGTTTGGGCTCCAGTGAAGGGTTTCCTTGCATGAACAAAAAGACATTTGAAATAAAAGATGAGGAATAGTTTTTAAAGAGTCCTTAAAAAATGTCGATTCCGAAAATTCATTGAACATATAAAAGAAGAAAACATGTGGAAAAAAGACTATTTAGTTAGTCGAATTTATCTAATGATAACACAACGTAATTTTTGTTCATACCTAATATCTTTTCAGATAGGCAAACCTATTCATCATTATGATAATATATAAAATTAAAATGTTATAGCAATATTGATTGTTTACAAATAAATAAACACAGTTGGTAATTATAACGATCATATACCCGAAAGAACGCCACTGCCGCTAATAAAACGACCCGAACGCTCATAAAATATTTTTTTTGAGATATAAAGAAAAGGGTAGACCCGGTATAGTATTATAAACCTACCTGTACCAGATGTGGCATATCATAACGGAACCACAATTTTTTTGAGCACATAGCGTTTTGCATTCATAATCAGCATTTATTACTTGATACTATCAGGAAAGAGTATAGAAGGAATAATAATAATAATAAACGTCTTTATTACCTACAACCACACAAAAAAAAAACAATATTGAGTTTCAACTATATATATAAAGTTATAGTAAAAGGCGAAGTTCAATGTTCGCAGCTATGCAAATAACTGCTAAATTGTTCTTCAACTTAACCTAAAAAATATCTGCATGGGTACGGAAGTAGCATACCATCAACATAAGTATGTGAATACATGAATAAATATCAGTGACTGGTGATAATACAAAACTATCGCTCAGAGAAGAAAAAAAATTGAAGAGATAGAAAAGCGGAATAGTGAAACGTTCATCATGTTAATGATGTTAATGATAATGATGAATGATGATTTTAAACTGATAGGGTGACAGTTTTTTAAAAAGTTCAGGAATAGCATTGAATACTTTAGCTATCTGTTAACTGAAGGACCGTTTGAATAACTGGGTTTTGAAAACGGGAGGTGTTAAAGAGCCTTTGAACCTGATGTTAATATTATGAACATCGGTTCGAAACGTCACTTTCCTAGGCAGGTAAGAAGGGATTTTATATGGAAGAATATTGTGATAGAGTGGTTTTCTCCTATTCTCCATATTTAGCCATCCTACTTCCTTGAGCTTGTGAGATATTTTGTTTCTTCTTCTTATTCCATATATAAGTCTCAAACAAGAATTCTGGCAAAGTTCAATTGTGCTAGTACTAACCTCTCACACAACATTTTTTCAATTCAATTGATAGGCAGTGCCTATAGTTTGAGGGAGGCAGGCAACATGAAGTGTATCTGCATTTATGTGAATTTCAACCGAATTGATGATTTTACTTCTATTGATCTTTGATCCGAAAATGATAACTTTAGATTTTTCTGTGTTAACAAATAGCGAGTGTGAAGTTGCTAGTTCAATAAAGTGTCTAATATCAGAGTCTGTGACTCCGCAGGCTTCTTTGACATCGTCTGGATGAAAACTGTGATGAAATGTACATTACAGGTTTCAAGTTTCCTTAGCAAGGTTGACGAGTAAATAGTAAAGAGCAATGGACCCAAAACTGATCTTTGTGGTACTCCTGCCTTCAGTTTCAGATCATTCGACACTTGAGAATCCAACCAAACGTGCTGCTTTCTACCTTCCAAATAATTGCCCATACGTTTGACAGCGTTATCAGATAACCCCATATAATGTAAGATATTTAGTAGGAGTTCTGAACTTTTTTGTTAATCCGTTCACTTGAGAGATACTTTGTGACGACTTTTTCTCATTTTTAGTCTGCTGCAACGTACTGACCAATGTTTGTTCCAATAGTTGGAACAGTAGAGGTACCTCCTGACGTGAACCAGTACGAAAGAAAGGTCTCAATTTCGTGCTACAATAAAAACTGGATGCTCAAAAAATATCTGGTTGTCTGTTTCTTATTTCGGTTGTTATTATATTCACAGATCTTCCAATATACATGTATAGGGTCTTTCATTAAGCGCTTTCTATTTTCAAATGTGAATAAAACAAAGTGTGTGTGGAATATAAAATCGTTCAAATGTCTGCCGCGGCTTCTCCGGGTGGATCGCATCCGAAACGTCCAATTTTCCATGGCTCCATGACCGATAGCATGGGTTATGTTGGCATTGAGGACTGCTGTGGTTTGTGGCTTATTCGAAAACATCTGCGACTTGATAAATTCCCACAAAAAAGTCTAACGGGGTCAAATCGCAAAATCTACGTGGCCAATTCACGTCACCTCCACGTGAGATGATCATGCCCTCAAATCGCTCGTGCAGAATATATGATGTGACATAACGCCATCCTATTGAAACCACATATCGTTGGTCTCCAGATAATCCAATTCAGGCCGAAAGAAGTTGATAATCATCGACCTATAGTGCTCGTCGTTGACAGTGATGGCCTGTCCAACGTCGTTCTCGATGAAATATGGACCGATGACACCTCCAGCCAAAATCCACACCAAACAGTGACTTTTTCGGGATGCATTGGACGCTCTTGGATCTCATGTGGATTGGTATCGTCCCAAATTCAACAATTTTTTTTGTTTACGTACCCATTCATACAGAAATGGGCCTTATCTCTGGAGATGATTTTTCGATGAGAATTAGGGTCACCAACTGCTCCAGAGCCCATTTACAGAACAGAAGTCGTTGTCTATGGTCGTTTACCTTCAGTTCCTGGGTCAGTTGAATTTTGTACGGGTGCAAGCCCAAGTCACGACGCCATATTCGCCACGTTGAGATCTGCGAAAGGCCAAATCTCCAACCTTTCTTCGATGTTCCAGGCTATCAAGGTTGCACGTGATGTTCGCGTCTCCAATCAGGTGGATTGCTTTTTTTCTGGATAGAATCCAGTAACTTTAGGGTATGTTTGGGGGCTTAGCTCCATACGCGAAAACAATAATCCAAAAAAGGTCTGATCTGAACTTTATAAATTGCTGAGGTGTGTAAAGTTTTCTGGTTCGGAACAGTGTTCAAAGATTTCGAGAAGTAGTCTTTGCAATTCCAGCGACATGATTGCGTCAAGACAAATTGGTGTCCATTTTTTTTAACCCCTAACTAACTTATCGAAGCAGAAACTGGAATTGTCTGACCTGACATTATTATATCCGGTGCGGAGACATTTATCTTCTTGGAGAAAACCGATGGCTGGGTTTTTGTGACATTGATAACATTGAATTGTACTCAGTTATTTTCACCCCAATTCGAAATCACTTCTAGATCCTCATTAAGATATGCAACCTCCTGCTGCTGGTGAAGACGTACCTTCGTAGTCGATGTCCTGGAATCCAAATGGAATGACGAGACAAGGGTGCTATCGTCAACAAAGCAATATATTGGACTCTTGGTTTTCCCAATAAGTCGTTGATATACAATAAAAAGAGAGTTGGAGACAAAATAGATCAATGAAGAACACCAGCGTTGATGGTGAAAGTATTCGAGAGATATCCATCGATGGCCACTTGCAGGGAACGTTCTTTCAGGAAGCTGAAGAGTCATACACAAAAATGATCCGACAAGCCAGAGGATCGAAGTTTGGTCAGCAAACCCTCATGCCACACACGGTCAAAGTCTTCAGAAATATCAAGCGCAACAGCTCTTGATTCTCCATGTTTTTCGATTGCGTTAACCAAATATGGATGACATACGACAGAAGGTCGCGTGTTGGTCTTTCTTTCCGAAAGCCATATTGATGATCTCTCAAATATTTGAGGATATGGTGGTTTAAGAATTTCTCCATGATTTTTTATATCACTGATAGCAAAGCGACTGCTCTATAGTTATTTGGAAGATTTTTCTCGCCCTTTTTGGGAATACACTGAACGCGATCAATTTTCCAACAAGATGGAAAAACCCCTTTCATGTCAGATAGGTTGAAAAGTCTGCAAAATACTGGTGCGAGTTCTTTTGCGCACTTCTTAACTACGATGACGGGCACTTCATCAGGGCCAGACGCCTTGTTGATTTTGAGCTGTTTCAAAATTTGCCTGACTATACTAAAACCAATAATGATAGAGAGTAGAAGTAAGCCCAGTTGACAGCAAATCGGGGGCGTGCTCATTAATTTTTGAGAGGGTTAAGAATGAAAGAAAAATTCTTAGCACAATTAGTTAAAATATTCATACACATTTTCAACTAGACTGATTACTTCGAACTCTGTGTCTCAATTTATAGGGATGGATGTTTCCCTTTACCTGCGTTGCTGCCACTACCTGTGTTTGTTCGACTACCTGTTTTGGTCTTATTACCTGAGCTGCCTCTCCTGTCTCTGTTATTGTACCTGTATTGTCATGTACCGAGTTTTGCCTCTGAAGTTGAGCGGTCTGATTGCTTGTGCGAAGTGATAAAACGGATCTCCATGTTGATGGTAATCTTTGCGCATCATCCCTCTTGTTCATATTATTAGGTCGTTTTTCAATTTCGATTGCCTCTCTGATTGTTCGTGAGTAAAAGTTTTCGTTGCTTGCTAGCATTTTTGTGTTGTCGAAATTGATGTTATGTCCTGTTTGAAGTACGTGTTGGAAGAGAGAAGACGTGGTGACTTTTCCCTTCACTGCTAGTTTGTGTTCATCTTTGCGAATGTTGATTCGTCTGTTGGTCTGGCCGATGTAAGTCCTGTCACAATCATGGCATGGTACTTCATACACTCCTTGTGATTCCAGTGGTATCTGATCCTTGGGATTACGAAGCATGGACCTTATTGTTCGTTCTGGTACGAACGAAGTTGATATGTTATGTCGGTGAAGAATTCTGCTGATTTTATCTGTTGTTCCTGCAATATATGGTAGTGTGGTTGTTATGACCGGTGTATCTCGAGTTTTTTGTTGTTTCCGTGTGGTCTTGGCAGCCGCTTTTATACTTCTTTCTGAGTAGTTATTCATTTGTAGCGTTGTTTCGATGGTGTTCAACTCTTGTTGTCTGTGATCGTTGTCTGCCAGCCTCCTCGAACGTGTAATGAGTGTTTTTGCCACCGCGTGAATTTGTTTTGGGTGGTGGTGTGAATTTGCGTTTAGGTACCTGTTCGTGTGTGTTGGCTTTCGATATACCGTGTGACCTAATGTTCCGTCTGGCTTTTTTCAGACGGAACATTAGGTCACACTATTGGGTTGCAGCAATTGATAAGTGAACTCTTTATAACTATTCTCAAGCTTTCGAGTAACTTAAACTCATCGTCAGGGGTACTAGAAAATACAAATTACAAATTTTTGATAATAGAATATAAAATAAATGTAAATGTACAAATTTTCGTCTAATCTTCAACCTCAGATTCGTCACTGTTGCTACCGCTATCATCAAAGCGAATTATGATTGGTTCAATATTTTGTTCAATACGGTTATCTACGTCCCACATTTTTTGCTCTTCTTGTAAAACATGCTGCATGCATTTCTTCCAGTCTTCTGCAGAAACAGTTCGAATAGCTTCTTGTAGGTGATGTTGCACGTCCACTAATTTAAATGTTCTGTTTTCTCGTACCACATATCCTTTTACTTGCGCCCAGATTAATTCTATTGGGTTTAATTCGCAGTGGTATGGTGGTAACCTTAAAATTGTAATTCCACGACTTGACGCCATTTCATCCACTGCGAATTTTTTATATTTGTCTGTGTGTTATTTTGTTAGCTAAAGTAATTCTGCCTTTAAACTACCTTTGTTATATTGGATGTTCTTATTAATTAACCATTCTTGAATTGCTGCTTTTTTCCATGATTGTTTCGGTAATGTTTCTGAATGTCGACTATGGTATGGGGCATTGTCCATGACAATGACAGACCCAGGTTCCACAAGTTGAATGATGCCTTCAAACCATTTCTCAAACACCTCCGCATTCATCTCTTCATGATAGTCGCCTGTTTTCTTAGATTTAATATATTAATTTGGTAAAAATCCACTGTCGCTTCCTATATGCGTAACTATCAGACGACTACCTTTTCCAGATGGCTGTTTTAACCCAACTGACAAACCTTCAATAAAGGCTTGTCGTGCACTTGTTATATCACCATCCTGCCATACTTTCTTGACCGTATGTCCTTGGTTAACCCATGTCTCGTCCATGAAGTACAGTTTTTTTTTGAGCTCCCGATATTCGTCAATTTTTCTTACATAGTTTCTTCTCCATGCTATTATTTCTTGACGTTCAATGAGAATGCTTTTTCTGTCAACTTTTCCGTACGTATATTTCATTTCGTGTTCAATTTTCCTAAAAGTTTCTTTACCCATTTTTGGGACCAATTCATGATCGCTAAGTGCCTCCAGAACTGTTTGTAGTGTGGGCAGCTCATTTCTGAAAAAGAAACTGTGAAGCTCATTACTGATTTTTGTCATAAATGATACCTTTTAATCGTACTAGTATTGTGTATTATCTATAATTTGCCACAACCTACAACTCTACTGCTTACTATATTTTGATTCTGCTATAAACTGGTAACGTAAAATTTGGATATGACAACGCGCTTTACTCTCAATCATTATTGGTTTTACTATAGACGCTGTTGAAAATTAATTTTCGGCATTGTCGATTCTAATGTGGATGGTGCCTTTCCCAGAAAATTGACTGTGGAGTGTTAAATTGTCAAAGTACGGAAGTTCCTGTTGAAAGACCCTACAGTTACTGAACTTTAGGTGCTTCAAAATAGATATGCACAAGAACATGAGGCAAACCATCAGCAGTAGCTGATCACACCTCAAATAATAAAGGTCCCATTTAAATTCGAGGACCCCTAGTTTTAGTACGTGAACTAAAATACCGTGTCGGTACCTTCCATAGGGAAATCATCAAACCTCATGAATAAAATTATAATTAGAGTAAAGAAGAGTAAGAAACAGTGATATGATTATGAGCAAGGCTACATTCAAGGTACAGCCTGATATCATTGATGATACCTATGCCGAATCAAAACAGCGGTATAAGGCAGTGTTTCTCAAAGAGTGCGCCGCGGCGCCCTGGGGCGCCTCAAGGATTTTTCTGTAGTGATGTGTAGTTTTTTTTAATTACAAACCAAATGAAAAAGCCCTCTCGAGACGACTTTTTTCAAACACTTGAACATATTTGAAAACTCTGATATCGTCAGAGAAAACCAAATCGCTAAAAATCTGATGAAATATATTATTATTGACACATTATCAAAACATCGGTGATGGGAACTTGATGAAATTTTATTTCCTGGATTCAAGGTCGGTATACGCGTTAATAAATTAATTTGTAGAGTGGAAGCCAAAACGGAACTTGTTCGACCCAAAATAGTTTCAATGGGGAAAATACTTGAATGTGAGATTTTCGCAAAGTATACAAAATCGTAACACGTGTTTCGATATTTATGTTGAATTGGAAAGAAGTTTCCAGTCGTATTTCATCAGTTCGGACTTCCATTGTCTAATATAATTATAATTGATTTGAAATCCCTGAAAAAAATAAAAAAGATTAACTGAAAATAACAATTTTAATAAACAAAAAACTGAAATTACAAAGGAATAACACATACAAGCAACAACCAGAAAAAAAAATTGAAATATTAATAAAAGCTGAAAATAAAAAAATAGGAAATATTATTAACAAAAAATGAAAAATAAAAATTAAAAGATTCCAAACCAAGTAACGTCACGATGTTTCGATTATTAGTATCCACAATCGTCTTAGGTGATAACTGGACTTATTCCTCCGAGATCCGACTATTTATTTATAGGTCATTCCAGTGCTTTCTCCTATCCCCTCTTCCCTCTTTCCGCTTCACTGGTTTTAGCAGGAGATGACCGTTTGGCGGGAGTTCGTCGTTTTTCGCTTGATTAGAGGTTTCCATATGTTACGTATCTCTACGCTAGCTTGACTAAATGCGTTGTTCCTCTTTGTGGATGATTTCAGCTTGAGCCCACTTGATGTTATGTTGATGAGTCCAAACATGCTCTGCTATTCCGGAATTGCTGGTTTCTCCTCGCTGTGTGTGTTTCGTGGGCTCAGCAATGCCAACTTTCAATGGTCTCTAAGTTTTCACCGATGTATGATTCTCCGCACTCGCAGGGTATCCGGTAAATGGAATTCTTGGAATCGCAGTCCGCGTTTGGTGGCCTGGTTTTTGTGAGGCTGCTACGGATACTGTTCCCAGATCTGAAGCAGGTCCTGATGTTATACTTGGACCCAATTCTTCTTATCCTTTCCGATAATCATCTGATGTAGGGAAGTACAAGTGCTGGTTGTGACGGCTTCTCTTCCTTGTGGAACTCTTGCTGTCTTCTAGCTAAAGCCTGTTCTACCATCACTCTAGAGTAACCATTCCGTTGAAGGTCATTTTTGATGATGCCTAGTTCCTTTTCGAGAATTTCCTTTGTATTACAGAGCCCGAAAGCACGGTCTAGTAGAGTCTTGATGATTCCTTTCTTAGTCGATGGATGGTGGTTGGATTTCTGATTCAGATACTGAATTTGTATTTCCGATTTTCAATTGTGGAATATCATTGACTTCAGGTCGATGATGGTCACTATCTTGCACTGATGAGTGGCTAATAAGCCCGAAACCGGTCTGCAAGTGTGCCCGTTCCATAATTGAAGGTCGACTCTTTCAGTTGTATTGCCAATTGCATATGCAGGACATTTTCTGTGAAAATTCCTGCACTGACGCCTGTCGGATATAATCCAACGCCCTTCGTGGTATTAGCCAGGGGAGTAGTTGTTTTCTGATAGGTGTCAGTCCATTAAACCTACTGTGTAGGTATATAGAGACTGGCTGGAACGTTTGAAGTTCCATTTACTTTAGAAAAGAAAAGAAGATCCACAAAAGTAAAACTTGTGAACTTGTGCGTGGACAGAATATTGAAATGTGTGAAGTAAAACAATAATAATGATGATGCATATAGAGAACACTCCTAAGTTGGACAATATGTTAGCGATGATCTCTCTTTTTTTCAGGGATTTCAAATCAATTTATATTATATTAGACAATGGAAGTCCGAACTGATGAAATACATCACGAAACATTGTCAACCACCTTCAAAGAAAAGTTTCTATCGATATCGCAAAAACAAATTCATTAACCACATCAAAATCATATAGTGAAGTGAAAACTTGCATAATTCGGTATTCATGTTGTAGTAATTACCGCCAAAATATTTTTCTTTCGTGTAATTCACTGTTTATGTGAAAGTAATGTTTTGAGCGGGCTTTTTCTTCTAGTTTGGGTCTAAAAGTCACCTCTTTGCATAATCTACACATCTTTGAATAAGCTAATTTTTTAAAATGATTGCTTTCTTCCTCTCTTTGGAAGATTCCCCACATTTTTTCCCAAAAATTATTCGTGTCTGTGTCAAAGTTTTTCGTGAACCTGTGTATGTATTTATACTTTATGTCAAGTTTATTCACTTCCCCCTTTTTGAACTCGGAAAGTCGCCCTAAATAGTCCTGAAGATGAAACAATAAAGTTTCGAAACGTCGACAATTCAGCAATTGGTTTTCTTCAACATTTAGACCGTACTCAAATCATTAGCTCAAACAGAAACTTTTTAGGAATGGTCATAATAGACAACAATGAAATGTCGATGAGTTACAGTCAAATATATTAATGAAAAACTAGAAGCTTTCTTGTTTTCATTTTAATCAGCTGATTAACGGAAAAACAGATTTCAAATAGATTTTTTAAACAGATTTGTTAATAACAATAGCAATTTTTGTGTACTGTGAGATCATTAAGAGTATTTTCATAAACTATACCTCACGAAATTGCGTACCAAGTAGGATAAGAAGCCAATTGCCCACGAACGAAAAATGGTAAGCACGAGGCGTTAGACGAGTGCGATAATTCGCGAGTAATTGACTTTATCCTCGAGGTGAGTACTGTACTTTTTCTACGACTGACCGTAGAAAGGAATGGTACCTACAATATATTTGTTTGAGATTATGGCTTTGGATAATAAATTCATTCAGTCAGTGAGTCAGAATTGAAACGCGTTACCGCTGAGCTACTCTAGCAATTTCCAATGTGATGTCTGATTGTGATATGAGTAGTAAACATAATTGATATTCACTTTGTGAGTGAAAATATAGATTTGAAGAGTCTCAAATGATATAATATGTCAAATACAAGTGCGAACAGGTATTTTTTGGTCTGTAAAATATTTTTAAATCCTTTTGCTTGGCTGATATAGTTCATAGAATTAACGAAAGTAGGTTTTCCTTTAGAGGCGTCTGGCAAATGACATATGATTGGCTGCTTGGCTGGTGAGGTTGAATAATTCAGTTTTAACCTTCATGTTGTGTCTTAGTATTTCAAAAATTGTTGCAAACAGTTTATAAAAAATGAATAGACGGGAAGAGCGGAGTTGTGTTACCTTCGAAAACAAATATTTGGCATCTGGAGCTTCCTTAATGAATTGAATTATTTTTTCAGTGGTAAGCCTCGAAGATTTCTTCGGTTTATAACCATCAGATTTTCTTTTTAGAGAGGCACGTAATTTGGATTATATGCTGATTTCCACATTTTTCTTGATATTCAAGGTACTTCTCAGCATTGAGTAAATTGCTCATAATGACGATGGTTTTGTAGTTTTTGCTGAATCTTCGAAATAAACGAGAATAACGTTTTCGGAAAACGAAGCTGTTTTTCTTCTCTCTCCAACTCATAAAATTTTCGAAATTATATTCGTATTTCTCTCTTGATTTTGCTAGCAGCAAATTATTCGTCGCAATATTTGCTTGCTTGGTAATATCTGGTGGGGAAGCCCAAATTTTTTCATCGTTATCGCTCATTTGGAATTTTTACGAGATACTGAATGACAGCTCATAATTAAAACACATGGTTGTTATTCACGGATAAAACTAGTTTCATTACCAACCCACAAACTATTAAACGATACATTCACTGATTTTGGCTTTTGGACAATTGAATGTATTCATATCTCCTCATTTTTTAACATTTCTTACGGAAGTGGACGCCATTTTTTAGAATACACGTGTATTCTAAATGAGCCATTACCTACCTGCTGTCGAACGCGTAATGATTCGTTCAAAACAGAGGGAGCAGAAAATATACATATCGAATCCAATAGGCTATCGCTCATTGGATTCATGTCTTTTGATGAAAAATTCCGGCTTGTGAACTAGAGTATTTGTCCTTCACCTGTGAATACGATACAACAACCGAAGTGACCTCCGGAACCGAACTCTGACAAGGATATCTCAATCAACTGTTTGCGGCTGGAAAAATGAACACCAGGAATCAATCAACTCTGTCATGAAACACATTAATCGGAAACGAGCTACAAATACTCCTCAGGTTGCGATATGGGTTGCTAATGAAAATAATTGATTTTTCTTGCATACAATATTCTATCCGGAAATTTCAATATAAAGTTTTGAAACTGAATACACTAATATAAGAGGACTTCAATCGATAAAATTGATGAACAATAATTTATCGAAAAATGAAAAACCAAAATAAAACTATGACCTGCAGCAATTTTTGAAAATAAAACTCGATTTATTCACCATATAGTTGTAAATCTAAGTTCCTAGGTACACATGTTTGTGTATACATTTCCTATTAATAGGGTAGCCCAAGCGGGGATTTCGGGATTTACTAAAGCGTGGCAGGTTAATATACAGGGGGATACCTTGTACCCGGTTAAGTACCTCCACCAAATATGAGCCTCATACATAATATTTTACTATTAATGTAAGTTACAAAAAGGATTTGAAACTCTATAACTTCTATTTGATTATCTGCGAGCGCTTTCGACAGCTGGTCGTGCTGTCATCCTCTAGGCACTATTCTATCTCTAGATCTATCGAGAGATAGAATAGTGCCTCTTGTATCTCTAGATCTATCTAGAGATAGAATAGTGCCTAGAGGATGAAGCACGACCAGCTGTCGAAAGCGCTCGCAAATAATCAAATAGAAGTTATAGAGCTTCGAATCCTTTTTGTAACTTACATTAATTGTAAAATACTGAAAACAAAGGAAATATTAGTTGCATCCTCCAAAAAAATATAATATAATAATATAAGGCCGCCTGTGAAGATAAAGGATCAGATTAGTAGAAAAAATTGATCATCAGAAATTCTCGAGCGCATCAGATTAAGGTAGGGTGAGTTAATTACCTGCTAAAAAGTATATATTCCAGTAATCTGATAATTTGAAAGTGACTTGAAGCAAGGGAAGGGCAGCAAAGTTGTAAAAAAATAACGTCATTTCGACATTCTCGAGCGTAACTAATTTTTTTTATCAAGAAGGAAATAATTCAAGGATAAGGAAAAATATATAATCTGACAATTTCCGCAAGCCGAAATAACAAACATTCGTCGATAAAGTTTAATGCGTGCAGCTGTGTGATACATATATTTCCCTCTCCTAGTTTCTATTCCTCTATTCTCTATTCACTTTTTCTCTATCTATTACTCTCTCACTCCGTCCCCACTCTGATCACAGAGACTCGTTCGTGATGAAGATGATTAATTATTCAATTAATTGATGGATGTAGCCGTTACTACGTGGTAGAAAATCAAATGAAGAAAAGAGAAATTAAACTTTGTATGTTTTTTACCACTTTTATTAGTAACTAACGTTTCATCCTATAAGGACATTTTCAAACTTATACAATATATAGGACGTAACTGCGGTAACGTTAGTTACAAATAAAAGTGGTAAAGAACATACAAACAAAGTTTCATTTCTCTTTCCTTCATTAATTAATAAATTGATTATAAAAAATAAAATATTTTTAGCATTTTTTTGAAATTATTTTCTTATAAATACAAGTATTCTACTGAAAAAAACATACACTTATTTATTTGCATGCTATTTCCTGAGCTTTTCAATTAATTAAGTTCAATGAATTGAAAAAATAAAAAAAATATTGTTTTTGTCAGATAATCGTCTAGATAATTGTCTAGATAATCGTCAGATTATGAGACAGCACGTCTAAAACATAAAGATGAACCATATATATCTCAATCTGACGCGCTTGAGTATTTCAAAATGGCGAATTTTTTTTGCACATAATAATAATGGCCGCGAGTTTGCGTCAGATCGAAATCATCAGATTATTGAATAAGAGATTTTTTTTGTTGCACTTAACACTCCCTTAGAAAATCTGACGCGCTCGATTAATTTTTTTTCTTTTCACTTCTAACCCTTACGTACAACCAACCACATCATGCAAACGATCAGATCAACATACCAACATTATTGAGAATACGTAGGACATTGATGCTATCAATATCTGACGCGCTCGAGTATGTTCATGCAACAGTATTTTTTTATATTTTAAAATCTATAGCCGCATCCCCCACCAATGAAAAGGTATATATTATATAACATTTGTTTCTTCTTATCATCTAAGCTTTGCAACTTAATATGTCTCTATGACGCTCGAGTAAATCCCCATTTTGCATCATGGGCTCCTTTGCTATATGGAATATCTTCGAAAGAAAATATATGAAGCTTCATTAAAAAATGAAAAGATAGATCTCCAAATCTCGCATTCCTTTATAAATAGAACCGTCATCTTAGGCTGACCTGCCTTCTATTTTTGATTTGTCACCCGAAAATTATTTATTCCGGGAAATACCGTGTTGAAAATATAGAGCTTCAAAGAAGGCGTTGGCGTTGTAACAACATTGCGCAGGCAAAATCATCTCGAAATTGCACGGAATAAATTTGACCACGCATATACCAGATGTCGAATATTCCAACGTTGGGGAAATTCCGAATTTGATCTAAAACGGAAATATTGAAAATAGGTTTTATTTTATCTCAACCATCACATGAAAAAAAATGAGAGAAAATAAGGTGGTCCAGTCGTACCTCACCTTGTTGAAACGTCATCACTTGAAAACTCGTTTAGGTTCGTCAAACCGATTAATAGGTATAACGGCCAACTGGATCCTTTGATATGACGCCTCTAGATATTTTTGAGGAGATACGTGACATCTGAAGTGTACGATACGCAACCGCAGTTTATTTCAGAATCCGTGGTTGGGAGTAGAAAAAGAGTTCGTGCAAAAAAGTACCCCGTGTACCCCAAGAACATTTCATAATGTAATAATAGATTTAGTGAACATATTTCATTACTTATTGTTGCCCGCGGCTTCCCTCGCGTAGAATTTGGTTTGTGACATCAAGTTTCGTGACAGACCATTTTAAACAAATAGTTACAATATTCTTTCATCAACCCAAAACTTGAGGTTTTTTACTTCAAAACGGACGAAATTCAATAAATCTTCGAACCCCTATTTTTCTTCCTTGGGAGGAAAAATAGGGGTTGATGCTTATTCACGCTATACAAAGAACCTTCCTGCATTTTCAAGATTCTAGGTTTAGTAGCTTCGGCTGTACGTTAATATATGAGCGGGAACCAGCTAGTAATTCATATTTTTTCTTAAAAAATTTAGTAAATAAAAAATTTCGCTCTCAGGGAGCAAGAATTTTTCCGACTTACTTATATTATGACCAAAATTACAAAAAATCTTTGTAAATTGTAGCTTATATATTATTCTGATGTATAAACTATATTTATGTGAAGTTTCATCAAAATCCGTTCAGTCGTTTAGGCGTGAAAAAGTCACAAACATCCAACCTCACAAACTATCACATTCATATTAGTATAGATAGATTATCAGAAAATTGGTTGGTATTCGTCTCGAACATTTATTGGAATTCACTGTAGTGATATTCACCGTTTGTTTGCTGATTATTGAAACGAATATAAAACTGTTGATTACTTAGAAACAGCTCATCTGATTCTTGAAAATAAATCAGTATTGAATGAAAAATTGACATGCCTATCAAACAAGGTATCACAGTTGGTAGTGTCATGTCGGCCATAGGTGATTTAACATTAATGTCTTTTTTAGCAAAAAGTACTGATCATAATGCATTTTTACTTTAATTCTGCCAAACTCTGATAGCTTGACTTCAGGAGACTTTTTATACCTGCACGATATAAATCTGGTATTTTTCTCCATCACCAAAATGGGTTACGACTTTTTACGAAAATATAATTGGACAATGGGCCACCAACTCAGTAAAAAAGAAAATAAAAGACTCAATTGCAAATATAGGCCGATAGCCGCACTCAATTATTTTGCCAAAACTAATCGAGTTCATATCGTATGAAAAAATCTCAGCAAATCAAATTAAATAAACTCCATAACAATTAGAAAGAATAATTGGGGACTTCAGTCAGACACGGTGTACACCTATTTCGCTAAAGCGTTCGATGAAATGAATCACAAAATTCTTCTCCACAAATTGAAATGTTTATTATATGCAGTCGTATACAGACATTACCGTCCCAAGTGATTCTTTTCATCCAGAGAGTCATAAATTAGCAGCCTGCAATTCATGTAGCACAGAGCATTCTTATTGCCTTTGTCTGTTAACAATCTAGCTAGGGCAATTGATATAATTACACAGATAGGTCATAATAATGGTTTCAACGCAGATACAATCCAGAGGTTAGTCTAAAAACAAAGCCGTAAATTCACTCACAGATTAATATACCCTCGGATTAAACAATAAGAAATCAAGGAATGGGTAACTCTAACATATTTTGGTAAAAGAACGGGATAATCTCGGGTTTCTTCAGAAAAAACAATGTGGAAGTGGCATTCAGACCACATGCCAGGTCATCTGATTTCCTTCTCAATGCCAAAGATAAAGTGGACAAGTAGGAGAAATCTGGAGTTTATAAGCTTAAGTGTCCCGAGTGTAATAGTGTTTATGTGGGACAATGTGATCGAAATTTCCAAAAACGGTATACTGAACATGAAAGGTCCTTCAGACTATGTAAAGATTATTGGATGTATTCAAACCATTCCTTGGCATGCAACCACAAGTTCAAATTTTGCACTAAGCAAGGAAGGGTTGCAAACTCAATTATTTGGAATCCTTGGAAATTCACAAGCATAAACATTGCGAGTGCAACCTGTTAAATGATCAAATCGATTTAGTTTACTCACCGGTTTTCAAATTAGCATATCCATATTGTCACTAGTAAATAAAATTCAGGTTCTCAATCAAGCCACAGCATAGGTAACATTCAGCATGGACACTTGGCCATGCCGCCTTTGATGTGGACAAGTATCTCGACGCCATTTTGGGAAGTGACGATAAGAGGGCAGGACTCGCGAAATGGTTTTGAAAAGGTTCGCACTCAATCTTTTTTATATCCAAAATGCTCATTTAATTTTGATATACCTTACGGAATGGACCCAAATTCAATTTAGATATTAATTCTTGTGCAGACATTCTATATGGTTACATTACTTTTTCAAAAAATATCAAAACAGCCGAATTATTTCTAAAATCACCAGTAGGAATACAATGGTTCAATCAACTGGAATATGAAGGAGAAATTGTCCAGCAATCAACCTTTTGGTATAACTTTATGATCTACCTATCTTAAAATAAATGTGATATTGTAAATTACTAATTAACCTTTCAGTTGAATTGCTTGTTCTTTATTATAAGAATTGACGTTCTCCTTGCATTTTAGAATGAACTCTTTTTCAAAATAAATTTATTTTCTTTATACATACATAGGTAAGTTCTATTCAAACATCAACTCACTTTTATTACATCAATCTTTTCATTCTTTTTCAGTAATACGTTCACAGAACGTTTTTCACCCTCCTGAAATGTCAATATCATGTAGTTGACCCACTTAGGATCCTTCTAGGTTTCCAGGGTAGCTGATGATTATTATATAAGGAAAATACTAGAAATACAAATTATTCATTTTAAAACATTTATTCGTGTCTCCAAATTATTATTTTATTCTCCCTTTTCTTTTTGGCAATATTTTTATGAGATTTAAAATTCCTATTTATATATTTTATTGTATGAAATAATCTTACTATACTATATAACTTCAAAAGGTGAGATATTGGGAAATTTTCATATGGATGGTTATAATCAAATTATTCAAACAATGATACAAATCCTGCAATGACATTTGTTCCTGCAATAAGATTCTCAAAATTGCTTTGGAAGTTTATTTCCAAGGAGGAAATAAAATGAACAAATTCATTTTTGGGCATCCTCAAGTTACCGAATGTGTCAAGTGTTCCATTTTGAAATGCTCTGAAAAAATAGTACAGAGATTAATTATTTAATTTACAATTTGTTTTGGAATAACTCACACAAATGTCACAACTATGAATTTTCAGTAATTTATTTATCAAGTATCCGCAAATATATTTCATAACATTTTGCTGGAGCCAAGGCCGTAGCGAAAAGAAAAACCAGGTGGGGGAGGAAATTCAAATTTTCCCAACCCCACCAGCAAAATTTACCAACTTTCGAAAAAATGAAAGCCAAGGAATTAGTTACTACTATAATATATTAATTTTCTTACTTAGCTATCCAAAGATTGGCTGAATACTTATGCCCGTTAGGGTATGCACAAACAAAAATAAATTTTGGTAAAATTATAAAAATAATAATGGAAATTATTTTACTTTAGACCAAGGTCCGTGTTATTCCACCATATCCACCATGTATAGGAATATTCAATACAAATGAAATGGAAACAACACAATATTGTGCGTATTGTTTTCCATTATTATTTTTCTATCTTCACGGCCCAAAGTTTCCCAACTTTTCCAAGTCGAAAAAACAGCGAAAAGTTGGGAATTTTGTAAAATTGTCACTTCAAAATTTGTGGACTGTTCAGGACTGTTCTCTTACTTGGGAGGAATTGAACTTTTTTGAAGTTTTCAAACAACTCAGAATTTCAAAGTATGGGATCTCCAAGTTATGCATGTTGGGAAATCCCAACCTTCTCCTGGTTCTTTCCCTTTTCTTATCACCTCTCCCTTTCTTTTCTCTCATTTTAATTCTTTACATTTTTTAAATATTTTTTACCACTATTTTTTTCTGTCTTCACGGACCAAAATTTTCCAACTTTTTCCCAAGTCTAAAAAGCAGAGGGGGAGGTTTCCCCCATCCCCCCATGGCGACGGCCCTGGCTGGAGCACATCACTGGTTCTATAATATAGCACAAACGTGTCCACCACCTATTACTTTTTCCATTATGTTGAAAGTTAAAATTCACGATATGCACAGAACACAGGTAACATAATATACGTCCTAACAAGAGCAAAGCCAAAAGCAGAATGAGAAAGTCTGTCACTTCCCAAAATGGCGGACTCATCAACGCGACGGATATGCGCGAACTTCTCCCACCAAGCGAAGAGACATTGCTGATTGTTACATTTGCTGTGATCAAGCTAAGTACCTACCTATTATTACCTACAGTGGTGTTATATAAGGGCTCATGTAATCAATCATTGTTAGGTATTTCATCAGTTCATCAGTCTAATATAATATAAATTGATTTGAAATTCTTGAAAAAATTGAGAAGATTAACCGAAGAAACCAGCAAATCCGGAATAGCAGAGCATGTTTGGACTCATCAACATAATATCAAATGGGCTCAAGCTGAAATCATCCACAAAGAGGAACACTGATTTAGGAGAAAATTCAAGGAAGCCGCGTATATGTTGTCCAACAACGCATTTAATCAAGCTAGCGTAGAGATACCTAACATATGGAAACCTCATATCAAGCAAAATACGACCAACTCCCGCCAACCGGTCATCTCCCGCTAAAACCAATGAAACTGAAAGAGGGGATAGGTGAAAGGTGGAAGCATCCGAATGACCTATAAATAGTCAGATCTCGGAGGAATAAGTCCAGTTATCACCTGAAGACGATTGTGGATACTAACAATCGAAACGTCGTGACGTAACTTGGTTTGGAATCTTTTTATTTTTCATTTTTGTTAATAATATTTTTTAATTTCCAGCTTTTATTAATATTTCAATTTTTTATTTTTCTGGTTGTAGCTTGTATGTTATTTCCGTGTAATTTCAGTTTTTTGTTTTAATAAAATTGTTACTTTCGGTTAATCTGTTTATTTTTTCCAGGGATTTCAAATCAATTTATATTATATTAGACAATGGAAGTCCGAACTGATGAAATACAACACGAAACATTGTCTACCGCCTTCAAACAATCATTGTTAGTTTAACGTATAAGTTTGAAAATGTCCTTATAGGACGAAACTGCAGTAACGTTAGTTACAAATAAAAGTGGTGAAAAATATAGAATGTTTCAATTCTCTTTCCTTCATTATGATTTCCTATCACGTAGTAACGACTACATCCATCAATTTATTAACTAGTTACACGTCCACGAAAAACACGATTCGTCTTGCAAATGGATGAGTCGACTGATATCGCTGATCTGGCTATCTTGTTGGTAATCGTGAGGTGTCCATATGAAAGTTCTTTTGAAAAAGACATGCTCATGTGTTCACCGCTGCCCATAAACACTACCGGAGAATTTTTTTTTAATCAAATAAATATATACTGTGAAGAAAATTCTCTCAGTTGGAACGATTGCATTGATATTTGTGTAGATGGGCCAAGGCGATGACGGGTGAAACAGCAGGAGTGGTGTCACGATTAAAAAATAAAGCGCCTAATTGTAGTTCCAGTCATTGTCTCTTGCATAGACAAACACTTGCGATGAAGCAAATGCCGTCAAATCTGAAATTAGTTATGGATAAAGCGGTAAAAATAATTCATTTTATCAAATCACGACCACTACAATCCCGACTGTTCTCATTATTGTGTGAAGATTATGGCAGCCAACATAAATCCCTGCTGTTCCCATACAGAAGTGCGATGGCTGTCTCGGGGTAAAACTTCAACAAAGCTATTTGAACTCAGAGCCGAGTTATAAATGTTCCTTTCAGATACTTCTTTCAATGTGAAAAACCGTTTTTATGATAAAACTTAATTGTTTCGACTGTCTTTTATGGCGGATATCTTTGAAAAACTGAACGAATTGAATTTATCATTGCAAGATAAACAGACAACAGTATTCCAGGCCTCGAAAAAAATATATTTTTGGATTATTTGCGTTGGTAAAAGAGAAATAGAAAGCTTTACGTCACCCAGTGCGAAACAGAATCCTCAACATATGCCATCACGAACACAAAATATATCTTCTATTATTAAAATTGTTATGTAAGTAAGTAATAAGTAGCTGTTGCATTGTACTTTCATTATGCTTATTACTGAAGAATGCACTTTTGAAAACAATTGTTTTGTTTTTTTTGGGTGTCACCGGCATCGACTGAATTGGTCATTAGCTTCGTGTCCTGGGTAGGTAATGTTGATAACTCCCCAAGCCACCTAGAGAGCATCGTGACTGTTCGCAGTCCGTCAGCCATAAAACGTTGCAGAATCATCCCAGCTTCAACTGGAAAATTCTCTCGAGAAAATATCTGGTCGAGGTTGGGATTGAACTCCCGATATTGTTGGGTTCCGTCAAGTATTTCGCTTTCCAAAAGGGTTCCGTCACAAAAAAGTTTGAGAAACACTGCCTTATTTCATTCGTAACGTTTTTATTATATTGAGATCAATTAAATTTCACCAACACCAAAAATCAATATTATGAAGTTAATTATACACCACACTGTATATCAATTGTTATTTGATGCGGCATTGCGGCATTAAAATATATCGAACTGTTCTGACCATTCAATAAAATCAACAAATCCAAGGAATATGTGTGCCAATACCAACTCGAGAGATATAATTAGCTAACAAGATTGCCATTTAATCCACCCAACTGAATGTATCTAACTTATCAGAGAAGGTTTGAGAAAATATAAAAGCGTTTACGATCTATAAACTTATGCGAAGGTTGACGTTAATTGGTTTTGTGGAGGTATTTTTTCCTTGAATTATCATTTCAATTTTCTGGAGATAACAAACTATATCAGTGTATACAGTGTGTAACAACGAAAACTTAACAGATCCGTTTTTTAATATAAAAAGTAACATTTTTAAAAAAATCTCGGACACGTCGATTTTTGATCAAAAGGGGACACCTTTCAGATTAATCAGATTTTTCGTAGTTCACACCCCCTCGGAGGGGTGCGTCCGACGACCCTTATTTAGATAGGGAAAGTAGGTCGAGTGGTACCTTGTTTTAAAGGTCTTTCGAATACCTTCACATCTCTATTAAAAGAAAATTTTTGTAACGATTGGTTTTCGAGATAATTTGAAAATTTAAAGGTATTTTTATTGAGTTCAACTCTTTTTAAAATAAATCAAATTGTTTTTAAGGTACAATTTACGTTCAGAACTTTCATAAAAAAAATTTTTGCTTTTTATGACAACCTGCTAATACGTGTCCATTTGATTTCGTAAAAAAGTAAGAATTATTTGTTTATTACGAGGAGATTTTTTCGGGGAAAATTTTAGTTATACTGAGTGGCACCTCCTTATGAAGGTTGCCTTTTGACGTGGATATTTTATGCTTCTGATAAAAAAGTGAATCATACTAAAAACTTACCTACACAACGAATACAACCTGCTGATTTCCTTGAATGCTGATGACACAGAAAAGTTTAAAAAACTGTTTTAGGGTTAATAAATCCCAATAATTGTTTTTAAAGCACACACAAAAAAAGTAACACCTTATGAGGGTAACTCACATAGGAAATTTAGAGTAAATGTTCAACATGTGCGCCATTTTGCTCCATGCAACAATAAAGATTTTGTTCGAATTTTGCTCTACCATTATTCAACATCTCAGGAGTTATAGCTCGGCATTCATCAACAATTCTACGACGTAATTCATCCAAATTGGCTGGCTGTGTAGCATAAACTTTAGACTTTAAATATCCCCACAAAAAGTAGTCCAGTGGTGTTAAATCTGGTGATCGTGCTGGCCATTCAATTGGACCTCTTCTGCTAATCCAATGTCCTTCAAAATGATTATTCAAAAAATTTCGAACCTGCTGGGCATAATGGGGTGGTACACCGTCTTGTTGAAAATGGATAAATTCATCTTGACATCTTGGATCCTGTTAAATTATTTCAACTATACGAAGTTGTATTGCCTCTTGAAGAAGTTGTAAATAAGATTCACCGGTTAAATTTCCATCAATGAAAAATTGACCTATAATATGATTGCCTGATATTCCGGCTCAGACATTCAACTTTTAGGGATATTGGGTATGTATTTCTGCGTATTGTCTAGGGTTTTCATTCGACCAAGAACGGCAATTGTGACGGTTCACGCAACCGTTTAAATAAAATGAGCTTTCGTTCGACAAACAGATGTTATAAAACAGCTCGGGATTTTGCATTAATCTCTCACTCATGCCCTCACAAAACTGCTGTCTTCGGTCAAAATCATCCTCATTGAGTTCATGAACAAGTTCAATTTTGTAAGGATGGAATTTGTGATTTTTAAGAATTCTCCATGCGCTCATATGGCTTATTCCGGCCATTGCTGATAAACCTCTGGTACTTAACCTGGGATTGGCGATGACTTGACCAATCAGTCCAATCGCATTATCGTCATTCACTACTCTTCTCTGAACATTTCTTTTCTTATTTAAAACCAATCCTATCTCCCTGAATTTTGTGACCAAATCCAGAACGTGATTTCTGCTTAGATGTTTACCAGGGTTTTGCTCTTTAAATAAAATTGATGTTCTATTAGTATTTTGGTCGTTGACAAAAAATAAAGCAATAACTGAAACCCTTTCAGCAGTAGTGTAAGGCATTTTTGAACAAATAACAATACACGACCCGTTCAAACAAAAAATTCAAACGATGTACTAATGAAAACTGGAAGAAGAGGAGTGGGTATTGATTTCAAAAAAGGGATTTTATTTGACAAAAAACTGATAAGAAGAACTGCTCGAAACGAAACAAGTTACCGAGTGGTCTGTCTAATGTATTATTAATTTGTCAATTTTAACTTCAAATTATCTCGAAAACTAATCGTTACAAAAATTTTCTTGTAACAGAGTTGTAAAGGTATTCGAAAGACCTTTAAAACAAGGTGCCACTCGACCTACTTTCCCTATCTAAATAAGGGTCGTCGGACGCACCCCTCCGAGGGGGTGCGTACTACAAAAAATCTGATTAATCTGAAAGGTGTTTCCCTTTAATTAGAAATCGACCTGTCCGAGGTTTTTTGAAATTCTTCAAAAACGGCTCTGTTAAGTTTTCATTGTTACACACTGTATATTTCGATACAGTTTTTAGTGGTGATTAAATTCTCCAAAGAAGTTTTGAAAAAAATAATTACCTGGCAAATATAGGGCGTCCCAACGAAAACTTGACCCCCCTGTAAGTCATAAACAGATGTGTAATCGAAAATTTCAAAGAACACCTCAATTGTTATTCCTAGGAGGACTAATTCTGATATGGAAATCACATACGAAACTTCACCCCCCTGCGATCAGCAACTATCCCCCCCCTATTTTTTTCAATGGCATGAGGGGTCGAGTGATACATTATTTGAAAGGTCTTTTATTCCTCTATTACTTCTGTAATGTTTTTAGAAATTGGTTCATTCGTTATTGAGAAATTAAATGTTGAACGGTTTATTTCAGAAAAAACACCGAGGAAATCAACAAAAGTAATATCAATAGCAACACAATCAACGGATAAAGTGTTCAAAATGACCTCCATCTAGTTCAGAGGTTCTCAAACTTATTTTGTCTGCCGCCCACTTCTAGAATTAATTATTTTCTAGCACCCCTCAAATGTTACTTTACTACATCTTAAGAATCACAATCGCAGTCATTATTTTAATAATCAAATTATGTGTGTCATTAGAAAATAAGACTTTCTGATGGGGGTAATGTAAAACACCATTTTTTAATATTAGAAAAACTTTTATTCATGTCATTAAAACAAACATTTCAATTTAAATTTTAAAACTAATCTAATGTGAAGTATGAATTCGATGATTTTTAACAAGTTTGTCAATATCAGGCTCAAATTTACTCAAAAACAACCGTAAGTCACCGCGTTCGGTAATCTGCAATCTGGGAATGCTATCAAAAATCGTTGAACGATGGATCACAATCCAGGGTACAATTGCGGGATTGGCTTTCGTAGCCAAAATTCTTGGTATCCATTTTTGAATTTTATTTTTATTTTCTCGTTCGTTATCAGTTCTATGAGTTCTTCTTCCAGCTGGGGTGATGCTGCTGTGTTGACATTTGAAAAAAGATCCAACACCCAGTCAGCAGTAAACAAGCAAATCGTTGTTATTGAAGGATACTGCTGACAAATTAGGGAAATTATGAAACTCACGTCTGCCGATATTATTCTTGTATGAGCAATTAGCTACAAAAGCAGCAATGACATTTTTTGTTTCAATGAAATTCAAGTCGTCACCTTGAAGTTGGAGATTGACATCATTAAATAATTTATACAGGTCTGTCAAGTACGCAATATCATGAACTCTATTACAGAGTCAAATAGATTGTAAAATCGAGTCAGTCAGTTTCCTCTTGATAACCAACGCACTTCTGTGTGAAATAGTAATTAGTTGAAATCTTCATCATTAGCAACACAAAGCTGATTAAAAATAATCGGTCATTTAAAGAGTTGTTTCGGATTTTATTGACTGCTTTGATGATATATTGCGGTGATTGAGAGAGGCGCTCACTCAAATTTTTCGCAACCAAATGTTGCCTATGAACGCCGCAATGTACAGCGAGCACATCTGGAATTTTATTTTTTAAGTACGCTATGAAGCCTTTGTGACGTCCTGTCATAGCCGGAGCGCCATCCGTAGCAGCTGATATAATATTTTCAACGGAATTTCTTTCTCATCATAACATTTTTCCAGTATATTATATATGGTTTCTTCTTTTGTATCCGTCTCTAAATTTCTGGCAAATAGTAGTTCTTGATATATTTTCTCTTTTTTAATAAACCTCACGTATGACAACAACAATGCTTCATTGGTTGGTAAAGTGGACTCACCTAACTCAATTGAGAATTTAGAAGTCTTCAGATGATTGCACAATGACTCTTCAATGTTTTCAGCCATCTCAACAATTCGTCTTTGCACGGAACTATTACTCAAAGGAATTTTTCGGATATCTGCCGCTGGTTTATGGAGCACAGTAGTTCTTACTTCTTTTATTGCCGGTAAAATTAAATCCTCTCCAATAGTGTGAGGTTTACCTGTAGGAGATATTGTAGGAAGCTCGGAGTCTATCGTCGTATTGCTTAGAAGCCGCTGTAAAAAGTTTTGACGCAGTTGGCTGAGCTGAGTGTTTCTTTTCCAGTTCTTGAAAATTAGTCACACTTTTGTCTTTTTATCTGAATGCATTCGAAAATGTTTTTTGACAACGAAGGCACATAGGCGAAGATGGATTTGTGGGATTTTCAATAAATCCATATTTTATATATTCCGCCCTACACTGCCGTTTCTTCTTTTTTGCTTCCAACATAATGTGTAACGTTACCTTACTCTTTTCTGAAATTAGAGCAAGTGCCACGACTAGCAGTGGGTGATGCGGAGGCAAGAGCGTGGTTTGTTTCTTATATTCTTTATAGAAGCTCAATTCTGGGTGCTAAAAAGGGTTACCAAAACCAAGTCCTTAAATGGGCGCCATCTACAGAATTGTATAGAAATAGGGCACCCTTTTCAACACTCGTCACTGTAGATCAACGTTGCTACACCGGGATATGAGACACTTCCAGACTACCAATAAAACAAAGAAAAACGGTGTGAAAATTCAATAAGGTAAATAAAGTAAATATAAATATAAAAAAATGGGACTGATTCTATTATAAAGGAACCAGATAGTTGGTGATTCAGAATGAGTTTTTAATCCGATGATGGCCTCGATAATAATTTTAATAAATACCAAAGGGTTTAATGCATTAAACCTTACAATATTATATAGAAATCTTATTTGAAACCATCAATATAACTCAAACCAATGACTGGTAAACTCCCACTCCGACTTCTCGAATTCAGGTGATCCAGGATTCTGGCAGTCTCCGGTAGATCTCCACACTCCCTTAACGGATTCCCCCAACTCTCATATAGTGGTGCTCCTATCTCAACCACTTGTGGTCTCGTCCTCTCAATATTTTTTAAAATTTACTACGCCTCACTTTTGCCTGAATGTTAGGTTCAGTTTTTTATGTATCAGTTTCAATTTTACTTTTACTTTTTTTCAATTTCGATTCAATTTACGACTCAAATTAGCTTGGCAGAACTAGAATAAAAAAACTACTGTCAAAAAAATTTCAATTGATTCTACGGTTAGCTTCAATTCACAACTACATAACATTATTCATTATCATCCCTATTCAATTTACAACCCATAATTACCTTCACAGTTGGAATCCAGTTACATCGATGACTATCAAAATTTCATAATTATTTTGTCACCACTAAACGTTCTCAGTTAGAAAGCCAAGCACAGAAAGACCGTTTCACAATTTCATTCTATCTACATCAACTCGGTACCAGTTCAAAGTTCAAACTCCTAATTCACCTAATAAAAATAGACATACCAATCAAGTCCACCGATTCTAAAAATGACAAAAAATATATATCTCTCTCTCTGTGTCTAACTTCTAACTTGATCTTACTCGGTAAAAATGAATTCCCTGACTTAATAACATTAATCTTTGAAAATGGATTCTGTAACTGAACAAAAGAAGAAGAATATTTATCTGAGGTTTCTTTGCATACCTTACCGTGATACGGAATAAAATAATCAAAACAAATAATAAGGCTGTTGAATGTCAATATTCCGTTTGGTAGCGTTACCGAAGACTGCTCAGAAGAATCCCAGATCTGTGATAATAAAAATAAGAATTTAGATAATGGGTATGTTATAGTTCACAATTTGAGATTAAAAAGGAAAAGGTTTAATTTGTGTTCAGATTGTGTCACAAACAATATGAAATTACCAATGGAAAAACGGAACGTTACAAATTTTGTCTTAAAAAATGCCGAAGTAAAGAATCGAGTATTAGAAACTTGTTAATGACACCACTCACAGTATTCACCACCGCACGTACTACACTTTACCTAGCTAGTCGCTTACTAAATTCACTCGTTTTCGTAATATCGTCGAATGACATTACTGACTGAATGGCGCGGGCGCTTTTATATGAGGCAGCGGGCGGGCCTAGTACTTTCGAGAATGGAGACTAGAAACTTCTTGCTTCGCATTGAAGCTTACCGCCATCTATTGTACAGTTTGACAACTATCGGACAGGAAATAATTACTGTCTATAGTCCGTTCATAATTTGTTGATAGCTCACTGCAATTTTGACCCTCATTAGAGAACTGAAATACAGAGAGGACAGCTAATATGATATAATAACAAAAACCAAACTAAAACTGGCAGTTTAAGATGTTTTCGACTAACCCACCTTGTATCTGAAGAAATACAATACAGCTATAAAACTTTTAATCCGATTATGTAGGTATTTTGAGTGGAAATGAGTGACCAGTGTCGTAGAGTATATGATTAAAACATTAGTTACTTTAAATAAATAAATATATTAATATTCTTAAACTGTAGGTACTGTAAACTATATTTTTATTTTTGAAAAATTTCTTTATTTTATTCAAAAATAATAAGTTACTTGCAATTTGTAAAAGATACATTTATTTAATTAATACCTATTTTTAAATGATATAAACTACGATTACTTACAAAACCATTCAAATTCAAAATAAACAGGATCATCTTCGGAATCCGAGTCGTCTTGCAGGTTAATAATTAGCGGTTGTGTCTCTACAGTCGCATCAATTATATTGTCAAGATCCCACATTTTTTGTTCTTCTTCTATTGCATGTCTTACTGCATCTCGCCAATTTTGTTCTGTAATATGTTGTAAAGACTCATATAACAATTCACGTACAGCTTGTATTTTATATGACGTATTTTTTCTAGCCACATAGCTTTTCATTTGTGCCCAAATGAGTTCAATTGGATTTAATTCGCAGTGGTAGGGTGGAAGTCTAAGGACTGTGATATTTCGTCTTTCCGCCATTTTGTCAACTACGTATTTCTTGAACTTAGATTTGTGTTGCCGGGCAATTTTTAAAAGTTCTGCTTTAACCATTCCATCTTCGTAAGGCAGGGACTTATTCCGCAGACAGTCAATGATATCCTGTTTCTTCCACGCAGTCGTTGGAAGTCTTTCAACTAGTCGTGAATGATAAGGTGCATTATCTAATACTATAATTGAGTTTGGTGGTATATGTTCAATCATCTGCTCAAAATACTCTTCGAAAACATCAGCTGTCATCTCCTCGTGATAGTCTTTTGTGCTTTTGGATTCAAATTCCAACAAACCATGCTTAGCAAATCCTTTTTCACTGCCAATGTGAGAAACTATTAATCTACTGCCTTTACCAGAGGGTGGGGAAATACCAGTAGACCAACCTTCCATAAAGGCTTGCCTGGAGCTTGATATATTTTTATCTGTCCAAATTTTTGTGAGAGTATGACCTGCGTTTACCCACGTTTCGTCCTGATAGTAAATTGGCCTTCCTTCAGCCCGAAATTTTCGTATAAATCTTAGATACTTTCTTCTCCAACATATTATCTCTTCCCGGTCAATCAAAAGTGATTTTCGGTCTGATTTCTCCCACCGGAAATTTAATTCATTTAAAACTTGCCACAATTTGGTTCGTCCGACATGAGGCAAATCCGGGTCGTCTCTAACTTCTTGTAAAATTTTGTTTAAGTTGGGTATTTCTTTTTTGTAAAAAAATTCGTGAATTTTCCTTCGAATACCATTTTTGGCAAATTCATTATTTTCAATAGGTTTTCTCCCCCTCTTTAAGTATTCGTTTGTATTTGGGTTAGCTATACCTTTTTTTTTCTTTCTGATAGGAACCTATATATTGTTGACTCCCCTACGCCCGTCATGTTGGCACAACTCTTGATTATGTTCTGAACAGTGTTTGTGGGATTCTGAGAAACCAGAGCATCGTGAACGTTCAAAACAATAGTCTTCTCTCTTGGTGAATAGTCAGACTTACACACGGTACGCAACAGTACCGGTGTAAAACTTGATGATGTTGATGATGATGACGAAGCCATCGCAAGCAATCAAACAAAACAAGCAGGAACGTATATGTTTGTAGGAATATGAAAAAAAGTTACTCACGCACTGCACAAAATTCGCAAAATAAATATTAGAGACGTTAATTACTGCCGTAGACGCCGAAACACCAACGAGCCGTAAATTAAATGCGATTAAAAAATGTACTAAACCAAAAATTATTTTCGTTCGTAACAACTTCACCCTTTCAAGGCAAGTTTCGAATATAAACTGAAGCTTTATATTTAATGAATAAACACCTCAGGAACCTCCGCCTATGATTTTACGAGTTTTACGACCGTTTTATGACTTGGCCCTCATTTTGTGCTATCGACAAATTATGAACGGACTATAGTCCCCTAGATAACGTTATACGGGGAAACGCGCGTTAGGCGTAGAGGAGCAGTAAAGTTTGTGTTAAAAGCAAAAAAACATTTTTAAATCAGCTATCGCCTCCCTAAACCGCTTTAACGCCCTCCAATATAACACCCTTTACTTCCCCCCTATAGACTTCCAGCGCCCACAAAGGGGCATTATCGCCCACTTTGAGAAAGACTAAACTAGATGGAGGTCATTTTGAACACTTTATCCGTTGATTGTGTAGCTATTGATATTACTTTTGTTGATTTCCTCATTAAAATGAGCGTCAGCGAATTTTCTGTTTTTTTTTTTAATAAAACGTTCAACATTTAATTTCTCAATAACGAATGAACCCATTGCAAAAAACATTATAGAAGTAATAGAGGTGCAAAAGACCTTTCAAATGATGTATCATTCGGCCCCCATGCCATTGAAAAAATACGGGTAGTAGTTGCTGACCGCAGGGGGGTGAAGTTTCGAGTATGATTTCCAAATCAGAATTAGTCCCTTTAGAAATAAAAATTGACGTGTTTTCTGAAATTTTCGATTACACGTCCGTTTCTGATTTACAGGGGGTCAAGTTTCCGTTGGAACGCTCTGTATATTGATGTTGACAGCGATTGTCATTGTCACCGATTCATGTTAATTTTCATCGGTTGATCAACTTGTGATGCACTGTTTGGAACCTTTGGTGTAGTAATGAATATTGCTGGAGTTTTTTACCAACACCAAACCGTTATTTTAACACCTCGACACGTGTTTCGATCACCAGGTGATAATCTTCAAGGCGAAGAATAAACTGTTTGGTTTTCCTCTTGAAGATGATCATTTGGTGATCGAAACACGCGCCGAAGTGTTAAAATGACGGTTTGGTGTTGAGAAAAAACTCCAGTAATATTTGGTTAATCAAGTCTGGTGCATTTAAATGCAGTAAAACGCTATAAAAATATGCCAAGCTCTCAACTTTTTCATCCATTCGATGAATCGAGGTAAAAAGTCTCTACTTATTTCCTATACAGAAATTTCGACTTTGAGGTCGAAATTCCTGGATTAGTTTCGAAATGTCGAGTTTATATTAATAACGATGATAAACCTCTGAAGAAGCTAGCCATTGCCCCCAGCGCAACGTCAGGAAGAAATTCTAAAAATTGAAGTCCTTCAAACCCGAATGAAAATAGGTACACTGGAAACCTCGGCCGGAAAAACTTTTTAACCGTTTTGTCACACTGCTATCTTGTTTGAATAAAAAATCCGAAGCAAACGAGAAGTCATCAAACCTATGACAAAAGAAATGTTTTAAATTGAATTGGTGACTTCTTCGCAGGAACGAACAAAATAATAAATCTGTTTACAAGTCTATTAATGACTTGAAACACGAGTTTCCGAAGGTTGTTGACACCTGAAAGGAAAATTCGCGAAGTTTCCACAGGAAATTCTGTTTACGGAAAACACGCGAAGAGGGTGCATTACATTTGAATAAATTCTGTTTGAGGAAGCCGAATAAGAAAATATACAGTCAAAAACATTCTTACCATATGCTCAATATGTTCAGGATTGATCGAATTTTTTTAGAAGGTGGGGATATTTCATTGTTCCGAATTCGTGGGGTTCTTGTTGAATACTTTTCGTGAGCAAAACAATAGCAGAATCAATACTCCTGACCGCTCTAGATTGAATGATTCCGTACAGTCTATCTCGTCTTGTGTTTGTGAATCTTTTGCTGGCAAAATACTCCCTTGTTTACTTTGTAGTAAATGTTCAAGAGGTAGCAAAAACGAATGTGAATTTCTGGAACTTCAACTAGCGTTTCCTAATATGACTAATAACCAGTCCGTGCAAAGCTTATTGTTAAATCACCTGAGAATGAAACTTTTAACAGGTGATGATCGACTGTATTGCCAAACTAACTGAGTATTATGAGAAAACAAGTATAGCTGAGGCACCAGTCAATCTAATAATAACACTGATGATCTTCAAACAAGACTCAACCTCTGACGGAAGCAAGAAACTCTTTCGAAGGTTCGAAATATATGAATATTTCAATCTAGCAGACCACTTTTATAATCTTCATGCAGTCATTGCTCACTGTGATTCTGGCGTTGAATCTGGCAATTATTATTATGAAAAAAAAAAGAAATGGACTGGTTTAATTTTGATGATAGTCGTGTCACTAAGTGTTCTGGCGAAGTATTGAATTTATTGGAGCCTCTGGAGACACCCTACATTTTGTTATATGAGAGAGAGAACATTGGCAGATTAAGATCGTCAGAAGATGTGGTGCTGCAGGTTTTTCCGGGTTTTCCTGCAGCTGAAAAAGTAAACGCGCCACTGTAATTTTTGTTGTTGTTTTATAATTTCACGATTTGTATTTTGAAAGTGTTTTTTTTTAAATTATTTCATTCATTCATTTCCCTCTTCAACATTTGTATACAGTCAAAAAAACCTAACTGAAAGCTTGGAACCATTTTGAAACTGAGAAAATATTATTTCCAAAGTTAATCAATACAGATATTCAGTAACATCTTTGACATGATGATAAAAACATATTGTGTCAAAGCCATTGCCCGGGTTTATTAGCTGTGATTTTGAGATTTTCCTGCTTTACGTTTTGCTTACAGTTGCCTTTTTTGTAAAAGGAAATATCCATTCTTACTTCTCATGTTTGTTCTTCAAGGATGGTTTCCAACAATGCATTCGTGGTTCAGCCTGGCACGACCGGCCAGGCTTTAGCTAGAAGACAGCAAGAGCTCCACAAGGAAGAGAAGCCGCCACAACCAGTACTTGTACTTCCCTACATCAGAGGATTGTGGGAAAGGATAAGAAGGATTGGGTCCAAGTATAACATCAGAACCTGCTTCAGATCTGGGAACACTATCCGTAGCAGTCTCACGAAAACCAAGCCACCAAACGAGGACTGCGATTCCAAGATTTGCATTTACCGGAATAGCAGAGCATGTTTGGACTCATCAAGTGGGCTGCTCCACAAGGAGGAACACTGATTTAGGAGATGATTGTTAATGTTCCAGGTTCAAGTGTAGGTACGAGAACAGGTACAAGTGCAGGGACAAGTACAGGTACAAATACATATACAAATACAGGTACAAATACAGGTACAAATACAAGTACAAATACAGTTACAATTACAACTAATTACCTGACAAGGCATAAATACGCTTTAGGAAGCCTAAAAGGTAGTCATCGGACCACAAGCCACGATGGTTGAACTTCTGAAGAAGCTAGCAACTCGCGCCAGCGGAACGTCAGGAAGAAATTCCAAAAATCCACGGCTTTCAAACTCAAAAAGCAATGACACTGAAAACCTCAGCTGTGAAAGTCTAAACCATTTTGTCAGGGTCAATTGCCAACTGATTTAGCGCCCATTCGGCGAACACACGTCGTTGTCTATGTTCGTTAACCTTCAGTTCCTGGGTCAATTATACGGGTGCAGGCTCAAGTCTCGACACAAAATTCGCCAAGTTGTAGTCTGCTGAAGGCCAAATTCTTGTGAGCGATGCAAAATCGGCTGCCTGGGATTCTCCTGCACACTCTCACAGACAACGGCGATGTTTTCGGTAGATCTTGCACTTCTTCAACGTACGATTATTGGTCGATCGTTAACTGAATCTGTGGACTCAAATTTATCCACCACATTGCAAATAGTCCTCTCGGTAGGACGATTATGACAACCGTAAATGGGCGAAGCGCACGGTACGTTGCGCGAACTCAACACCTATTTTGATAAAACAATTGTATTTGCACGTGTTGTTGAACGCTATATCTGTCCATGATGGAAGACCCTATATATTGATTGTTTATTCAGTTAAATCAAATGAAATCACGAAGAGATGATAAAATGAAACAAATCCATTCAGATTATAAGAGGAATTAGGAACCCTTTGAAACCATAGTGGGTCGTTGGACATTCCAAATTGCATTCGAAAGATTTTCAAAATGAATTTGAAACAACCCTTCTTCAACCCTGCGTCAACGCTATTTTTCGGGTATATTAGCCATTGTCTGCACGTTTTTATACCTCATTTTCGTGTATACCTAAGGTAAATATTATCAAAAGCTCTGAGGTCATTGACGAAGTGTAGTTTAATACAGGTGTTCAGACTTTGTTGATGTTAATTCTCTCTTCTTTTCGGCTGGAATTGTTTACCTGTTTTTTAATTCCTATCACCTCCACATATAGTCTTGGGTAGTGGCTCAAAGTTCTATCAATCACTTGGATATCTTCAAACGCAATATTTATAACTTCTCTAAGTGCATGTTTCGCTACAACTGATTTGTTGGTAGATAGATAGATAGATTGATAGATTTCATTTGACTACGTTATGTAAAAAAAACATTTGTAGCAAGTCATGTCATTCATTATACAATGTAAAACTAGGAAGACTGTGTCAGTTTATAGTACAAGTTCCTTCATAATATGAATTATATTAATAAATCATACATATAGGTATGCCCACGCACTCGCACACACATACAGACTGAAATATATATATATATATACAGGGTGTCCCTGGACTTCCTCTTTTCCTCTCGGGAATGCATAGATGGGGTCAAAATATCACCAGTACTTCATTTAACTTTTTTTCCTAAAATCCTTCGTTACCAAGTACGAAGTTACAAAATGAAAAATGTTTTTCTTTGATAACTTTTCAAGTGAATATTCAAAATCATCCAAATTTTGGTAATTGACTAAACAAATGAATTCCTTTGATGAGCTTTCATGCAGGAGTCAGTTGTTTTGCTACAAAGTCAGGAACGGACTACCCCCGATGGTCCACACCCCAAAACTTTGAAATGACAGATATTTTTCAATATTTTTCAACAAATTAAGGTTACTTGGACAATTTTATGAATAAAAGTACTCGTGTGGAAAGTCGATCGGAGCAACGAGTCTTGATAAAAATGTAGTTTCACTCGACGACATCAAACCCGCTCGTCCACCATTATTTGAAATGAATAATTATCAAAGCAGAAATAATAATGATAACGTTAATTCAACAACATTTATCCTGAGATGTCTACCATTATTCGAAAATATTAGTTTTTAAGGAAAATGGAAATGATAGGTAAAATATTCATAACGAATTTTTATAATGCAGACACGTTTAACTAACGAAACTCAAGAGCCTCAAGAGCAAACAGAAATGAAAAATCTGCTACAGAAACTGCTCGATATGACCACCTTCTCTCTCTATACATTTTCTTAGTCTGCGAAGACACCCTCTCTGTACTTGAAATAGCATTCCAGGGTCGTTTCGTATGGCTTCACAATGTAATGTTATTCTATTCAACAATGCATCTTTTGTGTGAATAGGTATAGCGTAAACAAGGCTTTTTAGATGCCCATACAGAAAGAAATCCAATGGATTTAAATCCGGAGACCGCGATGGCCATGAATATGGCCCACCTCTACCAATCCATCTATTGTGGAAAATATGGTTCAGATGGTCACGCACAATCAAACTAAAATGAGGAGGAGCGCCATCATGCATAAACCACATATCTCTTCGGGTTTGCAATGGAACATGTTCCAAAAGTCCATTCAAATCGTTCTGAATGAACTCCAAATAACGCTCTCCATTCAATCGGTCCTGTAGAACGAATGGTCCTATAAGATGGTTTCCTATGATACCAGCCCAAACATTCACGTTGAATTTCCGTTGGTGTTTGGTTTGCAATATCCCATGGGGATTTTCTTCGGCCCATATATGGAGATTATGAGGGTTGATAACTCCATCTCTACTGAAACCTGCTTCATCAGTGAATAAAACTCGATTAATAAAAGTCATATCCTCTCTTTGTCTATCCATGAACCAATTGGCATATTCCAGTCGTGCTGGAAAATCTTGAGGTGTCATGGCATGTACCTTCTGGATGTGAAATGGGTGGAGCAGTTGTTCCCTAATTATTCTATGAATAGTGGACTTGGATGTATGGAACTGTTCTGATAGATTTCTGATGCTCATTGAAGGATCATCAGCGACGGCTTCCAAAATATTTTCCTCCAATACAACGGTACGTACAGTCCTAGGAGCGCCCTCACCACCTCGTTTTGGCAAAACTGTACCTACAATAATATCGAAATAAAACAACGTGCTCAAATTAATTATCAATTATTACATACCTGTCTCCCTCAAGCTGCGATCGACACGCTCGAATGTTTCTCTTGACGGTACCGTTCGATTGGGAAAATGCTCGGAATACAGACGACGAGCTTCTGCAGCATTACAAAATGCTCGTCCATAAAATACATGCATATCTGCATATTCATTGAATGTAAACTGTTCGGCCATATCAAAAAAATTCAAAATATCCTATAGAATATTGACAATACAATGATAGTCATATGACAACGCACCACTCAACAAAACAAAATCGCATTCCAGTTTCTCATTTTTTATCAAAACTTTCTAAAAGGTTTTTTTGTCAACATCTGTGAAAGAAATGGAACATAATTATTCCCTGGATATTTTTCACCTGATCATGTGCAGCCGTTTTTGTAGTTCATTCGTTTGCTTTTTATTAGTATAGTAAATATTTTTTCCGATGTGCGTTTTTTCAGCTAAATTTAGATTCGTGTTAAAGAATTTCTTCCATAAAATTATAATTATCAGTGAAACTCCTCAACAGTTTAGCTGTGAAGAAGAATTTGAAACATTCGAATGTTGAGTTTCATGAGATTCAGATAACTGATCAACACGAAACGTGATTATTCCACACGTATTATGTACATACAAAATATGGAATGAATTCGATATTTCATAGTAGAGTAGCTTGTTAGTTTAAAAACACCACGAATCTACAGAACTTGATATTTCTTTTGAAAAAATATCTGCTATCACGATTGTGACTTAAACTTCCACATAGGTACTGTACTTTTTGTTTACGACTTCATTTTAGCATACTTTGTATTATTCCTGTTATAAATGTTGTTGAATTAACGTTATCATTATTATTTCTGCTTTGATAATTATTCATTTCAAATAATGGTGGACGAGCGGGTTTGATGTCGTCGAGTAGAACTACATTTTTATCAAGACTCGTTGCTCCGATCGACTTTCCACACGAGTACTTTTATTCATAAAATTGTCCAAGTAACCTTATTTTGTTGAAAAATATTGAAAAATATCTGTCATTTCAAAGTTTTGGGGTGTGGACCATCGGGGGTAGTCCGTTCCTGACTTTGTAGCAAAACAACTGACTCCTGCATGAAAGCTCATCGACGGAATTCATTTGTTTAGTCAATTACCAAAATTTGGATGATTTTGAATATTCACTTGAAAAGTTATCAAAGAAAAACATTTTTCATTTTGTAACTTCGAGGGCCCGTAACTTGGTTACGAAGACTTTTAGGAAAAAAAGTTATATGAAGTACTGGTGATATTTTGACCCCATCTATACATTCCCGAGAGGAAAAGAGGAAGTCCAGGGACACTCTGTATATATATATATATATATATATATATATATATATATATATATATATATATATATATATATATATATATATATATATATAAATAAAATACAAATTACCTAAACGCACATACAGTCGTGCAGTATTGCTGAAGGCAATATTCAAAATAGAGAAAAATTCTTCATATATATAATTTCAATAAGTGGGTCCTGCATATCAACGTACAGTGTTCTATATGCCCATGTGAGAAGAGGCAAATTATTCCACAGAGTAGAAACAATTGTTAAGAAGGTAACATTTTAGTTTTTTTGAGCTGCCTTATTCTCTCCAGTATTTTATTGTAAAGCCCTAGGAGAGGGGAGTTGATTTTTGATTTTGTAAGTCAAAAAAACTGTGTTTTCATGAGATTAGATGAACGGGTGTTGTAGGTATGGGACTCTGCAAACAAGGGTTTGCAGTGATCATTAAAATTTGCTCCAGATATTATTCTGACACTTTTTTTTGCAGTGTAAAAATTTGGTTGGCCATGGATGCGTTCCCCCAGAGGATCACACCATATGTTAGGTGGGAGTGCACCAGTGAATAGTAACTAGAGAGCAGTGTGTCAATGTTCAACACCTTTCTAAGTTGTCGTAACAGGAAGATATAACTGGATATTTTTGAGCTTAACTGATATACGTGTTCCGACCAGTTGAGTGTATCATCTATAATTATACCCAGTAATTTCGCGTGGTTTCCATCTGCCACCTGGTTGTTTGTAGAAGACGTGAGATATTGGGTTTTCTCTCTATTCAGTTTGAGGTTGTTGGAATTGTACCACGTTTCGGCTTCGCTTTCTGCCTCTTCCATAGCAGTATTTAGGCTCAAAGTATCCTTGTCAAAGTTAACCAAAGTAGCGTCGTCTGCAAACATAATTATAGTTTTTGGAGTGGAGTATACTCCAGGCGACAATTTCTCTTGTGTTCAGAGGGTCAGGTACTCTTCGTGGTTCCAATGTGAACCGATCCTCAGCTAGAAGGAATTCGAAATACGATACACTCCCGGTGTGGCTGGAGAATCTCTGGGATTCTTAGCGAACCTCAGACTCTCTCTGGTGGTTTCCGTTTGCCTGAATACCGACTTTATGTTGTGTTCCTCCAGAACTCTACAATCCGATCTGTAACAATTAACAATTCTTCAGACATGACAGGAAAACTTTTCATTGACAGACCTATTTAAAGTTGCCTTGGCATCCTTTTTCTGGTTACATCCAGAAGAAATTGATATGAAATAATTGTTACCTACTCAAAATAGTTTTTTGTGTTGGCATTGCCAATATCATTCAATGAAATTAGTCATTTGTTGCTGCAGCTGTCGATAACACGAATGCCTGACCTACCACCCGACATACGGCTAGTTTCTCAACTTTCCAGACACAGATATTTCATTAATGTCCCGAACTTTGTCGCCCTCAACTGAATTCCAATCTAACTACTAATCAGAATAGCTGAATTTATTCGAAATCGATTAGGTACATGTCAGTGTCTACTTCAGAAACAAACCCATATATTAACATTGCTATTTCGAAGCGAGTGACGCAAACCGAAAATTTATAGAATATTTTCGTGTTTTCTTGATTCCACATTCGAAATGATGCAATAATTGAATATTGTGCCTGTCGTGTGCAGCTTTCTTGTTATGTCACACTGGCGTCATTCAACTTTTGGGGAGAGTTTAAGTTGAGCGATTATTTGGGTTGTGTTTCATTCTAGAATGTATGTGTTTGGCACACGCAAAATTTATGAACAGGTTTTGTGAAAGATTTCTTGTTGAAGTGTTAACATCTTATGGGAGGGTAAACCGCTTCGTTACTTAAAACGTACGGCGCCAGTTTGTCGGCTTCCCTTTCTCTCACGCATACGTCAGCGAAAGGCAGGCTCCTTCTCTCGTGTCGGACAAGCGATCAGTGTTTAGTATGCGCTGTACATGTTCTGTTGACAGTATTATAAAAATCTAACCAGCAACCACGTACTATTCTTTTATTATGTGATACGTGGCTTAAAAAAGATGATACTAATGTTGGGTATGTACATTATTAGTATTATTAATTAATCCTACAAAAGTAACAATTGGCTTATGGTAGTTATGGTATATGTACAAACACAATATTAAATAGTTTAGCTTAGATTAGTTCAAGTTCACTTATGTCGGGCGTCCAGAGATGCACAAGTTTTGTTTCTTGTTTTTCACAAGAACGACAATGAAACCTTCTATTCAAACACTTTGTATACCAGATTGAGGACCGAGTCCAATTGAAACCATAGAAATTCCAGAGTTTTAACCATCCTAATAGAAGTGACGAACAAAATTCATTCTCCAGGAGACATCAGTCTTTACCGTCTTTTTCAAAACTGTTTTTCTTCAACCATCTGAAAAATTAAAAATTGTAATAGGAAACCTCATACGTGCTATTTTTCACTTGTACTTAATAAATTTACCTACCAAGAAAACTAAGAATTTTACAGGTTTGTCTTGTCCTGAAGTTTTGGATAACAGAAATCTATCTCAGTTCTCAGAATTGAAAAAACAGCTACATAATGTGGTATATAAATGAGTACTGATATGAAATGTCACTTATAAGGAAGTTTCAGGAAGGTATACTTGTGTTATAACCTGATCAGTACTATTTTGGATAGCATCACAAGTAAAGCACTCATTTCTTTCATAACATCTCCTTTCAGTGGAAGAGTTTTATGATACAAGAGCCAAATCGATCCCTCTACGAAACCCTTCATCACTTGGAAGAATCGATTGCAGCATGAATATATTCAGAAGAGAGTTTTCCTGAAAATCTTGAAAAGAAAACTGGATTAGATAATTTAGGAAACACTGGCTACATGAATAGCATTTAACAAGTGTTGTTCATGACGAAGAATTTCAAGAAGGTGGTTTTAACGATGAACGAGAACGAGAATGTTTCCTACTTATTCACTAATCTCAAACAATTGTTCATGCAGTTGCAGTTTCATAAGAATGTACCATCTTTCCTACCAACCGATTACCTGGAATCTTTGAAGTCCACTAGATACTCGTTAGGACAACAAGAGAATTGCTCGTGAGCAGAATCAATACTCCTGACCGCTCTGGATTAGATGATTCCATACAGTCTATCTCGTTTTGCGATTGTAGATGTTTTGGAGGCAAAATCCTCACTTGCTCATTCTGTAGTAAATGTTCAAGAGATAGCAAAAACATATGTGATAACTCTCCTATTTTCCAAAGATACATACGATACTCAGTCAAAATTATTTCGAATCTGAAGGAAAAATTTATAAACGAACAGATGGACTAGCGATGGGATCCCCACTATCTTCCATTATATCCGAAATATACCTGCAAACCATAGATGAGAAAATCTTAACAATAATAAAAACACATGATAAAAAAAGGTTCAGATACGTTGACGATGCACTGTACATATCACAAAACAATGGAATAAGAACAGATCAAATAACAAAAGAAATTAACGAAATAAATCAAACAACTTGAAACTCAACTACCTGGACATAACCATAGGATATAACCACAACGAAACACAATTTCAATTGACAATATACAGGAAACCTACACAAACAAGCTCCACCATACCCGCAAGTTCAAACCATCCACCATCACGGATACACCCAAAAGACAATGGATAAATTAGAAAACAGAATCGACAAAAAATACAGAACGAGAATCAAGCCACCCGAACAGACAAAACAACACAACGATGGACAGCATTTACGTACGTAGGACACCAAACCAAAAAACTAAAAAACGTCTCCAAGCCACTGAACATCAACATCACATACAAGCCAAACACGAAAATAATACAAAAAATAAACAACTATGGAAAAGAAGAAGACAAAAACCAAAACGGGATATACAGTATACAATGCTCGGACTGCAACAAATTCTATATCGGGCAAACAAAGAAAAAACTGATCCAAAGGTACGAGGAGCACAAAAAGACATACATAAATCCAATAGTATATAAATCAAACCTCGCAACACACGCCATACAAAACAAACATAATTTCTCCCCACCAGAGAACATAAAACTCATAAAACAAGTTAATAAGGGAAACCGCATGGACATTTGGGCAAACTCAAACATCCATAAATTTAACAGTCAAAAATCCCTTATCGAGAAACAAGTACAAATCAAAACACAACAAGACCTAACATTCAATATATTAAACAAATCAAGATAGCCCCTAGAAACAGTATACCTAGAGAAGATCCAACACAA
Source organism: Leptinotarsa decemlineata (assembly GCF_025532065.1). Taxonomy (NCBI): domain Eukaryota; kingdom Metazoa; phylum Arthropoda; class Insecta; order Coleoptera; family Chrysomelidae; genus Leptinotarsa; species Leptinotarsa decemlineata. The sequence continues at coordinate 10,306,466 of NW_027412537.1, read as the reverse complement.
AGAGTAGTACCTAATGTAATCCAAATACAGGAAAATTTACCTAAAATACCTGGAGTACCTGTATTGAGGCGTTAAGACCGTATAAAAAGACCTACAACAATAACACGTTCATTTTGAGTAGTGCCTAGATGATGACAGTACGACCAGCTGTCGAAAACGCTCGCAGATAACTAAATAGAAGTTATAAAATACTGAAAGTAAAGGAAAATTAGTTGCATCATTCAAAAAAAAAATATAAATAATAATAATTATAACATTTGAATTGAAGGGGTTATATTTTTAGGAGTGATTAATTTTTGGGAAAGAAAGTTTTTGGCTTTCTACTACTCCATCTTGATACCTGAGTAGAGAAAAGTATCATCTGTATAATTCAGTGTTCACATAGAAGTATTTGTTTCGAAAGATTTTTTTCTTTCGTGTAATTCAATGTTTATATGAAAGTAGCTGTTTCAGGAGGACTTTCTTTCAGTTTGTGTCTGAAAGTTACTTCTGAAAGTTACATCCATGTATAGAGTTACTTATTTTCAAATAATTACTTCCTTCCTTTCTTTGGAAGAGTCACTCATACCCCTTTTTGTATCAAGATGGAGTAGTAGAAAGCCAAAAACTTTCTTTCCCAAAAATCATAACATTTTTCCCATTTTGTGTTCATTCTATTCGAAATTTTCGCATGTGCAGAAATTCCGATTCAGAGGATTAGAAACCACATAAAAGTCACGTTGAAGTATTATTTGCCATGCAACAAAACATGTGAGTGTGTATAATAGCTTATATAGGTGGGCTATATTTGAACAATTATTATCAAACGCAATGAGGGGAAAATACCCGACATCGATATCGATTTTGATGAACGGTTTGTTTCCTTCCTTACATAAACATTCGAAACTTTACCACATTTACATTGATTCCTTACTAAGTGAATTATGGTCATTTCATTGGTCTTCTGAGTTTTCAGTGCTGCCAAAATCCTAATTAGTTTGGTTTTAATGACAATCTATTTCCATGATTCAGCTGTTATACTCACATCATGAATTAAGTTGAAGTCTTCAAGAGATCCAGTCTGTGTCAATTCTATAAAAAAGTGAACGTAGAAAACATACGAGGTGTGGCTGCGTATAATCCAATAAGTCTTCCGCGAAGATATTTATGACGTGTGAGAATTTTTGCGTTCATTAAAAGTTTCCAAAATGGTCAAGAAAACACTGAAGATGATGCATGCCTCGTCCACATCAAGAACAGGTTGAACTAATCTAATTCAATCTAACGATTATTTCACTACTAGTGAAGACATCATTTCTAGGCAAATATCCTTTGTTAGACCATCCGTCTCATTCACCTGACCTGCTCTCATGTAACCCAATGTCGAATCTGCATTGAAAGGAATCAACTTTGATAATGTTCACCGCAGTCATACATGTAACATCAGACATAAAAACATGCAGACTTCACCCAATAAACCTGGAAAATAACTCTGACATAGTTTCATTGAAAACCGTATCACATGTTTTACTATACAATAGGTTTTTCAGGTACGTTGTGGAAACAAAATTACACCTATTCAGTGCTTGCTACACCTATTCAGTGCTTGCTCCTCATGTACGAGTATTAATACTCGTAATTCAATTATACTGTCTGCTGTCTACTCAGTGACTAGTAATTTTACAGTCTAGTCTACGGTTTTTCTCACCGTTTCTGGATATCAGCCATGGTCTGCAGATTTATTTATACCTAGAAAGACACAGACGGTATAAAAGTGTCCGATGTGTCCAAGTTTATGAGCCGCGATCTACTGATTTTTATACTTATGAAGATATGAAAGGTATGAAATTGTCCGATGTTTCCTAGACTGCAGGTATACCTGCATTGTATACCTTTGAAGATATAAAAAGTATAAAATTGTATGAGGTTTCCGGGTTTTCTAGTCGTGGTCTGCAGGTTTATTTTTACTTATGACGGTATAAAAGGTATGAAATTATAGGATCTTTCCGGATTTATCAGCCGTGGTCTGCAGGTTTTTTATACCTAGAAAGATATAAGAGGTATGAAATTGTCCGATGTGTCCAAGTTTATGAGCCGTGGTCTACAGGTTTTTTATACTCATAAAGGTATAAAAGGTATGCAACTGTTCGGTGTTTACAAGTTTATTGGCCGTGGTCTGCAGGTTTTTTATACTCATAAGGGTATGAAAGGTTTGAAAATGTCCGATGTTTCCTAGACTACAGGTTTTGTATAATTATAAATATATGAAAAGTATAAAATTGTACGAGGTTTCCGGGTTTATCAGCCATGGTCTGCAGGTTTTTTATACCTTAAAAAAAAGATATGGAATTGTCCGATGTGTCCAATTTTATGAGCCGTGGTCTGCAGGTTTTTATACTCATAAAGGTTCGATGTTTTCGGGTTTATTGGCCGTGGTCTGCAAGTTTTTTATACCTATAAAGGTAAAAATGGTATAAAATTGTCCAATGTTTCCCTAGACTGCAGGTTTTGTATACCTATAAAGATATGAAAAGTATAAAATTGCAAGAGGTTTCCGGATTTATCCTCCATGGTCTGCAGGTTTATTTATACCTATAAAGGTATGAAAGGTATAAAAGTGTCCGATATGTCCAAGTTTATGAACCACGGTCTGCAGGTTTTTATACTTATGAAGGTATAAAAGATATTAAATTGTCGAATGTTTCCTAGACTGCAGGTTTTGAATACCTATGAAAATATGAAAAGTATAATATTGTACGAGATTTCCGGGTTTATTATATATGGTCTGCAAGTATTTTATACCTTTAAAGGTATAAAAGGTATGAATATGTCCGATGTTTCCGGTTTATCAGCCGTGTTCGGTAGGTTTGTCATACCTATAAAAATACAAGGTATTAAATTGTAGATATAAAAAATATAAACAACCTCGTTGTTTAATAAACCCGGACACATCTGACAATTAGTAATTTATGATGTTTGAATTTTTACACTGCTCATCTACGATGTTGTCTAGTATTGGACCATCATACAGAGTTCATTATACGGCTATGAATATATTTCTCATGGATGTCCTCAAAGTATTGGCCAAATCAGTAGAAAATAAAATTTGAAGAGTGGTTTTTCTCTACTATTACTCAACAGTAACTTATAAGCCATTTTTGTAAGGTGTAACATTATATATGGAGTGAAGCAGCCTCATTTTTCCTTTGTTTTGAGTCATTCACATATTTTGATACTAGTATATTTAATATACAAAAACTGTTCAAAACTTGAGTGAATGTTAAAATTTCATTGACTAATAATTGGTAATGGGTATATGGTTATGACATCAAATCCAATCGTCCCAATGGAAGGAGATGAAAACCGAATAGATGATAGAGCTCAAGGCCATACCAAAGAGTGCATATATCAAAACTACTTCATAGATTGATAAAACGGGACTACTTTCAAGGGGACAAAATATAAATTGATGAATTAATGAATATTTTTTGAGAAAAATGAAAATTCAACTTATTTTTTGAACATAACTTCTAATAAATTCAAAATATGTTAACACCTTCTTTGACAATGGAAAATTTCTCCTAAAAATGAAGAGTATTACAGTTCTAGCGTGCGAAAGAAGTGTTTTTGATCGATCCATTTCACACCAGATGCATCGATTCTACCTCTGAGCAAACTTCAATTATCGAATCTTTCTGCCACCAAAATCAATTTTTCATTTTATACATTTATCCAATTATAATAATCGTGAATAAAATTACATTATCTTATTGGTGGATACTCAATAAAATAACTGGAAAATGACTGGAAAGTTTTTATAGCAGTGGTCGAGCTTGAACAGGGGAATGTCTCCAAACGATTAATTTTCATTATCGGAATTTTCCAGGCACCGAACCTCTCGGTAGTTTCCACATACATTCATCACTGTCGATAGGGACAATTGAAGTGATAGGTAAACGAATAATTTTCAGAAATAGATTATTATGTTAGATCGAAAGCGAAAAGTACATTTCAGTTGTTTGCACAACTTTGTCAAACAGTAGACATGATTTGAACTGAAATAAGTATATTTGTATTAGATGGACTATTTTGCTTCATATTCATTCTGATTTCCGATAAAAATATAATCAGGATGGCTTAATGTAGTCGAGTGCTTTTTCTAAAGTCATCCGTGGCCGCATTTTGTTTTTATACTGTTTTATTCGTTACCTGAATAATGAAGACGAAAATTAACATTTCTTTTATGAATACAGTTTACTTTTATGTTTTGTTTCACATCCAGCCACCATGTTACAATCTTCCGTTCTAACCCCCCCCTTTTCAGTGTTGCCAACACCGTCTAAACCTATATCATAAAATGTGTACTAATGCAACATATACTGTGTATTATTTTTTCAGTTTTCAAATGAATTTATCTTTAAAAATATTCTTTTGACTGAATCTGAACATGGAAAGTGCTATTTATTATTTCATTCAAACAAACATAATTTTAATACACCACGCTCTTACTGGGTACCCTGTATAACCGTTGAATCAATGTCTAACACTGTTATACAGAATTTTTTTCATAAATTCACTCCTTCATCGCAAAGCTCTACACTCACAGTATGTGAGACGTTGCAGGAAGGCTAATCACTTTGTTTTTCACTTTTTCAGGGTAGAAACGATACTGATTTTCGCCTGTTAGCCTAACTGTTTTCAAAACTCTAGAAAGGTATAAACTGGTAGATTTTGTCAAATACATCCAGCTATTCAGAATTGTTCGTCCACAGCGAAATGTGACGATCAAGATTTTGAAAGATTTCCTGACGATAGCCATATAATTTTCTTGTCTTCGTAAACTAAAAACTCCAAATCATCGTACTCGTCGAAAATATCATATCGTTTGTTCTATAAAAGGTTATTCGTGAATACTCGTATTCGTTAAGTTGAGAGGTATTACCCTCTTTCCAGTTCCCCAATTGAATATAACATATAAAAACAATTTCAATAGCTACTAAGAGGAAAATAAAGTTATTTACCAATATAATACGACATGAGCATCGGAATATGCATATACAACTTCCAATATGTTCAAATATAGAATCAGAGTAAACAAAAGTGATATAAAATTGAAAGGACTGAATTGGCTTGGAACGCTAATGAAACAGGACATAAATCCAAGTTTATAAAAACAGAAAATGGTACAATTCACAATTTTCAGTCAACTGATCATGAATTTACAGTCAACATTTGTTGGAAAAGATACAATTTCACAAATGAAAACATAATGTGTCACTTTTTCTTTACGATCGTACGGTGTATAATTCACTTGTCACATATTTCCATCAGTCATGAAAAAATATAGTGGTCCAAATTTGTGTTTTTTACTACTTTACTCACACCTGTGACGCCACGTTATGAGCTATTACAATTGTTAACCCTGCGTCCGACATGTGGACTTTTGATACATCTGTAGACACGTGGGGTGTGTGAGACCCCAATATGATTTTTCTGTTGATATAACATTTTTTTGAATTTCAACATAGTTGTTTTAAGAATTATACTGTGATATCTCCTTTTGCAATTGAATAATTTTCGATTTACCAAAACGAGCAATAAATCGTTTTATTCCGTCATTACCAAAACAATAGGTTCTTTTAATGGACAAAAATATAGATTTACTCGAAGAAGTCTTTTGCACATAAAACGATTAAATACATATCAAATTGCTGGTTCGAACAGATAATAAAACATCATGAAATAGAAATTGAAAAAAAATTATTGAAAATCATAAAAAGTTACAGGTCATCAACATTTGCCATTTCTACGCAAGATTTGCAGTACATTTCTGCATGGTCCAGATATATGAATTTATTGCATCAGATCCGTCAATTTCATCATCACTTCCTATTTCATCCCGTAAGGACTGAAGACGGGCCATTTCTCCCTCATAATCACCTATTTTTATCGAATAATCTGAAAAACATTTGAATGCGCACAATTTTGGAACGTATACAGACACGTGGGGTTTCGTGCACCCCAGTCGCTTTATAACAGCTCTAATTCAAACATACGTCAAACGACAACTGATTTGTGATGTGAATATGAGAGTGGAGACTATATGCGGAAGCTACTAAATATATCCAAAGCTGGGGTGCCAATTTCGAAAAGTTATATGGATTTTTCTACGGCTGAGGTATGTCACACCCCACGTGTCGGACGCAGGGTTAATATTGATTCTAAGTATTGTTTCGCTTTTACCTGTGGGTTTATCAATAATTAACTACTCTGAACCATAATCAAACTCAACTTCACGTGTCGGACGCCGGGTTAATATTGATTCTAAGTATTGTTTCCCTTTTACCTATGGGTTTACCAATAATTAACTACTCTGAACCATAATCAAACTCAACTTCATTTTATTAATAATTTATTTATTTTTTATTTATTTATTTATTTTAAAATAGGAAATCCTAATATGAATACAACTCCAAAAAGGTAAAAATGGTATATAAAAAATTATAAAATAGTATAAAAATTCTTCTAACAATAAAATACGTTCACATAATATATAAATACAAGAAGCTAAAAAGATAGAAATGTGTTCCTGAGAATATTGTCCCATAACACAGAACAACTTAGGAGTATTTAGAATAGTTAGTTCCATATTACAATTATACTAGGGCATAAAAACAATTATTCGAGTGGGTAGGTAATGAAATATTCAACATATCACAACGTAACACGATGTAACACAATGTATACAGAACACATAAAAGCTCGAACCAATAACACAATTCGATGATGTGAAACATACAAATCAAAAAAATCCGAAAATTCATAGAGTACCGAAAAATTCATATGTAATATATATTTTCAACTGAGCCTTGAATGAAAATAAAGTAACATAATCTTTAATGTGGTATGGTAATTGGTTGAAATTATTCAATCCTCTGAAAAACAACGATTTCATAGATTGCTTCGTTCTTGTCCTGGAAATGTGGAATTGATTGGTGGTTCTTGTGGTGTAGTCATGAATTTGATTATTGTACGTAATGAAGGAATCAAAATATCTATATCTATTACATTTTAAGATGATTCTCAAACCTCGATTTTGCAGTTTATGTAACTTCTGTATATTGTTTTCATCTAAAAGATAAAGCAGAGTGGAACAATAATCAAAATGGGGCTGTATAATGGTTCTGTATATTGTTATTTTTGAAAACATGGAAACTTCCAATGAAATCCTGGAGAAAAAAATAGTTTTTTTAATATCTTTTTACAAATATAGTCACTGTGTGCATTGAGTGTTAGTGATTCATCCAACACGAAGCCTAAATACTTGAATTCTGACACCCATTCAATTTTGTCTCCCTCCACTTCGAGTTGAAGCTTTTCATAGTCAATTGATTTCAGTTTATGTTTCTTACTAATTATCATTGATTTGTTTTATTCGTATTGATTTTTAGTTTATTTTCGTTTAAATATTTTTCATTTTTTTTCAACAATCGATTCATGCGCTCCACTGTTTCTACAGCGCCATGTCCATAGCATGCAAGTAACATATCATCTGCAAATAAATTCAAAAAATCATAACCTTGTATATAATTTACATCATTCAGGTAAATTATAAACAGCAGTGGTCCCAGAACACTCCCTTGAGGTACGTCTATATTATTTGAAATTTCATTTGAGAAACTGTGTGACCTGCCATTGAGATAATTTTTGATCCAACTTAAGGCTATTCCATCGATTCCATAATATCTCAGTTTACGAAGTAATATTTGCCTATCGATAGTTTCAAATGCCCTCTTGAAATTAAGTAACACTGCTACTATAAATTTATCACTATCTATTTCATTCTTCCATTTTGAAACTGTCAATTGAAGGGCAGCTTCACACGAGTGGTGTTCTCTAATTGATATAACAAAACACTTTAAGTAAAACTTTAAGTATTATTCAAATATTTGTCGCCTTATAAGGTCGCTTTGCACCGCACTGTCCGCGAAACTTGACTATATCGCTGTGCTCGTAGGTATCGTTTATATGCGGCAAATGAACTATTCCGAAACCGGTGGAGAATTCCTCAGAAATCCATCGAAGCCTGTGGAATATTCGCCGGTGCGAATATTCCACAGGCAATCGAAACGGTGCGAACATCGAGTAGCCGCGAAACGTCGGCCGTTCTGGCGCACTCTTGGCTACGTCACAATTGGTCTATAGCTACCAGTGGCGGCTGGCGTTATTTTCTTTAGGGCATGATTTACAACGATATTTATAAATCCTGCTTTTCTGTGTTGCGGTCTGCAATCGCTTCAATGCCATCTTGCAACTTTCCACCACAAAAATGCTTTAATTTTAGATAGAATAGAATATGAATTCATTTATACTGAACAATAAACAGAATGGTTTTCACTTACATGATGCACATTTTTTTTAAAGTTTCTTACATATAGTATTCATTGAGTACCATTGATACAGTTAAAATCGATATAACATATAAAAATTATATTGGTGTGGATATAAAAGATAGTGATTTTGGTGATTTCTATCCACTGGGAAAATCAGACAATTGCCCTATAAAAATCGAATTCAACTCAAACTCAAAGAAGAGAGAAGTTCTCAAAAATTGCAGTAAGTTGAAAGGAAAAAATATTTCCATATCGAATGATCTAACCCATAATCAAAGACAGGAATTTAAAATTTTGAGGAAACATCTCTTGCTTGCTAAGCAAGAGGAGAAATATAAAGACAGTTATATAAAAGGAAACAAACTTATTGTGAAAGGAATTGCTTATGGAATTGAAGATCTCGAAAAAGAAGAAAAATTGGAACCTAAACACAGCAGTGCACCTTCCACTCCCACGGTCGAAACTATAAAGAAAACAACTTTGGAACAACTAAAAGCTCCCTGTACCCCCAAGGCCCCAACAACAAAGAAACCGATTCAACTGATTCCAACCCAGAAAGTAACACAGGAGAAGCCAAGAACACGGTCAGTAAACAAAAATTAGGTGCAATAATGATATTTCAACTGTTTTCCGTCCCATAATTAAAGCATGCACTCTCGAAATTTCTAACTGGTTGTGAATATTTTCTATCGAAAAATGAACACATACATTCGCGATTACGAATATAAAATGAAAATAGCCAAAGAGTTTACTACTTTCAGTGAATTTAACTTAATTTCAGAGCAACGGGAAAATATTCCTGAATTTAATATAATACATCAAAATATCTGTAGTCTTTTCAAAAACTTGGATGAATTCACAATATATCTAACTCAAGTTCACCAGCAGTTTGACTGTATCATCTTAACAGAGACGTTCAAACTTCCCTGCCTGGAAATATTTAATTTGGATAACTATGATATGATTGACAATGAAGGTGATGTTAATAAAAACGATGGCGTAGTTGTTTATATTAAAAATGGCTACGACTTCAACTATTCAATAATAAGTATTGGAGGATGCAAGTCTATTGAAATGGAAGTTAAATCTAAATCAGGACAAAATATTTTGATTTCAGCTATTTACAGATCGCCTGCAAATAATGTGACTGACTTCCTCATAGAACTTAGGGACTATCTGTTAAAAACTGCATCTAAAAATTGCGGCTACCATATTTTCACGGGCGATATAAATATAAATATTTTAGAAGAAGATCAAGTGGCAGCGGAATATTTGAATACACTTTATGAGTTTGATTTCATGTCGTACATTAAAAACGTGACAAGACCAAAAAGCGGAACATGCTTAGATCATTTCTTTATCAAATCAAAATCAGAAAAAACTAATATTAATTCATACGTGATGAAAACAAACATAACAGATCATTACACTATCATTGCAAAAATACAAATGAATAAAGATTTTCAGCAAAACCACTCTAAACTAATGATAAAATGTATCAACTATCCAGGTTTGAGAAGAGACTTACATGACTTCGATTGGAACCAGTTGGTGTCGATTGATAACATAGACGATGCAACAGTATTCTTTCTCGATGTGTTGAAGGACAAAATTGAGGATAATACAAAACATAAAAAAATCAAACACAAATTCATTAAAAGAAAAGTTTGGATAACCGACGGCATAATACGGTCCATTATCGAAAGGGATAGACTATTTAGAAAGTACCGAAATAACATGTCTGACACAGTTTCCAAAGAAGAATATTTGAATTACAGGAATACACTGAATAGTTTGATTAAAAGCAGGAAAAAGAGTTATTACAGACAAAAAATTGAAAATAATAAAAATAGTAGTCAAGCATTATGGAACACAATAAAAACATTGAATAAAAATCAAAATAATAAAGGAATAGATCAAATCATTGATGAAAACGGACATCTCACTGTTGATAAGGAAGAAATTTCTGACATTTTCAACAATTATTACATCAATGTCGGTGAAAATCTGGCTAGGCAGGTAATATTTCCAGAAAATCCTCCTCTGAGTAGTTATTCTTCCCGTCATTCTATGTTTTTTCATCCAACAGATGAAAATGAAGTAATAAATCTCATCGATTCCCTCAAATCCAACAAAGCACCAGGAATTGATGGAATCAAATCAGAAACACTGAAGGAAATCAAAAATGAAATCGCAAGTCCGCTGACACAACTTATAAATAAAGTAATTATAGAGGGTCATTTTCCATCAATTTTCAAAGACAGCATTGTCCAGCCTCTCTTTAAAAAAGGCTGTAAAAAAAACCCAGGTAACTATCGCCCAATTTCTCTTATTAGTAATTTAGCAAAAATACTAGAAAAAGTCATAAAAATAAGAATGATGAAGTATATAGAAAAATATGATTTTATTTCAAATAGACAATTTGGGTTCCGAGATGGTAAATCTACGGAAGTTGCAATCCACTTAGTTACAACCAAAATCTATGAAGAGTTGGATAAAGGCCATCCATCCCTATGTGTTTTTTTAGATCTTGCAAAAGCTTTCGACACGGTCAATCATACGCAGTTGTTAGAAGTATTGCAAGATCTAGGATTTAGAGGAAAACCTTTTGAATTACTGAAAACTTACCTTCTAAATAGAAAACAATGTGTTAGAATAAACGAAACATTGAGTAAAAAATTAAAAATAAGATGTGGAGTACCACAAGGAACCGTACTCGGTCCAATACTTTTTATAATTTACATAAACTCTATACTCACCTTCAATAGCTTAGGTACGGTTTCCAGTTTCGCAGACGACACTGTCGTTATGTATGAGGATGATACTTGGGACGGGTTGAAAGAAAAAGCAGAAAAAGATATGGCAAATTTAAATAAATGTTTTGGACAAAAAGTACTTTCAATAAACTATGAAAAAACCTGTTTCGTTCCATTTTCTTGTTACGTCAGTGGCCTCCCGGACTACGATAAGTTACAAATTGATATAAGCTCGGATGAAACTATTACGATTAAAAGAGCCAATAATACTGGATTTCAAATATCTCAAAATTCTTTATCAATCATTAGTGGAAACACGACTTACTTACGGTATTCTAGCTTGGGGGGCAGCAACGAATGCTCACTTGCAGAATCTTGAAGTAATACAAAAAAGATTTTTGAAAATTATATCATCCAAACCAATGAGGTATTCCTCCGACCTACTATTTGCAGAAACGGAAGTCTTTGATTTGCGTCAGCTTTATTACTATAAAATTGTGATGAGACAATTCAAAAACAGATTTAATCTCCTACTCATCAGCCATAACTACCAAACTCGTCTGAAAGCGAATAATTCTCTGAAAACGAAACCAGTCAGAAAGAAAATAGGACAGAGAAATCATTTTTTTTTATCTAGTAAATTTTATAACTTTTTGCCGACGGAAAACAAAGAAGTCTCAAACATATACTCCTTCAAAAAAAAGACTAAACATTATATTCTTTCTTTAGAACGTAAGGCTATCCATTCATTGTTTGAATATTAGAATATTCCATATATTTTATTTTGTTGATTATTGATGTTCGTTACCTATGTTATGATATTTATGTTTCAATAATTGTGTGTAAGGCTCATTAGCCTAATTTTATTAAATTGACTACAATTTCATTATATCACAAACATTTTAGTGAATTATACATGATTTTATACATATAACTCTCATATAGAAATGCAACTGAGCCCTATTTTGAAGTGTACTAATTATTGTCAATATTTGGAATAAGTAAATCACCCACGCACAGGCACTGCCTTAGTGGATACTTGTTTATTCGAAATATCTCTGAATGAAAGTGCACTATCATTATATTATTGTATTTTATTTTAAGAAACTTATTATTATTTTGAGAATTTATTGAGAATAAACTTATTATTATTATTATTATTATTATTATTAACAATAAATAATGAAATGATCGTAAAAAGATTCAGAAACATTTCAGCATTTGAAGGAGTTGTCCCTCTGTAATACTGAATATATCCAGGTCACAGTTCCTCACCATTTTGTTAACGATTTCGAGACATTGTTGAAGAGGAGACAAATTTATTGAGATATGAAATAGATTATCTCTTCTTCTCAGTTTTACGTCCGGTACAATAAAATCAATAGTATAGAGAATTTCAGGTACTTTCAATTTTCTAAGAATGTTAAAAACAAAAATCACTTCCGAGGACTCACGGTATATTAAATTCTTGTAATTGGCTAGAATAAGATATAAGTAAACGCCAAACGTTGTGTTCTCTGAAAAATAGTGTTCTTAAGAATCGTTTCTGGACTTTTTCTGTAGTTTCAGAATATAAAAAGGTATTTGGATTCCAAATGACACAATCATATTCCAGCTTAGAAAGAACAGAGGAGTTAAAGAGTAACAAACAAGTATCGTGATTGAAATCACGGCTAGATCTCAAGACAAAGCTCATTTTTCTATAACATTCAGATATTAAGTATTCAATGTGCCGAGAGAAACTGAACACACCAGTAAAAATGATCACGAGATCTTTTATCTCATTGATTCTCTGTAAATTGGAATGATTAATGAAATAGTCCTTGATAGTATGTGACTTCTTTCGTGTGAAACTCATTATTTTGCATTTAGCTTCGTTGAGAGATACTGAAAGTGAGTAGATAGATTATTGAGATCATCACCCGTAACAGAGTTACTAAATGCGCATAAATTGGTAATGGTAGATTTATTACGAATAAAGCCATGCTGTTGGTCGATTATTACTAAGTCCATGTGATTGTATACTCGATTATAGTACCCGTTCAAATATCTTTGACAAAGGTGGTAAGACTGTTATTGGTCTGTAGTTTCTTACATTATTCTTATTGCCGAGTTTGTGTATGGGGGTAACTCTGCCAATTTAGAGAAAGCTTGGAAAACGATTTTCTTTCAGAGAAAGGTTGAATATAAATTTTCAATCAATGACTGTCAGAATCACGTTGAAGAAGGAATACTCAGAGACGACACTTATATAGGTGAATCGGAGTATTCTCAACATAGACCACTTTGAAGCAGTCTGTTCCTAGGATGTCAAACATTGAGTACTTGCAACATTATATTGAGCAAATTATACATTTCTTCATTTGTTCTACTGCATAGAGAAATATATTATCATTATACATTACTCAATGTTGCACAGAGCATTATAGTCATTTTTGTCTGCCAACAATCTAGATAGGAAAATTAAAACAATTATACAGATATGACATAATAATGGTTTCAACGCAGACACAATCCGGAAGTTAGTCAGAAAACAATGCCTCGCAAACTCGTTTCTTTCACATATATTTCCTCTCTTGATGAACAGACACGTGTAGCTCACAGACAGAACAAGAATCTCAAGTGACCTATGACCCGCAATTTATAACAGAACACGCTGTTTCTGCTTCCTTTCATCCACGATTCCAATCGTAGGTGCGTTTATTGGAAACTCCATCTGGTTTTAATGGAAAAGGCCGCCGAACCTCACTTCCTGTCTATTCCCATTCCTTCATGATGCTGTAGTGAATGGAAACGGATTAAATTCGAATAGGAAATTTGAAGGGAGACCATTGAGAGGTCGATGGCACGTGAAAACGTATTTCAGAATCCAAATGAGAACAGACTGATTTATTGCATTGAACATGTTTCATGTGTTCGCAAAATTCAATAAAAAACTACTGAGTCCGTGACTTGGTGAGAATCTGAATTAAACATTGGAGAACGGTCAGAACGGTTTCGATCATGTAACATGCAATAGAAGTATATTCAAATGTAGATCTGCCAATGCTGTAATAGAGAGACTTTACAGCTAGCAAGTTCGAAAATGCTTTACAATTTCTGATTATGAATCCTAAATTACGGGTAGCCTCTGGCGCAATGTTATCACTAGGTGAGAAAACAATAAAAATCTTCAATTTCTTTATATTTGTTTGAGCTTGTATTGTTTATTTTCTAATCATGAAGATGGGTGTCATTTTTTTCGAGTGAAAATACTGATACTTAAATACGTGTACATTTGGGTCTAACACATTGTCATTGCACCAGTGTAATGAATTTTATTTAAATCACTTTGCAAAGATACATAACCATTGCTACAATATCCGTTACCACTTTGGAGATAATTACCGCAATGGAATCCACAAGTTCTCTTATTGATCTGGCCGAGGCAGAAAAATTCGGATGGAAAATTTGAGAACAGCTTGATCGAGAACTAGTTCCAACATCTTACATCAGCGATGAAGAACGAAGAGTTATTCACGGTCTACGAAGAGACAACAGAAGATCGAATATGTTTTTCAGAAGAAGCAATACACGAAGGCTGTACGGGAGCCTACATATTCTACTGAAAGGGAGTTGTATCAAACTTCCAAGAACACCAAGTCTAGTTTTCGGGAAAAAAAGAGCATCGCTATCACAGTAAGCCCCTTATATGGACTAATCGAAATCCACGAGAAGGGTATTCCGCTCAGACCGATCATTATAGTTCCGGAACTACTCAAAACTTGTCCAGATTATTACTTCCAATTATACAACCACTCCAAGGAAAAACTTCATCTTTTGTGAAGAATTTGAGGCTTTTTGTAGAATTACTGAAGGCAATCGAAGTCTCAGATCAAGATCAATTGATCAATTTCAACGTGGAAAGCCTTAACGCCAACGATCCTGTCGAAGAAGCACTTCAAATCATACAGAGGAAGCTATCTGAAGACGACCTGAAAGATAGTACGAATTTACCTGTAGAAACTCATCTATATATATGGAATTACTAGGATACTGTGTACGGTACTGCTATTTCCCACTGAAGAGCAAACTCTTTACGTGAGATGAGTGACTACCAATGGGAACGCCATTTTCACCAGTCATAACCAACATGCCACAAAAAGCCCCGATTATGGTTGATATACGTTGACGAAACCATGGAAATATAGAATTAGACACCATTCTGAGTCACACCAACAGCGTAAGACCTTCCATCACCTACACAATGAAGGAGGAGATCCAAAATGAATTGCCCTTCTTAGATGTATTGGTGAAGAAATCCGACACAAAGTGGAAAACATCTATATACCGAAAACCCACTCACACGGGACAGTATCTGAATCATGAATCCAACCACCATCAATCTAACCAAAAGAGAAATCATCAAGACTCTGATGGATCATGGTTTCGAACACTGCGATAAAAGGAAAGATGTCGAGAAGTAATTAGGCATAATCAAAAAAGATCTTCAACGGAATGGTTACTCCATACCGATGGAGGAACAGACTTTGGCTAGAAGACAGCAAGAGCCTTGCAAATAAGAGAAGCCGTCACAACCATTGCTTGCTTTTCCCTACGTCAGAGAATTTTCGGAAAGGATAGGAATAATTGGGCCCAAGTACAACATCAGATCCGACTTCAGATCCGGAAACACCATCCGTAGCAGCCTCACGAAAACTAAGCCACCACATACGGACTGGATAGCCTGTGAGTGAGGCAAATCCTATATTACTGAAATTAAGGAGCCATTGAAAGTCCGCATTGCCGAGCATAAGAGAATCGTACAGCGACGAGAAACCAGTGAATCGGGGATAGCAGACCATGTTTGGACTCATCAACATAACATCAAGTGGTCCCAAGGTGAAATCATCCACAGAGAGGAACACTGGTTTGAGATGAAGTTCAAAGAAGCTGGATACGCAACATATGATAATCAAGCTGAAAACGGTCAACTCCCGCTAAACCGGTGAAACAGAGAGAGGGAAGAGGGGATAGGTGAAAGCTTTCGAATGACCTATAAATAGTCATCTCTTTGAAGAATAGTCCAGTCATCACCCGAAGACGATTTTGGGCACCAACAATCGAAACGTGAAGTAACTTTGTTTGACATCTTTTTTTATTTTTTATTCCACTTTTTAGTTCATTTTTAATTGTCCAATTTGAATTTTTTGCTTATTTTATTATAATTTCATTTCACGATCGAAACGTCGTGAAGTAACTTGGTTTGAAATCTTACTAATTGTTTATATCTTTTATTCTTTTTTATTTCTTTTCACTCCGTGGTCATTTTCATCATTCATCTTGATTGTTTTATTTTATTTGTTATATTGTATTTCCATTTTACGTTTTATATCTTGATCTCTCTGTATCTGTAGAGTAGGAAGGGGGAGTGTGAGCCCACGCACTTAGGCCACATGTGACCCATTGTACATCCTTTCGAGGAGTTGTCCTCCTAGGTGGACAGGTCGCTGGGAGACATCTCCTTTATATCGGCAGGTGTAGGCCAAGACTCGCCGAACACACACTCTCTTATTGACGATAACTCCGGGCACTCGTACTGGATATGCCTGACAGTCTCATCTTCCTGTTCACACATCCTGCATAGAGGTGTGTCCACTAGCCCCATATTATGGAGATGTTTCCTTAGTTGACAGTGGCCAGTCAGATATCCTACTGTTAGGCGTAGATTTTTCCTGGTTACTGCCAGATATTTCTTCGGCGCCAGCTTTCCAGGGTCGTCCAAGATGATCCTGGCAAGATTTCAACCTTTGGTTTCGTCCCATCTCTGTAAGGATTGAGCATGGGTGTAACATTTGACTAGTTCCGCAATTGTCGCAGTCATCAGGCCGTAGGTCCAACTGGGTCCAAAAATTCTTAGTCCAGCCGCTTCCTTGGCTAAAGAGTCGGCAATGCGATTACCTTTAATCCTGTCGTGCCCTTTAACCCACCTCAGGATAATGTTATTATCTACCGAGGCTTTGGCTAAATCTTGGTGACACTCTAGTACTAGCCCTGAGGTTATCTTGATATTTCAGCTATTTATTTTAATTTGTTTCTTTTTTCAGAGATTTCAAATCATATTAGAATTATGGTAGACGATTAAAGTCCAAACTAGTAAAATTCAACAATCATTGCGAGTACTAATTTCAGAAAATATCTTCAAGTGTTTGGCGAATAACAAACTTCTATAGGTCAGAAAGAAAGAGAGAGATAGAAGTAGAGGACCCAAATTGGACCACTGGGGTACCCCTGATGAAACTATAGTGAACTATGTCAATCAAGTATGATGTAAATAAGACAATCAATGAATCATTCATTCCAAAATTTTTCACTTCATTGCTCAACTGTATGTCGAAACCTCTGAAAATAATGGTATTAATGACATCAAATTGACCTCTTTCATTCATGCTTCCAGAAATATCTGTTAAAAACACCGTTTTCCGTTAACCAGCTGTCGCCCTACGAACGACAACCCTCAGAAGTCGAAACTTGTGCAAGCTGATGATTAACGAGGTCTTACCTTTCAACATGTGATTCCTAGCACGGGTTGGGCGATAGGCTCTGAAGATACATCGTCCGGCTTCTCGGCTCGAACCATCATTCCACCAGACGATCGATTGGATGAGTGGAACAAACCATTCACGCCAACCCAACCGGCAACCGGTAGTTGAAGGATGTTTCATATAGACATGCTGAGATGAAGTGATCAAATTTTTAATTTGGATGAATAGCATCATGAATGATTTTTCAAGTTATTGGGAGATATGGAACGTTATGAAAAAATCTGTCAATTTTCATTTAGAAGATTCAAATTGAAAGTAATTTTCGAATGATCGTGCTCTACTGTAAGAGGGAATACCCCGAGTTGGTCGCTTGTTATGATGCTGAATCCGTTTCATCACAAATCGCCATTTGGAATTTTCCGTAAAGTAAACCAAAATGTGGGAGAAGAATCCGTTATAATTATCCACAACCAAATTAGCTATCATTTCTAAAAATATAATTCGCAAAGCTGGCGAATCAATATTAATTTATCGGTAAGTAGCTATTTCTGACGTTGAATGTTTTCCGTGAAAATATTATTCCTTCTTATTCCTCGGAGGGACCAAGAACATGACCCAAATTCACACCAGAATGAAATGAAGCTGATACTCATTAATTGCGTTCACTTCCATGTCACTTGCACTGAAAAGAGTAGCCTTGGTTTTGCGATTTTGTGATCAACCTTGCTCATAACTAGAACACCAACCTTCGGCTTTCTTCAATGAAAAATTAAACGAACCAAGCATGTACATCAGTGATAGATAGGCGGGATGAACACTGATAATATTTTAGTCTGAGATAACATTTCATAATTTCCTTCGAAATGTGGTCATCTATTGAAATCAATATTCAATCTTCTAAACATTTTACTCACAGAAAATCCACTTTTTTTCAATTGAGGTTTCAAAATCCGTTTGAATGATGAAGACTCAGAAAGACACATTTGAAGCAGTTGCTTTCGAACATCTAGGCAGTATACAATAATAACAACAAGAAAAGAACGGATGTGAATGATTTTTTTCTCCGATTGGTATTGAACGTTAATTTCAGTTACATTCATCGATCATAGAAGTGACATTTTCAATGCCTAGACATTCTTTTATAATAAACCGATCAATTGAAATTGGAGAATTTCCTGATCAGATGAAAATTGGTTTAGTTACTCCTCTACACAAAAATAATGAAATTTATATAATTGAAAACTACAGACCAATAACAGTACAAACAGCACTGTGTAAAATTTTGAGAAATGTGTTCATTCTAAAATGCTGTCATTTATAGAAAAATTTGATATTATTTCCAAACATCAGCATGGGTTTTGCCCAGGTAGGTCAACTGAAAGTGCTGCATATATTTTTTTCAAGTACGTTTATGATGCACTGGACCAGAGAAAATATGTTGGGGCACTTTTTTTTGATATATCGAAAGCATTTGATGTTATTGATTTGAATATAATTCTAAGCAAGTTGCATTCCCTTGGCTTCAGGGGTAATTTTCTCCTGTGGTTAAAATCGTATTTAACATTCAGAAGAATACATGTGAAAGTAGAAGAAAAGCAGTCTTTGTCATATAATATGGATTTAGGTGTTCCGCAAGGATCCATTTTGGGCCCACTAATTTTTTTATTGTATGTAAATGATATGCCAAACCATATTAGTACAGATTCTGTAGTCTTATATGCTGACGACTCGACACTTGCCACTGATGCAAATAGTCCTGAGGAACTCCAGGACAAACTCAACAAATTATCTGTAGAATTCACAAGCTGGTGTCGCAGGAATTCTTTAATTGTAAATTCGAAGAAAACTGTTTTGTTGCAGTTCCATTACAGAAACCAGAGAAAAATAAAAAATTTACAGGTCAAAGTCAATAATGATCTCATCAACTCATCAGAAAAAACTAAATTTCTTGGCATATGCATAGATAGTGATATGTCATTTCAATCTAGCATTAATTAAGTGAATAATAAACTTAACAGCGCATACTATGCCCTAAGACAGTTAACTTCAATTTTTAATAAATCTCAGCTGTTAAATGTTTATTATGCCTTATTCTATCCTCATATTTCCAACAATATAGCAGTGTGCGGCTGTTCTTCTGATATAAACAGAATTTTTGTCTCCCAAAAAAAGTTATTCGTTTGATATTCAATCTTGCCTATAGAGATTCGTGCAAACAAATTTTTATTGAAAATAGAATCATGTGTTTACCTTGTATATATATTTATAAATGCGTTTGTTTGTTTATGAAGAAATATGACACGCACCTTCAAAACTCAGATTTTCATACCTATCCTACTAGACAAAAGAATAAAATCAGATTAAAAAAGCACTCGACTGCATTTTTCGAAAATTGCCCTTCCTATGCAGGGACAAAATTTTATAACAACTTCCGGTTGAGGTACGGACGGAAGAAACCCCAGGTATTTTCAAAGCAAAACTGAAAGAGTTTTTGATTTCCAGATGTTTCTACAGTGTCGTCGAATATGTGAACAGAAGTGATTGAAATGCTCATATGTATTGTTTAAGCATTTTAAAAGTTTTAAAAAGTTTGTTCAAAATTTTAAATCAAAAATTTCTATGTTTATTGTTTCGTCATATCTGTATTTTGAAGTTATTTATCTATATTTTTCACTGACTTGTCCTATATCACATTGTGATCCTAAAGGAATTAATAAAGTTATTATTATTATTATTATTATTATTATTATTATTATTATTATTGATTTTTGCGATTTTGTGATCAACCTTGCTCATAACTAGGGGAACGGAAGGTAAAACGGACCCTGCAGGTAGAACGGACCAGACTAATAACTTAGTCACACAGCGGCACATGTTTATCAAGGTAAGTTAATTTTCACGTATTTTGATGTAAAAACAGAAAATTTTGATCTGCCTTCAGTTTTATTACGTTAAAGATATCAGGGATTTTGTATTATTGTATGATATATTGTTTATTTTACTCAGTTTCAACATTGTAGACAAGATTCTTCTCAATCTTAACCTCAAAACGTAACAGCGGTGACTCTGGATTGATTCAGTACTGCACTTTGAAAATAAAATGAACAAATTTCATGTAAATCCCTTATTAAAATAATATATTTATATAGAATTATATACTTAATATAAATGGATTGGTACTGAGTAAAAATTTTTCTTTTGTAGATGATAGGGCGAGCTATTTTGCCTTTTTCAAAAGTAGGAGGTTTCATCGGTTTTTTATTATTTTCGTGAAAACTGTAACTCACCCAAAAATTTTGTAATGACATTTGTTTTAGATAATAGTATTATCTAAAAATTTTTCTTATAACTTTTTGTTCTATCTTTTATAATAAACGCTTAATAATCAAAAAGATATAAGTAATAAATTGTTTATAGGTGTAACAACTTTTTTACATATACATGATACGGTTTTTATTTTTTATTGAGAAAATGAGAAATTTAGATAGAATAATTCAACCTGAACTCTGTTCCATAAATGATGAAATTGATAAATCTACAATTTAATATATTATAATACTACATTAGAACAAAAAGAAACTACTTTATCCACTAAATATATCTGAAATAATGTTTTCTACATGAATCTAATTCAAACGACTAATGTTTTACTTCATTTAATTTTCGATTTTCAGAGCGTATTTATACCTTGACAGGTAATCCGGACAAGGCATAAATACGCTTTACGAAGCCTAAAAGATAGTCATCGGACAGCAAGCCATGATTGTTAAACCTCTGAAGAAGCTAGCCACTCGCGCCAGCGAAACGTCAGGAAGAAATTCCAAAAATCCACGGCTTTCCAACTCGAAAAGCAATGATACTGAATAACTCAGCCGTGAAAGTCTAAACCATTTTGTCAGTAATTTCAATACTGAGATAACTTCGAGCAAAAACCGAGATATCTTCAAAGTATTTTTTTTACAGTTTAATACAAAGATACCTTACAAAAAGAAGTTAAAAAACAAAATTGACACTTTATAACAATGATGATATTAACATTAAGCTTCCATATACCTTAGACACCAAACACCATAAAATAACATTGTCAGTTTGAGAAATGTAAATATCAGCTACAATTACATCATTAAAACTCAATTTTCTCAAAACTATGTTTGTCAAGTTGTCCTAGTATTGTTCTAGCACAGCGATATGAGTTATGAGTACTCAATCATTAAAAGAGCTTGATTATCAGCCCTATGCTGATACCACAGAATACAATATTCGTTATATGGATTTAGGTAAGGGTTGAGATCCAAAATCATTTCATTCAAATGGTTGTTTCAATCATAGAAGTACTCAGTTGGATGATTCTTTCATTTTCCAGCCCCCTGTTAAACCGAAGTGCCAAAAATAGAAGAAACCTTTCACGGACAAATACAAAATCAACAGTACTATAATTACTCAGTATATGAGTCCAACAAGAGACCTTTTCTCAGATGAATGGTTGTAAATAATATTATTTCAAAGTTTCATACTTGTAATGCACTTTTTGGAACCTTTGGTTTTGAATTGAATATTACTGGAGTTTTATCCCAACATCAAACCGTTATTTTCAACACTTCGACATGTGTTTCAACCACAAAGCGATCATTTTCAAGAGGAAAATTTTAAACTGAGTTTAAAAACCGTTAATTTTAACACCTTGAAGTCCTCCTTTTGAAGATGATGACTTGGTGATTGAAACACCTGTCAAGATGTTGAAAATAACCCTTTGGTGTTGGGATAGAACTCCAGTGAAACTTCATAAAAGGATTAAAATTCTACACATTATAATGTGTGAAACAATAAGATTGATATGAAAGTTTCATTCACATGATATATAATGGAATTCACTAAGCAGTTTTACAAAAGCGCAACACGTATTTCGCCATACATTTACTTCTTCGGGTGTGTCTTTACTAACTAAATCTACATATTCCATGCTTTATATCAATTTTTCACAATTCAAAGTACCTAAATTCCGAATACTTGAAATTTATATAAAGCATAGAATATGTAGATTTAGTTAATGGAGATACGCCCGAAGAAGCCATTGTGTGGCAAAACACGTATTTCATTTTGTAAAACTGTTTAGTGAAAATCTCACGATCTAGTGTTTTTTGAATTCATTCACATGAATTATTTTCAATCACAGTAGTATTAGAGATTCAGAAGGGAACAAATCTTAATATATACTTTTCCAAACTGTTGGAATCAAATAAGTCTTGTTGAAATATATTCATCCCCCCACTAAACCGATCACGAAAAAAAACTTTCAAATAACCAAAAAAGTGTACCTATACCATTCCTTTTCTTCCGCAACTCTTCAAGGTCACCCTTCATTTTACATACAAGTTATGCATTGAACCGTTATTATTAGTAGTACTCCTCAAACTGATTGATACCCTATAGCTTGAAAATAGATCCATGCCAATCGAATCACACTCATTCGGTATTTCCATTTTAATATCCAAAATCTTACCTAACTTACCCCAAAGGTCATATTATTCGTAATCGATCCATTTCCTGTCGTTCTCATATTCCGTTGTATAAGATTCTTGGCAAATTGTATCGGTTATATACTGCCTGATTATATATTCAGGATTTTTCCAGCAGCTTACTGAAAATGATAAATTTCCTTTTCATAAGTGGTACAGACTGGACCAAATTGGACACTTTTGAAAGGAAACTTCTATTTTCAAACTAGATAGATAAAAACTGATTGCTGTGTCAGGGGGTCAAATTTAATGACAAACTTAATGATGAAAACCGCATATCGATATCTATAATCGTTAGTGTAAGTTGCTGTAACTATTTTCCTGTCCTGTCTGTATTTTCACTCAATTTGTCTCTGATAAACTTGATAATAAGCGTCAAGTTGACGTCATCTATACGGACTTCAGCAAGGCTGCTAAAGAAACTGTCAAATTTTGGCATATCATCCAATATTCAGTTGCTCCTGAAATCATATTCATCCAATCGACGTTATTATGTTGCTTTGTAGCGAGTTCGGGTGTCCCATAAGGTTCTAATCTTAGACCGTTATTATTCATACTATTTATAAATCACAATGCCCATGATATCACTTCTCATAAATTGCTATTTGCAGATGACATGAAAATATATTGTGAAATCCGAGATGAAGCAGACAGAGTGTTCCATATTGCAGGCAGACATAAATTCTTTGACTAATTGGTGTATTCGCGATAAATTGTACTTTAACACAAATAAATGTAAAATAATGACATTCACACGTAAAACATTATCGGTAACTTTTAACTATGTACTAGATGGACAAATTTTAACGCAAATCACGGAATCAAACGGTCTGGGGGTTTTGTTTGATCAAAAACTCACGTTTTTCAATCATTTTCAGAATGTAATATCGACTTCAATGATAAGTCTGGGATTCTTGATACGCAACTGCAAGGAATTTAAGACCTTTCATTCTTTGAAAACAGTTTATTCAACACTGATCAGGAGTAAATTAGAGTACTGCAGTGTCGTTTGGAATCCGTCCCATATGAAACATATGTCTAGTTTGGTGAATGTTAAAAAACAAAATTGAAATATGCATATTTCAAAAAATATGGTGCTTATCCCGAGAGGGGTTAAAGTTGGACGAGTTCCAAATGATATCTCTACAAAAATTCAGGCAAAGCCGAGATATCTATTTTGCATATAAAATAATATATGGACAGATAGATCGCTCGCTTTTGTCTCAAATGGTATTCAGTATACCGCGTATCTCATCTTGATTCTGTAGCACATTTAATATCCCTGTTAACAATACACTGCATCATTTTCATTCTGTCATAACTACTATATCTAGAAGTGTTGATAATGTTCCTAGTGTAGATATAATTGTATACACCTGTAGATGGGCTTTTTGGCCTGCTGGATGTGTTGGATGAATAAATAAATTAATAAATATTACTTGACCTCATGCCAATAAAAAAGTTGGTGAGATTGCCACCCTAGTTTCGAGTGGAAGTAGCAGATACAAACATGATGGAAAGAAGGGTCCACTTTCAATAAAAAATCGACGAGTCCTACGAGTTTCTCTAAATTGTTGACAGAGGTGCTGATAATAGCAGGGGAGTCCACGATGCAAAATGGGGATTTACTCGAGCGTCATTGAGACATATTAGGTTGCAAAGCTTAGATGATAAAAAGAAAAAAAATTTATATAATATATACCTTTTCATCGGTGGGGGAAGCGGCTATAGATTTTCAAATATGTAAAAAAATACTGTTGCATGGACATACTCGAGCGCGTCAGATATTGATAGCATCAATGTCCTACGTATTTTTAATAATGTTGGTATGTTAATCTGATCGTTTGCATGATGTGGGTGGTTGGGTTAAAAGTGAAAAGAAAAAAAATTTAATCGAGCGCGTCAGATTATCTAAGGGGGTGTTAAGTGCATCTTCATGTTTTAGACGTGCTGTCTCATAATCTGACGATTATCTAGGGGGATTCGCTTAATCTGACAAAAACAATATTTTTTTATTTTTTTTTCAATTCATTGAACTTGATTAATTGAAAAGCTCAGGAAATAGCATACAATTGAATAAGTGTTTGTTTTTTAAGTTGAATACTTGTATTTAAAAGAAAATAATTTTTAAAAAATACTCAAAAAAATTTAATTTTTTATACTCATTTGATTAATTAATGAAGAAAAGAGAAATGAAACTTCCTATGTTTCTTACCACTTTTGTTTTCAACTATCGTTACTGCAGTTTCGTCCTATAAGGAC
Source organism: Leptinotarsa decemlineata (assembly GCF_025532065.1). Lineage (NCBI taxonomy): Eukaryota > Metazoa > Arthropoda > Insecta > Coleoptera > Chrysomelidae > Leptinotarsa > Leptinotarsa decemlineata. The sequence continues at coordinate 10,281,036 of NW_027412537.1, read as the reverse complement.
ATTTTCAAACTTATATATTGTATAAGTTTCAAAAAGTGCTTATATTTATATTGTATAAGTTTGAAAATGTCCTTATAGGACGAAACTGCAATAACGTTAGTTACAAATAAAAGTGGTAAAAAACATAGAAAGTTTAATTTCTCTTTTCTTCATTATGATTTCCTACCACGGAGTAACGGCTACATCCATAAATTAATTGATTAATTGATCATCATCTTCATCTTCATCACGAACGAGTCTCTGTGATCAGCTGTGATGGCGTCATGGCAACATAATTCAGAGTTGCGACGGAGAGTGAGAGAGTAATAGATAGGGAAGAAGTGAATAGAGAATGGAGGAATAGAAACTCGGAGAGGGAAATAAAGGTATCACACAGGTGCACGCATTGAACTTTATCGACGAATTTTGTTAATTCGGCTTGCGGAAATCGTCAGATTATTTATGTTTCGTTATCCTTGAATTATTTCCTTCAAAATAAAAAAAATTAGCTACGCTCGAATATGTCGAAATGACGTTATTTTTTTATAACTTTGCTGCCCTCCCCTTTCTTTACGTCACTCTCAAATTGTCAGATTACTGGAATATACACTTTTCAGCAGGTAATTAACTCACCCTACCTTAATCTGACGCGCTCGAGAATTTCTGATGATCAATTTTTTTTTACTAATCTGATCCTTTATCCCTCACAGGCGGCCTTATACAGGGTCCTGCAACAGTGGCACGGTGCTCCATATCTCAATTTAGGAAACAGATAGGAACCTAAATTTCTATAATTGCACGAGCCTGACAAAATAAAAATATTGGCGGTCACACAGGGTGTTCAATTTTTTCTGGGCGGATCCCAACTGTGTTTTTTTAAATGGCAACCTATATTTTTTATTGCTTTTTCGGTTTCTACATAGAAAATGAAAGACACTTTATGTATATCTTCACTTCGGAAGAAGCTGGCGGCTCGGTGGCTAGAAAAACTATTGAACCTAGGCATAGGGAATACTCAATGACATTTGTAGAGGTTTCGTTGGCGCTCCTTATGAATCAATAATATACAGGGTGTTCCATTCAAAACAAGGAAGATTCTGCAAATTTTTATTTACAATATGTGGCAAGCGGTTTTTCATACCCTGTATATCACAGGTAGATTTCAGATATATCGTTTGAGAGAGTTACCGATGTAGAATATTTGCCAAAAAAAAAATCAGTTGGACTTGGCACAACTTTATAATTTCAAATATTCTGAGTGACGAATATTGGAAAAAAAACATGTCATGCTAGATATCTCGAAAACCGTCAATATTTTCGAAGTAAAGACATAGATGAAGTGTGTTTTACTTTCTATGTAAAAACCGAAAAAACGATAAAAAATATAGGTTGCCATTTGAAAAACACAGTTGGGATCCGCCCAGAAAAAATTGAACACCCTGTGTGACCGCCAATATTTTTATTTTGTCGAGCTCGAGTAATAAGGTAATATTATAGAAATTTAGATTCCTATCTGTTTCCTAAATAGAAATATGGAATACCGCGCCTCTGTTGCAGGACCCTCTATATGGGGCTCATATTTGGTGGAGGTACTTAACCGGGTACAAGGAATCCTCCTGTTTATTAATCTGCCGCGCTTTAGTAAATCCCCTATTATAACAACCGTTTCGTTTTCCCTTACCTACCCTATATAAAGAATTTAAATCAAACAAAAAACTTTTTTTTTTCATTTCAGCATTTTCTCAAGCAATTATTCCATTATCCTTTCGCGAATTACTATTTCTAGAAACCAGGTGCCAGTTTACGATGTAAAAAATCACCTATTTCTGTAAATAATTTTTATTTTTTCAGTTAAAAGTAGCACTGACGTCTTATTCAAATTTCCTTTTCTCTGTGATGCACACGAGCTCAGGCGACAGGATTTGAGGTATTGCTTTGATTTGATGTGTTTATTAAATAATAAATTCCTTTCCGCGCACATCCTTTACTGATGCTATTTGTAACGATTGCGGCGTGGATCCTGAAATTATTCGCTAATGCGACGAGTAAGAAACATTCACAATATGCTTTGACAATTTAGTCTACCTTTTTGGGGAATTTTCACCTTCCACAAACTGAACAAAATTGTAATGCAGAACTTTATACAGGTGTAGAAAGAACAAACTTTTTAGTTCACACTGATAGTTCCTGCGTAAATTATTCATTATTCGTATTTAATTTTTTTTCTATCAAAAAAAAGCTAAGGAATTGTACAAATACTTATCAGCCGTTTTGCAAGCTAAAATCTGCCCCAATCTTAATAACTGAAACGTGCAGTTGTTTCTTGGGTTCGTTTCATTTTCAGTCTTCCTCGACAGATGTCAAAGGAGTTCTGAAATGTGAAATATATCAATGTTGTTGATTGGTTGATTTGCGTGGCGTTCACTTACAATAATTTATCGACCTGTCAATTGTAATTTTCTGATGTGATGTCAATGTTCATTCACACGCAGTTTCAATGGTCTTGACATTTCCCCAATATAACTTTCACCACAAGAACAAGATATCTCGAATCAATGTCTAAGGTTAGTTTGGAGATGATGCTAATGCTTTCTTCTCATAGTCTTTCATGAAGAGTTTAGCTATTACCAGGATCAGTGGACTTTCCATTACTACATCATCGATCTGATTGTAGAAATTGCCGTTCTCTAAGAAGTAACTTCATGTTAACAAGTCTAGGTTAACTTTGGTTAATAACGATACTACATCAAAGCTATCCAATATTATCCAATATGTCGTTGGGTTCTATCTTCCTTATGAATTCTGGAGTCCTTCTTGTGAGAATCAGTATTGCAGAAGCGTAGCAAGGTTTTGAGGCCAGATGTAGGTTGGACAACTAAAGACACTAAGTATTGGTCTTATCGGCATTTTAGGTTTGTGTATATTAGGTAGTCTAAGGAATCGAGGAAAACAGCTACCGGTCTAATGATATTCTTCTCAAGAATTTTATTTCAGACTATTTTCTTCAAGAATACCATAGACTGTGCCAAATTCAAATCACGTTGAATCAGCTTTCGAAGCCTCACTTGGGATCTGTCTTGGCATAATGGAAAAGTTATTACCTCTTACTGGGGAAGGCTAGGGCAGTAATCTGCGACGCGAGAAGGTCTCTGGAAAGTGCTGATGCGAGATTGCTTACTCTCTACTTGCAACTGAGCAACAATTAGCAAGCCGTAAACAAAGTTCAACACCAAATGAGGAAAGACGACAAATTCCATAGAAACAATGTCAGAGAAACATTTCGGGCAATTCTAAACTAATAATCAATCGTGTTTCAATGATGAATGGATTTGTGGAAAGTCTGTAACTCAGCCATTATATCAAGGCAAATTCCAAGTGAGGAATTCATAGCCTGTACAGAATCAGCCATCAAATCATTATCAAACAACGAAGCTGAAGAAATCCGTATTCAAATAGCAAACACCTTGCAGAAAGCTAGATTACCTAAAAGCAACCTTATCTAAAATGATTTCCAGGCGATTAGAAACTAAACTCCAAGGAAAATATTCTTATTTTACTGCAGCTGAAGTTATTCCACTAATGTTACGGAGAGACTACTATAACAGGAAAACTGAAGGACTTTACGGACCAAGGAGTTATCACTTAGTGGAACCTTATCCGAAGCAAGCTTTGCACAGAAAACAAACTCATCAGAACATCTAGTTTACTGAATTATGTTGGAAAGAATATTATTATATCGAAATCGGTGCCCACTTGACTCTGAGAACTACCAAAAATTCACCACCTAAAATTCCCGCCAAGATCAATTGTTAGTGTTCTCTGTCTTTCGGAATATAAACGTGGTTCTGAATGTTGTTTTCTAGGGATCTTCATCCAGATAGACTGAAACCTTATATGACATAGGAGATTACAGCCGGTTCGCGGCCTACCTCCCTCACCATGATGTAATTATTGGCATTTTAATGAATGAAAATGTCATCGAGATGACCTTGAAGGTTGTGTATAATGCAATGGTGTGAATGACGTCATTGAATGTCAAACCATGCCTATACAGTGTATGTTATCTGCTCCTTCACCCCGCATACGTCAAGACAATCCACACCACATTTACAACTGGATGTGCTAACAGAAGACGATACGAGCAGGCAGTAGTCGTTGCCTGATATAGTACAAGTTATATCTGAATCTGATTTTAACGAGCTGTATTTTCCAATGGTTTTCGAATGCTCATGAACCCTAATTGAATAATTCGATATCATTATCAGTGTATGTTTAAGCTAGACGTGTTTTCAATCGCTCTTCGATAAATTCAAGTTTCTCTTATTAATATTTATCAAAAATTAGTGAATATTGGATCTCCATTAGTTCGTAGTGTGAAGAATCCATCAGTGCAGTTCAAGTAAAAATTATTCATTCCTCTTAAGTGCAGTTGAAATTATAAAGTTCATCGAAATGTCAAGCAAATGTGTAAAATGCACAAAAACATTAGGTGAGAAATCACCAGGCATTCAATGTGGTTTTTGTACTCGAGTATTTCATACCAGATGTTTGGGTTTTTCTAGAGAGCAAAGTGCTTTATTTAGCGATACTCCAGGAATTATTTATAAATGCGAAGAATGCATAGGCGGAGGTACGGAAAAAACTGAAGGTACTAATTGTGGAAGTTGTCTAAAACTCTCCCAAGCTATTAAGGAGTTATCTGAACTTGTGAAAAACCTGCAACAGGAGGTGATGCAATTGAAAATGAATAAAAACCAGGATATTACAGAAGTTATAATAAACGAAGTATCTGAACGACAGCGCAGAGAAAAAAATCTAATTATATACAAACTTGATGGGGATGATCAAGACACCGATCTGAACAAAACTATTAAAATCATCAAGACCATAGCACCAACTGTAGGCACCAGTGATATTACTACGTATCGAATTGGCCGAAGGAATGGGGCCAACCCTCCACCTTTGAAAGTAACGCTCAATAGTAAAGAAGATGTAATTACCATTCTGAAAAATAAGCGTAAACTGAAAGATCTCAAAATAAACATTCAAATCAGCACAGACAAAACAAAACTTCAAAGAGATTACCTGAAAAAGATATTGCAGGAATTGAACGAACGCAAGCAAAAGGGAAATGAAGATATATATATTAGATACATAAATGGTACTCCCACCATCGCCTCCTCAAAAAACTATTAGACTTCAAAATTGGTCAAATAAACATTCGTTCCTTAAATAATTGTTTTGATATATTCAAAGACATTATACTTGAATATGAGTTTGCAATTGTTGGTGTGACAGAATCATGGCTCAACCCAGAATTCCCAGATAAGTTTGTTTCAATTCCTCAATTCAACTTGGTACGGCTAGATCGCAACAGTAGAGGCGGAGGTGTTTGTATTTATCTAAAGTCCTCTCTCAAATATAAAGTGTATCACTCAGGCATCACTGCTAATGGCTTGGAACAGTTGTGGATCATCGTTCACTTAAATGAATATAAAATTGCTTTCGGAACTGTATATCGTCCACCAGGAACAAGTGTTGATTTATGTCTCAATGATTTATGTGAAATTTTAGAACAAATCTACTTAGAAACGACAGTTATAATTTTAGTGGGTGATATTAATATTAATCTCCTGAATCCAAATTCTAACGATACTCAATCGTTCATTAATTTGCTTTCTGTTTTTGATTTGTGTCAAATTGTAGAGAATCCCACTCGTATTACTAATACATCTGAAAGCCTCATAGATGTCATCTGTATAAATAAGGAATTACTGGTAAGAAGTTTTAATACTATTGATATGAATGGTATTACAGACCACTTAATGGTCAGCTGTGTAACCAGCTTTCAACATGAACAATTACCTACTGATTCAATATACTTCAGAAGTTACAAAAACTTCGATTTCACTAATTTTCATAACGACGCTGCGAACATGCCATGGGGCAATATTGTTGATTTACAAAACATGAACTCTAAAGTAAACTTTTTAAATGATTGTATAATACATTTATTTGATAAACATGCTCCTATCCGCAGGTTGAATTGTAAAAAGAAATTTCTGCCTTACGTCACATACAACCTCAAGCTCATGATGCAAACCAGGGATAAAGCTCATAAAACATATTTAACTTTGAGAACACCGGCTTCAAGGAAGTATTATGTAACCCTACGGAATTACGTTAATGACGCTCTGAAACGTGAAAAAACAGCATATATGCAATATATTTTAAACAAAAATGAAAAAAACTCTAAAGCAATTTGGAAAAATTTGTCATATTGGGGTGTGAATACAAAGAGTTCTTCACAAATCAACAGACTATCGCAAGAACTGCGTAATCCAGAAGAAATCAATAACTTTTTTCTCAATGTCACTGGAAATTCTACAATTAACAGTGATACTTTATTATTCTATAGTAATAACAGATTCAATGTCAATGCAAGTTTCTCGTTTATGGAAATATCCAATAAGGATATCTTTGAAGCTATCAATAAAATAAAATCAAATGCTTTCGGTATCGATAATATCAATATTAAAATGATTTCATTCATTATTCCATATTGCATAGATGAAGTAAAACATATTTTTAATGAGTCTCTGAGGCAAGGCATTTTTCCTGATCTTTGGAAAATTGCTAATATTTTACCCACTTCCAAAATACCTACACCCACCTGTTTCAACGAGTTACGTCCAATAAGTATTTTACCAGCATTCTCAAAAATTTTTGAAAAAATAATAACACAACAAATCAAAGTATATTTGGATACAGCTAACATACTTCCAGAAGTGCAATCTGGATTCCGACAGAAACACGGTACCAACACTGCTCTGTTGAAGGTTATCAATGATATCACTACTTCTCGGGACAAATCGATGGTTTCATTTTTAGTTATGCTTGATCAAAGCAAAGCATTCGATCTGGTAAACTTCAAACTATTGCTGAGTAAACTAAAATACATTGGGTTTGAATGCAGTTCTTTAGATTGGGTGAGAAGCTATCTCACAGGAAGGGCTCAACGGGTTATACTGGATAATGGTCAATTATGCTCATCTCTTCAGGAAACTTCTTCTGGTGTACCACAAGGTAGCATTCTAGGTCCATTATTGTTCTCTCTTTTCATTTTTGACTTTCCTGCCACGTTATCCCAGTGCGACGTACATTTATATGCTGATGATTTTCAATTATATCTGTCAAGTCAATCTAATAATATTTACCATGCTATCACCAGGATGAACTTGGATTTAGAAAATACATTTCTATTTTCCAAAAATCATGGCCTTCGAATTAATCCAAATAAAACAGTAGCCCTATGTTTGGGATCTGATCTACAAAGAAATGAAGTTGAAACAAATTTTCATCTTTTTCTTGACAATGAACCGATTGACTGGGTGAGTTCAGCAAAAAATTTAGGGGTATATATTGATAACAATCTCTCGTTCAACGAGCACGTTAAACACATTTACAAAACTTGTTTTTTTAAACTGAAATCCTTATACAAGTTTAAGTTCCAGCTTTCTCAAGAAACAAAGCTGAAATTAGTTCAATCATTGATTTATCCCCATATTGAATATTGCAGCTCAGTGTATTACAACTTCTTACCAGACTATAATAAACACAAACTTCAACGTATACAAAATGCTTGTATGAGATTTGTGTGCTGCATAAACTACCGTAATCATGTAACTCCATATTTATTGAAATTAGATCAGCTGAATATTGAGTTTAGAATTCGTTATCTCATATCTGTATTCTTATATAAACTATTGGAAAGCAAAACTCCTAATTACTTGTTCAGATTACTTAGTAAGCGATCTGATAATCATTCTATCAATTTAAGAAAAGATACATTTACCATTCCATATCATGTTACCACCAAATTTGAGGGATGTTTTTCTTACTTTGCACCAAAGTATCTAAATAATTTATTACCGTATATGCATTTGTCTATATATCAATTCAAAAGTACTTTGAAAATTAATTTCTTAGATGTTCAAAAACGATTGTAATCTTTTATGTTATCTTTATAATCTCATAATAGTTTGTTTTATATTATTTTTGTGTCTATTGTAATTGTTATTGTCATAGGTAGTCTTTCTTACTGTATGCTTATTTTTTTTCCTAATTATGGGACGGGTGGAAGATAGCCTCCGGCTAACCCTTTTCCCTTTGTGTATAAAACCTGTTTTTGCACAATAAACATTATTATTATTATTATTATTATTATGCATTCATGCCACACACCAAAAATTAGAAATTCAACGTTACTGGTATATTAGCCATATTGTCATCCAGTCAGCCAGCGCCCTCTGTAGTGTATGCGATAATGTGCTCTTTCTAATGTCAATGGTTTCCACACATAACGTCGTGTTTTCGTTAAAATAATTTCAAAATGAATGTTTAGCCTAGTTTTGTTAAAGCTGACTCCGACAACTTACCAAGAGTCCATTTTGAAATGAGCGATGAATTTTACATGAAAAATTTGCAATACTTTGGTACCGACCTCTCTGTATCTGTAGAGAAGTTAGGGTGAGTGTAAGCCCACGCACTTAAGCCACATGTGACTCATTGTACTCCCAAAGAGTTGTCACATCACACTCTTTTTTATGCATTTAGAAACTTGCGTTTCTAACAACTTAACCATGCCACACAGTCCCCTACGGCTCTGAGAAATGATTGATTCCCTACAGCCCCCTACGACTCTAAAGATTGTTTCTCCACAGCCCCCTACGACTGTGAGGAATATATCTGATGGAGCAGAGCTTCGGAAAGGATACATCGAAATAAATAAAATCATTGGACATCACACTCTCTTATTGACGATAACTCCGGGCACTCGCACAGGACATGCCTGACAGTCTCATCTTCCTGTTCACACATCCTGCATAGAGGTGTGTCCACTAGCCCCATATTATGTAGGTGTTTCCTTAGCTGACAGTGGCCAGTCAGAAATCCTACTGTAAGGCGTAGATTTTTCCTGGTCATCGCCAGATATTTCTTTGGCGCCAGCTTCCCAGGGTCGCCCAAGGTGATCCTGGCAAGATTACATCCTTTGATTTCATCCCATTTCTTTAAGGATTGAGCATGGGTGTAACATTTGACTAGTTCCGCAATTGTCGAAGTCATCAGGCCGTGGGTGCCACTGGGTCCTAAAATTCTTAGTCCAGCCGCTTCCTTGGCTAAAGAGTCGGCAATGACTTTGGTACAGATATGAATAATATAAATTTGAAACGGTAGGTTGTATATTTAGTAGGTCCCTTTTATTTATATGACATTCATTTCAGACTTTGTCTTTTATCGAATGATGGGCAGTTTTGATTTTATTTTTATTTTAGCTCGGCCAACTAAAGAAAACCATAGATCTCCTAGAGTTTCGTTTTTTGGAATACTGAAAAACTTTTTGTCTGCTACGGATGATCTGTTTCTACAACTAGGTATAAAACATATTTTAACCATTTTGGTGGTAGTAATGGTAAAATTCAATCCAAAATAACCTGAAAAAATATTTTTTGGAATGTAAACTAATGACACGGAATATGCAGCAAAAAAAACAGTTGTATTCACACCGAGTTGACAATAATAACAACATAAATGGCGTCTGTCAAATTGGATCATCAGATCTGTTATTGGATATTAAAATCCAATACACTTGGCAACTCCGCTCCAGACACGATCAATTTTATTGGTCAACAGACACGCGGCCAATTTAAGTTCTTGCTTTTCTGCAAATATAAAGAGATCTTGTAGCAGGGGAGCCCACGATGCAAAATGGGGATTTACTCGAGCGTCATTAGGTTGCAAAGCTTAGATGATAAGAAGAAAAAAATGTTATGTAATATACACCTTTTCATCGGTGGGGGAAGCGGCTATAGATTGTTGGTATGTTAATCTGATCATTTGCATGATGTGGGTGGTTGTACGTAAGGGTTAAAAGTGAAAAGAAAAAAAATTTAATCGAGTGCGTCAGATTTTCTAAGGGGGTGTTGAGTGCAACAAAAAAAGCTCTCATTCAATAATCTGACGATTTCGATCTGACGCAAACTCGTGGCCATTATTATAATGTGCAAAAAAATTCGTCATTTTGAAATACTCAAGCGCGTCAGATTAAGATATATATGCTTCATCTTATGTTTCAGATGTGCTGTCTCATAATCTGACGATTAACTAGTGGGATTCACTTAATCTGACAAAAACAATATTTAAAAAAAAATTATTCTTTGAACTTAATTGATTGATAAGCTCAGGAAATAGAATGCAAATAAATAAGTGTATGTTTTTTAAGTAGAATACTTGTATTCATAAGAAAATAATTTTTGAAAAATGCTCAAAAAATTTTAATTTTTTATAATCAATTGAATAATTAATGAAGAAAAGAGAAATGAAACTTTCTATATAACGTTACTGCAGTTTCTTCCTATAAGGACATTTTCAAACTCATACAATGTATAAGGACATTTTCAAACTTATATATTGTGTAAGTTTGAAAATGTTCTTATATATTGTATAAGGTTGAAAATGTCCTTATAGGACGAAACTGCAGTAACGTTAGTTACAAATTAAAGTGGTAAAAACCATAGAAAGTTTAATTTTTCTTTTCTTCATTATGATTTCCTACCACGTAGTATCGGCTACATCCATCAATTAATTGATTAATTGATCATCATCTTCATCATGAACGAGTCTCTGTGATCGGCTGTGGTGGCGTCATGGCAATAGAATTCTTAGTGGGGACGAATGACAGAGTAATATATAGAGAAAAAGTGAATAGAGAATAGAAGAACAGAATAGGTATCACACAGCTGCACGCATTAAACTTTATCGGCGAATTTTTGTTATTTCGGCTTGCGGAAATCGTCAGATTATATATTTTTCGTTATCCTTGAATTATTTCCCTCAAAATGAAAAAAATTATCTACGCTCGAGAATGTCGAAATGACGTTATTTTTTTACAACTTTGCTGCCCTCCCCTTTCTTTACGTCACTCTCAAATTGTCAGATTACTGGAATATACACTTTTTAGCAGGTAATTAACTCACCCTATCTTAATCTGACACGCTCGAGAATTTCTGATGATCAATTTTTTTTTACTAATCTGATCCTTTATCCCTCACAGGCGGCCTTATATATGGGGCTCACATTTGGTGGAGGTACTTAACCGGGTACAAGGTATCCCACTGTATATTAATCTGCCGCGCTTTAGTAAATTCCGAAATCCCCGCTTGGGCTCCTCTATTATTGGGACCGATTAGGCTTGATAAGTATACTATGCCTCTAACTCGATCAGTCTATAAGCAAACCAGTATCATTTTCCATAGCATGAAACAAGCCCATTGTAAAATTGCTCATACTTCCTTGCCCCAACTTTCCCTTCCAACCAAGTTTACCGAGTGAACAAAAATTGGACTTACAAGCCATAGAAAAGTCTCAACAACAAAATCTCAATCTATGAGTATACTTTAGATTTCACACATTTCAAACTGAGCGAAGAGGGAACAGCGACTATTAAATAGCTTTAATGAAGCGTTCAAAAGGCGAAATCGCCAAAAAACGCACTCATTCGAAGAAATTAAAGCGCCGTTTCATCAAACCAATGTACAGTGTCACAAATCAATGAGAATGATGGCAAATGGCAAAGTTATGGACGATATTCATGCTTCGGTTGATAGTAATAATTTGTGTTTACTTGTTTTGTTAGACTATTCAAAAGCTTTCGACACGATTAGCCATCAGCTTTTATTAGTTTTGTTAAAATATCTCAGATTTTCACCCAACTCAGTTGAACTCATGAAAAACTATCTAAGTGATCGTTCTCAGTGTGTTATATTGAACAAAATCAAATCAGATTTTCTTGCTACTCGGAATGGTGTTCCGCAGGGGTCCATCCTAGGGCCACTTTTGTTTGTAATATATACCTTCCAATTCCCTCATTGCCTTCGTTACACAAACATACATAGTTACGCTGATGATACGCAGATATACATGCATTTCGAGGAATCTTCTGTAGATGATAGTTGCCGAAAAATCAATATAGATTTGAAAAGTCTGACTGAACTTTCGGAAAAATACTGTCTTTCTGTGAATGTCAACAAATCGTTTGTCATGCTTTTTGGGAGGTCAGCAACTAGAAAAAAGTGCTTGAATAATATAAGCATCACTGTCGATAACGTGTCGTTACCAATAAAAGGCGAAGATGACAATATAAAAAACCTTGGTTTGCTGATAAATCCGTCGCTAAGATTTTCATCGCATGTTTCACTGATTTTGAAAAGAGGGTATTGTAACCTCAAAACAATCTATCGTAACCGTGAAATACTGAATCGCCAATCTAAACAAATTCTTTGCGATGCACTTGTTTTATCCCATGCGAACTTTGCTGATGTGGTGTATGGTCCTTATCTGTTACAAACCGATAAGAGAAGACTGCAAGTATTACAGAATTCATGCGTCAGGTTGACCACTGGTTCGCGAAGACGGGATCATGTGACACATCACTTACCAAAATTGGGTTGGTTGAATATGGAAAATCGGCGTATCTTACATGCATGTACATTATTTCACAAAATAATAAATCACATGAAGCCTGCTTATCTTTACAACAAACTCAGGTTTCGGACCGACGTTCATAATCTTAATTTGAGATTCAAGAACTTGCTCACGCCCCCTCACCACAAAACTTCCCATTATCGTGGATCGTTTTCTTATTACATAACCTGGCTCTTCAACAAAGTACCTAACGAACTAAAGAATTCAAATTGTATTATATTCAAGAAAAAAATTAAACATCTTTTGCTTATGAATGAAATTCATAGCATGCTGAATTTCAAGTGCTAGTATATATTTTCTTTTTTTTCCTTTTAAATTATAGTATTATACATATGTTCAATGTGTCTTGCATACCGTTTTATGAAGTATATTTTCAATCGTGTTGTCTGGTGTTATGTTTGCTTGTGTGCACTTGTGTTTATGTTTACATAGGTGCACACGTTTTTTGGTTGGATGGAAGAGCAAGGTCTGCTCATGTTGCGATTTCTCCGTAGCATGGTCAGAAATTGAATCCTGCCATTTGATAGGAGGTTATATTTTTATTTATATATATATTTTTTTTCTTTGTATAATAAAAGCAATTATTATTATTATTATTATTATTAATTAGGCTTCGAATTGCCTCCGCATCCACCGCATTCTCCAGATCTAGCACTCAAACCTCAAAAAAATCCTCGCTGGAAAAAAATTTAGCGCCAATGAAGAGATAATCGTCGAAACTGATGCCTTTTTGAGGCTAATGACAAATCGTACTATAAAAATATTGTTGTAACAAATTAACGAATTGACTGTCTTAAACAAATTCATTCCTAACAATAGTCCACTATCATATACTAATGAATTTACAACACTTAGCTTTTAATTTATTTCCACCATTTGAATTCCTTGTTTAACCGCTCGATTCACTTTCTGAACTCATTTGCCCTCTCTGGACGAGAAGCCGGCCTTATATATCGTTCTAGAATTTTCTTCTTCGGTACTCAACTAGAGTTTAATCAGCGGTTGCCGACTGCATTCCTTTTGCGGTGATGTTATACGTTTGTTCGCTGGCCGATATATCGTTCAGGGGCGGCTTCAGATTCATTACAGTATCAAAAAATTGTATGACCGCTATAATAGTTGTACCGCCCTCGAAGGCAATTATATTGAATGATAAAATCTAATTTCATTAAAAAAAATGTCTGTTAGCCTACGATTTTTTCTGTCAAACAATTAGTTCCAACCACATGGTATGTAATTCAAGATAAGTATTTCTTTCAGAAAATGTTAAGAAGGTTTATTTACCTACAACTAACCCAACATAAAATTCATGGATTTCAAATAAGACTCTCCACGAATTCCATTCAATTTATTTTTGGCAACGAACAGTCGCGGTAGGTTTCATTCAGACATAATATTGTACTCGAAGAATACGAATCCTGACAAAATTTCAAAGCGAACACAATCAACTCTGAGTATCTACGCTTCAGTTTTGCCTTTGTCCACAACGCACGAGGCTTTTTAATGAAAAACGTTCCATATTTGATAATGAGACATGTGCGCAGAATTTCCATATAATCATAATCCCATAATCTGGAGGATAGCAAATTAATGTGAAGATTGACGACAAGCGGTACGCTTTGAATATTATAAAGCTTGTCACAATTTGTTGACATACACAAGGATTATGAATCATTGATGAGGTGGAAAAGGAGAATAGACACTGAAAAATATCCTTGAATTATGAACAACTATCTAGAAAGTTTAAATCCCGGCGCCTTCGCCATATTCTATCGCTGATTGAATTAACCTGACTGATACTTTATGGAAATCTATATCGAAACTTACCAATGAAATTTATTTTGATTATCACTATGAAATGTTTTCAAAACTGCAAGCTGTGTTTCACTGTACAATAGCTTTCTCAAGCAGCTTGAAATCATGCTTGAAGAAACTATTGTATAGCGAAACACGTTTCGCGGTTTTATAAACCTTTAATAGAGAAAATCAAAATAAATTTTATCAGTAAGTGTTTGTATATTATCGCGCCTCGATGACTTACTAGGGGGGCTTTTGAGGAAAACACTACTTGAGAATTAGTGTAAAAACAAAAAGAATACCATAAGGTACCACTGAGCTTGGCAGCAGAAAGATTGTGTATTTGTATGTGATAACTATATCCCGGTATAACTCATGTCTTAATTGATTCATTAAAAATTAAACTGAGTGGAACATAAATCAGTGAGATATACAAAACAATTGATTGATGTGGTTCTAAAATACTTTTGGAGTGACTGGTTAATCAAATAATCAAATAAAATCAAAAGCATTACTCACGTTTGAAATACAGGAAACCATGGTGGAAAAATACTCGAATTGTACTACGTCAAACAAAAACTGGTAACTGAAGTAACCGAGAAGCTTTGATTTTATAGCTCCCCAATTTATAAGAAGAATAATTTTTTTCGGCATGGATAATTACGACGAAAATTATTCGTAAATCGATAAATTTCTTCGATGATTACAAATTATTACAGTGATTCAGTGATTTATTATCACAATTATTCAATGAAATATCGGACTGAGAATTGATAATTCACAGGCCTACAAAAAAAAGTTTTTGAAAACTTTGTATACTTCAATAGCTGATTTTTATAGATTTTTGTATGCTGAATCCAAATCTTGTCTTAGTGTTTTTGTATCACCCATAGTTTTTGAGAAATTTACTTCTTTTATATAATTTAAAATCTGTACGGTATATGGTAAAATTAATGAAACACTATGTTAAATCACTATCATGGTTTTTATTTACAGAAGGTTACTTGAAATAATGATACAGTGTTCTAATGTAGCTTTCACTAGTCAGATGGAATTGGTTTATACTTTCTTTTTCTTTTTTCTTTGAAGTTTCTTGTGTAGCTTTTCCTGCGATAAGTCGCTTGTTGAGCTTCACGGTGAAGTTACCAACAGTAGTCTCCCATTATGTTGATGTTCCAGCGGCCCTGGTAACGTTTTACATCAATTCAATATCTTGATGAAAACGCTCACTCTGCTCCTCACTAACATCTCCCAAATTTTCCGAGAAGTAATCAAGATGACAGTTCAAGAATTGGACTTTCAGGCTCATCAAACATCCTAGTTTCTTAGAATTCTTTAACATGTTAGCTACAATGGTACGATATTCTGGGTCTTTTGCATTTCCTAAGAATTTTGTAACAACTTGCGTGAATGATACCCATGCTTCTTTCTCATGTATGGTCATTGTGGTTATACACCAATGTTGATCCCTTGTTCTACTGTCTCATTCACACAAAAAAAACATAGAAATTTGGTAAAACCGCCTTGCTGACCAAGAAGCATGCATGTTACTTTCAAGTCACCACATATCATCCAACCATGAGCCGAATAGCCAATTTTATTCAATACTATTTCTAGGCTTTCATAGGTCTCTTTCATATATGTACATAATGGCAAACAGGTATATATGCATAAGTGATGCTATTGTGTAATAAAACAGCTTTTAAACTAGTTTTGGAAAAATCAATAAACAGCCTCCAGTCTTCTTTTTTGTATTCAACACCAAACTCTTTGATCAGACCTGGAATGTCTGAGCAGTACATTAAATCACCTTCTTGTTAAAAAAAAAATTGAAAACTGCTGCTCTTTCTTCCTATACACTTATATGCTAGTGCCAACTGCCAAAAAGTTCTTTTCTTTTAGTCTAGAAGCAAGCAATTCAGCTTTTTCTTTTGTTAACCCAAGATCCCTAACTAAGTCGTTAAGCTCAATCTATGTAAACAGTTTAGGCTCTATATTTACTGTATTAGCGCATTGGAACTCTTCATCATCTTGCTCATCTATATCTGACAGTACACCAGAAAACATTTCAGTTTGAACAGAATTCAAATAATTTGAAGGTTCTGGAACCGGCAAATCTACATCTTGGCCTACTGGTCGGTCGGCGGAAATTAGGTTAGGGTAGCTTATTACCTTCTTGTTCTGCGAGTTATGGCCAGTAATATTAATACTACAAAGGTAGCAATCATCAATGTAGTTTCTACGTACCCTCCATACCATAGGAACAGCGCACTTAGAAGCTTTTTTCTCTTTTCTTGACCATTTCTTCATGAAAACAAACATAATATACCTTAAGCGAGGCCCAAAATTTATCCTGATCACCAAGTTCAATTTCAAAATATGAGAAATAAACCTTTTTTACAAAGTCTGTAAATGTTTTTCAATAACAAACTCACCACAAATATAACAAAAACTGTCAGCAGAGTTCTTACAACCCCGATTAGACATTTTTATGAGCATATGTACTGGAAACTAGAAAGTAAGGTTAGATTGACAGTAAACAAAACATCAGCTGTGAACAAAACAATATAATTCCCCTTTTTCTGGACAGTAAATGTGTTTCAGCAATGCTGACAATTCTTCTACATCCAACACAAATTATTCTACAATATTATTTGTAGTATATAAAAACTGTTAAATTCTGTAATAAATCAAAAAATTTAATATATTGATGTGCAAATGTGAAAACATGGTAGGTGATACGGCTCAATAAGTGTCATAAAAAACAGAATAATAAGGTGTTTTAGGTAAAAAAGTTTTTTCATCGTTGGCCTGTAATCAAATCGTTATCGAAATTTATCGTCTTATTCAATAATTTGGAAATGAAAACCAAAAACTATCATATATGCATGTCTCTTTGAGTTTTCCTCTGTATTGCATATAGAGAATATTTTTTTCATTTTCTTGTACTGTTCAACAAGTGAAGTGAATAAATTCAGTATAATTATATGTATGAAAGGTTTATCCCCCACTCAAATGTCATTCAAGCAATACTTACGACAAAAATCAAATTCTGCATACAAGACATTGTCTCAACCTAATTGAAGGAAATCATACAAGTTGAGGTTGTTGCATAATGAGGTTTCAAGCAAGGCAGTTCAGTGATTGACGCAAAACAAAGTGTGAACTAAATTAAGGAAATGTGCTGAAATGGGGTGATTATTCCATTATTGAAAAGGGCTTCTTTACACTATGCAGCGAAATATTTAGTGACGGAATTGATTGAGTACATCCAGTAAATAAATATTAGGAATGATTCAATATATTTTTCAACATTTTAAATACTGTGAATTCTTTCAATTACAACAAATTGAATCTACTTTCTTGGAAAGTGATAATAAATATTACTGAGGTTTTCTCCCAATACCAAACCGTTATTTTTAGATCTCGACACGTGTTCCGATCACCAAGTGGTCATCTTCAAGAGGAAAATAAAACTAAATATACTCAGAATGTTATCCTTATCCAAACCATAGATAACTCTTCTAGGTTCCTTGCGTCTTAAGTGTCTTTAATTAATTTTACAATATTGCCCTATCTACTAGTCTTAAAGAAATACTACTTAATAGGACACCAGCATCAAAACTTTTTGTGGTGGACCAACTCCAAAGCATTGTCAGACTACAAGAGATTGCTCGCTGGAAAGAAATTCAGCATCGATGAAGAGCTAATCGTCGATTGGTGTCCAACCACTGTCCTGAACATCTGTTGTCGTAGAGAATCCACTTTTCACACGTGACAATCCGTGCGAAAGCAAAAAACACAGATCCCGAAACGTGACAATTTCTATCCATCATTATTCAAATCATGGTACACCCGCTATTCGAGCTTTCCGTCATTTCCAAATGTTAAAATGGACACCAATATGCCTTGACACAATTATGTATCTATAGAGTAGGGAGAGTGAGTGTAGCAGTTATGCCACATGTGATCCATTGTACATCCTCCCGAGGATTTGGCCTCCTAGGTCATCCTCCTAGGTGGACAGGTCACTAGGAGATATCTCCTTTATATCGGCAGGTGTAGACCAAGACTCGCCGAACACACACTCTCTTATTAACGATAACTCCGGACACTCGCATAGGAGATGACTGACAGTTTCATCTTCCTGTTCACAGATCCTGCATAGAGGTGTGTTCACTAGCCTCATAATTTGGAGGTGTTTCCTTAGTTGACAGTGGCCAGTCAGAAATCCTACTGTTAAGCGTAGGTTTTTCCTGGTTATCGCCAGATATTTCTTTGGTGCCAGCTTCTCAGGGTCGCCCAGTGTGATCCTCGAAAGGGATTGAGCATGGGTGTGATGTTGGCACAATGATGTCGCTGGAATTGAAAAGGCTGCTTCTCAGAAGCTTGGAACACTGTTCCGAACCAGAAAAATGTTAATGCTTTATAAAGCTCAGTATATACTACAAAATTCCTTATCGATCAGTATACAGGGTGTTTCCTAACTACGTAACGAAACTTCAGATGGTAATCCGGTCAATCTAGACATTGGAAGGTACATAAATTTACAACAAGCTGCAAACGCATGTAATTGTTCAAAACATAGTTGAAAATAAGTTTTTGAAATTCCGAATGATTGCGATGCCTGGAAAAAAAATTATTCGAGGTCAAAGGTCAAAAATCTCGAAAACAATTGGTTTTTCGCGATTTTCAGGAGAACGGTAAGTTTTATCATAAAATAACCTCAAATAAAAATTGTAGATCATAAAATTCTCTACAAAAAATGTTCCAATGCACACGTTTCCACGCCACCTATGAGGTAGTGTACTTAGCGCGTTTTTTCAACGTGGTTTCCCCAGTAGGCCTATTCCACATGTCTGTTGTGATTCTGTCAAATTGAAAACTTGCATAATAAAATATATTAGGAAGGGTTGGAAATTATAAAAGCGATTGAAATTTAAAAAATGTAAAAATTTATTATTCTGAGTCATAACCTTCAAATACTTCTTCTTGTCGTTCTTCTTCTTCGTCTTCTTCTTCTTGATCTTCTTCTTCTCCTTGATGTTCATCCTGGGTGTAGGTAAACTGCATCAAGAGTGATGTATCGCATGTTTTCTCGTTGGTATCAAATGAATTCTCCACTATTGGTGATTCAGCTTTAGAACCTGACTGGCCTTGACAATGTGTACATGCCAGAGAACACAACAGTTCAACTTTTTTACCCTTTAGCGCTGCATCCCTTTTTACAGTTGCAAAAAATTGTGTTCAGCAGTTTTCCCAACGCAGGTGGGAGTAAAGTCTGAATAGGTTCTGATGCATTGTCGACCAACTTCCAACCCCAGTCTTTTGGGTCTAGCTGATAACCAAGCCACACTTGTACTTGGTAATATACCCGGAAAAGATATTGATGAGCAGCAACTGAGGTTGGAGGAAGACAAGCTAATTGCACCTGTTTCTTATTTTTAGTGTTTTTTACGAAACATGCATATCGATACTTATCTAAGCAGGTGGTTTTTTTCGGAACTTTGTACATAGAAAGAAGAAACTAAATCCCGTTGGTGATAATTTCTTGTTGAGTCGAATTACTTGAAAACTTCAGCACATTGAACTAAATCTTGTTTTTCAAACATTTTAAAGACTGTTGCTTTACCCCTCCTGTAAAATGCAGACGTCGTATCACAGCTAGTTATTGCGTGTAAAAATAGTACATGATTTTGACTCTTTGCAAAAGTAGATAAACTTTTTGACGAATATATTTTGGTTTGACTTTGAGCTATTCCTGGCTTTAGAAAGAAAATAGTTTTTTCAAGTGGAGTTCGAGCAGTAAGAAGTACGAGTAAGTCTACATTTTCACCAACAACAATAGTTGTATTTGTCGAATTAAAATGCTCTATAGCTGTTTCAATAATCAGCACGTCGGCATCGTTATTAGCCTGTTTAACCAATATATTTCCGCCAATAAAATTATCCTTCAACATTGAAATGAACCAGGATTTGTTGTGAGTATTTGCAAAAATTTCTGTTGACTGACATCAAATAGAATATCGGAAAAGGAAGATGTTGCTAAAGTTCGACGACGTTGTTCTGCAGCTTTAATATTTCTGCATACATGCATATAATTACGATTACAACTTTTTAACTCGTCGTATCTCAGAAACGGTGGCTCTAAAAAAAAAGTATTGATACATTTTTTGTGTAGATCTACAATTTTTATCTGAGGTTATTTCATGATAAAACTTGCCGTTTTCCTGAAAATCACGAAAAACCAATTTTTTCGAGATTTTTGACCTTTGACCTCGAATAAACTTTTTTCCAGGCATCGTAATCATTCAGAATTTCAAAATCTTATTTTTAACTATGTTTTTAACAGTTACACGCATTTGCAGCTTGTTGTAAATTTATGTACCTTCACTTTTATTTTTTAGTCTAATGTGACCGGACTATGGTGATTCCTTTAGTCGTTTTGAGAAAAAAGGTTTTATGGATAAATGTCCGGAGTTGCTTCGTTTCTGAGATACAGGGCGTTGAAATTAAAAAAAACTATATTTATAATGTGCATGTCAGCCATGATATGACTACAATATCACTGTCAGCTGGTCTCCAAAGCAGGTGTTCATGATTTGCAAAGCGGCTTCAATTTTTTTCTCGAAAACGAAGCTAGATATGAAGGAAACACAAGCGAAGAAAAAGTTGTATTTTCAGTTGATTTATTAAAAAAAATGAAAACTACAACAACAAGTCAGTGGCGTACTTTTTTCCCACTGAGACTCCACTGGATCTAATAATTTCAATCTAGTCAAAGCTTAGTGAGCGCTTTATCACTCCAATTAACTGTAGCAAATGTCAACTGAAATGGTGTAAGGATATTTATGATATTTTATAAATTCCTTTTTTCTTTTCAAATTCAACGCCCTGTATCTCAGAAACGAAGCTACTCCGGACATATGTTCATAAACACTGTTTTTCTCAAAACGACCTAACAAATCACCCTCTGAAGTTTCGTACCGTAGTTAGAAAACACCCTGTATACCAGGACGCCGTAGAATAAATATTTATTGAGATATGACATTGAAACGGACAAAACTTTTGAAACAAGCTAATAATTATGTGGCAACTACTTCCAGACGTTTGTATAATACGGTCCCTGTTGCATTCTCTGTGGTATTCACAAGATATCCATGGAATATCATATGTAACAATAATATAATCTTATGACTGATCTGTGTTTTATCGTCTAGCAAAATTTGATCCCTAATAATTCCCGTTTTGTCTCAGTAACATTTGCAATGACACATTCGTGATACCCACTGACATCTTGCAGATGATTTTACATTTATTATTGTCCAAAATTGTCATCGTGTTATCTGATGAATGCGATGTTCAATCGATGTTGTTTCTAGAACTCACGTAAAGAGTTTTTTGGCCATTGCGATGTGTGAGGGAAAAGTAATTTTCGTCTTACTGCAAAATAAAATAAACAAATTAAATTGAAGAAGATGAAATTACTCTCACGACATTCTATAAACCACCCACCTCAAATGAGGTCTAGAACATGAAACAACTTGTAAACCGTGAACACAGTGTAGTAGCAGACAAGTAAAAAATCACGATTTTAGCAAAAACTGTTTATTTATTTGTTTGGTAAATGAACATGCACAGGATGAATCTATTTTGTTGAGATACAATTTTGAATTCATTTTTTAAATCTATTCGTACTGTATCATCATCTGCTCTAGTATAATTTTTTCAAATGTATGTATCTCAGAAATTTATTTTGTATATTTTCAACTTTCCGATGTACCCCTGATCATATTTTCGAAGCAAATTCTAGTGCTATGAGATGATAAATAAGAGCTATAGAAAAGAGAGTATTTAAAAAATTCTACAAGAATGAAATAGAAAATAGAAATTCCAAAGGGGGAATTTCAGATTTACTGAAGCGCGGCAGATTAATATACAGTGGGATACCTTGTACCCGGTTAAGTACCTCCACCAAATATGAGTCCCATATAAGGCCGCCCGTGAAGGATAAAGGATCAGATTAGTAAAAAAATTGATCATCAGAAATTCTCTAGCGCGTCAGATTAAGGTAGAGTGGGTTAATTACATGCTAAAAAGTTTATATTCCAGTAATCTGGACAATTTGAGAGTGACGTAAAGAAAGGGGAGGGCAGCAAAGTTGTAAAAAAACGTCATCTCGACATTCTTGAGCGTAGCTGGTTTTTTTTATTTTGAAGAAAATAATTCAAAGATATCAAAAAATATATAATATGACGATTTACGCAAGCCGAAATAGCACAAATTCGTCGAGAAAGTTTAATGCGTGCAGCTGCGTGATGCCTATATTTCCCTCTTCGCGTTTCTATTCCTTTTTCACTTTTTCTCTATCTATTACTCTCTCACTCCGTCCCCACTCTGAATTCTGTTGCCATGACGCCATCACAGCTGATCACAGAGACTCGGTCGTGATGAAGATGAAGATGATGATCAATTAATCAATTAATTGATGGATGTAGCCGTTACTACGTGGTAGGAAATCATAATGAAGAAAACAGAAATGAAACTTTCTAATGTTTTTTACCACTTTTATTTGTAACTAACGTTACTGCAGTTTCGTCCTATAAGGACATTTTCATATTGGTATTTTGTATAAGTAACTGCAGTAGTTAACGTTTCTTTTTTCATTTTTAACCTTTACGTACTCACCCACATCATGCAAACGATCAGATTAACATACCAACATTATTAAAAATACGTAGGACATTGATGGTATCAATATCTGACGCCTCGAGTATGTCCATACAGTTTTTTTACATATTCAATAATCTACAGCAGCTTCCCCCACCGATGAAAAGGTATATATTATATAACATTTTTTCCTTCTTATCATCTAAGCTTTGCAACCTAATATGTCTCTATGACCTTCGAGTAAATCCCCATTTTGCATCGTGGGCTCCCCTGCTAAGACGAGCATTTTTTGGTAGACGGCATTATTAAGATAGCTGTCATCTTGAGCTTGTTCATTTGCCTAGGTATATACTACAGCACAAAAAATGCTTTTTATTTAAAAAAATAAAAAAAGGTTGATAGCCTCTGAAACAAATTCATCATTGGAAGTGATGATGGGCGTTTAAATCCAAAAAACCGGAGATTACCACGAGGAAATTGATGGAAAATATTTTTACACTAAGTGGGAAACATTTGTATACCGAAAACCCACTCACACGGGACAGTATCTGAACCAAGAATTCAATCACCATCAATTGACTAAAAGAGCAATCAAGACTCTATTAGACCGTGCTTTCGGGCTCTGTAATACGAAGGAAGGTCTCGAGAAGGAACTAGACATCATCAAAACTGATCTTCAACGGAATGGCTACTCCAAAGCGACAGACTTTGGCTAAAAGACAGCAAGAGTCTCGCAAGGAAGGGAAGCCGTCACAATCAGTGCTTGCACTTCCCTGCATCAGAGGATTATCAAAAAGGATAAGAAGAATTGGGTTCAAGTACAACATCAGAACCTGCTTCATATCCGGAAACGCTATCCGTAGCAGCCTCACGAAAACCAGACCACCAAACGCGGACTGCGATTCCAAGAATTGCATTTACCAGATACCCTGTGAGTGTGGAAAATCGTATATCGGTGAATCTAAGAGTCCATTGAATGTTCGCATTGCTGAGCACAAGAAACACACGAGGGGAGACCAGCAAATCAGGAATAGCAGAGCATGCTTGGACCCTTCAACATAACATCGAGTGGTCCCAAGCTGAGATCATACACCGGGAGGAACACTGGTTTAGGAGGAAATTCAAAGAAGCCCTATACATGTTGTTCAACAATGTATCAAGCCAAACTAGCATAGAGATACACAACATATGAAAACCCATAATCAAGCGAAAAATGGAATCTCCCGCCAAACGGTCATCTCCCGCGAGACCGTTGAAACGGAAAGAGAAGATAAGTACTCGAATGACCCATAAATAGTCATCTCTCGGAGGAATTTGTCCAGTCGTCTGAAGACGATTGTGGATACTAACAATCGAAACGTCGTGAAGTAACTTGGAATCTTTTTTTTTTTGGTTTGATTGTTTTATGTTTTACTTGCATTTTATTTCACTGTAATTTCATTTCAGGGGTTTTTTGCTTAATATATTTGTTATTTTCAGCAATTATTTTTAATTTTTAATTTTTATTGGTTCTTTTAGGGATTTCAAATCAGTTTTTATAATATTAGACAATGGAAGTTCGAACTGATGAAATTCTTCTTTGAAAATATTTTGAGGAATTTTATTGATAACTTTATGCATCCTCCATCTCTCCCCCAGACTCCCGCATTTGGGAGCTGATCTGTAATATATATTAGTAGATATACCAAGGTACATAGAGTTTTTATTAGTGATATAAGAGAAATAGCAAATTAAGATTTTGATTTTTGGTATAGTTCGAAATAAAAACAAATATTTGAATTGAAGGGGTCATATTTTTAGGAGTGATTAATTTTTGGGAAAGAAAGTGTTTGGCCTTCTACTACTCCATCTTGATACAAAAAGAAGATGAGGGAGTCTTCCAAAGGAAGGAAGTAATCAATTTGAAAATAAGTAACTCTATAAATGGATGTGTAGATCATGTAAAGAAGTAACTTTCAGACACAAACTGAAAGAAATTCCTCCTGAAACAGCTACTTTCATATAAACATCGAAAGAAAAAAATTCTTTCGAAACAAATACTTCTATATGAACACTGAATTATACAGAAGATACTTTTCTCTACTCAGTTTGTATTTCAAACATTCGTTGTGGAATAAAAATCAGATGTCATTCACATGAGTTCTACTTTGAATGAATGGTAACAAATTGCACTTACATGGAACACTGTCATCTTCACTGGTATACATCGATGTTTCGCCTTAAGACACTTGCCCCAAGGCTCTTCAGTACCAAATTGGATAACATCATAGAAAATATACAGAATTCATTCATGAATTACGATTTTTTAATGTCACGGAATAAGCTTGATCTGCTTATGTCATCGATGACATCGTAATGACATTCATTCACCTATTTGATTTAATCCCAGCCAAGAGAAATCTTATTTGAATTGAAGGGGTTATATTTTTAGGAGTGATGAATTTTTGGGAAAGAGTTTTTGGCTTTCTACTACTCCATCTTGATACAAAAAAAAGGATGAGGGAATCTTCCAAAGAAAATAAGGAAGTAATCAATTTGAAATCAATATGAAAGTAGCTGTTTCAGGAGGACTTTCTTTCAGTTTGTTTCTGAAAGTTACTTCTTTGCATGATATACATATCCATGTATAGAGTTACTTATTTTCAAATTGATTACTACCTTCCTTTCTTTGGAAGATCCCCTCATCCTTTTTTTGTATTAAGATGGAGTAGTAGAAAGCCAAAAAGTTTCTTTCCCAAAAAACAAATACTTCCTTGACAGATCACTCACTGAATGAAGTTATTGCCAGTTATAAATCTGTTTCATTAGGTCGAGTTTGCATGAGTGTGTAAATGTATAAAAATACAGATTCTATAAAATTGAGAGTAGAATCAATATTTATCACGAACTAATGTAAACGTTTAATATATATCTTTCTGCAGAAATAACTGGCCTGTCCTCTGAAATAATGAAAATTGTTATTTGTATAAAATTATATGAAAATCCAATCATTATTTTTATTTGACATACTAAATTGATTTTTTATGAGGATAATTACCATCAACAAAACATCTTGAATGATATGTTATTGAGGAAAGCTCATGAAATCGGAAATATTCTCACCCACCAAAAATGTGTTTACGAGTTAAATTTAGAAATATATCAGTGTGAATCCTGCCTCCCAACGTTTGAACAATAGCGAAATGAGTAACTTACTTGAAATTTCGATGAAATTAAACGTAATGGTGTGTCACTTGACGTCACGTATTACAATTGGTGTATTTCATCAGTTCGGACATTCCATTGTCAAGGGTATATTACATTTGATATTTTTATAGCGTTTCATTTGAAATAACCACCATCATCAGTGACAACAATCAAACAGAAAAACAATGTATTTTATCATGAACTTTCGGGACAAATGAATTGACGACCGCTTTGTTGAATGCACATAAGTTGTCGGTCCAGACAATTTCTATGGCAATTTCCTAGCATAGAAAGTGTAATACTCAACACGCATCTCTTATTTTTTGTTTGGGATGCTCGATATCTGTACTTGGTTTTGAAAAAACTTTATCCTTTATGTATCCCCATATGTATCCTGCCATAGAAACCAAGCAAAGCCTATGCGGTAAAGATGGTAATTGAATTGAGATGCTATTTGATCATACCAAATTATACAATAAATGAATTTTGACAAAAAACTGATATTTTCATTACTTCCAGGATTGATAATTATAAAAATATTACGAATTATAATGGATTAGGGAGAAATAAGCCTTGAAAGAAGGATTACGTCATTACAAAAATTTACAAAACGAAAAAGTACTAATTTTCATTGTGTTAGGGTACTTACCTGCCGAATTTATTGGGTTGTCTGAATTATATTTTGAAAAAATCGAAACAATTTACGAAAGAAGTAAGGATTAGGACCGTATTTAAAAATTGGGGTCACTGATGATGGTAGTTACCTCAAATTAATATTTATGATTACATCGTCATAATACACTTTTAATACAATAACATTTTTTCCGTTTTTTTATATTCTCCAAAATAACAATTCCATTCGGAAAAAACGAAAAACAGCATTTTTTATTTTCCCCGTATAACTCGAGAAGGGCGAGAGTTCCCGTGAACTTTCTTCGACACTTGTATTATTCCCGATTACAGTTACCTCTTTTCCCATTTATTCATCTTCGTATCTGTTACGCCAGTTGCACACACACCGATTTTGGACGGCCGACTTTGTATCGGTCGTCCAAATTCCAATAGTGAACCACATGTGGGAACGGGACCTGGCACACACGTCGACCGGTGATCGTCGCCGGTAAAATACCGGTGAGCAGCCGTCCACTGGCACTGTATCGCCGGCAGTTCCGGGAAGTAGTGACGTACATGACTAAATACACTCTTGCATACTCACCGGTTTTTTACCGACCATTCCAGTCTCGAATGCTAGGTGATTTTATACTGATTTTATACTGGCCGTCCAAAATCGGTGTGTGTGCAACTAACGTTACGGTTTAGAATATAGCAATATGACCACATGATAAAAGGCTTGTATAGACGATCTTTGCAAAAAAATTCTCTAATGAATTATTTGTATCAAGACCTTAAAAAAAATACGTGTCGTTCAGTACTGTAGAGTTCTTATCATTCTCTCTTCAACTCGCATTTGAACTGCGGCCCATTCCTTTAGGGATACTTATCTAACTCTATCAACATTTTTAGATTTCAGAAAAAAGCTTTTGCAAGTTCTAAATGGTGTTAACTATCGTGATCACTGTAGATCATTATTTGAAAAAAACAGAATATTACCGGTACTGTGCATTTACATTGTTCAAACCCAATTGGAGATTATCAATAACTTATCGACAAATTCAGATATACACAACCACTCTACCAGGTCGTCGAACAACCTAAGGTTGAATAAATATAGGCTAGATGTCAGCAAACGAAATTCTTTGGATAGCAATCTCTTCAGCAAGTTAACTTCAGAGGTAAGATGTTCAGAAAGTAATCTATTCAATAAAATCGTAAAAAAATACTTTTTACAACACTGTCTTTACTCTAATGAAGATTTTCTGAATCCTTTCTAGACGGAAGGGTACTCACCTCAACTTCCATAAATACAACTGATTTTTTATTTATTTTTATGTAATTTTATGTCACCGTGTGAATTGTTATGTACCCCGTTAATAAAAATGTTTGGTTCAAAGTCGGCTATATACCTTAAGTAATTTAAAAAATAATCTCTTGAAATCTGTTGAAATCTGTCTCCCTTCTACGAACGACAACTCTCAAAAGTCGAAACTTGTACGAGCTAAGGACTAACGAGGTCTAACCTTTTAACGTGTGATTCCTAACACGGGTTTCATAATGTACTATTACACTCACTGATGGACTTTTAAGGGTACTTGTCTGTATTATGTTGATAAGCGATTTTCGGCCAATTTTTCTCTACAAATCCAAAGCGCTATCGAAACAGCCCAAAAAATTAACCAGGCATTTGGCAATACAAGTGTTAATGAACTCAGTGTTCGACGTTGCTTTGTTTGCTCCGACTATTTTCTAGCTGACATAAATTTCCACTCTTTTCGGTGCATAAGGCAGACGTGCCAAAGCTGGACAATTATAAACCTGAGGAGACCCGTGAAAATGAGCAGTCTGACTAGACAAATGATATAAAAAATCATGGAGAAAGCCTTAAACCACCATATTCTTAAATATTTGGAAGGCTTCAACATCTTGAGCGATCATCAATATGGCTTTTGGAAACAATGATCGACATGCGACCTTCTATCGTATGTCACCCATATTTGGAATAACGCAATCGAGATACATCGAGAGTCAAGGGCTGTTGCGCTGGATATTTCTAAGGCCTTGGTCCGTGTGGGTTGTGGGTTGAAATGGACACCAATATGTCTTGGCACAATCATGTCGCTGGAATTGCAAAGGATGTTTCTCGAAAGCTTGAAACTAGAGCTCCAAACCAGAAAACTGTACACGCCCCATCAACTTTTGATGCTTTATAAAGCTCAGATCAGACCTTGTTTGGAGCTTCGCCCCTAAACATACCCTAAAGTTGCTGGATACCATCCAGAAAAGAGTCATCCGCCTGACTGGAGACGCGAACATCACTTGCAATCTTGATAGTCTGGAACATCGAAGAAAGGTACACCTCACCTTCATTGTTTAAAAACTTTGGATAATTGCGTTAATGTGGAATAAAATTCCTGGGAACGTTTTTCCAAATGAATTTAATATCCAGCGATTCAAATCCAACGTGAATTGCTACTTTCGCACAGGCACCGCTCTTAGAGCGCCTTAAGGACTTTTTTGTAGTGCCTGTGTTTTGTCTTTCAAAAAAGGATTGAGCAATCGCGAGTACAGTTACACAGAAGATATTCATTGAATAAATAAGCAAGATACTTTGTGGTTACCCTCAACGTGCATCTTGAAGTGCAACTACTCCTAATCACGATAATCCTACTCCTCATCATCCTGTATGCAATCACTGCAGGGAGTAAGTGCGTTGAAACGTATAGACTCTAAATCCAAAGGTTAATCAACGTCTGCGTTCAGTTGGTCGCATACATTATCAGATTGATGTCCAACAGATACACCTACCAGGACCTGAATGTTAGCACTCAATACCACAAATAACAAAACAAAAATGTTAAATGATTGCCTAGAATCCTATGGCCTTAGAAAAACTACAGACCTTCCTACGCACACCATAAAAAATAAACATGGTCATGTAAGTGCTACAG
This sequence comes from Leptinotarsa decemlineata, assembly GCF_025532065.1. Classification (NCBI taxonomy): domain Eukaryota; kingdom Metazoa; phylum Arthropoda; class Insecta; order Coleoptera; family Chrysomelidae; genus Leptinotarsa; species Leptinotarsa decemlineata. The sequence continues at coordinate 10,251,295 of NW_027412537.1, read as the reverse complement.
CAATTGACTATCTTATTACTAACATTCCAGAAGATGAAGTAACTGTATATCTTCATGATACTTCATTAGCAAAACATCTTGCCCACATTATTTATTTCAGTCTACCTAACTTATCATCAAATGAATTGCAAACCACTACTACCACCTCTAAAAGAAAATTTACCAATGAGAACTTACAAGAACTCAGATCACGACTGAGCAATATCAACTGGACTTATTTAGAAGGGCTCAGAACAAATGATGCATTTGATGCTTTCATGAATGAATTTTTATGGTGTCTCGATGTGGCTTGTCCCAGAGTGAATATAAATAACATACACAATGGCAGCAGACCTAAAGTAAAAAAAAAGATGGGTGACAAATGAACTGAAAAATCAAAGTATAGAGTAGAGAGAGCTGTATAAAAAAGTGATGAAAGGAAATGTGAGTGAAGAAGCATACAAACAAGAAAAGAGGGAATATACAAAAAAACTGCGGAAGTCAAAATCTGAATATTTCGGCAACAAAATAGAAATATCTGAAAAACGACAAAGAGCCACGTGGAACATAATAAATGATCATACAGAAGGAAATAAAAACATAAAAAAGAATCCTCCTTGAAATGAATGGTGTCTTGTTAACCGATAATTCGCAAGTTGTAAATGAGTTTGCTACCAACTTTTCGAAGGTAGCCTCTGAAAATCGGTCAAGCTACATAGGTCAGAATATGTCACTACCACATACCGTCGCTGATTTCAATGAAAACTCTATTTTCTTCGTGGAAGTGTTGGAACCTGAGATACTAAAGACGATGAATAATTTAAAAAATAAATCATCGAGTGGATTTGATGATATAACAGTGAAAGCTCTGAAATATGTCATCCCAGCAGTATCGGGCATTCTTGTGAAGCTCAGAAATAAATCAATATTTGAGAGAGTTTTTCCTGAAGTCTGGAAAACTGCGAAGGTTACACCAATACATAAAAAAGGTTCCCAAGTAGATATTGACAACTATCGCCAAATTTCATTAAGTGTGCCATCAAAACTACTAGGAAAAATAGTTGCGAATAGAATTGTTCTATTCCTTGAAGAATACAAAATCTTATCTGATCAGCAACATGGCTTTAGGAAAGCTAGATCGGTTGAAACAGCTATTGCTAGTAAATTTGAATTCATTTACAATGGGAAAGGGAAAGTATGTAGTCTCAATCTGATTTGATCTAGCGAAAGCCTTTGATTCAGTAAGAAATAAAATTATGATCAGTAAATTGTACAACATTGCTATCAGAGGATTCGTACTTGAATGGATTAAGTCATTCATATCTGACAGAAAAATGGTTGTGACTCTAAATAACACTGCATCACATATTCAAGATATCAAGCTTGGTGTACTACAAGGTTCAATATTAGGACCGCTGCTGTTTTCAATCTATATAAATGATCTCCTGAAATATATCAAACATGGTTACACCGTAATGTTCGCAGATGACACTACCATAGCAGTGTCTGGTAACACAATAGATGAGTTAGGATTCAATATAAACTCAGTCATGGACGCTATGGTTTCTTGGTGTGACAGAAACCAATTGAAACTGAATGCAAATAAAATAATTCACTTGGGTTTCTCCTTGAGAAAGACATTGAATCTTAATAACGTAATAACTATCTGATGCAGAACCAGGCAATATTTGCAATACGCCAGCTCAAAGAGTTGCTTGACTTAGATGGTATCAAGATGGTCTATTATTCTTTGGCCTATTCTCACATGGCTCAAAATGTACTAATGTGGGGTACTTCTACTGGCGCAAGACGTGTATTCATTCCACAAAAAAGAATAATGAGAATCACATTTGACATTACACCGAGATCTAGCTGTAGAGCTTCATTTTCAAAATATAAAATATCAACTTCACCCTGTATATATATTTATAAAGCTCTGCTTTATGTGAGATACAACATAGTTCATTTCAATCACGAGTCAGTCACTCATAATTAAGCAACACGAACTAAACACTTGACCATCCCAAAACACAAAACTTCAACATTCAAGGAATCGCTCAGGCATATAACGGCATCATACTTTGTACTTCATTGCCACAGGATGTCAAGGACCTACACTTAGTAAGTTTCAAGAACCATATCAAAGAATTATTGACGAACGGGGGTTATTATAGCTTAGATGAGTTCCTGCAAAGGGATGTCTTGATATAACTTGTTCTCACTGCTTTTCCTTCATATTTTCATGTTAAACCTTTTAATTGTATATAATTATATTATGTTGTTTTATAATAATTTGTCTATGATTTCAAAATTTGCATTAGTATGTCGCTTGTAGTGTTTTGTATAGTGCCTGATTTACTTCATAAGCGTATGTTTATTTATTTATATTTATATAGTTATTTATTGTTATTTTTATTATTGACATGTCTAATCTCATAATGAGCTGAAAGATGAATAAATACAACAACAACAAATACGTTGCATTGCTTCCCAATGAAACTAGACTAAAGTCATCTTCTAGCAGACTCGGGCACTCCCCAAACTAGCGCTGCATGATCTTCATGAAGCACTGAAAAGGAACGACCTCAGCTTTCAAGAGAAACAAGCATGAGAAGTCGGCGAAGCGAAAGCAGAGGCAACAATATTAACATAGTGACATAGAAAACATATCAATTGGTACACAAACACACAAACTAGTCACCATTCAAAAACAAATGCCCCCATTGAAATACTACCAGACGAACAGACAACGACAATTCAAAACACCAGGTTTGACTCCAAACCAAAAAAAAAAGATATCAATCTTGTTGAAGAGCCTTATACACAGTACACTCAGGTAAAAAGAAACCAAACGAACAGACATCGAGGAGTCGAAGCACCAGACTGACTTCAGCCAGATGAAGTTATATATCAATCTCTCTGAAATACCCAGCAAGTTGGGGATCACTTAGAAGTGAACAAGGGAGGATTGCAGGGAAATTCTAGCTTCTACACACATTAACCGTGTAGGGAACTCAACCCCAGAAGACATGATGGAGGACACTAAGTCCTGTAAGCAGAATGAGATGTTTGCCAAGACCAGTGACAAGACCTGATCAGTTAGTGGATTGAGAAGAAGTATGTCACTTGAGGGGTAAGTAGAATGAAACCTCATTTCCAGTCTTTTAAAATAGTTGCAAAGTCGTCGAAGTCGACTTCGGAAATTTTCTGTGAAGATTCCTGCACTGACGTCTGTCGGATATAATCCAACGCCGTTCGTGGTATTAGCCAGGGGAGTAGTTGTTTTCTGATAGGTGTCAGTCCATTCAACCAACTGTGTAGGTATATCCAGGAGTGGCTTCAACATTTAAAGTTCATTTCTTTAGATTTGTTTACTGCCTGTCTTCAAGCATAGCCCACTAACTAATAAGAAAACCGAAAACGTCAAACTTCAGTCGCAGTTCAACCAAATCTATATATGTAACAATTCACATCTATTTTCCCGTATTAGATTTTGAAAAACTCTCTCCGACAAAGAAAATATGAATACTTTGTCTTAACAAACAAAAACCTTTTATTTTCATTCATTATTTTCAAGTTTTCTCACTCTCAGTAAGTATCGAAATAAATTCTTTCAAAAGGTTTGCGTAAACAACGTCTCGTCTGATCAAAACATACACAATAGCAATATGAATAACATTGTTTCTTTCAACCCATTATAAGTTTTCTCAAAAGCTGTAAAGTTCGGAATTTCCTTTATTCAAGTCAAACGTAATGTTTACATTGAATGTACTGTATTGTTTCCATTCGAGAATACACTGTTCAGAGAACTCGTAAAGAATCGGAATTGAAATTATGACAGTTGATTCAGAATGTTCCAGTTTTTACCGTCTCCACTTTTGGTCAGAAAGAGGTTATGATTTGTGTCCATTTGATGAGCGAAAATGTGCGATAGACTTAAAAAAACAATCGGATAAAATTCCAAACCTACTCCTCTTTTATCATTCGTACAAGTCAGCAAACAAAGCAATTTTCTCAAACACCAGAACTTTAATACTTTTTTCGGCGCGCCTGTCACCAACCAAAAAAAGTCATCCGCCTGATTAGAAATACGAACATCACTTGTAACCTTGATAGTCGGTAACATCGAAGAAAAGTTGGAGAGCGGTACATATCAGAAATACGCGACGGACTGTGGCTGCTCATCGTTTTGAGGTTCAACTCAGTACACTTCGAACTTCACTGTTCAGGAACTCATTCATTTAGAGAACTGCGTTTATGTGGAATAAACTTCCTGAGATTGTTTTTCTAGCGATTAATACAACGTGAATCGCTACTTTCGCACAGGCATCGCTCTTAGAACGCTTTAAGGATTTTCCTGTAGTACTTGTGTTTTTTCCTCAAAAAAAATCTGCTGTTTGGAATGGAACCTTTGTCACAGTTCTCACAGCTTATTTCATATCTGCAACTTGCATAACTATCTGTCAATATAGTCTAATATTCGTCGTGGTTTTAGCCAGGGAATTATCTAATTTTTGTCTGGAATTTGTCAGAAATTTCTTGACAAATTGGAAAACATAAATGCTGATATTTCCAGTAGTTTTTAAAAGAAAAAAGCAATATTTTAAATGCTGAACCGTACTGCAGTATTTCCTAAAAATATATTTACGTAAAATTGTTGAAGAAATTGGCTAAATTTTTGTAGTGAATTTTTATTCCCTAGAATGAATTGCACGTTTAAAAGGTTTTATTTAAGGTCATTATATTAAAAAATTACAAAATAAACCCATTTTGAAAATTTTCAAAACAAATTATATGCCAAACTCTCATATTTTTGAAGTGTGGTCTAAATTTGGGCTAGGCCTAAATTTAGGAGTAATACACTGGGAAAACATAAACAAAGTCCAGTTCTTCCTTTTATGGTGTGTACTTGGATTTTTTCCTCGGCATTCTGGAATGTAAACGGTAAGAATAAGGAATATTGAATAGATGGCCCACTGGTAGCCTGAGTTTGGACCTTTACTATGGCGTCGGTTGCAGGTTAGAACTATATTTATATTTAAATTATATATTTATATTAAAACCTTGATATATTTATACTCAAACTCATATACCTAGTTGCATAAGTTTTCAGATGGTCAAATTCAAAGAATATTTCCCTACGCATATACGAGTCACGGAACAAAACTATCGCTCTAAGTGAGCAATATGGGAACAACCTTGAACGTTGTTTTAAATTATCTCCGCTAGGTTCCAGCACCTCCTTGTAATGAATATCACGCTAACCAGACTTCAGCCCTATCCCAAATTTTGACCTTCTTCTCTACCAAATATTTATAAATTTGAAAAGCAATTTGACAATTGCTTTTATTTGAAATTTCTATTCTATTGACGGGAGATTTACCATATATGGCACCAGTATTTGAACCTGTTGTCGGTGTGGCCTCATTACTGTGAAATATTTGTCTCGTTATCCTCTTTCTATTTGAAACTGAATCTTCAATATACGACTCCGCCACCGCAGAGGAGTTCCAACCTCCAAGTTCTTTTACCGATAGTAGATCGCCACCATTTTTTACAAGCATAGTAGCCAAGGATCTGCGAAACGAATGCCCTATGTAGAGCTGAGGATTTCCACATTTCAAGAATGCTGCAGTTTCCTCTGCGACAGCTCCAATTATATGAATGCCTACAACTATAATCAATAAAGAAATTTCCCAAATTTGGGAGACGCAAATCTACGTGTTTTTGGTATAAACCATAGGCATCAAAAGAAAGTCTTTCTTTGGGAATGACGAATACCCTGATCTTTATTTTTAGTGTACCTCAATGTGTCCAAACATCTGGCACTGCTGCATTCAAAATCATCCACAGTAAGTTCAACAAGTTCGTTACGTTACTTCTCCTTCAGACAACATTTTTGCTTTCTTTGGTGTGTATCCATCAGACTTCCGTCTCAAGAACAAAAATAATTTTCCAAATCTGAAAATAGCATTTCTGTAGGTAATTATTATTAAGTAAGTATTATACTCTTATAGGTGTACTACTTGAAAAACTAACCTTGAATTGTCAATGTTGTCATAAACTTTCAAAGCAAGTTTCAACATTGAAATCTTGGTCCACAACTAGTTAGGAGAATTAACCTCTGATTTTCTTTTCGTATAGGCTAATAATACATCTTCATTAACCACCTTTATATTCTTGCTTTTACGCCACTCTTCACAATTTTTCATATTCTTTTTGATATCGCTCTTGAGTTATTTTCGGCAGTAAATCAATACTCGCTGGACATGATTTCTGAAGAAATTTGATTTTGTTCCTCAATTCCTTCAATTTCATCCATGGTCGTTGTTAAAGGGAACTCCCGAACACAAATAACTGACTTGTTTATAATATTGTTGTAAATCTTGCCCTAAATAAAATAAGTCCGACCGCCACTGGTAGCCATAAACAAATTGTGACATAATAAAGAGCACGTGAAGGTACGATGTTCGCTGCCGCTCTAGATGTAGTGAGAATAATTCTACCGATTTCGATAGAATTCCGGCGAGATTTGCTACCGTATTCGATTACGATATATAAACGCTAACCACGAGCATATCTATACAGTCAAGTGGAAGTTACAGTGCGGTACGCGAAGCGATCTAGTAGGGCGATAGACATTCAAATAATAGACGAAGTTTTAGTCGAAGTGTTTGTTGTATTTGAAGTGAATTAAAGTTAAGTATGATTACTCAGTGTAGTCAAATATTGGTCAACCCACAGACAAAAAACGTAACAATATTGTGATATTGTTGAGCTGTTTCATGACAACACGATGTTGGGATTTTTCTGTAGAATTATGAGGTACGTGGTTTGTTAATAAATTAATTAAAGTTCTTTACTGAATCTCCTCCTCAAACCTTGCAATGAAATGAATAGTAATATATTTTTCAACTTTGCATGAAACATAATAACATAATAACTTATTCACCATGGAAACTTACAACTCCTTGTATAAAACTTTTTGGCCCTCGCAGATACAGTTTTGAAACACAAACTCGCATTCATTATGATGACGAACATGCCAGTGGAAATTTCTGATGATTATCAATCATATCCTACCTTTCAATACTTAAACTCATTGTGATAATAAGTTATTGTTATTGATGAGGGGTTTAAAAGAACGGCATGTAATAAACCCTTAACAATGTTTCTCCAGAAACATTTTCCATATCTGAGCGGGGAATCAATCAACCTAAAAAAGTCGGCCCTCGATACGGATAAAGTAAATTACTTCGATACTACTCTCAAAGCAAAGCATCCCAATAAAAGTTTCTCGTTGCATAAATTTGAAATGTGATCATCGAAATGGAAATTTTCATAAACATATAATCCTAAAACTTTTGTTATTGGCTCCGATCTGCCTGTCGAATGTTCTAGCGTAATTTTATTTAAAACACACCTGAGAGCTAAAATGCAGATCTCTGTGGTGATGCAGATCTCTGATGGTGATCATCATGTTTGTATACACTCAAATCACTAGCTCAAAACTTCTTCAAAATTCAGCCTTTATAAACGAAGGAAGATTTTTCGCCAAAACACCCCGACAGATAATATTTATACAAACAATACCTACGTGAGAAATCCTATCTTCATTTTTATAGAAATCTATAGCTTTAAAAGTAGTCCAACTCTGCCGCAATACCATCACTCCTAGAACTAATTGTTTCCTAACAGTCTTATAGGGGTAACATATAAGCTGAAATACGTTAAAACTCTTGCTATTGATAAAAAAATCATTTTATAGAACGACGCCATTTTAAAATGATGGCAATTTGGAATACTGACATTGAATGAGTTGGAAATATGTGCAACATATTTCCAACTCATTCAACACAGATATTATAAGATTATATTATTAAGAATAAACACAGTTTTATGAGTACAAAAGTGAAATATTTAAATGGCTTCAAACTTTCTATTTGTTAGTTTAGTTCTATTGTCCAATACAAAATTATTTCTTGCGCCTTCAAGAAAACATTTTGAACACTTTTTTATTTCATCGTTATCATTTTAGGCTGCATTATATTTAATAAATCTTACTTGGAATTACTAAAAAACTGTTATAAAATTGTATTTAAATTATTTCATAAGGTACTTCACGAATAGTATTAGAAAAGCTTTGTAGTAACTGCCGAAACGTTTATAAAACTGTTTTGTGGTGTTTGTGAAAGGCCTTACAAAACATTAATAAAGACTATAATTTTTTATAAAATGGTGCCAATTTCCCATTTATGTAGCTGTTTTATAAACACATTGAAAACATTTCTGGGAGAAATACAGTTTTATAATTTGTTTCTCCAAAACCTTTTCACAATCATTATGAAATATAAAATTGCTAGTTGGGTTTGGAATACTTATTATCAACGGAGATTTCTTCGATATGATTTGACAAGTATGATGAAAACCTTTCCAGAGTAGCATCCCTGAAACCACATATTTGTAATATTTACGCAATATAATCGAATGATTCATGCATTCCCCATGTACTTGGCCGTTATGAAGTAATGAAAAACTGCAATGATATCACACTAACAGTTTTTCCCACCACGCATTTATTTCATAAATTTCCCTGCTCGTGAAAATTCTATAACCCGAAAAATGTTCAACAATCCATTTCAACGAAAAACTCGCCTTTTCCAAGATTCACCGTCGAATTCCTGAGCTTGCCACATGTTGTTGCGCCTCGCCACCGCGTTGCCATAGTGATCGGAGATAATATATACACGGGCGTCGCGACGCTACATTCATTCAAGTTTCAGCCGCCTATCTCACAGAGCTTCTCCAATTCGAAGCCACAGGTGACTGCGATCTAAAACAGTTGTGTCGTGTGATCTTAAGAATTTCCACTGCCACTGATTCCATTAGAGACTGTTGCCGCTTTTTCAGAAAACTGTGGAAAAATCTGTTCTGTGTAGTGCCCCAGGGGTTGTTGGCTGAGTATATCGATGTAAGTTTTTGGTCAGTTAGTTTGTCTCTCAAGTGTTCTCGTGGTATCAAAATTTGGATTTGTTTTGATAAACATTGATCTCAGGTTGTAGCAGTATCAAGATTTAAGATATGTATTTATTCTGAAACCACAAAGAACAATTGACGGCAAAACAATATATCCACAGTTCATTATTTCTGAACCCTCTTCAAGATATCCAAGAATCAACACAACATTTTGTAAAAAAAAACTAATCAATATAATTCATTGTATGATTTTCACTATAAAATAAACTCAAGCATAAACTTTATGCTATTGTATAGCGAAACACGTGTCGCAGTTTTTGTAAAACCCTTTTATAGTGAAAATGATACAATAAACTGTATTGATTAGTGTTTTAATATGGATTTCCATCAAGTATTGGCCAATTCTATTCAACAACATTTTGTTTTTGGTGGAAAATCAACTTATTCATTTTATAATGAATTTTTAAATGTCTTCATTCGCTTACATGTCATTATGTCATTTAGAGTCAATTATTAACGTTGATCATCACAACTAGTGAAGAAGTTGATAATGTTTTTGAATATGAAGAACAAATTGTAAAGAGTATGCTCATATTAAAAAAAATCTTGATAAATTATTCTATGACTTTTCTATGAAGATTTGAAGTTGTGTTATTCGTGAGGTACCTATAAGAAATAGTTAAATGTTATATCCTCTGAAAAATGAAGAAAAATCTTCCACAGAAACTAGAAGGAGAAGTGTAATTCAATTTACAGAAAAATTCAAATATTCGTCAATTAGCGGATATAGAAAATTTTGAATAAATATTTATAGGCTATATTGATTTCGACAGCTTTGATTCGCTCACAATAGGGATCTGTTTTCTTTAATGTTAGAAACATCAAAGAGATTGAAGCTCCTGACATAAACATACTTATTGAAGTGAAATGATTTTCCATTGTTCAATATTCAAAAATATCATGTTTTTCCTCAAAATTTATTTCAGTCTGTTTCATATTGATACCTGATGATAATTCACTCATGAATTGTTATAACAAACACTATTTTTTCAGAGAGAATAATCTTTATTAAGGAAAAAATAACTGATGCAATTTATACTTTAGTCGATTATCTTTGTTGATCAAAATAGAATTTGGGGGTGGCTTTTTGAACAACAACTACATATTTATGTAACCTTTAGATACTTTATAAAATATGATGCTGTTTTCATGAATATTTTTGTTTGATTTATCTTAGATGAACGATGTTTGTTTTCAAAAACTTTTATGATAAACGAAATGGTATACCGTTCTAATGACTTGAATAATGAAAAATATTTTGATAATTAGTGATTTGAGGTTTCTGAGTTATTCAACATTATCAGTATCCGAACTTTCGTTTAAGCAAACTGAGAGCAATATAACAAGATCATTATATTGAATTATTTTGAATTCAAAAACACAATATATAACAATGAAGGCCTCATAATGGGTAATGCTCTGATCCATCTTCGAAAAAAGTCTTCAGAAACATCCAATTTTCCAAAAATGTGTTTATTGGTAAGGGTATGTTGACGATGTTAAGCATGCTTCACTGAAACACATAAAATTCACAATAGAACCATAAACCAATAACTCCATAAACATTTAAAACCTCACAATTGAAAAAATCAACAACAAACATTATTTCGGCATTTACCACAAACCAACCCATACAGATACAACTATCAATAACTATAATAATCACCCTCTTCAACATAAATTAGCAGCTCCCATAGCATAATCCTCAGACTCACCATTCCGATATCATATCTACATCTACAACTACCGGTTGAAACCGGAATAGGAAATTATGAATAAACGAATTAAAGAAATAGTAGAAATTCTTGTTTCTCACTCTGTTTCGATTGAAAATTATGGTACATTTTATGGGTTTCTTCACTTTGTAGTCTCAATGTCGCAGGTCATTATGAAAGTTTCGAAAGTTGCTGAATTCCCTATAGTGACTTTCAAGTACTGTTCTTGGTTATTCACATTTAAAAATTTTTAATATTACAACGATAAAAATGAAAACACCAATAAAAATTAATTGGCGCTCCGGGGCGACTTCATTGATTCCAGTGGCGCATTTGCTTTTTCAGCTGCAGGAAAACCTGGAAAAACCTGCAGCCCCACATCATCTGAAGATCTTGATCTGCCAATGTCCTCTCTCTCATAAAACAAAATGTAGGGTGTCTCCAGAGGCTCCAATAGCTTCAATACATCGTTCATATTTTTCTTGTTTGCATATAAATTAAGTAACTCGGGTTTTAAAAATCGTAAAACGACATGATAATTTCATAATAGGTTGATGAATAATTTGCCAAGTTTATAATTAACGAATGTATTCATTATGATTTTGGTATTACCTCAATAACAACTTATTCAACCAATTCATTTCACTACCATCACAAATAAAATGTTTTAACTTATTACTTCCTTTCTTCTCACCACCTGTCACGTTTTCCTCTTATTCATTCAATATGAAATCATTTTCATTTGTTTCGCAATTTCAATATTCGTTTTCTTATCTCAGTGATCCTCCTCCAGATCTTGATTTTTTTTCATCATTATCCTTTGAGGTTATTCTTTCCAGTCATCATTCCTGTTTATTATAACCTCTGTATTCCTCCTAAGTACATCCATCTTTATTTAAATTCTTCCTCTTGCAATGATGTGTAAAAACAATATTTTATTCTCATGTTCTAGTTTCACTGTTCTGAATCGCACTTCTGGCATTATTCTCAAAGTTCAAAGTTGTTTTTCTCCTGATCTATACACATTCTTCCTTCATTTTTATTTTCCCTCTCATTAAAATTTATATGCTGCATCTCTGCAAAGCAGAATTAACGAGCATCGCAGAATCAACAAGTAGCAGAGTTAATGCTTGTTCCGACCTGTCCCATCGTTGCAAATGTGGGGTAGATTTCAGTGTTATTTCGCAAGGGAGTGGGAGTAAAGTTCCTGCATCCGCATAACTTTGGCATACACAACTACAGCTGCAGCCCTTCTCAAACCGTTGCCGTGAAAGAAGTGGGTCAGAGGGTTTAGCGTGGGATGCCGCGCTGCATTAGATGAAAAATGTTTCAATCAAGTTCAAATAAGAGAAAATCGTGCACGAAGTCTCATTTCAATTACTTCAAAGACCTGAAAACTAATTTGAACTGACCAACTCGATTTCTTCGAAATGAACGGATAACCGTGACTAACACAGAATGAAAATGAAAATTCAAAGCCTGGAAATCTTATTTTCAATGAAACTGTGGTACTCCAATTTGAGTTAATAATTTTCAGGAACAGAAACCTCATAAAATTTATTGTTATTTATAGCATTTCGTAATAAAAAGACTTGGGTGTAGTCGAGACGAAAAATTTGATATAATTCCAAAAACCTCACCTCACCATGATATCCACAAACTTTATTTGAAAAATATGTCACAACATGTTTCGCTAGCACAGTAGGTTTATCAAGTGATTTGAATACTTCAATATTTATATACCTACTGGTATCCATAATTGAGACTACCTCCAAAAAATTACCTAAACCTCTACCTGAGGTACCTGTTCAATTATGATCACCTGAAGCATATTACCTCACATCTACATCAATAATATTTTTTCTCGGTTTTTAAGAAAACAGGTTCAATAATGGTGATCTTTTCAAATCTAGTTGGTCATTCATTAGAAAGTTCGAATTTTTAAGTTTAACAATTTCTATTGCTTCCAAATGATTCAGTTTCAAACCTGTATTTTCTATGTGCAAAACTTCGAACTCTGCGTTAAAGATATGATTTTCTTATAGAAGATGATTTGAATATGTTGAATATGTTTTCTTATTTACATATAGCTCGTATGATGTTCCTGGATTCGATTCCTAAATGTTTTGCTCCTTTGACCAATATATACCTAAGGGTACGTTCCACACTTTAATTTATATACTACTGATTTCCCGAATTTGGATGTTTTGTCTTTATTATTTTTAACTAACTTTCCCAACGTATTACTTGTTCTATATGCAATTTCAATATCTCGTTTCCACTTTTTCCGTTGGTTGTCCAAAATACGTTAAAGCTCTATAATTTTGATTACTACCTTATTAACAGGAAAAACGTCTCGAATCGCTTTTGCGTAGACTTTCTTGGCAAGTATTTTGTTTATAAATTCGGCTTCCAACCCATTTTTAACCACAATTTGCTTGATGATATTAAGTTTTTTATACAAATTATCTATTGAAAGAGGAACATTGACTAATCTGGTGAAATTACAACTAAAGTGGCGTCATCAGGAAAAAAAATAGAGATGATTTTTCATAAAAATGGTTAATTTTTTGGTATTTGGGAGCTATGCCTGACTCTATAAAACCATTTATAATGGTGTAACGCAGGGGTCCGTTCTGGGACCATTGCTATTTTTTATATATTTCAATGACTTAATTCATTTCATGTCACCAGGTAAATATGTACTTTTCGCAGGTGGCACAACTCTAATAACATCTCAAAAAAACATTATCGAATCAGCATCAATTACTGATGATACTCTGAGACAGGCGTCTCTGTGGTTCACAACAAATCAGTTGAAGTTACTGAAACCACTGAAAATGGCGATTATACTGCCAAACTACTAGGACTAACTCTCGACCGGAATTTATCATGTTATGCATACATTGATGAACATGTTCTAGACAGTTGGGAAATATTTCTTTCAAAACCAAAGTGACTCGCTACTGTCGCACAGGCATCGCTCTTAGAGTGCCTTGAGAATCATCACATCAGAATCATACAAGTCAAAAATAAATATCATTATTTGAATTGAAGGGGTTATATTTTTAGGAGTGATTAATTTTTGGTTCAAGATTATTCCGTGACATTAAAAAATCGTAATTCATGAATGAAGTGTGTGTATTTTCTGTAATGTTATCCAATTTGGTACTGAAGAGCCCCAAGGGAAGTGTCTTACGGCGAAACATCGATGTATACCAGTGAGGATGACAGTGTTCCATGTAAGTGCAATTTGTTACCATTCATTCAAAGTAGCACTCATGTGAATGATAAATAAGTAGAGAAAAGTATCTTCTGGATAATTCAGTGTTCATATAGAAGTATTTGTTTCGAAAGAATTTTTTTTTCTTTCGTGTAATTTAATGTTTATATGAAAGTAGCTGTTTCAGGAGGACTTTCTTTCAGTTTGTGTCTAAAAGTTACTTCTTTGCATGATCTACACATCCATGTATAGAGTTACTTATTTTCAAATTGATTACTTCCTTCCTTTCTTTGGAAGATTCCCTCATCCCCTTTTTTTGTATCAAGATGGAGTAGTAGAAAGCCAAAAACTTTCTTTCCCAAAAAATATCAGTATGTTTTTATATTGAATTTCATGAATTCTCAAAGTTCTTCTGTAAGTAGTTCCTACAAATCTTCGAAAAATATATTCATAACAATCATATATGACAAGTTATAACTTGAAACAAACAATTATAAACATGTTATCTAATAATTTCCTGTTATCCAATCGAATAGTTCATAAAATCTCACTGGAAAATCGAATTTAATAATTACAGCGAACTTCCTAAAAATTTCAAGTATTTCCTAGTATGTATTACAAAACAGAATCTTGAGCAGATGTTCACCAATCGATATCAATTATTTCATTAAAGTTCGTTCATACAAAAAGTTTCTAATATCTCTCAGGCTAAAACCCATTAAAATTTCTAGAAAAAATTTGACGTCCTCCAAAAATAATTCTTGATTAGAGACAAGCGTCTATTCATACCCCACTAAAATATTTGAACGTGTTGTAATGTCGAAATTATTCGTGTGCCAACTAAAAAGACTACATTCCACCGTCTATTTTTGGAGGGATGCCTGTACGTCTGCTTGTCTGCAGATACTTCCGTTGCTGCTAGAATAAGAAATTAGTTGGGAATCTATTCAAACACCTGTCTGGTCAGAAAATTCATTGCCAAATCAATCGAGTGGATAGTAAACTGGGCAGTAACGAAAGATAAGCAGATTTCTTCAACAACAGCAAGCTCCCAAACACCAGAATTGCAATTTTCTTCATAACTCGCGTTTCTCTTATTAAGTTGTCATCTTCAGGACAAAGGTTGCAGTTTCACCTTCCATTAGATATCTCCATATTTAACGCAACCATGTCAGGAAAAAGGTTATCTATCAAATATCTCTGTATGTTGCATCATATAGTAACTATGGCTGTTTCGCCTTTGATGAAGTCTACCTTCTCAATATTTTTGCTGGATCGATTTGTTTAGACGCCATTTCATTGATTAATAACAGGAACTGTAATGTTTACATTGTGGAGCAACGAGTTTTCCCAGAACAACTTCAAAAGATAACATTGAATTTACAAATATTGGCAGGAATGTTTTGAGCTAAGATCTAATATTTCAGCATGTGGTTTCAAGAAATTAAAAGAATTTCCCCGGATATTTTGGACCTTAGATCTAAATTCAATTCTCTATGTAGGGAGAAATTAAATTCATTGGTTATATTTATTTTTTCAATAAAACGAAAAAAACATACAAATACGCAGATTCAATGATTGTTCTGTTGTCGATGTCAATAAAAATTCTTTCAACAACGAAGTTGTATGAAACTTTTGTTACAATTGAATGGATTTCCTTTGAAAACTAATCATTTTCAACGGTCACCCCAAACGCAACTGTCCTATTTTTATCATCATTAGCTAAATACTTTCTCTTCGCAGAACTGGACAGAGCATCGATTCTGCAGAACGCCTAGGGCGTAAAATGCTTAATGTTATTAATAAAAGCAATGAACACAATCGTTTCCCACAACTATCGATCAATTGTAAA
This sequence comes from Leptinotarsa decemlineata, assembly GCF_025532065.1. Lineage (NCBI taxonomy): Eukaryota > Metazoa > Arthropoda > Insecta > Coleoptera > Chrysomelidae > Leptinotarsa > Leptinotarsa decemlineata. The sequence continues at coordinate 10,235,490 of NW_027412537.1, read as the reverse complement.
TGATAACTCTGGAAAATACCACTTCAGTTGACGAAGCTTGGGAAACACCATTTCTGGAATTGAAAATTAAATTTAGTATTGTGTATGAGAAATATTTCATATCATTTTTTATCGTATGTCACCCATATTTGGAATAACGCAATCGTGAAACATGGGAAGTCAAGATGCGCTTGATATTTCTGAACCATGTGTGGCATGCGGGTTTATTATATGTATATGACGTACTAATGTCAATTTTGCATCATATAGGAATATCTGCAGATAGTGTTGAATTCTTCAATAATTATTTGAGGGGAAGATATCAGAGGGTGACAGTAGCAACCAATAAGTCGAATTTTCCAGAATTGAAGTCGGGAGTGCCACAAGGTTCTATCCTAGGTCCACTACTCTTTTCTATTTATACCAGCCAGCTCGTTAACTCCCTTGGACATTGCCCTTCTCATTTATATGCCAATTAATTTCTATTGTTGTTTTTATTTTATTTTTATCGTTGTTTTAATAAAATGATCATAACGAAGATTCCGATTTACTCATATGAAAAAAATTCATTTCGAACCCATGTTAATACAATCGAAATTCGATTTGAAGGTATTTTAACACCACCAATTCACCATCACGGATTCTTTAAACGGTCCTTCAGTTACCAAATTGGCTACGTATACAACGGTATTCCAAACGAAATTAAAAAAATTAATGTGATTAGTTTGAAAGTGATTGACAATATTTCATGATAAATTTCACTAGTTCGGACTTCCATTGTCTAATATATGAAATGATTTGAAATTCCTGAAACAATTAAAAAAAGAATTGCAATTGAATAGTTGAAAATAACAATTATATTAAGCAAAAATAACCTGAAATGAAATAATAGTGAGATGAAATACAAGTCAAAATAGAACAATTGAACTAAAATAATGAAATAAAAATGAAATTAAAAATAATAAAAAGTTAAGAGATTCCAAGCCACGTTAGTTCACGACGTTTCGATTGTTAGTATCTACAACCGTCTTCGGGTGACGACTGGGCTGATTCCTCCGAGAGATGAATATTTATGGGCGTTCGAGTACTTTCACTTATCCCCACTTTCCATTTTTTCCGCTTCACTGGTTCAGTGGGAGATGACCGTTTAGCGGTAGTTAGCCATTTTGAAATGATAATGAAAAGGTCATACTGAAAAGTAATGAGAAAATGTATCGAATGGAATATGTTTGCTAAGAATGAAGAACTAATTCTAGCAAAAATAAATTATATCTACCTGCATACTAAATGCCGTTTTCATTAACTATAATTTATTATAACACTTCTATTTGATTTATGGTTTTGCAAAAAGGTTGACCCGTTATATGTTTATAGAAGTAGATATACTCTAGTTAATTTCACTGAAGTTAGCAAAGTATGTAGGTAGGTATTTATTTAGCAATCTTCGCAATCAGCTTTCAGCAAAACTATAAATTGAATACAAGTACTATATTAAATCAAAATCAATAATAATGATAGTTTCAGAGTATTACAAATCATTTCTACTAGAGTTAATTTATTCATTTCGATACATTAGATCAATACACTTAAATGAAACGTCTTTTTAAAAATATTATTATTAAAATTATGATTGCAAACACGATAATTTTGCAAAATATTCGGGATAATGTTCAGTATTACTTGCCATTCTAAAAACAGTCAATTACAATTAACTTGAGAAATGAAATTCATGTGTTGAAATTTCAACCCCATAAATTTATGTTTTCGGTCTCACTCTAGCGGTGTATTTTCATTTGGGTAAAAGTTTCACTGCCTTATTCGATAAATACTGTTTATTAGAAGTAACAAAAAAACATGGCGGTTCAGATATTCAAGACGCATAAAAATAATGTACAGTATTACATTATTATTTGAGAAACGGTGAAATACAGATATTTTGTTGCATTATCAGTCACCTATATCTGTCAACCCTTGAGTGATGAGCTATCAAACCACAAAACAGATCTATAAAAAGATCCACTTTAGCTGATATTGACATGATGACACAATCCAATCAATTCTCGAACTCGCCACACTTACTAACAACTCCATTTCAGATGCTAAAAATCAAAAAACTGCCAAACGGTGACACAGTCACTCCTTAGATTTTGACGTCGAATTTCCGCATTTTTGCCTCCACATTTCAAATAGTTCAATCGGGCACATGGGACCATTCACCATTGTTTTGTTTTTCTTTTCATAAACTGGCAGAAGCTGAGTAACAGATCTGTATCCCGATCGGCATTCCGAGGCGTCTATTTTTGAGTTCGGCCGAGACGCTGTCGGCGCCGATCATCTAAAGTGGGCGACGCCGTCCGTCGCGATGTCGCTTTTTCGATTCTAATGCGTTCAAGAGGATTATGGACGCTCGATATATTTACCGCCACTTACCGGTGGAAAATTTTTGCGTAATACTTTTTGCGGGCCGCTCGATTGGCTAGCGACAAAATGCTCTGGCAAACAATGAGATGAGAAGAGCAACTGAATCGCTTAATTGTAATATGATAACTATTCTATATCAGATATTATCTAACATACGTTTATCATTCAAGCGAGTAATCTACATTTTTCGCGAATGGAATACTATACTTTTGTCTATGTCTTAACAGGAATATTTCAAAGAAAACGTAATTTGTGACTGATATCCCGAATTAGAGTAATACAATAAATTTCACAACAACAAGTACTGTATTTTATTCAATTACAAAAAATAAATATCAGAGAAAAGATTCAAAAACTGTCGAAGATGTGATTTGACCCGAGATTGAACTCGATACCACTAGGACACTTGGCCAGAGCTGCTTGCAAGTCAGTGTGACATAAAGTTACCTGAATAACTTCAGTGAAGTATCCTGCACTGACACCTGTCGGATATAATCCAACGCCCTTCGTGGTATTAGCCAGGAAAGTAGTTGTTTTCTGATAGGTGTCAGTCCATTAACCTACAGTGTAGGGAGTTGAGACTGGCCTGAATGAATCGTTCCTTTAGATGATTTGATTTATAGCCAGTCTTCACGTATGCCCACTGACTATATGTGAAAAACAATGAAAATAATTTTTGTTTCTGTTTAATTTGAGGAATAAAGAAAATAAAAAAATATATGCAAATGAAACAACATGTAGAAACAGTTTTTATCGACTTTTTTTGGGTATTTGTTACCTTCCACGATCTGAAATATATAAAAATTATAATGGAGAACTTTACACAAGCGTAGAAGGGCAAACTTTTTAGTTTACCACGATAAGTTACTGCGTAAAAAATCAAAGTATTTTTCACAAAGAAAAATCTTCTATTTATCAGTAACTTGTCGTATTTCACAATTTTGCCTATCAAAAAAATTGTTAAGAAATAATACGATACTTATCTTAACGTTTCGGAGGCCAAAATCTGCCTCCGTCTTCAGAAATGGACAAAAAAAATTATAATATTTTGACAGTTATTCCTTTTTGATAATTTTTTTTAAATTTTTTATTTATTTATTTTTTATTTTAAAAATGAATAAATGCCAATATATTAGAATTTTATTTGTTCATTTCTGAAGACGGAGGTAGGTTTTGGCTGATTTTCCTCCACAAAAAATAACTTTCGTTGAATATGTAGAAACAATATTCAATGTGTCCAAGACAAAAAATTTCGGAACCAAGAAATGCAAATTTGATTAAACTAGAGTTGGGTTAGCAATTTGTAGGAAAATAACATGACAAACCTGAAAATTTCGTTTTCTTCCGAAGATATACCAAAAAACCGAAGTTTGAGGATTTTGTATTCATTTTCTGACTTTATTCGAATATTTCCACTTTTTTGCATTACAAGACATCGATGAGAAATTTTTATTGCATTTGTTATTCTATTCGGATATTACTAATGTTTTTCTCAACATAACATCATCGAGAGATTTTTAGTGCAACATTTCGTTTTGGAGAAATCATAATCAACTTTATGTTTTATATGCTACGTCAAAATAGTGATATTTTTCATAATGAACACAACGATATAAGCATAATACAGTTCTTCATTATTCAAATCAGAAAAATGATTTTCAATAAATTTCGATCTTTTAGTATAGAAGGAGCTGAAATGAACTTTTAAATAAATAAATCTCCAAATGCTAACGTGAAAAATGAATTCATGGTGCCTTTATGGAACTTCTTCTATCTTTTGTAATCGTTTTGTTTATTTGTAAGATTCTTATAAAAACTTTTCAGTTTCTCTGCTCACTTGCTAAGTTTCTCTACTGAAAATTATTTTTTCCTGACTTCCTGTGCCCGTATTGTTCTAGATTGTTTGCAAATTTCTTGCTTTATTGTTTTACTGGCGCATTCGCCATATTATGACAGAACTGGGTAGTACACCTGTTTTTGAGTTTGATTCAAAATATTTTATCACTGGTTTATGTTAAAAAAATGTTTAAAATATGTTTTTCTGTTAACCAGCTATCGCACCCCTACGAACTACAACCCTCAGAAGTCAAAACTTATGCGAGCTAAGGACTAACGAGGTTTTACCTTTTAACGTGTGATTCCTAACAAGAAGAAGTTTTGAGAACCTTTCAATTTCATTGACTATTCAATCTAAAATTGTCGCGTATCAATTTTTTTCTGCCTTTTTTATATACCTCGACTACTTCAAAATTTAGCAGGAAACTTTACATTACAGTTGACATATTCAAGCTTTCTGTCAGTGATACGTATGTCTCTTTCATTTGGAAAGAATGAGCATTTTTGAGGATCAAAAAGCTGTTAAATTTCTGACAAATTACAAAGTTCCATTCGAATTGTTCCTATGTAGAAATCCTCAGAGATGAACTAATGCTTTGAATGAAAACATCAAAGGAGTAGGTATGTTTCATAGAGAAAACAAAGAGAGGCATATATCTCCCTTTCATCGGAGAATATATGTGAAATTTCAAATCTTGGAAATTCTAACCTGAGAATTGAACACATTCCAAAATGCGTACCTTCTGAACTGTGACTCATAAATGACTCAAAAGAACAAACATTATTCTGCTCCTAGTTTTATCATTTCAAACAATATTCACAATGAACCAAACAAAATTTCGAAATAATCCTAAAAATATCAATCACCTCAATATCAAGCTCAATGAAAAAACTTGGTTGAATTCAATCAACATGTCATAGTGTCCTAGACAAGTCAAGGTTTAGGACCCGTCTTGAGGTTGCCAAATTCTCGATTAGTCACATTCTTGTATACATAGATATTATGATTTGTCGTCAAATTCTCCTTACACACACGAGAATGTTGATGTTGATAAATACCGAGCAAATTTTGAATATTTCTCAGTCAAACTCACACTAAATATGCGCACACCCGAGCCTCAAAACGGCTTCCTACATAAAAGTAACACGATTTCCAAAAAGAATTCGTGGCGCCTATTTTTTTATTTATGGTCGTTCCAGTTGCCAACAGCTCGTGAAATTTGTTCGAAATATACAAAACGGTTGACAGTTCCTGAAGGAAACAAACAACTTCAGATTAATATTAACGTGGACTGATTGAATGTCAAAAATTCTACTTTTGAAGATTAAACTTTGAGCTTTATATTTCGGAGCAATCTTTAATCTTTTCAGCGGATGCGTATTCGATCCATTATTAATTCATTCCACAAAAATATTTTACTGTTTCAGTTTGCATTTGTCATTGACTTTAACTCCAATTTTAGTTTACTGCTTTTTTTGCAATGTTTTTTGTATAATGTTAGTATTTCTTTCGGAAGTACTTTTTCTATTGTGTAATTCAACGTAAATATGAAAGTAGTTGTTTGGAGAAGGCTGTTTTTCCAGTTTGTGCCTGAAAGTTACTTCTTTGCATAATCTACACATTCTTATCAACAGTTCATTCTAAAATCAATTGCTTCTTTTCTTACTTTGAAAGATTCCCAGATTTTTTGTATGAAAATGAAGAAATAGAAAGTCAAAACCTTTCTTTCACTGATGAAAACTGTTATGTATGAATATAAACACATAACTGATATCTTTTTGTGACAATTACTATTCTCCATCCACAAAAAACCACAAGAAGATAAATCATTTGAAATAATGAAATAGGTTTGATAGTTTTTTTACTTATTTTTGGTATATACCATTCCATAAACAAAGCTTCGTCAATCTGAATCATTATATTTAGCTTTGTCACTGAAAAATAAACAAAGGTTTGTTGAGCTAAATCAATAGATTCAGCTTTGTTAATTTTTCAGATTCTGGAAGGTTATGTAATAAAGAGGATAGCAATACGTTTTCCAAAGATAATCGAAAATAATCAAACAGTACACAAATATTGTTTTCCTTGAATAACAACTTTATCATAAAATTACATAACCTTTAAGATGTCGAATGACAAACAAAACTTTTTGGTACACAGTTCTCCACAGTGAAAATCTTAAAGTTTACTATTGAAACAACATAAACAAACATTTTATGAAATGTTCATTATTTTCTCTCCTTCCTAGCCGAGGTTAGTTTGGATATAAAACTTCAATGAAGCTTTCCAAAATTCGTTAATATGGTTTCATAAAAAAACTTTTTGATTTTTGTTGTTTTCTGTCAGGTGTATACTCCACTTCTCCTTTTGCAATAAAAAACTTTATTCATTAAGCGAAAGACCTACTCAACTGTCTAGTCCCTTGTCCGTTTCCGACCTTGGCATTACAAGAAAAAAATTCTACAGCATTGGCATACATTTTCTGATCTTGTCATGATAGTATCCACGTTAATTCGACTTCTTTGTTATTGTTTAATTATTGCTATTTTCAGGTTGAGTTGAAAAACAGCCTTGGCTGATAATCCCCCTATTCACCTTTATACTAAAAATTGTTTTGTTTTTTCTCTTTCTGTTTGTTTTAATTATACTTTCATGGTGAATAAAGAAGTATTAGTATTATCATATCTGTTATAATATTTCCAATACCAATGATGACTATCCTAATTGATTTTTCGGTAAATAACTAGTGAAACCACTACCAGCAAATTAATTTGTCCGTTTTTTAATCTATATTTGACAAATTAATTTGCAGGTAGTGGTTCCACTAGTTATTTACCGAAAAATCAATTCGGATAATCATCATTCAACAAACAAAGTCCACATCGGACCAAAAAACTTTAGGTATATAAACAGCTAACCCTTGTCTTCAGATTCAGTATCAATTTGCTTCTCCTGAAGATTCTAACCTTGTTAGCGAAACGCGCGTCGAGTGCAAAAATATCAGTTTGGTGTTAGGGTAATTGATCTCTAGAAAAAGTTTTCAAAAATTGGTTTGCAAAACCACTCACTACCTCACCTTACCCCACGAACACACGGCACTGATAAAGAAATATTGTGAAACGGACAAAAAATTTGTATTCTGCCAGTCCAGCTACCCGAGCCTTTATTCCTCAACTACATTTGATAGCACGTTTACTAACTATCTGGGCGACTAGAGGCCACAGGCAAGAAATGTTTATGACTGTACTCTTATTTTTATTGCGGTTCCAATTGGGAATAGATAGATGCATATTTGGATCATATGCAAACAATAAACCTCTTCATTGTATCTTATAAACCATATTTCACTCAGTTTCATCCAGGCCACTTGGGTGATTGACCCATTTGAGACATGCCTATGGATTCATGACCTAGCATGATCCAAAGAAAACATAGGTATTTATATAACCTCAATATCATCAACAGGAAACCGATGTTCTTCATTCATCCAAAATAACTTTTCACACAATGAACATTTGTTTATGCACACCATATAAAAAGTGTCGTTGACTGGTTTGAATTTTATTGATTTTCGTAAACGGCCGACTTTTATTTCTTGGCGCGGTGTTAATTTCGTTTTGGAAATTCACCTTGAACCCAAAGAGTCGTAAAAAAGAATGTAGCTTTCATGTATTGTTACACCTTGAATTGTCAACATTATACTTTCCTATTGGAAGAGCAATCTCTTTTATTAGAAGTGAGTTTGTAAAACTCACTTCTAATATAGAACGGTCATCAGTTTCCAATAAACAAAGAATTAATCTCCTTTGTCGAACAGATTGATATTTCCCATCACGTGAACAGGTAGTGATTATATTATTTTAATACCTTAGATAAGGTATCTGCTTGTTTTATTCGAGCGATAAATATCTCTTTCATTTGATATTCAATAAAGTACGTTGAAAAATCATCCTGCTGTGGCATGGTAGAATGTTTTGATGCAAAAACACATTAAGACATCCCTTATATCGTGGTTTTATCATTGACGGTGAAAGCATAGAAAATTACAAACGTCAACAATGTTTACGAATATTTGTTATGACACTTTCATGTTATTCATAACCATTAATTTGCCTGTTTTGGTTGACAATGAGCTTTTGATTTTGTTTACCATAAGTAGTCGTTCATGACAAATAACAGTTTATAAATAAGTTATTATACAAACAATTACACAGAAAATTTTTTGCCAAAAAAATTATCCTATCAAATTTGTCTATTTCTAGTCATGTGTGTCGAAATAACCAATGAAACCATCATTACACTAATAACTACCCATGGATAGTTTTCACGGGTAGTTATCACTTATGTCATGACATTGCTAAGCAACCAACACAATAAAGTTGTTTGACATTTCAGTAATTCAATTTATTTCGAAAATGTCACTTCCTCGCTTTGGTGTTCAAAATGATGCGGCAATTGACAAAATCATTGAAGAAAATACACCAAAAAATACTGTCAATAGCAAAAAATACACTTGGAAAATATTTATGGAGTTTTGTGACGCCAGAAAATATGAATTGGATGGAAATCGTACTCTCGAAGAGCTTGCATTAATACTCAAGGATTGGGCGATTAATATGAGAAAAAAGGATAGCACAGAGTTTAAGGAGGCTACTGTTAAAACCGTATGGAATATAACAAGCAAATTATTACAAGAAAAGTATTACAAGGAGTATAATATCATGCTAGACCCCTTTAAAAGTGTTGCATTCAAACAAGCGCGGAAAGCACGCGACGCAGCACGAAGAAATTTACAAACAGATCCCACTAAACGCAAAACAAGCTCAGTACCATTAACTTCAAATGAAATGAGTAAAATTATAAACTTTTGGGATGAAAATACCCCTATAGGACTCCTACGCAAATTTTATCACATAGCAGCGGTGGAATTGGCTTGGAGAGGTGGTGAAGGTGCTGCTTGCTTAGTTGATTATTTTCATATCACGGAATATCATTATACGAATTGTTCTTTTAATAACTGTGTGTTCAATAAATAATTTTGTTCGAATTGCAAAAAATTTTCTCACCGAATATCCCTCGAACATTGATAAATAACTCATAATTTTATCACAACTTCCTCAAGCACGTTATTTTAGGTAACATCCCGACGCCGAAGGCGTCGTGCTTTCGAAAACTGTGATAAAATTATTTCGTTAGTTATCAATGTCCTTGGGATATTATAGCTGAGTATTGAATTCTGATTCGAAATTATTTGAAATATTCGAAAATTATTCTGAATGAATTCCATAGAAATGTCATTCAACAACATGATTACACCAAAAAAGAAAGGAAACTGGCATTGACAATTAGGAAAAAATCTTGGACAGAAATATATGAATGTGATTCTTGTTTGCTGTAAAAAAACATATGTCCAATATCAAATATCTGATAATAATGTTTTGTTTGCTTATTTGACTGAATCAGAACGACTCGGTGATGATAATAACTGTTTCTATTTTGTTTCAGAAGATGAAAACGGAGGATAAGAATAACATGCCAAAAGTTCGTATAGCAGTGATTGGCAAATCAAACGTTGGAAAATCAGGTAAAAATATGTCGCAGAATGATATTAGAAGTCTGGTAGAACGATTCAAATACATTATAGATTACGTTCCACAGAATTGAACTCTCATAAAAGTATGTATCTGAACAGTGATTCGAAGTTTTTCAAAACTGTTTGGTAGATATTGCATTTTTCTGTAAAATTGTTCCATTGAAAATTCCTCACAACGAAAATATTTTCACAAGCAGAATAAATTGATGTTTGAATCGATAAAATATTAGTGAAGACAAGTTATTTGAGTAGAAAATCAATTGACTGTAAACATTTTAGTTGCCAAAAAACTACTTTTCGAATCAATTATGTCTGATGCGTGTTTTGATTTGACGGGTTTTCAATAATATATCGAATGTGATTAATAGATTCATAGAATATCTCGAGAAGCACCAAACAGGTTTTTACCAGTTTATTTGCCCACTCTCAATTTATTAACGTAAAAATTTGATATTACAATGTGGAACATGCTCATTTTCATACTAATAATAAAATATTTATTTTTCCAACTACTTCCGTTGTAACTAGGAAAAGTTTGAAAATACATACAAACGATTTTTGGGAACGAAACATTGATTAACTAGATTATATCTAGGATTTTACTAACGAATTTGTAGCCGATTCTCTCAACGAGAATAACTGCAAATTCGTAAGTTTTGCGAAGAAAAGTAAATAACTTATAGTAACGTCACATCATTTTTGAATCTTTCATAGAACATGTTGGAATATCCAACTCCACAGTAATGTTTTTTAAAACTCCAAAAGTTTTTTTGGGGCATCGACTATATAACCTCACTTTGAAGTTCCTGAAGAAAAGCTTGGACAGAAAAAAGAGTTGTCATTCTTTCTTGTCTCCAGCTGCAATACCTGCTCCAAAAATTAGAATATTGTTCAACAAGTGACAAAAACGACATATTTCTCACGAGCGCAGAAGCAAGCAAGCAAATCAAGCAAGTGAGAAATATGTTATTTTCTTACGCATTGTACACTGTACTTTTTCTACGGTTGCGTTGTTTTCAAGTATTGAAAATTAAAATACATATATAATAATACTTGTATTATTTTTTTATTTTATTTAAAATAGTAATTAACAGTTGTTTGAACAATTTTGTAAAGTAATTCCTGGTAGGTCGTTATGTTTCAACATGTTTTCGGTAACTGAAATATTAGCTGCGGTCGAAGTTGAAGTTGATAGGGAAACGTACTGAGCTTCCACAGCATTGTTATGTTCAGGTTCTGATGGCGCTGGAGGCTGAATGGATTCTATTATACTTTTTGAAATTTTCATTTTGTTAGCTATGGAGTTGTCGATATAAGATTCAGCAATACTGCTGGATGTCCAACCCCCATGGCGTTTTAAAGTTAAAAAATCTGCCCCTGCATTAACTAAAATAGTCACACATGGCCTTCGGAAACAGTGGCCAGTATTTAATTCAGGGTTCGGTAATTGTAAAAATTTCGCTATTTCTTTTGTCATGGTGCCAAATTTATCCCCACAGGCTGTTTCGTACATTTGCTATTTTTGTAATTTTAAAAAAACGTGTTTCATTTGTGCATGGTCGAAGATTCACATATTTTTTGTAAATTTGATAGAATTCTCCTGTGACTGTGAAATTTTTAGGAACCTTGGTTTTAGTATCGGATAATTTTATTAAGATCTTCCATGTCATCAATTTTTAATTTTTGAAGTTCATCACAACGGCATGCCCCTGTAAGGCCAATAGCTAAAGCAGCCTGAAATCAAAACCAAACATTCATTTTTCGATAACAATTTAAACAATTTCAATTCATACCTTTATCAGCAAATACTTTTCATCAGGTGCATCTTTTGAAAATTGTTGAATTTCTTCAGAAGTTAATGTTTTTGACTATTTTGGAGCATATTTTTCAGATTTGCGTTTTGAAAATGCACGTAGTTTTACGTATTTTGATATATCAACACAGTTTTTAATAATTAAGGTACTCCTCAGCATCGAGTACTGAGACCATAATGTTGATGATTTCAATCTTCTTGACAACTTTTCAAAATTAACTAACAAGGTATTTTCGGAACAAGAATTTACCTTGGCTTTCATTTTCCAGTCCATAAAGTTTCTGTAAGCGATTTCATATTTGTCTCCTAATGTGCTCTGTAGCAAATTATTGCAAACATCTATTGCTTTCTGAACAATTTCTGGAGGTGTATTTTCCAACTCTAAATCTTCGTATTCCATTATATTCAATATTTAATAAATCTGAACTGTTTATACTATCAACAATCAACAATAAAACTATTTTCGTTGGGTAAGTTGACAGCAATAATTACGCAGTGCTTCGGTTTTGTTGTTATGGAAACGCCGACAATGGGCTACTTGGATATTGCACGCGAATCGTCGGCGTAGCGTTGTCAACATGGGGAACGTGTCATATCAATCTGACATGTAACAATTCATGACTGACTTGAGTTATCGTGATTTCTCACTGTAATGGCGAATATTTCTCACTGCGTGAGAAATCTTTCGTGTTGAACGTATGAAAACGATGAGAGAAGTGGCACATTGTATAGCATCCGTAGAAAAATGTAGTTTTCTTATATTATTTTATATGAACATTTCTAGATTCTAGATTCTTCAACTGATTTCTTCAGTTGGAATGTTCAAAATTCAGTTTCATTCTTTGGAACCTTCTTTCATTCGCCATTTCAACCTCTTTATTGCTTTTTAATATTAGTAGTACAGTTGAGTCCTGTCATATTCTGCTGATGGTTGTAAAGCAGTTAATGGGTTTTTTCTACTGTTGATAATGTAGGTGACACATTTACTTCACCTGTTTCTGTCCCTCACCTAGCCACACCTATCAGTGCATAGACATCGTTTTCCCGTTTCACTATCCAGGCCTTGATCTCATTGCTCTATTATTTAGGTCGCCTATATTGACAGTCTGCAAATCAAAAGCGACGTATTATCGGGATTTCGATTGAGGTGAACGGTTCGCAATAAATCTTGTGATCGAATGCCGAGGATGAAGGGTTATTTTCAGATGTTTTCTTAAAATTTAACGAGTTTCGAAGAGGTGGGTCGATTTTAACGATCTGTGTAGTGGAGTTTACAGCGAGATTTTTCGATGGTGTGATTTTTCATTCGGTCAGATTTATTTCGGTGAGACGGAATGTGTGCTTCCATAATAGGACAGAAATATATCTTTTCGTTTTACCAATTTCAATCAACAATACTTCAAAATTTTCAGTTGGAAATTTTAATAGATCATTCAGATGTCTGAAACTGAAAATATGTCATGTCACTTTTTAGTCATCTACCCAGCAATATATGAATTTCAGAAAAAGTTATATTCATCTATTAAATCCTTAGAATAATATTTCAAAAAAGTTTGAGTACTTCAGTATGAGTACCTACCTGATAATTTAAATAAAATAATTCCCGAAACTTAAAATTTCTTGTGACAAAATTCAAACATTATTTTTTCCATGTTTACTTCATATTATTTCCAAAAGTTTGTCCCAAAACATGAATGAATATCGTTATCAAACTTATAGAAAAATGAGAAATAAATCATCGAAGGGAATGCGGCAACAAAAAATAAAAACTACTCTTTTCAGTTAGATTTAATCGATAAATAGAAACATTTCCTTTTTTCCTTTATTATTATCGAATGATCCACAGTATCTTTTTGAATTTTATAATAATTTCCTATTCACTTTTTCACGTCGTTAAATAAACTGCACACATCAAAATGGTGTAGAAGACGAAAACGGGAACAAAGTAAATGAAGAAAAATTAAATGGTCATTCGACAATATATTCGAAAAATTTGATCAACTACTTTTATTTTGAAACATTTCATATTCTAAAAACATTGCTATGTTCTTCGGTCCAATCAGATACTTAATTCTAATCAAGTTAATCAAATCCTGCTGGAGGAGGCTAATATATAACAAAACACGTGGAAAATCAAAATGAGTTTCAATAGTTTTTGTTTGTGAAGAGTTTATTTAAGGCTACTTTCATCTCTTGTTTGATAGACCATTTTGATGAATGTATTTTCTTACAAACAATATTTCTACAAGAATTTTTTTGTTCCAGCTTTGACCGTACGATATTTGACAAGAAGATACATCGGTGAATACAGAAGCAACACAGGTAAGAGTCATGTTTCGCCTAAATACCAGAAAATCTCTAGAAACTTGTGCTGGCAATAAATTAAATATAGAAACAACTTTGGCTAGGTGTATGCGAGAGTCAGCCAAATTTTTCATCAAAATTATTTCTGTACTTTTATGTTTGCGCACTGTTTCTAACATAAGTAGAATTCGTTTGAAATATTGAATAAAAAATTTAGAATGTGTTGAAGTATTCAGAACTGCTGGAACCTGATAAAAAAAATCCAAATAATCAGACTTCAAAACTGCCATTAGCGTTTTGTTTTTCTGAAAGGTCTCAAAATTTCGACTCGAATCCGTACAAGGGTCAGGTACATGATATAGGTATATAGTTTTGGTCAAAAGAACTAACTGACCTAGGTCTATAATGACTTCATGAAGTTTTTTTCTGAAGTTCAACAATTTTCAACTTATTTGCGAGTGGAAGTATCAAATTTTGAACTTATAGTCTTACGTTTTCATGGCTATATTTTGCATATCATCAATGATTTTTGAGTTATTTCATAAAGATGGAAATTTTAGGCAAAAGTACAAAAATGTTCTTTCACTTCACTCAATTTTTTTCAATACTACACATTTCAAACCGGAAAACTTCTAGAGTGAAAGTACATGAATGAGGTAAAGTGTAATGTATAAACGATTATTCTCAATTGGGGTGATAAAAAAACAGAAATGAAGGCTTTTTCAAGAATTAAAAAAAATGTTTTCTCTTGAAAAACGCATTTTTATTGTTACTTCACGTTGAAAAATCCAATTTTGGCGTCTGACGAATAATAATCAACCATCAACAAGCACATCATTTTTTATAAACAACATTTTCACTAAGGATGATTTTCGCGATGATTTATCATTGAAAAAGTAGGTATGTTCCAATTTGTGAAATTAGTCTAAAACGTATATAATAACATCACACATATATAAGTATGTAGTATCCTGTATGTAACAGTATAGTATATTGATACAAATATCATCAAATCTCCCGTTGTTCTATAAACGTTTTGTTAAAAAAAATTGGGTTATTTCCATGGATTTGTTGATTGTCCTAATGTTCTTCACCACCTTCATAAATTGTTGGCGCAAAAAATTGATCAATATCAGTTGGGCCGTCTGGAGATGTTTGTTATTTACAGAAAACAGTGTTTTTTCTGATGTATACGTAAATATATGTCTAGAATCGACATGTCACCATCAAGGCTGAAATGACACATTTGTAGGCTGTTTCATCATAATGAAATATTCATACAAAAAATAATCGCAGGATAGAAGGGAATACATTTGCCATACAATTCGAATTCTTCGAAATTCATTAGTTCCAGGACTGAAGTTTTCTGTTTGCTTACGACGAAAGCAAATGTCAGCATTTCCTTTTGAAAGCCGTTTTAATAAGGACAAGCATTTGTCGAGAAACTAATTAAAATTCGATATTCGGAGAATATTCATCATTTTACTCCTGTTCTAAATTCTGTTACTTTTCAATGAACGGAGAGAAAAAGCTGAATCTTCCACAAAAAGTGCTTTAATCTATTTGAAGGATTTATTCAAAATACCATCGCTTATAGATACAGTGTAGGAACCGTCTGTCATAAAAATTAAACTCTGTTGAATAATATTTCGATTGTTTTCAACTGATTGTTTGATCAATCAATAATGACAAATTGCAATATCAACATTGATGATGTTTCATCTGATCATACGACGAAAATTATCATATCCAGCTCTGAAAAACATATTACTCAATGAGCTTCTTCCTCTGGTGATAAATACTTATGCTATATTATTGAAGAGCTAAGTGGATGACCATTTTGCTATAGGCGACTTGAAGAAAAAGCCCTTTGGAAACAGCTATTTTCATATAAACATTGAATTACTTTCGAAATACATACTTTTATATGAACGCTGGATTATACGAAAAGATCTCTATTCCGTTTGTATTCCAAACATTCGAATGGAATCGAATCAGATATCATTCACAGGATTCTTACACAATATTATTAATGAAAGAAGTGAAATTTCACTTACATGCAACACTGTCATCCTCACTGCTAGAAATTCGATGTTTTGCTGTAAGACACTTGCCTTATCGTCTCTTCAGTAGTAAATACAGATAACATTATAAGAAAAAACACTGAATTTGTTTTTAAAATCACGACTTTTTGTCGCGGAATAAGTTGAATCCACCATCGTCCCGATGACAGTATGAAAATAACATTAACTCGCCCATTTAATCAAATACCCTTTCAATTTATTTTTGGTATTATAGGCAATGTATTTTTATGGATTCAAAATTATTCAAGTGATTAGAGGCAATGTAGTCTTTGAAAAACAGGAAAAGTTCATCGAAAAATTTCGTTTGTGAAGTGGCGCAGGAATCTTTATCAGGGCATTTACTCTTCCTCATTTACATAAGTTCTATTTTGGAATTATAACTTTCTGAAAAATCAGTGCTAATTGCCGATGATACAACTTTGATGTATTTCAATAAAGATTGAAAATTAATAAACCAATACATGGAATCTGATTCAGAACAAATAGATATTGACTCAATATACAAAAATTTACTTTGAATTTCAAAAAATCCACCTTAATATCCATTGGTAAAGCCCTCTAAGACAACTACTTCAAAATTAGTGTTAGGTTATCTACAACTAAATTGAAGGGTTCGCTAATGTTCAATTCTCTAGGTTCACATCTAGATGAAACTCTCTCGTGAAATATATAGAGCTGAAGCTGATTAACTTCTCATACTCATACATTCAAAATTACAGTATTCAATTAGTATGTGGGGAACTGATACAAATACAACTTTGGAACCATTAAGGAGTTTACGAAATAAAGCTTCAAAGTGCATTTTTCATCTACCTTTCTTAACTAAAAAGCTATGTATGAACCAAAGCCTATGCATAAATTGAAAGTATGCATCTCACTGCAGTCTGTTGTGAAGAATAAAAAACATTCCACTATGAAGTTTATAAAACATAGAAATGTACATGATCATCAAACAAGACACCTCAATAATCTGTTAACAATAAATCTCGAATCTGCGTTTTCCAGAAAATCTATATTTCACAACAGAATAATTGCCACCAAGTTACAATAAACAATTTTGCAACACAGAAATTTTCAAATTGGCATCATAGAATTATTTGTTATATTATTTTACATTATCATATTTGTTTGTTTCTATTATCGATTCGACCAATTCTGAAATAGCTCCTTTCGAAGTTATATATTCACATGAATATTATAGTTTCTTGGAAATAAATAAATGTTCATTATTATTAATAACATATGATTAGTTGGTAGTCATTAATTAGTGATTTTCACTAATGGATAATGAATAAACCTATTTTAAAGCTGCTCTAACGCATTTTCTTTGGTTCTTGTGTTACGCTTCAACAAACTAATAATTCTCTTGCTCTTATGTAGTTTCTGAAAGTTGTTTTGTAATAGCTTGTTCATTCATAAAACGATCGCACATTCGTCAATACACAAACAAATTTGAATTTGAATATCATTCCGCCAATTGATATCAACTTCAGCTACACTTTCGAATTGTTGGTGATTTTGACCCCAGTATGCTACTTGACATTTATTTGAAACGTTTTCAGTCCTATTTGAGCATGCATAAAAATAATAAGTGACTTTCACGCAAACAGCGAGTTTATGAATAAACTGGCATGCGTATTACAACGTCATCGTCATCTCGATTTTATTTTCGAAAAGAATGAATGGTCTAGTGTTGGTGAAATAAGATCAACTTTAAATATAGCGTAGATTCCACCGGTTTGTGTACTGATGCAGATAAACTAGTATCATCAGTATTATCAGCGATGGGATTATGAGATTAGAATGTTTCTTCAATTTAGGCACTCCCACGGTTGAATTGTTGTTTTATGAACAATTTCTCCGAATCATAGATGAGTAATGCATGTTCTATTTTGGTCCTATCTGTGTGTGCGAAATCCAACAGAATACCTGATGAGTATACTGTTCAATAATTGGTGAATGAAAAGAAATATGCGTATAGGCAAGCTGAATAGTATATGAGTAACTCCTAAAACACGTACAGGCTTTCTGAACCGTTATGAAAATTGGCATGAAAAGTAAATACTGACGCGTGAAGTATAATTTTAAGTTGAGATATTTGTTACTTGCGACTGTATTTGAGAATGAAGGCGTAAACGGTTGACAAATAGAGAGGGTCTTTATTCGCTGACTTATATGTGTAGGAACATAATAAACAGAACCCATTTCAAATTTTAACAGAGATAGTAGGTGAGTATAGTGGATTTTTTTCCGCACAAACTCTAAATATAGTTTTATTTTTATTGAATTCCACACACAAACGATTTTTTTTTCGAAAAGATTGTGCTATGCGCATAGACAGACAGACGACAGAATTTTTGATTATGTAAAGCTTCTTTATTTTTTTGTGAAGAACAAGGTTGATTCAAGCTTTTAGTAATTGGCTATTTGAAGCTTAGTGAAGTTTCGGAAAAGTATATTCGTAAGTGGAGTTTAATCTCAACACCAAACCGTTATTTTCAACACCTAGACACATGTTTCGATCACCAAGTGATCATCTTCAAGAGGAAGTTTAATCTTAATGCTGTAGTAATGAATATTACTACAGCAAAGGTTCCAAACAGTGCATCACAAGTATGACAAAGTTTATTATATATTCCAGATATTTTGATATGGAAATTAGGTACGATGGGTGATTGATAGGTGGCGTTTGAGTAGTCAGCGAACAAATTAGGGATACCTTGACCAGAGTTTACGTGGGTGTTGTTTCGTTTGTTTGTATTCGTAATGAGGAAGGTAAAGCAGATGGCGATAAAGATAAAATTGGTTGATATGGTTGTCATTGTTAATTTGGTGAAAAATCAAGAGACTATTTTATAAAAAATGTAATAGTTAACAAAAATGTTGCGTCGTTTTGTTCGTAAAATGGTCTAGTTTTCCTCACAACCATACACTTTCCTTTGGCATTTTAATTTATAAATATAGCATAAATATTATGTTTGGAATTTAAATTATGTAACAAAATTGTACGAGTATTGAATTTCATTCAATTTGATTCTACTGTAAATACTTCAAGACACTTAAAAAGGGTAAAACATATGGTAATGTTGATATTCAAAAAAGATATCAAAGCAAGCATTTTGCGCTTCAAAAATGAGTAAAGTTGATGCTACCTTTACTGAATAAACTGACACTTGCAATGGGTTCTCCCGAATCATTAATTGAGAATTCTACGTTCATATTGGAATAATGCGACTCATTAAAATACCTTCCCCCATAATAAACAGTGCTGTAAGTAATCCTGAAAAAATATCTGAGGACAAATTGCATATTAGCACTCGGACGAAACACTCATAAAATGCGATGAATTAGCAAAACAAAAATTTTTCAAGAGATGCAAAGATATGTAAACACTGCAGCATATCCGGTTGCCAAAAATTCGGGAGATTGCAATGCATAAGACTTTGCAAAACCTGGTAAAATGATTGTGGGTGGATATTTTTAGTTGCGCTTGCAAATTTCATTATTTCTGAAGCTCCACACAAACTGCTGAACACGTGAAAACAATTTAGCAAGAATATTCCAAGTGAATTATATCAAAATTGTCGATTTTGAATTCCAATTGAATACAAGGTACTCTGATAATAACTTGTATCAGGTTTTGTTTTATTCTCTTCATTAATTTCTTCAGTGACCTATTATATTCATTCAAAAAATGACAGAAATGCACTTCCTGAATTATCAGTTTGTATTGGAATGAGAGAAATATTTCAGACAAATACGCATCTCTGGAATAAATTTTTCGCAGATAATGAAATTTCAATTAGTTGTGAATGGTACAGTTAATTAACACATAAAGGGTAGTCTATTAATTATGGAATGGTATGAACTAAGGTTATTGATTTTCAGAAAATTGAAGTAAATAAGTGAAAAATTCGCTTTCAAGGTCGGATCGATTTCTATTATCGAAGCAATTCTTTCTGTAGTGTTTGACAAAAATACAAATGTGAATTAAATTACCAATTGAATGTAAAATGTTATGGCTGAATTGCTTCGATTTTTGATAGTTCCTTATTTCTCAGGTAGTCAATATTAGTTACGAATGCAATCAAGTAAAATGATATTTCAATAGTATTACCGAAATTTGAATCTTTCCTTCCTACAAAAGATTCAAAATGGTGCAATAAAGATATTATTATTATAGGATATTGAATGTCAATATAAAATCAAATACATTTATAATTGTTCCTATTGTATAGAAATAGTATTTATTCACGAAATGAAATAATACATTCGATCTTCTATCGTGGTGATTTTTATTATTTTTCAGTAATGATATGGTTCAACTTTCAATGAGTCTTTGTTAACATTCATTGATTTTTTTCCAAAGAAAATTCGCATTCTTTATAGTAAAAATTCATAGCCGTTGCAGTATTTTTCCAATCAAAATATTCTATTCACAAATTCGTTTATTCATTGAACTATGTCAAGGTAAGAACTGTTTTTTAATATAGAGCATCTCTATCACCTGCCTGTATTTTCACTTTTCTTAATGATCTGTCCTTTAGAACATTGACTGTCATCAGAAATTGAGACAAAACTAAACCAGGTCGTAATATAGGTCGAAGTCATTTATTACATAAATTACTCTTCAAGACAACTCAATAAAATATACCGAGTTATTTTTGAGTCGTACTCAAAACTAGGTGACTACCTATCGTGTGTTTTCCTTGGTTTTGTTTCTCTCGCGGTACATTCTCCAGAATAAACACTTTCAAATATTTAGATAATTACGAAACCCAATGTGATTGGTTCTCTTCTGCTCTACAAAGAGTTCAGTTCAAACAGGAATGTTGAAAATTGTACAAGGTAACAGTTTTAACAATCTTAATTTTACATGAATTCCAGAATGTAGTATAATCTTACATTACGCTTGTCATAAACAGCTGCATATCATTTTAATGTGCCGGGAATAATATTTCACGCCCAGTTCATCAAAATAATTGTCTCGAAAATATGCAAAGCAAAACACCAATTTGTAAATTATCTCCCGTTGCATTTTAACGGAAGCCGATAGATAAGGACGCTCTAAACATCACAGTCAAAACTAATTGATTACATGCCGGCTCATTTAGAGTCGCTGAATTCAGGAAGATTATATTTTATTTAAAATAGTGCGACCTCCCTAAATTGTGGCCGAAGGATTTTTCAAACTCACGCTTACTCACCTACAGTTCATCGGTTTTAGGTGGCCTTTGGCAACGATTTGTTTTGTCAGGAAAACGGATCTAACGTTTTACTGTTTTCGTGACTCGGTCTATCAACGATTCAAACGAAATTTCGGAATTTAAATGAAATATTTCATCAATTTGATGTTTTTATTGTCTATAACCGACACGATTTGAAGGGGAATCACAAAACGCAGAACAAACAAAATAATGATGTTGCTTTTATTTTCGACTACAAGGCCAATAAAATATCATTTGTATTTGTGAAATCGTAAGTTGAATTTCTATACGGAATTTAATAAACGTTTTTTATTTTACAGAATTCAGTTTATTTCCCACAAATTCACACAAAAAATGAAATTGTTTTTCGTAAATTGGATAAAACATTCCCTACTTCCAATAAAAATTGATCAACTGATGAAAGATTCTTATTTCTCAATCCATTCATTTTTAACCAGTAAACAAACTCACGTCTATTGAATCTACAGGAGGAAGACTATGAAAGATAGAAAAATGAATAAAACCATTGGAAGAATCTATACAAGTCTATTATTTTGCCAGAAAACAATGAAAATCAGTAGATTAGTAACTTATATCTCTAGAATATCACAAATTTAGATAGCAACATGAACATTTTCTGTTTACTGATGACGGATATTTATTAAATTACTTATATATCTCGCGACTTCATTCTCGTGGACTTCAATTTTTGGGTTTTCCCAGATTTCCTAACAGACTATTTTTGATTCATAAAAAGATTCGACTTGAATATAGTTAACCAAAGTTTCAGCCAAATCAAGTGAATAGTATTTTCATAGTATTTCTTTTTCCAACAAATATTTGTCGTGATTCTTTAAATTGACAAACTTTTTCAGTTGAGATTCTATCGAAATTGCATTTATGTTGCGTCAAAGAGACCTTTTTTCTCAAATATTTCAATGTACAGACACGATCAATGATAATTTTATGATGATACATATGTTTGATTGTAAATATTGCTTTCTCTGCTGTCTGTAAACTATTATAAAATCATACGAAATCGCTTGACATATCTAGATCGACTACATTATTTTCTCTAGACTTGATTGAGAGTGAAATTAAAGATGGGAACCGTATCAATTGACTATGATTCAAATTATTATGTTTATTTAAGTATACACGCTAGAAATGTCATACTTAATTTTGTATATCTATAGGAATTTTTCATGGTTTTTTATCTGACCGTTTTGTTTGAAAAAACATTCTCATTCAATATCGAAACAAAAATACGAGATGAACAAGTTTATGAAGAAAGTGGATGTATTTATCATGATAGCTGTGAAATTTTACTGTTTTACCTACATGAGTTCTCATACCATACTATTTACTGCATAACTAAGTGGAAGCAGATAGAGCACTCCTCTATATTTACCATTTCTTCTAGTATCACCTAGAATCATGACTGATATTTCCACCCGAGTTTAAATATGAACTATTGTATAGCTATTGTCTAGCAAAACACGTATTTCAGTTTCGTAAACTGTCCAGTGAAAATTTCATAATGAAGTGTTGCATGAATACTTTTTTTTTGTCTATCACTATTTACATGTACAAGCTGATAGTAGCTGATAGTGGTGAAATACTCATACTCCTCCTGTAGTGTAAGTTTTTGGCATAGTACATCCAAATTTCACTACAACGTGCATACCAGAACATCGGAAACGTGTTTTAAAATACAGGCGAAAATTCTACGCCACATCGCTACTTCAGCATCTGTGACATGATCTTATCTTTCATCATTTTTACATTCTCTTCACTCTGTAAATACGTCTAACGAAGTTATTTAAAGTATGCCCGCCTAATTCACTTGTGTCACCTCAATCTTTTTATACAGTCCACTTCTAATAATAGACCAACCACTAATGAATGCCTCAATAACTGTTACTTTCTCAAACATTGTTAAAGCTGAAATTTAAGAGTCCGAATTCTTCATCACTTCCGTATTTTGACAACAAAGTGGAAACATTGGCATCGAATCTCTAGATTTCGTAATGAAGAGTTGCTACATAGCAGACTTTTTGATTGTAGAGTGAATTTATTAGATTATCAATAATTGGAACGACTTATGAAAGAGATGTCTCAAAACAAAGAGGGCACTTATTGAATGGCACACAAAACAATAAAAACTCATCGATTATATTTCGTTACGCCTTGAACTCATCCTATTGGAAAGACGTCAGCAAAGCAATTGTCCAGATATTTCTTTCGTTACTGCATTTGTCGGGTGGAATGTAGGTGACATTCAACATAAAATCACACGTGCTTTCATAAAATATGATATCCAATTTCGAGGGAATATGAGTAGCCCTTGAAGGTGTCAGATGTGGGATAGAAATGAAATGTTACACTTGTTTATCACACATTGAGTAGAGTGTTTATTTGACAACCACCAGTAAAAACAATATGATGGAGATAATAAAGAAACAGATGACTAACGGTTAGATAACTTGAAATAAGACAATAATATAAAAAAACAGTTTGTACTTTAGAAAAACCATAGAGTAACCTTTAAAAAATTATTAGATAACAGATTTGAGTGTTCCAAGCGAAAGGAACAGCTTTTTCAGGTGAACGTCGAAACAGTTGTTAGGTTTCAACGCATGTGTATGAATATTCATGAGAGTTAAATAAATGCATGAAGCTTTCTAACGGATTATTCAAGCTTCCCCATAATTCGTTCATTTTTGCCACTCGATATTTCTTCGGGAGGAACGCCCTAACGAAACATCTAGTCTCCTCAGATGAAAATTCAAGGCATACATTTTCTCTCGGGAGAAAGTTCATTGGCCGGAGATGGGAAAGAGGTTTGTGGTTTCCAGCAAAATTCAGACGTCTCGGCGAATTTACCAATATGAAATATTCATGTAAAGATTATAAATCCAGTTTTTAGAAAGTGATAGCTTCTAGCAGTTGCAGAAAAGCCGTCAATAAAAAAAGTCACATTCACAAATACACAAGAGTTAATAACAAATATCTCTGTCGTTCTCTTTCGAGTCAACTCCCCAGCGTTATAATATTTATTATCATTAAATTTATCGTCAACTTCAACACCAACTGCGAATTAAATTCTCAGTTTCCGCAAACTACTCCGGACTTTTCTCAATTCAAAATACATGGACATGGTAAAAATGACAATTTGCAGAGAATTTAAACCAGTTTTATTTGCTAGGAGCAAAATCTACTACATTTAAAATACATTTTCTAAAAACTGGAAAAGATATTTATTGTTGTTGCCAACAGAAAAATAACAATTTTCTCTTGTCAGTAGTCACCAGTTTCATAATGTTTTTTCTTTTCGTTCTCTTCTTTGAATATTCTACTCTTTAAAACACAATTTAGAAATTATATGGAGTTGAAAGGTTCGAATAACCTTGGAAATGAACAGCAGATACTAAAACTCAGATTACTAAAAAATTATTGTTGAAAATTGAATTGTGACTCAATGATGAAACTCGAATTATTTTCAATTGTGACACCTCGTGTCATAAACACCTTATTACGATTAAATGGTAATATCAAAATATATAAAGTGTAGAACAAAAACACTATCAATGCAAAACCACATAACTGAAACAAACAACCAAACTAAATATTTCTTTCCTTTGTTACAGATCTTCTGTACCGTCAAACTCTGACAGTGAACAATTCAGCTTTGGAAGTTGAAATTGTAGACGTCTGCAGTTGCGACATTCAAGCTTTTCCAGAAGAAGCGATATATTGGGCGGACGCTTGTGTCGTCGTCTACGATATCACCTGCAGAGATTCCTTCAACCAAGCCACTGATATGCTCCAAAGAGTGCTGCAACTGAGAAATCAGATCCCTAGGGTACTGCTAGGAAACAAAGCTGATCTCGAACACCTCAGACAGGTTAGTTAATTCATGCCTCTTTAGTTCGAATCTTCAAACTCAATTCTGAAGCCTAAATCACCCTTTAAACTATGGACCTCAAATTTCCAATACTTATATTGGTTTTGATCTGTCGTACCTTCAGTGTGAGCCCAACATCTGCTCAAATTCACCTATTTCATTTCATGACCATTCATACTTCGGATCATAGTTTATCATAATCCCCTGAAAGTAATAAAATCATACTTGCAAAACAGAACACAAAGAGTAGTTGAAAAATGCCACCTCACTAACATACAGTCAGATGAATTAACAATCTTGAGAGGAGTTCCGCAAGAATCAATCTTAGGGCCATTGCTATATATTCTGTATACCAATGAGCTAGCAAATGCTATCGATTTCAACACTGTGCAGTTTGAAGATGACACAAGTGTAGTAATCAGGGAACATAGTATTGAAGAATTAGACAGAAACGTGTTTGAAGCACTGAATACATTGGAAGATTGGTTCACACATAATCACTTAAGTTGAATATAAACAAAACACAAGTATTAAAGTTTTCCCAACAATCAACTGTATGTGAATACTCAGCCTCAGATGGTAGATCAACAATATCATCTTACAAAAGTACAAAGTTCTTGGGAATTGAGCTTGATCTTAGATTGGACTGGAAATCTCACCTAACCTCAATAATACAAAATATTGCAAAATACTGCTATGCTCTAAGAGTACTAACAAGATCAATAGATATAAACGCTGCTATGTGTGTCTACTACGCACAAGTTCACTCAAGGATCAAGTACGGTTTAATATTCTGGGGTGCTTCGACAGATGTCCCCAAGATATTTTAAGATGCAAATGCGATGTCTTAGAATTATATTTAACCATAAACAAACTGATAGTTGTAAACCCTTATTTATAAAAAATAAAATACTAACCTTATACAGCCTTATACATTCTTGATACTATACTATTTGTTAAGGAAAACACCAAACTTTTTGAGAACTCTGAAAAGACACACATATACTCTACAAGAAATAAGTCAGACTTGAACTGTAATACTCCAAACTTCTCATTTATTCAAAAAAACGTACCGCATACTCTAATGACTATTTACAACAAACTCCCTCTTACAGTGAGGGAATTCGATAAAACAACATTAAAAATAAAATTAAAAGCATTTTTACTTGAAAAAGCGTACTATGCAACTGACGAGTATTTAAATGATACTATTATTATTTGATCTATTTGACTGCTTTTACTACAATCATGTACTCGTAAGAGCCTATATCTACATGTATTAATATTTTTATATGTATGCATATATTTTTGTGCAGTTTATGTACTGTACATCTTTCCTTCCTCTTTTAACCTAATATTGTGATATATGTTTATATTTATACTGACATGTTCTATGCCCTCAGGGGTACTGTATTTTTATCCTGAACAAATAAATTTTATCTATCTATCTATATAAGGCAGGCCTATAATTATATTAGACTTGGTGGATCTTGAAACAAAGGATTCCACGAGTTGTCAGCAGACTACTGGAAGTTATATCCTCTTTATGCAATGAACATTTTCCCATAGTTGCCAGAGTTAAACAGGAATGTTTCCTTGTGGATTATCTGGTACGAATTAGACAACAAACAAGAAAAGTCTTCAAAACGCAAGGAAATCAGAACCGCATGACAAATACAAAGAATCTTTCTCTGCATACATCTAAACACTGAGAAAATCTAAGAGAGATCCATGGAGGAGGCAATGAGGTCCAACGAACCCAACGGACTCTATGGAATACCTCAATAAATATTTCAAGACTATAAGAAAGCCTTCCCTGGTGTACTTCTCTGGGTCAGAAATCAGAAGTACGACATCGTAGTCCTTACTCCCAAAACTTCATCCAAAAGAAAATGCCTGTGAGAAAGAGAGAAGTGGATTTGGAAAAGGTTGAATAGATCATAACATCACTAGCACCGGGAAGTATCTATTCAGTAATGCTGCAGGAAGGACCGGAGTTTCTTCTTCAAAATTTGTGTGTTCTTCTCAGAGCAAGCTTGGTTCTAGGATACATACCAAAACCATGGAGACTGATTAAGGCCACCTTCATATCGAAACTTAAGAAAATGGTACAGAATTCAGCGTAGATCTCGAACCAAGTCATATCGTTCTTTCAGCTGCTGTCTTGGATATTAAGAGAGCATTTGGTAGTACTTCCTTGAAATCAATCATACAGAAGTCGAGGTGAAGAAGGATCATATCGAAACCTAGGAAAATCGTACAGAATTCAACGAACCAAATCATATCGTTCTTTCAGCTGCTGTCTTGGATATTGAGGGAGCATTTGGTAGTACTTCCTTGAAATCAATCATACAGTAGTCGAGGAGAAGAGAGTTCATATCAAAACCTAGGAATATCGTACAGAATTCAGCGGAGGTCTCGAACCAAATCATATCGTTCTTTCAGCTGCTGTCTCGGTGGATATTAAGGGATCATTTGGTAGTACTTCCTTGAAATCAATCACATAGAAGTGGAGTAAAAAAGGGATCGACTGCAAGTTGAGGGTGGCTAGATTACACGCTTAGAGGAACCTTATTCAAGTAGATCACCTGCAGACCGCGGTAAGATATCTTAAGTTATGGAACCTTTCCAAGCCACTATAGCTCCTAAATCGAAATAGATATAAAATACTGAGCTATGCAGACGACTCAATCGTACTAATCAAGGTCGATTTCATTAATATAGTAGATCCTGAATGAAGACTAATGAAGAAGAGACCATAGTAGATGAACCAAGAGGACCAAGTCATCCCAAAGTAGGGCAAATGAAATAACGTAGAGAGAGGCCACATGCAGCGGATCCTGAATATTATAACAAGAAGGAAAAAACCTCCTACATTAAGCTCCTAGATCGTAATAAATATAAAATACTGAGCTATGCAGACGACTCAATCGTATTAATCAAAGTCGATTTTATTAATATAGTAGATCCTGAATGAAGACTAATGAAGAAGAGACCATAGTAGATGAACCAAGAGGACCAAGTCATCCCAAAGTAGGGCAAATGAAATAACGTAGAGAGAGGCCACATGCAGCGGATCCTGAATATTATAACAAGAAGGATCAAAGAAGAAATGAACATAGTACAATAGTTAAGCTGCAATCGAGGAGGCCTCAACTGCAGAAATAGAGATAGTTCGAATGTGATGTATTGGAAAATTGGAGTGTAATAAACATCCAACAAAGGGATTGTAGAAGCTAACGGGATTGTTGCAATGAGTATCAAAAAAATGAGAGGAAAAACTCTATTATCCCATGTGACTGGAAAGTGTCAGACGGTTAGATAGTTTTGACTATTCGTGTCCTCAATGCGAAGCATTGAGGACACGACGAAAATTCGTCTAAACATGTTAGTTTTTCTCAGTGGATCTAATTCTACGACCGTTTTGCAATCCGCACCGATTGTGCCATTATACTCGAATGGTTCGAGTCTGTTATGATGACACATTTTAAATGAGACTCAAGTGTCATTTGTTATGATGAACGGAGCAAACACACATTCAAGTAATGTTCATATTAGCCGCAAAATATCCACTTTGCGAAATATATTTAGAAGTAACTCGTTTACAATAAATTATATCGTGGTTAGGAAGCGAGAACTGGGTTAACACGCATAATATTTTAGTGAAATTCTGTTTATATTTGAATTTCGATGATGTGTGAAATAATAGTGTGAGAATCCAAAGTTTATGAAGATCAAAATCTGGAAGCTCCCATTTTTGCAATCTCGTAAAAATCGTATCGCAGCTGTCTGTGGTGCAGATAAGTCGCAATTCCAGATGAGAACGCAATGGATGAAATTAAACTCTGACAACAGCAATAAGATCGGTCAGTTTATTGTTATAGAACGATGTTGATGTAAACACAAATATTAATTGCGAGACCGTGAACTGACACTGATTACCCTTCAGATGCATCAGTTTGTATATTGAAGGGAGTTTGGCCTTGATATCCGAAAGTTCATTGATAGAAATTATTCACAGGCTGAACAATTTCATGATAATAATGACGCAGGCTCGTATTGGTTGAGTTGACCTTCATTTGGAATGACGATGAAACTTTTAGTGATTGGATCGTTGGAAAGGATCCTAACTCATAATTTAACCAGATGGACGGACACCCACTTGTTTTGTACGAGAAGTTTCTTACCAAAAAAATTAAATTCGAAAAAGACCAAATGATTTGAAATTGAACGTTATCAAAAACGTATTCTTTCTAGCACCATTTTGAAAATTTTCATGCTCAAACAGCACCAGTCAAGCTGGAGTTATTTGTGAATTTGATATAAGGATTCCATACATTGATATTTATTTCTACAACAAAATTCGGTACATTTTATGATAATGATGGAATTAGAAATTATATAAAATGTCTGATGAAAGACTTTCACAAATAATTCAATTGAGAATATTTGAGAAAAACTGTAAATATCAACTCATTCTTCCGAATGTCAAAGAGTTGAACTAGTAGATCAAGAATTGATCTAAAAAAAATTGAAAAACCGAGAATCAACTGAGATTTTTTCTTGGGAGCAGAAAAACGATGAGGAGGTTGAAGATTGCTCAAGGTTTCCAAATAGTTTTCAGTTTGAAGTATAATAATAGTAATTTCATTGATTACCATTTTTACAGATCATCCACTTCACATGAATAAATGTTCAAGACAGAAGTAATGAATGAAGCAATAAATAAAATGTATTATTACAAAATTCCATTATTGTGAGTATTGAATAAATGGTAATCCGTTTCAAATAATAATTTGAACCAGTTCCAAGAGAGTTCCATTAAGAGAACTTACATAAGGGTAATATTTTTAAAAGTCGGAGAAAATTTTGTCCGAGTAAAAAATGAGTGGGGAGAGAGAGCGATGAAGATTCTAAATTAGTTACACTGTTTGAATTCGCGGCTGACTGCCGTTTTAGAAGAAGAGGGTACTCAAATAATTTTTTTCGGAACTTAACCAATTGACAACACAAACAAATTTAAAAGAGGATTAAAACACAGCTGATCTGTGATTTCGTGCAGTATCCCACTTGAATAATAATTTCATTGCGTCATAATTTTTAATCATAACCATTATGTTATTTACATATTTTTAATCTTTCAAACGAAGTCAATTGAAAAAGCTAAATAAAAGACTAATGGCATAACTCTTTGATACTAATGAAAAAATACTTATAGGTTCATGAAAAATAAAACTTATTTTGAAAAAAAATTATGCTACGCCGCTAATGCGATACAAAGAAACTGCCGGCGTTCGGTAACTATTTAGTTTTTTTGTCATTCGAATTGACTTCGTATATATTATATATTCGACGTCTATTCATACTAGAATTTCCGTATCATTATTAAAAAATACGACATTTGTTACTCCATCCTGAAAAATTGTAAAGTGATGATGAATTTTATAATTTTTAATCATCTTTTCCCTTTCTGGACTCCCCATCCCTGCACAGGTATATATAATGAGAACCGTAAATCCTCCTAGAGATTTTTAAATTCCACCAGGTAGCTAAATTTGCTCATTTAATGAGGCATATTAAGTTTTCGACGCCTCATAACGTTCCATTCGGAAAAGGGTCGACGCTCTTCGTTAAATCCGCGGCATCCAAAATAGAGAATTGGAATACCTAAACAGTCGTTAGATAATAACATTCCGACGTATATTGCGAACCGAACGCCGTTTATTTGAGTTACACCTGTAATTACAGACAAGGAATGGTTTAGTAATCCAAGAAATATTTATAGCGGATAGTTATTTACAAAGAAGTTCTGCCAGTTGCCACATTCCATCAGGTATGATTCAAGATAAGATATTTCATCCGAGGAATTTCTAAGTGTTCCAAAAGACGGAAATATTTATATAAACTGGAGATGTGATTTCAGTTTTCAATCGAGACCCCTTCCTTATTCACCAAACTGAAACAGTTGTGGAATTTCAAGGACGAAAGATAGATAACTCAAAGAAATTAGGCTTCCACGGCCAATCTATTTTTCGGGTTTGCTGGGTCATATAGTGTACAGGAAATCAACTAATACATGAGAACTACAACTTTCAGGCACGACGAATAAAACGGATAATGAGAACAATTACAGTAATGCGCCCGTTTTCTCATCTGCTTTGATAATGTCAATCGTGATTCTCCATTGGACGCCAGGCATTAAAACCTGCAGAGCCTCGTCCAATTAACCCGGAAACTGGTTTCGACGAAAATAGATAACTTGAAATTAGATTGAAAACTACAAAAGGATTTATTTGTTTCTGATTCAGTTTTGTAATTGTTGAAATCATTCGAATGCCGTTTGGGTTGTCTAACGACCCGCTGTGGTTTTATGGTACTATCGCAACTCAGTACTCCCTTGGCTTATTAAGGAGAAGATTTTATTTGTTGTTTCACCCATTCATCGTTCATCCAAATAATGAAAGAACTCATTTGAACTTAATTAAATATTTATTGTAACGAAACGGGAAAAATACTTCAGGAATAACACTAAAATGTTACTCAAAAATACAATAAATCACTAAAAACATTATACTGCCACCCAGCAGGAGATGTGCTGCATTGCTGGAACCTTTTCTGAAGATTAATAGATACTGAATGAATTTCTCAATACTGTCTTTCTGTGATCTTGACCTCCCTCAATATTTATGAAGATTTATACGCTGACATTGCAACTTTGATCCGGTCACAGTACTAAGGTAAAATGCTCAGTGTGCAAAGTTTGCGTATTTGACGATTGTTTTATATCTCTATATCCTGTGATCGTATCAATTTCGATGTCTATGAACTTGGAATATTAAAAGATGGAATTCTGAATACTAAGTGTTTTTGTTTTAGAATATTGAAGTTGAGGTTGGAACATCTTTCAATTCATGTATTAGCTTAAATGAATTTGAATTATTTCATGATTATTTTCCATATGTGACAGTATTTATTTATTTCTGGTAGTTGATTCACAATCGAATACCAGACAGTACTGTTTTGCTCTGCCATATGTCTCATCAGAGGTGCCAGGCTGAACAAAAAATCATTGTTGGGCAAAACTGTTCTTAAAGAACAAGCCTGAAAAATGAGTAACGATATCTTCTCTCACAAAAAAACATATCTGAAATCAAAGACCTTTGGAAGCCTGCCGATACCATTAATGGCGTCTTCGATAAGAGAAATGTCCATACTCATTTATAATATTTTGCCATCAAGCAATCGTACTTCATAAGTAGCTATAGTTGTACAGTGGTTGAAATTCGGAAGTAGAGAAGACACCAATCTACCAAGTACTCCTGTGGAAAAAAACATTCATTTTAACAGGGTGGTCTGTTGTGAGTCTGTTGTGAAGGTGATATTCTATTAGTTTCCCTCCTCAGACTACATCACTCTGTTGTCTGAATAGTTGTTTCGACCACATAAACCCTTGGTGCATCGATGCCTTCCTCACTTTCGAATCTCAAAATTCCCGTTCAACTGAAGAAGGCTTCCATTTTTGCTTTATTTACCTGATGTGTAAATAGTGATTACTGGGTGATATTACCTGCTCAGAATCATCAATTCATTCTTATTTTTGGTCGACTATGAACTTGCGCGGCGCCCACTTTGAACAGAGCTTTCGCATACCCAAATATTCAAGCACGTCCCTTTGATATAATTAGAGCCTCAGCTATCTTGATCAACTTCAGTTTGCGGTTATCCAAACTTATTTTGTGGACTTTTTTCATGTTTTTGTCGGTAACAACCTCTTTGGGATGTCGACTGCATGCATCGTCCTCGGTGCTCATTTCTCTCGTTTAAACTCAGCAAACCACTTATCAGCTATTGATCCGCCTGGTACAAAGTCCAAATAATGTTTATTAAGCCAAACCTTGGCTTCAACAGTATTTTTTTCGACAAAAAGCAATGCTCAATTAACACACGAAATTCCTTTTTATCCATTTTCTTCGAACTAACAAAAGTTGCTTCACTCAAAATGTTCTCTCCCGCAAACTAATAGTGCGACAGCTGTGAAATTTGTACACGTATTTTTTTAAGGTTAGGGTTAATGTAATATAATGTGTTAAAACAGTTGTCACTGTTAGGCAACTTGTAATACATATGAGATACTACAAGTTGGCAACACGGGACAATCATGGTTAACGCGGGTTATGTTGACAGGGCATGACTACAAACATGTGCTCATGATCACAATATCTAAGGTTATATGTTATACAATAAACTACCAACGTTGAACGCTAGTTGTGTTATTTATAATCTTTTGGCCAGATTATACAGTTAACTTAAAATCATATGGATTTAATACTAGTAGTGCCATCTATGTGTCAGCTTACGAATTTTTTAGGGCACCTAATACTAACATTGTTTCTTTTGTTACAGATCGAGGAAATAGAAGGTCGTACCCTAGCGATCCAAAACAATTGCCAGTTCCACGAAGTGTCAGTGGCCGAAAACTCCCCCGTTATCTACTCAGCTTTCGATACGATACTGAACGAATGCCGTTCCGTCCAATCGACTCAGAAAACTCGTAAGTTCTCCGTGTCCAAAATGTTCGGAACCCTGATCGGCAACACCAACAGCAAAGGTATCGCTCCCACGAACCAAGGAGGCACCGTCGTTGTTTGCCACAAGTCCGACTTGTACAAATCCAGAGTGATCAGAAGAAGACAGAACTTCACGGCTACTGCGTCGCTGTGACTATCGGTGAAGGAAGAGTTGGACGCTCGTTGAGAAAAATTTTGAAGCCGCGGAAAGCGGCGTGGAAAATTTGGAATTCAGTGTTCTCCAGTTTTATGGAGAATACCAAAGTGGTATATTTGAATGTATATATTGTTATATACGAAGAACAATATACAATAATTAGAATTGTGGATGAGATCCTTTGAGAGCTCGGGATTCTTTGAATCAATGTATTTCTTCAATTGATGTTAACAACCTCTCAACCGATCTGAGGAAAAATCGACCGAAATAATTCACAAGATTATTCGGCTAACTACTGTTGAATCGAATTCGTGCAATAAGTTTGGATTTGAACAAAGAATACAAAGCCCACAGAAGCTCAGAACTAGTATTTTCGTGTACCCTGAATTTTTTGTACTTACCGAAACCACCAGAGGGCGATGTGAGTACGATGTCATATTTATCATATGTATCAACAGAATTGGGTAGCTAGCAGTTGTTGTATCAAAGTTGGGATGTACGCCAAAATTAAATTTAATCAAAAAGCAGACTGATTTGTCAGCGACTGCTGCCCAGTTCTGTTGGTAATCACATTAAATACTGACATCGCCCTTTAGTGGCTAGGGTGAGTTCTGAAACTTTCGGAGTGCACGAAAGTGTCAGTTCTGAGCTTCTATGGGCTTTGAATTCTTTGATTTGGGTGAATGCTTTAAGATGTGAACTCGTCTAAATATTAAATTTCGAATGTGTTGAGATGCTAGTTGATCTGGCTGAGAAACAAAACTAAATATACGTATTATTCAAAAAATCTGTCCAATCATAAAACTTGACAATATGTTTAGTTTTGTAGTAATTTCACTAAAGTGGATCGAATATTGAATTAGTTTGTTCCAGCTAGGCTGGTAGTATTTAGGAGACGACGACTTTACGAATCTCTTCAAAGCGATTTGGAGTAGTTTGTGAGAACTCTGAGGATAGACCAAATATTTTATAAATATATTTTATAATATGTGTGTGCTAAAAACGGCTGTGATATCATATTGTATGTTTTTTGTATTGTCAAAATGATTTTCTTGTAAAAAATGAATCTATTCATGTTGAATAAATTTATATTATTTATTTATATGCTGTTGTTTATTTCCTCCGAAGTCTTTCTTCTCCCTTCTTGTAGAAAATCCAGTCATATTAGATTTCAATGGTGAAGTTCTGATACAACAAAGCGTGTTAGGAATCACACGTTAAAAGGTAATACCTCGTTAGTCCTTAGCTCGCACAAGTTTCTCAACTTCTGAGAGTTGTCGTTCGTATGGGGGCGACAGCTGATTAATAGAAACACAAATTTCAAACAGATTTTTAAACAGATTACTTCTGAACACAATAATTTTCTCGCATACTGGGACTACATAACTTTTATTAGACACGAGATTAGCTATCAGAAGAAAACTGAAACTATTTGCTTACTAATAAATTATAGTCTGGATGATCTTTCATTCAAGGAATGAGGGTCGTACATAAACTAATTTATGTCGCAGTTCTCACAATATGGTGGTCAAACTAAGCGGGTTATAAAAACTCGGTTCAAAGAACACATTTCACATATTCGGTTCCCTAGAACATAAAAATCTAGTTTCACTCGACAGGCTGAAGAATGACCACAGATTAAATGAGAATTATTCATAATTAGTGAGACAAGTAGGTACATATGGCAACAAACGTTCAGTCGCAATCAAACATCTTAACATCGAAATTTGTTGAATAATAAAAACTATGAACAATTAAATAAGTCCATTCCAAATAGTCCTTTACTTTTTTCATATAAATATCACGGGTATCAACCATCCAACTGGTAGATTCCATAAAAAGTAGTGTGATAACAAAACAGAGATTACAATAATAAATTGACATAATTAGTACTAGAAATAACATTCCAAAGAACTTTAATGTTGTTTTAGAAAAATTATGTTTTAGAAAAATTTATAGGTAACTTGGAACAACTGTAGATAAAAAACAAAATGATAAACAAAAATAATAAGAAGACTAATTCACACGTTTCGGCGAGAATAACTAAAATGTCAATGAGGATAATCTGTTTAAAAAAAATATGTTTTTCCGTTAAGCAGCTGTCGCACCCCTACGAACGAAAACCCTCAGAATTCGAAACTTGTGAAAGGTAAGGATTAACGAAGTCTTACCTTTTAACGTGTGATTCCTAATACGGATTGGACGATAGCAAGTGAAAATCGATCGTTCAGCCTGGGGCTGGATCCATAGACCAACACGGTGGTCAATTCGAGTGAGTGAATAAAGCACCCACGTCGGACCGACCGGTTTCATCCATTCAATATGCTCTTTAGTTCACCAAATAGTTTTGTAACATTTGAAATAGCACCAAAATGTCATTAAATGTCATCGATATAAAATAACTTACATATTCTGTTGCATTCAATATTCGCTTGATTCAAAAAACAGCTGTAACTGTAACCTATAGAGGTCGAAACCTGGATATAGGCGCTATTCCAAATCTAAAAATAATTGCAATTGTTTACTGAGAGCAGATACCAAACAATCGAATATGACACCTGTTACATTTCAACTGTATGAATTCAAGGCGAGTTGAGTATCTAGGTGTATTTTTACATTTGAACTGTTTTTTGTATCCTTGAAGTAAATTCATTTTTTTATTTATACAATCCGTTCTAATCATAGGTTTTGAAAAGTAACACGCGATTTTCTTTGACCGATATTTTGAAGAAGAGGATTTTTGTTGGTTGTTGGGTGGAATGTGTCCTCGTCAAAGAAGAGTCGGACTTAAGTTCGAGATCGTGAATATATTTTTTTCAATACTTCATGCATAAGGAAAATAAATTTCGAAACCATTTTGATGCCTTGTTGGTGAAAATAATCGTATTATGTTAGCAAAAAATTCCATGTTCAAATGGCACCTGACTACTTTCAATCGGACCCAAAATGAATGCTATTCTATTTCAAATAATTAAACCACTGACAAAAATACGAAATCACTTTTGACCTGTGCAGCATATATACTAATTTTTCATTCGATATCGAAGTTATGGGCTCAAATCATTAATCACGAGATTCAGTGGCGTAACACAGGCGCCCGCCCGCGCGGGCCCGCAATACGGGGGGCCCGAGAGCTGGGGGGCCCGCGAACCGCTGAGCAGGAAACGTCAAAAGGAAACCGACGAGAATTGGGTCTGCAAGACGAGTGGCGGGTCTCATATTGAATTCTATCATTTAACAATTGTATTGAAAATACGGCGGCAACGGTTTTTAACGTACTTTTTGTGTTGTAGAACCTTCTTTCACTTCATAGACAAAAGGGAAGGGAAGAGTTTGGAGCCAATTTTTGATTGGCGACGGTGGAGGATAACTTGGCGGATAAAATTCCGATACCTATCAAAACAATAAGGTATTTTAGTTTTGAAACTACTTATTTACATTCACTGATATTGATTATGATGGGACAATGAAATAACTTAAAACACTATGGGGTGAATGTAGGCGACGAGAAAGTTGTCAATTGAGCAATAAAATCTTATTCCCAAGATAATACAAATACAAAAGGGCGTTTTTGTTTTAGTAGAGAGACAATCACAGCTGCGAAGCTACCTGCTAGCCGCTGCTGTCAACCTTTCGACATTTTAATACTTAATTCCCTGTTATTCCCTGCTTATTTGAAGGTGGCGTAGGTTTGTGATGTAATTTTATAATCAAAACATGATTGAAACAGTAAATACACAATTTTATGCAACCCTTATCTATATGACGAAACTGTTTGATTATGTTACATGTGTTGTTCAAAAATAACTAATGGGGAGGCCCAAAAATAGGTTTGCGGGGGGGGCGAAAAAATCTGTTACGCCACGGATAAGATTACTTAAAAGTTTCCAATTTGAAATATATATATTTTTCTACTGAACTTTCTAGAAAACAACAAAACGTTTCCATTGGATAAAATCTCTGAAGTCTTTGCCAGTTTCGTCTATAATCTTCCGAAGGGTTTTGCAATTAACTAGTTCAATATAATTAGGTCCGTTAATTATTCAGATATATGTAAATTAAATGTCATATATATGAAGATGTAGTCGTTAGTGTTTTTTGAAGATGAACAAATATGTTTCAAAATTATAAACACACCTAACTGTTCAAAAGACTCCAGTAACTTATAGCAAAATGTGACAGTATTACAATGTGCGCACTTTTCATAAGACTAAGTTTGGGATTACTCATGCACGTGGTATATTATCTTCGTGGTCCTCAGCGTCGCAATAATGATCATTCAGTCTGTCTGACATGAAAAATACCATAATGGTCTAATGAAAACTAAGTTTGAGTTGAATAATTTCTAACATATTAGTTTCTAACTTTCTAAATGCCCGAAAAGTGTCATTTAATTTTCAGCAAATGAATGAATAAAGTAAATTTCATTTAATAATCGTTAATCCATAGTGCTAATTAATTATTCATACGTTGCTATCAAATTACACTTTTTATTGTCATACCCTCACGCAGGCCCAGTTCAACGCTTTTTGCAATCACTGCATAAATAACTATTAGGGGAGACCGGGGGAGGTTGTAACAAAAAAAAGTTTACAATTTTTTTTCTCGAAAACGATTTCTTCAATCTGGTTCTAATTTTCATGATTTATTACTTACATATTTGGCCAACTTGGCCAAATATGTAAGTAATATATATAGTAATATATATATATATATATATATATATATATATATATATATATATATATATATATATATATATATATATATATATATGCTGAACTGGTTTTTCGGGTATTTGATCCGTGTATGTGATATGATCTCTAATTTCACCGACGTTTCGACAAAATCTCATTTGTCATTATCTAGGTGTGCTGTTACGTGTTCAGAAGTTGCAGGGTCAACAAAACTTCTGAACAGGTAACAGCACACCTTGATAATGACAAATGAGATTTTGTCGAAACGTCGGTGAAATTAGAGATAATATCACATACACGGATCAAATACCCGAAAAATCAGTTCAGCATATTCCTATCCGTGAAAACTTCAGATTTCATATTCGATACCTTAACGGGGAGATGAGGTCAACTAAGAAGAAGAAAAACTCAGGTAAAACTCAACAACATTTAAGTAGCAGGTAGTAGAGAGTTTATGGACACTCTATATCTGAATACGTAACGAATACCATTTTACCAGTATAGTAAGAAGTGAGTTGAGCAGGGTCAACAAAACTTCTGAACACGTTACAGCACACCTAGATAATGACAAATGAGATTTTGTCGAAACGTCGGTGAAATTAGAGATAATATCACATACACGGATCAAATACCCGAAAAACCAGTTCAGCATATTCCTATCCGGGGCAAAAAGTAACACAATAAGGGTTAGGGTAAGTTGTAGCACATCTGTTTTATTTGTTTAAAGAAAAATATGAACATACATTCGACTACATAAAACATCTCTGAAACATATAAATGCAAACACATATTAATAAAACAACATTAGATAACTTGATGTAATAATAATCACTTAATCACTATCAGAATCGCAATTGTGGCAGATATTAGGAGAGTTTCCCTCAGTGCAATCTTCATGTGACCACATTTTGCACACACTGCACCTAATCCAATGTTCGTTCGGTTTGCTATTGCTAAAGGGTTCAGTGCAAACTAAGCAAAAGTACTCGTCTTCAGAAGATGAATCTGATTCAACCAAAACCTTTTTTTTTACTTTCTTCACTTGTGACTTCATAATTTCTTTCTGCTTTTTAGATTTGCGTTTATTATGTTCTTCCAGGGCATTTTTTTCTGGTGTGTCAATTAGAATGGCAAATTTTCGTTTTTTCTTCCCCTTTTTGTTTTGTTTCTTTGTTCAGCTCAAGGGAGTGGCCGAACAACCTCTGGAGAGGGTGCAGCCTTGTCTTTGAAGGTGCGTTTGAAAGGAGCAGGATAGCATTTAGATAGCATTTAGATCTTATGCCTGTGAACATTCTTGGGTAGACCAGTCGTTGTTACAATAGGTTTCAAATCATCTGTTTGGGAGGATATAGGTGGTGCTGGTAGCGGATGTTCTGTCACAGTAGCGGATGTTCTGTCACAGTAGCGGATGTTCTGTCACAGTAGCGGATGTTCTGTCACAGTAGCGGATGTTCTGTCACAGTAGCGGGTAAGAAGTCATCGTCGCTAAAAATTTTCCGGTTAAAAGGTTCTATGCCAGAAACCTTAAAACCTTTCATTATATGTATAGGAGTAGCTGCCAGTGGTAGTGCATCACGAACCAAGGAAGGAACGTCACAAATTGTCATCGACTTTCCGGCGTTGCTTCGCATCCAGCTATCTTTAGCAGAAGATAAATACTTTTTGAAGGGGCCATATACGCTCCTGTCTCGGGGTTGCAAACGGTGAGAGCATTGGGGCGGAAAAGACAGCATCACCACCCAATTTTCTTTTGCATAATTTATAGTTTTCTTTGCTAAATGGGACTCATGGTTGTCCAATAATAAGAGGACTGGACTGTCTTCCGATGGCTTTACGTGAGCAACAAAGTGCTCCATAAATTTATAATATTCTTCGGTCGTCATTCAGCCAGAACCATTAGCTGTTCCAATGGACCCTAGAGGACCATCTCTAATAAAATGGTCGTGAAATTTTTTTCTAGGAAACAGAAACATAGGTGGTATAGAATTTCCGATCGCACTTACGGCAGTACATAAAGTGACAAGTACCCCTCTCTCACTTGAAGTAATGTCACCAACCTGCTTGGTTCCTTTTACGGCGATAATTTCACTAACTTTTTGTGCGGTAATTACACCCGTCTCATCGAGATTCCAAATCTGGGAAGCAGTAAAACCGTATATGTCTATAACTCTAGCTAACTTATCAAAAAATAGGGACTCTTTGTTAGCTTGTAGGTTCTGGAGTCCGAATAGAGAGCTCCCTTTTTTTTTAGAAAATCTGTCAGCCAATCTTGTCCAGCACACTTGTTTTCCTTCCAGGAGTTTGGAACTTTAAGGCACACTCATAGGCCAATTTACGAACTTCCTTGGGAGTCAAACCGAAAGAAATTTTTGAAGTACTTTTCAAACATTCTACTAGACTGGTGGTTTGCTGATCGTTAAAAACTGGTCTTTGGTGATAGCCTGCACTGTTCAATTTGATAGGAGCCTCCGAAACGTTTGCCTTTTTAACATACCTCATGAGAGTCACATGACATATATCTAAAGCTTTTGCCACTGCGTGTAACTGTGTATAACTCTGTGTAAGGCCGTTTCCATGTCTTCTTCAGAAGTAGAACCTCTGTTTGTTTTTTTCTTATACGTTCTCATCCTAAAAGCAAGTGATATTTCAGTAAACTGCATGTTTGTTTGAGCGGGGTAAGTAGTAATATGTTACATTTTGCCCCGAGCAGTTTGTTACAATTTACCCCGAGCTTGATTTTATAAGAATTATCTCGGTAAATTTTAAAGAAAACATCATATCACTAAAATACGTATACACTGTGATCAGGCAATGTGCAATGACTAGTTTGTGTCAAAAAAGCGAAAGCTTTCAGGAGATTTTGCGACTGTTACACCTTACCCCGTGTTACAACCCGCCCCAGTCTCCCCTATATATTCATAAACATCAAGTTACAGTATTTTAATAATTACATTTCAATTATTACCAATAATTGAGAAATACCGGTTTATTTTGTATGCATTTAAATGAGCTTTGTCATAAAAGTTCAGCCAAGTCATTTCATGATGCTGTCGAAGTTTTCATAAGTATAGTGGCAGAATAATCATTTATAATTCTATTTGTGAAAAAATCAAGGAACATAGCCACTAAAATGCATTGTTGACACAGAACCCGAGAATACCTACCACAGAGAAGCGACATTAACGTCGGATCCTTTGATGTTCGGTGTCCAACTCCGAACCGAAGATTTTGAGTGATAAACAACCCGGTTCACTGAGAAAAATGACCGCTCAGCGATATACACTAATAAAAATACATACTCTTACGTTCTAGTATAGTACGTGGGCTCACTGTGAAATATAGAATTAAAGTGTGAAGGGAATCTTACTCCATTCAATTTTTATATTGCTAATTGAACAACTTTCGCAGTAATAATAGAGAATATTCAACTGTGTTGCCAATTTATTATTATTTATGATGAATTGGCTTTTAAGAAATAAATTAAATTTGGAGCCTCTTCAAAAAAATCTAATTAGATTTTCGAACCTTCTAAAACGTTTTTGTATTTATAGGAATGTTGTAAAGAACACGAATTCAACAAATCAAAAAGGTTATTGAATGTCTCTATTACGTGTATTGTACCAAAAGAAGAAGCAAAAAGTAAGTTCATTGCCACGAATGCATTCATTCCACTGGCAACTGTACGGCTTAGAACTTGTGTTGCTAGACTCACTTTCATTGTTTCAAAATTGTTTGGATTCATATGTGATTTGTTAAGATTTGGTGGGAATCTATAAAATTGCTATATGTCTTGCTCATAAAAAGAGCGCACAAAAGACCAAGATGTACTTTTGCCTTCAAAATGAAATGAATGTTTCAAAAAATTGTTTCTAGTGGCTTTTATCAAATGACTTGGATCAAAAATATGAACAAGTTTTTTACCACCGAGCTCAAATTCAGATTCTTCTAAAGTGACCCCTAATAACTTTGACAATTCATAAAATTTCATGTCATGTCACTCACAATGCCATCAACATGCAGACCTATATTGGATAATTTAGAAATGCACTTATCCAAAATATCACGTAGATTTTTTGCTGGTAGCTGTGATTCAATGAAAAAAAAAGCAATCGGTTGTTTCCGGGGAGAATGAAGTCCTCTAGCCATAATAACGAGAACATTTCTACATATGGAATTCCTCTTATTTGCCTCTCCAATATCTTCGAAACCAATAATTTCATCACATCCTGTATCAAAAAAAGATTGGATTTTAAAGCCATCTCATCTATAGATATCACACATCGCTTGTCCTGTTTGAGCATTGTTTTAATTTTAATTTCAAGTGCCTTAAATATTACTGAATTTTCTACTGTTTCTGCCACGATGGATTCTTCAAAACTAATTATCTCCTGAAAACTCTTGCTTAAATAGCATAATTTTAATGTATACCGAGTTAGGTAGGTACCTTTTGTAACTAACTACGTATCTCATTATGTTTGCTCAGTGCTCACAGACTAATGGAGACAACTAAGCCCGAGAATGACGTGGAGACAACCAAGTCGACGCATGCGTCTACGAAAAAGGGACACAAAATGGCCGTCTTTGTAGCTTCTCTGTGGTAGGTACTCTCGGACAGAACTAAGAACCAGACACCATAGACATGATAATATAGACAGACCATGGCCTCACTTTTATATATTATGCTATTTTTGTATTATTAGTTTTCTTATGAAACATTTTCACGTTTTATTGCTTTATTAACACCCTGTATCTATGATCTCAGATTTTTTTTTGTATGTCAATATTATTTCCAAAGATTAGATTTTTTTGTATTAACTTTTTGTATTAACATTAACATTAATTTTATTCATCGTCAAATCCACATAATCAAAATTACATAAATTTATCAGACTAGTCAAACAGTTTAAAATACAAAGGGTGCACTTTAAGATAATTCGAGACTTACACTGTACCTACTTACACCAATACATTCAATCTACATTACATCTAAAATTTTAAAAATCATTTATGTCATAAAAAGCATGACTTGCTAAAAATGTTCGAAGTTTGTTCTTAAAGTTTAAAATGTTTTTTGACTCTAGAGTTTTGTCTGTATCCAATATGACACCGAACTTGTTATAGCATTTAACTCCTATGTGTTTGGGAGCATGTTGTGCAATTTCTAAGCGTGAAAAAGGTTGGTGAATGTTTAATTTGTTTCGTGTATTACAAGAGTGCAAATCAGCGTTTTTTTTAATGTTTGATTATTTTCTTTGACATACATTATAAGTTGCAGAATAGGTAAACTTGGTAGTGTTAGAATATTTTCTTTTTTAAAAACTTCTTTACACGATGATGTTGGGGTCATTTTGTGCATGGCTCGTAATATTCGTTTCTGGACTGTAAAAACTTTATTGATATGTGTTGATGAACCCCAAAATATTAAGCATTATTGAATAGTTGACTGCATCAAT
This sequence comes from Leptinotarsa decemlineata, assembly GCF_025532065.1. Classification (NCBI taxonomy): domain Eukaryota; kingdom Metazoa; phylum Arthropoda; class Insecta; order Coleoptera; family Chrysomelidae; genus Leptinotarsa; species Leptinotarsa decemlineata. Next base: position 10,191,471 of record NW_027412537.1, on the reverse strand, counting down.
CCATAATATACAAGCTTTAATACATGGGGTGATACTGTGTCTCTTATATTTCGGATTATATAACACAGAGAACTCAGTTTTATAGTTACTGTGTTCACGTGCGTTTCCCAAGTGAGCTTTGGATCTAATGTTACCCCCAGGAATTTCATTTTATCAGCGACTGTAATAGATTTGTTGTCAATATGTAAATGAGGATTGGAATCAAATGTCATATTTTTTGGTAGAAATCGCATATATCTCGTCTTTTTTGCATTTAATGTTAGGCCATTTTCTTGACAGTATTTACTAAATTCAGTGGATGCTTTGTTGCAGTTCTCAATGAGATGTTCATACTGAGGATGTGTTAGTATAAAATTTGTGTCATCTGTTAATATCACTGATAAAAATGATAAAAAAGAGAGGCCCGAGTACCGAACTTAATAATAAAGATTTTTCTTCTCTTAGTAACTCCATGACATGGTGTAATTTTTTTTTATATAAATAATATGATTCAATCATTATTTGTGAATGTAGTTTTTAAATACCAGCAATACGCTTGAAATTAATTTTTCCTCATCTGTGTAGTATAATTTCCGTACGCCACTGCACAGATTAAGGCAAAAACGCCACAATGATTTTTGAGAATTTAGTGCCTACTATTTTAGAATTATAGTAATTTAACTTTGGCTAGGTTAGGTTACAGGTAAGATTTGTCTTCATTAACGGACATCTATTGGGGTGAGTACAAAGTGTATGCGAGAATTTTTTGGCAAATTGCTCACGAAACGGAGTTAAAAAATTAAGAAGAAGAATTTATCACTTATAAACGATTAGACCACAGATTAATCTGTGCTTAGACAAGATATTGTGAATTGTGGAAAATAAGATTATCCATTTTTGAGCTTTATATTTCTGACACACACAAAAATGTCGATTCTTATGTATCGATATTCTTATCGACTTTACTTTTTGAGTCGATATTTTATCTTATATCGATATACCGAACACAAGTCTGAAGAAATTACCAGTAGATGCCTGTAGTAGTACTATTTCTGATTCCTGTGAAATAAAAAAAAATTAAATTTTTTCGGTTGGTTTTTATTTTATACATAAAAAGTATATGGCAGGAAAATAACATATGAATTGATATATGTAGTTATGTATCAGAAATTAGTACCGTTAAAAAGTTTTTAGGTTATAAAGAATTAATTTACCAAAAAAATATGGAAAGAAATCAACAGATCAATACAATCGCCCATTTCAGAAAAAATCATCATACGAAACAGTGTATGCTGAACTTCGCTATCAGAACTAACATTCTAGGACTAAGTGTATCCGAGGAAATTAAAATTTCTTTGGATAAATCTGAAAAAATTTTCAATTTGATATCACGTATACAACAGGAACTGAAAAATTTATTAAAAACTAAGTTCAACAGATATGTTGAAGATATCTATGTGTCTTTTAAAATAGGTAAAAAACATGTAAATGGTAAAATTTTGTTGGACAACTTTCCAACTCCTGGGAGAAACCCTATTATCCTACAAGTATTTGACCAGAAGCATGTGGTTTCTTTTAATGATCCTCTTATCATAGACATGAGTCTACCGCCAGTAGTATTCGCAGAGTGCAGTATTCAACCCGCTACATTTGTAACTATTTTTACTAACAACAAACTCTCTGAATACACTTGGTACAAATCATTAGATCAAGTTGAGTGGATAAAATGTGGTACGGGCTATGAATACAAAGTGAAGTTGGAAGATGTTGATCATTATTTGAAATTGGTTTGCATTCCCGTAGAAAACAGAAAGAGAGGACCAATGGCAGAAGCCGCCTCACAATCAAAAGTTCAATATATGAAAGATTTTTCAACTTTTCCTTTTCACAAAAGGCATGAATTTACTAAAAGTTATTTGCAGGATTTCACGTGAGTATTTTTTTCAAATACAATACTAATGGTTCATTCAGAGAAGCCAACTTAGCTCACGAATATGAATAACTTGCTCTTGAAGTCAATTCCAGAGTATGCACTCATACCCCCAATTTATCTCAACAAGTTTTGTTTATATATGTTCCATTCTGTTGAACAGAATTTATCTTCACTTGAGCTTTGGTTTGCATGAATTAATATATCAGCGGTAACTGTAGTACAGCATCGATTATTCGACTTCCAGATAACCAGTCAATAAACCCGTTTTCTGAACACCCATTTCTTCCAATTAATTCAGACAATTAATGCTCTATTGTATACTTCCAAAGCTGCTTGGAATGTGATGAAGAAGTTATCCACAGCTAGAACAATAAAAATACTGGCCTATTATTCAATAATTTATTTGTTAGTGCTTCATTGAGATATATAAAAAATATGTTCCTAATTTGAAAACAAATCTGGCCCTGATGACGTTTCAATGTTTTTAATCAAGAAAACACCCCATTTTACAATAAAGTTTCCACATATCTAATAAATCTTTCAACAACCATAATCTGACCACTATAGGAAAAATAACTTATCTTGGATTAATGATTGATTGAGCTGGGACCATCTAAAGTTAAATTTTGTCTCCTATGATTTGCAAGTTCTACCATTATACCATGCTAAAGTGGCCTCTAGATAACGCTGTGGTATTTTTGGAAAAGAAAGGTTTGAGATTTCTACTTCTCCATCTTTATACAAAACCTTCCTTTATTAATCTCTCTTGAAAATATACTCCTTTCAATTTGAACTGTGGCATTACAAGGTTATATGTTTATTATGCCTTGATTGATTCACACTTGGTATAAATAGTATTAGGGAGGTATGCGGCAAACAATTTTTAAATTCTGTTTTCATTTTACAAAAACGAGCTGTAAGATATTTGTGTTGAGGAAAATTGTATGAAACTTGTAGAATTCTTTTCAAAAGGAATAAAATTCAACTGTATCTTTTTCTTTTATATTTGAAATGTCATGTCTGATAGACTAAAATAAGAGTTAGTTCTATCAGAATCGAATCAATTTACAAGACAAGCACATCAACTTAACATACCATGTTCCCTAGTGGAATATTCAATTGAGTATACGGGAATAAAAATATATAACAATCTGTCTTGAGGAAATACTAACAACTTATTAAAATTCAAGAAAAACTTGATACCTACTTCATGGTTCTTGCTAAATGAGTTCTTTGACAATATTTTAGAGGTTTGAAGAGTGTTTGTTTTTTCTGATTTATTGGCGAATCATTTAAAATGCGTATTATGGAAAAATTAGTAAATATTCGTTTTGAGGGCACCCGGCGATTTTGAAAAAACTTTGAGTGTACTTACGTATTTTGATGCATAGATTACGAATCCGAAAGAAAAAAGCGGCGCTCTCCCTATTTACAAAGTTACGGCCCTTCAAATTTCAGAAAAGGGCAACTTTTCAGCCTTCTTTTTCACAAGACAAACTATTTAAAAACACAAGCATTTATTCACTAGGTCACCTTTACACCTTATTCCTCCTTAATTGACACTTTTCAATTCAACAATCAACATTTTTCTTATAAACTTAATTTAAAAACGAATGCTTGCACCAGTCGTACCAACTATGCCATTAACCTTAAAAACAAAAAAAAAACGAGATATATAACCAAAAAGAAGCTCCATTTTTTAACATTTTTATTGGAAAAATGTAGATTGTTGAAGTGAAAAGTGTCAAGGAAGGAGGAGTAAGGTGTAAAGGTGACCTAGTAAATAAATGCTTGTGTTTTTAAATAGTTTATCTTGTGAAAAAGAAGGCTGAAATTTGAAGGGCCATAACTTTGTTAGAACGGGGAGAACGCCGCTTTTTCTTTTCGGATTCGTAATCTACGTATCAAAATACGTAGGTACACTCAAAAAAAATTTCAAAATCGCCGGAAATATAAACTTCCAACTCTCGCCCATATGTAGAGAAAATCAGTTTTTATCAACTTTTCTGAGAATTTTCACCTTTTTTCCAATCCCAGAAATATTAAAAAATGTAAAAAAGAACTTTATACAGATGTAAAAATAGAAAACCCAAAAGTTACTAAGTAAATTCATAGTGTTTTTCACAAAAAACCTCATACCTAATAATGTGACCTGAATAAATAACTTCAAATGTATTCTGAAACATTTTTCAATGCAAAGAAATTCATACACATTGGAACACTATTTTGCACTACACTTAACAGAGGTGTGAATTTTTACTTTTTATTGACAAATTATTTGACTTGTACATATTAGGTATGTACTGTCATTTCAATTCTTCAGTTTTTATTTTTTTTTACCACTCCTATATACATGTATAAATGTTTAACGGGAAATAAAACTATTAGTATTAACTTAATTTCTTACAATTATTCTGTCTTTCAGTTATCACAAATAAAATTACTAATATTACTGAATACTGTTCAAGGATCTTTGCTTGTGGCCTTCACAATTTTTCATTTTCCATACCTACGAGGACCTGACTGCCTAGCAAAAGTTGACTGCCTAGTATAAATTGACTGCCTAGTAATAGCTCTCTCTTCTCTGTCCTTTAGGGGAACTTGAAAACAGTCCTTTCCGTGAGACGTTGAAGGTAAATCTAATGGGTCAACCTTCTGAACTATCTGATTTAAACTCTTCATTTTATCTTGCTGTTTATGGTAATGTATAGATATGCAAAGGGTATAAATGAAAAGATCTGCTCCATTGACCAAGGTTAAAACCAAAATCGCTATGTGGTATTGAAAACTAGAAGCAAACGCTATAATGACCAGTAAAATTTCAGTCACAAGATAGACGAAAATTTCTAGGCTTGCCAATTTTTTGAATGTGTCTTTTAAAAAAATTTGGTGACTCAGCTGTATGACAACAAAAGATAATACCAAAGCGCAAGTTAGGAACATACTGGCTTCTACGTTTTTGAACACTTTTTCCGAAAAGTATATTTCCATTCCTATAAGTACTGCATTTGTTATATTCATACACAATATTTTTATAGCGATCACTAGTCCACAAATTCTTGATGAGAAATTCATTTTTCAACTTATCCCTCAGATTCCACATTTAATCTTTATCTAACAACTCTTTTAACAATGAAAATGGCGAAGAATCACGCAGTGAGCGACATCTATGTTTTCATACGGATATATCCGGAAACGCCCGAAGGTACCGACCAGTGGCGTACTAATGTAAATTCAATTTACATTTGTAAAATATGCAAAACATGAATTATACAATGCCAAACTTTAAAAATTACTTGATTTGGTTTAAAATGAATTTAAGTTAAATATTTAGTTATGAAAACTGATCCGGTTTTATTACTGAAACAATATTCCAAAATAATTTTTCTAGCAACACTAATTTTTTACAGAATGTTCCAATTTTTTTTTCATTTTGCAATGAAAAATTCCAATTACTCAAGTGAACTTTGGTTGGTAATCCTAACCTCACAAATGAGAGTCGAATTTTTCAATGAAAAGTCAGTTTTTTATGGTGTCTCAATATTAATTTAATTCTCGCCCATAGAAATTTTGGGGGTTAGGGGTTCAGTACCCCCCTTAAACTTGTATGGACTGAACAGATTTCGTTGTTTCATGAATTATTTGAAAAAATCGATTTTCATTTTGTGCTTTCCAAAGACTGTAACTTTTTTGTGTGCAAATTTGCATTGATGTAAATTATATGTATACAGTTGATTCAGTAGGATGTCTACTGTTCACCTGCATACAAAATCTGGAAACAACTTCACAAACACATACTCTGGGGATGGGAGTGAGAGAAATAATGATGTTCTGAAAAGGTGCATATGACATGCCCCAGGTTCAGGTGAAAATCACCTTACCTCTTGCCTCTCAATGAATCTTCTAAATGGAAGACGTTGCACAGGCGTCTGACTGACGTGAAGCAGTAACTCGTCTTGATAATGCCATCTGAGATGATGGCGAAACGTCGACTATCGAATAGTACACAACGGATGAACACCCGGAAAAACAACACATCATATATATATATATATATATATATATATATATATATATATATATATGGACAGGAATATGTTGAAATTATTCTTCGGGTGTATTGTCATCCCCGATGGGAATGAATTTCGCAACGTTTCGACAAAATCACATTTGTCATCATCTGGCGTTTAATTTTAACAGAAAAAGGTTAATATTGATACTTACACTAAATATAAAAAAATATATATAAGAACACTGTATGAAATAATTGTAGAAAGTTTGTAAAAAATCTTTGTCGAAAGATTGAATTTAAATTGACTTAATAGTTATCAAAATTGATATAACTTTGTTTAACAATTTTGAAAAACAAATAGTTGATGTTCATGGAAATATATAGTTATGTTTGATTTATAACATGATTTATGTCAATTATGTTTTGAAATAATAATTATTTTATTTTTAGATTCAGAGTTGTCTCATATAATACTCCTTCCAAACGATACACCCAGATGGATGAAAAGTACAGTTACTGTGATCCAACATTTCTATCAATTGACTACCGAACATTAGTATTATTCAAAGAATTATTAGGTAAATCTGTTATATCTATTTATTTTATTTATTTCAGTCATCTTTACAAACATATCAGGAAAGTACCAATAAGTAGGTAAGTCTAAAAGCTGAGTACAATCCAAAAAAATTCAAATGACCCAAAACTAATAATTATAAAGAGTCAATTATCAGCTACAATGTACAATTTTGGGCTTCAATAACAATATCAGTTCCTTTGTATCAGTGTTGAAGAAGTCTACATCTAAACTTTTGCTGAAATAAATTGTATTTTTCCATTGTTGTCTTTAGAGACGAATATGAACTTGGCTCATTGTGACAAAGAGCAGTAGAAATTGTTGTTACCTTATGCTTTTCTTGTATGCGCTTCTTGGAAAATTAGATATATTGAAGTTCCCAAGTAGTATTATTTCATAATTAATTAACATTATCCGATTATAAAGATGAAAGAACTTTATCTGTTGAAGTATTCAGAGGGAAATAAACAACACCTACTACCTATATAAAATGGCACTATTTTGCGAAAACATTCGTTTCAACTGTGTGAAAGAAAGCTATTTTTCGGGTTTTATGGCCGTGGTCTGCTGGTTTTTATGCATGACGTTTTGTCTACTAGTGCGGTAGAAATTGCCTCTTCTTTTTTATTGAAATTATCCCTGTGTTTTTGAATTCATATTGCCTCTCTATGTTGAGTAGTAGTAGACGAAACGTCAGGAAATAAAAACCTGCGGCCACGGTCAAAAAAACACGGAACATAGATTTCACACAGTTATCTCCGGCCGTGAAAGGTTACATTCTTGAATAATTTCAATGCTGAGTGGGATTGTAACCTCTAGAGTAGAATAAATCCACCAAAAAAACGTGTCTCACACACCAGAGTAGTAACACTTTTCTCTCAGCGTGTTTTGGCAGTCAAGTTAGTTTCGTGGAAGAAATATTTTTCTTTTTTGTTGGTAACCATTTCAATATTTTTCTTTACTTCCCATTTTACAGGCTTCAAAGCGGACATAATTTGTTTACAAGAAATACACAAGAAAATTTATAAAAATTACTTCAGAAGGCAATTCCAGATTAATGGATACTATTGTTATTATAATAGCAGTCAAGTTTCAGAAGGTTTTGGCTTGTTCATTAGGCAGTGGAATTTCAGGTAGGTTTATGACATTGTTCTTTTCTAATTCAAATGTCAACCACGATTCACAATTAATGAAGAACTAGGATTAATATTTTCGTATTGTAAGATTGAAACAACTGATACATTTGCACTGTGTGAACACGCTGCAGTGCATGGGAAGTATTTGTGCATCCTTTTTTGCAATCTCAAAATAACATTTCCAGTAGTTCATCTAACCATATTTGTATGTAGTTAGTTGTAATCCTTTTGAAAGTTTACAAATGCTGCTTCGTCATTGTGGATAGCTCCTCTGCCACCAGTGCTGTTGACAATGAAATCAACATTATCGTTGACAAACTGCAGAAAAGTACCTTCATTTTTGTCCGATTTTCCATAGCCACTTAGTTACAATATTATTTATTAACTTATTTGGTAGCCAGTCGGTAGCCAAGCGGTTCGGCGTGGGTGCTTTGTTCACTCACTCGAATTGACTGCCGTGTTGGTCGGTGATTCAAGCCCTAGTCTGAACGATCGATCTTCACTTGCTACCGTCCAACCCGTGTTAGGAATCACACGTTAAAAGGTAAGACCTCGTTAATCCTTAGCTCGCACAAGTTTCGACTTCTGAGGGTTGTCGTTCGTAGGGGTGCGACAGCTGGTTAACGGAAAAACAGAACTATAGAGCTGTAGGGCTTCTTCAAGGTGGCATGCGACAAATTGATGTAGCTCTTCGTTTGGGGGTCTTCCAAAGTGTGATCAGTGGATTGTGGCGGCGTTTCCGTGAAACTGGCAGTCCAGCCGAACAACATCCAGAGCGAGGACGCGCTACAACTGCAGTTCAAGACCGATTTTTGGTCTTAACTGCAAGAAGACAACCGACAATCACAGCACCTGAGTTGGTTAACGTGTTGCAGCAGACGCACCAGGTAACCATTGGTCGTGATACTGTCAGAAATCGACTGCATGAAGCAGATCTCCACAACAGAAGGCCACTTAGATGTCCACCTTTGTCGAGAGGCAATCGCGGTAGAAGATTAGAGTGGTGTCAAGAACATCAAAACTGGGATGCAAATGATTGGGCCACAGTTTTGTTTACAGACGAATCCAGATTTGGATTTCATCCAGATTCTCGTCGAGTAAGACTGTGGAGACGACCTGGAAATAATGAACGTTTGAGACACGTCCAGGAAGTCCACACATACAGAGGTGGTACAGTAATGCTATGGGGCGGAATCATGATCGGCGGCAGAACCGATCTCGTTTTTCCAAATCGCTCCCTCACAGCTCGACAGTACCTCGACACCATTCTTCTACCTATCGTACGTCCGTTTGCTGGTGCTGTTGGTGAAAACTTCCACCTAATGCACGATAATGCTCGTCCACATGTCGCGCGTCCAGTGACTGACTGGCTCACCAACAAAGGAGTTGATGTATTGCCATGGCCAGCACAATCACCGAACCTGAATCCCATCGAGCATGTGTGGGACATGCTTCAACGAAGAATTACTCCGCATATGGGGAACATTCACACAACGTTTCGATTGAGAGAGCTTTTAATCGCTGAATGGGCAAATGTACCTCAACAAGACATTGACAATCTCATTTTGTCGATGCACGATAGATGTAGGGCCGTAATAAACCAGCGTGGAGGCCATACTTTGTACTGATTCCAATTTTTTTTGTATTATGATTTTTTTTCGGGGTGCTAAAGAAGAGCCATTTTTTTTTTAGTTTTGCTTATATGCGCACTCAGTATTTTTGACCATTTAATAAATTTTGTTGTAAGTTACATTCGTTTAATAATCACCCGTCAACTTTTTTTCCCTAAAGCGACCAAAAAAAAAATTATTGCCATTTTTAAAAATATCCCTAGACTTTTCCGATGTGTATATATATATATATATATATATATATATATATATATATATATATATATATATATATATATACATATATATATATATATATATTTGAAGGACAGTCTTTGCTGACTAGTTAGAAACAAAACTTAGAAACTATCTTTGGGTGATCAGCAAGAACGGAAGTGTACTCTTTCTTATAACACAAGTTAATCCAATATTTCGATAAGCTACAAAAAAAAATGTGATGCAATAATATAAATGTTACAAAAAGGCTCAACTTACTGTTGGTGAGGATGGCCGTGTCGAAAAGAATGTTACATTTAAACAGTTGAAACATGTCAATAAAATAAAACAAGTTACCACATTAAAAGAAAGTTATGACTCTTCACTGATACAAGGAAGCTTATTTACATAATAAAATCGTTATATGGTTTGAAATTATAATTTACTGGTAAATATAAATTTAAATAATCTTCCTTGTATCAGTGATGAGTCATAACTTTCTTTTAATGTAGTAACTTGTTTTATTTTATAGACATGTTTCAACTGTTTAAATGTAACATTATTTTCGACACGGCCATCCTCACCAACAGTAAGTTGAGCCTTTTTGTAACAAAATTTATATTATTGCATCACATTTTTTTTGTAGCTTTTCCTTGATAATGACAGTAAATATTTGAATAACTTGTGTTATAAGAGTACACTTCCGTTCTGCTGATCACCCAAAGATAGTTCCCCACTATTCATTAGTTTCATTCCTAACTAGTCAGCAACGACTACCATTCGCCACTTATGTTTCGCTTGCGTTTACGCAGCTATTTTTATCAAGTACTTTCTTGGTTTTTCTCATTTTGTCTTCAATCGAGGACCGCCTGCCCGGTACTGACGATGCCCAATAGGCTGAAACAGATGTCTACCGGTGGCTCTTAAATTGAAATCAATATGAGAATGATCAAAAAGTATATATATATATATATATATATATATATATATATATATATATATATATATATATATATATATATATATATATATATATATATATATATATATATATATATATATTCACTTGCCTTTAGACATGTGCATTCAATGCATGTACAGTTTGGCCAAGAAGTCCAAAGTAACCCTAATTATTCATATATATGGGATCTGATCAAAAGAAATGAAGATCTCAAAAATGAATTTGTGAAAATGCCGACTTCTCTTCAAGTAACCGTACTCAGACATTGGAAAAAGAAGTATTATGTGATTGTTGGCAATACTCATTTTACCGATAAGCTAGAGTCAAATCATTTGAGGTTATTGCACATCAACATGACTACAGGCTATATGGAAACTTTGAAGAGAACTTATGAAGAGGTGGGTACTTTATTGAACTTCAATTTGGATGTTAGTTTTATCAACATATTTTTCAGAATGGTACCAAGGTAGCTGTGATACTATGCGGTAATTTCAATAGCCAACCTGATCAGTCGTTATATGAATATGTAACGAAAGGAATGATCGATCCAGCTCATGAGGATTGCTTGAAAGGTAAAATATCAATGAAATTCCAATAAGGAATAAAAGTTTCATAGAATGATTTCACAGGATTTAATTCAGAATTGTACGTCACTGATCGTTCACCTATTGGCGCCTCTTTTCTATATCACTTGTCACCGTTTATAGTCTTTTTTTTTATTCATACACTATGAAACTTGGTTTAGAAAATACCGTTACTCAATTCAGATTGTTCCACAAGAAACTGATATGTATACGAAGTAAGTTGGTTGCTAAATGAACTGTAATACGTTAAATTAGTTAAAAAAAATTGCAAAAAATATTTTTACCATAAGTGTACTGATGAAAGTTTGAGTGGTATTCAAGAGAGAAAAAGAGAAGTTCCTTTATTGAATCTGAAGAATATACATTCCAGCCAGTTTCACAACAGTCACCAGTTTTCAACATCACAGATACAATGGTTGATATTGTTATATGTATGTTTATTACCACATATAAATAGTAAGCTATGGTGGTTGCCATAACGAAGATAACAAAAAAGAATATATAACTGGAAAGTACATACACTGTTATAAAACTGAAAGATTGCTGTTCCCAAAGGCTTATAACATGGTGTCAGAAGTGGGATATGTTCATAAAGACACTTCCTACACCTGAATTTTTGTAATTTCTTCATAGCGTTGACTCCTTCAGATTTCAGTGTTTTAGAAAAATTCCATTTTCTTTACAATAAAAATTGAAAAATGTTTTTGAAAATTTGCAAAGTCTAAATATCATTAGAAGAGTTGATTATCCTATCAATTAGGTATATAGTTTGACTTTGACTTTGTATTGATACAAAATCACTCAGCAAAAGAGTACATCTCATCATTCTCATAAGTAACGGTATTGTTAGTAGAGTTACTGGAAGAAGTATTTTTTTGTAGTGTATGTATGATGTTTGTACTTGTTTTGTAAAATCTGGAGAGGATTCACATATTAAAGAAACACAACAAACCTACGACAGTTAAAAATTGAAAATGACAATGGATGAGTGAGAAATATGAACAAAATATATGTTGTGGAATATAAACGATCGATCTTATCACAATTTTTATTGAAGGAGCTAATTTTATTAAATAGTCAAAGACAGAGGACAAATCTTGTCGGCTGTCAATGTTAAAGCTTGGCTTTACTACTGATTGCTTTGGGAAACCTCGTTTATCTTTGATATTCGAAGATGTATTTCTCTGTCCTACCCCTAGATGGCGTCATTGTCGCCCTTATTCACTCAGACTTGTCCTTTGCAGCAATGCATTTGAGGATCACATTTATCTTGTTTCAGTCAGTGAAAATGGAATGATAGCAATGTATCACTGTTTGGGAATGGAAAGTGCCTGCGGAACTCCAAAGTTCACAAATTATACGAAAGATTTCAAAGGTTGTTTGGACTACATATTTATTGAAAGTGAAAAGTTGAAGGTCCGGCAGGTGATTCCAATGACAGAGGAAGAAGAGTTAGCCAAGCATGAGGGCCTGCCAAATGAATACTTTCCGTCAGATCACCTTCCCTTAGTGGTGGATTTGAAATTCAAATTGGGGCCGTGGGAATTGGATTGAAAGTTACATGTATATTGTCGTCTGATCTATTGCTGTGGTATTTTAGTTGTGCCTGAAATTATTATTGTTAACCAAGAGGTGTTCTATTTTTGATATCAATTTTCTGTAATGAATATTAATGTGTTTACATTTTTGTATGTCCCTTAGTAGTTGATTTGAAATTCAAATCGGCGCATTTGGGTTAAAAACCATTATATTGTCGTCTGATCTATTACTGTGATATTCTAGTTGTGCCTTAAATCGTTATGGTTGATCATTAGGTGTTCTATTTTTGATATAAATTTTCTATAATGAATATTAATGTGTTTACATTTTTATATGTCCCTTAATAGTTGATTTGAAATAAAATCGGCGCATTTGGGTTGAAAGTTACCATTATATTGTCGTCTGATCTATTGCTGTGATATTATAGTTGTGTCTTAAATCGTTAATCATTATATGTTCTATTTTTCATATCCATTTTCTGTAATAAATATTAATGTCTTTACATGTTTTTATGTGTAATGTTCCTCCTATAATATTTTCAAAAGAACATGAGAAATTTTTCAACAGGCTTTGAAAAAAAAAGGCTCCAATATACTTTCCTAGTATGTATATATGAATAAGCGTCTAAGCTATATGCATCCATTTACAGAATCCAACTCCGCTTTGATTTGCGTAAGCGACTTCTAGGGTGTTTAATTTCGATTAAATAGTAGACAGTAAATGACTGCTGACAATATGAAAATTATTTTCTGATCGTTTTGTTGTGAGGCTAAACTGACTTCAAAAAGAAAGAGAGAGAGATCAAACTAGACTGTGATCTGGAGTTAACATCATCAGGAGATGACTAAAAGCCTGTCATCTGACTTGGTAGGACTTAATGTTTGAATAGACTATCATAAACTGATATCTGTCGGAGAAATTTGCGACAGAGCCAGATTTGTCCCTCTGTGAGAAAAATATACTAAATTTACGCAGCAACTCATCATAATTCTACACCTGCATAAAGTTCTCCATTACAAATTTCAATTTTTTTCAGATTGTGGAAAGTGAAAAAATCAATAAAAACTCTAATTCTTCTAACTTTTGTTCAGTGACACTAGATTTGATGTAGGTGGGTTAAGTCTGAAATAATTTTTTTTTATTGTGAATAAAGTACAGATAGTGTGTAATGAGTGTTAAACTGCTAACAGAGAGCATATTTATACCTATCAATATTCTGACTTTATAGAAACTGCTTGTTTTTTCATTGGCAAAATGTTCAAAGTCATATGAATAATAATCAACTGTTGAGTGTAGTAGCAAAGTCTATAATCGCACAGACATTAAACTGAAAACCATCAATACTATATAGATGATTTTCTATGAGTGATATCTTTAAATATCTTAACACTACTAAAGCTCAAAAGCATACTGTGAGGGAAGAACATTGTTCAGTTTGATGTCGATAGTCTCGTGCTAGGAATCGCACGTTGATAATAATAATAATAAACAGCTTTATTTCACAGTAGATTACAAACTTTTATTGCAAAAGGTCGGTAACATAGAATGAAATGGCATCAAACAAGAAGGTACAGATTTTTTTGTTATAAATATTTTTATATGAATGTTCCAGTAAGATATGTGTTCAAATCATAGGGCTCTAAGTCTATGAGAAATTTTTTAGTTCTCTTTTGAAAACTCCAATTTTCTTTGTTCACTTTGATCTGTTAGGAAGATGGTTGAAAAGCCTAATAGACATATAGTGGGCGCTTTTTTCAGTTACTGTTAGTCTATGAAGGGGATGCATATATTCATTTATTCTAGTGGGATACTTATGAGCAGGTATATTCTCAGTGAAGAGGTGTGAATTTTTATAAATGAACATTAGGCATTCATAGATATAAATCGCGTAGATTGTCATTATATTGGTGGATTTGAATACTGTTCTGCAAGTTTGATTATAATCTAAGTTGTTGATTCCTCTTATTATTCTTTTTTGAACTATGAAGATTTTTTCAATATTTCGATTGCTACCCCAAAAAATAATTCCGTCTCGAGCAACCGATTCGAAGTTAGCCGTGTATATTGTTTTTACAGCCTCGTGCAGATATTTTCATGTAACTCTAATCCCGTACGATATTCCACTTAGTTTGTTTGTGAGGTTATCAATATGAGAAGTCCAATTCATATTCTCGTCTATGTGGATTCCTAAAAATTTGGTGTTGTGGGACAGTTCAAAAGAAGAGTTTTGAAGGTCCACCCTAACTGGATAATCAATATTGTCTTGGTTTGTTCTAAACAAAATCATATGTGTCTTCGATTCATTGAGTACAAGTTTATTTTTATTGAACCAGTCCTTAGTTTTGTTGAATAGATCTGTACTATTTGCCATCATCTCTGGGAAGGTTTCACCACCTGATAACAGACTTGTGTCTTCTGCGAAGATAGTTTTGAACTAAGTTGGTTTAGGTTTAGATTACATAAGTCGTTCAAATAAATGACAAACAAAAGAGGGCCGAATGCTCCCCTGCAGAATTCCCACGTCTGTGGATCTGTGTTAAAAGGTAAGACCTTAATAATCTTTAGCTCACACAAGTTTCGACTTCTGAGGGTTGTCGTTCGTAGGGGAGCGACATCTGATCAATGGAAAAATTGATTTTTCAACAGTATCCTTCATTCTTCGTACATAGTTTGAGAAATGATCAGGTTTTCTTCATCTTTAGTACTGCGACTATGTATATCAGACACTACAGAGTAATTTTGAATGTTTTGTTTGATATATAATAGCTTGACAAAAATGACCAGAGTAAAGGTTGATTAATTTCAAGTTTTCAAAGATTGGCATACAGGAGTCTTTGAAATTTTCTCCTTCAATTGATCTTATTTTCCTGAACGACAAATACTGCATTTAGGTGAATCTGTCACGCTGAGCTCCAAACAGGCAAAAAAACATATCTAATGATAGATTCAAACAATGCTTTTCTTATGGTAAATACAGCACTTACATCTATACCTAGACGTTTGGTGTGCAGTATATCTGGATGGTTTTGTATATGGTAATTATATTATAGTTTCGAAAATTCAAGATTTTATTTTTATTTTATTCAGCACGAGCTTGTCTACCAAGAACGAGGTTTCTGCTTGTTCAATAATTTCCTCAAGGATCAGAACTAAACACTCCTCTTCACCGATACTGATGCCAAATGTGGTGTCATCAACAAACATAGTTGCCTCTATATTTGAGGTGAAAATATTTGGTAAATCGTTTATATAATTTATAAAGAGAAGAGGGGGCCCAATATTGATCCCCGAGGAACTTCTCTTTAAATTGATTGAGGAGTACTTCTCTGATCTTCAATACACACTACTTGAGAAAGGTTAAATAGAGGATTGGATCAGTTTCAGTGCAGTTTTTGCAATTAACTTCTGTGCTACGCTTTTCACACTCACTGTTGTTTTACAATATTAAAAATTTTGTTGTACCTTTTATCTTGAAGGTCTTTGATAATTATTATGTTCACTATTATCTTGGAATAGTCAATAAGACAGAGAACAAGTCGAACTTTGTAACTTTATTACAAAAAACCTATTTTGGATATAATTTCCACACAATCCTCAAAACATATAACAAAATATATCAAAATTCGAATGCAGAGAACGCTGATAAAATTTCCCTGAGGCGCATTCAGAGTATCACAAGGTCAGATTACAAAGTAAATTCATAAAGTTTCTGTAAATTCAATAAAAATGATCGAGAGCGATTGAAACAGTAACAGTAAATGCAACTCTCGGTTCGAGATAAATTAAAATATTCATTTACGGGCTTCGGTTTGAAGTAAACTATGGCAGGATCAAAAAGTTTACCTCATGTTTATTCAATCCTAGCAAGTAACAAACTACAAACCGCTAGAATCCTAACTTTTTTCACTTCTAGTTGGTTTCCTGGATGGACTACTTTCATCTTTTTTTGTTGATTCTTTGGCTTGGTCACTATCTTGGTCTTCTCTTTTCACATGGACCTCGGTACCCTCAATTGCTTTCGGTACAATGGGTATATAGGAATCTTCCTTCTCGGAGTGGTAGATACTCTTTGATTCTTTCTTCTCTTGTTCTGATTGCCATTCCACCTATAGAACAAGCAGATCAATTGGTTGATTTTTCAAAAAGTTTAATATTGCTCAACTAACCTTCTGTCTGTGCTGTTTAACATGATCTTCCACCTTGTCCAAAACCATTTTTTCAGTAAGCACTCCATCCTCAGAAGCATAAGCTGCAGCTTGCCAAGCTACTCCCAACTTAGCAATTTCTCTCCCAGACATGCCTTCAGTCATTCGGGCCATTTTACTACACAGAGCACTATAATCGAAGTTATCAACCTTGAGTCTCCTGAAAAAACAAATGTCAATAAATTACTTTCCATTGGCACCAACCATGTTTCAATCCCTCATCATTTAAAGAGAAATATCATATTAATTCAGGCTTCCCCAGGCTTCAAACTGGATGTGGTTTTGGGTTTTTAGATCATCGTCCTGGCATACAGGTATATTTATGATGAGTACTCCAAATGAGTACGAGAATTAACCCCGAACATAAGCCAAAGCAGGATCCAACAGCAAAGGCCTCCAAGTTTGCTTGCTTGAATTTGTTCAGCTACAATTTTTGAAATGTCATTAACAAAATTGATGGAGTTTATTCAGAATGGGGCTTTGAAAATGATCTCTTTTCAAAAGATTTTCACCCTTATCATAAGCAAACTGTAGGCCCTAATTGTTATTTTTTAATATCAACCTTGAGGTCACTGAAAGTGGTCAACTTTTGCACTGTTAAAAAAATCACACCTCAAACAGTAAGACCTTATTAATACATGAATCAACAACAAGACTCAACATTATTTCAATTTGTACTACACATATGTACTGTACACTTGTAAATAAGACTTTCCAATGAAATTAAAATTCAAATAATTATAGATAACAGTTGTACCTTTACCTTTTTCCTTCAGTAGCAGGTTCCAGAACGAATTTTTGGAAATATAATCTAATAAGCCTCTCTCGTTCTTCCAAACCAGGTAGTCCAAATTCCACCATTTCATCTAAACGATCATTGACTGCCCAGTCAAACTGTTCAGGAGTATTCGACGCTAATACCAGCATGAACTTTTGACTCTGTTCACCTGTACGATACAAAAAGGCGTTGAGAGTGGCTCGCAAGTCTTCGGATATGTTTTCTGATGAGCGTTTTCTCAAAAATGCATCTGCTTCATCGACGAATAATAAGAGTCCTACGAAAATTATCAATTTATGTAATATAGTAATTTGGAGGGGTTTGCATTGAAGTATTACCTTTCCTTGTACTGTTTGCCCAGTCGAATACTTTATGTACAGCTGTTACTCCATCTCGTCCCATTGGTGCAATATCTCCTCCTGTAAGAATAGCGTAATCCATTCCAGAATGTTTAGCTAGTTTCTGGAAAAAAATAGTATTGAAAAAGTCTGTGAATATTGCTGTCTAACTTCACGTTTTTAGTTTTGGAACTGAACGTCATAAGTTGAGCAGGAAAAATAGATATTTTGAAGGCAAATTTGAAACATTCACTTCTACCAATTATAACACACAGTAAGATCCTACGAATGCCTGCAGAAAAACTGCTTCTCTGGCTAGTACTACTTTGTATTTTATCTCAAAGACATTTGTGAAGTTTTCTCACAGAGATGCAGATTATTTACATTTGACCATTTTGTTACTGAACATTAATTATGTTTATTTTTCATCTCGGTTAAAGCAGAGATCAATGCCAAAGTGAAATTTTGAATAAAGCTATCAATAAAAAAAATCCGATTTGAACAATAATGCAAATTATAATGAAATTTGTCAATTAAGAAATCTGGCAAAACAATTTTCTGACCGAGGTCTTTAAAGCAATTTAGTAAAAAACTGTACATCACATCTTTATAAGAAAAGTATTTGATTAGGGTAGAGGAATGTTCAAGATGACTAGGATTCAAATGCTTTTCAAAAATATCTCATAGTATCATTATTTCATACATGTATCATTGAAGTGAATTAGTTTAGATTTTTAATCTTTTTTTTTGTTAATGATAGTAACAATGGTTTCTTGGAATATATAGTGTTGTCACTGAACAACTTCTTTCTCATAATCTATAACATACCTTTGCAAACATCGTTTTCCCTGTTCCAGGCGGTCCATGCATAAGGATATTCCTATACATTCCTTTATTCTGTTTTGTATTCTTTGTTGCTATAGCTACATCTCTCAACCTCTCTTCCAATTTTGGAGCCAAGATGATACCAGACAGTGCATTTTGCTCTGAGTGCTTCAATTTTTTCAGAGTTTCAATGGGATGCTTAACAGATTCCAAGAGAGAAAATCTAGACGTTTCTCTTACCAGAGAAGGTTTACCTGAAACCAAGTAATAAGCATGTTGCATGGAAACTGAAAAGATACGAGTTACCTAATCTTGATTCAATGTATCTAGCTGTAACGCTTGTTGCCCCTTTGGCAGAATATACTCCCAAAGCTAATAGAGTTAAACCTCCAGCTGCCGTGAGAACTTTGTTCCAGTCGGTGAGTAAGGCTTGAGCTCCTGAACCTAAAACTGTTCCTGCTGTTCTGAAACAGAAAACAATTAGTCAACTTCCATACATGGTGTGGGGATATTTAATTTCTCAACTATATGTGAAACTTTTTGTGCTAAAATGTTTTACATTTCCACCTCATTTCACAGAAACAGCAGAACTTCAGGAAAATTAATTGTTTTGTTGAAGAACACAGACGTTGAAGGTCTTCATTGACATAACTTCACCTTTCTAGTTAAGAAAGTACCCAGCTTTTAGAGATTTATTCAACAAGATATAAAAAGGTGTACCTTGAAACACAATGACATTTTTTCAAAAAATACCAAGAAATTTCATCGTTTCTCAGCTTAATACTTACTTTATACTCTCTAAAACTGTTATACGGTTTTCTTCTGCTTTTAATCGTATTTGTTCCAATGTCAAATCTCGGTTTTCTCTATCGATCTTAGCTTTTGCTTTCAGCTCTGCTTCGACCTTCTTCATTTCATTTTTGTGCCTCAGTTCCATTTCATGTTCTATGGTAGCTTTCCGCATAGCTTCTTGTTTTGCTACAGATTCTTCTTGTCTCCTCAGATTCTCTTCGTTCATCCTCTGTTGCTGACCCAATTGATCATCATAGCGTTTTCTAGACAGCTGATCCTGGTATTGGGCTCTAGCTTGATGCTGCTTCGTTTCCTCTTGTAAAAGTTTCCGTTTTTCTTCCGCTTCTGCCCTCTTTGCTTCAATTTGCATTTGAGCGATGTGCGCTTCATATTCTTTGATTTTGGCCTGTTGTTCAATTTGACGTGTAGTTTCTTGAAGTTTTGAAAGTTCTAAAGCTTCTTTGGCATGCCCTGAAATACACACACGATTTATATCACTTTTATATATGATTCAGTATGGTTATCAATAAATCAAAAAACGTATTATAGAGTCTGACTGAATAACGAATCAGCAATGCTATAATTTATTAAATCTTCATTTACTATTTTAATTGATTCATCTCCATCCATTCATTCATTTTACAGAATTATCCACACATGAAATATTATTTTACAATGAACAGTAAAGTAATATATTACAGCAACTCACGCTAAAATACATATATAGTTGATGAGATTATGAATTGAATGCACCCTTCTGATTGGTTCGCAAGTTTGCTGAATCCTTCTGAACAACTCACCCCCATCCTCTAAAATTATAAATACGAGAGAACAAGTTTTGGAAAAATCAGTTTAGACCAAATCCACTGCCCTTAACTTTCCAAATAAGTTTGCAATGTTGACATGTTTTTAAAATTGAAAATTTCCCAAGTAGTTTCTCAAAAATGGAAAAAAAATCAAAATTGAATGTTTTCACGAGAAGTCTTGAAATAGAGTGAATGCCAGTTTCAACAGAATTCACTTGAATTATGTAATTTGTTTGCTCAAGCAGAATTTGACAACTTACTTGACTTCTCCAGTTCTTTCGCAGCCTGTGCGGCTCTCTCCAACGCAGTGGAGTCAAATCTGTATGCTTCCATAGCTTTTCGTTCAGCTTTTGTTAAATTAGGCTCTTTTGGGCCACCATCATCTGAACCACCGGCTCCTGTAGGATTACCCAACCCCATCTGAGACAAGTCGGGTACTTGATCTTTATTTCGTCCATATCCAAATATCCACGACATATCTGACTATTTTTAGGGGCAGTTGTGTTAATAAGTGACTTGAGGTGAAACCTTTGGAAGTTGAATGAATTATCATCAAATTTTGAGGTTATCGCTCCGCTACATGCGTGCCACACTTCTTCCTTAATCTCATAAAATAAAATCGGTCAAGGTCATTATTCATCCGCCAAAAAACATACCACAGTAATAAGCTTATATAGAAAAATCATAAATTTTGGTGATTGTTGATAATAAAAGTATATTTATAAAGGTATCTGTAATATTACTCTGTAATTAATATTGAAGGAGAATATCATCAATTTGTTTTTACTATTTGTTAGACATCTGACTTGTCCATTTCTTCCAAGTCTCAAGAGTATTATTATGTTTTTGCTCCTACATTTTCAGACACCCATTTCAATAATTTTGTGTCTCCGCTTGTAGTTTTTGAAGGCATTTAGTTGGGTACCTATCACATTCTTCTGGACATAATTTGGGTTGTCCATAAATTGTTTACCTCCAGTGATCCAGTGCCTCACATCCACAAAAAATATGACTTACTCTCCCTTTTTTCCTTTGTTGCACTCCATGCAGTTGAGATATCTGTAACATAGCCCTATTTTGTGTTCAGATGTCCTTTCAATAGATACTGCAGTGAGTAATCCTTCTGGTCTTTAATGAAACGATTTTTGCATAAAGATTCTTCTGTTTGGGCTTCCAGATGTATTTTTCCAGTACTATTTGTTTCACATTGACACCTTTCCTGATCTGGTCATAAATTATTACTTTTAGTATCTCCAGAGTTAGTTCTGGTTCAGGCTCGAATATGGAATTGATGATCTTGAATATTCCTGAAATCATTGAAACTTAGGCATCAAGAACCTAAGTTAAAAAACTATAATCCCTTCATATTAAGAATATAAACGTGTTCGTCCAGCCGGCTGATTATCTCATTATTCATGGCTTCCTCACAAATAAGAAGATGAATCACTACGTAAAAAACATACCACAGAACTCATAATTAATTATCATATCTTACGACTAGAACGAGTTTCACATATGTTGAAAGGACGAATCGGGTAATTGTTGTAACATTGTAAATGCTAGGAGTTCCACGTGGGGAGGTGAGACCTCGTTAATCTTCAACTCGCGCGTTTAGACTTCTGATAGTTGTAGTTCGTAAGGGGGCGACAGCTAGTTAATGGAAAACAGATTTCAACAGATCCATTCTCTCTAGTGGCACTTAAATCAATGTACATGGTATAAAAAAAGCAATGGGTTATGTTATTTTTTCTTTCCTCTTCTCCTCGAATCAGCGCATTTTTCAACGAATTAATTCATATTTATACAAAAGATAAAAACAACTTACACGAGTGGAAGTATAACAAGCAATATTATTTCATGACATCATAAAAATAATATTTTTCAACATGAGTAAACATCATGTATGTCATATAAGAAAAAATATTCTTTACAACTGGAGTAGCGTTTTCTAACGACATACGTGCCTTCTTCTTCTTACTTCCTAAATATTGACGTATAAATGTGATTAGCTCTCATTGCTCAAATATGGATCAGATTTCTGTGCCCATAAATTATCCAAAATAAAGACACCAATAAATACATAAGCCTGTTCTAGACCTAAGATATGTAATGAGTTCTGTGAAACATGTGTCAGAAGATGTCACTGTCACATCACTGTCACTGTCACTGTCACTGTCACTGTCACTGTCACTGTCACTGTCACTGTCACTGTCACTGACACTGTCACTGTCACTTGTGAGAAGTGTCAGTTTAATTGTTAATGTTGTTAGTAGTAGACAAATAGTGAAACGAAAAGTGAAAACGACTTCGAATTTTTTATTTTTCACTAAATTGAAAACAAAATGATGACAGGAGACGACAAACTATTTTTTCATAAAACCGTTCAGCATTTAGCAAGATCACTTGCTAATATCAAGGCTATTCCATGGGAAAAAGTATGCAACATAGTCATTAATCTTTGCACTTTTTCCATTACAGTATACTTTGGATCTTATTATTAGCGATTTCGTCATTTCTAGGTGCAAACCTTGTTCTCACTTTGTCCTTCAGAACTACAGAATGGAACATTGGTGATAAACTGCAGACAACAAGATGCAGTTATTGCTCTGGGAGTATTTCTGCTAGAATCAGGCCTCCAACACAAATCGAAAATATTACCCTATTTACTTCGTTTAGCCAAATCATTGGAAAAGGCTTATTGGCAAGATGAAATCAAATTAAATCCTACTGACCGTAAGAAATGATTTGTTTTGTAAACTAACGTTAGAGAACGTCTGTTGAGCGTTCCCCAGGGCTATGCATTTAAGCCAACTCTATTTTTGTGTATATCAACTCCATTTCTTCAATGCTTGGGAAAGTTTTTCTTGCGGTTGTTATATACTAATGAAATATTGACTACATTCTCTTGAGTGCATAATATTCTTTGTAATAATAATCAAGGCTCTATCATCCACTCTCTGGATAGTATTTACAAGGATCAAACATAACTACACATTTACCTACTCCTACTCCAAACAGTTCATCCTATTTTTCCTATTCACTGGAAACCTTTGAAAACATATCTTCTTTGAGATCCATATTACTTTGAATGTGTTTAATGGTCCTTGAATATGTTTATTTAATTTAGTTTTCCAACCAACCTTTTCATTTATACAGTTGTACAGAGGGCAAACTTCTAGAAGTTACTGCCTAAATTTAAAAAAAATATATTTGATATCAACAAAACATTTAAAAAATAAAATAATGAAACGAATTAGTGAGAGAAAATTGAGAATTTTTTCTCAATTCTGAAGATGCAGTCAGATTTTAATTTTGAAACGTTCACATAAATATGAATAAAATTCGTTACTCTTTTTTTATATCCAGAATCATCAAATACGACAAGTTACTACTGAAAGAACATTTTTCTTTGTGAAAAACATATTGAATGTAGACAGTAACTTATTGAGGTGAACTAGAAGTTTACCTTTTCCACACCTAAATGAAGTTGTTCACGTTCATCTATTCTAGGTATTCCCATAGCAGAAAAATTCAGTTTCTGCTTACACACTTTACTTTCTGACATAGCAGTGAAATGTGAAGATTCAAGAAAAGAAATTATTGATACACAAGTAGAATGTTTGGTATCTTTGACCAATCTAGTCATAAAAATGCAAGATCCAAACAACAGAAACAGTTCCAGTAAATTATTTTTGTGTAAGACAATCCTACCAGTACTGATTGGATTGGCGAGAGCTTTAGGACGGTTTTGTACAAGTGATCCACCACTTATAACTAGATTATTTCCCAGACCAGAGCCTCCTTTAAGTCAGGCTGCAGCTGTAGATAGAAATGCCTATAAGAGAAGCTTCAGCAGCTTTCGAAATATAATTCCCAGGAGTTTGTCAGGAAATCTACATGCTGCCGTTGATATTTTAGCTGTGACAGCGGTAATTTCTTTGTATAAGTATACTTTTAGTTATGAGTTGGGTGAGTCAACTATCAGTAATTTAAAGAAAAAAAAATAGCTTTTCAATTTCAAGGTACTATTTTCTAAAAATTATTTTTAGGGAACTTACGACACTACAGATGTAGCATTCAGCTCAAATTCATTGAAACGTGGTGGTTGTATTCAATATAATGTAGGTACTTATGACCCTAGGACATACTTCTTCTCGAAATTTGGATCCAGTTTCAATCAATTCCCCCAACTACGAATAACAGATTGCAATGACAAAAAACCTAGAATCATTTTTCCACAAGAACACTTGTCTACCATTCTGGCGCTGAGCAAAGAACTTTTGACTAAAGAGGTGCTGACGTTGCTTGATGAAGACTCAATGGAGATTAGTTCAACAGGGAAAATATTGATTTTTCCCTATAAAACTTTCTCAGAGACCATAAATCTGGTTATGGTTACACTTATGAGAGAGTTATTACATCCCCAAAAGGATTTGTCAGTTCCTTTTACAAAAGATGTCCAAGAGTTCGTTAAAGGTATGTATTTGCAGAAAATAGTTGTTATGAATGTATTGACACACTTTATGGTGAAGTTGACTCACATATAAGTAGTGCTTCTCAAAGATATACATAAAATATCAATGCATAGACTTATCACTTCAAACTTCACATTTCAGTTTTATACTTGATAATGGGGTTAAACCCGAAATCAGTCGTATAAATAAAAGTAACTAGTGGTAATTAGACAAAAGTGTTTTTATTCATTTCATTAAAGTGATTATAAATTACCACAAAATGAACAAGTCATCAATCACACATAATATAACACATAGACTTATAACGAATTTGGGTCAAGTAGTCAATCATATAGGTTTGTCGAATTCATCAATTCTATTTATCCTTCCATTCTATCAAATTCATCACTAAAATTTTCTTGATTTAACTTTCACCAACTTTAATGCATTTTCACACAATTCATTTTATAATTCATCAATATATAATGATAATAATTGATGTCTTTATTATTTTCTCTCATAATGTACAATCAGATACAAACATTGATGGTGAAAAAAATAAGAGATGGAGTTCAATTTTGAAGAAGGTGGAGTCTCTGCAAAACCTGTTCTTCCACTCGATATTCAAAAGGTCTCTGTAACAGCATTACATACAGAAGGGTTTCAAATACCTATACCAACATTAGGTAGCATTTTTCGGTAGTAAGGTAGATAAGACAAAAGTCCATTCTTCCTAAGTAACTACAGGAACAAGCAGCTGTAAACCAGAAGCAGCCACCTTTGAGAAATTCACTTTTGTCATAAAACACTGACCTACTTTGGTGAACCTAACAAAAATGTCGGCAATTTTTTTTTTGAAGGAAAGCTAAGATATAGCTTGAATTAGAATTGTCACCCACATTTTTTTTTTCAATGTAAAGAAAACATACATTATTATCTTTGAATTCCAATTTGATAATCTCACCTTAGATAAATATCAAGTGGGAAATGAGTATTGTACAAAATTTCTAGAAACTCATGTTGATGAAAACCATGTCTTGTCATTGAAAAGAAGGGTAGCGTCAGGTTGCTATACTGTGAGGATATTGTCAAATGAGCTTGATCAAACAACATATTGGCCAAAAGTACATACTTCTCACTTGAATAGTCTAATATCAAGAGCATTTTGGGGTTTCTGCAACTAAAATTCACTAAATTATGTTGTCATAGTACAAAAAAACTGTAAGATACTTATGCAGGGTTAAAGCAAGGGACCACATCTGTTAGATGTTAGAACGTTTTGATCATCACCGATTTTTTTTTTATCTTAGAACCTGTCTATTTGATGCATAACAAGGAACTGTCGCTAAATGATTCCGAGTCATTCTGACATATGATTACTCAAAACAACAATAATTTTTTGTCACTTGTCAATTCCCAAAATGACTCACAAGAAAATTTACTCATTTATGAAAATTCTGCAAAGTTAAGAAATTTTCTTATATCAAAAGTGTACACTTCCATTAAATGTTTTTCCAGATATGTAAACATGATAGCTTTGTCAATAAAAACTGTATTTTTTTAATAATAACACAGTTTCGATTTATTCGACACTGAGGACCAAATTTCAAGATAAACCAGGACTGTGACTCATGAAACTTGATCAACTTTTATATTGATTAACAGGCAATAAAATCGTAAGAATAAAATAATAGAGATTATTTTTAATGTAAGGTTCAATTTGATATTTGTTAGCCATGAGAAAGAAAGTTTTTGGCTTTCTACTACTCCATCTTGATAAAAAAATGTGGGAATCTTCCAAAGATGGAGTAGTAGAAAGCCAAAAACTTTCTTTCCCAAAAATTAATCATTCTAAAAATATAACCCCTTCACTTCAAATTGTTAGCCATCTTTTGGCAGATGGTCATTAGTTCAATCATGATCATGGATTATTTTCATTCGAAAGCTTCAGGGTTACAATGTTCAGTTGCTGAGTGTGTTTTCTAATGAGGAAGCTGGAAATTTCCTAGAAGATTTTTAGAAACAATCTGCAGTTTTGATAAACATGTTATAGTATTGATAATTTGAAGTATAGTATAGTTACTGAAAATATCTATTAAATTTTCGAAATTGAAGGACTCTACTTGAATGGTCAAACTGAGCTCCAAAGTAGGAACCATGATGCTAGTGAAAGAGAAGACAGGGAAAGCAACTATGCTTTGGTGAACAAATTCAAAGTAAATGTTATGGCAAACGCCGCTTGTGTCGATTTATTGGTATGGGCGATAGGGGATGAAACAGGTGAGTTTATGTAATAAAAGTAAATTATTGAAAATCGATGTTCTGGTATATTTCCTTTTTTGAAATATTTTTGGCCATATTACCTTATTAAGATCTGGTAGTTGTAAACATGGAAATATAATTATTTTGTCCTATGCAGTAATTTGATTGGTTTTAACATCTTTTATTATCAACACATAAATGTATTCAAAACATTTTATTGTGAAATGTTCACCTATATAATTTACTAAACCAACCACATATCTGAGCCAAACTTTCTTCTTTTTCAATTATTATTGGTAAAAATTACGAGGAAATATATATTTTGAAAGTATTTAGATGTTTTATAAAGCTTCATGACAATTCATTCACTATAAATATTTACAAATATATCTTTTTCCAGGATAATTCTTTGTTAAATTTAGATACTAATTACAATTCACAGTGCCGTTCAACATAATAAAGATCATTTGATCAATATAATCAAGCCAAAAATGAATATTGGAATGTTTTGGAAACGATCATCTATGTATGAGAAATTTAAAAATTTATTTTAATTTAATTTTTGTTGTTACACTTATTGAGTAATTTCACCTCATAAGTTTACATCTTTTTTTATGTAGCAATATATATATTTGTTGATATACATATTTCAATTTGAAATGAATATAATTTTTCATTATTAATATCAAAGTGTTTCAAATACATTTATTGTCAAATTTCACCAAAACATGATTATTCACTTAAACTTGTCTAAAATAATTTCAAGCTGGATTATTCATAATGGTGTTTTTAAATAAAGTGTTATTCATTTCAGTGGATTTGGAGTATAATTTCGCAACTTTGGTTCAATTCCTAATGATTGTTATAGGTGATTAAAGAAGTTTTGCTTTCTTTGAATTTTCATTAGATAAGTAGCTTTACCTTAGTTGTGGTATTTTTTGCATTAGAATCCTTTGTGTTTCATAGAAAAATTAACACATTCTGAAGTTAACTTTCATCATCTTCAACAATCAATTTGATGTCAGAAATAATATTATGAATTAGTCAAAACTTATTTTCTTCCCTGGAGTAATTTACGAATGACAAATCATGATACTGAAAGCATTTGTTTTTCAGTAGTGTTTATGCGGCTATATTTATTCAAGCGATGGTTAATTTGTTCTTGAAACAAGTGCAACTAGTGTCAAATCTCATTTTCAATATTTGGTAGTGGAAAGGATAAAACATTTTTATATATCAATCAATCAATTAATCAGTTGGGATTTTGAAAAATTCCAGCTGATTAATTTTCTATATATATAATTTGGTGGTTACAACTTCATGTTTTTTCTTCCAGTTTTTCTCTTGATTTTAATATTCTTAAGGAATTTACTTATTTTCAAAAATGTAATATTTTTGTGGAACGAGAAACAACTTTTCTTAGTTTCTTTTTATATGGAGATAAGTTTTGTGTGAAATGGTATTAAACTTTTTTGGTTCTTCCAATATTATTGTTTTTGTGGTTTTGAATCATCCACACTTTCATCCATTATTCATCATGAGTGGATTTTTTATATTAAAATGAGTTTGATTTGTGACTTGTGAATTTTTTCATTTGTTTTTGAAAGTTGTGAAACTAACAAATTTTTTCAAAATAACAAGTTTATTAGATGAAAATACGTTAATGTGTGGTCCGAAAATTATTTTTCAATTGATGGTAAAAGAAACAACCATTTCTAATTTCCATACACTGATAAAGTTTTACAGAATGATGTAGTGTGGCATCACTTGTTGCCAAGAGGTCGCTATGAACCTTTTTTTTTTAATAAACTCTGTAGGCAATTAATTCGGCAGGATATACGTAAACATAAATAACGGTATAGTCTTTATTGTTTTTAGTCATAATACTGAATACTACAGTGTAGAGTAGGTTTATATGCAAAAAACAAAGGGCGAAGTGCAATTCCCTTGATGGGAAATCAGGAGAATTGTTCTTCCATTTCCACTGCGCCACCTGTTGACAAAATTCGAAAGCAACTCCACAAACACATACTTCGAGGTGGGAGTTAGAATGATGAGTATATTCCAGAGAGAAGCGTGTATGATGTGCCTAAGTTCTGCTCTTGCCTCTCATGTACCAGAACTCGGGCATATCATATGCACCTCTCCAGAACATATTTATTATTCGGGCTCCCACTATGTAATATGCGTTTATGGAGTTGCCTCCGAATTTTTTCTGCAGGTGGCATAGAGGCACATCCTACCGAACAAACTGCCGGCAGATTATATGATAATTTGGAAGCTATATCGTTTGTTCGGGATATTCAGATGAAGTCCGTCTGAAAAGACACGCCCGACACTGGCGAGAAGGTAGTACTCCGAAACTGGTCTTTCCGTGGTCATCCCGACCAAATGAAATTATTTTCAGCTTTTCATGTGTAGGAAGGTCTTCGAGAGTAATCTTCTAAATGGAAGGCGTTGTAGAGGTGCCTGATGGTTTCACTTCAATATTCTGCCACACGTACATACAAAATCGTATGTCTCACATGAGAGGCAAGGATATGGTATTTTAACCAGAACTTGGGCATGTCATATAAGGTTCAAAAAGTGTGAACTATTTATCTTTAAAAAAGAATTCATACATAGTCAATTGAACATCTTTTTTTTTTCAAGTTGTTCAAATACTCGTCAACGTAACATACATGTTTTTCACCTGCCTGATTTCTCGAAGTATACCTTATCATATGGTTTAGGTTGAGTATTTTTATTGAATCATATTCTAGGCGCTGACAGCCTTTGCGGAAGACTAACTGAAAAGATAAATTCGAATCATGGCTACAAATTAGTATTGGCACATATGCCATTGTTGATGGTGTGTCTAGAAGGACTGGGCAAACTGGCACAGAAATTTCCAAATATCGCATCTACTTCCATATATTGTCTTAGAGATTTTCTCATAACTCCTTCGCCAATTCTTTCTAAATTACATAAGCAAGCTAATGAGAAAGGCAATAAGGAAAATATGAAAATAACAGGTTAGTAATGTGCACTTTGATATATATTTTTTTATGAATATTAGTTTTTTTGACTCGAATTAGTTTTTGAAAAATTTGCAATTGGACTCGTGTGTTTTTTGGCCGCTGATGACTAATCTGATGTCAAAACTTGTCGTTCCAGTCTAGTTTGGGAGATTTGGCCACTCAAAAGTAAAAAAAAAATTGTGAACTTACCTCCGGTAATTAAAACTTTTTTTTCACAACCGCCTGATGCTACTTCCATTTTTTCATACAAAGCCTTCAACTTCTTTGAAAGTTTTTTATGGTATGCAACACAAGCACTGCAGGTGTTCTATATTATACTTTTACAAGGGACTTTTTTGTTTCATATTTATTTATATATTTATTCAGTGATATATTTTCTTCGCAAAAAAAGTCGAAAGAAAGGATAAGAAATGCCGAAAGTCAAATTTTTGAAAATGTTGATACAAAATAAAAAATAAATGTATCTGCTGACAGTGATGCTTTGAAAAATGTGTTGTTTTCTTTTCTTTCATTAAATCAATACAAGTTTATCTTCATAAAAAAAAAACATTTTATTTATAAGACATGTTTATAGGAGCATATTTGAATTTTGCATTTTGTATACTATATTATAAACTTAAATTCACTTTCAACCTGTATAACAATTCAAATTGAAAATCTATATACTAGTGCAATAAACGAAAATCGCCGTTGAATAATAATTTAAAATAGTCAAACATACTGAAGAAAATCAAGATATCTAACAGACATCTGGTGAAAGAAAAAATCACAAAGAAGTCTTTTTTCAATTTGATTTGCTAATCTCAACATGATAAATATGAGTTTTGTGCATATTTGGTTTTAGAAAATGTAACAAAAAAGTACTTCTATTCCTTGTTGAATGTGAAGATACATAAAAACCCTTTTTACTGGCTAGTTCTGGACAGTGTAGATGATGCGTTAGATGGTTCAATATTTTAAAGAGTGCCGAAATACCTTTGGATTGTTATCTCAGTTCCAGTGGTTGGACGACAGACAATTGCACCTCAAGAGTAGAATATTCCAGATTTATGGGTATGCATATCACAAAAATTTAGAACTAAAATTGGAAAAATAAATTGTTAATCTCAATGTGATGTAAAATGTATATGGGTACTGAAATTGAGCCTTCAACAATTGGTTCCATGTTTGTAGTTTGTGTAGTAAATCATAACCAGTGTCTCAACCCTTCAGACTCTATTCAAGAAACAGTTTGTGAGATTTTCACTAAACGCAACATGTGTTTCACTATACAATAACTTCTTCAGAGAAGCCTAGAAGGATATTACCAACAGTAACGCTAGTGAAATGGTGATTTCATTATAATTGATTCCATATAAGCAATATTTTGGTAAAATAGAATTTTTTTTATTCTGTGAAAACATTTGAAATGGGTGAATTAAATTTCACAGGATGCGATCCTGAAAAGAAAGTGTCAATTTTTAATAACAGAAGTGAGTTCCTAAAATAGTGAGATTGAAAAATTCTTAGAATGGTGTCAACTTAACCACCTCATCTTAAACACTACCAAACACTACAACAGAAGGAGCAATATTCCAGATCACATATGTGACTCACTTGATATTGATGTTGTAAGTGTTGTTGAATTTTTGGGTACAATATTGAATGAACAACTGACTTGGGATTTACATATTGATAGTGAATGTTGTAAATTAAACAAAGCATATTTTGCAATAAAACAAATGCAGCAATGTATAAGCAGGTCAAGTTTGCTGAGTGTCTACTATGCAATGGCATATTCACAAATTTCTTACAATATTATGTCTTGAGGAAGTGCAAAAAACTTCACCAGGATCTTTGTATTATAGAAAACACTTGTGAGACTGATATTTGGCGTGAACTACTTAGAGAGTTGTAGGCCAGTATTCATTAGAGAAAGGCTTATGCCAGCTCCCTGCATATACATATATAAATGTGTGAACTACGCCAGAAAAAACGAGTCACTGCTTAAAAAAACCTCATCAATATGAATATCCAACGTGTAATGGAAATTTATTGAAGGTGCCTAGACATAAAACCACCACATTCAAAGAATCACCACTATATAATCCAGTCAGCCTTTACAATGTGCCGCTGTCAGCTATTACACAAATTCAAACAGACAGACAGTGCTATAGGAGCATTAAAAATTTCTTAATAGACAAATGTTACTACAGTAGCGAAGAATTCCTGAATGATTGTAACTGTTAAATGTCTCTATATTGTGGGTTTGATACGTGTATGTCTGATATATACTTATTTTATTGTTAACTGTAAAGAATATGGTGTATATGATATATTTATTTATTCATTTATATACACACGGGCAAGCCCAATTCAGATATAAGTGGTACAGTGATGTAGTACTTGATACAATACAGTGGATTAAAAGTAAGTTATAACAATAATACAATTCCGAAGTAAGATAGCAAATAAATTATTAAGAAAAAATTAAAATGTATAACAAAATGAACTAATATAATTCTTACAGGCAAGTAACACAAGCAGAGAGTATTAGATGGTTAAGTGAAGAATATGATTTTTAAAGCGGGATACTGATATATTAAAGATTTGAAGGTTGTTTAAAGAGTAAGCCAATCTAAGAGTTCTGGGAATAAAGCAGTTATATGAATAATGAAATCCGTGAAAAGAAACGTAAAACGTTTGCACCTTTCTAGTTGAACGACTGGGGACATGTAAAGATATTTCGGAGAGAAGTTCGGGACTGATATTCAGTCCGTTGATAATTTTGTATAGAAGTATTAAATCTCTATGTTTTCTGCGAGTCTCGAGAGAAGGTATGTTCAAAATGCATTCCAATGCAGTATAGTCATAGTATACACGCATCTTGAAGGCAATATATCGCAGGAAATTGTGCTGTGGGTGTATTGTTAACTTACGAGTGGCTTTTTCTCTAAAAGTAGACCGGAACCTCATGTTTTGTCTTCAGATTCGTGGTCGAAAATACCTGAATCTAATCAAACTTTCTTCATGTTTGACCGGTAAACCTCATGAAATATATTTTTATGTTTTCTCAGATTATAAATATTAAATTCAGATGATAAAACGATCAAAACCAAATCCTTTAGTATGAGTTTACTTCAACTTATTTAAATATCCAGGGATTTCAATGAAACAGTACGCGTTTTTCAGCACAAGGAAAAGAATTGAAAGCAGAAACACCTAAAACCACAGTTTCTCCTGTTCAATCTGCATTTGAGAAACTGAGAGATGCTGCAATCGAAAATCTTTGTTATGCGTTAAGCGCAGCACATGCCCTCGATCCAGATTGTGTCAGGGCTCTTGTAGCTTCAGTCTCTAACCGTCTTTTCACAGCCGAAAAAAGTGACAGGTACCTCACAATTATATTCTTATACCCCATAAATACAGACTTTTTTTTCAGTGAATCCACACTTATATCTACAAACATTGTAATTATGTTGGGGCATGTGGCGATTTCGATGAAAGGCACTCCGAAAACGACAGACACCATCTTACATTTTTTCCAACAGAGATTTTGTAGAGTACCTTCTGCTTTGGACACGTTGATAGTTGACCAGCTGGGGTGCATGATAATAGCGCAGTGCGAGCCACATGTCTACGAAGTTGTCATGAAAATGTTCACCATGATAACTGTCGAGAGCGGAAGTGCTGCTTACAATTCAGTTAGCGAAAAGGCCCAGTATAGGTAAGAATTTGTCTTGGCATTTCAAACCAACATAAATCACTTTCCCAGTTCTCTGAGTGAACAATTTTTATTGATCTACATTGATTAGCTAATTTTCCTAAAAGAAAAATTGGAGTGAAAAGTGGAATAGTTTTTCGAAAGGTGATTGGCCCTCTCAGGATAGGTAGGCAACCCTTTCTAGTCCAATTATGGATAGACACAACATTGAAACCATCTTCAATCCAAAAAGGAAAACAAGGAAATCACTGACAATTATAATAGGCTCTTTCACAAAAAATATTTCATACCATACATCTCTTATCTGTACTAGAATGTTATTGAATACAGGGTGGGCCATCGAAAACTTGACATAATAAAAATCCTCCCAATAAAAATCGACCTGTCTGAGCGTTTTTTAGGATTTGTAAGATTAGTACCCAAAACCTCCATGTCAACTTTTCGATGGCCCACCCTTTATTTTCAACCCATTATTAATGAAATAATCTCTAATTGGAGAAGATTTTGGAATAGGCATATTAGTATAGCACATAGTTCGAGGTCTGTTAAAAAGAATAAATGAATTTTAATTTTTCTCAAAAAATATTTATTTATTCATCGATTTTTCCTTTGTCCCCTTCAAAGTAATCCCTCTCAGATATAATACACTTGTGCTCTCTCTTTTCGAATCCTTGAAGCAGATCTGATATGCATTTTTTGGTATGTCCGTGAGCTCTCTCGATTCGATTTTTATCTCCTCAATCGTCGCAAAACGCAGTCCTTTCAATCTTGGAAACTGAAAAAAGTCGCAGGGGGCCAAATTTTGTGAATACGGTGGCTGAGGCATGATTACGGTGTTGAACCGTAATCATGCAATGACGAGTGAGCAGGTGCATGATTGTGATGCAAAAGTCATGAATTGCCTTTCCACAAAATTACGGACGTTTTCTTTGTATTGTTTCTCGCAAGCGGCGTATAATTTCAAGATTATTGTGTGTACGACCATGTAGCAAGAACTCCTGGTGCACTATGCCACAGTAATCGAAGAAAACAGTGAGCAAAACCTTGACATTTGATCGAACTTGTCGTGCTTTTTTGGACTTTTGTCGTGCTTTTTGGACTTTTACCGTGCTTTTTGGACCTTTTGTCGTGCTTTTTGGACCTTTTGTTGTGCTTTTACCGTGTTTTTTGGACCTTTTGTCGTGCTTTTACCGTGCTTTTTGGACCTTTTGTCGTGCTTTTACCGTGCTTTTTGGACCTTTTGTCGTGCTTTTTGAACCATTTGTCGTGCTTTTTGGACTCTCATCCTGCTTTTTGGACTCTCATCGTGTTTTTTTGAATTTTGTCATGCTTTTTGTACTTTTGTCGAGCTTTTTGGACTTTCTTCATACTTTTTGGTCTTTTGTCGTACTTTTTGGTCTTTTGTCGTACTTTTTGGTCTTTTGTCGTACTTTTTGGTCTTTTGTCGTGCTTTTTGGTCTTTTGTCGTGCTTTTTGGACTTTTGTCGTACTTTTTGGTCTTTTGTCGTACTGTTTATTCTTTTGTCGTGCTTTTTGGACTTTTGTCGTGCTTTTTGGACTCTCATCGTGTTTTTTTAATTTTGTCATGCTTTTTGTACTTTTGTCGTGTTTTTTGTACTTTTGTTGTGCTTTTTGGACTTTTGTCGTACTTTTTGGTCTTTTGTCGTACTTTTTGGTCATTTGTCGCGCTTTTTGGTCATTTGTCGTGCTTATCGTGATGTTTGGACTTTCGTCGTACTTTTTGGACTTTCGTCGTGCTTTTTGGACTTTCGTCGTGCTTTGTGAAGTTTTGTCGTGCTTTTTAGACTTTTGTCCTGAGAGAATTGTTTTTGAGCACTTAATTTAATTTCTACACAAAATTTTATTCAAATTCTTGGATCCTTTTTTTTCCGATAGCAGAAAATCGCCGAACACACAAAACACTTTTGATTTCTATGCCTCTCATCAACAACAACATGCAAAACACCTGAAACTGTGAACATATATTTGAGGCTAGTATACCAACATAAAAAATCGCTAATCGAATGTACGTAGAGTCCGCGAAATTTGAACATTCACCTTATTTTTTTAACAGACCTCGTATAGTGATTGAAGTTTGATGTGATTTTTTAAGAGGTATAGAATTTGATTTTCAAAACAACACAAAAAATTTAAAAAAATTGATGAAATCTCTATTGGAATCGATAGAACGATCAATATAATTTAATGTTTGAAGATGATTTCATGCAAATGTTGTCCGCGGTTCCGCTTTAGAGGGCCCATGCGCAAGGTCCAATTTTGACACACTCTCTCTAACATATCGACCGGTATTTCACGTTTAAATGCTTCCAGAGCGTCAGTCCTTGCTGGTTTATCCCTGTAGACATGAGCCTTAACATGACCCCAGAAGAAATAATCCAAAGGCGTTAAATCACAAGATCTAGGCGGCCAATTGACAGGCCCCAAACGTAAGATAAACTGTTCACCAAAAGCGGCTCTTAATTATGCCAATGTTTCGTGTGCCGTGTGGCATGTGGCACCGTCTTGTTGAAACTACATGTCAGGCATGTCCAATTGTTCCATTTTGGGCAACAAAAAGTCGTCAATCATCGCACGGTAGCGCACGCCATTCACAGTAACGTTCCGGTCATTGTCGTCTTTGAAGAAGTACGGCCCGATGATGCCACCGACCCATAATCCACACCAAACAGTGACTTTTTCGGGATGCATCGGTAGCTCTTGCAATACTTTTGGCTGGTCTTCACTCCAGATGCGGCAATTTTGCTTGTTAACGTATCCATTCAACCAGAAATGACCCTCTTCGCTGAACACAATTTTTCGATAAAAATGTGGATCTTCCTCCAACTTTGCCAGCGCCCATTCACCAAATGTTAGACGTTGTGGGGGGTCGTGTGGCTTCAATTCTTGCAC
Source organism: Leptinotarsa decemlineata (assembly GCF_025532065.1). Classification (NCBI taxonomy): domain Eukaryota; kingdom Metazoa; phylum Arthropoda; class Insecta; order Coleoptera; family Chrysomelidae; genus Leptinotarsa; species Leptinotarsa decemlineata. The sequence goes on along the minus strand of NW_027412537.1, from coordinate 10,154,834 downwards.
CAGCTGTATCTTATAAGGTTTTACACCCAAATCCTTTTGCAAAATTTTCCACGTAGTGGAGTAACAGAGGCCAAATTGCTGCGAACGGCGGCGAATCGACATTTCATGGTCATCACGAACACTGGTAGATACAGCCGCAATATTTTCTTTGGTCCTCACTCTACGTATGCGTGTCCAATAACGTAAACTGGGTTCGAAATTTAGTCACAAGCTTCCGAATAGCTCCCTCAGTAGGCCGACGAAACTGCCCATAAATTGGAAGAAGTGCACGATGCACTTTCTTCACCGAGCATGAATTTTGATAATAAAATTCAATAATTTGCAAGCGTTGTTCATTCGTAAGTCGATTCATGGTTAAATTATAGACCAAACTGAACAAGTTTGACAATGGCACAAGACATTATTCACTCGTGATCTGTCAAAAACAGTGTTGCCAAAAAGATACCAGCAAAAAAATCACTCATTACTATGAAATATAGTTTTAGTAATAAAAATCTCTATTACAGTAAGAATTTTTCTTTCTTCAAAAAGTGGTCTGCAAGAATTTCATGATTTTGTCTTACAGAGAAAATACACAGCTCGTTTATGAATAACTAAAACTGATTGCAGTTCTGTCACATCAGAAGCACTCCAAATAAGATTCAAAGAGTTCAGTAGCTACACATCCTAACTAATTCAATGTCACCGTCACATCAAAGCACCCCGAACACATTTTAGATTTGAGACCTCCGATGACTAGTTGAATGGTTTTTCTGCTTCTATTTTTCAGACATGTATCGAGGCCAGTTATGAACGCCCTGGCAAACATCGCCGATAATATACAAGGTGAACCTCAAATGATTGAATTATTGGGCCGTTTGCTAGAACTATTTGTACAACTAGGTTTGGAGGGAAAAAGAGCTAGCGACAAATCACCTGGTAAAGATTTATTATTATTTTTGGCCTTTAACCTGGTTGAGGGTGAAATGTTGTTTTGTTGAAGGTGCTCTGAAGGCATCAAGTTCAGCAGGAAACCTAGGAGTTTTGATACCTGTCATAGCAGTGTTACTCAGGCGGTTGCCTCCCATAAAGAATCCTAAACCGCGAATCCACAAGTTGTTCAGAGACTTTTGGCTATATTGCGTGATAATGGGTTTCACAGCTTTCGATTCAGGTATGTTATCATAAAAATTAATTGGTCTGTAAGAAATTGGTGACGTGGGAATCTTCCAAAGAAAGGAATCACACGTTAAAAAGTAAGACTTCGTTAATCCTTAGCTCGCACAAGTTTCTACTTCTGAGGGTTGTCGTTCGTACAGTTCGTAGGGGTGCAATATCTGATAAACGTAAAAACAGATTTTTTTTAATCAATTGATTTCAAATTGAACAATTTGTAAAGATGTGCAGAAGATGTAACTTTCAGACACAAACTGGAAGAAAAATCCCACTTGTAACAACTACTTTCATATACATATTGAATTACACAAAAAAAGAAATACTTTTGAAACATTATTTTTTTTATACAGGGCTTTTCATGATGAGCGTTAATTAGCTATTTAACTATTTAATCTAAAATTGGATGTAGCGCTCAAAAATGTTGAAATATACAGGGTGTTCCATTTGAAAAAATTGAGTTCCACTCATTTTTTCATGAGATCAAAGTATCTGCATTTTTTGAAGACCCTGTATGAGGCAAATGAAAATATGACTCGGAGTGAAGATCCTCATAGTATCACTCCACTCCATTTCAAATTTGATCGTTTTAGTGCAAGAGAGTTCAAGATTATCAGCATTTATAAAAGTTCATGTTTGGTAAAAAAATATCGAAATCAATTTATATCTTCTAAACGGTAATAGATAGGTATAGGGAAATAGTATATGAATTTGTTGACAAAGTGATAATGAATCATAATATATACGGGGTGTTCCATTTGAAAAATCAAAGAAGCTGCTACTTTATAGTAGAAGCGACAACGCCACTTCGTCTAAAATATTTTAGGCGTGTAGGTCATATTGACTTATGCATACTGTGGAATTTTCAGGTTGATCCGTTGAATAGTTTGCCAGAAACGGCTAATTAACGCTCATCATGAAAAGCCCTGTATAAGTATTAAAAGTAGAAAGTCAAAACCTTTCTTTCCCAAAAATTAATCTCTCCTAAAAATATACCCTTTCAATTTAAATCAGTGATGTTTTTGAAGTTCAAATGTTTATTTGCAAAGCATTTTTTCCTTTTTTTTTCATTCGAATAGAATATATTTTATCTATGTTCAACACATATTATCATATTATCATAATTCTGTACTACTTTTCAAACCAGGAAGTTGTAAATTCTGTACACATACACTAACTGTGTGTCCACACTGCGATTCCCACATTCTGTCAAACTAAAGAAAGTAAAAATTCTTGACTTGGCCTGTATTTGAAGCCGGGGCAGTTTGATCAATAGACTGATACACACTAGTCTCTCACTTAAAGTTCTCCGAATACAGAAAAAGACCATCTTGTAGAAACGACTTTACCGAATTCAAAATTATGTCACTATATTCAGCGTATATTTTATATTGCTTGTCACAGATCCACAAGAACATCGGTACCTACCAAACTCACTCCGATACGCATAATTATAATACAAGAAACAATCAGTTGATCAATCCGCGATATAGACTCACTCCCTCGACCAAAAATTCGCTCGACTTGAACCTCTTCAATAAACTTCCCGCCTACATTAAAAATTTGAGCAAAAAAAGTTCGAGAGGATAATTAAAGCATTTTTCAATAATAACGCATTCTCTTCTCCCGATGAATTTAAGAACTGCCAACTGAATTATATAAATTATGAGTTGACATGAGAGTGATAATCCCGCTATGACTTCTATTCTCCTAACCTGCTGTGATATGTTTACTCCAAGGCCTAATTGTTTTTTATCTGTATTTGTAACTCATCTATTACATATTTATGTATATGTGTATATATGTACATGTATTTTTTTTTCTTCTTATTGTGTAACTTCAAATTGTGTATTCTGTACGACTTGCTACAAATGTGTATACATAATGTGGTCAAATGAAAATATTTATCCATCTATCATTGTACTACACCACCACATCTATAAGGCTTTATAAATTATGGTTGCTTATATTTTTCATATTACATCATCTTTCAGTGAAATATCTATTACTAAAATAATAGAAAAGTCAGTGAAAATTGAAGATGATGTACCTGCAATGTACCCGTCAATATACATTTCTGCAGTCATAATTAGCCATTGAGTTGTAAAATATGTGGTTTGAAGTGGGTCGTAGCAAAGGATCATGCGCTACTTGTGCAGATAACCTTCCACACACGTGTGATTGTATAACGCAAATTTTGAACATCGTGCGGCTTGTTGAATAAATATACTATTCAAATATGCAGAAAATGAAACGGTTTGATAGAATCTTTTTTTTTTCAAGTAATATGCAGACCCCTCTGTCCCAATGGGCACTTTGGGCAAGTGCCCCGGGCTCCGCGATCGATAGAGGCCCCCCTCAGATCAAATACAAAATCCCTAGTTTCTGTCAGATCACCAAACGATAACCAATATTTATTACCAATAAACTTATATGATTCGAAGAAATCGAACCTAAATTACTGACTACAATACCAACTCACTAGCTTTTATATACGCGAAGTTATTCTACTATCGCCCAAAAATTAGGATTTCCGACTTCAGCATGCTTAGATAAATTTGAATATATAATGGTATACTAAGCACATACACATTTCAAGTGTGTGTGACTCGCTCAATTCAAATTGACTGAACGAAGCGAAGTATGAAGTTCCAAGTTTGAATTAACCAATTAATTTAATTAAGAAATTACATATAAAATTGAAATCAAACTCTCCAAACCAACTCTCGAACCTAACTGACTAAAATCTACGAGGCCTCCACTTCTTATACTCTCGTCCAACAGCCCTCCCAGTCGTCCACTACAACTATGCTACCTGCAACAAAATGTGGACCCGACCGGCCCACTAGGGACTCCTGTTACCAACCGCGATTTCTCTTATTCACTGTTATAAAATACAATACATTAATATGTTTTTATCTTTAGTGCAATATCTAATACAACAATATTTAATTCTTACTAATTATTGTTGAATGTAATTCTGTGATTATAAAACATCGATAAAAATAAAAACAACAATCAAAATTAATTGGCGCTACGGGGCGACCTCATTGAATCCAGTGGCGCATTTGTTTTTTCAGCTGCAGGAAAACCCGGAAAAACCTGCAACACCACATCATCTGAAAATCTTTATCTACCAATGTCCTATCTCTCATAAAACAAAATGTAGGGTGTCTCCAGAGGCTCCAATAGATTCAATACATCGCCAGAACACTTCATGACACGACTATCGTCAAACTTAAACCAGTCCGTTTCGTCTTTGACCAAGGCGTAATAATGACCAAATTCAATAAAATATTGGTTAAAGTAATTTTTCCATACCCCTAAATCACTTTTGTGGACTATATTACATTTATCTATTCGTTTCATGTGATTGTTAATAAAAATAAATATTTAACCTTGTTTATCTACTTTTTTTGTCTATTCCAACAAAATAGTGTTCTGACAAAGTCATATTATCCTAATATGCCCAGGGCCTCGAATAGGTTAAAAACGGCCCTGATAATATGTAGGTAGTCAATATATTTTAAATAAATGTGTGGCATATGAAAGTGTGAAGCTGCAGAATGATATAGTTTGAATATAACAGGAGTTCTATCTTTCTATTTAATATTCATTACTACACCAAAGGTTCCAAACAGTGCATCACAAGTATGACAAAGTTTATTATATATTCCAGATATTTTGATATGGAAATTAGGTATGATGGGTAATTGATAGGTGGCGTCTGAGTAGTCAGCGAACAAATTAGCGATACCTTGACCAGAGTTTACGTGAGTGTTGTTTAAATGCATTTTGTTACGTATAGAATTATACTTCCTTTTTGAGTTAACATATCTCCAGAAAAATAAATGATAGTATGTGTGATTTGGTGTCTGTCACGTAATTTTTATAGCACTCTTTAGAGAGGAGTTTGCATCTGGATCTAAGTTCACTGTATTCTGAATAGTTTTGTTGAGATGAATGGACTTCAAAATGCTTTTGTGCTGCTTCTTCCAGAATATGAAGATCTTCAATTCGCAGGAGGGGACAAAGATGTATGTTGTAAAAGATATAATTTCAAGGTTGAATGAAGTCTCAGTTCCAAAAAATTACATTTTCAGTTTTGCTACTATTGGTGTTATTATTGATTTTTGTCAAATATTGAATGTGTGGCTTCAACTTTCTAGTTGACTGTTTGTATTTCAAGGCTTGTGGCCAGTAGAATGGTACGAAGGAGTAAAAGAGATAGCTGTGAAATCTCCAGCTTTGGTGTCTCCCACTTCGAGCAGGTCAGAAATGCGAGAGTTGCAATACACCAGCGCAGTGAGAAATGACAGTGTCTCAGTAAATGAACTCCATGAGTTAAGAACGCAAATATTAGATTTACTGAAGCATCCTGCAGACGCAACTGCTTACATAAATAAGCTGTCATTTGCCCAGTGCACGTTTTTATTAAGCGTTTTTTGGGTCGAAACTTTGAGGTTAGTGAACATGAAGTATTTGAATCTTCAGCAAATTGAGAACACTTTGAAATATTTCCAGAGTTCAACATTCAGGCGAACCTAGTTTGGTACCCATAATATCCGACTACTTGAGTGATTCTGCACTGCAGAAGGACAAAGCTGGAATGTGGAACTGCGTTTCTTCCGTGAGCGAAAGAGTCTTTGAAAAATTCTTGGAAGTGATGAAGGACAAACCGAAGAACGAAGATAGGGAGGTGGACCTCGAACAACATGCCCAGTTCCTTTTAGTCAACTTCAATCACCAACACAAGCAGATCCGAAGAGTTTCCGACAAGTTTCTGGCCAGTTTGGTGGATAAATTTCCGCATTTGTTATGGAGCAGAAGGTGGGAATTCGATGAAATACATGATGAAAACAATCTTGAAAGTTTTTGGTTCCAGGGTTCTTTGGACCATGCTGGATATTTTACAAGTTTTGTCATACTCATTGCAAATCGACCCGAATCAAGAAACTCCTACTCTCCGAATTCCTCAAACTCCCTATTCAATTCAGCTGATGGATACTTTGGAGGCAAGGGAGGTAAGATTTTCCAAATAGATAATTGGCATACATATTGAATCCATTTCTCCAAATCATTCTTCTATTTATCTGCTACTAGATTTTTTCCGTAGAGAATACACTGTCTCTTAGAGAAGTGCTTTCCTTTATTTGATGAATGAAAAATTATTGCAATACCCTTGGGAGATTTCAGTCAATATAATTTGACTGAATGTATTTGTATTCATTGAAAAACACTAAATGGTGTCAGGTATGGGATTCAGATTACATTTAATGCTTTTGGTAACATGCTTGGTAGAGAAAGTAATTAAGTTCAAAAGAGGCTCTTCATAAAGACAGAAGTTTCTTTTGAATACAAACTGGAAGAAAAAGCCCATCCGAAACAAATACTCTCAAATATATGAATATTGAATTACACATTGAAGAAATATGTTCAGTAGAACATTCCAGAAAGGAATTAAAAGCTCTCCTGTTGGATAAACCCGATTATAGTTTACAAGAATTTTATAATGACGCATTCTAACTTCAAGTCTTTCTATTAATATGTTGTAAGATGTTTCTCATGTGCTAAATTTTATATATTGTAGATATGAGACATTCTAGTATAATGTCGGTGTCGACTTATTGTTCCATTTCTTATTTCTGTGTGTGTGTTTTACTTTACCTTAACTCAAGATTGTTTTAGGCCTTAACTTTGTCAGTTAAGGCCATTACTCAATAAACTGTAGGCCATTATTCAATAAACATATAAACAGTGGTATTAATATTCATTCTCGAGACAGCAAGTCTGGTATAAAAAAATTGGTCCAAATATACCGAGAGTAGTAAATCATATGTTACATGACAGGCTAATCCATTCAAAATCACTAAACTTGACACTGATAAGCAATTCTGTGTTTTACAAAGGCTTGAGATTGTGATTTTCAAAAAATGATCATCAACAGCGAACACATAAAAACGCATATTAGAGAATATGTACAGTTTTCATTAAATTTTTTAAAGCCTTTGTGAAATTTGATAGCTTTATTCATTTTCATTACTTTTAGATTGCCTGTTTATCTTGTTGAATGGTTATATTGGTTACAATTGGGAATAACAGAAGAATATTCTTCTATAATGGGGAATGTTCCTCAATTTGGGTTATTACAGCAAATGCAAGTTTGAACAAAATAAAGTTGAGTTTAATTCATGAGTTTTTCAAATTCACTTCGGAAAGTATTCAAATTGATGTTTCAAATGTTGGGTTTTAATTTTTAAAGGGATTTGTTTCTAATTCACATATTGACAACAGCGCCTATATCAAGTTGAAATAGTTTATACATACCTAGATATTCTACTTTAAAAAAGGAAAATTATCTTCATAAATAAACAATTAAGGCAAAATATAAATTATAGTTCAATACCACCTCCACAAGCCACATAAACAACAGTTGTTTTGTCATTTATTTATATAGAGGAAGATAGGTTAGGTGCACAAAATGTCATGTCACAGAATGTCTCGGAACTCGGAACATAAGTAAACAGAACAGCACGCCTCTGAAATATGTCATCTTTGTTTGTCTCATGCAGGTAACAGATTCATTGTCCTTTAATAGCTATAACGGATGTTGCCATATAGTGAAATAGAAACGAATTCCTTTAAATGTTGAATTCATTATTTCATTCCTCTTTTTTAAGTATTTAAATAATTTTCTAAAGAAAAAGGTTGAAATGATAAGTTTAAAATGCGTTGTTTTAGAGCTCTTTTATGAACACTACTTGATTTTCGTCAGGAGGAACATTTCCCATTGAATAGAACTAGCCAACACTCTATTAATCAGTTTTTTTTTTAATATTCTTCACTTTCAGAGCATTGTCAAGGATTTTGCTGCAAATTCAGAGCGTATAATAAGAGAGGCCATGAAGTGGGCTCCGCAGTGGACAAGGTCACACGTTCAAGAATACATCAATCAGATACCCATTTCGGGTATGTGGCATCATACCGGTTTATCCATGGCACTAGAATCGGTGCTTCAATGGGGTCCACCAAACTTATATAGCGCCCCCTTGAGCACTAACACTTTGGAAAAGAGACCGAAATGTGTTAAAAGCGATTCCTCAAAATTAATATCGACTTCGGCAATGAGATCCAAATATATTGGAGAGGTGAGAATGAGTTAGTAATATAATTTTTTTAAAAGGGCTGAGCTCTTATAATTCATTATTGGGTGTTTTTCAAATAAGAAAATCAGAGGTTGTTTGAAAAGGTGGGATATCTCGAACAGGTTTTAAGTTTGTGACGATCTACACTCATGATATGTGTATAATTGAATAATCTCTTAAGGTAATCGGAATGCAGACCATCTTTGGAAAAGATGACGGTAACTCCCTCGTGGAACTCATTCTCAAGAGAGTATGGAGTGCGTGTAAGGACAGATCTGACGCTTTACATAGAGATGCTCTCTGGCAGGCAACTGCACTCTTGATTTCGACCTCCGAGCTGAACAGAAACCTACTACACTGCATCGCTTGGTCACAAGTAAAACACTTTTCGTGCTCCAAGTTCTAGTTTGATTTCCAACATATTTTTAGGTTGAATTGTTCACTGTCGAAGCAATGCGAACTGCAGTTGAATGTTGGCAGTGGCTGATAACCTCTAAACCAGAATTGGAAGTGAGATTTTTACAGGAAATGGTGTCGGCTTGGAAGTGTACTGTTCAGAAACGTTTAGGTTTGTTCTCTGTATCCAGGCTTCAAACTAGTCCATTAGCAGCATATGAAGGTAAAGTATACAAGTAAAATTGCTATCCGAACACAGCAATGTGTCAGTGAATATATTTCAGGTTGCTATTTGGAACCTGATCCACCCTTTGTCAAACCACATGGGATCTGGGTGCAATTTATTTGTGAACTCGTTGAAACTATAAAGTACAGCAGTTATGAGAAAGTCGAGATGATTGCTAGTTTGATACATCATTCTCTTGCAATGTATGTTGGTTCAGATCCTCCTCCACAAACCAGACATGTTTCAGCCATCGGTATTCGGTTCAAGTGCGTGATCTAATCATTCATAAAATGACTTCTTGGCGGTAGCTTATTCCCTCTTTCAGGCTATTATCTTGCGGTTTATCTTTATTACAAGGCGACATACTGCCAAAAAGTCTAGCTAAAAACGTGTTAAGAGAGAGAATATACTGCAGCTGCTTGGATTATTTTTGTAAACCTGTGACGTGTCCAATTCAGAATCCAGGAGAACTTCGAGAAGATATCACTACTTTGGTGAGGTTTTGGCAAACCCTACATTCGGATAAGAAGTACCTTAAAGCTAGCGACGTCGGAGGTGAGAAAAATCAATATATGTAAATTATTTTATACATGAGACTGTTTAGTCACACTTATTGTGTGACCTGGCCTGTGAAATAAATCCTCTGGTAGATGCTCGGTAACATCTTCAGGATCATTTTACTTGAAAGCAAACTAAAATCAGAATTTTCAGTGAACTACATGAATTGGTGTCAGGTGTGGGGGTTCGTACACTGACGCTAACATTCATAAATTTGACTTTCAGATTTAGATTTAGGGCCAACAACTCCTCTTTCGACAATAAACAACAATGAACTTGCCAAACCTAGCGATTTCAATAAACCAAATACCGGTTGGATAAACACCGTACCACTGTCCAACAGTACAGCCACTTTAAGCAGAAGATCCGCAAAGTCTAAAAGGGTTCCTGTTGCTGACAACTTTGTCAAGTGCTATTTGAAGAAAAGGAATTTGATACTTGAATTAATGGTAAGCCCAAGTGAAAAATCGTTATTATCAAAGAATTTTCACCAGTTATCATTTCTTCCAGGCTGTGGAAATAGAGTTTTTAGTGGTGTGGCATAATCCAACGTTCCGTCCAGAGCTGTCTATACCGGGAGAAGAAAATTTAGCTTCATGGCGAGCAAAAACAATTACTGAAAAGCAGTGGCATGACTATACACGATTGGCTTGGGATATATCGCCAGCTCTTGCTGTGTACTTACCGACAAGGTCTGTATTTAAAGTTAGGTCCATGAAAGAATGAAAATATGTAATCAATTTGTGCATCCGTAATGAGTCACAAACTAATTGAAACGAAATGATGGAAATGTTTTGTCTAATGTTCCGCATACTAGAATTGAATTGTCAGATCTGCGAGTTCAAATATGGAATATAAAATATACTAATTGATTTATTGCTGACGAATTTTATGAAAATGATACAAAATTGTACATGGGTTAAATAATTTGCTGTTTTAGGTTCAGAACAAACGATGCTATAATCAGTGAGATCAAAACTCTAGTCCAGATGAATCCTACGTGTGTATCTCATATTCCAGAGGCTCTACAATATTTGGCTACAACGGAAGCTATCCTCAGTGATAGTACAAAACTGGGGCATATGTTAACTTGGAGTAAAATTACCCCAATCCAGGTTAGTGTTATCAGTAATTATGACAGTAATGTGACTATTAATTTCTGCCACAGGCACTAGCGTACTTCAGTAGACAATTTCCGTCTCATCCCATCTCTGCACAATATGCCGTTAGAGTGCTTAGCTCGTACCCAGCAGATGCTGTTTTGTTTTATATTCCTCAATTAGTGCAGGCTTTGCGGCATGATAAGGTAAGTAAACGATCCATTATTATGTTTCTGAAAGGAACTTTTTTACTCGTAATTTTTCTAGATGGGTTACGTTACTGAATTCATCAAATATATTGCAAAGAAATCTCAAATCGTTGCCCATCAACTTATATGGAATATGAAAACAAATATGTTCGTGGACGAAGATATGATGCAGAAAGATCGTGAGTAATGAGATTGTATAAACTTTGAACTTTTTTTCACATCTTTTAAAACCTTATTCAATAATGAAATTTTGAAAATTGTGATTTTTTTAATACATTTAAGTTGACTGGTTTTTATAGTTAAATCTCAGTTCCATAATGTTGGCATTTAATTAGATTAGATTAGATTTTTTATTGGTCAAGTTATTACACCTTAGTGCTATGACAAGTCAGTAATGTATAAAATAAATGTAAATTATAATTAAAATTACCGAAAAGGAGTAGGTAGTACATTAAAATTGTATATGATACAAGCACAAAATAAAGTTAATAAATATATAAATGTAAAAATAAAAATACATAGAGACAGTACCTACATTGATGATAGTCACTCTGTAAAGCTGAAGTCAGACGCATCATAGTAAGCATTCTCTGAGAGATGTTTTTTCAGTTTCCGTTTGAAATTAGCGAGAGTTGCATTTTTCATTGATTGAAGCAGTGATTTGTACAATGATATGTATGAGTTACATCTCCTTGTTATTTCTAGTCTTTGGTTTGGTGCTCTAATATTATCCTTGTTCCTAGTATTATAAGAATGGTTGTTACCCTTTGTAGTAAACTTCTGTAAATTTTCTTGAATGTGTGTCAAATTGCAGTATATTACACATGATGGCAGAGTTAATATATTAAAGTTAATCCCCATTTGACCTATTCCAGCTAAAACTCTGATTTCTCTTTTTTGAATATTAAATATCCTCGAGATATGAACAGATGTGCCCCAGTTTATCAATCCATAAATTAAGGAACTATGAAACATTGCATGATAAGCGGTATGGGCAGCTTCATTACCGACTTTATTTTTTATCTGCCTGATTGCATAGACCTTGCATGATAGAGTTTTTGCTAGTTTGTCAATATGGGGTTTCCAAGTTAACTTTGAATCAATGGTTATACCAAGATATTTCACATTATTTGAGAGGTTATGGGACAGCGAGAACATAATTGTTTCTGTCTTGCTTTTATTCACACATAGGCTATGCGCAATAAACTAGTCCGTAGTTTCTTGAATAACTCGCTTTTCTAATTCTGATAACTCAATATTTTTTTTCCAAATGGCGAAGGAAGTGTCATCAGCGAATAGCATTGTAAACATTGTCATTGAATTTGGCAGGTCATTAATATTAATCAAGAAAAGTAATGGCCCAAGCACACTACCTTGTGGAACACCATTCAATATCGTTTGTAAGCTACTGAGTTCTTCATTATATGATACACATTGCTTTCTCTCATTTAGATATGATGCTAGCAGATTGTGTGCTATGCCTACAAATCCATAGTATCTCAGTTTTTCTAATAAAATGTTAGTAGAGACGCAGTCGAACGCCTTGCTCAGATCGAGTAATATGCCAAGTGTTGATTCTTTGTTTTCGAAACCTTCAGTTATGTCCTAAAGCACTTCGATTTTCAGATGTCTTATTTGAAACTTTGGAGTCGATCACAAACAGCATAGTGGGTGATTTGTCTGGTCCTGCAAAACTCTTCTATGAAAGAGAGTTTGATTTCTTTGATAAAATCACCAACATATCTGGTGAAATTCGACCATTTCCGAAGGGCGCGGAAAGGAAAAAAGCTTGCTTGGAGGCTTTGAGCAAAATCAAGGTTCATAAATTGTCGGATTAACATTTGAATATTTATATCTTATATTAACATTCATTAAGGTTCAACCAGGATGTTACCTTCCTAGTAATCCTGAAGCTATGGTCCTAGATATTGATTACAAGAGTGGGACCCCAATGCAAAGCGCTGCCAAAGCTCCTTACCTTGCCAGGTTCAAGGTAGCTCGATGTGGTATCAATGAACTGGAAAGTATTGCTATGGCAGTTTCCAATAATCAGGTATGAGTTTGAAATACTTTGAATATTGAGATGTAGGTTTGAATGCTTTGTAAGAGTGTTTATTTTGAAATACATTCGCAATAATAATGATGACAATAAAATAATTTTAGTAATCATATTAGATACATCGTGTAATACAGTAGACAAGAAAAAGTTGAATATTTCGAGATTTTATTTCAAAATATTTATTTCCTAGTACATATCTCTCTTGGATACTCTTCAGACTTATTTTCATGTATCCAATGTTGTGAAACAGAGGAAAAGAATTTTACTTATGTGCTTATAGTATACATCGGTCGGTCGGGAGGTTCGACGTGGGTGCTTTGTTCACTCACTCGAATTGACCGCCGTGTTGGTCGGTGGTTCAAGCCCTAGTCTGAACGATCGATTTTCACTTGCTATTGTCCAACCCGTGTTAGAAATCACACCTTGAAAAATAAGACCTCGTTACTCCTTAGCTCGCACAGGTTTCGACTTCTGGTTAACGGAAAAAAACATATTTTAAACATTTTTTAAAAACATATCTCATAAATCATTATTGATTTTAAATCGATCTCAAAGTGACTCAAAATTATGATAGACTCATAATAAATGTATGAAGTTTTCACCAGTTTTTAGACAAATGTGTATGCTTGTACTGTTTCTTTATTATGAATAATGTCAGTTGAAATATGGCGCCATTTACTGTCCAATAACGTCATAAAATGGCACTTTGAAAAATCAGAATTGTTCCCTTAACAATCCACAAATTTCATTCGGCATAAAGTTCCACTGATCGACCAACTAAACAAAATATATAAAAGCCGCAGAGATCACCTCACTTCTGCGGAAACACAAGGATAAGCCAATGCATGGGGTCTTCGTCAATAACATTGGAGACCTTGGCTTATCAAAGCGCCTGACTTTTGCTTTCATCAGGTCGAGTGGGCTGAAGTCGGAAACCGAGGGGTTCATCATAGCTTGCCAGGATGGTGTCTTCAACACCTTAGTCTACCGCAGTCGCGTGATGGGTATAGAGGTTCCTGACACAAGGCGCAGGGCCTGCCTCGAGTCGCCCGGGACCCTAATGCACTTGCTATCAGCATGTCCAGCATATGCGGTCTCGGCCTATATCCATCGACATAACGCGGCCCTAAAAGTACTATATTACCATCTACAGCACTCTTACGGTATTGACGAGACGCCGGTGTTGCCCTACGCTTCGGGGGATATTGAATCCGTTGTGGGGAACGAGAAGTGCCGAATTTATTGGAACTATTCGTTTCCCACCCTCAGGCTCATACAAGCTAATAAGCCTGATGTAGTCCTTCTCGGCCACCAGAGCAAGACGATAATTTTCGTGGAGTTTTCAGCTCCTGGCGAGACGAATATCGTCCGAAAAAAGGAGTAAAAACGGATAAAATATCGAGATTTTCTCTTCGAACTCCGCAGACTCTATCCAGACCGTTCTGTCAAGATGGTTGTTCTAATTATTGGAGTCCTTGGTGGTATGATACCATCTCTACTCTCGAATCTTAAAATCATACCGGCTTGCCGCACTAAGGCAGAAATCTTAGCCGGACAGATGCAAAAGGCTGTCATTCTTGGCTCACTGCGCTTGCTCAGGTCACATGATTCTCGGACCCAATGATCACTTACCCCACACCGTGGTCGGTCGGTAATGCTGGCGCGCCCTGCCGGGGGATACGGCCTAGCCAGCGCACACTACGGTAAAAAAAATAATGGTTTTTATTGGGTGAAATGGAATATAACAACTAAGAGGTGAAGTTCAAAACTGCAGTGTAGAATACTACAGGTTTGTTCTACCACTTAACTTCAGATTAAATTTTAGACCTCCACCCAGAAAGCTCATATACAAACAAATTTGCACTTATCACCTCAAAACATATTTTTCACAGAAGCCATTTCATCAGCATTCATTATAGTATAAAGCAGGATTGGGGCAGAGCAATTAAAATATTACATGTTTTCATCTTTCAATAAAGATTTATAGGATCATCTTTCTATCTTAGTTACACCTGAATTGCACATGCACATCCCTTTATAAGCTTCCAATATATTTTCACTTTAATAAATATAGATTTGATAAACACAGTGATGCACAGAATCACGATACAACAGAAAAGAACATTTGCTTGAATTAAATTATGACTAGAACTCATCACAAAATTTCATTCTAGGGGCTATCTTTATGATATACTACCAGAACACCTGAAATTGAAATCGTTCCTTTCTGTAAATGCGTAAATTGTAATACTGGTCTTTCATCATACTTCTAACTTGTTATGAGTGTTGTATTTGTCTTTTACATTGTGATTTTGAATGTATGTAGAATTAGGTAGTCACTGACATTGAGAATATCGTGATGTTTCATGTCATTGTAAACCATAATTCAAGAAATGATCGATTTTGTGTGAAAGAGATAAATCATATTTATTTTCATTGCATGAACATTGTATTGCTACATGTAGGTTTGTGATCAAAATGTGACTTGTTAGAATACATCAAAGATACTTTACAGACCCGCGAACAACAAAGTTTTGGACCAGAAATGTGGCAAGCCGCAATTTTCAAAGTAGGAGATGATGTGCGACAGGATATGCTTGCCTTGCAAGTGATTGGGATTTTCAAAAATGTTTTCCAAACAGTAGGGCTGGAATTATATCTGTTTCCTTACAGGGTTGTAGCTACTGCGCCTGGGGTAAGTTTCAGTTCACTATGTAACAGTAATCTGAAATAAATGGTGGTTTCTTGGTATTCATATCCATTCACTGTTTTTATGTCACAGTGTGGAGTAATAGAATGTGTCCCCAATGCAAAATCTCGTGATCAGCTCGGCAGGCAAACGGATATAGGAATGTATGAATACTTTTTAAAAAAGTATGGAGATGAGAGTACAAAAGAGTTTCAGAACGCCAGGAGAAACTTCATTGTTTCGATGGCAGCCTATAGCGTCATAGGATTTCTTCTGCAAATCAAAGACAGACATAATGGCAATATTATGTTAGACACTGATGGTCATATCATACATATCGGTAATAATTCAGTTATACAGCGGTTTTTTTGGGACTGATTTTCAAATTCTATTTCAGATTTTGGTTTCATGTTTGAATCATCTCCTGGGGGCAACTTGGGATTTGAGCCTGATATCAAGCTGACAGACGAAATGGTCATGATAATGGGTGGGAAAATGGAGGCAGCACCATTTAAATGGTTTTCTGATCTTTGCGTTCAAGCATATCTTGCAGTAAGGTAATGAATTTTCTTTCGCGTACAGCTGTAGCGACTTTATTTTATATGTTACCCGTAATATTTTGTTCACAGATGAAGTATGTAAGGTATTTTTTCTATTTACATTTCGACCTTGCCAACCTTAACTTCCTGATGATTGCAGATTTTTTTTTTCTACATGTTCACAATTCTCGGTAAAAAAAAACACAAAGGATAATAGCCGGTATCAGTTATTGCAAAAATTCAAGATCCTTAAAAAATGTTGAAAACTATATTCAAAAAACATTTTATTGTGAGATTTTCGCTAAACAGTTTAAAAAACGCAACACTTGTTTCACCATACAATAGCTTCTTCAGGCGTGTCTTTACTAACGAAACATGTGTTGCTTTTTGTAAAACTATCCTCACAATACAGTGTTTTTTGAATATGTTATGGATTTTCATCAAGTATCCATCATATATGTTGAGAAATACAATGAATGCCAATTTTGAGTATTTCAAAGATAGCAACAGAGAAAGATAATAAAATGCCACAGCAAAATGAATAAATGGTTCACAAAACTAAGCTAAGGAAAATATGATAGCATTTTCGGGCGTCACAATACATGTAGTCACTATACGTATTAAAAAAATAAATATTAAAACTTGGTACAATTATATGCATTGGCCAAATTACTCTTTAGGTATGTATAAAATTGCCTTCTGGGGTTATTATTGAAAATATTTTTGAGCTATGATAGCTATATTATACAGAAGCATATTTCTGAAACCAACTTTCCAAAACCGTTTTTCATGCATAACAAAATGTGCCAAGACATGACAAAAGTGAAGAATTGGTTTGGCTTGAATCTTTTATCATTGAATACCAGTAAAACAAATATATTAGCATTCCAGTGTAATATACTGGATATCCCCCTAGACAATAACACAATAAAAAATAACTCCACTTTAAAATTTTTGGGAATTTATTAAGATAAAAATTTAAAATTCTCTCAGCATATTGCACACAATAACCAAAAATTGGCATCAGGATGTTTCACACTGAGAAACATCTGCAGCGAAAGTAGTGTACTATGCCTTAATAGACTCTCATCCAAGGTATGGTATACCCTTTTGGGGTGTTTGCAGTAAACAAGTTATGCAGTCGGTTTTTGTCTTGCAGAAAAGGGTATCAGGTACTTATGTAAAGCGAAATGGCGGTATTCATGTTAACCCCTTTTTCAAGAACATAAAATCCTTACGGTTATTTCAGTATTTATATTGGAAACCGTGTCAATTATACATACAGATAGGGATAACTATTAATCTACACATACCACACAGCCACATACTACAGAAGGCAGTCAAATGAACTGAATCTACCAATTCTAAAAACATGTTTGGTTCAAAACTCATTGATATATACTGGAATCAGGATATACAATAATCTTCCCAATGAAATCAAAGAGACTCCTTTTATCATATTCAGAAAAAAATGTACAAAACTATTGAGTGATAAAGCCTATTATGACCTACAAGAATATTTTGACGATGCTCTGTAATTTAAAATGTGTGGAAATTGCGATTGTACTGTGTGAAAAACATATTTTTATTCCTTGTCCTAGTTCTTGTCATGTAACCTTTGCATATGTATATATAGTTTATATTTTATTTTAATCATTTACATTTTATACATTTATATTTGACATCTTATACTCATGTTCATATTAATATTTATTTGACATTGTGATTGTAACAAGAATTTTGTTCTTAAACAATTAACATTATCAATCAATCAATCATGAATTGATTTATAGCCATGATTGAATTGGATGTGATTAATCTATAGCTATTTAAATCCAGCATAATCGCCACTTTGGCACAGGCGTCGCTCTCAGAGCACCTTAAAGATTTTCCTACATTTCTTGTGTATTTTCTTGAATTTTTTCCTAATAATCAGATTTCTTACAATATTTCAATACATTTCTATTTCAGGCCCTATCATGAAGCCATTATCTCTCTAGTTTCTCTTATGCTGGATACAGGATTGCCTTGTTTCAGAGGCCAGACTATAAAGTTGTTGAGGGGGCGATTCAACCCAGGAGCTACTGATAAGGAAGCGGCAACCTATATGTTGCAGATAATCAGAAATAGCTTCCTAAACTTTAGAACTCGCACTTACGATATGATACAGTACTACCAAAACCAAATTCCATATTAGTAACAGTATAAATAATATGGAAAATAGTGAAAGCTCTACCTGGGTCCTTATAATATTTGTTGAAAAATAACGTAACATACTATACAGACTTCTCAATGAGTAGTTTTTTTCAACTATTTTTGAGACTTCGATATTATGTGAGCATTTTTATTTTGTATACTTTTTACATTCCTTGATACATATCTCTTACTAACATTTCAAATACCAGGATGTTGTTAATGCTGAAGATCCCTGAATTCTCGTAAGAATTTCTGTAAATGGGTATACTTTCTGTATTTCTTTTGTTAAATGTAAATACAGAAGCTTTTCAATTCAGAAATCATCCTTGAAGAGATATTGTTCAATTTTTGTGTTTATGCAAGAAATTCAACCATATTGTTCAGTGGTAATATGTAATTATCTGAAATTTGTTATTATCCATGGTTATCGAAAACTTTTTCTTGATCCTTTTTATTATGTACAGGCAATATATTTTATGTAATGCATTTGTTATTTCTTCCAGAAGTTTATCCTAGTCACTAGAAGTTAATCAATGTAAAATGTAGATAAAGTGGTACTTAGAGTATTTTTGGGAGGATATAGTATCTGAAATGAAAATGTATTTGTTCTTGGTGATATTGTATATTCATTTTATTTTCACTGGTACCTTATCTTCATATAAAATATTATTTTTCAATAAGTGTGCCGAACTTTTTGACGTTTTGTTACTGACTTTCGTATTATGTAATAAAGTTTTTATTTATCAGTTTGCATATTCTTCAACAATTTATACTCCAACCATATCAGCAACTGTTTTAGCATTGAGGATCTCAATCCAGTAACCATCAGGATCTGTTATGAAAGCGATTCCCTTTAACTTTCCATCGTCAGGTTTTTTCACAAATGGTACACCAAGTTTTTCAAATCGCTCGCAAGCCTTATAGACATCTGGTACTGTTAAACCAATGTGACCTGAAATTTAATACAACTGAGTACCTTGAGAGGTGACATAGGTAGGTATCATATTCCATATTGATAAGGGTTTTTGAAAGGTTACATTTCTTATTGTTGTCCTGAGTTGTGGCTATCATCCCTGTATAGTATAAGCCTGTCTTAGAACACAAGTTCGCTTGATTCATAAATTTGATATTTACTGCGATCAGATTCAAGTCCGGTCTAAGCTAAGCTCTCCATTTTATTACAAGAATGATTAGAAAATAGATTACGACTTAGATTAGATTTATAGAATATTATTCGAATTTTCATGGCGTAAACATAGCAACCTGAATTACTTTGGAGAAATGGATATGAATTATTTACAAATACAGGTTATCGAATTTATATAAACCAAGAAATTGTTTGATATTCAAACTCTTCATAACAACAAATGAACTTGGTACATACCAAATCCTTTTGGTTCCTCATTGCCATTGTGAGGTTTATAATTGTCATCATTCTCTGTTCCCCAATTACTGAAACAAACAATTTTCAAACAAATTCTAGGAACCTCAAATAAAAATAATTACTGAGTTAGTTCCACTGTAGCTTTTCTTCTCAATGTCCAAGCCACACGCTCTTTCGAATTTAAATCACCTTCATTATTAGGATCTTCATAACCCATGAAGTAGAGAGAAAATTTCAAAGATGGGAAATCCAACTTTGTCAAAAGTTTCATACCCAGTACTTCAGTGTAGAATGGCAAAGATTTTCTGGGATCTTTGATCCTGTACATAGTTTGTTGAAAAACGAAATCCTGGAATAATTTTATTATTAACTGGTAAATGTTTCGAGTCAAAAGAAACCTTTGTTTCTTCTCCTGAAGAACCACACAATTTTAAAGCTTCTTCATTGGATATGGGGATGTCTTTAAAGTCGCCCATTTCAAAAATTACAATCTAAACATACACCTAGTTTAATGTAGTGATGTTGATTATAAGTTATACTATTTAGAGTTATCCTGATTGGATTAGCAATATGCAAGTAAAAAAAATACAAATCAATTACAATGTATTTATAAATTTGTGATAAAGTGTCAATTTATTATTTTCAAAACACGACGTGCGTTTTATTGACTGAACGAAACGCACATTTAGTGTATCTATGTTCTCTATTCCTTGATGCATTATCAAAAGCTAGGAATACACCGAATTTGGACCAGTTTAACCAATGAAAAATGTTACACGAACTCGCCTATAGGAAATAACTTTCGAAAGGAATAGGCCAATTTGAATGAGGTTGAGCCAATGAAAGGCATCTACAAAATAAAAGGAAGAAGGTTGATTAATAAATAAAATACTCGGGTTACAAACGTTACCGCACGATTTACGTGTCTGTATAAAATGACTTCGGTTGGTATAAAACTTTTCCCCACAGATATTCATACAAAATTATAATTGTATTTAATAGCGAAATCTACTCGTCGTAACCTTTTATACGATTGATATTTATATATTTGAGAATTCGAGTCATATTTTTGAATAGAAAATTTGCTAGTGTAGTGATGGCATAACGTTTTTCGTAAAAATGTTTATTAAGGAAACAAACACATAGCAACAAAAATAACATTGTGATGAACTTCCATGAAAGATAGTGACATAATTGAAACTTATCGTTGATCATACGTAGAATTTTTTTTTTGATTTTGAATTGAATCTGTGATGCAAATATATTCCCAGTTTCAAGAACAGAATATAATGTAGTTTCGGAAACTTGTGAATAGAGACACGGAATATTCATGCTGAGTTCAACAAATAATAGCTTGTATAATAGTGAACATTGTGAAATAGTTAGGTATATCGATTTTTTCAGGTTTGCGATAAGTTCAAATATTTCTACTTCTTTGTAGTAGTAGGATCGATACTTTGCAGCAGTATAGTCAATAACATGAATACAATGAAAACAACTTTCAAGTAGAAAATACACGTCGAATATTGACAATATAGGTATTCCCGATTGCCATTTGGTATCATCAGTGTAGACGTTGAACTGACAGTGATTTGTGAAGTGGTTATATTTCTAAGTACAATTTAGGGGTCAATAATACAATTATTATACAATAATACAATAATTATCCTCAATGTCATACTACATCAGTCACCCCTTGGTGACTGGTGACCATCACCCTTAGAATTTGAATTCAGAAAGTACCAAGTGTGACCCATCATTGAAAAGATAATTTTATAGGGAACATCTATATAGTTTCTTATGAAAAAAATGTAGGAGAAATAAGTGGCATTCATATCATGGATAATCTCCGAATCTGTATTGGATTATGGATTATTTCCCAAATACACTATATTGGATACTTTTGACACTTGATAATTTGAAAAAACATTCCTAGAAACTGCAATTCTCGTAAAATTGAGTTCCAAACTATTCAAATTCAGAGATTTCGAACGATTCATTCGATGTCTTCGAGAAAAACGTTCGAATTGGGAATAGCCGAACATAATTATCGATTTTGTGGTGGCAACACCGCACTATGCATTACAAATTGCCGCTTCCGGCGTCCATTGCTCATTGTAGTCCATTTTGGTTTGTGATCCGTTGTCGGCAAGTTGTGTCCGTGTATTTGTGTGTAGTGAGGTATTCTTGTCTTCATTCCATCTTCTCCAAACTCATTCAGGTATGTGCTGAAAAAAAAAATGATTTGTTTAATATATGCATATATTGCCTGAACGTTCGATTTTATTAATAATTAACACTCCATGGAGCTTTGGATACATCTATTCGAAATGGACGCACCGACGCGTAATCTATTTCACTGCTTTGTCGGTTTCTTACCACTTACCAGTGGGTTCAATAACTCAAAAGCATTATATATTGTGGCGAAAATGCTTTTAATTCTATTTCGTCCTAGGAATTCATTTAAAATTGATTAATTTTCTTAGATTAGTAATGGCCGACGCACCCGAAGCAGTTGCCGCTGATGCTGGGAGCGCTCCCCAATCATCAGGTCCTCCTCAGAGAGGTGGGGGATTCAGAGGTCGTGGTGGTCCCGGGGGTCGTGGTGGCCCGGGAGGTCCAGGGGGACTTCGAGGACGCGGAGGCTTCAGAGGCCGGTAAGATTCATTGATCCCAAGTCAATTAGCGGTGTTTTACCGAATTTGTTTTCAGTGGTGGGCCTGGAGGACCTCCAGGTAGAGGCGGGCCTATGATGCGAGGGCGTGGCGGACTTAGAGGAGCTCCGAGGGGACGTTTTCCACCAGGTGGACCAGGTAAAATTGGTTTATTGTGTTAAAAGTACTAGGGAATTATTTTTTATTTTTGATATTGACCTGGGAAATGCCTACATTGGAAGTGACTTTCTGAAAATTTGCTCATTGGTCAGAGGCATTTTTCTGAGTCTGGAAAAGAAACTAATGTTTTTTTCCATACCTAGTTTTTCAAAAATTTTATTTGAGGTAATTGTATGTACAGTTTTGCAGCAAATAGCGATTAACAAGTTTCAATTAGCAAGAAACAGCTTAGAAAAACTATGGCATTTCAGCATTCCCAATTGAATAGTATACAACAAGTGCTTGAGCTTCTATTGGGAAAGAAGAAATCTGTTATGTCGACTATTATATATCTATCATTGTTTTTCTAATGTGGCACCATTAATTTCCATTTCAGCGATTATAGAAACATTTAAGAAACTATGAAACTAAAAATGCAATGTTTGGAAAATTTAAGTTATGAAATGGATCAATCAGCGATCAATTGCACATTAGATGCTTTCTAGTAAATTTGGTACAATTACCATAAGAAAGTTGGCCAACTTTACTCGATAATTGTAACTTCATTCACTTATATCAAACTTCTAATGGAAGCTCGATGTGATGTACTATATGATAACCATTGTTGAAAATGTGTGCATTATTAAGGTTATGTTTATGTTGGTTTGTGATTTGAGTCATGTCTTAATCAGCCCAATCAACTTTCGAAAATATTTATTTTGTGAATATTTTCAAGACATTTTGAATAATTAATCATTTGAGAATTACTCTTAGAAATGAAATTGAACAAAGCTTTTTTAACATATACACAACACTCATTTTTGGGGTTAGGTTAAATAAATTTTAGACTAATTAACCTAACCTTCAAATCACATCTTACTATGATTTGGTCATCTCTGATCTGTTTTATGTACACAGTGGTAAATACTAAACATTTATGATAAGTAAATCAAAAATCCATATCATATTAGTCGTCTTGATCTTCAAAAGTAGATCTGAAAGACCAATTTTAATTAATTACAAGAAAAAGCTGACCTTACTGAAGACATATTGTTTAATTTATTGAGGAACTAAGATATTTTTTTGTGTTACATGGTGAAGGTCTACTTTGAATATGTGCACCATATTAGAAGTAGATCATGCATCCATATCATGGGGGCATTCAACTAGTGCTGTGAATTTTTTGCAGTAAACAGACGCAAAAATTTTCCCATTTGGTTCAGCGATGAATTAATTCAACTCAATATTGATAAGAAGGCGGCACATAAACGGTATAAATCAACTAAAACTGATGTTGACTATAAGAAATTCTCAGTGTTACGTGCTCGCTGTAAAGAACTTCAACAAGTTTGCCATCAAACATACCTTGAAAAAATGGAGGGTAAATCCTGTGAAATGTCAGATCACAAATCCGGGGATATTTCCAAAGGTAATATTGATGGTTTAAACTATAATTTTCTTGGTAAATTTTCGTTTTGAGGGCACACGGCGATTTTGAGAAAATTTTTGAGTGTACTTACGCATTTTGATGCGTAGACTACGAATCCGAAAGAAAAAAGCGGCGCTCTCCCTTATTTACAAAGTTACGGCTCTTCAAAGTTCAGGAAAGGGCAACTTTTCAGCAGTCTTTTTCACAAAATAAACTATTTAAAATCACAAGCATTCATTCACCTGTGCACCTTATTCCTCCTTCTTTGACACTTCAATTATCAACATTTTTCCAAAAAAAGTGTTAAAAAATGTACGGAGCTGCTTTTTGGTTACATATCTCTGTATTTTAAGTTTTTAAGGTTAATGGCATGGTTGGTACGACTGAAGTGATTCAAATGTTTTTTACCTTCATTCTTCAGATCTTGAATTGGTTTTTGGTGGTGTATTACGAATTTGAAATAGTAAGCGGCGGCAAATACCAACCGCTTTTTTCTGAAATGTCACCAGTAACTAGCCTAGAAATAGAAGGATGTCACCAGGAGAAGCATTCGTTTTTAAATTAGGTATTTTTATAAGAAAAATGTTGATTATTGAAGTGAAAAGTGTCAAAAGAAGGAGGAATAAGGTGTAAAGGTGACCTAGTGAATAGATGCTTGTGTTTTTAAATAGTTTATTTTGTGAAAAAGAAGGCTGAAAAGTTTCCCTTTTCTGAAGGGCCGTAACTTTGTAAATAAGGGAGAGCTCCGCTTTTTTCTTTTGGATTCGTAGTCTACTACACATCAAAATACTCTCGAAGGATACTAAAAGGAAACGCTTAGAGAGAGAATATTACACTTTTTTTATATGTATAACCAGATGTTTTATAGATATCTACAAGCTATGTATGTTGTGCATACATGGTTCGTTTTTTTCCAATGAGGCTAGTATAGTTCTTTTAGTCTAGAACTAATTTGCGCCACTATATAGTTTGAACATGTTCAATGCTCCTTCATCGAATCAGAAATTTTTTACTGAAGCGTACTGTTCTCATAATAGGCAATTTGTTCATAATGTGAAACCAGCACTTTAACATTCTTGACATTGGACTTTTAAATCCATAATTGGTAGAATGTGAGTTCTCAATGAAAACAACTCTATCATCCCTTGTTATCCTGTACTTGACTCTCAGGCCAACAGAGAGAATGTGTCACAAATGGAAGGGAAACAAAATAGAAATTCAAACTTCACTTTGCTCTACTGATGTAATTGAGATTTGAAATGACAGGATATGAAATATTCAATATTATTGTTAATACAAACTGTAATAATATATGTGTAAATAAAGTCACACTTCTAATAAAGGCAACCTGTTGAATTATAATGGGAGAATTTTTAATTCCTCCTTTAGTAATGATCATTAAAATTTAGTTTTATGAGCTCATCCCAATTGATCACTGAATAACCCTTTGAGAAGGTTCTTTCCAGGGTGGCCCTCCAGGAGGACCAGGAGGTGATGGTCCTTTACCACGAGGTGGGGGACGTGGAATGGGACGAGGAGGACCTGGTGGTGGTTTCCGGGGAGGTCGGGGTGGTCCCGGGGGTGCTGACAGGGGAGGTATGGGTGGTATGGGTGTAAGAGGTGCGGGCCGAGGGGCCCCCAGAGGAGGAAGACCCTACGGAGCTCCAAGGGGAGGCCGGGGGGGACCAGGAGGCCCAGTGAGTGGATTTGGCCCTCAGAAGAGAGGCCCTGGACAGTATGAATCAAACCAAGGAGGACCAGGAGGCCCTGGACCAAAGAGGCCTAGGTTTGACAATGGGGGACAGGGACAGAATGGTTATGGCCAAGGGTGAGTTGTAGACAAAACAAACGAATTTTTTTTCAATTGCAATTTTAAAACCAACATGACAAAAATCTATTTTGTCATGTAACAAAAAAAGTTGCAAGATTAAATTTTCCCTTATTTGCAACCCGTGCTTACCAAATACTAAGTGCGTTACTAAACGGGATGAACAATTGTTTCAGATTATGTGGTGTTTTTTCAGTTCATTAGCTCTGGTCTGCTGAAAACTTGTTTGCTACAGCAAGCTAGATCACTTTCAACATTGTCGTAAAGCCTTCAATAATGTTAGCCATAGTTGCAGAAGACCATAGCTAATAAACCTAAGCAGAAAAAATCAGTGAATTATTGTTGTATAAACATTATTTATTGGCATTAAAGGAATTCACATATTTGATAAGACATTTTAAAAATATTACATTGAAACTTCAGAAAGACTTTTCCAATACAGTCATCAACAATGTATGCACAAATAAATAGTTGATGAATCAATTGAAATGTATCAGAGAGTGATATGCTTTGATTTTTAACCTTAGTGGTGGTGGTGGATATGGACAATCCTACAATACGCAGCAGTATGGCGGTGGTCAATCATACGGAAGTGGTGGCCAAGGCTATAATCAATATGGCGGAGAAGCATCCACCGGCGGTTACGAAAGCGGTGGCTACTCCACATCATACAATTCTGGCGCCAGTGGGTACGGAGGCGGTCAAGATTACTCTGGAGGGTATGGAGCATCGCAGAGTTCGGGGTACGGAGCACAGGGAGGTTATAGCAGTGGACAACAGGGTTACAGTAGTCAGGCAGGAGGATATGAAGATAGGAGCGGAGGATATTCGGCGGGTGGATATGGCGGTAAGTGAATTTGAATTTGGGTCCATGTTATCAGTTCGACTTCCTTCTTTTTGTGAAAAATGTGGCGAAACAATCGAAAAGTTGTATTTTCCTAATTTTTTTAGGGCGATTATCAAAACTGTTGAATTTTTTTGTTTCATTTTTTCTGAAATTATAATAAGTGAAACATTTTTCATGGTTTTATTATACACTTGGATATTATTGAAATTAAGTTATTTCTATAAAAGCAGAACTTATAAAAAAACTTTAAACATTTAATAGAGATGATCACTGATACAAACTAAGTACTCATACTATAAACGTTTACTTTAATGGTGACTTCACTAGCAAGAAAAAGACGAAATTTCACATGTTATTCCCCAAATAAATTCAATATTTCAATGAATATATCCAATAATTTTGATAATCAATCACCCACACATGTAATTTTTTCTTAAAATATCAATGATTGATTTGCAAAAGACTAGTTTCTTAAAATTTGTTTTTGATCAGAAGGTCTACTTTGATGCCATTTTGTAATTTTTGAAACGTTTCTGATTACTTCAATATATACCTATAAGTGATTCAAATAATTACCAAGATTAATATGTCCTCAAGCTATTTTATTGTCACATTTTTCACATTTTTGTTATAGTTTTCAATTTATCATGAATACTTGGAAATTCTAGTGTTTTTGATATAGTTCCTGAAGCTTAGTAAATTACATTGTTGAAATCAAAATTATTTGGCAAAAATTGCAAAACTTTAAAATGAAAAGCTTCAGATGACAAGATATAATATTGAAAAATAATAATTATAGCACATCTACAATGATTATTATTATAGTTGAACCAAATGGTTCTAACATAAAAAATTGAAATGCTGCAAGTCCTAATTGAAAATTGAGAACATTCCACTATTTTGCATAACAGTTCTATTCAGAAAATCTCAAATTTATTTCCTAAGTAATTAAGTAAGTGTTTTCTTCGCAATTTATGAAAGAACTGGAACAGTAAAAACTCTTCTAGAAATATTTATAAAGTAAACTGAACCATCTAAACTTCCAATTATTCAGAGGTCGAGACCTCAATTTAATCTTTAGTTTTCAAGTCTTAGATCTTGAAGATTATACCTGTATAAGGTAATGATTACTAGCCTCCTTTTGTTTTTATTTTAGGATATTGAGCAAGAGACAATACCGTTCTTGTTAAGACTTAACCAACAGTGCGTGTGTCCAAATTTTGGCAGTATTCTAAGTGTATTATAAAAGGAAATTCAGACACTTTTATTTAAATCAGCTGAGCTGTCATTCGTGTTACTACTCCCTATAATGATCCCTATAATGTAAAAAGACTCCCGAAGGCCACGAAGATGATCATCAGATTTGAAAAAAACTATTACCAACATTTTCTGTAACTCCGTAGTTATGATAATATGGAAAGTTGAAAGACAAATTTTATGTATTAATATGAATGGTTCTAACAATTACGTTATATGAATGAAAGTAGATCAGGATTTTGGGTTGTTTTTGTGACAAACTTACCACCCCTCGACATGGCTCAACAAATGAAGAATTAAAACCTTCCAGGTTTGATCTTAGAATTATAATGGAAACAAGTAGGATATTTGTTCTGTATTATATAGAACTTTTTTTATGAACATGTCTCCCATTTATAATACAAGAATTTCCACATGAAAGCAACCTCGGATCTCCCGAAACGCTTCCTAAAAATATTGTAATTGTAATGATGAAAAGAAAATTGCACGAAATAAATAATTGGAAACTGAATTTCCATATGTTGACAATGAACATGTAATAGATCTGATATAAAATGGACATAGGAAAATATTCCTTTTTTTTTTCTGTAAATCTTTAAATTTCAATAGTTGTACAAAATTTAAATTGACTCTTTTAACGTTTTGTCTTGATTTGAGCTCTTCTGTAGTATTTTTCGAATATCCGCCTGTATATCTGTTAAGTTAGTGTACATTGAAATAGATGTGAATATGATCATATAATTTAGCGCATGCTCTTGATGCGGCAACGAGGACAGTTCAACTTTTGAAGCATTTTCCAGAACATTGTGGCTAACTTATAACAAATGAAGTTGATGATTTTTTTATACTTGTAGTTAGGTTAAGTTTTATTCTATTGAAATGGATGTCTCTCCCGAACTGGGTCACATTTCAAGAAATTAACATTATTTTGAATTGAGACCACTTGAGAAATAACTTGAAGCAGTAACTTAAATTATTATAATTTGTATATAAAGAATTTTGTGTTTCAATTTGAAGTTCTGTAGGTATCCTTTTAGTGGCGCCAAGATGTGATACATTTAAACAAATAAAAAATGAATTAACGAATTCAAAAGAAAATTTTTTTTATTCACAGACAAAAAAAACCTGTGAACACCTGACACTTTGCAGCCATAACAAAAAGTAGTTTTTAAGTAAATGCAGGCATTGGTCGCAGATTATTCTGCAATCTTGAATGAAGCAGGCTGGATGAACATCTGATAAAGAGATAAAAGATGATCCTATGAAGATTGTACTCAATTTTCATACTGAAATATATTTTTTTAAGTCGCATTGTTTCTCACAATTTTTGTTGAATGATCGAGAAGTAGTATACGAAAAAGCTTTTTTTTTTTATCGTATTATTTCATTGTCCACTTACAAATTATACTTATTAATGGAACATGTTTTTTTATGTAGATCTAATCTACTATCTGATCAATACTGCGGGAAGCAGATGAAAACTAACAAATTGTGGATAATATAAATGCTGGGATCATTAAATAAAATTTGGGAAATGGAAAGACTAGTTTTCACCAAATTTTTAAATTTCCAAATTATATATTTTTCATTATGAGCAATTTCAACTTGAAATTGTGATTTGAAAATTTATTATAAAATATTGCTCTGTATGAAATTATGTTTAGTATGTTTCACATTGACAGAGAGAAATAAACCCCAACTATTTATGCATGTTATAAATAATTTCATTTTTTGTTGGGCATTTCTCAAAGTTTTGATCAACTTGAGCTGTTTGCCATTGAATAAGCAAAACTGACCTTTTTAGCGAATCAAAGTTTTATTGTGGTAAAAGGTTTCAAGAAATGTTTAAACAAAAATTGAGACATGATGTGGTATTGAGAAATCCTGTAGAACCTATTTGGATGGCTCTAAATCATTATTTTTGTAAAAAAAACTCTATAGGCTGGATATAATATGCACAGTGAAAAATACTTTGTTTATACTAGTTTGCAGGTTAACTGTGCGCTAGTGGTTAGTGGTTTATGTTTCTTTATTTCAATTCAGTTTTTGGATTTCTTCAACCAAATGTAGGCATGGCTGCTAGCCACTTAAAGCAATTTATTAATCTCTATCAATACCAAATCACAGAATACTCCAAATCACAGAAAAAGTTACCTAAGAGCAGTAAGGAGTGCAAACAATGCCTCACTTAAAAAAAATTACTATTTCGTTATCAAGACTTGAAACTACTACAGCTTACATTTCAAACACTTAATGATGGATTTTTGTGAAAACTGAAATGAAGATTAAAATAGTTCAACTGTTATTCAGCAACAACACGAAATTCAAAGTGACTCACTCAAAAATATTCAAATTTGAATAAGGATGGATTTCTGAACCAATCCTATTCCTCATTATTATAGAGGACACTATAATGTAAGTATGAACTGGCAAATAATACTATTATTTCTTTTCATATTGAAAGTTGATTTTTTTCTCGTGAATTGTGTTTAGGCAGGGTGACCATTTGAATGTAATGCAGTAGACATACCTAGAAGAACAAAAATAATTGTATGTGTTTCTTAGAAGCAAATGTTGATGTGGGCACCTTAGTCTTGGCATATTTTTTCATGAATTTTAATATATTTTAGGGTTATAATGACTTGTTACTTTCCAGAAGTACTGCACAATTAAGTTGTTTCAAATATTGATTTCATACGAAATGAATGTGCTGAATAATTTAGGCTGACAGTATGTTTATTACAAATTCAAGAAATTTAGAATCTAGAGTTCAAGTTGAAAACATTTTCTATAATATTTAAAGAACTCGCAACAATTTAATTATAGTTTTCAAAGACTTACCAACCCACAGTATTCTAGAGAACAAAGTTCACCGAGGTAAAGTATTGATTGAGTAATCTTTTATTTTGAACTGCAAGGACTTCAAGCAGCTTAAGGATAAATTGCATACACTATTAATAAGCTAATTTGTAAATACTTTAATGAATGTAGATGTGCATAGAAATGATAATAATGATTTTATAATGCACAAAAACCTTTGTTCTGTAGTATTTTCTTCATTTTGATTATGATTTTATGTTAGTGGAGGCAAGTGGTAATTCAATTTTGTTTTTAGGTTGAGCTGTGAATGGACTTCGAGGGATATGATGGTATCGTATTCTTTGAGAATAACTAACATGTTAAATTCGGTAGTTGAATCTTGGGAAGTCAAGTTTACAAAGATTACTTCAACTAATTCAAACTGATATGATGTTTGCTTATGGCTAAGAGCTTGTTCTGTTATTCAGAGAAAAATATCCAGAACATTTGCGTCATGAAGTTTCATTTCCATATCAATATCAATATGTTTTGACATAATGAAAATTATTTTTAATGATATTCCAAGAATCAATTATTTGAGTACTTTTTTACAGGAAGGAGCAAGTTCAAATGAAACTGATTTTTTTTAAAGTAGACTCAATAAATAAGTTTTTATCATTGTTTTTCTTTATTTATTCATTGCCTAATCATACATTCACTGACGGTGGGGGTCAACTTGCAAGAATTACCAAGAAATAGATATGCTGTGGTTAAAAAAAATTTCAAATTTAATTTTTGATGGAACAATAAAAAGTTACAATAATCGTCATCTTTTAAAGTTTTGTAAATATAAACTTTCTCAACTTACTACATGAGTATTCCACCCGACAGAAATCCAATTATATTGTTCCTAAACATAGATTGAAAAACACAGAGCATGGGGCCGCATTAAGCATCAATTAAATTCTACAACCATTTACCCTTGATAATCAAAGAAGATCGGACAAAAAAAAATTTTCAAAAACGTGTTTTTGATCTGTTGTGTGACATTGAGAAGCCATATTCATTGCACAAGAATTCATGGACAAATAACCATTTTCAGTCTGTATCAAATTTAAGCTTCCTAGTAACTTAATATTACATACTACTCATCAATCTTTATCTGTGATATTTACTTATTTGTTCCTGTCATTTTAATATACTTATTGTCTTTACCTATACAACGTGCTTTTATTTATATTAATACCGACCGGTCGGTCGGTAGCCAAGCGGTTCGGCGTGGGTGATTTGTTCACTCACTCGAATTGACTGCTGTGTTGGTCGGTGGTTCAAGCCCTAGTCTGAACGATCGATCTTCACTTGCTATCGTCCAACCCGTGTTAGGAGTCACACGTTAAAAGGTAAGACCTCGTTACTCCTTAGGTCGCACAAGTTTCTACTTCTGAGGGTTGTCGTTCGAAGGGGTGCGACAGCTGGTTAACGGAAAAAACAGATTTTAAACAGAAACGGATTAACTGACATTTGTATTGTTAATGTAATCATTTTTATGGCTTGAGTTTTATCAATTGTTTAAATTGAAAGCTCCAATAAATCTATCTACTAAAATACAGTATGAATATAGTTAATGAGGATCAACCCAACAATGTTTGACATTTTGAAGTAAAACCGCCCCAGAATGGTTTAAAAGTGACTGTAATGGATATAGTACACATATCTTAAATGCTAATTGATAAAACTTTCCGACAGGCTAAATAGAATCTTGTGAATAAAAAAATTAATATTTTGCATTGAAATAACATTCATCTCTTCCAACGTACCTATACGGAAGGATCTCTTCGATAGAGTCATTGGAAAAATCTAGGCACATTTTTCAAATGCAGATTGTGAAGAATTTTCAACTGAAGCGGCAAACAATTTTAAAACTTTACTCACTGATCTCGAAGTAAAATTGCAAAAGGCTGGAAAAAATTTTTGAAATGTGATGGTCGTATAAAGTTTTCTAATCTGCAATGAACATTTGAATAATGCATTAAAGCAAGGTTCAAACTGGTTGAACTTTGTAGTCCTCTGTATTACCTTGTAAACCAATCTGTTTAATACATGTATTATCTTCTACTGAAAGCATGAATCCATTGTCAGGTGTTCTGTGTTATGTTACCAACTCAACCAAGTGTCTTCATTTCATTCAGGTTGGAGCCCAGCTCCCTTACCTTTTAAGCCAAATGTGTTTGTATCTTCCAACAGTTCTTCCTTTTTTTCACAGAATTATTCATTTATAGCGTTGCCAAAGCTTGGAATTTCCAATGGCTTGCAGCTGGTAATTAGTTTCCTATCTACTTACAATTACTTATTTTAACAAGTGACGTGAGAATATATTTAATGTTTGCATAACGATTTGAAAAAAGTACTGAAGGAGCGAATCCGTAGATAATAGGCCTTTTAATCACAATTTTTTTGTGCGCATGCATCAGTATCAGCCATCTTTTTCGTACTGTTTTTTGAAAACAACCATGTTAAAGAGCCCGCAACTCATGTTTTAAAAATTAAAATCTAAATTGAAGTATGTTAACTGTAGAAAAGTGAAAAAAAGTAGTAAGTCAAAATTCCTTATTGCATTTTTGACTGTAAATTTCATATATAGTATGTTGTATTGAATATTTCCCTCTAATAAAAATTTCTAAACATATTCAATTCAGTATTTACATATTTGTCTAATTAATAATGTCACATGTACAGCCTCAAAACATTAATGGCTTGATTTATTTATCAGTTCCATAAGTAATACTCTTTTCAACTGAAATATATTTTCAATTACACCAAATAAATTGACAGTATTAATAAGAATAAAACTGTAAATACTGTTTTTTAATATGTTTTTAGATAGTAAACGGACACCCATGACGTTTCAACCACCTTTTTAATTGTTCACAATTATGAGCCTCGACTGAATTATAAACAAGGGAAGCACCATCAATGGTTTTTTCCAATAATTTATTTGTTTATAGAGATAATATTTCTTGCCCAGCCATTGTCGATTAAAACAGTAGGAATGTTTTGAATAACCACCATTTCAATATGACAGCTACGCTTACGCTCGTCTTATGAAGAAAAGGCCTATTGATAGAGGTGTCTTCTCTGGCAAATTGCCGAAAAGGCAGAGTCATAAGAAGAATGTGTCTTCAGTAGGAAACGATCTCCGCAAGATGGCACAAGTGTCAGTAAACCCAAGGAAAACAGATAGGTTATTTATTTTCACCAAAACAATGAAAATATTTTTGTTACCGAAAAGTGACATTTCATATCTTCGCCTGCTTTGGTGGCTTCCGAAATAGTAAACGCTCTTCATTGTATTTATTGACAAAATATTAGTTTTCCTAAACAGACAGGTCTGACCCTGAAATTTAGAGCTATTCGTGATCGATGTTTTCCTTGAGTTTGACTTTCGAATTACAAAAGTTAGATGTCGCGCTCTCCATGGCTTGTTTTAGAATTTTTACAGAATTCTACTCATTCAAGTGAATATCTTTTTTACGTAAAGACAGATGGCACTCCAAGCCACTTTATATGATAATAGATTGAGACTTGAAAACCTATGATATTAAAAGATTAAATAATAGATTAAACATAGTGAGAGAGAAGTTCTGTGGTGTAGGGGCAAATGTGGTCTCAAACAATGCTGTGTTATCGTTCCAAGGCTGAGTATATCTTCAACCTTGGAAGCAATAATACAGAAACATTAAGAATAAATTTCAACAAACGAAGCTCTAAAAATCGGAAACCAAACTATTTCAAAAGATTGCCGCATACGCCCAAATTGCTATGTATTGATTGTTTCTGCAAATGAATAGCTGCGTCACTTCAATATATTCTCTTCAGAAGTAATTATATTTTTCATCGACAAACATTTGGTAGGATGGGTTATTTTTGAAAGAGAGTAAGTTTTGTACAAAATGAAATACTCCCATTGTATACAAAGGAGTTTTCGGAAGAAACATTTTTGGTCAAGAGGATTAGTAAAAACCTTAGCGTTCTCCAGACACTTGTATACGGTGTCTCAACAGAAAAATCCAGCCGAATAACTAATTAACCAATGGAAAGATTTTAGGGGTTGTTGTGTCCACCCTCGCTAAAGGGTTGATGTAATTCAATTTAAAACTAGCCCCCTCAAAAATAAGTTTGACGTGTTTTTGCATACCTATGTATGGATCATAAACAGTTCAAGTTAATCAGAATTGGATTCACAAAATCATATCCAGCTATTTTTCTGCTTTTCTACTTCAAAAGTGCACACACACCCCTTTCGGTAATTGTAATAGCTGAAGGGAATCCAATTTAGCTTCGCCTTAACCTTGAGCAATACTTTCAAAAAGTTATCAAGAAAAATAATTCTATTAACAGGAAAGAATCCTTAGGAAAGGGATTTGTCTTATTGAATTATGTGTAGGTACGTAAGAAATATATTGCGAAGACGATATATAAACAGGAATTACTCGTGAGTACAAACGAATAGAAGCCCAGCGCGCCTGCGAGAACTTTTTAATGTGAACTGTAATTTTGGAAAAGTTTCGATCTATAACCGTGCTTATAACGTTAAATATCCGACTTCTGGGTAAGTTCTACAGAAAACAGTGTTTTTTTGTCCAGTCTGGTGTTTCGTTCAAGACATTCAAAACTTTTGGTGCTGTTCGATTGATTATGAATTGAGGATGCATAGAAACCCAGGTGTTCTTACCGATTTGTTTTTGGTTCCTCATAAACTCGCGATACGATAAATGAGATTGGCCCAACTTTGTACAGAATGGGCCAAATGGGTCACTTCTGTTTTCAAACTAGATAGATGAGAACTGATGGCTGTGTCTGAGCCGTAACTTTTTTCCTGTCAAAAATTTCTTGTTTCTACGAAACATCTCAAAAGCAATTTTTTAAGTAGAATTCAACGGTGTAAAAAACTTAATTTTTCAAATGAGACATCAATAGTTATTGATGGAAAACTATTTTTTGATGAGACACCCTGTATAATCCTGCATATTTCAATGGATTTTAAAATTACCTTTTCAAAAATGTAGCACACTTGATGCTTTGTTAGTCATCTTTGAAATACAGAGCTTTCAGGTTTTTTCATGTAGACTCAAAAACACACATTTAGATCAAGTATGCTTTGACTTTGGGCGACGCGGCAATAAAACAGAAAGAAATTGTTCCGTAGTAGCTATCAAATGTTGAAAAAGTTTTTCACAGCAGTAATTAAAACGCATAGTTTCAATAAAAGTGATAATAATTTATACCATATTTACTACTAATAAATGAAACTTCAACAATAATAATAATAATGATAAAGAAAAAACAGTGAAATATATTTCTTCAGAGAAGGTGTTCAAAATGTTTACCAGCTTATCCTACAAATAGGCGACACCTTTTCTGAACGTTTTTTGCCGAATTAATTAGTTCAATGCGAATTAGAGGAGCAAAACTTTGCATCACTGTCGCTTCCAATTCCTATCTAGTATTGGTCGGCAATTTAAAAATAAAATCTTTCAACCTTTCCCAGAGGTAAAAGTCCATAGACGTTAGATCCGGTGACCTGGTCGGCCAACGGTTGGGTTCTTGAATGGCTATACAATTATTACCAGAATTTGCAGCCA
Source organism: Leptinotarsa decemlineata (assembly GCF_025532065.1). Classification (NCBI taxonomy): domain Eukaryota; kingdom Metazoa; phylum Arthropoda; class Insecta; order Coleoptera; family Chrysomelidae; genus Leptinotarsa; species Leptinotarsa decemlineata. Next base: position 10,118,566 of record NW_027412537.1, on the reverse strand, counting down.
AAAAATTCCAGTTTAGTGAGGCGAAACCCCGTCTTGTTGAAAATATATTTTTCTGATCTCCATTAGTGGCAATTCATCAAAACGGGTTCAATATTTTGCCTTAAAATTTCTAAATACCTCTGAGATAGTGCCATTATAAATGAACCAGCCGATAATTCTAACCCTGAAAACACCAGCTCACACACTTAATCCGTATCTTCCTTGTCTTCTCTGCTTCACAATAGAATGAGGATTTTGTTGTGCCCAAGTATAAGAATTGTAGCAGTTGAAAATGCCGGTACTGCTCACATAAGCTTCAACTGTCCAAATACAATTCAACGAAAAATTGCGTACTTGTGTACAACTTGCCAGGAACCACTGGCAAAAAGACATGCGCTTTCAAAATCTCCTGGTCTGAGTTGATGAACTCTTCTGGTCCTGGATTGAATTTGTGTTTTTTCAAATTCCTCCTAACGTTAGTTCTTGGTAGGCCTGTTGATATTTATTTCCAAATTTTGCGTTGACGTTTTGGGATTATTTTCAACAGCTCCTAAAACGACTAATTCTTCCAACTCCAACATATAATTTTGGCCTTTTCTTTTCTTCAAATTGACCACCATCAATTAGATTGTGTCGCAATCATGCGAAAATGTCTTTGAAAGGTTGTCTTCTCTCTGGATACCTCTCGTGATACAAATTGTTTGCTGCTTCTACATTTTCTCCGGTATGTATGGAACAGACTATCATCATATCCCATTTTTCATAATTCTCATACTTCATTGCGAATGTGTTTGAAAATTGAACAAATACCACTGTTGTTGCTTTTAATTAGTTTTGTTCACTTTTGTTCACTTACTATGTTGAAATAATTGATCATGGGTTTTGTTGATAAAAAAAGACGATTTTGACATTGACAATAATTTGAAATATATAAAATAAAGATATTGACTTGAAACGTTTGATTCCTGGTTTATTTCGACTTTAAATCAGAGGAATTCACAGTAGGACTGACTAGATATCGTATTTCCACTACTCGCTCATATTATAAATTTGTCGATTATGCAAGGTAAGTTCCCTTCAAGTCTGAAAATAGCCTCTGTTATTTTATTGTACAAAAAGGGTGATCCTAGTAATGTTGAAAACTACCGACCAATTGCATTACTTAGTATTTTCTCTAAAATAATTGAAAAAGTGGTTGCTCGAAGAATGGAAGCGTATCTGAGTTCTTTCAATTTAATAACAAACAATCAACACGGTTTCAGAAATGGCTTCTCAACTGAATCAAGTGTGGCTGAGTACACTCAAAACATTTTTGAAAGAATGGATCATGGTGAATACGTGGTATCAGTATTGTTCGACTTAACAAGAGCGTTTGATACAGTTGAAAGGTCTTTCGTCTCAGAAAAACTAGAAAAGTTGGGTATTCGTGGCTGTCTTAATGATTGGTTTCTCTCTTTCCTCGAAAATCGAAAGATTATAGTGAAAATTGATAATGTTTTTTCAAATGAATTTGATATGGATCTTGGAACCCCTCAGGGCAGTGTCCTTGGTCCGTTAATTTTTCTCATATTTATTAACGATCTTCCTAAATATTTAACTGAAGCAAAAGTTCTCATGTATGCAGACGACACATGCACAATAATATCAGATCAGTCAAAACTCGCACTTTCAGAAAAAATTACCAGAACACTAAACCAATTCAAAGATTGGTGCTATCGTAATAGATTAATGTTGAATGTTTCGAAAACGGTTTGCATTGAATACCATACAGTTCAAAAATTACCATCAGATTGCTCAATATTATTAAATAACACTTTAATCAGTACATCCAAGTCTGCAAAATTTCTCGGAATCATATTCGACTGTAATCTATCTTGGGAGGCACAAATTAATAGTGTCTATAAAAAATCAATCAGTGTTTCTATCTATTGACTGTTTTGAAATCGATGCTAGATAGGGATACTTTATTGAGTGTCTATTATTCGTATACTTACTCTGCGATTTCCTATTATCATAGTATGGGGGCAAGGGCGTGATAACCAAAGGGTGTTTGTATTACAAAAAAGAATATTGCGATTAATTTTTGACCTACCTTATCAAACTTCATGTCGCGATGTATACAAAAACCAAAAAATTCTTACTGTTACTTCTATTTACTTATATAAATTACTGAGCCATATCTACCGAAACCGAAATAAACTGCCAAAAAATTCTGATATTCACAGCCACAACACAAGGCATAAAAACGACTTGTTGCAAAAAAAATCGAACCACACTTTCCACAAAAAATCACCTCTGATGATTGGAGCGTCTTACTTCAATAGGCTTCCTTATAATATAAAAAATAGTAACACGTACGGAATTTTTGAAAGTAGGTTAAAGAAAATTTTAATGAATCATTGTTTTTATAGCTTAGGGGAATTTGATGACTCCCTTTCTAGTAGTGTTAACTGAGTTCATAGTGTTTATTGTGCTTTATGATTTTTTTATATTCATATCAAGATGTCTTGTATACTTGTTTTATGTGTCATTGTATTTATGTGTATATATTCTTATTTGTCAACCTAACCTGTAAACTTGTACTTTAGGAGTAACTTTTTTTTGTAGTAAGATTGTGGGGTTTTACACCACACCAGACTCGTCCAATCCATTGTATAAGAGGAAAACGGATTTAATAAAATTTGATTTGATTTGAGTCCGAACATTGGTCCTTCGAGCAAAAGAAAAAGAACCAAAAGTAGTAAATTATAATATGTCCATACTCAACCTGAGAAGGAGTGAGAGGAAAACTAAAGGAGTTCCTCCTGAAAGATATAGCGACGTATGTTATGACCCACAAGTTTCGGAGTTGTAGAAACGTTCTTCATTAGAAGACCCATCTAATGCCGAAGACAAATCAAAAATTACGAAATCTTCAAGCTCTGGACGACGAATGTTGGAAATAGAATTGGAAGAAATGAGAAAATTGGCCGAAGTAGAGGAAAGAAGAGCCGAAATTGAGAAAAAAAGAGCCGAAATTGAGAGAAGGAGAGCCGAAATTGATGCTGAACTAATAAGGAAAGAAGCACAACTACAACGAGAACTGAACAACGTGATACTTTACATGTGATACTCAATAATGAATTGATAAAAATATCAGAGTCTACAAAATTTTTGGGGTCTTATTTGAATGCAAATATGAGCTGGGAAAACAATATTAACTCTATATAAAAAAAAAATAGTAGTGGGTATTATGCAATTCTACAGCTTAAAACTGCAATGGATAACATGCAACTCCTAAACGTATATTATGCCATAATCTATTCTCATATATCTTATAATATAATATTATGGGGCAACACATCACACGCTCATAGAATTTTCATATCCCAAAAGAGAATTATTAGGCTGATATTTGGTTTAGGTCCAAGAGACTCATGCAGAACATGCTTCAATCAGAACTCAATCCTGACTCTGCCTAGCATATACATCTATAAATGCATTCTATACCTCAGAGACCATCAGGAAATGTTTGAAAAAAAATTCCAATTTTCATAGCTATCCCACAAGACAAGGAAACTCTATCAGGCTTCCCAAACATCACACAGCTCTATATGAGAACAGTCCATTTTATATGAGCATAAAACTTTTTAATTCTCTTCCCACATACGTAAAAGAGGTAAACAGTCAAATTACTTTCAAGTCCACTCTCAAAAAATACCTCTTGGAGAACGCCTTTTATAGTACTACAGAGTTTCTTCAACAAGGGCAAAATTGAAATCATTTGTTTTAATAATGTTTGTAATGTGTTTTACTTATATAAACTCTAAATGAAATGTTCAATCATCTGTTTTAGCGACTGTTTTAGTGATGTTAGTAATGCGTTTCATATGTTTTTCTTTTTTATATATGTATATACATTTTTTTATATTTATTCCTTAGAATACTTTATCTTTGAATGAGATATTCTTGTGACTGTGACGTTTCCAATATCATGTAAATGATCCAGATGGAATAAAAGAATTATTATTATTATTATTATTATTCAAGATTCTTCATATAAAAAGTCTACAATCTCTAGTGGTAGTGGCAAAAACATCATTGATTTGGAAGAAATGACGCTACAAGAAAAAGTTGCTGGATGGAAAATCGAAGAAACAGAAAATAAAACCAATTTCGTACCGACAAACAATTTTATTACGATGACTACTGATAATTTCAACCAGATTTTAGACGTTCTGAAGATAAATAAATTAAAATGTTCGGAAAAAACAGACAATGTTAAAACAAATTTGCCGATTTTCGATGGGAATCCAGAGGACTGGCCTTTGTTCTACAGTCAGTTCGAACGTTCCACCGAACTTTTTGATATATGTGAAAATGAAAATATAATCCGTCTACAAAGATGTTTAAAAGGAAGGGCTAGAGATGCAATACAACCTCTTCTTATTTCACCAAATAATGTTATGAACATAATAGAAACTTTAAAAGTTACATTTGGACGACCTGAATTTATCATTTCAAATCTAATAAAGTTCGTCGAGCCTCTCCTCCGAGGGAGGGACGGTTTGAGACATACCTACCATTTTCTAATGTTATCGAAAACATAGTAACTACTATGGAACTCTTTGGAAATACGGGACATATGAAAAATCCATCAATCTTAAATGAAATAGTTACTAAATTACCCCCATTCCTGAGACTCAAATGGGCCGAGGAATCTTCTATACAAAATGAAATTACTTTGAAAACCTTTTCTGTATGGATGAGAAAAATCGCAATAGCTGCATCCAGTTGTGCTGACTTCAGTAGTTACCATTTCTCCGAAAGAAAAATGAATGAAAATGAGAAATTCCACTTCAGGAAAAATGCTAATATATTTTCGACCAAAAAATATGAGAAATGCATGTCAAAAAAATCACAATTTGACGGACTGCCAAATTTTCAAAAAACTAGATATCGACGAAAAATGGAAAATTGTGACTTTGAAGAAACTCTGTTTTTACTGTTTGAAACCAGGTCATAATATCTACTCATGTAGATTGAAACAAAAGTGTGGAATTGAAAATTGTCCAAAATTCCACAACAACATATTACATAACCTTGATTTTACAAAAAAGGAAAACGAAGCCTCAAGTTCTTGTTCAAACCCAAATGAAGATGTCGGACCGGAAAGTTAAGTTGAAAAAATACATTTTTCCCAAAGAGATAACCCCACAATCCTTCTTCGAATAATTCCGGTGAAACTTCGAGGACCTAAAAAAGAAATTTCTACCTTTGCTCTACTAGACGAAGCAGCTACGACAACAATGATAGACAGCAAAATTGCCCATGAATTAGGACTGGGTGGACCGGTTGAGTCACTCTGGCTACCAGTGGCTTAACAATGTTACCAAAAATGAAGAAAACTCCAAAAGAGTGACAGTAGAGGTATCTTCAATGGAAGAGAACTCAAAAACATACAAAATGAATGAAGCTCGAACTGTAAGTGGACTCTCGCTTCCAAGACAAATTATTGATGTCGAATACCTGAGTAGAATCTATCCATACATCAAAGAAGCACCTGTACTTTCCTTTTATGATGCACAACCAACAATTCTTATTGGTCAGGATCAATGTGCTTTGACTATTGCAAGAAAAATATATCAAAGTTACTGAAATGCACCGTTTGTATCAAAAACATTACTGGGATGGGTAGTACATGGCAGATACCCCCAGGAAAAAGTTGCTGATGAATCGTCTTCAATATTTCACGTTTGTTGTAAGTTTCAAGAACAAATTGATGAAGATATTCACAATCTAGTGAGAGACTCGTTCAAAATTGACAATTTTGGCATAAGAAGCCCGAAAGAAAGTGGAAGGTCTGAAGAAGATGTTGAAGAAGAAGATCGAGTTGAAAATCACTTGGAAATAGGTCTACTGTGGAAGAATGATGATGACCGATCTTCTAGAGAGCTGGAGATGAAAAAGAAGAAGGAAAAGAAGAAACGTGACAGTAGTGAGGAAAAGGTAGCAAAAAAAAGACATCAGAGCTCCGACTCTGAAGAAGAGAAGAGAGTGAAGAAGAAGCGCAGGTCAGTCAGTTCAGGAAAAGGAAAAAAGTCAAAGAAGGATTCTAGTGACAGTGACGTTCCCGCTAAGAAAAAGAAGAAACAAGATGGTTCTGATGAAACTGATAGAGAAAAATCAAAAAAACACAAGAAGGGCAATAGCTCCTCGGATAGCGATGAAAATATTTCAAAAAAGAAAAGGCACAAAAAAAAGGCAACGTCGGGAAGCGATTCCGATGATGAAGGGGATACAAAGAAAAGCAAAAAACAAAAAGCATAAGAAGAAGAAGAAACACTCGAAGAAACATAAAAAACACAAAAAACAAAATCAGGAACCTATAAAAGGCCAGTTACAAAGATCTGTAAATTGATGAGTGGTACAGGTTCTTAACGAAAATGAATACTATGTCAAATGCAGTGATTTCATCACGAGGGGGAGAATGTTGTTGCTTTTAATTAATTTGTTCACATACTATGTTGAAATAATTGATCATGGTTTTTGTTGATAAAAAAAGACGATTTTGACATTGACAATAATTTGAAAGATATAAAATAAATATATTAACTTGAAACGTTTGATTCCTGGTTTATTTCGACTTTAAATCAGAGGAATTCACAGTAGGACTGACTAGTCCGAACAACCACTAATGGGGAATATTCCTCCTGACGAAAATCAAGTATTTTTCATAAAAGAGCTCTAAAACAACGCATTTTAAACTTATTGCAACCTTTTTCTTTAAAAAATAATTTAAATACTTAAAAAAGATGAATGAAATAATGCATTCAACATTTAAAGGGATTCGTTTCGATTTCACCATTTGGCAACATCGTTTATAGCTAATAAAGGACAATGAATCTGTTATCTGTATGTGACAAACAAAGATGACATATTTCAGAGGCGTGCTGTTCTGTTTACTTATGTTCCGAGTTCCGAGACATTCTGTGATATGACATTTTGTGCACCTAACCTATCTTCCTCTATATAAATAAATATCAAAACAACTGTTGGTTATGTGGCTTGTGGGGGGTGGTATTGAACTATAATTTATATTTTGCCTTAATTGTTGATTTATAAAGATAATATTCCTTTTCAAAAGTAGAATATCTACTTTAACATTTGAAACATCAATTTGAATACTTTTCGAAGTGAATTTGAAAAACTCATGAATTAGACTCAACTTTATTTTGTTCAAACTTGCATTTGCTGTAATAATCCAAATTGAGGAACATTCCCCATTGAAGAGCGTCTTAACTGCTTAAATAAAAATTTGACAGCTACCAGTAAAGATTTGAATTATGTTTCATCGCCGCATCGTCAAAGCCTACTTGATCAAAATGTGCGTTTCAAAGTCTAGATGAAAAAACCGAAAAGCTTTGTATTTCAAAGATTACTCTAGCGAAACATCAAGTGTGCTATATTTTGGAAAGGTAATTTTAAGCTCTATTGAAATATGCAGGAATATACTGGGTGTAGCCAAGCGGTTCCGCGTGGGTGCTTTGTTCACTCAATCGAATTGACTGCCGTGTTGGTCGGTGGTTCAAGCCCTAATCTGAACGATCGATTTTCACTTGCTATCTTCCAACACCCGTGTTAGGACTCACACGTTAAAATGTAAGACCTCGTTAATCCTTAGCTCGCACAAGTTTAGACTTCTGAGGGTTGTCGTTCATAGGGGTGCGACAGCTGGTTAACGGAAAAACAGATTTTAAAACAGATTTAAAAAAAAATAGTTTTCCAACAATAACTGTTCAGATTTTCAATTCATGGGCCATATTGTAGAAAAATATTTCACCTGATATCAAAATTTATTGCCAAATACAAACAACGTATTCAAAAAACACTTTATTGCGAGATTTTCACTGAACGATTTTACAAAAACGCAACACGTGTTTCACCACGTGTTGGTACTCTGCACCTCTGTGAATGGAATGCAGAAATTCATTGAATCTCTTTAATATTTCTTCATCAAGTGTGCCGTGGGTCGCGAGTTTTTGACAAAATATTTTACATGTTGAGAATTGATCACACCAGGTTTATTCTTTGCATCTTGATTCGATTAGTGACTGTATGTCATGTTAATCTAATCTATTTCATTCCAAGATAAATTGGAAATCTTAAATCCAACCTAGATTATTCAATTTCAATGGATACATCTCATTTACAAAAATGGTGTTGAATTATATTGAAAAAAGATGTATAAAACTTTTCAAGAATATAATAATATTCTTAGAAAAGGTGCCGGCGTGGTACAATGTGTTTTGTAAATCGATATCGACGATTTTTAACAAAGGTATTCACATTGTTTTAATTGTAGAGAAATCATAATAGAAAAATTGTTGATTTGTTCAGAAGTTTATAACAAAGTCACATATATAATATCAGAAAATATTTTTTAAATTTCTACTTTTCTGTAAGTGTACAGAGTTGTAGAGAGGATTGGATCCTCCAGGAGAGGGAAATGTTAAGAGCAGATAGTTGTTGGCTCACAGATGGTTCAAAAACACCTTCCGGTTCTGGTGCAGGTGTTTTCAGTCGCAGACCCAGGACAGAGATATCAACCTGCCTAGGAACCTATTCGACTATTTACGCTATTGTATTGTGTGCGGAGAGATTTAAAGAATCCAACCTCATACACAAGTCAATAAAAATATTCTCGGACAGTCAAGCGGCGTTGGAAGCTCTTGGCTCCCACCGACCAAAGTTTAAATTGGTAGCAAACTGCCAAAAAAGACTCTCCTCGATAGGAAGACTAAACATATTGTCTCTGGTATGGATTCCTGGCCATACTGGCCTGGAAGGCAATGAAGCTGCTGACTCCCTTGCAGAGGAGGGTGCTGCAAGCAGCTTCATCGGACCAGAACCTTCCATTGGCATCGCTTTGGGCTATGCCAAACAAAGATTGAACACCTGGATGGCAAGAAGATTTATTGACTTCTGGCAGAATCTTCCAGAATTGACTCACTCCAAGGCGTTTATTCACCCTTCGAAGCTTGATACCAAACAGTTGTTGGACTACAGTAGGGATGAACTACGGTGTCTAACAGGCCTTCTTACAAGTCACTGTCATTTGAATCATCACATGCAGAAACTTGGACAGTCGGAAGACACTGTGTCGCCTCTGTTTGGAAAATGATGAAACTGCAGAGCATATACTTTGTGCCTGCCCCGCTGGGGACCGAATCAGGTTCTTTGAATTCGGCAGATCCGTACTCTCACCATGTGACCTGAAAGACCACTCACCATACAAACTAATCGGCTTCGTTAAGAAGCTGGGTTTATTTGGTTGAGTGTGAATAGGTGTAAGCCACAATAAACCCTTGCGGGTTGTGGTGAAGTCTAATAAACCCACTCACTTCGGACCAAACCTAACCTAACCTAAGTGTACGTACACAAAAGTAACGGATAAGTTCTAAAACATCGCTGAAAACATATTTCCGAAACATAATCGATATGGTCGATTTTTATATCTAAATCGCTATTTTGGGATATTTTATAAAATTTCATGAAACTCATCCTGAGAGATAACTAATGATCCGGATCTGATCACTAGGATAGAGTAGACCAGTGGCAAAATGTTCTTCTTTCGCACGAAACCAGATTTGGTTTAGTAAGTGACAGCCATCGTCACAGAGTTAGAGGGCCAGAGTGACAAGAAAGACTATCATTTGCCAGAAAAGTCGTTCCTTACCAAGTGGGACCGGTAATATTTTGGGGAGGCATAATGCATTGCATAATGAACTCATTATTTATCCTCTTCGAAATGAAATTAAAGCCAATTTTATTTTCATGGAGTTCAAAATGCACAAGAGATTAAGAATATTCAAAGATTTCTGTGACCAGCAAATTCGCCAGACATGAAACCCGTTGAGCACACGTGGGATTCCATTGAACGAGCTATTTCAAACAGAATTAATTCTCCTTTTTCTTCAGGAACTCACACTCGCGGCCCAAGAATAATGGAACAATATCCCGATTGATACCGTTAACGCCCTTATAGAATAGGGACACACACACACACACACCAAATATTATGCATTTTTGATGTAACTCTAAAGTGATTTTCTTCTAGACTTCAGATTCTGGTAATAATTTTATTATGCACTATTTTTCGTTTGTATTTTTTCTTGTTCAGTCAAGTTTGAATTCTGCCAATCTGCATCGTTTACATAACCAAAATAAATGTACTTTATAATACATTTCCTAATTCATTTAGACAAACATAAGGGGGTCCAAGAATTTTGGGGATGTGTGCACTTTAATTTTAGAGTGAGTTGAGCCAAATGGGGCATGGAAAGATTAGTACAAAGTGCTCTATTCAATACAAGATGTTTCAAACGCCATTTACAAGTAATCTCCGATATAAAAAACATGATCGTGTACAAATTTCTTAAAAAATATTGTAAATTTTCGATTGCGGAAGTTAATTTTTTCGTTCATTTTGTAAAAAATTGAGCTCGTTTTTCAACTTCCGTCTATTCCTTATTTTTCTGTATTTTTGCCGGTATCGTGTTATAAATTTCAATACAGACATACGAATATGCTGTATCTTCAGCGTAACCTATAATTTCTCCATTACAATTCAAAGTGAACTTACTGTTTACATAAAGTTTGAATAGTATTGGGCCTAGAACGGTTCCTTGGGGTATACCATGAAATGCCCAAGTTTCCTGTCGATCCGATAGATTGCGTCTTCGTATGAGAAGATATGACCGTTTCTTAGCAATTAAAACTCTTCAAAATCCACCTTGGATAAGTTTCGATAGATCGTGAAACATGAACTTGTGTTTCAGCTCCACTATGTCCGTAATGGGAGAACCGAGCTTTGCCTCATGGGCGGCCCAAAGGGCGGCCGGCTTCGGCGGTAACATGACCGTTGTGGACAAGGTGATGCCCGACATGCTTCACATGGTCGACGCGTATTGGTATCAATTTCCTCCAATGAACCCTCTCTGGCACGGCATTTTGGGATTCATGATCGGAGTCTTGGGCTTCATCTCCATCGTTGGAAACGGGATGGTTGTCTACATTTTTAGTAGCACTAAAGCTTTACGGACTCCTTCCAACCTGCTTGTCGTTAATTTGGCCTTCTCCGACTTCCTGATGATGGTCACGATGTCCCCACCTATGGTCATCAACTGCTACTACGAAACTTGGGTTCTTGGTGAGTTCATTAATGAATGGGATATAAAAGATATTCAATGTACTTTTTATTAAAAATGTCAAAAAAATTGTTATTGCATTCACGGGTATAACCAATCAGTACCAATTTGAATCATGAATACTTTACATATTAGTAAGTGGACATAGTTGAAGACTGACTATAAATCAAATCATCTAAAGAAACAATTTGTTCAGGCAGTTGTATCGCCAAAAGCATATGCAGGAATTTTTTCTGTGAAGAATCCTGCACTGACACCTGTCGGATATAATCCAACGCCCTTCGTGGTATTAGCCAAGTGAGTAGTTACTTTCTGATAGTGTCAGTCCAGTCTCTACTTACCTACTATGTATAAGGAGGTAAGTAAAGGTAAGTAGAGACTGGCCTGAAAAATTGTTTCTTTTTAGACGATTTGATGAATGCTTTTGTCTTAGTGATAATGTTCTCAAGGAACGATGAATTATGATCTTCACTCTTGACCTGAAAGACATCATATCGATGGTGAGAAACTAACTTCAAAAATATGTTTCCATTTTTTTCACCGTCAACCCTAACCAAAACATTTCAACCTGCAATTTCATTTTGACTTTAGAAAGTCATGTCCATGATCAACAGCTCACAAAAATATTGTTTCCATATAATCACGAAACACGAATTTAAAGAAAAAAACAATGATTGCAGGGTCGAAATCTTGGTGGTATCTAATGTTGATACTGTTGTATCATCAGCTAATATGATGCAGTTTCTGTGGACAAACTCATTGCCATAATTCAAGTAGGTATATACAGTGTGACCCATTTTTAATGGAAACACCCCCCTAAAATTTGAAGTTGTAATTCGATTTTAATATTTTTTTTTAAATGTCAAGTACTAAAAGGTCTACCTTGGGACACAATTTGAAATGTTTATTAAAGTTTCAGGGCATACTACGATATTTTTTCTTAGTCGAAAATCGGGATTTTTCATTAGCGATTTTTTTATTGAAAAAATCACTACGCCACTGGATTCAGAGTGCCTCTAAATAGGTGTGACCAAAATTTCATGAAAAAATATTCATTATTAACAAAGTTATGACAACTCAAAAATTCGAAAACTCACACAGCTAACAGTCACAATATATCATTTTTTTTATGATTTCAACAATAAAGTGCCGCCAGATGAAAAAAAAACAAATAGCGTAAATATTTTTAATGAAAATAACGGAATTACATTCACACAATTCAACTAACAATGAAGCAAAAATGTTAATAAACGTAACTAATAACTAATTATTGAAATGTTTCGATTCAGTGCAACAATTAATTTTAACTTATAACGATACATGTGTCGTAGCGCTTACGAATGTTTCTGATTATGTTCCTTAGTTCTTGAGGGCTAATATCTGCACATATCTGTCGAATTCCTGCACAAAGTTCATTTCTATCTCTTGATAGAAATGTAAACCTTTTGTGTGAGAAGTCCCCAGAGAAAAAAGTCCAAAACTGTGAGGTCTGGAGATCTGGGTGGCCACTCTATAAACGGACTACCACGGCCTATCCATCGGTTTGGAAAACGTTCGCTAAGCCATTGCCTCACAGCTCTGGGATAATGAACTGAACACCCATCTAACTGGACAATTAAATTTCATCGATCATCGATTGGCAGCTCGTGAATAGCATCCCAAAACTCTGTGTTTAAAAATTCTAGAAACTACTACGCATTAATGTTTTCCTCAAAAAAAAGGACCAATAATTCGTTCGTTCAATATCCCACACCAGACGTTGATTTTTTGGGAATACTGGCTTTTACAGTTTATTACCCAGTTAGGATTATCCGCTGCCCAAAAGCGACAATTATGTGATGACACTACTCCATTTGTAGTGAAAGTGGCTTCGTCGGTATATAAAATATTTTTTAGGAAATTTCTATCGTTTAAATATTTCCCTTGGACCCATAAACAATATTCCAGGCGTCTTGCTTCGTCGCCTTCTTGAAATGTGTGTAAAAATTTTGGCTTGAAAGGTTTAATATTCTTCGCCTTCAAATAGTTTCTCGTGGAATATTCAAATCTAAAGTAGCATTCCTTATACTGGCATTAGGATTATTTCCGAAATAATCTAAAATGATTTGATGATTCCTGTCATTCCTGTTTCGTCTTTGTACAGGATTACTTTTTAACATACTACACCAGTTTCATTGAATATTTTATTTATTTTATTTACCGTACCGCAGCTAATACGAGGACGATCTGGGAGACAAACCTCTCTAGCACTTCTAACGTCATCTCCCGAAAGGCGTACAATTTCAATTTTCTCTCTTACGCTCGATCTTGCAGCCATGACACAAAATAATTCGAAAAACTGTAAGGTGAATATTGTTGACAATGGTACACTTAAATCTTTCACAAGTGTCAAACTGTAATATCATTTCCACGGCAGCTAAGATTTAAATTGAAACTTTGAACATTTTATTAAAACAACGATAAAAATAAAATAAAAACAACAATAAAAATTAATTGGCGCTCCGGGGCGACTTCATTGATTCCAGTGGCGCATTTGCTTTTTCAGCTGCAGGAAAACCCGGAAAAACCTGCAGCACCACATCATCTGAAGATCTTGATCTAACAATGTCCTCTCTCTTATAAAACAAAATATAGGGTGTCTGCTCCAATAAATTCAATGCAGCGCCAGAACACTTCGTGACACGACTATCGTCAAACTTAAATTAAATTGAAATATTAGGTCTTAGTTTTAGTTAATTTGCGTGAAAACTTGAATGTAATTCCGTTATTTTCATTAAACATATTTACGCTATTTGTTTTTGTTTTCATCTGGCGGCACTTTATTGTTGAAATCATAAAAAAATAGTCTCATGGCTATATCTGTTGATATATAGGGTGTTTTTTGTGACTGTTAGCTGTGTGAGTTTTCGAATTTTTGAGTTGTCATAACTTTGTTAATAATGAATATATTTTCATGAAATTTTGGTCACACCTGTTTAGAGGCACTCTGAATCCAGTGGCGTAGTGATTTTTTAAATAAAAAAAACTCGAATAAAAAATCCTGAATTTCGACTAAGAAAAAATATCGTAGTATGCCCTGAAACTTTAATAAACATTTCAAATTTTGTCCCAAGGTGGACCTTTTAGTACTTGACATTTCAAAAAAAATATTGAAATCGGTTTACAACTTCAAATTTTAGGGGGATGTTTCCATTAAAAATGGGTCACACTTCATATACATACCAAAGTGGTCTGAATATGAAATCCTGCAATCGGTTTAGACATTTTCCAAACCAGTACGTTAATCCATACTTTTTCAATTCATAAAGATGTATCTTATGGTATGCCGTTCAAAAGATTTGGTATGGTCTAAAAATATATCGAAAGTTTCATCATTCCTATCTAAGCTTCCAGTTGAACCTCATATAAACTTAGTATAAGTAAAAATTGAAGTGAAAAGGAATTCAGCGATGTCCATTCGGAACATATTTGTTGACTGTTGGTTGACCATATGACATTGTTGTAATATAAGTAATAATGAAAAAAATAAGTAAAGATCAATATTTGCATCAAAGTGAACATTTCAAAATGGAAAATGAAATTGACAACATAAAATCTAGCAACTCCTAAGTCTAGTAATGCTAGAGTTATGAGAGAACCAAACTTTTTCAACAAGGGTCCATCATTTATTGAATTTAAGGGTTACCTCTGAAGTCGATTTTCAATTTGTTAGGTAGGATTATCCTTTTGATAACTATCTTCATAAGAACTCTTCAAGACACTTTGTTGATTGATATGTCTATACTGATGAGCGTTTCGATCCGTCTTATTGTAAATTTTGGCTGAATCAAAGTAATTTTTAGGTCCTTTCTTCTGCGAACTTTACGGAATGTTCGGTTCACTCTTCGGCTGCGGTTCAATTTGGACCATGGTTTTCATCGCTCTAGACAGATACAACGTCATCGTCAAAGGACTGAGCGCTCAACCCCTGACTAAAAAAACCGCCCTTCTTCGGATTCTTTTGATTTGGGCAATGTCTATCGGCTGGACAATCGCACCACTCTTTGGATGGAACAGGTATATTTGCTGGGGAAAAAGTTTGAGGGTATTTTCAAGTGATTTTTTATCCTTGACTTAACTTGACTTATTTTACATAACTTGACTAAACTTGACATGTCAGTGTGGGGCAAATCTTGCAGGTGAATTAGAACCAGTTAACCCCGATCGATTGAGTTGAAATTCTACATACACCTTCTCGGGACAATGCACGATTAATTAAATTCCGTCATTTAAAATCCAATATGGCGGACGGCACATAATGGCGATTTATAAATTTCATAGTAACCCCTATGATGTGGGTAGCAAATGTAAAGGTGTGACAAATAGAATACGGTAAGCAAAGGGACGTCATTGTAAATCTAGTATGGCGGACGCCTCCTTATTGAGGATCTAGATACCTCAAAGTTTACAGGAAAACTTGTAATAATGATCCTTTAGCAGAAATGGATATGATGAATCGCAAACATGCTGAAGCATAAAATGAAATGATCGTTGAAAAAATATTTTTTCAAACTAGCTTTTATCGAAGCGTACTAAGCCAATATACCTACTAACAAGAATGAAATAAGTTTTGCTTAGAGAGGAAATCAAGTTTAGAAAAAATCAATTATACCATGCTACTTACTGAATATCGTTATCAATAATAATTTTAATTAAATTGATAGGGGTATATTTTTAAGAGGAACTACTTCTCCATCTTGATACAAATAAATATAATTTAATATTGTACTTTTATTCAATCTATGCCTATCGCTAACAAAATAAATGTCTACATACTTTGAAAAATTTAATGTAATTGATCAGTACCTACTACAGCAAAATATTAATTGAACATTGAATTGAATTAATATTACTGGAGTTTAATCCCAACATCAAACCGTAAATGATGAATTTTCATGACTCGATAAGCTTCAATTTATTTTTCTTTAAAATTTTCCGTTCAAGACGTAATGGATATGGCTGAATGATAAGCATACTCCCTCAGGGATACTTCCTTGTTCTCAATTTTTTAATTTTCCACAAATCCTAAATCAAATGTAATGAATGTCACTTTATCATTATTCTAAATTTTTTTTGAACTCACCTAAAACGCCGATTTCATTATCGCCACCACATTCAGTAACCGTGCATTTTCTTTTGGAGGGTTTTTCAAAGGATCCATAATTTCGTAAACTATTTTCGATACGCTGGAAATATCTATGATAAGGTTGTCGTCGTTCAGGATACAATTCCTGATACATTTCCAGAGATTTCGTAGCATTTCTCATATATCTCGTCATTGGAAAAATTCATGTTTTTCCCTTAAAATCGCTCTCCAAATTGAATAACTGTTTCATTTTGTGTTTGGCAATCAACTTGACTAACATGCTTCTCCTGAATATTATCTATGACTTTTTTGATACAGTATTTTTATTAGTTAATTCTTGTTTATATACTCATTTTCTGAACAGAAATATTTGGGTATAGAAATTTTCTAGAGACATTTGGAAATTATCAATGGCTTGGTATCGATACAAATATTATTGGTCTCTCTTTTTCAAAACAACCCTGACAGAAATCTATTTGGATTTCAGTGAATATAAATATTTAGGATCTCAATGAACTACACGACGGAAGAACTGTGGATTTCAGTAACATTCGGAAATTTAAGCTCTCAATAAAAAAATAATAGAATATTGATGATGCATTTTCTGTTGTAATTAATATATCAATGAATTTGTAATTGAAATGACTACCAAAATATATAAAAAAATATATTTTTTTTTAAATACAGGTCCGTATTTAAAAAAAATATATTTATGATAGATTTCAGATTATGGAAAACATGAAATGAAGCAAAAAGTTCGTTTGCCATTTTTTGATTTTATTGAAAATGGAGGCAGTTTTTTGTAAATATTTCAGAAACGGTAAGTCTTGTAGGACCTACCGTTTCCGAGATAGCATTAGTGGTATCAGCTAAAAAAATCCTGTATGATTTTCAAACACCGATAATAAGCTTTATTTGAACGTACTGTATACTCGCCGAAATGTTTATCATCCACGTGTTTTGCATTTCATTTTGTGCATTCGTACACAATATTATAAATCTCTACCCACCTATTATTTTCAATATGCATATCGGAATCGAAATGATCTCATGTTAAATTGAATAAGTATTACTACGCTGTAATTATATTTTAAACACGCTATTTTTTCACGTTCAATTTACATAATTACGATAAAATTATTCACCGGCGATTACTTCTCTTATTAACGGATACATCACTTTTTGATTCATAATTTCGAAATGATCCGTCACGTTTTATTTTTCAGGTACGTCCCAGAAGGTAACATGACTGCCTGCGGTACAGATTATCTTACTAGAGATGCACTCAGCCGGAGCTACATCGTAGTTTATGGATTCTTCGTTTATTTCCTCCCATTACTTTTGATAATCTACTCGTATTTCTTCATCGTACAGGTAATATCAGGTTCGAAACGCGTTTCCAATAAGCAATCCCGCGTGTAATTGGAGTATCGAATCATTACACATGCGTTATCAACACTTGACGCTTAAAAAACCGTGTTTTCATACTAGAAACTCTGCCAAACTTATCCCGCAGAATTAAGTCAATACAGAAGGGACGATTAATTAATGCACATATTAGGTGGGCTACTGGTATTAAGTTGACCTTAACCTTCAAAAGACACGTGTACAAATTTCACAGCTGTCGGACTATTAGTTTTGTGGGATAGAACATTTTGAGTGAAGCAACTTTTATTAGTTTGAGGAAGATGGATGATAAAGAAAGAGAGAGAGAATATACTTTATTGTCATAAGAGTGAACTTTTGGACAAAGTTTCACTTAATCTATAATACAGTTTATATGTAAAAACAAAGTGCATTTAAATTACCAAATTTTCACTTAATACATAAAATCAGTTTGTATATATAAAAACATATAAGTCATACAGGGTACTGCCAAATAATAAATAAATAGATATATATAAAAACATATAAGTGTGTCAATTTTAAAACTTACAATGGGCTATATCTCACAAACGAAAGCTGATATCGAAAAATGCTTGAAACCGTTTCTAGGATAGTAAGGGGGTACTAAAGTGACATGAAAGTGAACTCACCCCCATCAACCCCCTAGGCCCCACCCACCAAAACTCAAAAAGTTTGAATTGCAAACCCCTACTTGTTATACATCATTGAAAAGACTATAAAAATGCTATCCAATGGTATAAATAATAATTGTACAGGGTGAAGCATAATTGTAAAACTTTGGCCTAAATTGAATATTTAATGAAGTTTTTGTTGAACTACAAATTTATTAAAAATGTCAACAAAAATGTTTTGTAAACAATAATACAGCCTATTGTCAAAGTCTGCATGAACTTTAACATCAGCCGGCTTCCTACTTTTTTATTTGCTACCTCCCGAACTATTATTTTAATGGTAAGTGTCCGTTGATACTTTTTTTGTTGAATAAAAACTTAATTTGCCGTTTTTGCAAAACAAGTTGGAAAGATCTGTTTTTTGGGTTCTGTCAGAGTCAATAATTTTTGGTTTGTTTGAGACTTTTAAATGTCATTAGTTTTCATCATTTGTACGATCTGTACTGTCATTCAGCTGTAGTTGTCACGATGGTTTACAGTATACCTGAGCGCGTGGAGATAATTTTCATATTTGCCTCCCAGAACCAGTATTATTTAAATGGAAGGCATCCGGACAAAAATGTAAGTCACGTGTACGTCCGCGATTTAGTTGAAAAGTTTAGAGAAACGGGATCAGTGCAAAATAAAAAACAGGAATGCCCCAAGATTACTGAATGAAGCAACCCAAATTGAGGTCCTTGGAAATTTTGCAATGGAGCCTACTGCATCAACACGTCAAGTATTTGCAGTGACAGGACTTTCACAGGAGTCGGTTAGAAAGTTGTTGAAATTACATAAGTTTTACCCGTACAAAACACAAATTCTTCAAGAACTAGGCGATGATGATCCAGACCGACGAATTGAGTTTTGTGAACTCATGACTGAAAGAATTCGCGTTGGACCGAGAATGTTAAAAAATATTTGTTTCAGTGATGAATGTACTTTTATGCTGAATAGTAATGTAAATAAAGAAAACTGTCGGTACTGAAGTGATGCGAACCCGCATCGATTCAGAGAAGGTCACACTCAATATCCTAAAAAACTGAATGTTTGGACAGGAATATCAGGCGATGCTATAATTGGTCCCTTGTTCATATCAGGCAATTTAAGTGGCGACATTTATCTCGATATGCTGGAAAACACCATCGAACCTTTAATTGTGCATGAATTAGAGAACCAAAGGGACGACCAAGGCAACCTAGCTGTAGACGAAAATTTGCTGCACTTCCAACAAGATGGAGCATACTCCATGGATACTAATTATCCGAACAAATGGATTGGAAGAAGAGGTCCCATTGAGTGGCCACCGAGATCACCAGACTTGGCGCCATCTGACTTTTTTCTGTGGGGGCACCTCAAGTCAGTTGTTTATAAAACTCAACCTACATCACTTGGGGAATTGCGAGAAATAATTACGCAAGCATGTCGCGCCATTACTAGAACAGCATATGCCAAAGTTCGTGCAGAATTTGAAAATATGCTGTATTATTGTTTACAAAACAACGGAACTCACTTTGAACATTTACTTAACTGCCATTTTTAATAAATTTCCAGTTTAACAAAAACCTCATTAAATATTACTTTAAGCTAAAGTTTCACAATTAGTTCTTCACCCTGTATAATTATCATTTATACCATTGGATAGCATTTTTTATAGTATTTTCAATGATGTATCACAAGTAGGGGTTTGCAATTTAAACTTTTAGTGTTTTGGTGGGTTGGGCCTAGGGGGTTGATGGGGGTGAGTTCTCTTTCATATCACTTCAGTTCCCCCTTACTATCCTAGAAACGGTTTCAAGCATTTTTCGATATCAGCTTTCGTTCGTGAGATATAGCCCATTGTAAGTTTTAAAATTGACACACTGTAAGTCATACAGGATACTGGGAAATAATAAATGAGAAATTTTCTTTTGAATGTATAAAAATATATAAGTCGTAAAGGATGCTGGTAAATAATAAACAAATTAGATATTTTTTCAAAGATTATCATAATCATAATTATCATTATGATAATCTAGTATGGTATATCACTTAAGAAACCTTTCACAGCCTTCCTGAAGCATTGTAAAGACTTTATTTCTGTTAAATTCCTTGGCAAGTGGTTGAACTTGCCAAGGAATTTAACAATTGGTTATGACTGATGTCATTGGTATTGACAACTTAATGTTGTTGGATTGCCTTGTCACATAATGGGTTGGTGAGAATTGAAATTTCTTCAAATATTTCCTAATTAAACACACTGTTTTCATTATGAAGAGAGAAACCACTGTTAGAATTCCATGAGTGGTAAAGTAATCTACAAGAGTCTGTACTTTTTGAGTTGCACATGTATCTTACGGCTCGTTTTTGCAAAATTAAAATATTTTGTAGTGGATAACCACTACATACGTCCCAAAATGGAACTACATATCTCAGGTGAGATTCCACCAGAGGTAAATAAACAGTCTTAGCTGCTGTTAAACCAAGTTCATTTGCGACTACTCTGACTGCATAACAACCAGACGACACTTTATTACAGAAACCAGAAATATGGTCTTCAAATTGCAGTTTTCTATCGATATGTACTTCTAACAATTTTAAGCTACTTTTGTTCTCAACGATGTCATTCCCATTGGGTATATTGTCAAATTCACATCTGAAAGTCACTATGTTAGTTTTCGAAATATTTAGAGACAGACGGTTTGAATCACACCAACTCTTTACTTTCATCATATCGATGGATATGATTTTAGTTGAATCATTTGCATTGTCTGATTGCCAAATAGTGTGAATTTTCCTGAGATATTTATGCTTGTCAAATCGTTGAGGTAGACGAGAAACAATGTTGGCCCTAGTATTGAACCTTGAGGCGCACCATTACGTATTCTCCTAATTTCTGAGCGATGGGTTGTTTCCACTGTCTGACTGTGACCTGACAAATATGAGCTGAACCAGCTCAGTATCACTCCTCTGAAGCCGTAGTAGGGAAGCTTCCGCAACAGTATTTCGTGATCCACGCAGTCGAAAGCCTTCATAAAATCTCAAAATACTGCAGCAGCAACCTCGTCAGTATTTCGTATATTGATAAAGAATTGTTTTTTGGCGAAAGAAATACTGTTGAAGCCAAGGCTTGACTTGATAAACATTATTCGGACCGTTATTGAGACCGTTGAGAAGTGGATTGCTGAGGTTGAACGAGGTGAAACGAACCCCAAAGAGGTTGTTACCGAAGAAAACATCAAATAAATCCCCAAAATGATTTTGGATGACCGCAAAGTGAAGTTGATCGTGAAAGCTGAGGCTCTAAAGATATCAAAGGAACGTGTTGAACATATCGTGCATGAATATTTGGGTATGCGACAGCTCTATTCACAATCGACCAAAACAACAACGAATTGATGATTATGATCAGTGTTTGGAGCTGTTCCACCATGAGAAAAACCAGAATTTATGCATCGATGTGTGACAATGGATGCAACATGGCTTCATCATTTCATACAGAATCATAACCATCGTCATCTGAGTGGACTGCATGTGGTGAATCGACTATAAAGCGTGCAACACCAAACAGTTATTTTAACACCTCGACACGTGTTTCGATCACCAAGTGATCATCTTCAAGAGGAAGATCAAACTTCAATTGAAGATGATCACTTGGTGATCGAAACACGTGTCGAGGTGTTAAAATAACGGTTTGGTGTTGGGAAAGAACTCCAGTAATACTAGTATCAGTATTTTGGGATGCGTATAATATTCATCGACTATCTTAAAAAGAGAAAAACCATCAACAACGACTATTACATGGAGCTTCTGAAGGACGAAATCGCCCCGTTCGATGAAATAAAAGTGCGGTTTCATCAAGAACATGCACCGTATCACAAATCAATGAAAACGTTGGCAAAAGTGCATGAATTGGACATCGAATTGCTTCTGCATCTACCACATTCTCCAGATCTGGCACCCAGCGACTTTTTACTGTTCTCAGACCTTAAGAGAATATTCGCTGGAAAGAAATTCAGCGCCGATGAAAAGGTAATCTCTGAAACTGGGGCCTATTTTGAGGTCAAAGACAAATCGTACCTTAAATTGGCATCGAAAAATAGTGTTACCGCTATAATCGCTAGATTGAATAATAAAATCAATTTTTATCAATATTTTTTCTATGGTAGCCTACGAACTTTTTACTACGTCACCAACAAAATACGAGATAAAAACATACTTTTATATGGCATATTTTTTTATACAGGCATAAAACATTTGATGTTTGGAATCTCATGAGGTTACATTTTAGTGAATTTCATAAATGAAAGCAATTCTTCATTCTTCATAGTTTGTTTGGAGCAGCTGCTACGTCGTTTCGTTTTCATTACTTTGTCGATGCACAAATTGATGACACATGTGTAAAGATTCATTGACCGTTCTGTAAATTATTATTCTGCAATGTTTTATAAGCGTTATTGGAAATTAGGTTTGCTGATTTTTTCAAGTTTCAAGTGATGCTAGGTAATTGTGGAAAAATATGTTAACAAAACCACTTTGTAGTGCAATATCTGCTTGGATATATGTGGAATTACTAAACTCTTCACTCTGTTGTCGGTCTAATTGATTTTAAAGCCACCCTGCCTTTATTTTTATCAATCACCACGTCGGTAATTCACCAATAAAAAAAATCAGTTTTCTACAGGTAAAACTATAGGTATAGCGCAATATAGAAAGTATAAACTACTTTTGAAATTCAAAATTTGCATATGGTTATAAATGACTGAAAATACCATGAAATGGTATAATTTGATTATGATTAAATTTCGCTACTTTTTTCATTAAACCTTTTGGATCTACATGTATCCGTAAGAAGGTAAAAAAAGATATATACTGTAGGTTAGTATATACTGACATGTAGTGCCAGTAACAAACCGCCACAAATATTTTTCCTGTCAAACATTGCTGTTGTAACATATATTTAATATGATTTAATATGCAATTAACTTTTTTTCGTAAGTATCAATATATTTCTCCTAAAAGCCTACAGATTCCTTGTGTTCCTGTAACCTTGCAATTTGGCGCAGTCAGTATGATGACAACAATTGCTTTAATTTCAAGAAGATCTTGAACACTTGTCCATTTCCAAGAGAAGTTTTAGGTGATAGTTCAGCATATCGAGAAATAATTTCAATTCTAACTTTCTGTTTCTTCTGAGAGCTCACAGATTTCTAGTGTAGAAGAGAAATGAAATGAATTTGAGAAACCCAATGTGTCCAGTTGAAAAAATACTATGTTATCGCTAGACTTGAAGAATGTTCAAATCCGTCTTTGTCATTCTTTATGACTATCAAATGTCACCTAAAGTTATTATCTATATGAGTTCATATCTTCTTTGTATGGAATGCGACAACGAAAGCTGAGAGGGGTTTGTTTGTAAATCTCATGTAAATGAACCGGGAGTCTGTTGTTGACTTCGAAATTTCTCATCTATGAAGGTCTATAGAGTCTTGATTCGCAAAACATTGCTTCCAACCTCTGAAGATGTCCGTTGTAGTTACGGGCGAAACGGTTGGTGCCAATCCCTTCATTGGACCACGGTAATCCAGCTCAGATGATCATAGTTCACATTCACAGAGAAGATATACATAAGGATAAGCGATACATGAGACATGAGGTCATTTTTTACAGCATCGAAAACTTCGACTTATTAGAGCATCTGACCTTTTGCTTTCCTCAGTTCAGATTGGCCAAAGGTGGAAACCGAAGATTTAAATAAGGTTTGCCAGGACGGCATCTTCAACATCCTACTTTACCGTAGAGGCTTGATATCAGATGCAGGATTCAAGGCGAAGGAGATTATTATGCTTCTGCTCTCAGAATGCCCAAAATCAGATCTCTAGAGGTGTAGTGAAGTTAAAGATCCTGATGTAGTTCTACACCTTAGAAGTAAGACGATATTTGTCCCGAAGTTTTTGGATTCGGGGAAGATGACTATCGTCTGAAACGAGTAGAAATATCGCGATTCATTCTTGGATTTAGAACTCTAGTCAGACCACTACTGATTATAAGAGTCCTTGGTGGCATGAAGCCTTTCCTACTCTGGAACCTCCATCGGTGTAGATAGTTATGAAGAGGGCTAAACTTTTTAGGACATTCCTTGTAGGTACCTTGATATATGATTCATGAACTCAGCGATCCCTTACCTAAGAGTGGCCACTGCACATTGCACATTGATAAATTTCATAAAAACTTCATTTCTGACAAGAATGTTGCAACTACCAGCCTAAGAATCTAATATATTGCCAATTAATTGTTTAAAACATGTAAGTAATCCATCTATTTCCTTCTTTTTTGTGAATTGGGCGATACTTGATGAAAATCCATATTGAAACTCATTAATACAGTTTATTGTATGATTTTCACTATAAATGGCTTCACAAAAACCGTTTTACAAATCCTTTATAATAAAAATCACACAATAAACAGTATTAATGAGTTTTAACCATGTTATTGTGATATTTTCACTGGATAGTTCACGAAACCGCAACATCAAGTGTTTCGTTATACGAGGTATATTCAAAAGATAAGGTGAATTGTCATTTTTCTCAAAGCATGTTCATTCATTCATCAATTTCTATTCTGTCCCCTTCAAAGTTGCCCCCCTCAGGTATAATACACTTGTGCCAGCGTCCTTTCAATCCTCAAAGCAGTTCTTATATGCACTTTTTGGTATGCCCTTGAGCTCTCTGGGCCAATCGATTTTATCCCATCAATCGTCGCGAAACGCCGTCTTTTTATGGGTCTCTTGAATTATGGGAACAGAAAAAAGTCGCAGGGGGCTGAATCTGGTGAATACTATGGTTGAAAAACCTTCTCGACCTTCTATGAAAAGCTTGTACCACTTGTAAACATTTTCCTGACTCAGAGTATCCATTTTTTCGATAGCAAAAAATTGCCGTACAGGCTAAACACTTCTAACTTTCATGCCTTTCACCAACAAACTACACATGTTACACAGCTAAAACTGAACATGTTCGAGACGTGTACCAACGTCGCCCGCGAAATTTGAACATTCACTTTATTTTTTGAACTGACCTGGTACAATAGCCTTTTCAATATAAAATGTTACTTGAATAACTTCATTACAGTCTGAAATCATCTTGGAATCAACTGTTGATTATATAAATCTTGTATAAATATCACGAACATATTGAACATTGAGAACAGTGAATTGAATTTAATTGGAGTAAATTGAATTTTTATTCTTATCCGTTTAACAGCTACATTCGACCCTATAACTCGGGACAAATTCAGGACACTATTTACTATTCGTATGTCGAGGGTTATTTGGAGATTATTCAACATTAAAAAATTTAATTGATGACTTTGCAACCTCTTTTGTTCGATTGATTGTTTTTGGATTCCTGTTGGAAGGTGGTAATAATATTAGGTACTAAATACTGAAATTTTCCTTCCTTTGCAAATACTTTTACTTTCTAATTGTTATTATCATACTGGTTCATTGAGCAGGAAACTTCTGAATTAATTGTGGAAGATAACTAAGATAGTGCTCTTCAAATGTGCAGTTGCTGATATTTCTTTAATACACCAGATTATTGAAAACAGTGGTTTTTTCTCAATTTCTAGGACTATACATCAAAAACGGTCTCAAATTCAATGAACATTCCAAAAACTTCAATAAAAACTGTCCTCTGGTTGTTATGCTGTGAAAATTGCTCCAAACGAACTAGGATACCCAACCGCAAAAACAGTATACTACTCCTTGATAGAGTCACATTTGCGATACGGTATCCCATTCTGGGGAGTGTGCAGTGGCAATGTTCTTCAAAGTGTTTTTGTTTTTGAATCTTCATCAACACTTCCGAAATACAAATCATGAAATTATAAAACAACAATAAAAATTAATTGGCGCTCCGGGGCGACCTAATTGATTCCAATGGCGCATTTGCTTTTTCAGCTGCAGGAAAACCCGGAAAAATCTGCAGCACCACATTATCTGAAGATCTTGATCTGCCAATGTTCTCTCTCTCTCATAAAACAAAATGTAGGGTGTCTCCAGAGGCTCCAATAAATTCAAAACATCGCCAGAACACTTCGTGACACGACTATCGTCAAACTTAAATCAGTCCGTTTCGTCTTTGACCAATGCGTAATAATGACCAAATTCAACGCCAGAACCACAGTGAACAATGACTGCGTGAAGATTATAATAGTAGTCTGCTAGATTGAAGTGTTCATCTATTTTGAAACTCCGTAAGAGGTTGGTGCTTCCGTCAGAGGTTGAGTCATGTTTGAAGATCATCAGTGTTATTGTTAGATTGACTGGTGCCTCAGCTCTACTTGTTTCCTTATAACAGTCAGTTAGTTTGGCGTCTATATTTATACGTGAAACAGTGTATTTCAGGAATGAAGACAAACGAAATTTCATTACAGAGAATAGATACCCCACCCGTCAAAGTAACCATCTCAATCACCTTCCAAATAGTATTAAAGATATACCGTCTAACGTCAGCTTTAGAAAAGCAGTAAGAAGAGTTCTTTCTCCGAAAGAACCTATTATAGTTTGGAAGAATATTATGTGGACAGAATAGAATGATAAATAGACCAAAACTATACACTTTGGTATCATATACCTTCTATTGTTTGTTATATTTTGAATTTCAAATAAGTGACTGATTGTTTTTATTCAATTCAATTTTATACGGTAGTAACTATTTTGTACATTTACCAAATGTTATTAATTTAATTACATTTACATTTATATATATACGCTTTGTCAACAAGATGTTATTCTTTGATTCTTGATTGATTAGTCTAAGTATTACTGATGGTATATTGGTGGAATAAGATTGAATTGAAAATTCATGGTCGTGCTATGGTTTCATGGTTTTTACAGAAGCTACTGTATGCATAACAGACTATTTAGTCAGCTATTTCCGAAGTTTTGTACAGACCCATACGAGTGTTACATAAAATATGACAAATACATTAATTCAAAATTAATTTCATAGGCCGTAGCTGCTCACGAGAAATCCATGCGGGATCAGGCGAAGAAAATGAACGTAGCTTCCCTGAGATCAGCGGAAGCTTCCCAGACGAGTGCAGAATGCAAATTAGCCAAGATCGCCTTGATGACAATCACTCTGTGGTTCATGGCGTGGACTCCTTATTTGGTCACAAACTTCACCGGAATTTTCGGAAACTCGAAAATCAGTCCGCTGGCCACGATCTGGTGCTCACTCTTCGCAAAGGCTAACGCTGTTTACAATCCGATTGTATATGGAATTAGGTAAGAATAATAGTATATTATTCCATGAGCCTGAAATGTGGTCATTACGCGTGAGAATGAAGTAATGATCATTTTTTGCCAGTAAAATACGAGTAAAATATCATTACATTTTAAAACAAGAACAAACCTACAAAAGAATTCAAAAAATTCCCTATTATGTTATTCTCTTCAATTTCAATAGTTTGAAGAAGGAAAATGTTGCTGGGGTCAGATCAGGAGAATACGGTGGATGCGGAAGCAATTCGTAGTACAACTCTCGCAATTTTGCCATCGTTTTCATTGATTTAGTCGCTGTTGATAGTTTTTCCCTTTTGAAGATAGTTGATGAATTTTGTTCCATATTGACGCATAAATTTGGGTTTTTTGTAGTGGAATAGCTTCAAACACTGCTCAGAATAACCAATTCGTTGTTGTTTTTGGTCGTTTGTGACCTCGCGCGGCACCCACTTTGAACAGAGCTTTCGCATACCCAAATATTTATGCACGAGATGTCCAACACGTTCCTTTGATATTATTTACGTATTTCCCCCTGGGTTGACCAATAATTGACTACGCACTGAATAATCCAACTTAACTTTATTTGACTTCAAATACAACAAACACTTTAACTAAAACTTCAACTATTATTTGAATGTCTGTCGCCTAACTAGATCATTCCGCGAACCGCACTGTAATGTCCACTCGACTGTCTCGATATGCTCGCAGCTAGCGTTTAAATATCGTAATCGATTGCCGTAGAAATTTCGCCGAAGTTCTGTCAAAGTCGGTAGCATTATTCTCGCTGTTTCTCGAGTGGTGGGGAATGATCGTACACTCGCGCGCTCTTAACCACGTCACGCCTGGTTTATGGCTACCAGCGGCGGCCGGCGTTATTTTCTTTCGGGCATGATTTACAACAATAATTTAGTGGACTTTTTTGATGTTTCCATTGGTAAAAACCTCTTTGGGGCTTCCACTACGTGCATCGTCCACGGTGATCATTACACCTCGTTCAAATTTAGCAAACCTTGTCTCAACGGTTGATTTTTCTGGTGCAAAGTTTGATTATTGTTCATCAAGCCGAGTTTTGGCGATATACATATCATGCCAAATATATATAATTAGGCTCAACAGTTTGTTTACTCTTTTGACGAGTAGGGTTCAACCATGTTACAATAG
Source organism: Leptinotarsa decemlineata (assembly GCF_025532065.1). Lineage (NCBI taxonomy): Eukaryota > Metazoa > Arthropoda > Insecta > Coleoptera > Chrysomelidae > Leptinotarsa > Leptinotarsa decemlineata. The sequence goes on along the minus strand of NW_027412537.1, from coordinate 10,089,787 downwards.
AACGTAGGTTCATGATACGCACCCAAATGCTCCTCTATAATCAAAATTAAGCTTCACCTGAATGAAGTGACGAAGATAAAATGATTAGTTAATACATCAACTCAAGTTATTTATGTATGTATACTTTATCAGAAGTTCAATAACCTATTTTTATGAAAATTTACTCCTCCATTTTTTGTGGGAAGATACTTTCTGCCTATCCAGTGATTTACTCTTTGATAAGGGATACCACAGGGTTGAATACTCAGCCCTCCATCATTTTCTGTTCACACACCTAAATTTTCAAAAACTGAAGTTTCATAAAAGTCATAAACAGGCTGATGACATGCAAATATACAAGTATTTTGGCACTTTGAGGTTAAAAACCACTCGCGAAAGTGTTCAGATTTTAATTACATTCCCTAGTTTTCAAAAGCATACTGCCTTTTGTTAATCGATTCAAAAAGTGATTTGTTTGTCCTAGGTTATAGAAATAGAGAATGTCAAAAATGATGCTAATCTTCAATTCAACTTAATGATAGACCTTTTGAAATATCTGATAACGTTGGAGATTCAGACCTGAATATATATATTGAAGGTAACTAGAATGGTAACCCGAGATTCGACAAGCATATGCATTTTTATTTAGAAAACCCTTATGGAAATATAAGAATGCTGTCCATATACGAACATATTATGAACATAGAAATAAAACTCAGGTTGTGTTAATTTCTTTGTTCTGAAAATTGCGATATAGAAATCTATCCAGGGATAGAAACAGTTTTCAGAAATTACAGAATGACCTTACTACTGAACATCTTCATGATTCAAGATCTTCATGGTTGAACATAAACTCATACTACATATGAGCTGTTAGATTCAAAAATTAAAAAAGAGTTTTGAGCTCGAGTGCATCTAATATCTAATTACTTTGGTTATCCACAACGTTCTCTGGAAAATATGGTATGCCCTCTCATAAACTTCACTCTTCCAAAAATCTTTTTTATATTCATCTTTAAAAGTGTTCAATTCCTCAGCGGTTTCTATTAAAGTTAACTTGTCAAAACTCATTTACTGTTTCTAGAATAAATAATTGAAATTCAATTTTTTTTAATTCGCATTTGCTACGATTGATTCGATATAATTTCAGACTGAATGTATGTCTATATTTGGTTTTGTTCCTCTTCACTGTTTCACAATCTGTTGGTAACTTGGAGGGTTGCATAAAAAAATCAACCATTTTGAATGACTTTTCCCAGAGAAAATTTGTTTATAGTAACATTGTTTTCTGAAAATGAAGACACATTACTATTATTATTATCATCGTTACATAGCAGTTTATACTAATGCTCTTTCACTTTCTACACCAAAATCCGATTTTGCAATATTTTCAAAACCGCTCTACAGCTCCTTGGTAGATATTAATTCAGTTTCATTTTGAAGAAAAGAGAATTGAAAATTTGTATGTTTTTTTACCACTTTTATTTGTAACTAACGTTACTGCAGTTTCGTTCTATAAGGACATTTTCAAACTTATACATTAAAGTTTAATTCTCTTTTCTTCATTATGATTTCCTACCACGTAGTAACGGCTACATCAATCAGTTTATCAATTCCATTTCTTTTCAGCCATCCAAAATACAGGCAGGCATTGGAGAAGAAGTTCCCCTCGTTGGTATGTGCTTCTCACACAGACGACACAGTATCAACGGTAACAGGAGCTTCGAATGTTGGAGAAGAAAAGGTGCCCGCCTAAGCTCATCGATTTCTTGACTAACTCTATGTCTTGGTGTACGTACTTGAAGATATATTTGTAAATAACGAAGATGTAAAAAGTTTATCAAAAGGGCGTTGCATAGTTTTCTTGTTAACAATAAACCCTGCAAGCTTATATCTGATTTTCAATTTTTCCTTTGATAGGCAGGAGGACGTTTAGATCAGTGTTTTTGTGAGTGGTTCAGAAAAATTAAGCAGTAGCTTGTATAATATAGAAATCTTTACTGATTACAGTAGTTACTCGATAATGAAACGTATCTGACAATTACAGTGCTGAAATGAAGAAAATCGCCACAGTAGAACCTTATTGACTCTACTTTTACCAATATATATATATATATATATATATATATATATATATATATATATATATATATATATATATATATATATATATATATATATATATATAATAAAAATGTAACTGATCGCTGTCTGCATACATAAGATATTTGCGAAGAACTGTTATTGAGGTCTTCATCAACTCAATAGAACCCAAAACAGTTTTATCTGTTTATAACTATTGAGTTGGGTTAAGTTATATGGGTCTATTCGACCCCCCACCACAACCCACAAGGGTTTATTGTGGCTCAGACATATTCACACTCGACCAAATAAACCCAGATTCTTAACGAAGCCGATTATTTTGTATGGTGAGTGTACGGCTCTGCCAAACTCTAAAAACCTGGTTCGATCCCCAGCGGGGCAGGCACAAAGTATGTGCTCTGCTGTTCCATCATTTTCCAAACAGAGGCGACACACACTGTCTTCCGACAGTCCAAGTCTCTGATTCAAATGACAGTGACCTGTAAGAAGGCCTGTTAGACATCGTAGTTCATTCCTACTCTCTTTTGGTTTTCCTATGATCTCCACTAATGTCACAAGAACGAAATTTCTAGGATTAAATGTTGATAACCATCTCAATTGGAAATCTCACTGTGGGGATCTTGTTTCCAAATTCCACACAGTTGCCTTTCAATTTAGGAATATAAAAGAAATTCTGGATCCTGATTACTTGTTGCTCTATTATGCACAGGTAGAAAGTAGACTACGATATGGCTTGACCTGAACAACATCAACTTCATCGTCTTGTATTTTTATAGCACAAAAACGTATTATACGTTCAATGTTGGGTTTGAGCTCTCGAACCTCCTGCAGAAATGCATTCAAAGACCTGGAGATATTAACCTTCCCCTCACTTTATATTTTAAAATTGTGTATATATAATATATATGTATAAGAAAAAAGATACATTCCCCCAGATTGATTCTAAACATGGGTATAACACTAGACACAAAAATAACTTTATAGTGCCTTTAACAAAACTTAGAATAACTCAAAATGCCCCAAACTTCAGGGCTCCAAAAATATTTAATTCGATCCCGGAAAACATAAAAAATAGTAGCTCAATTGTCATTTTCAAACGAAATCTGAGAAATTCTCTAGTGCAAAATAGCTTTTACTCCATAGAACAGTTTTTAGAACATCACTTCTGAGGGATTGTTTTTTCTCATATATTTATATACACACATCGGAAAAGTCTAGGGATATTTTAAAAAATGGCAATAATTTTTTTAGATCGCTTTAGGGAAAAAAAAGTTGACGGGTGATTAATAAACGAATGTAACTTACAACAAAATTAAATGGTCAAAAATACTGAGTGCGCATATAAGCAAAACTAAAAAAAAAATATGGCTCTTCTTTGGCACCCCGAAAAAAAATCATAATACAAACAAAAATTGGAATCAGTACAAAGTATGGCCTCCACGCTGGTTTATTACGGCCCTACATTTATCGTACATCGACAAAATGAGATTTTCAATGTCTTGTTGAGGTACATTTGCCCATTCAGCGATTAAAAGCTCTCTCAATTGAAACGTTGTGTGAATGTTCCCCATATGCGGAGTAATTCTTCGTTGAAGCATGTCCCACACATGCTCGATGGGATTCAGGTTCGGTGATTGTGCTGGCCATGGCAATACATCAACTCCTTCGTTGGTGAGCCAGTCAGTCACTAGACGCGCGACATGTGGACGAGCATTATCGTGCATTAGGTGGAAGTTTTCATCAACAGCACCAGCAAACGAACGGACGATAGGTAGAAGAATGGTGTCGAGGTACTGTCGAGCTGTGAGGGAGCGATTTGGAAAGACGATATCGGTTCTGCCGCCGATCATGATTCCGCCCCATAGCATTACTGTATGTGTATGTGTGGACTTCCTGGACGTGTCTCAAACGTTCATTATTTCCAGGTCGTCTCCACAGTCTTACTCGACGAGAATCTGGATGAAATCCAAATCTGGATTCGTCTGTAAACAAAACTGTGGCCCAATCATTTGCATCACAGTTTTGATGTTCTTGACACCACTCTAATTTTCTATCGCGATTGCCTCTCGACAAAGGTGGACATCTAAATGGCCTTCTGTTGTGGAGATCTGCTTCATGCAGTCGATTTCTGACAGTATCACGACCAAAGGTTACCTGGTGCGTCTGCTGCAACACGTTAACCAACTCAGGTGCTGTGATTGTCGGTTGTCTTCTTGCGGTTAAGACCAAAAATCTGCAGTTGTAGCGCGTCCTCGCCCTGGATGTTGTTCGGCTGGACTGCCAGTTTCACGGAAACGCCGCCACAATCGACTGATAACACTTTGGGAGACCCCCAAACGAAGAGCTACATCATTTTGTCGCATGCCACCTTGAAGAAGTCCTACAGCTCTATTCATCTCAACCAATGGTAAGTGATGGCGTTCCATGTTAAAGCACAATATTTCCAGTTTAATTGCTGAGCAAGAACTGCATAGAATGTACAAACTCGACACTTTCAGATTATTCATTTTAGCCGAAAATCTACAGTTTGTAAAAAACTTGATAAAAGATTTGTTACCGTTTTTGCAGGCTTTGTTCAACCCATAGAAATCTACAGGGTGGTTGAGTGTACCAATTTAATCGAAATTAAACGACCTCATGCATTTATTTTTATGATATTTAGTATGTTATAAAAATATCCCTAGACTTTTCCGATGTGTGTACTTATTTGCTTTTGATTATCTGTTATATGTATATAAACGTTTGTATGCTTTTTATGTGATGCTTGCTATTCGTTTGTTGATGGTATATGCACTTTGTATGAAACCCTTCCTTTGACTTTTTCCATACAGCCTGTACTGTCTCAAGGAAATAAAATCATATTATTATTATTGCTAGAGTCCAAAAACTGTTTGGTATCAAGCTTCGAACGGTGAATAAACGCCTTGGAGTGAGCCAATCCTGGAAGATTCTGCCTGAAGTCCATAAATCTTCTTGCCATCCAGGTGTTCAAGTTTTGTTTGACAAAGCCTGAAGCGATGCCAATGGAAGGTTCTGGTCCGATGAAGCTGCTTGCAGCACCCTCCTCTGCAAGGGAGTACGCAGCCTCATTGCCTTCCAGGCCAGTATGGCCAGGAATCCAGACCAGAGACAATCTGTTAAGTCTTCCTATCAAGGAGAGTCGTTGCTACCAATTTGCTACCAATTTAGACATTGCTCGGTAGGAGCCAAGAGCTTCAAACTGTTGGGTGCACTAATCTCAAAAAGGGCTTAATCGATTTGGGTGCGGTTTTTACTAATGGATTCTACTGAGCTTCTCTTATCATTTAGATATTGCTTTATATAAATTGGTTCATAAATGAAGAATGTATGTGAAATGCCATCTGTACATGGAAACTGTTTGAGAAAAAATATTACTACATGTCTTTAATAACCCAAAATGATGATTTTTAAAACAATAGCCTGTTTGTTCGTTAGGCTCATTCGATTTGGGTGCAATTTTCACCAGTATATTCTACTGAGCTCCACTTAACACTGATATTTTTATTTATATAAACCGTTTCATGAATAAACACATATGTCAATTTAAAAAAACACGTCAAACATTCGTCGATCAATACCATCAATGCATATTATGGAATTGTAACTGATCGCTGTCTGTACAAGAAATATATTTGAGTAAATTTATGGATGAAGCCTGGTAGGAGATCATCATGAAAAATGAAAATTGAAACTTTCTATTGTTTTTTACCACTTTTATTTGTAACTAATGTTACTGCAGTTTCGTCCTATAAGGACATTTTCAGACGAATACAATAAACTGAAATATTAAACAATTTACACTCTTATTTACCTTTACAACAACAGCAGTTTATGACAGACGGTCCTTATTCACTTCTTTACCTGATTTTTTTTCCTGTAAAAATGTGGATACGCTAATCTGAAAACCGACAAGTAGAAAATATCAATTTGGTCATTTAGTGGGCAATGCTTACGTTTATGAGTTTCCAAAGATTCCAAATAATTGAATTTCCAACCCTTGTCTTCAAAGTGTACTATGTGCATAAATAAATGCATAAATGAAGTGAGTTTAAGTCTGGTAGCTCCAATGAATGATGTATATGCAGTTGTGAAGTAGGTCAGTATGGTTCCTACAACCTATCGTTATAATGAACATTCAATATTCAGTCACGAGGAACTGGATAACCTTTGGAGAAAATTTGTGATTAATACTTTTTCGACTTTCCAATTTTTTCCATATTATAATAGTTTGGATAATGGCTAATACATGGAGCATTGTATTATTTAGTTGGAGTAACATCATCTTCCTCAAAGTTTTCACTACAAACACATACATTTACTGATTGTTTGTGACTTCAGTTTCTTATGATGTCAACTGATGTTTTCCTTGAGTATGACGTTTTAATTATTGAACCTAGATGTCGCCCACTACGTGGCCATGATAATATGAATGCTCGGCATTTGCTATCTATTTGTCTTTCCTTTGTGCTAACGTAATATGAAAGAAATGGAAGAGCTAAAATGTAATTGCATAACGCCATTCACACCGGTTAGAGGCTGGATGGTCCTGATGTCCACGTCCACGTGGGAGTAGTGATTGTGAAAAAAAAATTACTGAAAGATTATGTGAATAAAGACCTGCAGACTTGAGAAAATGACAAAATTAAAAAACAAATAAGTTTTATTAAAATTATGAAACAACAGAAATTATTTGGCGCTCCGAGGCGACATCATTGATTTCAGTGGCGCATTTGCTTTTTCAGCTGCAGGAAAACCCGGAGAAACCTGCAGCACCACTCCATCTGAATTTCTCAATCTGCCAATGTCCTCTTTTTTATAGAATAAAATTCAGGGTTTTTCCAGAGGCTCCAATAAATTGCCAGAATATTCAGTGACACGACTATCATCAAACTTAAACCAGTCCGTTTCGTCTTTGACGAATGCCTAATTATGACTTGATTTAACGCTAAAACCACAGTGAACAATGACTGTATGAAGATTATAATAGTGGTCTGCTAGATTGAATTGTTCATCTATTTCAAACTTTCGTAAGAGTTTGGTGCATCCGTCAGAGGTTGAGTCATGTTTGAAGATCACCAGTGTCATTATTAGATTGACTGGTGCCTCAACTATACTTGTTTTCTTATAACAGTCAGTTAGTTTGGCGCATGTTTTGCAATACAGTCGACCATCACCTGTTAAAAGTTCCATTTTCAGATGATTCGAAAATAAGCTTTGCACGGACTGGTCATATTAGTCATATTAGGAAACGCTAGTTGAAGTTCCAGAAATTCACATACGTTTTTGCTACCTCTTGAACATTTACTACAAAGTAAACAAGTGGGGATTTTTCCAGCAAAATATCTTTAAACACAAGACGAGATAGACTATATGTTATAATTCAATCCAGAGCGGTCAGAAGTATTGATTCTGCTATTGTTTTGCTCACGAAGAGTATTCAACAAGAACCCCAAGAATTCGGAACAATCCTCTTGTTGTCCTAACGAGTATCCAATGGACTTCAAATACACCAGGAAATCGGTTGGTGGGAAAGATGATACATTATTTCGAAACTGCAACTACATGAACAATTGTTTGAGTTTGGAGAATAGGTAGGAAACATTCTCGTTCTCGTTGATTGTTAAAACCTCGTTCTTGAAATTTTTTGTCATGAACAACACTTGTTAAACGCTATTCATATAGCAAGTGTTTCCTAAATCATCTAACCCAATTTACTTCTCAAAATTTTCAGGACAACTGTCTACTGATTCATAAGGAAGAACATGTGTCACAGAATCTGTATCAGAACCATTTCTCAAGCTGCAATCGATCTTTCCATGTGATGAAGGGTTTCGTAGAGGGATCGATTCAGCTCTTGCTTCATGAAGCTCTTCCACTGAAAGGTAACCAGAACCACGAGGACTGCAGCTCATATTTGGAAGGCAAGAATGACCTAAGTCCATTGACCTCACTGAAAAAGAAAAAGGTGAATCAATCACTTGCGAATCAATCTTGATAGGAGACTGATGAACATACACATATCTTGGCTTGTTTTGAAGAGATTTTAGTTCCATACTGAAATGAGGGCAATGCATGATCTCACCAAAATTATGTGAAGGAGGAATAGTTCCAAAGACCAAAGCAGCATTACCACGTGGATAACAATACTAATTCTTTATATCAAAAAAGAAGTGGAACGGTAATCTTTCGTTGCTTGGCCTGTTCGTCTTCCGAGTTCATGAACGAATAACAGAGACTCCGGGCCATAAACATCAAAAGTTTCAATTGTTAATGATGATTACAGTATTGCGACTGTGAACAAAAATCATCCAGAAGAAGACTTTTACTGTCTGTCGATATTTAAAATTATATTTCATTATTGTTGTTTTGTTCTGTGTCTACTTCCCTTTGTAGTATCATAAATGTGTCTGAAATATTCAAGACTGACCGTTTTAAAATGAACTCATCTTAAATAAAATTATTGAAGTGTAGCAATAACAATTCCTAACGCCTCTCCGCTGCATCCCGGATGGGCATGCTCCACGTAATCACTGTAATAAATCTTTTTGTTTAAAGTCCATAAATCATTCTATGACCCACGCTAATAAGAGGCACACGAAGAGAAGTAATTCTATAATTTTTTATTCATTGGTAGTTCCTTCTGCGTCATCAAGGTTTCTTATGTAGTCATTTTGTTTCGCATATAGACTAGGTATACTCAAATGTTAGCAGTGCCGGTTCCGAGAAGGAAATATTGTTTTCAACAAAATTGAGTTTTTATGACTACAGGACACGTTCAGTACAGTGATTGAACAACGATGAGCCACCCAGGCACTTCTCAAAGGCCATAGCCCACCAAAAAAAATCAAAATCATGGTTACTGTATGATGGTCAGCGACTGGTGAGATTCACTCTAATTCTCTGCAACCAGGTCAAACCATCGCAGCAGAGTCCTATTGTCGAAGTTCTGTATCACCCACTATACTTCCCAGACCTCTCGCCAACCGACTACTATCTTTTTAAACACTTCGATAACTTTCTCACCGGTAGAACCTTCGCCAATCAGGACCAGGCAAAAACGACCTTCATCGACTTCATAGTAAGGGAACCTGTTGTACCTTGAACAGAGTTGTACCTAGAACAATCTTATTTTTTTCAAAAATTTCACGACTTTTACAACTATTGTCTATCTTATTTGATACCTCATTGATCCGCATTAATGTGAAGTTAGTTGCGTTTCGCCGGCGCCGTGAGAGTACAGCTAAAAAAGGTAATTTAATTGTTTTACACTCAAAAAGTATTGAACACTGTTGAACTGACGTTCAATAATTACAAGAAAGCTCTGTCAAAATGCCCATCAGATTTACAGCTAACAGCTATCATTTGGAATATAGATGAGACAGGATTATCAACCGTGCATGTCCCTCCAAAAATTCTGGCACCAACTGGAGATCCATGACAAGCGCTGAAAGAGGAGCCACCGTACGATGATAGCTGCTTGTAATGCCGGTGGAGGATTTATTCCACCAATGCTTATCTTCCCAAGGGTCAATTTCAAAGATTCATGATTCATGGAGCACCAGAGGGCACTGTAGGCGCTGCAAATCCATCAGGATGGTCTAATGAAGAGCCACTTCCGTGATGTATATGGATCTTTCCATAAAATTTGCAAGACCTTCCAAGGAGCGGCCTCTAATTGTTCTGATGGACAATCACGAAAGCCATATTTCTGTTACAGCAATTCGCCTGGCCAAAGAAAACGGTGTTATTCTTGTTACGCTACATCCACACACAAGCAATAAAATGCAACCATTGGACAAATCAGTTTTTGCACCATTTACAACATATTTTAATCAGGCAGCTAACGAAAAGCTAATGACACCTGGACACATAGAAAACCTTTGACAGTTTATGACATTGCTGACTTGGTCGGAAAAGCATTTCCACCTGCGTGTACATCAATGAAAATTGCGAATGGTTTCAAGGCTACAGGATTTCATCCACTAAATGAGAATATATTCTCAGATGCTGACTTTTTGGCAGCAAACTTTTCAGATCGTCCTTTACCCTTTACAGCCTGATCGTCTTTTGCCTGAAGAATCATCTGCACAGGCTGAAAAATCACTGCTCCAAGAACTTCCAGTGGAAGTTAGTAAGATAGGAGACTTTGTGATATTAATTTATGAAGAAGAATACTTCGTGGGTAAAATAAAATCCCTGAGTGAAGAGGGAGTTTTGATAAATTCCATGCAAAAGTCTTTGAAAAACTGGAAATGGCCTGAAGAGGAGTGTTTGAATTTGTATCCATATCAAGATATTAAGAAAAAGATTAATCCATCAAAGAGAGTCAACTCTAAAAGAGAAGTTTATCATGTTCCAGAAATTGAAAAATACTGGGATTTTTTTTGAATAGTATTCAATTAAATATAAGTAAGAATTAACTTCAAAATAGTAACTAAAAGTTTGAGTCTTTCGTAAGTTTTTTTATTTTAATTTTTGTTGTAACTTCGTGAGTTTTTTTTATCATTTATTTTTGTTTAATACAGCATTTTTGGTGGATGAATTACTTAATTCCAAATCAAAGTATTGTCTACTATAATGAGTATTTGCTATTTGCAAATACTCATATGATTAATAATAATAATAATAATAATATCTACATGACAGAATGGTACTGGATACAGCCTGTAAAGTCGTCAGGAGTTCGGATCCCCTTCTCTGCATGGTCCGTGACCATGAGAGAGCAGAAATTGGAGCATTTCTCTTTAGGGCAGCTGCTCGAGCAGCTGATGAACTCGGTATAGTTTTCGACTCTGAACGAGGTGACCACAACTCTGTCACCGAGTTGGAACCCGTTCAGCAAAAAGCTCAGATAAAAGCCGCAGAGATCACCTTACTTCTGCGGAGACATAGGGATAAGCCAATGCATGGGGTCTTCTTCAATAATATTGAAGACCTTGGCTTATCAAAGCGCCTGAGGTTCGCTTTTCTCAGGTCGAGTGGGCTGAAGTCGGAAACTGAGGGGTTCATCATGGCTTGCCAGGATGGTGTTTTCAACACCTTAGTCTACCGCAGTCGCGTGATGGGTATAGAGGTTCCTGACACAAGGTGCAGGGCCTGCCGCGAGGCGCCCGAGACCCTAATGCACTTGCTATCAGCATGTCCAGCATATGCGGTCTCGGCCTATATCCATCGACATAACGCGGCCCTAAGAGTGCTATATTACCATCTACGGCACTCTTACGGTATTGACGAGACACCGGTGTTGCCCTACGCTCCGGGGGATATTGAATCCGTTGTGGGGAACGAGAAGTGCCGAATTTATTGGAACTATTCGTTTCCCACCCTCAGGCTCATACAAGCTAATAAGCCTGATGTAGTCCTTCTCGACCACCAGACCAAAACGATATTTGTCGTGGAGTTTTCAGCTCCTGGCGAGACGAATATCGTCAGAAAAGAGGAGGAAAAACGGATAAAATATCGAGATTTTCTCTTCGAACTCCGCAGACTCTATCCAGATCACTCTGTCAAGATGGTCGTTCTGATTGTTGGAGTCCTTGATGGAATGATGTCTTCTCTACTCTCGAATCTCAAAATCATACCGGCTTGCCGCACTAAGGCAGAAATCTTAGCCGCACAGATGCAGAAGGCTGTCATTCTTGGCTCACTGCATTTGCTCAGGGCACATGATTCTCGGACCCATAGATCACTTACCCCACGGTGTGGGGAGTGGTCATTGGTTGATTATGCTGGCGCGCCCTCCCGAATGTATCGGGGCTTCGGGGGATAGGGCCTGACCAGCGCACACTACGGTGATAATAATAATAATAATAATATTTATTCACCATTTGTGATACATAGCTTATATATGGTAGGTCAATGATTATTTACAAAAAACAGTACGTCACTTATGAATAAAATTATGGGATCAAAGCTTGAATAAAAATTAATATTTGCATATACAAAGGTATAGGTACATATAGATATATAAAATGCTAATTAAAAAATGAATAAAAAAATGTGTCAATTTTGCTTGCCGTAGTCAAATAAATATACATATGTATATATTTACATATATACATATATTTACAAACATGTACACACATATTTAAAAAAAAAACGATAAAATCGCCAGTCAGAACACTGAAACTAAAGCAAAACAGCAAGTAAAAATTTAGAACGATTAAATTATATATCTTATTATCCTTCTGTGAAAGAATCCTCTAAATATTCCTTATGACTGTAGTAATATTTGTCCAGTAATAAGTTTTTAACTTTCTTACTGAACGAAGTTGAAGAATTCAATCTCTTTATAGAAAGTGGCAGTCTGTTATAAAAATTTATGGCATTATATAATGGAGATTTTTTGAAATGATCACTCTTACGTGAAGGGACCCTCAGAGCAGTAGCATATCGAGTATCACGACCGTGAATGCTCAAGTTCGTTATATACAAGTTAAGGTTCCAGTGCACAAAAATGACACATTTCATTATATAAATTGCGGGTGCAGTTAACAAGCGTTCTCTTTTGAAAACGGGTCTACAACTTTCTTGTTACCCCAGGTTGAATATCAATCTTATCAGTCGTTTTTGAGAGATGAAAACTCTAGAAAATTCCTTTGCACATCCCCAAGCCATTACGTTGAAACTAATGTGGGAGTATGCATTCGCAAAGTAAACATTTAGTGAACCGAACCTATCTAAACAATGATTCAACTGTTTGATCGAATAATAAGCGGAATTGAGTTTACTGCTCACTTTTTGTATGTGACTTCTCCAGGTGAGATTCTCATCTAAAATAGTTCCAAGAAAATCAACTTCTTTTGATATTTTTATGTCATTCAAAGTGACTAAATTACAACAGAAATAAATAAATAAATAAATAAATTTTAGCTAATAGAAGTGTTTATCTTGATTTGAACCTTCTCTGTCCAAGGTACAACGCAGACTGTCCAAGGTACATTTGGTCTGTTGTACCTGGGTCAGTTTTTCCTTTTTTAAAAAAGTGGGTAGTGGTCCCAGTTTTATTATTGAATTATGTAGTTAATTAAATGATCTTTACATGTATGCACACTTGACAGACGTAGCTAGTAACATTATTTTATGAATAATTTAAATAAAAAAAACTGACCACGGTAGAACGGGTTCCCCTATTCAGTGAGTATTCAGTGAATAGTATTCAGTGAGATATTACAGTTTAAAGTAGTCATAAAACAGACAAAAGTTTCATTTGTGTTACAATAATGTTCGTGGAAAACGATTACAGCGTGCATTGAGTATGCACAATCGATAACTACTTACAATCATGAAACAAAATCAATTGTTTCTAAAAATAGCAAAACGAGAGGTAGGGCCATTAGCGTGTTTAGAGTATAAGGGCGCGTCCACACTATGTCGAATGTGCCGATCGACAGCGGTCGATCGACACAGTCGACATAGTGTGGACGTATCGATCGACTAAGTGGATCGACAAATGTCGAGTCGAATGTAACTCGAATGAAATGGATTTTTTCTACAGTCGAATGAAAATAATTGAATCCAGCGTTGCATCTGTGTTTTAAATTTAACGAATCTACTTCATCCAACAATAAATCCTTTATAAATTCAATTGTACTGTACTTTTTTCTCCCATTAACAAGACTAGGTCGAATCCAAAACCTCCTGGAACAATGTACATGTTGGTTTACAAGCGCGGTCATAAGCAGCAGCAACAAGAGCATCTTCATCACTCATTTTGTTTTTGTTTTGCTTGTTTCACTAAATATAATTTATTTAGAGTATTTTTCACTCACTTTCATTCATTCATTCATTCACTCATTTTGTTTTTATTTTGCTTGTTTCACTAAATATAATTTATTTAGAATATTTTTCACTCACTCTCTTCTCACTCAACTACTCACAGTCGACTGATGAGATACGTCTACACAGCAGTATTATGTGTGGACGAGGCAACTGTCGCCTATGTCGTTCGACATTGTCGATCGACCTTGTCGATCGGCATAGTGTGGACGCCCCTTAATACCGTATAATTGCAACTCAATTTTTCGAATGACATGGTCGAGAGTGAGTGTGATTTGCGAACTCGCCTCATAACATCTCCATGAATTTAAACTTATTGTGACATTATAGTCCAGTTTACTGGATGACGCCCCCACCCTACGAACAACAACTTTCAGGTGTTGAAAGTTGTGCCAGCTAAGGATTAACGAGGTCTCACATTTCAGCATGCGATCCCTAGCACGGGCCAGGCGATAGGAAGTGAAAACAAATCGTCCGGCTTCGCGGCTTGAACCACCGGTTCACACTGCGGTCGATTGAGTGAGTGGAACAAACCACCCAAGCAAACTCAACCGGCTACCGAATACATTTAGTAAACGGGAATTTTTCACCGCCAAACTATCTCACTGCAGGTTCCTTCTATGTTAAAACCTTGTCTGTATTTGTTGGCCGTAGTTTCTGGGTTTTTGTCCGACGTTTCGTGAATAACTGCAATGTGCATCATCAAAAACCACCAGAGAGAGTACGAAGTCAGCAAATGACTCTAGCAACACCAGGGTTATGCTGGATCCATTGAAGCTGTTGATCGAATCAACTTTAGAACCGTAAAAGCAGTTACCGAACTCAGAGAAGGTACTTACGTTAGTTACCCTGTTCGAAGAGACTCAGGTGCTGAACTAAGAGGTGTACAGGAAGGAGAGAGGAATTCAAAGGCACAGTTACAATTTCAACCGAAAAATGGGAATGAAAATAAATGAAATCCGACTGTTCGCATTCAGAAATACACGAATCAAGCTAAATAACCCAACCAATAGAAACAAAACATTTGCCCACTACCAGTGCAATAAAACCAGGGATCTCTTGGCGGAGCGGTGGAGTATAATTTAGAAATTGGCCTTCAACCAGTTCATGAAAACCTTTATTTGCAAGGTTAGCTAGTCGTAGTGTTCAGACAGGCACGTCGGTTCGGATTTTTAACACCGCTTCTCATAAGAAACCAGACCCGAGAGTTTCTAGACCCCTGGAGCAATTCCTGTACCCAAAGTCTGCCTTTGTTCACTGCCTGAACCACTGTGCGTGCTGTTTTTGGCGAGTGCGTTGGCTTGGGATGTGGGGGTTGAACAAACCGGCCATCGGAAGCCTGCTTCCACGTAGCCTCGCTGGAAACGGCCCTGCTTTTCTCTGAAATAGTTATCGAATGTTCATAACGGCATTTAAGTTTCAAGTGTGTAATTTCCAAAACAGATTTGTCGAATCATTTTTGTGCATGGCTCTGCAGCTTCCTGAAAGAATGTTCCCTGCAAGTGGCCTTCGATGGATATCTCTCGAATACTTTCACCATCAACGCTGGTGTTCCCCAGGGATCCATATTGTCTCCAACTCTCTTTTTATTGTATATCAACGACTAATTGGAAAAACCAATATATTGCTTTGCTGACCTTGCTGACCTTTGCTGACTTTGTCTCGTCATTCCATTTGGATTCCAATACATCGGCAGCAGATGCTCATCTTTACCTGCAGCAGGAGGTTGCATATCTTAATGAGGATCTAGAACTCATTTTGAATTGGGGTGAAAGTAACAAGGTTCAATTCAATGCTACAGACAATTCCTTCCGCATTCTGCTTCGATGTGTTTGTTTGGGGTTAAAATAGACACTAATGCCTCTTGGCACAATCATGTCGCTGGAATTGCAAAGGCTGCTTCTCAAAAGATTGGAACACTGTTTCGAACCAGAAAACTGTATACACCTCAGCAGATTTTGATGCTTTATAAAGCTGAGATCAGACCTTCTTTGCAGTATTATTCTCATTTATGGAGCTCCGCCCTATGTATACCTTGGATTCCATCCAGAAAAGAGTCATCCGCCTGATTGGAGGTTAGGTTACGTTAGGTCCAAAGTGAGTGGGTCTATTCGACCCTTCACCGCAACCCAGCTTCTTAACGAAGCCGATTAGTTTATATGGTGAGTGGTTTTTCCGGTCAGATGCTAATAGTACGGCTCTGCCAAACTCTAAAGACCTGATTTGGTTCCCAGTGGGGCAGGCACCAAGTATATGCTCTGTTATTGAGGTAATCGGATAGTCAAGTTGCAAGATTCCTACCTTGATACCCACGACAACCTTCCCATATGAGGTTTTTTGCACATCAGCCATACCTGACGATGCCTTAGATTCAGCCGTGCAGGGCTTTTTCGCCTCTGGTTTTGGTGAAACCTCACTTGAGCGCAAACGTTTGCTAACCTGCTCATGGGGGGTCAGTTCCCCCACCTGAGACAGATTCTGATTGGAGATGCGAACATCACTTGCAACCTTGATCGTCTGGAACATCGAAGAAAGCTTGGAGATTTATCCTTCTTCTATAGATACTTTCACAGGAAGTGTTCAAGTGACTTGACACATTTGATTCCACCAAGAAATATGCGACGGACTGTGGCTGCTCATCGTTTTCAACTCAGTATACCTCGAACTCGAACTGTTTAAGAACTCTTTCATATGGAGAACTGCGTTTTTGTCGAATACATTTCCTGAGAACCTTCTTCCAAATAGATTTAATCTCCACCGATTCAAATCCACTACTCGCTTCTTTCGCCTTGAGGATTTTACTGTTGTGCTTGTGTTTTGTCCTTAAAAAAAAGATGCCCCCTCGTTTCCCATCGAATGTTTTATATTTAGTGTCCGACCGAAAGTTCGGTTTCGGTTTAGGTCGAGTTTCGGCAAAAAACGGGTTTCCGTTTAGTTTCGGTTTCGGCGGCAAACCTGCCGAAACTACGACCAAACCGAAACTGCATTTGGGAGTTCCCGCGCTGTGATCGGTCATGTTCGGCGCGTTGAAGTTTATACAAGCGATGAAGACAGTTTGCCGCGTCCACCTATCTAATCATGTCGTGACTTACTTTGTGATTTACTTTGTTTATTACATAAATATTATTTCACTAGTTCGGACTTCCATTGTCTATTATATAAAATGATTTGAAATCCCTGAAACAAGTAAAAAAGATTAATTAAAAAAGAATAGTTGAAAATAACAATTATATTAAGCAACAATAAACCTGAAATGAAATGATAGTAAAATAACCTACAAGTAAAAATATAATAATTGAATAAATAAAAATTAAAGGAATGCAAAAAAAAAGAAAATAATAAAAATAAAAAGTGTAGAGATTCCAAGTCACGTTAGTTCACGACGTTTCGATTGTTGGTATCTACAATCGTTTTCGGGTGATGACTGGACTGATTCCCGAAGACGATTGTAGATACCAACAATCGAAACGTCGTGAACTAACGTGACTTGGAATCTCTACACTTTTTATTTTTATTATTTTCTTTTTTTTGCATTCCTTTAATTTTTATTTATTCAATTATTATATTTTTACTTGCAGGTTATTTTACTATCATTTCATTTCAGGTTTATTGTTGCTTAATGTAATTGTTATTTTCAACTATTCTTTTTTAATTAATCTTTTTTACTTGTTTCAGGGATTTCAAATCATTTTATATAATAGACAATGGAAGTCCGAACTAGTGAAATTCATCACGAAACATTGTCAATCACCTTCAAACAAACATAAATATTAAGTACCTATTGTGATATTAGGTAACAACTTAAATAAGTAATTTTATGTTTAATATTTTTGAAAAACCATCAATAATATTCAAAAGAAGGATCTACACATGCTCAAATAAACACCTCACCTATTTTAAGTATTTTCAAGATGCAATTAATATTTTTTCTTAAATAAGGGTTCGTTTTGTTGATTATCAACAAGTAAACATGTCGAAGACTGCGTAACGTTGTGATTTAAAAATAAAGAAATTAAGACTGACTGATTGTTATAACGATTTCCTTATTTTTCCATCAAAACATAATCCTTGTAAGAAAGTTTCGGTTTCGGCCGAAACTTAGACCGTTGCCGAAATTCGTTTTCGGTTTCGATCGTAAAAACCAGTTTCGGTCGGACACTATTTATATTTTATAAGGGTTTCATCACACATATGAAATATTTAATGAACATTTTCATAAGTCTCAAAATATTATTTTTGCAGTCTCATTAAAATGATAACACCGCCGCCCAAAAATATATTTGAAATTAATTATTAACAAGTAACGATCACTTGAATATTTCACATTGTTTAGTCTGGCAGATCCGTATATCACTGAATTCCCACAGAATAAGTGAAGCGTTTGAAAACGAACACAATATTTAATATATAATGGCGCCAAGCATTGAGAGATGTTTTTGTTTATGTAATCTTCAAAAGACTAATGATATATAATTGGCTTTGATGAGTTGTTTCCAAAACTCAACATAATTAATGAACGTTACAATTGGAAAAATTAGTTGGAGAAATCAATGATAGAAATTCTGAAATAAATTAAATAGAATGATTGTAGATTGAAGTGAAAGACTCTCAATGAATATTTAGATTGGTAAGATATATATACTCACATATAGTCAGTGCGCATACTTGAAGACTGGCTATAAATTACATAATCTAAAAGAACAATCGAGGATCGGGCAGGCGGTCCTCGACTGAAGACAAAATGTGAAATAAAAGTACTTAATAAAAATAACTGCGATTACGCAGTATATGGAAGGTGGGGACTAATGGGACTTTCAGTCAAACACATTAAAAAAACAAACTCACTCTATTTTACAAATCGCCAAGCTTACGTTTCTGAATAGAGAGTTCGTCAGGATCTGAGCTTTACAATTGAAAATTTAATATTGATGAAAAAAATTTACAAAATTGGCGCAATGATGTTAATGATGTTATAATTTTCAGATATCAGGTATCTGAAATTTGTTGACCTTTCACTCCTTCGTAAAATTATATTTTTCTGAATTCATGAGTAATGAAAAATTCAGATCATTCAGGTGCATGAATGAACAATAATATATTGAAAAAAAAAACGCTTTCGTTAGTTAAGAGATTTTTATAATTTGAAAATATACATAAAAACCATGACTTCAATTTTCCCACTTCTATGGGTCCGTTGAAAAAATCCGAATACTTCAATATTTTTTATAAAGAAAAATTGTGGTATGAAAAAAATGAAAAGATGAAATCTATTTCTTCAAATATTTAGATTGTTCTAATTTCAAATTTTCTTGCTCCCATTAAAACATTGTTTAAAAACAATTGATTTGTTTATAAGATATACATTTTTTTTAAATTAATCATTGGTAGAAATAATGATTATGAAAGAGAAAATGGGTTTAAAAAAAATTTTTACAATTCAAATAGGCATTTGTTAATCAATTATTGATTATCAATAATGAGTGAGTTTTCTTAAAATCCTTATTGATATTTTTCTTTCATATTCAAAAACATTTCGCCCATTTAAGATAAAATCGTTAAACAAATATATTAATTATCAGTGCCAGTGTTTCATATTTTTGTTACACACCGTATACATAAAACAATAAAAAGTCTTTTAAGATTTGTTATATCGAATGTTACATTGAATGTTAAAAATAAATACTACAATTTTCACTTTTATAACGACTCAATTATGTACGCCTATGGAACAGCGACATGAAAATGATTTATTACTCCACTGCTCAAGGAAATATACCATAGTACAGAAAATCCTCAAGGTGTGTGAAATGAAACATTCTTTTACATTTTTCCTTGCACATTACGGTCTATATTTAATTTATTTATTCATAAGTTGGATTTCCATTGACTTTCCCAAAATATTCATCTCATCTTCTAGACAGCTTTCAAATTTTGTGAGAATGTATTGGCTCTTACAGTATTTTCTACGAAAAATTTTTCCAAACACGCTCGAATTCAAATGCAGTATTTTGCTTTATTCAACTTTCTCTCAAAATTGTGACAAGCAGAAGAGACTATTTTTAGGTAAGTTTCCGAATTTATCATATATCATCTACACCAAATTCCCCCTGCGTTTACCACTTACCACCCTGTAAACTGGTACCGGGCGATTCCGCACTCCGTGATTTCGTCCAATTTGGCCCTCTGCTGCTGCTTCAAAGTCGTTCGCCGTCTCCTCTCTAGACTGGATTCCTCCAAGTTCGAGCACGGCGAACAAAAATTCAGTTGGCTTTGATCCTCACCGAAGTGAGGTTGTTGGAGCTCTTCTTTGTTTTGCTGTCACGACGCGGTTTTCAGACATCGAAGTTTTTTAGTTTCGTGCGCCAGATTTTTGTTGTTTTGTATTTGTTTTTTTTGTGTGTCAGCGGTTGTGATCGATTTTTGCGAAGGTAAGTGGATATTTGATGCATTAATTTGGGTGAGCAGTGATTGTGACATTTTCCATTTGAACTTTTTCTAAGGTTATTTAGGTTTGTGGCTAGTCTCTTGGTGTTTGGCCAAAATGAATTTTTTTGAGGGTATTGACGTTGTTTCAGTAAATTCAGGCATTGATCAATTTATGCAAATAAAATACCACAATATATTGACAATTTTTTTACATTCTTCAAATTCAGCGAAACATAAAATAAATACATTCCTAATTGAAGCGCCGATGATGTTCTTTTTATTTGTGAAGATAACCGTTTTTGAATTTCTGGTGCATGTCGATGTGATGCGCTTATTAAATATGAATGATACCGAAGATATAGACAATCTTTTAGTAATAAATATTTCTAATTGAAAAACGAATAAACAACGAACTTCTGAAATAAATATGCTACAACAGGCTACAGCCGAAATTTGGTTCAAATCATTTAAGAAATATCTGTCTACGACCTAACATTTAACATAAACTATTATTCGTATGCTTTTTTGAAGTAAACAAATGTATGAATCAAGAGGTTGGCAAGAATATTATACAACAAAAAATTGTTGAATATCTAAGTTTCTTGTTTTTTTGGGAAAGAAAGTTTTTGGCTTTCTACTACTCCATCTGATACAAAAAAAGGGGATCAGAGAATCATCCAAAGATTACTTCCTTTCTTTCTTTGGAAGATTACCTCATCCCTTTTTTTGTATCAGATGGAGTAGTAGAAAGCCAAAAACTTTCTTTCCCAAAAAAAAAATTAATCACTCCTAAAAATATAACCCCTTCAATTCATCTAAGTTTCCAAGTGACTAACATTATACTCGTCACAGTTTCAGAAGAATTTCAGCAACTCTGTTAGTAAACGCTGGTGCAGATATTTAAGCTCTCAAACAACACGGCGGATGGAAGTCAACAAATATCGCAGAAGGTTATGTAGAACAATCTCACGCGAGGAAAATTCTGAATAAATGATGGAAAATAGTGTAAAACCTGAACTTTACCATAATCAACCAATAACTTGTATAAGTGGTATACTCAAGTACGTCGCATAAATTGATAAACTCGTTATTTGTTCCACAAATAAGTTTCCAAAAAAAAAGGTATATTAAGTGGGTAGGACGAAACATCCTCTGTTTTACAGGGGAGCGAAGTGCCTGTCTCTCCCTTGGATGTTGATTCAATTCCAGTCATAGAAATTTTGTTTGATTAAAAAAATATTTTCAGATAAGGTTAGATTTTGAGTAGAAAGCTAGTGTTTCTATTCGAAACTTCGAGGTACTTCTGAAGATTGAATGTTTTCGATGTTAATACAGATTCATACAGTGGGTAACAACGAAAACTTAACAGAGCCGTTTTTGAATATAAAAAGTAAGATTTTCAAAAAAGCTTGGACACGTCGATTTCTAATTAAAGGGGGCACCCGTCCGAGGGGGTGCGTACTACAAAATCTGATTAGTCTGAAAGGTGTCCCCCTTTAATTATAAATCGACGTGTCCGAGCTTTTTTTAAAAATCTCACTTTTTATATTCAAAAGCGGCTGTGTTAAGTTTTCGTTGTTACACACTGTATATTACGTTGTGTAGCGTTGAGATGAAGGGTATCTGGTGCTTCTTAGGTTTTAGATGCGTACTTAGTATTTTTAAATTTTCCAACTGGGGCGACCCTTTTACACCGTGGAGGTAAAAGGGTCGTGTTTACATATGAAAACTACCTTTTCGTCACTATTTTTCCGTATACTATATTTTTGGAGGCTGAAATTTTGTATGTAGGTGAGGAATTGTGTATTCCTGAGCATATTGAAGAGGCTGCAAAAAGAGCTTCATTTGAATTGTTGCCAAAAAAATCGGCTCAGCAGTACGATATCGCACTGGTGTAGACTTGAAAATGTCGAAAGAAATTTCAGCGAAACTGTCTTCTTAGCCTATCTAGAATAAAAATCATAAATGTGGATCTCGTCAACTATGTGGAGCAAGTTTTCAATGATAAAAAGTCGAGCGCGCTCGTTAAAAATGGTGTTAATACAAGCAAATATTTCAAGGTAATAGCATTCTTAAAGCGGAAAAATGAAAGTTATAGGCCCAAAAAATCAAAAACTCTTATGATTGAACGAGTCCAGAGGTTTATAAATGAGGCGCCAGATGAAAAATATTTTATGATAAAAATTGCCACTATTTTCGGAATATATGGAGACTGCCGGCGTGAAAAGCTGTGCCATTTATTAATGGAAGACATTAAATTAATGGATAAATCATTGATTGTTCAAATTCCAAATACAAAAACGAAAATAGGTCGTTCTTTTTGCATTGTTGGAAAAAACATTGATTATTTTGATAAATACGTTGCCAACCCAGTTTGTATAACACGCTTGGGAAAATGCCCTCTACCATTGCAGAGTTTCTGAACCTCCCGGAACCAAAGGAATATACAGGTCTCCGTTTTAGAAGGTCTTCTACTTCTTTGCTAGCAGAATTCGGAGCAAATATAACGGATATTAAGCACGGAGTCTACAACAGTAGCTGAGGGTTACATAAATCAATTTATTTCTTATAAAAAGGCTATTGCTGAAAGAATAATCCTAACAGTTAGCTCCAGCGTTACAGCAACATCCTCTTCACGTCAAGAATTAAATGTTAATGGCCCATGAAATTGTCAACTCAGCTAGTTCAAATATATTACAATGCTCTTAAACATCACAACCCCGACGAATTAATAGTGGTTCTCAAGGACATTAAAAACAAGAATTGCAGGAGTGTAGATGACATTTCTATTAAAATATTGCAAACTCTACCATTTTCAACTTTGGATGTCTTATCACATCTTATCAATCGGTCTTTTCAATCTGGAGAGTTCCCATCGTTCCTGAAGACTTCTCTCATAATCCCCCTCCATAAGGGTGGACCTACTAATGATCCTTCCAATTTCAGGACTATAGCACTTATTCCTGCTCTTGCAAAAATCATAGAAAAACTGGTCAAAATAAGAATGTTATCGTTTTGTAATGCCAGTAATATTCTTACTCCTCACCAATTCGGATTCCACGAAAATAAGGGTACTAATGATGCAATGTTCTCCCTTCTAGAAACAGTTTATTCCCATTTTAATGCCAATGAATCGTTGGCTGCAATTTTCTGCGACCTATCGAAAGCATTCGACTGTGTCAACCACGAGATACTTCTGAATAAATTGCAGAAGTATGGTTTCCGTGGCATCACCCTTCAGTGGTTCCACTCATACTTATCGGGACGCAAACAAATAGTCAAAAAATCTAAATACTCTGCTGAACAGTCCATTAAATGTGGAGTGCCGCAAGGCTCGATCCTTGGCCCAATTCTATTTCTCATCTATATAAATGACTTAGCTTTCATAGATATATCAGCCACCATCACCCTCTTTGCTGACGACACCACCTTATTATGGCACAACACAGATAACGCCATTCTGCATGAGATCATCTCGGAAGACATAAAAAAATTAAAGAATGGTGTGACGGCAATAAACATAAAAAAACCCAGCATCCTTACTATTCGCTGCACTTTACTTGAGATCTGCCTTGGTAACGAAATCTTAGAAAGTATACATACTTATAAATTTCTTGGGCTGAATATAGATGATAAATTGACGTTCAAAGACCATACAATAAACCTAAGCAAAATGCTTGCCTCAGGCTGCTACGCGCTTAGAGTCATCTCGACTGAATTAGGCTATGCCCATTCAAGGACAACCTATTTTGCTCTTATAGATTCGCATATTAGATACGGAATCGCCTTCTGGGGAGTCTGTTCCAGAGACTTATTTCATATGATCTTTGTCCTTCAAAAAAAGAGCTGTCCGTTACATGTGCAAGGCTGCTTCCTGGGTTACTTGCAAACCTCTTTTCTAAGCTCACAGTATTTTAACTGTACCCTCCCTATACTGTATATTTTCTCGCTAAGCATATTATTTTATTATTTTTTATATATTCTACTTACTAATTTATATTTATTAATATTTTGAGATAATAAAGTCGTTAAAACAACGATAAAAATAAAATAAATACAACAATAAAAATTAATTGGCGCTCCGGGGCGACTTCATTGATTCCAGTGGCGCATTTACTTTTTCAGCTGCAGGAAAACCCGGAAAAACCTGCAGCACCACATCATCTGAAGATTTTGATCTAACAATGTCCTCTCTCTCATAAAACAAAATGTAGGGTGTCTCCAGAGGCTCCAATAAATTCAATGCATCGCCAGAACACTTCGTGACACGACTATCGTCAAACCTAAACCAGTCCGTTTCTTCTTTGACCAAGGCGTAATAATGACCAAATTCAACGCCAGAACCACAGTGAACAATGACTGCATGAATATTATAACAGTTTCTTGCTTCCGTTAGAGGTTGAGTCTTTATTATTATTATTTATATATTTCTTCTTGTATTGTTGTTTGTATTTTCAGACTTTGTCTATAAGATGTATTTTCTTCAGACAAAGTATATTTGATTGATTTATTAATAATATCAGCAGTTGTTCTAATTGTATTTTTCATATTATTGTTTATAAATAATAATAATGTAAAGTAAATAATACATTTGTAACATAATTTAATTGTATCTATATTTATTGTTCATAATAAAACTTCCTTGAAAATTGAATAATTATGTTCTGTTTATTGCTGTTTGGTCGAAAAAAAATGTGTTGAAAATACTTTTAACACTAGTGTTGAAAATATTTTTAACATGCTACTTTGTAAAAATCATCTTTTGATACTCTTGACAACCATTAAAAATGTCACTTTTTAATGACAGTTGTACAAAAACACTGTTTCTCTCTCTCTCTCTCTCTATTTTAGATGGTCGTTGCTTCCTATCGTCAGGCGCATATGACCAATGCTCCTCCTGTTGGTTAACAGGAGCTTCGTCGGGGGGCGCAGCGGTCTTGCACAAAGCAATGCTGCCACCCATTTTTTTTAAAACTTTTTATAATAAAAAACACTAGTTTTTTTTAACAAAAACAATTTGATTCTTTGAAGTCGCCTCCTACTTGGGAGACCTTTTGATAATTTTTCACATATATAGCCCCCTTTACGTGGTTATCCGAACCACCCTGGCCTGGATACCGGCGTGAATAAAGAGGGCCACTTATTCATCACTTTTTTAGACACTCCACATTTCAATTATTTTAATACGACACAACACAAAACGGAGCCCCACGATAGCACATGGCATCCGCGTACCTTCTTTGTGGACGGACGTTATCAGCACGTCCGTCCTCTACCAAGGCCACCACGGAACTCCAAAAACACTGTTTCATCGAATATTGCATGTAGGTGATTCATTTTCTATCTCGTTTGCTATTCACCTTCAAAGTGAGTTCGTCACTTGTACACCAACTGTCGAATTCACTGTAAAGATCAAATTCAGTTTGTTCAGCCTGATTTCCGCTTTATATGCAAACCACAAAACAATTTCCAGATAAGTGAATGATAGATGGAAAGTCAAACTGTCTATAGAAACATTTATTCGGAATTACACTGCCACTCGGAATTCCTGCGGTTTCATCTATTTTTGGTCATGATTGAATACTTCCGTATCAGTATTATCTAAATGAATAAGAACATGGAACCAATATCCTTACCTTGCGGAAATGGTTATCCGTACACTGAATATCAGTTGCGATTGAATCCGAAACTTCAGAATATTTGCAAAACTCAGAAAATGTATAGAAATATAGTTGGCGAATGATTAATTATGGGGGAAACAAACAACATACAACAAAAATAGAATAATAAAAATATAGTTTGAAAAACTAAAAAACACGCCTTTGAAGAACATCGAACTGAAAAGTTGATTTTTTTTTAAATAAGCTTAAAACAATAACATATTTTTTTGTATATCGAGCGCCCGTCGCTTTTTTCACAATAATACCAGTATTTTTCGTTCGTTATTGCTTCAAGTTTATTTGAAAAAAAAATATTTTTAACTTTTTAGTTCGGTGTTGTTCTTTAAAAGCGTGTTTTTTTAGTCTTTAAAACTATATTTATTTTTCATTTTTTAGTTTCGTGGCTATAAAATCGTGTTTTTTATTCTTTTCAAACTATTTATTTTATCTAAACTTTGGGATCAATCAGCCGTATATTGTTTAGAAAAATGACCATTGATATTTTCGTACAGCATCATCTATCCGCGAATAGATCAAGCAATAATGTAGATATATCAAGGAGGTTTCGTACAGCGCCATCTGACCGCGAATAGATCAAGCAAAAATGTCGATATATCAAGGAGGTTAAGTACAGCGACATCTGCCCGCGAATAGATCAAGCAATAATGTCGGTAATTCTGTCAAATACACATCCCGAGCTTGAGAGTTACAAACATACATACATACATACAGGTGAAGCTAATATAAAGCGTATAATAAGGTAACTCCTGATGAATTCAAAGAGTTTCGAGGGTTGCTGAAGATGTCATCAAGACCTAACCTCACTTGAATGATTCGACAATGGATTTCGTGGATGACATGCCTAAATCAACAAATTTTTTGTTCTGTCGCCGCTGACATCTACTGAAGTTATTGTGGTCATAAATTAATTGAATAATTTTGTCTGTTTTGACATCAGCAACTATACATGTAAACTACTACCAAAATGTTTTTTCGTACAACATGATACTAACATTTTTTTTCACATATAGAAAGTGGGCATACATAAAGACTGGCTATAAATCAAATCATCTAAAGGAACAAATCGTTCAGGCTAGTCTAGACTCCCTACACTGTAGGCTAATAGACTGATACCTATCAGAAAACAACTTGGCTAACACCACGAAAGGTGTTCGATTATATCCCACAGGTGTCAGTACAGGATTCTTCACAGAAGTAGTTCCTGCATATGTTGTTGGCAATACCACTGCCGCAATAGATTTTCAATTATTGGAACACACCTTTAGACCGGTTTCGGGCTTTTTGACCACTCATCAGTGCAAGATAGTGTACATCATCAACATAAAGTCGATGATTTCCGATAATTGAAAATCAGAGTATCATTCCTCGATCCAGGCAGAAGCGGACAACTAACGACAGGTTTGTCATAGCCCTATCTGCCTGTGGAGGTAACCAACCGCATATCCGAAATTTGCCCAATTCCTCGTATAAGGAAACAAAATTTTTCACATATAGTCAGTGGGCATACTTCGTTTAGATGATTTGGATTTATAGCCAGTCTTCAAGTCTTAAACGCCCTTCGTGGTATTAGCCAGGGGAGTAGTTGTTTTCTGATAGATGTCAGTTCATTAACCTACAGTGTACGGGGTTGAGACTGGTCTGAATTAATTTTTCATTTGGATGATTTGATTTAAAGCCAGTCTTTAAGTATTCCCACTGACTATATGTGGAAACTCTAACTTGTATGCCTCTCACCAACAAACTAAACATGCTTAACAGCTGAAACTGTGAAGATATGTTTGAGTCGAGTTTACCAACAAAAAAAATCGCTAAACAAATTTGTTGATAATTCGTCATCAAAATTTTAGAGGTTAACTATGGAGTTCCCCAAGGTAGTGTGTTGGGCCTACTTATATTCAACTCATCGACATTTTCTACTCCATGTTATGACAAATTGAATCCACAATATCAATTCGGTATATTTATAATATACCATGAGGTAG
This sequence comes from Leptinotarsa decemlineata, assembly GCF_025532065.1. Classification (NCBI taxonomy): domain Eukaryota; kingdom Metazoa; phylum Arthropoda; class Insecta; order Coleoptera; family Chrysomelidae; genus Leptinotarsa; species Leptinotarsa decemlineata. The sequence continues at coordinate 10,061,817 of NW_027412537.1, read as the reverse complement.
ACAAATAAAGGTCTGTCTATCTTTGAAAGTAGTGATATAGTTTTTTACTTGGGGTTTTTCCTGTAGCTAAAAAGCGAATGCTTCATATGGAAACCCTGGCTTATTATTTTTATTTTATATCCATTAAAGTTTGATTTTCCAGTCTGTTCGGCCTCGGTTCAACTATAACCTAACTTGTCATTAAAATAAATTACATTAAAGATCCAGCGATAAGAATCGTCATAAATTTCGATCTAAACGGATTAAATTTCCGGTTGAACAATTTATCTTCCTCTCCCCCACACATTCCCCTATCAATATATCAAATACCACCCCAAAATATTGACACCCTCGTTCAATAATGGGACAGCTGAGAGAGGTATATTATACTGGAAAGAAGCGGTGATAAACCATGTAACCTAAACAGATTGATGGAAAGTCATTTTTGCCGTGTTTTTCAAGTAATATTTTACCTGGATTATCTATAATCCCATTTCTCTGGAATTGATTAGAAGTGAGGGAGAAATGCGTGGAATAGCAGAATATGTCAAAGGACTACGATTGAAATTGGGAGTATTTAGAATTTAATTGAAACAGAATCTGATTATGAGTTGACTAGATTCATTATCACATACTTAACCTTTCTTTTTAAGTACTTTTGCAGAAATCAAGTAAGATTGTGAAGTGTTTTGCAATAATGCAAAAACAATAAAAAATAATTTATCACATTGAATGTTTGAAATGTCCATTATTGTCTGAACAGTGATAAAACCTTTGCTCAAAAATTCTGCCTGAAGTTCTCTACACGAAGTTTTCATTCTTTTCAAATCTTCAAGTCTCGAGGCTGTGTTCAATAAACAATCAATTTTAGTTGCGCCCATAGAAAAAAATCTAGAGGCGATAAGTCGGGTGATTGTGATGGCGATTCTATTGTCCCTCTTCGACAAATTCATCCGCCTAGAAATATATCATTTAGCAATTGCGCACTAGTAAGAAAGTAGTGTGTTGGATCTCCGTCTTGTTTAAAGTGAATAAGATAGTCTTTCAAAATCATGTTACCACCCGCATCAAAGTAGTTGTTGTTAAGGGGTCTATTATTTGTTTGGGCAGTAGAGGTCACCAGTTAGTTGAATGAAGACCCAATAATAGTATTTCCAGGCCATACGTTTACTTTCTCTGGATATAAAAAAAGTCGCGGATTTTTATCGCTCCGATAGCAACAATTTTGTTAGTTAACTAGCCCATTAAGAAAAAACGTACAGTCATCAGTAAGCTAAGTATTGTCCAAAATATTTCAGTTTCCATATATGAAATCCATCATAGTTGAAGAATTTTTATTTTCTATGTGTGAAACTTTGACTTGACTGATTTCCTTACTATTTCATTGAGACATTCCTACTTGGAGTGCTACAATATGAAGGGATGTGGAGAGTTTTGCAGTAAAGGTGTTTACAACTTCTATTTGCGCTGCTGCATCCAAAATACGGCGATTACTTTTTGTTGTTAGCAGCAGCACCAGCTTATCTGGACCCAACAAGTAATTCCAGGACATATACATGATAAATTATTGTTGGAATATATTTCATTCAATATTGTTGAGGTTTTTCTTGCTCCCCGTTGATGGACAATGGTTGGAGTTATCAGAAATATAATTGTAAACAAAAAAGTCACTGTCTTGTTCACAGTCTTGTTATGTTGCCATTCAGCAAAGACAAATGTAACCTGTTGTGATGCACTGTTTGGAACCTTTGGTGTGGTAATTAATATTACTGGAGTTTTTTCCCACCACCAAATCGTTATTTTTAACACCTCGACACGTGTTTCGATCTTGAGAAAAAAAAATTGGGTGAAATGGTATCTGGAACGTTCATAGCTTACAGCAACGGGAATTTTCAAAACATAGTCGATAAGAGAGTCGCTAAAAAGCTCGGTATCGATTTTCAAAACAGGTTCTTCAATAACAAGATTACCCATAAAATTGTGATTTAGAATATTTAGAGAGAATATCTATCTGGCACTTCCCACCACTCTCCGAAGCCCCGATACATTCGGCGGGGGCGCCAGCATTATAAACCAATGACCACCCACCACACCGTGGCGTAAGTGATCATTGGGTCTGAAAATCATGTTCTCCAAGCAAGCGCAGTGAGTCAAAAATGACAGCATTCTGCATTTGCCCGGCTGAGATTTCTGCCGGGACAAGCCGGCATGATCTTGAGTTTGAGTTTTATTCCACCAAGGACTCCAAATAATCAAATTAACTATAATGAGACCGCGGTATGTCTAGTGTCTGTCGAGAAAAACTCGATATTTTACCCGTTTCCTCCTTTTTTCGGACATTATTCTTCTGATTCAACATCCGCCAATATTATTATTATTCAATTAAAGTTTGGCAGCATAGCTGTTCAAACATTAAATCAGAACAAAGAAAGAAAATAAAGAATGTAACGATAAAAAAAATAGTTTTTATAATTCTAGTAACTGCTCAAAGCATTTATGAAAACATTAATTCGTGGATCACTAACTATATGCTCGGGTAGGCCGTTCTCCTCAAACAGAATATTAGGAAACGTAAATTTAGAGTGTCTTTTCGTAAATCATTAACTTTTTAGAGATATTAAGTGAGCTCATTGTTTTTGTTAAGGAGCAAACATGCTGTGAGTTGCATCAAATTTTCAAAAAACAATACAAAATTTGTTCTCAAACTGCTTATTCAAAGGATGAGGCAACCAAAAACCAAGGGGTTTACATACTAAAATGCTACTATGATAAAAAGTATAGGCTACTATGATAAAAAGTATGTTGGTCAGATTTAAAAATCTGTTGAAACTCGTAACAAAGTACGCCAGCTCATTCAGATTTTGTAGACCAGAAAAGGCCAAAAAATCTCCCGGAAAATTTACAAATAATGTTTGACTGAAAGTGAAAATGAAGTTTTTTTCTGTTAGATATAATTGATTGGGGAACTTGTTGTAAGGCGAGTTACAGAAGTGTTTTTTTCATTCAATTCTGGGCCAAAGGTTCAGATTGTGAAATTTAGCACTGGTTTGAACTGGATGATACCAGTTTTTGGGTTACACTTTAAAAAGTTGTGTTTTTGAACGGTGTTTGTTGCGAGTTTCCAATATAATTTTCTGAGTAAATTTAATGAACGATATTTTCTGTGTCTAGATTTTGTTGCAATCCACCTTTCAAAATATCAACCGAGATACAGGGTACTAAATAGAGGTGTGATAGAAACGTTCTATATGTCTTCCCTCTCTCCTGAAGAGAAAATAAATATCGAAACAGAAAATAAAGATTTTTAAATCGAAATGAGAAATAACATCAATCCATCGGCGCCGCGTGCAAAAAACTTCTTATCTTGCCGATCCGCATTGTTATTGATGTAAAACCATCAACAATACTATTCATCTTCGGATGAGGATACTTAGAGACGTAACAACAATAAACCGTGCTTTTTGAAATATAAATAAACTTTGCGCATCTAATTTATTTGCCTACTGAAAAGGTGGCCTTGCAGGGACGACCGGTTTATTGCGAAACAGACAGCTGCTGCATTGCACTGCAGCGGCTGGCTCTAGACGGAGTTTAGCCTACGTTCTCATCGACCTAGAGAAATGAGATTGTTTAATAAGATATGCGGCGCATATAAAAAAATAATTGTTGTAACATCCAGGTCCGGGTTTGCTTATGAAACGAATTTTGGTCGTTCATAATTGGCAGCATTAAAAAACACACTAATATATATATATATATATATATATATATATATATATATATATATATATATATATATATATATATATTTATTATATTATACTCTGTTTTCTAATAGTAAATATTTTGTGCCACAGCTGGTATGGGCGGCTTTATAATACTTTACTGGGTCCCCCTATTTTTGCATCGCAAATGGGTCGCAGATGAAAATTTTATGAGCGTTCGGGTCGTTTGCTATCTGCAGTGGCGTGCGTTTGGTTGTTCAGTCAAAAATACCTACTTGTTTGAACTGCTAACTATATTTATTATTTATATACAATTATTATTGTTTAATATTCACCTATCAAAAAATAGGTATGCATATTTAAGAAGATATTAGGTGTAAGCAAAATAAAAAAATGGTGTGTTATCATCAAATAAATCCGATGAATCTTCGTCGAATATTATGATTGAAGGTTCTAAATTTTCCTCCACTAAATGGTCTAATTTCCACATGTTGTCCTCTTCTTTTATAACATGTTCAGTATATTTTCGCTATTTTACGGAATCGACATTTATTAAGGAGTATTTTGATATCTTTTATTTCAAATGTCGTTTTTCTTTACTCGAAACCCTTTACTCGAGCCCAAACAAGTTCAATGGGATTAAGTTTGCAATGATAAGGGGGCAGACGCAGAATAATAAACGAGCATTTCTTTAATTTTTCTGTAATTTTTTGCAATTTCAAAAGAATCTGTCCGACTGATCTCCTTCCTCATCTCTAATAACCAAAACGGATTCAGAAAAGCTAAATCAACTTCAACGGCTATTGAGCAAGCTCTGGATTTTATCTATGAACAGCTTAACAACAAGAAGAATGTACTAGCTATATATATTCTATGATTTCACTCGTGCATTTGATATGGTTAACCACGACTTACTCTTTCGTAAATTATAAACCATAGGAATTCGTCGTTTACCACATGATTGGATAGTAACATATTTGACAAATCGTACGCAAGCGACAATAATAAATAACAGCAAATCTGACTGTAAGAGTGAGTTACGTAATTCCTTGGAACTTGTATAGATAGTGGAATGAGTTGGGAAAATAATATTGATGCCATAAGCAAAAAAGTGAACACAGGTTACTATGCTATTTTGCAATTAAAAAATATGTTCAATACCAATCAACTCATCAATGTATATTATGCTCTAATCTACTGCAACATATCCTATAACATCAACATCTGAGGATGCTCCAGTAACTCAAACAGAATATTTGTTTCCCAAAAAAAAATTATTCGACTTATTTTCAATCTAAAACCAGATGAATCGTGACCATATTTTCAAAAATAAAAATTTCAACAGTTTCATGTATTTATGTTTTCATCTCAACATGTTACTTATGCAACATGTTGAGATGTATCAAACAGTTTCTCATTGCCATGGTTACCCAACTAGAAATGGAGACCTCATCAGAATTCTTGCACACAACTCATCATTCTATGAAAAAAGCCCCTCATATAGAGGTATATAGTTTTTCAATCATCTTCCCGCAAACCTGAGAGAGCAACGGTATAAAAACTTCTTCAAATCAAAATTGAAAGTATATTTGCAAAACAAATGTTACTATAGTATCAAAGAATTTCTTGATGCAAAATGAAAATGTGTTTTCTCGTATGTATGAATATAAATGTTATACATGTTTTCATGTATATGTGAACAAATCTATTGAATTGTGATATTTTAATATTGTTGATTGTAAATTTGTCTATCATCACACGGTTTTTTTATTTGTGACGTATCCTATATCATGCTGTATGTGATGTGTAAGGATTGAATAAATATTATTATTATTGAGTTAGGAGTGCTTCAGGAGTCTGTATTGGGACCAACTCTTTTTATAATATTTACAAATGACATCTACGATATGGTTACAACACCAAATAGAATGATGACACTGATGACACAAATATACTCCTATAGCCCATAAAAACTTGGGAAGTCTGGTAATGTCCTTGTCTGCAATATCTAACCCAAAATCGGCACCTCAAATCCAGATCTAATGAACAACATCAATATGTGTAGTGAAACTCTGGAATACTGTCAGGTAGCTAGATTTTTATGAATACTCCTGGATCAAAAGCTAACATGGGAGACACATATCGACAGTTTATGTGTAAAGTTTGGCAGTCAAACTATGCAATTCGGAATCTGCGAGACACTGTCTCTACAGAAGTTATAAAACTCAGGTATCATGGATTGGTATAGTCGAAGTAACCGATATAGTAATCTTAAAGGTGTCGGCGAAGTCAAAGGCCAAAAAAACTAATACAAAGGAATTATGCCGCAACGAATTAGTTCACGTGGACTGAAGAAATGGCGTTTCGTATTGGATAATTTTCACTAACCGAGTTTTATGATTGGCTGAAGAGTCATAAAATTAAATTTGAAGTCATGTTACGGTGACCCACAGAATGAAGCCATGAGTACCGCGTTGTGTGTGTTATTAAAGGGGAACTGCTGGTAGGTAGGGGGCACTATATATTTTACTTGAACTATACAATCAAGGCTACAGTATGGATTGATCTTCTGGGGTAACTCTGCATATACTCACCGCATTTTTAAGGTTCGCTGTATGGACAAGTCTTGTCCACTGGACTCTTGTAAACCACTATTTAAAAAAATTAGCATTTTACCATTTGCCTCTACATATTACAGCTACTGTTATTCATCTATGATAATAAACACCTACATCCAAAAAACTCTAATTTACATAATTACGCTACTCGGGGTGAAGATACTTTATACCACCCCTACTCTCGGTTGGGTTAGTCAGAATTCCCCAAAATACTTGGGTATTAAATGCTTCAATAAAATAACTTTTATAAGAATCAATGAAAGTAGAACTGTAATGGGAAATGAACTGTATGGTTTCTTGTTGGATAACTGCTTCTACAGTATGAATGAATTTCTTGCTTTCAGTGCTTAGATAAATGACATAGTTTCTTTTATGCATGTACTCTTTTTTAAATATATTCAAGATCAAACATTTGTGTTTAGCTTTTAGCGTTTTACTTTTTTGACTAGTCCAATAAGTTTTCTCATGTATTTAATCTTGTAATTGTGTATGTGTGAAAATTTTAGTGATGAATAAAACTATTTCTATTTCTAATCCCCGTTACACCAAAATGTAATAAAAACAATCATCCTCACATAATTGATACAAGTATATTATGTGAGAAATTCCCATTAATTCAATATTATACCCCGCGTTGTGATAATTATCCTGAACATAATGGAATTACTTTTATTTAAACATCCATTGAAGAATCCTTATTTGCTGGACCATCACGTATTACTACACGAAAAGCTTGTATTTCCTAATAACAGTCCTTTAATTTACTGGAACAAAGACCGAAACCCATTCGGTCTAATCAGTTCTTGAGAATAGAATACCAACTGCCTCATTAAGTGCAATTACAGCTGTTTTTGTGATGAAATTTACATTTTACCCGGATTAAGCAACTTGAACTTTGATGAATGCGATTGATGTGCTTGGAATTGGTGTTTTCAAACGCTTTTTTGAAATTATGGGATTATTATTATATTCAGGAAATATTTTAGATTTTATCCATTAAGGAGTACTACATTTAAATTTGAAATTACCGCGTTAATTTTCATGAGTGTTGTTAAAAATATACCGAAATGACATTTTAAACATGAATGATATTACGAATTAGGTACTCGACGGGGATTTAAAATACAGTGCATTTCTTTACTGTCCCCCCTTTTACTTTTGAACGGGTCAACTCAAAAAATTGAAATTTGGAATAATGAAATTAATGCATGAATACTTTATTTTGAAGTGAAATTGACAGATGAAACTTTCAAGACGGTGACTGGGCGTCCTTAAATGGAAAGGGGGTCTTGTGACACATCATTTAGAAGCTCCTGACAAATGCTTCACAACCCTAAATGTCAGTACGACAATGAACATCATTGTTCAGTTAGAATATTCTCATTTAGTTTTCGGTTTTACTAGTAGAAAGGTACCACGTCAACAATCTCTAAAATGGTCAATTCTCTCACATATAGTCAGTGAGCATACTTGAACACTGGCTATAAATCAAATCATCTAAAAGAACAATTCGTTCAGGTCAGTCTCAACTCCCTACACTGTAGATTAATGGACTGGCATCTATCAGAAAACAACTACTCCAAGTGTGTTCCAATAATTGAAAATCTATTGCGGCAGTTGTATCGCCAACAGCATATGCAGGAATAACTTCACCGAAGAATCCTGTACTGACACCTGTCGGATATAATCCAACGCTCTTCGTGGTATTAGCCAGGGGAGTAGTTGTTTTCTAATAGCTGTCGCTCCATTAACCTATTGTGTAGGGAGTTGAGACTGACCTGAACGAATTGTTCTTTTAGATGATTTGGTTAATTCTCGTCCATTGGAAAAAAAAAATTGAAGCGATTTTTATTTATGGTGCGACGCGTAACTTTCACGAGACCAAAAGGATTTTCAATGAACGTTTTCCGAATCGTCCTATCTGTAGAAAATATTTGAGGAAACTTGTATCATAATTCACAACTACCGGTAGTGTTCATAACAGAAAGCCCCCAGGTCATCCGTTCATTCCAGAAGAACAGCAAGTGCAAATAATTGGTAAATTCTGAACAGTCTACTTATTCCGTCGCGAATGTTTGTGAGGTGTCTCCTCCTACTGTGTGGAGACTTTTGAAAAGGAATAGGTATCATCCATACAAAATCAAAATTGTACACCAATTAACTCAAAATGACTCTCATTGAAGAAGAGAATTCTGCGAAATCATGACGAAAACCATTGCAAGGCATCTTACCTATCCCCACAATATTTGTTTTAGTGATGAATGTACATTTTTTTAAAGGCAATGTTCACAGACAAAATTGCCGTTATTGGATTGACACCAACCCTCACGTTTTCCGGGAAATACATATCCAATATCCAGAAAAAATTAATATTTGGGCAGGAATATTGAGAAACCATATTGTAGGACCTCTATTTATTGATCAAAATTCAACAGGGGAACTGTATTTGAATATGCTGGAAACTACTGTTGACCCTCTCATCACTGAAATCGTCGAAGCGAATCCCAATGAATTCGATATGGATATTGTATTCCAATTATTTGGATACTACTTTTCCCGGTCGTTGGATTGGCCGTCGCCAGATTTGACACCTTTGGACTTTTTTATGGGGCTATTTGGAGCAAAAGGCGTAAGAAACTGAACCTACTTCAATATTGGATATACGGCAGAGAATAATAAATATTTGTAGAGATATTGAAGTTACTGTGTTCGAAAATGTTCGGCGTGAAATATCGCATAAGCTGTTCATATGTCAAAAAGTTTAGGGCAACCATTTCGAGCATCTTCTGAACTGACCTCAAGCTTATTACCTCATATTATGTAGTTTAATGTCAATGTATTCACGCAATTATTGAAAGTTTCGCTATTTTGTAGTAGATGAAGATATCGACTTCATATTCTAGGGTTGTGAAGTATTCGTCAGGAGCTTCGAAATGATGTGTCACAAGACCCCCTTTCCATTTAACTTTTTTTTTGCCAGATGGCGCCCAGTCGCCATCTTGAAAGTTTCATCTGTCAATTTCACTTCAAAATAAAGTATTCATGCATTAATTTCATTATCCCAATTTTAAATTTTTTAAGTTGACCCGTTCAAAAATAAAAGGGGGGGCACTGTATTTCGCAAATAAAGGCGTGGCTTCGTATTCGATAGGATTGTTGCGATTTGTATATATAATTTTTGAATTTCAAATGATGCTTACGAGGAAAAATATCACAAATTAGAAATTTCACAGACTTTCTAATTTCTTTCTTAAAGTGTAGTTCCCTGAGCAGCGATTTAATAAATCATTTTCAAGTACCTATTTCATAGGCGTATATATTTGAGCCGGTTAACAAGTGGAAAATGTACTATTTATTCCAAACATTCAATGTTGTGTGATTTGATATAAAGGATCTTGAAAGATTTTTCATAGTAGTGAGTAACAAACATATGTTGTTTTCACTTTTGAATTTCGAATACTTTCTATGAAAAGTACTTTTATATATAACATACATGTTTAGCTTACCTGATTAATTCAGGCGAACCTGAGATATTTTAAATATTTTCTTGACAAAAGGATGATATCATGATTCGATTCGATCTAATAGTGCTTCAATTAGATGATTCATGACCTGAAGAACATAAAAATTACAATTGAAACCCTTGCGTTTTAATCAGTGTTGTTATTAGTGAATTATAAATTTTACTTTGTGTGTGTATATAAAAAAGAACACTTCAGTTTTATCTCCATTAAAAGGAATGAGCAAATTCGCTTTTTCTGTTAACGAAAATATTATTAATCTCAATGTTTGTGACATTCTCATATACCAAAATCCTTCGTATACCGTTTGATATCCTGATGGAAATGTGTTAGGAAATGACTTGGAGTTTCACAATCATCGCGATAAATGAATTCAAGAATGATAGAAAAAATCTCAGTGAAAATGAAAGTGTAAAATCACCATAACCATCTTTAGGAAGAGAAACTGTGCCTGTGGATGAAAACTACAAAGTTGCAGTTAGAAGAACCGTTCCTCCATTCAAGAATGATAAAAAAAATTAAGCTGTGTGTGAAATTACCAAAACCATCTCCAGGAAGACAAACTGTGCCTGTTTGAGAAAACTACAAATAGAACAGTACATCCATTTTATTTCGAGAAAGAAATACCGAACTTCAACAAAATAATGGGATCCTTGAAAGAAGATCAATGTCTCAAGTGGTAGGCAGCAGGAAAATGTGGAAAACTTTAAAGGAATTGAATTTCAGCTGGAAAAAACAAAACAGAAACTCGCTCTCGATCGAAAATGATGAAAATATTTCCTGGAAGAGACAATTTTTTAAGGCAGACAAGAGAGTTCCAACGTGAGAATAGAAAGATGTATTTTCTGGACGAAATTTAGCATAAGAAAGGATATATAATGTTTAGGTGTGGCAAGACAGAAACATTACAAGTTCAGGTCAAGCATTTATAGAAGGCAGGTTTACCCGATTTAAGCCGCCTTCTGGAAAGGAAGCCGACTGATTATTATTCACATTGGAAGTGTTGATGGTTTTGTTGAAGGCGGTTTATTGATGTTTGAGTCAAACAATTCCAATAACTCTGTGATTGTGGATAATGCAAGTTATCGTTCCCGAAAATTCGAAAGAATACCAACTAATGTATGGGAAAAGTCGATATCAATGAGTGGCTCCGACAAAAGAACATACCATTTGATGGAAGTATCGTTAAAAAAGAGTTGTTGTCCATAGTAAATCGTTGTACTTATTAACATCTTCTATAAAACTGAGGATCTTGAATTACCATTTTAATTGTTTCTCATTATAAGTGAAATCATATGGGCTCGATACCTCTGTGGCCATTTAATTCCACTTGAATTATTTTGATAAAAAACGTTCAGAATAATCGATTACATTTTCAAACGAAAGCGACACAAGAGAATGAAAATTAATCGAGAATTAATATCAACAAATCGTTTCACAAGGATACGAGATGGTAATTCGAGAAGCATAACCAGTTTCTGGTTATCTTCATCTAAAGTTCGTGACAATGCCCATCAAGCAGTCCATCTATAGTTCCTGTTTCTCGTCTCGCGTTTCATTCGAAAAAGTTGTTGCTTTATTCCATGTACTTATTCGACCAATTTTCTTCACTACGTCGTTTACGGGGAGATAACTCATCTGGATTCATGGTGTACAGCATACTAGACAATGCGATTTGAGAAGCATTGTGTGGGAACAGAGTTGCAAACCATTCATTTCAAAAATTAAAATTAGCATCGTGAAATGGCTGGTGAATCAGAAGACAAAAAACCTTCCTGAGCTATCAGTACCTGGGAAACTTTTATGTTACAAACAATCCGACTTGAGAGTAGAATAGGCGTAGTAAATATCGATGAATGTCCTTGTCATCGATCGTAGATTTCAACCATATATTCCTCAAATTTGAGAATAATTTTCAATACAGGTCTGAATTCCCAGCAAAATTATCTTGCATTATCAGCATGTAATATTTATTTTCTATTCAACATTACCTCGATGGGAAAAATCATTAGGCAATTATTGATTAAAACAAAAGAAATGTGAATATATAGACCTTTCTACTAATACACAAAAAGTTGTGTGGCTAATGGAGTTACTCCAACGCCAACTTTATCCAAAGACTGCCTCAAGACCGTCACTCATGTGGTCAACATTAATAATCAATCAATCAATCAATCAAACATTTATTGAATCAGTTTTCATTTACAATCACATTAGGCAAACATCATCATAAAATACTGGCTGATACAACAGGTCAAATTATTATAAAAAAACAAATACAAAGCATAACTTGAATAAAAATAAAATTTCTAAGCTACAATCAAATTATGATTATGATTCAAGGAAAAACTCATCCACAGAGTAGTATGCTTTCTGCAATAGAAAAACCTTGAGCTTCCTTTTAAAGACATTGATGTTTGAGGAATTAATGTCATTACTAAGCTTATCATATAGTTTAATCCCACAGCACATGGGGTGATTCTTCGATACTGTCAATCTACTATAAGGCTGATAAAGTTGAAGGTTATTTCTGGTGAAATGTTCATGGATTTGCTCATTTCTAGGAATAATTGAAATATTGTTTCTTATATATATATCAGAGTTTGGTAGATATACAAACTAGGCATTGTTAATACACTATAACGAATGAATAATGGCCTGCAGTTTGCACTTGAAGATGCCCCAGCCAGAATTCTGATTACCTTTTTCTGAATAACAAACACTTCATCAGCTTTAGCTGATAAGCCCCACTGTTCAAGACCATAGGAAATCACTGACTGAATTAAACTGTGGTATAAAAGCATGAGAACATCAAAAGAGACTGTTTGTTTCAACCTACGAAGTACATATATATGTTAACTGAGCTTCAGTTTGACACTATCAACATGGAAACTCCAGGTAAGTTTATTATCAATATCAACACCCAAGAATTTAGTACAATTAACTTGATGTAAAGTTTCATTATTTAATCTTACCAAATAGCTTTTATCAATAGTTATATTTTTAGTAACAAAGTTGAGCATTTGAGATTTGGCAGAATTTAGCAGCAGGCCATTTGTAGAACACCACTCCTCAATTTGATCAGTTACTTCATTAGCTTTGACAATTACTTCGGACATAGTTTCCGCAGATACCAAGATGTTAGTGTCATCCGCAAAAATTATAATAATGGAAGCTTTCGAACAAAATTTCGGAAGATCGTTGATAAATACCAAAAATAAAAGAGGTCCTAAAACAGAGCCTTGAGGTATAGTCTACTATTACCTAACGATTAGAAAGTATATGACGCAATTATTGATTTTTTTGAAGAAAATGAAATGCAAATATATAAATATTACTAGAAATTTTCGCAACACCAAACCGTTATTTTAACACCTCGACACGTGTTTCGATCACTAAGTGATCATCTTCAAGAGGAAGTTCTAACTGTTTGATCTTCATTTTGAAGATGATCACTTGGTGATCGAAACATGTGTCGAGGTGTTAATAATGTTTTGGTGTTGGGAAAAAACTCCAGTAATATTTATTACTACACCAAAGTTTCCAAACAGTGCATCACAAGTATGTAAATATATTGACTTAGCTACTAATATAAAAAACTGTGGGCAAATGAACCTACTTCAATGCAAAACCTATCCAAAGGAAAAAATCTGACTAAGATTGTCATTCATGTAGTTATCATTACCAGACTACTATCACTTGAGGATAAGAAAGTTTGACAATGGGGAATGTTCCTCAATTTGGGTTATTACAGCAAATACAAGTTTGAACAAAATAAAGTTGAGTTTAACTCATGAGTTTTTCAAATTCACTTCGAAAAGTATTCAAATTGATGTTTCAAATGTTGTGTTTTAATTTTTGAAAGGATTTGTTTCTAATTCACATACTGGCAACAGCGCCAATATCAAGTTGAAATAATTTATACGTACCTAGATATTCTACTTTAAAAAAGGAAAATTATCTTTATAAATCAACAATTGAGGTAAAATATAAATTATAGTTCAATACCACCTCCACAAGCCACATAAACAACAGTTGTTTTGTCATTTATTTATATAGAGGAAGATAGGTTAGGTGCACAAAATGATATATGTAACAGAATGTCTCGGAACTCGGAACATAAGTATACAGAACAGCACGCCTCTGATATATGTCATCTTTGTTTGTCTCATACAGGTAACAGATTCATTGTCTTTTATTAGCTATAACCGATGTTGCCAAATGGTGAAATAGAAACGAATCCCTTTGAATGTTGAATGCATTATTTCATTCCTATTTTTTAAGTATTTAAATAATTTTTTAAAGAAATAGGTTGAAATGATAAGTTAAAAATGCGTTGTTTTAGAGCTGTTTAATGAAAACTACTTGATTTTCGTCAGGAGGAACATTCCCCATTATTGATTTTTCAAAAATATTATGTTAATATATTTTCTTTGCTCCGAATACAAAAAGTTGTGTGACAAATTGACTTACTCCAATGTCAACCCTATCCAAAGGTCAAAATTACCAGACTACTATCACTTGAGGGTAGGAAAGTTTATGACGTAATTATTGGTTTTTCTGAAAAAAAGTTATGTTAATATATACACTCTGCTGCTGAAACAAAAAGCTGTGTGATAAATGGACATACTCCAATGCCAACTCTATCTAAAGGAAATAATCTGACTTGGACTGTCACTCATGTGGTCAACATTAATTGTCTACTATCACTAAGAATTAGAAAGTTTATGATGCAATTATTGATTGTTTTGAAAAAAACATTGTGTTGATATATAGACTTTACTCTTAATACAAAAAGATGTGTGGCAAATGGACCTAATTTTATTAGTTCGGACTTCCATTGTCTAATATTATATAAAATGATTTGAAATACCTGAAAGAACCAATACAAATGAAAAAAATAATAGCAATAGCTGAAAATGACATTTATATTAGGCAAAAAAACCCTGCAATAAAATTACAGTGAAATAAAATACTAGTAAAATATTAAAAAATTAAACAAAAATAAAAAAATCTCTTATTTTTTATTTTTTGTGTGATTGTATTTTATTTCACTGTAATTTCATTTCAGGACTTTTTTGCTTAATATAATTGTTATTATCAGCTATTCTTTTTAATCTTTTCGTTTGTATTGGTTCTTTTAGGGATTCCAAATCATTTTATGTAATATTAGACAATGGAAATCCGAAGTAATGAAATTCATCATGAAACATTGTCAATCACCTTCAAACAAATGGACCTACTTCAATGCCAAACCTATCCAAAGAGAAAAAATCTACCTCAAGAATGCTACTCATGTGGTTACTCTTTGCTGACCAGTATCTCTAGTAGAAGAATGATTGCAGTAAATTTTTTATTTTTTTAACTTGAAATAATTCCTCTTTAACTGGATTCCCAGAGGCAGTTTTTAAAGTTCTCAGCAGTTATGTCAAAAATATTTTTCTGGTTTGTTGACCGTGATCTGCAGGTTTCTATGCCCAACGTTTTTTGCTCTTATATAAGGTCATTTAATCCAACCAATAGGAATCAAATCACGCCCAACACCAATGTAATAAATCCGGAGACTCAATCCAAATCTGTGGTATCTGCTTTGAGCACAACCAGAACACTTAGTCCGTTGCCTAATCGCCTTTAATGATGTCTACCGCAGATGTAGATGAAATGCTATTCATATAAATCTGCCAACAAACCCGGAAAATAGTTTTGTCACAGTTACCTTGGGCAATGAAAATTTACTCCTCTCAAAAGGTTACAGTGGTTTAACATGAGTGAATTTGAAATTCTTCCTTAAGGCATACTCTAAGGTACGTTATTGTTCAACCACTATTGACTTTGAATATGAATGATCTTTTATGATAACACAGTGGTCATTTATTAAACTTAGGCAACTAAAACAAAAGCAATGATTTCAACAATATCACACAGGTATAAACAAATTAATATTTCAGAAGTTGATTTGACTATTGACAAAATCATAATTGATCATATGGAAGAATGGGAACTATGATTGATAGTAATTTGATATTAGCACTTACAAGTGATAAATTGAGAATACTGTACAGATTCTGAAATTTCATTGGCCACCTTTCATATTTAGTTTCAGTCACTAGAAAATATTTTTAAGTTTCATCAAGTTATTAGCATACAAAATAATGTTGGAAATTTTGAATTTTTTAGTCAAATTATCTAAGAGCCTGGAGTCTCGCATTTTTACCCAATTTACATATTTTAATCTCTTCTACATAATTTATTCCTTACTTACCCATAATTTTCAAACACATTTCTCTAATTCATTGTGATTTAATATAATCTGCTGGAAGTTATAGCTAATATTAAATAGATTAGGTGAATGAAATTATTTTAGGGAGTTTTTCAACGTTATCAGAAATACCTTCAGGTTATATTATTTATATTTCACAAGTTTTTGTTCAACTTGCAGTGTTTGTATGTATGTTAGTTCGAGTCAAATCTTGCAACTTAATTTTGAAGCACTTCTCAACCGATTGTGCTGAAATTTTGCATACACGTTTAGTATTCCTGATTATTTCCCTTAAACGGATACAATACAATACAATACATTACTTTATTTTTCCTGATACTTTTTTACAAGCATGGAAATCGTCATATACACAGTAAAGATTGGAGTTGAAAAATATCAAGTGATGAAATATGGAACATACATAAAAAAAATTAAATCAATAGTAGATGTAGGAGATAATTATATAAAACAATTAAAAAATACATAGTATGAACAGTAGAATATTGACAAGCAAACAATCGTGATGTCAAGGAGCCAGATCAGTTTGAAAATATTCATCAAGTGAATAAAAGGCATTTTTGTAGAGAATATTTTCAACGCTATTTTTGAAATTAATGGGATCTGAAATTTTCTTAATGAATGTTGGAAGGATAAAATGATGGCCACCAAAACATAGTTTTACAGCAATAAAACGGTTTTTCCCAACAGCGATAAAAGTGACAGCCATGAAATCAGCATTTAGGTGTCTTTACTCTTGAACCATACCTGAATATCGGGATGGCCTTGGTATTTTGAAATGTGCGTGTTGTAATATTCCCTTGAGAAGGAAATTACCATCAACAGTGAATATTATATAGCGTTATTAAAGCGATTGAAGGATAAAATTGCAAAGAATCGACCACATATTGGGAAGAAAAACAAAATTGTTCAATCGAGACAACGTACCGTGCCATAAGTCAATCAAAACAATGAAAAAACTATATGAATTGAACTTCGATTTGCTCCTACATCCACCGTATTCGCCAGATTTGGCACCCAGCGACTACTGGCTGTTTGCAGTGGTATTAAAATGTTAGTGTGGTGCTGGAATGATTGTGTGGCTTTTGATAGAGAGTATGTTGCTGAATGAAGACAAAAAAGCGTTTTCTGTCTTAGGACCGGAATTTTTCAGTCCATGTTGAAGCAGTGAATATATAGATTTTAGTTAGTATTGACAAATCCGAAGGAGCTATTGCATAGCGAAACACGCGTTGCGTTTTTGTAAAATTGTTGTTAAAATCTCTTCTTGAACAATTTTCATGATAATTTTTTGATACACCTTCATCTGTCCCGATATCATTACTTTGAGTGGCTACCAAAGTGGTAACCGACTCGCGGCTTATAAACTCTTCATATGGCATGAACAGTTGCCCAAAAAAACGCGCATGCATACAAGACAATGAGGGTCGTGGTTGTTAAACTAACTAAAAAAAACGCGAAGTATGTCCAACTTGCCTGACCACTTACATTGCTGTATCGGCATTTCTTAAAAGATACCACCGAGGGTTTGGTGATATCTCCCTTGTCATGGGTGGTACATGTTGGTGGATATTCAATTCAAATACAAATCCATATCCCATTAACAATAAATAGATGGAAATTGTCTAAGTTCACAAGTTAAATTGTGTTTGTACAATGGGGAATGTTCCTCAATTTGGGTTATTACAGCAAATGCAAGTTTGAACAAAATAAAGTTAAGTTTAATTCATGAGTTTTTCAAATTCACTTCGCAAAGTATTCAAATTGATGTTTCAAATGTTGGGTTTTAATTTTTAAAGGGATTTGTTTCTAATTCACATATTGGCAACAGCGCCTATATCAAGTTGAAATAATTAATACCTACCTAGATATTCTACTTTAAAAAAAGAAAAGTATCTTTATAAATCAACAATTAGGGCAAAATATAAATTATAGTTCAATACCACCTCCACAAGCCTCATAAACAACAGTTGTTTTGTTAGTTATTTATATAGAGGAAGATAGGTTAGGTGCACAAAATGTTATATGTCACATAATGTCTCGGAACTCGGAACATAAGTAAACAGCCTGCCTGTGAAATATGTCATCATACAGGTAACAGATTCATTGTCCTTTATTAGCTATAACCGACGTTGCCAAATGGTGAAATAGAAACGAATCCTTGAATAAAACTGGCCGATACTTGATGAAAATCCATATTAAACAACTAATCAATACAGTTTATTTGTATGATTTTCACTATAAGGGTTTTACAAAAATCACGACATGTGTTTCGCTATACAATAGCTTCTTCAAGCGTAAACTGAGGGTTACTTCTAAATTACACCATTATATAATATAACCTAGTACCTATTCGTCTACCTGAATAATGAATCTACCTGCAAAGGTCAAGTATACCTGAAAGTATACCTGGAAATATACCTAACTATTTTTACCTGTGAATGAACAAATTCAATAATGGCCAATTATTCAATTCAGTTTGATCGTTTATAAGATACTGAGAGTTTTTGTATTTGTTCATTTCCATACTCTCCAACAGGTTAAGTTTCAAACCTTTCTTCTGGAAATGGAGGGGTTTGTAATCATGGTTGAACTCATGTCCCTCTGAGATTAAATGACTGGCATATGTGGAATTCATTTAATCTCATAAAATGTATAAATTATCGTGTGAGTCATGTTCGATGTTTCATATAGGTCAAACTGGAAGAACGTTCAAAGCCCGCATAAAAGAACACAAATATAGTTTTCAGAATGGAAAAATTAATTCCAAGTAAACTGTATACCTTGTTTTATTGGTTGCTTGGATTGTCTGTAATCCTAGTGTAACGGAGTTGGCCTAAGCTGACAGGTGTTGAAAAGGGTTTCAATTTGGTTACCCTTTTCAGCATTTATAATTGAATTTCTATAGGAAATCAGGGACCGAGCTGCGCCCTTGCCTCCTCAAATCGAGAGCTAGTCATTCCATCTGGACAAATATACCGCTTTCTTGATTAAGATCAAGAAACGAGTAAGTAAAACATTACAGTTTTACTATGACGTTAATTTCAACCGATAACTCTCAAGATATAACACATTGGTCTTTCTACAACCAGATTTGTCCGAAATAGGCCGGGTGTTAATTACAGTTGACGAGTTTCCCGGAAATCAGTTGTAATTCAACGGCGATACACGTGGAAACGTCTCCTTTTATAATATTACAACTGACGCCGCTGGAAGGAACATTCCAAAGTGTTTTTCCGCCGTTCCTTGCAGCCCGCTTTTCATTATGAATGAAGCCAACCTTTTCAGACCTGAAAATGGTTCTCGCATCTACTTGTTATGCAAGGAACGGTGCGGATAGGTGAATTTTGAATATGGGAAAATTATTCGCTCCCCTTTTTATTCGGTACTCGACGAGAGTTTAGCTGCCAGTCCTGTGGATGATATGTGCCGTTTCTGTCGGAATGCCTACTCAACGAAAGAATTATTATCGGGTTTCAGTAGGATGCCGGAAATTGATTAATTTCCCGACGGTGGAAAAATGTTACCGAACGGTTTCCACGAAAACGTTCTCCTGCACAGAATTTGAATCAGGAAATTGAATTTCATAATGTTTTTTTCCGTAATTCTTCTAGCTTTCTGGAATTACTTACATCGTTCAACCTTTACTCATTTGGCGGCCGGTAACTGTTACAGTAATGTATTATCTAGCAACACTTTCTGTTTTTTGACCTCGGCTCAATATGTTCGAACTGTTTACACTATTTTTGTCGTTTAAACGAAAACTGAGATTATCAGATGGGCTGAAAAGTTCGCCGGCTGACACACAGATGGCGTCTTAAATTCATATGATGTTTAGTTAACCTCAACCTTCAAAATACACGTGTGCAAATTTCACAGCTGTCGGAGTATTAGTTTGTGCGAAAGAATATTTTGAGTGAAGCAACTTGTGTTAGTTTGAAGAGATGATAAAGCTTTTTGGCAAAACAACTTTGTTTGTAGCCAAAGCTAGCCTCCAAACAATGATAAACATTATTCGGACTTTGCACCAGGAAAAACAACTGTTGAGAAGTGGTTTGCGAAGTTCAAACGAGGTGAAATGAGCACCACGCCCCAAAGAGGCTGTTACCGATGAAGCCATCAAAAAAGTCCACTAAATAATTATGGATGACCACAATATGAACTTGATCGAGATATCTGAGGCTCTAAAGATATCATAGGTACGTGTTGGACATATCGTGCATGAATATTTAAATATGCGAAAGCTCTGTTGAAAGTGGGTGCCGCGCCAGAATCAAAACCATCGTCATCTGAGTGGACTGTACGTCGTAAACCGACTCCAAAGCGTTCAAAGAGGCAACAGTCGGCTGGCAAGGTTATGGTATCAGTAGTTTGTGATGCGCATGGTATAATATTGATCAACTATTTTGAAAAGGGAAAAACCATCGACAGCTGCCATTACATAGCGTTATTCGAGTGTTTGTAGGATGAAATCGTGGAAAAACGGCCCTTTTTGAAGAAAAAGAAAGTGCGAAACGATGCACCGTGTCACGAACGATAATAACGATGGCAAATTTGCATGAATTGAGCGTTTAATTGCTTTCACATTCACCGTATTCTCCAGATCTGATACCTAGCGACATTTTCCTGTTCTCATACCTCAAGAGAATGCTCGCTGGAAAGAAATTGAGCGCCGATGAAGAGTTAATCGGCGAAAGTGGGAATTATTTGGAAGCTGAAGACAAATCGTAGTATGAAATGGTATCGAAAAATTGTATGACCGCTATTATCGTTGTATCGTTCTCGAAGGCAATTATATTGAACAATAAAATGAAATTTTATAAAAAAAATGTTTTTTTATGTTAGCGTACGAATTTTTTCAGACCAACTGTTATAATAATAACCGTATAAAATTATTATAAAAGTAACTGTCATAATTCAAAGTATTAGCCAACTAGAAAAAAATGTACTGTTTGTCGTCGTCTCTGATATTCATTAGAATGTCAATCAATTATAGAATAGACTCCAAATTACTTATTTTATACTATTTGGCTTAACTAAAATTGACATAGTGTAGGCAATTTTACTTGTGAAATACATGTTTCTACCAACTTTAGTAAAAAAAAATTAGAAAACTGTGAATAGACTACTGATTATCAATTTTTATATATTCGCTTAACTGAAATTGGTAATTTTTGGTTAATTGAACGTTTTATCTATGGATCATCTTCAGATCTTTTTACTTGTATTTTTAGTGAATAAAAAATATTAGAAATAAGACGTTTATTAATCTACAAGGCTGTTGTGTTTTCCTGAGATTTCTTTAATTTTTCAGCTCGTGATAATAGTACAATTTTTTTATTTGTTTTTTTGGTTGTTGCTTGTATGTTATTTCATTGTAGTTTCAGTTTTTTTGCTTAATAAAATTGTTTTTTCAGCTAATATTTTTAATTTTTTACAGATTCTTTCAGATATTTCAAATCAATTTATATAATATTAGACAATGAAAGTCCTAACTGATGAAATGTTCTAACGATTTAGCAAACCATTTTTGAACTACTCTCGTCTAGGAAAGTTGATTAGCTTCTCAAAGTATAGTCCTTTGGGGGCACTGATTTCATGTGCTGAGACTTTTGTAGAATATAATAGTTTTTGTTTATCGTCAAAGTATGCAAATCGATCTCTTTAGGAATTTACTAACAATCTAAACAAAGAAAATTGTTCACTTTCTTACTACATCTATTGTTATTCTCGTTGTTTCAAAAAGCAGGTAAAATAGCAACAGTCATATTTTGTTTTGTTCATATGACAATACTTTCTTTATGGTTTGAAATAACATCCATTGGATTGGAGCTCCTATGAGTAGATTCTTCATGGTTGTCGATGTTTTTCAATATGCAGCTTCCTTAACAATATGGAATAATTTGAATGTTTCTTAAAGAGAAAATCCTGCAGAAAGAAACTTGCCCAGGGAGATTTTTTCTCTAGTTTTGCTGTTCTGAATTAATAAGCAGATTCTTCACTTGACCAACTCTTGATTCTATCAGAAAATGTTTCTGTTAATGGTCTTGTACCTCTCAGAGCAGCTAACCTTAAAATCATTGTACCATTTTCAAGGTTTTTAAAAGTTGAGTTGAATTCACCAATGGTGAGGAATCAATTTTCGTATCAAAATCCTTGGAGCAGGTTTTTAATGAATCACGTCAAATGTTTTATGTACTGACGATTCAACGTTCAGAGATAAATCATACTCATCCTGAATTATATTAGTTGATGATAGATTAGCAAGAATTATATTT
The DNA here is from genome assembly GCF_025532065.1 of Leptinotarsa decemlineata. Taxonomy (NCBI): domain Eukaryota; kingdom Metazoa; phylum Arthropoda; class Insecta; order Coleoptera; family Chrysomelidae; genus Leptinotarsa; species Leptinotarsa decemlineata. The sequence continues at coordinate 10,039,419 of NW_027412537.1, read as the reverse complement.
CAAACCCCTTCACTGATGGCCTTTATTAGAATGGAATTATATCTGGAAAAAACTTTTTGGCTCTCCATCTCTCTATATGATAGGATGTGATGATGACATGGTTATCTCAGAGGTTCTGGATTCTCCTGCTGAGTATTTCCATGAATAGTTCAGTTGATAGTTCCAAGATCCTTACCAAGTCTTTAGTAATGAAATCTGAAATAGAAATAATCCGTTGTTGGTTTGTTATGGGTTTGTAGTAAAGTAATGTTACGTGATTTCATAACCAATCTTTTTATACTTCCTTCATTAAACCGTTCGTGAGAATTTTCCTAAACTCATCAAAAGACTTTTACGTCTAATATCGTTAGAGACAGAATTCTTGGAATTGTAGCGTACTTCTTTATTTAAGCTCAATACAGTCACAAACTCTCTTGTATCGATGTCTGTTATCTTTCCCATCGAGCAATTCAAACCATTCGTGCTAATCGAAAGTAACCGTGATAAATGAGGTCCTTCACATATATAGTAATCGAAGAAGGTCTATGCATTTTAATTCTTTCAAAGAAACTCTTTAGCTGACTCGATGAAAAGTGCGTTCACAGGTGTACACTCATAGGTAGAATTACTTAGAGAATGCAGTTTTACTGATTTGCAAATACTCAAGACGAGTGGTGGTTGGAAAAAGAATTTGACTCTGAGAATAAGATAGTTATCAAGATTGACAGGAATGGGAAGAATACATTGTTTAAAGAAGAAACATTGTGAAATTGTAAAAGATCTGCGGAATTAACACTGAGATCTGGGATTGCAGGAGCTTTTCAATATTCAAGAACTACAACCTACAAGGTTCTTAATATATTGCAGATTTGGGGCACTAAGCCTTCCGATGTTGAAGTTATGGTTACCTCATCGAAATGTGCTTTCTTGACGTCAAATAAACTAGCTTTCCTCAAGCTATTATACAGTGCATTTCTTTAATGTCTCTCCTCCTTTCATTTTTTGAACGGGTCAATTAAAACATTTTGAAGTGTAATTGACAGATAAAACTTTCAAGATGGCGACTGGGCGCTATCTGAGAAAAAACATTAAATGGAAAGGGGAGTCTTGTGACACATCATATTGAAGCTACTGACGAATACTTCATAAACCTAGAATATGAATAATAATAATGATAATAATAATAATAATAATAATAATAAATATGCTTTATTGTCTTAAGGGCAACTTGTTGACAAAGCTTGAGCAATAGGAAAATTCATATAACTTATTAATATAAGTAAAATCGCAAGTCATAGTAGATAATAAAGAAATTTCGTTTAACTAGTAAAATAGGAACATAAGCTTAAGCAATAAGGACAATTAAATATAACTAATCAATATAAATAAAAATCAAGTTAAAAACATAATGAAAAAAAATTGCGAATAAACTTAAAAAATAATCAAGTTATAATATAACTTTTCGTCTAAAATCCACACATGATACATGGTCATACCATAACATATACAATAAACATGATAAAAGGTGTCTACAAAATATTCTTGAAGACTGTAATAGGGCTTATCTACTAAAAATTTCTTCACAGCCTTTCGAAAACGCTTGCCTGTCAAATTAGAGGACCTTACATCGACTGGCAGATGTTTGTAAATTTTAGCATCATTGTAAAATATTGAATCCTTGACTGGGTTAGAGGTGGGAATTGGGAGCCTGGGGCTAAATTCCGTATTTCGAATTGAATAGGGTAAGGTCGCTACATTATATCTTGATTTATGTTTATTCACCAAGCATACTGTCTCCAAGATGAGAAGTGCAATCACAGTTAATATTTGATTATTAATAAAGAGTTTTCTGCAAGAGTCTCTTGGTTTCACCTTACAGAGGTATCTTACAGCTCTTTTCTATATAATCAATATAGAAGACAAGAGGGTTGGACAACATGCTCTCCAAAAAAGTATCCCATATCGAATTTGGGAGTCAATTAATGCATAGTAGGCCGTTTTTGCAGTACTGAAATTTAACTCTTTAGAAACTACCCTCACTGCATAACACCCAGAGGAAATTTTACTTCTGAGCTGTCGGACGTGCTTATCAAACTTAAACCTATGATCAATCAATACACCCAAAAATTATGTGTTACATTTATTTTGCAAGACACCACCGTTCACAGGAAGTTCGTCAAGCACGCATTTGAATGATATTATATTTTTTTTAGTAACATTCAGAGAAAGCAAATTAGCGTCACACCACATTTTAATTTATTCCAAGTCAGAAGTTATTATTTTATGTAGTTCATTTTTCTCTTTCCACAAGATGGTGGTGTCATCCGCGAAAAGTGTAAAGCTGCCCGATATGTTGACCTTCGTCCAATCATTCACATATAATAGAAAGAGAACAGGTCCCAGCACGGATCCCTGTGGTCACCACTATCGATTGCCCTTCTTTCTGAGATTTCTATTGTTCGGTTCATTTGATCTCGTCCTGCGAGATATGAGTCAAACCATTGATAAGTTGTGCCCTTGAACTCATAACGATTGAGTTTTCTAAGCAGTATATTGTGATAAACGCAATCGAATGCTTTAGAGAGATCGAAGAAAACTGCTGCGGCTGCATCACCAGCATTTATTTCAGAATAAAGATCGTACAGAAAAGAAAAAATTGCATCATAAGTGCTTTTTCCGGCCTGGAACCAAAATTGATCTTTACTTATGATGTGAAAACAAGAAATCATTCATTCGAATCTCAACTAGTTTTTTGATGGCTTTCGATATAGTTGGTATTAGAGAAATAGGGCGAAGATTAGAGGGATTATCTAAATCTCCTCCTTTATGAAGAGGGATAACTAAGTTTTCAAACAAGAGGGAAAGAGACCAGTTCTTAATGAAGAGTTGATAAGAGCTACCAACGTCTCTAAGGTTTCGATAGGTGAATTCAAGATAATTTTTGACGAAATTTCATCATATCCAGCAGCACTTTTGTTTCTAATATCCTTCAGAGTTTCAATTAGTCCACAAAGACTGGTGTCATATAATATGAGCATATCATTTATTACAATAATATCTAGATTGACCAGAGGACCATAAGGGGTGTTAATTGACTCACTCAGTTTATGAGCAATCGTGCAGTAAAATTCATTAATTGTGTTAGGATTAATTGGAATGTCAACTTTTGTTTTCCTTTATAATTGACCAAGTTTCTTTGATTTTGTTATTCGACTCTCCAATCCTGTTGTTGTAGTACTTATGTTTAGCTAGTTGGAGAGTGCAACTATAGATTTTTCTATAAACGTTGAAATAGGAAGAAAAGAAATGGTTATTAAAACATTTTTGTAATAATGCAGTGAGCGCAAATTACTAGAAGGTATCTTCAATCCTTTTGTCAACCAGGGTTTCTTAATTTTCATTTTAATTTTTTGATTAGGAAAAGACTTATTAGACAGATAAGTTAATTTATTATGGAAAGAAGAGAATGGATCAGTTTCAGTCAAGGTACTCTGCCAGTCGATCACGAGACAATTTATATAAAACCTATCGAAATTTGAGCTACTGAACAGTCTACCAAACTTTGTATGCACCTGTTTCCTCGATGACTCGACGAGAAACGAACAAGTTATAGCTTCATGGTCAGATAATTCTGAGGGGACAACTGAACAAGTAACATTTTGAACATTGAAATTGCTATAAATATAATCGATGCGAGTTGCAGAGAAGCGGGATATGCGAGTATCTTCTTCCACATGCATACTCAAGTCAAATGTAAGAAATACATTTTTTAGTGATTCCCTAGCATAGGAATCACCGTCTTTATAATCTATAATTAAGTCTCCTGTTATTATCAGGGAGCAATTCAGAGGCAAATCAGAAAGTAATATTTCTAAGTTATTTATAAATATATTGTTATCTGAAGTGGGAGATCGGTAAAGGCATACAATATATAAGTTATTTTTTATACTAAAGCAGATCGAGAACTCAAAATTTTTATCCTCCAAGAGGTCTATGTACTTTTCAATAGTCAATATCTTCACCTACTGCAATGTGGCGGAACATTTAATAATTTCAACAACCCGATAAGGTTTGTTAGTTATTTTTTGTTTATAAAAACGACAAAAAATGTCAGTACGACAATGAACATCATTGTTCAGTTAGAATATTCTCATTTAGTTTTCGGTTTTACTAGTAGAAAGGTCTCACGTCAACAATCTCTAAAATGGTTAATTCTCGACCATTGGAAGAAAAAATTGAAGCCAATTTTATTTACGGTGCGACGCGTAACTTTCACGAGACCGAAAGGATTTTCAATAAACGTTTTCCGAATCGTTCTATCTGTAGAAAATGTTTGAGGGAACTTGTATCCAAATCCACAACTACCGGTAGTGTACATAACAAAAAGCCCCAGGTCATCCATCCATTCCGGAAGAACAGCAAGTGCTTATAATTGGTGAGATGGTAGTAAATCCTGAACAGTCTACTTATTCCGTCGCGAATGTTTATGAGGTGTCTCCTACTGTGTGGAGACTTTTGAAGAGGAATAGGACTAGAATTCTGCGAAATCATGACGGAAACCATTGCAAGGCATCCTACCTATCTCCACAATATTAGTGACGAATGTAATTTTTTTTAAACGGCAATGTTCACAGACAAAATTGCCGTTATTGGAGTGACACCAACCCTCACGTTTTCCGGGAAACACATACCCAATATCCAGAAAAAAATTAACGTTTGGGCCCAGTCGCCATCTTGAAAGTTTCATCTGTCAATTTCACTTCAGAATAACGTATTCATGCATTAATTTCATTATCCCAAATTTCAATTTTTTGAGTTGACCCGTTCAAAAAATTTAAAGGGGGAACAATAAAGAAATGCACTGTATAGTGAAACACATGTTGCGGTTTCGAAAACTCTCCAGTGAAAATCTCACGATGAAATGTTAATTTTATCATTTTCAAGGAACCTTTTCATAAAAAAATCCCAGTACCCACAATAAAGTGTTATTTGAACCAATACAGTGGTTACCTTTTCAAGGAATCTTTTTACAACAAAATTCCCAGTACTCGTACAGCAGATGTTCTCCAGTTTCATTTTTTTAATTAGTATGACTGATTTTCCCGGTCAGTGTGATTGGAACTTGATATGCTGAAGAAAATGTTCACCTTGGTTTCGTTATTTTCTTATTGCCACTCTCTCGTTCATTATAAGAAGATTAACCTCATGTATTGTGAAAACCAGGGTATGAAATTATCATCAGCATAGTTAATTCATCCACAAATTATAATGAAATCAAGCACATTTGAGGAGTTGGTGTAACTGTTATTCAACACACCAGTAAATTTGCTCAGTCACAGAAATCAGTAACGAATGGAAATAAAATATCTTCCATTCCGTGATCAAAAGGGGTTTATTAGTAGGTTCTACGCATGAAAACTCGAAGACGATCGCTTTTTACCACGTATCATCTGACCCGTGCTACGAATCGCTCATTAAAAGGTAAAACATCGTTGATCTTGTTCACAAGTTTCGTCCTCAGAGGGTTGTCGTTCTCAAGAAGACGAGTATGTCTAGAGTTCGGTAGTAACATGTAGGATTTTTCATCAGGGCGAAGTTTTTATTGACAACTACAATTTCCTAATATTTTTTCACAACACTGTTGTGATTACTTGTTGAAAATACATTTTTAACAACTATAATCATCTAAGTCTCTATTTGAATAGTTTTTATCGACCGCAAACAAACCAACAACGAGAAGTCGTAAAAAATAAATGAATAGAGGAATCATTGATGCAGTTGACCTAAATCGCATTAAATCTTATTATCTATGCATAGCTCGCCTCATTTACTTCTGTATCAAAACAACTCGGTTTTGATTATAGTTTTTTTGTGAAAGTCTATTAGAATACTCGTATGTACACAGTGAAAGTTTATTCCATTTAATATATTTATGTCTCGCCAGGAACACAAAATTATAAAGTTATACAGACATTTCTTGGTCTTTCGAATAATAATTGAAAAAACTCACAATAAAACAATGAATACAATAATGAACATTATAGATGAAACAGTTAAAGTATGTACTTCACACAATCACTTCACTTATCTATAAATGAGTGAGTATAGAAATAATAATGTGGAATCAAACTAATTTGTAAAGAGATTATTGTGATCTGAAATGAAAATTTATCAATATATGAATTGTCGAATATATACAAACAAAAAAAATAGAAGAAGAGAAAACTAAGCAAAAACCTTCACACTTTGTTTTAGACAATGAAATTTAGAAAATATAACATTCATTTTGTATGTACTCTGTCTCTTGAAAAAATAAGGTGAATTTTAATTTTTTTCAGAAAACATTTATTTATTCGCCAATTTCTATTTTGTTCCTTTTGAAAAAATCTGTGTTAGTTTATTTTCGATGAAATTACATTGTATTTTAGTGGGCGACTTCAATCTGAACTACTCTGATGATAGTTTTTGTGTTTCTAGATTAAAAAACCTTCTTAATACGTATGGCATCTCGCAAATAATCAATGAACCAACTAGAGTTACTAACCACAGCGAATCGCTTATAGATTATGTATTAACGAACGTAAATAGATGTCAAGCGTTGGTGCACTCATATCCAATAATAACAGACCATTCAACAATCACTGTCAACTTTACTAATATTCATAATAACGAAAATCAAACTATAAAAAATATAGAAACTTAAGTGAAAGCAATTTGGACCTTATAAAAATTAACTTAATATCATGTAAATGGTCTTTAAATTCTACTGATGTTGAAGTTATTTATAAAGAAATACTGAATAATTGCAAAGCAGTTATTGATGATATTTCTCCAATACAAAATTGTAGTATTAACAGTCATTTGCCATGGTTTGATAACGAAGTTCACTGTAAAATTAAGAATCGTGATAGGGCATACAGAGCTTTCAGAAACTGTTCAAATCCAGAAAAACAAAATAACTGGGAAACTTTCAAGAAATTGAGAAATGATGTTGTCAATGTGTTGAAAAGAAAAAAAGATCAATATTATTTTGAAAAAATTGATCGGTATAGAAACGACTCTAAACAAATGTGGAAAACTCTCAAAAAACTAGTTAAAGGAGATGACATTGACTTTCCAAATTGAATTCAGTTTGAGAAAACTGGTGAACTTATATTACTAAAAGATGTTATTGAAATATCAGATAACTTCAACAGTTATTTTGTTGAAAGCATAAATGAAATTGTGGCGAGCATTGACTATTCAGAGTCATGGTGCAATAAAAACTTTAATTTATACAAAACTTTCTCAGAATTCAGATTGCTTTCGTTAAATGACCTACGTGAAATTATAATTTCCTTGGATAATAAGTGCAGCATACATGAAATCCTCAACTTCAAAATATTGAAACAAATTTTTGAGACTATCGGTCACGTTATATTGCACCTTATCAACACCTCTCTTGAAACTGGCGAAATACCAGAAAGATTGAAAAGTAGTACTATTGTTCCTATACCCAAAATTCCTCATACTATTAAATGTAAAGAATTCAGGCCAATCAACACTTTACCTCCGATTGAGAAGGTACTTGAAACAGCAGTATATAACCAACTAATAGAATATGTGGAAAAAAACGACATTTTAATCAACAATCAATCGGGTTTTCGCAAATTGCATTCGTGTGAGTCATCAGTGCAACTATCTCTAAACAAATTTAAATCTGAGCTGGATAATAATAAGTTTGTTGTAGTCGTGTTCCTTGACCTCAAAAGAGCATTTGAGACCATTGATAGGTCTATACTATTAGCCAAATTGAATATATATGGAATTGAGGGCAAAGTGTATAATTGGTTATCTAATTACTTGACCAACAGAAAACAGCGGGTAAGAGTTAAAGACATGTTCTCTTGTGAAATTGACAATTACGTTGGAGTTCCCCAGGGTAGTGTTCTGATACCCCTTCTATTCATACTATATTTAAACGACATGCCATTGTTTGTCGACTGTGAATTTATGAACTTTTTTGCTGATGATACTCTATTGGCTTGTAGCGATGTGAACCTTACGATGGCTATACAAAAAATGAATAATACTCTAGCAAGTGTCAACAAGTATTTCAAAATTAATAAACTCAAGCTGAATGTGATGAAAACTAAAGCGTTTTAAAGTTTAAATACAGCCAAATAGACTCTAAAACTATTAATCTCAACATTGATGATGACAAAATTGAAATAGTGAATTCAACTAAATATCTGGGATTCCAGATAGATAACACTCTATCGTTCGATGAACATTTTGAGTATATTCATAAGAAAATTTCAAAGAAATTATTCTTTTTTTCTAGAATTGTCAATAATCTTTCAACGGAGTCAAGTATCACAGTTTACAAGTCAATTGTTCAGCCACACTTCGACTATTGTTCCTCTATCCTATATCTATTCAATCAGAATAAATTGTCTCAACTCCAAAAACTTCAGAATCGTGGTATGAGAATCATTTTGAAGTGCCGTAGAGGTACTCCTATCACTATTATGCTCAACGTTTTAAATTGGCAATCCATTTCCCAAAGACTGCTATACTTCACAATGATCTTCGTATACAAAATATTGAACAATTTAGGACCATCTTATTTTGTCTTTCATCACGATATTCACCACCACTTCACTCGAAATAATAATAACTTATATATTAACAGAACAAAAAACAAAAATACTATGATCTCATTGTTTTTCAAGGGTTTTGATCGGTTCAACAAATTACCTAATGCAATTAAAAATAGCCCATCTCTGAACATGTTCAAAAATGAATTGAAGAAATTTGTTTTAAATGTACAAATATGATATGTATTATGTCTTTGTTACCTGTAGCGGTAATTTGTATAATTCCATTCATCTAATGTTCCTTATATATTTCAAATAATTATGTAATTTATCTTTCTACATGTTGCATTGAAATTTTTCGAATGTATAATGTTGCTGTTTTTGTAGTAATGTCTTTAAAAATGTTTTATTGAACTTATGTTTGTCATACATTTAAGTCATTTCTATATGTAATTCCATGTAATTCCATTCTAGTTGATTTGTATATTATTAGGATATCCTATTTAAATAAAGATCTATCTATCTATAGTATACCACTGTTAGCTTTTCAAGTGTTTTTGAGCAGTTTTGAGCGCACATTTTTCACACAAAATTTAATGCAAATCCAAAGAACTGTTTGATATGAAATTTTCACTAGACATAAGAATGTGATGCTTATTCTTTGAGTTTATGCTCAGCATTTGGTTCACTAGCACTTTTTATAGTTTTTTCTATTCTACTCGATGATCAATCACCTTAGGATTTCCAAACGTGTTCTGATAATTTTAACCCTGTAAATCAAAGGTTCTCAAACTTATTTTGTCTACCGCCCTCTTCGAGAATTAATTATTTTCCAGCGCCCACCAAATGTTTTTACTTTACTACTTCTCAAGAATCACAATCGCAGTTATTATTTTAATAATTAAAGTATGCGAGTCTTGTGAAAATAAGACTTTCTGATGAGGGTAATATAAAACACCATTTTGTAATATCAGGAAAACTTTTATTCATGTTATTAAAACAAACATTTCAATTTGAATTTTAAAACTAATCTAATGTGAAGGATGAATTTGATGATTTTTCAACAATTTTGTTAATATCAGGCTCGAATTTAATCAAAAACAGCCGTAAGTCACCGCGTTCGGTAATCTGCAACCGATTTCTCTTTTTAGTTAGCAACGTTGCCACAGCACTAAATCCACGTTCACACAAATAAAATGATGGGAATGCTATCAAAAATCGTTGAACGATGGACCACAATACAGGGTGCAATTGCGGAATTGGCTTTTGTAGCCAAAATTTTTGATATCCATTTATAAACTTTATTTTTATTTTATCAGTTATATGAGTTCATCTTCCAGCTGGGGTGATCCTGCTGTGTTGACAGGAGTCCGATCCGGTATTTGCAATTTTAAAATGTCCTGGAATCGTTCTGCGAAATCACTGTGGAGGTTCTCCAAATGTTGGCAGTAAACAAGCAAGTCGTCGTCTGCCGATATTATACTTGTATAAGAGCAATTTGGCTACAAAAGCAGCAATGACATTTTTTGTTTTAATCAAATTCAAGTCGTCACCTTGAAGCTGGAGATTGATATCATTATATAATTTATACAGATCTGTCAAGTACGCAATATCATTCTTTGAAGTGATGAGGTGGTCATGCAATTTTTTGTCTTTGTTTTCCAAGAACTCTATTACAGAGTCAAATAGATTGTAAAATCGAGTTACCTCTTGATAACCAACGAACTTCTGTGTGAAATAGCAATCGGTTGATATCTTCATCATTAGCAACATGAAGCTGATTAAATAATCTGTCATTTAAAGAGCTGTTTTAGATTTTATTGACTGCTTTGATGATATATTGCAGTGATTGAGAGGGGCGCCCACTCAAAGTTTTCGCAACCAAATGTTGCCAATGAATGACGCAATGTACAGCGAGCACATCTGGAATTTTATTTTTCAAGTACGCTATGAAGCCTTTTGAGACGTCCTGTCATAGCCGAAGCGCCATGCGTAGCAGCTGATATAATATTCTTCAGTGGAATTTCTTTCTTATCACAAAATTTTCCATATATGGTTTCTCCTTTTGTATCCGTCTTTGAATTTCTGGCAAATAGTTGTTCTTGATATATTTTCTCATTTTTAATAAACCTCATGTATGACAACAAAATGCTTCATTGGTAGGTAAAGTGGACTCATCTAACTGAATTGAGAATTTAGAAGTCTTCAGATGATTGCACAATGACTTTTCAATGTTTTCAGCCATCTCATCAATTCGTTTTTGCACGGAAGTATTGCTCAAAGGGATTTTTCGGATAATATCTGCCGCTGGTTTATGGAGCACAGTAGTTCTTACTTCTTTTATTGCCGGTAAAATTCAATCATCTCCAATAGTTTACCAGTTGACTAATTAGCAAGGAGATATTGTAAGAAGTTCGGAGTCCGTCGTCGTCTTGCTAAGAAGCCGCTGAAAAAAGTTTGGACACAGTTGCATGAGCTGTTTCTTTTCCAGTTTTTCAAAATAAATCACACTTTTGTCTTTTTTATCTGAATGCATTTTATTCAAATGATCTTGTAGCTTTGAGGGTTTCATCGGTGCATTCGAAAATGTTTTTTGACAAAGAAGGCACATAGGCGAAGATGGATTTGTGGGATTTTCAATAAGTCCATATTTTATATATTCCGCGCTATACTGCCTTTTATTCTTTCGAAAATGGAGACTAGAAACTTTTCAATTCGCACTGAAGCTTACCTCCATCTATTGTACACTATGACAACTATCGGACAGGAAATACTGTCTAAAGCAAATTCAAATCCAAGATAGAGTGGATGTAAACATTGACATGCCCTACGCACGTGATATTGAAAATCCCAAGAATTGGCCAGGGTTGTATTCAGAACCAACATCTTGTTGATCGCAAATGCTATATCATACTTGAAATTTTTTTTATAATAACGAGTGAAATGCACAAGTTTTGCAGTTTAACGGGAAAAATGCAGATAATATGTGTAATATAAAAAGATTCATTGGATTTTTCACAGCCCACTCAAGTATTATATGAAAAGAGACGTAATTATTTCTTTATTTATAATTTTCATTTTATGTAAAATCAAAAGGAATAATAATCAAAATTATTCAACTGGATGAATTTGTCTCTTCATCAGTAGTGTCATCCTCACCAATCTGAATTATCAGTGGCTCGATTTGTGCCTCTATTATGTTATCAAGCTTCCACATCTTTGTTTCGACTTCCGATATCACATGCCGAACACACTTCTCCCATTTCTCCGCTGTGACTCTTTTCAAAGCCTCATCAAAAAGTACTTTGAGATCTGCAAACTTGAACGTGGTGTTAAGCTGAGCTACAAAATTCTTCACATCCGCCCATATTAACTCGATGGGATTGAGCTTGCAGTGGTATTAAGGCAGGCGAAGGACAATTTTGTTTTGGCCTGCTGCCATCTCATCGACTATATATTTTTGGTATTCAAGCTTGCGCTCCTTGACAATTTTTAGTAGCTGTACTCTTAGCATTGAGTCTTCAAAGCTAATTTCTTTGATCGCAGCCAATTTTGGATTTCAACCTTCTTTGAAGACGTTGTCGGAATCTTCTCTAACCGTCGCGAATGATAAGGTGCATTGCCCATTACAATCACAGCATTATCCTCCAGATGGGGTAGAACTTTGGAAAACCACTGTTCGAAAGATTCACCGTTCATTTCTTCGTGATAATCTCCAGTTTTCTTCGACTCGAAACATCACAGCCCTTCAGCAACAAACCCATTCTCATTGCCTATGTGACAAATAATACGCCGTTTTCCTTTACCTGAAATTATGAAGAGGTTTGTAAGTAAATAAAACAAATACGAGGGTTACTTTTTATATATTGAGATTGAGGCAGGTCTTAATATAAATATAAGTTTACCTGATGGATTTGTTAATCCGGTGGATAGTCCATCTAGAAAGGCCCTCCTAGATGAGGTCACAGTTTCATCGACCCATACTCTAGGGATAGTATGACCAGCATTAACCCAGGTTTCATCCATATAATAAATTGTTCTCTGTTGTTCCCTATAATATTTAATTTTCTCCTCCATAACACAATTTCCTCTCTATCCAATAATAAACTATTGCGCCCTCGTTTTTTCCATACAAAATTCAAATGTTTCAATACTTTATGGAATGTTGACCGCTTAAAACTTGGCAATAAAACATCTTCATTTATTTCTGTGAGTACTTTGTCTCTCGTGAGTATTTCATTTCTGAAAAAGTACTCATGCACTTTCTTCCTGATTGCATGTTTATCAGCATCATCTATTGATTTTATAATGGTTTGACGATTCTGATTTGTATTCGGTTTGGAAAATGTATGATTTTGTTTATATACCAGTAAAACATTGAAAATCGGAGCGCAACACACTCCAATTTTATCGAAAACTTTCGATACGACTTCGTCGATAGTCGATATCTCAATTTCTTCCATCTCTTTCTTGAACACATTTAAAATCACTTCTTTCATCTCAACACTCAAATGTCTTTTCTTGGATCGTTTCCTGGCTGGACTCAGAGGATAGCTCACAGTGTCATCAGCAGTGCCTGTACTGGACATCTTGAAAAACAGTTTCAAACAATATACTATAACGCACGCCACACACAAACAACTGATTACAACCCTGTGCTGGTACCGATCTCGTACCAAGAAGGCGAATTCACCAATGAACGCTGCCCTTTCCATCTGACACTGGGCGATCACGTGAACATCACGCTCCGGTTTTGTTTTGTTTTACTCTATCTTGGATTTTGATAGACTTCAGTCCCCTCGATAGCGTTACACGAGGAAACGCGCGTCAAGCGTAAAGTAGCGCCTCCCTAAACCGCTTCAACACCCCCCAATTTTCTCTGTCCCCTTTACTGCCCCCCCTTCACAAAAAAAATCGTTTTGTGTTTAATAATATTGTTTGATCATCTTATAATAATGGAAGGTAGAATAGAATCAATCCAAGACAAGCAGTGTTTCCAAACATCTGAACTGCAACAGTCTTTTCGAAGGTCCTTTCACCAACCAAGTTGGCTTCGTTTTGGAGCTCGTAACGAATTTTTACGTTACTTAATGAACGCACCGTATAACAACATCCCGCGATAGTTCCTTAATGAGCTCGAACTAAGATAAATTCATATGGCCAGCTATAATTATGAATACAGCGAGAGGAAGTTACAATGTCCGAAACACATTAACATCACTAAAAGTAAGCGGTAATAAGCGCCATTCATTAAATGCGTTTTTGTACTCATTGTGTATAAATTATGGAAGCAGCGCAGTGTTGGGGAAAAATCATCGAGTTAATCTGCCTGGGAAATCTTGCAATCGCTGTTGCATAAGACCTACTTGAAAGGTTATCTCATAATCTTTGAAGTTATGTGTTTTGGTAGTGGTTACCTCATTAAGAACAACATGACGTTCCTTCGGAAATGGAATAGAAATTGTTGTACTTAGGAATGCGGTTGACGAAGTACCTGATGGAGGAAACACCTGCTTGGGTAGAAACGTATATTGAATGTTTGTGACTCACCTATATTCCAAAATTGTAGTTTTCTTGAAGATATAACGTGTCATATTACTAAGTTGTTTCAAAAGTCATATGTTTTGTAGCTCCATATCTTAATGAATATGTATCCTACTGTGTCGTGCTATACAGGGCGTTCCCACGAAAAATTGACGTCCCTATAAGTCAGAAACGGACGTGTAATCAAAAAATTCAAAGAACACGACAATTTTTATTTCTAGGGGGACTGATTCTGATATGAAAATCATACTCGAAACTTCACCCCCCTGCGGTCAGCAACTATCCCCCTACTTATTTCAATGGCATGTGGGGTTGAGTGATACATCATTCAAAAAGTCTTTCGTCCCTCTATTACTTTTTTTTTTCGAAATTGGTTCATTCGTTATAGAGAATTAAATGTTGAACGTTTTATTTAAGAAAATTCGCTGTCGCTCATTTTATTGGGTAAATCAACAAAAGTAATATCAATGGCAACACAATCAACGGATAAAATGTTCAAAATGGCCTCCATCTAGTTTCCACTTCCGAAAGCGTTCTTTGCATTATTGAAGATGCATGATGCATGAAGATGCAGAAATCGACATTCTTGAACAATTCTCTGTCGTAGGTCTTCTAGATTTGTAGAATTCATTTAATTAGTAGTAAACGTTTTGAAATGGACGACACTTGGTTTTTTCTACACTGGTAGTTTTTGTTGAATCTAGTTGTCGCAGAACAAACTGTAGATAGATAGTTCGCCACTGTCACTTCTTCAAAAATTATTATTTAGTCATCCTTGTTCAATGTGTTCCAATATGGATTATTCTACTGAAGAAAGAATAGAAATTGTTGCAACCTATTATCGAAATAATGAATGTGCTAAAGCTGCTGCAAGAATTTATAATACGAATCATCCAGACCACAACGTGAGCCATCAATACGTTAAACAGTTAATGGATAAGTTTCGAACTCCAGGTTCTGTTCACAGCAGAAAACATAACATTGACCAATAACACAAACCTATTATAAAATACATGTTTTTCAGACGTGAGTTCTTTCATGTTGGATGGTGAAGTGAATAGACATAATTGTCGTTACTGGAGCGATGTGAATCCTCATTTGGTGATGGAAATACATGTACAAACTCCACAAAAATTGAATGTCTGGGTCGGCTTTCTTGGTAATCATATCGTTAGGCCATTCTTCATTGAAGGTAATCTCAATGGAGACACATACTTAAATCTATTACAAGACTGTGTAGATCCTATCATAAAACAAATTTTAGATAATGATGACAATTCAGTAGAAAACGAAATATTATTCCAGCAGGATAGTGCACCTCCGCATTTTGATGTTCGGGTGAGACAGTTTTTGGACGAACGTTTTCCAATGCGTCTGATCGGCAGAAGGGGTCCAGTGGAATGGCCAGCTGGATCACCTGATCTCACACCGATAGACTTCTTTCTGTGGGGACACCTGGAATCGAAAGTGTACTCTTCTGAGCCCACAAATCTAGAAGAGCTGCGACAAAGAATTGTTTGGGAATGCCGATTGCTGTATCCGGACATCTTGAACACATGGAACTGGTATAATTGTATAAAATGTTCAACATTCAATTTCTCAATAACGAATGAACCAATTTCGAAAAAAAATACAGAAATAATAGAGGGACAAAAGACCTTTCAAACTATGTATCACTCGAACCCCCATGCCATTGAAAAAAATAGGGGGGTAGTTGCTGACCGCAGGGGGGTGAAATTCCGGGTTAGAAATGAAAATTGACGTGTTCTTTGAAATTTTCGATTACACGTCCGTTTATGACTTACAGGGGGGGGTGTCAAGTTTTCGTTGGAACGCCCTGTATACGTATACTGATCGATAGTGAATTTTGTATTTCCAAATTTTTATGTTTTATCTCTTCAAAGCTTATTATATGATGTCGCTATGCGATTTTTGGCCAAGCGTTCGGCAATGATAGTGTTAATGGACGTCCTGTTCGACGTTGGTTTGCGAAATTTCGTTCCGGAAATTTTAGCCTCCAAGGTGAGCCCTGAAGTGGTCGACGTAAAGTCTTCCAGAACGAGGATTTTAGAACCCTGATAAAGAGTGACCCTTCACAAACGGTGCGTGGGATGGCGGAAAAACTGGGCATCAGCCCCCATGCGGTTTTTAATGGTTCAAAACGTAAGGTCAAAATGTGGGTGCCCCACGATTCGAACGATGGACACAAATTGTCACGTTTCGATGTTGCTTTTACGCAACTAAAAATATCCTTTTTTGGAACGTATCCTCAGGGATGCTAAAAAGTTTATCCGCTACGATAATAGGATACGTTCAGGACAGTGGTTGGTCTCAAAGGCGAAAACCCACCAAAAAAAGATATGGTATGGTGGTCAGCGGCTGGTCTGATTCTGCAACCGGACCAAACCATTACAGAAGAGTTCTATTGCTAGGTCTGATCATGCTCCACGACAATGCCGGTCCGCACGTTTCACAAATCACCATCCGAAAATTAAAGAATTGAGCGTAAAAGTTCTGCTTCTTTTTTTTTTAAGGACAAAACACAAACACTACAGGAAGCCTTTGAGGCGTTCTAAAGTAGCGTATCTTTGATATGTACCGCTGTTGGTGGAATCAAATGTGCCAAGTCACTTGAACAATTCCCATGAAAGTATCTATAGCAGAGATATAAATCTCCAACACTTCTTCGATGTTCCTTCTAGATCCTCATTGAGATATGCAACCTCTTGCTGCAGGTGAAGATGCACATCCACAACGTGAAATCCATATGAAATGATGAGCAATATATTGGATTCTTGTTTTTTTTCTAATAAGTCGTTGATATACTATAAAAAAAATGTGGGAGACAATATGGATTCCTGGAAAAGACCAGCGTTAATGGTAAAAGTTTTCAAAATATATCCTTCGACGACCACTTGCAGGAAATGTTCTTTCAGGAAGCTGGAGAGACATACACAAAAATTAGCCGACAAGCCATATCATCGAAGTTTGGCCAGCAAACCTTCATGCCACACACGGTCGAAGACTATGATGAAATATCAATCGCAACAGCTCTTGACTCCTCATGTTTGTCGACATACGATAGAAAGTCGTCTGTTGATCTTTGTTTCCGAAAGCCATATTGATGATCGCCAATCGACTACATCTTTTCAAGCACTTCGATAACTTTCTCATCGGTAGAACCTTCGCCAGTCAGAACCAAGCAAAAATGCCCTTCGTCGATTTCATCGAATCTCGAGCAGACTGAATCAATCGACTTGTGTTACGTTGGCAAAATTGCCCTGATTCAAATAGCGCTTATTTTGATTAAATTGAATACGTTTTCACTGCGATATCACAGTTTAAAGTAGACTCATAAAAACAGACAACTTTTGTAACAGCCTTATAGCATGTTCTTAAAAGAAAAAAATAAGTTTTATAATAATTGAAATCCACTAATTCATTACATTACATCATTTATATGATATAAAAAGCTTGTTGCTAGATTCACCTGTGTAGATAAATGAGGATACAATATGTAACTTGATCTCCATATCAGTAATTCTAAGAAAGAATTCTATGTTTGTTTTATAAAATAGGTGAATGTGGGGACAAGCTTTCAAATCATATAAATTGTGTGATTTAATCAATTTTGATAGGTATAAATTAATTTCAAACTCCTTTTTTTATAGCATATTAATGGAAGCTTATTTTTTACTAACAATTCATTACAATATTTTAGTATTCTTCATGTTAAAGTTACTGTATTATTGTGTGTTTTTTTTCAAATGACCACTGTTGAAAAAATACTAAAATGACATTAATATTTTACTGAAACCATGCCATTAAGAGATAGTATTGATGGAGCGCCTGAAACTTATTTTGAGTATTTGTGAACATTGAATGGATAAGTACCACTGAAAATTATTTTTGAAGAGATTTCAATATATTTTTCAAACTTTGAAATTGCATTCCAATGCAATTCAATGCAGATTCAATTTATTTAAATTTTTCAGTACAAATATGTGAAATTTAGTCATTAACATATGTCAAAACCACTACAAATGGGTAAAATACACAAGTGAAATACACAAGTGACAGTAAATTAAAATTTGATTGAAATTACAATAAGGGTGAAGGTCGGAAGAAAGTAAACTGAAAATTTTGAATTTGAAAACATCCAAATCAAACACTGGTAGCAGTAGTGTGCTCTAACATTCAGTAATTTGGTTTCTTCATACAGTTTTTGGGTCGAGAATCGTTTACTTTTCTTTAATATTATTTTTAATAAGGAATTCTGCATGGCTTGTAGAGGCTTTATCAAAGTATTGAAAGTTCCCCCCCATACAGTAATACAGTATTGTAATATATTTTCTGCCAGTGAGGTGTATACCAGGAACAGGTTTTTCTGTGACAGAATGTCTCTGAGCATATAAAACTTATACATTAGAAGCCTCAGTCTTTTCATGAAATCTGCAACGTGGTCGTCCCATCTGATGTGTTGGTCGATAATAACTCCCAAATACTAAACCGATGATGTTTTATCTATTGACGAACAGTTACATGTAGTTTTATCGTTGCCTAGTGGCTTGTGTATTTTTAGGGTATCGAACTGAGGATTATCTCGAGTATTAAGTGAGAATGTCACGAATTTGGTCTTACTAATGTTCAAGCTCAGCAGGTTATTATTCAGCCAAATGAGTATTTTTCCAAGTTCGTTTTCAAAAGTTTTATAGACGTCATTCCAGGTTTCGCCTCTGAAAATCAACGCTGTGTCATCTGCATAACAAATAATGTGCCCACGAAAACCACTGATTTGTGATACACTGTTGATTTATATCGAGAACAGAATTGGGCCCAAAACTGTACCCTGGGGTACACCAATAGATATATTTGCTGAACTACTGAGTTCTTCCTCTATCTTAACCTTCTGTGTTCTCTGTGACAAATAATTCTGCATCAATTTCAAACTTTGCCCTCGTATTCCGTATCCAAAAAGTTTTCCCAACAAGACATCATGTGACACGGTGTCAAAAGCTTTTGCTAAATCAGTATTCGAGTCTTGAATGAATCCAAAATGTCTGTCGGTTATAACATGGTGCTTGTTGAGAAATTCACCGACTGTTCAAAAATTTCTGCAAAATTATCTATCACAGAGATTGGTCTATAATTTTTCATTTCGTGCTTGTTCCCTGTTCCTAGTCAGCAATGAGTTCAATGTTTTACGAAATGAACTATTCGAAACTCTTAGACTTTCATCGTATAAACATTACGTTCCTGTAATTTATTCACATTCTAATGTGAATAAAACCGATAAAAAAATCAAGACATTTTCAGTATCAGACGATCATCGAAAATGTGGAACAATAAAAATTCAACAGGGATCTATAAGTGAAAGGAAGTAAGTTGTTGGACAGAGATGGTTGACAGTAATTAGCGAATACCAGACCGATCAGTGGCGTACTGTTTCGAATCGAATAGTTTGGTAATATAATTATGAATGATGAATATGTGTTTCATGTTCAATTATCAGTGAATAATTTTTAACTGAAACTGTTATTGAAAAGTTAATAATATGATTTTTTTCGGAAGATACCTTTTAGTTTGTGATAAATAAAGCAAAAAAATCAAAACATTCTTATTTTACTCATTTCGTCTATCCTTGTTATTTTAAGACATTTCCAAGCATATTAAAAAAGCTGGTATCATCTATAGTCCTCAACAATTTCATTATTCCTCAATTCTATGGTCGTTCTTCAAAGCCTGGTTCTCAATAGTGAACTTTCATATTCTACTATATAGCATATTGTAATATGCTCTTTGAAACTCAATTTCAAAACGAATTAAGTTTGTCCAACATACTTTATGTTGCATTCAGTATCTTAAACCCATTTCTTGGTTTCCGTCTATCATCTTCTACTTCTCTTGGGAAAGGAATGTTTTGGCTTTCTACTTCTCCATCTTTATACAAAAAATGTGGAAAGCCTCGAAAGAAACTTTTTATAAAGGAGTAACTTTCAGACAAAAACTGGAAGAAAAAGTTCTCTTGGAACAACTACTTTTATATAAACATTGAATTATACAGAAACCACTTTTTCCTATATAGTTTGTACTCCACAAACATTCGTTATGGAATTGAATCAGATATCATGCACAGGATTGCTTCACAATATAGTATATAGGGTGTAACATAACTACGTTGAAATATTCAAGTAAAGTATTCCTGAGATAATTTTACGAAAAAAAAGTCTATATGAACTTGTGTCCGGAAATTGATTTTTTCTGTTCCTTTTTTGAAAATAACTCATGCAAAAATAAGTTATTTGCACGAAATTTGATACCCTGGGTTTTCTCGTCGTAGGAAATCATAATTTCGTATTATGTAACATCTAGAGGGCGCTGTGTACGCTGTCATTATTTCAAATTGCCCTAACTTTTTTGACAGTAAACTTTTGGTACTTTTCATGAAAAACCTAATTTCCACACCTGATTCAAGTAGGTACACTTCCACGAATGAACACAAATACGAAATTATGATTTCCCCGTCAAAAAAACCCCGGGTACCAAACTTCAAGACTTTGTATCTCCGAAACGAAGCATTCCCGGACAAAAATTTATATAGACTTTTTTCTTAAAATTGTCTCAGGAATACGTCACTTGGAATATTTTAATTTATTTATGTTACATCCTGTATAAGAAAAGTAAAGTTTCATTTACATGGAACAGCTTGGGCGAAGCTCTCTGGCTTACAGACACAGGCTTATCTGGCTATCAGTGGTGCCATTAGTACCATACCGTCAGCGGTCATAGATATCTTTCTAGATCTACTTCCTCTCTACATTTTTTTTGTAGAGAGAGGCTAAATGGACTGTTTATAGACTTGTGCACATTGCCAATTCCACAAATCAATTTAATGCAGAGTGCAACAGACTGTTGGTTGACACTGGAAGTCACAGCATTCTGGAAATTACCTCTGACTTTATGCCTCCAACTGTCAACTACGAACTGCCTCATGAAATACTGTTCCTGAGTGGAGAGGACTAGGTCCTCCATCCACAGATGGATCAAAAACACCTTCCGGTTCCAGTGCTGGTGTTTTCAGTCGCAGATTCAGGACAGAGATATCAACCTGCCTAGGAACGTATGCGTCTGTATTTCAAGCGGAAATTTTCGCTATTGAATTATGTGCGGCGTTGGAAGTTCTTGGTCCCTATCGAGCAACTTCTAAATTGGTAGCAAATTGCCAAAAACGAATTGCCTCTTCGATAGAAAGACTCAACAAATTCTCTCTGGTCTGGATTCCTGGCCGTGCTGACCTGGAAGGAGTCAGGCTACTGACTCCCTTGCAAAGGAGGGTGCTTCATCGGACCAGAACCTGTCATTGACATCGCTTTGAGCTCTGTCAAACAAATATTGAATACCTGGATGGCAAGAACATTTATGGAGTTCTGGCAGAATCTTCCAGGATTGGTTCATTCCAAGGCGTTTATTCACCCTTCGAAGCTTGATACCAAACAGTTGTTGGACTACAGTAGTGATGGACAACGATGTCTACCAGGCCTTCTTACAGGTCACTGTCATTTTAATCATCATATGCAGAGACTCGGAAGACAGTGTGTGTCGTCTGTGTTTGAAAAATGATGGAACAGCTGACAGCTGGAGACATACTTTGTGCCTGTCCCGCTGGGAACGGAATCAGGTTCCTAGAGTTCGGCAGAGCTGTACTCCTACCATCCGACCTGAAAGACCACTCACCCTACAAACAAATCGGCTTCGTTAAGAAGCTGGGTTTATTTGGTCCTAACCTAACCTTTGGACCTATCCTAACCCAACCTACATGGAACACTGTGTTACCAATGGCGGACATCCGAAGTTTCGGAATATTGCCTTATTGCGTCTTCAGTACCAATCTGGATAACATTACAAGATGAAGCACTCGATCCATTCATAAAATTATGAGTTGATGTCACGAATGAGTTAAATATACTTAAGTTATCGGTGACAGTACAGCTTGTCAAATGTAGGAAGTGCTTCCAGAATTCCGTTATGGTCCCGCGTTCGTTAGAAGAGAGCGAGATAATTCTCAAGTCTCTTCCAAGATTTGATAGGCTCTGTGTAATGACATTCATTCGCTCATTTGATAAAATCCCAGCCATAGGAATTGTTTTTAAATCGAACGGGGTTTATTTTTAGGAGAGATGAATTTATGAGAAACAAGCTCTGTGGCTTTTGTGGCTACCACTCACAGCCATATTAAAGCTCATTTCAGTATAGTGCAAGCAATGTAAACTAGTATTTCATTAGTTATTTTCGAATCGTTGACATATTTTTTTTGAGAACCTAAGATCTTCAATAAAATATCTACACCAGCATTACAGAACGTCAAACATACAAGGAAAATATTTCCGAAAGAACTTAATGATAACTTCTCAGGCGATATTTATTAACGTGTTTTGAACAACTTGAAAGTTCGTGTGAGATTTTACGACAATCTTCGATTGACTGCTGGAAAAAGTTTATTTGCTTTGAGAGAAATTTATTATTCCAGCAATAAATTGTACAAATACACATGTCGATATGTTTGTTACTGTTTGGGTTCTCTGAAGTTTGATGTTATTATTGGTGGTAGCAGTACATGCATTTATTACTTATAATAGGCGCCACATTGATTAAAAACATTTAGAAAAAATGTTTTCATTCCCACAGCAATGTCAATGTTTTGGAGATGTTTTCACAGAATATTTCATTTCATAACATGTTAGTTTTCTCGGTGATTCAATTTACATTCCCGTATCAATCTTGGAAAGATATCTAAGGATCTACTGGGCATAAATCTAGGGGCAAATATTTGAATTTGAGCGTTTCTTCACCACTCTACAGACCACAGTTTTTTCATCACTTCTTGTGAGTGCTTCATACTAGAAATACAGGGTGTTTTAATGAAAACTTGACCCTTCCTGTAAGTCATAAACGGACGTGTAATCGAAAATTTTAATGAACACTTCAATTTTCATTCTGATTCTGATATGGGAATCATACCCGAAATTTACCTGGAGATATGAGCTATGGCGAGTCACCCGCAGGCTCGAGAAGAGGAAAACCGCTCCCTCCCCTATTCACGGACAGCGCGGCATCTTCTACTGCCCCGCCGAGAAGGCGTTGGCCTTTGCAAACACAATGGAGAGTCAGTTCCAACTTAACGCTGATCCGGATGATGATATTGATCGTGATATCCGGCTGGAACAGCGGGTTCGGCGCATCCTTAGGGATAATGATGACGACGTGATCTGTCCAGCTTCAGAGGAAGAACTGAGGGGGAACATTAGGGTCTCCAAACCCAAGAAGGCTCCGGGAATTAATTCAATCAACAGTAGGTTGTTGAAGCAGCTCCCGGAGAACTTCATCAGATACCTACTGGACATAATCAACAATTCAATCGCTCTCAGATACTTCCCCCGAAGATGGAAGCATGCCGTAGTTGTCATGATTCCGAAACAGGGCCAGAACCCGCTGTTTCCCCAGAATCATCGTCCGATTAGTCTGCTTTGCTCAACGGCTAAGTTGGCTGAATGTGTTGTGCTGCAAAGGTTGACCGAAAAAGTTGAAGACTGATATGTTCTGCCTGATGAACAATTCGGCTTCAAAAGGGCTTACTCCACCAAGTTGCAGGCCCTGAGACTTGTCGAAAACTCCATCTCAGAGCTAAACAATAGGAAGACAGTTCATCTCGTCCTCCTGGACATTTCGAAAGCCTTTGACAGAGTATGGCGTGAAGGTCTACTACACAAAATGCTCGATTTCGACCTGCCTGGGGCCTGATCCGGTGGATTAGGTTCTTTCTGAAAGGCAGAACATTTCAGGTTGAAGGAACCCTGTCTCCCGTCAGAGAAATCGAAGCTGGAATGCCTCAGGGAGCTGTGCTGTCTTCTTCCGAGGTTCGATCACGTGAAGGTTTCTCTTTACGCCGATGATACGGCTCTCCTCGCTTCTTCCATATGTCGAGGGTTGGCGATCGTCTACATGCAACGCGCATTGGACGACCTCGAGCGCTGGTACCTGGAATGGAAGATTCAGGTGAAAACAGAAAAAACTCAGGCGATAGATTTGGGGAGACGTAACGTTTCTCCAGACACAAGAGTCACGATTTCAGACAGAGAAATCGAATGGCAAACGCGAGTCAAATACCTAGGTCTTTGGGTAAACCATCGAGTTATCATAACGACTATATCAAGAGCAAAGTCCAATGGAGAATAGCCAAAATCTATCCTACGATTAAAAACTCAAAGCTCAATCTTAAAAATGAGATTTTACTTTACAACACGATGTTCAAGCCTATCATCAGGTATGCTTCAGGCGCCTGGGGACTAACCGCTTCGTCAAGTCTTTCCATTTTGGAAAGATTGCAAAACAAACTTCTTAGGATGTTAATGAATGCTCGTTGGTTCGTGCGGAATGAAACCATCCGCAGAGATTTGAAGCTGTTAACTATACGGCAGTCCATTCAG
Organism: Leptinotarsa decemlineata; assembly: GCF_025532065.1. NCBI lineage: Eukaryota > Metazoa > Arthropoda > Insecta > Coleoptera > Chrysomelidae > Leptinotarsa > Leptinotarsa decemlineata. The sequence goes on along the minus strand of NW_027412537.1, from coordinate 10,014,833 downwards.
TCGAGGAATCAGAGAGTTTTCGAGTCAGCGGAAACTCATGATAATCCATCAGTTAGGGAAGCCGTAGATTACACTTTAGACGACCCCACTCGATTCAGAAGGCCCCAATCAGGAAGAGGTACACAAGGCCAGAGTGGCATAGAGGTCATTGATCTTTATGTCGTTACCAAAAAACACCTTCAGTTTTAATTAGCACAAGTATTCCAGTTTTATGCATGGAATATAGTCGCTGAACAACTGAAATGATTTCATTTCGAAATTTTGAATCTTGCCCGCCAAGTTTTTGTGAAAAGTTCCATGACCTGATGGTTTCTGTCGGCATTCATTCCGAAGACGATGGAAATATCAACCTGATAGTTTTTATATATTATAATTAATTACAATGAACGGTAATAGGAGTAAGAGTTGGGAAAACATGTTGGACATGACCTGAAATCAATAACTCATCATTTTTAACGATAGTGGCCTCAGGCCCACACCAGTTTTTCAGTTTATGGTTATTATTTGATCACAAATTATTTCTCTGTCGACTGGCCGAAGTTTTGAGGAATTTGGTTACGTCAGGTGATGGAACTTTTCATTACATAAGATATCAAATTATAGAAAAATAAATTCAATATAAATGTCTTCACCTCATATGAATTCAAAATATTTCCATATTTTTACAATAATAAGTGGGAAATTTTATAGGGAAGAATAATTAATTGAATTATATATCGAAAATAATTGAAAAAGTCATCAAGAAAAGATTATACTCTTACTTAAAAAAAAGTCAATATTTTATCAGATCGTCAATATGGCTTTAGAGAGGGCAAAACTACAGGGGACGCTATTCTGAGAATGACGAAGATGATTTATGAATCGTTAGATAAAAAATTTCCTACCGTGTTTCTAGACCTGTCTAAAGCATTTGACACTGTCTGTCATAAAATACTCCTTAATAAATTTAAACGTTATGGAATAAGAGGAAATATTTATAACCTTCTTGAAAACTGAAACACAAACAGTATCATATAGAGTACCTCAGGGAACTGTTCTCGGACCTCTTCTGTTCAGTATCTACATAGGCAGTATGTTATTTCTAGACACTAGTGGTGAAATCATTAGCTTTGCTGACGATACTGCTGTGGTGTACAAAGCGTCAACCTGGTAAGAACTCAAAGAGAAAGTAGAGAGTGACTTTCCCAACAAATCAAATTGGCTAAATGGGAAAAAATTAACATTAAACTATGAGAAGACAACTTACCTACCTTCCACGTCTTATGCTTGTGGTTTACCAGATATTGAGCCTTTGAACGTAGGACTAGACTCTCAAATAAAGGAAGGTGACAAAAGAAAGTATTTAGGAATCATTGTCGATCGGCATATGAGGTGAAATATGCAAACAAAACAAATATCAGGAAAAATATCCAAATTCAAATATTTGAAAGATTTCTTGAACATTACCCAGTTGAAAACTGTTTATTCTTCCTTGATAGAGTCCTTTGGGATTTTGGGCGCGGTCAATGTTTGCTTCTTGAACCAAGTACAGGTTTTGCAGAGATGGGTTCTGAAAATTATGTATGGGAAAAAGCTGACATTTTCTTCTGAAGCACTCTATGATGAATCCCAATATAGAGATGATAGACAAATATTTGTTGATAACATTTCACTTTATGTCATAGCTAAAAAAATTCAACTCACCCCTCATGAACATTCTTACAATACCAGAAGAGCTGATGCAATTTCCTTTCCCAGAAGTGAAAATTGTATCGGTCAACGAAGTGTAATTATCCATTTTTATTGGAAACACCCCCCTAAAATTTGAAGTTGTGAATCGATTTTGATAATTTTTTTTAATGTCAAGTACTCTACCTTGGGAAAAATTTGAAATGTTTATTAAAGTTTCAGGGCATACTACAATATTTTTTTAATCGAAAATAGGGATTTTTTATTAGCGATTTTTTTTATTAAAAAAATCACAACTCCACTGGATTCAGAGTGCCTCTAAATAGGTGTGACTAAAATTTCATGAAAAAATATTCATTATTAAGAAAGTTACGACAACTCAAAAATTCGAAAACTCACACAGCTGAACAAAAAATATAGAAATGAGATCTAATATTGAGTCATGAATGTATATATATTTTTTCTAGTGCTCTCCGTTCTATGCGAAGTCAGATAAAAATGTTGAAAACATAAAAGCGCACAGTATTCTCTTCTCTATAAATCCTCGGAGTCGTAAAACGGATCCTACTAGCAATACATTTTTCCTGAAGTGCGATTTTTATGTCTACCATAAATAAAATACTATAACTCTAACATCTGCTTATGCGTCTACTAAAACTATGCAGTTAGCGGTATCTATGAATAAACAGGGAATTCGGTGTTTCACTCACATTCTCCCTCATTTCAACGTTCCCCGAGTTCTTTTTGGCCGTTTATGTGAGTAAATTTTAAATTTATGTCCAATGTGAAAGTACTACGTGGACTGTTCAAAAAATAAGGTGAATGTTCAAATTTCTCGGACGATTTTTCATTTTGTTATGTTGGTACACTCGTCTCGAACATATGTTTACAGTTTCAGCTGTTCAGCAAGTTCAGTTTATTTATGAGATGCATAAAAATTAGGAGTGTTTTGCCTGTTCGGCGATTTTCTGCTATCGAAAAAAATTGTTCACACTTTATTCCATTGTGTGAACAATGGAATAAATGGTACACAATGGAATAAAGTGCTCAGAAAAACTTGAATAGTTGACAGTTACACACGATGATTGTTAGGTTAGGTTCAGAGTGAGTAGGTCTATTCGACCCTCCTCCGCAACCCGCAAGCGTTTTTTGTGACTCACACCTCAACCCAGCTCCTTAACGAACCCAATTAGTTTGTATGGTGAGCGATCAGATGGTAAGCAATGGAATAAAGTGCTCAGAAACACTTGCATAGTTGACAGTTACATACGATGATTGTTAGGTTAGGTTCAAAGTGAGTGGGTCTATTCGACCCTCCTCCGCAACTCGCAAGCGTTTATTGTGATTCACACCTATTCACACTCGACCAAATCAACCCAGCTCCTTAACGAACCCAATTAGTTTGTATGGTGAGGGATCAGATGGTAAACAATGGAATAAAGTGCTCAGAAACACTTGCATAGTTGACAGTTACATACGATGATTGGTAGGTTAGGTTCAAAGTGAGTGGGTCTATTCGACCCTCCTCCGCAACCCGCAAGGGTTTATTGTGACTCACACCTATTCACACTCGACCAAATCAACCCAGCTTCTTAACGAACCCAATTAGTTTGTTTGGTGAGCGATCTTTCGGGTCAGATGGTGAGAGTATGGCTCTGCTGAACTCTAAAAACCTGATTCGGTCCCCAGCGGGGCAGGCACAAAGTATATGATCTGCTGTTTCATCATTTTCCAAACAGAGGCGACACACACTGTCTTCCGACAGACCGAGTCGACCTGTAAGAAGGCCTGTTAGACATCGTAGTTCATCCCTAGTGTAGTCGAACAACTGTTTGATATCAAGCTTCTAAGGGTTAATAAACGTTATAGAGTGAGCCAATCCTGGAAGATTCTGCCAGAAGTCCATAAATGTTCTTGCCATCCAGGTATTCAATGTTTGTTTGGCAAAGCCTAAAGCGATGCCAATGACAGGTTCTGGTCCGAAGAAGCTGCTTGCAGCACCCTCCGTTGCAAGGAAGTCAGCAGCCTCATTGCCTTCCAGGCCAGTATGGCCAGGAATCCAGACTAGAGACAATTGGTTAAGTCTTCCTATCGAGGAGAATTGCTTTTGGCAATGTGCTACCAATTTAGATATTGCTCGGTAGGAACCAAGAGCTTCCAACGCTGCTTGATTGCCCGAGAATATTTTAATTGACTTGTGTATGAGGTTGTATTCTTCTCTCTGCACACAATTAAATAGCGCTTGAAATACAGGCGCATACGTTTCTAGGCAGGTTGATATCTCTGTCCTGGGTGCGACTGAAAACACCAGCACCGGAACCGGAAGGTGTTTTTGATCCATCTGTGAACCAACAACTATCTACTCTTAATATTTCCTTCTCCCGGAGGATTCAGTCCTATCTACTCGGGAACAGTACTTCATTGGGCAGTTCGTAGTTGACAGTTGGAGGCATAAAGCCAGAGGTCATTTCCAGAATGCTGTGACTTCCAGTGTCAACCTACAGTCAGTTGCACTCTGCATTAAATTGATTTGTGCAATTGACAATGTGCACAAGTCTATATGCAGTCCATCTAGCCTCTCTCGCCAGAAAAATGTGGAGAGGAGGTGGATCTAGAAGGATCTCTATGGTTGTTGACGATGTGGTACTGATTTCACCACTGATGACCAGACAAGCCTATCTCTGTGAGCCAGAGAGATTCGCCGGGTCCGTTTTCTGTAAAGCTTTCGGCCACCAGACAATTGCACCATAAGTGATTATTGGTCTGACAATCGTCACATAAATCCAAAGGATTTGCTTGGGACCTAAGCCCCAAGTTCTACCACAAATTCTTCGACATGTCCATAGAGACAGTATGGCTTTGTGTAAAACTTTTTCCAAGTGAGCGTTCCAGGTGGGTATTTCATCAAGGACAATGCCAAGATATGTTACCTCCGTTCCAAATGAAAAGACCTCACCATTGATGGAAAGTGACGTTAGACCTTCCAATTTTCTCCTGGTGAAGGTGATTATCACAGTTTTGTTGGGGTTGATAGACATCTGCTTCCTCAGGCATCAACTGTGAATAACTTCCATCGTGGTTTGGAGGATATTACAAACTACCCTTTCCGATGTGGACCTTGCCAAAATGACAAGGTCACCTGCATATGCTTGCAGATCAACTTTTTTTCTGTTGAGGGCATTGAGCAGACTATCCATCAGGAGCGATCACAGGGGAGATAGTAGTAACACGACTGTGAATTTGCTCATCTGTGATTGGCCGTAGGTTCGAAGGTGAGTTAGGGATAATTTTGGCTATAAACTCAACAAAAAAGTGAAATAATTGAAGCCTTTTTTAATTGTCATAGAAAAATGTTGTTATTGTGTTATATCCTAAATGGTTCAATCTATTAGATTGTATCACAACAACTTAATTGTGTATCGTAAAAAAATGTTGAAACTTATTATTCAATAACAATCAAAAACAGATTAAGTGTGATAGTATACCTCGAGCTATTAGTTAACTCCATTGTTACAGGGTCTTTAACAAATAATAAATGCACCTTCGTGTACACTGCGAGTGATTTTGCGTCATGACAGGAGTGTCAAGTATAAACAAATTATTATTCATTTCTTCGCAGTACGTTCTCATATGCATTTAATGAAACATAACCATAAATGGTTCTCAATTATTCACCGCGTCCGATGCTAGAGATTTCAGAGAGGATTGGCAAGTTTCAGCTACGGAGAAACAATGTCCGCGAGTTTTGTTGTGGGGTCTCTCTACCGCAGTCGGGTCTTCCAAGAAATGCTGTTTAGATAGCTGAATGTGCAACTGAGAGGCATAAAATGATGCACACGCATAAGAACCAAGTTTATTGGTTTAATAATGGCATTGAACTTCAGAGATTTTATAATCGATGTAAATTGCTACTTTTTTGTATCAAATGAAAGTGTCGGAATCTAGAAATGAAAATAACACTGTCCCACGACTGGAAATCAGTGAGAAAGGAATGTTTTTTTGTTAACTTCTGCTTGGTCAGTAGGTGATAAAGGTTATTCAATGAAGCAAAAATTACAAAAACTACATTGATAAGAGCATCTTGAGGTGGTAAATTGAAGTTTTCAAATACAAATATTTGTATTGTAATACTCACTTGGGTGGATTACAACTTCATTGCCTGTATAAGTTCTTTCAACAGCGAATTCAAAACTTTAACAATTGATAACAAATCTGTCAAGTTAGTTGCTATTTATTCAGTCTATTGTGCCAAATCACCAACACGTGCAAATAATAAAATTGTTTTATCAAAATGGGTGTTCTGTTCGGGCAAGATATCGCGCGCTTCGCCCATTTTACGGTCGCCATAGTCGTCCTACCGAGTGGATTATTCGCAATGTGGATTCCACATTGCGGAGTCCACTAGTTCAGTATGCGATTGACCAACACCCGTACGTCAACAAAACTCAAGATCTGCCGAAAACATCACTGCTGTCTGTGACAGTGTGCAGGATGATCCGAAGCAGTCGATTTTGCGTCGTTCACAAGAACTCGTCCTTTCGCAGACCACAACTTGGCGAATTTTGCTTCATGAATCCGCTCTGTCCACAAATACGTTTTGACATTCACCGGAATCACCATCTTTTAACATTGCCTCGAAGTCATCTTCACTTACTATCTCCGTTAACCCTTCACATGATGGCAAAACTGATTTCAAACCTACTTTGGGTTTGCAGCCAAACATAGATTCGTAAGCACTGCGATCGATGCCGGAATGGTAAGCTCTATTTTTCGTGAACTGTACGAATCTTAACCCTTCCAACCATTTTGTGGTTTCATTTGTCTCCAACCATGTAAATACCATCTTTTCTATATCCTGATTTCCTCTTAGTATTGAACCTTGAGATTGGCTATGACGGGGTTTGCCGTGTACAACTTTGTACATGGCATGTTGCAAGCCACGGCCGCGGTCCAATTTATCACATTGCCCGGCTACAAGTAGAGAATTATTCATACTGCCCGGTCCAAGTGATAAATTCAAGTTATCTCAAACACTGACTTATTACATGGACCACTTCCCCAACACTTCCCGAGAAATGTGAACAAGGTAAGAACATGCCGTTATCGTTTGACCAGATCAAAAATGAATCCTGTTGATTACAATCTTTTCAAGTCTCTGCCAAATAGTTTTGAAGAGCTTAGTATCACCAAATCCAAAAGAGTCATCAAGGAAATGCTACTCAACCAATGTTTTTACTCAGTCTCGGAATACTACGATCATTTTAGGACAGTTCACGTCAGCTATGTCTATTCGAGATGAAACATACTCACCGGTATCGATTGTACTGTGGTAGTTTGTTAATACTCCTATTATCATAGGTGAATATTTATTTGTTTATATATGTACGTAGGCAACCCCTGCGTTGCTTAATATTTTTATATTTTTACAATTTACTTCTTTGTTTTATATGTTTATTTAGGAATGCTTATACACCTGACGTGCTACAAACATGAAAATGTAACGTAGTTAATAAACTATTCTATTCTATACTTAGACAGGTGTATGCGAATCAGTCACTAAACACACCGCTCACTGAAAGACCTTTTATTCAGGGGAAAAATAAGAATGAAGTTTTCCCTTCAATTCCTATTTTACGTTTCCTTAAATGAAATCAAAAATTTCCATATCGAATGATAACTTACATTTGAATAATATTTGATTAACCTGAATCTTCTTTCGTCAATTTATTTCACCACATCCCTTTTTCTTATCAAGTTAGGCACAAAAAAAACATTAGGGAACTTTCATGTCACTAAATTGTTACACCGTTTGAAGTGAGCATTCACACGACACAATAAATCCGGTTTTATAACGCCAATCCTCTTTCCAAAAGGTTTAGCGGTATTAACAGTTTGATAACATAGTGTGTTTACACAAGCATTAACGTTGGTTTTAGTAAAATCAGCTGCTAGAAACGCTCCTTCAAGAGGCTGTGTAAACGTGGTCATATACATAAATATTTTAGGTCCTAGGTTTATAGTGTACGGTTCCACTTATATTACTTATGACTTCAATCAATGATTGCTGGGAGAATCTTATAGAAATATTATTTGAGGCCAGTGATAAACGTGCTCTTGGATTTTAGCAAATCATTTTATACTCTAAATCATCATAAGCTTTCGTATTTTGGATTGAGCGATGGAGTTCATTGGGTTCCCTAAGGTTCGATTCTTGGACCTCTATTATTTTCGCTGTACATCTCAGATTTTCATCTAGTAATGGGCAGTTGCGCAATTGTTGTCTTCACCATTATGCTGATGATACTCAGTCACACTTTTTCCCTTATAACAACTTGCAAACTTCAGTAGAAAAACTTACGTAGGTTCTTCAGGACTTACAAGATATATATCTATAGCAAACAATTTCGAATCGAATGCAAATATCAATATTCTGTAAAAAACCTCTTGCATTAATTGTGACCAAGTAGAGATATAATGCCATCTAGACTGAAACTGAAGTCATGTGACTCACTCATTATGTCAGAAATATTTTATTGTGTTTGTATTTATGACCTTGCATTGACACAAACTGACGCATGTCGTAAAAAAGTCTTCAAAACGTAAAAAATAACTGTATTCACTTGTCATATAAGACCTAAAACCAGATTATCTACTGAGGATGTATAAAATATTTTCAACCCAGAATAAAAATCTCATATTCGTAACCTTTAACTGGAGAAACATCTCTGACTTCTTTCTTAATGTTTTTTTGAATGCGTTATAATATTGCTCTTAGTTTGATGTTCTATTTTATTTGTTAAATTGGTGTCGGTGTCACGACGCCCTAACGGATGACGCCTAGTGCTGGATCTCTACGTGAATAAGAGGACCCTTTGACATCAAATTCATCTGCTTTCACGAAATATGGACATTCTCACTGATTTTTCAGGTATTTGCCCGCGGAGTTTTATATGGGACACCCTGTATAGGCCTATAATTTTCTGGAAAAAAAGCATTCACATTTTTGTAGACCCTTCAGAGATAACCTATAATCTCTCTCCAATACATAAAAACATATAAAGGGTCATTATGATGCACTGTTTGGAACCTTTGGTGTAGTAATTAATATTACTGGAGTTTTTTCCCCAACACCAAATCGTTATTTTTAACTCCTCGACACGTGTTTCGACCACCAAGTGATCATCTTCGAGTGACGATCATCTTCAAAGAGGAAGATGATCACTTGGTGATCGAAACACGTGTCGAGGAGTTAAAAATAACGATTTGGTGTTGGGGAAAAAACTCCAGTAATATTTATATAAAGGGTCTTTCAATAAGAGGTTTTGAATGTTTTCATTTGCTATTCGTCCTATCTCAATTTTTTTTCTTAGTCAAGTTTTTTTTTTGCTTTTAGGAACTCAGTACAATTTGAACAATTGAGCGTTATATAGTCGAACATTTGGGCATCAGCAAAACATCAGCATAGCGAATTTTGAAAAAAGATTCAGGTCTTACAAGATTCCACTTACATAGGAGCTAAAGCCAGCAGGTCGTGGACAAAGCCGTGTTTTTAGCAATTGTATCCCAGAGAGGAAGACAGAGGACAATAATTTATGCTTTAAAATTGTTTTTAGTGACGAGGCTTATTTCCACTCGAACGGTTGTGTAAATTAGCAAAACTGTTGCATCTGGGACAATGAAAATCCTAGACAGATTCATGAAAAGCATACATGCATGCTCATCGTCTGACAGTTCGGTGCTGTTTTTGGGCTGGGGGTACAAGCTGTTAGAGTAAACGGAGGGCGATACCGAACGATGTTAGATGTCATGGATGTAGATTATAGGTTTGTTCTGGTTCTATGAAATTCAGGTTCTAGGTCGTCAGGATCATGCGCAGTTGATATAGAGCGTTCTGGTTTATTGGACTGATGAATCCTCTGTTCTGATTTCGACTGCGAAATGATCCTAAACTGTTTTGAACCGTCCCGCATCGTTCTTGCTCTCGAGGCTGAACTGCTGAGAACTGTTCCCGTTGCTCATGCGCATTCATGTGGACATTTGTTTAGGATATTTGATAGGATGTTTTTTTATTTATTTGATTTGAATATTTGATGATTGAGGTTGGATAACATTTGAACTGACTCTAAGGATATACGCTTCATAACAAAATGGACATGATCAATAGTATTTTCTCGTCTTCATCTCTTCATATATACGATAGGTGGCATAGTGGTCGCCTCAAAAGCGTTCTGGTTTAAACAAGTGTCCGAGACTATTTCGGTCTGTTTGAGATTTTTTGCTTGTACGCATCATGTCTTTCGCTGTTTCCAAACAATTTCGGATGTTAGAGCCAGAACAAATCTTATATGTAGTTCCAACAAGATGGTGCGACATGCCATACAGCAGGAGAAACATTGAATTTATTGCGTACACGGTTTGGAGGGAGGATCATCTCAAGGAACGGGGACGTAAATTGGTCACCAAGATCACGCGACTTGATGGCGCAGGATTATATTTTTTGGGGCTATGTGGAAAGCAAAGCTCAGGAAAACAATCCCTCACTCAGCGAACAATTGAAACAAGAAATTACACGAATAATTCGTGACATAATTCCACGAATGTGTTCAGAAGTAATGGAAAATTTCAACAAAAGAAGTGTGTGCTGCCGGAGAAGTCATAAAGGTCATTTGGCACTGCCATAAATACATTTCAAGTATGTTATACAACTTTTATTTTATTCGTTACCAACATCCAGAACCTCTTATTGGAATACCCATTACTATCAATTTCACATTCTGTTTGATTAAAATGAAAATAAAAGTCTGGATTTCTGTGCATTCTTATTAATATGCAGTATACATATTGAAAGAAAATGTCTTCATGTGAATGTAATACATAAGAGGACAAGAAATACATAATTTTTCCATTCCAATTCATTATTCCTCGAGTTTCTACTCAAGTAATTTTTCTACAACCTATAATGGGTTCGCGTTTTGAATTTTACATCAGTTATTCTCACTGTACATTCCACAGGGTTTAAAATCACACGGCGGTTGATAAGAGGAATCTTATAAATTCACCAATAAACTGGGACTTGCTTACGTAGACTTTTTGAGAACAAAAACAAAAATATCACCTAGATTTCCATGGAAGGGAGGTCGAAGGGAGGTTAAGGACTGAAAGGACCAAAAAACCAAAATGTACTATCCTTGTGTTAAGGAATAGAAGAAGTGAACTAAATTTCAATTGGCTCATCGAAAAAATAAATAAAACTGAAAGGAAACATGAAATCAAAATGAGTTTACTTGATGAAATAAGTGACAAATAAAAACGGGTGATTGACTCAAAATGAAATGCTCATCTCTTTCGTTGTTAGGAAAAGTTGTGTCAAGGGAGCCAATCTTGGAGGACTGAACTAACTTCAACAGAAACTGGAAACAAGAAGCCTTGATTGGAAAACAGTACTTCAAGAAAAATTATTCTTTCGTCATAAATAATCACGCTAAATCGACAACTGTGCTAAATTGATAATTCTGAACGGCGATTTAAAATTACTGTAATGACTCGAAATGAAACTTGAAACTTGATTCTGTGACAAAAATATTTTTTTTGGAATTATCATTTTGTAATATTTTCAATTGTAAACATCAATCAAAATCAGATATTACCTGGACGAATTGCAACAATGTATATCGAATACTACCTAACAGTAATTTACTTTGTACCTGTCAAGTACCAATTATAATCGAAGTGATCGATATTGTGCACTCTTAAAGTTAGCGGCACTTTCAAAGGTCAAAAAAACCAATACATAGAAATGAACTGACAGCGAACTAGTCCACGTGAACTGTAGACTTGGCGGTTCGTATTAGATAATTTTTTCTAACCAAGTTTTATGATTGGCTGAAGAGTCATAAAAGTAATTTTCTTATCATAGTCAGTGGGCTATGCTTGAAGACTGGCAGTAAGAAATTTTCTGCGAAGATTCCTGCCCTGACGCCTGTCGGATTTAATCCAACGCTCTTCATGGTATTAGCCAGGGGAATAGTTGTTTTCTGATAGGTGTCAAGCCATTCAATCTACTGTGTAGGTATATCCGAGACTGGCTTGAACGTTTAAAGCTCATTTCTCTACATTTACCGTCAGTCTTCAACCATAGCCCACTGACTAATAAGAAAGTTTTTCTTCCTTATTCAGAGTAATCGGACAAATTTCGGATATGCAGTTGGTTAGTACCTCGTCCACTAGATGGAGTGACACTTTGTTGATCGCTCCAACTTAGAAAAAGGAATGAAATACTCTGAAATACTTCCGATTTTTAATTATGAAATATCATTGACTTTAGGTCGATGATGGCCACTATCTTGCACTGACGAATAGCTAATGAGTCCGAAACCGGTCTGCAAGTGTGCCCGTTCCAAAATTGAAGGTCGACTTTCTCAGTTGTGTTGCCAATTGCATATGCAGGAAATTTTCTGTGAAGATTCCTGCACTGACGCTTGTCGGATATAATTCAACGCCTTTCGTGGTATTAACCAGGGGAGTAGTTGTTTTATGATTTGCGTCAGTCCATTCAACCTACTGTGTAGGTATATCTGAGACTGGCTTGAACGTTTAAAGTTCACTTCTTTAGATTTCATAAAATTAAATTTGAAGTCATGGTACGTTGACAAATATAAATCGGAAATGCGGGGATGGTTATCGCCGTCGTATTCAGTTCAGGAACTTATCGCGATTTGAGTTTCGAAATTCGATATTGGTGCGGTTATAATTACCTAAATTTTTTGTTATCTGTTCAAAATGTGGCGTAATAACGAGTGTGATAGCAAAGCAGATTTTTTCCAGTGTAGTGAATCTAATAGCGATGGTGGACAATGCGAAAAAGTGAATAAGATTCGGATGCATTTGAGTATTGAAACACAGAGAGTATGTTTCAATGTATATAAGAATCTACATCTTAAGTTTGGTTTCGAGGGAAACAAACTATTACAAGCAACATCAGATTTGACTGAAATTCCCTTCTCAACTGTATGTAAAATAGTCAAAAACAAACCTTATGAAGGCAAACCTTTAGATGTTCATCTAATAAAATCATAAAAAAACAATATACGACTGTTACAAAGGCAATGAGATTCCTACAACTGAAATCATAAGGAAGAAATTGAATACTTCCGGTCATAACATGAGCTTCTGTGACAAAACTCTTCAGAATTGGATAAAGAAACTAGAATTTAGATTTAAAATAATAAACAAACGGCAATTAGTTACGGAAAGCAGAAGAATAGTGGAATTGCGTAACAAATACTTAGAACAATATAGACAAGAACAACGGCAAATTTTCTGTTTGGACGAAACTTGGTATGACACTCACGACACAGTTACAAAAGGATGGACTGATGGTTCGAGAATGTGTACGCCTAACATGCCTGCAAAGTAAGGATCGCGACTAATTGAGGACTGCGATGTTGACCATCATAAGAACATGAAAGCTAATATTTTATAGGAATGGTTTGAAAACACATTGATCCCAAATTTGGATGCGAATAGTGTAATAGTTCTTGACAACGCTTCCATCATTCGCGACAGCTCATCAAAGTACCGAATAAAAATTCGAGGAAAGATGAAATACGAAGTTTTTTAATGGATAACAATTTGTATTTTGAAGATTACTATACCAAAAACCAATTACTTGAAGTTTTACAGACAAAAACATTTGAAAAAGTGTATGCCCTTGAGAGTATTGCTGGAAACTATGGACACACCATACTGAGAGTTCGCCCCTATTTTTGTGTTTTCAATTCCATTGAGTTGATTTGGAAAAAATTGAAACAAAGCATCAGGCGTAAAAATAATTTTCCAAAATTTGATAAGAAGGTAATTAAAGAAAAAGTATCTAATATTACCGAAGAAGACTGGCAGAAAAGGATTATAAAAGTAATTTTAGTTGAAAAATAATATGGATATTGTACACTCCTATATCGATGGTGGAAATAAATTCATTATTGATTTAAATGACGACAGTGATAGTGAAACAGAGAATATGGAAGAAGAATTATCAGAAGCTTTCGAAGAAAGTTAGTGAAATGTTTTTGAAGCGATCGATATATATATATATATATATATATATATATATATATATATATATATATATATATATATATATATATATATATATATACCTGTTGGTTTCATCACTTCGGCTTCAACTTATCGATTAGGTTTATCTCTTGAAAACACTTAAAATGAGATCATCCTGTACAGAAATTAAATTCTTCCCACTGTTCGGAACACTTTTTACCACTCATAACGCTGACGCCGTTCCATATGTTATAAACTGAGTGAGAGGCCTCTGGTGAATAATGTTCGTCTACTAAAAAATGCTATACGGTACCTGATATCAAAAGCCTGCGGTCTGACGGGCCGTTTGAGTGACACTTGACAGTTCTATTCGCGGAGGAATTTCAATACCTCGTTAATCCTGGGGGAGTCGGATGCTGTTAACGAAGTCTACACGTCTTGAAGATGTGTTTCACCATCTGTGAAACACGGAATCTTGAGCAAATAAATTAAAGTTTTAATAGATTTCAGAAGGTGTGTTGTAGGTACCTGTTAATAGTTATTCAGTTGACATGATAGGACTTTAACGACTGAAATGTTTCGATCCGAATTTATCTCCTGGTATACGCTCCTGGTATACGTCTGCTTTCTGTCATTCAAAACACCAGTTATGTCGGTCTTTTTTATGTTATTTTTATTTTTGTGTGGCTGTGTTATTCATCTTTGGGGACATGGTAAATATGAATTTCTCATACTTTGTGGTTTGAAAACAAATTCCTCAGAAATTTTATGTTGAAAGCAAATAGAATCGTTTGCGCATTATGTTTTAATTGTGTAGGAAATAAGAATTTTATCCCGAATTTTTTAATTGCATCTTTTCAATTTTCTATCAAAAATTAATTCCTTTTGCTGCCTTCCTTCAAAAGTGAGTATGTTGATCGTGACTATTTTGGCTTATTAATTTGCTCACAATGGATTATTCATCTATATATGCGGGTATCTACATTTGAACTCAATTGTGAAAACGGTAGCTGTGCTGGTATTACAGCACAGTTGTCTACTGGCCAAAATGTGCATACTAATTTTTTTCTAAATTGAACAAAGTATGAAAGAAAATATAGTAGTATAATGAAATTATAATCAAAATATCAACATTACCATAATAATACAACAAAAGTTGTAAATATGTACAATTATAATGAGTTCGGCTGCGGATTTGATATGGAACGTGTAACTTATTAATGCTTAGTCAGATGCTAAAGTCCATCCATGCTAGGAATCTCACGTTAAATGGTACGATCTCTTTGATCCTTAGTTCGTACAAGTTTTGTCTTTTGACGGTTGTCGTTTGTATGGTCTTTTGAAGGTTGTACTAATATCAATTCCTGT
Source organism: Leptinotarsa decemlineata (assembly GCF_025532065.1). Lineage (NCBI taxonomy): Eukaryota > Metazoa > Arthropoda > Insecta > Coleoptera > Chrysomelidae > Leptinotarsa > Leptinotarsa decemlineata. The sequence continues at coordinate 9,999,740 of NW_027412537.1, read as the reverse complement.
TATCGATGGTAAAGTCCATCGATGGTAGGAATCTCACGTTAAATGGTACCACCTCGTTGATCCTTAGTTCGCACAAGTTTTGACTTTTGATGGTTGTCGTTTGTATGGTCTTTTGAAGGTTGTACTAATATCAATTCCAATGATTTTATTGGACCCCACATGACATATTTCTGTGTATCCTTTCCGAAGCTCTGGTCTATCAAATATATTCCTCACAGTCATGTGGGGCTGTGGAGAAACATTCTTTAGAGTCGTAGGGGGCTGTAGATAATCAATTATACCTCAGAGGCGTAGGGGACTGTGTGGCATGCTCAGTTTGTTAGAAACTCAAGTTTTTAAATTATGCACAAAATGGAAGTTCCAATATCAATTCCTGTTATCGATGGTAAAGTCCATCGATGGTAGGAATCTCACGTCAAATGGTACCACCTCGTTGATCCTTAGTTCATACAAGTTTCGACCTTTGACGGTGGTCGTTTGTATGGAGACGACAGTTGGTTAACATAAAAACTCATTTCAACTTTGTTCGAAATTGTTCAGGACGCGAAAAAGGATCTTGACCGCTTTACGCTTTAACAGCCGTCGTGAGACTTGTTACTGAAAATTAATATCGTTCATTTTGTTCGAAACTCTGTACTTACTCTTCGTTTGATACGGTCTAACTTTTAACGTGAAGTCATTTATTAGAATTTATGGGTTGTTCATCTGCAGAACAGTTACAAAGAATGGTACGGTAATGAGATAGACGGCTGGTGAACGTGTCTAAAGTTGAATGGGGTCAGACGAAGGAAGAAAGATCTCGTAAAAGGTGCGACTGAATTATCATCATCATTAAAGTAGGCCGTGTGAATAGAATTGCGAAGAGAAGTGAAATACCTAAAATGCCAAAAACGCACTTGATGTTCGGATTGAAATGAATATACTGAAGTATTTCTTAAATACCACGAAATACCTTTTCTTCCACTTCCTCAATTGTTGAGTGCTCACCAATTTCTGGTGAAGATCTCTCCTTTTGTACCGGTCATAACTTCTGCAGCGAAAATATCATTAGTCAGAAAGAGAAGAAATACTAAGTGGTCCCAGAAATACCCGGCCTGACCTACAGATGGTGGTAGTTATTTAAAAATATCACTGCTTTAGAAAGTATATAATCTATCAAGAATATGTTTCAAGTTTGAAGCCGCTGCGTTGTTTAGTATTAGTTTGGCAGCCATCAATAGCGAACGTTTTCGATGAATTTGTGGAAATAAGAAATTTGATCATTGTTATGCGGTACAATACTTTTATTCCAAAGGTCCCAGCCCAACCAATATGAAAGCTGAACTGAATTCTACTCTGGGTGAGTGAGATCCTGGGACGGTGAGCTCCTTTGTTTATAACAGTAAAATATTGGGTAGCAGAGTTTAAACGAGGCCGTACGAGCTACCAAGACGAGCATCGAAGAAACGATGAAGAAAATCCACAAAGCGTTACTTAATGATCGTCGACTGAAAGTGCGCTAACTAGCAGACTTGGTAGGCATTTCAAAAAGTACGGTATGTCGTAAATTATCTAAAAATTTTGACATTAGAAAGCTGTGTAAAATGGGTGCCGCGTTTGCTCACAATCGAGCAAAAACAGTGTCGTGAAGATGTTTCAATTAAGTGTTTAGCGAAGTTTTACAGCAACAAAGTAGAATTCTTGCATCTTTTCATAACCATGAATGAAATATGGGTCCATCACTTTACACCCGGACAAAAGAACAATCTAAACAGTGGACTCAAAAGGAAGAACTGGCTCCAAAGAAAGCGATGACGGTTTCTTCTGCAGGCAAGGTCATGGCATCGGGTTTTTGGGATGCGCGTGGATAATTTTCATTGACTATCTTTAAAAAGGTAAAACTATCAACGGCGAGTATTATGCGAACTTTTTGCAAAGTTTGAGTGATGAAATCAAGCACAAACAGCCGCACTTGGCTAAGAGAAAAGTGTTGTTTCATCATGACAATGCACCAGCTCACAAATCCTTTATCGCAATGACTAAAACTAACGAATTGAAGTTTGAATTGTTACCTCATGCACCCTATTCGCCAGATTCAGCCCCCTCGGATTATTTTCTGTTTCTGTTTCTTGAAAAAATAGCACAGTGGTTAAAGATTTTCCAATGATGAAGAAGTGATATCGGCAGTTAAAGGCTATTTTGAGGAGTAAGACAGTTTTTTATTTTCACTGCCTGAACCACTGTGTGCATGCTGTGGCCATGCATGCTGTTATTCCCTAACTGAATGGCATCTCACCGAGCCTATCAGCTGTCTCAACGGAACCTTCCAGATACCGGTCGCCCTCTCGTCGTAGCATCGCCTTGTCACGGTAATGCGGAGCTCTGTCGTGAGTGACCTTCTTTCCCTAGCTACTCGAAGGACTTTTATGGACAGAGTAAACTTAAAAATTCTTTCTGACGCTGAGTCTACAGAGGAGATTGATGTCGACCTTACGACTCCAACTGACCTCCCTGTAAATTTAGATCAGAAGCGAGAGTTTCTCAACTCTCCAACTCCTGATCCATTAACTGAATCTAAAAAAGGTTTGGTGGTGCAGCCAGGAAACGACTGAGTCGTCTCCCCAAGAGCGGGGTACCTAATGAAACCGCCCTGCACCAAATTCTTGAGCGACGTACGCAGAAGCTGTCTCAAGTGGAGGAACAAACCCCCCATGAGCAAACGTTTGCGCTCAAGTAATGATTCACCAAAACCAGAAGCGAAAAAGTCCTGCACGGTTGAATTTAAGGCATCGTCAGGTGTAGCTGATGTGGAAAACCCTCATATGGGAAGGTTGTCGCGGGTATCAAGGTGGGAATCTTGCACCTTGTCTATCCGACTACCTCATTAACGATGAAACAGCAGTTTCAGCAGAGTTTTTTTGGTTCGAGTGTGAATAGGTGTGAGTCACAATAAACCCTTGCGGGTTGCGTTGGATGGTTGAATAGACCCACTCACTCTGGACCTAACCTAACTCTATTCGCCAGATTTAGCCCCCTCGGATTATTTTTTGTTTTCAAACTTGAAAAAATGGCACAGTAGATTTTCCAACAATGAAGTGGTATCGACAGTTAGTGGCTATTTTGAGGAGTAAGACAGTTTCTTATTATGAAAATGGCATCGAATTTATTGAACATCGCTGGAAAAAGTTTAAGGAGGTTATGTTGAAAAATAAATAGATTTTTCCCAAAATTTTTGTTTTATTTTGTTGGGCTGGAACCACCTTCAAAGAACGAATTTTCAGAGCTCGGCGATCGAAAATATTCAACATTATATAACATGAAAGTAAATATGGACATTTGAAGACATCTGTGGGATCGAACCTTGCTTATCAGAGATAAACGAAGGTCTCCACGGTGATCTGTTTTTTTTAAGGGATTATCTCATTTTTCTACCATCTTTTTCATCTATTCCTGATATTTTACCTATTCCAACATCTTGTTCCGTTTACTATTTTGTATAGGTCCCTTGCTGGATGTATGCCATATTCTTCTGGACATAATTTGGGTTATTCATCAATTGTTTGCCCTTGTTGTATTGCATGCAGTTAAGGTCTTCGTTGTACAGCCCTATTTTGTTCAGTAGTCCCCTCAATGGACAGTGTCAAGTGAGTAGCCAACCTTCTAGTTGTTCTGTGCTGATTCCTATTTTGTTTAATCAGTTTTTCAGTTCTCTTCTTGAACGTTCCATTCATAAGGTTTTTCCCGTGTATGTTTCACCAGTACTCTTAATGTCTCTTATAGATACAGTTTCCAATTTGGAAGACTTAGTATCCCCACAGCTGGTTCTGGGCCTAAATATAGGATTAATGATCCATGCCTGGCACGCTCATCAGCTTTTTCGTTGCCTACGATTCCTGATTATCCTGGTTCAAAAGTTCAACCGCGAAGTTTGTATCGATGTTTAATATTCATTCCTCCACTTATTCCCAAATTTCTGTTTCGCCTTATCCCATGTTACCCGGTGAGTTTACCATTCTAAATTTACCCACCCTGTCTTCACCCGTTATTCAAAATGTAAATAAGGAAGATTCAAGACTGTTTTCCTCGCTCCCGTTATTTCCAAACATGCAAGTCTTTGAACCCTGCTTAATTTGTTAATAGCGAGCGTTTGTTTCATCTTTGACCACCAGACCATAGAGGGAATCTTTCACAAGTTTGTGCTTGAGAACTCATTAATGAAAGTCATTCATTTCTTGATGACGCTAACTTGGGAAAAGTAAAATCACGCTAAGTAAGGCCAATAATAACTTCACTGATTGATTATCTGGATCATTGTCTAGGTTACTGATATTAATGTTAGCGTAAACAGCATGCATTATAAAAAGAAGCTTTTAAGCCGCGACTAACAACTTTCAGTTCAAAGGGGAAGGGAGCCAGGCTTCAACCTGAATAAAATCAAAATGGATTTCGGCGACTAACAACTTCTACCTTATGCCGATGTCGAGCACAGATTTTATGAAGTTTCTCGCGTAGTTTCGTTTCGATGCCATTCGAAACCGTTTACTAGATAATGCTTTTCTAGCGACATCTACATGACCGTAATGACTCCTAACGATGCATGGGTGGATTTTAGTGAATGGTAGAGTCCTAGACTTCGAATTCACCCAATTCGAGTAGATGACTTAATAGTCTAACAATTTTTGTTTATATTATGTGGAACCGTCTCGTTTCTTGAGTAGTTTGTAAAAAATATTTTGGAGAAACAACACTTGAAAAACTCGTATGGTATTAGTAATTGGGAAATATGCAAGATAAAATATATGAACTTCAATGATCAGTACTAACCTGCCTCGTGGTTCTGTCTGTCATGAATATATGGGAATTCAGTTGTACTTGTTAATTTCTTCAAGTCTTCGGAAAATAAATAAAAACTTGATGACTTTATTGCGTTTTCCTTTCAATTTTTTTGTGACCAACCCAATGGTCTTTGCACTAGTTAATTTATGTCCTTTGTTGGGTGTTTGTCATATTCATTTGGACTTGATTTTGGTTGTCTATCTGTGTCGCTTTCATGAATTATCTATTTCTAAGATCTCTGTTGTACTATTTCATGGAGATATTCTCCAAATGATCAGTTCCAACGAGTGGTTCTGTAACTATTCTGAACCTGTCTGCATTGTTGCTTGTTTAATGATTCCCAGGTTTTTTTCAGCATTTTTTTTATTGCTCAACTCCGATTCCGATCTTCCACCAGTGTCTGCTCGTCTGTAATATTTGCTAAGACCGTAAATTAATGATCTTTGTGCACATCAGGCTACCAAGTATTTTCGCCTAAAAGACGAACGTGTATAGACCGAGAAGTAACTATAAGGGTTAGCTATAACGCAGATTCATCTCCAATATTCAATATTCAACCCAGATGGTTTCCCCATCATGTTGCAAGGATGGCTGCAAAGTTAGGCCCACTCTTGCATATCCCATCATAACAAGATGCTGAAGAAGAAGAATTAAATGTGCTTTCAATGTTGCTGTTGGTGATTCTTATCCCGGCCGGCATTCCCAAATGAGATAATATTTCCCCCCTGTCTAGTTTGTCAATAGTGGTTGCTTGTTTCTTTTGTGGTAACCAAATCACCATTTGTGTTTAAGCAATACATTATATCTAGTTTCAGCGTTTGTGTCTTTCTGTAGAAGCGTCTATGGGTAGCATCAGGGCTAGCCTCCTTTTGTTATTCTTTTCACAGAAGTTTTTGGTTTTAGGTCAATTTTGGATCTCAAACCACTCAGTACTTTAAAAAATTCAATAGTTGCCGGAATTACTCAGAGTTAATACTACTACTAATAGCAGAATGGATTTATATTAATGGAAAAAAGGTTTCTAGCTTTCTATTCATTCATCTATACACAAAACATTTGGAAAACTTCGTGAGGAAGGAAGAAAAAACAAGTTTTACCTTTTGTTTGAAAATGGTTGACAGTGTTTCATAGTGCATTTCACTAGTTTGAAATTTCATTTTCTAATTTGATAAAATATGAGTTGAAATCTCTGAAAGAACGAATATATGAAGTGGATAGCTGAAAATAACAATTATATTAGGCAAAATCAGAACCTGCTTTACATCTCGGAACACTATCCGTAGCAGCCTCACGAAAACCAGGCTACCAAACGCGGACTGCGATTCCAAAACTTGCATTTACCGAAAACCCTGCGAGTGCGAAGAATTATACATCGGTGAAACTAAGAGGCCATTGAAAGTCCGCATTGCCAAGCACAAGAGAAACATATAGCGAGAAGAAACCGGCAAATCGGGAATAGCAGAGTATGTTTAGGCTCATCAACATAACATTAAGTGGTCCTAAGCTGAGATCAATCACAGGGAGGAATACTGGTTTAAGAGGAAGTTCGAAGAAGCTGCAAAACTGGCAAAGTTATCGAAATGATTTTAACAAACCGTTTAAGTGCATATTTCGAAAAATTCAATCTTCTCCACAAACACCAATTTGGTTTTCGTGCAGGTAGAGCAACAGTGAACGCTGTCTGTCAAGTTGTCGCCGCGATCATAAAAGGATTTGAAGAAGGTAAACAAACTGTTTTAATTTTTTGTGGCCTCATGAAAGCTTTCGATTGTGTCTCTTATGACCTCCTCCTCGAAAAACTGGACCTGTACTTTCTTTTATTCATTCAAATTTGACCGGTAGAAAACAATATGTTTCTTCAAAGAGCGGCAAATCGGACACATACAGGAAAATCCACATGGTGTCCTACAGGGATCTGTCTTGGGACTACTCTTATTCATCATATATATTAAAGACCTTTTCTTTTACATATACCCCCATGATATGGTGTCATAAGCGGATGACGCTACCTATTTCTCATCACAAAAAAATATTGATAGTCTCCATACCACTATCAACCAAATTGAAGACAAAGCTCAAGCATTGAGAATCATTGCAAATGTTCCAGCATTCGACCACTGCCAACCGTTGTTCATGAAATATAATATGCCTTTGCCATCTTTATATATATATATATATATATATATATATATATATATATATATATATATATATATATATATATATATATATATATTATTGTATATTGGAAATACATTAGAATAACCAAAATTATGAAACACTCTCTCACAACCATGAATATAATACCAGATCTGGCGACTTATTGAAAATACCCAAATTTGTTTGAGAAAATCCAAAATGAATACTTTAAATTTGAATTTATATAATAAAATTCCGTCAAAATGAAGAAGTCTTAATTTTGAATCAGTTCAAAATCAGAATGAAACAATATTTGAAATCTAAATGTTGGAAGAATAGTTGTATATAATTATAATATATAAGAAGGAGAAGTTTGTTGTTAATCCTGGTATAGAATTCTTGTTGTAGATTTACGATATTGTTAGCCTTTTTTTAAAATTGTATGTTTATGCTATATTTATTATTGATTTATATTGATTTTAGGTAGGAGTCTACACTTTTGGCATTCCACATCAATCTTACAGCTCTTTTCTGAATAATGAAAACCATCTGCAATTGAGTTTTGCAACATACTCCCCAGAAACGAATTCCATACCTTAAATAAGAGTCAATAACTGCGAAATACGTCTATTTAGCGGCACTGCAAAACACATTAAAGCTAGCTTTTTATTGAGGGTTACAATGTGGTCGGCCAAAAATTTTGAACTGTGTCTGTTTTCAATCATCTTGTCTGCGTTCTTTGTTGTTTATGGTATGCTGACAATAAAGCAGCGGAATGATATTAATTTTGTTTTGGAAACATTAAATGACAGCAGATTGGAGTCGCACTAATTCTTTATTTTCTTTTTATATCTGAGCTTATAATATCGTGGAGATTACCTACATAAAGTCTTATCACGCCATAATATTGTGGTATCATCGGCGAATAGGGTAAATTTTCCTTCTATATCGATAGATGTTACCTTAGTTCCCTTCTTACTCTAGAAACCAATGAATGGCGCCGTGTGAAATGATTTCGTTGTCACCCGGTATAATATATCGAGATACCAATAATTTATTCCTCCAGTTCTCTTACCTGCGGTGTATCTTCTACGAAAAACGTCGCTACCTTCCGAAAAGGGTCTCACCACACACGCCGTTATTACGGAACCAAATGTAGACGTCGGCATTCCGAAACCAGGAATTATATCAAGAGAAGTTCCCGACAGCATCTGTCAACTCGCTGTCAAGCTTAATCTTCCTCGTTGTTTATGGACGACAAGACGTCGCGTCGTCTGGAGATTAGAGTTTTTGATTCGCCGAATTTTTCAGGAAGATCCTTTATATTGTCCTCTGGTTTTTTAAGGGCTGTCAAGGATAGCTAGACAGGTAATGGTTAAAAATGAACTAGAACTTTTTCTCGCATATTTGTTCTTGGAGTTCAAATCTATCGGAAATATCAGAACTTAGTCAAATGGTAAAACAAAAACCGAGTCTCAACTGTCTACCACAAATCTTTGCGGTTTGTTGTGCTTTTCTTTTGCGAAATTATTTTATTTCACCTATTTATAGTTTATCGTGCCTATCATAATTCCACTAAAAACACCTCTTTCACTGTTGAACAACTCAAAAAAGGGTAAGCACCAAAACAATAAACATAACCTCATTATTAGTCACATTCAGATGTGCTGATGTCTGTTAACCGTTTGATGTCAATTTGTTGTTCACACTAGCACCCTTGGGGAGAATGTTTTTCCTATCGTTGTAATTCATTCGGTTAAGTTCATCTATACTTATATTACAGATGTGAAAGTTTGTGAGGATGGATAAATGTATGTATTGTAACGAATATGAAGCCGCCCCTGACCGATATGTCGGCCAGCGAACAAACCTGACATCACCGCAAAAGGAATGCAGTCGGCAACCGCCGATTAAACTCTAGTTGAGTACCGAAACGACTATAGAATTCTAGAACGATCGTTACCGATATATAAGGCCGGCTTCTCGTCCAGAGAAGGCAGTTGAGTTCAGAAAATGAATCGAGCGGTTAAACAAGGAATTCAAATAGTGGAAATAAATTAGGCGTTAATTGCTAAGTGTTGTGAGTAAATTAGTTTGTGATAGTGAAATATTGTTAGAAATACATTTGTTGAAGACTGGTAATTTGTTACAGTATGTATGTATGTTTGTGGCACGCCTAAACGACTAAACATAAATTCAGCTTATACATTAGAATAACATAAAGGCTACAATTCATAAAGGTTTTGTGTAATTTTGGTCATAATACATTGATAAGTATTGAGTAAGTCGGAAAAATTGTCCATCTTAAATAGTTCTAAATAAAAGTTCGCGATATCATATATATACCTCTTATGTGGTAGCCACTATATGCAAAATACTGAACCATGAATACAATTAAATTTGATACTTTTTTCATAATGCACATTTTAGCATATCTGTCAAATTCTTATAAAAATTGATACAATTGTCATCTTAAGTATTTAATATACTCTAAGTAATTTGAACGAATCGTTTAAAAGTTTTCACGATAAGATTAACTTTACGCAACGCAGTAAGCCATTACGCATCGCGTCTACTGTAAGACGACGATGGACGATGCGAGGCGGTCTGAGCAATAAGGCGCCATCGCCGAGAACGCGACACGAACGCGAGCAGACGCGTGAGGACAAACGTCGTTGACGGTTGTGTTAGTTTTGCGAAATTTTTTATAGATAACATAATTCATTTCTCGAAGCTATTCATTACTTAAGTTGGCATATTTTTCCAGTTACTGTATTTTTTAAGTAAAAATATAAATTACTAGCTGCTGTACGTAAATACGTTCATTACATTCATCCCTCCTCACAAAATTTATGCATTTATAATATTAGTAGGAGTAGGATTAGTAGGATTACCTATGTATTTTATTTTAATCCTTTCAGTTTTTTTTTTGCTGATGGTATGAAGTATTATATAAGTGGGTACCTATTGAGTAACTGACACTCTTATATTAACGTACAGCCGAAGCTACTAAACTTAGAATCTTAAAATATGCAGGTAGGTTCTTTGTATAGCGTCAATAAGCACAAGAAAGAAAATCAGGAATTTCCACCCCCAAGGGGAAAAATAGTGGTTTGCAGATTGAATTGAATTTCGACAGTTTTGAAAATATTGTAACTATTTGTTTAAAATGGTCTGTCATGAAACTTAATGTGACAATGTAAATTCTACGCGGGCGAAGCTGCGGGCAATTACTAGTCGCCATATAGATTTTTTTGGACTTTTTGCTCGGGACTAGAAGTTTTCAGAAAGCATTTCAAAGCTCAGCTTTCAATACTTTATTCATAATAGTCATAATAAGTTTCAATACCTACATACAGTTTGTAATCTGCTAAATTACCTTATTCATAAATGAATAAATAAATATAAAATTTGGATTTTGGCTTTTATTGATGAAGTCTATATTATCCTTGCCGTTTCTGGAAATAATCTGAATACTATCGTTCGAAATGAAAGTGCTTTTGAGTAAACTTTTATGCATTCTAGTTATTTTCTTTCCAAAATTCCGAAAATTATGTATGTGCACATCTGTTTAAAAAAAAAACAGTTTAAAATCTGTTTTTCCGTTAATCAGCTGTCGCCCTCATACGAACGACAACTCTCAGAAGTTGAGAAACTTGTGCGAGCTAAGGACTAACGAGGTCTTACCTTTTAACGTGTGATTCCTAATTAATTAAACTCAATGCACTTAGATAACTTGAAATTAAAAAACTGTCCCTCCTGGCTAAGCCTTTTGATGTAAAAGTAAGTAACATAATACCGCCAATTACAAATCTGTACGAATAATGAAATTATAATGCTTTGCTGAGTTTTGTAACAATGCACTTTATAAGAATATTCGTTTTATTTTTAGAAATTCGAACTGGTTCTGAGAGATCAAAAGCGACTTTCTCCTTTTGTGATATCGAAGTGCGAATGTAGATGCGTGGACTCAAATCCCGATTGCAATATAAATATGTATAGAGTGTTCCAAGAAAATATACGCATCGCCACATAGTTACTGTTGAAGTAGTTGATGTTTGTGTTGAAATAATTTTGAAATAGTAATAAATAAATAAAATATTTATTAATCCTTTCAACTATTGTTAACAATAGATAGGATAAGTCAAAAACAGTGTCATTAAGTTTTAATTGACAAACAGGACGAAACAAGCACAATGATGACTAACATAGACTATGTAAAATACACTTCGATATCATCTCAAAATTGAAAAGTATAATTCAAATTCCTCAACAATATAGAAACATTCTCTGATAAGGAGTTCCCTAAGTCTTTACTTAAAAACCGCCGGGGATCCCGCGTATTTTATTTCCTTCGGAAGACAGTTAAAAAAACGGCAGCCTGCATTTTTTGTAATAGGAGTGTTTGGGCTTGTTCAATTTGATATCATTTTTATTTCTAGTGTAAGAATGTGAATCACTATTAATGGGAAATGAATGTTTGTTATTGAAAATATATGTTAATAGTTTCATTAAATAAATTGATGTAAACGTGAGGATCCGTTTAGTTTTGAAAACCTGTCTGCATGATTGGCGACTACTAATGTTGAAGATAAGCCTTATGATTCTTTTCTGAGCAACAAAAATTCTTGTTATGTCTGATGCCTGACCCCATACTACCTATAATATTGTAGGAAATTGTGGAATACACAAATGCATAGTAAACCTGTAATAATGAATCTGTGTTCAAAATATTTCTTAGTGTTGCCAAAATATAAAAGCTTTTGTTGATTTTTTTACATACTATTTGTATTTGATCCTCCCATGTTAGGTTACAATCTATGAGCGTTCCTAAGAAATTAGATGAAGTGGAGGTTTCAACATTATTATTATTGACTTCGAAGGTGAAATTAGAAAGTATTCCATGTTTTGTGTGAAACTCAATTATTACTGTCTTACTTTGATTCATTATTAGTGTATTCTGCATATAGTTATCCGCAAAATCTTTCAAAACTGAGTCAGTTTTTTGCTGTAGTCTTTGGCGATCAGTGTCAGACACCACAATAAAGGTGTCATCAGCATACATGAAAACTCTACCGTCCTTTATGTTATGATAATCGTTAGCTATGTTTTGTTATTTCATTTTATGAAAAATGGATGATTGCAAAACAGATTGAAATAGTTGGTTAGAACTAGGAATATAGAAAATCTACAAGGGCCACTGTGCGTATGTTTTTTCAACGAGAACCATTGTAATTGTAAAATTTTGCTGAGTGGGATACATAATGGGGAATGTTCCTCAATTTGGGTTATTACAGCAAATGCAAGTTTGAACAAAATACCTAAAGTTGAGTTTAATTCATGAGTTTTTCAAATTTTCTTCAAAAGTATTCAAATTGATGTTTCAAATGTTGGGTTTTAATTTTTAAAGGGATTTTTTTCTAATTCACATATTGGCAACAGCGCCTATATCAAGTTGAAATAATTAATACGTACCTAGATATTCTACTTTAAAAAAGGAAAATTATCTCAATAAATCAACAATTAAAGCAAACTATGAATTATAGTTCAATACCACCTCCACAAGTCACATAAACAACAGTTGTTTTGTTATTTATCTATATAGAGGATGATAGGTTAGGTGCACAAAATGTGATATGTCACAGAATGTCTCGGAACTCGGAACATAACTAAACAGAACAGCACGTCTCTGAAATATGTCATCTTTGTTTGTCTCATACAGGTAACAGATTCATTGTCCTTTATTAGCTATAACCGATGTTGCCAAATGATGAAATAGAAACGAATCCCTTTAAATGTGGAATGCATTATTTCATTTCTCTTTTTTAAGTATTCAAATAATTTTTTGAAGAAAAAGGTTGAAATGATAAGTTTAAAAAGTTTTCTTTATTCTATTCTATTTCAGTTCTAATTTTTCATTGGCTTTTCAAATGAACCAAACTCGGTGAGATTTTGATTCGATAACTTGAACATAGTTCGATGTGGTTGTCATCTTTCGGGATACAAGTTTGTATCATATCTTTCTTTTCTTCATTCGTGAAAACCATTTTTCGCCGAAAATTCAATGACTTGTTCAATAACAAAATGTCATTGAGTGTAATGAATTAAAAGTCAAATTTAGAAACATCAAAGTCAAAGTCTATTATGATATGAATTAATTTTTTCAATATCTCCAATTTTTCAAAAAAGAATGATAGTTTATGATACATCAGGAAGAATACAATTTAGCGCCCATAAGAAAAAATAAAGTTGATGATGGTGACCGGAACACGAAACGTCGGATAGCAAATTTGAAAACACCATTATGTAGCAGGGAAAAACTGGCGCAATGTGGAAGTGCATTTTATTTTCGAATCCTTCGAAAAATAAAGCCAGAAAAAAATTAAAACCACTTTCCGGATATCTCCGGAATTTCAGATTTTTCTCAACGGCATATTATTACTCAGGTAAATGCGCAACTTTGCCCCAATTCAACTATCTTCGTATCTCTCATAGTTTTCGAGATCCCAATGGTGAGGATCGAATTTGAAACACTTTGTATGCACTGTATATCTTTTCTTATTTGAGTTATATTATTTTTTGACGTGCAGATCGTTGGATCCCACAACTTAAGTTGGGATTTTGATTGCGTGCCTCCCTGTTACTGGGCTTGTTTTGTTGGTTGGCCTTTATTTGTATAAATGAAAAATATATAAACAAACGTATGAACCCCGAACCAGCTGTGGAGTTACCTGAATCCAGGTTACGAAATCTGATCAGGAAGTAGGACAATAAGAAAATAGTACTGGGGAAAACTTGGGAACGCACAAGAGAATACCTTTTTATATGTTTTATTTATTCTTCGTGACATTATAATTACTGTATTATCAATAGTAACACCACAAGACCTCAAAATTTTATCGAAAAATATCCACCTTTTAACGACAACTTTGTTATTTAGAAATAATATGAGTTGCCTTTAAAACCACAAATACCACGAAGACTATTCGTAGACATTATACATAATGCATTGATATATATAAAAATATCAGTTCTCAAGTTAAATGAATTTCATCAACTGAATAACGAATAATTTGAGAAAAAACACTTGTTTGAAAATATAATGAACAGAGTACGTGAATGACCAAACTCGTATTTGTCAACAATACTCGACCTACTTGACGCGACTAGATACATCACCAATACGTCGCGTATTCTTTTCGATTTCATTGAAGTTCAAAATGACGTTTCCATTCGAATTTAAATTATGATCTTGAGATTTCTGAATATTATTTGTAGGGATTTGTGATCTGTCGCCAATATCCAACAAATGAAAATTATTTCACTAGTTCGGACTTCCATTGTCTACTATATAAAATGATTTAAAATCCCTGAAACAACTAAAAAAGACGAATTAAAAATGAATAGCTGAAAATAACAATTATATTAAGTAAAAAACCTGAAATGAAATAATAGTGAAATAAAATACAAGTAAAAATAGAACAAAAAGTAAATAAAAGTAAAGAAATGAAAAAGAAAATAAAAATAAAAAGTTGAGAGGTTCCAAGCCACGTTAGTTCACGACGTTTCGATTGTTAGTATCTCTACGCTGGCTTGGCTGAATACGTTGTTGGACAACATGTATGCGGCTTCCTTGAATTTTCTCCTAAACCAATGTTCCTCTCTGTGTAAGATCTCAGCTTGAGACCACTCAATTATCCCAATAACTAACAAATTATGTCAGTGTGAAATAAATACAAAATCCAAATCGAGAATCGAGTGGTCGAACACTCGAGAACCGAGTAGCGAACACTCTAGAACCGTGTGAACCGGGTTTAATGCAAGGACAGAATTTCCGGTTGGTAACACGTGAGAGGAAACCGGATATTCTGTCCTTGCATTAAGCCCGGTTCACACGGCTCTAGAGTGTTCGCTATTCGGTTCTCGAGTGTTCGATTTGGATTTTGTATTTATTTCACACTGACATAATTTGTTAGTTATTGGGATAATTTGCTTCAGATCCAGTAACTCTATCCGTAAGAGCCTCAAGAAAACCAGGCCACCAAACGCGGACTGCGATTCCAAGAATTGCATTTACCGGATTCCCTGTGAGTGCGGAAAATCCTATATTGGTGAGGCCATTGAATGTTCGCATTGCCGAGCACAAGAAACACACACAGCGAGGGGAAACTAGCAAATCAGGAATAGCAGACCATGTTTGGACCCATCAACACAACATCGAGTGGTCCCAAGCTGAGATCTTACACAGAGAGGAACATTGGTTTAGGAGAAAATTCAAGGAAGCCGCATACATGTTGTCCAACAACGTATTCAACCAAGCCAGCATAGAAATACGCAACATATGGAAACTCATCATCAAGCAAAAAATGGCCAACTCCCGCCAAACGGTCATCTCCCACGGAACCAGTGAAGCGGAAAATGGAAAGCGGGGATAAGTGAAAGTACTCGAACGACCTATAAATAGTCATCTCTCGGAGGAATCAGTCCAGTCATTACCCGAAGACGATTGTAGATACTAATAATCGAAACGTCGTGAACTAACGTGGCTTGGAATCTCTCAACTTTTTATTTTCATTTTCTTTTTCATTTCTTTATTTTTATTTATTTTTTGTTTTATTTTTAGTTGTATTTCATTTCACTATTATTTCATTTCAGGTTTTTTGCTTAATATAATTGTTATTTTCAGCTATTTATTTTTGATTCGTCTTTTTTAGTTGTTTCAGGGATTTCAAATCATTTTATATAGTAGACAATGGAAATCCGAACTAGTGAAATAATTTTTGTTTGTTAGGTATTGGCGACAGATCACAAACCCCTACATATAAATGAATTGTAGGTATTCAAGAAGGAGTTTGAATTGGAGGATTGTTGTCCTATTTCGTGAGGTTATGTGAATCAGTGAAGTATGGCAATTCATCTTCCTATTCGGTCGATTTATATATTCATTTCAGTTGGTTATGGTCATCACGGTTAGGATCAAATGATTTTATAATCATAATATCAAATTGAAACTGTGAATTTCTGTAGAAGCATTGATGCAAAGTTTCAATAAATTGATGGATATAGCCCTTACTGAAACGGTCTATGTTTTTTACCACTTTTATAAAAGTGATAAAAAATACAGACACTTTCAATTCGCTTTTGTAAAAGTGAAAAAAACATAGAAAATTTCAATTACCTTTTATAAAAGTGGTAAAAACTTAGAGAGTTTCAATTCTTTTTTATTAAAGTGGTAAAAAACGTAGAAAGTTTCAATTCTCTTTTATAAAAATGGCAAAGTTTTAATATTCAGTCTCGCTTATTTTCGAATATTTGATTCCCAATTGTGAGAATGATGCACAACTAGGCTCAAGAGTAACGAATGATTTCATAAATAAACCATGAATGCCAGCTAGATATTGATTTCATAGACGTCAGTTTCATCACTGTTAGGAAGAAGCGTATCATCTCTGTAAAACCCTGTTTTGGTTGCCTAGCCTTCAATTTTTTCATCATTCAATCGGTTTGAAGAAAATAATCAATTTGATTTGGGCGATACACTTTTTAAGGGTCTATAAAAGGACTGTTATTGTACATTTTCATAATGTAATAAAAGTGGGCTATTTTGTTTTTCACAGATTCATTCGCCTTGCAGTCAAGTGGTTGAATAACAAGATAATAAATTGTTCAAAATGGGCCTTTTCTTTCCTGATTGG
Organism: Leptinotarsa decemlineata; assembly: GCF_025532065.1. Classification (NCBI taxonomy): domain Eukaryota; kingdom Metazoa; phylum Arthropoda; class Insecta; order Coleoptera; family Chrysomelidae; genus Leptinotarsa; species Leptinotarsa decemlineata. The sequence goes on along the minus strand of NW_027412537.1, from coordinate 9,983,091 downwards.
ATTTAATAGCATGTCAGATGTCTATCATTCATTTAATTGGTCGAGATATAAACAAGACACCTTTCTCTCCAATAATTATGCAAAGTACTTCATGAAACAAATGACCGACATTTAACAACCACTCGACTGTCAAAAACATTGACGGAGAGTGAGTTTTGTGTGCCACTATACTTATACAATGATAAGCTCTACAAGTTGCAGGTGACAAACGAGATGATAAAAATTCAGTTATAGTATTGATACGAAAACCAAGAAAGTTGTCGTCACATAAATTGTATTACTCAACATGTAAAATTTAAGACTACGTACAATTCTACGTCATTGTACAACTATGATGTAGCAAACTGTAAAACTATGTACAATGTGATTTGTCAAAGAGCAAGAAAAAGAGAGCAACAAAGTTTTGGAAAGTGTTCATTAATTTTTGTTTGAATGTTGTTCAAAACATGTGTTAACAGAAAAAAAGAATGAAATGTTGAAATATTTTATTAAAACAACGATAAAAATAAAATAAAAACAACAATAAAAATTAATTGACGCTCCGGGGCGACTTCATTGATTCCAGTGGCGCATTCGCTTTTTCAACTGCAGGAAAACCCGGAAAAACCTGCAGCACCACATCATCTGAAGATCTTAATCTAACAATATCCTCTCTCTTATAAAACAAAATGTAGGGTGTCTCCAGAGGCTCCAATAAATTCAATGCATCACCAGAACACTTCGTGACACGACTACCGTCAAACTTGAACCAACCCGTTTCTTCTTTGACCAAGGCGTAATAATGACCAAATTCAACGCCAGAACCACAGTGAACAATGACTGCATGAATATTATAATAGTGGTCTGCTAGGTTGAAATGTTCATCTATTTCGAACCTTCCAAAGAGTTTCTTGCTTCCGTTAGAGGTTTAGTTTTGTTTGAAAATCATCAGTGTTATTATTAGATTGACTGGAGCCTCAGCTATACTTGTTTCCTTATAACAGTCAGTTAGTTTGGCGCATGTTTAACAATACAGTCGATCATCACCTGTTAAAATTTCCATTTTCAGATGATTTAACAATAAGCTTTGCACGGACTGGTTATTAGTCGTATTCACAAAGTAAACCAGTGAGGATTTTTCCAGCAAAAGATTAATAAACACAAGATGAGATGGGTTGTACGGAATCATTCAGTCCAGAACGGTCAGGAGTATTGATTTTGCTATTGTTTTGCTCACGAAGAGTATTCAACAAGAACCCCAAGAATTCTCTTGTTGTCCTAACGAGTATCTAGTGGACTTCAAAGACTCCAGGAAATCGGTTGGAGGGAAAGATGATACCTTCTTAAGAAACTGCAGCTGCATGAACAGTTGTTTGAGTTTGATGTTGAAATTGATTATATTAAAAATAACCGGACTGAAATATTTGGATGGGTTGAAACAGAAAAAAAGGTTGAGCAAAACTGTTGTTTAATTCAAAAAAAAGGCTGTGAGTAGAATAATCGAAGTGATAAAATATACATAAAAAAGCAAAGCAAAAATAAGGAAAGATTTCAAACCAAGTTACTTCACAACGTTTCGATTATTAGTTTCATCAATAATCTTCTGGTGATACTTTAACACCTGCTAAAGAACTAGATATTTTTTTGAAAATATGCATGTCTTAAAAAATCATAGTCCCAAAAATAAATAATTGAGATATACAGTTACCCTTCCGAACCACTCAAAGGCATTAAGACCGTTGACAGAGCTCATTCAGTGGTGTGAATTTTAGCACCTTTTGTTGACCTTTTTCCTTCTGTCTTTCTGTATCGCATTACTCGAGTGGGCTCACCACTTACCATTAGCGTTACAATGGGAAGGACAAGCTGTATTTCGGATAAGTGATTAACTGCAGGATGGGTGATCCTCGATCCTTGTCAGAGGCGTACCCAAGATTTTTTTAGGGTAGTTCAACGTATGGAGGAATATTATTTAAATGAAATAAATTACGATCAAAGTTTACTGTGATAGTTATTATACTTTCAGAACAGGTTTGACTACTTGAATTGAACTCAATAGACAACAATAAACTTTGTCAGAGTGACTTTCAATGGTGCCAGTATTTGACAATTCAGTTATTTCAAACCAAATGTATTAATTACAACCATTGAGATCGTATAGTTTCAACAAATCTCTAAAGAGATTATTCACTAGGATGTGCTGAGACTTTAGGGGAGTAAAAAAGTGAAATAGCTATAGTTTTATCAACAGTAAAAGTTAGTTATTCCTGAATTGGTATATTTATGAGTACACCTTTTTTGAGCCATTCCAAAAATAATCGAAATAGATAGAAAAATTTATGAGAAAGGTTATTATGTAGTTTATTTTTAGTTCATTATATTCCTATTATTCTTTATATCACCACAAAAGGTCAACAGAATAAATGAATTTAATAAGATGAAGCAATTTTTCAAATATCTTGTTTATCAAACTATTGATGACAGGCTTTCGCAATAGTTGATTCATTCATTTCCATTTGATTTTCCCTGGAATAAAACATTGAATTATGCCAATTATTCACAAGAAAATGATCAGTTTGATGTTATATCCTGTAAAATGTATAATTCCTACATACCGCCTTTTGCCATAAAAGTAACGATATCGAAAAATACGATATGGAAAAATGAACTTATCATTACCCGAAATTACAATAAATAATAATAGTGATAAAATGACATTTTAAATTGATAGTTGTGAAGTGTTGAAAAAGTCAGAGAAAAGACCTTTCAAACTATGTTGGTATCCACATTCGTCTATTCCTGTAACTTCGAGACGTATTGCACACGCCTATACAGATAGAAAAGTAAATGAATTTGTTAACAAATAACGGGTATCACATAAACTGTTGCCAATTTGAATATGGCTAATGATACCTTGAGTTACGCTGAGAAATTTCGACTGGACTACTTGCACATCTAATATATAAAACAAATCCATGATAATAATTGAACGGTTTTCACAAACACTTTCATTACTTCCTCGGGAGCAAAATCAGTAATATCCATCAAGATCAAATCTTTCACAACGAAGCCGTAATGCAATTAGACTGTGGAATATTTCGAATCAATATAATGCAGATGAAGACAATATCGCTTGAGAGGAGCGCCAGTGTTACCAGGTCTACTGTGTTTGCATTAGATTTTCTGTATTGAATTTCGAGGTACTGTTCTACTGTTTGAAAGTTGAAATTCACTGCTATACTATAGCTTTCTCAAGCAAGTTTGCATCAACTACATTTGGATTATAACATTTTATAATCTAAAACCAGTAGTATGATCTATGGTTTGATCCGATAACTAATTCTAATGCAGTTTCAACTAGTCTTCTGATTAATGTAAGTTAAACTGGAAAAACAAAACATTTAAAGCACGCAAAAAAAATACAGAAAGGGTTTCCAGAATGGAAAAATACAATCAGCATTTGCTTCTATTTTTACAGTCTTCAGACACAATGAAGGAGTAGAAATGATTGTATTGATTTTTCCTCCTTGTAGTGTAGGATCTTTCTTTTTGGCAGCATATCATTATCATGTTTGACAAGAACCTCCTGATTGTTGAATTTTTGTAGGTCATATACTATGGACTACACAAATTATAGTGAAATCTTGTTCTTACCTTCGAACTTGAATTCATGAATGTCAAACAAGATAAATTTTCAGTTTCTCAACCCGTGAAGAACTCTGGTATTTAAAATTTGATGTTAATGTATAACAACTCACTTCTAATCTTAAAGACCATAGATGAATCCATAAGTTATTATTTGAAAAACCAGACAAATGAAGCTAGCATAGAATGATTCTGATAATAAATGTGTGGTTGGACACAAAAGAAAATCATCGTATTTTGGTTCATAAAATTAGTGCGGTTTCCTTGATTTCATCCTTAGTTTTAGCTCTTCTATATTTCTGGTATAAAATGGAACCAGTTTCTGCGCCGCTGAATAATTGATTTCATTACTTTCAGTAATGGTGTCGAGGTCCAGTAGTCCTCTGGAACGTGAGTGCCTTTTCTAGTCGCAATCGACTTCTGGTTTGGATTTTATGGGCGACGCAGAGGGTAGTTCACTCTCATAGTAGATTGAAACGGCTCTAAACTGCATTACCGAGTTGAATTATTACGAACACTTGTATTCGCTTTACCAATTTATAATCAGTGGTGTACATAGAGCTGAATAGATTTGGAAAATTGACGAGAATACAATCCCGCCGATTTGATTCAAATGCGCTTATAATCGAAGTAAAGGAATGGAATGATTTTCCTGTTTTTATGTAATATAATATGTTTTTATGTAATATTCGACTGAATGCCTTCCAAAACCCTCAAATTTCATGAAACATCAAACAACAGCCGTTGCCAATTCATGGCGTCATAAGTATTATGATCATAATATCCCTGAGTTGCCAGTCTTTCAAATTCGTAGAACTTTAAATAAATGTTTCTAGATGACGAAGGTGTCATCTACGTAAAGTAGCCACAAAGCTGCCGACTGTTTTATCTTCAAAACGTTACATGAAGTAGTTGGCTACCACTGGGCTGAGTGGACTTCCCATCGCCACGCCATCTAGTTACTCATAGAAGTTTTCCCTCCATTGGAAAAAACTCCTTGTGAGACATGCTCTGAAGAGTCCGACGATATAACTCGAAAACAAGTAGGCTTACTTCCTCAGAGAGTCTCCCAGTGGGACTTTTGTAAACAAGAACACAATTTCGAAGCTGACCAGAATACCCGTCAGCTCCAGAGTTAAGTTCCTAATTTTACCAACGAAGTCTGTCGAATCCTTGACGTAGGAGTTTGTATTTTCCACATGAGGCTAGAGGAGCGAGGCCAGATGCTTCGCCAGGTGATAGGCAAGCGAGCCTGAGGCACTGACTATTGGTCTCATTGGCATGTTGGGTTTGTTTATGTACCTTTGGAAGACCGTAGAGGCTTGGTGGAACGGCTTCAGTTCTGGGAATGGTTTTCGACAGTGAGGAAGATTCAAAGAGTTTTAACGTTCCTCAACCTTTATTGTGTTGGGTCCCGTTTAAGTTTGCGGTAGTATGAAGGTTCTTGTAGTTCTTCAATATAACAACAAATTTGTGGAAAGGAATACATCTGAACCACCAAGTGATCATCTTCAAGAGAAAGATTGATCACTTGGTGATTGAAACACGTGTCGAGGCGTTAAAAATAACGGTTTGGTGTTGGTATTAAACTCAAGTAATATTCATTACGTCACCAAAGGTCCAAAAAGTGCATCGCAGGCACTGTAATATTCTCATATTCTTTATAAATCGTCAACAAAGACTGTCTCTCTATAATATTGGGTATTTGCTACTGAAAGTATCTATGCGTCGACTATATGGTTTACCTATAAATGAATCGAACAAAGTAGCTTTGATTTCTGTTTCATTTTCTCGCATCGAAGAGAAGTCTTTGCGAATACTCACTCCTGATTCATCCGCCCTTGTGCTGGGTTGTTTTGATTCAATCACGTTGTAAACAGGAATACTGCTGATCGGGTATCAATCTGTCGATTTCTCCTGCTGCATAAAGAAATATCTATGCTTGTGTTCTTGTATTTTGGTAGTTTTGATTCAAACTGAGCCACTGGAACATGGAATCTTGTAAACACCGGCGGATGACAGAGACTCTCTTTTGGCATGGCCCATATGATAGTGCTTACTTGTAAATGGCCTTGAGCTGTGAACCCATTGACCTATAGAGATTGGTGTAGATGATACAGTTTTTCAAGGAGATGTCACCAGGATTTGTGATCCATCAAAATTCCCGGTGACTCGATCAACAAGGGTTTTCATCATAGCACGGGTTTGCCCTGGATGGTGGTTTGATATCTTCTTGATATACCGATCGATATGAAAAGTTTGCGATAGACTGTGTTACCTAGTTTTCCATCAGTTGACCAGTACATCCAGAAATGGTATATTCCCTCGTTGTCCTTTTCTGTGGTGGCTTGAGTGTGAGGCTGAATTGAGCTGATGTGGCATAGACTTGTTTCAATACTTGCTCCCCATGGCTCCAAGTAATAATAATAATAATAATAATATTTATTTACAAAAGAACAGTTTTTACATGATTATAGAATATGGAAAGTATTACATTGTAAACAAATATTTCAGAAATATATTTTCCCATATAGGCTCTTGAAGACCCTGTCCATGGGTATACTTAATCATACAAATACGCAACAATGAATACTACCTAAAAATATAAATACTGCTCATATTTCAGTATAATTTTTCTAATTTTTGAAAAGTAGAAATATTTCTAGTAATAACAGACACATACAAAGAAAAAAAAAACGAATAACTATAGTAATGGTTCCTTAATTTTCAATCTACTCGGAAAAGCATAGACATTGAACAATAACTAGAGCAAAGGAAAAAAAAAAAACTCATTGTAAAAAATGGGATGAATCATTCAAGAGAATCAATCAGTTCATGGAAAATATGTCTATTTTCTGAAAGTCCCCATTTTTTGAGTTCCCTCTTCAAACTGTATTTGTTATGGATCGCTTTAAGAGAATTTGGCATTATGTTGTACAATTTTGGTCCTAAATACGTAAAACATTTCTGACCTACTGCTTTATTTGCCTTGGGTATGGCAAAATCGGACGATATTAAGGCCCTTGTATTGAATGGATGACTTAATTTACTTGTATACTGTTTACGCTGAAGGATAAAAAATATTGCCGTTTTGGAAAACAACTGTCTGATGTCAAGAATTTGTAACTCGATATATAATGAATCAGAAGAAAATCGAAGTGATTTGCGATATATTATTTTCAAGATTCGTTTTTGCACATTTTCAAGGGTTTTGACAATTGTTTTGTTTGCTCCACCCCAACCAAGTATTCCATATTGCAGCAAAGATTCCACTAGTGCATAATAGAGGATCCTGAGTTGTGCAACAGAAAGTATTTTTCGTAATTTATAAAACTTGAACATTAGTCCTCGGAGTTTATTTTTCAACTTTTCGATGTGTATATCCCATCTCAATACCGAATCTATAAAAATACCTAGATACTTTACTGACAGTACTAGTTTGACATCTTGGTTATTAATTTTTATTGACTCATATGGGGGTAAGTACTTCTCATATGATGTAAAACAGATAACATTTGTTTTACTGAGATTTACTGTAAGCAAATTCTCTTTAAACCACTCTATTATCTGTTTCAGGTCTCTTTCTGCCGCATCTTTCACATTCAACCAGTTTTTGTCCTCATATATGATGACAGTATCATCAGCGAACGATATTATAGAACCACAAGTATTTAGGCTAAGGAGCTCGTTTATGTAAATATTAAAAAGTATCGGTCCAAGTACAGTGCCCTGTGGGACACCGCAAATTATTCTTTTTTCATCACTAATTACATCGCTAATTTTTACTCTCTGTTTTCTGTTACTCAAGTAATCTCTGAAAAGATCAAGGGCAACTCCTCTTATGCCTATTTTTTCCAACTTTTCCAACAAAAGCCCATGACTCAAAGTATCAAAAGCCTTTGTAAGATCCACAAAAACTCCAAGACATGCTTTTTTCTTATCTACATTTTCATATATCCTACTTATAACATCAGCTATGGCATCCTGGGTTGATATACTTTCTCTGAATCCATACTGTTTGGGAGAAATAATTTTGTGTTTATTTACATAGTTCATCAGTCGAATTTTTATAATTTTTTCCAATAATTTTGCTATAGACGATGTTAAGCATATCGGGCGGTAGTTAGAGGCATTAAGCCTATCTCCAGATTTGAAAATAGGTTTAATATATCCCATCTTCAGAGCAGATGGAAATTTTCCTTTTTCCATACACTTATTGAAAATATGGCACAAAGGTCTTGCAATATATTCAACTGTTAATTTCAGATATTCATTCTTGATTTCATCTGGTCCTGGTGATTTTTTATTTTTAAGGTCACCGATAACTTTGGTGATTTCATTGACATCAGTTGATGCAAGATATATAGAATTTGCATAGTAGCAGGAGTTCTGTCGTAGCTTACGATTGTGCAGTTGTGGGGCAAGGTGTTGACCTATTTCACTGAAAAATATATTAAACGTATTTGCAATGTCATAGGGGTCGGTGACTTCAGCACCATTTTCGTCAATGACTTTATTTATAGCTGGATCATTCTTTTGCTTTAGGTTTGATACAATTTCCTTGGTTACTTTCCACAGGTTATCCGTAGAATCCCGGTTCTCTTCGATTTTATTTCTATAGTAACTATTTTTTGCTTTCTTTAGTAATTTGTTGAGTTTATTCTTGAAATCAAAATATTCTTTTTTTCTCTCGTCATTTGGCTGTTTGATGTATAGCTTATATAGTTTGTCTCTTGTTTTTATCAACTTAACTAATCCTGCTGTAATCCATTCATTCTTTTTTTTAATTTTTTTCATTGTGAAAGTTGTAGTGCTCTTTTTTATTACATTTATAAATTTAGTAAGAAACCTATTCATCGCTATATCAGGGTCTTCACATCTGTATATTGCCTCCCAATTCTCGGTTGTGATATAGCCCAAGATTTTATTCTGGTCAACTTTTTTCATTGTTTCTTTATTTGGATTATTTTTAGTTTCTAACGGTATATTTTTCACTTCAGCTACAATTGGAAAGTGGTCCGTTATTAGATTCATAAGGACACCCGATTTAATTTCATTAACATTGGGATTTTTATTTCTAACGAACATGTGATCTATACATGTTGCTGAGTTATCAGTAATTCTAGTATTACTATTGATTAGGGAAATAAAACCATTTTCTGCCAGTACATTTAGATACTTTTCAGTACACTCATCAGTGCTCAATTTATTTTCTCCAATATCTATATTAATATCACCTGTTATAAAATATAAATCAATTTTGTTGTAATCAGCTGTGGATAAATATTCTTCTAATGAATTCACAAACTCCATTTCATGACTAGACGGTGACCTGTATATACTGACTATCGCAATTTTTTTTTTCTTGATGGTAATTTCGAGATATATTGCATTGGAGGTACCTATTTTAATACAGTTGTAACGATACGGTAGTTCTTTTTTAATATATATCAGTATTCCATCGTTTTGATTATTTCTTTCATGTGTGTGAATTATTTCATAATTCTCAATGTTATAAAAATTTTTTTCAAGTATTTTCCAGGTTTCTGTAAGTATCATGCAACTAAAAAAATCCTGAACCTGAGAAATGTACACTTCAAATTCCTGAAAGTTTTTTTGTATGCTACGTATATTGTTATGGTAAATTGCAAAATTATTACATTCATCTGATAGATGGAAGGTTTCTTTAAAATTTTCAACAGAATCTATCACATAATTAGAGACGGGAGTATTATCGTAATCCCTCACAAACTGATTCATCCTATTACTTATACACAATTGAAATGGACTAGTTTTTCTCAAGCAGAATGGGTAAATGAAAGTAATAAGTAAATAGTAATAAGGGTCATCAACGTAGCACAACCAACGGGTTTCAATGAAGTGGTGATGAGCGCTTTCTTCTCGAAGTCTTCCATGTAGAAATTCACAACCTCAAGACTATGAGAACTTACCATGACGACTCCATTCTATGTGTGTAATATTTTATTGAGAAGGTTTAAAATCAGATGATAATATAAATAACAGCTTTCCTTGCCACAATCTAGAAACAGAGTCGTTTATTGATGTGTCTTCGATAATGTGTGCTGATGTTACTGAAGGAAAACAACCCTTCGAAACCCTGCAAATGTTTGGCTTCAGTAACCAATTGCTCATAGAAAAGAAATGTAAAAATTGATAGAAATGGATCCGTACACAGAGGAATTACGAAAAACTCACCATGGAGGAAGAGCAGAAAGTAAAAGAATTTATAATCGTCATGAAGTTTTCGGCATTTACCATGTGAATGTGGAAAGTTCCATATCAATGAAACCAAAAGGTCGTCGAAAATTTTTGTTAGCGAACAAATAAACAATCAGCGAAGAGTAACCAGATAATCAAGAATAGTGGAATATGTTTGGACTAAACTACATCGATAATGAATTGTCAAAAATGTCTCCCTGATTCGGTGCTGTATTTGGTTTTCTTCTTTGTTACTTGCGAAAATTTGACAGATTTAGCGGTACATCAGATATCTACCATATACTGATGAGGAACCAATACTCCAAAACCGACCTGTAGGTGGCTATTCGATTTTGTTCAAGGAAATCTCGCTTATGGACGATGAAGCATTTTCCAATATGACCTCAGTTGGGAAATCTCCACAAATATCTGTCAATTATAAACTAGTAGTCGATTTGAAAAAATCGCAATCCATAGTATATGAATGAGAAGTAAATTGGATCAAATTCAGACTGTATATGGTTTCATATCGATTTGCAAACAAAAAGTATTCGTCCAACTTTCAACTTGACTTTTCTGTCATTTCATTTCTTCTAATATTCGTTTGGTATGGTCGATACATTTTTGCCTTGAAATTAAATCTAGAATCAGGCTACTTGCTTTGTGCCAAGTAATGTCTTTTTCACGAATTCCACCCTAGCAAAAACTTGTCACTCGGTAGACCATAACGGAGCTACATAAACAAAGAAATCCAATTTCTGTTTTATACATTTAGTGAGCCAGCTCGGCACAACACGGCTCTTACTCATTTCACTTCTTTGTTGTATCTGTAAATCGTCAAGACATTCACCTGGTATACGGCATTGACCGAGAAAACGTCTGCAATTCAGGATTTTATAACAAACTTTATAGTCCTCCCTAGTCGGTAGAGAACCTGCACGTATTTCTTATGTTTCCTGCGATGAAACATCCCAAACTGTACTCTGTTGAAAATTTAATACCATGAGAGGGAGTCTCTGTAAAATTATGAGACATTCTTAGAAGACAAAATAATCAGTTATAACTTTGTTATTATCTAAGCGAAAGGAATCTACTCGCACAATTTCCAGTAGTTGGCTAGACACCGTTCTTTATTTATTTCTATAAATAGAAATGGACATAAAATGCTTCATTGTAGCACCTCACTTGGATGTACAATTAATTTTTTCAACTCTTCCGTTCCATTTTCACTCTTCCGTATATACAAAGAATAAACAATGTCAATGTTATCTCTAAAGATACATTTATAAAAACCTTCTTTCTAAATATAAACAATCTAATTACCTTCCTAAAGATAGATTATAGGGTAATTTCAGTCCGGCGTGAACTCTACACGTTGAAAGCGTTTGTGAGATATTATTCGAGAACCTGCTCATACTTTGTGTTCTCTCTTTTGATATTTATATTCTCGTGCGTTTATCTAATGACTCGAGGTATAGAATTATGCATATTATCCGTGGACAATATATCAGAAACGTTGGATAATGAATCTCCGTTATAACTTCGTTCGTAAATCAGGTGATCAGTATATCAAATAAAATCAAGTAAATCAACTTGGAACAGCGTTTCTTCAACGTATTTGATCGGTAAAATGATAATCATAAAGTCATTCAGCGCTTTTTCAGTGTTCGTACGTTGTGGTCCTTCGAGACGGATGGTATGTCTCGTCAGTGAGAATCGGCTTCCAGCGATATTTATCTGAAAAAAAAATGTCTCAGTGGGAAAAGAAAACTTCTTCTTTCAGGAGAATTATGCATTGATTTTAATAAGATAAATTTTCCTCAATTTATCAAGAAAATTTTGAAAACATGGGTAAAACAACAACCTAATGTGAATAGAAACTGGCAAAAAAAACAGAGTTTTGAATTCCGCCAGAAGAGTAATTTCGAAAAATTTGGGATTGTATAGTGATACATTGAGCGGTTCAGAAGTTATGCAAAAAATATCGTCGATCGTCCCTAATTTTAAATGAAAACTCACTAATAAAATAGTGTTTTGTTGTAAAGATGATTTCAAAATGTGGTTTTGTCATTATCAAATAATAAGTTGACCGCAATCTTTTTTATACTACTAGTTGAATCGATAGGTTTAGATTTTTACAAATGGAATCATCAATATTTTATTCAATATGTGATATTTTCTTGAAGAAATCTTTTTAAAAGTATGAGAAGAATTTAAAGATTGTCATTTGGTGAATCTTGATACAATTCAAAGGTGAATTTTGAAAATAATACTTCACAAAGGCCGAACATACTCAAGTGACAGTGTTTTTAGAGACACTCAGGGCCCTGAAATTAAACAATTATTCTGTATGAATATTCTAAATAATATTCAAAAAAGAAATAGGGATAATTCTGTGATCGCCCCTCGTTGTGAGAAAACGAATGGACAGAGAAATGCATGTTACTTGGGACCATGACTGTGGTAGACTAAAAGGTGTTGAAGACACCATCCTGGCAAGCCATGATGAACCCCTCAGTTTCCGACTTCAGCCCACTCGACCTGAGGAAAGAAAAGGCAGGCGCTTTGATAAGCCAAGGTCTCCAATGTTATTGAAGAAGACCCCATGCATTGACTTATCATTGTTTTTCCGCAGAAGTGAGGTGATCTCTGCGGTTTTTATATGGGCTTTTTGATGAACGGGTCACCTCGTTTAGGTCAGCTGCCCTGAAGAGAAATGTTGCAATTCCTGCTCTCTCATGGTCACGGACCATGCAGAGAAGGGGAACCGAACTCCTAACGAATTTACAGGCTACATCTAGTACCATTCTGTCATGTAGGCACTCCAAACTGAAAAGTCCACGGCCTCCCTGTTGTCGGGGGAAGTAAAACCGTGGAACGAACGATTTGGGATGCAAACTACTATAGAGATTCATTATTTTTCGGGTCTTTACGTCGAGTTGATACAGCTCCTCCCGAGTCAACTTCATTACTCCAAACGAGTAGAGAAATATTGGAACGGCAAGCATATTAGTTGCAGCAATTTTTTTTCCTCCCGACTGTTCCGATGAACAGATCTGTCGAAGTTTGTTCTGATACTTGCCGCGGAGAAAGTTCTTCACTGCCGTTGCCTCTTGTGAGTGGCGTTGTTCCACCCCGAGGTAAGTATACGTCTCTCCGGCATCCAGATAGGATTCCATCCATCTGAAAATGAATTCCAGAGTGGATCTGTATCTGTAGAGTAAGGAGGGTGAGTGTAAGCCCACGCACTTAGGCCACATGTGACCCATTGTACATCCTCCCGAGGAGTTGTCCTCCTAGGTCGTCGTCCATCCTGTCTTTTCCAGGAAGGTGGACAGGTCGCTGGGAGACATCTCCTTTATATCGGCAGGTGTAGGCCAAGACTCGCCGAACACACACTCTCTTATTGACGATAACTCCGGGCACTCGCACAGGACATGCCAGACAGTCTCATCTTCCTGTTCACAAATCTTGCATAGAGGTGTGTCCACTAGCCCCATATTACGGAGGTGTTTCCTTAGTTGACAGTGGCCATTCAGAAATCCTACTGTAAGGCGTAGATTTTTCCTGGTCATCGCCAGATATTTCTTCGGCGCCAGCTTCCCAGGGTCGCCCAAGGTGATTCTGGCAAGATTACATCCTTTGATTCCATCCCATCTCTTTAAGGATAGAGCATGGGTGTAACATTTGACTAGTTCCGCAATTGTCGAAGTCATCAGGCCGTGAGTGCCACTGGGTCCTAAAATTCTTAGTCCAGCCATTTCCCTGGCTAAAGAGTCGGCAATGCGATTACCTTTACTCCTGTCGTGCCCTTATATCCACCTCAGGATAATGTTATTATCTACCGAGGCTCTGGCTAAATCTTGGTGGCACTCTAGTACTAGCCCTGAGGTAACACGTTGTCTGTTCAAGGCTAATAATGATTGTCTGCTATCATTGCAGATTGTTATGTTTTTGCCAGAAATTCTTTTCTTGGTTATTTATTTTGTGGCGATTGAGATACAAGCCAGTTCTGTTTGGACCACGCTGGTATTTCTTCCCATTCCCCACTTAATCCTTAGGCTTAGAGATCTGGAGTACACTCCACATCCTGAGCCTTCTTTGGTTTTTGAGCTGTCTGTATAAATCCGTATTGCATTTATAGCATCTGACTCTGTGTTCTGCTTGATTTGTATTTTGTAGGGTTTATTAAACACAAACCTGGTTTCAATTGCATCACTTATTGCCTGCAGCTGAGGTTGCGCAGTAAGCGCTTCCCGCCATAGGCCCAGCCTCAATTGACCCATTCCTACTTCGAGGTTTACACCAGCCGTGCGCAATCGTACCATGGCCATTAACGCAACCTCCTTAACGTACAGATCCAGAGGGGTCAGACCCGTGATTAATTCCATTGCCGCGGTTGGTGTTGTTCTCATGGCTTCTGTGATGTTTAAACAAGCCAGTCGCTGTATTTGATATAATTTTTGGATGGCCGTTGCTTGTAGAACTTACGGTCCCCATGTAATGGCTCCATACGTTAACATAGGTCTCATTATTGCAGTGTAGATCCAGGCGACCACACGGGGTGAAAGACCCCATGCGCGTCCCAGAGTGGATGTTGAATTTATCAAACCTGAAAAGAAGGGACTTTTATAACGACAGTTTTTTCAGAAGATTAATAAATTGTTTTCGAATTTTTATTCAACCAACATTGGAGAAGAGATTTTATTCAAATTGTTACCTGATAATGAAAAAACTCTATTTTAAAAACATTTTCACAAAACAGATTTTTTAAATGAATTTTCATTGAAATCTGGTACGGTTATGACTCAAACGATGAAAAAGTAAAAGGCAAAGAGCTCTTTTCTTCAAAAAAAGGAATCTCTTTTCAAAAATTCGCCCCTTTCATTTAATTTTGTTAACAACTTCTCTCCATCTCGAACTTCTGAAGGAAGCTCAAAGTGACACACACTGTATATACATGACACTGTTACAACAAAATATTCATTCTAATATATTAATTTCGAAATCGGTAAGATTTTCGAAATGCATTTCGGACTTTGAGTTTTCCAAACTGAACTTACACGGACCCATTATATGGAAATTGTTCTATATGATGATTGGCGCTTTTATTACGTTCTAAAAGATTAGCGTGCATTTTTATAGCGGGTCGTTCACCGAACATATCGCCGTCTCATAAAGTAACGATTGTTTATTCCAACTAACCGACATACATTTTCATTGCAGGTCATGTACAGAAGATGCGTTTCGACAAGATGGAGATAAAGACCCCGTCTTTATTGCTGTAGCTACACACATCAACTCAGCACAATAGATTTCCGATGAAAACGCCAAAGATGACGTAGAGTTAAGAAGAATAATAAAGGAAAACGAGTTTTCCTTACTTGGGTGTCCATCGATATATCGATATTTAAGATACATTTACGAGCGTAGCCAGTATAATGGCCAGCTTTTCAGCAATTATCGCATTGCTATCGTTCTGCTTAGTCAACCTAGACTGTGATGCTTCCCTGCAACGTAGACAACGAAAAACTCAAGTGTTTTCTCCTTTAACCTCTTCCAGGGCCAATCCGAAGCCCAACATAATTTTAATTCTGACTGACGACCAAGACGTCGAGCTCGGTTCTTTGAATTTCATGCCGAAAACCTTGACTAGCATCCGGGACCAAGGTGCAGAATTTAGGCACGCCTACGTGACCACTCCCATGTGCTGTCCTTCGAGGTCATCGCTGCTGACAGGGATGTACATGCACAATCATCAGGTTTTTACCAACAACGACAATTGCTCAAGTGCGCAATGGCAAGCCACCCACGAAACCAGATCGTTTGCGACGTATCTCTCGAATGCCGGATATAGGACGGGTGAGTTATGATGTTTTCTTAATAGCTGATAACCGAAACGTTAACCTCATCTACAGCAAGCGCCAAACGTGATGGCGAGCCCGCCCCCATGCACACAAATTCATTTTCAATATAACCCCCCACTACAGCTCTTGCAAGTCATACAAATGCTCTTCACAGAGGCGTATCGTTACTTGCCCTCCAATGCTGTTGGCGTTTGGCATTGTCTGAATAATATTTGTGTTGTTTCTGAAAAAATGTCATCGCATAACAAAAAACCAGTCAGCAAGAGTGTATAATTATACAGTGTGTAACAACGAAAACTTAACAGAGCCGTTTTTGAATATAAAAAGAAAGATTTTTAAAAAAAGCTGGGACACGTCAATTTCTAATTAAAGGGGGACACCTTTCAGACTAATCAGATTTTTTGTAGTTTCCACCCCTTCGGAGAGGTGCGTCCGACGACCCTTATTTAGATAGGGAAAGTAGGTCGAGTGGCACCTTGTTTCAAAGGTCTTTCGAATACCTTCACATCTCTGTTAAAAGAAAATTTTTGTAACAATTAGTTTTCGAAATAATTTGAAGATTTAAAGGTATTTTTATTGAGTTCAACTCTTTTTAAAATGAATCAAATTGTTTTCAAGGTACAATTTACGTTCAGAACTTTCATAAAAAAAACATTTTGCTTTTTATGAGAACCTGCTAATACGTGTCCATTTGATTTCGTAAAAAAGTGAGAATTATTTGTATATTACGAGGAGATTTTTTCGGGGGATAGGGTTGGTTACCACCCTCACATTTTAGGTAAATTGAGTGGCACCTCCTTATGAAGGTTGCCTTTTGACGTGGATATTTTATGCTTCTGATAAAAAAGTGAATCATACTAAAAACTTACCTACACAACGAATATAACCTGCTGATTTCCTTGAAAGCTGATGACACAGAAAAGTTTAAAAAACTGTTTTAGGGTTAATGAATCCCAATAATTGTTTTTAAAGCGCACACAAAAAAAGTAACACCTAATAAGGGTAACTCCCATAGGAAATTTAGAGTAAATGTTCAAAATGTGCGCCATTTTGCTCCATGCAACAATAAAGATTTTGTTCGAATTTTGCTCTTACATTATTCAACATCTCAGGAGTTATAGCTCGGCATTCATCAATAATTCTACAACGTAATTCATCCAAATTGGCTGGCTGTGTAGCATAAACTTTAGACTTTAAATATCCCCACAAAAAGTAGTCCAGTGATGTTAAATCTGGTGATCGTGCTGGCCATTTAGTTGGACCTCTTCTGCCAATCCATTGTCCTTCAAAATGATTATTCAAAAAATTTCAAACCTGCTGGGCATAATGGGGTGGTGCACCGTCTTGTTGAAAATGGATAAATTCATCTTGACATCTTGGATCCTGTTCAATTATTTCAACTATACGAAGTTGTATTGCCTCTTCAAGAAGTTGTAAATAAGAATCACTGGTTAAATTTCCATCAATGAAAAATGTACCTATAATATGATTGCCTAATATTCCGGCCCAGACATTCAACTTTTGGGGATGTTGGGTATGTATTTTTGCGTATTGTCTTGGGTTGTCATCCGACCAATAACGGCAATTGTGACGGTTCACGCAACCATTTAAATAAAATGAGCTTCAGTTCGAAAAACAGATGTTATAAAGCAGCTCGGGATTTTGCATTAATCTCTCACTCATGCCCTCACAAAACTCCTGTCTTCGGTCAAAATCATCCTCATTGAGTTCATGTACAAGTTTAATTTTGTAAGGGTGTAATTTGTGGTTTTTAAGGATTCTCCATGCGCTTATATGACTTATTCCGACCATTGCATAAACCTTTACTACTTAACCTGGGATTGGCGATGACTTGACTAATCAGTCCAATTGCATTATCGTCATTCACTACCCTTTTCTGAACATTTCTTTTCATATTTAAAACCAATCCTGTCTCCCTGAATTGTTTGACCAATTTCAGAACGTGATTTCTGCTTAGGTGTTTATCAGGGTTGTGCTCGTTAAATAATATTGATGTTCTATTAGCAGTTTGGTCGTTGCCAAAAAATAAAACAATAACTGAAACCCTTTCAGCAGTAGTGTAAGGCATTTTTAAACAAATAACAATACACGACCCGTTTAAACAAAACAATCGAATGATGTACTAATGAAAACAGGAAGAAGAGGAGTGGGTATTGATTTTAAAAAAGAGATTTTATTTAACAAAAAACTGATAAGAAGAACTGCTCGAAATTTTTTTTATTGAGGCATACAAGTTACCGAGTGGTCTGCCTAATGTATTATTAACATGGCAATTTTAACTTCAAATTATCTCGAAAACTAATCGTTACAAAAATTTTCTTTTAACAAGTTGTAAAGGTATTCGAAAGACCTTTAAAACAAGGTGCCACTCGACCTACTTTTCCTATCTAAATAAGGGTCGTCGGACGCACCCCTCCGAGGGGGTGCGTACTACAAAAAAATCTGATTAGTCTGAAAGGTCACCCCCTCTAATTAGAAATCGAAGTGTCCGAGTTTTTTTTTAAATCTTACTTTTTATATTCAAAAACGGCTCTGTTAAGTTTTCGTTGTTACACACTGTTTACCATTTTAATAATACTAGGTTAGGTTAGGTCTCAAGTGAGTGGGTCTATTCGACCCTCCACCGCAACCCGCAAGGGTTTATTGTGGCTCCCCCCATTCACACTCGGACAAATAAACCCAGCTTCCTAACGAAGCCGATTAGTTTGTATGGTGAGTGGTCTTTCAGGTCAGATGGTGAGAGTATGGCTCTCCCGAACTCTAAGAACCTGATTCGGTCCCCAACGGGGCAAAATCATTTGAATCATCATATGCAGAGACTGCATATGATTTTGAATCATCATATGCAGAGACTGCATATGACAGTGGCCTGTAGAAAGGCCTGCTAGACATCGTAGGTCATCCCTACTGTAATTCAACAACTGTGAGGTATCAAGCTTCGAAGGGTGAATACACGAAGATTCTGCCAGAAGTCCATAAATCTTCATGCTATCGAGGTGTTCAAAGTTTGTTTGGCAAAGCCTAAAGCGATGCCAATGACAGGTTCTGGTCCGATGAAGCTACTTGCAGCACCCTCCTTCGCAAGGGAGTCGGAGAGAATCGTTTTTGGCAATTTGCTACCAATTTAGACGTTGCTCGTCGGTAGGAGCCAAGAGCTACCAACGCCGCTTAACTGTCCGAGAATATGTTTATTGACTTGTGTATGAGGTTGGATTCTTCCAATCTCTCTGCAGTCGCATAAGTTTCTAGGCAGGTAGATATCCTCTCTACTCGGGAATAGTACTTTATAAGGCCGTTCATAGTTGATAGTTGGAGGCATGAAGTCAGAGGTCATTTCCAGAATGCTGTGACTTCCAGTGTCAACCAACAGTCTGTTGCACTCTGTATTAAATTGATTTGTGCAATTGACAAAGTGCACAAGTCTGTATGCAGCCCATTTAGCCTCTCTCCAGAAAAATGTGGACAGGAGGTAGATCTAGAAGGATCTCCATGGCCGCTGACAGATGACACCACTAATAGCCAGACAAGCCTGTCTCTGTGAGCCAGAGAGTTTCACTTGGGCCGTTTTCTGTAAAGCCTTTGGCCACCAAGCAATTGCACCATAAGTGATCATTGATCTGACAATCATAACATAAATCCAGTAGATTTGTTTGGGGCCTAAACGCCAAGATATTTCACCCTCGTTCCATTTGGAACGAAGGTGGAATCTAAATGAAATATGAAAATAAATTACATAGAAGTCATGTTCCATTTGCTCCTTAATTAAATCTAATTATAGGAATCACACTGGCCGGCAAAGGACTTATCGTAATCCAATAGTAATTTAGTTGGAACTGTCTATACCTGAGCGATCGCTCGCCATCACGTTTGGCGCTTGCTGTAATTGTCTAAGAGGCCGTTACAGAAAACTGCAAGAGTTTGTAATGAAACCTAATTCAGTATGACGTCTGTACTACGTAAAGTCAGGTAGTGGGACAACTGATGGTTCTGCGTTAAATGCGCTTGATTCATATTATTTTCACATCATTGAAACGAAAATTTAAATTTATATAGAAATATTTTTTCCCATACCTACAATAATATAGGTATACCGTTTTCCTATAATGAAGGGAAATGAATGCTCATCATGCATGTAAAACTCTAACAGGGTGATGAAACAAAATTTTGTGATTTCGTTATGATTTGGTGGGTTATTAATAGTTTACCAGGTCCACCATATTTTTGTATCGCAAAAAAAATGTATGAGCCTTAGGGCCGTTTTATTACTTACAGTGAAGTGCGTTTCAGTATTCAACAAAAAATACGTGTTGAAACTAATAACTATGTTCACATATTTATGTATTCAAAAACACTCTAATGTGATATTTCCACTTGACAGTTTACATAACCGCGATATGTGTTTCGCTATACAATATCATCTTCAAGCGTCACAATACTGACTAAACAAATTATGTATCATGCTTTCATAGTAATTTGAATCATTACTACCTGACGGATTTCTATATGATAAATTCGTTACATAAAATATTTGCCTTTCTAGAAACAACTCATTAAACTAGAGAATAATGAATGCAACGTAAAGTGTTCCAAAAATTGAGATTATAACTCGAGGGCCTCTGTTAAAAAATGGTTCACGAATGTTGAGTTGGTCTTCTCATTCAAAACATTTCTTCTATCCTCTGTTATTCTTTTGGAGAAACTTCTTCCGGTTCGGCAAAATCAAGACAAGAACCATAAGTTAACTTATGCACTCCTGTTCTATCCGACACTGAAGTTTTATCTTCATTGCTTTCAATGAATTTACTCAAGTTATCATTTGTTCTGTAGGCTAAGTCCAATTTTTTTATTTTCAAAAAACTAACGATATTGTTAGTAGGATCACCAAAGTAAGTTAGAGTCTCATTATATTTACTATCATTCTTTGAAACTGGATAGACCTGGTTCAGAGTTTATTTTTGCAATTTTTTATATAGAATTGAGTTAATAATATCCACCTCTCAACCGTTTTTGACAGCAATTTGTTTGTTTGAAAGTGGTTGACAAAATGAATTTTACTAGTTCAGACTTCCATTGTCTAATATGATTCTAATATGCTTTGAAATCTATGAGAAAACAAATAAAATTAAAATCAAGCAATAAATCGTGAAATTGAATTACAGTAAAAGATGAAAATTGCCAAAGAGTAAAAAGAAAAAGAAATAAAAATAAGCAAAAAACTTTACAAAAAAAAAATTACCAAAAAGATTTCAAACCAAGTAAATATTGTTAGTATGCACAATTGTGTTCGGGATTGGACAATTCCTCTAAGATATGACTATGTGTAGGTCATTCAAACGCTTTCATCTACCCTCTCTCTTTCCTCTCTTCGCTTCACCGATTTAGTGGGCGTTGACCGTTTTTCTGCTTGAGTGAATGTTTCCATATGTTGCGTAACTCTACGCTAGCTTGGTTGAATGGAAAACATATATGCAGCTGCTTAGAACTTTCTCTTTAACCAGTGTTCCTTTCTGTGGATGATCTCAGCTTGGGACTACTTGATGTTATGTTGATGAATCCAAACATGCTCTGCTATTCCCGATTTGCTCGTTTCTCCTCGCTGTGTGTTTCTATTATGCTCGGCAATGCGGACTTGCGGACAATGACCTCTCAGTTCACCGATATAGGATATGCCGCACTCACAAGTTATCCAGTAAATAATAATGATAATATCGTTTATTGTGCAAAAACAAGTTTTATACACAAAGGGAAAAGGGTTAACCAGAGGCTATCTTCCACCCGTCCCATAATTAAGAGAACAAAATAAGCATATAGTAAGACTATAAGTAACAGTTTCAATAGACACAAAAATAATATAAAAAAACTATTATGGAGATAATATAAAAGATTACAATCATTTTTGAACATCTAAGAAATGAATTTTCGAAGTTTTTTTGAATTGATGTATAGACAAATGAATATACGGTAATAAATTATTTAGATACTTCGGTCCAAAGTAAGAAAAACATCCCTCAAATTTGGTGGTAACGTGATATGGAATGGTAAATGTATCTTTTCTCAAATTGATAGAATGATTATCAGATCGCTTACTAATTAATCTGAACAAGTAATTAGGAGTTTTGCTTTCCAATAATTTATATAAGAATACAGATATGAGATAACGAATTCTAAACTCAATATTCAGCTGATCTAATTTCAATAAATATGGAGTTACATGATCACGGTAGTTTATGCAGCACACAAATCTCATGAAAGCATTTTGTATGCGTTGAAGTTTGTGTTTATTATAGTCTGGCAAGAACTTGTAATACACTGAGCAGCAATACTGAATATGGGGATAAATCAATGATTGAACTGATTTCAGTTTTGTTTCTTGAGAAAGCTGGAACTTGAACTTGTATAAGGATTTCAGTTTAAAAAAACAAGTTTTATAAATGTGTTTAACGTGCTCGTTGAACAAGAGAGTGCTATCGATATATACACCTGATTTTTTTGCTGAATTTACCCAGTCAATCGGTTCATTGTCAAGAAAAAGATGGAAATTTGTTTCAACTTCATTTCGTTGTAGGTCAGATCCCAAACATAGGGCTACCGTTTTATTTGGATTTATTCGAAGGCCATGATTTTTGGAAAATAGAAGTGTATTTTCTAAATCTAAGTTCATCCTGGTGATAGCATGGTAAATATTATTAGATTGACTTGACAGATATAATTGCGACTCCAATTCTTGGAGTGGCAGTCCGCGTTTGGTGGCCTGGTTTTCGTGAGGCTGCTACGTATGGTGTTTCCGGATCTGAAGCAGATTCCGATGTTGTACTTGGACCCAATTCTTCTTATGAGAAGTACAAGTACTGTTTGTGACGGATTCTTTTCCTTTTGAGGCTCTTGTTGTCTTCCAGCCAAAGTCTGTTTCACCATCACTTTGTAGTAACCATTCCGTTGAAGATCTTTTTTGATGATGCTTTGTTCGGTATTTCTCTCTTAAAATATAATGAGCAGACTGTTCTTCCAATTGTTGGTCTGTAGTTTCTAATAACAAGCACAGTTTTCTTCCTGAAGATGGTTTTGGTGATTTTACAGCTTTATTTTTTCTTCTCATTCATGAATGTATATATCGATGATTTCCAAACTTCCTCATCAGCGAATACATTTCCACCAAAGTGTCATCGGTATTCGAAGGATTTTGGTGTATGCGAGGCTCTTAAACATTGAAAACAATACTATTTTCGTTAACAAAAAAAGCACATTTGCTCATTCGTTTTACTAGAGAGAAAACTAAAATAGCCACTTCAATTCACAGACGAAGTATAATTTACTAATAATAACGATGACAACACCTATAAGTCGCAAAGGCTTCATCAATAATTCATATTCTCCAGGTAATAAAGTACCTAATCAACGCACTATTAGATCGGATCGAATCATGACGTCATCTTCTTTTCCAGCGAAAATTGAAAATATCTCAAGCATGTCGGATTTAATCAGGAATGCTGAACGGGTATGTTATATTTTAAAATGTTGTTTTCATAGAAAGTATTGAAAATTTTGATAGAAATCGAAAAGTGACAGCAATTTTGGATATTTATTTGAAAAAAAAATAATTAACAATGTGTGTGTTCCCTATTTTTGTTACTCACCTTATACATACAGCTATAAAAATTCTTTCGAGATTTGTTATATAAAATCATACAACATAATTACTACAGTTTTCACTTTTTCACCGACACAATTATCGAGAAGCTACCTGAAAATCATTCATTACTCCGCTGCATAAGGAAATAGACTACTCGTATAGGTAGGTCCAAAGTGAGTGGGTCTATTCTTCTGCAATCCACGAGGATTTATTGTGACACACATCTCTATTCAATTTTGACTAAATAAGACCAGCTTAACAACGCCGATTACTTCATTTTGGTGTTTGATCTTTCAAGTCAGCGAATTTTTCACAAAAATTCTCAGATTTTCAATTTTTTTTTCTGAACCATTAGGACAATAAAATTTGAAAACATTCGTAATGCCGAATGAGTAATATTTATTGACATGAAAATAACTTGGCTGTTCTTTTGAATTCCTAATTTTCAGTGTGTTGATATGTTCGTGATAATAATCAATATATAAACGAAAAGTTTAACTATATACTTCGATGCCGGACTATTTGTCTCATTTTTTCACTGAATTATTGATGACGACGCATTGGAATTTATAAACGCATATTTCATATACTCATTATATACGTCCTCAATATCATTAATTATTACGTTCGACACTAACCTTATGGAATAATGAATATTGAGTATCCTATCGTAATAATTTAACCGTAGGCGAGGACTAGACTTTTCATTGGTTTCTTAGCAATAATCGGAAGATATATGGAAGTTTGATGATCGAAACAGTGGAAACTATCGTTTTTTCCAACATTTGGCACTCAGAGTCAATTTTTCACATATCAGATAGATAGATTTTATTGATCCTTTTGGCTACATAATGTGTAGATGGGATAAGTCATAATTGTGGTTATTATTTCCACATTGCCAACTGCACAAATCAGTTTAATACAGAGTACAACAGGCTGTTGGTTGATACTGGAAGTCACAGAACTCCCATTTCATGCCTCCAACTGTCAACTACGAACTGCCTACTGTTCCCGAGTAGAAAGGGCTGGATCCTCCAGGAGAAGGAAATATTAGAAGCAGATACTTGTTGGTTCACATATGGATCAAAAACACCTACAGTTTCTGGTGCAGGTGTTTTCAGTCGAAGACCCAGGACAGGGATATAAACCTTCCTAGGAACCTATGCGACTGTATTTCAAGCGGAAATTTACGCTATTGAATTGTGTGCGGAGGGATTGGAGAAATCCAACCGCATACACAAGTCAATGAAAATATTTTCGGACAGTCAAGCGGCATTGGAAGCTCTTGGCTCCTACCAAGCAACGTCTAAATTGGTAGCAAATTGTCAAAAACGACTCTCCTCAGACTTAACAGATTGTCTCTGGTCTAGATTCCTGGCCATACTGGCCTGGAAGGCAATGAGGCTGCTGACTCCCTTGCAAAGGAGGGTGCTGCAAGCATCTTCATCGGACTAGAACCTGTTATTGGCAACGCTTTAGGTTTTGCCAAACAAAGATTGAACACCTGGACGGCAAGAAGATTTATGGACTTCTGACAGAATCCTCCAGGATTGACTCACTCCAAAGCGTTTATTCAACCTTGGAAGCTTGATACCAAACAGTTGTTGGACTGTATTAGGGATGAACTACGATGTCTAACAGGCCTTCTCAAAGATCACTGTCATTTCAATCATCA
Source organism: Leptinotarsa decemlineata (assembly GCF_025532065.1). NCBI lineage: Eukaryota > Metazoa > Arthropoda > Insecta > Coleoptera > Chrysomelidae > Leptinotarsa > Leptinotarsa decemlineata. The sequence continues at coordinate 9,958,055 of NW_027412537.1, read as the reverse complement.
TATGTAGAGACTTGGACTGTCGGAAGACAGTGTGTGTCGTCTCTGTTTGGAAAATGATGAAACAGCAGAGCATATACTTTGTGCCTGCCCCGTTGGGGACCGAATCAGGTTCTTAGAGTTCGGCAGAGCCGTACTCTTACCATCTGACCTGAAAGACCACTCACCATATAAACTAATCGGCTTCGTTAAGAAGCTGGGTTTATTTGGTCGAGTGTGAATAGGTGTGAGCCATAATAAACCCATGCGGATTGCGATGGAGGGTCGAATAGACACACTCACTTAGGACCTAACCTAACCAATGTGATCTAGTCCTGTTTATTGAGTGATTTGAATGTATTCGTACATTTTGAGAAGTTCACTTGTGACACGTGATTTTTCAAACTTTGTCTAATCTATTGTCTCCAAATTCTTGAAGGAGCTACATTTATCATTTCCACTTCATTTTCCTTCGTCATATTACCAAATCGATATCAATCAACGTTTTTTTACGTCTCCTCAGTTTGAAACTATTTATGGAACCACCCGATAGAGAACTTAATTATTCTGAACTGAGAACAATACCAGCTGCCAATCAGACTCTTCATTTTTCATTAACTTTTATAAATGTGGGAACGCAACCCACTTTAGGGAAAGTCGTAATATATTGCCTTCATGTCAAGCTCTCAACCACAAACGGCCAATTCGTAATATCCTATGAAATATGATCCAAGTACGAACACAATAGCGAATATGATTTATGTTTTAATAATTCACAGTACTGTTACTGTGGCTTTTTTCGTATAATTCTTGTGTAAATTGAATGAGGCGCTGGTAGTTAAAATTCAGTGAAGGATCATCCCACTATGTACTAAATCCATTTTGTCTCAATTCTTTTCATATACTCGTTTAAGATCACTTCTGTAGAATAGTGTTCAACAGAACTGTAATCAAAATGAAAATCCCTAGATATATCCATGGTGTTCAATGATTATTCAATAATCCGTGAAAACAAAAAATATTTCATTACTTCGTACTTCCATTGTCTGATATTATATAAAATGATTTGAAATAAATCCCTGAAAGAACGTAAAAAGAAGAAATTAAAAATCAAAGAAGAAGAATGAAAAGGAATAGCTGAGAAGAAAACAATTATATTAAGGAAAAAAACCTGAAATGAAATAATAGTGAAATGATATACAAGTGAAAATGGAACAAATTGAACAAAAAATGAATAAAATGAAATTAAAATGTTAAGAGATTCCAAGCCAAGTTAATTCACGACGTTTTGATTGTTAGTATCCACAATCGTCTTCGGGTGACGACTGGACCGATTCCTCCGTGAGCTGACTATTTAGAGGTCATTTGAGTTATTTCACTAATCTCTGCTTTCCTTTTTCGCTTCACTGGTTTAGTAGGAGATGACCGTTTGGCGGGAGTTGGCCATTTTTCGCTTGATTATGAGTTTCCATATGTTGTGTATCTCTACGCTAGCTTGGCTGAATACATTGGTGGATAACATGTATGCGGCTTCTTTGAATTTCCTCCTAAACTAATGTTCCTCTTTGTGTATGATCTCAGCTTGGGACCATTCGATGTTATGTTGATGGGTCCAAACATGCTCTGCTATTCCTGCTTTGCTGGTTTCCCCTCGAACATTCAATGACCTCTTAGTTTCACCGATATAGGATTTTTATCACTCACGGGGTATTCAGTAAATGCAATTATTGGAATAAAAAACTAATCAGAATAGTTTATTGCATGACTTTCACTATTTCATAGTGAAAATCATACAATTAACTATATTGATTAGTTTTTTAATATGGATTTTCATCAAGTATCAGCCAGTTCTATTCAATTAATTCTTGGAATCGTAGTTCTCGTTTGGTGGCCTGGTTTTCGTGAGGCTGCTACGGATAGTGTTACCGGATCTGAAACAGGTTCTGATGTTGTACTTGGATCCAATTCTTCGTATCTTTTTCGATAATCCTCTGATGTAGGGAAATGCAAGTACTGGTTGTGACGGTTTCTCTTCCTTTCGGGCCTCCTACTGTCTTTCAGCCAAAGTCTGTTCCAACACCGCTTTGAAGTAGCCATTTCGTTGAAGATCATTTTTGATGATGTCTAGTTCCTTCTCAAGACCTTCCTTCGTATTACTAAGTCCGAAAGCACGGTCTAAGAGAGTTTTTATGATTCCTCTTTCAGTCGATTGATGGTGGTTGGATTCATGGTTGAGATACTGTCCCGTGTGAGTGGGTTTTCGGTATACAGATGTTTCCCACTTAGTCTCGGTCCTCTTCGGCAATACGTCTAAGAATGGCAATTCGTTGTGGACTTCCTTCTCCATCGTGAAACTGATGGAAGTTTTTACGCTATTGATGTGTTTCAGGAAGGCGTCCAGTTCAGTATTCCCATGGTTCATATTATAAAGGTGTCATCAACGTATCTCAACCAGAGACGAGGTTTCTTGTGGGCTTCTTCAATTTGTTCCATTTTTACTTGTCTTTTTTTTACTATTATTTCATTTCAGATTTTTTTGCTCAATATAATTGTTTTCTCTGCTATTCTTTTTTATTCTTCTTATTTAATTTTTAATTTCTTTTTGTTCAGTTATTTCAGGGATTTCAAATCATTTTATATAATATCAGACAATGGAAGTCCGAACTAATGAAATTCATCATGAAACATTGTCAATCACCTTCAAACAAAAAAATATTTGATATTTTCCAAGAACCCACGTTTGCTATTGCTGAATTAAATTTATATAGGTCTGTTATTTAATTAGGTGGTTCATCAGATGATGAATTTTGTAAATTAAATCAGATTCTACAAAATAAATTACTGAAAAAAAATGTGAAATGCATTTTTGAACTTAATCTTTGCTCACCTATGGTGAAAAAAATGTATGGAAATCGATGCGAATCCTTTCATAAACTCACTGTATCGATACAGATTTTACAAGGATATTATTCTTTGTGTTATCTAGTGTAACAACCCCAACCTATAACTAATAATTATTACCTCGGATAAAAGTATATTCACAACCATGAATTTCAATTTTGAATTATGAAAGCAAGTACCTATCTACCTAAAGACAACACCAAATGAAAATACAACTTGAACAAAAGTCGGTTTTGTGATAGAAAAAAGAATTTTTCAATCGACTGTATAAAGTTTTTCATCAAAATTTTGATTGTTTTAGACTGTGAAAGCTGATAATCCCCAAGAATATATCTTGTCGCATAGGTTTGTCAGTCCGAATGAACTAATTTTCTACCGCGATAGTTTCAATTTCACGATAACTCCTGAAGTTCATTACAATTACAATTTTATAGATTGTGGAAGGTGAAAATACCATAAGAAGATAAAGAATACGACTTTATCGAATCGTTTTGTGAGGCAGCTTCAATTTGTTTCGTCGCGCGATTCTTTCAATTATGTGACAACTTCTAATTGCATAGTGCATAGACCAAATATAATGCTTTGAGGTAACAACTATGTTCAATTCGACAAGAATCCGTCCAAATAGTTTTCCAATTACCATAGAAAACCAATTAGTTTTCCATATATATATACAGGGTGTCCCTGGACTTCCTCTTTTCCTCTCGGGAATGTATAGATGGGGTCAAAATATCACCAGTACTTCATATAACTTTTTTTCCTAAAAGTCTTCGTAACCAAGTTACGGGCCCTCGAAGTTACAAAATGAAAAATGTTTTTCTTTGATAACTTTTCAAGTGAATATTCAAAATCATCCAAATTTTGGTAATTGACTAAACAAATGAATTCCGTCGATGAGCTTTCATGCAGGAGTCAGTTGTTTTGCTACAAAGTCAGGAACGGACTACCCCCGATGGTCCACACCCCAAAACTTTGAAATGACAGATATTTTTCAATATTTTTCAACAAAATAAGGTCACTTGGACAATTTTATGAATAAAAGTACTCGTGTGGAAAGTCGATCGGAGCAACGAGTCTTGATAAAAATGTAGTTCTACTCGACGACATCAAACCCGCTCGTCCACCATTATTTGAAATGAATAATTATCAAAGCAGAAATAATAATGATAACGTTAATTCAACAACATTTATAACAGGAATAATACAAAGTATGCTAAAATGAAGTCGTAAACAAAAAGTACAGTACCTATATGGAAGTTTAAGTCACAATTGTGATAGCAGATATTTTTTCAAAAGAAATATCAAGTTCTGTAGATTCGTGGTGTTTTTAAACTAACAAGCTACTCTACTATGAAATATCGAATTCATTCCATATTTTGTATGTACATAATACGTGTGGAATAATCACGTTTCGTGTTGATCAGTTATCTGAATCTCATGAAACTCAACATTCGAATGTTTCAAATTCTTCTTCACAGCTAAACTGTTGAGGAGTTTCACTGATAATTATAATTTTATGGGAGAAATTCTTTAACACGAATCTAAATTTAGCTGAAAAAACGCACATCTGAAAAAATATTTACTATACTAATAAAAAGCAAACGAATGAACTACAAAAACGGCTGCACATGATCAGGTGAAAAATATCCAGGGAATAATTATGTTCCATTTCTTTCACAGATGTTGACAAAAAAACCTTTTAGAAAGTTTTGATAAAAAATGAGAAACTGGAATGCGATTTTGTTTTGTTGAGTGGTGCGTTGTCATATGACTATCATTGTATTGTCAATATTCTATAGGATATTTTGAATTTTTTTGATATGACCGAACAGTTTACATTCAATGAATATGCAGATATGCATGTATTTTATGGACGAGCATTTTGTAATGCTGCAGAAGCTCGTCGTCTGTATTCCGAGCATTTTCCCAATCGAACGGTACCGTCAAGAGAAACATTCGAGCGTGTCGATCGCAGCTTGAGGGAGACAGGTATGTAATAATTGATAATTAATTTGAGCACGTTGTTTTATTTCGATATTATTGTAGGTACAGTTTTGCCAAAACGAGGTGGTGAGGGCGTTCCTAGGACTGTACGCCATGACACCTCAAGATTTTCCAGCACGACTGGAATATGCCAATTGGTTCATGGATAGGCAAAGAGAGGATATGACTTTTATTAATCGAGTTTTATTCACTGATGAAGCAGGTTTCAGTAGAGATGGAGTTATCAACTCTCATAATCTCCATATATGGGCCGAAGAAAATCCCCATGGGATATTGCAAACCAAACACCAACGGAAATTCAACGTGAATATTTGGGCTGGTATCATAGGAAACCATCTTATAGGACCATTCGTTCTATAGGACCGATTGAATGGAGAACGTTATTTGGAGTTCATTCAGAACGATTTGAATGGACTTTTGGAACATGTTCCATTGCAAACCCGAAGAGATATGTGGTTTATGCATGATGGCGCTCCTCCTCATTTTAGTTTGATTGTGCGTGACCATCTGAACCATATTTTCCACAATAGATGGATTGGTAGAGGTGGGCCATATTCATGGCCATCGTGGTCTCCGGATTTAAATCCATTGGATTTCTTTCTGTGGGGGCATCTAAAAAGCCTTGTTTACGCTACACCTATTCACACAAGAGATGCATTGTTGAATAGAATAACATTACATTGTGAAGCCATACGAAACGACCCTGGAATGCTATTTCAAGTACAGAGAGGGTGTCTTCGCAGACTAAGAAAATGTATAGAGAGAGAAGGTGGTCATATCGAGCAGTTTCTGTAGCGGATTTTTCATTTCTGTTTGCTCTTGAGGCTCTTGAGTTTCGTTAGTTAAACGTGTTTGCATTATAAAAATTCGTTATGAACATTTTACCTATCATTTCCATTTTCCTTAAAAACTAATATTTTCGAATAATGGTAGACATCTCAGGATAAATGTTGAATTAACGTTATCATTATTATTTTTGCTTTGATAATTATTCATTTCAAATAATGGTGGACGAGCGGGTTTGATGTCGTCGAGTGAAACTACATTTTTATCAAGACTCGTTGCTCCGATCGACTTTCCACACGAGTACTTTTATTCATAAAATTGTCCAAGTAACCTTAATTTGTTGAAAAATATTAAAAAATATCTGTCATTTCAAAGTTTTGGGGTGTGGACCATCGGGGGTAGTCCGTTCCTGACTTTGTAGCAAAACAACTGACTCCTGCATGAATGCTCATCGAAGGAATTCATTTGTTTAGTCAATTACCAAAATTTGGATGATTTTGAATATTCACTTGAAAAGTTATCATTTTGTAACTTCAAGGGCCCGTTACTTGGTAACGAAGGATTTTAAGAAAAAAAGTTATATGAAGTACTGGTGATATTTTGACCCCATCTATACATTCCCGAGAGGAAAAGAGGAAGTCCAGGGACACCCTGTATATACAATGTAGGTTTTCACGGATGGTAGAATATGATGTGTTGTTTTTCCGGGTGTTTCGCTTACACCTCTCGGTTTCTGTAAAACCCTTTATAGTGAAAATCATACAATAAACTGTGTTAATGAGTTTTACAAATTTATTGAGCAGAGAAGTTCTGAAAGTTGAAAGGCATTTGAAAATTATGTTAATGATAATTATTAAAAACGTTCATTCAATTGTTTTATGTTTTTAATTGAGAATTTGCCATTTCTCATTTTGTATTTGATATAATCGGTATCTAAAATGTCATGTTATAATGGTTACACTGAAATCAAAAAGAAAGCCATATTAGACAAATCTTGTACGTGCCCAAAGAATGATATACATACCAGTGTCTCTGGAATTATTACATATTTATAAGTGACCTTGACTCGACAAAACAAATGACGTTACTGAAATGTTATTAATATCCAACAATAAGTCATGCAAATGTCACGGAAGCATTCGTGGGATCACCGGATTTTATTACATTAACAGAAATTTAAGACGTGAACAGAATAGCGTTTTCGCAGAGAGAAAAGTTAAATTCGAATCACGGGGTGATTCTTACATTATTCGGAGTGAACTTGGGTAGAAATTCATTTGCCGTTACACGCCAATTGTATTCATGGCAAACTGCTTTGCAATTTATTCGTTATGAATGCATATTCTTGGATAGCACAAAAATTAGCATGGTAATGTTGAAACAAGCAGCTATAACGGCAGGTCACAATGTTTTTATGTTCAGAGAAGAACCATATTTTATGCTTTCTTTTCAATAACGTTTCAGTCAAAAAACCAGCACACATGTTTTTTCTTCAAATTTGTGGAAAATCTGCATATCAATAATTTTGACGTTCGATATCTTTCGATTAGTATTATTTTCAATTTCTGTCTCGAGGAGGTGAATTATTTGATACAATTCCTTCTGAAATATCTACAATGTTTCAATGTATATCAGTCCATTAAAGTTTCCACAAGCATGATAACTATTAATCTAATTGATTTATCAGTAAACGTGATTTACTTTCAATCTGAACTTTCAATCTATCTGGGCTGAACGATAATATCTGTCGCTCTCTCATAACGCTAATGGGGAATGTTCCTCAATTTGGGTTACTACAGCAAATGCAAGTTTGAACAAAATGAAGTTGAGTTTAATTCATGAGTTTTTCAAATTCACTTCGAAAAGTATTCAAATTGAAGTTTCAAATGTTGGCTTTTAATTTTTAAAGGGATTTGTTTCTAATTCACATATTGGCAACGGCGCCTATATCAAGTTGAAATAATTTATACATACCTAGATATACTACTTTAGAAAAGGAAAATTATCTTTATAAATCAACAATTATGGCAAAATATAAATTATAGTTCAATACCACCTCCACAAGCCACATAAACAACGCTTGTTTTGTTATTTATTTATATAGAGGAAGATAGGTTAGGTGCATAAAATGTCATATGTCACAGAATGTCTCGGAATTCGGAACATAAGTAAATATGTCATCTTTGTTTGTCTCATACAGATAACAGATTCATCGTCCTTTATTAGCTATAACATACATAAGCTATAGAATACATTATTTCATTTCTCTTTTTTAAGTATTTAAATAATTTTTTAAAGAAAAAGGTTGAAATGATGAGTTCAAAATGCGTTGTTTTAGAGCTCCTTTATGAAAACTACTTGATTTTGTCAGGAGGAACATTCCTGAAAGTCGAATCTTCTGTAACGTGAGAAATAACGAGGTCTTACCTTTTGAGGAGTAATTCCCAGTATTGATTGATGTATTGTTTGGAACTTTTGGTGTAGTAATGAATATTACTGGATTTTTTTCCCAACACCGAATCGTTATTTTTAACACCTCGACACGTGTTTCGATCACCAAGTGATCATCTTCAAAGAGGAAGATTAAAACAGTTTTTTTCGAAAAGGAAGATTAAAACTGCTTTAATCTTCCTCTTTGAAGATGATCACTTGGTGATCGAAACACGTGTCGAGGTGTTAAAAATAACGATTTGGTGTTGGGAAAAACTCCAGTAATACCCAGTACTATTGATGGTATTGCATCAAACAGAGTGAATTTTCACAGTGTCAAAACTATTTTAACGGTGTTTTGGCCGAGTAATGCAGGTCTTTATACCTGCCGTTTTGCCTACTACTGCGGTAGTCATTTTATCAAAGGCGATGAGATTGTCTCTGATCTGGATTCCTGGCGATACTGGCCTGGAAGGCAATGAGGCTGCTGACTCCCTTGCAAAGGAGGGTGCTGCAAGCAGCTTCATCGGACCAGAACCTGTCATTAGCATCGCTTTAGACTTTGCCAAACAAACATTGAACACCTGGATGGCAAAAAGATTTATGGACTTCTGGCAGAATTTTCCAGGATTGGCTCACTTATTATTCACCCTTCAAAGCTTGATACCAAACAGTTGTTGGACTACAGCAGGGATGAACTACGATGATAGGCCTTGTTACAGGTCACTATCATTTTGATCATCATATGCAGAGTCTCGGCCTGTCGGAAGACAGTGTGTGTTATCTCTGTTTGGGAAATGATGAAACAGCAGAGCACATACTTTGTGCCTAACTTGTTATACCTAACCTAACTTGAAATGTTCTCAACGCAGAAACTACAATGTTAGAATATGTCTTCGGTGTTTTTCACGAACAAAGAGGTGGTACCGCAATGGACAGTTCATTCAGTCTGGTGGTGGAAAATTTTGAACAACGGGCCCTGAAGCAAGCGGTCGTTAAACCATATCGTTGATGATACATTCGCAATAAGACAAGATGGTGAAGATACACTGAACGATTTTTCATTATATCTAAACTCTCTCAACCCAAAAATTCAATTCAATTCACAATGGAACGAGAAAATCAAGGGACTATAGCCTGCTTTGGCATTCTTGTGAACAGACGTGAAGATGGTACATTGGGCCAATAAGTGTACAGGAATCGAACCCACACAAACAGATACCTATATAAAAACTATAATCACCAGCCAAAACAAAAGAGGAGGGTGATTCAAACGTTGGTTGAGAGGGCACGACGCATGTGTAAACCCGAGAGTCTACCTGAGGAACCAGTCACCTGAGACATGCCTTCGAAAGGGAATAGGTACAGCGAAGTAGAATTCGAGCGGGCCATACAACCCAGAAGACCAACATTTGAAAACAAAGATTCAGGCCAACGAAAACTATCAGAGAGAGTCTAAAATCAGCTAAGGACTGTAGAGAGCCTTTAGCAACACCCGGGATATACCAAATCCCCTAGGATTAGGATTAGATTACTTAGCATTTTCATATTTTTTTCATCACATATCATTGAAATGCCCTCTTTTCTCGAAAATAAAGTTAATTGCCGAAAAAAACTGATGTATATTTAGAATGACAGAAACACTTCGGATGTTTCGAGTAGGTACTCATCGTTAACACTTTTATGGATTAAAACAAGGGCCCAAGTGGTTGATCCTTCTCGACTGAATTTATGACTCGAATGTTTGTCATTAAGAAAGAAATGTTTGTCATTTCGAAACACATTTCTTAGCCGATGCATTCATTCTTTTCTGAGATTTCGGCCGGCAACTATTATTTATTTGAGGATACACTACAAAAACACACTTTTGTCTATTTTCCACTATATTTTTTTATTGTTGACCGGTTTCGGCTATTATACCATTTTCAAAACTAACTGATTACATTTAAATCCGAGTAATTTATACCTATATAATATAATATAGGTATAAATTACTCGGATTTAAATGTAATCAGTTAGTTTTGATATTTGATATTTGATGATATATTATATTATACAGGTATAAATTACTCGGATTTAAATGTAATCAGTTAGTTTTGAAAATGGTATAATAGCCGAAACCGGTCAACAATAAAGAAATATAGTGGAAAATAGACAAGTGTGTTTTTGTAGTGTATCCTCAGTGAACATGAATTTCCACAAAATAAACAAGTCGTCAATCGAAGAAGTATTATTTATTTATTCAGGGGGTTTCCGCCGCGAACTGAACCCGCTCTACAGTCTCCTCGCTGTCCGAGAAAAGACTTCACGTTAGTTCCTCTAGGTTACCCTGTAATTTTTTTTTCGTGTTATGTATGTCATTGTGTTTTGCGTTAATAAATTTTATCATGGAGTACGCTAAATAATAATTCACCTTTCACCAGTCCAGACACTCTCGAATGTTCTAGACTGTTCTAAACCTTTCCAGAGAGCCAAACTTTCAGTCTCTATATGCCCAAAAGCACGCTCTTCTGGTAAAAACGAGAATTTTTTTCGTGGTCAAGCTGATATGACACTGTGATTGTCAACCCTGAAATATAATACTTTTTCGACACTTCTTGTTTCCCATGCTTTCTCGACTCAATTCGTGCGTTTCGCTCTCTCTCGAGCCCTTTCGGTGATTTTGTGTTGCACTTGTTCAGAGAAACCTCTTTAGCAGGCTTCTATTTTTCCTCTGGAACCTAATTTGTGTTGGTTTTATTATTGTGTTTTGTTTTGTCCTGCATATGTAGAGTTGCTCATCCACATTTCAAGGTGGCGGAAAAAACGATGAAAGCAGTTACACGCATTAACTATCACAATTTGATTTATAACGAGTTTCTGTAATGGAACCTCGAATAACAGTCTGTAAGTACTATCGCTTTTAATGTTCGTAGACTGGCAGAAGTTCGCTATGAGAAAGTGTTATTTTGAGACACGCAGACACTCAAATATGTCTGGTAAATAGTAAACACAACTTGTTGGTTCGTTGGAAAGTGTATTCGTACGAATTTGCGTGGGGTTGAGAATCTTTACTAACCTGAAAAGGAAGCTGCGGGTGTGTAATTAGTTAAGTATATATGAATATGATTGTACAGTTTGTTTCAAAGTTGAATTTCGCATTTTTTTAAACGAACGAATTCACGACGAATATTTTTATGTCAATTGGATTGGTAATCTTCTCAAAAAGTATGTAGGAATCAGTAAATGTATGGTTGTTTTTCATCAATAATTACACCCTTACTTCGAACTATCACATCTTTCAACTACTTCAACTTCAACATCGAATGAAATGATCATGGTGATGATGGTGTGACTACTTCAGCTATCTCTTTCTCTAACTTCCAAAGCGGATCCATTTCTTCCTCCACTTCTTTGTCACACATCATTTCATGCATTTTATCCAGTTTTTTCTACGCAGAAATAAAAAAAAACTGATAACCAACAGAGCCCATAGCAACAACTTCTTAGTTATCTTCAGCAGACCATAGCTAGCAACCTATAGCAGAATATACCCACCTAAATCAGACCATAGCAAACTATAGCATCAATAACATACTATAACACCTCTAGCAGACCATAGCTAGCAATTAATAGCAGATAATATCATACTATAGCACCAATGGCAGACCATATTATTTATCCCAATTTTCGTTTAGTGTCATAGGTACCAACCGACTCCAACTGACCTCTCTGAAAATTTAATTCAGGAGCGAGTCTCCAGAGGAGGTAGATATCGAGTTTACGACTCCAACGGGCCTCCCTGTAAATTTAGTTCAGGAGCGAGTCTACAGAGGAGATGGATGTCGAGTTGACGACTCCAACTGACCTCCCTGTAAATTTAGATCAGGAGCGAGTCTACAGATGAGATGGATTTCGAGTTTACGACTCCAACGGACCTCACTGTAAATTTAGTTCAGGAGCGAGTCTACAGAGGAGTTGGATGTCGAGTTGACGACTCCAACTGACCTCCCTGTAAATTTAGATCAGGAGCGAGTCTACGACTCCAACTGACCTCCCTGTAAATTTAGCTCAGGGCCGAGACCTGCGGCGTACGCAGAATCTGTCTCAGTTGGGGGAACTAACCCCCCATGAGCAGGTTAGCAAACGTTTGCGCTCAAGTGAGGTTTCACCAAAACCAGAGGCGAAAAAGCCCTGCACGGCTGAATCTAAGTCATCGTCAGGTGTAGCTGATGTGTAAAAACCCTCATATGGGAAGGTTGTCGTGGGTATCAAGGTGGGAATCTTGCAACTTGACTATCCGACTACCTCAATAAGAGAGCATATACTTAGTGCCTGCCCCACTGGGAACCAAATCAGGTGTTTAGAGTTCGGCAGAGCCGTACTCTTACCATCTGACCTGACCATCTGACCATCTCACCATACAAACTAATCGGTTTCGTTAAGAAGCTGGATTTGTTTGGCCGAGTGAAAATAGGTGTGAGCCACAATAAACCCTTGCGGGTTGCGGTGGAGGGTCGAATAGACCCACTCACTTTGGACCTAACCTGACCTAATCATAGGTTGACTTAACATCGAATAATACGACCATGATCATGATGGTTTAACTACCTCAGCTACCTCTTCTTCTGACTCATTAAACAGTTTCACTTATTGCTCTATGTCGTTCATTTTTTTGTATTTTACACAGTTGTTTCGAGACAGACCATATTTTTGAAACGATTTGGAGTTGTCAAAGTATTTATGGATTATTTTTCTCAAGTGTTTCTCCAAAACGTGTGCCACTGAAAAAAAACAGAATATCATAATGGACGATAGGATGCTTCATGGATTTGTGTGCAGTCAGTCCACTTGTATCTGCTTCACCCGAAGCAGCAATAGTTTTCCGTTTTGAATTCTCTTAAATTTTGCTAAATGAATATTCCTACTCCTGAATTAATCATCTCTAAAGTACCTTTCGGAGTAATAAACAACGATGAATAAGTAACAGTTAATCAAGGATAAATTCTCTCGCGGATAGTTGGGGTACATTCTAAAACGAGATATGTCTGCATGTAAGGAACGAGTAGAGAAGCTACAGAGCATTGCTCAATTACACACAAAGGTCCAATTGAGAACGTGAAGAAAACAAGCGCAGTAATAAAACACAGCGCACCAGCTCTGGAAAATATGAATCTTTTCGGATGCCACCCGCGAGTGCGACAAAAGTGACACTCCAATTTATAACGGTTAGCTAGTTACATGGAGAAGGAGTATAGTTTTTCACTGTACTATATTTCAAATTTTCTGGCTAAATGTTTGAATATAGTTTCGACTTGGCTGGACAACTCAATTATGTTGGAATTATTAATATTCAGGGCTGGAATGATCTGTTTTTGCTGGAAGTCAAACTATTTTCACCTCAAGAGGAAGGTAATTGAAAAAACATCAATTGCTGTAATATACAACACAGACATCGTCCAATCATTGAAGGTAAAACGTATTTAACGTTTATCTAGTAAGGCCGTAGGTATACTGGATAATTTTCTAAACGTAACTTGCATCTGGATCTGATTTAGGTTCTACTTACTCTTTACCTCAAAGTTGACCTTCTATCGTTGTTTGCCTCTACCATGGAGATAGATGCCACCCCTTCTCGAAGGTGAGAAATGTTTTATTAAAAATAATGCTTGAATTGAAAGATCGACTGATTTAAAACAACTTTCTTCAAAAAGATTTTTCTGAAAGTTGAAACTTACCATCTGACCTGAAAAACCACTCAACATACAAACCAATCGGCTTCGTCAAGAAGCTGGGTTTATTTGGTTGAGTGTGAATAGGTGTAAGCCACAATTAACTCTTGCGGGTTGCGGTGGAGGGTCGAATAGACCCACTCACTTTGGACCTAACCTAATCTAACTTAACAAATATAGCTTATAAATATAAAAGGAACGTTGGGTTATGGTGTTTTTTAGAAACAATACAAATGAAGTCATTGTTGAATTAATTGGCCCTTGGGAAGATAGGGAGGTAAAGTAGAAGGGAAGATCATCAAAAAATTGTTCCAAAAATGATATCACTGAATTCATTTGTATTACTAACTTACTAATAATGATCAACCCATTACTGATCAGGAGCTCCGTCTAGCCCTTTAAAAATCACTTAAAGGCTCATCAATACGGTTCGATTCTTTTGAAATGCAACGTTGTCATATTGTATATATTTTCCGGGTATTGACGAAATTCGAGAGAAAAGGAACATTGTCACCGAGATAGTACTCACCTGCTCTGTAGCACTATTACGGCCTGACATTTGCATTATTATATTTGCATACAAAACATGTATATCGAAATTATTTGTGGGTTTAGATCAGTGATAGTGACTTTGAATATATCTGTATCTGTATCTGTAGAGCAGGGAGGGTGAGTGTAGGCCCACACCACTTAGGCCACATGTGACACATTGTACATCCCCCCGAGGAGTTGTCCTCCTAGGTCATCGTCCATCCTGTCCTTTCCAGGAAGGTGGACAGGTCACTGGGAGACATCTCCTTTAAATCGGCAGGTGTAGGCCAAGACTCGCCGAACACACACTCTCTTATTGACGATAACTCCGGGCACTCGCACAGGACATGCCTGACAGTCTCATGTTCCCGTTCACACATCCTGCATAGAGGTGTGTCTACTAACCCCATATTATGGAGGTGTTTCCTCAATTGACAGTGGCCACTCAGAAATCCTACTGTTAAGCGTAGATTTTTCCTGGTCATTGCCAGATATTTCTTCGGTGCCAGCTTCCCAGGGTTGCCCAGCATGACCCTGGCAAGATTACATCCTTTGATTCCATCCCATCTCTTTAAGGATTGAGCATGGGTGTAACATTAGACTAGTTCCGCAATTGTCGAAGTCATCAGGCCGTAGGTGCCACTGGGTCCTAACATTCTTAGTCCAGCCGCTTCCTTGGCTAAAGAGTCGGGAATGCGATTACCTTCACTCCTGTCGTGCCCTTTAACCCACCTCAGGATAATCTACCGAGGCTTTGGCTAAATCTTGGTGACACTCTAGTACTAGCCCTGAGGTTACACGTTGTCTGTTCAAGGCTGCTGTTAGTGCAGATTGCTATGTTTCTGCCAGAAATTCCTTTTCTAGTTATTTCTTTTGTGGCGATTGAGATACCAGCCATATATATTGATACATTTTAATGACGAATATTACTGGAGTTTTTTCCCAACACCAAACCGTTATTTCAACACCTCGTCACGTTTTTCTGTCACCAAGTGATCATATTCAAGTAAGATCAAACTGATATTTCTTGAAGATGGTGTAGTTTTTTTTTCGAATAATTCAGGGGCAGTTAAAGCTAAGAGATAAAAAATAATGAATACAGTATGATTAATCTTGATCTCATACTCTTCAACTATGACACAGTTAATGAATGAATAGCGCTTCACCTACACGTTATTATATGTTGTTTTATATAATAAAAACGTATCGTTTAGCCTGGTACCACTGATGAGACCTCTTGGGGGTCAAAACAGCGCTGTCTGGTGTTGAAATATAAACGCGTTGTGGTTAGACTCTGGTTTTAGACAAGTTAAGAAATATTAATTTGTAAACAACAAGTATATGTCATCATTTTTAATTTCCTCTATAATTTGAATCAATTTCTTGTATACATTGTGATGAAATGAATTAGTATACTTCATTTCAACTCTCTATTGTACCTGGTTGAGTTATTTACAAGTAACTTAAATTGAAGTTAGAGTAGTGATAACGATCTGATATTCATAGAATCTAAATCAAAGTTACCCGTGAATAAATAAATAAATATATCGCTGCCTGGTATTGGATCCGGATTTTTTTTTTGATTTTGAGCTTTGGCTTCAATTAGTGACGAGAGCCAGAAAACTCTTGAGTTATGCGAGATTTTGTAAATCAATTTTTTACAAATTATCCATGATAATATTCGAAAAATTTTTGCAAATATTTTTTAATTCTAGATGCGTTTCGCTAACAACGTAACTTCATCAGTACCCATGTCAATAATGTTCATCAAGTATTAACAGTCAGTCCATTCATAATTTTCACAACGACGATGACAAAAACCTAATAATTCTGAAATACCCGATTTCACATAATTTATCTCAGAGTACTGAAAAGTAATGAAGTCCATATTTAATGATCAAAAATTACTAACAATAGTGCAATGCATAAAGGGGCAAATAAAATAGAAAACTACCGATTCTAGCTAGCTGTATATAGACAACAATTGCGACCCGCAATCGTTATTAACAAAAATTCTTTAGCCTGTACCCGATCATTAGGATGCAGTTAATTTCTATTGAGTCTCCCATAATGGCCAAACGTTAGACGATTATTTTCCATTACTAGTAGTTCTCATTCTACCTTTCAAGGCAATAATGATTGCTTCAGTTTAAAGCGGTGTTAAAATTCTTGTCTCCCAGAAGTGACTCGATAACAATAAGATAAGTGCTGGTAGTTACTTCTTTTGTTAGGTCATATGTCGAAGGAATGTATGTTGTTCAATTATGGAATACATGGTGATACAGGTTAGGCAGTATGGAAGAAAAAAATCCGGATAAATTGGTGGAAAAATAAAAATGACATCAAAAATGTAGAAAAAGTAAGCACGAATATAAAAAGTTTAAAAAAGTTCATTGAAAAAAATAAATTTTTGAAACCTGAAATATAAAAGCATAATATCTTCGTTTGTAACTCAAGAACTATACAGATATTTGAGTACATAACTAAAAAATGGCAGTGAATTCAAAGAACTACCGAAAACAATAGCTTCCCAGACTCTTCAGCTTCTGATATTAGTTCAAGCATATAAAGTAAAATAAAAATTGAGTAGGTTCAACTACATATGCTCCCAGATAAATTCTTTCAAAAAATTCTGATCAAATTACGATTTCAAAAATTTCCATTAGGGGCCATCCATAAATCACGTCACATCAATTTTAAAACTTTTAGATCCCCTCCGTCCTTGTCACAGGTTGTTACACTTTCCCCCTGATGTCACACATTTTTCAAACTTATGCATGTATTTAAATATAATCAAAAGAAAGTCAATTCTCCGACGCGCGTAATAGTGGAAAATCGCGTGAGCAATCGCCAACGACTTAAACCTATTTAAACCCTTACCATTCAGAAGTCTTGTGAATTTTAGTGTCTCACTTGCATTACAACGCCGCTTTAAGGTTGTCGCTTACTTGTCCGGCACAGCAGAGCACGGCCCGTCCCGTCAAAATACGGATAGGATTGGAACAATGAAAATGAATGGACAATCGCCCACTAGCCCGGTACGGCACAGCCAAGAGCGTCCGCCGACGGAAAGTATTCCAGCTCTTCGATCCTGTCCGGCAAATGACGGTACGTGCTGTGACGGACTGGCCAAGTGAGCGCGTCGCCGGCCAGCGCTTACCAGCATCAACTTGTCTAAACGTGCCCGGGGAGTTGCTGTCTCTCTGTTTTGCTATTCCATCAGTTGAGCTGGACAAGTGGGCGATGATATTATCTGTCGCCATGAGGCGACGGACAGCACAGCACGGCCCCTCCCGTAAAAACCAGTAGAGGATTGGAACAATGAAAATGAATGAACACCCGCCCACTAGCCCGGCACGGCACGACCAAGAGCGTCTGCCGCCGGATAGGATTCCAGCTCTCCGATCCTGTCCGGCAAATAACGGAATGTGCTGTGACGGACTAGCCAAGCGGACGCGTCGCCGGCCAACGCTTGCCAGCATCAACTTGTCCAAACGTGGCCTGGGAAGCTTCTGTCTCTCGGTTTGTGCTATTCCATCAGTTGACAGCACAGTGTCAGATGGTAACTTTGAAAATGGACGTGGAAAAAATTGAGTTGCTTATTAAGAGAAGCTCTAGAATATCCAGAAGTTCTGAAATTTGCCCGGAGTCATTCGGAAATACTGAAAAAATGTCTCCTCGTCTTCTTCCAGGTCGTTGAAAAGATGATGAAACTCTCCCAGATATGCCCTCTTTTGATTAATGGAATGGACACTCATCCTTCTTTTTTGTTATCATTTTATTCTATATTCTATAATGCGGCCACTATAATGACGACTTCTTCGTCAGAACTGCTAGTGATAGACATGTTTTTGTCACTACTAGATGTCAACTGAAATTCCCTTGAAATCGAATAAACAGCACCTTCAGTATGCTGGTTGAAGCTGGACAAGTGAGCGATGCTACAACCCGTTGCCATTGACAGCGCCGTACTGTGCTGTGCCGGACAGTAGGCGACAAGCTTCAGAACTTGAATGTTGTGGCGTGGGAGATTATCTCATTGCAAGAGTGCTAAATTATCAATAAATATGGATCAAGTTCGAATTTTTTTAAAATGTTTTATTCACATATGAATTTCATGTTTTGGTATTTTGAATTTCAACATGTGACGTCACAAAACTTTTGACCCTCCTTGCCTCTATGTCACATTACGGTGATACCCCCCATTAACGTGTGACGTAATTAATGGATGGCCCTTTAGACATATGATGGGTCACTAAAAAACTGATTTCAGTTTTCTCAAATAACTCGCATGCTGTTTGCTATTCTCGAACTTCTTAGAATGAGATTCCGTATTATACTGAGGTTCATAGCTTCTTCTTTTCTGTTGAAATTATCCGTGTGTTTATGGATTTCTATTGCCTCCCGTATCAGTCGGCTTCTGTTGTCTCCCGTACCAGTCGGCTTCTGTTGCCTCCCGTACCAGTCGGCTATGGTATCCCTGGTCGGGAGCAATGAGTTCCGTGTTTTCAAACAGAATCCTATGGGTTCCTTCACTGAGTGCGTGTCCTGCCACAAATGACTTGCCCGTTTGACTTGATCTGCAATTTCTTTCATGCTCCTTCAGTTTTGTTCCCATGGATCTTTTGTTGCTTCCGATGTATACCTTCCCACAAGTGCACGGTATATGCGATAAACTCCTGCTGCTGATAGTGGATCCCTTTCATCTTTATCTGACCTGAGGCTTTGTTGAATCTTCTTGGTGGGTTCAAAACCCGTTTTGATATTGTGTTCCCCCAAGAGTTTTCCAATTCTGTCTGTGACCTTAGGGATATATGGTAGATACGCGCTTGCAACCATTTGAGCGTTCTCCCCGTTTTGAGCCGTAGAACTCTTCAGTTTCATGGCTTTGTTGACCTCTGGTACACTGTATCCATTCGATTCACTTGAAGACGTTCCTGTTCTTCCTCTAGATGGTCTGCTCCATATATCCTTCGAGCCCGTTCCGTTAGAGTGAGATGACTTCTCTCTTTTGACTAGGATGGTGGATCGATAGTGCTTGCAGGTACCTATCCGTGTGCGTGGGTTTTCGGTACGCTTTGAGAGTTAGGTTGTTCGATTTGTAGATATAGGAATGCTATCTGCTGTTCCTGTTCAGTCTTCATGGTGACGTTGATGCTTGGGTGTTGAGCGTTCAAGTGGTCTAGGAAAATGTTCAGGCGTGTCTATTACTATATGATGAAGCTAGACAACGATTTAAAATACCAAATTCTATGAAGGAATGTTTGAAAGATCATAATGAAAGTCTGGATAGAATTATGAAATTAATGAAAGCTATTGGGCTATACTCAAAAATTTTAACAAGAAAGCAAATGATAAACAAACTAATAGTAGAAGGCTAATGACCTCGTAGTCGACGCCTTTAAACCACAAAAAAACATGTTGTTTCACTATACAATCCATTTGGTGTTAAATAACGCCAGTTGAGGAGATGTTACCATTTATATACATGTATATCAAGTTAGTGAGACACTTGTCGAAATATGCAAAACTAATAATATCATAATTTGCTGCTAATTAGTGGCGAAAGATAATATTATTTTTTTTAAATACATGCTGTATTGCAAACTTGACGTCAAAGTCTGATTCTGAACCTTGTTCTTTGCATTTTTTTGGTAAATTTCCTTTTGCCATATAGCTGCTCCATTCCTACACATACTTTTTTTGTCGCGATACCTTAAAAGTACGTAAGCGCAGAACCGCCACAATTTTTTTATTTTGTTTCTCGATGTAATGTGACTCTCAACGTGAATAAATGTAAATGTATGACATATTGTCGAGTACTAAAACCCATAAACTATAATTACAACATATCGGGAGAACTTTCAACTCGTGTCGAATTTGTAACCGATTTGGATGTGGTGATGGACAGAAAATTGACTTTCACCTGCATTATAATTATATTATAAACAAAGCAACAAATATGCTAGGTTTCATTTGTCGTACTTCGAAATGATTCTCGAATATTGAATGCAAAAAGATGCTGTATTTCACCCTGGTAAGATTAGTCTTAGATTAATGCAGTGCCATTTGGTCGCCGACTTGGAATTTTTATTCCAGTTATTCAAGTTTTCTTATTAACCGTCCTGTACTGCTAGCACAAATTAGCTTACGTACTCCTTCTAGAAGTACAAGATATACAGAAACATTTGCTATAGATTTACTATGTTGTAACTATGGCAAACACGCCTTGTCTAGAGTTGCTATTGGTGGTAATAGAGTCGATCTGGACTTCTCTCCAAACAAAACTAAATTTGAGTTTGCATTACGCCCTCCCAGAAATTTATTATGAATGAAAATGAATATTAACTTCCTCAATTCTTGAATCTTCATATCCTGATATCGTTCATTTAATCTTTATTTCAATTCGCATATCAATTATTGTTTTATCCCTTTCCCAGATTCTTCTGTTTATAATTATCCTTAGTACCACTTTTTTTTCATGTAACAATAAAACAATGTCCAAGATAAAGTATAGGAAAGGGGTAGCTGTTTACAACTTTTACATAAAAACTTAGGACTCAAAAAGCAACAACAGTTGAACGAACGTATTCGACGTCCTAATACGAAATTAATGAATTGACAAATTACAATTCGGCAATTTGAACTCGGTTTCGTTGAGAAGTGGATAGTTTGGCACGTTTAGCTATGTCTTCAGTTCAAACTACGAACGTTGTAAATATAACCACTACATGAGTAAATAAAGTACCGTCTCTCGCAACGAACTGCATGAATTATTTGATGTTGACTGCCAAGAAAATAAATGGAAATTATTCACATGTATTTTCACCGTTTCATTCTGAAAACGATCATAACTCTTAGTAATTTGTCGGATAGTGACAGAAACAAGGAACTGGTTTTTAAATGTAACTCACTTAGTAAATTTCTTTATTCGATATCAAAAAGTTGTCCAAAAAGTGGAGGGAGGTACAGATACGGAGAGGTTTATTTGGGTAGAATACCTCAGCAGACAGATATAAACGCCCTATTCACTCATTGTGTTACGGTTCCCAAAATGCAAGAGCGGATTTATGAGATAACAGAAAAGTAATGTATTGAAATCATATATTTATGCACAACATCCACCCAGTATAACATTCAAAACAATTCAGTTCAGTTTTTTGTGCCTAAAGACAATCAGAATAATTCGACCTTGAATAACGTTGATAGGGAAAAAAAGGAAAGGAAAAAAAAAGGGTTTTTTCTCTGGGAATGAGAGTTGAGTTTGGTTATCTTCTCTGGAGCAAGAATTTTGAGCTCATCACTTTGTGGATTTGAAGAAACCAAAATATTCAATACGGGAATAACTATATTTGGGTTATCTAAAGGAATAACTCGCCCACAGTATTGGGGATTTTCATTAAGTACCCGTTCTCTTGTCAAATTCCAATCTTCAGGCCACATAACAACTACGGTAAGAACCCACTTCCCGAAAATACCCTAAAGTTACTTCTTTGCATGATCTACACATTCATGTATAGAGTGATTAATTTTTTGGACTTTCTTTCAGTTTGTGTCTGAAAGTTACTTCTTTGCATGATCTACACATTCATGTATAGAGTTTCAAATTGATTACTTCCTTCCTTTCTTTGGAAGATTCTCTCATCCCTTTTTTTTGTATCAGATGGAGTAGTAGAAAGCCAAAAAATTTCTTATTAATTGTTCAATTTTCAATTTAAGTTTTTTTGCCTACCATTATTGTTATTTTTTAGCTAATCTTTTTAATTTCATTGATTCTTTCGGCAATTTCAAATTATTTTATATCATATTAGACAATGGAAGTCCGAACTAATGGATTGCAACTTTATTGTATTCCTCTGAAAATGTCCTAGTAAGACGAAACTGCAGTAACGTTAGTTACAAATACAAGTGGTAATAAAACATACAAAGTTTTATTTCTCATTTTTCATGATGATCTCTTACAACGTAGTAACGGCTACATCCATCAATTTATTGTGTTATTGTTACATACTGCTCTTTGGTCGACAAGAAAGATTTTATCCAAAGAAGAAAGGTGCATAATATTCCTAGTATACTATTAACAACCGAATGCCCTGCTGAAATTCCAGCTTAACATTCGATTTCATGTGAACTCAAAAACATTTTCCATTAAAAAATGTACATTGCTTCAATGATGATTTGTTGGAATGCATTCACCTGCAGATGCTTTATTTGATAGTTACTCAACTTCTTTAAGATTGTAAAATTCGTCTTCCAGATAAAGTAACAGCAGGGTTATTCTACTAATTCTGCAGGATTCTTTGTAAATACACACGATTGAAACCTTTTGACTAGTCTACACTGTATTATTGAAGCACGAGAAAAAAATGTTTATAGCATCTATTATGAAATCATTACAACTACTTTGTGATCTGATATCAGAAATTGGTACAATAGGTCAGTACCATATGAATTAATTCAAAAGACAACTCGTTTTCCAGATACCAAAGCATAAAAACCTCATGAGTGTGTACCATGTATCTCAACGGATCATTTAAAGTGAAATTAACAATATCACAGTTGTGTAAGTCATCACAGAAGATTAATGACTGTTGATGTTTATTATCCAATCTATAATTTTTATCGTTCCTTGATCCATAAAAAATAAAACTAGGTCTGTTATTGAATGTCTAGACTTTTCGATTGATATAAATACGCTGCACTGCTTTTCGGTGTACTGGGGGAGATTAAATCTGAGTGTGTGGTTTTAATGATAGTAGATAACATCTGAGGACTTGGAAAACTGAAAGGACCAGAAATACTTAGTCTATAATGATTAGAAGTTATGTGTCAAAATAGCAATAAAATCCATGAAAATGTACAAGAAAGATGCAGGGTGGTTGCTCTAGCTTTTTTGAAAACGAATACGATTACTTCTTAGAATCATGTTGCTATGTAATTTTAGGTTATGTCTTTAATTGTTCTTTCTTTATATTTTGAGTATAAGTGTTGAAAAGGCAGATCTATGTATTTCATATGTCTGACGTTTTCAAAATAGTAATATTTTCACCACGAAGAAACTTCTTTTCAGTGAGTAATTCATTTAAGAATTCATGATTCCTCGTAACATTAAAATTATAACAGTTATCAGATTTTTGGGAGATATGTTTATGGAAAATTAATTGTTACAGAGTCCTGGAGAAGAATTTAATTAAATTCGTTGTCGAGAAAACGATTGGTTTTTAAAGAAAAATTAATCGTGTTACCCAACTAACTCTTCTATAAAGAAAAAGTACTTTTGAAACAATTATTTTCATATGAACATTAAATTTTACGAAAACCACTTTTTCATATTCTTGTCTTTTCCAGAAACTAATATTTGTTGAAAGTATACCCCTTTCAATTTAAACACATTCCATATTTCTCATATACTTTGGATTCAAACATTTCTGTAGTTTTAAATAATAATAATAATGGCTTTTATTGTTGGTTCCATACAATTACAACCAATCAAATAGCAGAATTCAGTATCTCTGTATAATAAATCATCGCAAAGATTGTTCTTCCATTTAACCGTAAGAACAAAAGAAAAAGAGGGAAAAACAAAAAAAAACAGTATGCTATCAGGAACAGTGCAACAAAAAACTATATGCAGAGAAATTGAAATACAAATAAATATATATTTTGTTGAGCTTGGAGAAAGGTTGATTGATTTCGAAATAATTCGATTAGTTGGATCTATTTATTGCAAGAAAATATTTTTTTATCTTTCGTTTGAAGCTTCCTAATGGCAGAGGTTTATATTCAATGGTTTTGTTAAATGTGTCCTGAATCTCAAGTTAAGATGGTGTACGTCAGTTCTAAAGGATATTTTTTCGAAAAGATAGGAGGGTTTGTTGTTTTAAGGAGTTTTTGAAAAAATGTTGCAGAATTAAATGTTCGTCTGGATTACATACTCAACCAACCCACATCCCCGAACAGATGGGAAATGTGTTCTCGTTTCCTCGTACCCGTAATGAGCCTAATGCATGCATTCTGGAGCTTTTGGATTCTAAAACTGTCACTCTTCAAAATTCCCGGGCCATACACCACGTCTGCGTAGTTGGCATGTGAAAGAACTAAAGCATCGCAGAGTATAATTTTACTTTTTTTATTCAGAAATGCTCTGTTGAAATATATTATTTTCAAATTTGCGTAACCTGTTTCAGAATTTGCGAAATGTGTGTTTTAAAACGAAGACTGTTGCCAAGATATAAACCCAAGTTTTTTTGAACAGAAAGTTCTGTTCCATTTTTTACAATATTTATGAGGCCAGAACAACGATTTCTTGCCGCTGTTCTACCAAAGAGCATGACATTAGATTTAGATGCATTAACAGATAGGCAATATTTAGTTGACAAATAGAATAACATATCGATATCGGTATCAATTTGCCATAGGGCCTCGTTAATTGAATTCTCGTCGAATTCCATGTACAGCTGAATATCGTCGGCAAAACAATGCATGGTTGCGAATTGCAGTGAGTTATGAAATTAGATGTGTATAAAACGAACAAGAGAGGGACCAATATTGAACCTCGAGGAACACCGGCCATGGTGTATGCGATCGAACGCCTTAAAAAAATCCAACAATATCAGAAGACAGAGTTTATTATTATCAATAGATTTGTGCACATCATCCACAATTTTCAGGAGGGCAGTCGTACAACTGTGGTCAGGTCTGAACCTTGATTGACACTCCGGTAATATATCGCAGTCATTCAGATATACACTCATCTGCAAGTTCAATACTTTTTCAAAAACTTTTGAGAACGCATAAGATGCTAATTGGCCGGAGATCGCCTAAAATTTCGGGGTTAAAATTTTTGGCCAGCGGAAGAACATTTGCTTGCTTCCAGATGGATGGATAGGAATTAGTCGATATCCATTGAACATTTTAATGCTTATCTCATCAGGTCCTACAGCATTCGACTTCATGTTCAGAATACACTTACAGATGTCATTTTAATGTATTTTATGAATTGAATGTTAATAATTTCGGAAATGTATGTGAAAGGTTATTTGGAACTTCACTTTACGTAAAAGTGTCAAAATATTAAATCAAATATTGTAACTGAGTACTAAATCAGTAAGTTTTCACGCACAATGTCACAAACATGTTCGGCATGACAAAAAAAACTATAATAATTCTTGATTTTTAGAGAGTCGTAAATTATTTCAAACACTTTCTCGGAAATGGAAACTACACCGAATTCCTATCTTTTTTCAAGGAGGTGTAACTATTCAAATGAAAGCTTTCTTTTTTGGGTTGATGATGCCTGCATCCGCTCACGAATCGAAGGATGATTAATATGTGAATAGCCGTTATCCAAAATAATCGTTTATATTAACACTTACCTAATCAACGTGGCTTAAGTCGCGTCGTTCATTGAATATAATTATTTCCGAATCTCATATTTCACACCCACAGAGAATAGGCGTGTTCAAAAGTGTTGCTATTCGGTACTGCCATATAAAACAAAGCCATTTCCCGCTATCTGTCCCCTTTTGCTTAGATCTTTAAAACTGCCCAACGGATTTTGATGCGGTTTTTTTTCAATAGATGGAGTGATTAATAGAAAGAGTGATAAAACACAATAACCATTTTTTATCCTTTACTTTTTACCAGAAATAATGGCTTATTTACGAAGCGATTTTAAGTAATTGTCGCAATTCAGTATTTGCTTGGCTTATTAACGAGAGGATTTTATTCGCTGTTTCACCCATTCATCATTTATCAAAATAATGAAAGAACTCATTTAAAAACTTAATTAAATATTTATTGTGACGAAACGGGGAAAATACTTCAGGAATAAACTCACACTAAAATGTTATTAAAAAATACAATAAATCACCAAAAACTTACATTATACTGTCACCCAGCAGGATCGAAGAAAAGGAGATATGCTGCATTGCTGAAACCTTTTCTGAAGATTCATAGATGAATGAATTTCTCAATACTGTCTCTCTGTGATCTTGACCTCCCTCAATATTTATGAAGATTTATACGCTGGCATTGCAACTTTGATCCGGTCACTGTACTGCTCAGTATGCAATCTGTGCAAAGTTTGCGTATTTGGAGATTGTTTTAGATTTCTATATCCTGTGATCGTATCAATTTTGATGTCTACGAACTTGGAATATTAAAAGATGGAATTCTGAATACTAAGTGTTTTTGTTGTAGAATATTGAAGTTGAGGTTGGGACATTTTTCAATTCATGTATTCGCCTAAAATGAATTTGAATTATTTCATGATTATTTTCCATATTGGACAATACAGTACCCGTATCCAATTAAGTACCTGTAATACATTGTGCATTCAATATAGATCAATATGACCCCTTACAGCATGTAATTTAAATGAATATTTTTGAAGATATCACAGATTTAAAATGCAGGGACATAGTGGTTGCGGCCGAGCTTTGTTCTATAGCACTTTATGATTAGTAGCGATCGCACGCGTTTAAATATATATTTGTCAGGTCGTAGTCAGTTAGTGAAAACAACCCTTCGCTCAGAAATTGAGAAAATACGTAATGGTGTGCCGCAAAGTTCAATACTAGGGCCAACATTGTTTCTCATCTACCTCAACGATTTGAGAAGTATAAATATCTCAGGAAAATTCACACTATTTGCAGACGATACTACCATATTTTGACAATCAGAGAATGCAAATGATTTTACTAAAATCATATCCATAGATATGATGAAAGTAAAGAGTTGGTGTGATTCAAATGGTCCGTCTCTGAATATTCCGAAAACTAACATAGTAACTTTCAAATGTGAATTTGACAATATACCCATTGGGAATGACATCATTGAGAACAAAAGTAGCTCAAAATTTTCAGGAGTACATATCGATAGAAAACTAAAATTTGAAGATCATATTTATGCCTTGTGTAATAAAGTGTCGTCTGGTTGTTATATAGTCAGAGTAGTCGCAAATGAACTTGGTTTAACAGCAGCTAAGACTGTTTATTTTTCTCTGGTGGAATCTCACCTGAGATATGGATTTCTATTTTGGGGCTTATGTGGTGGTTATCTACTACAAAATATTTTAATTTTGCAAAAACCAGCCGTGAGATATATATGCAAATCAAAGAGTACAGACTCTTGTAGATTACATTATTCTTTACCAATCATGGAATTCTAACAGTGATTTCTCTCTTTATAATGGAAACAGTGTGTTTAATTGAGAAATATTTGAAGAAATTTCAATTCTCACCAACCCATTATGTGTCAAGGCAATCCAACAACATTAAGTTGCCAATACCAATGACATCAGTCATAAAGGATTACATTGTCTATAATGTTCAACCACTTGCCAAATAATGTAACAGGAATAAAGTAGGTATTTACAATGCTTCAGGAAGGCAGGAAGGTTTTTTAAATGATAGACCATACTCTAATATACAAGAATTCTATAATGATAATCTATAAAAAATATGTTATTTGTTCATTATTTATCAGCATCCTGTACGACTGATTTTATGTATTTAGTGAAAATTGATCAATTTAAATGCATTTTGTTTTTACATAAAAACTGTATTATAGATCAAGTTAAACGAACAAAATTACTCGTATAACAATAAAGTATATTCTCTCTCTTTCTCTTTCTGATACTCATATCAGCATTGCACCCGTGCGGAACCGGCACAAATCTTGGCTCATGCCATGCAATTTTTTTGTAAATTTTAGGCATGAAGCGTGTGGCAGCGAATTTCGTTCGAAAACTACTGAATTTCAATAAAAAAAAACTGTTGCATGAGCATTGCACTGGTGACGAATCAATGGAAGAGACCAGGAGAGCCAAGACTAAAAAAGCACGCCAATTTTCATCAAATGTCAGAGTTTTACTCACTATTTTCTTCGATGATCGTGGCGTAGTGCATCAGAAGTTCTTGTCACATGGTGGTAGGGTCAATAAGGAGCATTATATTGAAGTTATGCTCCGCTTGCGAGGAGCAATACGAAGAAAATGTCCGGTGTTGTGAAAAAACAATTCATCGCTTTTGTATCACGATAATGCACCTGCTCACTAGTCAGTGCTTGTTCGTTGTCACGGCTCAACCACCGTATTCACCAGATTTGGTCCCCTGCGACTTTTTCTGTTCCTAGGATTGAAGAGACCCATAAAAGGATGACGTTTTGTGACGATTGCAAAGATAAAAACCGAATCGCCGGGAGAGCTGAAGGACATACCGAAAAGTGCATATCAGAACCGCTTTAAGGATTGGAAAAAAAGCTGGCACAAGTGTATTATGTCTGAGGGGGACTTTTTTGAAGGGGACAAAATAGAAATTGATGAATGAATTAGTATTTTTCAATAAGAATGAAAATTCACCTGTTTTTCCGAACAAACAGCATATGTCTTCTTCTTTCGAATGAATATTCGTTCAGTAACGATAAATTATTAACCTGATGAAACTAATATTTCAGGTTCCGTACATTCAATATTTTGTAAAATTGAAATAAAACTCAAAATAATTGAATGAAACTGATAAACTACAACATTTTAACTACACAGTAAAAATAAAAATCTCAAAGTGAAGAACATTATCTCGATTTAAAGAAATCTTGCTCTCCTATATTCATGAAGAAATATTTTTTAAACTGAGAAACATATTCTCTCAAGTTGAATTTGAATAAACGCTTCTTTTGAGTAAAAAAAAATATTCCACCAAAATTGTGCATACATTTCAATAGAAATAATCACATTAGCTCAAGAGAAGTAAGTATGCATTCTTTAGTTTGAGCAAAATTAATCTCGAAGCAAAACTGTTTTGGGTTTTGAAAGAATGATATGTTTACTTCGAACATTATTTTAATGTCTCCGTATGAGAAATTAATTGTTTTCCTTTGAAGAGAGGCATTTTTCATTGAAATGCTTCTATTTGTATAAATCAAATAAACTCATTTACTTCATCAAAGATGAACTTATGCTTCTGTTTATAAACTGTCCCTCTCATTTGGTTGTATTTAGTTACTTGAATCCAAAGTATCTCATCTGTAATATGAACAGCTATAAGTGGTAAAGAAATAAACTAAATAATACATTACATATTATGATTGGTTTATTTGAAGCAATTGCAAATCATAAATATTATCCTGAAAAAGCATGTGATAAAAAGCAAAACGTAATAAATAGAGAACTAAATTTTTTTGCCAATCTTTGCTTTAATATCATATTCCAACCGCACACTTTTGAGAGATCATACAGTTTTACAAATAACATAAATAAATATTCAATAAGAAAACATATATAAAAAAGGGACATATTCTTGACGAATTGCAAATTAACATATAAAATGAAATCGAAGCCTATAAACAACATTACAACTCAGACAAGAAAATACATTAATTTATTAGTAATTTTACACAAATGAAGTTTTTAAAACTAGATGCCATTCTGGTAAATAACATTAGAAAAATCACTATCGTTGATCAAGTTCTGCATTCTGCTTTTGCTTATCCACAATTGCCGTAACATCACTTGGATTCTGAAACGAAAGAAGAAATCAGCACATCATCCTTAGCCACTATTTCAAATATATAGAAAGGTAAAAATATGAAAACAGCAGCCAAAAATTTCAATAAAACACTGTTGGAGTGGGTTTATTCCGTTAACGAACCCAATTGTTGTTCACATGCGAATGACAACCCTCAAAATTTTAAACTTGTCTGAGATCTTATTATTTAACATACGATTCCTAGCAAGTTGAAAGGTGGTTAAACATTATTTGATCAGAAATAAATAATCAATTCAAGAGACGCACCTCAAATCCCTTTGAAGTGGACAGAAGTCTATACAGAAAAATTGCCTTTCAAAATAATGATTTTGGAACCGTTATAGGAATTCAAAGTATGTCACTCATGATCATACAAACTAACTTAAAGGAATATGATTCGCTAATTAAATAACAACATTTACTGTTTTCACGTTTTTGGAAATTCATATTTCATCTCTAGTGAGTTTGGTAATATTTCTACCTATTTCTTACATTCCTAAAGGAAATCTATCAAATAATTTCAAGCTGAGTAGGGTATATTCAATTTGTTCCCAATGAATAACATAAAAACATTTCTGAAGTGATTACAGAAAGCAAAGACGTTTCGGAATTCAACAAATATTTATATGTTGAAATCAGAAAGTAGCTGTCACATATAGAAGCTTTTTATACCTACTGATGACAATTTTGGTATTTTTTGTATTATAATTCATTGTAGATACTATAAGTACCTCTATCTTTCAATAAAAAATGAATTCGGTCTAAGAGAAAATCAAATAGAGAAAATGTTCTTATTTGAAACAAGATAAAATGTATGTTCAAAACAAGAGATTGGCAAATTTGAATCAACATGGAGGATTTTTCAGTTTAAATTAATATACACTTGCAGAGCTCGGCAAAGGTAATAATGCATGTGTGAAAAATTACGGAGCATTGGTATAATTTTCGGAAAATGAAGACAAAATTAAGAGTTGCCGTCAAAGTTTACCACTTTCTCTTCCGTACTACGTATACAATGCGGAACTTACTGATATAGCGGAGTTTTATCCAATTATAATACTTACTCATGAAAATATCTTTCAACTGTTCAAGACCCCAGTCTTGTAAAATCTGTTCCATTATGGTAGATACAAAATAATCGGAAAGAAATTGCACTGCCTACAGACACATAAAATACTTCCTCCTCAAAATCGCAACACACCAACATCACTTTCCAACACATACTGGCGCGTACGCGATGCTTACAACGGAATTCCCCGCTCCCCTCTCACTTAAGAGGGTCATAGAAAAACCAAAGAAACCCTGTTCATTCTATACAAAATTTCTGTTATTTTCAGTCGATCATAATATAGTTTTGTATGTAGATTCACAAAATTCTTGTTATAAACGAGTTATTTGAAGGGATACAGTATTAAATTCAAACAAACACTATGTGTTCCGATCAAGTTGATATTGCTCTCCATTTGAAACAGTTTATTTTTCCCTTCAAATAGGTGGATTTTGAGATGATATTATGTTTTCTTGATTCAAAATAGTTTATCTTCGCAATGATATAATCAAACGAAATTGGCGTGAAGTTATCCACAGATTTCTGGCCACACATGCCGACGTAGAGGAAAATAAAAATCTGTGGTTGGGATACAAAATTATTAGCACCCGTACTAATATCTGTGGCTGGAAATACCTATTCACTATAGGTTGAACGTGAAATTATTGAGACTATTTGGTGTTTAAAATTTTTATAGAGTCTTGAGTAGATTGAGGCGTTGATAATCCTTTTCTCATCAACAATACAGATTAAGGGAAAAATAAAATTGAAAATATTAGACTTACTTTCCAATACCCCATATAGAAATAATATCCGATGATGTGCGTCCATCTAAATCACACAACTTCCATAGTTTCTTGAGAAGATTAACTTGGTGATAACAGTTTTCTTGTTATCTAAACAGATTTCGAATAAGAAATTGTTGAAACAATCAGACTCATTTTTTGAGATTCCTTGTATTCATGAAAATCACACAACTCTTATAGAATTTTGAATAGATCAACACAGTGAAAACCGTTTTTTTGTTACCCATACGGAATTCGAGAATAAAATTGTTGAAACGATCAAACTAACTTTTTCATTCCCTTGAAGAATTGAAACCAGATGATGTGCGTGCATAAAAATCGCATAAGTCTTAT
This sequence comes from Leptinotarsa decemlineata, assembly GCF_025532065.1. Lineage (NCBI taxonomy): Eukaryota > Metazoa > Arthropoda > Insecta > Coleoptera > Chrysomelidae > Leptinotarsa > Leptinotarsa decemlineata. The sequence continues at coordinate 9,926,002 of NW_027412537.1, read as the reverse complement.
GGAATCTTGGGTAGATTGACGTAGTGATAACAATTTTCTTGTCTCCCGAAGAGATTTCGAAAACAAAAATGTTGAAAGAATCAGACTCATTTTTTGAGATTCCTTGTAGAATTGGAACCAGAAGATGTGCGTTCATGAAAACTACATAACTGTTATAGAATCTTGGGTAGATCGATATAGTAAAAACCGTTTTCTTGTCACCCATACAGATTTCCAGGAAAAAATATTGAAACAATCAGACTCACTTTTTAAAACACCTTGTAGAATTGGAACTAGAAGATGTGCGTTCATGAAAATTACACAACTGTTATGGAATATTAGGTAGATCTATATAGTGAAAACTGTTTTCATGTCACCCATACAGTTTTCGAGAAAAAAATTGTTGCAACAACCAGACTCATTTTTTGAGATTCCTTGTAGAATTAGAACCAGAAGATGTGCGTTCATGAAAATTACACAACTATTATAGAATCTTGGGTAGATCGATAGAGTGAAAACTGTTTTCTTGTCACCCATACAGATTTCGAGAAAAAAAATTTTTGCAACAATCAGACTCATTTTTTGAGATTCCTTGTAGAATTGGAACCAGAAGATGTGCGTTCATGAAAATTACACAACTGTTACAGAATCTTGGGGAGATCGATATAGTGAAAACCGTTTTCTTGTCACCCGTACAGATTTCCAGGAAAAAATATTGAAACAATCAGACTCACTTTTTAAAACACCTTGTAGAATTGGAACTAGAAGATGTGCGTTCATGAAAATTACACAACTGTTATAGAATCTTAGTGAGATCGACATAGTGTAAACCGTTTTCTTGTCACCCATACAGATTTCCAGAAAAAATATTGAAACAATCAGACTCACTTTTCAAAACACCTTGTATAATTTTAACTAGAAGATGTGCGTTCATGAAAATTACATGACTGTTATAAAATCTTGGGTAGATCGATATAGTCAAAACCGTTTCCTTGTCACCCACACAGATTTCCAGGAAAAAATATTGAAACAATCAGACTCACTTTTCAAAACACCTTGTAGAATTGGAACTAGAAGATGTGCGTTCATGAAAATTACACAACTTTTATAGAATCTTAGTTAGATCGATATAGTGTAAACCGTTTTCTTGTCACCCATACAGATTTCCAGGAAAAAATATTGAAACAATCAGACTCATTTTTTGAGATTCCTTGTAGAATTAGAACCAGAAGATGTGCGTTCATGAAAATTACATAACTGATATAGCATCTTGGGTAGATCGATATAGTGAAAACTGTTTTCTCGTCACCCATACAGATTTCGAGAAAAAAATTGTTGCAACAATCAGACTCATTTTTTGAGATTCCTTGTAGAATTGGAACCAGAAGATGTGCGTTCATGAAAATCACACAACTGTTATAGAATCTCAGGTAGATCGATATAGTGAAAACTGTTTTTTGTCACCTATACAGATTTCGAAAGAAAAGTGTTGCAACAAACAGACTCATTTTTTGAGATTCCTTGTAGAATTGGAACCAGAAGATGTGCGTTCATGAAAATTACACAACTGTTATAGAATCTCAGGTAGATCGATATAGTGAAAACTGGTTCCTTGTCACCCATACAGATTTCGAAAGAAAAGTGTTGCAACAAACAGACTCATTTTTTGAGATTCCTTGTAGAATTGGAACCAGAAGATGTGCGTTCATGAAAACTACACAACTGTTATAGAATCTTGGGTGAATCGATATAGTAAAAACTGTTTTTTTGTCACCCATACAGATTTCGATGAAAAAATTGTTGCAACAACCAGACTCATTTTTTGAGATTCCTTGTAGAATTGGATACAGAAGATGTGCGTCCATGAAAATTACACAACTGTTATAGAATCTTGGGTAGATCGATACAGTGGAAACCGTTTTCTTGTCACACATCTTCTGATTCCAATTCTACAAGGAATCTCAAAAAATGAGTCTGATTGTTGCATAATTTTTTTTATCGAAATCTTCATGGGTGACATGAAAACATTTTTAACTATATCGATCTACCCAAGATTCTATAACAGTTGTGTAATTTTCATGAACGCACATCATTTAGTTCCAATTCTACAAGGTGTTTTAAAAAGTGAGTCTGACTGTTTCAATATTTTTTCCTGGAAATCTGTGTGGGTGACAAGGAAACAGTTTTCACTATATCGATCTACCCAAGATTATATAACAGTTATGTAGTTTTCATGAACGCACATCTTCTGATTCCAATTCTACAAGGAATCTCAAAAAATGAGTCTGTTTGTTGCAACACTTTTTTTTCGAAAACTGTATGGGTGACATGAAAACAGTTTTCACTATATAGATCTACCTAAGATTCTATAACAGTTGTGTGATTTTCATGAACGCACATCTTCTAGTTCCAATTCTACAAGGTGTTTTAAAAAGTGAGTCTGATTGTTTCAATATTTTTTCCTGGAAATCTGTATGGGTGACAAGAAAACGGTTTTCACTATATCGATCTACCCAAGATTCTATATCAGTTATGTAATTTTCATGAAGGCAAATCTTCTAGTTCCAATTTTACAAGGTGTTTCAAAAAGTTGGTCTGATTGTTTCAATATTTTTTCCTGGAAATCTGTATGGGTGACAAGAAAACGGTTTTCACTATATCGATCTACCCAAGATTCTATAACAGTCATGTAGTTTTCATGAACGCACATCTTCTGGTTCTAATTCTACAAGGAATCTCAAAAAATGAGTCTGATTGTTGCAGCAATATTTTTCTCGAAAACTGTATGGGTGACAAGAAAACAGTTTTCACTATATCGATCTACCTGAGATTCTATAACAGATGTGTGATTTTCATGAACGCACATCTTCTGGTTCCAATTCTACAAGGTGTTTTAAAAAGTGAGTCTGATTGTTTCAATATTTTTTCCTGGAAATCTGTATGGGTGACAAGGAAACGGTTTTCACTTCATCGATCTACCCAAGATTTCATAACAGTTATTTAATTTCCATGAACGCACATCTTCTAGTTCCAATTCTACAAGCTGTTTCAAAAAGTGAGTCTGATTGTTTCAATATGTTTTCCTGAAAATCTGTATGGGTGACAAGAAAACGGTTTACACTATATCGATCTCACTAAGATTCTATAACAGTTGTGTAATTTTCATGAACGCACATCATCTAGTTCCAATTCTACAAGGTGTTTTAAAAAGTGAGTCTGATTGTTTCAATATTTTTTCCTGGAAATCTGTGTGGGTGACAAGGAAACGGTTTTCACTATATCGATCTACCCAAGATTTTATAACAGTTATGTAATTTTCATGAACGCACATCTTCTAGTTGAAATTCTACAAGGTGTTTTAAAAAGTGAGTCTGATTGTTTCAATATTTTTTCCTGGAAATCTGTATGGGTGACAAGAAAACGGTTTACACTGTGTCGATCTAACTTAGATTCTATAACAGTTGTGTAATTTTCATGAACGCACATCATCTGGTTCCAATTCTACAAGGAATCTCAAAAAATGAGTCTGATTGTTGCAACAATTTTTTTCTCGAAATCTGTATGGGTGACAAGAAAACAGTTTTCACTATATCGATCTACCTAATATTCTATAACAGTTGTGTAATTTTCATGAACGCACATCTTCTAGTTAAAATTCTACAAGGTGTTTCAAAAAGTGAGTCTGATTGTTTCAATATTTTTTCCTGGAAATCTGTGTGGGTGACAAGGAAACGGTTTTCACTATATCGATCTACCCAAGATTTTATAACAGTTATGTAATTTTCATGAACGCACATCTTCTAGTTAAAATTCTACAAGGTGTTTTAAAAAGTGAGTCTGATTGTTTCAATATTTTTTCCTGGAAATCTGTATGGGTGACAAGAAAACGGTTTACACTGTGTCGATCTAACTCAGATTCTATAACAGTTGTGTAATTTTCATGAACGCACATCTTCTGGTTCCAATTCTACAAGGAATCTCAAAAAATGAGTCTGATTGTTGCAACAATTTTTTTCTCGAAATCTGTATGGGTGACAAGAAAACAGTTTTCACTATATCGATCTACCTAATATTCTATAACAGTTGTGTAATTTCCATGAACGCACATCTTCTAGTTAAAATTCTACAAGGTGTTTCAAAAAGTGAGTCTGATTGTTTCAATATTTTTTCCTGGAAATCTGTGTGGGTGACAAGGAAACGGTTTTCACTATATCGATCTACCCAAGATTTTATAACAGTTATGTAATTTTCATGAACGCACATCTTCTAGTTAAAATTCTACAAGGTGTTTTAAAAAGTGAGTCTGATTGTTTCAATATTTTTTCCTGGAAATCTGTATGGGTGACAAGAAAACGGTTTACACTGTGTCGATCTAACTTAGATTCTATAACAGTTGTGTAATTTTCATGAACGCACATCTTCTGGTTCCAATTCTACAAGGAATCTCAAAAAATGAGTCTGATTGTTGCAACAATTTTTTTCTCGAAATCTGTATGGGTGACAAGAAAACAGTTTTCACTATATCGATCTACCTAAGATTCTATAACAGTTGTGTAATTTTCATGAACGCACATCTTCTAGTTCCAATTCTACAAGGTGTTTTAAAAAGTGAGTCTGATTGTTTCAATATTTTTTCCTGGAAATCTGTATGGGTGACAAGAAAACGGTTTACACTGTGTCGATCTAACTTAGATTCTATAACAGTTGTGTAATTTTCATGAACGCACATCTTCTGGTTCCAATTCTACAAGGAATCTCAAAAAATGAGTCTGATTGTTGCAACAATTTTTTTCTCGAAATCTGTATGGGTGACAAGAAAACAGTTTTCACTATATCGATCTACCTAAGATTCTATAACAGTTGTGTAATTTTCATGAACGCACATCTTCTAGTTCCAATTCTACAAGGTGTTTTAAAAAGTGAGTCTGATTGTTTCAATATTTTTTCCTGGAAATCTGTATGGGTGACAAGAAAACGGTTTTCACTATATCGATCTACCCAATATTCTATCACAGTTGTGTAGTTTTCATGAACGCACATCTTCTGGTTCCAATTCTACAAGGAATCTCAAAAATGAGTCTGATTCTTTCAACATTTTTGTTTTCGAAATCTCTTCGGGTGACAAGAAAATTGTTATCACTACGTCAATCTACCCAAGATTCCATAAGAGTTATGCGATTTTTATGCACGCACATCATCTGGTTTCAATTCTACAAGGGGTTGAAAAAGTTATTTTGATCGTTTCAACAATTTCATTCTCGAATTCCGTATGGGTAACAAAAAAACGGTTTTCACTGTGTTGATCTATTCAAAATTCTATAAGAGTTGTGTGATTTTCATGAATACAAGGAATCTCAAAAAATGAGTCTGATTGTTTCAACAATTTCTTTTTCGAAATCTGTTTAGATAACAAGAAAACTGTTATCACCAAGTTAATCTTCTCAAGAAACTATGGAAGTTGTGTGATTTTGATGGACGCACATCATCGGATATCATTTCTATATGGGGTATTGGAAAGTATAAGTCTAATATTTTCAATTTTATTTTTCCCTTAATCTGTATTGTTGGTGAGAAAAGGATTATCAACGCCTCAATCTACTCAAGACTCTATAAAAATGTTAAACACCAAATAGTCTCAATAATTTCACGTTCAACCTATAGTGAATAGGTATTTCCAGCCACAGATATTAGTACGGGTGCTAATAATTTTGTATCCCAACCACAGATTTTTATTTTCCTCTACGTCGGCATGTGTGGCCAGAAATCTGTGGATAACTTCACGCCAATTCAAACGAATGAGGTCGTTGAAAGGCCAAGAAACTTGATTTCTTTGTTGAAAAAAGTGTGATTTTCTGGTGGAACATGGCGATGTTGGCATAAAGTAATAGTTTTTCCAATAAAGACAAAAATTTCAAAGCAACCTATGATCTTCTTTTAAAGAAATACTTTTTACTGTGTAATATTTTTTCAAATCGAACAAATATTAATTCTGAAATCTATAAATCGGTAGTTTTCGTATGGTAGTTTCGTGTGTGAAAGTTTGTGTAACGTTTCACACTTTATTCAAGCACATTCTTCACTTTAATACTAGAAATTCTGATATATTCAGTACTTTTGAACGCGTGTGTACGAATATCGAATATAAAATCTTCGAAAGAAAATGGTCCACAGCCAACGCACTGTCCAATGTCCGATTAAGAGAGACAGACACCTACGTTCTGTTTACGTGTTGGTTGTATTCATTCGAAAATTGAATGAATGAAATTCTTGAATGGAATGAATGATGCAATAGCTTTATGGTTGTTTGCATACGTAACATGAATATATTGTAACGTGAAGCGGTGTGAAAAAAGGACTTGTCGCGCAAGAATAAATAATCCACGGGGCTTTGCCGAGAAGTGCTTGAATTTATGAAGAATGGTGGCGATTTCAATTGTGTGGCAATAGCATATTTTATGAAAAGCTTTGCTAATTAACTTTTTCGATTGATGGCCTATTTATTTTGTAAAAATTAATAATGAATATTGGATAGATAAAATAACTTTGGTCTAATTTCTACTAAGATTTTCTTTTTGTTACTACCGGTTTCGGTTTAATAAACTATTTTTGACTAAACTGACGCGTTTTGACAAACAATTCCTCAAATACAGCGTGACTCACGGTCGATGGTAGGTTAGATCAGTCATTTCTAGGTAAAAAAAAAAAAAAGATTTTGTGGGCTAAAACATGTGAAAGTACAGACAATAACAGAATAGGATGATTCAAAATAACAAAATTGTTAACAAAATATCACATTTTCACAATAAATGCTGAAAATGTTGTCCATTACATTCTAAACACTTTAAAATGTTTTTTTGTACGCGACTTGTGGTTGCTTTTTCAATTTCCTGGGGATCCAGATCTTCAATACTCCGCAGTATTCGCCGTCGCAATTCTTCTTTGGTGTACTGGCACTGGAGTACTGTAAACCCTTTCTTTTAAAACACCCCATAAAAAAAGTCAAGTGGCGTGAGATCGGGTGATCTCGGTGGCCAATCCCACGGCCCTAAACGCCTAAACCAACGATCATCGAAGAGTACATCAAGTTTCCTGGAAACTTCCTGGGTGGAATGAGCTGGCGCTCCGTCCAGTTGAAACCACGAATTCCTATATTCCTCTAAAGGCAAATTTTCAAGAAAATCGGTTACAGTCGTCCTTAATATTTGGAGATATCTCTCTGCATTCAGTGTGTCTTCATAAATAAAAAACTAATTTTATTGTTCTTCAGAATACAGAAAACATTCAGGTCAAATTTTTCTTGAAAACCCATTTCTTTGGTAACATGAGGATTATGATCAGCCCAAAAATGTTTATTCCTTCTATTGAAAATACCATCCCTCGTAAATTTTGATTCGTCGCTCCAAATTATTTTTGACAAAAATTCCCGATCTTCCTGTGTATGAATCAAAAGGGATTCACAAAAATGCATTCTACGTTCGAAGTCTTCTGCTTTTGGAGCTTGAACTTTGGTAAATTTATACGGATGCATTCCGTGATTTTTCAAAATTCGTTGTACTGAAGCATGTGATACACCTAAATCTTTTTCTGCACTGCGAATGGAAGCTTCTGGATATGCATAAAAATATGCCAGAACGTTAACAGTATTGTCCTCATTTGAAGTAACAGGTTTTGGTAATGTTGAAGGCGCTTTTAACATGGAGCCATAGTTAAGGAAATTATTTTGTAATCTTACAAACTTCCTCTCGTTCATAGGTGTTAATTCAGGATACATTTGGTTGAATTTTCTACAAGTTCTGGCAATGATTTGATCACACTGTCCGTGTATAATAAATAATTTCATAAGAACTTCGTTTGAATAATCAATATTTGCATTCATTTTTGGCGATTTTTTGAAACACCGCCAATAACCATTTATCAATTACTTATAAAAGTCACCAAACTGGCATAAGCTTGATATTTTCACGGCTACCTAGAAATCAAATTCTTTAAAAATCATTTTTTGTACAACTGTTATTGAAAATCTCTTTGATAGAAACACTTCAATCAGAACACCTACCAAAAAATCATTTAGAAAAGTTCACACATGCAGTTCGTGCTATTGGTAATATTTAATCCCTGTGAAGTTGCTGACGATGACGAAGTAGTATTCAGTCCAACTGTAGAAAGTCCTTCATGACTAACCAATAATCCTCCTCAAGATAACGTGAGTTGGCGTATGTAGTTGTAACATATGCCTTGTAATCCAAAGATCGTGTGTTCAAATCCCATGGGCCCTATAATTTTTTTTATTATCAGCAGTAACGTTATACAAAAAAATGTGTATGATACATTTGTTAAAAATGATTTTATTTTGCTCGTAAGTTTGCTCCACTTGCTGACGCTCGTTTTGCAATAATCCCCACTCACAAAATAAAATGCCACTTTTAACACGTGTAGGTGAAACGTGTATAACTATTTTTCCACAAAAACGGCTGTATTGAGAAAACTTGACGATTTAGGTATAGGGACATGTATATCATCCTGAAGCATTTTTCACCATCTTTCAATTTATCGAGTAATATACAGGGGGTTTCATTTGAAAAAATGAACTTTCGACTGCTTTTATGCACAATGGAAATAATAGTAATTTTAGCACGCCCTGTATAATATGGAGTCGATTTCTTGATGTTATTTGAATATTTTGAGTTTGTCCAAACGATCATCAAATATCAACTTTTCATGAATTGAGAGTACTGATGTACTTAATTTCAATTAAGGCTATGTTTGGACCATATTTAGCACAATTTATTTTTTATCTCGAAAACAGAGATAGAGATAGGTATAGGACATTATCAACAAAAAAGTATCAAAATACTAGAGCGATTCCAAAAATGTATTAATATACGGGGTGTTCCATTTAAAAAAATAGAATTGCTAGGACTTTTTGATAGAAGTGGCAACGCCGCAATGCTGAAAATTTTTCAGATCGATAGAACAGGTAAGGAAATGTAAAAGGTGAAATTTTTAGAAAAATCATGCTTTGCGTTTTCCAGAAACGTCTAATCTACCATCGACCGTGAGTCACGCTGTATATAATGATACAGTCAATGTCCTTTTGGTACCTGCAATAGGTACCTGAAATAATAATCGAAATCAATAACTATTGATTCAAAACCAGTACTTGTAGATCGGTCCAAATACCAATGGGTCTTTCGGGACTGGTGATAGGTGAATTATTAATTATACGAAATCTCAGAACAGAATCACAATCACGTCGGGCTCACCAATGTCGTGAAGTACAAAGACTGAGGAAACTTTCCATGGCCCCCACATTATACTTTCAGAATGAAATTTCGTGAAACCATGATGGTAATACAAAATGAAAATGATTAGTTTTTGAAAAAGGTATCAATTACAGATAAGTCATCATTTTCTTTACATAGGAAACATAATCAATCCATTGATATTCAGTGGGTACTGAATATTCCTGTCTAAACATTCAATGTTCAGACAGGAGTCTATATTGTAGGTCCCTTCTTTATCGATGGTAACCTGAACGCCGTCAAATACCTACAGCTACTATAAAATCATATTATTCCAACAGTTCACCTTTTTCCTATTAAATTTGGGGACATTTGGTTTCAGCAGGATGGTTGCTCAAGTCATCATGCACAACCAGTGACACAGTTTCTCCTAAATATGTTTTCTGGTCGATTCATATCTACACATGGTACGACTGAGTGGCCGCCCAGATCACTAAATCTATATCCGACTGATTTCTTTTTTTGGGGGTATTTGAAAGAATGTGCTTATCGGCATGAATTTCAGAGAGCTACAAATATTGATGAATTAAGGGCAAAAATGGTCCAATTTAGTGCCAGCATCATTTTATGAAAAATCAATATATTGATTGCATTCTTGAAATGATATTAATATGGCTTTGACATAACGGTATTTTGAATCACTAATAACTTTCTTCTTTAAATATTTGTTAAATTTTTTTGTATGGTACAGAAATAAAAATTGTTTTCCAATTTTTAGAATACATTTTAGTTAGCCAAACAATCGAGTAACTTCCGCGTTGTGTCAGAAGTAAACCTGCGAAAATGACCGTCATTCCATAGAAAATCAATGCCCTAGCAATCAATTCGAGAGGTAGGAAGCGGCCATAAACAATGATGAAAACGAGCGGTTAGCAATTTTTATTTCGAAGATATGGTGAATGCGCCGTTGTCCCGCCATCGAATTAATTAAAAGACGTGGTCTGGAGTAATTGAGTTCACTCATTTTTAGGACTCATTAATCATCTGAAAGTGAGCTTGCGGCACAAAATAGTCACGCCGAAAAACTCCTTATCCTAGACTGGGAGTCTTTAATGAAATTATCTTTTAATTTATCGCCACTTCTCAGTGTTTCTAATTGCGTATTTGACAGCTCTTGAGCACTGAATGGACGAGTGGGCAGAAGAGAGCGGCTCGCAGAGAAAGTCCTAGGCGGGAATTCAATTTGGTCGAAAGGGGTGGATGAAGAATTGAAAGAAAATTAAAATATTTTAATATTTAATTAAGGGTCTTTGTGTGACGGCGATTATTCTTCAAGCTATTCATTCTCGTTGGCTGTCGTCGAATTTTATTGTATTGAGATAAAACATGCCAGACATTGTTCAATCAGCTGATAAGAAAACATATTTCATTCACAACAATGACATAGTCTAATCACCAAGTTCAAAAGCATGAAAAATAAAGATAAAGGTCCTAAAAATATGAGCGATAGCTCATTCGATTCGAAATCAGCTCTAGAAAAATGTTGTTGAAAGATTTTGGTGCAGGTAAAAAATTGCAATTGTTATTAACAAAATAAGATTTAAAAAAATGGTATTTAGTTTTTCGTTAATAACTCAAAAAATATCAATATTTAGGCGATTTTGAAAAAAGCTCGTTAAAGAGGAGGAAATTTCCGATAAAAAAGTCCCGACTCCCGAAACTCTATCTCCATTGTTTATAATTTTAATTTGACTTTGAAAATAGGGTTCCGCGCGGCTGTTACGGCACGCGCGCACTGCCGCTGAAGAGAGTTTATCAAAAGAAATTATTTTTTTATAACATGAAATGTCATTTTCAAAATTTGAAAAAATTCTAGTATCTTCTTAACACCATTTTTCAAAAAGTTATTCAATTGTTAACTAACAAATTTTTCCCAATCTCCGTTGGCATAAATAATGGGATGAAAGGTATAAATAATTGGCTTATAAATTTGAAACTTCGTGGAGCCCGTTTGATATATATATATATATATATATATATATATATATATATATATATATATATATATATATATATATATATATATATATACTTCGTACGAACCTGCGATGAAAGTTCATAAAAATTTGTTGATTATGATTTTTTATGACTATTGCAAAATGAAATATCTAAAAATTGTTGATAATTTTTTTTAAATTGATATTTAGCTATGTCTGTTTTCACATCAAACAATAACATAGGATATGCATTTTTTATGTAATTTGTTTATTAAATTGTTTTAAACAAATAGAGAAATCCAATATCGTTGAAAAATTTTTTGCTATTTTGTTGTCTAGAGATAATTATGATTAAAAGACAATTTTCTTAATTTTAATTTTAAATTGTTTAAAATCGATTTTTTTATATATCGAAGTTAAGAAATAATTTTGCTTCAAAAAATCATAATTTACACTTTTAAATATTTTGGCAAAAAAAATTTTTGATTCATCATTTAATTGTTTATTAGTTTAACAATTAAATAATAAATATTTTTTTGCCAAACTATTAAAAAGTGTAAACTATGATTTTTAGAAGCAAAATTATTTCTTAACTAATTATTTAAACAATCGAAGTATAAAAAAATTGATTTTAAACAATTAAAAATGAAAATTAAGAAAAAAAAACTTTTTTCAAATCACATTCATTTCTAGACAACAAAATAGAAAAAAAAATTTCAAAAATATTGAATTTCTCTATTTGTTTAAAACAATTTAATAAACAAATTTTGTAAAAAATTCATACCCTATGTTGATAACTGCCACTGTTCAATGTGAAAACATCAATTGAAAAAAAAATGTATCAACAATTTTTAGATATTTCATTTTGCAATAGTTATAAAAAATCATAATTGACAAATTAATAAATTTTTATGAACTTTTATCGCAGGATCGTATGAAGTATATATATCAAAAGGGCTCCACGAAGTTTAAAATTTATAGGCCAATTATTTATACCTTTCATCCCATTATTTATGCTAACGGAGATTGGGAAAAAATTTGTAGTCAACAATTGAATAGCTTTTTGAAAAATAGTGATAAAACATTTTTTCTACGTGACTCGATTCATTCAAGTGCTGAGAAGACACTGGATTTTTTTTTAATTTTAAAAATGACATTTTATGTTATAAAAAAATAATTTCTTTTGATAAACTCTCTTTGGCGGCAGCGCGCGCATGCCATAACAGTTGCGCGGAACCCTATTTTCAACGTCAAATAAAAATAATAAATAATGAAGATAGAGTTTCGAGAGTCAGGACTTTTTCATCGGAAATTTCCTTTTCTTTAATGAGCTTGTTTCAAAATTGCTTAAATATTAATATTTTTTGAGTTATTAACGAAAAACTAAATACCATTTTTTTAAATCTTATTTTTTTTAATAACAATTGCAATTTTTTACCTGCACCAAAATCCTTCGAAAACTTCTTTCTAGAGGTGATTCCAAATCGAATGAGCTATCTATCGCTCATATTTTTAGGACCTTTATCTCTATTTTTCATGTTTGTGAACTTGTTGATTAGACTAACAGCATGGCAAGGAATTGTGAACAACACATACATAATGTAATTTTTTTTTAACATACTTACAATACCAAGGTACTAGGTACAATAGTTGTAAATCAAAAAGAGTACTTCGACCAAGCCACTGAACATGACTCCCGCAGTTGCAGTTGAATAGTTTGGAGATTGTAACCAAAGATGATCACGGCAAAATCCGGAAACCAACCAAAACATTGACGCCAGTTGCAAAAGCCAACATTCCCATATTAATCAAGATTTTTGTATCGTTTGAAAGACCAATTGAAGCCATTATGTGTGGAAAATAACATTGTTCAAAGGTTCGGGGCCTCTCTGGGTGGAGCAAACCGAAACGTTAAATTTTCTATAACTATGGCGCATAAATCAGGCTGAATTTGGCCAATAGCTTTGGCTTTGAGGACCGATCTGCTTTGTGGCTTATTTGCATACACCTGCGACTTAAGAAAACCCCACAAGAAAAAGTCTAACGGAGTTAAATCACATGATCTCGGTGGCCAGTTCACATCACGTCCACGTGAGATGTCCGTGACCTCAAATCGGTCGTGCAGAATATCCAATGTGGCATAAGTTATGTGGCACGTAGTGCCGTCCTGTTGAAACCGCATGTCGTTGGTGTCCAGATCATCCGATACAGGTCAAAAGAAGGGTAACCCACAACTTTATGATTATTGCAACGATATTTAACAATTCTAAAGTCCCGTGAGTATTTTTACTTAATGTGCCTATAGAGAAAGTCTGAATTGATGTGTAAATTATATACAGTGCACGGCACTGAAAACGGAACAGATCTATTGTTTTCAATACACATTTTGCAAAAACAGGTCGATTTTTAATTCAAGAGGAACATCTTTTAATCATAATCTTAACTGCCATACCTTGGCGACCATCACCCTTAGAATTTGAATAGAAGAAATACTAAGAACTGATATATCATTAAAAAGGTAATGCACTCATGCGAATGTTCACTACGTTAGTTTTTAATTTTAGCGCCCTCTTGCGGGAAAAGCAATGTCATCAAGAAACTTATACTCATGTATGGCAGTTGATGGAGAACAGTTCAAATTATAATAGTTCAACATTATTGAAATTATGCATGGTTTTTCATTTTTTAGGTTTATAAAATGTATTTTTTTAAATTTTTTTAATCTTTTCATGACTTGTTCACATTATCTTTCAAATGATATATAGAACTGTGGTTTTTTTCCGCAAGAGGGCACCAAATAGACAGGAATAACATGGTTTCTGTCAAAAAGACGCTCGACCAGCCCAATTATTTGAATTGTTGGTATACCGGGAACTATATTACGGATATTAAACGATAATAATTCAGCGTTATCAGGAAGAGTTATATCTTTGATACTCTTGTACTCGCATATATTGTTCTCTTGATTGAATTATCGTTTTGAAAACTCTGTACGTTTTGCTTTGTCTTCTTTTTGTTGGTCAATTTGTAACAATTTGTCGTCTAGCCGCTCCGTCCAGTTAAATTCTGATTTATGGGTATATGGAATTGAAAGGGCAGCAGCATTTCCTCTTTAATACGATTTTTATAATTCAACATCTCTTTCCTGAGGTTAAGCCCTGATTCGTTTGTCTAACTGCATTACCGGTAAGTCTCGTAATAAATTGGTGTTAGTTGAAACAAATGAAGTGTTTTAGCAGACATGATATACAGAAGAAAATGAAACTGTTAATTTATACATTGAGGCAGGACAACTTTGTCCTTTGTATTTTTCATCGACTGCTTTACATAGACAGCTTCGATCTGATTTGAAAGTAGATGGAAATTATTTTTTGTTTTATTAGTATTATTTTCCAAGAGGCTGCTCATTGGGCTCATTGTTGAGTTCGGTATACTGATTTGACTGACCTGTAATGCTTACATCGAAGAAATTATTACCATGACCTGCTCAAAATAGTTCATCAGTTTCATAATCTATTGAAACCTTCAAAGATTACTTAAAAGTAATCAACAAAGTTCATTTCACTTCTGTTCGGAAATAATAAATTATATCTAGTAATTACATGGATCATTAGCTTTGTATTATATTTCGCTTATTTTATTTCCGACTGACGGGTACCCTTGATAGTGTTGCATAATTCTCTGTTCCCCTACAATGTTTTAACGCGTAATTGACATCTCGCAAAGTGCAATTATGATTTATTCTGGTAGGCGACACGAGTGAACTGGTCTAAAAATCAACCCACGTGCTATTTATAGCACGTGCAACAAATTAATGTATCTGGACTTTCATTTCACTGATACAGAAGTTCAAAATTATATGGAAATAGGTAATATTTTTTTGGTAAGACTTTATTATTTCAAATTCAAGTTATTTTCAATTATTCACTTCTATTTTGAAGTTGATATGAATGATTCAAACCAATTTTTTGGCGATGTAAAATATACACTACGAGTCTTTGGTCGTTCAACAAAAAAGTCTACTTTCGAATAAAGAAAAAAAATTATATTCGTTGGAATTTTCTACATAAAGGAAGTAAGGTTGGAAATTTGTCTCTCTTCTATAGATACTTTCACGGGAGGTGTTCAAGTGACTTGGCACATTTGATTCCACCAAGAGCGGTACATATCAGAAACACGCGATGGACTGTGGCTGCTCATCGTTTCGAGGTTCTACTTCACTGTTTAAGAACTTTTCCATTTGGAGAACTGTGATTAAGTTGAATGAACTACCTGAGAATGTTTTTCCAAACGTGAATCGCTACTTTCGTACAGGCACCGCTCTTAGAGCGCCTTAAGGATTTTCTTGTAGTGCGCTTATGTTGTGTTTTCAAAAAACGTATAAAAATATTGAATTAGGAAAGCAGTTTTATCAAGCACACTTGAAGTTATGTTATACTATGTTAATACTATTTTCAAAACCATACACGTAGTTTAAGCTACAAAATTGGCTATAGTGGTAGTTTTTCAATCACGACAACAAAATTACCTTTGCAGGTATACATGATGAAAATCATGGAACTGACAAATTTCTTGAATCACTGAATATTTTTGTACCTTCAAAGATATTAGGGTGTCATCTTTGATAATCGATGAATGAGTCTTCAGTCTTCTCATTCAAGATTATCTTTCAAGGATGCATTCTGTACAGCCACAAATCTTAGATCATCTGAAGGAGTCTATTGCAGTGCTTGCACATCAACGAAAAAAATTCTTGAAGGGTTTCCATAGATATATAGATATAACAAAAAAAGAATGAGCCACAATTAATTCTGTTGAGATTTTTTAGTATCCAAGAATTCTCTAGCAGTATTGAAAAATCCCAAACTGTACCAAATTTTTCGTATGAAAGTTTATCTCTCTCCGAGTATAACCTTAACTATAAAATATTGGTATTCTCTATCCGATGTATCTGATTATGATGTGGAATAGTTCTTGTCGACTACTGCTCAATTATTTCATCCAGCAAAATAAAAAACTGATTATTCACCATGGCTCGGCATCCAAACGGAGTCAACTGATTAATGTGGGGTCTCGTATGTCCAATTATTAAGGTTGCCTTTCACGAGTGATAGTTATTTAACCGGGTCTTATAGCCAGACAAAACATGAAACTGAGAAAGAATTTATCGATAGTTTCTGGAAAAACCTTTTGAATTTTTATTTCTTTAAAAACACGATTTGTCTCTCTAAAAACACTTCACGAAGATATATAGATCATGCACAAATTTTTTTTTGATGCATTAAATTACACAAAAATCGCTTTTTGTTTTCCACATTTTTCGATATTCAAACTTTTGAAAGCGTCTAAGAGCCTGTTATCACGTACCTGTCTCAACAATTTCAAGAATTTTACTCATTCTGAGATCGTTGTTTAAAACATGTTGAGCGACTCTAGACTTATTCGCTCTACGAAACGAATATGTGAAACATGTTCCTTATAACGAGTTACTGTAGTCCGCTCTGTTTCACCAACATATTTTTGTATGTTGTAAGTCTTTACTGAGATATAACCTTCGTCTTCGCAGTCAACGCACATACCACTGATGATTTCTGCCGCAGTAGTAGACGAAACGTTTGTTACCTATAACATCCCCAACTATATGTAAAACGATCGAGTAATACTCGCATCTTTGAGTCAGTTTAAAGTCGTCATTAGATCCCAATATGGTTTTTGTCCTGGTAGCTCGACAAAGGGTGCAGCGTGTAGTTTTTTCGAATACATTTATAATGCACTATATCGAAGAAAATACCTGGGTACACGTTTTTCGATTTATCGAGAACTTTTGATATAACTGACCCAAGCTTTATTATCAGTTAATGGTATTCGCTGGGTTCCAGAAGAAATTTACTGCCTTGGCTTGGTTCTCATTTCAGTTTCAGGAAGTAAAAGTCGATAATTGTCAATCTCAACCTTAGGACATTGATTTGGGTGTTCCTCAAGGGTCAGTTTTTGGACCAATAATTTTTCTTCATTTTTTTCTTTTCATTAACGATCTACCAAACACTTGCAGCGGAGAGAACTTCAAGATGAACTGAATCTGTTGTGCTCTGAGTTTTCAAATTGCTATTCTAGAAATGGTCTGATAATCAATCAGAATGCAACTATTTCAGTTTTATTCAACGTGCAATATAAAAATTGATGATTTTCGTGTTGTAGTAGGCCCCAATGCTGGAGCTGCTGAAGCAGTTTTCGGTTTGGCCCGGTTGCAGAAAGTTATAGTGAATCACATTAGCCGCTGACCACCATACAGTAGGTTAGGTTAGGTCCAAAGTGAGTGGGTCTATTCGACCCTTCACCGCAACACGCAAGGGTTTATTGTGGCTCACACCTATTCACACTCGACTATATAAACCCAGCTTCTCAACGAAGCCGATTAGTTTGTATGGTGAGTGGTCTTTCAGGTCAGATGATAAGAGTACGGCTCTGCCGAACTCTAAAAACTTGATTCAGTCCCCAGCGGGGCAAGCTTCGCTGTTGCATCGTTAATGAGGTAGTCGGATAGTCAAGGTGCAAGATTCCCACCTTGATATACCCGCGACAACCTTCCCATATGAGGATTTTTGCACGTCAGCTACACCTGACGATGCCTTAGATTCACCCGTGCAGAGTTTTTTCGCCTCTGGTTTTGGTGAATCATCACTTGAACGCAAATGTTTGCTAACCTGCTCATAAGGGGTTTGTTTCTCCACTTGAGACAGATTCTGCGTACGCAGCTCAAGAATTTGGTACAAGGCGCTTTCATAAGGTACCGTGCTCTTGAGGAGACGACTCATTCGTTTCCTGGCTGTACCACCAAACCTTTTTTTCAGATTCAGTTATTGGATCAGGGGTTGGAGAGTTGAGAAGCTTCATTCCTGATCTAAATTCACAGGGAGGTCAGTTGGAGTCGTAAACTCGACATCCATATCCTCTATAGACTTAGCGTCAGAAAGAATTTTTTAAGTTTACTCTGTCCAAGAAGGTCCCACGAGTAGCTAGGGAAAGAAGGTCAATCACGGCAGATCCCCGCATTACCGTGATAAGGCGATGCTACGACGGGAGGGCGCCCGGTATCTCGAAGGTTCTGTAGAGACAGCTGATAGGCTCAGTGTTATTCATCTTCTCGGCACGGATACACACAACTTAGAATTGAGCTATCGTTGGGATGCCATTCAGTTAAGGAATAACAGAACCACAAGTGATTTTGTCATTCCCGTATCCAGCGGGTCTACTTGGAAGCAGGCATCCGATGGCCGGTTTGCTCAACCCCCAGCATGCACAGTGGCTCAGGCAGTGAAAGATGAATAAGGACAGCCAACACGCCACCATAGAGTAACCACGGTATTTTTTTGATGGGTATTTGCCTTTGGGAAGTACCTGGGTGGCTCATCGGTGTTGAATCACTGTCCTAAACTTCTGTTGTCGCAGAGGATCCACTTTTCATCACACGTGACGATCCGATCCGATCCATTGGTTTCGCAAAATCAAAGAACAGACCTCTAAACGTGACAAATTCTGTCGATCGTTCAAATCGTGGGACACCCACTTTTCGAGCTTTGTGACCTTTCCAATATGTTTTAAACCATCAAAAACCGCATGGTTGCTGACGTCCAGTTCTTCCGCCGTTTGTGATGGGTCAGTCTTCACCAGGGTCATAGACTCTGGTGGAGACAATTCCGAGTTCCAACATTGAAATATTTGTACAACCCATAATCGGCCGCTAAGAAATGTGATCGGACATGACAAGGATCGATCCTGCTGCCGACCGTTGATTTCACGGCAAATAGGGCTAGTACGAGAAACGTAGCGAACTACGATTGCCTAGTAGAGTCACATTGTTTTGAGCCTTTCGACTCTCGCAATTCCAAGAGATATCGTTGTCACCTTTGACTAGAAAGGATACGGTCTTAGAAGCGTTCAGGTATGATCCCGCGGATGGTAGCTTCGATTGTGTAAACCAAATGTCCGAACCTACGGTTCCTCTCGTTCAGAGCAGTATTACTATCGCAACGACGAGTCATCAGTAGGGTAAAACTAACCTGTCTCATCCTGGATGAGGATGACCTTGGTGGTTCAATTTGAATTCGTAGAGAGAAATGGACCGAAAATCTCTCAACGACATCAGGCAAATGAATAGACAAAACTGAATTTTGGAAAAAAACTTAACGGTATATACCACAACACAGTAAAATAAATATATATTGAGAAATGGAGCTACAAAAACATATGATATTAAAACAGACAAAACTTTTGAAACAACCGAATAACTATCTGGAAAATTGTTTTGTTTGGGTAAAATGAACTCACATATTTTGTAATGTCTATACATACTCAGCAGCTGAACAATTTCATCAGCTGGCAACATTTAGCATCAACCATACTAGTTATAGTAGTACAAAATAGTTTTGCGAATGAATCACAGTGTGTTGGTAGCTGAAGACTTGACTAACTATTTGTGGAGACAGATGGTGGCCCCTCTGGTGGATTAGTTTGTAGATTATATGGTTGGTTTAAGAGATTAAGATCATACCTATTAAAAATAGGAGAACAGCCCAACTATTCCAAACTACCGAAAGATTGCGCGTCGAAGGTAGCCTTTACAGACTTTAACTGATAAATGCGAAGTCTCCGATATCTTAATTTATTAGTCGGCCACGTCTTCAACGGCATGATTAATGCCGCCATTGTTACCTCCTATTACGTATGTATTACTTCCACGTCTGCGACTAGTTGTGCAACGATAAAGTGATTGATGGGTCTCGTATTGTCATGAACGTTGAACCCGCACAACTTGAATCTTTGTTGTTTCACCGAGACTGTGTTGTTACTGAAGATAAGTTGGCACTGATATTGACATCGGATCGATTGAATGATACCCTGTAGATGGATACGTAGACATAACTTCCGATATAGGTTTCATTCATCATGTTCCTTCACTGTGTTTCTTCTTCTACCATTTTATATTTTTCCTGATTGTAATATAGCTGCTAACGCTCATGGTTTACTATCAATCATAATGTATTAAATTATGGTCGTATCTAACAAAGCCGTCAACGTAGTTGACCATAAAGCGGAAGTGCCGCAAGGAAGTATTCTGGGTCCCTTGTTTTTCATTGTGTATGCAGACCCAATACAAACGGTTCTCAGTTGTCAAACGCTAAAATTGAAAGTTACAACGTGAAGTAACCAATAAACAATGCATTTTTCTGGAGAAACTCAAGTCATGACGAAAACAATGTTTGTACCTTCTTTTCGGCGATCAAAAAATGTGAAAAACACCCTTTAATTCTTTAGTCACCACCCAATTGAAAATGATCGTTTCCACTTTACAGTTCACTTCATTTATGTATTTGTCATATACTCCAGAAGTTTGACCTAATGAAAGTGCTCAATTTTGAAAATAAATTGAGCTTGAAGTGAAAAGAGCAGAATCGTAATTTTTGATAATTTGTTTTTTTTTCAGCCTAAATATATGGGGGTTTTACATCTGAAAATCTGTGCAAGGCGGAGTATCCAGTTTATCACTTTCTATTCTGTCTATAAAAAGATATTAACCTAGTTAATTCAATGAACCGACATAATCACTCAAAAGATATCAACCTCAGTAGATCAGACATGACAGCATGTCGAAACCATTAACGATTTCACGCTTAAACATATCTGATCTTTGATAATAATCGCATCTGATTTGTTTTCACACATTACTTTTTTTACAAAGCAGGAAGATGATATCGAACATTCCATGGATCGTTCACGAATTCTTGGAAATGATTACTTCATTTCATATAATTTGCATAATACACCGCATATCATTACCTGGGCTAGGTGTTCACAGGTGTTCAAATTACACCGTATGAAAACGCATTTAGAGCTCCTGCATACCACCGAGGTAGTATTTGAGATTCGATCTAGATTACGGAGTGTCGGAAAAATACCAAAAAAAAATAATAATAATGAAACAAAGCGCGTGTTGGGTGTAAACATAGTGGAACCAAACTAGTTTTAGCATGCTTCTATCAGCTTCACTTGTATGTTTGTTTGTAACCGACTTCTTTGGACTCGATTTTGACTAACTTTAAACGCACAGATTTTAAACTTTGTACACTTATCAAGAATCGGTAACAATACAATAATTTCATAAGTTTATCTAATTATCCTGATAAGGATCGCCAGGATTAAATAATTTTGAAAAATGAGAATTTAAACTTTATGTTTTTTACGACTTTCATTTGTAACTAAAGTTACTGCAGCTTCGTCCTATAAGGATATTTTCAAACTCTTAGATAGATAGACAGAAGTTTATTGATCAGACACCAATTAAAAATTGTATTGACAAGTCAAAATACCATAGTTGCATTTTGCTTATTGCTAAAATAAAATATAAAAATTATTAATGTCGTAAAATATAAGAAATACTTATAAAACTATCCAATAGAATTAAAATCGTCAATATTGGACTTTGACACCACATCATGAATTCCTTCATATCATAGAATGCTTTCAGGAGCAGAAAAAATGTACGTTTGGACTTGAACCTTGAACAGGTTCGACTGGTTTTTCAATTCATGGGGTAATAAATTGTAAAAATTCGCGCCTACATTTTTTTGGGGTTTTTTGTAATTGTTGTGTGTGGCTACTTCTAGTCTAAATTCGTTTTTTTTGCGAGTTTGGTAGTTGTGAAATTTGAATTTTGCATGAATGTTAGAAGTTTTTCTCTTTGAAGATATTTCTGCAGGATTCTCAATAACCCAAATGGAACATCAGGCGAATTATTCTTTTTTGTGCTAAAAAGACTCTGGTACTATCGGTGGCTAAACCATAAGCTACAATGTTATAACTTATGGTCGAGTAAACCAATGCATAGTACACAGAAATTATACCCACCGCACCAAGGCAACTTATCAGATTTTTTATTGCGAAGTAGTGTTTATTCAATTTGTAGCAGATCATAGTAATACATTTCTCCCATCTGAGATTGCTATCAACAATTGTACCTAGAAATTTGCAACTTCCTTGAAATATTATTGTCTGAATATTAACGTATTGTTGTTCTGTGGAAAATTTTCCTGTTTTGGATCTCTGGAATTGAACCGCAATTGTTTTGGAATAATTAATGATCAAACGGTTCTTTTTACACCAATTATCAAATTGGAGAATAACGTTACTTGTTTTTCTGAGAAGTTCAATTGTATCTGGGCTGGATACTATTGTAGATGTATCGTCTACGAACATATAAACCTCTCCGTCATTTATGTAATCAGGAAGGTCATTGATGAACAATGAGAACATTGAGGGGCCGAGAACGCTCCCCTGGGGAATACCAGTGTATCTCAGTGTATCTCATGTGAATTGGCATCGTCCCAAATTCGACAATTTTGTTTGTTCAAGTACTCATTCATCCAAAAAATGGACTTCATCGTTGAAGATGATCTTTTTGATGAAAATTAGGGTCAGTTGCCAACTAATCCAGAGCCCATTCAGCGAACACAGGTCATCGTCTATGGTCGTTTAACTTCAGTTCCGAGTCAGTTGAATTTTGTAGGGGTGCAGGCCCAAGTGACTACGCAAAATACGTGAAGTTGTAGTCTGCGAAAGGCCAAGTTCTTGTGAGCGACACGAAATCGAGTGCTTTGGATTCTCCTGCACACTCTCAGAGACAGCGGCAATGCTCACGGCAGATCTTGCGTTTCGTCGACATATAGGTGTTGGTCGATCGCTAACTGAACCAGTTGACTCAAATTTATCCACCACATTGCTGATAGTTCTCTCGGTAGGACGATTATGGTGATCGTAAAATGGTGGTTCGGTAAAACAAGCTGAATAAATGACAACTAATTTGACAGATGTAGCTTCAACAAGTTGGTCGTTATCAATTGTCAAAGTCTCTGTTGGAAGACCCTATACAAGGAAAAATGTTATCTCTTGAAATATACTGAATGTAAATAGAAAGGTTTCAAACGATGGTAAATCGATAACAAATTAATTTTTCTTATTAGTAGGTAAATAGATTGACGCCTATCAGAAAACTACTACTCCCCTGGCTAATACCACGAAGGGCGTTGGATTATATCCGACAGGCGTCAGTGCAGGAATTTTCACAGAAAATTTCCAGCATACTGTGTAGGTATATTAGAGACTGGCTTAAACGTTTGAAGTTCATTTCTTCAGATTTGTTGCCTGCCAGTCTTCAAGCATAGCCCACTGACTAATAAGAAAGTTTTTCTTCCTTATTCAGAGGAATCGGGCAAATTACGGATATGCAGTTGGTTAGTACTTCTTCCACTAGATGGAAAGACATTCTGTTGTTTCGCTCCAACTTAGTGTAATAACGGCCATTGCGAGAGTAACATAAAATATTATTTTATTCATTGAGATCGAGGTCGATCACCCGTTTCTTCGGTGTCGATATTTTTCCAGTTGAAAAAGCGCTGAATTACTTTATGACTGTCGAACCTTCGAGCGTCGTTGTGGTCATGTTAAAATTTACTTAGACTAAACAAATAAATGTATTGCATCCTGCCGATGATCATACACTTGGGAAGGTTTAAAAAACGCTGATATGAGGTTTTTGTGGATAGCGTAGCTGACGCGAGGGCTTGGGAGTTTTCTTACGAGAGACAGAAAAGGTCGGTCACCGGATCTCGTCGAGACGAGATCGGGGGTCTCATCCCTCAGCCTTTGAGGCTGAGGAAGGTGGCCTAAATAGGGGAGATATTTTGTTTGTAAGCGCGTGGTGCGAAATTTAAGTGAAAACGATAGTGAAATCTTAAGCCGGTATGGGGTACAGGGGAGTTTAAATTAAAAGTGTTGGTGTAGAAGACACACCGGGTCAACGAAACCTATGGTTGACCACAAACCACACAAAGAGGCGTTACGTAAGTGTTTGTTATTTTTTTTCTACTAACCAGTTGATATTTAGAGAGAGTTCACATAATATTTTATCTGAGTCCACTTCCTATTTGCAGAAAGTTGCATATTGTGGGGTTCCTAGCGCTGATTGTTGTTGTTAAAGATAAAGTTGTTAATACAATTACAAAAGGGGTGAAAATTTAAAGTTATACACCACTCTCCCTGAAGTAAATAGTAAAACTAAGAGTATTTTTGTACCGAGTTGGCGCATTTGTAATTATTAAATAGGTTAGATTAATAGTAAATAGTATGGTAAAATTGGCGGCATTTCTTTTGTTCTAATTCTTTCATTTTATAGAAATTAACATTTTCCTTTTATATAATATTTTACACGTTGTTTTTATTTTATCCATGGAGTCATTTTTCTACTATTATACTTTATATTTGAAACCTTTGGACTTTCATTTTCTCTTGGACTGAGAAAAATACCATCCTAGTAGAGTAATATGAAGTTAAGAGAACACAAACAAATAAGAGACCTTTTGTCAATCTATCGAGAAGAGAATAGTGAGTGAAAAGCATTTCAATTAAGATTAAAATTCAGTTCTGGAACCACACAATGAGAGAGAATATAAGTAAGTATACCAAATGATCAGATTTAAAAAAAGACCGGCCTTCGTGCGATCGGCACGAACTCTACAGCTTTTTTTGGACCTGCCTTAATATTCAAAATTTGATGCGGAGAAATCTGCATCTGGTGACAGCGCTGCTAAAATTCATTTCAGAAAATAAATGAAGGAGAAACGAGCTAGAAAGCTCCTATACTCGAAACTTTGAAACCTCCAGTTTCTTCTTTCCCCTTTCATTGTCCTCAGAAACAGACTATATTATTACATTAGGAAGAGGAATGAAATACTCTGGAAGAATTCCGATTTTCAATCATGGAATATCATTGACTTTAGGTCGATGATGGTCACTATCTTGCACTGATGAGTGGCTAATGTGCCCGAAACCGGTCTGCAAATGTGCCCGTTCCAAAATTGAAGGTCGACTCTTTCAGTTGTATTGCCAATTGCATATGCAGGAAATTTTCTGTGAAGATTCCTGCACCATTCAAATCCAATGGTTTTTTAGAGCACTTGATGAATATGAAGTTGAAAATATAATATTGAGACTTAAAAACCAAGCATCTGTGGGTCTTAATGAGATCCAAATAAACTGAGTAGGAACTGTATCAGTGATACAAATGATAAATAGTTCATTAAGGAACAGGCAGTCCACAAACAACTGAGTATTTAAAAAAAATATAAAATAATAGTTTCTCTTCAGCATGGTTTTTATGATGCACGGTTTGGAATCTTTGGTGTAGTAATGAATATTACTGGAGTTTTTTCCCAACACCAAACCGTTATTTTAACACCTCGACACGTGTTTCGATCACCAAGTGATCACCTTCAATCTAAATCATCTTCAACCTGAACTCTCCTTAAAATAAACTCCATTCAGTTCATTATTCACGTTTATAATAAATATTACTGGAGTTTTTTCCCAACACCATCTTCAAGAGGAAGATGGTTTTATCTTCCTCTTGAAGATGATCACTTGGTGATCGAAACACGTGTCGAGGTGTAAAAATAACGATTTGGTGTTGGGAAAAAACTCCAGTAATATTCATTACTACACCAAAGGTTCCAAACAGTATATCACAAGTACGTTTATAATAACAAAATAATCACATCATAAATACTCATATCTTCGTTATACATCGCTTTACATCTTGAAGCGATTGTATTATCCCGAAGAATAATATTGAATATTCAATCATTCTAACCACCTGTAATCTTTGTTGTCGAATCGCTAGAAACTGTTTACGAAGCACCTGATTACTTATAATGACAAACAATATATGTTAGCAATACGTTTATTTCATGTAACACATAAACAACTATCCATAAAGATTTACTGGGAAAGAAATGACAGATTATATTTCGTGCTATTTCACTACTTCCACTGTTGAACGACGGAAATAGTAGCAATTAATCAAATGTTTATAAAGGTTCTAACAATAAATCAGTTGTAAATTACATCGGTGTACGTTTCCAACCTAGAGTTGACTGTGGATTACTATGACATGCAGTTATTGCAACATACACACATCTTGAAATTTCACTTAACGGCAAATTAAGGATTCACTCATAATTTTTATTACATTCAATGTTTGTGCCTGAATATAAACCAGTGTAAAAATACGAGGTAATATAACTACAGGGTATTACACGTTTATTCGAATATCCCACGAATGTCTACCTTCCAATCTGACCTCAATGACCCCTTCACCATCCTCTCAAAGTTCTATTCTTGCGCGTTTCGCGGTGTTTGTAGGTGTGTCATATTCGGGAAGTGGACTTTCATTTTGTTTCCAAAAATACGAGAAGAGAGATTTGACAAATGGTTGAAAGGTAAGCTACATGACATATTCCAAGGAGGCACAACAACTATCTTTTGAAGATTGTCTATTTACAAAATGTTATTTTTGGAATACATATCTCTGAAAAGGCTTATTTTCTGAAAGGGAATCATAATTGAACGTGCCCAATAGTTTTCTTCTATATCTCAGTGAGAACTGTTGATTTCATTACCAAGTTGAATATTACATTATTAACAATAAATTATCTTGAATTTCACTAGTTCGGACTTCCATTGTCTAATATATGGAATGATTTGAAATCCCTGAAAAAACTAAAAAAGAAGAATTAAAAATAAATAGCTGTGAATAACAATTATATTGAGCAAAAAAACCTAAAATGAAATAATAGTGAAATAAAATAAAAACAATTGAACAAAAAATAAAAATGAAGAAGTACAAAATGAATATAAAGATAAAAATAAAAAAGTTAAGAGATTTCAAGCCAAGTTAGTTCACGACGTTTCGATTGTTAGTATCCACAATCCTCTTCGGGTGATGACTGGACTAATTCCTCCGAGAGATGACTATTTATGGGTCGTTCGAGTACTTTCACTTATCCCCGCTTTCCATTTTTTTTTTCGCTTTACTGGTTCAGTGGGAGATGACCGTTTGGTGGGAGTTGACCATTTTTCGCTTGATGATGGGTTTCCATAAGTTGCATATTTCTACGCTGACTTGGCTGAATACGTTGTTGGACAACATGTATGCGGCTTCCTTGAATTTTCTCCTGAACCAATGTTCCTATCTGTGTAATATCTCAAGTTGGGCCCACTCGATGTTGTGTTGATGAGTTCAAACATGGTCTGCTATTCCTGATTTGCTGGTTTCCCCTCGCTGTGTGTATTTCTTGTGCTCGGCAATGCGAACATCCAAAGGCCTCTTGGTTTCACCAATATAGGATTTTCCGCACTCACAGGGTATCCGGTAAATCCAATTATTGGAATCGCAGTCTGCGTTTGGTGGCCTGGTTTTCGTGAGGCTGCTACGGATAGTGTTACCGAATCTGAAGCAGGTTCTGATGTTGTACTTGGAACCAATTCTTCTTATCCACTCCGATAATCCTCTGATGTAGGGAAGTGCACGCATTGGTTGTGACGGCTTCTCTTCTTTGCTAGGCTCCTGCTGTCTTTTAGCCAAAATCTTTTCTACCATCGCTTTGGAGTAGCCATTCCGTTGAAGATTATTTTTGATGATGTCTAGTTCCATCTCGAGACCTTCCTTCGTGTTACAGAGCCCGAAAGCACGGTCTAATAGAATTTTGATGATTCCTGTTTTGATTGATTGATGGTGGTTGGATTCGTGGTTCAGATACTGTCCCGTGTGAGTGGGTTTTCGGTATACAGATGTTGTGGAAGTTATGGAAGGTCCATGCTGTTGATGTGTTTCAGGAAGGCGTCTAGTTCAGTATTCCTATGGTTCCATATTATGAAGGTGTCGTCAACGCATCTCAACCAGACTCGAGGTTTCTTGTGGGCTTCTTCAATGGCCAGAGTTTCAAACTACTCCATATATATGTTGGCTATGACTGGTGAAAGTGACGATCCCATTGGCAGTCCGTCATCTCGTGTGAAGAATTCGTCCTTCAGTTGGAAATAACAGTTTCGTACACAGCATCCTAGTAATTCTATAATTGCTTCTATAGGTAGATTCGTGCTCTTTTTCAGGTTCCCGTCTTCGGATAGTTTTCTCTGTATGATTTGGAGTGCTTCTTTCACCGGAACGTTGGTGTAAAGGCTTTCCACGTCGAAACTAATCAGTTGATTTTCCTGTGTGACTTCAATTGACCCTAGTAGTTCGACAAAATGCCTTGAATTCTTCACAAAAGACGATGTTTTTCCTTGTAATGGTTGTGTTAAGGGAAGTAAAAATCTAGACAAGTTTTGAGTAGCCGAATTTCTGGAGCTGATGATCGGTCTAAGCAGAACGTCCTTCTTGTGGATTTTGGATAGTCCATACAAGTGAGGAGGCTTACTGTGGTGCGGTGTTAGCAATGATCTCTCCTTGTCCGAAAAATTCACAACTTGGTGAATCAAGAAAATCAACTTTATTCCCTATCCACTGATAAATATCAGTGGATTTATGTTTATGTCACATTTGATGTACGATGATGAATAAAATGTAACAATTTCATGAAATGAAATATTTTGAGAGAATCAGTCAATTAAAGCTTTTCTTTATTCAAATTCACAACAGTTGGCAACCAGTCATAATCAACGTTATTTGAATTATTGGTTCCAGTTTCCACAGGTGCTGCCTTCCTACTGCTTCCACCACCCCCAGTGTTTGCTATCCAATGACCAATAGTAGTACTCCGGCAGCGAAGAAAACGTACAAGAAGAATGTTTCTCCATCTAAACCTTCTTCAAGCTCCACGATTTGACCAGTCTCATTGTATACTGCTTCTTGAAAAGCATTTTCAGCAGTGGGGAAATCGACGAAATGTGCCAAAAATTGCGTCAGCAGCCGGTACTGGTCAACAAATGAGGTTCGATCCTGCTTCAAGCACCATACTCCCCAGACCTCTCGCCCACCGACTACCATCTTTTCAAGCACTTAAGCACTTCGATTACGTTCTCACCGGTAGAACCTTCGTCGACTCCATTGAATTTCGAGCACCCAATTTTCATGCTGACGGAATTATTCGACTGGTATTACGTTGGCAAAAGTGCACTGATTCAAATGACGCTTATTTCGATTGAATTGAGATATTACAGTTTGAAATAAACTCATTAAAACAGACAAAATCTTTGAAACATACTGAAAAATGGCTATCAAATAGACGTTATATACACTGACTTGGCCAAGGCATTGAAATTAAAACCATTCTGTTTCACAAACAACACACTTGATTTCTTTCACTGCTATATATCCAACAGAATACAGTTCATACAGTTCAACAACGTATCTTCGCTCGAATTCACCGCTACTTCGGGAGTTCCGCAGGGCTCGATTTTGGGACCTCTCCTTTTCGTGTTAGGTATTTGTTAATGACATTTCTCGGTATCGGGCATTCTCAATTTCTCCTATATGCCGATGATCTCAAGTTTTTAAGAAGAATCGAAAGCGAAAAAGATTCTGATATGCTTCAAGATGATCTCAATAATCTATCTACTTACTTTTCAGTATCTGACCTATCTCTCAACGAAGTTAAATGCAGAAGAATGAGTTTCACACGAAAGAAGTCACCCACTATCAAGAACTATTTCATTACTCACACTAATTTAAAGAAAATCAATGAGATGAAAGATCTCGGGATCATTTATACTGATGTGTTCAGTTTCTCTCGGCATATTTCTCTTAGTATCTGAACGTTATGGAAAAATGAGCTTTGTCTTAAGATCTAGTCGTGAATTCAATCACGATACTTATTTGTTACTCTTTAACTCCATTCGTTCTTTCTAAGCTGGAATATGGTTGTGTCATTTGGAATCCAAAGACCTTTTTATATTCTGATACTATAGAAAACGTCCACAAACGATTATTAGGAACACTCTTTTTCAGAAAATACAATGTCTGGCCCTTATTTATATCGTATTCTAACCGATTACAAACATTTAATATGCAACCATTGAAAGACCACCGTGAGTCCTCGGAAGTGATTTTTGTTTTTAACATTCTTGGAAAACTGAAAGTACCTGAAATTCTCTATACTATTGATTTTATTGTACCTGACGTAAGACTGAGAAGAAGAGACAATCTATTTCGTGTCTCAAACAATTTGTCTCCTCTTCAACAATGTCTCGAAATCGATAACAAAATGGTGAGGAACTGTGAACTGGATATATTCAGTATTACAGTATTATTTTGTTATATTTTATATCGATTTTAACTGTATCAAAGGTACTCAATGAATACTATATGTAAGGAATTTAAAAAAACCGTGCATCATGTAAGTGCAAACCATTGTGTTTGTTGTTCCGTATAAATAAATTTCTATTCTAATACAAATAGGTGTTTAAATTGTGTGTTGAAAAATTAAATTAGAGAGAGATAGATACACTGTTTCTTCATTATAATGGAACATTCTTGCTCATTTAACATTTTCTTTTTATATTTGTTTCGAAAAAAGAAATTTCGGGGTTCTTTGATACGTCTTTTAAGAGCTTAGTTAGTTTGACTAACATACTGTTTATTTGGCTCGAAAAACGACTTGATTGTTTCCCTTATACTGTTTTTAAGAATCACTTGAACTTGCAATAAGTTTACTTTGTACGTGGGTGTTTCTGTTCACGGACCATTTTTTCTTCAATACTGACCTCGATAATACTAACTATGCATGAAGCTTCATTAGGTATGCTACAGTCACAGCTCCAGCTCATAATAATGAGAATATTTGAAATACGACTCAACTGAACATTTTTTTTTCATGATTCCAGACATTGTCGGAATATTTTATTCACATTGCACATTATTTGTGCAATGTGAACATTGTGCACATTATTGATAAACACCTATAAAATACTGAAGAACTTTTTGTGATATATGGAGAAGGCTAAGCTTTTCTTTTCATGTGAATGATTCAGTCATAAAATCTAATTTTCAAATCTTTTCTACGTATTATATTTTTCTTTTTGTTTCAGGATATTTTGGAAAATATTTGAACAAATACAACGGATCGTACATACCTCCAGGATGGCGCGAATGGGGTGGGCTCATCATGAATTCGAAATACTACAATTACTCAATCAATATGAATGGGAAGAAAATCAAACACGGGTTTGATTATCGGAAGGTGAGTAGAGTTTTTCTTAGTATTTGTATATACTGGCCATTTGAATCTCTTCCTCTGCTACACCATAAATCTGGTGACATGTATTTTCGAGAGTTTTATAAAAACATTAGGAAAAAACTGTCAGATCTCAACATCGTGTAGACCACGTGATAGATCCTCTTCTTTGATCAAATAGTCGTCAATCAGGGTTTAATTTCCAACAGGTCTACGGATAAAGATCTACCGTTGTTTTCAACATGAAATTTCTAATCCCGTTTGCTCTTTCCTATAAAATTATGGGGAATTTTGTCACTCCAATTACGATACTTCTGCATAACATAACTGGGCTGAAAATATCCTGACCTAAGAAGGAAATCGCGTTTATCTGTGTTCAAAATTGAATTTAGTCAACATCGTAATCTCCACCAAGAGCAACACAATTATTCCAGTGCCGCTCTAACATTTTAATACCACTTTGTGGACCGATTTAATTTTCGCCTTAAAACAACAATAACCTCTTCATTCAAGCGAAATTTTTTACAGGTGAGCATTTTTTTGAGGTTTGCGAACAGCCAGTAGTCACTGGTAGCCAAATCTAGCGAACATTGCATATGCGGAGGCAATTTATTTATTTGTTTATTCAACGGCAAAGCCAATTTACAAAAATATATTTAACAAAGTGTTAGAAACTACAAAGTATTTTTGAATGCTCATGTCTGATGTCTACATTACAATTTACATTTAGTAAAGTGTGAAATACAAAATATTAATAAATCCTTACTAAATTACTAAAAGATGAAACACTTCTGGTACTTACAAGAAAAAAGATGTTAGAAATCTGGTACTTACAAAAAAATGGTAAGGTAAAGAAAAGTTTCGAAAACGCTATAGCCTTTTCAATTGATTTTCAAATACCTGAAGTGATACATTGAACAGATCTATGTTATTATGATATTGACTTTCCAGATTCAAAATACGAGGCATCGGGCTATTCAAAGCATAATTGGTATGGAAAAAATGTATATGAAAAATATCTGGATTTCTCGTGTCTTTTCGGTTTGATATGAAAAGTTATTAGTTGAAGTAGTTCTCGGCAGTTGATCTCACTATTTATTACTTTGAAGAGGAAACTCAAGTTCATAGAAATTCTCCTTTGATTTTATATGTAACTTGGTTAAGAGTTGACTGTACTCATATTCATATCGTTGAATACCAAAGTGAAAAGCACAATTGCTTGAGAATTTCTTTTGAACATTCTCAATCAAATCGATATTCACATTATAATATGGTTCCAATATAACCAAACAATATTCAGGAATGGATCTCACGAAAGCACATTATAAAACCTTTTTTGTTTCAATTGAAAAATCAGTAGAGCAGCAGTTTGAGACTTTTTGCCACAATTCCTGATACTTGAAGATTAAAATTAATTTCGCTGTCAAATTCAACTCCCAGGTCGCGAATAAATGTTTCTCTTTCAAGAGCTATATTATTCAATATATATTCAAATAATATAGGACTTCTAATTTTAGCGAACGTAATGATTTGACACTTATCAATGTTTACCTCCAACAAATTATTTCTACACCACATGGAAAAGGCTTCGAGATCTTTTTGAAATAATTCAGCATCTTCCCGGCAAGTTATTGCTCGATAAAGTTTTAGATCATCAGCAAACATAAGAAATTCTGAACAGTGGGCCAATATGGGATCCCTGAGGTACCCCTGATGGAACCTGAATGAGCGTAGATGTTGAATCTCCGTTTTTTTACAGACAGAGTTCCACCAGTTGAGGACGAAACCCATTTCATGCAATTTTACCATCGTTTTCATTATTGAGTTGTGACGTTCTGCATTGCCTTGATGAAGCAGCACTTTCTTTTTCTTCATACGGGATCGTTTTTCCTCAATTGCTACCTTCAAACTCTCCAACAACGCTCTGATATAGTCGATGAATATTACACCAGGCACATCCCAAAATACCGATGCCATAACCTTGCCAGCTAAAAATGACTTCTTCCAGACCAGAAAAAAATACTGTTTTTCGAGACGCGTTCCGATAACCGATTTGGTATCACCAGAAGACTATCAAGTTTTATCAATCTCCTGGTGTGAGAAAAGTGTTTTTTTTTCAGACTAAAAAGTATGATTTATTGGTTCCAGGAGTAGTGAAATTAATGTTAGCCGTCAGTTCACAACAATCGATTCTTGTGTTAGCTTTGTCGTCACAAACTTTGTCCACTATCATGATGCTTCATGTTTCTAATAATTATTTCTTTCGCATCGATAACTTCAAATGTTTCTCTTTCCTTCTGTCTTTGAATTTTCCTGTTAACTCGTTCAATAAACGATTGTTGCGAATCCACGCTTTGAAAATCGGTGTAATAAAACAAACAAAATCGAAAAATAGTCTGATAAAATAAAAGCAATTAACTCAAAAACTAAGACAAAATCAATATTCGAGATAGTTAAGTGCAATTGCTCTTTGAATTTGACACAATGATTACTTTATTTCTTGAAGTAATTCTAAAATTACCGACTCTTCACCCAAGAAAGCGGCTGGACTAAGAATTTTAGGACCCAGTGGTACCTACGGCCTGATGACTTCGATAATTGCGAAACTAGCCAAACGTCACATCCGTGCTCAATTCCTAAAAGGATGGGATGAAATCAAAGGATGCAATCTTGCCAGGATCACCCTGGGCGACTCTGAGAAGCTGGCGCCGAAAAAATATCTGGTGATGACCAGGAAAAAAAGAAAAATATAAGCTTAACAATATGGGGCTAGTGGTCACACCTCTATGCAGGATGTGTGAACAGGAAGATGAAACTGTCAGGCATGTCCTGTGCGAAAGTCCGGAGTTATCGTCAATAAGAGAGTGTGTTCGGCAAGCATTGGCCTAC
Organism: Leptinotarsa decemlineata; assembly: GCF_025532065.1. Lineage (NCBI taxonomy): Eukaryota > Metazoa > Arthropoda > Insecta > Coleoptera > Chrysomelidae > Leptinotarsa > Leptinotarsa decemlineata. The sequence goes on along the minus strand of NW_027412537.1, from coordinate 9,891,832 downwards.
ACATGCCGATATAAAAGAAATGTATCCCAGAAACCTGTCCACCTTCCTGGAAAGGACAGGAAGAACGATGACCTAGGAGGAAAACTCTTCCGGAGGATGTACAATGGGTCACATGTGGCCTAAGCGGTGTGGGCCTACACTCACCCTTCCTACTCTACAGATACAGAACCTAATAGGCATATGTATTCCCTAAAAACCGGTTTGATGTTGTATGGTTCTAATATCTTCCCATCAAAAGTTTGATCACATGTTGAACTATTCATAACTGATTATATTTGCAAACACAAGATATTCGTTTACCGTTCAACCATAAACCTATCAATACAGGTATGCGGAAATTATAATTCTCAGTGTGAGGTTTATTACCATTCATTAATTAAAGATACTACAGCAGTTTAATTCTGTTTCAATTTTAATCACTACATTTCACTTCGACCACTAATCTTTACATGGCTTTCCTTCGCAGAATGGGAGGTTTTCAATGGTAACGCAAAAATACCATTCACAGATAAACAAATTATAGTCATGTTGTGAAAGCAGCATACGTACTAATTATGGTTGAGCTGATGGTTATATTAGCTTGTAAATAAACGATGCAGAATTTAATTGAGTTTCTAAAGCTCATGTCCATAATTTATTACATTCAGGTTGTATCAGATAGGTGTTATCATTTATTTATTTACAATGTGTAATCTTATTGTGAAGTAAGTAGGGGATATGATTATATTGAAGAAACAGAACACCCACAGCAGAGGTGGGTGAATTGTTAGCTCGAACCCAGACATAAATTGAGTAGATCCTGAACAAGTATATGTTATCGTTGTGGGACTGTATTGTTCTGTATAGAAAAATTTACTCAAGTTAGGAAATGCTTCGAAGAGTAGGAAAGTGATGATGAGCAAATTGATCAAACTTTATGGACTATTGAAACACAATACTAGTATTAGTTTTTCTGCATTATTGTTTTCAAAATCAAAGTTGTTTAGACGTGCAGATAAAAGACTTCTTGATGTTCTCATTTATAGGAAAGGCTGACTTCCATCTGATATTCTCACAGGTCAGACTTATACAGTAAATTTTCCTCAATATATAATTGTTTTCTTCTAATTTTTATAAACGATGGTACACAGTTCAAAACTGTTGATGTCAACACGCCTAATTTTTTGTAATCAGGATTTTTTTTCATAACTGACTTTTCGACGTTATCATTCTGGATTTTGAATATTTTTACAGACATAAATGCTCAATAACAAAAAAAACTTTCTGTACATGCTGAACGCCAAAATACTTTTGAGACAAACTTTCTCTTTACTAATACTTAATTGTCAAATATAATCGAGCAAACTGGAAATATCAATTACCTAATTGAAATGACCACAGACGGCATCTTGCAAAAGGAGTTCTAACAACCGATGCTACTAAAACCAGCAGCATCTTCATCCAACATTAACCAACCATTGTATTAAGGCTGAATTTCTTGGAAAAATGATTAGATAATCATTGTCAAGTACAGAATCATATGGAATATGCTGGTAAGAGAACAGTTGAGCCAACATAGCTATGAAAATAATTTCGACAATCCCTTCACGCGGGCTTTTCAATGATCGATTTCCGATATTTCTTCGACAAAATGTATTTCAAAACGAAATAATAATAATAATAATAATAGACAACCACAAAAAAAACAATCACAATGTTAAGTTCTAACTACATATATAAAGTTGTAGTAAAAGGCGAAGTTCAATTTTTGCAGCTATGCAAATAACTGTGTCCACTTAACCTACAAAAATCAATGTATGAGTATCAAAGTAGCATAGCATTAACATAAGTATATGAATACATGAATAAAGATCAGTGACTAGCGATGATACAAAACTAAGCAAAGTATTATTGGTCATGAATCACTCAAAAAGAAAAAAATTGAAGAAGATAGAAAAGCGAAATGGTGAAAAGTTCATCATGTTACTGATTTTGAAAAAGATATAATTTCAATTTAATTTTAAACTGAGAGGGTGGCAGTTTTTTTAAAAGTTCAGGAATAGCATTGAATACTTTAGCTGCTATCTGGTAACTGAAAGAGCGTTTGAATAAATGGGTTGTGAAAATGGGAGGTGTTAATAAAGAGCCTTTGAACCTTATGTTAATATTATGAACATCGGTTGGAAACGTCAGTTTCCTATGCAGATACGAAGGGATTTTATATAAGAAAATCTTATGATAGAGGCAGGCAGCATGTAGTTTTCTCCTATTCTCCATATTCAGCCATTCAACTTCCTTGAGCTTGTGAGATATTTTGTTTCTTCTTCTTATTCCATATATAAGTCTCAACAAGAATTTTGGGCATTCTGAATTTTTTGTTTATCAGGTTTGGCCCATGAAGAGTATCTGCATAATTCAATTGTGCTAGTACTAATTTCTCACACAACATTTTTTTCAATTCAATTGATATTACCATATATCAATTTGAGGGAGGCATAGGCTCGTTGAATGAGTTTGTTGTTTTTCAAACCTCATATGAGAATCAAATAAATAGCCAAGGTTTCTGGCTTCATCAACAACATGAAATGTATCTACATTTATGTGAATTTCAACTGAATCGATGATTTTCGACCCGAAAATGATAACTTTAGATTTGTCTGTGTTAATAAAAAGCGAGTGTGAAGTTGCTAGTTCAATAAAGTATATATCAGAGTCTATGATTCCGCAGGCTTCTTTGGATAAAAACTGTGATAAAATCGAGTGTCGTCCGCATGACGATATACATTACAGTTTTCAAGTTTCCTTAGCAAGGAAGTCTGACGTTTAAAACAACTGTAAAGTTATGAATTTTTTCATCAGTGATCGGCTTCGCAAGTATAAGTGAGTTATGAAACTGGTCAACTCTGATTGGTTCGAAAATGTGAGTTAATGGTAATTTTGACTACTCAAACATATATTCGTCACATAATAAATGCTTCCTTCAAAAGTTAAAGGAAAGAAAGTTTTCAAAATGTGCAATACCTGCGACATATTGAAAAACCAATAGAACAACAACACATTTCTCTTCATTGACTCGAAACAGGGCCTTTGTCTAGGTCAATAAATACCTATGGGACATATTCATTTCACTTACCCCGATTTGGCGCTCGAGATGCAACCGGGTGCAATAATTCCTTCCAATCCGGTTCTACGTCTGACACAGAAAAGCTATTAAAGCCTGACGCAGTCCAAGTGCAACCGATCGGATTAATTGATACGCGAATGCTGGTTCTTTTAGCGGCCGATTCTACGGAGAGGTTGCTTCTCACTCACCGACTAATTGTTATCGATCTCGGCTCTTGAAAAGTGATGTTTTTTTTCGCTAATTCGTATTTAATTAAAACGTTTGAGACGCCCCAAAGTTAGAGCTAGAGAATCCATCTGAATGCTATATTTGTGAATTCACTGAATTGGCAATCGGTAAGGTAACGGACCTATCTTCTACTTTGCCCAATATTATATGCCTTATCTTACTCATAAATCCCCTGATTATAAACATTTGTAAAACTAGAACGAATGAGCAAAAAATCTTCGTTACAATGTCTCCATTATCTTTTTATGTGTGACCTAATAATTTTTTGCTACGACTTTTGAAACAAAAAACAATAATTACGTTACCGTATAGTTGGGTAATGAGGTAATGATCCCATAACCCACAGCTCCGAACCAATCAGAGATGAGCAGATTCATAACTCACACTTCCAGACCGATTACAGATGAGTAACTTTACAGCCGCGTTTCATATATTCTTCAACTGACAGCTCATTTTCGACAAATTTATGAATAATTATTGGAATCCTTAGTGGGATGATTTCCTCTCTACTCTTGAATCTGAAGATCTCGGCGGTTTGCCACACCAAGACAAAAATCTTGGCAGGACAAATGCTGAAGACTGTCATTTTTGGCTCATTGCGTCTGCTCAGGGTACATGATTCTCGGACCCAATGATCATTTACCCCACGGTGTGACGAGTGTTCATTGATTGATGTTTATGGCGCGCCCTCTCAAATGTATCGGAGTTTCGGAGACAGGGCAAGACCAGCTTACCCTTTGGGAAATAATAATAATAATAACAGCAGCGAAGAACTTTCTCCGTGGCAAGTATAAGCACAAACTTTGACAGATCTGGTCATCGGAACTGTCGGGGAAGAAGAAAGTTGCTGCAACAAATATGCTTGCCGTTCCAATCTTACTCTACTCGTTTGGAGTAGTGAAGTGGACTCGGGAGGAGCTGTATCAACTCGACGTAAAGACCCGAAAAATGATGCATCTCTATAGGAGTTTGCATCCCAAATCTTCCGTTCCCAACAACAGGGAGGCCTTGGACTTTTGAGTTTGGAGTGTCTACATGACAGAATGGTACTGGTTACAGCCTGTAAAGTCGTCAGGAGTTCGGATCCCCTTCTCTGCATGGTCCGTGACCATGAGAGAGCAAAAATTGGACCATTTCTCTTTAGAGCAGCTGATGAAGTCGGTTTAGTTTTCGGCAGTAAACGCATATAAAAGCCGCAGAGATCATCCCACTTCTGCGGAAACACAAGGATAAGCCAATGCACGGAGTCTTCTTCAATAACATAAAAGACCTTGGCTTATCAAAGCGCCCGACTTTTGCTTTCCTCAGGTCGAGTGAGAGGTTCATCATGGCTTGCCAGGATGGTGTCTTCAACACCTTAGTCTACCGCAGTCGCGTGAGGGGTATAGCGGTTTCTGACACAAGGTGCACTAATGCACTTGCTATCAGCTTGTCAAGCATATGCGGTCTTTGCCTATATCAATCGATATAAACCGACCCTTAGAGTGCTATATTACCATCTACGGCACTCTTATGGTATTGACACCAGTGTTGCTCTACTCTCCGGGGGATATTGAATCCGTTGTGGGAACGAGAAATGCCGAATTTATTGGAATTATTCATTCCACACCCTCAGGCTCAAACAAGCTAATAAGCCTGATGTAGTCCTTCTCGACCACCAGAGCAGAACGATATTTTTCGTGGAGTTTTCAGCTTGAAAAGAGGAGGAAAAACGGAACGGATACAATATCGAGAATTTCTCTTCAAACTCCGCAGACTCTATTCAGACCACTCTGTCAAGATGGTTGTTCTGATTATTGGAGTCCTTGGTGAAATGATATCGTCTCTACTCTCGAATCTTAAAATCATACCGGCTTGCCGCACTAAGGCAGAAGTCTCAGCCGGATAGATGCAGAAGGCTGTCATTCTTGGCTCACTGCGCTTGCTCAGGGCACATGATTCTCGGACCCAATGATTACTTACCCCACGGTGTGGGGAGTGATCGTTGGTTGATAATGCTGACGCGCCCTCGTACATGTATCGGTGCTTCAGGGGATAGGGCTTGACCAGCGCAATCTACGGTTAAAAAACAATTATAACAATTATAATAATGTTATTTCTGCTGTCAATAAATTAATTTATTATTATTATATTAAATTCGAATGCAGCAAGCAAGTTTAACGAAATTTAATGGACAAATGTTTTGAGTGTTCACTAATTTATAAAATCCCGGTGCCGTAGGTCGGGAGATTTAATCTTGAATTATTATTACACACGAAAACGTTTGCTTGAAAACCAGATTTTGAAAAAATTATGGAATTGCACGCAGTTATAATTGACTTGAACTTAGTGTCTAGAAATATATGCCGAGATTACTTACAGAAAAGGGAAACGATGATATAAACTCGAGAATTCAATTTCAAAATCTAAATTTTAGGAGCTATGTGACATGTCTGGAAACCACTAGATTCCAAAAGTCGTAATTACTTATCAAAAATATTGAAATTGAAAAATATTACGGGAGTCTAATCCCAACACCAAACAGTTATTTTAACACCTCGATACGTGTTTCGATCACCAAGTGATCATGGTCAAGAGGAAGATTAAACTTAATTACATACAGTATTGTCCTTATTTATACTATAGATACCTGTGCTAGGTACCTGCGTTTTAAATTAATTTTACATGTTGCCTTATCGACTAACTAGTTTTAATTAAATTTACAATATTGCCTTATCTAACAGGTTAATTTAATAATGAAATATTATTTCAACAAGCTGTACAGTATACTATTGGTATTGGTCCACCATCTTTACTCATAATATTATTATGTTTACTTATTCCTACACTCTCATAGGCATCTAGATGTCTGTTGTTGTTAACTTGTCTAACTAATCTTAATGAACTGAAGTCTATGGAATGGTTTTGTTGGAAAATCAGCAGTGGCCCATCACATTTTGCAACAAAACTATTCCATATAGACTTTAGTTCATTAAGATTAGTTGGATTAGTTGGACAAGATAAGTTAGATATAAGTAAAGATACTTATACAAAACATGATCAAGTAAGCATAGTATACTATATATAGCTTGTTCAAATAATATTTTAATTAAATCCACCTGACTATTACAGAAGGCCATATTGTAAAATTAATTTAAGACAATTAAAACGCAGCTACCTAGCAGAAGAGTATCTATGGTATATACATTGTATGTATGTTACTTGGACGACACCAATCTTTCCGAACTGAAAAAAATTCTCAACAATACTTAACTCAAAAACTCCTCGGGAATTGATGATATCTCAATGAGAGTAATACAGAATTTGCCAGATTCAGCCTTAGATGCTCTAATAGTGCTAATCAACCACTCATTCAAAACTGGGATAGTTCCCCCATTTATTAAAAATGCAGTTATTATTCCTATACATAAGGGCGGAAATATAAACGACCCTTCAAACTATAGACCAATATCTCTCATAAACAGTTTAGCGAAGTTAATAGAAAAACTAGTGAAATATCGACTTCAAAACTTTTTACTATCAAAAAAAAAGGAAACTAACGATGCCCTCTTCTCATTCTTATCGAACATGTATGATAACATAAATGAAGGTGAGTGCGCCGCTGCAGTATTTTGCGATTTCTCGAAGGCGTTTGATTGTGTGAACCACGGTATTCTGCTGCAAAAACTCGAATTCTATGGGGTCAGAAATGGGAGTTTAAAATGGCTAAAAGCTTATTTAGAACAGCGCAAACAAATCGTTCGACATGGTACGGAGTCTGAAGTACGACACATACAATATGGCGTCCCTCAGGGCTCGGTTATTGGCCCATTACTTTTCTTACTGTATGTAAACGACATCACTAAATTGAACATCTCAGCAAAAATTACCCTCTTTGCGGATGACACCACTGTACTGTGGCACAGTAAAACACCACAGCAACTGTTTAATAAAATAGAAAAGGATATGTGCAAAATAAAACAATGGTGCGACTCAAACTTTCTAGCTCTGAACTTAAATAAAACTAGCATAGTCACTTTTCGCTGCAGTCTTCCTGATATACCAATGTCAAATGAACTAATAACTAATAAACCACAAACGAAATTTCTTGGGTTCGAAATTGACAATAATGCCATTTGAATGCCACATAAAATCTTTGTGTAAAAAACTCGCATCAGGTTGTCACGCAGTTCGTATAATCTCCAATGACTTGGGTAGTTCCACGGCCAGAACTGCTTATTTGGCTCTGATTGAATCCCACATGAGATATGGAATCGCCTTCTGGGGTGTTTGTAGTACCTACTTATTTGATAGTGTGTTTATTCTGCAAAAAAGAGCATTGAGATATATATTAATATATATATATATATATATATATATATATATATATATATATATATATATATATATATATATATATATATATATATATATATATATATATATATATAAAGTGGATCGAAGATGCTCGTGTAGAGAATAATTAAGGCATCATAAAATATTAACAGTAACATCACTTTATATACTTGAGACGGTGAGCCTCATACACAAGAATAGACATACCTTACATAAATCCCTGAATCATCGTGAATCGAGGCAAAGCTCTCTCTTCAGACTACCTATCCCCTCCAGCAATTTAATAAAGGATTCAATCATCTATAATGGGATTAAAATCTACAACCATCTTCCGACAGTTATAAAGGACAGCGCATGCATTAACCGTTTCAGAAAATCGTCCAAAAAACTACTGCAACACCAAAGGTTCCAAACAGTGCATCATAGGTAAATATTGATGTTGACAACGTAAAACTAGCCTTAAATTTTTTTATCGTTTGTCAATGCATACAATTTATCCGAATCTTCTGTTTGTAGTATTCAATAAGCCTACTAAAGAAAAAGAGGCTTGATGAAAGTATTATTTCCATTTGTACTTCGCACAAATGTTTGGGCTGCAAACTGTATAGGAAAAAGGGATTTCCGTGTAATTCAATGTTCAAGTGAGAGTAGTTGTTACGAAAAGGTTTTTTGTTTTAGTTTGTATCTGAAAGTAATTCCTCCGCATGATCTACACATTTTTGCAAAGAGTTTGTTTTCAAGTTAATGTCTCTCTTTCTATTTTCGTAGCTCTCCTACATTTTTCTTTGAAGAACTCAATAAATGAAGGAAATTGAAATATTTCATTTTTCCTGTTTCTGTAACACCCGCTGATTGAATTTTTACTAATGTGAGTTGGAACCGTTTTCTGAAATTATCATTTCCCATATCCTAAGCCTCTTCAATATATACACTTGCCGTTCAGGGAATTATGTAGACAAATTATGCAACTTATGTTAACTAATTTCTCATTTACCATGATTTGTGTAAACGACATACATGAAAAAAATAATGATGAGGAGAGAAATTACTGGAATTTACATACAGTGCTTAATTAAAATCTACATGGTTTATTAAATGTTAATGTATCCGACAATTTAGTTATTAATGAGTACCTGTATGCAACTTTCATATTATGACTATAATTTGATTTTCTGCTTCTAAGATTTTTGCTTTCACACCAAGGAAAACCGTGGTTATCGAATTATGAGTGCTGAACTAATACTTTACTTTCTATTTCAAGGTGGTAAAATGTAATTCAATGTTATATGAAGTCTGTGCAAATAATTACGAGAACATGTGAAAAGTCTTCATATTTTTTAGGTAATCAGAATTCAAAACACACATTTTTTGTTAATAATACTTGGTGAAATGTTTGCTGAACGTTGAGATTCTTCAATCCGATTTCAGTATATTTCAAAATTAACAGTAAGTTATATTCAGCTAAAAATGACACCACTATTTTTGAACAAATCGTTATGTCACGTCAAAAAAATTGAAAGAATTCTTTTGAAAGCAATTCAAACTTGATGTCTACGGACGTCCTGTCATACTGCCATTATAATGAAACGAAAAATATAAATGGAAAACCAAAAGGGTGATTTTTTTCTAACAACTTTCAGATTAAAAATTGGTTTCTGGTAGTAATGCCCTTATAGCCCCTCGTAATATTTTTTGACTTTGATTTTATCGTTCAAAATTGCGGTTATCTTGTCCTTCTGCAATCAGACGTTGGTTAACTGAATTAGAAACTTAATTATTTGATATCTGAATTGGACGTATCTTTGTTGATCGCCTTTGGAATATTTTCTATATGGTAAAATAAAATCCATGTAGTCTAGTCAAGCAAGTACCATATCTGGGGTCACGGTGGTATCCCCCCAAGACAAGCAGGGCACTGTCTATGTTTCCTCGAAGCATTTCATCTTTTTTTTTCAACCCTCCAGATGCTATAAAATAAAAATCCTCGGAATATGATGTCAATAAATGAAACATGTAATTCTATGATACAGCTATAGCTGAAAGGGAAGGATAGACCAGTTTGAAAAATTATTTTCTTATGTGTTTAATGAATTGAAGGATTTTTATGAAAAGTTGAGAATAACTTAATGATCCCGCAGATATATATACACTATAATCGAACATAAAGTTAATTGTTCCTAAATATTACTGGAGTTTTTTCCCCAACACCAAATCGTTATTTTCAACACCTCGGCACGTGTTTCGATCACCAAATGATCATCTTCAAAGAGGAAGATTAAAACTAGAAACTGATGCGAGCTAACCCTATTTATGCTATGAAGGTAACCCATTCAGGTAAACCATCCAGGCGTACCAACCATACAGATATACCAACCTAAATTAATTTTACAATTTTGCCTTATCTATTATTTTACAATATATGTTTATATAAAACAATTTTCAGCTATATAAAAATTGATTTCACAATATTGCCTATCCAAATTTATTTTTGCAAAGTGTCCTTAAGTAGTAATCAGTAAACCCAACAACATTATTTTATTTTATTTCAACAAGCTATATAGTATGCTCTTTGGCATAGGTCCGTCATCGTTATTCATAATATTATTGTGTTTACTTATTTCTACACTCTCATAGGCATCTAGTTGCCTGTTGTTGTTAACTTGTCTAACTAATCTTAATGAAATGAAGTCTATGGAATGGTTTTGTTGCAAAATATGATGGGCGACTGCTGATTTTTCAGGTCTTCCATATTTTAAGTGTGCTATGTGCTATATTTTACGTGTGCGTTTCTAGTTTCAATCTTCCTCTTTGAAGATGATCACTTGGTGATCGAAACACGTGTCGAGGTGTTAAAAATAACGATTTGGTGTTGAGAAAACACTCCAGTAATATTCATTACTACACCAAAGGTTCCAAACAGTGCATCATAAGTTAATTGTTCCTGTAGAAAACCAAAATATGTTTTCTCAAATGGAAACCAGCTACAATTGTTCGGCAGTCATGGTACGATTTCAGTTAATTTATGATTTCTATAAAATATGATGCAGGTCACGTATAAACTATACTTTAATTACACCTTATGATTATGGCACTTATCTCACTTACATAATTTTCATTCATTATTTATCAACAATAGAACTGGCCATATTAGCGAAATGTAACGTGAGAAGCCGCTGTTGTTTGCAGACGCTAAATTTCTTTTGGAATGTCAGCGACTTCGCCAGATTATAGAAAGTAGAAAACTGTAATGTTTGTTTCCACCACTCATTTTTAGATCAAAAGAACCGCTGACACTCAGATTAGCAGGTACCAACAATTCAATAATAGAGTGAAGAAATGTAAGGTGAGAAAGAAAAAAATTAAAAATAATGAGTGAAAGTGCATTTTTCATATCTAGCAGCCTTTTATTACAGCCTATTATTGTTGAGAAAGAACTAGTTTTATTCATAGTACTTGAAGTACTTGAAGTATGAAGTACATACTGTGTGTCCATTCATTATAAACATTTGCCATACTGTATGTGAAGGATCTCTTGAATTGATGTGTACTGTGTCTTAAATTCTTTGCGTTCCATGCTGTTTTATAATGAAGACATATCGTTTTTATATTAACGTTATATACATTTGGTAATGTAATTATATGGGTATGTAAGTACTTTAAATTGTTTTTTTACAGTAAAGGAAAGAAAAATGAAACTTTCTATGTTTTTTACCACTTTTATTTGTGACTAACCTTACTGCAGTTTCGTCCTATACAGAGTTTATTGTATAAGTTTGAAAATATCCGTATAGGACGAAACTGTTACAAAATTCCATTTCTCTTTTCTTCATTATGATTTCCTACCACGTAGTAACGGCTACATCCATCAATTTATTGTTTTTTTTACAGATTGTCACCCTGTATAACATATCTTGAAAAAAAAAAAGGAAGGTAGAAGCTGATAAAAGCACATGAGAGTTAATCTCAAAGAATATGATTTTTTCAAAAAAAAAAAATATTAACCTATCAATAATAAATATTTGAGAGGTAGAAGTTTTCTAAAAATTAGTTGATGCTCAAATAATGACATCTATAATTATCATTATAAATTATTACTGTTATTAAAAACCATCATTAGTGTTTCTGATCGAAAATTTGATTTTGTGTAATCAGACTTGCATATCTATAATAAAAACTAATTTCTGATAACTTTCATGGGAACATTTGTGCAACTGAACATCACTTTTGAGTGATAGAGTTCAACTTTTTCATAACTTTCTCTTTCGTGTATGAAATGAAACGCATTGAAATTCCAACGTGAATAAATAAGAACTGGATGTATCCCTGGATATTTCTGAGCTACTAAAGTGTTTGACGTATTTTTCTGAAAAAATAGGAATAAAACAGAAATCATAATAAGAATCCAATTCAAAATTCCATTAAGGAAGAATACAATGCAATAAACACGAGAAACTAATGAATTCTATTGAATTGACTAACCTTGGCACTCCAGAAAACGAATAATAAATCTCTTTCACAGAAGCAAATCAATTTGGTCGTAATTATGAGAAGAGTTTCCAAAAAAGTCATGAATATCTAATTGGCTTCATTAAAATCAAGATAACCTCTTGTATATTCAGGATTCGTTAATAATAAACCCTCACGAACTTGTACCGCCTCCTGATAGTACAAAAACCAACGGCTTGGTATTAAACAATGAAAGTTTAATTCCACATTTCGGGGAATGTCTGTTCATACAAAAAAGAGAATGCACGGTGTGGTATTACGGAGCACGTCGGACTGCTCCAGGGAACAATTTAATTCCCGGATTCCTCAGTTATTATCCGGAAACTAATGAAGGGTTGCAGGAGAGGGAAAATTTCGGCCACCGGTGCAGCGGAATTAATCAAATTTTTAAATTAATATCCAGCACCATTCGTCTCTTCGACAAGGAACAAAACCACCCGAAGGATGGCGGTTTTCGGCTCTATCTAGCCCACGGATTCGCAGAAATAAATCATCTGATTTGTGCAAGACCAAATTATTTCGTTGAATTATTTGAAAATAATATTGACGAGTCATTTAACTTGTAACAAGCTTATCCGTCCAATTTCGTGCCGCTTTAAAATTAATAGATATTGTGTTAAGTTATATTAACGGTCGGTTCGACGTTGTTATATATATATATATATATATATATATATATATATATATATATATATATATATATATATATATATATATATATATATATATATATGGGGTCAAAATATCACCAGTACTTCATATAACTTTTTTTCCTAAAAGTCTTCGTAACCAAGTTACGAGCCCTCGAAGTTACAAAATGAAAAATGTTTTTCTTTGATAACTTTTCAAGTGAATATTCAAAATCATCCAAATTTTGGTAATTGACTAAACAAATGAATTCCGTCGATGAGCTTTCATGCAGGAGTCAGTTGTTTTGCTACAAAGTCAGGAACGGACTACCCCCGATGGTCCACACCCCAAAACTTTGAAATGACAGATATTTTTCAACAAAATAAGGTTACTTGGACAATTTTATGAATAAAAGTACTCGTGTGGAAAGTCGATCGGAGCAACGAGTCTTGATAAAAATGTAGTTCTACTCGACGACATCAAACCCGCTCGTCCACCATTATTTGAAATGAATAATTATCAAAGCAGAAATAATAATGATAACGTTAATTCAACAACATTTATAACAGGAATAATACAAAGTATGCTAAAATGAAGTCGTAAACAAAAAGTACAGTACCTATATGGAAGTTTAAGTCACAATTGTGATAGCAGATATTTTTTCAAAAGAAATATCAAGTTCTGTAGATTCGTGGTGTTTTTAAACTAACAAGCTACTCTACTATGAAATATCGAATTCATTCCATATTTTGTATGTACATAATACGTGTGGAATAATCACGTTTCGTGTTGATCAGTTATCTGAATCTCATGAAACTCAACATTCGAATGTTTCAAATTCTTCTTCACAGCTAAACTGTTGAGGAGTTTCACTGATAATTATAACTTTATGGGAGAAATTCTTTAACACGAATCTAAATTTAGCTAAAAAAACGCACATCGGAAAAAATATTTAGTATACTAATAAAAAGCAAACGAATGAACTACAAAAACGGCTGCACTTGATCAGGTGAAAAATATCCAGGGAATAATTATGTTCCATTTCTTTCACAGATGTTGACAAAAAAACCTTTTAGAAAGTTTTGATAAAAAATGAGAAACTGGAATGCGATTTTGTTTTGTTGAGTGGTGCGTTGTCATATGACTATCATTGTATTGTCAATATTCTATAGGATATTTTGAATTTTTTTTGATATGGCCGAACACTTTACATTCAATGAATATGCAGATATGCATGTATTTTATGGACGAGCATTTTGTAATGCTGCAGAAGCTCGTCGTCTGTATTCCGAGCATTTTCCCAATCGAACGGTACCGTCAAGAGAAACATTCGAGCGTGTCGATCGCAGCTTGAGGGAGACAGGTATGTAATAATTGATAATTAATTTGAGCACGTTGTTTTATTTCGATATTATTGTAGGTACAGTTTTGCCAAAACGAGGTGGTGAGGGCGCTCCTAGGACTGTACGTACCGTTGTATTGGAGGAAAATATTTTGGAAGCCGTCGCTGATGATCCTTCAATGAGCATCAGAAATCTATCAGAACAGTTCCATACATCCAAGTCCACTATTCATAAAATAATTAGGGAACAACTGCTCCACCCATTTCACATCCAGAAGGTACATGCCTTGACACCTCAAGATTTTCCAGCACGACTGGAATATGCCAATTGGTTCATGGATAGGCAAAGAGAGGATATGACTTTTATTAATCGAGTTTTATTCACTGATGAAGCAGGTTTCAGTAGAGATGGAGTTATCAACTCTCATAATCTCCATATATGGGCCGAAGAAAATCCCCATGGGATATTGCAAACCAAACACCAACGGAAATTCAACGTGAATGTTTGGGCTGGTATCATAGGAAACCATCTTATAGGACCATTCGTTCTACAGGACCGATTGAATGGAGAACGTTATTTGGAGTTCATTCAGAACGATTTGAATGGACTTTTGGAACATGTTCCATTGCAAACCCAAAGAGATATGTGGTTTATGCATGATGGCGCTCCTCCTCATTTTAGTTTGATTGTGCGTGACCATCTGAACCATATTTTCCACAATAGATGGATTGGTAGAGGTGGGCCATATTCATGGCCATCGCGGTCTCCGGATTTAAATCTATTGGATTTCTTTCTGTGGGGGCATCTAAAAAGCCTTGTTTACGCTACACCTATTCACACAAGAGATGCATTGTTGAATAGAATAACATTACATTGTGAAGCCATACGAAGCGACCCTGGAATGCTATTTCAAGTACAGTGAGGGTGTCTTCGCAGACTAAGAAAATGTATAGAGAGAGAAGGTGGTCATATCGAGCAGTTTCTGTAGCGGATTTTTCATTTCTGTTTGCTCTTGAGGCTCTTGAGTTTCGTCAGTTAAACGTGTTTGCATTATAAAAATTCGTTATGAACATTTTACCTATCATTTCCATTTTCCTTAAAAACTAATATTTTTGAATAATGGTAGACATCTCAGGATAAATGTTGTTGAATTAACGTTATCATTTCAAATAATGGTGGACGAGCGGGTTTGATGTCGTCGAGTGAAACTACATTTTTATCAAGACTCGTTGCTCCGATCGACTTTCCGCACGAGTACTTTTATTCATAAAATTGTCCAAGTAACCTTCATTTGTTGAAAAATATTGAAAAATATCTGTCATTTCAAAGTTTTGGGGTGTGGACCATCGGGGGTAGTCCGTTCCTGACTTTGTAGCAAAACAACTGACTCCTGCATGAAAGCTCATCGAAGGAATTCATTTGTTTAGTCAATTACCAAAATTTGGATGATTTTGAATATTCACTTGAAAAGTTATCAAAGAAAAACATTTTTCATTTTGTAACTTCGAGGGCCCGTTACTTGGTAACGAAGGATTTTAGGAAAAAAAGTTATATGAAGTACTGGTGATATTTTGACCCCATCTATACATTCCCGAGAGGAAAAGAGGAAGTCCAGGGACACCCTGTATATATATATATATATATATATATATATATATATATATATATATATATATATATATATATATATATATATATATATATATATATATGAATTCTAGTTGAACCGCGTCTGGAGTTTTCTATTCAACGTTTCGGCTCCCATTTTGGAGAAGACATTTTCAAGAATTTGATGTGACTTGACGCCGGGGCCTCAATCTGCCTACTCTCCAGGTCTCGACGCGAGTTCTCTCTAAGAGAGAACTCCTCTACTCCTTAGATTGAACTGAGGTGTCGATGGGTGTTCGGTGGTATTCATATCGACGGAAGCTACTGAGGCGGAAAGGTGGGGGCGGAGCTTCAGGTGATTACCATCACCGGACGTCTTGGTGGGGGGTGATCATCGGGAAATTAGTGGTTTCCAGGCAGTTGGAAGACTTTAACCGTCATCACGTTTGTTCAGACACGTTTGTTCTCTTGATGATGTTTTGATGAGGCTGAGGATGGATCTGACTTTCGGACAGCAAGTTGATGTTCGCATACTCTACTTGTCATATGTCTGTTGGTCTGGCTTACATATGTTCTATCTCAATCGGAGCATGGAATTTCATATATACCCTGGGATTTATTGATAATTTTGTCCTTGGGAGAAAGAAGGAATGTGTAAATTTGATTGTTGGCGGTGAATATCGTTTTTATGTCCTGTTTTTTGAGAATTCGGCCAATTTTGTCGGTTACACCTTTAATGTAGGGAAGGAATACTTTGTAGGGAACGTTGTTGTCTTTTGGATCTTTAGGACTGGACGAATAAGTTTGTTGACGACGAATGGATCTGTCAATTTGATGATCTGTGAATCCATTTTGAAGGAGAGCTGATTTGAGTTGGGCTAGCTCTTGTGGTTTCTTGTGGTGGTCCGTGGGGTTGATAGATCTATGGATGAGAGAATTCAAGACGGAGTTGGTTTGTGCTGGATGATAGTTAATAATTTGACAGAGAAACGATACCAAAAGGCACACCAAACCCATCGCTTATCCAATCAAAATCAAAAGTATCTGTTTGATTCTGGGTACAGTGATGCCAATCACTCCCAACTGACGTAAATGGTTTTCGACAGACTCAGCACTGCGCTCAAACCCAAAACTACCTGTTGCTTGGGGAAACTGGAGGAATTAATCCCAATTTTAAAATGTAATTGTAAATATTGCTGAGGTTGGCGAAATCAGTCACTTTGTTCATGTTGTTGGTATTCCTTTTGATAGAAAAAATTTCTTTAAACAACCTTTTTTGTAAATTGCTTTCAGAACACAAAATTTTAACTTCGGTATAGTTCATTGTATGTTTAGTGCTGATGACGTTCTGCGAGTGCACAGGTGGCTTTAGTTGTGTTACAATCACTTCTGTGTGACGTTAAGCGTCCAGTAATTTGACTGCATCCCCAACAATATTCCATTATCTTCTTAACTAGTCAGTGAAGACTACCCTTCGCTTTCTATGTATTTTTCCATATTGTGTTCGTGAAGCACTGAGTCGGGCCGTAAACTGAGATAATATTAGATTTTTTACTCAGAAATGGATGAATAGTAGCTCGAGTGCCAAAACAGGAGATCCGCTACAAAAATTGTAGACTTGGCTTCACTGAACATGGTGCTCTTTTTCTGCTTCATTTGCAGTGGATTGATTCGCAATATTTCGCAGCCTAACTGCATTACAGTTTCGTAATAAATAACTATGTGGTGCTCATACGAAAAGTCCATTTTTCCATGATTCTGACTCACAAATCAGGCTGGATTTGACCGATTGCATGAGTTATGTTGGCTTTGAGGACCGCTGTCTTTTGTGGCTTATTCGCATACACCTGCGCGTTTGTCAAATCGTTCTGAGTACGTATAAGCTCAAAAATGTCCAACTTTACGATAGAGCAACTTTACGATAGAGCAACTTTACGATAGAGCTGTCAGTTGCCAGATTGCAACAATAGGGTTGCTAAATCCCGAAACATAAAAGGCAACCCTCATATATCCGTTCATGGTAATTTGGCAAAACAGACTGAATAATTTGACAGATGAAGCTTCAACAAGGTGGCCGTTATCAATTGTCAAGTTCCGAAGACCCTTAATATTCAGATATCATCAAAGATAATTATTGACCGCGGCAGATCTAGTGTGAGAACTGTAACTCCTTAGCTCTTTCGTAGTGTCGCGTCATCAAATTATTGCTATTCAAATTTCCCGATTAGAAAACTATAATGAGTTCTTCGCAAAAGGAGCTACCTCTCTTATATTCCGTTTGAGGTTATATCATTACCATTCCCAGTGTTGTGTACCGGCGGCGGTCAGAAACTTATCAAACCATAACCGTATATCAAGCGAAGGTTTCGTGTTTCTCATTTCCATAACAGCTCGCAACAGAAGCTTTATTGCACATTCTTAGGCGTGGAGAACAGTTCTACCGTCGTTGATAATATTAATGATCTGCGATTTGATTTTGCAATTGGTGTATGAGTGGTGGTTATTGACATGTTTGTACTGCGCGGATATCGATCATAATTGTTTTGAACGAAGCATTAATTAGGACAGGTGTATCCCTGAGTATAATGTGGGTTTGAACATGGTCTTCTGGCAGTGGAGATGGGCTTTTGCTTCAGAAGAAACTGCAATGTGTATCTCTTCAGAGTTCATGACATATTCCTAAAAAGTAATAATTTCTATAGAACATTTTCAATGAAGAAATTGATAGTTTTCAGGGTATTCCGCAGGGAAGTGTATTAGGGTTATTATTACTTTCAATGTATATCGATAATATTGTACAGATTGCTGGGAATTGTAACAATCATCTATTTCTCCTCATGTAACCTACGCCAAGTAGTTGAAGTTATCAATTCTAAACTTGTACAAGTGCAGAGATGGGGTAGCATCAACTGTTTGAAATAATATACAGTTACCAGTTTCACCAATATCAAACAAGAAATACAAATACTTCTCGTATGCCACAGATATTAAAGAACTGCTCTTGAAATTCGATATTTTAGAGGAATTGATGCTTTCAATAAATTACCTAAATCCATTCAGGATACCACATCTCTCTCTTCATTGAAACACACTTTGAAACATCATATGTTGAAGTGACCTCTATTTCAGTTAGTACTGTTTTTTCTGTGATTTTTTTTTCGTTCGATTGTTTCTAACCATAGCTATAGCTGTGAATTGTGTTAGCTTGAGTTACTTAGCTGTGCTAAGTAAAGAATTGATATTTATAGTCCAGCTATATTGACTTCTTGTATTCAATTCTTTAAAAAAATTACACAAATAAGAACCAATACCTAATGTGTTAATGCCAGTACATTAACACATTAGGTATGTTTGAAAGTGGCTGATAATGTTTCATGGTGAATTTTATTAGTTCGGACTAATTGTCTAATATGATTCTACTACGATTCGAAATTTATGAAAGAACAAATAACATTGGATGAGATTTGGGAATACAGAATTAGACCACCTTTCTGAAGCACATCAACAGCGTAAGACCTTCCATCACCTTTACAATGGAACTACGAATTGCCATTCTTAGACGTATTGGTGAAGAGGACCGACACTGAGTGGGAAACATCTGTATATCGAAAACCCACTTACACGGAAAATATCTGAATAACGAATCCAACCACCATCAATCTACCAGAAAAGGAATCATCAAACTCTGGTGGATTGTGCTTTCGGTCCCTGTATTACGAAGGAAGGTCTCGAGAAGGAACTAGGCATCATCAAAACGGAATGGCTACTCCAAAGTGATCATGGAACAGACTTTGGCTAGAAGACAGCGAGAGTTTTGCAAGGAAGAGAAGGCGTCACAACAAGTGATTGTACTTCCCTACGTCAGAACATTATGAAAGAATAAGGAGAATAGGGTCCAAGTACAACATCAGAACCTGCTTCAAATCTGAAAGCACCATCCGTAGCAGCCTCGCCAAAAACCAGGCCACCAAACACCATTTACCGGATACCCTGTGGGTGCGGCAAATCCTATATCGGTGAAACTGAGACACCATTGAAAATCCGCACAAGAAAAACACACAGCGAGAAGAAACCAGAAAATCGGAAATAGTAGAGCCTAACCTTTCGCATACTCAATTGAAGGTGATCCATCAACATTTCTTTTTATTATTCAAATGAACGATGATTCATATCGTATCATGCTCAAGTGCTCTATCTCTCTCTTTCAGGACTACTACTCGGACGTGATTGCCAACGATTCCATAGCGTTCCTAAGACATTCTAAGAAGCAATATCAGCATAAACCAGTGATGCTGACCATGTCCTTCCCAGCGCCACATGGACCTGAAGATTCTGCACCGCAATATTCGCATATGTTTTTCAATGTTACCACCCATCAGTAAGTTATTTTTGCTATATTCATATTTTTAATGATATGTTTATTGAATGTGTGAACAGTAGTCATGGTTTGTAGAGGACTCCATACTTACTTATACTCAGGTTTGTTCTTTGAGTACAGTTGAGTCCAGTAGAACGATGCTAGGCATTCGCGACTCAGCCTAGTATCACTGATGACCATAGCAGGTCGAAAGAGCGCTGTATTGTGTTGAATCACGGATGCTTTCATTTTTAGGCTCTAGTTTTATTGACATTTCTACTGTTGATATCAGATTACACAAGAAATGAGTATACTCTTGTATTTTTCAAAATAGTTTTTTATCAGTTATGCTCCCTTTTTTATTCGACTCGGAAATATTTTTCTGAGGTTATTATTTCAAGCACCACGAGATTAATGAATATGGGATTTTGTCCATCTCATCGCCACACGTCAAAAGAGCGGTCTAAAATTTTGTATTGTTCTATTCCACAACTATGATCGATAGCCCAAATAATCAAAATAGCTCCACCTTGTAAGCTTTGTTTACTATTGAACACATTCGGGATTCAGATTTCGAATTCATGAAATGCATTATTATTTATGGTTTCTATCCATTTGAAATGCAGAATATGGATTGGAACAGCCGGTCGATCTTCCAGTTAAATTTATTCAAAAATAGCGAAGTTGGGATGGAACGAAATAGGATTTTCACATTATTCCTCATCATAATGAGGAGATAATTTATTCAAGAACATATTCAATAAAGATGACGTTTTAACGGAGGAGAGGTCTAAGCTTTGGGTCAAAGCAATGAGAAATTAATTGAGAATGAATTTTACCCAGCGACACGACATCTAGAACAATCGCGAAACGCAAGTCGAGTTGAACACAACCTTAGTCTAGTCAGTATATATTGGTTGAAAACGCTACCAAATCACTTCCAGAATAACAGAACTACATATTTGTATGGAAGTGGTTGACAATATTTCTTGTGAATCAATCATTGGAGGAAGAATTCGGCAATTCCGTATAATTTTACCAAACAGCAACGATTTGCACAAAAATTTGGATTTAAGTTGTGCTCACCCTCTATTTCAAAGTTGACCCTATACCGGGGGTTGCTTTTACCCAGGGGGTAAACCCAAATCGCACGGAATAATAGCTTGTTGATGGTCGGTTCTTATTGGTTAAGAGACAAAATTGAAAATTTTAACGTGAAGCAGCAAAAAAGCAACGCATTTTTCTGGGGAAACTCATGAAACCTTTTTTAAAGTGATCAAAAACATCCTTCATTTTCATCATTAATGAAAAGTCACTAGCATCAAAACTAAGTAAAGTTAGGTATGATAAAAATAATGTTGGTCCCAATTTTTTTTTCTACGAAAAAATGTGAAAATCACCCTTTAATCGCCATTCCAATCGAAAGTAATCTTTGCCACTTTATACATCACTTCATTCACAAACTTATATGAAGAGAAGTCAATTGAACAGAGCATTTTTATATATGTCATGAAATTGGCGGATACTTGATGAAAATCCGTAACTGGATAGTTTACAAAACCCCAACAGGTGTTTTGTTATATAAAAACTTCCCCAAGCGTTATTATACTCTCATATTCTACACTCTCCATGCTTTCATGCATGAACACGCTTGAAAAAGCTATTGTATAGCAAAACACGTGTTGCGGTTTTGTAAACTGTCCAGTTCAAATCTCACAATGAAGTGTTTACGCTTCTCTATCATCAAACAGAAACTGTTGGAAGCTTCCAAAGAAAGAAAGAAAGTAGTTTTTCCCTATCTTTCTTTCTTTGTGAGCTTCCCACATTTTTGTTCACTGATGCAGAAGTAAACAGCTGAAAGATTTTTTTCCAAAAGTACAAAATTGATTTTTTCGCAAGTACGTAAATGAAGTTAATTGTAAAATGGTAATGATTATTTTCAATTGATTGATGATTTTCTCGTTTTTTATCGTAGAAAAAACTGTAGCAAACATCTAGATGGGATCGTTATACTTGAGGATGTAATGTAATGAATGTATATGGCAGAACTGTATTTAACTGAGTGTGATCTGCTTTATAATTGATATTTATATAATACAAGCGCTAATTACCTGATTATCGTGTGATAGAAGATTACTAGATTAAATATTATTATGCAAATTGTCTGTCATCTAGGCTGAGAACTATTTACGCTTAATTATCTAGGAAATATATTTACCAGAGGGGGTTTATTGTATACCTTTCAGCTATTCAGTGAAATACTTTTTAGTGATTCATTAACCTCCAAGCATTTTAGGAAATAGGCAATCCAAATTCCTACCTTTCTTACATACATACAGTGTGACATTTCAAGAACTTACAATATTCTATACATCACAAACAAAAGATAAAACAATTCTCAAAATCGTTTCTAGGTTAGGAAAGGGAAATAAAATAACACAACAAAGACCTCACCCCTATTATGGAGAAGCTATCCAATATTATGAATAATAATTGTACAGGGTGAACAATAATTGTAAAACCTTACCTAAAAAGGAAAATTCATTGAAAATTTCTATTGAGTGAATGTTCAGAGTGGGTTCCGGTGTTTTGTGAACGATGATATAGTATAGTTTCAAGTTGTGCACGAACGCTGGCCAATGTTGTTTTGATAATAGCGTGACATGTTTGAGTAATTCTTTCCCGTATTCCCCGAGCGACGCAGGTTGAATTTTATAAACAACTGACCTGAGGTAACCCGATAGAAAAGGATCAAGTGGTCATAGATCTGGTAACCACGGTGGCCACTCAATAGAACCTTTCTTCCAATCCCTTTGTTCGAATAATTAGTAGGTATCCAACCAGTAGCTTACTGCAACTGAGGAAGAGTCCCATCTTCGTCCAGAGCTAGATCGCCTTGATAGCCCTTTTGGTTATTTAATTCAGGTTCGATGGTGTTTTCCAGCGAATTCAGATGAATTTTGCCACTTAAATTGCCTTTTCTGAATCTATGCTGATTCTTATCTTACCGACAATTTTGTTCATTTACATTACCATCCAGCATAAAAGAACATTCACCGCCGAAAAAAATACTTTTTAATAACCTTCAGTGCGAATTTTTTTGCTACTTTTTTTACAAAAACGAAAATAATATTCAATTTATTTTCAACACCCCGAACAATTATTATTCGTACCATCGAATAGCTTCTTTCGTAAGCTTTTCAAAGATGTATCACACGTAGAGGTTTGCTATTTAATTATTTTGGCATTTGGGATGGGTGAGGCCAAGGAGGTTGATGGGGGCGAGTTCTTTATTGCCCTTTATTTTACCCTTTCTATCCTAGAGACGGTGTTTGTGATGTCTAGCACATTGAGATTTTGTGATTTTCATTAATTTCAAACCATTTGGCATATGTATAAATTCTAAGGCAAACTTCATAATTATATCTTTATTTTGTTGTTGAGAGGCACAAAAGTTAGAAGTGTTTTGCATGTTCGGCTATTTTCTGCAATAGAAAAAAAAGGATCAAAGAATTTGCCTCAAATTTTGTGTAAAAAAAGGGATTAAGTGCTCAAAATCACTTAAAATGTTGACAGGGACATACAGTTATTGTACTCTGAGTCAGAAACATGTTTACAAGTGGTGCAAGCTTTTCACAGAAGGTCGAGAAGATGTGAATAACGTCACTCACCCTGGACACCCCAGCCCATCAACAACCGATGAAAATGTTAAAAAAATGAAGAAAATTGTTATGGAATCACTATTATAGAAGTTGCCGAAGGTATCGGCATATCGGTCATGCCATCCAATTTTTTTGGAAATTTTGGGCATAGTGTGTGGCAGCAAATTTTGTTCCAAAAGGAGGAGTATTTTCTTGAAGTTATGCGCCGCTTGCGAGAAGTAATACGAAGAAAACGTCCGGTATTGTGGTTAATCAATGCATGACTTTTGTATCACGCTAATCCACCTGCTCACTCGTAATAGCTTGTCGTAATTTTTTGTCCAAAAACAACACCGTAATCATGCCTCAGCCACCGTATTCACCAGATTTACCCCCCTGTGACTTTTTCCTGTTCCTATGAAAGGACAGCATTTTGCGACGATTTAGGAGATAAAAAACGAATCGCTGAGAGAGATCAAGGACATACCAGAAAGTGCATGACAAAACTACTTCGAGGATTGCAAACAAACGCTGGTATTTGAGGGAGACTACTTTGAAAGAGACAAAATAGAAATTGATGAATGAATAAATATTTCTGAGAAAAATTTAAGTTCACCTAATTTTTTGAACTGGCAGCGTATAACATGAATTGGATTTGACCTCCCTACATTCTACAGTTTTCAGTTGTTTTCCTGCTTAACTCAGTTCAAATGTAAGTTTATAATGACATTTTCGGAAAACTTCTCTTTTCGTGGCAAGTCAATATCAGACAGAAAAGAAATGAAGCGTACGCAAAATCAGTGGGAAAGTGTAAGGGTATTTTTCCGGAGGCTGACACGAAATTTGTCGGAATAAAAAGAGTATCTCCCAGCTGGTTCTCTTTACGTGAGAAAAGAAAACCTATGAATACAGTAAAGAAACATGTCACAAATCCAACCAGCTAAATAGGGATTGGCGGGCAAATCTATTTGTGTATATCCGAGGCCGGACCTGTCTGTCGAGCATATACTTTGTTCATATTCGCAATAGGGCCCCTTAGGATGAGGCCATCAGGACACCTCACCCGGCAGGGGTATTCTACGAGGGTGGTCCAAGAAGTACCCAGCCTGAATTAGAAATGGCGATAGTTGTTTGAAAGATATATCACTGTATTAGAAAGTACACAATATATGAAGCATATGTTTCAAGTTTGAAGACGCTGCGTTGTTTAGTATTTGTTTGGCAGCCATCAATAGCGACCGTTTTCGGTGAATTTGTAAAAAGGAGAAAATTGTTCATCGGCAAAATCAAAAGCCAAAAAAAACAATACATAGAATTAATGCCGCTACGAATTAATCCACGTAGACTGAAGAATTAGCGGCTCGTATTGAATAATTTTTACCAACCGAGTTTTATGATTGGCTGATGAGTCATAAAATTAAATTTGAAGTCATGTAACGGTGACCAATAGAATGTGAGGATGGTTAGAAGAGTCGTGTTGTCAATGTTCAGTTCAGGAACTGATCGCGATTTGAGTGTTGAAATTCGATATTGGTGAAGTTATAATTACTTGAAATTTTTGTTATTTGTTTAAAATGTGGAGTCCTTGGACAAGTACTGATAGTAATAACGAGTGTGATAACAACTCAGACTTTTTCCTGTGTAGTGATTCCAATAGCGCTGGTGAACAATGCGAAAAAGAGATACCAGTGAATAAGATTCGGATGCATTTGAATATTGAAACACAGAGAGTGTATTTCAATATATATAAGAATACATATCAAGTTTGGTTTCGAGGGAAAAAACTATTACAAGCAACATCAGATTTGACCAAAATTCCTTTCTCAACTGTACGTAAAATAGTCAAAAACAAACCTTATGAACGCAAGACGCGATTTGAAGCGGGATTACCAAAGCCTTTAGATGTTCATCTAATACAATCATTGATAAAAACAATATATGACTGTTACATAAGCAATGAGATTCCTACAATTGAAATAATAAGGAAGAAATTGAATACTTCCGGCCATAACGTGAGCTGCTGTGACAAAACTCTTCAGAATTGGATATAGAACCTAGGATTTAGATTTATTATAATAAACAAACGTCAAGCAGTTATGGAAAGCAGAAGAATAGTGGAATTGCGTTACAAATACTTAGAACAAATAACTAAATATAGACAAGAACAACGGCAAATTTTCTATTAGGACGAAACTTCAAATTATGTGGAAAAAAACTTGAGGACTGCAATGTTGACTATCATAAGAACATGGAAGCTATAATATTTTTGAGGAATGGTTTGAAAACACATTGATCCCAAATTTGGATGCGAATAGTGTAATAGTTCTTGACAACGCTTCCTCATCAAAGTTCCGAATATAAATTCGAGGAAAGATTGAATACAAAGTTTTTTAATAGATAACAATTTGTATTTTGAAGTTTTGAAGATAAAAATACCAAAAACCAACTACTTGAATTTTTACAGACAAAAACATTTGGAAAAGTGTATGCCCTTGAGAGTATTGCTGAAAAGTATGGACACACCATACTGAGACTTCCCCCCTATTTTTGAGTTTTCAATCCCATCGAGTTGATTTGAGGAAAATTGAAAAAAGCATCAGGCGTTAAAATAATATTCAATTTTTGATACGAAGGTGATAGAGCTAGTTAAAGAAGAATTATCTAATATTACCGAAGAACGGTAATATTGAAAAAGACTAAATGGAGATTGGACAATTCCATATCAATGGTGGAAATAAATTCATTGTTGATTTAGATGACGACAGTGATAGTGAAACGGAAAATAATGAAGAGGAATTATCAGAATCTTTCGATAAAAGTAAGTAGTTAGGTTAGGTTAGGTTACAAGTGAGTGGGTCTTTTCTACCCTCCAACGCAACCCGCAAGGGTTTATTGTGGTTCACATCTATTCAAGTGCGAGTAACTAGTATTCAGAAGTATTTTCAATCATCAATCTGTTATTTAAGTCCCTACTTTCCCACTCATCTATAAAAAAAATAAAAGCTGAACTGGATTATACTCTGGGTGAGTCTGCTCCCTCATTTACAACAGTAAAATATTGGGTAGCAGAGTTTAAACGAGGCCATTAGGTTAGGTTAGGTCCGAAGTGAGTGGGTCTATTTGACCCTCCACCGCAACCCGCAAGGGTTGCTGTGTGACCAAATAAACCCAGCTTCTCAACGAAACCGATAAGTTTGTATGGTCAATGGTCTTTCAGGTCAGATGGTAAGAGTACGGCTCTGCAGAACTCTAAGAACCTGATTCGGTATCCAGCGGGGAAGGCACAAAGTATATGCTCTATAGTACAATTCCATAATAGTAAGCACTGAATTTTCAGAAAAGAGGCCGTACGAGCTGCCAAAACGAGCATCGCAGTGGTCGATCAAATGAGGTAACGGCTCTAAAAACGGTGAAAAAATATCACAAAGCGGTACTGAATGATCGTCGACTGAAAGTGCGCGAGCTAGCTGACAGTAGGAATTTAAAAAAGTGCGATACATCGTATATGATCTGAAGATGGATGCCGCGTTTGCTCACACTCGAGCAAACACAGTGTCGTGAAGATGTTTCAATCGAAACGATGCTGAATTCTTGCGATGTTTCATATCCATGGATAACATGGGTCCATCAGTTTACACCCGAGACAAAAGAACAATCAAAACACTGGACTCAACAGGGGGAACGGTCTCCGAAGAAGGCGAAGACCGTTTTATCTGCAGGCAAGGTCATTGCATCGGTTTTTTGGGACGCGCGTGGGATAATTTTCATTGACTATCCTAAAAAAAGGTAAGATTATCAACGGCGAGTAATATGCGAACTTATTGCAAAGTTTGAGTGTAGAAATCAAGCAAAAATGGCAAAAAAACGAAGTAAAATTTGAATTGCTACCTCATGCACCCTATTTGCCAGATTTAGCCTCCTCGGATTATTTCCAACTCACAAACTTGAAAAAATGGCTCAGTGGTCAAAGATTTTCCAACGATGAAGAAGTGATGTCAGCAGTTGATGGCTATTTTGAGGAGCAAGACAGTTCTTAGTATAAAAACGCTATCGAACTTATTGAACGGCGCTGGTAAAAGTGTATAGAACTGCAAGGAGATTATGTTGAAAAATGAATAAAATGTTTTCCAAAATCGTGTGATAGTGTCATAAAAATATTACGCCGTCTGACAACGAACCCGCTAAACTGCGATTATCTACACATAAATGTTAATTGTTTTCGTTCATGTAAATAAGCCGTTCGCGTCAATTTACATGAAGGATTATGAATAATGTGTTCAGAGAACGGAGACTGAAATTACAATTTATATATGGAACGGAGAAGGCACGGGCTTATTAATATTGAACGTTTTCTGTCTAGTATTTTTGCAAATGCATTAGGAAATGGTGTCAAAAGTTGTGATGAATGGTAAATTTGATGCATTCGTCATAAATAGAATTAGCATCGATTCTTGAGTGGAGTGGCGATTTTCAGCATCAAAATCCTTGTCTAGGGTATACCTATTAGGTTTTGTATGCAGGTACGTTTACCCCATAGGATGAATGTGAGTTATGGGACTGTTTGAAAAATTCTTAGGGATTATTTGTTGTACCCATATAGGTACTCAATACAACGACCTCAGGCACTTCTTTCAGCTGATTTTCCTCCACTTGCCCCATTCTGCCATAGGCTTCTGCACGCAATGGCTCAAATCCTCCAACTACTGACGCTGATTTTTTGTACCAAAAAAACGAATTTCTCAAGAAGTGCAATCAGGAATTTTCATAATAACCATGTGTGGGCTGAATGAAATCCACATGAGTTACTTAGATTGTTTTCGACATCAGTTCTCTTTGAATGTTTGGGTTGTAGTTGTGGATGGCTGGCCAATTTTACCAGGAAGTGTATCTTAACTTTCTACAACAAACGCAAAAATACTCATATGAAGTTATTGTATAGCAAAACACGTATTGCGTTTGAAAATCTCTCAATGAATTGTAACTTGAATGAGGTCGCTTTTGACCAGCTCGGAGCTGAATCCACTTGACTTTTTTCGAAGGGCCATTTAAAATCACTAGTTTATTCTAATCCACTGCAAAATGTAGAATATTTGAGAAGCAATAAGGTGTTATGAGGAATTTTCATAGTAATCATGTGTGGGCTGCATAAAACTCACATGTGTTACTTGAAGATTGTTTTTGACATCAGTTCTCTTTGAACGTTTGGGTTGG
Organism: Leptinotarsa decemlineata; assembly: GCF_025532065.1. NCBI lineage: Eukaryota > Metazoa > Arthropoda > Insecta > Coleoptera > Chrysomelidae > Leptinotarsa > Leptinotarsa decemlineata. The sequence goes on along the minus strand of NW_027412537.1, from coordinate 9,862,870 downwards.
AGTTGTGGATGGCTGACCAATTTCAACAATATTTTTACCAGGAAGTGTATCTCAACTTTTTGCAACAAACACGTGTTGCGTGTGAGAATTTCACAATAAAGGGTAACTTGAATGAGGTAACTTTTGGCCAGCTTGTTTCCCGGAGCTAAATCCAATGGATTTTCTCTGAGAGACCATATAAAATCACTAGTTCATTCCACTCTAGTGTAAAATGTGGAAGATTCACTGCTGTAATTCAATTAAACATAATCCTAGTGTAGTGTATCCTCGCAAAAGGAGGATTTTTCATCAAAGGATAATATATTTCAGAATAGTCCAGGAGAACACCCCCTAAATTTCCATTGCATGTTCAATGTTTCCCCTGTAAATCCTTATTTTGTTCAAGTTTAGGCATCCTGCGGTGTACTCTGAGATGACTGAGGGTTTCCAAGGCGGTCAGTTTGCAAAAAAGCATTTTTTGCGAAACTTAGGATTTTTCAACCCTTCAAAATTTGAATTGGTAGCTCAATCTTTATCCTCTTGGTGAGTGAAACTCCCTTCTACGGAAGCGTAGAAGGGCCACAGATCATTTGTTTATTTGATCCACAATAAGTTCGACTTAAAAGTCGAAATTTCGACTTTTATCTCGTAATTTCGACTTTTACCTCATAATTTCGACTTTTATCTCGTAATTTCGACTTTTATCTCATAATTTCGACTTTTATCTCGTAATTTCGACTTTTATCTCGTAATTTCGACTTTTATCTCGTAATTTCGACTTTTATCTCATAATTTCGACTTTTATCTCGTAATTTCGACTTTTATCTCGTAATTTCGACTTTTATCTCGTAATTTCGACTTTTCTCTCGTAATTTCGACTTTTATCTCGTAATTTCGACTTTTATCTCGTAATTTCGACTTTTCTCTCGTAATTTCGACTTTTCTCTCGAAATTTTGACATTCTTTTCAAATCATTTTGACAGTGCTACAATTTTCTCATAGTGGTATGTTTTTTACAAAGAAATATGACAGAAACCGATTTTATTGAATATTCGAAGCTTACTCATTTTTTTGATTGAACCTTCGGGAACCATTCTGCTCCAGTTAATTTTTTTGCGTCATTAGATCTCTACGATTTTTCGAAACGAGGGGAGAAAACCCAAAATACCTAAGAAATGAACATTGTATTTCTTCGAACATACCAAAAGTATTATTTGGTTGTCATTGCAAACTGTGTTTCTACATGACGTTTAAGATATGAATGTGTAGAGTATTCTTCCAAAATGTTAATAAATTTCTACTAGAAATTTCGTCAGTTGTAGTGAAAAACTGAATTTTAGTTAAGTTTTGATAATGAAGTAAGGATATTACTGATCAGATTGATTTACTATGATGAGAAACTAATATTTTGTCCAAAGTCGACTTTCTACTCTACTCGTGCGGAAAGCATTTACTTTTTCAAAAAGGTTCTGAATAATGTCAATGCATAATTATCAATCTAAAATTAATTCAAATAACATAATTAATTTACTTCTCAGGTTGATGTATAAATCAATTGTGGCATAAGGATCTAAGGACCTTGTGTAATTATTTTTTTCATAAAAATTTAACATAATTTCCAAAAATCTTCATCACAGGCTGTCCGGGGAAATGTACACTCCGACGAATAAATTTTAAAAGCGAATGATGGAATCTTGATGAGGTGATCTGTAACTCGCATACAATATACTTGTTCTTCCTGCTAGAGCAATAGCATTTCTTGTTTTCCGTATTCTATGAATATTCCATTCAAAACATACTTGATCAAGATCACTCTGAAATAAAAATTATAATTGAAAATTCATTAACAACAACTTATCTCTTACTTGTACTAATGGTATGAAACAAAATTGAACTAGAGACTTGTCCGAAAATGATGCATTAAATAAATTGTCTTCTATTAGGGTTTGAAATAAATTTATCCAGTATTGTTAATTATGTTTACGTAATATAGACCTATTGGTGGTCTATATTACTATCCTTTGATTGTGCATACTTTTTCCATACAAAAAAACATGGTTGATTTGTTGATTCAGTAAATACTTCATTAAAGGCTTTTAGTATCCTCTCCTTTTCTTCATTTTCAGTGCCCATATCGGTTCGTAAAGTTCTGGGACATCCTCCTTTTGAGAAATATCCTCCAATTACCTTCAAATTTACAAATGTTCTTCAAGTGTGAAGATGAGAAATAATAAATAGTGTGGTAAAATTTAATGAAATATCATTGAAACGAGCATCTTCAGAAATGTATATTCAACTGAAATATTTGTTCTTGTTTCAACATCAGTTCGAAATGATTATTGTTGAAATTATTGATTGATTCAGAGTTAATGATTTTTTTCTAACCTTAGGGTCGCTTGAAGTTGATCCCACGTTCAACCACATATTTCCATTGAAATTTCATTCTCACAACAATTTCACGAACCTCCTGTTAACATCACCTAGTAGTAAATTATAATGCACTCAAGGAACCATATTTCTACTTTTAAGTCAAAATCATGACTTTCAAGTCGAAATTACGAGATAAAAGTCGAAATTACGAGATAAAAGTCGAAATTATGAGATAAAAGTCGAAATTACGAGATAAAAGTCGAAATTACGAGATAAAAGACGAAATTTCGACTTTTAAATAATCTTTGGCCCTTCTACGCTTCCGTACCCTTCATTTTAGGGTTGAGATAATTTCTCATTTCCTTTGAAAATAATTTCTCCTTTTGAAACATGTTCAGATCGTGGGGGCACTAGCCCCCCATCATGATAGACCATGATTAGTAAATGTTATGAAACTATTTTGTTCAAAAAAAAGATAGAAAAAGGTTCATCCAACTTCCGTAGCGTCAATATACCTAAGAGAAAATTTTTTAGTGGTGACATGTTCGACAACGAGTATTTCATTGGATGTTTAGTTTTACCATAAAAAAGTTAAGTCAAAACTAGGAAAATTGTAAAGAAACCCGTATTGCATGTTTGATGTCATCCGTAAATGTCTTCGCATGGGAACAGCTAATTTTTCTCACTAAATAACTCCTCAGTACGAGTCGTATAAAGAACAGTAAATTCGGATTTAATTGCCTATTTGATAGAAAACTTCTTTAGAATCGTCGCCGTAATGATATTCATAATGAGTGTATTCATCCATAGGTGAGTTGGAATCGTCCAATTACGGTTTTAAAGATCGTGGAACACAACAAAAAATGCATTTGATGACTTCCTCTTCTCATTCTTAGACGATTAGTACACGAAATTCAGACGGTTGATTGCTTTGATTTACGTAAATGATGATTAGTCACTCTCCAGCGTCTGCGATTCGTAATAGTTATCGGTATTCTTACATACCTCTACAAATTGGAATTTAAATGAGGAATAATTATAATCGAGTTTTTTTTTAATGAAGACTTTCGCTTCTTCAACTATCCTCCCATCCTTCTACAGTATTCATACTATTTTTGTAACTCTTCGACACACTTTTTGGTGGGCTTTCGCCTTTGGAAAGTGCCTGGATGGCTCATTGGTGACCAACCACTGTATAGTCTGGGTTACAAAATCCTTTTTTGGAACTTTTGTCCAAGGGCACCGAAAATTATGATCCAGGGCTCATTAAATTCGGAATGACCTCTAGCAACTTTTTAAAAAATTTCAAGAGGGGCTCGAAAAAATTGCAAAAGTTATTAACAATTTGGTAAAAAAAAGAGGGGTTTGGTTTTTTGCAAATATCTCGAAAATAATAAAGATATCCGAAATTTCAAAAAAGATCCTTAAAGAAGAGGGAATTTCCTAAAAAAAAAGTTCTACGTCCCGGAAATCTATCACCAATATTTATATAGAGGCGAAAATAGCGTGTCACGGACGCGTTGAAGGATACGGACTTTTGAAAATTCAAAATTATTTTAACCCATTAAATATCATTATTAAGAAAAAAAATCACATACCTTCTAGACCTATACACTTGAATAAACGAAAATCCATTGAAAAAAAATTTTCCCGTGATTATTTTATTAGATATACTTTAGTTATTTAACTGATTTTTACAAGTTTCAAATTTACATAAAAGCCCTGATAATTTTTAAACTGAAAACCTCAAATTTTTTTCACTTCTTGGAACTTTTCTTGAAAGCCTCCAAAGAAGATTCTCATTGAAAAAATTGACAAATTTGGATTTTCCACTTTGTTATTAATAATCAAAGACGTTAAAAAGTGAAAAATTCAATTGGAGTAATGAAAAAAAAATTTCACCAGTTCACATTTCATAGTTCACTAGATCGTCGCTAACACCGCACCACAGTAAGCCCTCTCACTTGTATGGACTATCCAAAATCCACAAAAAGGACGTTCCACTTAGCTCCACTTAGATTAGCATCAGCTCCAGAGATTCGGCTACTCAAAACTTGTTTAGATTTTTACTTCCCATAATACAACCATTACATGGAAGAACATCGCCTTTTGGTCAGAATTCATGGCATTTTGTCGAACTACTAGGGTCAACTGAAGTCACACAGGAAGATCAACTCATTAGTTTCGACGTGGAAAGCCTTTACGCCAACGTTCCACTCGAAGAAGCACTCCAAATCATACAGAGAAAGCTATCCGAAGACGGGAACCTGAAAGAGAGAACGAATCTACCTATAGAAATAATTATGGAATTACTAGGATGCGGTGTACGAAACTGTTATTTCCAACTAAAGGACGAATTCTTTACACAAGATGAGGGACTGCCAATGGGATCGCCACTTTCACCAGTCATAGCCAACATATATATGGAGGGGTTTGAAACTCTGGTCATTGAAGAATCCCACAACAAACCTCGAGTCTGGTTGAGATATGTTGACGACCTTCATAATATGGAACCATGGGAATACTGAACTAGACGCCTTCCTGAAACACATCAACAGCGTGAGACCTTCCATCACCTTCACAATGGATAAGGAAATCCACAACGAATTGCCATTCTTAGACGTTGTGGTGAAGAAGACCGACTCTAAGTGGAAAAAATCTGTATACCAAAAACCCACTCACACGGGACAGTATCTGAACCACGAATCCAACCACCATCAATCAATTAAAAGAGGAATCATAGAGACTCTATTAGACCGTGCTTTCGGGCTCTGTAATACGAAGGAAGGTCTCGAGAAGGAACTAGATATCATCTGAAATGATCTTCAACGGAATGGCTACTCCAAAGCGATGGTAGAAAAGATTTTGGCTAAAAGACAGTAGGAGCCTAGCAAGGAAGAGAAGCCGTCACAACCAGTGCTGGTTGCACTTTCCTACATCAGAGGATTATCGGAAAGGATAAGAAGAATTGGTTCCAAGTACTACATCAGAACTTGTTTCAGATCCGGTAACACTATCCGCAGCAGCCTTACGAAAACCAGGCCACCAAACGCGGACTGCGATTCCAAGAATTGCATTTACCGGATACCCTGTGAGTGCGGGAAATCCTATATTGGTGAAACTAAGAGGCCATTGAATGTTCGCATTGTCGAGCATAAGAATCACACACAGCGAGGGGAAACCATCAAATCAGGAATAGCAGACCATGTTTGGACCCATCAACACAACATCGAGTGGGCCCAACTTGAGATCTTACACAGAGAGGAACATTGGTTTAGGAGAAAATTCAAGGAAGTCGCATACATGTTGTCCAATAACGTATTCAGCCAAGCTAGAGAGATACGCAACATATGGAAATCCATCACGGTCATCTCCCACTGAATCAGTGAAGCGGAAAAAATGGAAAGCGGAAATAAGTGAAAGTACTCGAACGACCCATAAATAGGCATCTCTCGGAGGAATCAGTCCAGTCATCACCCGAAGACGATTGTAGATACTAACAATCAAAACGTTGCGAACTAACTTGTCTTGAAATCTTTTAACTTTTTATTTTTATTTCTTGTTCAATTGTTCTATTTTTACTTGTATTTTATTTCACTATTATTTCATTTCAAGTTTTTTTTTCCATAATATAATTGTTATTTTCAGCTATTCATTTTTAATTCTTCTTTTTTATTTGTTTCGGGGATTTCAAATCATTTTATATATTAGACAATGGAAGTCCGAACTAGTGAATTTCATCATGAAACATTGTCAATCACCTTCAAACAAACGAAAAGAAAAATCTTTTTGATGTTCAAATTTATTCGTATTCTTATTATTTAAAGTTATATGAAAATGATTTGTCATAATTTTCAGCTCTATTTGTTTAAACAATTTGTTATGAACAATTGTATTGTTTATAAGATATTTGAAATTTTGGGGGGGGGTATCAGTGATGTATATTATAATTTTTAAAAACAAATAAATTTCCTTGGATAATAAAAAAACAATTACAGTCATATCTTGAATTTATCTCTAATTTTACAAAAAATCTTATATAAAGTACCTTAACTTTTGTTAATTAGGTATCTCAACTGTATGAATGTAGATAGGTTACAGGTTCATCTAGTTGTCATGCAGTGCAAGCTACAGATAAAAACAAAACGAGTTCTCTTTAATCTTGTCAAAGCATGGCTTTGTAATGGACCGTAATGGGGATTTTCTTTATCTTGGATAAGAAATTTTTGAGTTTTCTGACTATCGAGGGTAGAAATTCATTCAAAAACCAAATCAGTCCAAGGTGCATGCACCAGACTGAATAAATCAGTCTGTGAACCACAGAATACTTTGATTATCCGAGAAATATAACCACAATAATGGTGTCATATTATTATTGTCTGAGCTCACTACCAGGAATATTGATGATGGTTCATGCCTTTTCGAAAAATGATTTTTCCCCCATGTTTTTGTCAGATCAGTCGGCCTATTTTATTCGTAAAGAATAAATAATTCCATACTGCGACTGATCTCCGATGTATTATTCAACATTTTAGATTTGTGCATCGCAATTTTTTAATCAGTAAATAAAAATACAGATTATGAATGTAAATCACTTAATTTTCATACTTAGATATTATCGTGGGAGATTAACCTTGACAACAAATCAGATACAAAATGTTAGTGTTTTGACGTGCTTTTATCTACATAAACTCCCGTTTGAAAAGTATTCCTATACTAACTAACTCCAGAATATCTAGACCAATTAATCAAAGCTGATATTTTGACAATAGTTAGAATAAGCGTGTAGTTGAAAATCTATAAATAGGTACTCTCTCCAGCTCAAAAGTACGATCTTTTTACAGATATCAGAGAATGAATTATTGACGTTTCGCCATAAAAAGGCGTGTTCAGATTTCAACATCCTAAGTTCAGATCTCTGCTAGTAAACGATATTTTCAAATATTTTCACAGGACAGTTTATAAAATCGCAACACGTGTTTCGCTATAAAATAGCTTCTTCAGGGGTGTCTTCACTACTGACACGCCTGAAAATCTCGCAATAAAATGTTAGATACTTGAATACGTTAGGGATTTTCATCGAATATAGACTAATTGCATCACATTTTATTCACATACTATTTCGAAGTTTTATTAATCGCTACATAAAGAACTGGATTTGAAAATTTAAATATTGATTCTCAACAAATTAAACTAATCATAGTTGTACGTGATGAATTGATCTAAATACACTGTATAATAAATATCATCTGGAGGTGCAATAGGACGGCTATCCTTCACAACATTTTCTACAGCATTGGATTGGTGGAAGAGGCAACACTGAATATGTCCATCACGGTCACCAGATTTGTCGCCTCTTGACTTTTTGTGGTGATACCTGAATAGTGAAATGAAAGCTGTACACAATTTTACACGATTATCCAGTAACTCCTCGTGACAAGTCATAATACCAAAAAAATCATCTTATCCAAATACACATTTAGGCTATGTGCTATGTTTGAAATATCAGTCAAAATTTCACACACACACAAAATTTCTTCGCTAAATTCGTTTGAAATAGAACAGATATTTTTTTACTCATGAGGTACTTCGAAATCCTCTCTACCATTCTTTTGAAAACATTTTTTAATAATTCATCAATCAAAATTACGGTTTCTGAACGGAATTTGAATACAGTGTAAAATATTGGAAGTTAGTTGACACTGAAAATTGTGTGAAAATTGAAAATTGTTTGTTTTCGCCGTGGCAGGTTTTTATGCCTGACGTTTCGTCTACCACTGCGGTAGACATTGTCAAAGGCGATGTGGTAACGATCTGCACTGTGTGCAGAATCTAGAATCTCGTCCATCCACCCCCACTCATCCCTGAGTGGACTTCAACCTTCTGATGGACACTTCAGCAAGATTGACATCTGACCTCCTGCGGTCGAAAGTCAGCCTTTAGGTGCTTTCACTCTGGTGAACTACTATGCTGATATTTGACCCTGGTTTTATATTATTATTGGTGAGCGTGGCTTGGTTTCGCTTATTTGGATTACCTGACCTTGTTTGTATATCATTAAGGACAGGTAGCCAAATTTTATTATTGTTCATTGCCTCTTCTTTCCTATTGAAATTATTCCGGTGCTTTTGAATTTCTGTAAGAGAAACAAAGTCTGTTGAATCTGAAAAAAGTTGATCATTGTCGAGCTTATTCGAAAGTTGTTAAAAAAATTAATTAGTTCCGAAGGTATTCAAGAAGAACCGAAGTTCAAAAATGGAGTTTGAATTTTATTGTAAGTTTTTCAGGAAGATATTGAAAAACAATAAAAATCAACACTTTCTTATTGACACTCTCCAAGCTGTACAGGATAGTGTTCAAAGATTTTTCGTAAGCGAGAAACCATTATCAATTTTATATTTTCTAGTGGACTGCAAAAAAAGAATTACCCGTTATAGTTTAGCTTCCATGATGTGTTACATATAATCGGAATTTCCTCAGTTATAAAATGTCACTCAAACAAGTTCTGAAGTAGCCAACATTTTCCCAATTTCATCGACCATATATCTCTCACGGCTTCCGATTTTCCCATGCTGACCTTCCTTATTTTGGACACACTTTATATCCCTATGCATTTCAATTTCAAAGTTGAAAAGGTCGAAAGATATTTTGACCTAAATTATTCCATGTAGGCCAAACAAAACCAACCGCAAACCAGTCTCCACTCAACGGGCTGCTTCATGCATATAATGTCACGCTCTAAATCCAAAATTAGAATGAGATCTCTCGTAAATTCAAACGTTTCAAGTAGTCATTACATGTCGGGTTTTTCCTTTGCGATGCTTTGCAGCAACACGGAATCTTGACGGAACACAAAAAAAGGATTAACGTACACGTTTCTTTGGTGTATTCTATTTTCGGGTCTATTTTTAAAATAATGTGATCATAGGTATATACGAGGGACGATTACAAAGTTTCCGACCTAGCAAAAATAAAAGACACTTCTTCAGATTTTTTTATTTTTAGTCTCCTTTTAACAACGATAAAAATGAAAACAGCAATAAAAATTAATTGGCGCTCCGGGGCGACTGCATTGATTCCAGTGGCGCATTTGCTTTTTCAGTTGCAGGAAAACCCGGAAAAACCTGCAGCACCACATCGTCTGAAGATCTTGATCTGCCAATGTCCTCTCTCTCATAAAATAAAATGTAGGGTGTCTCCAAAGGCTCCAATAGATTCAATACATCGCCAGAACACTTCGTGACATGACTATCGTCAAACTTAAACCATCTCCCCTCCAAATAGTACTCGGCGTTTTTTTTTGCAAAAAAATTGTTCACGAAGGTCAATTTCCTCCTCATTTGACAAAAATATCTGTCCTCCGAACGCAATTTTTAGATGAGGAAACAAAAAGAATCCGCTTGGGGCTAGATCTGGTGAGAAAGACGGATGGTCAAGCAGTTTGAACCATAATTCCTGAATTTTCGCCATGGCAACCGCTGAAGTGTGAGACGACACGTTGTCTTGGTGAAATATGATTTTCTTTTTTCGCAGATTGCCTTCAGCTTGTCAAGTAATGATGCGAAGTATGGTCCTGTAATGGTTTTTCCTTGTATTTAATTGTGTCTGTTTAAAATCTGTTTTCCGTTATCCAAATGTCACACCCCTACGAACAACAACCCTCAGAAGTCGAAATTTGTGCGAGTTAAGAATTAACGAGGTCTTTTCTTTTAACGTGTGATTACTGAAGATAATCGATTGAAATAACTCTATGAGTTTCCCAAAAACAGTGTCCATCACTTTCCCAGACCAAAAAACAGTTTTTGCTTTTTTTGGGACCGGTTCCCTCTTTGCAGTCCACTGTTAAGACTGTATTTTTGTTTTGGGAGCATGATGATACAGTAATTAATCGGCGCCAAAACTCGGATTGACTGCGTCTAAACTGCGCCAACACAGCGTTGGAAATGTTCATTCGAACACGTTTTTGATCTAAAGTGAGCAAACGCGGCACCCAACTGATGCCTAATGCCTAAATGTTGTTTTAATATGTAACAAACACGTTCTTTTTACTTATTCATAACCTCTGATATCTCTCTCACTTCAATTCGGTAGTCGTCTAGTACCATACACAGGATCCAACTCATCTTTGATTTACTCAAGCGTATTGCCTTTCAAAAACAAATATTTATTGACAGCTCGAGACTCGCTTTTGTTTATTTTCATAAAAACACTCACATCAACCCACTCAAACGACTGTTACATAACAACGGCACGTCCAAAATGGCCTCCAGGTCAGTTCTTATTCCTCTTATAATTCTCCTCAACTGTTTTGTGGAGGGTGCCAGGTTTATAATGCCATTGAACAAAACATAATTTCTGCAATTGTATCTGAATTCTTTCGGGCATGTAAATCATGCCCGAATCATGCCACATCAGATTATGTGAATGGCCTAAAGGAGATACTGGAAATTGTACATTTGCCAGGACTAAATTACAGCTTTGCAGCGACAGGTTGAAGATAAAATTCGACAAAAAGTCGCTGCCAGTGAGCTTCAAGGAGGGCGATGCAGTGTGGCTCTACCAACCCCAACGTCGGAAAGGTTTGTGTCCCGAGTTGCAGAGACCATGTCATGTCATAAACGATCTGGTGTACAGAATCCAATTTTCACCCAGAAGCAAGCCTAAAGTTGTCCACATAGAGAGGCTGAGACCTTACATGGGTCGTGATGTCCCCTCTTGGAATGTTGCTCGGGGCTAACAACCTCACGGAAGGGGGTAGTGATGTAATTCATACCCGAAAGGAAATAACGCCGGCCGCCACTGGTAACCATAAACCAAACGTGACGAAGCTGAGAGCGTGGGAATATCCAATGTTACCTGCCGCTCGAGAAAGAGCAAGAAACATGCTACAGATGCCGATAGAACTTCGGCGACGATAGAACTTCGGCGACGATATTTAAACGCTGGCTGCAAGCTTATTCGGACAGTCAAGTACACAGTGAAGTGGACGTTACAGTGTGGTACGCGAAGTGATTTAATAAGGCGATAGACATTCAAATAGTAGTTGAAGTGTTTGTTGTATTTAAAGTGAAATACAGTTAAGTTTAATTATTCAGTGTAGTCAATTATTGGTGAATCCACGGGGAAAAACGTAACACTATGAATGAATGAAAGAAAAAGTAATTCTCGTGTAATTCAATGTTCCTGTGCAAGTAGTTGTTTCGAGAGGGTTTCTTCTGAAAGTAACTTATATGTATGATCTACCCATCTTTCTGAAGAGTTGATTTTGAAATTAATTGTTTTCGTTCTTCCTTTTGAAGTTTCCCACATTTTTTCTATAACGATGGAGAAACAGAAAGCCATAGAACTTTTTCCTCCAAAAATATCAAAAAGCTGATCTATATTCATTTGAATGAAAATTCATCTGAAGATCTGTTTTGTAAAAAGGTTATTTCAAACAAGTACTGTACTTTTTTATCGAATAATAATCTGATTTTTCTCTCTAATTCTGAATGAACTGAAAACAATTCCTTCTTAATCAGAATGGATTGTGCCTGTATTCAAAGATAATTTTTTGTGACTCTTCAAAACACTTTGTATATAAAAAATATCCTTTTAAGGTTTCATAATACTACTTCAAAGATAAATAACAAACGCTGCCAAAATGCTTCTAATAGTTCCAATTTCAAGCTTTGTTTTCATTCATCAGGTGGACTGATAAGTTCGTAGGCTAACACACTGATGACACTAATAGTATAAATTCATATGATTTCAGTCAAAAGACACGTGTACAAATTTCACAGCTATCGGACTATTAGTTTGTGTGATAGAACATTTTGAGTGAAGCAACTTTTGTTACTTCAAAGAAAGTGGATAAAAAGGAATTTCATGTGTTAATAAAACATTGCTTTTTGGTGAAAATACTGTTGAAGCCAGGGCTTGGCTTGATAAACGTTACTCAAATTTCGCACGATGGCAAAATTGTATGAATTGGGCTTCGAATTACTTCCGCATCCACCGTACCCTCCAGATCTGGCCCCCAGCGACTTTTTTCTGTTCTCAGATCTCAATAGAAAGCTCGCTGGAAAGACATTTAGCGCCGATGATTAAGTAATTGTCGAAACTGATGTCTATTTTGAGGCTAAAGACAAATCGTACAATAAAAATGATATCGAAAAATTATAAGACCGCACATAATCGTTGTATAGCCCTCAACATGCTCGGTGAAGAAAGTGCATCGTGCACTTCTTCCAATTTATGAGCAGTTTCGTCGGCCTACTGAGGTAACTATTCAGAAGCTTGTGACTAAATTTCGAACCCAGTTTACATTATTGGACATTAAACCACCAATATGCGTACGTAGAGTGAGGACCGAAGAAAATATTGCGGTTGTATCCGCCAGTGTTTGTGATGACCGTGAAATGTCGATTCGCCGCCGTTCGCAGCAATTGGGCCTCTGTTACTCCACTACGTGGCGAATTTTGCGAAAGGATTTGGGTCTAAAACCTTATAAGATTACAGCTGGTGCAAGAATTGAAGCCACACGACCCCTCACAACGTTTGGTGAATGGGCGCTGGCAAAGTTGGAGAAAGATCCACATTTTTACCGAAAAATTGTGTCAGCGACGAAGCTCGTTTCTGGTTGAATAGATAAGTTAACAAGCAAAATTGCAGCATCTGGAGTGAAAACCAGATACAAGCATTGCAAGAGCTACCGATGCATCCCGAAAAGTCACTGTTTGGTGTGGATCATGGGTCGGTGGCATCATCGGGTCGTATTCTTCAAAGACGACAATGGTCGGAACGTTACTGTGAATGGCGAGCGCTACCGTGTGATGATTGACGACTTTTTGATGCCCAAAATGGAAGAATTGGACATGTCTGACATGTGGTTTCAACAAGACGGTGACACATGCCACACGGCACGCGACACAATGGCCTAATTAAGAGCTGCCTTCGGTGAACAATTTATCTCACGTTTGGAGTCCGTCAATTGGCCGCCTAGATCGTGTGATTTAACGCCTTTGGATTATTTCTTGTGGGGTAATGCTAAGGATCACGTCTACAGGGATAAACCAGCTACGACTGACGCTCTGGAAGCCAATATTGAAGCATTTATACGTGAAATACCGGTCGATATGTTAGAGAGAGTGTGCCAAAATTGGAACTTGCGCATGGGCCATCTAAAGCGGAGCCGCGGACATCATTTGCATGAAATAATATTCAAACATTGAGTTATATTGATCGTTCTATCGATTCCAATAAAGATTTCATCAATGTTTTGTGTTGTTTTGAAAATCAAATCATATATCTCTTAAAAAATCACCCGTTTGACAGCTAAAAGCAACGCTTCACAGTCATCGAGATGGAATTCATCGATGTACACCGACGACAAAAGGAATAGTTTCACGAAATCCATCGGTCAAAAACCGGTGAAAGAAAAACACTCCGAATGAATTCCGGTTACATTGGCGAGTTAACCGTAAAAAGGAACCCGCGTTATAGAACACTTGGTCCGACCACCCAGTACAGCGATATCGCGAAGATATTTCTGAAATTGCAGCCTCATCCTGCATTCGAACGAACTCCTCGGACTTCGTTAATAATTTATTCGTGACGTATCGAGCCATCGGCATCGTCTCAATCCATAAATTATGCAATCATTTATGGTAATACAAACCCCGTTTCCTGCCGCATCAAACCTCGATTCGTCTCTCTATTCCTGCGTTTCTCTAAATCCGATAGAGAGATCGACGTTCCAGATAAAGATATTGATGGTGGTGGGAACGCTCTGTGGTCGATCTGTCTTTGAATGCAATACTAGATAGATATTGATACGGAACTAATGAAACATTATTTTTGTTTCTTGATACGAGTTGAGATCAAAGAACTGAATCTGGGGTAAATTAATTTTCTCGCACCAAAAATCGAGAAAAGGTCTTCTGTGCGAAACTGTTACACTTTGGTGTTATCATAAAGCATTTCTTTCACTTCTTTAAATACTAATTTCCGAAATAACGAATCCAATATTTTACATTAATCAATACCATTACATAAGTTATTTTAATCAGTAATCGTCAACTTTGTTCACCAAAAACATTTACCTGTTGAGCCTTTTATTATTGATGATATTCTTCACTTTAAGGAAATAAAATTCTTAGGCACACATTTAGAAGAATATCAAAATTAGAACAAACAAAGTTAAAGTATTTGTTCAAATATCAATAAAGCCTATTTTGCTGTTAAATAAATAAAAGCAACCTTAAATATACCTTGAAAACATTCATTATGCTTTTATTCGTATATTTCTGAAACCATTGATAGGAGAACCCAAACTGATGTCATATATACAAAATTCTCTAAAACGTTTGACAGACTTGATCACGGATTACTACTATCGAAATTGTACAGGTACGGCTTTTCTCTGACACGGATCCAACTTTTTATATCATACTTCACTGACAAGTGTCAGTATGTTATATTCAATGGCTTCAAATCCGTGAAATATGCAGCTAGCTCGGGTGTTCCACAAGGAAGCAACCTAGGTCCACTTCTCTTTAACGCCTTCATGAACGCCTCTTTAACGCCTTCAGTTGAGTTCATTGACGTCAACTGTTTGATATACGCAGAGGACCTAAAATTATATTGTGAGATCAATGGCATCGAGGACTGTCTTCAACTCTCCCTCAATCTGAAACGTGTTGAGCAATGGTGTTTTCACAATAATCTTCCTTTGAACGCGAGTAAATGTAACGTAATGACGTACACACTGAAAAATCGTCCATTTTCATATCAATATTCAATAAACAATATTCCACTTCAACGGCCTCTCACATTCACCTATCTAGGTGTTACTTTCGACACAAAACTTTCCTTCGTACCACACATTGAAGCCATTGTCTGCTGCAAACAGAATGTATGGATTTATTGCGCGAATCTACAGGGATTTCTCGGATCCATCTACAACAAAAACCTTATACTATGCTTTCGTCAGATCAAAATTAGTATATGAATCCATAATCTGGAATCCATCTCATCAGTTGTATACAGAGAAAGTACAACGTCGTTTCCTAAAAGTTCTCTCCTATAGATCAGACAATATCTATCCACTAATTGGATCTCCCCATGATGCATTGTTAGCTAGACATGCTATGAATAGCTTGAGTTGCCGTCGTGATTGTCACACCACAATTTTTTTAACTGATCAATAATTTAATTATTGACCCACATGTTCTGCAAAAACTTAATTTCAATGTACCTAAACCTAGACCAACTTCTAGAGTGGTTAATCCTTTTTATCTGCCAACACCACGTACAAATATTCAGCTAATTCTATATGTATTGTTTTTATCTTATAACTTATTGTAATTGTATTGTATTGTGATTTGACTTATATCCCTGTTCTGTAGTTGGGTGTAACCTGTAGAACAGAGTATAAAAAAATGAATCAATAAATAATTTCGATGGCACACTTTGAAGAACATAAGCAACGTTCTGCAGTGTCTTTCTGAACACAGCATTCCGACCACTTTCTCTTGACTGTTTTCTCTACACTCTTCTGGTGAGCATCATTTCATTTTTTAAGTGTATAGCCATCAAACTGATTTGCTATAAATATACTTTTTAATAAAACATATTAAAATAAATGTTCTGTCTCTGATTTGATAATTAGTTTTATTCGCCTCCTGATGATGCTAACTTTGCTGGCAAAACGTACGTTATGAACTAACGCATATTTTCAGTTTTCTCGTTTATGACATCAGCAGAGATACTCGTGAAATGTTATTCCTTAACCACGAATTGGATAATTTTAAAACACTAGTTACATTAATTTTGGAAATGGAAAATGGACTAATTAACAAGTATTCGAAATTCTGATGCAGTAAACTATCCGTAATGAGAACTTTTATCGTGGAACATATATCAACTGCCTTGAAGAGCTGCGGTCTACGAACTAAGTAGCAAAAATGGGGCACTTAAAATATCAAAGTTATCCAGACATGTTGTGATAAAATAAATGTTCTTAGCTAATTACCTACCTTTACTTGATAATCTTCAAGACTAAACGAACCGCACAGAATTGAAAAACTGCTGTAGTTTCGTTTCCCATAAAGTTGGAGATATGATTTCTACAACTGCACTTTCATGATTAAAGTAACCATGTTAGTTTAACTATAAATAGTTTCATTAAACATAATGAGGAAAATTGCAACTTTGAATATGAAGCGCAGACGTTTTAATACAGTAAATTAATACCTACATCACACCAAACAAAATAACTGAAAAAAGTTTGAAAATGTCCGTATAGGACGAAACTGCAGTAACGTTAATTACAAATAAAAGTGGTAAAAACATAGAAATTTTCATTTCTCTTTTCATTACTTCCAGAGTTCTTTCTCTTGTCTCATCCAAGAGATGAGCCTTCACAAATTCCAAAGATAACTATGATTGATCAATAGTTTCCAAAGTAGCCACAACAGCTTTAAATGATTTATGTAAACTTAGTAACAAATAACATAACCAGAACGCTCTATTCCATTTGTGCATGATCCTGACGTCCTAGGATCTGAATTTCGTAGAACCATAACAAACCTAATATATTCTAGATGTTCATCGGATATATGGTTGATTTTGATAGCTTTACACTTTTTTTCTAGTTTTCCCAAGGCCAGTTTTTCCTCTGGTGTTTTCCATGAATAATTTCAAGTCGTACTGATCAAGGATTGCTTCCATCCTAAATTTCCAGCTGCCGAAATTTGTTCCATCGAATAAACATATTCTATACTTTTCCGCCTCCATTTTGTTTAACTTCCAATTGTGTCCTTTCGGTCACGTAGAGCTTTTAGAAAATTACTTCTTGGCCGATATTAACAATTCCAACTGTACAGGGTATTAACTGGGCCCATAACCTGTTATATGTGCATGAAATGGAGAACGTTATAATTCAAATAAACGATAAAATACCACAGTGCCTTTTTGCATCACTACTAATACATAACGCCATTGTCTCATATGACATAGAACATAAAACCCATAGAACATAGAACTATAACACAACTTTCTGTCCAAATAAAAGCTTAAGTTATTGTAATAATTATTTTTATTATTATTATTATCGTCAATGATAAAATTGAAATGGATGGATGCTTTTAATCTACCATATTTACGAAAGACGACAAAGTGTGTCTGTAGTCTTTAAAAATAACTCGCTAAACTGATATATAAGATTGTTCTTAAGAAAGTGCTAATTTGAAAGGTTTTTTTCTTTTGAGTAAAAAATGTATAGATATATTAGGTTGTTTCAAAAGTTTTTCCGTTGTTATGAGTCTTCTTCAAACTGTAATATCTCGTTGAACTTATTTAACACATTTCAATTGGTGTACTTTTGACTATGTAACACAAGTCGAATAATTTTGTCACCATGGAAATTGTGTGCCCGGGATTCCATGAAGTTAACGAAGGCCGTTTTTGACCGGTCCTGATTGGGGAAGGTTCTATCAGTAGGAAATTTATTGAAGTGCTTGATGGTAGTCGGTTGGCGAGAGGTATGGAGAGTATAGTGGCTGGGACAGAACTTCGATACCCAATTCGTTTAATTTTCTGACAATGATTTGTAAAACGTGCGGACGGGCGTTATCGTGGAGCAGAATCAGATCTCTTTCGTCCAAGAGGGACTCTGCTGTGATGGTTTGGCCTGGATGCAAAAAGTTATTGTGAATCACACCAGCTGCTGAGCAACATCAGTAACCATGGTCCTTTTTTGGTGGGTGTTCGCCTTTGGGAAGTGCCTGGGTGGCTCATCGGTGTCCAACCACTGTCCTGAACATGTTCTGTTGTCGTAGAGGATTAGACCTCGAAATGTGACAATTTCGGATGATCGGTTAAATCATAGGGCATCCACTTTTTGAACTTTAAGACGCCCAGTTTTTCTGTCATCTCACGAACCGTTTTAAATGGGTCAGTCTCTGTCAAGGTCCACAAATCCTCATCCTGGATCACTGAAGGTCGACCACTTCGAGGCTCATCTACGAGGCTAAAATCTCCAGAACGAAATTTCACAAACCAACCTCGAATAGTACGTTTCTCAGTAGTATCATTGCCAAATGCCTGGTTAATTTTGATGGCTGTTTCGGCAGTGCTTTTGGTTCAATTGAGTATGTTTTTTAAAGTGGAAAGGAATGAGTAATGATAGCTCGGCTCGGCTCGACTGGATTTTGCTCGGAGCTCGGCTCGATTTCGAGACGAAATTCAAAAGTGGAGCCGTGTCGAAGCTTTTTGAAATCGAGCCGAGCCGATGTCAAGTCAAAGCTACACCCTTATTAACAACGTTGCATTTCTAAAGAATTCCACTGTATTGGTACGCCTTTTGGTGTGTTTCTTATTCATTTTTACAAAAAAATTCGGAGGATCTTTTGACTAGTGGCCATATCTTCCACATTCTTCTATTTTAGATTCGTAATGAGTGATTTTTTTCCTGGTATCTTTTTCGCAACACTGTTTTTGACAGAACACGCGTGAATCGTGTCCTTTATCATTGTCAAACTTGTTCAGTTTCGTCTATAATTTAACCATAAATCGACTTGCGAATGAACAACGCTTGCAAATTATTGAATTTTATTATCAAAATTCATGCTCGGTGAAGAAAGTGCATCGTGCACTTCTTCCAATTTATGGCAGTTTCGTCGGCCTGCTGATGGTGCTATTGGGAAGCCTGTGACTAAATTTCGAACCCGATTTACATTATTGGAAATTAAACCACCAACACGCATACGTAAAGTGAGGAACGAAGAAAATATTGCGATTGTATCCGCCAGTGTTCGATTCGCCACCGTTAGCAGCAATTGGACCTCTGTTACTCCACTACGTGGAAAATTTTGCGAAAGGATTTAGGTGTGAAACCTTATAAGATACAGGTGCAAGAATTGAAGCCACACGACCTCCCACAACGTCTAACATTTGGTGAATGGGCGCTGGCAAAGTTGAAGACCAACCACAAGGCTTGCAAGAGCTACCGATGCATCCCAAAAAAGTCACTGTTTGGTGTGGATTATGGGTCGGTGGCTTCATCGGGCCGTACTTTCCCAAAGACGACAATGGCCGGAACGCGAGCGCTACCGTGTGATGATTGACTACTTTTTGTTGCACAAAATGGAAGAATTGGACATGTCTGACATGTGGTTTCAACAAGACGGTGCCACCTGTCACACGGCACGCGAAACAATGGCCTAATTAAGAGCTACCTTCGGTGAACAGTTTATCTCACGTTTGTGGTCCGTCAATTGGCCGCCTAGATCGTGTGATTTAACGCCTTTGGATTAATGCTTGTGGGATCATGTTGAGACTCATGTCTACGCTCTGGAAACCAATATTGAAGCATTTATACTTGAGAGGAGAGAGTGTGCCAAAATTTGACTATGCGCAAGGGCTATCTAAAGCGGGGCCGCGAACAACATTTACATGAAATCATCTTCGAACATTAAATTATATTGATCGTTCTATCGATTCCAATAAAGCTTTCATCAATAAATCAACCGTTATATTATCAAGTGCCAACTTGTTAGATGGAAGAAGAGAAGTAACGACATTTCTTGGGTAGGTTGAAAATTTTTTAACCGAATTAGGTAATATTTGCAACATACTTCTACATCATTTATGAGTATATTTGAGTCATTAACGTAACATATCACTCTGATCAAATCGTTAGCATATATCATAACTAACGAAGATCCCTGAATTCAGCCTTGAAAAATTTTATGTTCATCTCTGAGAGATTAATCCGAGTGTTGTTGATGATTCTGGGATCGATAACTTAAGTAAGATTTCATTTGATTCAAGGCTATTATATTTATCTAGCTTTAAAATTATCTCATCTACAATGAACCTTAAATTCAATTTGTTATATTTTTGCGCTTTGCAAGGTTATTAGAAAGCCCATCATTATGTTTGGAATCATTTGTCGTGCTTAATATTCATCGTCTTATAAATGCAAAATTTTCGAACTCTTCAAGCCCGCCGTTGAGTTTTCCCGCCTCAAGGATTAAATAGTTGAAAGTTCGTGAAAGATTTGATTAGGATTACTTCTTGAATTTGTTACAGCAAACGGTCTCACGTTTGCGGAAAGATAAAAGTTTCACGCTTTGAAAGTTCGTCTCGGAGTTTTATCTTGGCTCTTCAGGAACTACTTTCCAGGATTCGCTGAACAGTAATTGGATAAGTAGTTACTGAAACTTGAATAGTTGGATTGTGACTATTATCAGAAGCTTGAACAACTTATTATATCTCTTGGGGGTTATTGTTAGAAGTTTCCACCGGTGTATTATTTAAATTCACTGAGTCTCTACTGAAACCTCTCCAATTCGAACTTTTATATTTTCTCAAAGATAGATTATTGTTCTTTAATTATCTACGAATTGAAGTGGAGATAGTTTTTCTGGTTCATTCGTTGTGAAAACACCTGAAATAACTATAGCTATTAGCTAGCTCGCGTGGACTTGTTTTACCAAAATTTTCTAACAGCAAAAATTTCTCATGTATTTGCTTTGCTCATGTATCTTCAAATTATAAAAAAAATATTTTATAAACTATAAATGTAATTTGTTACAGCAAACGGTCTCACGTTTGCGGAAAGATAAAAGTTTCACGCTTTGAAAGTTCGACTCGGAGTTTTATCTTGGCTCTTCAGGAACTACTTTCCAGGATTCGCTGAACAGTAATTGGATACGTAGTTACTGAAACTTGAATAGTTGGATTGTGACTATTATCAGAAGCTTGAACAACTTATTATATCTCTTGGGGGTTATTGTTAGAAGTTTCCACCGGTGTATTATTTAAATTCACTGAGTCTCTACTGAAACCTCTCCAATTCGAACTTTTATATTTTCTCAAAGATAGATTATTGTTCTTTAATTATCTACGAATTGAAGTGAAGATAGTTTTTCTGGTTCATTCGTTGTGAAAACACCTGAAATAACTATAGCTATTAGCTAGCTCGCGTGGACTTGTTTTACCAAAATTTTCTAACAGCAAAAATTTCTCATGTATTTGCTTTGCTCATGTATCTTCAAATTATAAAAAAAATATTTTATAAACTATAAATGTATGCAACCAACGTTTCGGTCAAATCAACTGTAATATTCAATTCCGACAAAAAAAAATTGTTCATGAATCGATTGAAATGAATCAAATACTGAATGAACTGAAAGTAAACTAACTACAAAGCATTATTATGTTATTGTAATTTTTTTTTCCACCGTAGTGTGCGCTAGTCAGGCCCAACCCCCTGAAGCCCCGATACATTCGGGAGGGAGCGCCAACATTATCAACCAATGACCACTCCCCACACCGTGGGGCAGCCTTCTGCAGCTATGCGGCTAAAATTTCTGCCTTAGTGCGGCAAGCCGGTATGATTTTAAGATTCGAGAGTAGACAGGATACCATTCCACCAAGGACTCCAATAATCAGAACAACCATCTTGACAGAGTGATCTGGATAGAGTCTGCGGAGTTCGAAGAGAAAATCTCGATATTTGATCCGTTTTTTCTCCTCTTTTCTGACAGTATTCGTCTCGCCAGGAGCTGAAAACTCCACGACAAATATCGTTTTGCTCTGGTGGTCGAGCAGGACTACATCAGGCTTATCAGCTTGTATGAGCCTGAATGTGGGGAACGAATAGTCGGCACTTCTCCTTCCCCACAACGGCAACACCGGTGCCTCGTCAATAACGTAAGAGTGCCGTAGATGGTAATATAGCACTCTTAGGGCCGCGTTATGTCGATGGATATAGGCCGAGACCGCATATGCTGGACATGCTGATAGCAAGTGCATTAGGCTCTCGAGCGCCTCGCGGCAGGCCCTGCACCTTGTGTCAGGAACCTCTATACCCATCACGCGACTACGGTAGACTAAGGTGTTGAAGAAACCATCCTGGCAAGCCATGATAGACCCCTCAGTTTCCGACTTCAGCCCACTCGACCTGAGAAAAGCGAACGTACGCCAGGCGCTTTGATAAGCCAAGGTCTTCAATGTTATTGAAGAAGACCCCATACATTGGCTTATTCTTGTGTTTCCGCAGAAGTGAGGTGATCTCTGCGGCTTTTATATGAGCTTTTAGCTGAACGGGTTCCAACTCGGTGACAGAGTTGTGGTCACCTCGTTCAGTGTCATCAGCTGCTCGGGCAGCTGCCCTAAAGAGAAATGTTCCAATTCCTGCTCTCTCATGGTTACAGACCATGCAGAGAAGGGGATTCGAATTCCTGACGACTTTACAGGCTGTATCCAGTACCATTCTGTCATGTAGACACTCCAAACTCAAAAGTTCACGGCCTCCCTGTTGTCGGGGGAAGTACAGTCGTGGAACGGACGATTTGGGATGCAAACTCCTACAGAAACACATCATTTTTCGGGTCTTCACGTCGAGTTGATACAGCTCCTCACGAGTCCACTTCACTACTCCAAACGAGCAGAGTAAGATTGGAATGGCGAGTATATTTGTTGCAGCAACGTTGTTCTTCCCCGACAGTTCCGATGACCAGATCCGTCGAAGTTTGTGCTGATACTTGCCGCGGAGAGAGTTCTTCACTGCTGTTACCTCTTGTGAGTATCGTTGTTCCACCCCGAGGTAAGTATACGTCTCTCCGGCATCCAGATGGTGTGTGATGCTTCCATCTACGAGCTGCACATCCTCTCCATAGTTGCCGCATCGTCCTCTTTTGAGATGGACCATTGCACATTTGTCTATCCCGAATTGCATACCGATAGCATGCGTGTACTCTTCCACCACCCTCAAGGACTGACGGAGATCCTTCTCTCCAGAGGTACAACGTTTAAGATCATCCATATAAAAAAATGGGTGACCTTGTGCCTCCGGTTTTCGGGGGTACCACAGTATTACCCTCGAGTATTTTTGAGCGCAACGGATAATGGCAATAGTGAGATGCAGAAGAGAAGGGGACTTAGGGAATCGCCCTGAAATACAACCCTTCTGAAAGTGATCCACCCTGTTTGGACTCATTATTATTATTATTACATATTATAACTTATAAATGATAATTATATACCCAAAAACACCTGCATACACACTAAATCCAAATCTTCCTTAACTTCCCTGCTCCACAATAGAATGATGATTTTGTTGTGTCCTAGTATGTTGAAAATGCCGGCAATGCTCACATAAGCTTCGTTTGTCCAAATATAATTTGACAAAAAATCACGCACTTGGTTTTAACTCTCCAGGAACCACTGGCAAAAAGCCATGCGGCGTTCAAAATCTCCTGGTCTGAGTTAATGAACTCTTCTAGTCCCGTATGGTTGAAATTAGTGTTTTTTTAAATACTCCTCATGTTAGTTCTTGGTAGGCAAATTTCGCGTTGACGTTTTGAGATTATTTTCCACAGCTCCTAAAACGACTATTTCTTCCAACTTCTTATCCCTATTTGATTCATATAATTTTCGCATTTTCTTTTCCAACCACCATCAATTAGGTTGTGTCGCAATCTTGCGAAAAATGTCTTCTTTCTGGACACCTCGTACTTGCTGCTTCTGAATATCCCATTTTTCATAATTCTCATACTTCATTGCGAATGTGTTTGAAAATTGAACAAAAACCACTATTTGAAGAGCGTCTTCACTGCGTAAATCAAAAATTGACAGCTACCAGTAAAGCACCATCAAGTGTGCTACATTTTTGGAAAAGAAATTTTAAGCTCTAATTTTTTCATGGAAACAAGAAATTTTCGACAGGAAAAAAGTTACAGCAACTTTTCGAAAATCAGGACATTTTCGAAAAACATGCTGTAACTCAGAAACTATGATAAATATCGATATGCGGTTTTCACCATAAAGTTTGTCATAAAATTTGAAAACAGGAGTTTCCCTTTAAAAGTTTCCAATTTGACCCATTCATTACGTAGGCTGCAAAATTTGAACATTCACCTTATTTTTTTACGTACCTCGTATACTGTGACCTTGATCTCAAGGTCAAAATCAGCTCGATACATTCTTCCGCTCAAACATATAATCAGGAAACTTTTCTTTTGCAGTACACCCAGCTATGATCATGCTCCTAATCCGGATAAACAGTGGATTCTGAAAATCACTAAAAACATGGAACCCATACACAAACAATTCACCGACCTATTGATGACCAAGAGACTGCAAACCTTGCAGTCTGTTGATTCAGCCGTTCAAAGAGTTGTGGAAGAACTAGATGATCTAGGAGAGCTGGAAAACACTTACATCGTTTATACCTCAGATCACGGTTATCATTTGGGACAATTTGGATTGATCAAGGTAGATACAATAATTTATTTAGGTAAACTTAAGATCGGTTCAGTATTGTTCTCGGTTAATGAGTATTGTTCTCCTTGTTCACATATTCACATATTATTAGTGTTTTCTAAATTACTGGTTATGAAGTTTGATGATAAAATTTCGGATAGCCTGCACACTCTGATTTTTTTTAAACTTTGGGTGTACTTACTTATTTTGACCTGTAGATTACGGATCGGAAAATAAAAATCGACGCGCTCTCTCTAATTTCCAGAGTTACAGCTCTCCAAAGTTCCGAGAATTGCAGCTTTTCAGCCTTCTTTTTACACAAAAAAAATATAGAAAAACACGAGTATTTGTTCACCATATCACCTTATTTCACCTTCTTCGACACTAATCAGTTTAATAATCAATATTTCCTGTAAAAAACTGTATTCAACAATGTATTCGTTTTCTGGTTACATACCTTCATTTTAAGGTTATTTACTAGTGACATTTCAGAAAAAAGCGGTTGGTAACTGTTACCGCTTGCTATTCGAAATTCGTAAGATTTGAATGTCCATTTTAACGTTAACGATTTATAGAATCCGCAATCATGATTTTAGTCATAGAGAGAAGTAAATTTTCTGTTTTCTTCGAGTTGGAGTTTTTGCGGCGATAATACGTTGTACCAATTGCAGTGAAGAATGCAAATGAATTATAATACTTTGCTGTACAGGTGTAACATAAAACGAAAAGTTAAGGTATATTGAAGAAAAAAATTCGAAATCATCAGTTGTCCTTTTACTGAAACTGCCAGAAAGAACACATTTTTTAAATGCCGCCTAACATTCGGAGGGGTAATAATATTCATTGCGTTTTTTATCCACATGCCTAAATAAAGTTCACAATGAATGAATCGAAAATGGGCTCAGAAGTGACTGATTAGAGGTGATGCTGCAGAGAAGTAAAATATCTGTTTTGGAAAAAAATATATAATAGAGGACGAGTGGTGGACTTTTTGGTATACATCGAGGTATCAAAAAAGTTTCTAAGGTCTCAGTTCCTGACAGGACTTATGCGAATTATGAAAGTTAATATCGAACTTGGAACCACCAGGAATATCCAATTGTTGGGAAGCCTAATTACTAGTTAGCTGTGAGAATGTGGAGGGAATTTCGACACAGTATAATCATTCCCAGTTTCGGATGTAAAAAAAGAACATGTCACTATAGCTACTTGGCAGAATATTCATTCAAACTAAACTTTCCACTTGATACACGTTTTCGTAGTTGAAGGGAAGTTCAAATCATCATAAATTTTGGTGTAAAAAGCAGCTACTTGATTACCTCCTTCTTTTGGCAAAACCATTTACCTTTTCTGAAATTATACAGGGTTTTCATTGTTTTATTGTAGGTAGTTATAGTTTATTTCGCGGTATATAATCCAATGTTAATTTATTCTTTATGTTCGTGTCATCTTGGCTTAAACATCAGGTTGGAGCCTGGCTCCCTTATCCTTTGGACTGATGAATTTATTCCTTAAATCCATTTTTCGCTTAATAGAGCGTCAAAAAACAATTGAAGATATCCAAAATGAAGTCGTAAACATTCAATTTGAATATGTAATGTTGATAGTAATCAGTGAAGACAAATATGACGTTAACCTCAAAAACGTGAAATGGAAAAATTTACCACCAAAAAGCAGCTCCGTATATTAATGAAGTTTTTGTAGAATATTGTGAATAAACACTTGTTTTTCTACAGTTTGCATTGTGCAAACTACTGTCATATGCGACAAATTATGTCTGTCTCTTTTCATTTCAAAAGTTAAAAAGCAACAAGCTGATTTTTTTCACAAGCGACATAAGAAATAGCAAAGGACATTTGATAACCAGGCCCCGGTAATGCGGTTTTCATGATACTTTTTTTGTTTCAATCATTATTATTACAGCTTTTTATGTTTTCAGGGTAAAAGCTTTCCCTTTGAGTTTGATGTCCGGGTGCCTTTTCTAGTGAGAGGTCCCGGTGTCGAACCAGGAAGCATTGTCAATGAAATAGTTTTGAACATAGACCTGGCACCGACATTTTTAGATATGGCTGGTGTGGAACCACCTCCGCATATGGACGGCAAATCGGTACTACCTCTGTTTCTGAATTCCAAAAGGAAGCGACTCCGTTGGCCTGATACATTCTTAATTGAGAGGTAATTTATTTCTAATAATGTAAATTAACTGATTTTCAACTCTCCCATGAACAAGGCAGTTCCATGTGTTTTTGTTTTTCCTTCTTCCATTTTGTCATGACCTTCATTCCAAAAATCTTTTTGCCAGTACTAATTTGTACAAGTCCTTCACATTCTTCTGCACCTAACTTAGGTTGTAGAGTAGTAGACCGTACTTTAATCTGCGGAAATGTTATGACAAGAACTTCAAGAATTAGAAAGACCGTTTTAATAGAGTGGTCCAGGTAGATTCCGCAGAATTCGAAGAGAAAATCTCGATATTTCATCAGTTTTTCTCCTGGTTTCGGACGATATTCGCCTCACTCGGAGCTGAAATCTCCACAGTGTATTTCATCCCACTTTAATGATCGAAGAAGACTATATCAGGCTTATTAGCCTTTCTGCCTGAATATAGAGAGTAAATAGTTTCAATAAATTCGGCACTTCATTCCCCAAAACGAATTCAATATCTTCCGGGACATAAGGCAGTACCGGTGTCTTGTTAACACCGTAAAAATGCCAAAGGGAGTAAAAAGGGGAACAGTAGGAATATTACTATCAGCGACTCTGTTTTTCCCCCACAGTTCCGATGACTTGATCTGCCGGAGTTTGTTCTGATACTTGCCGCGGAGAAAGTTCTACACGTAAATATACGTCTCTCGAGAATCCAGATGAAGCAGGATCCTTTCGTTTACTATATTAAATCAACATATATCGCGATTAATTATTCCTTCGATATTCAATGTCTTGAACCCTGTTTGAAGTTTATTTCATCTATTCCAGTTCCGGTCGCCGCGAAATTCCAAACAGCAATAAACCAAACAAAATCAGTGCTGCTATCCAAGAAACCACTACTTATGCTTCCACAGAAGGGTACAACAATTCCTTTTATTCTAATACTTCCACTTCTTGGACCACTCAAACCACAGAGTCTCACATCGAAGCAAGAATCTACGAATCAGGTGAGGATCTTAACTTAGATTCCGTTACTGAAGAGGAAAACGATGACGACGACGAAGAACAAATTGTCGACGAAATAGAAGTATTTGATTTAGACGAAGGAGATCTGGAGGAAAAAACCAACATAGATAATATTGGATTAGCTGTTACTAATATGGGTGAAGGTACTAACTGTTCGCCTGACGCCAATAGATAATGAACAATAACTTTTAACATTTTTAGGTGATATGCAGATGGATAACAGGCTTCTACCAGTGTTGCCCCCTTCTAAACTCGAGAGGCTAGCCGTGGAGTGTTTGTTGGACGAGATGAAGTTGCCATGTACTCCCGGACAGAAGTGGTACTGCGAAAACGATGGTGGAAGATGGAGGAAACACAAATGCAAGTCGATCGTTAGGAGTACTATTCCGTATCCTTCTAGTAAGGCGTACAGGAAGTGTGCTTGTTTCACGCCAAACGGAATCGTGTACAGAAAATTGCCGGTGAGTCATTTTGAATGCCAACAGTATGTTTCGTTTTCTTAATCAAGCTCCTATTTCAAAGAAAGAAATATGGTAAAAGTAGCAACGTCATTATAAACTATAAAGAATTACCTTTTGGCTATTTATTCAGGTATTTTCAGACACAAATAGGTGTTTCATATTACTATTTGAAGATTTACATATCATTGCATCAGTCTACTTTTATTCAGACGTACTTACCGACTTTGTCAATAGATGGAGCTTAGTTACTTTAATATCAGAAATGGATTTTGTTCCAGTCAAAGTTCTTGAATGACTTTCCAAGTCATCTGGACGACCTATCTTATACTAATGAGGAGCCAATACCTTGACTGAATGGAATTAAAGAATTTCCCAAACAAAAAACAAGCTCACGAGCATACCTGTTTGACGTCACTCTACATTGTCGGACCAGTGGTGGTTCGTTCACCTGCTCGCCTTGTTAGCTTTACCATGGGCGTAACAATACTATGTATTTTCACATATTTTTGCCTTTTTAACTAATCATTATTTCAATTATAGGAAATTGTGTTCAGTTTCATCTTCAAAATTCTTCATTTGGCTAAATGCCGTTCAAGCATGTATTATTTTGTTTTAAATACTCATGATTTATTTAATGGAATATACTAGATACTGTTTGTTTCTCAGATAATCACTCTTTTTTACAGTTACAAAATATGACTAGGAGAGACTACAATCGATTCAGAAGAGACGTTCAGTTGTTGGAAGAAGACATATTTGAGAACGGAAATGATAGAACTCTAACAAGAAGAGAGAGGAGAGCACATTTACGTCATCTTGAAAGTGCTATGGAAGACTTTGAGGATCAGATCAGCGGACTGAAAGTAAGTTACCAACTGTTCGACAAAAGGAAAAAACACAATCCATCTTGAAATTGATTTTTCTTTTATAATTCAGGAGCCGATTTTTCAAAAAAAATTCTTTCATCTCGTTTCAGCTGGAAAACGACACTGACTCATCAACTTCACTAAGATCCAATTTAGACACAAACAGAATCTCGAATCCTGCCTGCTCTTTGGAACAAGGCAAAATAATTTGTTCAAGAGTAATATATAGGGACAAAAAAATATGGCTCCGATCTCGTCATAGAATCGAAAACGAAATCCAGGATTTAAAAACAAAATTGGAAGCCTTAAAAGAGATTCGAAGACACTTGAAAAACAGTAGACCGCAAGAAGGTGTCTCAACATTGAACGGTTCCGAACTCAACTCATTCAACGATCTGAGTTACCATCACCATCCTCTGTCCATTGGGACAGTTGACGGTAGAGATCCTAGCTTACTCAGGCCCATTCCTTTCGATAACGTCGGTAGAAATAGCAAAAGGAAGAGAAAAAGGCCTACTAAGGTAACTACAGAGTCCGACGTAAATGTTACGGAGATGGAAAGTAGTACCATTTCTTCAGTGGTGCCATCGGAGTTGTTTAATGGTACTACTGCGTCTCCGCCTTTGTTTACGAACCATCATAGACACGGGCATAGGATGCATTCCACTCCTCCGAGTCTCCCGAATTTTTCCACCATTGCACCACGTGCAACATCTCCCAGAAGTAGGAAAATTGTTTCTGTGCAAAAGGTAAAAACAACTTAGAAGTTTATAAGTTGCAATAATTCTCAGGGAATAAAAATGTTTTTACAAGCTTTATATTAGTTTCACCTGTATCTATATATGTTTGTTTGTAACTCTCCTTTCCATTTCATATCGGGATCTGTATTTAACAGTATTATCGACATTATTGCTTGATCTGTTCGCGGGCAGATGGCGCTGTATGTAACCTCCTTGATATATTGACATTATTGCTTGATCTATTCGCGGGCAGATGGCGCTGAACGTAACATCCTTGTTATAATTCGAACTGACTTTACACGTATTTCTTCATTTGAAAAAAATATTTTTTTTTATTAACACGCGCGACTGCTGCCTTATTTGTAACCCTCCTTTGCACGCCTGCTGTCTTGGCTTGGTAGCTTATTTTCAGGCTCCCACTCCGGAATCGGAAAATATCAATGGTCATTTTTTTAAACAATATATGGCTAATTGATCCGAAAGCTTAGATAATAATAATAATAATATCGTTTATTATGCATAAAAATACATTTATACATAAAAGGAAAAGGGTTAGCCAAAGGCTATCTTCCACCCCTCCCAAAATTATACAGCGAGTATAAGAAAATAATTATAAACATACTTATTTACTATTATAACAATAATAGAGAATAGAAAAAAATAATATATCAAATAGTTGCCAATAACTATTCAATAACGTTCAATAATATTCTTAACATTATTTTGGTCAATTTAACAATTTCATTGCACTACCATACATTGAATTTTTAATTTTTTTAATTAGCACTGGGCAGCAAGCATCTGTGATTTCATTTCTAAGAAAAACATCCTTGAAATTTGGAAGTACTGTGCCTAGGTATGTTGAATGAGTTGATTCTCAAATTGACCATATGTACGTCAGAATGCCTGCTTAATAAACTATATAAATAACTAGGTGTTTTAGTTTGAAGCAACTTAAACAAAAACATTTTTATCAAATATTGGACTCTGTACCTCACATTCAGCTCCTTCATTTTCAACAAAAATGAGGTGACATGTTCACCATATGATATACAGCATACGAATCGCATGCAAGCATTTTGTATCCGTTGTAACTTCTGTTTGTTATATTGCGGCAAAAAATTGTGATACACCGAGCAACAATACTCGATATGGGGGTAAATAAGAGTTTTAACTAACCTGAGTTTCATTTCTTCTGATAACTGATACTTGAATTTATATAGCGATTCGAGTTTGAAGAATGATTCTTTGAAAATGTTTGTCACATGTTCATGGAAAGACAAAGAGCTATCTATGGTTAAGCCAAGATTTTTAACACTGTCCACCCAGTCAATGTCTGGGTTATCGAGAGTGAGCCTAAAGCTACACTGAGTTTCTCCTATTTGTCTTTGATACCCTATGCATAAGGTCAAAGTTTTATTTGGATTGATTTTCAGTCCATGATTCTCCGAGTATAGGAATGTTTTGTGCGAATCTGGGTTTATATTGGCCATGCAACTTTCTGTATCAGTGTTATGAGAAGACAAATATAACTGTATATCATCTGCGTATAGATGTACTTGACAATGTGATAAGAAAGTGGGGTAATCAAAAATAAACACTGAAAACATCAAGGGTCCTAAAATACTTTCCTGCGGTACACCTGAGATTGTTTCTTTTAGGGATGACCATGAGTAATCATCCAATTTGACCCTCTGTGATCGGCCTGTGAGATAGGTGGTCATCCATTTAAGAGAAATGTCATCAAATCCTATGAACTTGAGCTTGCTGATGAGTAAATCGAAATTAACTAAATCGAAAGCTTTACTTTGATCAAGCAGTACTAAAATGGTGACTTTTGATTGATCTCTGAATCTCGCAAGATCGTCGATTACCCTCAAGAGGGCAGTCTGTGTTCCGTGTTTTTTGCGAAACCCAGACTGCTCGTACGGGAGTATTCGATTTTCTTCAAGAAAATCTCTTATTTGACGGAAAACATTTTTCTCGAATATTTTAGAGAATGAGGGCAGAATGCTGATAGGGCTTGGGTCACTGAACGTGGTAGGTGCATATAGAAAGTAAATTATGCATTTATGTACAGTAAACCAACCTCGTGAGAAAATTGGTCAAATATTTGATGATGCCATTTGAAATTTTCTATTTAAATTTTAAAAAAATGTACTCACCGTTACGCTCTCGTAAGACAATTTCCAACTTGTAAGAAATTTTATTTACACCTCCCATGTGATCTATTTCATCCTTACACGTCTCCATTGTGATCCGAGTGATTTTTCTTATACATGTGATTCATTTTATATATAAAAGTCTCCGATGTTCTTATGATTGTTATAATGGTTATTTTAATCTATTTTATTTATACCACATATGATTAATTTTATATCTACTTACACGTCTACAAAGTTTTTGAATGTTCTGTATATATTTATTTCACCCTTTTGTTAACCTTATACTCATTAGAAATTTGAGTATCTTAAGTTATAAAAATTTATTTACACCACGTACAAGCAACACCTGCGGCTTCTGTGGGTTTCCCAATGTTTATTTGCAAAATGTACAGCCTTGTTATGCTTGCTGTTTTTCTTTTTATGTAAATAAACGATGATGATGATGAAATATCAATTTCACTCCCCACTCGTAGCAATGGAGTCCATTCGATCGATTTACGAATCTCACCCATTGAAGTCAGTTGGGAATTATTAAATTCTGGATCGACGAAGTTTCGTAAATGTAGTTAAACATACTTTCGAGTTGAGTGATATGTTTCTGCTAACATTTTACAATGCAAGGGAGAGCGCCCTTCATTACACTTCAGCAGATTCTATTATAACTTGGCACAATTTTTCAGATTATGAAGCAGATAACTTGTAAAAGTCCTTTTCCCATATCTGGAAATATTTCAAGCAATACTGTTGAGTTGCTTGATGTCTAATGAAATAAGAGTTCACTGTGAATAGTCATAGTAGAATGTGTTATTTCCATAATTTTTGTGATCTCCCTGATACATGTTATAAATATTTCAGCCTTCCCGATCTGACGATATGATTCCTCTTCCAAAAAGAAAGAAGAGGAAAAATTTTTGTCACTGCGAGGTTATGGATCCTCAGATAACAGACGTCCGGGATATAGCCAGAGAAGAAAAACGTCGAATAAGAGAAGAACGGCTTCGGAAGAAGCTGCGCAAACAAAAGAAAAAAGATCAGATGGAAAAAGAGTGCTGCCACGAGAAAATGAACTGCTTTCACCACGACAACGATCATTGGAGAACTGCGCCACAGTGGACTGCGGGGCCTTTCTGTTTCTGCATGAACGCAAACAACAACACTTACTCCTGCATCAGGACGATCAATTCAACGCACAACTTTCTATATTGCGAGTTCACTACTGGATTCGTGACATATTACAATCTGAGGATAGGTAATTGTTGGAAATATGTAAATTTTCACAGTAAAATTTTATTTCACTTCTGAAGAATCTGAAGTTGAATCTTGTCACTAAATATAATTGGATGATATACACTTTGAAATAATTCACTTTTAACTTGACATTTTCAATAAAACTGAATTGAAATTAAATTATTATACATGGCGACATTATATTATGCGCGAGAAAAAGTTATTATTTAGTTTAATAACCTCACTCGACTATAGACTTAACAGGAATGATTTAATTACCTTACAAAAAACTAAACTGCATCATATTCATGATTTTTGTTAGGTACTCGGTAAATATCAAGAAACATCAAAAGAAAGAAAATCGGCGATTATCATCAAAAATAATCTTTATAAGGGAATGTGTAGATCATTCACATAACTTTCTATCAATTTTCAAGTGACAATTTCTAAAAATCGACCTATCTACAATAATTTATATCTCAATTTGTATACCAAGCTATCATCAATGAAGTAACACTTGTTTATTTTGTGGAAATTCATGTTCACTGAGGATACACTACAAAAAAACACTTTTGTCTATTTTCCAAGATAGTTCTATATTTGGTGACTAGTTTCGGTCATTACACCATTTTCAAAACTAACTAGATTAAATTTGAGTAGGTATGAATTACTCAGATTTAAATGTAATCTAGTTAGTTTTGAAAATGGTGTTATGACCGAAACTAGTCAACAAATATATAACTATCGTGGAAAATAGACAAAAGTGTATCCTCAGAGAATGAAGTAACACAGATATCGTTCCTTGGAACACTCTACAGTCAAACTAGACCCTGGGCAAAACCAAACCCAACAAATACATGATACCACACAGCACCATAGGCTCTGATTTAATTTAGTTGCCTTGCAGTGAAAGCTGCAGAGAAAGACAGAAAACAATTCCTCGTAGAGCAATCGCTGTCACCCTCTACGAACTACAGCCCTCAGAAGTCGAAACTTGTGCGAGCTGAGGGTTAACGGGATCTCAAATTTTGTTATGCGTTTCCTAGAACTGGTTGGGCGGCAAGCAGTGACTATCGATCGTAGGACTTGAACCACCGTTTCACATAGCGTAGCATAGGTTAAGTGGTAGAACAAACCTGTAGTGTTCTACACTGCAGTTTTGAACTTCGCCTTTTGGATGTTATATTGTATTTCACCCAATAAAGACCATTATTATTATTATTAATTGAATGAGTAGAATAAACCACTCACGTCAATCCAACCGGCTACCGTTTATATATCGTTTATATTGGAAAAAAGGTTTCAGTTTTCTGTTGATCCCATTGGAGGCGGCTTGGAAAGGGATAGTTTATATATCTTAGACCCAATGTTTTGAGTTAAAATAGTTCCTGAAATTGTTGATAATGAATATATGATCTAGTTCAATGAACTAACACAAAATTTCTAGCCTTCATCTGCATTGTTTTTTCATCATGAAAAAATATGGTTGAATGGAAACATGAATCACAGAAGTGACTAGAAAAAAAAACAAAAATATACATATTCGGAAGGTTTATAAAAAGTTTTATATCACAAAAAATGCATTTCCTAACGTTAGCCTTTTCAGCATTTGATAATATGGCTGAATTAATATTCATTATCAGCATCCTTTAATGGTGGAAATGACATCCTCAAATATTATCAAACATTGTTTAGGCGACATACAAAAACATATACAGTGTGTAACAACGAAAACTTAACAGAGCCATTTTTGAATATAAAAAGTAAGATTTTTAAAAAAGCTCGGACACATCTATTTTTAATTAAAGGAGGACACCTTTCAGACTAATCAGATTTTTTGTAGTACGCACCCCCTCGGAGGGGTGCGTCCGACGACCTTATTTAGATAGGGAAAGTAGGTCGAGTGGCACCTTGTTTCAAAGGTCTTTCGAATACCTTTACATCTCTGTTAAAAGAAAATTTTTGTAACGATTAGTTTTCGAGATAATTTGAAGCTAAAATTGCCATGTTAATAATACATTAGACAGACCACTCGGTAACTTGTATGCCTAAATAAAAAAATTTTCGAGCAGTTCTTCTTATCAGTTTTTTGTCAAATAAAATCCCTTTTTTAAAATCAATACCCACTCCTCTTCTTCCAGTTTTCATTAGTACATCATTCGATTGTTTTGTTTAAACGGGTCGTGTATTGTTATTTGTTTAAAAATGCCTTACACTACTGCTGAAAGGGTTTCAGTTATTGCTTTATTTTTTGGCAACGACCAAAATGCTAATAGAACATCAATTTTATTTAACGAGCAAAACTCTGGTAAACACCTAAGCAGAAATCACGTTCTGGATTTGGTCACAAAATTCAGGGAGACAGGTTCGGTTTTAAATAAGAAAAGAAATGCTCAGAGAAGGGTAGTAAATGACGATAATGCGATCGGAGTGATTGGTCAAGTCATCGCCAATCCCAGGTTAAGTACCAGAGGTTTATCAGCAATGGTCGGAATAAGCCATATGAGCGTATGGAGAATCCTTAAAAACCACAAATTCCATCCTTACAAAATCAAAGTTGTTCATGAATTCAATGAGGATGATTTTGACCAAATACAGGAGTTTTGTGAGGGCATGAGTGAGAGATTATTGCAAAATCCCGAGCTGCTTTATAACATCAGTCACAATTGCCGTTATTGGTCGGATGAAAACCCAAAACAATACGCAGAAATACATACCCAACATCCCCAAAAGTTGAATATCTGGGCCGGGATATTGGGCAATCATATTATAGGTCCATTTTTCATTGATGGAAATTTACCAGTGATTCTTATTTACAACTTCTTGAAGAGGCAATACAACCTCGTATAGGTGAAATAATTGAACAGGATCCAAGATGTCAAGATGAATTTATCCATTTTCAACAAGACGGTGCACCACCCCATTATGCCCACCAGGTTCGAAATTTTTTGTATTATCATTTTGAAGGACAATGGATTGGCAGAAGAGGTCCAATAGAATGGCCAGTACGATCACCAGATTTAACACCACTGGACTACTTTTTGTGGGGATATTTAAAGTCTAAAATTTATGCTACACAGCCAGCCAATTTGGATGAA
The DNA here is from genome assembly GCF_025532065.1 of Leptinotarsa decemlineata. Lineage (NCBI taxonomy): Eukaryota > Metazoa > Arthropoda > Insecta > Coleoptera > Chrysomelidae > Leptinotarsa > Leptinotarsa decemlineata. The sequence goes on along the minus strand of NW_027412537.1, from coordinate 9,826,536 downwards.
TTACGTCATAGAATTATTGACGAATTCCGAGCTATAACTCCTGAGATGTTGAATAATGTAAGAGCAAAATTCGAACAAAATCTTTATTGTTACATGGAGCAAAATGGCGCACATTTTGAACATTTACTCTAAATTTCCTATGTGAGTTACCCTTATTAGGTGTTACTTGTTTTGTTTGTGCTTTAAAAACAATTATTGGGATGTATTAACCCTAAAACAGTTTTTTAAACTTTTCTGTGTCATCAACATTCAATGAAATCAGCAGGTTGTATTCGTTGTGAAGGTTTTTAGTATGATTCACTTTTTTATCAGAAGCATAAAATATCCACATCAAAAGGCAACCTTCATAAGGAGGTGCCACTCAATTTACCTAAAATGTAAGGGTGGTAACCAACCCCATCCTCCGAAAAAATCTCCTCGTAATAAACAAATAATTCTTACTTTTTTACGAAATCAAATGGACACGTATTAACAGGTTGTCATAAAAAGCAAAAATTTATTTTTTTTTATGAAAGTTCTGAACGTAAATTTTACCTTAAAAACAATTTGATTTATTTTAAAAAGAGTTGGACTCAATAAAAATACCTTTAAATCTTCAAATTATCTCAAAAACTAATCTTTACAAAAATTTTTTTTCAACAGAGATGTAAAGGTACTCGAAAGACCTTTAAAACAAGGTGCCACTCGACCTACTTTCCCTATCATATAAATAAAGGTCGTCGGACGCACCCCTCCGAGGGGGTGCGTACTACAAAAAATCTGATTAGACTGAAAGGTGTCCCCCGTTAATTAGAAATCCACGTGTCTGAGCTTTTTTTAAAAATCTTACTTTTTATATTCAAAAACGGCTCTGTTAAATTTTCGTTGTTACACACTCTATAAAATCTGAGCTGGTGTGGTTGAATGGATCTCAACATACCAAATGTTTCTTCTTCTACTTCAGAGATTATTGATAAATTCAATATTTTCTCTTCTTTTCATGAAAGTACTAGTAAATAATAAATACATTTTGTCTTATTTTCTTCTTTTTTTTCAGATCCTTTCGAACTTCAGAATAGAGTCAACATGTTGAAAGAAGATGAAAAGTCTTATCTTCACAACCTGTTGGCCCAGCTAATGGCTTGCAAAGGAAAGTCTTGTACAGTTGGGCACTATCAAAAGCTGAGGAGTAGTGTAAATGCAGTACCCTTGCACTCTGTTTTACCCCAAACCTATAAAAAAAAGAGATTATCAGAAAAAGGTAAGACGAGTTCTATATTCAAGTTTTATAGTTCAGAGTTGGGAAAACAGCATTTGCTGTTTATATATGAAAAATATATATAGAATGTAGAGTAATATTTCATACTTATTCCGACTTTTCTGCTACTATATCCTTTGAGAACATGCAAGTCCACAGAAAGGCTTTATTGGGCTAAGTTGAGTTATTATAATAAATATAAAATAGTGCTCCGGTTTCTTAGAACACATGAGACATTATCACTTGGAAGTATGATTTAAGAAGTTGGGTGAAATAAAATTAAAAAATTCAATGATTAAATCAATATCTGAAACAGTCACCGAAGTCTTCCTGTATTTTCCAATAAGGGTGTTCATACTAATGACTTATGTTCAATAAATAATTTTTATCTCATGTTCCAGAACAGTTTTATTTCTAGAATCTAGCAGTAAAAGATACAAATAATTATCTCTCTCTATTTTCTATGGCCGTTGCTTCCTGTGTGATGCATTTGGCCAATTCTCCTCCTGTATACGGAGGAGAGGAGATACGGTATGTATCTTCCTTAGTGTTGCAGCTTCGTCTTTGGTTACAGATTGTATTGCTTTGTGCAATATCTGTAACCTATATTTGCTTCTTCTTTTTCTTCATTTGTTTATTTTTTAAACTTGCTCTCGTATTTTTTTCAACCTTCCTATATTTGTGTTTGCTCACCGGAATTTAGGTTTATAAATTAGGAGTGTTTGAGGTTTAATGGATTGTTTTCTTTAATTCAATGACGTTCTCGTTATTATGTAATTTAATCTTTATACTTTACTTTATACTTTTTTGTCAGAAGATTAATGCATCTGATAGACAGGAGGTTTATAAGTATTGTAACAATGGCAAAACATGAAATAAAATGAATCAAGAATTATAAAAGTGAACAAGGGAAATGACATTTCCTCTTACAATTCTCTATGGGATTGACAGAGAACTCAATCTTGGAATATCAAAGTCTCGTTTATATTTGATATTCGAGGATTGAGTTCTCTGTCGATCCCATAGATGGCGTATTTTTAAGGGGAGATGTTCGCTCTTTTTTTCAGCCTCATTTTCGAGAAACAGTTGAGTTCAGTCAATAATGCATTTGAGGTTCAGCCTAGCACCACTGTTGAGACATATGGCGGGTTGAAAATGTGCTGGCTGTTGTTGGATCACAAATGCATTGTTATCGCCTTTTCTGGAATCTCACAGTACACACTGAATGAAATTCAAAATGAAGAATTCTGAATTCTTCAAAACTATGGAGTTCATGATTAGGTAAAAATTCTCTTACCGACTCCAGAAAACTGCTCACTACCTCAGTATCTCTTATATCTTGGGAAAGTCTATCAAACATTTTCACTGATCTGTATATGGTGTCCCGTTTGTACAGTTTTTGTATGGACAACTTTTTCTGTTTTTGTAAAACCGAAATATTAATTTGCATCATCTCTCAAATAGTAATATCTTTTGTAACCCTATTTTTTATATTAGTTGCTAGGGCCCTCCCATTAGTTCAAGAGCGTTCGTATAGAAACGATTTTTTACAGAGCAGTAATAAGTAAGTAGTAACCTAGAGCATGGTACAGCACCTAAAAATAACTTTCGCATTTGTTGCCTAGCTGGAATCATTGTTTCTACATCATTTAGTGATGACACGCTTATAGAAACTATTAGAGCAAATATCTTATCGAAAGTTCCCATAATATGCTTTTCATATGTCAGTTATTGTGTTTATACATCTCTTAGGGTAAATCTCTTGTAAATAAAATACATCCATCATTTCCTGAAACGAAAAATATGTGGCAAATCACTGAAAATAACTTGTTTCCACACATTATGCACCTGCTTTGCTTTAAAAGTCTTTAAGATATCCTTTATATTTTTTAATTTGCAAAACTTTTCCTTCACAAAATGAATTGATTTTTAACCTAAAATCTTTGAGAATGTGTATGTAACCATTTTTTCAAATTTGTGGTTACCCCCTTTTGATGATAATGATTAGTAGCTCAAACCCGCTTCATTTTCAACTCAGAAGAAGTTTCTATTCGCATCATGTTCTTTTTTGAAGCAACGAATAAAATATATATTGATTATCCTGTCTCAATAAATTTCAACTAAACCACAAAAATTACATATTCATGACTTTATGTCGAATGAAACTAGTAATATCCTTTTCTATATAGTTTTGTTACAGCATAAGTACATAGTAATGTCAGAAACCTACATAGTAATGTCAGAAACCTACTTCTCTTTTTCAAGTAATATGAATTTCTGGATAGAAATTATTCTTTCTTCTCTTTTTCATTGTCGTTTCATTTAAGTTGATTGTTGAAATTTATTGAAACTGGATAATTATTATATTGCCAATTTAAAAAAATGATTCGAAGCTTTTTTTTCAAGATATCAATCATTTTCAGACCTTGGCGTCGTAGAAAAACTTGGGAATCCCCATACAACCAGGCAAGACACAAAAGGAAGAGACAACATTACATCAACGACGAGAGCAGCGTTAAAAAGAGTTGGTATTAGAAAAGACGAAAAACGTGAGAAATTCTTCAATAAAAAAACGACTGAAAATATTGGTTAATTTAGCACACATTTTAAAGGAATTGTGATCTCTAATTTATTAACAAATTGTAATAATTTAATATTTTTAGGAGCTTAGTGCTTTCCATGTATGTGTAAAAATAATTTAATATGTACAGATACCAAAAATTAAAGAGTCGAAAGATGTGTTTCACTCGTTTTCACCCTATTATTGAATGATACGTAACATTGCCAAAATCGCTATATCGCATAATCCACTCTTACCTAGAATTTTCGCCAAAATTTATATAGTGACACTCCATGAATATGTTTCAAAAAACAAAATTGCACTCTGGTGTTCCGAAAATAGAAATTGCATTCAAGACTTCCGAAAGTGGAAATGGCATTCCAGTGTTCTGAAGATCAAAATTGCCTTCGAGTGCTCCGTCAATGAAAGTTGCATTCGTGCGTTTCGAAAACCAAAATTGGATTCGAGGACACCAAAAATGAAAGTTGCATTCGCGATCGTAGAAAAGGGATAGTGCATTCGAGTGTTCCAAAAGTTGAAATTTCATTCGAGTGCTACAAAAAATGAAAATTGAATGTATGTGTTCCGAAAACAAAAATTACATTCAAGACCTCCAAAAAAGGAAGTTGCATATGAGTATTCTGAAAACCAAAATTGCTTTCGAGTGTTACAAAAACAAAAATGGCATTCGAGTACTCCAAAACGAAAATTGCATTACAGTGCTGCGAAAAGAAAAATTGCATTCGGGTGTTTCTAAAATAGAAACTTAATTGAAGACTTCCGAAAATGGAAATTGTATTCCAGGGCTGCGAAGATCAAAAATGCATTCGAGTGTCCTGAAAAGAAAATTGCATTCAAGCGTTTCGAAAACATACACTGCATTCGGGACTACAAAAATGGAAATTGCATTTGTTTTCTGAAAACAAAAATTACATGTTCCGAAAATAAAAAATAACATTCGAGACTTCCGAAGAGGGAAATTACATGAGTGTTCCAGAAACAAAAATTGCATTCGAGTGTTCCAAAATGCAAAAATTGCACATTCGTGCGTTCCAATATCAAATATTGGATACGGGGGCACCGAAAATGAAATTTGCATTCGCGAGCGTAGAAAAAGGATATTGCATTCGAGTGCTCCGAAAATTAAAATTTCATTCGATTGCTTCAAAAAATGTAAATTGAATTTGTGTTACGCAAACAAAAATCACATTCAGGACTTCCGAAAAAGGAAGTTGCGTATGAGTATTCAGAAAACAAAAATTGCATTCGTGTGTTCTGAAAACAAAAATTACATGCGAGATTTCCGAAAATGGAATTCGAATCGTTTTCAAATTGAAGGGGGTATATTTTTGAGAAATAATGTTTTTTGGAAAAGGTAAGTTTTGCCGTTCTACTTCTTTAAACAGAAAAAAAATGGGAATCTTCCGAGGAAAGGAAGAAAGCAATGAATTCCAAAATAAACTTTAATTACAATGTTCCATGTGAGTGAAATTTCATTTCCTTTATATAATACATTCTGTAGCAATTCTGTGAATATCTGATTCAATTCCATAACAAATGTATGGGGTACAAACTGTATAGGAAAAAATGTTTTTTTATGATTCAATGTTCATATGGAACTAGTTTCGAAAGTATTTTGTCTTTCTTATAATTCGATGTTTATATAAAAGTAGTTGTTTCGAGAGGTCTTTCTCTTCCAGATTTGTATCGGAAAGTTAGTTCTTTCCATGATCTACACATGTTTGCAAAGAGTTTATTTTGGAATTAATTGCTTTCTTCTTTTCTTTGGAAGATTCCCAAATTTGTTTTGTATAAAGAAGGAGAAGCTCAAAGCCAAAACTTTTCTTTCCCAGGAATTCAATTGTTCAGGAAATGAAATTGCATTTGTGTGTTTCGAAAATGAACGTTGCATTCGAATGCTTCGAAAACGAAAGTTACACTCGAGAGCTTTGAAAACAATTACTTTCTAGGGCACTGAAAATGAAAATTGTAATCTAGTGCTAAAGAAACAAAAAATATCATTGAGAGTTCCGAGAACAAAAAAAATGCGTTCGAGTATTCCAAGTCAAATGTTATTGGAGTCCTCAAAAATTGTAAAAAAACGCGAAAAAACAAACAAACTGATGAAATACTTTTAATAATTTCATATAAGAGTGTATTAATTTGTATTAAGAAAATTATGTCTATAAATCATAGTTCCATGGAATACAAATCACTCCGTCGGATAACACAGAGTAATAAGTGGCTATATTCAAACGTAAACCAGGTGTCAATCGCTCTATTTCAGATTGATCGTTCAATAACTTTGTACAACATTTTATCATCAGATCTGGAGTCACATTGTCATCTTTCAATAGTACAGACAGTTGAAGTTTTTCCAAACATGTCTTTGTTAAAGCACGTTCTAAATGCTTGTCACTGAAATTAAAAATTCAATTAAGGTTCATATAAACAAATATATGAAAATAATTGATTACTTTTGATATTCCCTGTTTCTCTGACTGGCGAGGTGCAAATTCTTTGTGATGAAATTGACTAGTAATTCACCTGGTATTGAAGAAGGAACTATAAACTGTCCTGTTGGTGAAACCATTAAAGGACCAGCCTCACTGAAAATGAGATGTATCAACATGAAAACTCATGGTTGGATCTTGTTTTGTGCTACATTGGTGAGTCACTGGACGGACTTCAAATTCCAGATACTTCGACATGGAAGGAATCCATGTTACATTTTTCATCGATGACGAAAGTTATTTTAAAACAACATTTTGGGGTAAAACAAGTTATATACTTACGTTTCAACTACCATTTCATAATCTTTCAGAGTATCTGGCCACTCTTTTGGAAATGACCTGCAGCCTTTGAAATCGCTAAGAGATGTGGTGATTTGCTTCAAGTTTTGTTCGTATGTACCAGCCATGATTTTTGGCATAAACTTTCTAAAATGTTAAAACATGTTTGAAAATATGAATACCAATCAAAAATAGAACCAAGAAACTATGTTTTGACTCCTCAAACTATTAACATGCAATGTTAAGAAAAGCAAATATATCTGGGAGTATTTTGCGGTGAATACAAACAAAAACTATATGTTGTTTTCTTTCAGAATAGTTAAATTTTTTGGTAAATATTGATATTCCATAACTGTATGACTCTTTTTGTTACACGATGCGACTTTTCACCAAAGAAGTTGAGGTCATCAGATGATCTATTGGTTAGTGAAAAGTTTATCAAGAAAAGTGTGGAAAGTTTTGGTTGGATTTATTCTAGACTATATGTACCAATTCTATCTTTCATTTATTAATATATTCAAGGAATTAACAAAAAAATACCTTCTTCCAACTTTAATATTTCTTAGCACATGAGAAAGTGACTTCTCAAAAGCTGGAATCCTGGTTAATGCCTTATCATACTTTGCAATATTTTTGATGAACTGGAAAAAACAATCACTTTATATTTCCCTTATGAAAGTTTAAACAAATAATTACATCTAACCAATTGTGCCGGACTTCTCCACTATACAACATCACATGACCTTCAAGACTTATACCAGTGAAGTATGAAAACACCAAAATTCTACCTGTAATAAAAAAAAGTAATCATCCAGTGTAATGGTAATGATTCCATCAAAAACATTAGTTAGTATTTGTTTTTTGCAGAAAAGAGCCATTAGATATCTATCCAAAATTAAATCCAGGGATCACTGTAAACCACTCTTTGTAAAAAATGAAATTTTAACTGGAGAAACATATTTATCCTGGAGAAAATTTGCTCAATATTTGTATTTGTTGTATTATTCTCAGTAGGTATGTCCTTTTTTCAATATATGTGTTACATTTCTTGGGATTTACAGATATAAATATTGAGTATGTGTATATAAACAAATCAAATTGAGTTATTAGGTACTTCCTGAAACTATATATGAATAAAGCACCAATAGATGTGTTACCTTTGAGAACATTCCTTATTTCTGGATGATGTTCAGTTAAAGATAAGAAACTGAGTAGACAACCTCGAAAATGTGTATCATTCCAACCACAATTCCATTGGATTTCTTTCAGACCCAGTTCCGCAGTGATCTGTTTCTTCAACTTTGTTATTTCTTCTCTGTAAACAGCACCTTTCTCAGATTTTTCTAAGGCATCCCTGTGATTAGTGATCAGAAAGTTTCTCAATTTCAAAGCTTCTTGTGCCTCCTTAATTTTTCTCTGCATCCTGACATGAGCAAAAATTGGATGATTATCATTTTCTTTGGTGAGATCAATTTCATTTTTATATTTCAGATTGGAATAATCAGGTTTTTCTATTTTAGGTGGTGGAATTATACTATCAACATAATCGGTAGGAAGACCACAGCTTTTCAGAATAGTAACTATTGTTGAACGTATATCTCGATCCTTTAAATGAATTTTAGTAAAACGAAAACTTGCTGTAAAAGGAACAGCGTAAAGCATGAATTTTCATTCTTTGGAATATATACCTGTTTTCTGAGTTTTATCTTTTACGTAAAAACTCAAACTAATTGGCCGAACAGGTCGCGAAGCCTGAATGTTCGTTAGGACTGAACTCAACTGTTGCAGAGATGATTCATTTATTGCCTGAAATGAGGAGCTTACAGTGAATACAGAAGAAATGAAAATCTCAATTTTGCAAATGTCGAAAACGCTTACTCTCTCATTTGGATACTGTCCAAATAAATCAGGATGAACGGAAAAATAAAAAGGTCTTAGAGCCGTAGATACTTCCGTAGAAGTAAGACCACGCAAACATACTTTAAAAATTGTATTTGCACTGCTACTGAAAAACAAATATTTAGAAGATATGTTCAAATAAAACATACAGTACATTACGAATTTTGCAAACTGCGTATCATTCTACTTTATTTTTATTCTGAATCTGAAGTACTGAAGTCTGTCAAATCAAGTTCAAATAGTTTATCCTTGCAAAATTATTCTTCTTCTTTTGGCTTTTTTCCAGCTTCCAAATTTGGCGCTTATATGACTAGTACTCTTTTTATTACAGTGTTTCCTGTGAAAAAACATTGTCTTGGAAGCACAAAGAGTTTTGTTTTACACAATATCGTACACCGTTTGTTGGTTTACTTATTGGTATGTATTCCTTTTTGTCCTTCTCTGCACAATGTTCTTCCATGTGCTAGACTATTAGAACTTAGAAAGTTTTTCTCGCTCAAGGGTTATTATATTTTTATGAGCTCTTCGAATCTGATGCTGTTGTTTGTTTCCATAAAAATGCTATTATTCCTTTTTACTGACAGGTAAAACTGAAATCTCTGGCATAGAATGAATCCACAACGATCACGAGAAACGCAACACTCTTCTTATAATGTTATCCAGATTTGGTGTTGGAGAGATGATAAGGCAACTGTCTTACGACGAAACATCAGATGTCCACCAGTAAGGCTGACAGTATTCCATGTAAGTGAAATTTGATCTCTTTCATTTGAAACTAATTAATACAGTTTATTGTATGCACAATGCAATAAACTGTATAAATTAGTTTTAATATGGATTTTCATCAAGTATCGGCCAGTTCTATTCGATCTTCCATTTACCATATTGTGTAGCAATCCCGTGAATAATATCTGATTCAATTCCATAACAAATGTATGGAATACAAACTGAACAGACAAAAGTGTTTATTATATAATTCAGTGTTTATATGAAAGTATTTGTTTCGAAAGTATTTTTCTTTCGTGCAATTCAATGTTAATATGATAGCAGCTGTTACTAGAATTTGTGTCTGAAAGTAACTTCGCATGATCTACACATCTTTGTATTGGAGTTATTTTTTTAAATAGGTTGCTTCCTTCCTTTCTTTGGAAGATTTCTACTTTTTTGTATAAAGATGGAGAAGTACAAAGCCAAAATCTTTCTCTCCCAAAAATTTATATCTTCTAAAAATATATACCTTTCAATTTGAATGTATATTATCTAACATAATTAGATGAAAACTTATATTGCAAATTAATAAGAACATACTTTGTATTGTACCATGTAACGACGTGTTGCTGTCTCCAGACACTTTTTCAAATTATCTATAATAATTTATATTTTTTATGGTAACCTGGATCTGGATACAAGTTACAAATTACAAACCGTGAATGATGTCATAATATGTAAATGAAAAAGTAGAAGAATAAGAACCAACCGAATTTTTATTTGAAGGTTTGTTTTTGATGCGAATTGTAATTGTAATTTGAATATATAGGAAAATTAATTTCATTCAGATTTATTTGTTACAGGGAAAAAGTCAATAATGTATCCTTCGTGTAGGACCTGTATGAAGGAAAATGCTGATATGAATTCAATTTTTGATCAACAAACTCCCCAGCAGCAAATATCGTTAAAAGTTATGTTAAAGTACTTTGCTTCAGTTGAGGTGAGTTTACTTTACTTTTGTAATCAAGTTGGGTAAGATGAAAAAAATGTTAAAATGGAAAACATTTTCCCACTCAATTAAAATACATTTCTTTCCAGATAGAACAGGAAGATGGTCTACCAGAAACTGTGTGTAAAACTTGCGAGGAGTTGATTTATTCCTCCTACAATTTCAAAAAATTGTGTGAGAAGTCAGATAAGAAGTTTAGAAAATCAAATGATTTTCAAAATCAAAATCCTATTCCTATAACACCTCTAGTTGATAAGACACATACTGAAAACAACAAGAATTTTTTGAATAGAATTATGCAGTTCGATAATGTGCAACTTCAAGGTAAGTTACAGATTTGTGTTGGAACTTTTAAAGGGGCCTAATTAATACATGCTTTATATTTACGTATGATACATAGTGAAGTGGAAGATCTCTGTCTTCTATCAAAAATTAATTTGAATGAATCTGCTCATGAAACTAGATCATTTTGCACATTTTATATTGAATCGGCGAAGAACAAATTATTATCAAAATGCCCCATTAAATGCTATGTGCAATTCCTATAATAATGTACAAAATGACTGTGATATCTTCTTGAAATTGTATAACTCTTGTTGATTATTTTTTTAATAACTTTTTTGTCATTTTGTTGTATGTACAAATCTATTTGTGATATTTACCTTTCCTACTCTGTAACTGAGCCATGGTCTGTAGAGTTTGTAAATAAAAATGAAATGAAATAAAATATTTCCTTTTCAGAAAACTATGCAAATTCTAAGAAAGCCTTAAATAACTATGACTATGTCGAAGAAATTGGGATTGAAGTGAGTAAGTATCACAAAAATTGTAATAATATTACTGACCTTCCAGTAGTTGCACATAATTTTTTGGCACTGGTAATTATGCTTGTCTGTTACACCTGTGTTCATTAATTCTTTTTTTATTGCAAAAGTCTCAATGATTTGATCACACTTTGGGCTACTATCATCAGATAAATATCTAATAGCATGGAATCTATCAAATTTCTCATTTGTTTTCTAAGATTCTCATGTTCCAGGACCACTTCGATTTATCACTTTTCAAATACTCTAACCTACTAATGAATTTTATCTTGAATGGATTGCAAATATGTATCCTTTAACATTCCTGGATTCCTAGAATTTGATGTATATGAAAAGAATACTTGTGTACGTGTGTTTTTAGATGCCTTCAAAAGTTTAGCAATTTGTTCGGGTGTGAAAGACAGTTTTTAATGGAAGTTAAATAACTTTCTCATGTTAGCAAAATAATATTCCTTTTTTTACAGACAGACAGTGATGGAAAAATGAAAGAAGATTACCAATTGAATAGTGATGTCTCCAAGTTGAAAAATGTCAAGAATATAGAGAGAAGTAAAAAAAGTAATCAGAAGTATGTTCAGTTTTCTCGTTCCAAGAAATGAAATAACATGTTTTATTTACAGGTCATATGAAACCAAATCGAATCAGATGATGAAAAACAAAGAAAAAGTTCCATGTAATATTTGTGATAAATCATTCAGATATCGCAGTGAATTAGAAAGACACAAATTAACACACTCTGGTGATAAACCATATCTGTGTAACATCTGTGGTAAGGGTTTTGCACAAATGGCTTATTTGAGGATACATACATTCATACATACAGGTAAATTTGGAATAATAAAACTAATGAAAAACCTTTATTGTCTAGATATATGATGGAATTGGCCAATACTTGATGAAAATCCACAACGTATTCAAAAAACACTTTAGTGTGAGATTTTCATTAACAGTTTTACAAAAACGCAACATGTGTTTCGCCATACAATGGCTTCTTCGGGTGTGTCTTTACTCCACTGTTTAGTGAAAATCTCACAATGAAGTGTTTTATGAATACATTAGATAATTAGATCCTAAATAAACACTTCATTCTTTGTAGAAAAATCGTAAGAAGTGTCCAACTATAAAATGGCTTTTTTCATTAGGAAGCCAACTTGATTCTTCTCAAAATGGTTACCGTCAAAAAAGTTCAGTTGAATATTGATAGAAATTCAAAGTAGTTTATTCTTCCTTTGTACCTCCTTTCCATGTTGTTTTTTATGTTTACTTGTAAATACTAATATTCATGTAGAGAAAATTTCTTGAGGCATAGGATTTTCACTCTTAAATTTATTTTTAAAGTGTCTCAGTTTATCCATAAAAAACGCCATGTTCTCGAGAAGTCCAGTGACCGTTATAATTATCGAACGAGCAAAAAGTAATTTTACCAAAATATAACACCATAAAACATACAACGGACCTTTGTACACATGAATCAAAATTTACAACAATTTGCCTTGTGCCCTTAAGGAACTGTCCATAAGAAAATTTTAAAAATCCCTGAAGCAGTTGTTACACCTGCACATATTTTATAATCGTGATGAATTCTTCTTAATAATAAACTAAAAGTTGCCTTTTCTCAAATAGTTATTGCCTTTTCTAGAAATCCATAACAGAATATTTAGATAAATACTGTATTTATTGTTTATGTGAAATTTTATTGATTATAATAATTGTATTTGTAATTATACTACTATTTTTCTCATGGCGATGGCTAGCTAGGCACATGTATTGTGGAAATAAATACTACTACTACTACTATAAACAACTATACTATGATTCCAAAATAGTATAAACTAAATTCTCAGAAATGACTGACGTTTTTGCCTGTCTTTTGCAGTGTCGTACGGAAATTATTCTGAACAAATGAGTAAAAATGATGATAAAATATATATAATCACAACCTTGACAACAATTTTTTAATTTTAATGCCATAATATTTCTGAAAATGTAGTGCCAACTCGAGTGTGAATAGGTGTGAGCCACAATAAACCCTTGCGGGTTGCAATGGAAGGTCGAATAGACCCAGACCTAACCTATAGTCTTCAGATAATTTTCTGATACACAGTATTTGTACAATGTGTGGCTGATGTTGTTGACACCATGCATTTGTGCTTCTCGACAATCAAGTTTTGCATATCCTTTCTCTTAATTACAACATACTGATCAGAGACAGTTGGCTCAAAACTTTTTTTGAAACCTAGGTCCGTTAAAACTCTCTCTTGAATTTATAATATCATCAATTTAAAAAAATATGTTCTCAATGATGAAATTTTTCAATCCAAAATTATTTTATATTACCTCGGAACCAAACTCGAAACTTTTTTTGAGACTTACGTCTACTAAAACTTTCTTTTGAATGTATACGATCTTTAATTGTGAAAAATGTGTACAAATATATTATTTCTAAAGATAAAATTTTTCAAAATTAATACTTATTGACAGTTATGAATTTTATATTTTGCATTCCATTTTCTCTTTTAATGATAAGAGTTTCAATACCTATACGTATAGACAAGCCTGAAGAAGCTTTTGTATAGTGAAACACGAGTTGCGTTTTTTAAAACTGTTTCGTGGAAACCTCGCAATGAAATGTTTCTTGAATATGATAAAAAAAAGCAGGAATTGCTTTGTTGAAACTTTTTTACTTCAGCAGTCACCATTATATATAAAAACTAAAAAGTGGGCAAACATACCAATCCCAAAAATCTATGTTTTGATACAATAACACTTAATTTTTTCATTTCTAGGGTGTAATTGAATGAAAAAAGATAAAATTACTTCAACAAATCATTTATTTTTGCCATTTTTTTAGCATATTCAATATCCTGAAATTTTCACATCCGAAATCTTTTCCAGGTGAAAAGCCATACAAATGCCAGTTATGTGACAGTCGATTTTCCGCCCCCGGCACCCTGATGACTCACACCCGTACCCATACCGGAGACCGACCCCACACATGCAAAATTTGTGGTAAGAGCTTCCCTCAGCCTGGATATCTCTCAACCCACATGCGTACCCACACAGGGGAAAAACCAATCAAATGTAAAATTTGCAACCAACAATTCAACCAGAAAGGCAGCCTCATTGCCCATATGCGAATCCATAGTGGAGAGAAACCGTATCCATGCGAAGAGTGTGGAAAAAGTTTTGCTGTTAGAAGTACTTTGGTGAAACATACCAGAACTCATACTGGGGAGAGGCCCTACACCTGTGAAGTATGTGGACAGAAATTCGCGCAAAGTGGAACTTTAGTAACTCATATGAAGGTTCATCAATTGAAAAAAATGTAGTCACAAAAAAATTAGAATGAACTGAGTATTGTATTTTGAACAGCAATTTTTGTTGAAAACTACTCTGTTGAAAAGATAAGGTGAATTCTCATTTTTATCAATAAATATTCATTTATCCATCAATTTCTATTTGTACCTCTTCAAAGTAGTCTTCCTCTTCCTTGAAGCAGTTCTGATATTCAGTTTTTAGTATGTCCTCTCAGCGGTTCAGGTCATAGCTCTCAAGCTCATCCAACCTCATCTCACAAAAAAGTACCAATATGTTGAAGTGAACAACATAAAGTCTGACCTTAAAGAAATGAAGCATGGCGTTCCTCAGGGCTCCATTTTAGACCCACTATTCTTGATACATGCAGTTTTATGAAACCAGCAAGATGTACCTTGTTTGCAAATGATATGAGTGTATTATGTTCTACAATGACTTAACCAGCTGACAACTAATGACGCGAGATAGGGAAACATTAGCATATAAGTGGTTTGCTAATAAGCTGACAGAATAAAAATAAAACTCAACATTTAATATTCTCCTGAACCTCTTCAGGCCTTTGATATCTTTCAGTACTTGAAGTAGTGAGGTATATGCTTTGATTGCTTGGTAGTGTGTGCCTGTCTCATAATAAGTTGATTTATGGTAAGGGACAGATAGCTCATTTCGATGTCTAGTGTGGAGGTTCATATTAATAGAATATTGATCAGCATTTGTAGGAAACAGATGGGGATATTTCTTTTTAAAGTTGACAAGGCCCAGGAAATACAATGAAGGCACTGTCAAGATGTCTAGTTCAGAAAAGTATGTCCTACATGAAGTATTATAGTATACATACATAATTTTCTTTTGTGTTATAAATATTATTTGTGAGCTTGATGAAGAGCCCCAAAATATAATCCCATAGGAAATAATTGACTGAACATGAGCATAGTAATATGTTCGCAAACAGCTGACTGATACTTGGTCCCGTAGATATCGTATAACTCCACAGATGGAGTTCAGCCTACTATTCAAGATGTTTATGTGTGAATCCCAGCTGAGGGTTGGATCTAGTGTAACGCCCAGGAATTTTATATGATGTGATATTGGAATAGATTTGCAGTTAAGTTTCACAAGTGGGGATGATTCAAAGTTATTTATTTTACTGAATGTTATTAGTCCCGTTTTTCCAACATTCAACTTAAACGTGTTCATGCATATGGAACGAGATTCCCAAGGTTATTTAACCCGTCCAGACATAAATTAACAATTAGTAAGTCTCTGAAGGCACTGAGCCTTGCAAAATTTAAATCTACTGTTGAAAAGTTTCTTCACCAACACTGTTTTTGTAACATTGAGGGATATCTTGACATGGCAGGGTCTTCAACTTGTGAAAGAACTCATTAAATCCATAGTTTATTGATTTTATAATTATGATTTTAATTAATCTACACTCTTTACAAAACTATGAAAATCATATTTTTTTTGATAGGTATGATGAAGACCTTCTAATTTAAAATATATGTAAACGGAAACTGTGATAAAGGATATCTCAAATTAAACAAATTTTTTTCGCTTTTTACTCATTTATATACAATATTCTGAAATATTTTAAAATTTCATAAAAAAAATTATCCGTGCTCATTAATTAACAGAGTTTTACTTAAACATATGTCACATATGATGAATTACCTATTCACTATCGCTCTCCTCATCAGAATCTTTCAAAACATTGCCAGACTTTCCTTTCTTCCTATTTCTGGAGTCTTCGATATCGGACCCTTCTTCATCAGATGAATAAATAGCACCACCTATTAAAAAAAATCAGTTTGAGATTTGTTCTTCTTTCAGATACAAAACCAACTGGAGTACATTAACCAACCTACTAATCCAATAGATCATCATTTAACCAAGTATTGTTCATAATCGGTTACCAGAAATAATAATAATAGAAAATACAGAATAACTAGAGAAATTTGAAAACAAACTGAAACATTTTTTGAAGAAATAGACTATTAGTATTGTATTTTGTTTGTAAATTATCATTTTTTGACTATCTGAAGTATGCAATACATTATGTATTGTTTTTTGGGGTCTGTTGAAATCTCTAATAACCAGATTTCTTTCTTCGGATAAAGGAATAAGTCAATCAACTGAAAACAGACCCAAGCAAAAATCAGATTGCAGTTAACATAAAAATTGAATTTCATTTAGAATTTGGAAGTATTATTGAGATGTCCTTTTTTTATAGATAATAACTGAATAAAACTTTACTTAACTTCCATGTTCAAAAATATATAGTTTTTATCGAAAGGAAACAAAGAGTTTAGAGATAGAATTTGACTTCTGGTGGGCTACACAAATTAGTATCATCAAGAGATGATCTAACTCAGCAAACAAGAGACAATATTTCAAAAACTGCAAAAATTAAAACTGAATTCAGAAGAAAACAGTTACAACATTTTTCCTAGCAGAAATAAATCAACTACTTCCTTGACCAAATTCAATTCAGTCCCTTAACTAAGCTCGTGGTGAGTCAGATATCCAGAAGAAGGCTCTTTTCTAGATACTAGCAGAAGCTTTGAAGGTTTTGCTTCTTGAAAAGTACTTGTTACATTACTGTAATTTTTTCAATAAACATACCCTTTTGTGGAGTGTTCGAAGGACCTCCTGGTTTGTACTTGTTCTTGATGGCATTCAAGGAAATAGCCCCCTCATCTTCACTGCCTTCTTCTTCCCTGGAGAAACTTGCCGCATGAGATCTCGCACCACCATCGGCCTTCTTTCTTGTCGGTTTTTGTTTAATAGGCGTCTGCCTCAACTTTTCTTCTTCTTTCTGAAATTATTCATGAAAAATTCATCAGTGAAGAACTTCGAATAATCTCGGATAATTCACCTTGAGCCGCGTTGCCTTGTCTAAATCTGGATCGACACCCACTTGAGACATGATCTTGATACCAGTGGTTTTCGTAGAGCGATCTGCCAGAGACAGAGTCATCTTCCTGTGAGTGAAACTCTCCGTCGAGTGGGGCCTGAAGCTCAGTTTGGTGCGGAACACAGCCTGACCTTGCAGACCAGTACCTTGCCTGATGAACAAGTGGTTGTGGTCACCCTGGAAAAGAAAAAAGTTATTGTTGAGAGGTGCTAATTTACGGATAGAATTCATTCGTTAAATGTAATAGGATCTGTGAAAGTTTGATGAAATGAAGTTCTGAGGTGTAAATTTTCTACGGTTACATCATTCCCTATTGCGTCATTTCTGAAAAATAAACAAAACTCAAATAATTTTCCAATTGAATTAATACATACATTAATAATACATATTGACACTTAAGCAAATTTTCGGTTTTTTTGCTCAACTTTAGGCATTTGTATTTGAATTATCAAAAGACAAATTAGGTAATCCTTTTCATTTTAAATTAAAAAAACTAAGTTATAAGTGTTCGATCTATGTTTATACTGTGGACCTTTATTATTGTTTATATATTTTTTTATTAATGACGTCTGATATCATCTAAATGATTGAAAAGATGAATAAAGTTATTGTTATTATTATAAAGTTTCAATTTTAATTTTTCATGAACTACGTTATGCTTTGATTGATTTCAAAAT
Source organism: Leptinotarsa decemlineata (assembly GCF_025532065.1). NCBI lineage: Eukaryota > Metazoa > Arthropoda > Insecta > Coleoptera > Chrysomelidae > Leptinotarsa > Leptinotarsa decemlineata. Next base: position 9,808,598 of record NW_027412537.1, on the reverse strand, counting down.
TGATTCATTACCTGCAAGGGTTGTTTGTAAACGTCAAATATTTCAGCCCCCAAGTGTAAACTGTAAGAGCCATCGGACCATCTGACTATTCTGGCATTTGATTCTTTCTTTATTTTTCCTTCATCATCCAGGACTTCCTTCCACCTTATTGTATTTTCCACTTTTAGTTTCAACCTGAAAAAAAGGAGGAAGTATAGTAAGAAGTATAGTAATTGGCTGATACTTTGATAAAAATTCACAAAACCGTAACATGTGTTCCACTATATAATAGCTTCTTCAGGCGTGTTTGATACCAAGTTAGTACTGAATTGAATTGAGTGAAAATCACACCATAAAGTGTTATAATATTTCCAAAAAAATTGGTTGGGTAATTATTTTTAGAAAAACAGTTTTTTCTTGGCTGTTTCGAATTTTATTGAATTCTCATTCAGGGCTCTGTAACAATGAATTGTAGGCATAATAATAAATTTTTAATAAAATCAGTGAAATTTTTGAAATGGAAAACTACTTTTTGGTGAGTAATTTTATCAAAATTAATTGTTACAGATCCCAAAAGAATTTAATCAAATTAGAAACGGTGACAAGAAAACAATTGAAAAAAATAATTGAACCTGTTCCCCTATCAATCTTTATGGAAAAGAGTAATAATTTTATTGAAAGTTTTTTGTGACTTGTCTAAGGCGTTTGACACCTAATTACCAGAATTCCTGTGTAATAAGTTGGTAGAACTGAATAATTTACTGAGATGGTTGAGTTCTTAAAAGAGAATATTATGTCAAGAGGATATGACCTAAAACTAGAAGTTCCTCAGGGTTCAGTTTTGGGACCACTATTGTTTATTCTATTTGTTAACGATATGTTTGAGTATATACAATACTATACATAACAATGTATGCAGATGACACCTACGTTACAGTCATGGGCCAAACAATAGACAAACTAGTTGTCAAAGTTAAAAGGGTTATCGATGAATTTACGTCTTTTTGTGAGCATAATCAATTGATTCTGAACACTTCAGTATCAATTCAATTTTACAACAATAATAGCTATACTGAAGAGTTGGTATTCTCTAATGAAATAAAGATGTCACAAGTAGTCAAACTTTTATGTGCGATATTAGTCTGCAAGAAGTTTAATTAAATTATTTTTTGCAATAATTAAATACTGATAATAATAATATAATATATTACAGGGTATGCTTTACATTGTTCTGAAACATAAAAACATAAAATGCAACATCAGACGGATTGTACGAACATTAAAAAGAAAAACCAATAGTATACAGTTGGAATGAAAACATATTAATATAAAACGAAGTTAACAGCAACCCAGATATTCCTGAATTGAATATGGTTCTAAGTCTATAAGGAAATCTTTCACATATTTTTAAAATTTTTCAAGGCTCTCACAGGATTTGATATTTTGTAGTAATTTATTGAAAAACTTGATTGATGCATATGACGGATGCTTTTCTGTTAATGTTAGTCTATGAATAGAGAAACATATATTTGCATTCCACAAAGGGTAAGTATGATTTGATCCCTTCCAAGAACATATCTTATTTGCCCGACAAGATTGGCGGTACTTCAATTTGAACATAGTTCTTATCACCCTTTTTTGAATTCCAAATATATTCGAGATGCCACTGCAAGATCTCCAGAATAATATACCAAATTTTGGTGAAGACTCAAAATTTGCTGCATATATGATTTTTAATGATTTTTTTGTTAAGAAAGTACTAATAATCCCTACACTGTAGCAGACTTGATTCAATTTTTTCCTAAATTTATAATGTGGGTATGCCAGTGAAGATGCTCATTAATTGTATACCTACAAATTTTGTTGAGGTTTGTACTTTCATTTGATTATTTGCTAATTGAACAGTTGTTGGTGACTCAATTCTTTGTTGACGGGTTCTAAATAGAATTACCTTGGTTTTGTCAGTTTTAAGAATAGGGCCATTTTTAGAAAACCAGTGCTGTGTTTTTTCGACTAAATGGAATGATTTAGTAATTCAATTTTGATAGTTGCAGCTAGGAACCAGTAAATACGTGTTGGGGCAGCGGTACATATTTCAAAAACGGATTGTAAAAATATCGGATAAGGAATATCGAGATAGCTGCAAACCTGTTTTATAAAAACGAAACTGACAAATATTTTTTAATGGGAAAGTGCCATTGGATCTAGCAGAAATAGTTTAATGATATATCTGTAGTTTTTTCATTTGTATATGTTTTATGTTCATGACATTGTTATTTGTAATTGTCTATTTGTTTTCTTTGATTCAAAAAATGTATTTATTGTATCAAAATGATCAAAAAAATTATGTTTATTATTATCTATTGTGAGTTTTATTAGCGGTTGTCGGAGAACACTATGGATATGTTACAACCCTCCGCTTTTGTATCCTCCAAAAACGTTAGACAAAAATTAGACATTCTACCATCAACTTTTGTTCCGGTGAGACTATATCAACTATTTCACTTATCACTGTCCAGTTTTATTAAAACAACGATAAAAATAAAATAAAAACAACAATAAAAAATTAATTAACGCTCCGGGGCGACTTCTGAAGATCTTGATCTAACAATGTCCTCTCTCTTATAAAACAAAATGTAGGGTGTCTCCAGAGGCTCCAATAAATTCAATGCATCGCCAGTTATCTGAGGTGTTCAAGATTTTTTACAATTATTCAGCAGTTATTCATTTTGGAGGAACTATTTTACCCAAAAATAGGTTTGATACTTCAACTATTTATAGCATTGTTAGAGATACTCTTAAACAAAACAAAACATTTGTCAGTAGTGTTGAACGTAGGAATGAACCGATTTCTAATTTAAAACATCAAAAATGAAATGAGAATATTATAAAAGAGTTGAAAGTTATGCTTATCACTTTTGTCAGGAAACTATTGGAAAAAAATAGTTTACCAAAAACAACTTGTAACAAGAAAGTGGAAGCCAAAACTACATTAGGAGGGAGGAAATAATTCAAAAGACAAATTACATCTTAGTGTATCAGGAGAATGTGAGAAAGTATGAGTAGGAAAATTTTTATTTTTTCCTCAACACCACAAGTGTGTATTGATGCAAATCATACCTTGCTCTACCTTCCTCGTCAAGAGTTTCTTCTTCATCGATTTCATCTTCATAAGTTTCAGGATCGAATGGTCTAGTTTCAACAGAAAGAAAATTTGGTAGCTTCACAAAATTTATATCTCTTCCTAAATCACAACTTATTTTAGGTACTTCTACATCTATTCTTGTCTCTGGAATAGGTTCAGGTTCGTTTTCCTTTTCTTCATCCTGTGAAAATGTTACATATAATTTTAATTATTTTCATGAACTTATAAACGTACATCTTGGATTGTAGGTCTTTGTTCAGCTTCATCTTCCGATCTAGACCGTCTTCCATCATCTGATCGAGATCTTCTTCCTTCATCCTTTTCTGATTCAGCCTTGTCTTTCTCTTCCTCACTACTGATGTCATCAGCATCTCCAAAAATATCAGCAGCATCCACTGAAATGTAAACTATAGACAGAACACTTTAAATTGTGTAACAGTGTTTATTACCTTTTTCTTTGTCTCCACCTAATTCTTCTTCACTATCAGAATCAATAATTCGACTTTTCTTTTTAGTTTCTCCTTCCTCAGAGCTATCTCTTTTTCGTTTGTCACCCTTTTCATGATCTTCGTCGATTTGCAAGTTGGGACTATTGGATCCACTACGATCCTTAGACTTAGATCTTGATTTAGAACGAGATCTAGACCTAAAAACAGAAGCTCACAATTTTCATCTGAAAATGACATTTTACTATTATTATTCATTCAATAAAAAAAGATTATCAAGTTTATACAATACAATTGAACAATGCTGAAATTAAACACTATATATATAAACACTAATAAATTAAAAATCTTTCGTGCATTTTCAAAAGACTTATATTTAAATGTGTCTTTAATTGTCAGGTTTGGATTTAGATTTTTTTTAAATAAAAGTATCTCAACCAAGCTAGTAAAAATGAAATTCTCACCTTGATTTTGATCTGTTAGATCCTGCACTGCCCGACCTTTTCGATGCAGCAGAACCAGACCTAGATCTTCTTGAACCTGACCTGGATCCTTTGGAGGCTACTGAACCTGATCTTGATCTTGACTTTCTTGAACCTGATCTAGATCTATGTGAGCCTGCTCGATTCGACAATGCAGAGCCAGATCTTCTAGATTCTCCTGATCTGGATCTCTTTGATGTTGCTGATCCGGACCTTTTTGAGGCTGCTGACCCAGATCTCTTAGATGCTGCTGATCCGGATCTATTTGATGCTGCCGAGCCTGACCTAGACCTTTGTGAGCCTGACCTAGATCTTCTTGAGCCTGATCGTGATCTATTTGAAGCTGCTTTTTGTGTTACGGAAACTGACCTTGAGGCTATAGAACCTGATCGTCTAGAAGCTGCAGATGCTGATCTTCTTGATTCAGCTGAACCTGACCTTCTAGAAACAGCTGAGCCGGATCTTTTAGATGCAGCAGAACCTGATCTCTTAGATTCAGCAGATCCAGATCTCTTAGATTCAGCAGAATCTGATCTCTTAGATGCAGCAGATCCTGACCTTCTTGATGCAGCTGATTCTGATCTTTTTGATGTTTCTGAATCAGATCTCTTTGAAACATGTGATCCCGATCTTGAAACATGCGAGCCAGATTTTCTTGAAACATGTGAACCAGATCTTCGTGAAACATGTGATCCTGACCTTTTTGATGCAGCGGAATCAGACCTCTTTGATGCAGGAGAAGCAGATCTCTTAGAAGCAGCTGACCCAGAACGCTTAGAATTTGGACTACCTGATCTGGACCTGTTGGACCCAGCTGAATCTGATCTGTGGGATATAGCTGAAGGGGACCTTACAGAATGATGAGAACCCGCTTCTGATACTGCTGACCCAGATTTATTAGAAGCTGCAGAATCTGATCTTCTGGATACCGCGGAATCGGACCTTTGAGAATTCGCAGGACTCGGAGATTTACGTGAGCCAGAACGATTTGAAGCTGGACTTCTAGATTTTGACCTGTTTCGAAATCTGCTTAGCGACCTCTCGCGACTCGTTTCCCTTGATTTGCCGTAATCTGGGGAGTTTGATGTTGATCTATCTAAACCATGTCCGGGGGTAGGAGCTGGGCCTCTGCTGGGAGTTACACTTCGATTGGATTCGTTGTCAGATTCCGATTCGGAAGACATTTTATTGATATATGATTTGAACTACTCAAATTATATATGATATTAAGACATTCGGGAAATTAAATAATCTGTTCTGATAAATTTATACTGTAAATTGATTCTTTGATCAAGAAATCAACATTTATTTTTCAAAAAACGATGGCAAATAACAGTCTCCTAAACATACACAAAACCTACATACATTGCATTTACATTATTCTATTTTTTATCTTCACATACCTAACCTCTAACTTCTTCTTTTTTTAACTTTTAAGATAATTGCTCTGGCACAGAATAGTAAACAATCAGAATTAGAACTCTAATTGATCTTTATTCAGACCTTGATGATTATATCTCGGTGCACAGATTAAAATCTGTGTCTCGGTGTCAGGACCGTCTTTAGTTTCAGTACCACCCCAAATATTTTGAAGATCTTCTGACAAAATATTTTGAGATTAATCACTGAAAATATTACCATGGTGTTCCAAAAATTTTCATTTTCATATATATATATATATATATATATATATATATATGATGTGTTGTTTTTCCGGGTGTTCATCCGTTGTGTACTATTCGATAGTCGACGTTTCGCCATCATCTCAGATGGCATTATCAAGACGAGTTACTGCTTCGCTTCGAGAGGTGTAACTGATGTCAGGTTCTTCTTGTGGTGTTTTTATATGGTTTCGCTTGCGTAAGTTGTATATATTCTACCGTCCTCCAGGTTGCAGTAAATACTGAAGAACCGACAATAGAAGAATATACTACTCCAAAAGTCATGAAAAAGGTGGAAATTGAAATTAACGCAAACACGATTTCAGTGCAGACAATAGGATCAAATTGCAGTTACTCATTTTCATCTAGTAGTTCTAATATTTTTATTAACATTCCTTCAACTTCAAATACAAATATTCCAGAAATAACAGAGGACTCTTTAGAATATTTCGCTGGATATAATCTACATAATGACCACGTCGTTACTTTTGCTCACGGCCAGCTCACACGATCCATCTGCAGGGGTTGGTCGAAGTGGACATTGAGAATATTTTGGCGTAATTTTTGAAATATGACATAAATGTTTTCTGTCATTCGTAATTAATTTCTAATTTCTTAACGTATTCCATTATTCAATCTCATAAGTAATCAATGGAATAATAACTTACACATGATGAAATAAATTTAAGAGTAGCATAAACTCACAGTGTAATCTAATTGTGTAATTAGACATGACATTTTCAAAATTTACAGTGTAATGTGTGATAGAAAATCATGTACCTGAAATTACTATTGAATTCTTCATCTGAATAACGATGGAATACATTCTCATAATCAATAATACGTGGCCTAAGTTTTCGGTTTTCACGATTATAATTCTGCAAAGTTGCAATCCATTCTTCATCTGAAATAGTTTCTGGAGCACTATTGCGACGCATCTACAAATCTCCAATTGCCGTATAAGTCATTCTGATTACATTCAAACTCAATTTGTTCAATAATTTATACTTTTTTCTAATATAAATAAACTTATCCTTAAGGTTTACGCGGAAAGCGTTTCAAAAAACATGTTTCAAATATATACAATATACAGTTTCATAGACCAGAGAAGATTAATGTCGTGCTACATGAATCGTTGATTTTTGTCCGATGACGGATTCATGACGGAGCTGTGAGAATCCAGTCTTAAAAGAAATTTTGACAGTAATAACCATGAATGAGTAGTTGAGTAGTTCCGTTCCGAACAGACTTGGATGTGAAGTTGAAAAATTCAAAAGGTTCCTGCCATCTGTTCTGTCTTTGTCTAAATTCCTTTGCACAGTATTTCTGTATACAAAATACTGTGTCCTTAGTATATATTTTCTGTGTCCTGACATCTGTAGGTAGAGCCATCAATTACTATTAACTTTAACTGTGCATAACCACCAAACCTATCGCACTTCACCAAAATTTTTTCTAATTAATACCAATGTAGAAATTTGTGGGGTATTTATTCAGGAATCAATATTTGGAATATTACTTAACTCTTTTGCGGAAATTCCTGTAACGTAGCTCTAGGCTCTTTATTACACATCTGGAGAATTATTTTTGACATTAAATTTTGCAGGTTCTCAAAATGGAAATAGATTCTGATGAGGAAAACATTATTGAAGAAGACTTTTATTCATTTCTGAATATTCCAAAAGAGGTAAATTCATTATCATTTATACAAAAATCGTCTCATTCACATTTCTTTACCAATAATATTTCATAACCTTTGAGCATGTGATGGAGGAAGAAACCCATTATTTTAGGCCACAAAGGAAGAAATCAACAATGCTTACAGACGACTCAGTAGAATGTATCATCCCGATAAACACGTGGATCCAACCCTTAAGGAAAAAGCAGAAATTATGTTCAACAAAACCAAAAGGGCTTATGAAGGTAATCAACGATAAGTATTAACTTTTCCTAAAAGAGAAAAACATTTAACTGAAACAATATCTGCAGTTCTATCGGATCCCCACCAAAGAGCTATTTATGATTCTTTGGGAACTAAAGGACTTGAAACTGAAGGCTGGGAGATAGTACAAAGAACAAAAACTCCTGCGGAAATAAGGGCAGAGTATGAAAAGTTAGCTGAGGAAAGGGCCGAAAGAAAAAAAAAGCAAGCAACAAACCCATCAGGAAATATTACCATAGCTGTTAATGCTACAGATCTTTTTAACCCATATGATGATTTGTTCGAGGATGAATATGAAAAGTAAGGTTATACATAGTTCTGTAATTCAGTTATCTTGTTTTTTCTGTTTTGAAAGCATCAATAATGATGGTTATAGAACTATAACCATTGTAATTTATTATTCCTGCTTGTTTCATTATGAAAATCTAACAGTATTTAAACTTCTTGGTACATTTTCAAAAATTCAAAATAATGATTACAGTATAACATATTCATTACAACATATCATTTGCAGAATCATCTCAACTTTTAAACATTTTGAATTGCCTTTTTTATCTTCAGAGATTTCATATCCAGCATCCCGAACATTGAAGTTTCATCTATGCAATTTACTCAGGCCGTGGATTTTCCCTTAACGCAGAAGGATACCTGTACCTTATCAGGTCAGCTACAGACTCAAAACGGTACGGGACAGGGTGGTGTGAATCTGAGCTGGCGTCATATATTCTCACATAAAAGTTGGGCAGAATTGGAATTGACAGCAGGTATATTCAAACTTTTCACTTGATCACTCCTTATTCAACTCATTTTAAGGAAGTGGTCCTGCTATATCGTTCAAAGGATTCAGGACATTGACCAAAAGGTTCTTTTGGAATGGTGGTACGATTTTGCAATTCACACCTGATGGAATAAGGCCGGGCATAATGTCAAGTAAGTGAGACATTTTTGAGAGTACATTTAATATACAGAATTTGATTTTCAGCAATGGCTATGCAAATCGACAAACATTCGGTAGGTTATGTATCTTATCAAGGAGGTATTAGATCCGTCTTTTCAACACAAATTATAAGAGACACAGGTAAGAAAGCAATTTCATTAATCTACAAGTAAACTTATTTTCTATTTCATTTTTAGAATTCAATAGGTTCAATTTTTCGATACAAGTAGGTGTTCCCCATTCCTCTGTGCTTCTTCAGTACACAAGAAAGATGATGAATCAAGAATTGAAGTTGAAAGTTGCTGTGAAGTAAGAACCAATGATGTATTATTGATTTTTAATTTTATCTGTAGACATATTCACTCAAACACCAAGTTTATTAAACATGTACATGAACAATTTCAAAGAACATATTTGCTTTTGTCATTATTTAATAATTTATAGAGCTGGCACTTTTGGTGGGGTGATCGAGTATGGAGCAGAAAAGAAAATTTCAAAACACAGTAATTTAGCCTTTGCCGTAGTTTGTGGAATACCATCTGGAGTGAAACTGAAAATAAGGTGAGTTGGACTTGTTTTATTCATTTATTTATTTATTCATGGGTTCATAACCCATTTCAATCAATACAATTGATTGAATGAATAAAAGGCATTATACAAAAATACAAAAAAGAAAACATGTATAGAAAACAATATAAAAGTAGTCAATGTTTCAATATATATCCAGTATAAAACTTGATAATGGGGTTAAACCCAAAACTGGTTGTATAAATAAAATTAACTAGTGGTAATTAGACAAAAGTGTTTTTATTCATTTCATTAAAGTGATCATGAATTACCACAAAGTAAACAAGTCATCAATCACACATATTGAATTATATCACTGTATTGATTGTTCCGTCAAGAAAACGTTCACAGAAACCACTCCGAATCAGCTGCCTCCGAAACTCGGATGCAGAAGTAAGGAAATCAAAGTCCGTTTTATTTGCCACTCTTGTGGTCCCTGGTACAAAGGAATGAAGGTACTGATTAGTTTTGCAGTGTGGTTAAGAAAATGTATCTGGATTTCTAGTGAATCTAGGAGAGGTTGGATAGCAATGAGGGAAAGTGAACAATTCTATTACTACCAGAGAGCCATACATAAGTTTTAAGCATTTGATATCAGTGAAGTCTAAGCTGTCTAGAAGTTAACCGAAGTCTGTCAATTCCGTAACATTATTGAGTGGGACTTGATTTAGGAAATAAGAAAACGTTAAAGGAATATTTGCAGATACGTTTCGTGTGTTGATTTCCATACCATTGACAAAACACACATCTTAGGCATTCTGCATTAAAAAAGCAGTACGAAATGTTGTCCATAAAAACGTTGAGCAGCAGTGGTCTCAAATGGAATCCTTGGGGCATATCGGATGTTACAAAACTTCCAAAAGTTCTAAACCCATCAACTCTATTTATCTGTATCTGATTAGAGAGATAACTTTGTATCTAAGATAGGAGATTGCCACAAATTCCCATATGTTCGAGTTTTTGTATTAATTGAGTTCGGTTAACTTGATCAAATGAACTGTCAAGAAAAAATTCACTGAAAGTGCTTTACTGATCCTTCTATCCCTTTTGAATGATATAAAAATGTTTTGAAATGTGTACTACAATTTCTGTAAAATTCTACTACTGCCAGATTTCATGAATCCTCCAATATTGAGATCAATGAACTTCTTCAATTACGTATTGATTGATTAAAAATAAAACTGAATATTTGTCACGAATATGTGATCCTGTGTTATTTTCCTCTCAATATACGAATAACTATTTCGACCCAACTTTTTTTCTTTTTCAGGTTAACAAGAGCTTCTCAAATTTACTCTTTCCCGATTCACTTGTGCGAAGAAATCATGCCAGCACCTATCTTTTATGCAACTGTAGTGCCTTTGGTAGTGTACGTTGTTGTAAAGAAGGGATTCGTCGAACCTTTTTTGAGGGAGGAGAAATCCAAGAAGGTGGAGAAGCAAAAGCAAAATAATTATAATAAGTTATTGGAGAAAAGAAAGGAAGCTATGGCAGCTCAGGAGTTAATGAACGCCACTTACACTAGGATCAGGGATGAGGAAAGTAATAAGAAAGGGTTGGTCATCATCAAGGCTATTTATGGTAAAATAATCCGAGGTACGGCAGGTTTCATATTTTCAATTCGTTACGATGTGTATCACCCAAATGGAATAAATTCGATAATAATTGGATATTGGCTCAAACATGTCGATTAATATTTTCAGTTGGGAATTTTTTTTTCCATAAAAACTTTTCATACAGAGGGGATGTAAGAGCGGTCAATACCAAATTATTTAAATATAAATTCCGGTATGTTATTCAATTTTTGGATTTTTCAGAATGTTCTAGACATATTTTCATGTACAATGGCCTCTATTTAACTACAGTTTTTTCAAAAGTTCAGTATTTTCTGATTTATTGCAAAAATCAACACCTCTGAGGGAAAATTGTTTGATGAAAAAATGGATACAACACGCTTGAAACTGATTTTTCATTTAGGTCCTGATAGTGAAAAGTAAGCAAACACTATTTCAGAATAGCTTTCCACTGATATGATATGAAAATATATTTAAATAATTTTATTTTAGTGCAATACTTGGTTTCAGCAAATTGTTGTCTGACTGTATAACAGTAGTTGTCAGTGTTATAGTCTATAATTTTACTGAATCACAAAAACAGTTCAGAAATCCACAAATACTAAGACTATAGAATGCTTAAAAAAAGAAATTGCTACCTATTGCATAACATCTAGTTAGGTTAAAACTACCTCTTTTGATGAGGGTCTTCAATCATATATGAAATTCAGCATGCTTCTCAATTTTGATTGAAAAGTGCAATGTTAGGTTTTGAGTGACAAGGAAAACTTTTATGAAAATTTTGACTTGCGATTATGTAGGAACAAGCAGCGAATGTGAATCCTTCTCAAGAAATACTTTTTCAACAAATGTCACAAATCTTTTTATAACATATCCACACAAATAAACATGAAAACTAGTGTTCACAAAGAAAAAATCGCAAAATTTGGGGGAAACATATACTTCCAATTGTTCAAACTTTGAGAAACTTTTTTTTATATCCCCCAGCATTTAACACTTCTTTTGGAGTGCCTAGAATGTTTTGCCTGTAGAACTTTATACAATCTTCAACTGTCAGTAGGCAACCATAAATTCAATATAGTCATTGGATAGTACAGGGTGTTTGCTCATTTCTAGAGAAATTTTCAAATTTGTTACTGTATCCCAAAGTACAATTAGTAAGATAGAAAAGTACTTTGGAGATATTCAACATGTAAGGCAGACGAAAAAAGCAACTGCCAATAATATAATAAGTGATGGCAAATTGTATATTATGCTTGAGTTGAATAAGAATTAATTCTTTGAAATATCTACAAATACAGATCCTTATCAAATCACTCAAGAAACATAAAAATGTATAGATAAAACACAAAGTCTATAGATACAGATTGAATATGTATCAAAATAAAATGAGGTAATTTTTTTCAGGAATTAGAAATTCATCAGCATTGTAAAACACCCTTGCTAAAAGATATTTTAATAAAGCTTTCTTCCACTCACAGTAAGTGGTCCAACAAATCGGAGGATAGGGAAGCAAGAATTGATGTAATGGTCAGCAGGATCCCCTGATCTGATATCAGTAGACTCCTCATGGGAATCGTCCAAAAAACTGTATATATAATGATATCCCTTGGCTTTAAAAAACCTGTGATTAGATCGGTCACGCTTGAGATTTTGCCAAGACTTTCATGACAACCATTTTGAAAATATTCTACATTTACATTTTTGTATTTTTTTACATTATCCATTTATCATTATAGAATTTATTCTAATTGGCAAATACACACCATATAGTTATTGTTGAATGAAGGTTTTGTTGTTAGACCGTATTACCACCTTGAGGAATATTTCAGTGACACGCTATCATAGTTGTACTATTCATACTCCATAATTCTTAGTAATAATTCATTTTTAAATATTCGTAAAGCGATATTGTGGTTTAGGTATATGATTCATAATTTCACACATTGTTATCCAGATTGATATACATATCAAAATATATATATATATATATTTTCTCTCTTTTAAAAATTGACTCAGGCTTAGAACTTTAGTGTGTTTCTAATGTATTTACTATGCATGTGTGTGTCTGTTGGTGTGTGTGTACACACACCTTGTACTGATTTTAATATTTTATATGTATTATTTTGTACTATTTTTAAGCTTTGTAACCATGATTTATCATGTATACAATAAAGCATATTCTCTCTCTTTCTCTATTCAATGATTCTTCTAATTGTAGATTCTCATCAGCATGGTGACGAAGAAATGACCAATGAGGTGGTTGACGTTACCATACCAGTGCAATGTCTAGTCAAAGACAGCAAATTAGTGATACACGATCACACTAAGGTGATGGTTGAGGGTATGATTACGACTCATCAATAGCTGACAAATTATTTATTTTAGAGTGAATTACCCGGCTTTTTTGACCCATCTTTAGGAGATGAAAAAATGTTGCACATTATTTATAACTACCATGACCAGCCCCATGAAGTTACCATTACAGATAGTGAAGCTCTCAGATTACCAAAAACTTGTAAGTATTTGATTAACGGAGACATTCAAAATTAATCAATCATATTTATCAACAGCACATCGGACGAATATAACATAGTACCATAAGAGTAGACCTAGTCGAAATAGTGGAATTGGATGAAAATGGTAGAAATTGAAACAAAATTGGTGCAAGTTTCGTCATTTCTGTACCATGTGTTCAAATTGTTTTTATTGAAGTGCATTTGTTGTAAAAAATAATTTTTATAAAACAATAAAGTTGTTACTCTTTAATTTCAATTTTTTATCAATTTGTGTCCATAAGATATTTCATTCGTGGATTCGTCATGATTTCTTTGAGAAAATTCAGTCCTTCTTGCCTTGCATCTTCATGTCCTGCAGCAGTCCAGCTGTGATCGGCCTCTAGACGATAACTTCCTAGAAAATTGTGGGGAGCATTTATCCATTCCTAAAAATCATTCAAATTCATTTCCAAGGATTTATTGGTCAAATGGAATACTCAAATTAGGTGTTATATTTAATTTCTAATTCATAAATCTTCTTAGGTGACTGCAATAACAAAAGGTATATTCAAAATATTATATCTTGAACCTACATCAAATTTAATGCCACATGATCTTTCAGATATTCAATCAATTTTCCGATAAAAATTTGTTTCAATAATTCTGTTAGAAAAAACGACAACCATTCAATGAATTTCAGTGAAATAAATACTAACGATGATCATAATACATGACAAACCAAACCAATTGAATTATGGCTGAAAATTTAGTGAGAAATTAATATTTTCTTCAGGAGTCAAAATTTAAATACTAAGTAAAAAGTTTTTGCTTTCTTTCTCTAGTTGAAATTCTGATCTCCACATTATTTGAGTTATTGTTATTATGATCTAATTATCGATGTAGACTTCATTGACTGATTAGAATTCAAATAATTATTTAATTACCATTGATCTCTGTAATTAACATTTGTTTCTCAGTCACAGAATTTTTATCAATTTAATTTTTTTATAGGTATATTGAATATACAATAACCTAAAATCTAGGATGCACTGATAAACAAATTATTTTTTGCTAATTGTTTGACAGTGAACGACAAATAGAAGTTGTTGACATGCCGGTGATATTTAGTGTAGAAGAAAAAGTAGAAATTGTCTCAATCGTCCGTGATAATTATAAAACTTACCATGAAACAGCTGAAACATTTGACACACATCCAGAGAAAAATATACACCATACATCAGTGATGAGAATTATGTGAAAATTCAAATCATGTGGAGATACTGATAATAAATTCACAAATAAACTTTGAAAACTTGTTGCAAGTAAGAAGATGAAGTTGAATGTACTTTTATCTGCAGAGTTAAAACCTAAATTGTCTCTGCGAAAAAGGGCACCTTCCCTCCAAGATAAAGTTGGTCACATTTTTGGCTACAAAAATATTTTTCTCTGATGAAGCCACATTCAAGTCTAACGGAACAGTATCTTTGCAAAATTGTCGATGGAAGACTGACTCCAATCCTCACTTTACGATTGAAACTCGCGATCCAATATTATTCAAAAACTAAAGTTTGGTGCGACATTTACAAGGATAAAATAAATGGCCCCATTTTCGACAATCTATGACTTGTCAATTATATCTAAATTTTTTACAAAACCAGTTGCATATCTTCATGATATTCCAAGACATGAAAGCAACAGGTATGGTACCAGCAGGAGGGCGCAACATATAATACTACAATGGAAGTAAGGCAATATCTTGAAAACTTCTGTAATGGAAGGTTAATTCATAGATATTCCGATATTTTATGGCCAGCTAGGTCGCCTGATTTAACCCCATTAGATTTGTTCTTCTAAGATTACTTAAAAGAGAAGGTATATCAACACAGGCCATTCACAAACGTAGAACATTTGTAAACAACTATAATTTTGAATATAATTAGAAATGTATTTGGGACTTTTCTTCTAGAACGGAAACCTGTAATGCAAGAGGAAGCAGATACGTTGAAACAATAGTGAATTGATGATAAAACCATTTACACTTCAACTATTACACGTTTGTTACGCAATTAACTGTATTAATGTAGTTGATATATTTATTATTTTGTTATGTATAACTTATTTTAATATACCATCAAAATAATGCAACATAGAGGTTAAGAGATGTAAAGGTTATCAAAATTTCAATGAATAAAGAGATAACAGATAAAATTTCCTGATATTTTCAAAAATAAATTTACTGTTGGACAATATTATTATTTTCTGAAAAACATCTACAGAAAACCGTTTCCCCAGATACCAAAGAATTGGAGATTTTCAATGAGTATATGATGATTTATACAAACAAATGCTTTTCTCAGATCCAACTGTAGATCCAATTGTAGTAGAAGTGTGTGACATCATAATATGTTGAGAAAATAATACATTTTGTGTTGAAAGTTAATGACGAAAATATATAAACAGTGCCATGATTTCTCTGCAACTTACAATGCTTGTTAATAGACTCATGCCAGATGTAAAATATTTTGACATAATATTGGATTCTTACCTCAGGGGAGAGCATACTAAAATATTTCTGTCCAGAAGATCTTTGATATAGGTGATATGTGTGTCCAGGTTTTTTCACAAAATTACATGCTACGTGATTCAATTCTTGATTCATCCTAGTTTCAGTTATCACTTCATTCATTAATTCATGCAAATTCTTCATCTACAAAAGTGTGACATTTGATATTTTACTCTTTAAACGCTAAGCAAAATATAATTTTTTTACCTGCCTACCTATGATTTCCAATTTGTTCGTTGCATTTGCTTTTGTAAAAGTATCTGCCTGCGCGAAAAAAAGATCAATGAGGGATCAGTAACACAAAAAAATACTGTTATTTTGTCACCACTTGTGATTATACCTAACTACTTGCCTTGGTTAACTGTTCATCCAGTTCCATTAACTCAACATGTGTCTTTTTGAAAACTTTTGCAGGATTGACTAGAGATACTCCTCCAGGTTCAAAATTCCTATCAACCAAAACTAAAATGAACATTTAGTAGGTTGACAATTGAAATAAAAAATGTTCATTACCTGCACTTTGTCGTTCGTTACTGTTTTCATTTTCTGTTACTTGTCCATCCATATCTTTAAAAATTCGTTTCATAAAATTTCAACTTCCTCACCTATCAAAACTTTCATCCAACCCACAGACCAATGGTCTGTGATCTAACCCACAAACTACTTTAGAGTAAATGGTTTGTGATCTAACCTTACAAAATTTCATTTCTTCTTATAATTTGAATTTCTTTTAACAAATTTGTAGCCTCGGCCCGCGGAAATTTCAAGTCAAGAGTTAACTTGTTCTTATTTTCTATAGTAGGCCTATGTTTAAAAACAATTGGCTTTAATTTGTTCAGAAATGAGAGAGACTACAGCAGTATATATATATATATATATATATATATATATATATATATATATATATATATATATATATATATATATATATATATATATATATATATATATATATATATATATATATAGGCGTACTGCATTCAAATTATTTACTCTCAACGAATTGAATAAATGAATTTATACGACAAAAATACAATATTTATTCTTGAAAAATATCATTGATAACAAACAAAATAACAAATCTACTATGACAAATGTTAAGATATGTCCAATAGTAACCAAGACATTTTCCTTTGAATTATAATGTCAACAGACACATCGCACCCATCAATGAGACCGGGGTTATTCGTGACATTCTTCAGTTTACTTCGAGAGCGCGTTGAATAAACAGCTATACAACATGGAAAATAGTTGTCCAGGAATCGTGAAGCGTCCGAAATTGTCACCATTAAATATAAATGAAAAAACAATTGTTATGAATGTATATAATTCTTTAAGAATACAATCCGCCCGAAATAAAAAGTAAGGAGGAAGTGGTGCAAAAATGCGCGAATATGACCTATCAATCGACCGGTAGATCGACAATTTTTAGAATTCTCAAGGAACTCAAGGAAAACCACAAGTTTTTCGAGTCGAAAGTATCCACTGATAGAAAGTGTTTGGTTATCGATGAAGAAGTGAAGAATTTTATTAGGAGAATAGTACACTCTTTTTACATAAAAAAAGAGAAACCTACATTAAATAAAGTTTTGTCAGGTATTCGTGAAGACAGTTTTTTTCCTGATATAAGAATTCGATTATGGAAGATATTACATAAGCTGAATTTCACTTTTGGAAAGCAAGATACCTAGAAAGAGCATGTTGATAGAAAAATCAGATAATGTAGAATGGAGAAGAAACTATTTAAAAGAAATAAGGAAAGCCAGAGCACTAGGTAAATCTATTTTTTATTTGGATGAAACATGGGTCAATGAGGGTCATACCGTTTGGCAAGATCAGTATAAAAATTCCAGTTGGAAAAGGTCGTCGTCTTATTACACTCACATAGGCAGCAGTGAAGGATTCGTAAAAGTTGGATGGATGGTGTTTGAATCGAAGAAAAATGGGGATTATCATCAAGAAATGGATGCCACAGTATTCGAAGAATGGTTTAAAAACATACTTGTAAAACTTCCGCAGAGATCCGTAATAGTAATGGATAACACAAGTTACCACAGTAGACGAGTCGAGAAGCTGGCGAGGTCGTGTTGGAAGAAAGCAGATATTACTGAGTGGTTACAAATGAAAGCTATTCCTTTCGAATCGCCTATGTTAAAAGCGAAGCTCCTCAACTTGGCTAAACGTCATAAGTCAAAATTCGTCAGGTATGTCACCGATGAAATGGCGAAGACTAAAGGAATGTCGGTTCTTCGATCTGGATGATCGCATAGACTCATCAGAAAAAATTATTCCAGTTGTCATCAATCCTAATGAAACTGATTCATCCAGTGAAGAATCACTTGACGAATCCATGTAGACTTTTTTCAGATCAAAATTATCGCAATTTCTTATTCGAAGTAAGTATTCCCATTAAATTTATAAAATTGTTTTTGAATCAACTATCAAATCCAATAAGGAATATGAATCTTCATTTCCAAACCAACAAGAATATATAATTCTTCAAGTTAATGACAAATTTGATTTTTTTTCCAAAAAGCTTATTTATCAAATGCAGTAACTTTTTGCCCTTTCTACATTTGTATTTATTTGTAAATTTGATTTTCTGATTATTTTATAGATCTGTAGAAGGTAACAATACTAAATAATAAAAAACTATTTCAAATATAAATTGTCCTTCCCAAAATAAAATATTTAAACAAAATTAGTTTTCACCATATTTTGATTATCTTCTCATCATACAGAATATATCAATGGAAAATTCATATTAATACTCCCAGTCCGACGCCTATTAATATTATCTTAAACGTAATATCAGAAAAAACATCGAGCGGTTCTTTTGGCTGTATTTTCGCATTCTTTGTCGGTGTTATCGCGTTCTTTGTCGCATATCCCTATTTTAATGGCTCGTTAGCGGCGTCCTCAAGGGATATAGAGGGTAGACATATCTCAATGATTTTGTGGTTGAATTGCA
This sequence comes from Leptinotarsa decemlineata, assembly GCF_025532065.1. Lineage (NCBI taxonomy): Eukaryota > Metazoa > Arthropoda > Insecta > Coleoptera > Chrysomelidae > Leptinotarsa > Leptinotarsa decemlineata. Next base: position 9,789,833 of record NW_027412537.1, on the reverse strand, counting down.
GTGCTATTTGCTTCAGAGGACTATGTTGCTTTCTTTGATGTAGCGACATGTTTGCATTCTTGAAATTCTTTTACTCTCAGCCAATACTGAACGAACTTATAGAATTGGGTTGACATTTATTTTGCGAGTTTTATAATATAAGGATAATTCATCGGATGATAAGATTGTTGTCTTCGGATATGAATCAAAAGGTTGAAAAATCTTTCATTGCGGTACTGAGGATAGTACATAATATTTTTGGTTTCAATGATGTCTTGTACATACATTTTACACATGCATTTTTTAATTCCAACATCAATCCAATGCTTTCAATAAACAACGTTCCGTTAAGATTGAGTCAACACTCATAAAAACGTTAGAGTAGGGAAAGGTAGCTGTGATGAACGAAATAATTTTTGGGATGAAGATAGATATACGAAATTTAAATAAAATTCTTAAATTTTCCTAATATAACATAAATTCACTTAATTGAGTAGGATTGTGTTAACTAAAGAAGATAAATCATTATCATCCATATTTCATTATACAGAGTAGGAAACTCAATTGTTAACCATTGTATACTTGGCGCTATCTTGTGAGTAAAATAAAGGTAATATTAATTGTTTGAAACAAACATTTTCGTGAACAGTCATTCTTGATTAACTATATAAAAAAAATATATTGATATATCACCAAACTGTCTTTCCAGTAATGTGAAAGAAGAAGGTTTATTATAGTTATCTCGCAAGAACATACTTTCCTGAAAGTTGAAACTGAAAATTTGAATTGCATTTGTCAAAGTTACTTTCCATTGTTATATTATGTTTTGTACTGAACTAGATAAGGAAATTCGAAATAGTTTAACAAATCATTAATGATGAAAAGCAAATCACAACCAAAACTATTAGGTCTAGTAGGTAACTTTATAAAGGAGAAAGTTTGAAAAAACAGTAAATGTCAATTGAAGTAAACTGACGTTTCTAATTCAAAAAAATATCATTTTTTATATACCCAAAAGAAATATGACTGCAAAATGGACTTGTCCTACTCATAAATGCAAAATAATGGAGTTACTACCATTTTTTCTAGATATTTGTGAGAATGAAGAAATGAAGGTAAGAATTTTGAATTTTTTCTCCGAAAAACATTTTACCCAAAAAACTTTTTCAGATTTCGCCTTCAAGGCTCATTTATGAACTTCAGCTCCCAACAGAGGAGCGGTTGGAACAGCTAAATAAGCCGACAAGAAGGCGAAGAACCACTACAAAAATAAATACGTTCAGTCGAACACCGGATATAGTGATATTTCAAAACTTTGAACCTGAAAAAATATATAAAACAACCATTACTTTACTGAACATGAAGCCAGTAAGTATGAATTCATAATAATCTGCGATTCAGATTTTTATTAATCAATGAACTTGATTGAGGTTTGAATAGTATATTTTTTTTCGAAATTATGATTTTTTTTAAACAGAATTATCCTTAAACCTAATATAAAATTGCTAATTACTCACGGTTCATCCGATTTCCAAAAACAAATTGTTGGATAGAGAATTGATATAGCAGGTACATATCATACCTATCAAACAAGTTATCATTTGCGAAACACTTATCAAAAATTATCAAAAAAAATATCTTTTTACGTAAATTTTGTCCGGCCTTGATATTTTGCCCGTTCAAAAGTCCCCAATAGGTTTGTTTTGGTTCACAATTCTGTATAGTTCGATCATGCGCAGTTATTAAAATGTGTTTTGGTTCAGTTAGAATCGTTTTAGTATCGTTCACAAAGTGTTTTGGTTTTCTCCGAACCGATTCGGAACTATTCCAGAACGGTAATTATTAGTTCGTACATTTGAGTAGGGACTGTTTAGAACTCGCGCACTAATAAAATTTTCCATTTGCGTTATTGTGAATTTTGGTAGTAACGTTTTCTTAATCTCATTTTTATCCGTATTTTAGTTGGTGTTTCATTTGGTATTTCATCTACAATACTGTCTCCGGTAAAACAAAGAATCTCGGAGAGTTTATTGCGACCTGTAAATAATACAAAATTATATATCAACATTATCCTTATACCGTAACAGATAGACGTGAAATGTATGTAGCAATAATAATAATCATTATTATTATCACATTCCAAAAATTTATTCTTGGCATGTTTTTGTCAAATTCATTAGCATAAGATTACAAAGAGAGGACAATATATTTTCAATTTAATTTTGGGTAACCGGAGATAACGTCTTAGTTAATTCCTGTTACTCTCATTTTTTCAAAAACATCATTACACTTTAATTATATATTTGCTTAATTTTTCACTCTTGTCTATAAACTTAACTAAAAAGTCCAATGATCATTATACCAGAGTAGAGGTACCTAACCTCCAATCTTTGTTTATACACTTGTCAGAATAATTTTTTTATGTTTTGGTTTTTTACTTGTTGGGACCGTTCCAGAACTGTTATGTGACTAATGTTCTGCGCATTGATTCGGAGTCGATACGGGACGGTTCAATAACAGTTCGAAATACAGAACCAAAACAAACCTTTTGCACAAATTCAGGACTCACAGAATCAATAGCTGAACTTTCTCCCCAGCTTCACTGTGTACTGTAGATTTTGTGTCAGTCATACTTTTCCAAACTTCTGCATATTTTTAGGTTTCGAGGCATCTGTCAATAGAAATAAATCGTTCTCCCTACTTTGAAATAATCCATCTCTCTGATTCGTCACCGCTTAAAGTTGCACCTGGAATGACTTATACGGTACAAGTGATCTTCAAACCTGTTGAAGTACGAGACTATAGTTATACCGTAACTTTCGTGACGGACGAAGAAATATTCTCCGTACCTATATATGGTAAGAAACTTTAGGTACTGATTATGTTATGACGAATTTGGTATGCGAATAAAGTTGCCTAATAAAGTTGACGAGGAACATCGAATGAAAATATATTTTTTCCAAGAAAAGTATATCAAGTTGGAGGAAAGAAGTCATAGACGGACATAAATAACAACTTGGTTGACAATGTTTCGTGGTGTATTTCATCAGTTCGGACTTCCATTGTCTAATATAATATAAATTGATTTGAAATCCCTGAAAAAAATTAAAATAAAAAGATTAACCGAAAATAACGATTTTATTAAAACAAAAAACTGAAATTACAAGGAAATAACATACAAGCTACAACTAGAAAATAAAAAATTGAAATATTAATAAAAGTTGAAAATTAAAAAATATTAACAAAAATGAAAAATAAAAATTAAAAGATTCCAAACCAAGTTACGTCACAACGTTTCGATTGTTAGTATCTACAATCGTCTTCGGGTGATAACTGGACTTATTTCTCCGAGATCTGACTATAGGTCATTCGGGTGCTTTCACCTTTCATCTATCCCCTCTTTCCGCTTCATTGGTTTTAGCGAGAGATGACCGTTTGGCGGGAGTTTTTCGCTTGATAAGAGGTTTCCATATGTTACGTATCTCTACGCTAGCTTGACTAAATGCGTTGTTGGACAACATATACGCGGCTTCCTTGAATTTTCTCCTAAACCAGTGTTCCTCTTTGTGTATGATTCCAGCTTGAGCCCATTTGATATTGTGTTGATGAGTCCGAACATGCTCTGCTATTCCGGATTTGCTGGTTTCTCCTCGCTGTGTGTGTTTCTTGTGCTCAGCAATGCGAACATTCAATGGCCTCTTAGTTTCACCAATATAGGATATATAGGGTATCCGGTAAATGCAATTCTTGGAATCACAGTCCGCGTTTGGTGGCCTGGTTTTCGTGAGGCTGCTACGGATAGTGTTACCGGATCTGAAGCAGGTTCTGATGTTGTACTTGGAACCAATTCTTCTTATCCTCTCCGATAATCCTCTGATGTAGGGAAGTGCAACCACTGGTTGTGACGGCTTCTCTTCCTTGCGAGGCTCCTGGTGTCTTCTGGCCAAAGTCTTTTCTACCATCGCTTTGGAGTAGCCATTCCGTTGAAGATCATTTTTGATGATGTCTAGTTCCTTCTCGAGACCTTCATTCGTATTACAAAGCCCAAAAGCACGGTCAAATAGAGTCTTGATGATTCCTCTCATAGTCGATTGATGGTGGTTGGATTTCTGGTTCAGATACGGTCCTGTGTGAGTGGGTTTTCGATATACAGATGTTTCCCATTTAGTGTCGGCCCTCTTCACCAATACGTCAATGAAAGGCAATTCGTTGTGGACTTCCTTCTACATTGTGAAAGTGATGGAAGGACTTACGTTGTTGATGTGCTTCAGGAAAATGTCTAGTTCTGCATTCCCATGGTTCCATATTATGAAGGTGTCGTCTACATATCTCAACCAGACTCGGGGCTTCTTGTGGGCTTCTTCAATGGCCAAAGTTCCAAACTACTCCATATATATATTAGCTATAATCGGTGAAAGTGGCTATCCCATTGGCAGTCCCTCATCTTGCGTAAAAAATTCGTCCTTCAGTTGGAAGTAGCAGTTTCGTACACATCATCCAAGTAATTCCATGATTACTTGTATGGGTAAGTTTGTTCTATCTTTCAGGTTCCCATCTTTGGATAGCTCCTTCTGTATGATTTGAAGTGCTTCTTCGACCGGAACGTTGGTAGAGGCTTTCCACGTCGTAACTGATCAGTTGATCCTGCTCTTAGACTTCGATTTCCCCTAGTAGTTCAACGAAATGTCTTGAATTTTTCACAAAAGATGATTTTTCATCTTGCAATGGTTTAATTATTGGTAGTAAAAATCTGGACAATTTCTTAGTGGGTGAATCTCTGGAGTTAATGATCGATCTGAGCGGAACATCCTTTTTGTGGATATTGGGTAGTCCATACAAGTGAGGTGGCTTACTGTGGTGCGGTGTTAGCGATGATCGATAATATGTTAGCGATGAGCGATAATATTTCAATTTTTTATTTTCCGGTTGTAGCTTGTTTGTTATTTCCTTGTAATTTCAGTTTTTTGTTTTAATAAAATTGTTATTTTCGGTTAATCTATTTATTTTTATTTTTTTCAGAGATTTCAAATCAATTTATATTATATTAGACAATGGAAGTCCGAACTGATGAAATACATGAACAACAACTACTTCACTCACTTCTATGAGATATACCGCACGTATACTTAATTCAGAATATGTTTAAAAATCTGTTTAAAATCTGTTTTTCCGTTAATCAGCTGTCGCTCCCATACGAACGACAACTCTCAGAACTTGACAATCTTGTGCGAACTAAGGACTAACGAGGTCTTACCTTTTAACGTGTGTTTCCATTATTTTCATCATAAGCATCAAATACATTTCAAACCATCAAAAACCGCATAGGAGCTGACGCCTAGTTCTGCCGCCATCCCATGCACCGTTTGTGATGGGTAAGTCTCCACTACGGTCCTTAAATCCTCGTCCTGGAATAGGTACTGCAGTTCGACTACTTTGGGACTCATTTTCGAGCCTAAAACTCTGGAAAGAAATTTTGCAAACCAACGTCGAACACTGTGTTCATTAACACTATAATTGCCAAACGCCTGGTTAGTTTTTTTTGGCTATTTCGGCAGCGTTTTGGTTCAATATGAATTTGTAGAGAAAAATTGGCCAAAAATCGCCACATCGTATCAGTGGCGGCGCAAGAGCTAAATTCATTTCGCGAGGATTACATCCTTCTTTAACTATGTCAATATCATTTTCATTGATATTGACTTATATTTAAAAAATATTATAATAGTATCTTATAAGTGGAAATAATGAAGACGTTGAATATTATTATCATTTTTCAACCCCAGTTTGCGCAGGTCAGGCTCTATCTCCCGAAGCTCCAATACATTCAGGAAGGCGTGCCAGCAATATAAGCATTATCCCTACACCGTGTGGTAAGTGATCATTGGGTCCGAGAATCGTGTGCCCTGAGTAAGCGTAGTGAGCCCAGAATGACATCCTTCTGCATTTGTCCGGCTAAAATGTCTGCCCTCTGCCTATTATTATTATCATTATTAATATAGTATTCCATTAGTACATTATAGTACTCCACTTTGAAGTGAAGATATTAAATTTCCTTCAAGCAAAAACAACGCAGTTTCTGCGTTGGAAACAACTCGAGCACCAACTCAGGCACTGCGACCGTTACCACATTGCCTCAGATAATGTCTACCGCAGTAGTAGAAAACGTCAGGTATAACCTGCAGACCACGGCCAAAGAACCGGAAAATAGGTTTCACACAGATATCTCCGGCAGTGAAAGTTTACATTCTTTGATCAATACTTTCTTAGTTTTCAATATATACTTTTCAAGTCTAATTTTCTTCAAGACTAATACATTGACACTTTTTCAGCAATAGGATATCGCCCATTACTAAACATACCGGACCACTTAACTTTGAAAGCCACGGCGGTTCGAGTACCCTCCCGGAACAGTATGGCACTGTACAACTTCGGTAAAGTTCAAGCAAACTACATAGTCTCTTACAAACAACCCATCAGAGTAATTCCCCTGCGAGGTGCCATAATGCCGAATCAAACCAGCGAGCTAAAAGTAATCTGTACTCCTGTCGAACCTTCCACTCCCGTGGAAAGCGAGTTCGTTTTCACGTACGACGATATCACACTGAGGATTCCCGTGGAGTGCGAGATCGTCGAAGCCGATATTCACTTGGACTCTAACACGGTGTTTTTCGGGGAAGTTTACATGGGCCTAGAGACCCACAAAACGGTAACCGTGTATAACAAGAGCGAGTTTTCTCTGGATTTCCGATGGAAATCTTACAAAAGCGAAGCCGTGGATATGCTCGAGAAGTCGAAGCTGCTTCAAGCCATGGAGGATATGACTGAGATGGAGAAGAAAAAATACGCGAGGCTTGAGTACATGAACATTATCGATGCTGAAGGACACTCGAATATTCTCGATAAGCACCTCGAGGACGAAAGTGAATTGACGGAAGATCCGTTTATATTCAAGTCTAGCGTATTTAATATTCTGCCGGTGGTATGGTTTTTCCTACTTCATGAGATATAGATGGTGTTCATAAATGTAAATAGTTAAGAGAGTGATTCTAAGAAATATTTTGAGAAGAATACCCCTCTAAATTCTGAGAAGAACACTCCGATGAATTCTTATTCTAAAAAGCTTTATTAATTATACCGGGGGTCGCTGGAATTCCTCTTTTCCTCTCGGGAATGTATAGATGGGGTCAAAATATCACCAGTACTTCATATAACTTTTGTTCCTAAAATCCTTTGTTATCAAGTTAGGGGCCCTCAAAGTTACAAGTGAATTTCAAGTAATATTCAAAACCAAGCAAATTTTGGTGATGGACTAAACAAATGAATTGCTTCCATGAGCTTTCATACAGGAGTCAGTTGTTTGGCTACAAAGTGAGGAACGGACTACCTTCGATGGTCCAGACCCCAAAACTTTGAAATAACAGATATTTTTCAATATTTTGCAACAAAATCAGGTTACTTAGACGATCGGAGCAACGATTTTTGATGAAAATTCACTTTTGTTCGACGACAACCAACCTGAGGTGATATTTTGACTCTATATTATCGAGAGGAAAAAAGGAAGTCCAAAGACACCCTGTACAACAAGGTGCCGAACTCTCAATATTTTTTTAAATTTCATTTTACCCCTTCTATATTTCTGATGCTATCAAGTTCAAAGTTGGTATATATTCATATGATTTAAATTCCCACGAAATGACCTAAAAAGTGATGGAATTTTTTTATAGGGTGTTACCTTTTTCGGGTCCTGAGTCTTTCGACCCGGCCATGGCTACTTTTTCTGCTGCGTTAAAACATTCTCATCTCTTGTTCTGTTTCGGTGTTTGGCGTACTCGTAACATTTCAAATGTTGTAACGTTACCAATTTATGTGAGAAATCGGCACAAAAATAATGTAAACTATTTCAATGATTTCATAATAGCCCAGTCAATGATTTTGGCTCTATTTACCCTCTAATTCAAATTTGACAATGTACCAAGGTTTGCTTTTATCCTGGGAATAGTTGACATCCCTTCTCGAGTTTGAAAAATATTTTTCTGAAAATAAGTCCAGTGATGATAGTTTAACTAATTTTAAGGGAATAAGAAATAGTTAAATATGTGTTTATCCTACTTTTATCAATATACATTCCTTCTATATGAACTTGTGTCTGAAAATGCTTCGTTTCGGAGATACGGGGTGTTGAAATTGAATTTTTTTGTTCGCTTTTTGAAAATAACTCTTGCAAAAAATAAGTTATTTGCACTAAAATCGGTAACCGGGGTTTTTTTGATGTGTAAAATCATAATTTCGTATTAATTTTCATGTAACATCTAGAGGGCACTGCTTACGCTGTCATTATGTATTTCAAATTGCCCTAACTTTTTTGACAGTAAACTTTTGGTACTTTTTATGAAAAAACCTAATTCCCACACCTTTTTCAAGTAAAAAAGTTACACCTCTTCATCAACGCTGGAGGTGCTCTTTTTGGAGATATTTACAATTTTCTATATTGATGCATATTACTTTATAGCCAAATTTGATTTCAATAATTTTTGTCACTCTCCGCTTGCAAATTAAGTTAATTGAATCGAGTAGGCTATGAAAGTTTGTTTATAAAAATAGAAGTTGGCTGTTACATTTTTAACTATTAATTGACCGAATTTGCTCAATGGCTTCAAAGAACAACAAATTATCACGAACAACATCCGCAAATTTTATCGAAAATCTTCTTCACAGATGAGGCTAATTTTTCAAGAAATGGTATCATGAACTTCCATATCAACCACATCTGGGCGGAAGATAAACCACATACGATAACGTAAACTCATTTCCAATACAGATTCTCTTTTATTGTATGGGTAGGCATAATTGGGGATTATTTAATTGGGCTCTATTTTCTCCCCTTACGTTTGAATGGAGATGCCTCCATTTTTTGGAACACGAGCTTCCCCAACTTATGGAAGATTTTCCCATTGGTCTCCGAAATCACTCTTGGTTTATGCACGATGGAGCTCCTGCTCATTTTAGTGTGATAGCAAGAAATTTTTCAGACGTAGCATATCCCCAACGATGGATAGAAAGAGGAGGCACTGAGAATTGGCCCACGAGGTCACCGGACTTCAATCCCGTCGATTTTTTCCTTTGGGGACACCAAAAATCACTAGATTATGCTAGCCCCATTGGAAACGAGGAAATGTTGAGGGATCGCATCATAGCTTGCTGCGAAACGATAAGAAACACTCCGGAAATTTTTCAACGGGTGCGGAATTCTTTAATGAGGAGAGCAGAAGCTTGTATTACTGTTGGGGGTCGTCACTTTGAACAGTTGTTGTAATAGTTGTTTCGTTCAATTTTTATATGTTTATTTTCCTAATGAATAACATAGTACTTCTCCGAATTGTTTTTTTCACAAACTCCGAAATGTAGCACTTTCTAATTGAATAATGAAACCTGACAATTTTTTTTTATTTGGATTGAATAAGCAGTTCGATAATGCTCAGTTTTGAAGAAGTCTGTACGGGTATACTGCGTATAAAGTTTGATGAAAATAACTAAAATTGCAAAAAACTTATGACAAAAACCTACCATGTATTGAAAAATTTCAACAACCTGTATTTCGAAAACGAATCATCCTTCGTTAAACATTTTTTAGGAAAAAGTTTTTGTAATGTTCTCAGCAACTTCACTTAACGCCCTAGGAGTTAAGTAATATACTTCGATATAGAAAATTGTAAATAAATGATCACTTCCAGCGTTGTTGAGGAGGTGTACCTTTTTTACTTGAAAAAGGTGTGGGAATTAGTTTTTTTCTTGAAAAGTACCAAAAGTTTCCTGTCAAAAAAGTTTGGGCAATTTGAAATAAATAATGACAGCGTACGCAGCGCCCTCTAGATGTTACATGAGAATCAATACAAAAAAACCCGGTTACCGAATTTCGTGCAAATAACTTATTTTTTGCAAGAGTTATTTAAAAAAAGCTAACAAAAACATTCAATTTCGACATCTCGTATCTCCGAAACGAAGCACTTTCAGACACAAGTTCATATAGACTTTTTTTCTTAAAATTGTCTCAGAAATACGTCACTTGAATATTTTAATGTACTTATGTTACACCCTGTATATTATAGATGTATCATCATCAAAAATTTTCATTTCTACATGCAAATCTGAATTGGTTGAAAAATCCATGTAGAGAAGAAACAGAATTGGACTGAGAATAGATCTCTGAGAAGCGTCATTTATAATACTCTCGGTGTTTTTTTTCAAACATGAAAGCATAATTTTCTTCGATCGTCTTATGTTTGTCTAATTGAGACACTATTATTAGTTATCGAGAAGTGTATTACGAAATACATTTGATATGATAATGAAACCAATAAAAATTGGCTGAATTTAATTTTTAATCGAACAAAAAAAAAATACAAACGAAAAATAGTGCATAATAAAATGATCACTGAATCTGAAATCTAGAAGAAGATTATTGTTGCTCCTTTAACAATGCTCACATATGCTCAATGGCATTATGTCGGGCGAACTAGCTGGCCACGGTAATCTCTGAATATCCTCAATCCCTAGCATTGTTATCCTTCAAAATGAAATTGGCTCCAATTTCATTTTTGGAGAAGATATATGAAGGGTTAAATAACGTTTCGAACATATTTATCCCATGTAATTGTGTCTGGAATGGGAAGAGGCTGCATTTGACGATCAAGCATTATTTCTCCCCAAAACATTGCTGATGGTATACATTCGTATGGAACGACTTCTCTGGCAAAAGATAGTCTTTCTTGTTGCCCTGGCCCCTTCCGAACTTTGTGTCGCCGACTATCATTCACTAAACCAAATCTGGTTTCGTCAAGGACATTTCGCCACTGAGCTAAAGCCCGTCTATGTGTTCCTGTGTCCACTGTAGACGAGCGGCTGTGTCTGGGAATTAACCTGGGTTCTCTTAAGGGCTCCCTGGCTTGTGATATTGGAAATGAATCGACCAAACATTCTTCTCAAACGAGTTCGGACAGTTGGGCCTGTTATGGTTCGATTCCGACGTACATATCCTGCTAGATACCGATCTTCTATTGCATTAGTTACCCTAGAACGGCCAGATCCACGTCTCCAGTCAACACTGTTAGTTTCCTGGTGCAAATGCACTATTCTGATAATTGAAACGCGGGGAATTTTTAGTCTATCTGCAATTTGATGATTCAGCAGACCCTCATCATGCATAGTCACTATTGAGTTATATGAAGATGGAGACGTAGAAATCCACTACCTTTCGTTTCCAAAAATTAGTCTCTGCTTAAATTATTCCTCTTTATTTTTTTATTAAATGAATATTACTCTCCATGAGATTTGTATATAATTTATATACATTTATCAACATTAATGAGAACTTTTCCTATTTCAAACTCTATTAGATGCGTAATATACCAAGTTTCTGTTTTCATTAGGAGGGAAGAATCGTTCCAAATCAATCTTTGGATTTCACGATAATATTCCGTCCACAAAATAATGAATATTACACTAGCATCGCCTATTTGGACATAACAGGAAGAATAGAACGTCTACCCGTTAGCCTAGCTGGAGGCGGCAAAGGCCCTGAAGTAATTTTCAACGTTACCACTTTAAATATCTCAGATATTTTTCTTCAAGCCACCCATGAATATCAGATAGTAGTCAGGAACAATGGTGAGCAATATTTTAATCTATAATGATTGCTAATAGTTATTCAGACTATATTCCGAGATTTTCACCAAACAGTTTAAAAAACAACAATACTATACCATGAATTTGAATATTTGCTACAGTTTTTGATATGTCTACGCATAAAAATGAACCCTTTTTTTGTACAATCAATCAATTTTGTAATAAATTGATGGATGTAACCGTTACTACGTGGTAGGAAATCATAATGCCTTTGTCGGCTAACAATCTAGCTAGGGAAATTGATATAATTACACAGATAGGTCATAATAATGGTTTCAACGCAGATACAATCCAGAGGTTAGTCAGGAAACAAAGCCGGAAATTCACTTACAGATTAATATACCCTCAGGTCAAACAACCAGAAATCAAAAAATGGGTAACGCTAACATATTTTGGAAAAAGAACAGGGATATTTGCGGGTTTCTTCAGAAAAAACAATGTGGAAGTGGCATTCAGACCACATACCTGGTTATCTGATTTCCTTTTCAATACCAAAGATGAGGTGGACAAGTTGGAGAAATCTGGAGTTTATAAGCTTAAGTGTCAGGAGTGTAATAGTGTTTATGTGGGACAATGTGGCCGAAATTTCCAAAAACGGTATGCTGAACATGAAAGGTCCTTCAGACTAGGAAAAAATGATTCGACATTTTCAAACTATTCCTTGGCATGTAACCACAAGTTTCCGAATCTGAATGATACGGAAATTTTGCATTATGCAAGGAAGGGTTACAAACTCAATTATTTAGAATCCTTGAAAATTCACAAGCATAAACATTGCGGGTGCAACCTGTTGAATCAAATCGATTTAGTTTACTCGCCGGTTTTTAAATTGGCAGATCCGCATTGTGAACTGTAAATACAGGTACTTAATCAAGCCAAGTACCTCTATTAGTACCTACAAGGGTGGTATATAATGGCTAATGTAATGAATCTTTGTTAGTTTATTGTATAAGTTTGAAAATGTCCGTATAGGACGAAACTGCAGTAGACGTATCGAGTTTTGTGAAAGTCTCACTGAACGGATCAACTTGAATCAGAATTTCTTATATAAAATTTGTTTTTCGAATGAATGTACATTTAGTTTGAATGAAGAGGAAAATCGGCAAAATTGTCGATATTGGAGTGATACGAATCCTCATTTATACGGTCAAGTTCATACCCAACGACTTCAAAAACTGAATGTTTGGGCAGAAATTTTAGGTAACCACATCATAGGACCTTTTTTATCGATGATAATTTGACTAGTGATGAATATCTGGATATGTTGGAGAATCGAATAATGTCGCGCATCAGTAGGGCAAAGGAGGATATAAATTTATTCGAAAACGAAATAGTTTCTCAGCAGGATGGTTCACCTTCTTCACCTTATCCTGCTCCAGTGCGACAATTTCTGGATGATAATTTTCCTGGTCGCGGGATTGGCAGAAGACGTCCAACAGAATGGCTACCAAGGTCTCCGGATCTCACTCCTGTAGATTTCTTTCTATGAGGTCATTTGAAGTCTGAAGTGTATGAGATAGAATCAACAACATTAGAGGATTTGAGAGAGAATATCATGAGGCGTTGCAGAGGAATAACTCCCGAGATTCTCAACCATGTGAGGGCGGCAATGGAAGCTCGTTTGTACCAATGTGTGGAAGTTGGTGGAAACGATTTTGAACATTTATTATACAAATTTTTTTTCTTCTCATTGTCCAGTGATCAGATTTCGATTCAAGAAATAATAAAACACCTTTTTTCTGATTTATTGCTTCCATATTTGTCCCTAGAACGAATATTTCAAAATGTGGTTTCCTGTATAATTTTTGACCTGTTTTTTTATTTTTCCTGCAAATCGTTGTTTATGGGGTCTATGAAGATCTATTGTAAATTAACACAGGCCTATAATAATTTGCTTGTCTAGAATGTTAAAATTGTGTTTGGAAAATAAAACAAATGAATGATTTGAGTCTTGTTCAATAAATAATTCATGATGTAATTTTTATTGGACTTATCTTCATCTGTATTTGTACCAGTGGCGTAGCTACTTTTGGCACCCGGTGTCTTTCATATTTAAAATATTGACCAAATAATAAAATACAATAAAATCAAAGACACAGAAAAAATATTTTCATTTTACAATTAAAATCTTTTTTTTCTAGCTTTGAAAGCTGCAAACTCCATAAAAATTTATATTTTGCAGTGCCTCGTGTTCGATGGCTAATATACCAAGATTGCTAAGCCACGATTAGGTCATTGTTGCACGCAAATAGTTTTTTAATAATTTTAGTTTACTGAAACTACTCTAACATGAAGTTACGATTACGCAAACCGTCATGAACAATTTCAATGCAATGAGAAGATTCTGTAAAATACCATTCTACAATAAACTTTAAAAAATCTAGAGATACCCAATCAAAAACTGCAACTTTCAAGTTTATTCGCAGATTTGGTATCTCCAAAAGTAATTCTGTTTCTTAGACATAATCATGAAAATCAGTAAATGGGACGGGAATCCCACACGATAGCGTCGTGGGGAAACCCCTTATTAAACATAGCGCTTAGCTAGTGCTTGTGGAGGAATCCTCGAAAAAGACAGCTGTGCTAGCAATTTTTTTTGAATGTTTGTGTTTGGTTCTTGAAGTTGAGTCACCAGGCTGGTATCAACCCCCCCTCCCCTCCGCCCCCCTTCCTACGCCACTGATCGGAAAATTTTTAAGGCACGATTTTTTCAGTAAATATTTTATCATCAGAAAATTGAATATTTTTAGGGCACATACCAGCTACGGTGGTTTTCAAAGAGAAAAAGACTGATTTTGGCGGTACTATAAAATGCCTACCCAGAAAACATTACTTGAAAAGTTTCGAAAATTGCAAATCGTTCGTCATCAGTTTTACCTCATCTGTGCAAGGACATTTCGTTGAAAAAATTCAATTCGTCATTGAAGAATCCAAAGAAATAATTGGTGTACTCCTAGTGTAAGTACATAATATATTTTATATGTTTTATATTTGAACTTTATACCTGAAATACCCTTTATAGGGTATTTCAAATTCGATCGTCACCATTGGGATCTCGGAAACTATGAGATATACGAAAATGGTTAAATTGGAGGAAAGTTGCACTTACCTAGTTCCGTCACGCTGGAACCTGCTTTGAAAAAAAATCTACTTTTTTTAGCCTACTTTATTTACAAACGGTTCTTATAAATGTAGTAATGTTAATTTTTTTGTAGTCTTATCGGTTACTGAGAAAGCACTATTGATATTTAAAATACGAAATATACTTAATAATGCGCTAAAAAGTTTTGGAATAGGTTCTACATTGATTGCAGTTTATTGTAGTAACAACACAATATTGATTTATTTTACAGTCTTTCGAAGTATAGCAAAAAACTACTACAACAAGACTACAAATCATAAAATAACAATTGTCCTCAAACTACAAACGATGAAGTTGATTGTAACTGAAATTAGATGTTTGTAGTTAACATAATTCTTTTCTGATGTGTTTAATGGTACATTTTTGGGTACTTTCATCAATATGGCTTCCTGGAGACCTTTTGAAACAAATGATAACATTACGTGTGAGGAATCTGTGTCAATCGACATGTTTAACTTCAGCGAGTAATTTTAAATATTCATGAATGCTTGAAGAAGGAAAACTGTCACACTTCACAGAATGCTGTTGTGAATAGAATATGCGAGTTAACGAAACTATCTCGTTCGACAGTTCTTCGAGTCATTAAAATAGGGGATGTCATTGTCCATGCAATGAAACGAAAACAAAGGAATACAAAATTGGCAAACGTTGATGGTGCTACAAAAGATGTGATTCGGCGAACAATTTATGGTATATACCAAAAAATGAAGTACCAACCTTGGAAATGATTTGTTATGAACTACTAGACTATCACGATTACAATTACAAATCTTTAGAAACTCTATGAGGTGTCTTATTGTCTTGTGGTTTCAAATATAAAAAATTGAACAATCGGATGGTCATAATGGAATCGACACGCATTGTTCAACTCCGACAAGAATATTTGAGGCGAATGAAAAGCTACCGAGAATCCAGTGGACATATAATCTACCTCGACGAAACTTGGTTTGATATCCATTATGTTGTCAAATATGGCTGGGTAGACGAAACCAAGTATTGTGCTTTGAACACAGCTTTTTCAAGGGGAAAACGTGTTATAATTTTGCATGCCGGGAATGAAAGTGGTTTCGTACCTAACACTTTGCTTCTGTCGGCCAAAAATATAAAAGATTCGTCGGCTGATTACCACGAAGATATGACTGCGGCTTTATTCGAAACCTGGTTCGGTGAGCAGTTTCTCCCAAATATTCCTCCAAACTCGGTTATTGTTATGGATAACGCTTCGTATCATTCTCAGTTATTGACATAATACCAAACAATAACACAAAAAAGCAGATATTGTTGATTTCATGCGAAATCATGACATGGAAATACCCAAAAAGATTCTAACGAAAAAGGTATTACTGGCGACCATAAAACAACGTAATTTCAAACAAGAGTATATTATTGATACGATGTGTGAAACACGTGGTAATATTCTCTTACGTTTACCTTCATACTATTGTGTGTTCAATGCAATTGAAATGGTTTGGGCCACAATGAAAGAAAACTTGCGGAAATGTAATCAGTCACCGACTTTGAATGTTGTAGTGCTTGACAATATAAGGCGAGTGGTGAATGAAGTAGGTAATAGTGATGTGTGGAAGAACTGTGTGTCCCACGTTATGAAAGAAGAGAACAAATATAAATCCGATCGTTATTCAACCCGATGATGATTCCACCTCATTCGAAAATAGCGAAGAATTTTGATTTTTTTAGCAATTTTGTTGGCCTCTATTATTTTGTAAATATATGTTTAATGAGAATTCGGTGTGATTATTTGTTAGTCCACTGTATTTTAGAGTTTTCAACTCGGAAATCAACTACCTTAAATTTCGAAGTTATTCATAATTACCCATGGTGGACAAATTTAGTTGAGATAACTTTTTCATGGGGTGATCAATTGCTATGATTGTAAGAATAAGTAACTGAAAAACTTCCACTGAAAAATAATACGGCGACGCCTATGTCGAGGTGGAAATTCCTTCTCTGTGCTGTTCTAATTGGTTTTGGAAATGCTATATAGCATTTGTTGTTCAAATTTGAAACATCTGTAAAAAATTTATTTTCAACTGAAGCATACTGATATAATCCAACGCCATTCATGTTTTTAGCCAGAGGTTTTACAGCCAGTTTTCAAGTATGCCCACTCATTTATCCGACGATTTCTTCCTTATACAAGGCATTGGACAAATTCGGATATGCAGTTTGTTACCTCGTTCACGGGTAGATGAGGCGATGACAAACGTGCTGTGTGTCGTTCGCTTCAGCCTTGTTCGAGGCATGATACTCTGAAAGAATTCGATTTTCGATTGTGGGAAATCATCGACTTTATGTTGATGATGGACACTACCTTGCACTGATGAGTGGCCAAACAGTCCGAAACCGGTCGGCAAGTGTGTTCCAAAAATTGAAAATCGATTCCGGCAGTTGTTTCGCCAACAGCATATGCAGCAATAACTTCAATGAAGAATCCTGCACTAACATCCGTCGGATATAATCCAACGCCCTTCGTGGTATTAGCCAGGGGAGTAGTTGTTTTCTGATAGGTGTCAATCCATTAACCAACGGCGTAGGTGAGTTGAGACCGGCCTGAACGAATTGTTCTTTTAGATAATTTGATTTACAGCCTTGATGAGTTTCCGATTCAGATTTTTGAAGAGCATTGTTCTATTCTTCTGGAAGAATCTTTGGGAATAAATTTGTAACATCGAACGAAACCAGTTTGGAATTATGGAGATGTTTGTTTGAAGGTGATTGACAATGTTTCATGATGAATTTCACTAGTTCGGATTTCCATTGCCTACTATATAAAATGATTTGAAATCCCTGAAACAACTAAAAAAGAAGAATTGAAAATGAATAGCTGAAAATAACAATTATATTAACCAAAATAAACCTGAAATGAAACAATAGTGAAATAAAATACAAGTAAAAATAGAACAATTGAATAAATAAAAATAAAGAAATGAAAAAAGAAAATAAAAATACAAAGTGGAGAGATTCCAAGTCACGTTAATTCACGACGTTTCGATTGTTAGTATCTACAATCGTCTTCGGGTGGTGACTGGACTGATTCCTCCGAGAGATGACTATTTATAGGTCGTTCGAGTACTTTCACTTATCCCCGCTTTCCATTTTCCGCTTCACTGGTCCCGTGGGAGATGACCGTTTTGGCGAAAGTTGTCCATTTTTCGCTTGATGATGGGTTTCCAAATGTTGCGTATTTCTACGCTGGCTTGGCTGAATACGTTGTTGGACAACATGTATGCGGCTTCCTTGAATTTTCTCCTAAACCAATGTTCCTCTCTGTGCAAGATCTCAGCTTGGGACCACTCATGGGTCCAAACATGGTCTGCTATTCCTGATTTGCTGGTTTCCCCTTGCTGTGTGTGTTTCTTGTGCTCGGCAATGCGAACATTCAATGGCCTCTTAGTTTCACCAATATAGGATTTTCCACACTCACAGGGTATCCGGTAAATGCAATTCTTGGAATCGCAGTCCGCGTTTGGTGGCTTGGTTTTCGTGAGGCTGCTACGGATAGTGTTACCGGATCTGAAGCAGGTTCTGATGTTGTACTTGGAACCAATTCTTCTTATCTTCTCCGATAATCCTCTGATGTAGGGAAGTGCAAGCACTGGTTGTGACGGCTTCTCTTCCTTGCGAGGCTCCTGCTGTCTTCTAGCCAAAGTCTTTTCTACCATCGCTTTGGAGTAGCCATTCCGTTGAAGATCATTTTTGATGATGTCTAATTCCTTCTCGAGACCTTCCTTCGTATTACAAAGCCCAAAAGCACGGTCAAATAGAGTCTTGATGATTCCTCTTTTAGTCGATTGATGGTGGTTGGATTCGTGGTTCAGATACTGTCCCGTATGAGTGGGTTTTCGGTATACAGATGTTTCCCACTTAGTGTCGGTCCTCTTCACCACAACGTCTAAGAATGGCAATTTGTTGTGGATTTCCTTCTCCATTGTGAAATTGATGGAAGGTTTCACGCTGTTGATGTGTTTCAGGAAGGCGTCTAGTTCAGTATTTCCATGGTTCCATATTATGAAGGTGTCGTCAACATATCTCAACCAGTCTGGTTTTATATAGTTTTATATAGTAGACAATGGAAGTCCGAACTAGTGAAATTCATTGGAGATGTTTTTTTGATTCCTGCCAGTTTTTGATGGAGATGAGAATTGCATGTAGTTTTTATCAGCATTTATCAGGAATTTGGAAATTTAATATGATAGTACTGTTAATAACGATATTGGTCTGATGAGATGATATTGTTTATGAAGAATAATGAAGAGTACAGTTGTGGACATGATGTATTAGTATCTGTTTTCAGGTCTGGTGAGTTAGGTAGTTTGTTGAATGTAGTTTTTTACTGAGGTTTGAAATTCATTGGTTAGATTTTCTTGTAAAATCACGGCAGAACTGGTTTCTATGAAGTCGAGTGTTTTGTTTATGTTAATGTCATTGGGAATGGCAATTACTGCGTTACCTTTGTATACTGTTGTGAATGTGATGTTGGTATTATGGTTTTTCTGTTTCATCGACTTTAGTGTTTTCTGATCGGGATTATGATTTTGTGGAAAGTAAAGACTGTTTTATATGATAGTAATATATTTACCCTTTCAGAGGAAACGTCGTTTGTCCACTTCTTGAACCGACAGTCGAGTTTATCGACTTTGGCCAAGTATCTTACGGTGAGAAATATATTGGAAAACACTAAAAATATTTGATTTTATTGTATATATTTCAGGTTTGAGTCCCGTCAAAGAGTTTACTTTGGTCAACAGTTCTCAGGTGCCGGTAGATTTCAAATTGAAGACTGCCGGAAAAAGTAAATTCACCGAATTTGAATTCGAGCCTAAAGAAGGAATCGTTGATCCATTCTCCAGTGTTGTAGCTAAAGTACGTATTTGCAGGGAAATGACATGGAAAAATGCAGCAACGAACGAACTTAATAACTGTTTTCAGTCAGACATTACAGTTTAAAGTAGACTCATAAAAAAGGATGAAACATTTGAAAAAACCTAATAATTCCGTGTGTTTTTATGATTACCGACTTAGTCCGGTCAATTTAGACTTGAAAACAGTAATGAAATAACGAAAATTGCGACAGAGCTAAATTTTGGTGAAGACCTTTATTTTATCATAAAAAATGAAAATTTGAAAGGCCCAATCTGTCCCACGAGCGCTTCAAAAGTTATTAGGGGTCAGAGGTCAAAGATTCAGGTTTTTTGAGTTTTTCTCGAAAATCATAAGTTTTCTCAAAAAAATACTTGAGACCAAAGTTGTAGATTTCAAAATTCTCTATAAAAATGGTGTCCACAGTTTTTCCTGTAAGTATCACCGTTCTTGAGATATCGCAATTGTAAAAGTCACGTTCTATGTAATATGCACACCTTTCCACATCACCTGTGAGGTAGTGTACTCGGCGCGTTTTTTAAAACGTGGTTTCCCTAGTAGGCCTATTCCACGTAATTTTTAGTCACAATACGTATTTAATCTGATTCATACTCGTCATAGTTAACTTCAACAATCATGTCCTCTGGGATTCTTCTTCGTCTCCTTCCTCTTCTTGCCGGATGTTCATAAATTGTTCAAATAATGATGTATCAGTTGTCTCATCATCAGCATCACATGAATCATCCTCTGTTGTACTCAACTCAACATTTGAACAAGAATGGCCTTGGCAATTGGTACACGCAGGTGAAAACTGTAACCCTACTTTTCTACAGCCACATTTGGCACTACAACCTTTCTTGCAATTACAAAAAATTGTTTCGAGGAGTTTTTTAGGAGCAGGGGGGAGCGAAGTTTTAATTGGTTCCAGAGTATTATTTATTAATTTCCAATTATTGAATTTTCAAGTAAGGAAGGCCTTATATGTCTCTTGTTTCTAACAAATCCCATAAGAAAACATCCAAGAAATTATAAAAAATGAAACGGCGAGTGAATAGAAAAAATAGTGTTTGGTCCTTAGTATGAAGCAATTATTACAGTTACGAGCGTAAGAATTATTCTGAAATTATGAGTTTATGAAAACGTAATGGAAAAGTAAGTCAGTTAGATTCTCCGAACTTCTCCAGAATGTAGCTCAATTTGCGAATCCCAAATGACGAGCAAATAGAGTCAGTATGTATTTTTGGACATGCGTCACCTTGAATCATTGCAGAGCCACAAACAATATGAAATTTTTGCTATAATACCTATAAAATGTGAGTCTCAAATCCTTTCACATTTTTCAGGTGTCTTTTGATACGAATGCACTAGAAACTGTAGAAGAAGACTTGATTGTTGTAATGTGGGGTGCTCGTCAACACTCCACCATAATTCCACTCACGTACGATTGTGTGTGTCCAGTCATAACATGTTCTCCCCCAAAAGTTATGATCAACTTCTGCTTTTTGAATTACGAATATAAAAGGACAATCACCTTGAAAAATATGACAAACATTTATGGATATATAACTTACACACCTTCCGAGGTAAGAGTTACATTCTATTATTTGCTGTTGGAAAATAACACTTTGTTCAGTGAATTCAAAAAATATATTCCAAATCGGTAATTTTATTGTAATAATTATCAAGTTCGACTTTATAATAGGGGAGCCCAAGCGAGGATTTCGGGATTTACTAAAGCGCAGCAGATTAATATACAGGAGGATACCTCAGGATCAGATTAGTAAAAAAAATTGATCATCAGAAATTCTCGAGCGCGTCAGATTAAGGTAGGGTGAGTTAATTACCAGCAAAGTTGTAAAAAAATAACGTCTTTTCGACATTCTCCAGCGTAGCTGATTTTTTTTTATTTTGAAGGAAATAATTCATGGATAACGAAAAATATATAACCTGACGATTTCCACAAGCCGAAATAACAAAAATTCGTCGATAAAGTTTAATGCGTGCAGCTGTGTGATACCTATATTTCCCTCTCCGAGTTTCTATTCCTCTAATCTCTATTCACTTTTTCTCTATCTATTACTCTCTCACTCCGTCCCCACTCTGAATTCTGTTGTCATGACGCCATCACAGCTGATCACAGAGACTCGTTCGTGATGAAGATGATGATTAATTTAACAATTAATTGATGGATGTAACCATTACTACGTGGTAGGAAATCATAGTTTGAAAATGTCCTTATAGGATGAAATTGCAATAACGTTAGTTACAAATAAAAGTGGTAATAAATATAGAAAGTTTCATTTCTCTTTTCTTCATTAATTAATCAATTGATTCCAAAAAATTAAATTTTTTTGAGCATTAAAAAAATATTTTCTTATTCTGCTAAAAGTATTCTACTTAAAAAACATGCAATCATTTATTTGCATTCTATTTCCTGAGCTTTCCAATTAATCAAGTTCAATGAATTGAAAAAATTAAAAAAAATTATTGTTTTTGTCAGATTAAAGGAATCCCTCTATATAATCGTCAGATCATGAGACAGCACGTCTAAAACATAAAGATGATCCAAATATATCCTTATCTGACGCGCTTGAGTATTTCAGAATGGCGAATTTTTTTTGTACATTAAAATAATGGCCGCGAGTTTGCGTCAGATCGAAATCGTCAGATTATTGAATGAGAGCTTTTTTTTGTTGCACGTAACACCCCCTTAGAAAATCTGACGCGCTCGATTAATTTTTTTTCTTTTCACTTTTAACCCTTACGTACAACCACCATCATCATACAAACGATCAGATTAACATACCAACGTTATTAAAAATACGTAGGACATTGATGGTATCAATATCTGACGCGCTCGAGTATGTCCATGCACCAGTATTTTTTTACATATATAAAAATCTATAGCCGCTTCCCCCACCAATGAAACGGTATATATCATATAACATTTTTTGCTTCTTATCGTCTAAGCTTTGCAACCTAATATGTCTCAATGACGCTCGAGTAAATCCCCATTTTGCATCGTGGGCTCCCGTGCTATTAATTTAATTCATTTATTCAAGGTATGTTGAGAATTTAATAATTTTTTATGTATTTTTCGAAAAATAATCATTATATTTTGATTTTTTCATAAAGTAACGGGAGATTTTTTGCTATTTGGTTTTTCAGTGGAATTTTTTAGGGACATGCATAATAGTGTTACGTTTTCCCCATGGGTTCAACAATAATTGACTACACTGAATAATCAAACTTGACTTTATTTCACTTCAAACACAACAAACACTTCAACTAAAAATTTCAACTATTATTTTAATGTCTATCGCCTTACTAGATCACTTCGCGTAGCGCAATGTAACGTCCACTCGACTGTGTACTTAACTGTCTCGATATGTCCGCCACCAGCGCTTAAATGTCGTAATCGAACATCGTAGAAATTTCGCCGAAGTTCTTGCTGCTTTTTGAGCGGCAGGGGACGTAGAGTATTCCCGCGCTCTTAACTACGTCACGTTTGGTTTATGGTTACCAGGGGCGCCCGGCGTTATTTTCTTTCGGGCATGATTTACAACAATATATATATATATATAATCAGAACAATTTCAAAGGTCTTGATTTTCATTTTTCACATACACAACTATACTATTTTTCAGGAACCGAAGGATATGACTTGCATTTTGAGCAAAAAGGAATCTATTGTGTGCCCTGAAGAAGAAATTGAATTCGAATTGACAATTCAGACTGATGTCTTGGGTTTACATGAATATCCACTGATGTAATTAAAAAACGTATTGTACAGATTGTAGGATCAATGGTTTTTGTTTCTTTCAACCATCCGACATATCCGTTGCTTCAATTTCAATTTCTGGTTTCAAATGCTTTTTCAAAGTAGATACACAAGCACTAAAGAATAATCTCAAAGGAACTCTAATAGTGTTAATCTAACATTTCTCATGAGAGTTTTTTTCAGGAGATGTACGTTCTTTCGAAGTTCTCGTTTGTTATATTTAGGTTTCTAATCAGGAAAACTCATTTTTGATTATAATCTGTATTATAATTATTATTATTGTATTACTATCTGAAATACGAGTATTTTAACATGGTCCATCTTGAGATTTATACAGTACTGAAAGTTTTTGAGTTGTTTGAGGCTTTCAAATTTTGAAAAAGTATTGATGAAAACCGCCAAGCTAGTAAAATAGTGAACTCTCATGTCAAAACCAGATGAAAACCGCCAAGCTAGTAAAATAGTAAACTCTCATGTCATAACCAGATGCTTTGTTGAAGTTCAGTTGTTTCAGGATTCATTTCACTGGACTCCGTTTTCACGCATTGTGGATTACTGGCAATTTTGTCGATTCTAACGTGGGTTTCATGTAAACTATGAGGCTATTAGTTAAAAATAGATCTAAAGTATTTTCAAACTCTAATTCTCTTTGTGAATTTTCAAGGTAGGTACTCAAAATATATTAAAGAAAAAAGTAATACGAATCATGAAAATATAAAACAACAAAAATTAATTGGCGCCTCGGGGTGACTTCATTGAATCCAGTGGCACATTTGCTTTTTCAACTGCATGTAAACCCAGAAAAACCTGCAGCACCACATCATCTGAAGATCTTGATCTGCCAATGTCCTCTCTTTCATAAAGACAAAATGTAGGATGTCCTCAGAGGCTCCAATAAATTCAAGACATTTGCTTTTTCAGCTGCAGGAAAACCCGGAAAAACCTACAACACCACATCATCTGAAGATATTGATCTGCCAATGTCCTCTATTTCATAAAACAAAATGTAGGATGTCTCCAGAGGTTCCAATAAGTTCAAGACATCGCTAGAACACTTAGTGACACGACTATCATCAAACTTAAACCAGTCCATTTCATCTTTGACCAATGCGTAATAATGACCAGATTCAACGCCAGAACTACAGTGAACAATGACTGCATAAGGATTATAAGTGGTCTGCTAGATTTGAGTGTTCATCTATTTCGAACCTTCGTGATAGTTTGGTGCTTCCGTCAGAGGTTAAGTAATGTTTGAAGATCATCAGTGTTCTGTCTGTAGAGTAGGGAGAGTGAGTGTAGGCCCACAGCACTTAGGCCACATGTGACCCATTGTGTATCTTTCCGAGGAGTTTTCCTCCTAGGTCATCGTCCATCCTGTCCTTTCCAGGAAGGTGGACAGGTCACTGGGAGACATCTCCTTTATATCGGCAGGTGTAGGCCAAGACTCGCCGAACACACACTTTTATTGACGATAACTCCGGACACTCGCATAGGACATGCCTGACAGTCTCATCTTCCTGTTCACACATCCTGCATAGAGGTGTGTCCACTAGCCCCATATTACGGAGGTGTTTCCTTAGTTGACAGTGGCCAGTCAGAAATCCAGTTGTTGAGTGTATATTTTTCCTGGTCATCGCCAGATACTTCTTCGGCGCCAGCTTCCCAGGGTGATCCTGGCAAGATTACATCCTTTGATTTAATCCCATCTCCTTAGGGATTGAGTATGGGTTTGACGTTTGGCTAGTTCCACAATTGTCGAAGTCATCAGACCGTAGGTGCCGCTGGGTCCTAAAATTCTTAATCCAGCCGCTTTCTTCACTTCTTCACTCCTGTCGTGCCCTTTAACCCACCTTAGGATAATTTTATTATCTACCAAGGTTTGGCTAAATCTTGGTGGCACTCTAAAACTAACCCTGAAGTAACACGTTGTCTGTTCAAGGCTAATAGGGCTTCTCTACTATCAGTGCAGATTGTTATGTTTTTGCCATTTTTGGCGATTGAATTACCAGCCAGTTCTGTTTGAACACGCTGGTATTTTTCCCATTCCCCACTGTTATCATCAGTTTTATTATTAGATTGACTGGTGCCTTAGCTATACTTGGTTTCTTATAATAGTCAATTAGTTTGGCGCATGTTTGGCAATACAGTTGATCATCACCCGTCGAAAGTTTCATTTTATACTAATAATAAGCTTTGCACGGACTGGTTATCAATCATATTAGGAAACGCTAGTTGAAGTTCCAAAAAATCACATACGTTTTTGCTACCTCTGGTACATTTACCACAAAGTGAACAAGTGAGGATTATTCTAGCAAAAGATTTACAAGCATATGACGAGATTGACTGTACGGACTCATTCAATCCAGAGCTGTCAGGAGGAGTGATTCTGCTATTTTTTTTTTGCTCACGAAGAATATTCAACAAAAACTCCAAAAATTCGGAGCAATCCTGTTGTCTTAACGAGTATCTGGTGGACTTCAAAGACACTAGGAAATCGGTTGGTGGAAAAGATGATACATTCTTACGAAACTGCAACTGCACGAACAATTGTTTTTCTTTGGAAAATAAGTAGAAAACATTCTCGTTCTCGCTCATCGTTAAAACCTCGTTCTTGGAATTCTTCGTCATGAACAACACTTGTAAAATGATATTCATGTAGTAAGTGGTTCCTAAACTATCTAATCCACTTTCTATTGCGTTCCCTTCAAAGTAGTCCTTCTGAGATCAATACAGTTGTGCCAGCATTCATTCCAATCCTCGAAGCAGTTCTGATATGCACTTTTTGGTGAGCTATTTCAGCGATTTGGTTTCTATCTTCTCAATCGTCGCAAAACGCCGTCATTTCATGGATTCTTTCAATCTAAAGAAAAGGAAAAAAACGCATGGTGCCAAATCTGGTGAATACGGTGGCTGGAGCATGATTACAATGTTTCTTCTGGACAAAAAATTACGAAAAAGCAATGAAGAGTGAACAGGTGCATCATAGAGATACAAAAGCCATGAATTGTTTTTCCGCAATACCGGACGTTTTCTTCCTATTGCTTCTCGCAATCGGCGCAGAACTTCAAGGTAATACTCCTTATTGACCGTACGACTATGTGGCAAGAAGTCTGGATGCACTACGCCACGGTGCTATACAGCTGAAACTGTGAAGATATGTTCAAGACGAATGTACCCAAATAAAAAACAAAAAAATAGTCGAATGTGTGTAGCCCGCAAAATTAGTTCCGTTTTGGACGGACATATCAGGAGGGTAGCATTATATGCATCCCCACTGAATAACCAACAGAATGCTCATCAAACCGGCAAATCGACAGATTCAGAACCTCGTTGAGAAAATCTCCCAATCCCTTGTCAACAAGGAGATTGCGATTGCTGTATTTCTTGATATTGAAGGAGCATTTGACAATGCACTACTTAAATCTATAGGATTGTCTCTGGCTAGAAAGGGTATAGAATTGACCATAACTGGCTGGATCTATGCCATGTTAGTAAACAGAACTGCAAGTGCAACTCTTCAAAGCAAGGCTATCAGGTTCAGGGTCACCAGGGGCTGCCCTCAAGGTGGAGTACTATCTCCCCTTCTGTGGTCGCTCCTGGTGGATAGTCTGCTTGATGCCCTCGACAGAAGAAAAGTTGATCTGCAAGCTTATGCAGATGACCTTGTCATCCTGGCCAGGTCAACGTCGGGAAGGGTAGCTTGTAATATCCTCCAAAGCGCGTTGGACGTTGTTCACAGTTGGTGCCTGAGGGAGCAGATGTCTGTCAACCCCAGTAAAACTGTGTTAATCCTCTTCACCAAGAGAAGGAAATTAGACCATCTAACGCCACTTCCCCTCAATGGTGTGGTCATTCCATTTGGAACGGAGGTGAAATATCTTGGCATTGCCCTTGATAAAAGAGTCACCTGGAACGCTCACTCGGAAAAAGTTTTACACTATGGACATGTCGAAGGATTTTTGGTAAAACTTGGGGTTAAGGTCCCAAACAGATCCATTGGATTTATGTGATGATTGTCAGACCAATGATCACTTATGGTGCAATTGCTTGGTGGCCGAAGGCTTTACAGAAAACGGCCCAAGCGAAGCTCTCTGGCTTACAGAGAGAGGCTTGTCTGGCTATCAGTGGTGCCATCAGTACCACACCGTCAGCGGCCATGAAGATACTTCTAGATCTGCCTCCTCTCCACATTTTTCTGGAAAGAGAGGCTAGATGGACTGCATACAGACTTGTGCACATTGCCAATTGCACAAATCAATACAATGAAGAGTGCAACAGACTGTTAGTTGACATTGGAAGTCACAGCATTCTGGAAATGACCTCTGACTTTATGCCTCCAACTGTCAACTACAAACTCCCTTATAAAGTACTATTCTTGAGTAGAGAGGACTGGATCCTACGGGAGAAGGAAATATTAAGAGCAGATAGTTGTTCGTTCAAAGATGGATCAATCCAACCTCACTCACAAGTCAATAAAAATATTCACGAACAGTCAAGCGGCGTTGGAAGCTCTTGGTTCCTACCAAGCAACGTCTAAATTGATAGCAAACTACAAAAAAAGACTCTCCTCGATAGGAAGACTAAACAGATTGTCTCTGGTCTGGATTCCTGGCCATACTGGCCTGGAAGGCAATGAAGCTGCTAACTCTCTTGCAGAGGAGGGTGCTGCAAGCGGCTTCATTGGACCAGAATCTGTCATTGGCATCGCTTTGGGCTTTGCCAAACGAACACTAAACATCTGGATGGCAAGAAGAGTTATGGACTTCTGGCAGAATCTTCCAGGATTGGCTCACTTCAAGGCGTTCATTCACCCTTCGAAGCTTGACTCCAAACAGTTGTTGGACTACAGTAGGGATGAACTACGATGTCTAACAGGCCTTCTCACAGGTCACTGTCATTTGAATCATCACATGCAGAGACTTGGACTGTCAGAAGACAGTGTGTGTCGCCTCTGTCTGGAATATGATGAAACAGCAGAGCATATACTTTGTGCCTTTCCCGCTGGGGACCGAAACACGCGTTTAGTGTAGAAGATCATACGATACTGTTTGAAGATGTGAAACTACTTGCATCCGATCATGGATACCACAGTCGACTTGTTCGGGAAGCCATATAAATCCATAAATATACAGAAAACTACAACAGAAAAGAGGAGGCGATAAAATTTAACCGGATTTGGAATCCCATACTGAAAGATGCTGAGGTGGCAGCAGTGCAACGCAATGTAACAGGTAATAACATTTCGGCCAATAACAACGCACCAACTAGAAAGGCGGGCTACCTGTGTCAACATAAATACAGCTTACCTACTAACTAGAAATCACGAGTCATCGGTGAACCATCAGGATGAATAGACCTCTGAAATGTTAGGATACAGTTCCAAACCACGACGGCCTTCAATCCCTAACGAAGATCGTAACACTGAAAATCTTGGCCGCGAAAGCCTCAATCAATTTATTCACCTTAGTTTTTGAACAAACCTTGTATATGTGCGGTGTTGCTGCTTATTGTTAAAAGCCGGGGCCTACAATGGCAGTGAAATATGAAAATTTTAGCACTGGGATGGCAGAACAATCGATAATATTTGCAGGGGCCTTGCCCTGTATTTTGTGTGACATCAAAGTTTTGAAATTATATTGTTTTATGCCATTAGATATTATGTCTAAATTGTAAATGGAAGTCTCATACAGGATAAAAAAAATGGACGGTTTTAATTGTAACATTAACAATGAATTCCTAAAACGCCAGTACGTGAGGGTTAATGCCCTCAATTTTATTTTTATTTGTTACATATCTGTTTTTTGCCTTTGACATTAATTTGTTTTCATTTTCATTACTTTCGAATTGCCACAATATCTTTTTTATTTGTTTTGTTGGTCTCTAATAATAGTGAAAATTTAAAGACATTTTCTAATGTCAGTCGCTCAGTTTCATTTAGTAAATGGATGCGAGAAAAACAACAATTGATCCTACACTGCTAAGAAAATAGTACAAATGATGTAATTACAGATTCACATTGAGCGGTAATGATCCGCAGGCGATTTGCACAATTATTTGTAATGGCCAAGGTCCTGTGGTTTCCTACGATCCAGATGAAATTCAGTTTGGGAAAATTGAACTGCTCCATCAAGTTTCAACGAAAGTGACTTTGATCAATGATTCACCCATATGGGCTGACATGAATATCTCAAAGGTAAATTAATTAGTTCTTATCAACATAGTGACCATATAACTGAATAACTTCAATATTTGAAACTGAGTAAGAAGAATTGAAGCTGTTTATTATAAAATATTCAATCGGAATGAAAGATAAAGGTCACATTTCAGTTTTCTGAGTGGAATGTAATTAAATTAAATGTTCAACTCAACAAGGGAATCTTACCAACCAAACGGTTTTAACGCATTGCTGCCAACCATACCGCTGAGGATGCCCGTTGCAGTTGTGAGCAAAACGTTATGAATCAATCTCTTCGTTAGACGAAAGTTATCTAGCCCGGATAATCATAATTATACTAATAATAATGATAACAATAATTCAAAACTATAACTTATCTAAGAAGAAAAAAAAATATATATATATAAACTAGACCTAAAATTGAAAAAAGATGATTGAATATACTTTGAGAGTCTGATGATAAACAAGAATAATTATTATCAATATGGTACATATAAGCGTGTAATAATGATTATAATAATAATAAAAATAATAATAATATCGAATCTTAAAATCATACCGGCTTGCCGCACTTTGGCAGAAATCTTAGCCGCACAGATGCAGAAGACTGTCATTCTTGGCTCACTGCGCTTGCTAAGAGCACATGATTCTCGGACCCAATGATCACTTACCCCACGGTGTGGGGAGTTGTCATTAGTTGATAATGCTGGCGCGCCCTCCCGAATGTATCGGGGCTTCGGGGATAGGGCCTGACCAGCGCAAACTACGGTTGATAATATAATAATATAACGCAGGACTCATTACAATATAAGTGTGACCTCTCTATGCCCTGGATCGATTACCGCAAGGCATTTGATACAACATAGCATAAGCTCATCTCCCGTTTGCTCAGATGCCTTGCGGTACACGACAAAATAGTGAGATGTATTGAACAACTGATACCACTCCGGCCAACTCGCTTCACCATAATATCTGGTCAAGCCAGAGTCCAAACAGGGTGGGTCACTTTCAAAAGGGGTGTATTTCAGGGCGATTCCCTCAGTTCCCTTCTCTTGTGGATCTCACTATTGTCATTATCCGTAGCCTGTAAAGTCGTCTATATGGCAGATTTCGAAGATCCAATGTAACAAAATTTTGAATGTTAATAATCGTACTCTAGATCTCGTTCTAACAAAAATTGTTTGTAATGTTCGTAGGGATATGGATCCACTTGTAAACGAGGACAAACATCACCCTTCCATACAAATAGATTTGATAGCCTCACATAGTCGTGATCGTTTTAATAACCTCTCTCATTCTTGTGACATATCAAAAAATCATAATTTCAGAAAAGCCAATTTTCCTATGATGTATCAGCTTGTTGCCAATGAAGATTGGTCTCGTGTTTTAGAACAAACAGACGTAAACACTGCATGTCATAATTTGAACAATATTCTGTATAACATTTTCGACGTCACTGTTCCCCTAAAATCTAATCGTATCCGTAGATATCCGCACTGGTTCACATCAACTATCATAAAAAATATTCGAAAGAAAGAGCGGGCCCACAAAAACTTAAAAAAAGTATAATACATCTTTTTATCGAGAACAATTTATCTCGCTAAGAGCTGAAGTCAAGCTACTAATTAATGAAGCTTATAAAAACTTCATTGTTGAGAGTGAAAACAATATACACGGAAATCCAAGTACTTTTTGGAATTTTATTAAGAGTAAAAAATGCAATTCTAGAATTCCCGGCATTATGAAGGATGACAATAACTCTTATTCCAAGCCTCAGGAAATCGTCGACGCTTTTGCGCTAGCATACCACACAGGGATATCTCCCTGTGTGGTATGCTAGATAACTTTCCAAACAATTTTCCGGGTATAAATATCGAACATATTAATGAGGTAGATATTAATAATATCTATCTCATTAATATAAACACTAAGAAAACTAGTTGTTGGACCGGACCACATACCCAGTTTTCTAGTAAAAGATTGTATCCACCCTTTATTGAGCCCTTTGCTTCACATCTTCAACCTTTCACTGAAAACATCTACGTTTCCGGAGATTTGGAAAACTCATCAGAGTATGTCCTATCTTGAAGAAAGGGGACTACAGGTCTACTTCTATATCAAGCAATTTCTCGAAACTTTTCGAAATAATTCTATACGGTTATATCTATAACTCGATCAGAAATATAATATCGGACTATCAACATGGGTTCGTGGAACAAAAGTCATGTGTGACCAATCTTGCATGCCTTTCACATCATGTTTCAGATGCTTTAGACCAAAAGCAACAAGTTGACGTAGTTTATACGGACATGCAAAAAGCGTTTGACCAAATTGATTTTTACATCCTCATTCAGCGACTATCATCGTTTGGCTTGTCTGGAAGTTTGATTGATCTTTTCACAAGCTATCTCTTTGACAGAAAGCAATACGTAGAACATGAAAGGTTTCAGTCCTCTTTGTACACACCTAACTCAGGGGTACCACAAGGCTCGAACTTGGGGCCTCTTTTATTTCTGCTTTTCATTGATCACCTGGGGAAAATGATGAACTGCCCAAAACTTCTTTACGCTGATGATCTAAAGCTATACAAAGTAATTGACAATTATGCAGACTGCTTAATTTTACAAAATGAAATCTGCTTAATTTTACAAAATGAAATCGATTTAGTATTCGACTGGTGTTCCAAGAACCATTTACGTTTGAATATATCGAAATCATTTTGTAGAAAAAAGAATATAATAGAATTTTCTTATGTTATTGGCAGCATTCCAGTTAGTCGAGTAAATGGGATGACAGATCTTGGAATCACTTTTGATTATAAATTCACTTTCACTTCCCACATAGACCAGGCTATTTCATCAGCGAATCGAATGTTGGGCTTTATTTTAATGCCTATGTGAGGTCTAAACTAGAATACGGTGTGTTAATATGGTATCCAATTTACAATTGCCATATACATCATATTGATGCTGTTCAAAATTTTTTTTTTGAAATATCTGTCTTTCAAGATCACAGGAATATATCCTCAGAGGGAAACCGACTATTCTATTCTTCTGAATCAATTTAATGTAATATCTCTGAATACACGACGACTTTATGTCACAATCTCCTTTCTTCACAAACTGCTAACAATAAGATCTCGTGTGCCCCTCTTTTACAAATGATCAACTTCCGCACCCCACGCCTTAATTCCAGACACCAAACGACATTTTACTGTGATCTTGTCAGAACAAATAATAGTTTGAAAGCACCAGTGTCAATACTTTGTAACAACTATAATTCAATATGTGCTATGTGCGATATTAATTACAGTTCTCAAAGTTTTATTTCAAAATGTATTCTCAATAGAACCTTTTAACTGTGATCACTTTTTCTTTTCGCTTCTTGTGATATATTTCTATTTCTACTTATTTTTCTTTTAGTTGTAGCAATCTTTTTTTTTTTACTTATTATACTGTTTTGCATATATTTTCATCAACACCTTTGTACATTTCCTGTAATTGGGTGAATGCCTGTTGGAATTAAAGTGCTATAAATCAATCAATCAATCATAGAGTTTGGATCCCCTTCTCTTCATGGTCTGCGATCATGAGAGAACAGGAATTGTGGGGAGTGATCGTTGGTTGATAATGCTGGCGCGCTCTTCCGAATGTTTCGGGGCTTCGGGGGATAGGGCCTGACCAACGCAAACTACGGTTAAAAAAATAATAATAATAACTCATAATATTGCACGCGAGCAATCTTCCAACAAGAAGGAAAAGCCCCTTCCTTTTAAGACAGGTTGAAAAGTCTGCAAAATACTGTAAAGTATGATGACGGACACTTCATCAGGACCAGCCGCTTTCCAATCCATTCAAATTCATCAAAGATGAACCGGATTTTGTCAGTCTAGAATCGTTTTCTGCCTTCCTGTAGCAATTATGTGCTTGTTTATTTTTTGCAATTTTTCGGTTAACGGCTGAGTTAAGGTTTAATCAGAAAACTCTATAAGCTGAAACTTATGTCTGATAATTTTAACGGAAGGTATTTCGACTATGGATTCTGAAACCACTCCTGGTTTATCATTTCAACTCAGTCCAACACCCGACTATGTTCTATATACAGTTTCACATGACTAATACTTTTTTAGGGTGACAATTCTCCTTTCACCCCTCTGACGGAAAAGCTGAGAATAGGTCCTGAGGACAGAGCAGAAGTTGAAGTCACTTGTTATTTAACAGACACGGGAAGAGTAAAAAACTACATTAATGTGGATATCACGAATGGAGAATCGATGTCAATTGCTGTGCTTGCCGAAGGGGTGGGTAGCTCAATAATGTGCGAACCGAATCTGCAACCCGAATACGACGCTGGAACGTTGCTGACGTATCAGTTCTTCAGGTTGCCAGTGAGTTTTACCAATTTGGGAAAGAAACCATATAAAATATTATGGACGCGTAAGCAGTCGGTGAGGAGTTTGAAGAATGTCGAGGAAGATGATATTGTGTAAGTCTGTAAGATGACATTTCATTGTATGTAATGAGTCGATTGTTAGGTTTTGAAGTCACTGTTTAGGACCAAAAGGTGCAATTGAATTGCCATCTCGGTCACCCGATTTGACGCCACACCAAGCAATGAGCTTCGAGCGGTGGCAACCGGGCCTGTAGTTGGAGATTATGAATCACTGCCATCGTTGGATTTTGTTTCATTTGCTGACTGGTTTGAAAACACCACGTGCTACATATTCACGCAGTTGATACACTGCAGTAAACAGCACACAACTTGCTCTCTACGGCTTTAGTACACGTATGTATTTCGCTTATCCACTAGCACTGGCGTCAAGTTTGACCACGCCCCGTTTGGGTGAACGCCACATACAACTATTAATTTGAAGGGGAAGATAAAGAGTGAAAATTCAGATTTTTTGCAGATGTACTATTTGAAGTATAAACTTTCAAATAATGAAATAAAAAAAAATTGGTAAATGAGCCCATTTTGCCAGGCTTTGGTCATCCGAAACTATTTCGATGCACGTGTATGACTCTATCTCGGCGAACAACAATAATGAGTCATTTTTCGAGATATTCATAAAATACAGTAAATAGGAAAACGTGTACAAAATGGAATCTCTGTTTTCTTGTCGATGAGAACGATCGCGATACGTTCGTTCCCCTCGACAATTGAAGCTGAAGTTCATGTAGTTTTCCATGTGTCCCTTTGCTCTGAGAGACTGATGAGTTTAGTTTCAGCGAATGAGCATGAATGAAAGAAAATAATTTTCACTCAGTAGCGACATCTACTGAGAAATCTACGAAATGTTCTGTAGAGCAGGGAGGGTGAGTGTAGACCTACAGCATTTAGGCCACATGTGACCCCATTGTACATCCTCCCGAAGAGTTGTCCTCCTAGGTCATCGTCCATCCTGTCCTTTCCAGGAAGGAGGACAGGTCACTAGGAGACATCTTCTTTATATTGGCAGGTGTAGGCCAAGACTCGCCGAACACACATTCTCTTTGGCAACCTTGAGGTGTCTCACGGTGGCATCCGCGAAGGTTTTGGAAGGTGCAGCGACATTACTGTCGTTGCGCGGTTTCTTCAACCTTCTTGGGGTTCCCTTCGTGGAGGTGCACAAGTGAGGGAGCTTTCCTGCAAGGGCAGCCGGTTCCTTGCCTTTATTCAAGGCGGTGCTCTTGACGCCTGCCGCAGGAAGTGCCCTTGCTGTTAGAGGTGGAGTGGGGGGGGGATGAGGGTGCACTTATAGTTGGTGCCACTCCTGCCTCCTTCGCTCTCTTTCTCCTTCTGGCCTAGGCGCCGCAAATGCGATTACGCTTTGGCCTTTTTATTACATCATGAGGTGATCTGCTATGTCATTCCAAGCGGTAGATTGGGGTGGAGATTTCTGTACATCCCCAGCCACCGCCTTAGATTGAGGTGGGCACTTCTGTCCAGCCTCGGGATTGGTTTTTGTTTATGTTGTTTCTGTTTTTGTGTTTGTTTCATTCATGTGTGTTCCCACGAGTAGCAAGGGAAGAGTTGGTCACCTCTGGCAGACCCCCGCATTACCAGAGGTAGGCTGATTACAATGAGGTTTCGCCTGTTTCCCCAAGGGGATCGTTCGTAACCGCATATCACCCTAAGGCCATTCAGCTGTCGGCACAATTCCTTACACCTCAGCTTGGGTAGGCTTGGGTAGGTCCACGGTGGCATGTTTTGCAAAGGCTTTTGGGGAGTTTCAGTTTTCCTCACACTACTTATTTCTGCCACTGACCAGGAGTCCGGCGACCCCACCCGTAAGGCCACATTGGCTTCCCGGACAGGGCATCCAGTCCCCTGGCCGTTCCCCTATTCGCCACCTGGGGACGCGCCCGATAGGTAGCCAAACCCACGGGTCTACGAAACATTATCTATGTTTTCTTTCAAAAACATCGAATTTATTGAAGTATTTTGAGCAATTGATTGTGTTTTATCAAAAAACAACCATTTTTGAAAAAAAACTATTTACCTGTAGAATTTACCATGAGACGCTGAAAATTACCCAGTTGAGTCATTTAAGTATCAAACAAGTCAACAGAAATTTTAAATAATAAAAATCATTTATCAAATGAAAGTAATTTTTTGTAAAGGAAAATCAGTTTTTTATCGACCTTCTTAAGTTTGGGATATTAATCAATTCAATCAATTCAGTCAACATCATTACAGAATTACAACAACTTAAATCTAAAAAAAAATTATAATAATAAAGGTATGCATTTACTCATAAATATACATACATGTATATACACCTGTACATACACATATACAGGGTGTCCCTGGACTTCCTCTTTTCCTCTCGGGAATGTATAGATGGGGTCAAAATATCACCAGTACTTCATATAACTTTTTTTCCTAAAATCCTTCGTTACCAAGTAACGGGCCCTCGAAGTTACAAAATGAAAAATGTTTTTCTTTGATAACTTTTCAAGTGAATATTCAAAATCATCCAAATTTTGGTAATTGACTAAACAAATGAATTCCGTCGATGAGCTTTCATGCAGGAGTCAGTTGTTTTGCTACAAAGTCAGGAACGGACTACCCCGATGGTCCACACCCCAAAACTTTGAAATGACAGATATTTTTCAATATTTTTCAACAAATTAAGGTTACTTGGACAATTTTATGAATAAAAGTACTCGTGTAGAAAGTCGATCGGAGTAACGAGTCTTGATAAAAATGTAGTTCTACTCGACGACATCAAACCCGCTTGTCCACCACTATTTGAAATGAATAATTATCAAAGCAGAAATAATAATGATAACGTTAATTCAACAACATTTATCCTGAGATGTCTACCATTATTCGAAAATATTAGTTTTTAAGGAAAATGGAAATGATAGGTAAAATGTTCATAACGAATTTTTATAATGCAAACACGTTTAACTAACGAAACTCAAGAGCCTCAAGAGCAAACAGAAATGAAAAATCCGCTACAGAAACTGCTCGATATGACCACCTTCTCTCTCTATAC
Source organism: Leptinotarsa decemlineata (assembly GCF_025532065.1). NCBI lineage: Eukaryota > Metazoa > Arthropoda > Insecta > Coleoptera > Chrysomelidae > Leptinotarsa > Leptinotarsa decemlineata. The sequence goes on along the minus strand of NW_027412537.1, from coordinate 9,752,713 downwards.
ATTTTCTTAGTCTGCGAAGACACCCTCTCTGTACTTGAAATAGCATTCCAGGGTCGTTTCGTATGGCTTCACAATGTAATGTTATTCTATTCAACAATGCATCTCTTGTGTGAATAGGTGTAGCGTAAACAAGGCTTTTTAGATGCCCCCACAGAAAGAAATCCAATGGATTTAAATCCGGAGACCGCGATGGCCATGAATATGGCCCACCTCTACCAATCCATCTATTGTGGAAAATATGGTTCAGATGGTCACGCACAATCAAACTAAAATGAGGAGGAGCGCCATCATGCATAAACCACATATCTCTTCGGGTTTGCAATGGAACATGTTCCAAAAGTCCATTCAAATCGTTCTGAATGAACTCCAAATAACGTTCTCCATTCAATCGGTCCTGTAGAACGAATGGTCCTATAAGATGGTTTCCTATGATACCATCCCAAACATTCACGTTGAATTTCCGTTGGTGTTTGGTTTGCAATATCCCATGGGGATTTTCTTCGGCCCATATATGGAGATTATGAGAGTTGATAACTCCATCTCTACTGAAACCTGCTTCATCAGTGAATAAAACTCGATCAATAAAAGTCATATCCTCTCTTTGCCTATCCATGAACCAATTGGCATATTCCAGTCGTGCTGGAAAATCTTGAGGTGTCATGGCATGTACCTTCTGGATGTGAAATGGGTGGAGCAGTTGTTCCCTAATTATTCTATGAATAGTGGACTTGGATGTATGGAACTGTTCTGATAGATTTCTGATACTCATTGAAGGATCATCAGCGACGGCTTCCAAAATATTTTCCTCCAATACAACGGTACGTACAGTCCTAGGAGCGCCCTCACCACCTCGTTTTGGCAAAACTGTACCTACAATAATATCGAAATAAAACAACGTGCTCAAATTAATTATCAATTATTACATACCTGTCTCCCTCAAGCTGCGATCGACACGCTCGAATGTTTCTCTTGACGGTACCGTTCGATTGGGAAAATGCTCGGAATACAGACGACGAGCTTCTGCAGCATTACAAAATGCTCGTCCATAAAATACATGCATATCTGCATATTCATTGAATGAAAACTGTTCGGCCATATCAAAAAAATTCAAAATATCCTATAGAATATTGACAATACAATGATAGCCATATGACAACGCACCACTCAACAAAACAAAATCGCATTCCAGTTTCTCATTTTTTATCAAAACTTTCTAAAAGGTTTTTTTGTCAACATCTGTGAAAGAAATGGAACATAATTATTCCCTGGATATTTTTCACCTGATCATGTGCAGCCGTTTTTGTAGTTCATTCGTTTGCTTTTTATTAGTATAGTAAATATTTTTTCCGATGTGCGTTTTTTCAGCTAAATTTAGATTCGTGTTTTAAAGAATTTCTCCCATAAAATTATAATTATCAGTGAAACTCCTCAACAGTTTAGCTGTGAAGAAGAATTTGAAACATTCGAATGTTGAGTTTCATGAGATTCAGATAACTGATCAACACGAAACGTGATTATTCCACACGTATTATGTACATACAAAATATGGAATGAATTCGATATTTCATAGTAGAGTAGCTTGTTAGTTTAAAAACACCACGAATCTACAGAACTTGATATTTCTTTTGAAAAAATATCTGCTATCACAATTGTGACTTAAACTTCCATATAGGTACTGTACTTTTTGTTTACGACTTCATTTTAGCATACTCTGTATTATTCCTGTTATAAATGTTGTTGAATTAACGTTATCATTATTATTTCTGCTTTGATAATTATTCATTTCAAATAATGGTGGACGAGCGGGTTTGATGTCGTCGAGTAGAACTACATTTTTATCAAGACTCGTTGCTCCGATCGACTTTCCACACGAGTACTTTTATTCATAAAATTGTCCAAGTAACCTTATTTTGTTGAAAAATATTGAAAAATATCTGTCATTTCAAAGTTTTGGGGTGTGGACCATCGGGGTTAGTCCGTTCCTGACTTTGTAGCAAAACAACTGACTCCTGCATGAAAGCTCATCGACGGAATTCATTTGTTTAGTCAATTACCAAAATTTGGATGATTTTGAATATTCACTTGAAAAGTTATCAAAGAAAAACATTTTTCATTTTGTAACTTCGAGGGCCCGTAACTTGGTTACGAAGACTTTTAGAAAAAAAAGTTATATGAAGTACTGGTGATATTTTGACCCCATCTATACATTCCCGAGAGGAAAAGAGAAAGTCCAGGGACACCCTGTATAAATAATTTTTATATAATAGCATGAATATTCAGACATATTACAACAACTTAAATCTATGAAAACATTATAATAATAAAGGTATGCATTTACTCATAAATATACATACACGTATATATACATGTACATACACATATATAAATAATTTTTATATAATAGCATGAATATTCAGACAGACTAATTCGAATATGAGACTATTCACAAATGTTATCATACAAATTCAGGACATTCAAACTGAGAAATCAGTAAACAAAGAAATGAAACTGGTTTTTCACAAAAAAATATTTCATTTATCCTAGTTCCTTTCCTGAAGTATAAGTTCTTTCAATAATTTTTTGAATTTGACTAGATTTTCACAGTTTTTCATGTCATCAGACAATTCATTGAAAGCAGAAAGACATTTATAATTGAATATTTTTTTGTCCATTATAAAGCTTGCAGAATAGAGATAAAATAGATTATGTTGCCTTGTATCATGATTATGAGTTTCTGATTTTTTTATTAATATTATTATTCACCTCCACAATCTGAAAAAATATGAAAATTATAATGGAGAACTTTAATAAAAGTGTAGGAAGGGCAAATTATTCAGTTTACCCCGATAATTTACTGCGTAAAATCAAAGTATTTTTCACAAAGAAAAATGTTATATTTATCAGTAACATGTAGTCACCAATTTTGCCTATAAAAAAATGCAAAGAAATGATACAATACTCGTTTTAACCTTTCGGAGCCCAAAATCTACCTTCGTCTTCAGAAATGGACAACTCAACTCTCAACTTCTTCGACATTAAAATTTTCATATTTTTCAGATTATGGAAGGTGAAAATACCCAAAAAAGATCGATAAAAGAAACATATATTTCAATACATGATTAAGAATATAACAACTAGCCACGAGTAATGATTTTTCATCAATTTTCATTAATATTTCTCATTCCAACTGATCATTCGTTCAATTCTAGAACTGAAATACAGAGAAATATCAGTCTCGCCAAAGCAGCATGTGATAATCAATTCTTTTAATATTTTCAGGTCCATTTTTCGAATAGAACCCAATTACTTCGAGCTTGGATATAATGAGACACAAAGTGTGGAATTGATCGGACAATCAAGGAAGCCGCGAGTGGTACAGGAAAACTTTTATTGTCAAGCAACCGTCGATAAATCGACCAAAGTAGAAACTGTTATGTCATGTTTGATAAAAGCGGAATTCGTAGACCCATCCTTCGAATTTTCAAAAAACAGCATGACTTTCATTTCGACAAACGAATCTACTTGCAGTAGGTCAAATTCATCGGATATGAGTCTGATTCCTTTGGTGGATTATGAAGACCCAAATTTCAAAAAAACGATTACTACTGGTATTAATTTTTTTGCACATATCAGTTCATGCATTCCTATTAACATAATTTAAAGTGTGAAATCAGAAAATTACAAAATGAATATGAAGGTATCATCATATCATCAAATAAAGTAATTTCAGTTGAAACGCCTCTCAAAAAATATTTTCGAACCAGATTTTTTCGTCTCATGAAAAACGAAGTCACACCAGCTGGGTAGTTATCATCAATACTGTAAGGAAGTTACTATTATTGCGTAGAGGACTCATTTGTCTAGCGATAGTTCATTGGCTTTTCTATTCAAGAGAATGCCAGGAATTCCTGTTTATTAGTTCCTTTCCGCGAATGATGAAAACCTTCTGGATAATTTCTCGCAATCTCGAGAAATTATCCAGAAGGGAGGGAACCTATGTGGTGAGGCGCTACTCGATATGCCTTCGCGAGGCAGCGAAAATGACAGCATTGGTGGCACAGCTACCCCGAACGGGGTAGTCCTACCCCTCTTGAACTTAATTTCAGCTTCTCGCTCCCCTCAAGTAAATCTATCCCGCTACAGATATAAAGCAAAAGAATGTAAAATATAAATTGAAGAAATGAACAAATATTTGAGTTTTGATTTTGAATCTATCTCGATACACGAGCCGAGTACCCTTGATAACGTTGGGTAGACTGAGTATTTGGCGTCGATGGCGGCGGTTCCTTGGGTTTGAGTACTGAGTTGCGCTAGTTGCGCACACACCGATTTTGGGCGGCCAGTATAAAATCGGCCGATATTTTATTGGTAGCGGGTTCTTGCACACTCACCGGATTTTCATCGGTCAAACAATCAGTTGCTTTGTTGTCGTAATCAGCACGCATTACCAAAACGAAGTTAATATGCGTAGTAACTTTAATTTCACCGAGCATTCGAGACTGGAGTGGTCGGTAAAAACCGGTGAGTATGCAAGAGTGTATTTGATCATGTACGCCACTACTTCCCGGTACTGCCGGCGATACAGTGGCAGTGGACGGCTGCTCACCGGTATTTTACCGGTGACGATCACCGGTCGGCGTGTGTGCCAGGTCCCGTTCCCACATGTGGTTCACTATTGGAATTTGGACGACCGGTACAAAGTCGGCCGTCCAAAATCGGTGGCCACCACGCCAAGCCAGCAGAAGAGGAACAAGCCGAAGCCACACCGAGAACCGCCGACTGAATTCAGAGAAAGCGACGGTAATCAAGCTGACTGCAGTTTGTGCCGACAGAAGGTAATGCCGAATCATACACGGATAGTGCAGTTGGTAAACAGGTGGAATTCTCAGCAAATTCAAGTAGAATTTGGCTACCGATTATAGCTAGTTCACACAGATCCTTGGATTACCGTTTCTTCACCGTAGCTGCCCGGTGTAGGGGTGCCTTGTGCCACTTACAATTCACAAGGCTGGCGCCTGGGATCTCGTCCGTACCGTCTAAGGGCGTCAACTATTCTGCCGTGTGAAAGTAAAAAGCAGTAAGTGCAATGATAATGATTTCGAGATATTGTCATTTTAGTCTTTTTCGTTCTACGCAATTTATTTTTATTTTGATTTCAAATAAAAAGACATTGAATATCGTTATTGAATATGTATTATTTTTTCACAAAAGAGAAAATTCTCTTACTTTGGCTTTTGTGGAGAAATCAGCAGTTACTGCTGTTTGCCTAAAAGTAGTGCAATAAAAAAATGATATTCGAAACAGTAAAAGTAAGTAATATTTCAGATTCATGTAAATAATATCGGCTCCATGAATAAAACAAATACAAAATGAATCAAGCAGTTTATTATAAAGCAAAGCAAAAAAACATTGACATGACACTAATAGAAAACAATCAGTAGGTACCTATATTATTAACAAATTAATCGTCGTTATCTATCAAATCTTCTACATCAGCTTCTCTCAATGAAAGCCAGAACTGTCGTCTGTTTTCAGGCATGAGGGGACATAGTTGCGAAATTATGCCTTGTTTCTTTCGTGTAGAGACACCTCTAGAATTATCCCGTAGTTTATTGGGAATTTCTAGTTTGAAATTTACTTTAAGAAAATTATATTCTTTAAACTTTTCGTCATCAATATTGTTTTTATAAAATAATAATCGGCTCCCTCGTCTGAACTGAACCACAGATATATCGCAGAGTAAAGGTCTATCTTTTTGTTTGGATTTGGCTTTTGAATCTCCAGGCTTCCAGTTCAAAACATCATCATTTGTCAAACATATTGCGTTCATTTTTCTCCCATTGGAATTTTCTACGGCCTTGACAAAATCGTTGAAGTCATAAATGTTACCTTTGTTTGTAGTTTTCATGCTCTGTTCCACCCCGTGATGAACAGAATCCGCACTCATGAATGTGTGGCCAGCCTCAAAATACTTGATGGTAATTTCAGACGCGGCTATTACATTTGAATTTATAATTGTGACAAACATGTTGTATAAGCACCAATTTTTATTTTGGGCAGAGCAGTTGTCTGTCCAATACATCACTTTAAGGTAATCTCTTTCTTCAACTAAAGCTTTATAATATGCAGATGCAATTTCTTCTTTCTTCCTACCAGCCACAGCTTCATGCCATAAAACTGCTATATTTTTTTTAACGTCTCTACTCTTCACATCTGTCATTGATGCAAATGTTAGATGAAAAACTACAATTCTTCTTGAAAAAAATGTTTTTTGGCTTGCGGGAATCCTTGGCAGCATTATTACTTTTTGCAAGTCTACACTCCTCACTGCTTCGGTTTCTATCTTTTTCCTTGCCACATCTTTCCTGTACTCTACTCTTCTTAATTTGGCAAATTCAATATGCTGTAACCATTTCATACATGTTGTACAAGAGGCTCGAAATTTAGTAGTTGAAGATTCCAGAGCTGACAGATTCAGATCAGTAGTAGCAGTTTTACCAGTACTATTTCTGTGTGTTGTTTCATATTCATTAGAACCTTCTGCATTTTTAAGATTTTCGTCTACTTCTACTACTGTGGCTGTTGCCTCATTATGCGATTTAATATGCTGAATCTGCATCATGCAGTGGTCGCACTCCTCATTTCCTAATTTTGTAAAGCTTATGTTCATGTCAGACACTACTTTCCGATATGTGTAATAGCTAATTTTATTTTGCGGAAATTTCTGAAGATAATCAGCATGCATACTTCTAATTGTGATATCGTGAGGTAGATACAAACGGTTAGGAGCATGTTCTCTTCGGTAGTGACTTATACATGGATGAAAGGATGAAATATGTTGTTGCAGAATTTCACGATTACACTTATTTTTCGGTGCTGCTAATCCTCGTCTGTCTCTATTTGGGGTTATGCTATCCGGTGCCAAATTTTTAAAAACCGTTGTAATGAATTTATCATTTTTTTCGTCATAGCCAAGAGTTCTCAAAAAAAATTTTTTGCATATAGTCTGAGAATGTGCGTTTTCATCAGGTAACGTATACATCAAAGATCTACTTCTCTTCCGTACTTCCACCTTCGTTGTTGAACGTGCTTTACCTTTTTGTTCAATTCGACCATGTACCCAAGATCTTCTTGTATTGTAATCCATTTTATAGAATTCATTCCAAATGGCTACTCTTCTCTGTTCATTTATTTTTTCCACACATCTCTTCTTGCATGCACATGGGCTCCTTAATTGATGACTGTTCTTATCCCTTTCCCTCCTCTCTGAATTTTTCCTTAGTCTTCTCTTTTTTCGGGTACAGATTATTTCATCATTCATGTTTTCATGTTCATTAGCTTCGCAACTTGTATTATCTTCTGAGCTCTCAGATTGTTGATAATTCGGATCAACAATTGAATCGTCAGAGTATCCAGTAATTTCACCAATTTCTTCATCGTTTTGTGCATTTTTAGCCGATGTTTGTAAAAGTTCTGAAATAACGAAGTCATTATTTATAGTTTGAATCACATTCATTAAAAAATCATGTGCTTACCTCTGTGATAAGATGCTGTCTCATAAGAAAATGCTTCAGTAGTAGTTGTTTGAATAATAATAGGTTCATCTATTTCTTCTTTGTTTTGAACTTCATTAGCTAAAGTTCTTGAGTCCGGTGTTGTAAGGTCTAAAATATAAAATTATATTGGATTTCTGTATGAACATGTCTAAATAATCCAATAAAATATTCTATTTACTTCATTTCAATAATATACATACCTTGAGCTAATACTTCCGTTCGATTATCTGTTGCCAAAGAAACTAAATATTTGCCCCGTGACATTTTATTTGAAACTTCTTGATAAACACAAAGTATATTTCAAAATGTTAGTTGGCGTACAGAGCAAGTTCTCGCATGTCTACGCACGCCAAGAAACTGAGAGCAACTAACTACCACAGTAAAGTTGAAGCCTGCGCAAATTCATGCGAGGACAAAACGTGTCATGTGACGTTTAGAACAAAAGCAGTATCTGGTAAAATACTTCCTCGTGTCTTGAAATAATACAAACAACATATACAAAAGTAGAGGTAAAAGGCAGTAACAAATGAAGAAAGTAGATACGGCTTTTTACATTCACATTTGAAATTATCTTAGGAGTAACTGTGTAGGTAAACAGCAGTAATGTATTATTGAGTTAGATACTGCCTATTACCATAACACTGTGGTGCCAAATCGTCAGTTACTGCCGTTTGCCTTACGATTTATGGCCTAAGTTGATTCGTAAATGTATACCAAACCATGTGTGGAGTTAGCGCAGTTACTGCTTAGGTATGCAACATCAATATCTGATTTTTGGCAAAAGTGTTACTTACTGCCCTTTACCTTCACACGGCAGTATTGAGTTGACTCAACTAAGACTACAAAAAATTGTTAGAAGGATACCAAGGTTTTATTCTAAACTGATCAATTTGGATCCATAGTGACACTAATGAAGTCGACAACATACCGGAATTTCTATAAATAGATGTACATGAAATTGTACTTTGGCGTTGTATTATATTTTTTATGCGAATGTCGTTCAAAAAATGTCGGTTTCAATTGATAACTGAAGACAGTGATGGGGACAGTATGTCAAAATCCAATTCCATTAATATTTGTTAATAAAAAGAATCACATATATTACAGACTGTAAATAAATTGAGCACCTCGTTGGGCGCCACATTTTAAACCAAAATTTGAAATTGATATATTTCCGTTCCGTTTTATCCTCTGAGGACATCAATATTGGCATCTCTGTATTTTTTGTTTATTCTATGCTCTTGTACATTTTAGAGATCAATACCACTACATATTGTTTTCAAAATGGATAAATTGAAGCATCGAATGAAGAGACTTGAATTGAAGGGGTTATATTTTTAGGAGTGATTAATTTTTGGAAAAGAAAGTTTTTGGTTCTCTACTACACCATCTTGATACAAAAAAAGATGAGGGAATCTTCCAAAGAAGGGAAGGAAGTAATCAATTTCAAAATAAGACTATTACCTATATAATTATGTTATGAAAATCAATTTGGTCCATCTCAATTGAAATAATAGTTTCGAAGAGCATGTTTGTGTGTCGACAAAAATAAATAATGACGTTTATTGATCCCAAGCAACCTACTTGCTCAGAGAGGAATGTTAATCAATTCCAAAACACAAATCTTAAATGACTATTTATTCATTTATTTATTCAGCGGCAAAGCCAATTCACAAAAACATATTTAACAAAGTGTGAGGAACTACAAAGTAATTTTTGAATGCTCATGTCTGATGTCTATATTACAGTTTACAATTTTACAAAACATTTAGCAAAGTATGAAATACAAAATATTAATAAATCCTGATGTCTAGTGACTATATTACTAAAAAATGAAACAATTCTGGTATTTACAAAAAAAGATGTAACAAATCTGGTACTTACAAAGAAAATGGTAATGTACGAAAAGCTTCGAAAACGCTATAGCCTTTTCAATTGATTTTCAAAGACCTGAAGCACAGTATATTTATATACAGTAATCCCACTTCGGGTGATTTTTGGTTTGAATTTTCTACGCGCAGACCCAGGAGTTGCAGTCTCATGTCTGCGCAAACGACGAGTTCAAGACAGGCACGCAACCTTTCCATAGTTGTCGAATTTCATGATTTTCACCCAACCTTCTATGGTATATTATTTTACAACTCGTGGAAAAATGTTAAAGGTGGTCTCTTATTCCATCAAATTCTGATTGCAGCAATATTACTGGAGGAGGCGTCGGTCCTTAGAAATATTCCACGTATTTTATTCGAAAGTGATCATTTTGTTAAATCTACAATAGCATGTCAAACTATGGTAAATTATTTTTTATGATTGAACACTACACAATTACTTTTTTACTTCTTCAAATCCACATAATTAAAAAAAAATAGGCTCTACAGATTCTTAAATCTTGAGTGATGAATTCGATTAGGAATATTTTCAATAATTGACCCTTAATATAATCGAATCGGCAAACTCGTCCGCCATCTTGAATTCTCAAATCAATAAATGAATATGCTATATTTGGCCCCAAAAATCACTACAAAGAAATTTCGCATGGATTCGTACCATAGTTCATGAATAACAAAACCCGTTCTTCATCTTGTCTTTTTTCTTGTTGAAATGAAAATATATTTTGTCACATCCGAATATGAACATCTGCCGATCCCATGAATTTTTAAAATCTACTTGAAACATAGTTCATCATTGTCCAAATAATCTGGGTTACTGGAATATTACACAAATGCAAAATTATCATTTGTACAATTTTCTCAGGTGCCCAACATGGTTTTCATCGACTGTATTTTTTTGAGCAGTTTATATGAATAGTTGTTATGTTGAACAGTGTTTAGACGCTTTGGTTGAGATTGTATTAGGGAGAAATGTCATTAGTGTCAATACGTCAGCATTGTAAAAACTGAAACTTCTGGACTCCAACATCAAAGGGACCGACGCTAAGTGGGACTACTGTATATAAGTATACTGTGCCTGAAGTGATACATTGAACAGATCTAAGTTATTATGATATTGATTTCCCAGCTTCAAAATACGAGGCATCGCACTGTTCAAAGCATAATTGGTATGGAAAAAATTTATATGAAAAATATCAGGATTTCTCGTATCTTTCTGTTTAATATGAAAAATTATTAGTTGAAGTAGTTCTGGGCAATTTATCTCACTATTTATTAATTTGAAGAGGAAACTCAAGTTCATAGAAATTCTCCTATCTTTCAATGATTTAATATTTAACTTGGTTAAGAGTTGACTGTACTCATATTCATTTCGTTGAATACCAAAGTGAAAAGTAAAATTCCTCAAGAATCTCTTTTGAACATTCTCAATCAAATCGATATTTGCATTATAGTATGGGTCCCATATAACCGAACAATATTCAAGAATGGATCTAACGAAAGCACAATATAAAATCTTTTTTGTTTTAATTGAAAAATCAGTAGAAATTCTCAACACAAAACCCAGCATTTTGAAACTTTTGCCACAATTTCTGATAGTTGAAGATTAAAATTAATTTCGCTATCAAATTTAACTCCCAGATCGCGAGTAAATGTTTCTCTTTTAAGAGCTATATTATTCAATGTATATTCAAAGAATATTGGACTTCTAATTTTAGCGAACGTAATGATTTAACACTTATCAATTTACATAATGATTTCAGAAGAAATAGTGATAATGAACGAAACTTCGGCCCCACTGAATGTAGCTATAAAAACAACTGGCGATTTTTACATTATGGAAGAAAATAACCCAACAAATTCCTTAAATTGCATGTTGAGCGCCAATGATATGTATCACGCTGTAATAGGATTCAGGCCCCAACTAGACGTTAAAAAATATAGTATGAAGAAAGGCAGATTTATGGTGGACGTCCAGGACCATCCAAAAGTGGTAATAATGATGAGTGAAAGTATGAAGAGACTGACAAATTTTTGCTTCGAATCTAGATAATACCAGATTTTTGTAACTTTCAAATTGATATTATAATCATTTTCAACGTTAGATGAAAATATGATCTTCGTGAAGCTGACATGCAGAAACTAGACTTTTTCTGTAATATTCAATTCATAACATTCGCAATTATTTATGCCCGGGTTTGAAAATTTCATAACTTTTCTAGACGTATCTTTGTTTGAAAATGGTTGACAATGTTTCATGGTGAATATTATTAGTTCGGACTTCCATTGTATAATATTTATTTTTCTACACCCGTACTCCAACAATATACTTATATGACCATAATCCGTTTCATAATGATATCCATTATGATACAGATTTTTCATAACGATACAGATGTGTACTAAATGTGTACTAAAAATGAACAATTTAGCAGTACTACAGTAATAGACGGACACCTATACTACTGATCTTTTCAAGTTGGATTTGAATGTATTTAATGTTTGTCGATTAAAATCTAAACCTCTATTGCAATATTCATTACCTAATCTTACAAAACATGGCAAAGCACTATGATAACCATAATATGATATAATATGATTTGAAAGCTTTGAAGGAACAAATAAAGTTAAAAATCAAAATGGGTAGCTAAAAATAATAATTGTATTGAGCAATAAAACGAAAAATGAAATTACAATTTCGTGAAGCTGATACAGATGGTCTTTCCGAAAACCAGGCCAACAAACGCGGACTGCGATTTCAAGAACTGCATTCACTGGATACCCTGTGAGTGTGGCAAATCCTCATTGCCGGGCACAATAGAAATACCCAGCGAGGAGAAACCAGCAAATCGGGAATAGCAGAGCATGTTTGGACTCATCAACATTGCATCAAATGGTACCAAGCTGCGATCACCCACAGTGAGGAACACTAGTTTGAGAGGAAGTTCAAAGAAGGTGCATATATATATTGTCCAATGACGCATTCAGCCAAGCTAGCGTAGAGATACGCAACATATGGAAACCTTTAATCAAGCAGAAAAACGTTCAACTTCCGCTATACCGGTGAAGAAGAGAGAAGGAAGAGGGGATAGGTGAAAGCGTTCAAATGACCTATAAATAGTCATCTCTCGGAGTCCAGTTATAACCTGAAGACGATTGTGAATAACAATCGAAACGTCGTGAAGTAACTTGGTTTGAAAATTTTTCATTTTCATTTCTTTTTTATAGTTCAATTCTAAATTGTTACTTGCATTTTATTTTATTGTAATTTCAGGGATTTCAAATATTTTATATCCTGTTAGACAATGTGAGTCCGAACTAACGGAATTCACCATGAAACATCGTCAATTCAGCATGAAATACGTATTTTTATTTTCAGAACGCAATAGATTTGACTGGAGAAATATGTTTCCCAACGGTTAAACTTTACCCAGACAATTTCGACTTTGAATGCATACCTCCCAATTCATATGCGTACACTAATGTCATTCTGCAGAACATCACCTTTTTACCAGCGAGTTTCACTTGGGAAATTTTTGAGGATATGGTAGAAATCGAAAATTTACCGGAGATGAAGGTATTTTTCATTGTTTGAATGTTTATTAGACATATGGAAGATAAACTAAATCCCTCATATAGTCCCTTATATAGTCCAATTCAATATATTTATTCTATTCAAAATATTGGGCAATTATTTACACAGGCTGTAACTAAACGAGTGTAAAACATTCAAGTAGGTGATTCCTCATCGAAAAAAAGATAGGATCTTTAATATAAAGAAATTTCATTGGAGCATCACTTGTTAAGATACAGCCTCTTGAAGGAGGCATATGAAATTTGTGTAACAATTTTTTTCACAAGCACTAAAAAAAGTTACAATATTCAAATTGACATCAAAAAGATACTTAGCCAGAAAGTTATTTGGTTTACCCCATGGTAAAGGACCCATGGTTGTAAGGGGTGGAAAACGCAACCCCTAAAATTTATTTCCAATGTAACTTTTTGTCTGATTATTTGTTTACCATTTGACAATTTATTTCCGATAGCTTGTTTCATTCTAAACAAAAAATGTCTCTTGGATTTTTTGCCCTAAATAAACCAGTTCGCAGCAGAAAATTATTTTACGTACAACTACAGAGATACATCGTCATAAATGCGAAAATACGAAACTAATCTATCTAGTAGGTCGCTATTAGCGATAGTGACAATTAAATTGGTATGACGCTGTCAGTTTGTGAATTTTCAAAATTGAATTAATACTAATTGTGTGTTGTTGTTCTGTTCTTAATTTGTTACTTTAATAATTCACTTGTTATTAAAATGGCACACACACACACAAATGAGGAAATGGCTGATATGCATTACGTTTATGGTCTGTCGCAGGGGAATGTGTTAGAAGCTTCTAGAAGATATGCTGAAATGTTTCCTCAACGGTAGCATCCTTCACATAGAATATTTGCTCGACTTCATCAACGATTACGAGAGTATGGTTCATTCGACAAAAGAACGCAGGATTGTGATCGCCATCGAGAAGTACGAACACCACAGCTTGAGGAAGCAGTACTTAATTTGATTGAAGAACAACCTACTACCAGTACTAGAAAGATTGCTTTTCAGCTAAATGTTGATCATATGACGGTATTTCGAATTTTAAAGGAACAACTCTTACATCCTTACCATCTGCAACGAGTACAGGCACTGTTACCCTTTCCGAACCGTCTTGAATTTTGCAATTGGATGCTGAAGAAATTGTGACCTTCTGAAGACGATAGAATTCACAGACGAATGTAGTTTTTCTCGTGACAAGATTATTCATTTTCATAATTACCACATATGGGCTGATGAAAACCCTCACGCTATTGTCAAAACTAACCATCAAGAACAGTTTTCTCTTAAGGTGTGGCTCGGAGTTATTGGGGATGATTTTCCCCTCATTTTCTACGTTCTCGATTAAATGGTGTGTTTTTTATGCGTGATGGAGCTCCCGCCCATTTTAGTCAAGTGGCACGTCAGCATTCAACTGAAACATATGCAAATCAGTGGATAGGTCGAGGAGGACCAAAGAACTGGCCCGCTCGATCCCCGGATCTCAATCCTTTAGATTTCTCTATTTGGGACCATTTACAGCATTTGGTTTATCGTACTCCTGTTCGCGATATAGAGGACTTTAGAAACCGCATCATCGATGCGTACAGGGTAATCAGAGAGACTCCAGGAATATTTGAGCGAATACGTGGCTCAATGCGCCGACATCTGGACGTATGCGTAATGTCTGAAGGTAGATATACTGAACATTTACTATGATTTCTACATGTTGTGTGTTTTGATATTAATAAATTAGTTTTGTTTATAACCCTTAATTCGTTTAATGCAGGTACTAACTACAAAATAACAATAAATCCAGTTCGCATTTATGACGATGTATCTCTGTAGTTGTTCGTAAAATAATTTTTTGCTGCGAACTGGTTTATTTCGGGCAAAAAACCCAAGAGACATTTTTTGTTCAGAATGAAACAGGCTATCGAAAATACATTTTCAAATGGTGTAACAGTTCATTTATAAGATACTGGGACAACCTGTATGTACATTTCGATAGTTCAATTGAAATGGCCTGCAGGTGGACAGAGGACGATTGAAGCGACAGTGCGAGACTTCAGTGAACAAATATCGAGCAGAGAAAGGGTCAGTGCTGTTCGATAAAATAAATGTCACACTTCGTGTACCTATTTAACTTCAAAGGCTTAAAAAGAAGCTAAGGTAAATCATTCAAGATATTACAATTTCTAGTTTTTGTGGTAGATTTGCAGAAACGATGTTCTCATTTCAGGCCTAAAAGAAAGAATAAAATTAAGAAGAATCAGCTTCTGTTGAGTTGAGGTTAATTTCAATCAATTCAACTGAATCTGATTCTTCTTGATTTTATTCCTTCTTTTAGGCTTGAAACGAGAACATCGTTTCTGCAAATCTACCACAAAAACTAGAAATTGTAATATCTTGAATGATTTACCTTAGCTTCTTTTTAGGCCTTTGAAGTTAAATAGGTACACGAAGTGTGACATTTATTTTATCGAACAGCACTGACCCTTTCTCTGCTCGATATTTGTTCACTGAAGCCTCGCACTGTCACTTCAATCGTCCTCTGTCCACCTGCAGGCCATTTCAATTGAACTATCGAAATGTACATACAGGTTGTCCCAGTATCTTATAAATGAACTGTTACAATGGTAAACAAATAATAAGACAAAAAGTTACATTGGAAATAAATTTTAGGGGTTGCGTTTTCCACCCCTTACAACCATGGGGTAAACCAAATAAATTACTGGCTAAGTGTCTTTTTGGTAGTACAAAAGTCAGGTTAATTTCAATATTGTAACTTTTTTAGTGCTTGTGAAAAAAATTGTTATACAAATTTTATGTACCTCCTTTAACGGGCTGTATCTTGACAAGGGATACTCCAATGAAGTTTCTTTATATGAAAGATCCTATCTTTTTTTCGATGAGAAATCTCCTCCTTGAATGTTTTACACTTATTCAGTTACACCCTGTATAGATTGTCCAAGTGGTCAGATTTGACGATATTATAGTAATTTACGTACCTAACAAGTCCAGAAAACACTGTCTTTGCACGTGTTGTGTACACTATTTTTTCGGCAACCGTGCAGAATTACAAATCAATGAGACATTTCTTCATTATATTTCTTTGTAGAAGAAAAGTTTGAACATTTTAATTCTTATTTGTATTAAATATTGAAATTCGAACAGACAATAATTCTAATTCTTATTCTTAAACAAACAAAGTTAAGAAAACAAACATCAAAGACTTCTTAATCTATCGAGAAGAGAATAATAAGTGACAAGTATTTTAACTGAGAATAAAATTCAGTTGAAGCATATTCCGCATTGTTCTGGAACCATATAATGAGAGAGAACTGTAAGTATGTTTACCAAATGATCAGGTTTCAGAAAGACCACTACTTCGTGCAGAAGGTCGAATTCAAGCCTGACATCCAAAATTTGATGAGGAGAAATCCACATCTGGTAACAGCAGCTGCTGCCAAAATTAATTTAAAAGGAATAAATAAACCAGAAACGAGCACTTACACTGGTGACGGTTAAGTGTGATTTCACGAGTTTTTCTCGGTTGAGAAATCTAATTCCACTGTTCAGACCTTTTTTTTTGTAGATGTTACAGGGCATTGAGAAATATAATGTAACACATATGACTTTATGATACCAACAAATTATATACAGGGCTATTCAAATTCGTTTCTGTACATGGGGATCTCGTGAACGATAAGAGACAGAGTGTCGGTTAAATTATGGCAAAGTTGCGTATTTTAGAGACCTATTCAATGATGTGAAGAAATCGAATATAGCTTTTTTGGTTCTGGAGATATACAGGGAAAACCAACAAATCCCAAATTATTTTTTTGCCTATATCTTCTTTATTCGCAGAGATATTGAAAATTTGTTCACATTTTGCTATTGTCACTTGATGTGGGTTCTCAGAATGTATACATGAATCTTTTATACAGTGTGTCATCTGACTTGGGCCACCCCCATCTTTGAAATTTTAAATACGGACATGTATTTCTTGTTGTAGTTTTTGAATCTTAGACGTTCACTTCATACTGAGAAATTAAATTAAATTTTATATTTCGGGATTTTTCGGTAATATTCGATTATAATTGTGTGAATTATTCCATTTTAAATTACGGCCCTGGAAATTGGTTGACTGAGTTGAATAAAAACACAATAGCAACTTTCACGTCTCCCTATGTACCGTAGAGTTTTTGTTGAGTTTCTTTCATTTTTAGGTACCTATTCATATTTTTTCCATTGCTCTGAGCGTTTTCCACAATGAACTTCGAATAAGAAAACCTTTTATGATTATCTGAAACATATCTACAACAAAAATATATTATATGTGTGGCAGAATAAAAAATGGTAGCAATAATAACATCCGAAACGAACAATATAATTATAATGAAAATTGAAATGAAGTAAGTAATTTATATACACAAAAAAATTAATTGTGCAATAAATGTTCGAATTGGAGTCCTTCCATTCCGAGACAAATAATGGGACAATAAGATGGTCTGCAAGATCACCAGATCTTACTATTTGGGACTATTTTCTATGAGGGACATTGAAAAGTAGGATTTACGCTGGCAGAGAGTTAGAAAATGTGGAAGACTCGAGATTGAGGATTTTGAATGATTTCGCAACAATGCAGCAAATAAGTGTATTAAGGGCAGTAAATAATATGAAAAACTGAGTTTAATAATGTCTCGAAATGGAAGGACTCCAATTCGAATATTTATTGTGCCAAAAATTTTTTGGGTACCTATATAAATTACTCCATTTCAATTTTCATTACAATTATAGTGTTCGTTTCGGTTGTTATTATTGCTATTATTTCTTTTTCTGCTTATTAAAACACATATAATATATTTTTGATGTAGATATGTTTCAAATAATCATAAAAGGTTTTCTTATTCGAAGTTCATTGTAGAAAACTCAGAGCAATGGAAAAAATATGAATAGGTACCTAAAAATGAAAAAAAACTCTCGAAAAACTCTACGATACATAGAGAGACGTGAAAGTTGCTATTATGTTTTTATTCAACTCAGTCAATCAATTTCCAGGGCCGTAATTTAAAAGGGAATAATTCACACAATTATAATCGAATATTATCGAAACATTCCGGAATATAAAATTGAATTTAATTTCTCAGAGTGAAGTGAACGTCTACGATCCAAAAAAATACAAAAAAAATACAGGTCCGTATTTAAAAATGCAATATACAGGGTGTCAGATGACACCCTGTATAAAAGATTCATGGATATATTCTGAAAGCCCACATCAAGTGCCAATAGCAAAATGTGGACAGATTTTCAATATGTCTGCCAATAAAGAAGATATAGGCAAAAAAATCATTTGGGATTTTTTTATTTTTCCTGTATATCTCCAGAACCAAAAGAGCTATATTCGATTTCTTCACATCATTGAATAGGTCTCTAAAATACACAACTTTGCCACAATTTAACCGACACTCTATCTCTTATCGTTTACGAGATCCCCATGTACAGAAACGAATTTGAATAGCCCTGTATATTATATGCTTTTGAAAATTGTGAAATTACCACGTTCAGTGTCACTATTTTTCGGGTTTGAAAGCCGTGAATTTTTGAAATTTCTTCTTGGAATAGGAAGACATTCCAAAAATCCCTTCAAACGCGAATACTGACATCAAAAATCTTGGCCGCGAAAGTACTAACCAATTTGTCAATTACCACGTTATCAGGGAACTATCTACTGAAAATTAATTTTCATTTGTAGACTGTGATGCATCGGGAGCTTGAGGAAACATCTTCGTCGTCTGTAATCGACGATATAGTTTATGAGGAGGCAGGACATTTTAAATCTAAATCGATTCTTTCCACGAGCTTGGAAAGAAGATCTGAAGTCATTCGTAGGCAAGAAATGATGTCCATTAGCATAAAAAGACCCTCCTTACCCAAGACAGACAAGAGACCGTCCGATATAGTGGCAGAGAAAAGTAGAAAGACCTTAACAGATGAGACACAGAACGTCAGCTTTATCGGAAGAACACAGGATTTCTACGTAGAATGGAGCACTGACCGATATAACGAGGAAGCGAAGAGCATCCTCAGAAATCTTGTCGCAGGTTTTCGGACGCCCGATGAAAACGAGGACGATACGTTTTTTAGTGGTGTTAAAACGAAGAAAAGATCCGCTCTCAGCAATATGATTACAATTGAACCTTCGAACGGTTGTCTGGATCCTTACGAGTATATTGTAGTATCGATAGGGTTTTTTCCCCCGCCGAATGTCAAAATCAAGTTCACCGCCGTTTGTGCCATAAGTGGAGGAGAAACGGAGAGTATTGTGGTGTCTGGAATGTCGTCAAGTATGTCATACAAGTTGAGTTCGGATGTTATCGACTTTGGGAGACAGGTAATGTAGAAGTTTTTCAATATAGATTAATTGTAAGAATTCAGGTGAAATTGAACGAATCATCAAAGTATCTCTTCAAAGTTATAAGCAGTTGAATTCCACATTTTTTTGTATAAAGATGGAAGTAAAAAGCCAAAACCTATCCTCATTAATAATATACCCCTTACAATTTTAAATAAGGTCCTTAGGCTGGGGTTGCATCAAATGAGCGATGGCATGAGTAGATTTAACTCAGTCGTGACATAAAGTCGTGATTTTATGAATTAACTTATTGCATTGCATTGACGAATAACTTATAGAAAATCACGCTATAGTTAACAAAACTCACACAAAGTTTTAAGGGTATTTATAGATGATAAATTGAAATTCTATAAGCATATAACAAGTTTATGTAAAAATAGTATCTGGCTGCTATATAGTTCGAGTTGTTTCTGATGAACTCAATCAATCCTCAGCCAGAATTGTATATTTTTTCTTGATCGAGTCGCACTTGAGATATACAGTGCTTTTCTTTGATGTTCCGCCTTTTATTTTTTGAACGGGTCAACTCAAAAAATTGAAATTTGGGATAATGAAATTAGTACATGAATAGTTTATTTTGAAGTAAAATTGACAGATGAAACTTTCAAGATGGTGACTGGGCGCCATCTGAGAAAAAAAATTAAATGAAAATGGCGGAACTTTTAATAATTTCCTGACTACATTGACATTTAACTACATAATATGGTCAGTTGCCTTGAACTTCTTGACATATGAACAGCCTATCCGATATTTCACGCCGAACATTTTCGAACACAGTAACGTCAATATCTCTACAAATATTTATTATTCTCTTTCGTATATCCAATATTGAAGCAGGCTCAGTTTCGTATACCTTTTGCTTCAAATAATCTCATAAAAAAAAGTCCAATGGTGTCAAATCTTGCAAGCGGGCTGGTCAGTCTGAAGGACCTCGACGGCCAATCCAACGAGCAGGAAAAGTAGTATCCAAATAGTTTCTTACTTGTCTGGAGTAATGTGGTGGTGCTCCATCTTGTTGGAACACAATATCCATACCGAATTCATTAGGATTCGCTTCGACGATTTCAGTGATAAGAGGGTCAACAGTAGTTTCCAGCATATTTAAATACAAATAAATTTTCATCAATAAATACAGGCCTACAATAAGGTTTCCCAATATTCCTGCCCAAACGTTAATTTTTTCTGGATATTGGGTATGTGTTTCCCAGAAAACATGAGGGTTGGTGTCACACCAATAACGGCAATTTTGCCTGTGAACATTGCCGTTTAAACAAAATACATTCGTCACTAAAACAAATATTGTGGAGATAGGTAGGATGCCTTGCAATGGTTTCCATCATGATTTCGCAGAATTCTGTTCTTCGATCAGGGTCATCTTCAGTTAATTGCTGTACCATTTTAATTTTGTATGGATGATACCTATTCCTCTTCAAAAGTCTCCACACAGTAGAAGGAGACACCTCACAAATATTCGCGACGGAATAAGTAGACTGTTCAGGATTTACTACCATCTCACCAATTATTTGCACTTGCTGTTCTTCCGAAATGTACGGATGACCTGGATGCATTTTGTTATGTACCTACACAATTCACAACCGGTAGTTGTGAATTTGGATACAAGTTCCCTCAAATATTTTCTACAGATAGGACGATTCAGAAAATGTTCATTGAAAATCCTTTCGGTCTCGTGGAAGTTACGCGTCGATCCGTAAATAAAAATCGCTTCAATTTTTTCTTCCAATGAACTGGAATTGACCATTTTAGAGATTGTTGACGTGGTACCTTTCTACTAGTGAAACCGAAAACAAAATGAGAATATTCTAACTGAACAATGATATTCATTGTCGTACCGACATTTTTTGTCGTTTTTATAAACAAAAAATAACTTAACAAACCTTATCGCGTTGTTGGAATTGCCGTATGGCAGATAAAAAGGAATATTTCTAGAAATATCGATATTAATGTGTTTGTCTTCAGGAAATTATTAAATGTTTCGCCATTTTGTAGTAGGTGAAGATATTGACTTCATACTCTAGGGTTGTGAAGTATTCGTCAGAAGCTTAAGAATGATGTGTCACAAGATCCCCTTTTCCAATAAATTTTTTTTTTCCCAGATCTCGCCCAGTCGCCATCGTGAAAATTTTGTCTGGACCTGGTTCACCAATTGCTCTCCACTCAGATGATGATCGTTTTGATTCCGGAGTGAAGTGATGAATCCATGTTCCATCCATTGTCATATATTTGTTATGTTGAAACATCGCCAGAATCATTAAGACGTTCTTGATTTTGGTCAACAGTCAACTCGCACGGCACCCATTTTGAACACAGCTTTCTCATAGTCAACGTTCAATTATTATTTCTGATGGAGCTGAGTCCTTATAACATTTTCCAAGCCGTTACTTCGTTTGAACGGTATTTTTCCCATCAAGAAGCAGTGTGAAGTTTTTAAAAAATTGTTTTTTATCCACTACAAAAGTAGTGTCACTTTTAGCACAAGAACTCACAAACTAATGAGTAGAATATCATGAAGTGGAAAGTCATCTTCATTTCAAGCAGGTTGGAGCCCAGCCCCCTTACCCTTAGGATTGATGCTCGTCAGAAGGACGAGCGGGTCAAGACTGGTTATTTGGTGGCGGCATGAAAGTCCTCAGACATCGTTGTCGCCCTTCACGGTGAACCCCTACCTGGCTGGTGTGTTTGGATGAAGATATTGTTCATTTTCTAACGGAGGACATGAGGGCCTCATTCGACAGAGTGTCTGGGCCTTCTATATCGGGAGGGGTCGTCTACAGTGTAATCCATAGCTTTTCTGATTAACGGATTTTCATGGTTTTCGGCACAATCAAGGACTTGCCGATTCCTCGACTGAATGGACTGCTGAATGGAAGGCAGCTGTAAATATCTGTGGATGGCTGCGTTCCGTACGAACCAAGAAGCATTCACAATCATCCTTATTGGCTAGTTTTGCAATCTCTCCAAAATGGAGATATTTGACGGAGCCGCTTGTCCCTGGACGCCTGAAGCATACACGATGACCGGCTTGAACATCATTTTGTAGATCGTAATTTTGTTTTTAAGGCTTAATTTAGAACGTCTGTTGATCGTAGGGTACAGACTAGCAATCCGACCCTCGATCTTTGCCTTCACGGTTGTGATGTGCGGGTTCCAGGTGAGCCTACGGTCTATAAGAAGACCGAGGTACTTTACCCGCGCTTGCCAGTCGATCTCCCTTCCAGAGATTCTCACTTTTCTGGCCGAAGAAGATAGCAATCTTCCCATGGTGATCGCTTGGATCTTTTCCGGATTCACTCGGATCTTCCATTCAAGGTACCAGCGCTCGAGGTCGTCCAATGAACGTTGCATGTAGACGACACCGGATCAGGCCCCGAGGCAGGTCGAACGCAATCAGTTTATGCAGAAGGCCTTCGTGCCATACTCGGTCGAAGGCCTTCGAGATGTCTAGCGACATGAACGACATGAACTTTTTTGTTTTGATTTAGTTCTGCGATGCTATTTTCGACCAGTCTCAGAGCCTGTAACTCAGTGGAGTGTTCTCTCCTGAAGCCGAATTGTTCATCAAGCAGAACATTTCGGTCCTCAACTTCTTCGTTGAGTCTTTGCAGAACAACTCTTTCAGCCAGCTTAGCCGCCGACGAGAGCAGACTAATCGGGCGATAGTTCTGTGGGAACAGCGGGTTCTGACCCTGTTTTGGGATCATGACAACGATCGCATGCTTTCACCTTCTGTGGAAGTATCTGAGGGTCAACGAACTGTTTATTATGTTCAGGAGATTCACAACGCAGTTGTCGCCTCTTCAGTAACTTGTTGGTTATTGAGTCGGCCCCCTGAGCTTTCTTGGCCTTTGCGGCCCTGATGTAAAACCCTTCAGTTCTTCCACAGAAGCTGGACGGATGTCGTCATCTTCCCTGAGGATACGGTGAACCCGGTCTTTCAACAGCATATCGCGGTCGATGTCGTCATCATCGTCAACGTTGAGTTGAAACTGACTTTCCATCGTATCAGCAAAGTCTAACGCTTTGTCGGCGGGGGAGTAGCACACTCCGCGCTCTCCGTGAATGGGTGAGGAAGCAGTCTTCTTCCTTTTGAGCCTACGGGTCCCTCGCCAAAGATCGTCACTCCCAGGCTCAAGGGATTCCAACAGCTCCTCCCACCTTTCGTTTCGGTGATCAATGATGGCCTGTTTGACTTGGTTGGCCATCCTGCTTACCGCAATTTTATCTCCTGCGAAAAGGGTTCGTTGATAGAGACTTCTCAAGCGGTTTCTTTCTCGAATCAAGGCTTTGAAACGAGAGGGAAACTCATTATAGCTCTTCAGTGGACACTCTTCCATGGAGGTGGCCGCTCGAAACGCCTCATTCACAGAAAGCTCGAAACGCTCAACTGCCGCGTCAAGTTCGTCGGGAGAGCGAAGTGCCTCAGGAAGGGTGCGCATCTCTCCGAGCTGGGTTGTGAAGATATCCCAGTCCGTTGAAGATCTCATGCGATGATCAGGAGAAGGAAGATCACCGCCCAATACTAGGATTACTGGATTATGATCAGAATCTAGTTCCGACAGAACGTAAATTTCGCTAGTCAGAGATACGTTTCTGAGAAGCGCGATGTGTACGTCAGGCCTAGTCTGTCTACGATAGTACGTAGATTAATCCGGTCCCAGCACAAGATATTCATGCCTGTCGGCATCCGCATAGAGCGCTTGGCCGTTTCGATTGGTGGCTCTGCTCCATAGTCTGTACTTGGCGTTAAAGTCACCAGCAGCAGTTGTCCGAATGTTGCTTCCCATCAACAGTTCATCCAGTGATTCTGGGAGTAATTGATTGTTCGGAGGGTTGTAAACCGAGATTATTCTGTGACAACCCCTGCTCAGTTGAATTTCGACCCCCACGGCCTCAGTTCCGTGTAAACGGGTGCTGTCAATGCCGTATTGGACACACTAAAGGGATCGCTTGACAAAAATGCCAAATCCTCCTCCAGCACGACCAACACGTTCTGTGTGGTAG
The DNA here is from genome assembly GCF_025532065.1 of Leptinotarsa decemlineata. NCBI lineage: Eukaryota > Metazoa > Arthropoda > Insecta > Coleoptera > Chrysomelidae > Leptinotarsa > Leptinotarsa decemlineata. The sequence continues at coordinate 9,728,246 of NW_027412537.1, read as the reverse complement.
AATCTGTAATTTGGAATGACAATAGATTCGTTCCTCAGATGTGTCTCCTGGCAGTTTACAAGGGACTCATTGAAGATGACTGGGTAGTGGTGTCAGAAAATGTGAGAATTTATTCGTTTTCAGTTTCATATTTCATCCTTCAAGAAATCTTCAAGTTAAATGGTTTTGGTGATGGATTGCGAACTAATAACGGACATAACACTATCATCAAAGTGATTTACTTCCGAAACTGCGACAATTTTGTTAAACAAATTGGTGTCTTCATGAAATGACCCGAACTAATCACTATTGAGGTTATTGTCTGAATATTACTGTACACGAGTATTTTTGGCATTTATAACATTTATATAACACATGTTTCGATTCTGGGTGCTTTCCAGAGGTTTTAAAACATGGATTGATGAAACCTTTATATAAAAATGGAGATAAATTAAAAATAAATAACATATTGTCGGAATTTCAGTACGGTTTAAGAGAAGGCAAATCAACCGACGATGCCATTCATAAACTTACTATAATTGTTTATAACGCTCTAGATAAAAAATACCCATACTTGGAATATTCATAAATCTCTCCAGGGCTTTTGTTGTTGTATGTCACAAAGCGCTTGGCCGTTTCGATTGGTGGCTCTGCTCCATAGTCTGTACTTGGCGTTAAAGTCACCAGCAGCAGTTGTCCGAATGTTGCTTCCCATCAACAGTTCATCCAGTGATTCTGGGAGTAATTGATTGTTCGGAGGGTTGTAAACCGAGATTATTCTGTGACAACCCCTGCTCAGTTGAATTTCGACCCCCACGGCCTCAGTTCCGTGTAAACGGGTGCTGTCAATGCCGTATTGGACACACTAAAGGGATCGCTTGACAAAAATGCCAAATCCTCCTCCAGCACGACCAACACGTTCTGTGTGGTAGAATCTGTAATTTGGAATGACAATAGATTCGTTCCTCAGATGTGTCTCCTGAACCAGAGCCACATCGATGTTGTGAATATCATGAAATTTCAACAGCTTTTGAAGGTTAGTACTAAGTGAAAAAGCGGTGAATGGAATAAAACAGCGCCATCTATGTGTTAGGCCCGATACTTTTCACCCCATTTAGTTTGTTGATCATCTAATTCCGAACTTTTCTTCTTTTTAGCTTTTTTGTGAAGTTTGCGAGAGGTATTTTACACTGACGAATGACGGATATGCAGATTTCCATTTCAAGATGATCAACGGGGATGGCTCATTCGATGAATGTACTAAAATGACGGGCTGGTTGGATGTTACTCCAGCTAAAGGATTTCTCAAATCTGGTGAACGCGTGAAGTTCGTTGTGAAGTATTTTCCAGGAGTGACAGGAGAGTTCAAGAAAAATATTATTTTCGAAGTGAGACATCAGACTTTATAAATATAAATAAAAAAAAAACTCCTTTCATTCAAAAATAATAAATGACTGAAGATAATGAAGTCTTCAACGAAAGTAATTTTTTGTGGAGGAGAATCAGTTTTTCATCGACCTTTTTTGGGTATTTGTTACCTTCCACAATCTGGAAATTATATAAAAATTATAATGGAGAACTTCATACAAGTTTAGAAAGGGCAAACCTTTTAATTTACCTCGATATGTTACTGCGTAAAAAACAAAGTATTTTTTACAAAGAAAAATGTTCTATTTATCAGTAATTTGTCGTATTTTACTATTTTGCCTATCAAAAAAATTGCTAAGAAATCATACAATACTTATTATCTTTACGTTTCGGAGGCCAAAATCTGCCTAGGTCTTCAGGAATGGACAAAAAAATTCTAAGATATTTGCTGTTATTCAATAATTTGATTTTTATGGATTCATCAAGTGTATGTCAGGTATATGAAACCAATCATGCTTAATGTGATGAATGACTATTATTGATTACAGCGTTATAACAAATTTTTTGGGAAAGAAAGTTTTTGGCTTTCTACTACTCCATCTGATACAAAAAAAATGGATGAGAGAATCTTCCAAAGAAAGGAAGGATTAATCAATTTGAAAATAAGTAACTCTATACATGGATGTGTAGATCATGCAAAGAAGTAACTTTCAGAGTTACTTATTTTCAAATTGATTAATCCTTCCTTTCTTTGGAAGATTCTCTCATCCATTTTTTTTGTATCAGATGGAGTAGTAGAAAGCCAAAAACTTTCTTTCCCAAAAAATTAATCACTCCTAAAAATATAACCCTTTCAAATCATATAACAAATTATTCCACCAATATTTTGTTCCAGATAGGATATTTAGAGCCTGTTACCGTTCACTTGCAAGGGTATGCAATTTTTTCCCAATTAGTTTTGAGTTTGCCAAGGCCTAGTATACAAGAATTTTCCTCAGAGTTTGAGTACACGGCAATAGCATCTATCACGAAGAAATACCTCTTGGAACTGAACCAGATCAAGAGTCAGAATATACCAAACTATGTTGCGGAACATTGTCAACCGAAAGACATGAACGAGGCACTTTACAAGGGACTCATTGAAGATGACTGGGTAGTGGTGTCAGAAAATGTGAGAATTTATTCGTTTTCAGTTTCATATTTCAACCTTCAACAAATCTTCAAGTTAAATGGTTTTGGTGGTGGATTGCGAACTAATAACGGACATAACACTATCAAAGTGATTTACTTCCGGAACTGCGACAATTTTGTTAAGCAAATTGGTGTCTTCATGAAATGACCCGAACTAGTCCCTATTGAGGTTATTGTCTGAATATTACTGTACACGAGTATTTTTGGCATTTATAGCATATATATAACAAATGTTTCGATTCTGGGTGCTTTCCAGAGGTTTTAAAGCATGGGTTGATAAAACCTTTATATAAAAATAGAGGTGAATTAAAAATAAATAACATATTGTCGGAATTTCAGTACGGTTTAAGAGAAGGCAGATCAACCGACGATGCCATTTATAAACTTACTACAATTGTTTATAACGCTCTAGATTAAAAATACCCATACTTGGAATATTTATAAATCTCTCCAGGGCTTTTGACGCTGAGCCCTTTAACGAAAGCTGAATGATTATGGCATCCGTGGGAATACATAGAACTTTTGTCCAGTTACTTATCAGATCGTGAACAGAGTGTTGAAATTGATGGTGTCCTAGGTGTTCTCAGAACTGTGACCTATGGTGTTCCTCAAGGAACTGTGTTGGAGCCACTTCTTTTCAGTATCTATATAAATAGTCTGTTTTCTTTAAATACCACTTATGAAATTTATGTATCTCAAAGAATTTATGGACAATAGACAATTGAAAATGATATATTTCTCGCTAGTACAATCACATCTTACATACGGAATTTTAGGATGGGGGGTTTTGGGGTGTTGGTGATTGTTTTACAGAAAACGTAAATGTGGTTCAAAAATGGATTCTTAAAGTAATATTTGCCAAGATACGTGACTATAGTAGTGATCTCTTATAACGGTTGATTTTTAAAAGGTATATGACTTGATTTTCAAAACAACACAAAAAATTCAAAAAAATTGATGAAATCTTTATTGGAATCGGTAGAACGATCAATATGATTTAATGTTTGAAGATGATTTTATGCAAATGTTGTCTGCGGCTCCGCTTTAGATGGCCCATGCATAAGGTCCAATTTTGGCACACTCTCTCTTACATATCGACAGGTATTTCACGTATAAGAGTTTCAATATTAGCTTCCAGAGCGTCAGTCGTTGCTGGTTCATCCCTGTAGACATGAGCTTTAACATGACCTCAAAAGAAATACTCCAAAGACGTTAAATCACACGCTCTAGGCGGCCAATTGACGGGCCCCAAACGTGAGATAAACTGTTCACCGAAGGCGGCTCTTAATTGGGCCATTGCTTCGCGTGCCGTGTGGCATGTGGCACCGTCTTGTTGAAAGCATATCAGGCATGTCCAATTCTTCCATTTTGGGCAAAAAAAGTCTGCAATTATCACACGGTAGCGCTCGCGTTCCGGCCATTGTCGTCTTTGGGAAAGTACGGCCCGATGAAGCCACCGACCCATAATCCACACCAAACAGTGACTTTTTTGGGATGCATCGGTAGCTCTTGCAATGCTTGTGGCTGGTTTTCTCTCCAGATGCGCAATTGCTTGTTAACTTATCCATTTAACCAGAAATGAGCCTCGTCGCTGAACACAATTTTTCGATAGAAATGTGGATCTTTCTCCAACTTTGCTAGCGCCCATTCACCAAATGTTGTGGGATGTCACGTTACTCCAATTCTTGCACCAGCTGTATCTTATAAGGTTTTACACCTAAATCCTTTCGCAAAAGTTTCCACAGAGTAACAGAGGCCCGATTGCTACGAACGGCGTCGAATCGACATTTCACAGTCATCACGAACACTGGCGGATACAGCCGCAATATTTTCTTCGGTCCTCACTCTACGTATGCGTGTTGGTGGTTTAATGTCCAATACTGTAAACTGGGTTCCAAATTTAGTCACAAGCCTCCGAATAGCTCCCTCAGTAGGCCGACGAAACTGCCCATAAATTGGAAGAAGTGCACGATGCACTTTCTTCACCGAGCATGAATTTTAATAATAAAATTAAATAATTTGCAAGCGTTGTTCATTCGTGAGTCGATTCATGGTTAAATTATAGACCAAACTGAACAAGTTTGACAACGACACAAGATACGATTTACGCGTGATCTGTAAAAATAGTGTTGCCAAAAAGATACCAGCAAAAAAATCATTATAAAGAATCTCAAATCATGGACATCAGACAACTTTTCTGCATGAGAATATTATTACTCATTAAAAATAAAAAAATTATATTACAAGTTTATGAACATGCTCATAATACACGAAAGAATGAATGTGGCAAAACGATTGGATAACGAAGTGTCAATTACCTGGTACCAAGAATATATAAGCAAAAACCTCAGGAAGATTTAGAATATCGAAAAATTTAGAAAATTCAAAAATACTTCAACTGAGTGGATTATCAAGACGGGACGTAATATTTTTAGTAATATGATAAACTCTAAGTAATATTTGGAAGAAAAAAAAAGGGTACCTCCCAATTATGTCATTTACCGAAGTGTGAAATTCTTATCCACATGTAACTTATCAAAAAGCCCAAATATGACTTTACCTGGATGTGTAATTATATCACGTGCAAGCAGTTTGAACTGCTTCTGTGATTTTTCTGTTTATTTGTTTTTTACATGTGTTACATTGTTTTGTAAGATTTAATTTTATTATTCAAATGAACATTATTATTATATAGGTTTTCATTACCCCAAAAATTAAAAATGAATCAAATATGAAGCAAATTACTAGATTTTCTTGAAAATCTCATTGCGTTCGCATAAGATTCAGGTATGGATTTATCTAACTACATATTTTACAATTTTCCTATTTCCAAAAAATATGTGAATATGAAATTAAACTATACTTCCTTTGAAAACTACCTTTGTCTTTCTATTCAAACCGAAGAAAACTCTGAAAATATAGGAATGTAGACTTTCACGGCTGGCGTCAATGTTTTGGTTTGTTTCCTGATGTTGCCGTAGTCTTCTTTGGTAACAATCTCCAAACGTTTCAACTGCAACTGCGACAGTCATCTTCAGTGGCGTGGTCGAAGTACTCTCATTGACGTGTCAACTGAAATAAGTTCCAATAACCCTATCGTGGACTTTCTCCACCTTTTGGCGGATCTTCAAGCACGAGCTTTCAATCTTGGCAAAGATTGGTCCATGATCCTCTTCTGGAATTTCTCTTCCCATTCCTTCAAATCGTTCTCAAAATAATTACCACCGTTGTGAACGATCAACTCTGATGCAGGATGCCACAGAACGATTTAAAGAATCAAGAAGAGATACTTTGAAATAGGACCATGCACCAATCTTTGCACAGATTGAAAGCACGTGCTTGAAGATCCGCCAAGACATTGAGAATACCCATAACAGAAAGTGGGCTAAGTTGAGGGGGAAACTATGCCCAAATACAGACCGAAAACATGACAACTACGAAGCCACCAACGTCATCAACACGAGTTCCCGCCCGTTCACGGACACAGACGAACCCTTGTTGAGAAAAGGTCTAAACTTCGCCATTACGCCAACATCTGTGCCGACTTTGGATATATTTACTGCCGTGGAATCCACCAGTTCCCTTGTTGATCAGGCCGAGGCAGAAGAATTTAGATGGAAAATCAGAGAACAGCTGGATCAAGAACCAGTTCCAACATCTAATATCATCGATGAAGAACGATGAGTTCTGAACGGCCTACGTAGAGATAACACCATCAAGATCCTACCTACAGATAAGGAAAACGCTACTGATATGATGGATACTGATTTCTACGAACAGAAGATCGAAGATGTTCTTCAGAAGGGACAATACCCTACTGCATCAATTGAAAGGAAGTTGTACCAGACTGAAAAAAAAACAAGTCTATTTTTCTGAATAGGATATATCATTGCTAACACCACACCACAGTAAGCCTCCTCACTTGTATGGACTACCCAAAATCCTAAAGAAAGGTGTTCCGCTCAGACCGATCATTAGTTCCAGAGATTCAGCTACTCAAAAATTCTCCAGATTTGTGGATACAACAATCGAAACGTCATGAAGTGACTTGGCTTGAAACCCTTCACATTTTAATTCAATTCAATTGTTCAATTTTTGTTTTTTTGTTTAATATAATTGTTATATCATATTAGACAATGGAAGTCCGAACAAATGAAATTCAATATTGAACTGTATTTACCCTCTACATATTCTTTTGTAGGACCTCTTTCCCAGTGTAATAGAAATCGACTTGGCCATGGAAAGGACTCTTCTCAACCAATACATTGCAAATAATAAAGGTATTCTAGAAAGACACACGGTTGAACGAAAAACCGACTTGATCCCCGACTTCACGGTACCACCCTACAATCTGGATTTCGGTTACGTCAACGTGGACAAGCCGGTGTGTTACACGGTCCTGATCCTCAATTACGGATCAATGAGATCCTCTGTAAAACTGGTGGATACAAGAGACCCCGGTCTGGAGTCCAACGGTTTCAAAATCGAATTCAAAAGTCAAAAATTGGACGTCGGCGCGATGACAGAGCTATTTTTGATTTTCCGTCCGGTACGAGAAATTTTTGGGCTGGAAGATAAATATGTTGAAAAAAGTTTCACATTGAAACTCAGTCATGGCGGCTTAATACCGGTCGCTATTAAAGCCACTGTTACCAGTCCGAAAATTAAATTGAAGTACTCTTGTATTGATTTTGGATCGGTCAAGCTGGGAACTGTTCTACGTAGGTCCATACTAATTGAGAATGAGTGAGTATGATTGAATTATTAACCAATATTCGGATGAAAATATTTTTTTCCAAAAAATTTTACGAATGAAAGTAACAAATATGTAAAAATTCATAAAAAAATTGATTGTGTTAGTGTTAGTAGTTCGAACAGTAGGCTAGGTAGCCAACAGGACGGATTTTTTTATATATTATTTTGTTATTTTTTATTTATTGATATACACAATCATATTTTTGTGTTTGTTATTAAGAAGACCAATTCTGAAATAGCTCCCTTTGAACTCATATACTCATGTATGAATATTTATGATGATAATAACAACAGGTGATAGGAACCTCTATACCCATCACGCAACTGCGGACTAAGGTGTTGAAGACACCATCCTGCCAAGCCATGATGAACCCCTCAGTCTCCGAATTCAGCCCACTCGACCTGAGGAAAGCGAAAGTCAGGTGCTTTTATAAGCGCCTGACTTTCGAAAAAGACCCCATGCATTGGCTTATTCTTGTGTTTCCGCAGAAGTGAGGTGATCTCTGCAGTTTTTACCTGAGCTTTCTGCTGAACGGGTTCCAATTCGGTGACAGAGTTGTGGTCACCTCGTTCAGTGTCGAAAACTAAACCGAGTCCATCAGCTGCTCGGGTAGCTGCCCTAAAGAGAAATGCTCCAATTCCTACTCTCTCATGGTCACGGACCATGCAGAGAAGGGGATCCGAACTCCTGACGACTATTCAGGCTATATCCAGTACCAATCTGTCATGTAGACACTCCAAACTCAAAAGTCCACGGCCTCCCTGTTGTCGGGGGAAGTACAACCGTGGAACAGACGATTTGCGATGTAAACTACTATAGAGATGCATCATTTTTCGGGTCTTTACGTCGAGTTGATACAGCTCCTCCCGAGTCCACTTCACTACTCCAAACGAGTAGAGTAAGATTGGAACGGCAAGCATATTAGTTGCAGCAACTTTGTTCTTCCTCGACAGTTCCGATGACCAGATTGTCAAAGTTTGTGCTGATACTTGCCGCGGAGAGAGTTCTTCACTGCTGTTACCTCTTGTGAGTGTTGTTGTTCCACCCCGAGGTAAGTATGCGTCTCCCCGACATCCAAACGGTGAGGGATGCTTCCATCTACGAGCTGCAGTCTCCCACCACCCTCAAGGACTGATGGAGATCCTTCCCTCCAGAGGCATAAAGTTTGAAATCATCCATATAAAACAAATGGGTGACCTTGTGCCTCCGATTTCCGGGGGTGCCACAGTTATACCCTCGACTATTTCTGAGCGCAACGGATAATGGCGATAGTGAGATTCAGAAGAGAAGGGAACTGAGGGAATCACCCTGAAATACACCACGAATCCATATCAAATGAACGCTTATAATAGCTTTATTTTGTGAACTCTTTAACGGTTTCAATATTGTATTCGAAGCAGTTCCCCGTATACCAATTCAAAAAAATATAGTTTCCTATTTTATATAGAATCCCAATGACTGGAGCGAATGACATCGATCTGGATATTCTACGAAAGAGTTTCATCTATATGTAAACCTAAAAACTTAAACACTAGTGGATTTTTCCATTTTGTTGTTTTCTAAGAGTAATTTGGAAGTTGTCTTTCAAAATTGATTTGTGTACATTGAGCCAAATATCTATTTGTTTTATGTCAGCTTTCATCTGTTGTTGTATTATTTGTGAATCTTCATTGCAATAGATCACCAGCAAATAGTACTACTTTTCCAGAAAGCTGTAATTCCAAAATGGAATTTATATAAATAAGAAAGAGTAAAGGTCCTAATATAGAATCTTGCGGTACTCGACAAACAATTTTTAAAGAACTATCCTCATTTTCCACAGACGCGCATTGCTTCCTATCACTTGAATAAGTTTGAAAACATAAATATGCATTGAAAATATCACTTCTATGATCGATAAATGTCACTTGAAATTATATTTAATGACAATCGGAGGAAAAACTCCGTAACAAACTTCTTGAATTTACTGGCAGCATTAATGTTTTTTATGTATTCAAGAAGGCTATTGAGATTCATTGTTATTCCAGTAAAACATAATGCATTTTCATATAATTTTTAATGACTGGGCATTGCAAATTCCACTTCTATGACCGATAAATGTCACCTAAATTGACGTGTAATGATAATCGAAGGAAAATACTTTGTAACAGTCTCCTTGAATTGAGTGCAGGACCAATGTTCTTTTCTGTATTCAGGCGGGATATTATGAATTATTGCTTTTCCAGTAAAGCATAATGCACTTTTATACTATTTTCAATGACCAGGCGTTGAAAATGTCACTTCTTTGATGCCGATCGGAGAAAAAATACTCGTAACCGTCTTCTTGAATTTAGTGGTAGAATTAATGTTCTATTTGTATTCAGGCAGGCTATTATAAAATCATTGTTATTCCAGTAAAGCATAATGCATTTTCATACTGTTTTTAATGACTAGGCATTAAAATTTTCACTTCTATGATGAATAAATGTCACTTTAATTTACCTTCAATGCCGATCGGAGAGAAAAATACTCTGTAAACAGTCTTCTTGAATTTAGTGGTAGAATTATACAGCTCTACAAAAAAAAAATTGTGTTGCCCTGGATATTTTTGCAAATTTTTATGTTTTCGAGTGCCTAAATCACGAATATATTTATGAAAGTACTGAATGTGCTCTATTTTTTATGATTTTTACGTATCTTGTATTTTTAATAATAATCGGCTTGTTAGTAAAAAAAATGTATTTTCTCAGTCATGATTAGGCTTCTGCGCAACTTCTTTGCGCGTACAAACATCACGTGATCCCCACTTCTCGGGCAAAACCACTGCTCTGCAAAACAGCTGAGAACTTAGTTATTTGATAATATTGAAGTACTAACACGGAAATCTGGATAAGTTGTTATATGTTAATATTTTGTTTCAATTGTTGAGTGTCCGTTCTAATATATTTATCTTGTCTTTTTAAACATGAGTTTGTCACGAAGGAAGTGCAAATATAGTAGTGATTTATTCTTTTATATTTGTGGTATTTATATATCAAAAAAACAAAAAAGAAATATCACAGACTTTGTTAAGGAAACTTATGCTGAATATTTCGGTTTTAAAATGGACAAATCAGATAAATCATGGGTTCCTAATAAAGTTTGTAAGTCTTGCGTTGAGTCTTTGCGGTTGTGGAAAAAAGGAGAACGTTCTGGATTAGACTTTGGTATTCCTATGATCTGGATGGAACCTAAGAATCATTTCGATGATTGTTACTTTTGCGTAGTAGATGCTTTTTTGGTGGTTTTAATCGAAATCAAACGAAAACAGACTTACAGTCTACAAAATGTCCTGTTTTACACAGTGAAAATCTCCCTCGGCCTATTTATGTTTCAAAAGTGATTCGCATGCCCTCAGAAACAATGATGTTGCCAAATTCACAGAAATCGAATCAGTCTACCAGTGGAAGTGAATGGGAGGGTGAAACATCTACGCCAAAGTTGTTTTCTCAAAATGAACTCAGTGATTTAATACGTGATCTAAATTTATCAAAACAAGGATCAGAACTGTTAGCTTCAAGATTGAAAGAAAAAAAATTATTGGCACCGACAGTTACAATTACAACGTACAGAACGCGAGAAAGTGAGCTATTACAATTTTTTGATGAAAATGAAGGATTGGTATACTGTAATAATATTGCGAAGCTGCTTCTGGACATGGGTTTGAAAGAATACAAACCTACTGAGTGGCGTCTTTTTATTGATAGCTGTAAAAGAAGTTTAAAATGCGTCTTACTGCATAATGGAAATAAATTTGCATCAATTCCAATTGCACATTCTACAAAACTCAAAGAAGAATATGAAAATGTCAAATTAGTTTTAGAAAAAATCAATTACTCGGAGCATCAAAGGTCGATCTGTGTGGATTTAAAAATGGTTAATTTTTTACTTCGTCAACAAAGTGGATACACGAAATACCCTTGCTTCATTTGTATGTGGGACAGTAGAGCAAAGCAACGTCATTGGGAACAAGATGTTTGGCCTGAAAGAAATTTTTCAACTGTCGGTAAAGCTAATGTAATAAGAGAGCCGTTGGTGAGCAGAGGCAAAATAATACTTCCACCATTGCATATTAAGTTAGGAATGATAAAGCAATTCGTAAAAGCTTTGGACAAGGAAGGAGATTGTTGTAAATATATTTGTAGAAATTTTCCAAAACTTAGTATGGAAGAGTTGAAAGGTGGAATATTTGATGGTCCTCAAATACGGCAATTGATGAAAGACACTGATTTTATTAAAGTTATGACTGTTCCGGAAAGTAAAGCTTGGGAAAGTTTTGTGTTGGTAGTCGAAAATTTCCTAGGTAACCATAAAGCACCAAATTATGAAGGAATTGTACAAAATATGCTGACAAACTTTCAGATTCTAGGAGCAAATATGAGTATCAAGTTACACTATCTTCGCAACCATTTGGATAAATTTCCAGATAATTTAGGAAATTATAGTGAGGAGCAGGGAGAGCGGTTCCACCAGGATTTAAAAGTAATAGAAGAAAAATATCAGGGTCGTTCAGGGATTGTCACATGATGGCCGATTACTGCTGGTCTTTAAAAAGAATTGTCCTCTGAAAAATTATGGAAGAAAAGCTCTTAAAAGGAAATATAACATGTTTTCGAAATTTCCCTCTTTATTTACTTCAAAGTATCATATTTTTTTCCAATAAAACTGAGATTATGAATATATCTGTTATTTTGTTTCTTGTTTAAATTTATCTTTAATGCCGATCGGGAAAAAAATACTCTGTAACAGTCTTCTTGAATTTAGTGGTAGAATTATTGTTCTTTTTGTATTCAGGCAGGCTTTCATGAAATTATTGTTTATTGTTTGTAAATAGTTTGATCGTCTTGTGAGTGGTCATAACAATCAGAATTCAATCACTTTTGTCATATTTCAGCGGATATTTACTGAGTACATGGAATGTAGACGTTCAGCCATTGAACACAATGATGAAAAATGCATACTGGGTATTGCCAAAAAATGGGGAGCTGAAGCCTGGCAAAAAAGATCTGCTGAACATATATTTTACACCGACAAAAAAAGGGTTTTACAATTCGCAGATAGTCATCGTGGTCGAAGGAAATTGTGTTCCAACTAAATTGGATCTGTGTGGGCATGGAACAGAGCCGACATTAGTCTTCAGCGAAAAGGAGTTACATTTCAAGAATAGTTTGCCGTACTCCCAAAACGATTGTTCGTTTTTAGTTCAGAACGTATCAACTTTCCCGATAGAGTATTGTTTTCCAGATTTGGATCCGTGAGTTCATGAAAAATTCTGCTCTCTAGACTACATACGTAATGATAATATTGCTGTAAAAAACTCCTTTCAGTTATTTGCATAACGTTTAATTGAACTTCAAAATGTTCAATTGACTGACTGATACTTATTCACTCTTGCATGAGTGGCTGCACTCCAAACCCTCATGTAGCTCTTTTTGCAGGTGTTGAAGAAACAAACATTTCTGCCCAAACTAGAGGTCATATGTTTCCGACTCAAAGAAAAGATTAGTAATGAATGTCTGTAGTGAAAAACAGTTGAATTTTATTTTATAAGATGTTCAAAGTAGTGCAATAAAGTATATACTGATGCATTTCAAGGTCGTGAGTCGGCGATTGGAGATGGGATATGACAGCGGTACGTTCGTAGTTTCAGAGACGTTAGTGAGTGAGAAAGAGATATGTGCGACGTAATCGATGCGAGGAAGGATAGAATGAGTATCGAGAGATTCAGTTCAAAGATGAAAGCGTGGTTGAATTATAAAATCGTGTTATCATGGAATTTACAAAATGTGCTGAAAAAAAAATGTTGGATTATTTGAAATCATTTTTTTTTCAGAAATGGGTTATCGTACAGAACTCTGGTTTATGAAGAAATGTTTGTTTCTCCAAGGCCTTCTTCGATATTGTGTTTCGTTTAATGTTAAGGGGTGCAATGACTTGCTGCCGCTTCTGCAAGGGTAAAAATATTGCAAATGTGCAAAGAAGTAGATTTGTTTTGTACTTCGAATAAATTAGCCTATACTAAGACTTTTGGGGCACCCGAAATAACGACTTTGAATTCGAAATTACGACTTTAAACTCAAAATCAAAAATTTAAACTCGAAATTACGACTTCAAACTCCAAATTTCGAGTTTTCCCTCTAAGTTCCGACTTCAAACTCGAAAATGAGTGTTTGAACTCGAAATTTCGATTCTACTCTCGAAATTACGACTTCAAATTCGGAATTACGACTTCAAACTTGAAATTAGGAGTTTAAACTCGAAACGCCTTCAAACACTCGAAGTTTCAACTTTTAACTTGAAATTACGTTCTCAAAATCGACTTCAAATTGGAAATTCCCAGTTTTCTCTCTAAATTTCGACTTCAAACTCGAAAATGAGTTTTTGAACTCAAAATTCCGATTCTACTCTCGAAATTACGACTTCAAACTCGGAATTAAGACTTCAAACTCGAAATTAGGAGTTTAAACTCGAAACGCCTTCAAACTTTCTAAATTTCAACTTTTAACTCGAAATTTCGACTCTAATCTCGAAATTCCAACTTCAAACTCGGAATTTAGGATTCACCTTAGAAATATCGACTTCAAATTCGAAATTACCACTTTAAACTCGAAATTACGACTTCGAACTCGAAATTACGACTCTAAACTCGAAATTACAACTTTAAACTCAAAATTACGACTTTAAACTCGAAATTACATATTTAAACTCTAAATTACGACTTCAAACGCCAAATTTCCAGTTTCCTCTCTAAATTTCGACTTATTTCGATGCTACTCTCGAAATTACGACTTCAAACTCGAAATTTAGGATTCACCTTCGAAATAACGACTTTAAACTCGAAATTACGACTTTAAACTCGAACTTACGACTTTAAACTCGAAATTACTACTTCAAACTCGAAATTACAAATTTAAACTCGAAATTACGACTTCAGACACCAAATTTCCAGTTTTCTTTCTAAATTTCGACTTCAAACTCGAAAATGAGTGTCTGAACTCAAAATTTCGATTCTACTCTCGACATTACGACTTCAAACTCGAAATTACGACTTCGAACTCGAAATCACCACTTAAAACTCCTAATTACGCGTTTAAACTTCTAATTACGCCTTTAAACTCGAAATTTCTACTTTCCTCTCCAAATTTCGACTTTTAATTGACGTTTTTTATTCTTCGCTTCTGTAGCTCTCGAATTCAATTGAATGTTTGTTTGCTCGGCTGGAATCACAATAGAAAGAACAAAATCCGGGCTGATGGATTTCATAATTTATCCCATTGAAAATTATGAAAATCGTAATTTTGGTATGAATATAAATTCACTTCAAGAAAAAACCTGTTATTATTCTGGCGAATCTTACATAACATTAAGAATATTTTCAATCATTTCCTTTTCTGAAACCATTTCTTCGATTCACTTGAGCTGTCTGTGCCTATTACAAAAATGTTTTCACTGCCGACTGCCAGATTCTATATTTATAAATTGGGATCATTTTACTGAATTCTTAACTTGAATTTCTCTTCAGGGATTACGATTACGAAAAGTATTTTGCCGAGCTATTCTTGGACACCCATAATTTGAAAACTATTCTCTTGCCGGAAAGGCAACTAGGGAGTAAATTACCCGATATATTTCAGTCAAATTATATCATGTTACTAAATGAACTAAGGATGACGAAAACCAAATCCATCATTGATGAAGAAATTGAAAGGGAAAACTCCGCCATAGATCCACTAGCTCAATACACGAAAGATGAAATTATTTTTGAATTGAAAGGTAAATATAAGTTTATTTTAAATAATTTCTATTAGCTGTAAGTATTTGAACTGAATGTTTCCGAAGGAATCATCAACAGTAGGAACAGTTTCATTATTTTATCAATGCTTGCATCAACGTTGTTTCGAATATTATTAAGTTGTTCCAAAAGTTTGTCTGCTTTTATGAGTCTACATTAAACTGTATTATCTCAATGAATACCCATTCAATCCAATCGATATAAGCATCATTTCAGTCAGTGCCCTTTCACCAGTATAAAACAAGTCGATTAATTCCATCAGCATAAAATTGGGTGCTCGGGATTCGATGGAGTCGACGAAGGCCGTGTTTACGTGGTTCTGATTGGCGAAAGTTCTACCGGTGAGAAAGTTATGGAAGTGCTTGAAAAGAGGGTGGTCAGTTAGCGAGAGGTCTAGGAAGTATGGTGTGTGTGTAGCAGAACTTCGACGTTCAATTCGTTTAATTTCCGCACGGTGATTTGTGAAACGTGCAGACGGGCGCTGTCGTGAGGCAGGAAGGCACCTCTTCTGTTGACCAGTACCGGCTGCTGCTGAGGCATTTTTCGGTACATATCTTCGATTTCCTCACGTTAGTGCAGAGAGGTATAGCGAACCATGGTCTTTTTTTCAGGGCTCATCGTCGAAGCTGAAATCTCCGGAACGAAATTCTGCAACCCAACGTCGAACAGTGCGTTGTTCATCAACTCTATTGTTGTCAATAGAGTAGAATAAATATTTATTGAATTATGGAGCTACAAAAACACATCACATCGAAACGGACGAAACTTTTGAAACAACCTAATAGTAAACTGAATGAATTTCCTTAGTTCGAACTTCCACTAAGTGGGAAACCCACTCACACGGGAAAGTATCTGAACCACGAATCCAACCACCATCAATGGACTAAAAGAGGAATCATCAAGACTCTATTAGACCCTGCTCTCGAGCTCTGTAATACGAAGGAAGGTCTCGAGAAGAAACAAGACATCATCAAGAATGATCTTCAACGGAATGGCTACTCCGAAGCGATGGTGGAACAGACTTTGGCTAAAATACAGCAGGAGCCTCGAAAGGAAGAGAAGCCTTCACAACCAGTGCTAGCACTTTCCTACATCAGAGGATTATCGGAATTAATAAGAAGAATTGGGTCCAAGTACAACATCAGAACCTGCTTCAGATTCGGAAACACTGTTTGTAGCAGCCTCACAAAAACCAGGCCACCAAACGCGAACTGCAATTCCAAGAATTGCATTTGTCGGATACCCTGTTAGTCCGGAAAATCCTATATCGGTGAAACTAAGAGGCTATTGTTGCCGAGCACAAGAAACACACACATCGAGGATAAAACCAGCAAATCAGGAATAGCAGAGCATGTTTGGACTCATCAACATAATATCAAATGGGCTCAAGCTGAAATCATCCACAAAGAGGAACACTGGTTTAGGAGAAAATTCAAGGAAGCCGCGTATATGTTTTCCAACAACGCATTTAGTCAAGCTAGCGTAGAGATACGTAACATATGGAAACCTCTTATCAAGCGAAAAAACTCCCGCCATTCATACCCATTCAAATACCTATCGAATATTATGAAAACTGATCAGCTTCGGATATTATATTATGCCCTAGTTGAACCACACTTGAATTATGGAATATTAGCCTGGGGAGCGGCAACAAATAATTATACCAAACAACTGGAAAAAATACAAAAGTGGATCATCAAAATGATACTTAAGAAACCATACACTTACCCCACTAATGACTTGTACCGCGAAACGCAGTTATTTGATCTTCGACAACTATATTTTCTATCAGCAGTAATGCGACAGCATACTCACAGAAATACACTGATAGCCATAAATCATAACAACAGTACACGTCACAAAATAAATTCTTCTGTTATATCAAGATCAGGAAAAAACATCCTACAAAGAAGTTATGTCTACTTGGGACCCAAATTATATAGCTTGATCCCTCATGAAATGAAAGAATCTGTATCTGTATCTGTGGAGTAGGGAGGGTGAGTGTAAGCCCACGCACTTAGGCCACATGTGACCCATTGTACATCCTCCCGAGGAGTTGTCCTCCTAGGTCGTCGTCCATCCTGTCCTTTCCAGGAAGGTGGACAGGTCGAAATGGAAGAATATAATTCCCATCATTTATTTAAAGCAAAAATTAAGGAATGGATAAGCGCCCAGTCACGCCTTTTCATCCATCAATATATTGATATAAAAAACATTTGTTATAAAAAAAAAATTAATTGAAAAGAAAAAAATAAATTCACATAAAAATTATTGCTCTATAATATAAGTATTCTTTCATTTCAAGTATTCTTTCGTTACTGTTTCCTAGGTATTTATATTTAATGTATACAACATTATTCTCTCTTCATTCAAAACTTCTTCCTTTTAATTTTATATTTGCAACACCGTTTTTACATTTTATATATAAAACACAATTTTTTCCATATTTTGTATACTTTAGACTTCATATTTGAATTTTATATCAACAACACTATTTATTACTCTTCCGATACTCTTTCCATAATATTTTATATATACAACGTTATCCTAAATTTTATGTTTACAGCACTATTTTCAAAATTTTATATTCACAACACCATTTTGAATTTTATTTTTACAATAATATTTTTATATTTTAAACACTTTATAATTCATATTTCAATTTCATATTTTTTTTATTTTTCCTGATATGATTCCGAGATTCTGGATCTACCTAGACAATTTCACTGTAGTCAAGGTCCTCCTTTTGGTGTTTTGTCTATACTTTGACCAGATCCCCTATTAGGCTAATCGAATGTATAGCTATTACTTTTGTAAAGTTTCACTCCCACTACCAAGGCTTGCCTTGTTGGGTAGTATGTATTTATTTTCCATTGAATGTTCTCTTTTATTGTACCTTTTCTTTTAATGTAATGTAAATAAATATTATTATTATTATTATCAACATAACATCTAGTGGTCCCAAGCTGAGATCATACACAGGGAAGAACATTGGTTTAGGAGGAAATTCAAAGAAGCGGCATACATGTTTGAAGGTGGTTGACAATGTTTCGTGATGTATTTCATCAGTTCGGACTTCCATTGTCTAATATAATATAAATTGATTTGAAATTCCTGAAATAAATTAAAAGGATTAACCAAAAAATAACAATTTTGTTAAACAATAAACTGAAATTACAAAGAAATAACATACAAGCAACAAACAAAAAAATAAAAAATTGAAAAGTTATACAAGCTGAAAACTGAAAAAATGAAAAATATGATTAACTAGAAATCAAAAGATTTCAAACTAAGTTACGTCACGATGTTTCGACTGTTAGTATCCACAATCGTCAATTGTGTTTCATTTCTTGTTAATAATATTTTTAATTTTTTAATTTTCAGCTTGTACTAACTTTACAATTTTTTTGGTTGTTGCTTGTATGTTATTTCTTTGTAATTTCACTTTTTTGTTTAATAAAATCGTTATTTTTCGGTTAATCTTTTTAATTTCTTTCAGGGATTTCAAATCAATTTATATCAATGGAAGTCAATGGAAGTCCGAACTGATGAATAGCGGCATACATGTTGTCCAACAATGTCTTCAGCCAAGCTAGCGTAGAAATACGCAACATATGGAAACCCATAATCAAGTGAAATATGGCCAACTCCCGTCAAACGGCCATCTCCCGCGAAAATGGAAAGCGAAGAGAAGTGAAAGTACTCGAATGACCTATAAATAGTCATCTCTCAGAGGAATTAGTCAAGTCATCACCCGAAGACAATTGTCGATACTAACAATCGAAACGTCGTGAACTAACTTGGCTTGGAATCTCTAATTTTTATTTCTAACTTTTATTCAATTACTCTATTTTTACTTGTATTGTATTTCACTGTTATTTCATTTCAGGTAAAAATACGTTTAGCAGAACATTTGAACTTCGGTAATATAATAAGCTCCAAAAAATTTGGATTTCAGTCAAACAAAAATACTCATGATGCCATATTTTAATTTTTATATGAAGTGCATTAATAGACGGGAGATTACAGCAGCAGTATTTTGCGATTTCTCTAAAGCATTTGACTGTGTTAATCACGAAATTCTGCTCAGGAAACTGTATCTCTATGGTATTGAGGCTATTATTCATAAATGGTTTGCATCTCATCTATCGGGTATAAGTCAAAGGATTGAATATACAATAATATCTGATATTTCTGACATATCTAACGGAGTACCACAAGGCTCAGTACTCGGACCTACCCTATTTCTACTCTATATCAATGATTTGACTACCATTGATAGAGAGGGTAAATTTACTTTATTCGCTGACTACACTACAATATTATGGCGCAATACCATCACAATTGATCTATATAATGCCATTTGCTCTGATATTTCCAAAATTTCAAATTGGTGTAAGGCAAATTTATTAGCTTTAAATGTCTCAAAAACCAAAGTTTTATCCTTAAATTGCATTCTTGATAATATTCCTCTAGCTTCGAATTCGAATGTGATTGAGAGCACGTCATGCAACAAATTTCTTGGGTTATTAATTGATAATAAGTTGAAATTTGAGGACCACATACTACCTCTTAACAACAAACTGCAGCTAAAACTGTCTATTATTCATTAGTAGAATCAAATCTAAGATATGGGATCCCTTTCTGGGGGGTAAGTAATCGAACTCGACTCGAGTCGATTTTTATTCTGCAGAAAAAGTCATTAAGATTTCTCTGTAGAGCCAAGCGGCGAGATTCTTGTAGGTCTTTGTTTGTAGCAAACAAAATTTTATCACTGTATGCTCTATTCATTTTAAAAACAGTTTGTTTAGTACATAAACATAGAACAGAACTCTATTGTCTCTCATTACATCACACGCCAGACCCTAAATTTAAGTCTTCCCATACCTAACACTACTTTAATTAAAAATTCTATATTGTATAATGGTCTCAAGATGTATAATCATATTCCTAACTACCTGAAATGCATAGTAAACTGTACTGAATTTCGAAAATCTACAAAGGATTTTCTTATCGAGAGGCCCCATTATAGTTTGCAAGAATTTTATGACGATACCTTTTAATCATATTTCATACACATTTGTGTTTGAACATTATTTTTTAAATAATTTTTGTGTTTATATGTGTATGTATGTGTGTATGTATATATGTGATTTCAATATTAAATTTTACAAAAAGGATTTGAAGCATAATATCTTCTATTACTTATCTGCGAGCGCTTTCGACAGTTGGTAGTACTGTCATCTTCTAGGCACTCCTCAAAGTGAACTTGTCATCCTGTCGTCTGCCTGTTTATACGGTCAGAGCGTCTCAACTCAGGTATTTCAGGTACTTTAGGTAAATTTGCCTGTATTTGTACTGCATCAGGTACTCTTCTTTGTGTTAGATCTTCTCTAGGAATGTGTATGGTTTTGTTTAATATATTGAATGTGAGGTCTTGTTGTGTTTTTATTTGTACTTGTTCCTCGATAAGTGATTTATGACTGTTAAATTTATGGATGTTCAAGTTTTCCCAAATGTCCATGCGGTTTCCCTTGTTGACTTGTTTTATGAGTTTTATGTTATCTGGTGGGGGGAAATTATGTTTGTTTTGTATGGCGTGTGTGTATGTGAGTATATGTATGTATATATATATATATATATATATATATATATATATATATATATATATATATATATATATATATATACATATATATATACATATACATTTTGTATATATATATATATATATATATATATATATATATATATATATATATACAAAATGTTCACCAAAGCTTTTGTCAATAAGAGTTTTTCTTTGGACAATAAAGCGTATTTATTATTATAATTATTTTCAGCTATTCTTCAACCTTTTTTTTTATCAGTTCTTTCAGGGATTTCAAATCATTTTATATAATATCAAACAATGGAAGTCGGAACTAATGAAATTCATTATGAAACTTCGTCAACTTCGTTGTTAAAACTTTTTTATCATCACGGATCAAATTACAGGTTTTTTGAAAAATACAAATTTTGCAATAGACGATATCGAAACAGATTTCTACGTAGTCGAAGACGATTCAAACGCAAGAATGGCTATAGTGGAGCCTGAAAAACCCAATATTTTCGAACAACCACAAACAAGAAATGGCGTCTTCATAATTTTTCATGGAGCACCAAATACAGGTAATTCATATTCATTCCGGCATCTTTGACGAGAGATTATAAAAAAAAGTTTCATCGCTTTTTTGACGTCTGTTACCGCTTGGCAAATTCAACTGTGCCTTTGAGATGCGCTAACGATAAAGAGAGATGGTAACTGTCCACAACCAACTTTTATCAGGAGCAAGTTATAATCGGGAAAAGAATTTTGTCTTAAATACATTCGGCAAGTGTTGACAAGTTCACATATACCAGTAGGGAATGGGAACCTCCAATTCTTCCTTTTGTGCAGGTGGAAAATAATTGAAAGATGAATGAGTGATATATTTTTTTTATTTAAAAAACTTCACCTCACGATTTGATCTCCACAATTTTTATTTGAAAAATATATGCCCTCTCTACTCTCAATTCTTAAAATCATACCGGCTTGCCGCAGTAAGGCAGAAATCTTATCCGGACAGATGCAGAAGGCTGTCATTCTTGACTCACTGCTCTTGCTCAGGGCACATGATTCTCGGACCCAATGATCACTTACTCCACGGTGAGGGGAGTGGTCATTGGTTGATAATGCTGGCGCGCCCTGTATCGGGGCTTCGTGGGATAGGGCCTGACCAGCGCATACTACGGTAACGATTTATTTCCCAAAGAACATACAATGTTTATTGCAGGGAAAAAAGCAATAATTCATGAACTAACTGTAACATAATTAAGTACGAACAGAGGTCCATTTTTAAGGTTGATTTGTATTCATTAGTTTAAATATCTTTGAAAATTGACTATTCAATCCCTTTTTTCACAAATACTTCAACTCCGTCATATCTTTATTATCTGCAGAAATGCAGTGAAATTCAGTTTGAAATTTTGATCAACTATTATTTTTTATAGTAAGTGTTGGGATAAAAAAGTTTTGGCTCTCTATCTCCATCTTTATACAAAAAAGTGTGAATCTTTTAAAGAGAAGAAGAAAGCAATCAATTTCAACTTTAACTCTGTACAAAGATGTGTAGATCGTGCGAAGAAGTAACTTCCAGACACAAACTGGGAGCCCTCTCGAAACAACTTTTTTCATATAAACATTGAATTACACGAAAGAAAGAATACTTTCGAAACAACGAAAAGATAGTTCTACTTTTGAGGATTGACGTTCGTTGGGGGCGACAGTTGGTTGACGAAGAAACAGATTTTAACAGACTTCGACAGATTAAAAGATGTTTAACAGTTTACAAAACCGCAATACATATTTCGCTATCCAATAGCTTCATCAGGCGTGTACATATGCTATCGTATAGCAAAACCTGCATTGTGGTTTCCTTAACTGTTCAATTAAAATCTTTTTATAAAGTGTTTCTTGAATACGTTATAGAGTTTTATCAACTATTTGCCAATTACATCACTTGTATTTTTTAGGTTATTATAAAGCTGCCAACAGAGCTGGAAGAGCACTGTCTCTAAAAGTATTCAGCATTGATGGTCTCATATACGACGAGTTGGTTAAAAACGAGACTGAGCCAGCCATGGAAATAAATAACATTATTGAACAAAAATTGAAATTCAATAAAGTCCAATTTGAAGCACTTCCTGAAGAAGGTGAGATAATAATAATAATAATAATAATAATGATATGCTGGCGCGCCCTCCCGAATGTATCGGGGTTTCGGGGGATAGGGCATGACCAGCGCACACTACGGCGAAAAAATAACTTTGGCTCATCAAAGCGCCTGAGTTTCGCTTTCCTCAGGTCGAGTCGGAAACTGAGGGCTTCATCATGACTTGGCAGGATGGTTTTTTCAACACCTTTGTCTACCGCAGTCGCGTGATGGGTATATATGTTTCTGACACACTTGCTATCAACATGTCTAACATATGCGGTCTCGGCCTATATCCATCGACATAATATGGCCCTGGGAGTGCTATATTACCATTTACGACACTCTTGCGGTATTGACGAAACCCCAAAGTTGCCTACACTCTGGGGGATATGAAAACCGCTGTGGGGAACGAGAAGTGCCGAATTTATTGGAACTATTCGTGCCTCACCATCAGGCTCATACAAGCTAATAAGCCTAAAGTAGTCCTTCTTGACCACCAGTGGAAGACGATATTTGTCGTGGAGTTTTCAGTTCCTGGCGAGACGAATATCGTCCAAAAAAAGGAAGGAAAAACGGATAAAATATCGAGATTTTCTCTTCGAACTCCGCAGACTCTATCCAGACTACTCTGTCAAGATGGTTGTTTTGATTATTGGAGTCCTTGGGGGAATGATGGCCTCTTTACTCTCGAATCTTAAAATCATACCGGCTTGCCGCACTAATAAGGCAGAAATCTTAGCTACACAGATGCAGAAGACTGTCATTCTTAGCTCACTGCTCCCCACGGTGTGGGGAGTGTTCATTGGTTGATAATGCTGGCGCGCCCTCCCAAATGTATTGGGCTTTGGGTGATATGGCCTGACCAGCGTATACTTCGGTAAAATAATAATAATAATAATCTTAGACGTCATTGGTTGATAATGCTGGCGCGGCCTCCCGAATGTATCGGGGATTCGGGGGATAGGGCCTGACCAGCGCACACTACGGGGAAAAATAACTCTGGCTCATCAAAGCGCCTGAGTTTCGCTTTCCTCAGGTCGAGTGGATTGAAGTCGGAAACTGAGGGCTTCATCATGACTTGCCAGGATGGTATCTTCAACAGCTTTGTCTACCGCAGTCGCGTGATGGGTATATATGCGCACAGCGCACACTACGGTGAAAAAAAATGATAAAATTTTATTTCCCAAGATACATACAATGTTTATAGCAAGGGAAAAACAATAATTCAAAAACTAATTATAACATAACTAAGTACGAACAGAACACCAATAAATATAGTTTAAAAAACTAAAAAAAAAAACGCTTTTAAAGAACATCGAACTAAAAAGTTGAAAATATTTTTTTTAAATAAGCTTAAAACAATAACGAATGGAAAATACTAGTATTATTGTGAAAAAGGCGACGGGGGCTCATTATACAAAAAATATGGCACACAGCGCCCCCGCTTTTTTCACAATAATACTAGTATTTTTCGTTCGTTATTGTTTTAAACTTATTTGAAGAAAACATATTTTTAACTTTTCAGTTCGATGTTCTTCAAAAGCGAATTTTTTAGTTCTTTAAACTAATTAATTTAGTTTCGTATGCTATAAAAGCGTGATTTTCAGCCTTTTTAAACTATATTTATTTTATCTAAATTTTGGGATCAATCAGCCGTATATTGTTTAGAAAAATGATCGTTGATATTTTTTGATTCCGGAGAGGAAGCCTGAAAATCAGCTACCAAGCCCAAGGCAGCAGGCGCGCAAAGGAAGGTTACAGATAAGGCAGCAGGCGCGCGTGTACAGCGCCATCTGCCCGCGAATAGACCAAGGAATAATGTCGATAATTCTGTCAAATACATATCCCGAACTTGAGAGTTACAAACAAACAAACATACATACATACATACAAACATACATACATACAGGTGAAGCTAATATAAAGCGTGTAATAAAAAAATAATCAGAACTGGAACTGAAATAATATTCCCGTAACTGAACCTCAATCGTGTTTTAATGTTCCATACAAATAGTCATCAATTTTTTATATTTCAGATGAATATGAATATTTAGCCAAAAAAATATTTTTGATGGCTACTGTCCGTTTGAAGAAATCTAAATCCAAGAAGATTTCTGAAAAGAGCCAAAAGAACGAGAAAAATTCCGAAAAGAAAACTACGAATAAAGCTGAGGGAAAAGATCCGGGAAATATATCGTTAGAATTGATCTGGGCATTATTGAAGAAAAAATTTGAGAGCGCCGAAGAAGGAATTATAATAGAGAGTTTGCATAGCGAATTTATACCGAAAATAGATGTCGCTTTAGATTGCTTGCTTCGTGCGATCGGTTGTGCTAAATACATCCAGATTGTTATATTATCGTATACATTAGAAGATTACATGATAGATGAGGCTCGTAGACTATCAGTTGAAGACCGTACCAAGAAAACTGAAACTAACAGAAGTAATAGACAATCACCTAAGGGTAATACTGAAAATTTACATATAGGTTGTATTAAAAAAAGACAGTTCAATCTCTTCTGCTAGTATTTTCATATCGATTCCTTTGAAAATAATCTTTCGTCGTTTTTCATTCCAGAGTCTGATAAAGGAAGTACTAAATCAAATACCGATAAAACGAAACGTAAGTTGAAAATAATTCAACTGTTCAGAGAGCATTTCATGTTACTTATGTTTTTCCAGAAATACTGAAAAATTTACCCAAAAATGTGAAAGAACGCTTCGAAGAATTTCGTGAATTCCTGGACGATATTGTATCTAAATGCCAATTCTGGGATAGACGATCCTTATTCCCAATGAAGGTGAGTTTTTAAAGGACAAAACACAAGCACTACAGAAAAATCCATAAGGCACTCTAAGAGCCTGTGCGAAAGTAGCGATTTACGTTGGATTTGAATCGCTGGTGATTAAATTCGTTTGGAGAAACGTTCTCAGGAAGTTTATTCCACATAAGCGCAGTTCTTCAAATGAAAGAGTTCTTAAACAGTCGAGTTCGAAGGATATTCAGAACGATGAACATTCACAGTCCGTCGCGTATTTCTGATATGTACCGCTCTTGGAGGAATCAAATGTGCCAAGTCACTTGAACACCTCCCGTGAAAGTATATATAGAAGAAAGACAAATCTCCAACCTTACTTCGATGTTCCAGACTTTCAAGGTTGCAAATGATGTTCGTGTTTCCGATCAGGCAGATGACTCTCTTCTGGATGGAATCCAGCAGCTTCAGGGTATGCTCAGGAGCGGAGTTCTGTACATGAGAACAATACTCCAAAATAGGTCTGATCTAAGCTTTATAAAGCATCAAAAGTTGCTGAGGTACAGTTTTATGGTTCGGAACAGTGTTCCAATCTTTTGGAAAGCAGCAAATCTGGCGACATGATTGTGCCAAGACATATTGGTCTGCTAACACCACCATGGAGTCTGCGAGTTACTGGTTCGTTTCAAATAAGCTTCTCCTCAACGAGGATAATAATAATAATAATATAATAATAATATTTATTTCACTTGTTGAACAGTATGAAATCATTACAATAAACATTTACATACAGTAACAAAGAAGACGTCCATGTATAACTAAAAACAAATATATATAGAAATATAAAACAACAAAACATGATAGATACTACACTGTACATATAAAGGTAATTAACAATTTATTTTTATCGAGAGTAACTATCAAAACTCGTCAACGGTGTAGCACTTTCTTTCAATGAGATATTTTTTTTAATTGTCTTTTGGATATGCAGATGTTCATTGAGTCCTCAAAAGAAACATCTAGCTTGTTATAAAATTTGGGCCCAAGTTATAGGTGACTCTTCTGATAGAGGGAAGTTCGGTGAGGATTCGCTATCAACAACCCCCTAGCTCTAGTTGCGTATGGGTGGTCTTGCTGATTTGAGCAAAATTTTTCTTTATTCTTATAAACGAAGAGACACATCCCGTATATATACAGACCAGCAAATGTGAGTATTTCCAGCTCATTGAATGAGCTTCTACATGAGTGTCGCCATCCCAAACTAGCGATTATTCTGATCCCACGCTTTTGTAAAAATAATACTCGTTCAGCAGAGGAGCTCACACCCCGATTCAAGATCCCATAGCGCAAGTGACAGCCAGTAGTTGCATAGTACAGATTTAGGAGAACCACTCTTCCACAATGATTCGACACAAATCTCAGTGCATAACAGTTCTTTCGTAGTTTATCGCATAGTGAATCTATATGAGGACCCCAATTGAGCTTATAATGCAGAGTTAGCCCTAGCGTTTTTGTTTCTGGTTTGGATGTCACCTCTAGTTGGCTATCTTCATATATTTTAAGAGTTTCTGTGGTGTTCTGCAATGAGAATTTGATTAATCTGTTCTGCTGAGATTAAGTGCTAAACGATTTTTATCAGCCCATTCCATTATTTTCTCATATATGGATTCTGTTGTTTCTGCAAGTGCTTATGTATTACAATCAGTGACCAGAACATTTGTATCGTCTGCATATGCAACTATATGAACCTTTGAAAGACTATTTAGGTATTGTATTAAGTCGTTCGCATAAATAAGAAGGAAGCAGTGGTCCGAGTATAGACCCCTGTGGAACTCCTTGCTTGGAGGCCAAGGACTGACTGAATTATCACTGTTTGTGACCTGTTTTAATTCCACAGATGAATATATGTTATACAACATAGATAATTCGTGTGACTTCGAGTAACAATTGTTCTCATTTTTAACATTAGTTGTCTGATGTTTAATTGTACTTATTTGTTATTGTGAACATTGTTCTGTTTTGAAAGCATTGTGATATTTGTATATTATTTGTATGTATGACGATATATTTATAATTTTTTGTTTTGACTTGCTATGAATATTTAATAATAATAATAATGATTTATTATTTACCATAACATAAAATATTATTCAGATCACATAATGAGGTGACTAAATGGATTATATTAGGTCTTAAAACCAATTCTTCCACACAAACCAGAACGAAAATAAATAACAATTTTCTAACTATAGATACACCAGGATATAAATAGAACTCAAATATAATTGAGTAAATATTCTGAAAAAAATCTTGTTTCATTGCTTCTCAAAGAAATGTTTTTTGGCATTTTTTTTTAAGTGTAAATTGATTTAGAGAACTCGGGAACATCCAGGAGATTGCCGTGAAGAGATATCTGGTAGGTAAATGACCTTTTATAAATTTATTTATTGTTCAAATGTATCACGTAGCCAATGAACTATTCTATTCTATCTTATTCTATCCATATGAACCTCCCAATAAACTTATCGAAGCAGAAAGCGAAATTGTATGTTCTGACATTATTATATTCGGTTCCGAAACATTTATCTTTTCGGAGGAATCGATGCCTTGTTTTTGTAGCATTGAATCGAACCTGGTTATTTTCGTCCCAATTCGAAATCACCTCTACATCCTCATTAAGATATGAATCCTCCTCTTGCCGGTGAAGATGTGCATCCGAAGCCGATTGAATCCAAATGGAATGACGAGATAAGTGTATTGTCGTCAACAAAGCAATATATTGGATTCTTGTTTTTTTCAATAAGTCGTCGATATACAATAAAAAGACAGTTGGAGACAATATGGATCCCTGGGGAACACCAGCATTGATGGCCAAAAAACCCTCATGCCACACACGGTCAAAGGCCTTAGAAATATCAAGCGCAACACCTCTTGACTCTTCGTGTTTCTCGAGTAGGGGAGATCGGGTACAAAAGTAACAGCGGGTCGAAAGTAGCAAATGCTCTCTAGATTGATCTAAGACGAACACCGCTCTACCGCCGTCAGACGATAGCCAGAAGCGCCCCCCTCAATTGAATTCAGTCGCCGCGTGCGTCATGCGTCGTTAGGCTGTGTGACAGGACATTACGTGTTTTCACAAATCAAAAGTAAGTTCCAAGACGTATTCTTATTGAATGTTTACGAAGTCCGAAAAGAATGATAGTAATCTGAATATTTACATATCCATTCTTGATTGGAGTGATTATATATTGCTTAAATTCATTTTTGTGTAGCACGTTCCGTTTAAAGGTTATGTTGGACGTTTTGACAAAAATGTGGGTGGGTACAAAAGTAACATGTTACTTATGTCCCCGTAATGATTTAATTATCTATCATATTTTTATGTGTGTCTTTACTTCAACAGAATGCCACGACAACGCATAAGAACTACTGAACTAGGAACTACCGACACGGAAGTGTATCAAAAAGCGGCTGAAGAGCATTTTAAAGATGGTACAAAAATTAGAGGCCTGACAAAAAAAATAATGTTTGCCATGTAACATTATATTGATTTATAAAAAAACTAAAAGCAGGAAATACTAGCGCAGTTGTGGGCTACCGTTGCATCAACCGAGTTTTTACTAATAATGAGGAAAGTAATCTACGCGACTATTTAATTGAGTGCTCTGCAGTGTATTTTGGGCTATCTCCATCTGAAGTTCGTAATCTCTACCTCGTAACTCTACGAGGTAGAGATTAAAAATGGAAAAACATTTCCTGAAAAGTGGCACGATAGTCGAAAGGCGGGTGAGGAATGGTTGACGGGATTTTTAAAACGACACCCGAGCCTGTCTTTGAGATGTCCTCAAGCAACAAGTCTGTCGCGGGCTTCAAGTTTCAACGAGCATAATGTGAGTAAATGTTTTGATAATCTTGCTGAGGTAATGGATAGGTACCAATTCGAGCCAAAAGATATCTGGAATATGGACGAGACAGGGGTGAGCACTGTTCAAAAACCTAGCAAAATTGTAGCTCAAAAAGGAATTGAACAAGTGGGTGCAGTAACCTCAGCAGAGCGTGGAAGAGTAGTAACTGCTGCTGTTGCCATCAATGCTCAAGGAGGACATATCCCGCCTTTTTTCTGTGTTTTTTCCTGTGTTAGCTAACTCAATTTTTGCAGCTGCAATTTACAAATTCTATCCAGCCGTTTAATTTCTCACCCTAAAGATCTTAGACCTTTATCACAAGCGGGTCCGAGGACTGAAACAAATAAAGGTCGTAAAAAACGTAAGACTGCCATTTTGACGGATACTCCCGAAAAAAACTCAATTGAACAAGAACACCAACAACGAAACAAAGCCAAAAAAATGGTACTGCAAACTAATACTGGAGAAGGTAAAAGAAAATTAATATGACCAAAAGAAAAGGGAAAAGGAAAAAAGACAAAGAAGGCACAAAAGAAAAGGAAAATAAATCTGACGACGAAGATTGCTTCTGTCTTGTCTGTTCAGAAAATTTTGAGAATAGTCGACCAGATGAACAGTGGATACAATGAATCGAATGTAAAATGTGGTCCCATGTGGAATGCGTGGGTAACGATAAGAATTATATGTGCCATAATTGCGATTCTGAGTGAGAGAATAATGACTGAGTTATAAAAGTCTGATTATAAAAAAATGATTAACATCATACTAAATTGATCTCATTACTTAAACTAAGAATACTTTTTATTGATTGGTTTTTTTAATATATAATTTTTGAACATTTAAAATACAGAAGTTGATTTGTGTTATTATTACGAAGTCTTCAAATAAATAATTTGTTGATTTACCACGTAGGATATTGTATTCATTACCAATCCCTGGTCTTGTTACTTTCGACCCACAACCTGTTACTTTCGACCTGCCTACGTGGTCGAAAGTAACAACTAACAAATTTTCTTTGAATTGATGTTATTCATATAAAACACATCATAATATAAAAAAATCGAGTTATTAGTGTAAAAGACATAAACTGAATTTATACATGGTTATATTAATTTAATGAAAACAGTAACACCTAGCCAGAAATCGAAGTCAAAGTACAAAGTGTTACTTTTGTACCCGGTCTCCCCTACTAACAATCCAACAATTTTCCCATACACGTTCATGAAAAAAATATCATCCATATTTTCAAACCATTATGAGATAGTTTTCCATCGTTTTAACAAATTATGTTTCTACTCCAAACATTTGTTATGGAACTGAATCAGATATCATTCACAGGATTGCTACATAATATAGTATATGAAAGCGGCAACATTTCACTTTTATGGAACATTGTCATCCCCAATGGTGGAAATTCGATGTTTCGGAATAAGACACTTGCCTTATTGCCTCTTCAGCACCAGTCTGGATAACATTACAAGATAAATCACTGACTGCATTCATTAAATTACGACTTTATGTCACAAATATGTTGTTTGGAAAGTATTTTTTCTTTCGTGTAATTCAATGTTTATGAGAAAGTAGTTGTTTCGAACAAGGTTTTTTTCAGTTTGTGCCTGAAAGTTACTTCTTTGCATGATCCACACATTTTTGTGAAAAGTTTATTCTGAAATTGATTGCTTCTTTCCTTTCTGTGGAAGATTTCTTGTATAAATATGGAGAAATAGAAGGCCAAAACCGTTCTTTCCCAAAAATGAATCGCTCCTAAAAATATACCATTTTCAGTATATTCCAGCATTCATTATTAAAGATTGTGCCTCAGCTCTGGCTGAACCATAAACAACTCTTATCAATATATGCTTGAAAACGTCCACTGTACCATCAATATTGAAAATGTTGAAAGTCTGCTCAATTTTCAAAAAAGTGAGATAAAAAATTACAGACCAATTTCTATCATATGCAACTCTTGAAAATTGAGATGCCAATCTACTGTCATGTCAGCAACATTATTAACCCCAATCAACACGGTTTCATGAAAGGATATTCAACCATCACCAATCTTGTAACAATCACTCAATGTATTGCGGAGTCTCAGACTGATGTCATCTAAACTGATTTTTCTTGACCATAGACTTAATTGACTTGACCATAGTATCCTGCTCAACAAGCAGGATACTATGGTTACGACTTTTGGATTATCCAATGACTTAATTACTTTCTTCAAATCGTATTTTAACAAGCGCAAGTAGTACGTCCAAATCAATGGCCTCAAGTCTATTGAATATGTAGCCACATCTGGTGTACCACAAGGATCAAAGCTAAGACCCCCACTGTTCAATATGTTCATTAATGATATCGGAGCTGAGATTGGTGTGATAGAGTTTCAAGTCAATTGACTTGAAACTCTATCACAAAATAACATGTTCCAACGATTGCGAACGTCTCGCCCTGAATTTAAATCGTGTTGCTACATGGTGTCGGAAGAATAATCTCTCAACATATCCCAATGTAATGTAATGTCTTACTCACTGAAAAGAAATTTGACATTACACAACTACGTCATAAACAATCGAGTTCTGAAACGTCCTGACACACTCACTGATCTAGGTGTTACTTTTAATTCATTCCTATCTTTCAATAAACATATTGACACTACTCTGACAGCTGCTAATCGCATGTATGGATCGCACGCATCGATGATGCGGTTTCTTAAGTCCTCTACATCGCGAACAGGAGTACGATAAACCAAATGCTGTAAATGGCCCCAAATAGAGAAATCGAGAGGATTGAGATCGGGGGATCGAGCGGGCCAGTTTTGAGGTCCTCCTCGACCTATCCACTGATTTCCATATGTTTCTGAGGAAGCTGTACTTAATTTGATTGAAGAACAACCTACTACTAGTACTAGAAAAAATCCTTTCCAGCTAAATGTTGATCATATGACGGTATTTCGGCTGATGAAAACCCTCACGCTATTGTCGAAACTAATTTCTAATTTTCTACCTCCTCGATTAAATGGTGAGGCATACGTTCAATTTTTAAGAGAAGTGCATCAAGTACTGCTGGAGGAAGTTCCTTTGGGCGTCAGAAGGGATATGTTTTTTATGCATGATGAGGCTCCCGCCCATTTTAGTCAAATGGCACGTCAGCATTCAACTGAAACATAAGCAGTGGATAGGTCGAGAAGGACCACAAAACTGGCCCGCTCGATCTCCGGATCTCAGTCCCCTCGAGTTCTCTATTTGGGACCATTTACGGCATTTGGTTTATCATACTTCTGTTCGCGATGTAGAGGACTTGAGAAATCGCATCATCGATGCGTGCAGGGTAATCAAAGAGAATCCAGGAATATTTCTACATGTTGTGTGTTTTGTTATTGATAGGTAAGTTCTGTTTATTACCCTTTAATCGTTTAATGCAGGTACTAACTACAAAATAACAATAAATACAGTTCGCATTTATGACGATGTATCTCTGTAGTTGTTCGTAAAATAATTTTTTGCTGCGAACTGGTTTATTTTGGGCAAAAAACTCAAAACACATTTTTTGTTTAGAATGAAACAGGCTATCGGGAATAAATTTTTAAATGGTAAACAAATAATAAAACAAAAAGTTACATTGGAAATACATTTTAGGAGTTGCGTTTTCCCCCCCTTACAACCATGGGGTAAACCAAATAAATAACTGGCTAAGTGTCTTTTTGATAGTACAAAACGTCAGTTTAATTTCAGTATTGTAACTTTTTCAGTGCTTGTGAAAAAAATTGTTATACAAATTTGATGTACCCCCTTTAAGGGGCTGTATCTTAACAAGGGATACTCCAATGAAGTTTCTTTATATAGATTCACAAATTATAGTATGTAAGTACATATTTGTAAATGCTGTTTCTCCCTATTCTGTAATTGGGTTCATCCTGTAGAATAGTGTATGGAATAAATAAATAAATAAACATGTATTAGTAAGTTCTACTTAACCATCATGTCTAAAAACGGGAATGAAATGCTTGGTTTAAGTAGCTATATTTGGACCTCTCATTTCTTCAACTGACGTCCATTGTTATAGCCACCCAATTCCAAAGCAGATGGAAGTACCAAAGTAGATACAAAAAGTTCAACGAGAGATTCTGCAAAAGACTCGAAAGCTTCCACCAGGAACAAAGGAAAATCGACCAGCTCGAGTAATTTGAAAAGTTCAGACGGGGATTCTTTTGGTAGGTATCATTTCACATTTTTCATGAAATGGAAATTATTATTTGAATTTGTCGAAGGTGTTCCACTTTGGATATTCGTTCGATGCTCTGACGACAGATATATAGATACGGAGATGTTAAGTTGTTTGCTGAAGAATAATTCGGAACTCGACAGTGCCATTCAAGAATTGAATCGAGGTATCGAAGTTGAAAGCACTGAATCATGTTCCACGTTTTCCATCTACAAAAAAAGTAAAAGGAAGAAACATATTCAAAAGGACCAATTTAAAATATGTCATGCTAGCGTTGAAATTGTGAAGTCAGATTCCCAGGTGAGTGTGAAATGATTACAGTTGGGACATGAAAGAATACACACGTGCCATCAATAAAGTAGACGATATAAATAAATACATACTATAGTTTGTTTGAAGGTGGTTGACAATGTTTCTTGGTGAATTCCATTAGTTTGGACTTCCATTGGCCAATATGATATAAAATGATTTGAAATTCCTGAAAGAATCAATGAAATCAGAATTGAATTTTTTTTTTTAATTTTATTGATTCTTTCAGGGATTTCAAATCATTTTATATCATACTAGTTGTTGCCCGCGCGGCTTCGCCCGTGTAGAATTTGGTAGTTGTAGTACTAATCAGTACTATGTTGCTGTATCGCTGCTGTTCCAATGTTTTGACAGACTCAGAAACAATGAACTTAGGCGTGCGCAGCGTTATAGAACAGTGCTCTCAAAATTTGTTCTACAGCACCATCTAGTGGTGAGTTACAGAAAAATTGATAGCCTAAAAACCTTTTCTATGAACAATTACTTGTACATGTCAAGTTTCATCACGATCGGTTAAGCGATGTAGAAGTTTATCACTTACCAACCAAC
Source organism: Leptinotarsa decemlineata (assembly GCF_025532065.1). NCBI lineage: Eukaryota > Metazoa > Arthropoda > Insecta > Coleoptera > Chrysomelidae > Leptinotarsa > Leptinotarsa decemlineata. The sequence continues at coordinate 9,693,665 of NW_027412537.1, read as the reverse complement.
CAACTAACCAACCAATGAACATCCATTTTTATATATAAGATTATACAATGGAAGTCCGAACTAATGAAATTCGCATACTACATTTTGTTCTACAAGTGAAAACTCACAAAACAATCTTCCTTCATCAGAGGGAGCGCTCAATAAACAAATGTGGATCTTTGGCGATTTTTTAGATTTTGAGGGCAATTGTTTGACAGTTACATTGTTCACATGCTGTCAATTGAAAAATGTCTACGGTTTCAATTCTTATCTATTGGTACTAATATAAATGCAAAAGTTTGTGAGAATCGAACGATATTGACCCATGGCGCTGATAAATATTTTTTTGCAGGTGTATTCTACATCTGGTACCAATTCGAAGAAAAAACTTACAAAAAGAAAGTATAGTATTAGTGCAGATCGAAAGAGTGATCGTGCATCACTCAGTTCCTCAACGAAAGGTATATTGTTAAAATTTCATTTCTGAGTATATTTCAATAAGTTTCAAGGAATGAGAATTTCAATAGAAAATATAATAATTATGTAGTATAGTTGAAAAAATATTCACAAATATACCGTTACCATAAATGATGATTATTTAAACGCTCGTCGAGAAGAGTGTTGTAGTTCTGGTGTTTGGATTATTTGAAATGGACAAAGTTTTCTTTTCATTTCTACAGATTCCCCTCCTACCCCTCTTCTACCAAGGAATATTCTGCAACCAGGCGAGATTATGAAATACCAAGTGACATTCTCACCAACTTCTTGTGGAAGATACAGCAACGTCTATGCATTGACAATATTCGGAATGGATTCAACTCAGTCGATCCACTGCAAAGCTTTATGCGAGCTGCCAACTCTAAATTTCACGCCGGAGATTGTGTTTCCGAATTGCTGCAATAGCTATAAAGAAAAAATTCTTGGCGACAGATTTACTTATTTCAAAGAGGAGGATGTTTTTGATATTGGCTCTATTATTGTAGGAACCAATAAGTAAGTAGAACATTTCACTAATATTAAGATACGTGTTTTGAACGACTGTACTGAACAATATATTCGTTGAATACCATTTTAATAGTATTCATCCCCAGAAATATTAAATGTTTCCTAAGTACGGTACGAAACTTCAGAGGGTGATTTGTTAGGTCGTTTGAGGTCTGTACCTGCACTTGTACCTGTACTTGAACCTGGAACATTAACAATCTTGCTGCCTGTTGTCATTCTGTTCGTTATTCTCGAATTCCTTGAAATGGGGTTCCATATTCGCTTGAGGTTCACCGCTTCTTCTTTTCTGTTGAAGTTCTCCGTGTGTTTGTGGATCTATATTGCCTCCCGTACCAGTCGGCTATAGTATCCCTGCCGACCTTGTGGCTACGTTACGTGGATGACACCTTCGTCATCTGGAAACATGGAAGAGACGCCCTGAACCGTTTTCTAAACCACTTGAACGCCCAACAGCCTAGCACAGGCTGTTGGGCCAGGACCAACGGATAGCTTTCCTAGATGTTCTACTAGAACGATGTGGTACCAGACTAACCCACAAAGTATATCGGAAACCGACACACACATATAGATACTTGCACGCACTATCGAACCACCATCCTAGCCAAAAGAGAAGAGTCATCTCCACTCTAACGGAACGGGCTCGGAGAATATGCGAACCAGAACATCTGGAGAGGAAACTGAAATACTTCGAAGTGACCTTGAGATCGAATGGATACAGTGCCTCCGAGATCAGGAAAGCTATGAAACCGAAGAGCACCACTGTTCAAAAAGCGAAAAAGGAGCAGATGGTTGCACGCGCATATCCACCGTTTATCCCTAGGATCACGGACAGAATTGGATAAACACGACATCGAAACAGTCTTCAAACCCACGAGGAAAATACAACAAAGCCTCAGGTCAGCTAAAGACAAAAGAGACCCATTATCAGCAGCAGGGGTCTATCGCATACCGTGAACTTGTGGTAAGGTATATATCGGAACCACCAAACGATCCATGGGAACAAGACTGAAAGGGCATAAAAGGAACTGCAGACTAGGCCAAGCGGACAAGTCAGCTGTGGCAAAACACGCGCTTAGTGAAGGAGACCACATAATTTTGTTTGAAAACACAGAACTGATTGCCCCTAACCAGGAATACTATACTGTACTATACTGGTACGGGAGGCAATAGAGATCCACAAACACACGGAGAATTTCGACAGAAAAGAAGAAGCTGTGAACCTCAATCGAATATGGAACCCCATTTTAAGGAATTCTAAAATAACGAACAGGACAACAGGCAGCAAGATTGTTAATGTTCCAGGTTCAAGTGTAGGTACGAGTACATGTACAAGTGCAGGTACAAGTACAGGTACAAATACAGGTACAAATACAACTGATTACCTGACAAGGCACAAATACGCTTTACGAAGCCTAAAAGTTAGTCATCGGACAGCAAGCCATGATGGTTAAAACTCTGAAGGAGCTAACCACTCGCGCCAGCGAACGTCCGAAAGAAATTCCAAAAATCCACTCGAAAAACATATTTTAGATTGATACAGCTTTTTCGTCGCTTGTGTTTTCTTCATATCTAGCTTCTTTTCGTGAAAGACAATTGAAATTACTTTGCGTATCATGAACACTTGCTTTGGAGACCAGCTGATAGTGTTGTCATATCAGTGAAAGTCAGAGTTGTCAATTAGGAGTGATTTCATCATGAATAATTTTACTAACGCTGAAATGGCTGACAAGCACTCTATTTATGGATTTGCAAATGAAAATGCGGAAGAACAAGATGAATTTACTAGGACAGATTAATTCTATGTTCTGAAACCTTTAGAGCGCTAGATGCATGATTATATGATACTGGGAGTTTTAATGCAGGTGGCGGAAGACCAGAAACTGTAACAACGCCTGAAATAGAAGAAGCTGTACTTGATGCGATGAAAGAAGATCCTTAAAATAGTACCAGGAATATTGCATTGCAGCTGAAAGTCAGCCCAAAAACCGTAGGGACGGTTCTAAAAAGAAACCACCTATACCCATATCACATACAGCGGGACATATTGCTCATTTACATCAAGGCTGAAAATGTTTATTATTTGCTTCTGGTTTTAATTTAATGTTGTCCATGGATAGTTTTTTTTCTCGAAACGAAGCTTGATATGAAGCAAACATAAGCAACGAAAAAGTTGAACCCTATATACGGTACCACATGGTTCCCTCATATCTAGAGACAAGAACAAGATTTTCCAAGAGAGAGAGAAATATACTTTACTGTACAAGAAATCAAGTTCTTATCGACAAAGCATCTTCTGAAAAAAATTGTTAAGGAGTGCTTTTTTAAATATACAAAATATTTACAAAAGTAGAAAAATCCTATACTAATCAGTTGAATAATAAACATATGTCAAATATAGATGAAATGAATGAGTTTATAGAAAGACTCACATAAAACTTAACTAAAAAAGCAAATAAAATATAAATAATACATACTGAGAATAAAATCATATCTAAAATAAAATCATAGCAGAGTTTCGCTGTAAAATTCCTCGAGATTATAGAATGCTTTTTTGAGTAGAGCTTCTTTCATTTTTTTCTGAATTTGTAATAATTTTTCTCCTTTCTGATTTTGGAGGATTCAAAATTATATATTTTTTTGCTTTCGTAAATCAGAGAGTCTTTTGTCGAAGTCGATTTCTGAATAGGAAGAGGTATGTTATTATTCGATATCAACCTTGTGAAATATTTCATTCAACTGTTTGGTTTTAGGGTATCAACTACTGTATTAAAGTTTTTGTGTATTAGACGTACAGACTCTAGAATGAAAATGCAGGTGAGGGTTAAAATGCCCTTGCTGATAAATAATGGTCTACAGGGTTCACGCATTTGAGCTTTGCATGTGTATCTAACTGCCCTTTTTCGTAGGACTAACACTGATTGTAGTAATTGTTGACTACAAAATCCCCAAAAGGCAATTCCATATCTCAAATGAGTCTCAATCATACAGTAGTAAACCATCTTTGCTGTAGATGTGCTCAGTTTATTTGTGACAACTCTAAGTACATAACATCCCGCCGCTAATTTTTTTGTCAATGCCCTAATATGCAGATAAAATTTCAATTTGTCATCAATAGATATTCCTAGAAATTTTGAATTATTTTTGTTTTCTAAAGTTTGTCCGTTTAGGCTCAAATCTTCACAGAAGGTGCTAAAGGTAAGTACGTTCGATTTATTTGTATTAAAACATAAGTAATTGGAATCACACCAATTTTTCACCTTTCAAGGCACTATAGTGATGGTATATTTCAATTACTGGATATTTTTTTCATGCCAGAGGATGGTAGTGTCATCTGCAAAAATTGTGAAATTTCCTCTAATTGGAATGAAAGCCACATCATTTAAATACAGAAGAAAAAGAATTGGACCTGGAACTGATCCTTGTGGGACACCAGATAAGATTTCTCCACTGGATGTCCATTCGATTATACTATTTGTTTTCCATCGCTTGAATATGAGACAAACCAGTCATAACAAGCACATCTGAAACCATAGAAACAGAGCTTCTTTAAAAGGAGGCTATGATTTACGCAATCGAAGGCCTTCGAAAAGTCACAAAACACAGCTACTACAGTTTCCTCGTTGTTAAGGTTCGTATAAGCATGCTCAAGAAAATGAAAGATTGCATCATTGGTGCTTTTTGAACTTTGAAAACGAAACTGGGTGTTTGATAAAATTTTTAAACTGTCTAGAATGGCTAGTCCCCTTTTTAGCACAAGTTTTTCAATCACTTTCGAAAGTGTTGAAAGTAAAGAGATTGGTTTGTAATTGCTTGGATCTTCTGAATCACCACCTTTGAATAGTGGAAAGACAAGAACTGTTTTGAGACATGAAGAAAATTTTCCAAGTGCAAACGATCTATTGATAGCTCTGGCCAGTGAATTTAGAGTAGCAAAAATTTTTTGTGAACAAAAATTCCGAATTAATTTGAAAACATATGCATTGTTTTGAAACTGAAACAGGTATATTCTTCGATGTATGTACCACCTACGTACCTACATGAACAATGATAGTTATTATTCACAAAATATTATTGGATTCTCAAAGAATATTGAGTCTAGTGTTCGACCGAAACTGGTTTTTACGACCGAAATCGAAAACGAATTTCGGCAATGGTCTTAGTTTCGGCCGAAACCGAAACTTCCTTACAAGGATTATGTTTTGAGGGAAAAATAAAGAAAAGGTTATTTTAATCAGTTAGTTTTCATTTTTTTATCTATAAATCACAACGTTATGCAGTCTTCGACATTTTTACTTATTGATAATCAACATAAAAAACCCGTATTTAAAAAAAAATATTATTTGCACCTTAAAAATACTTAAAATAGGTGAGGTATTTATTTGATTAGATGTAGATCCTTCATTTGAATATTATTGATGTGTTTAAAAATATTGAACATAAAATCACTTATTTGAGTTGTTACCTAATATCTCTTGTATGAATTTTAACCAGCCGAACATGACCGATCATGCAGTTTCGGTTTCGGTCGTAGTTTCGGCCGCCGAAACCGAAACCCGTTTTTATACCAAAACTCGACTGAAACCGAAACCGAACTTTCGATCGAACACTAATTGAGTCATCTGTTTTTTCTTTAGTTTCAGTTCAGATTTATCTTGTTTGCATTCTGTTCATACTTAGTTATGTTAAAGTTTCGAATTATTGATTTTCTTCTTCGATAAACATGAATACTTCTTGAAAAGTTAATTCGTTATTATTGTATTTAAAATTAAGGGGAGAGTTTGATTTTTGTAACTTCCTGATATTCTTTAAAAAAATAACGTGTTGGAGAAATGAATCGCTGTATATTAGTTGAACTATTATTATTTTCAGATCACTTCCTTATTCAACCGATCTCACCCTACAAAATGCGTCTGATCTCCAGTGCATCACCACCTTGGAGTTGAATGAAAATTCTCCATTTTCAATACAGCCTAACAATATCATTATAAAACCAAACGAAAGTGTCATCGTTAATCTATCTCTGAAAGCACCCAGAAAAGGAAATATCGGTGGAGAGCTGTACATTTCTGTTAAAAACAATCCCAAAGTTGAAACGATCAGATTATTAGCCTATTCCTGTGCATTGGAGTTCCACGTCAGTCCAAAGCTCATAAACTTCGAAAAAGTGCCGACAGATTATTGTATAAAGAAAAAGATTACATTGAGAAACTCAACGCCTGTCGATTTATACTGGAAATTGGTCAAATCCGATTGGATGCACGATATTTACAAGTTGTCCAAAACCAATGGACAGATTAAGTTATATTCGGTGGAGGAAATCACCGTAGAGTATTCACCAACGAAAGAAGAAACCAATCCCAAAAAGAGTATGGAACTCCAGGTAGGTTAAAATATAGCAAATTTCGATCGAAAACTGCATTAGACGGCAAGCCTATGCTAAATATTGAGTGTTATAAGATATCTCTTGAAAATACATGATTTTGGTGGTGCACGTGACAATCTTGTAGAAGTGAAAACACAATTCGGGAGCGTAAACTTATCAAAAAGTATTTCATAGATGGTTTGAAAATTATGAAAGATGAGAAATTGAACTTTCTATGTATCTGTTGAGTAGGGAGGGTGAGTGTAGACTCAAAGCACTTAGGCTCCTCCCGAGGAGTTTTCCTCCTAGGACATCGTCCATCCTGTCCTTTTCAGGAAGGTGGACAGGTCAGTAGGAGACATCTCTTTTATATTGGCAGGTGTAGGCCAAGGCTCGCCGAACACACACTCTCTTTTGCAACCTTGAGGTGTCTGACAGTGACCTCCGCGAATGTTTTGGAAAGTGCAGCGATATTACTATCGTAGCGCGGCTTCTTCAACCTTCTTGGGGTTCCCTCCGTGGAAGTGCACAATTGAGGAAGCTACAGGGGCAGCCGGTTCCCCTCGCGTTTATTCAAGGTGGAGCTCTTGGCGCCCAGCGCAGGAAGTTCTTGTGCTGTTGGAGGTGATCTGGATTGGAGTGGACATTTCTGTTCATCTCCAGCCACCGCCTTAGATTGAGGTGAGCACTTCTGTCCAGCTTCGGGATTGGTTTTTGTTTTTGTTGTTTCTGTATTTGTGTTGTTTGATCCATGTGTTTCCACGAGTAGCAAGGAAAGAGTTGGTCACCTCTGGCAGAGCCCCGCATTACCAGATGTAGGTTGATTACAATGAGGTTTCGCCCAGTTCCCCAAGGGGATCGTTAGTAACCGCATATCACCCTAAGGCCATTCAGCTGTCGGCACAATTCCTTACACCTTAGCTTGGGTAGGTTGGTCCACGGTGGCATGTTTTGCAAAGGCTTTTGGGGGGTTTTAGTTCCCCTCACCCTATTTATTGCTGACACTGACCAGGAGTCCGGCGACCCCGTCCGTAAGGCCACATTGGCTTCCCGGACATGGCGTCCAGTCCCCTGGCCGTTCCCCTATCCGCCACCAGGGGACGCGCCCGATAGGTAGCCCAACCCACGTGAAACTTTCTATGTTTTTTTTACCACTTTCATTTGTAACTCCATTATTTATCATTTTAATTTGACTTTGAAAATAGGGTTCCGCGCGGCTGTTACGGCATGCGCGCTGCCGCTAAAGGGAGTTTATCAAAAGAAATAATTATTTTTAACATAAAATGTCATTTTAAAAATTTGAAAAAAATCTAGTATCTTCTTAACACTTGAATGAATCGAGTCCCGTAGAAAAAAGTTTTATCACCATTTTTCAAAAAGTTATTCAATTGTTAACTAACAAATTTTTTTCCCAATCTCCGTTTGCATAAATAATGGTATGAAAGGTATAAATAATTGGCCTATAAATTTTAGACTTCGTGGAGCCCTTTTGATATATATACTTCATAAGATCCTGCGATAAAACTTCATAAAAATTTATTAATTTGTTAATTATGATTTTTTATAACTATTGCAAAATGAAATATCTAAAAATTGTTGATACATTTTTTTTTCAATTGATATTTAGCTATGTCTGTTTTCATATTAGACAATGGCAGTTATTAACATAGGATATGAATTTTTTACGTAATTTGTTTATTGAATCGTTTTGAACAAATAGAGAAATTCAATATTTCTGAAAAAATTTTTACTGCTATTTTGTTGTCTAGAGATGATTATCATTTTTTAAAATTTTTTTCTTAATTTTAATTTTTGATTGTTTAAAATCGATTTTTTTACACTTCGATTGTTTAAATGATTAGTTAAGAAATAATTTTGCTTTTAAAAATCATAATTCACACTTTTAAATAGTTTGGCAAAAACTTTATTCAACTTATTCAATTGTTTATTAGTTTAAAAATTTGTTATGAACAAATATCGACCAACCTCGCGGCAGGCCCTGCACCTTGTGTCAGGAACCTCTATACCCATCACGCGACTGCGGTAGACTAAGGTGTTGAAGACATCATCCTGGCAAGCCATGATGAACCCCTCAGTTTCCGACTTCAGCCCACTCGACCCGAGAAAAGCGAACGTCAGGCGCCTTGATAAGCCAAGGTCTCCAATATTATTGAAGAAGACCCCATGCATTGGCTTATCCTTGTGTCTCCGCAGAAGTAAGGTGATCTCTGCGGCTTTTATCTGAGCTTTTTGCTGAACGGGTTCCAACTCGGTGACAGAGTTGTAGTCACCTTGTTCAGAGTCGAAAACTATACCGAGTTCATCAGCTGCTCGGGCAGCTGCCCTAAGGAGAAATGCGTGGTCACGGACCGTGCAGAGAAGGGGATCCGAACTCCTGACGACTTTACAGGCTGTATCCAGTACCATTATTTCACTACGGTATATAAAGGTACATTAGTAAGTCGGTGGTACAGCATGTAGATGAACATCATAACTGAACATTAAACAGTAACAGTGATTCCCAGTGAATTAACAGTTTTGCCCACAGAAATATTATTATTAGTCGAGAAAATTATTTTTTGTGTTCTTTCCTTATTGAGTTTCAGTAGGTTTGAATTGAACCACGGTAAATTGATGGATGTAGCCATTACTACGTGGTAGGAGATCATAATGAAAAGAGAAATGAAAATTTCTATGTTTTTTTACCACTTTTATTTGTAACTAACGTTACTGCAGTTTCGTCCTATATTTCCCGATTTTGTGGGATATCGATGGCACTGAGAATTGGACCCGTAGTCATTCATATTTTTCCACGTATAGACTAAACAACCATAGATATAGATTGCTGGGAAAGTCAAAATTTTATTTTGTTCAAATGAGGGCCTACATGATTTGGTCCTATCTCGATTAAAAATTAGGCGAAGAATTCTTTTCTGAGCTATAAAAACACGATCCGCTCCTGTACAATCTCCCCACAAGATGACATTGTATGACAGTGTAGATTGAACCATAGACTAATACACGTTATTCAAAGATTTTACATCCAAAACCTGATAGTTGCAATAGTGCATAAAAGCTGCTATTAAGTTTTCTAATTACATGGTTGAAATGGAATTTCCAAGATAAATTTGTGTCAATGTGAACACCCAAAAATTTGGTTGTTTCACTTGGAAGAATTGTGACATTATTGACTAAAACCTGTATATGATTAATACATCTTTTTTTACCAAAAATTTCTATTAATATTGATTTTTCTACATTTTCGACAAGCTTATTATCATAACACCATGTCGTAAAATTATTGCTGATAAAATTCAGCCTCTCTTTGAGCTCTTCAGAACTATCTGCTGCTGCAGAAATCGATGTGTCATCAGCATAAAGTACAATCGGAGATGTTCCAATATACTCTGGCAGGTCATTATTGTATAGCGGCCCCAAAATGGATCCCTGGGGAACTCTAAGTGAAGTGTCAATCATGTCCGAATCAACACCATTCCATCTAACGTATACCCTTCTGTATCTTATAAATGACAATATTCAGTTTAAAAATATTCCACGAATTCCTATAGTACATAACTTTTCCGATATACTTTCCGTTGTCAACATTGTTGTAAATGTGTTCCATGAAAGCAGCAGTCGCTCCTTACGTCGATCCATTCGGAGAAAACCCGTACTGAAACTTGCTCAAAATATTTTTACTCAACAAAAAATCAAGCAATTCATTATGATTACATTTTTCGATGATTTTACTCATAGTACTTGGAATCGTGATGGGTCGATAATTGTTCAGGCAATGTAGGTATAAATACTCAGCTTTGAATGTAATCTAGTTAGTTTTGAAAATGGTGTAGTGACCCAAACTAGTCAACAAATATAAAACGGTCGTAGAAATAGACAAAAGTGTGTTTTTATAGTGTATCCTCAGTAACAATATTAATAAAATGGAGGTCTTCGAAAATACAGTACAATGAGTATACATTTAATTTCTTCCACAGATATTCGATCTACATCATTCAGAAATAATACCTCTTCAAGTTGATTCCATAGCTCTCCAGTCTGAAGCGCTTGAATACATCATAGAATATCAAAATCATATCGACTTGGGGAATATGAAGGGGAAAACCAATTATAAAATTCCGTTCCACTTGGTCAATAAGGGAAAATGCAATGTTAACATTGTGTGAGTATTGATTTCGCCTGTCCGGAATCTTCATAAGGACATTCTCTTTCCAGATTCTCGAAATTGGATAATATCCTTCAGAACGATTTGCACCTTATCAGACAATTTTTCAAGTTGAACACTGAACATGAAATTCTGCAAGCACAAAAATCAACCACTGTGATTTTTAACTTCAGTCCTACCGTGGAGATGAGTTTTACTGATATTCCGGTATTCAATTGCAATTTCGTGGAGATCGACAGGCCCGAATATGTCATAAAATCGTTCATCATAACATTTACTGGAGCAGTTTATTTGTCGATGTACCATTTGGGATTTTTGACAGAAACCTCTCGAGTAATAGAAAATTGTTTTTCAGGTTCACCTTGTGTCCAACATCTGATCTATATTTCGGGTACCAGCAGATTTTTAGTACTATATCGCAAAACATAGAGATGAAAAATACAGGAAAGTTTCCATTTCAGTATGACATAGTACTACCGACGGATGTTCAAACATCACAACTGAAAAGTAAGCTTGGTTTTACAAGTTTAATACCTGAAACAAATATATGTTTTACGAGGGTAGTTTGAAAAGTTTCCAATATAAGAAAGACAAGACATTTTTCAATTTTTTTTCAACATAACCTCCTTTCAAATGTGCCCAGCGATGCTCTCATCTCTGTAACCCGTCTAAATAATAATAATAATAATAAATCGGCTTTATTGATACTACAAAAACAACAATACAAAGATACATTTGAAAATGAAACAGGTTACAGGAGATTCTGGTACTCCTTGGTGAATTCTAGCTCTAAGCTACTCAAAATCAACCAACAAGCACCACTCCAAAATGCACTCGAACATATGAAAATAAGACAATTAACAGTGATGGTACCACGAAATGAGAAACGTAAATAAAAATAATAATTTGTGATTACATATAAAGAGAGTTGATAAATAATTAAATTCAATTGATCTGTTGTTTATTATTATGTCCAATGAGCAAAAGTTGACATTACTGACTATCATAGATATAATTTTTATATTTGTATTTGAGTTTTCTGATATTGAATTTCTTTAATTGCTCGGGCAATGAATTATAGAGTCTGAAACTGTGCAGTGCGATGTTGTGGCATAGTTAATTTGTTTTTGTGTTTAATGTTTCTTGAGTGAATATTTTCACGCAAAACTAGTTTTTGTATTAAAAGGGGAGAATGGGAAAGGGTAATCAATTTATGAACAAAACAACCCAAATGATGAATCATACGGTTTTTCATATTGAGCCAGCGGGAGTTTTTAAAGGATTCAGGAATTGAATCATACTTACGAAGTCCATAAATTAGGCGCCAACAAGAATTTTGCACTTTTTGTTTTCTTTTTTCATCTGAATCATATAAGTATGGCCCATATATGAAGTCGCAGTAGTTGGAATGGCTTAGCACCAAACTATCACAGAGCATTCTTTTTAGAGGTTGGCTCAAAATAAAAAACGATTACAGTATAACAGTTTCAATGACATATAATCTTTTCTCGTTAAATTTTTAACATGAATAGTGAATCTAAGATCAGTGTCAAGCATCACCCGTAAGTTTTTAGCTGTATTGACAGGAGTCAAGATAGTATGACCTAGTTCTAAATGGAAATTGTTTTCTGCAAATTTACGATTCTTCTGAGTTCCAAAATGCATCTTCATTGTTTTAATAGGATTAATTTTCAAATCATGTTCATTTGATAGCCCATTAATCAAATCAAGATCAGTGTTGAAAAGATTTTGTACCTCAGCATACTCATCGATTTTGAAGTGCATGTATAATTATATGTTATCAACATACGCCTGTATTTTACATTTCTTGATGGACGAGATAATGTCAGTAGTATAAATGATAAACAATAAAGGTCCCAAAATGGAACCCTGTGGTACTCCTGATAGAACATCAAGAGGTAAGGAGTGATTACCATCAACAACTTTTTGAGATCGACCAAGTAAATGAGACCAGATGAGAAATAAGGCAGCACTATCAAAACCATAATATTTGAGTTTCATGCAAATCAGCTCATGATTGATGGTATCGAATGCTTTCGAAAAATCTAGTAGTACCAGAGTGCTAATCATTCCCTTATCAAATCCCTCAACAATGTCTTATGTGACAGTAGCAAGAGCTGTAGCCGTACTATAACCATGCCTAAAACCACATTGCGTTGGTGATAACAGATTATTGGTATTGAAATATTCATTAATGTGTAAATAAATAACTCTTTGAAAAATTTTTCTTATGGTTGGGTGTATACTGATAATTCTGAGATCAGAATAACTAGCTGGATCATTATTTTTGCGAATGGGTTTCCCAACGGCAATTTTCCACAAGTCTGGAAAATATGAACGTTCAAAACAACAGTTGATGATATGTGTAATATATTCATCTATAAACGGGCTACAAAGTTTCAACAATCTGATTGAAATATCATCAACCCCCGAAGCTTGATTTTTAATATCATTCAGTATTTCATGAATAGCTTCTTCAGTAGCGAATCGAAATGAAAAGTTATCTTGCCTGAATAAATAATTATTGCTATAAAATTCAATATTTTCATCACAATTATTAGAAACATTTTGTACGAATTGGGCAAAATAGTTATTTATTTCATCGGGATTCGAGAGGTGATTGGGTAGAGAATATTGTTTTTTTTTTTGAGCGAACATTGAGGTTAGAAAGAGCATTCCAGGTTTTGCGTGGTATTTTTTCAGAACAGACAGACTTGAGATATGTCCTTTTTTCGGTTCTAACTATTGACAAGGTATAATTTCTCAATTCTTTATACCTCATACGATCATTAACAGATTTTGTTTTTTTAAATTTTTGAAAGGCTTTGTCACGTTCTTTCATAAGGAGTCTGAAATTTTGAGTGAGAAAAGGAGCGGGAGGTTTGGTAATTCTAACTTTTTTAAGAGAGACATGAAATTGTACAATTTATCATCAATATCATTTTCACTTATGATAACGAACCACGGCAACTGGTATAAATCTGATAAAAAAGTATGCAAAGTGAAATTGTCGAAACAGCGGTATGTTACGAATTTGGGTTCTATTTTGAATTTCTTTGTTAAATATTCAACGTAAACTAGCCTGTGATCTGAAATGCCTTGGGATGATAAAGTACCAGATGCTATAACATAGTACTCGACATTTTTCTCTACAAAATAATTGTTCACGAAGATGATTGCCTCCTCACTCGACGAAAATATTTGTCCTCCAAGCTCAATTTTTAGACGAGGGAACAAAAACACGTCTCTTGGGGCTAGATCTGGTGAGTAAGGCGGATGGTCAAGCAGTTCTAACCGTAATTCAGCTTGTCAAATATAATAATGCGTAGTATGCTGTTGTATTATCTTGTAATAAGTTGGACATATTATTTTTCGTTGAATTTTAGATACCAAAACACATGTTTTTTCGTATAAAACATCAACTCTCAGAAATAACCTTAAGGTCAACAGAGCCAAGCCATTTAAAAGAAAAGTCGTTAAAATTAACTGGTTGATGCTAAGAAATTCGATATTTTGAAACATTCAACCTCATCATTCATTTCATTATCATGAAAGGGTCGAAAATATATTATTCAGTCTGCGTACCCCATTCAGAATAACAGTCAAAAAGTACTTAAACGTATAATAAGTATCGAAATTTATGTTAGAGTTCAAAGGTTCAACGACATGATAAAATCAAGACATCCGAAATAGTCTCCATATCTTTTATTCAAGACAGCGAAAATATCAAAATAACTCTTGCAGTGACATCTATATATCAGTAGCAGCCTCACGGCATTAGAAAAATCGGGAAAGAGTCAGTAATTCTTGCAGACTTATTCGCCCGACCATGAGGTGGCGATAAGAGTACCAGTCTTGGAAACAATTTCAGAATTTCCGATTGGCAGCAACTTTTCTGAGATAAAGTTAATTACATCCCCTAACAAAGTTAAGGTGGAGAGTTTTTGGGAAAGATTTAAGGCAGTCGTGCGCGGAGATTTGGTGAATCCAGTTGAATTTCCTACAGTAGCTGGAAATTCTAGAGGAAATTTTGAGTGAATTGAAATAGTGAGATATTTCAAGTCACTTTAATTCAATTCAATTGGCACCTAGGGTTTTGGTGAAAATTTACCACTTAGCTACGAATCGGGTTCCCTTTTTCATTTTATTAGGTTATTATAGGTTATAGCATTTTCCTATGTTATACAGGAAGAAGCGATTAAGTGGGTCTCTCAATAGTTTCTCAGAGTTGTATCTCATTTTGTTTTTATAGCAGAGCAGAATTCAGGCAAGGCATACCTATGTCCTGAGTGAAGTTATTTCAATTTTCAGAGGAATAATCCTGTCATTTTGTTTTAGTGGTTTATTCATAGTTTTCACACGGTTATAATTATATATTTTTTTTTCTTTCATATAATTTAAATAACGTTCAGTAAAACATATATAAAAGAAAAGTTTAAATATTATTTTGTGTAGGTTAAACTTCAGTATTAATTTTTGTTCATTTCATTTCATCAATGGTTAATCCGATTATTCCGCGGACTTTACTCATCGATAAAGTTGGTTTGTGAAAACTCAGCTAATATTAAGACCACTCATTCAAGCCGTGGCCGAATCCAGTCTCTGAGATATAATTGGTGGCATAACCATTGCTCTACGAAGATAGAAAGGTAAAAAATTCAACTATTGACCAAGTTGCCTATTATTTCTCAATCTGTGTGATCATGAAGGATTTAAAAAATTTTCTGATCTGGTGGCAGCAACTCTAGCGCTACCAAACTAAATTAAAAAATAAATACCTTCGGCTGAACTATCCTATATACGGGGGGGGGTGTATTTTTCTGGTGCGAGTATAACTGAGATAATTATTATATATTTCTAGTAGTATACAGAGATCGCCAATTCAGACCCGATGGACCTTTATTACAGTTTTTTCCTTTTTAAAAATAATCGATTAAAATAACTATCCCAAAAAACAGTGACCATCACTTTCCCAGACAAAAAAACAGCTTTGACTTTTTTTGGAGCCGGTTCCCCCTTGCAGTCCACTGTTTGGACTGTACGTGAGGACAGCTTTCTCATGCCTAAATGTTGATTTCATATATGACAAACACGTTTTTTGACATGTTCATAATCTTTGCTATCTCTCTCCCTTTAATTTTACGGTCGTCTTGCCTCATTTAGTGAACTTTGTCGATGTTTTCATCGGTAGTTGCAGTTTTTTTACGTCCCGAACGTTCACCGTCTCCCAAGCTCCTACAGCCACGTTTAAATTCAGCTGCTCAAAATTTCACTGTGTGAATGATGGTGCAGAGTCCCCATACACAGACTTCAACTCATCTTTGATTTGCGTAGGCGTATTGCCTTTCGAAAACAAATATTTAATGACAGCTCGACACTCAATTTTGTCCATTTTCATAAAAACACTCACTTCAACACTTGTTACATAACAACTGCAACAACAAATTCCTTCCAAATTTCGGACATGCGGTTGGTTATCTCGTTCACAGACAGATAGAGCGATGACAAACCTGTTGTTTGTTGTGCGCTTCCGCCTAGTTCGAGGAGTGATACTCTGAAGGAATTCTATTTTGAATTATCGGAAATCAACGACTTTGTGTTGATGATATAATCCAACGCCCTTCGTGGTATTAGCCGGGAAAGTAGTTCTTTTCTAATAGTTGTCAGTCCATTAACCTACAGTGAGACTTGAGACTGGCCTGAACGAATTGTTCCTTTAGATGATTTGATTTATAGCCAGTCTTCAAGTATGCCCACTGACTATATGTGAATTGTTTGTGGTTGTTTCCTTATAAGCATTGCTTGTTTCTTAGCATTAAAGTATTACCATTTTTTTTTTAAATTAATATTAATGAAATAAAGGGCGGGGCCAAAAATTATACATAAATATATCAGTAATTTCAAGAAAGATTTTTTTGTTTTTGTTTGACTGACATAAATCATTTTGATATTTGGTGGTTGATGGTGCAACTGACCACGTAAGAAAAGTATTCTCACAAGGGAAGGATTTCACTCTTGAATCAATGTATATTTTTTCATTTTTTCAGTAGTTTTTTTCGCTCATTTCAAACTATTTCGCATAGAGGTTTATTTTCCACCTTTTTATATGCTCATATTAATACATAATTCCATTTCTTTTTGTTTTAGTAAAGTCTCAGAGTAAGAAATTGAAATCTGAAAGCAGTACCAGTAAAAAAACGTCTAGCAGCAAAAAAACTGATACTGGGAGTGGAAAGAGTAAGGATAAATCAAAAGAGTAAGTTCTTCCGTATTCACGGCAATCCCACGACGACAAATAACTCAGAAACGGGCGTATGATTAAAAGTTTCAAAGAACACGTCAATTTTTGCAATATCATGGGGAGTCAAGTGATACATCATTCGGATGTTTTCGTATTACCGCTGTTTTTTTTTAAATAATTGTACTGCAGTAACGTTAGTTACAAATACAAGTGTTAAGAACATATCACGGCAGCACGGCAATCTTAATAATTCGTATGCGGATGACACTGTATACCTAGTGGATGGAGATAACTGGGATAAGACCATATCAAAGGATGAAACTTGCATGTCAATTCCGAAATATAATTGGACCCCGTTATGCAATAAGGTACCAACTGACATTTTTAGGTAAAATGAGATATGCCGTGTTTTAGAACTCAAATATCGTTCTTAAAGTTTTGCAATAGAGAACCAACTGTTAGGAGTGTATCGGTACCTATAGTTCTATAGTCTGAACCAACTGAAAATTGTAAGAAGTCCTTATCACATTTTTCAATACAGAACCAGGTGAACTTGGTGCCTTGTTGCGGAATACTGAACAGAACTATTGTGTGGAAATGGATCCAACGTTGCTTGGAACCCTTTTGCATAATACAATTGTCAGATTTCATCGAAATCATTTTGTTGTTTGTTGACAACTAGTGACGGAAAATATTCGTTTTTCAATTAAAATGTACTCCCAAAGTACAAAATTCATGGTAGAGAGAGGAAAAGCATTAGCTATTTCGTCAGAGGATAATACACATACGGTAATACATACTGAAATAATGTTTATATAATTTTATATTATTCTAACCTCAAATTTAAAAAAAAAAACTTTGCTACAACTTGGCTTATTTCCGAGCCTTTTACTGTTAACCTGAGAAGAAAACGAGAGTTTCATGTTATTTAATATTATTCTCGAGTTCCGTTACTTATCAGATACCTATTATTAAGTCTATTTTTGTGTGATACAGTTCGTTCCTTATTGAAATGTTCTGTTCTTATAGATCTCAGAACAAGATGTAACGAATGACAATAATGAGTATATAACTACTCATATTGAGACTACGACTGAAACTACTGGAAAAAAGCCTATTGAAAAATGTCCTAGTATAGAAACGGCAGAAACTTTTCAGAAATGTTAAAGTATTGAAAATAACGATTTCCATTAATTTGAAGATGTTGAGAATTTTTTCATGGACACAAATTTTGAACCTGTTACTGATGTGAAAAATAAAACAGATTATAAACAGGAAAGCCCTACTACTATTGAACGTTTGAATAGTAATATTGAAGGAAATTCTTCACAATATCAAACGCTTATCAGAAATGACAGAAAATATTGATAATAACATCACCCTTGATAGTATAGGCCGTCCGAAAAAAGGAAGGAAAAGGAAATATGAACAACAAAATAGAAACCAGAGGAAAATACGTAAAAACAGTAATTAGCAATATTATTCAGCTGAAGGAAAATTAGTAGAACCGAAAGAGTTTGTTGATTGGTTTTGTTCATGTGTGATTAAGTGTCATGAGAGAATTTCTGTTGAAGAAAGAAGAAAGTTTTATGAACTAATAATACTGCAAATCGTAAAGTAAGAACATTAGAAACACTTGCTCGACGAGGTATATCTGGAGGTCACAACAAAATGTCAATGTACCAAAAAAATGCCGTTATTAGTCATATCAGTAAGTTTCCTAGATATATATCTCATTACTGCAGGGGAAAAAAGACAAACAACAGTTTTTGGCTGCAGGAACAACACTTACACAAATGTATAGACTTTATAAAAATGAAAATACGGACACAGTGAGCTTTGCTTCATATAAAAATGTTTTTAGGCGAATTCTATTTAAAATTGAAGAAACCAAAAAAAGATACTTGTAACAAGTGCGACGCATATGACGCCAAAATTAAAAATTTACCCGAAGGAGATGAGAAAAAGATGGTTAGTTTAGAGCACAATATGCATCTAGAAGAAGCAGAACAAGCTAGGAACGCGATGAACATTGACCTCAAAAATGCAAGTGAAAACGACGCCACAGAAACATTGACTTATGACATGGAAAAAACCCTTCCTTTACCGCGGCTAACTACTAACATAATATTTTATAAAAGACAGTTGTGGCTCTACAACTGCGGGATTTATGGGGGAAAGGATTCAAAGTCAGTTTTCAACTTGTGGCTGGAAGGACAGGTAGGTCGAGGGTCACAAGAAGTTGGTTCTTGTTTGATGCTTTACATTGAGAACAATATTGCGAAAACATACATTTAGAAACCATCAGATTGCGTTTTTTAGTTTCGGGGCACAGTTTCTTGCCAAACGATAGCGATTTTGGTGACGTAGAATGTACCCTCAAGAAACTACCCAAATTATTCTCTCCCCAAGACTACGTGGAGGTAATGAAAACCTGCCGAAAAAAAATCCAATCAAAGTAATTTCTATGAAGAGTGAAGACTTTGTAAGCACGGAAATATTGGAAAAGCAAGTAACAAATAGAAAAATAAGCTGCGAAAAAGAAAAGATTAACTGGCTGAAAATGAAAGAAATAAAGATATCGAAAGAAAAATCCTACAGTATACTTACAAAAACGAAATACGATGATGGCGATAGGTATACAGAGATCAATATCAAAAAAGGAAAAGGAAGGCAACCAGGAACATTATTTTCTAGACATCTGACTCCGCTATGGCCCAATGGTAAACCAGTAGCAGAAGCGAAACTTCAAGACATCAAAAGCTATTTGCATTTGATTCCTTCTGCGGACCATCCGTTTTATCTCAACCTTATAGGCGATAAAACAATCGAGGAAGACGTAGAAGGTTACAATACAAACTTGGATTTTCAAGTGGAAGATGAATGAATTTTTAAAATTCATATTTGCAAAAAAGACCCAAGTGATTTTTTTTTTCTTCTTGCAGTTTGTATTCAATTTGTTTAGAGTATGTTTCACAAGGTTATAATTCAATAAAAAACAATAGAACAATTTTAAATATCCTCTTTCGAATACAATATTATTTTCAATAATCACCAGACTACTTCTAATTTTACTCCAAATTTATGTTTTGTCAGTTGGTTCCTTATAGCATAACAGGGTCCAATTGGAGTTTAGCATTTGCTAACAGGAGTTTAGCATTTGCTCACACACACTATGGCAAAAAATTTCTTGTAGTGAAAAATACCAGCCTGAATTTGATGAAATCGGAATCAACAGTTCGAAATGTTTAGAAAAACTTTTCCAAAAATGCAATTGCACTCTGAATTTGAATCTCAGAAATGAAATATTCGGAATGAAATTTCATTTTCAATGCCAAAGATAAGGTGGACAAGTTGGAGAAATCTGGAGTTTATAATCTTAAGTGTCCGGAGTGGAATAGTGTTTATGTGGGACAATGTGGCCGAAATTTCCACAAACGGAATGCTGAACATGAAAGGTCCTTCAGACTAGGAAAAAATGATTCGACTTTTTCAAACTATTCCTTGGCATGCAACCACAAATTTCAGAATCTAAACGATACGGAAATTCTGCACTATGCAAGGAAGGGTTATAAACTCAATTCCTTGGGAAGTCACAAGCATAAACATTGCGGGTGCAACCTATTAAATGATCAAATCGATTTAGTTTACTCGCCGGTTTTTAAATTGGCAGATCCGCATTGTGAACTGTAAATTGTGGTATTCAATCAAGCCAAGTACCTCTATTAGTACCTACAGGGGTGGTATATAATGGTGAATGCAATGAATCATATTGTTAGTTTATTGTATAAGTTTGAAAATGTCCGTATAGGACGAAACTGCAGTGACGTTAGTTACAAATAAAAGTGGTAAAAAACATAGAAAGTTTCATTTCTCTTTTCTTCATTATGATTTCCTACCACGTAGTATGAGCTACATCCATCAATTTATTGAAATATTCGGAACTTCATGTACAGTGAGTTTAAAAAAAATTGCACCATATGGAAACTTTTTTATTATCCAATTTTCAGAAAATTTCATTCTCGATCAAAATTGGTGCTTTGCAGGAAACTTGAATTTGGGTTGTGGAAATTCTAAATTTCTGAACGGTGTACAGGGGAAAACAAAAAATAGAAATTTTGATCAGAAGTAAACTATTCTTATTTTCAACAATATTAAAAATGAAAAAGTTGTTTAAATATGAAAACAATATTCAAATGTAGAATCACACCCACCTACGTAACAAAACAAAAAGATTTTTTTATGGTTTTAGCCTCATAAACAGTACTAGTATCTCATATACACCTTAGGCCATACCCTCATATTATCATAATAATATTTCAATGCGAAATCAAGTCCAATTTATTATTCGAACTAGTATATCGATGTTTGTTGAAAATGGTTTAAATTTTTACTAGTTTTTTGGTGCAAAATTGATATTTCACCCTGTATGTATGTCCATAATAATTATCGGTATGATTCAATGACAAGATTACGCAGATTAAATATTTCTGCTGTTTCTTTATTTGTTCTATTTTCACCATAAATTAGAATTATTTCAATTTTGTCATTTGCACTCGGCATTGTGAATAAATTTATACGGACAAATCTCTAATTAGGTAATAAATTTCACTATGCTAACACTCACAGTTGAGAAACGTAAAATTCTTCACTCCTTAAAATATCAAAAAGTCAAAGGTAATGTGATTTTAGCAATTCATAGACGAATTTTCAATGTGAAATAAGAAATTATTCCTAATTCATATACGAAAAACCTTAATATGTACTGTTTTAATAATACAAACTTTCGTTTGGAAAAAAAACTTTTTTTAAGGAAAAAGTGTATGCTGAAAGACCAATTCAAAATATACATGGATTAGAAAATGTTATTAGGCAGTGTTGTACCGAAATCTATTTTAGAAAATTTCAATGAAGAATTTTGTGCTCGAACAATAAAATGTTTAACGATGGAAAGAAGGCATGTGGAAATTTAAGGATTTAGTGTTTTATTAGTGTTTCTGAAAGTTTTTGTAATTTGGTTTTCGTTTATGTTTAACTACCCTGTGAGGTAACACTATGATTAAAGTGATCGTAAACTTACAGATTTGTATTACTTAATTGTTTAGCATTACTTTATACATCAATTTTGCACCAAAAAACTATATAGTAAAAATTCAAACCTTTTCCAACAAACATCGATATACTAGTTCGAATAATAAATTGGACTGAATTTCATATTGAAATATTATTATAGTTATTATATAGTTAGATACTTTAATCCTAATTAAAATTTCTATTTTTTGTTCTCCAATGTACACCGTTCGAAAATTTAGAATTTTGACAACTCAAATCCAAGTTTTCCGCAATGCACCAATTTTTATCCAGAATAAAATTTTCTGACGAATGGATAATAAGAAAGTTTCACATATAGTGCAAACTTTTTGAAACTCACTGTAGATTGTTGCTTGAAGTGAAAACCACGTCTTTTTTCATGTAACATTTTAACGTGATTCTACTGCGATTTTTCTAAAGCTTTCTACTTTGTCAAGCATATAATAATAATGACTTTCGTTCATTATGATAATACTACTGAGGAAACAATCCTAAGGATTCAAGAAAGTATCACAGATATAAATTCAATCATCAGGTCGCCAACAAAAAAGTTAAACTGGAAGCATGCCCTAGTCTTGTGGGTGTAGTACCCCAGAGACCCGTTCTGGGACCTATCCCATTCTTACTATCTTTAGGAAAAGAAGAAAGGCATTAAAAAAGATATGGAGGGTAGCTGTTGCTACCAGGGGTGAATTTTATATCAAAATTAGACCACCTCAATCAAAACAATTAAGTGTTCATTGAAACTTTATCACGTCAGTTTCTGAGATATGAAGGATTCAGTTTTTGTTCGAACGCCTTACATATCAACGTGAAGAAGAAACTGAACTAATCTTTTCTCTAGGAAAAAACATACAAGTGTTAGCAAACTTGAAGCACCAGGCTTCTGTATCGTTCCGTCTAGTGGCACCGTGGAACCAAACGAAACGATTCAAATCACTGTCGAAAGCAATCCCCAAAAGCAGAAGCAATACGAGGAAACTGTAGTGATTTTCGTGTCCGAGCCTCAGAAAGAAGATGTCAACGGTAGACGAATTACTTTGCACGTAGAAGGTTCAGAGCCTAGTTTGAATTTCGGCGACGTCCAAAAACTATTCAAGGAACACTTCATAGTTGAAGATTTAGAGCAGTTCAAATGTCCCGAGAATGTAAAATATCAATACACTTTAGATACTGAATTAATGACGTACTGTGTTTCAGATCGCAGGCCATTGTATATTTGTGAAATCTGAAAACGCGCTCTATTTCCGAAATGTGTGCATTAATGAAAAATATAAAACGAGAGTTTATCTGCAGAATCTAGGACAAGTTATAGCCAATGTTTCGGCCAAAGTAATGGAAACCAAAAGCAGTTTTTCTGTATCTCCGGATTCCTTTAGTATTGAACCTTATACCACAGAATCTGTTGCGATCAGTTTCCAACCGGATTCTATAAATGTTAGTATAGTTGTAAATATTATAGGTCACCTTGTTACTACCTGCCTTTTTCGATTACCAATATGTTCGTTTTATAATAATAATATTTATTCAGTTGGATCATCTATAGATGACATTCAATATGCCAAAACGTGTACATATACCAAATTAAAAACACAAACCCCGTGCACTTAGAGGCACAATATACAATTTACATATTGTTCTACAGCGCCATCTAGTGGCGAGTTACAGAAAAATTGATAGCCTAAAAACCTTCTCTATGAAAAATTACTCATACATGTCAAGTTTCATCACGATCGATTGAGTGATGTAGAAGTTTATCACTTATCAACCAACCACCAACAAACATCCATTTTTATATATTAGATAATAGTCAAAAACCAAAATAATCTGCTATTGATGCAACAGCATCGTTATTAAAATCTTCCTAAAATGTTACACTTGTACAGGGTCATAAGTTATCATCCATGAATTCTTTGAGAGAATAATAGGATTTATCCAGGAACAAGTCTTTGATTTGATAGATATACTGTTTCAGAGCCAGATTTTTTATTGTACTTCGAATATTTTTTTGTACAATTTATTGGCCATAAGCCTGGGATATGATTCAGATACAACTAATATGTGTGTTGGCACTTCCAACTGTAAGGAATTTCTAGTATTATAATTCTTATTACCATTAAGAGTAGGAAAACTAGTTATGTGCGATTTTACATATTTTAATATCTCATAAATGTATATACTTGTAACAGTCACTATTCTGAGATTTTGGAAGATGAGTTTGCAACATGTAACTCCTGCTATATTCCTTATGGTTCTTTTTTGAATTGTAAGTATAATACCATAGGAAACGTTACAATGAAAGTATGCATGGTAGTACATTAATAAGAGTTATCTATTTACATTCCAACGTAGTTGTTGAATACAATAAGATATTGAGGATATCTTTTAACAAATCGTATCAATATGCTTGTTCCATTTGATTTTTTCTGTTTTCCTCAAACCCAAAAATTTTGTCTTCTTTTGTTGTTGAATTGATCCATTAATTGACGTTACTAGTAAACTGTGATCTGGAGTGGTTCTTGAATGATTAAAACGTGAAAGCATAGGTTTTCTTTCATTTAACAAGAGACCATTGTCTCAGAACCACTTTTGGGTTCTTTTTATTTCATCAGATGCTTTATTAACTGTGGCTTTAATATTTTCCTGAGTTATCAATAAATATGTGTCATCAGCATACTTAACGAACTGATCACTATAAAAATAATTACATATATTATATATAAGAGTGGACCTAATATAGAACCCTGAGGAACCCCGAGGGAACAATTTTTTCTGCTAACCTCTACATTGTAGTATCTACCCTCTAAGTAACTTACAAACCATTTATGGGTTATTTCCCTGATTCCATAAATTTCAAGCTTTATTAGGAGAATTTTGTGATCTACCAGATCAAATGCCTTACTTAAGTCTATGAAAATCCCTAAGCGTCTTTTTACCTTCATCTAACTCACTCATCTACCTCACGTTGTTGAGGAACTGTGTAATCGTTTGACTTGTGGACAATCCCTTGCGAAAACCAAACTGGTTCACATTAAATAGACCCCATTTATTAAAAACAGCTTATACCGAATACGAACACACTTGGAAAAGCTATTGCTAAACACGATTTTGTGAACTGTTTAGGGAGAATCTTTCAATAAACTGTTACTTGAATGCACCATGGATTTTCATCCAGTATCGGAAATTTCTATCAGATATGTTTATGGCGAGTATTCCAGTCAGTTATCACTTATTTGGTTAAACCAATTATTATTTTTCAAGATATTCGAAAACAAACTGGAAGTAAGCTACAACGCCTCCACCGATAACATTTTTTCATTAACACTATTTGGACAAAGCTGTGTTCCTCAAATACAACTACTGAAGCCCAAAGTAGACGAAAACAACCGATTCACTTTGAATTTTGATCCCACTTATATCGACCTCAACGCCAGTCGTGAAATAGAGATACAAAACGTCGGCCCCATTCCTTGTAAGGTTATCATGGATTTGTGCGGCAATGACAGAGAAACGTTCAGTCTGAGGCCATGCAGCGACAGCGCTGATCTATTGAATCTACATGGAATGAAAGGTAAGAAATTATTCTCTCATCAAATCCAATCGGTAGATAGTCTAATTGATCTTCGAAACCAAGATACATAAAAAATTCCTGATGTGATCACTGGGAGTTGAGGAAACCACTGTTTAGCAATGTCAGGGTTGCACTTCGATTTTCAATGTTACGATCCATAAATTAAAGAGCTGATTGTGTACAAAGTTGGACCAGTCTCATTATTCGCCCCGTCTAGAGTTATTGATAGAACAATAACGAATCGATAAAACACCATATGCCATTTGATCAAAATATCTTTTCTGAAAATGACTACCGCAGTTGTGGACGAAACGTCGCAACATGTCATAGTTTCAATGTAGGATAGGATAGCTCAGAGTAGGATAGGATAGGAAGGATAGGATAAGATGCGATGAGATGCGATAGAATAGCATAGCATAGGTTAGGATAGGATAGAACATAATAGGATAGGAAATGATATGATAGGATACGATAGAATGGGATAGAATAGAATAGGAGTGGATAGGGTAGGATAGGATAGAATAGGATAGGATAGCACAGGATAGGATAGCACAGGATAGGTTGTGATAGGATAGGATAGCATAGGACATAATAGAATAGGACATACTAGGATAAGAAAGGATAGAACATGATATGATCGAATACGGTATGATACGATAGAATAGGATAGGATAGGATGGGACAGGATAGGAACGGTCAGCATAGGGCAGGACAATATAGGACATAATAGAATAGAATAAATTAGGACATAATAGAATAGGACAAAATAAGATAGGAAAGGATAGCGATAGCACATGATAGATTACGATACGATATGATACGATTCGAAGGATAGAATAGGAAAGGACTGGATAGGATAAGACATATTAGGAAAGGATAGGATACGATAGAATACAATAGGATAGGATAGGACTGAATAGGATTGAATTGGATAGGATAAGATGGGATAGGATAGGATATGATTGTATAGGATTGGATTGAATTGAATAGGATAGGAAAGGATGGGATAGTATAGTATAGTATAGAATAGTGTAGTATAGAATAGTATAGTATAGGATAGGGTGGGATGGGATGGGATGGGATGGGATGGGATGGGATGGGATGGGATGGGATGGGATGGGATGGGATGGGATGGGATGGGATGGGATGGGATGGGATGGGATGGGATGGGATGGGATGGGATGGGATGGGATGGGATGGGATGGGATGGGATGGGATGGGATGGGATGGGATGGGATGGGATGGGATGGGATGGGATGGGATGGGATGGGATGGGATGGGATGGGATGGGATGGGATGGGATGGGATGGGATGGGATGGGATGGGATGGGATGGGATGGGATGGGATGGGATGGGATGGGATGGGATGGGATGGGATGGGATGGGATGGGATTACGCAAAAGCAAAGAACAGATTCCGAAACCTAACAATATCTGTCGATCGTTCAAATCGAGAATCATCTACTTTTGGTGATTTTTGACATGAACTAACTTTCGCAAACAAACATCGAACAAGGCGTTCATTAATACTAGCATTGCCAAATGATAGAAACAACCTAATTTAAAAAACTCATTTTCAGATTTCGAAGAAACCACCTCATCTACGATGGTTAATTTGCTTCCTTGCCAAAAAGCCAATTTCCATCTTATATTCTGGTCAAAATTGGAATTGGTCACAAACGTAAAATTGAAGATACATACTGTCAACAATCCTTTCGAGGTTATCAATGTGAGTAATCAGTTATTTATTGAAATACGAGTTAGTCAAATCAACATAAAATGACACTGTAGAAGTGAAAACAAAGACATCCTTATTGGTTACACAAGGGAGAAAGGAAACATGTTCATTGTTCAATATATTTTGTGTAAATACCTAGAGTACACAGTAAATAGAGTAAATTACAGAACACCGGACATCACTGTTTCGATCCGCCAAGGTTTCATCAGTGGTGCTAAGCGTAACGACTCATGTGTCGAACAATCCTGAAAGTGAAGGTGATGACTTCTTTCCTTACGACGACTCCATCTATAGATTCGACAGAAGACTCGATCCTTGAATATCGAATGCTCATAATTAGGGACTATAACTATCTGTATCTCTATATCTTTAGAGTAGGGAGGGTGGGTGTAAACTCACATCACTTAGGTCACATGTGGCCCATTGCACATCCTCCCGAGGAGTTGTCCTCTTAGGTCGTCGTCCATCCTGTCCTTTCCAGGAAGGTGAACAGGTCACTAGCAGATAGCTCCTTTATATTGGCAGGTGTAGGCCAGGACTCGCCGAACACACACTCTCTTTGGCAACCTTGAGGTGTCTCACGGTGCCCCCCGCGAAGGTTTTGGAAGGTGCAGCGATATTACTGTCGTTGCGCGGCTTCTTCAATTCTTGGGGTTCCTTCCGTGGAGGTGCACAAGTGAGGGAGCTTTCCTGCAGGGGCAGCCGGTTCCTTGCCTTCATTCATGGCGGAGCTCTTGGCGCCTGCCGCAGGAAGTGCCCTTGCTGTTGAAGGTGATCTGCTATGTCCAGCCTCATTCCGAGCGGTAGATTGGGTGGACATTTCTGTTCATCCCCAGCCACCGCCTTAGATTGAGGTGAGCACTTATGTCCAGCCTCGGAATCGATTTTTGTTTCTGTTGTTTCAATCATGTGTGTTCCCACGAGTATCAAGGGAAGAGTTGGTCACCTCTGGCAGAGCCCAACATTACCAGAGGTAGACTGATTACAATGAGGTTTCGCCCCAGCCAAGGGGCTCGTTCGTGACTGCATATTACCCTGCTGCGGCTATTCAGCTGTCGGCACGATTCCTTACACCTTAGCTTGGATAGGCTGGTTCACGGTGGCATGTTTTGCAAAGGCTTTTGGGGGGTTTTAGTTCCCCTCACCTTACTTATTTCTGCCATTGACTAGGAGTCCGGTGACCCCGTCCGTAAGGCCACATTGGCTTCCCGGACAGGACCTCCAGTCCCCTAGCCGTTCCCCTATCCTCCACCTGGGGACGCGCCCGAGAGGTAGCCCAACCCACGGGGGGGGACTAATCACAATATAATATAATAGTGAAAAAACAATTAAATGCGGTCAGAAATAAATTCGATTTCAAAAATTTAATTCTAGACTAGTACACGTTAAAAGTGAATAGGAGTGTAATAGAAAAAACAAAATAAAATGAAATGGAATAGAATGAATTAAAATAGTAGAAACTGTGATGTATCAACTTTTCCGAAAATTTGTTTGTATTTCAGTTTGTGAAGGGTTGCCTCAGGGTTTTCTTGGAGGAGCGTCACTGCTACCAAAGAAGACAGTAGTAATTGCAGTTAGTCTCTTCATTTTCAACTTGTACCTTCAATGTCAGTGGTAACCAATAGAATTGAGTAGCAGTCGCTGACAACCAGTTGGCCTTTCAATTCAATGTAATTTACTGTTGCCGTACATCTCAAACTTTGTGATCCAGCTAAAATCGTACTCATGAGCTTCTATGTGCTTCGTATTTTTTGGTATCAGTAAAAGAACCAAATGACGGGGAACTGTTATTCGATGTGAGTGACAAATACACTCAAGTTCAACTCCACAAGATGGTAGAACGGTACAAATTACAACTGAAAAGAAAGCAAAAATGCTTTCACAAGTTTTAGGCAATAATTTGTCATGTGGCATGATTAAGAAAATTTTGTTACTTTGTATGCATTCAATATCTTTTTTATATTTGTAGATTGATGTCAGAGGACAAGGCTACTATAACGACATCCATTTGGGAGCATTACCGACATTTTGTCATCATTCTTCGGTGGCGTATTTACTGGATTTTGGCTATACCACATTGAATCGATTGGAGAAGAAATGTTTCACTATCAAAAATAATTCCTCCAAAAATATATACAAATTCGAATTTACAAACCTTGGAAATCTTATGTTGGTACCTAGAGTTGGCCACTTGAAGCCTTATTCTTGTAAAGAGATAATCGCGAATATATCTACGAGGAAGCCGATTTGTTTAGATAAGGTAGGGAAATCAAAATTTCTATTTATTGCAGACATATTACTGTGAGATATTTTTTCTAATACTTTTTGGTACTTCACTTTCTCATAATTATATTTCGTGAGTCGTTGCGATGAAACAATGGGGTTCAAAAGAACGAAAAATGAGTTGGGACCTCCTCCCGAAAAAAAAGCAAATATGCATAAATGAAAATACTCATACATATTTCACTCTGGGAAAATGACCTTTTTTATTTTTGGGATTTTTTCCTAACCTTCAAGAGACACTACTCTCAGTGAAAGGTAATATTACCTTGCTCCATTTTGAACCATAGAAATGATCACTATTTTGCATTATTCTTGATACTGTAGATCACTTAAAAAAACTGCCTGTATTCGTATATACACTGGGAGTGTCAAATAGATCATGTTTGAGGAAAACAATAACATTCATTTCACTCGCAAGAAGAGCTTTCGATCCCTATGAAGAGCTACAGAAGTTTTGGATGAAAACACTAGTCTCCAAGTCTTTGTTAGCACTTTCTAGATATCTATTAACAATCTTTTCAATTGCTAACAAACTTTTTTTTCATATCAATTCTTACAAGTTGATGATTGAATGTTTAAATCTATGAATATATGACAGGAATCACACGATAAAAGGTGAGATCTCGTTTATCCTTAACTCGAACAAATTTCGACTTGTCGAGTTGTCGTTCGTAAGATACCTTACCTTTTACGATTTTGAACAGATTTTCTTCAACAGATCAAATTGGAATGTAAGTATATTCCTATCGAATATGTGAACACTGAATTAGAAGAGATATCTTGGGATGACAGGCAACAGTTCGACATGTGGGACAATACAGACGAAACTCAATATTTTCAGGAAGCTATAACTATTGCAAAAAGAGAAGTTCTGAGGTATGTTAAATATCTGAGGAAGTGTTCAGTTTGTATGAATAATTCAGGACTATTAGGCGTTGGTCTGATTGAATTGCAGTTGTCTAATTTTTCAACTATACCGTCATTTCAAGATAGAGAACGACCCCTAAAAAGTCCACGTTTGTTTTTAATGAATACAATTTTTTATCTCCAAAATAATTAGTTCTCCATGCGAAAAATGCGAGGTCCAAAATGTCAGAAATTAGCCAATAAAAGTCAAATATTTGCCGTGTTCAACTACATGTTGAAAACTGAGTTTCAGGTGAAAAATTAAACAAAAAAAAATCGGAGTTCTCACAACCATGGCCAACTGAATTTATTAAATATATAACTTTCTTCAAATCTAGTACAAATAGTGGTAGTCCGACAATGAGAATGGGTATCGATTTCATTAACACCTCGGCACGTGTTTCGATCACCAAATGATTAAACTGTTTAATCTTCCTCTTGAAGATAATCACTTGGTGATCGAAACAAGTGTTGAGGTGTTAAAATAACGGTTAGGTGTTGGGATAAGACTTCAGTACCATTCATTACTACACCAAAGGTCCCAAACAGTGTATCATCTGAGACAATATTTTTCAATTAAATCATTTCCATTTTGTAAACTGATTATATCAAATTTTTTTTATAGTGCGTCTGATATAACCCCGGTTTTGGGGGAATATCGGACGATTCCATTTTTACATTGAAAAAGAACGCGTTGAGCCTGGTACCCGGTATAGGTTAGGTTAAAAACCATCATCGGACACTTAAAAAAATTTGACCGTGTATAGGGTTCAGGATACAGGGTGATGTAGTAAAAATAAAAGTAAAAATCGATATAATGGAAATAAACGTCTTTATTCATAAAAGAAAATCTTGTAGGAACGTCAAAAAATAAAACAGAAAAACTTCAAACATTAGATAAAAAAAGTAGGTATACCTACTTGATCCCTTAACTCTGTAACTGCAGACCTACAAACACAAAAATACCGCGATGGATTTTAGGTGCAGTTGAAACACTGTGGATCTGTTCAAGTTTGATCTTGATCTTGTCTTCAACGTCCGGAAAAACAAAGGAATACTTGTGACCCTTATAGGATCTGAGGCAATTCACATCAATATACCTTTTTGCAATATTTTAATTTGCGCAACGAATTCTTTGGTCGTTTTTTTCTTGGTCCCTTCATTGTACAAAAACTTAAATATAGCAAAACAGCCTTCTTGTAATGTATCACAGGTTACTGGAAGTTTAACGTTAGGTATTTCCAACGAGAATTCATCGTCCGACACTTTAGACGAGGAGTCGTCGTTAACACTATCGTTTTCTAAAAAGATCGCAGAGTTTGTAGTATCATTATTGGCATTTTGTTGAGACGTTGATGCGTTTTCATCAATGATATCTGCTTGAGAGATAGATACCGTTGACGTACCATCATTCACTTCGCATAGGTCTTCAAGACCCACCGAATTGCCAGCGAGGACGCTAATCTTCGACTTACGTTTGGGTCCAGTCGTGGTTTGATCCAAAGGAACAACAATCGCGTTCATCACTTCGCTCTCATTGCATCATCTGTGCCTCCTGCTGGTTGTTTCCGAATCCTTTCCAAAACTTGTTCTGGGTCGAAAGGGATTATGCCGGATGCTCGGAAACCAGACCGTATATTATTCGAAATGCTATCCTTCGATTTTTCCAGAAGCTTCTTCCGCAGCGAAAGAAATACAGATTTTGGCACAACTCCTTTATGGGTCCGTTTCCATTCGGTCAGAATTTCTCGCCACACCCGTTTTAGAGGTGCAACGTCCAGAGGCTGACATAGGTGTGTCGAATTCTCCGGCAAAAAAACAAACCAAATATTGTTTTCTGTGCAACTTTTGATAATGCGGTAGGAAAGATGGCTTGCCAGGTTGTCGCAAATAAGAACCTTCTTACCCTGCTTTCGTCGCAGATAGGGAAGGGCTGTTTTGGGGAACCAGCCCTCAAAACATTGAGTATCGAACCATCCACTTAGTGTTCTGTCTGGGTAGAGGTTTGTACTTTTGTACACAACGTATGGAGGTGAACAAGTGCCATTTCCAGCCGCAGCTAACATAACAGACATTTTGCAAAAATCCATTATCCTTCGCGCATGCTTCTCTCTGCGAGGAATAAAAACTAGTTTTTTACCGGGATCATCTGATAGGTTTGTTTCATCCATATTAACAATATTTTCAGGTGAAACCTCCTGGATTGTCTCGTTCAAGTGCTTGAAGTATTCTTTAATCGTGTCTTCTGTGATTTCAGCTTTCACTCGTTTAATATTTTCAGAATTACGGAGTGATAACTTCTTGTCGCCCCATAAAGTGTTCAATCCAGTCATCACCAGGTCTATTATCGTTAAAACATTGTATATTTACGCCCTTACTGTCCTTGATTGTTTGCCTCTCAAAAGGATATCCGAATTTTCCTGCAGTAATCATGGCATCTACTATCCAACGCTCTTCAGTCACTGACAAAATTGAGGGCCTCCCGAGTTTGTCAGAATGCTCACCTCTGTAAATATCGTAAAGGGTGCTTTTTTGTACCCAGTGCATTTCTGCTGCTTGCTTGAATGAATATCCACCATCTAATACGGCCTTCGATGCTCTTTCCATGCTTTCTTGGAAATAATTGCGCCAATAAGGCGTTCCCAGCTTATGAAGGTGTTTTTGTGGCATATCCGATATTACCCCTGAAAAACACACTTTCAGTTAATTTCGATTTCATGCAAAAAAGAAGGACGCAAAATAAACTTTGTGGTTATGGGGGTCTTTATAAGATTAAAAACAAATATTAATCCCATTGCACCATGTAGCTATCATGCACAGGGTTCACACGCCAGAGGACACTATTTGGCTGTCTAAATTGTAAAGAATAAAGTGACTCCAATAACTAATTTTTTGTGAGCTTACCTTGATTTTCTGATCGATCCCAAAACACATGTACGACTGGTAGGTTATCCGTTAATCTAGGGATATTTTGTTTAGTAACCGAACTGTCACACAACATCTGTAGCGCGCTCAATTTGAAATACAACCACATCGACTGATAGGTTATCCGTTAATCTAGGGATATTTTGTTTAGTAACCGAACTGTCACACAACATCTGTAGCGCGCTCAATTTGAAATACAACCACATCGTCCAATATAACCCCTGCCATCCGATATAACCCCGGTTGACGGTACTTGATAATGAGGTTAAACCCGAAACCGGTCGTATAAATAAAATTAACTAGTGGCAATTAGGCAAAAGTATTTTTATTCATTTCAATAAAGTTTATGATTTTGCTACGAAATGTATAAAAAAACTATCGTTACTTATATAGGTATGTATCAAATCATCCTCTATCTCCCTGGAATATCGAAGTTGATTCAGTTGCCGAACAAAAATTGCTATGAAAAATACAAATCCGTATTTCGAATTCAAAATTGCAAGGTGGGCCAAGTTGATGACAAAGTATAAACAGGTATTCAATTAATCTGCATGATATCAAGATACACAGAAGAAGAAATTTGGAAATTATAATGCATAATTTATCAGTCCTCTGAATTATTTTTCTTCGTCACAATTTGACTAACTATCTATCTCTTACCGTTTACGTGATTCCAATGAATATCATTTCCAACATCTTAGGTTGGTGTCGTGGCTAAAGACAGGGCCTACCACGTCGACGATCTGGGTTCAAATCTCATGCCGATCTCTTCTTTAATTCAAGTTCTCTCAGCTGTCGATGACCACTAGGACCATATGACTGGTACGTGACAAGGGGGCTCAGGGTGAAGGACCGACGGGTGAGGTGGAGTCCCAACAGGGGCTCTCTCTCCCACTCTCCAAAACACACCAACCTCGAGTTGGGTGTTCTAGAAGATTCCGATCGGATGTAATGAAAATTTCCAAAAGTTCAGCTCCATAAGAAAATATATAGAATTTTGCGCTCGTGTTCACTTTGTTCATCTACTGATTTGAATTTCCCGCTGTACGCGCGGTAGCTACTGATTGGTTGACTGTATGACGGCAAAATTGGATGAGTGGGAACAACTGCGTCACTCGTGTAACTTTCCCACTCACTCTCCGAAACACTTACCAACGACGAGACACGTGTAACCTTGAAGTGGGCAAGATACACGTGTGACCTTGAAGTGGGCTTTGAAGGTCGAAGGTCGTAAAATCTCCAGATTAGTCCAAGGAATAGTCCCTTAAATTTTTGCTACGTGTTTAATGAACACCCTGTATAGGTTGACAGTGGATAGTGTTGTTTCAAATGTTTTACAGAATCACCAAAAAAGTTCAGATCAGAATTGTTTGCCAGTCTTGGAACTCTTGACAGTGGACCGTATATGAATGATTTGTATGGTGAAGATTTTCAGAAAAAGCAAACTCATCATCTCTAGTATTTTTTACTCAATCTTAAA
Source organism: Leptinotarsa decemlineata (assembly GCF_025532065.1). Lineage (NCBI taxonomy): Eukaryota > Metazoa > Arthropoda > Insecta > Coleoptera > Chrysomelidae > Leptinotarsa > Leptinotarsa decemlineata. The sequence continues at coordinate 9,658,881 of NW_027412537.1, read as the reverse complement.
ACTGATATTACTCAGAAGGTCTGGATAGTCGATACCACCAGAGAAACGTTTGAACAAAAGTGTTAAGTCATTTCGACGATCGACAATCGACAAGACGATTTTCTATTGAAGATAATTAAAGATTGGTTCTGATATCGGAAAAAGTATACTTCCCTATTTTACGATCCAATTTGAAGACGCTGGTAAGTAAGAAATTGTTTGGAACAGATTCAAGACATTGCCATTTCTAAGAATTGAACCAAGGAATCTGTAACATGAATGCACCACTCTGGATATGTGGTTTTTGAAAGACAGTTCTCTATTCAAAAGAATGCCAAGATTTTTCATAACCTGATTTTGATTTAAGGACAAACTGATCATATTGTTATCAAAGATAATGGGAAAATGAGAACGAGAAAAGAACATAGCAACACATTTGTGGATATTAAAGTCCGTGTCATTCGCCAGAAACCAATGAAATGTTTTGTTTAGGTCTTCTTGTGGAAAATAAGAATCAGTTTCAGATTCAAAAACGCGGTAAATTTAAAAATTATCATCAAAGAGTAAACATTTCGATCCTGATACTTCTTTCACAATGCTGTCCAATACTGTCCACTCAGGGACAGGTTGAAATTTAATTTAGATGATGATTACTTTATAAATGTTGACTTCTACTAAGAAAATCCTTCGAACATTTTCTGTAGAGTCCTGATAAACAATAAGAATGAAGGAATAATTTTTCATTCGCATTTGCTGTATCTTCGTAGTCTGTGGGCTGCAATGTAATCGACAACGAATGTCTAATAGTCCAGGATCATGATCATTTTGTGAATTTTTTTACTACTTCAGACACAATTTTTTTCCAGGGCGAGTATTCCAGACACAAGTCGAAAAGATAAAACAAAATGCATCATGAATAGATTAGAGCCCGACATTCAGTTTATGTCCAATGCTTGGGAAACTATTCCGATATTTTTCACTATAATTGCCGACTATGCAAATTACGAATGTACCGCCAGAGAGTTGATTTTTCCAGAGACCTACGTCAATCAAGTAAGTCAGGAATTTGAGTGGTGATTTCTTTGCTAATGCCTTTGAATCTTTCAGAAGAGCGAAGTCACTTTCCTAGTTACGAACCCTGGACCGGTACCGTTTCGCATTGATTGGATACTAAGTTGTGATGAGATAGTATTTCCCAAAAGAGTGTCTTCCGCCAATTTCAACGAAACGAAAGATACTCTCCTGGCACCAGGTAGGTACCGATGGGTGAAACTTCTCTCGTTAAATTAATCCGTAGAAATTTCTTTCATCGCCCCTCAGAACTGTGAAAATACCGATCTCAACGAATCGATAGCCATCTTGGTTTCGGTCAGGTTGGAGCCTGGCTCCCTTACCCTTTCAATTGGCGTTTGTCAGAAGGAGAAATTGGTCATAACTAATGATGGGATGGCAACATGAATGTCCTCAGACATCAGTACCGCCCTTCACGGTGTACCCCTACCTGGCTGGGGTGAGATGGATGAAAAATTGTTCATCTGTTAACGGGGGACATGGGGGCCTCATTCGACAGAGTGTCGAGGCCTTCTATATCGGGGAAAGGGGTTGTCTACAGCGTAATCTATAGCTTCCCTAACAACCGATCGTGAGTTTCTGCGCAATCAAAAACTCGCTGATTCCTCGACAGAATGGACTTCCGAATGGAAGGCAGCTGCGAATCTCTGCGGATGGCTTAGTTCCTCACGAACCATGGAGTATTCACAATAATTCGTATTAGATTCTTTTGTAATCTCTCCAGAAGGGAGATATTAGACGGAACCGCTTGTCCCCAGACGCCTGAAACATACATGATGACAGGCTTGAACATCGTGTGTAGATGGTAATTTTGTTTTTTAGAATCATTTTAGATTTTCTACTGATCAGAGGGTACAGACTAGCTATCCGACCCTCGATCTTTGTTTTAACGGATACAATATGCGGGTTCCTGGTCTATTAGAAGGCCGAGGTACTTTACCCGCGCTTGCCAGTTGATCTCTTTTCCAGAGACCCTCACTTTCCTGGCCGGAGAAGATATCGTTCTTCCCATGGTTATCGCCTGAGTTTTTTATGGGTTCACTCGGATCTTCCACACGAGGTCTAAAATAACGACGTGAACTTTACGATTGTGGTTAGGCTCTTGAATGGTGTTTTCGACAAGTCTCAAAGCCTGTAGCTCGGTGAAGTGATCCCTCCTGAATCCGAATTTTTCTTTAGGCAGAACATTTCAGTCCTCAACTTCTTCATTGAGCCTTTGTAAAACGACTCTTTCAGCCAGCTCAGCCGCCGACGAAAGCAGACTGATCGGGAGATAGTTCTGTAGGAACAGTAGGTTCTGACCCTGTTTCGGGAGCATGACGACGATCGCATGCTTCCACCTTCTGGGAAAGTATCTGAGAGCCAACGAACTGTTTATGATCTGTAGTAGACTTCCAACGCAGTTGTCCGGGAGCCCCTTCAACAATGTATTGGTGTTTTGAAACCAAACTGACACTAACAGGAGATAATGTGTTAACGTACCGAAATTCGAAAATTTACCTGTCCAAGAATTGATAATGTAATTAGTTTACAAACTCTGCCTAGTTTGCTTTCACTACTAACTAATTAAATAAGGCACCTACTCCTTTTAACTCTGCACACTTCTTCTAGCGATGCTCCCATCTCTGTAACCCGTCAAAATAGTAGGTACTCAGCGTTTTTCTCTGCAAAATAAATGTTCACGAAGGTGATTGCCTCTTCGTTTGATGAAAATCTCTGTCCTCCGAGCTCATCTTTTAGATGAGGGAACAAAAAGAATGCATGAATATCTACAGTAATTAATCGGTGCCAAAACTCGGAACTATTGCGCCTAAACTGCGCAAACAGAGCGTTGGAAATGTTCATTCGAACACGTTTTTGGTCCAACGTGAGCAAACGTGACACCCAACTAGTGAACAGTTTTCTCATGCCTAAATGTCGATCCAGTATATGGCAAACACGCTCTTCTGGTATGTTAATAACCTCTGATATATCTCACTCTAATTTAGCGGTCGTCTAGCACCTTTTGGTGAACTTTAACGATGTTTTCTTCGGTAATTGCGGTTTTCAAACGTCCCGTATGATCATCGTCTTCCAAACTCTCACGGTCGCGTTTAAATTCAGCTGCCCGAAAATTCACTGTGGTACCTAAAATATAATACATAGTCCCCATACACTCATCTTTGATTTGCGTAGGAGTATTGTCTTTCAAAAACAAATATTTGATGACAGCTCGATACTCGATTCTGTCCATTTTCATAGAAACACTCACATCAACTCACTCAAACGACCGTTACATAATAACTTACGGCATCCGGAAAAAGCAAAGGTAATCTTCCTGATGTAGTCCTTCTCGACCCCCAGACCAAGACGATATTTTTCGTGAAGTTTTCAGCTTCTGGCGAGAAGAATATCGTCCGAAAAGAGGAGAAAAAACGGATAAAACGTCGATATTTTCTCTTCGAACTCCGCAGACTCTATCCAGCCACTCTGTCAAGATGGTTTTTCTGTTTATGGAAGTCCCTGGTGGAATGATGCCTTCTCTACTCTCGAATCTTGAAATCATACTGGCTTGCCGCAATAAGGCAGAAATCTTAGCCGGACAAATGCAGAAGGCTATCATTCTTGGCTCACGGCGCTGGCTCACGGCACATGATCACTTACTCTATAGGAGTTTGCATCCCAAATCGTCCGTTCCACGGTTGTACTCTTCCGGACAACAGGGAGGCCATGGACTTTTGAGCTTGGAGTGTCTACATGACAGAATGATACTGGATGGAGCCTGTAAAGTCGTCAGGACCATAAGAGAGCAAGAATTGGAACATTCCTCTTTGGGGTAGCTTCCCGAGCAGCTGATGTCCTCGGTTTAGTTTTCGACACTGAGCGAGGTGATCACAACCCTGTCACCGAGTTGGCACCTGTTCAGCAAAAAACTCATATGAAAGACGCAGAGGAGTTCACCTCACTTCTGCGGAAACACAAGGATAAGCCACTGTTTGGGTCTTCTTCGATAACATTGAAGACCTTGGCTTATCAAAGCGCCTGACTTACGCTTTCCTCAGGTCGAGTGGGCTGAAGTTGGAAACTGAGGGGTTTATCATGTCTTGCCAGAGTGGTGTCTTCAACACCCTAGTCTACCGCATTCACGTGATGGGTGTAGCGGTTCCTGACACAAGGTGCAGGGCCTACCGCGAGGCGTACGAAACCCTAATGCACTTGCTATCAGCATGTCCAGCTGTCATTCTTGGCTCACTTGCCAGCGCTTGCTCAGGGCACATGATTCTCGAACCCAATAATTACTTACCCCACTGTAAGGGTAGTGGTCGTTGGTTGATAATGATGGCGCGCCCGAATGTACCGGGGTTTCGGGGGATAGGGCTTGATCAGCGCATACTACGGTAAAACAAAAATAATAATAATAATAATAATGATTTATTATTTACCATAACATAAAATATTTCACAGTAGATCAGATAACTAGGTAAATAAATGGATTATGCTAGGTCTTAAAACCATTTCTTCCACATAAACCACAACAAAAATAAATAAACATTTTAGTTTATTTATAAACTAGTCCTAGTTTCACCAGGATATAAATAGAACTCAAATATAATATATATATATATATATATATATATATATATATATATATATATATATATATATATATATATATATATATATATATATATATAATATATATATATATATATATATATATATATGGGAATGATCAAAGAGTACTTATCTATTTATATATATATATATATATATATATATATATATATACGTTTTTACATTTTTATTTATACATATATGTATATATATATATATATATCTGTATTTTATGGTCCTATGTTTATATGTATTGAATGTATATTTACATGTTTGTTTGTTTACATATTTATAAGTATAAGTTGACATGTTCGATACCATTCTTTCTTTCTTTCTTTCTTTCTTTCTTTCTTTCTTTCTTTCTTTTTCTTTCTTTCTTTCTTTCTTTCTTTCTTTCTTTCTTTCTTTCTTTCTTTCTTTCTTTCTTTCTTTCTTTCTTTCTTTCTTTCTTTCTTTCTTTCTTTCTTTCTTTCTTTCTCTCTTTCTATAATTAAGGAACATTCTTAAAAAAATCATGTTCCATTGCTCCCCAAACAAATATTTTTGAAAGTGTGAATTGATGTAGAAAATTCGGGAACATCCAGGAGATTGCTGTGATATCTGGTAGGTAAATGACCTTTTATACATTTTTTATTGTGTGCAGGAATATGGATCATATTTTTTCTCCGAAGATAAACGTTATGCACATCTGTCCTATATATAACTTTTCTAAGTATATAAATATTCAACATTTTTGAATTTCAATATTTCATAGTAAAAAGTGAGAGCGTGTAATTTGCGTCTGTTATATTGGGTAAGTCAACATGATTCCCTCGATCCATTGCTATCAGAATCCTGCACTGACACTTGTCGGATATAATCCAACGCCCTTCGTGGCATTAGCCAGGGGAATAGTTGTTTTTTGATAGGTGTCAGTCCCTTGACATACAGGGTAGGTGAGTCGAGACTGTCCTGAACAAATTGTTAATTTGATTTACAGCAAATCTTCAAGTATGCCCACTGAATGTATGTATCACAATTATTCCACTATCTATTACCATTGATTAAATTGACGAAAAATCCCTTTTTTTAATTTCTCAGGCCGAAAAAAGTTGACATTTCAAGCAAAAATACCAACAGTATTTTCCGTGAACCTAATTTTCCCTTATATTTTCAGTTCCCTCTCTGGAAACGTCTGTGAGTTCCACAACGTTATTCAGCTCCGAGTCCTTCATGGGGGACAACCTTTTACCATTCGAAATATTTCCGAAACAAACCACTATACCCATCACACGGGCCCAGACGTTCCGTTTAGTTTTCACCCCCTTGGTGGCTTCGCAATACTATCTCAGGCTCATTTCCAATATTTCCGCGCTGGACCCCAACGTTCGGAATATGGACATTTCAGTGACGGCGGAAAGTCTTGTGCCGGAGTGTTACTTCGAAATCGACAAGCCGGAATATATTGGAAGGAGACCCAGTACCGGAATATATGGGAACCAGGGTGAAGAGAAGGTTGAAATAGTGGAATTGCTTTCCGTTGGAATTGGAGTAACTTCTGTCAAGTGAGTAATGAGTGATTTTTTGCTGGTATCTTTTTGGTAACACTGTTTTTGATAGATCACGCGTGAATCGTGTCTTGTGTCATTGTCAAACTTGTTCAGTTTTGTCTATAATTTAATCATGAATCGACTTACGAATGAACAAAACTTGCACATTATTGAATTTTATTATTGAAATTCATGCTCGGTGAAGAAACTGCATCGTGCATTTTTCCCAATTTATGCGGGCAGTAAGGGAGCTATTCGGAAGCTTGTGACTAAATTTCGAACCCAGTTTACATTATTGGACATTAAACCACCAGCACGCATACGTAGAGTGAGGACCGAAGAAAATATAGAGGCTGTATCCGCCAGTGTTCGTGATGACCGTGAAATGTCGATTCGCCGCCGTTCGCACCAATTGGGCCTCTGTTACTCCACTACGTGGAAAAGTTTGCGGAAGGATTTGGGTGTGAAACCTCATTATTATTATTATGGTGTGCCAGAATTGAAGTCACACGACCTCTCACAATGTCTCACATTTGGTGAATGGGCGCTGGCAAAGTTGGAGAAAGATCCACATTCTTATCGAAAAATTGTGTTCAGCGACGAGGCAGAATGGATACGTTAACAAGCAAAATTGCCGCATCAGGAGTAAAGACCAGCCACAAGCATTGCAAGAGCTACGGATGCATGCCGAAAAAGTCACTGTTTGGTTTGGATTATGGGTCGGTGGCATCATCGGGCCGTACTTCTTCAAAGACGACAATGGCCGGAACGTTACTATGAATGGCGAGCGCTACCGTGTGGTAATTAACGACTTTTTGTTGCCCAAAATGAAAAAATTGGACATGCCTGACATGTGATTTCAATAAGACGGTGCCACATGCCACACGTCACGCGAAACAATGGCCCAATTAAGAGCCGCCTTCGGTGAACAGTTTACCTCACGTTTGGGGCCCGTCAATTGGCCGCCTAGATCGTGTGATTCAATGCCTTTGGATTATTTCTTGTGGGGTCATGTTATGGCTCATGTCTACATGGATAAACCAACAACGACTCATGCTTACTTATACATGAAATACCGGTCGATATCTTAGAGAGAGTGTGCCAAAATTGGACCTTCCGCATGGACCATCTAAAGCGGAGCCGCGGACAACATTTGCATGAAATCATCTTCAAACAATTGATGGATGTAACCGTTACTATGTGGTAGGAGATCATAATGAAAAGAGAAATGATTTTTTTTATGTTTTTTACCACTTTTATTTGTAACTAACGTTACTGCAGTTTCGTCCTATACGGACATTCTCAAACTTATACAATAAACTCAGTTTATACAATAAACTCAGTGTATTGTATAAGTTTGAAAATGTCCGTATAGGACGAAACTGCAGTAACGTTAGTTACAAATAAAACTGGTAAACTTATACAATAAACTGAGTTTATTGTATAAGTTTGAGAATGTCCGTATAGGACGAAACTGCAGTAACGTAGTTACAAATAAAAGTGGTAAAAAACAAAGAAATTTTCATTTTTTTCTTCATCATCTTCAAACATTAAATTATATTGATCGTTCTATCGATTCCAATGAAGATTTCATAAATGTTTTCAAATTTTTTGGGTTGTTTTGAAAATCAAATACTATACCTCTTAATAAATCAACCTTATTCCTACCTCCGATTACTTGGTCCTTATATCGACGAAATTTTGAATTGGAATGAAAGCCAAAATTATTCCCCAACTAGGTGTTTTGTACAAAGATAGGATGTAGGAGGTGTGATAAAAAAATAAGGTTAAATGTTCAAATTTCGCGGGCTTTGTATATTCGATTAACTATTTTTTTGTTAGTACACTCTCCAACATATGTGCAAAGTTTCAGCTGCTTTAGCATGTTTAGTTTGTTGGTGTTCAGCGATTTTCTGCTATCGAAAAAAAGCGATCAAAGAATTTGCGTCAAATGTTGTGTAAAAAATGGAATTCAGTGCTAAAAAATACTTGAAATTTTGACAGTGGCCTACGGTGACTGTACTCTGAGTCAGGAAAACGTTTACAAGTGGTACAAGCTATTCACAGAAGGTCGAGAGAATGTAAATAATGATGTTCGCCTGGTCGCCCCGCCACATCAACAACCGATGAAAATGATGAGGAAGTGAAGAAAATTGTTATGGAGAATCGTCAAATCACTACTAGAGAAATTACTGAGGATGTCAGCATATCGATCTGAGCTTCATAAAGTATCAAAAGTTGCTGAGGTTTGTACAGTCTTCTGGTTCGGAACAGTATTCCAAGCTTTCGAGAAGCAGCCATTGCAATTCCAGCGACATGATTGTGCCAAGACATATTGGTGTCCATTTGAACCTCCAACAAACTTATCGAAACAGAAAGCGGAATTGTCTGTCCTGACATTATTTTATTCGGTTTGGAGACATTTATCTCGTTGGATAAAACCGATGTCTGAGTTTTCGTAACGGAAATTTTGGTCATGAAGTATGTGGCAGCGAAGTGCGTTCCTAAATTGCTAAACTTTGACAAAAAATACCAGCTCTGTTACGCCAGCAACGCAAAGTACGAAAATAGCATTTAGAAAATGTCAAAATTAGGTACTTTTTAGGTGTTTTTTAGGTACCGAAGTCAAAAATTAGGTGCTCTGTAACTTACACCGCAAGTCAATACTCAAAGTTGCTAGCAGTATGTGATGCTAGCAACGCAATGAAAATAATAATAAAATAATGAATGTTAACGGAACACTATTAGCCGCTAATTAAGTGCTAAACGGGAAAGATCGTAAAATTTTCTAATTAATAAACAAAAGCTTCCAATGTCGCTAAACAACAGATCTAGAAATCAAGTCTCTCGCAAACGAGGACGAATGCTGTATAAGTATAAACTAAGCGTGGTAATAAAGTGCTAATTTGCAAGAAATTGAGATGAAAACGTCCACGAATAAGCGAAAAAAAAATTCGAGATACCTGATTTAAGAAAAAAATAAACAATATGCAATAAAGTCTTGAGATACCCGTAAACCCCAAACCGAACCCCAAATAGATACCAAAAATTGCAACTTTTAATTAATTGGGTAATGATAAATATTCATTAATATACCTACAGGGCGTTTTTTAGTTGAACCCACTGTTGCACATAATTTTGAAACCAATTATAAATTTAACCTCGAATACCTATATTATGCATTATTTTCAAAAGATTTTCATGGTCCATATTATCAAATGCTTTCTTCGGGTCTAATGGAAGTACCCCACATTTTTTGTTCGAATCTAAATCTAGCTGGAATTGGGTTATGGTATTTAATACTGCGGACTCGAAATCCGTATTGCACATCATATAATCATTTTTTAAAGACATGTTATCCAATTTGGTACTGAAGAGCCTTACGGCAAGTGTCTTAAAGATATACCAGTGAGGATGACAGTGTTCCATGTAAGTGCAATTTGTTACCATTCATTTAAAGTAAAACTTATGTGAATGATATCTGATTTTTATTCCACAACGAATGTTTGAAATACAAACTGAGTAGAGAAAAGTATCTTCTGTATAATTCAGTGTTCATATATAAGTATTTATTTCGAAAGATTTTTTTTCTTTCGTGTAATTCAATGTTTATATGAAAGTATCTGTTTCAAGAGGACTTTCTTTCAGTTCGTGTCTGAAAGTTACTTCTTTGCATGATCTACACATCCATGTATAGAGTTACTCATTTCCAAATTGATTACTTCCTTCCTTTCTTTGGAAGATTCCCTCATCCTTTTTTGTATCAAGGTGGAGTAGTAGAAAGCCAAAAGCTTTCTTTCTTAAAAATAGTTATTGGTCTTTTTTACCTGCTTCAAATAATGATTTCACTTTGGTAATTCAAGAATTATTATGTATCACACCTTGATCTGAAATGGGTGCACGAAAATTCTAGTTTTCGGGAATAGAAAACTTTTGTCCAATTCAACCGACCTTGTACGTCTCACCCTTCCCAAGATAGCAATAGTGTAATCAGCTAAAAAACGCCCTTTATAATATACTCTAACTTTTTTATTGCAGAAAATTCTACGTCGTGAACACATCGGTTGGTCCATTGTCTTTCAAACTAGAATCCTTGAATGCAGACAATCGTTTCACGTACTTCCAATGCTTGACTCCGTCCGGCTGCATTCAGCCAGGAAAAAAATTCGACCTAATCTTCAACTTCACACCCCAAGAATTGGGAATTTTCGAAGAACGATTCGTATTCTCAGTCGATTTGAACGATTTTAATGCGCATATTTTCGTTGTCGGAAAATGCAGAGAACCCAATATTTACTTCACAAAAGCTCACATTGATATTAGCGCCACTTTATGGAAGAGGCAATCCGAAGAAACGGTTATTTTGAAGAACGAAGAAGAGATGGAGTTTGGTTTCAAGTTTCTCAAGTCTAGTTTCTACAGCGAAGATCACGAACAGCATTTAACGGTTTTGCCTGTATCCGAAATAGTTCCTCCGAAAAGTGAAGTTGCTATAAGGTCAGTGTTTTTATTTCACAAGCTTTCATTTAACTGGCAATAATTGTACGAGTATGTCAGTTCGAGTCAAATTTTGCAACAGGAAGCAGTTGAGCTTCCTTTATTGTCATTAAGAATAAATCTTTGGAGAAAACTTGTGAAAAATAAATATAAATGTAAGTATAGAAATATAAAATGTAAATATAAAAACACCTACAAAAAATTAAAGTTAGAACATACACTATAGTTCAACGTCGAAAATTAGTATCAACATGTTTGTGTGCAGATTTGTTTGAAAATATAATACACATATAAACATATATACTTACATACAGTGTGTCTCACTTCTCATGGAAACACCCCCGTATCTTCCGTAATATTCGAAGTAGAACGATGAAACTCTCAGGACTGATGGAAATGCTCAAAATGCACCTACCACCTGAATATGGTTGGCCAAAGTGATATACACTGTCCGCCACTCGCGATGGAACACCCCATTTTTACGGTAAAACATATTAGGAGGCAAAATAGGCTCAAAATTTCTTCAGATTCGTGATCAGGACTACCAACTTACTTTTCTCCTGAAAAAATTTCAGTCCTGAAAAATCCGAATTTGTCTCACTTCTTATGGAAACACCCCCATATCTTCCGTAATATTCGAGGTAGAACGATGAAACTCTTAGGACTGATGGAAATGCTCAAAATGCACCTACCATCTGAATATGGTTGGCCAAAGTGATATACACTGTCCGCCACTCGCCATGGAACAACCCATTTTTACAGTAAAGCATATTAGGAGGCAAAATAGGCTCAAAATTCCTTCAGATTCGTGATCAGGACCACCAACTTACTACGAATACACTTTTCTCCTGAAAAATTTTCAGTCCTGAAAAATCCGAATTTGTCTCACTTCTTATGGAAACACCCCCGTATCTTCCGTAATATTCGAGGTAGAACGATGAAACTCTCAGGACTGATGGAAATGCTCAAAATGCACCTACCACCTGGATATGGTTGGCCAAAGTGATATACACTGTCCGCCACTCGCGATGGAACAACCCATTTTTACAGTAAAACATATTAGGAGGCAAAATAGGCTCAAAATTCCTTCAGATTCGTGATCAGGACCACCAACTTACTACGAATACACTTTTCTCCTGAAAAAATTTCAGTCCTAAAAAATCCGAATTTGTCTCACTTCTTATGGAAACACCCCCGTATCTTCCGTAATATTCGAGGTAGAACGATGAAACTCTCAGGACTGATGGAAATGCTCAAAATGCACCTACCACCTGGATATGGTTGGCCAAAGTGATATACACTGTCCGCCACTCGCGATGGAACAACCCATTTTCACGGTAAAACATATTAGGGGGCAAAATAGGGTCAAAATTCCTTCAGATTCGTGATCAGGACTACCAACTTACTTTTCTCCTGAAAAAATTTCAGTCCTGAAAAATCCGAATTTGTCTCACTTCTTATGGAAACACCCCCGTATCTTCCGTAATATTCGAGGTAGAACGATGAAAATGCACCTACCACCTGAATGGGGTTGGCCAAAGTGATATACACTGTCCGCCACTCGCCATGGAACAACCCATTTTTACGGTAAAACATATTAGGGGGCAAAATAGGGTCAAAATTCCTTCAGATTCGTGATCAGGACTACCAACTTACTTTTCTCCTGAAAAAATTTCAGTCCTGAAAAATCCGAATTTGTCTCACTTCTTATGGAAACACCCCCGTATCTTCCGTAATATTCGAGGTAGAACGATGAAAATGCACCTACCACCTGAATGGGGTTGGCCAAAGTGATATACACTGTCCGCCACTCGCCATGGAACAACCCATTTTTACGGTAAAACATATTAGGGGGCAAAATAGGGTCAAAATTCCTTCAGATTCGTGATCAGGACTACCAACTTACTTTTCTCCTGAAAAAATTTCAGTCCTGAAAAATCCGAATTTGTCTCACTTCTTATGGAAACACCCCCGTATCTTCCGTAATATTCGAGGTAGAACGATGAAACTCTCAGGACTGATGGAAATGCTCAAAATGCACCTACCACCTGAATGGGGTTGGCCAATTCCTTCTATGTTAGCTTACCAACTTTTAGCCCAACTGTTATAGTTCAAGTAAACAATATAGTGCAACCTACCTTCCAACAGCTCCCCTTTAATAATATAGTTAGGGAGCTAACTAATTTCAATAATCATTTCTGATTATATGAGGATCACAATAACTGTATATATATATATATATATATATATATATATATATATATATATATATATATATATATATATATATATATCCTTTACTTTCTCCGCAACGTACAATGGTTAGTCGCGATCCTTTCTTTGCAGTGTGCGTACATATTCTCGAACCATCAGTCCACCCTTTCATAACTGTGTCGAGAGTGTCATATCAAGTTTCGTCCAAATAAAAAATTTGCCGTTGTTCTTGTCTATATTTAGTTAGTTATTCTAAATATTTCTTAGGCAATTCCACTATTCTTCTGCTTTCCATAACTGCTTGACGTTTATTTATTATTTTAAATCTAAATCCTAGTTTCTTTATCCAATTCTGAAGAGTTTTGTCCCAGCAACTCACGTTATGGCCGGAAGTATTCAATTTTTTCCTTGTGAGATCAGTTGTAGGAATATCATTGCTTTTGTAACAGTCGTATATTGTTTTTTTTAATGATTTTTTCAGATGAGCATCTAAAGGTTTTGGTATTTCTGTATCACATTGCGTCTTGTGTTCATAAGGTTTGTTTTTAATTATTTTACATACATTTGAGAAAGGAATGTCGGTCAAATCTGATGTTGCTTGTAATAATTTGTTTCTCTCGAAACCAATCTTGAGATGTAGATTCTTATATACATTGAAACATACTCTCTGAGTTTCAATATTCAAATGCATCCGAGTTTTATTTACTGGTATCTCTTTTTGCATTGTTCACCATCGCTAGTGAAATCGCTGTACTGGAAAAAGTATGCGTTGTTATCACACTCGTTATTACTATTAGTAGTTGTCCAAGGATACCACATTTCAAACAGATAACAAAAATTTTAAGTAATTATAACTGCACCTATCTCGAATTTTAACACTCAAATCGTGATCAGTTCCTGAACTGAACACAACGTCGATAACCATTTCCACATTTCCCGATTTTGTCACCGTAACATGACTTCAAATTTAATTTTATGACTATTCAGCCAATCATAAAACTCGGTTAGTAAAAATTATCCAATACGAACCGCCAATTCTTCAGTCCACGTGGACTAGTTCGTAGCGGCATTACTTTTCTGTATTGGTTTTTTAGCCTTTGAAAGTGCCGCTAACTTTAAGAGTGCATAATATCGTTTACTTCGACTATACACCATAAATCTCATAACGTACAATTCTTCCAGGGTTGTTTATAATGCAGATAAAATCGGTGAACACTATTTCAATCTCAAATGTGCCATAGAGAAGATGAAATCGCCGTTGAACATCAACGTTACCGCTAAATGTTTGGAAGTCATAGCATCGGTTACTTACATCAATAAAGAAGGATATGAAGTAGTCTTGGACGCGAAAAACGAGAATCGTATCGATCTTGGAAAAGTTAGCTTTAAAAAAAATCGTCACTATGAAATATCGATAATTGTTAATTTTCCAGATTGGCATCAGGACCAAACGCGAATTGAAATTTCAAATCTCAAATGCGGGACAGACAGGATTTTTCTACATTTGGAACTTCAATGGCAAATCTATTGAATATGCTTTGGAGATTTCTTCAGCAAAGTTAAAGGATTTCGTGAGGAGCGGTGACTGTTCCAGGAGTGATTTAGCCTTTGTAGCTCAGAGGAAATGTAGTGTAAAGGATTTCAAGATGAAATTAGAAGTAGGTGCCTTTGAAAGTGATTTCTATTGTCTAAAAATGGTGTTAGCACATTTGAAACCTGTAGGAAATAGTTGTCGCGCCCTTACGAACGACAATCCTAAACAGTCGAAACTTTTGCGATCTAAAGGTTAACGAGGTCTTATCTTTTAACGTGAGATTTTTAGAAAATCTATGAAACTATATATAAAATGGAAATAAATGTTACACATCTCAGTGGTGAAATGTTGGATACAAATTTTGAATCTGATAACACTTTTTCAGACAATGCTACACAAAACTATAACATTTAGAAGTGGGTATTCTAATAGATATGATGACAGTGAGTAAAAATCACCAAAATGATGTATTTATTTATTGAAACCCTATTAATCGATTTAAAAATACGTATAGATTGTATTATCATAAGCGAGATCAATAACATTTTGATTAAATAAAACTACAAAATACGGCTGACCGCCATGATATCTTGAACGAATGATATCAGAGCGAATTACGTCACGTTAAAGTAAACAAACGAATATGACATCTTGTATAATACAGCAGTAATACTCGACGCTAATTTTTTTCTGATATTCTTTGCGACTTGATATTGATTACAGTGACTTTTTTCTTCTGTTGTGTTCTCAAATCAAAATTAAAATAATGTGAATCATGAAACCAGGATTTACAATGGCAAACAGCGGTAATGTGTCTAGAAGCGACTTGTTGATGCTGCGAGAGTTTTTGGCACCAAACAAAGACTTTCGAATGGCAGAGTTTAGAAAAATTTAAAACTTTCATGTAAGTACAATGATAATATTTCTATAAAAAAGTCGAAAGCCTTTGAAAGATATTTATAGTTCAACATTAGAGGTTATGGTATTGAAATGGTATTTCGAAAACTACGTACTTACCACAAACTTCCACATTGATTAATTTATTCAAGGTCCTCCAACATATCTTATGGCAATGATGCAATATGTTACATACAGTTGAAATGGGAAGGAAATCTGTGCACATTAAAAGGTAACATAACAAAGGTGAAAGAAACGAAAGATGAAACCTAACCTTAAAAAAGTTTTTTTATTATTGAATTATTTCAATATTAAATTTTACAAAAAGGATTTGAAGCTTTATATCTTCTATTAATTATCGGCGAGCGCTTTCGACAGTTGGTAGTACTGTCATCTTCTAGGCACTCCTCAAACTGAACTTGTCATCCTGTCGTCTGCCTCTTTATACGGTCAGAGCGTCTCAACTCAGGTATTTCAGGTACTTTAGCTAAATTTGCCTGTATTTGTACTGCATCAGGTACTCTTCTTTGTGTTAGATCTTCTCTAGGAATGTGTATGGTTTTGTTTAATATATTGAATGTGAGGTCTTGTTGTGTTTTGATTTGTACTTGTTCCTCGATAAGTGATTTATGACTGTTAAATTTATGGATGTTCAAGTTTTCCCAAATGTCCATGCGGTTTCCCTTGTTGACTTGTTTTATGAGTTGTATGTTCTCTGGTGGTGGAATATTATGTTTTTTTTTGTATGGTGTGTGGTGTTGCGAGGTTTGATTTATATACTATTGGATTTATGTATGCCTTTTGTACTCATTGTACCTTTGGATTAGTTTTTTCTTGGTTTGGCCGATATAGAATTTGTTGCAGTCCGAGCATTCTATACTGTATATCCCGTTTTGGTCTTTGTCTTCTTCTTTTTCATAGTTGTTTATTTTTTGTGTTATCTTCGTGTTCGGCTTGTATGTGATGTTGATGTTCAGTGGTTTGAAGATGTTTGTCCATCGTTGTGTTGTTTGGTCTGTTGGGGTGGCTTGATCCTTGTTCTGTATTTTTTGTTTGATTCTGTTTTCTAGTTTATCTATTGTCTTTTGGGTGTATAGATAACACAAAAAATAAACAACTATGAAAAAGAAGAAGACAAAGACCAAACAGTATACAATGCTCGGACTGCAACCAAGAAAAAACCAAAGAAAAAACCAAACCAAGAAAAAACTAATCCAAAGGTACAATGAGCACAAAAGGCATACATAAATACAATAGTATATAAATCAAACCTCGCAACACCACACGCCATACAAAAAAAAACATAATATTCCCCCACCAGAGAACATAAAACTCATAAAACAAGTTAACAAGGGAAACCGCATGGACATTTGGGAAAACTTGAGCATCCATAAATTCAACAGTCATAAATCACTTATCGAGGAACAAGTACAAATCAAAACACAACAAGACCTCACATTCAATAAATTAAATAAAACCATACACATTCCTAGAGAAGATCTAACACAAAGAAGAGTACCTGATGCAGTACAAATACAGGCAAATTTACCTAAAGTACCTGAAATACCTGAGTTGAGACGCTCTGACCGTATAAACAGGCAGACGACAGGATGACAAGTTCAGTTTGAGGAGTGCCTAGAAGATGACAGTACTAGTAACTGTCGAAAGGGCTCGCAGATAATTAATAGAAGATATAAAGCTTCAAATCCTTTTTGTAAAATTTAATATCGAAATACTGAAAATAAAGGAAAATTAGTTGCATCATTCAAAATATTATTGAATTTAATCCTCGACCATGGTAATACTGGTTTATAATCTACACATTCAGGTAAAAATTACGTCAAAGTGATCTTCACAAAAATGAAGTTCAGTACTGGGCAACATAACCGCGGACCGGCATTGGTTTTGCGAGTAATCATCATTTATTTGTAGATTCTACCTGGAATTATAGTTATTATTTTTTCATTAATAAACGTATTATTATTGTTATAATTCTTTCCCTAAGGTTGCGATTGTCGAGCCCTATAGCCCGAAACATTTGGGGGTCGGCGTGCCAGCATCATCAACCAATGACCATTCTTTACACCGTGTGGTAAGTTATCATTGGGCCCGAAAATCATGTGTCCTGAGCAAGGGCAGTGAGCCAAGAATGACAGCCTTCTGCATCTGTGCGGCTAAGATGTTTGCCTCTGTGCGACAAGCCGGCATAATATTGAGATTCAATATTGAGTACATAGGGCGTAATTCCACCAAGGACTCCAAAAATCAGAACAACCTTGGCATAGTGGTCTGGATAGAGTCTGTGGAGTTCAAGGAGAAAATCTCGAAATTTTATCAGTTTTTCCTCTGTTTTTCGGACGATATTCCTCTCGCCGGGAGCTGAAAACTCCAAGAAAACTATACTACGTTTTGCTCTCATGGTCGAGAAAATCTACATCAGGCTTAATCCCCGAAGCCTCGATACATTCGGGAGGGCGCGCCAGCATTATCAGCCAACGACCACTCCCCAAACCGTGGGGTAAGTGAACATTGGGTCCGAGAATCATGTGCCCTGAGCAAGCGCAGGGAGCCAGGAATGACAGCCTTCTGCATCTGTCTGGCTAAGATTTCTGCCTTAGTGCAGCAGGCCGGTATGATTTTGAAATTCGAGAGTACAGAGGGCATCATTCCACCAAGGACTTCAATAATTAGAACAACCATCTTGATAGAGTGGTCTGGATAGAGTCTGCGGAGTTGGAAGAGAAAATCTTGATATTTTATCCGTTTCTCCTCTTGTCGGACGATATTCTTCTCGCCAAGAGCTGAAAACTCCACGACAAATATCGTCTTGCTCTGGTGGTCGAGAAGGACTACATCAGGCTTATTAGCGTGTATTAGCCTGATTCAATATCCCGAGGAGCGTAGAGCAACACCGATGTTTCGTCAATACCGTACGAGTGCCGTAGATGGTTATATAGCACTCTAAGGGCCGCGTTATGTCGATGGATATAGGTCGAGACCGCATATGCTGGACATGCTGATAGCAAATGTATTAGGGTCTCGGACGCCTCGCGGCAGGCCCTGCACCTTGTGTCAGGAACATTCATACCCATCACGCGACTGCGTTAGACTAGAGTGTTGAAGGAGTGCAGAGAAGGATCTGAACTCCTGTTGACTCTACAGGCTGTATCCAGTACCATTCTGTCATGTAGACACTCCAAACTCAAAAGTCCACGGCCTTCCTATTGTCGGGGGAAGTAAAGCCGTAGAACAGACGATTTAGGGTGCAAACTGAGTTGATACAGCTCCTTGCGAGTCCACTTCACTACTCCAAAGGAGTAGGGTAATATTGAAACGACAAGCAACTTTGTTCTTCCCCGACAGTTCCGATGACCAGATCTGTCGAAGTTTGTGCTGATACTTGCCGCGGAGAGAGTTCTTCTCCGTTGTTACCTCTTATGAATGTCGTTATTCCTTCCCGAGGTGAGTATACGTCTCTCCGGCATCCAAATGCTGTAGGATGCTTCCATCTGCGAGCTGCACATCCTCTCCATAGTCCCGCATCGTCCTCTTTTGAGATGGACCATTGCACATTTGTATTTCCCGAATTTCATACCGATAGCATGCGTGTACTCTTCCACCACCCTCAAGGGTGGTATTATGATTCGTTTGTTAATAATTCTAGTTATATTTGTGATGTGACCATTTCTTTTGTATAGGAACATTTCTTTGATGATAAACTATATATTTCGTGATGTGCTTGTTTCTAAATTTTTGTGTTTTTATATTAACTTGATTTTGAGAATAACGTTAAAATGCACTACTGAAAAATTATCGTCTGAAAACAATTCTAACGAATATAAAAAAGGTTTTACAAATATACCACTTCAATGCCTTGATTGGAAATTTCCCATTAATGATAAGATCCTCACTCCAGCCACATCTCTGACAGGAAATGTACTTTTTCTTCCAGATATCTTATGGACCAACGTATATCATAAAACTCAACGCATATGCTGCTGAAACAATGTGTAAATTTTCATTCATAAGTCATAACTTTGGTAATTGTCTGGTCCAGAAAGAATCATCGAAATACCATAAGGCAATTTTAGAATTGAAGAACTGTGAAAACAAAACCATTGTGTGAGATTTTTTTTTCAAATATGTCTTTTGTTTGAGTTTCGTATTGTCGAACATTTTGATAACCACAAATTTTCAGAGTGGAAAATTATTATGAAAATTCCGAGGACTTGACGGTTGATTTTAAGTCAGGAAAGATGACGCCAAATTCCCGTCTGACCATTCCGATATACTTTCATCCTAGAAAAGTTGGAAAATTCGAATTTTCCGTGCCCATACTCGTAGATTCTTCAAGGCGAACAGTAAAAATAACCGGAGAAGCGGTGAAGCTGAACATACAACTCGTCAACCCGAACGATAAATTCATCAATTTCGACTCCGTAAAACTCGGTCAAACTAAAAAATACCGTCTTCAAATCATCAACAAAACACCTACCGAAGTAAACGTCAACTTAAGTGTACTCGAGGAACATCCAATCAGGAGGCAACATGAAAAAATAGAACCCGAAATTAGGGTTCCAGAATTACCACCGAATCCAAAAGAGTACTAGAGTTTTTCACTCAATTTCAGTAAATAAAACAGTTCTTTCAGGTTATCTGTGAAACACAAAAAGGAGGCCAGCTCTGTGATGGTTTCAGATAAAAGGAGTACGACTCCGATAACTAAAAGTGAGGATACGATCAAGAAAGAAGAGAGGAGAAAAGTCAAGGAGAGTTCTGTTCATAGGTTAGGTAGTGTGTAAGAAAATAGTATTCAAATATGAATTGTATTATTATTTTTAGAGAGATCACCGTTGAAAATTTGATAGTGAACAAAGCTAAAAAGTATTTGCTAATTAATCCCAACAACTGCGTTCAGCTTGGTTTTCACCAGAAATATGAATTCATTGTGGAATTCAAACCTACCGAACGTATCGAGATGTCAGAAAAGGTTGGTTGGAATTTCAACTTATTTCAATTTAACTTTAGCTTTAATATTAATTAAATTTTCAATACAAATCATGAAATTATAAAACAACAACAAAAATTAATTGGCGCTCCGGGGCGACTTCATTGATTCCAGTGGCGCATTTGCTTTTTCAGCTGCAGGAAAACACGGAAAAATCTTTCTTAAAACAAAATGAAGGGTGTCTCCAATAAATTCAATACATCGCCGAACACTTAGTGACACGACTATCATCAAACTTAAACCAGCCGTTTCGTCTTTGACCAAATTTAACGCCAGAACCACAGTGAACAATGACTGCATGAAGATTATAATAGTGGTCTGCTAAATTGAAGTGTTCATCTATTTCGAACCTTCGTATTGTATAGGTACAGCCAATATTTCATGAGATATATTGGCTGTAATAGGAAAATTCAAACTGAAAGTGTGTTAACAAAAATAGGGTATTTCATTAAGCAGACCTATAGTGCTTGCCGTTGACAGTGATGGCCTCAAAGAAATATGGTCCCAAATTCGACAGTTTTATCAGCCAGAAATGAGCCTCATCGCTATATATGCTTTTTCGATGAAAATTAGGGTTAGGTTTATTCAGGCCGGCGTGGTCGAATAACCACGTGAAAGGGGCCATATATGTGAAAAAAAAACAAAAGGTCCCTCGAGAAGGAGGCGAACTTGATGTTTTTAAATGAACAAAAAATATTGGAAAAAACCAGGGGTGGCAGCACTGACTGCCGCGCTTCCTCACGAAAATTCCTGTCAACTCTTGACAAAAGGAAATTGGCCAAATGCGGTCGAAAGGGAAGTAACGGCCATACAAAGAAAGAGAGAGAAAACTACAAAAACTCAAGGCAAATTCAAATTTGGCCCTCCCCAAAACGACTTTTTGTCAGATTTGTAACTACCTGTAATAGGTTCTTATATTTTTCCAACAATGGACCTTTCGTCTGATAATGTGATAACCACTTAGGTGAAAACTACACCCCGTTTAATATTTTTCACAATTCTGTGTCAGTAGCTTTTATATCTATTACAAAAATAAGCTTATTTGTTTTCTGTCTATCCTGCAGTTTTTATCGCAAAGAGGCAACTAGATAAATTCCGAGCCCAAAAACGAAATATTTGCATTACAACTGAACTATTTTCTCTTATGCCTTATCTCTTGAAAATTCGACTTTTCTCTATATATTGATACATCTTTTTTTCACGTAGGATTTTCTTAATGAGTGGTACGCTTTGATATACTGTGTTTTTCCAGATATACTACAACGTTCAAGATCACTCAGAACCCCTATGCATAGTAAAAGGTTCTTGTATAGCACCTGAATTTTCACTAGATAAACAGATATTGACATTTTCTAACGTCGTGATTGGCTGCAAACGTGTTCTGAACGTATTATTGAAAAATACAGGCGATACGAGAGGAAGGTAAGCTATAACCAAAATATACGGTCTATCATAAGTACGTTGAAATATTCAAGTGGCGTATTCCATATGTTACACACTGTACACTTTCGGGAAAAAGAGCCTGGTCTCTTCCAAAAAATGTTGATACTTTTCAACTGAATCAATATCCATTTTACATCTCATCAACATCCTACGAATTATTTGTCTGGAAGCTTTTTTAATTTTATCCTGAACTTTTCACCTCAACCATCTTGAAGGTTGTTGAAGTGGAACTGGTCAACCTGTCAATCACAGTCCTAATAAGGCAGACAAAAACTTAAAAAATCTCCTTTACGATTATAACATATCTAATTTTCAGATTCAAATGGTCATTTGAGGAATCTTCAGGTGATTTCAAATTATACCCAACCGAAGGATTCATTACTCCGAAATCAGAAATGAAAATCTGGATTAGCTTCGAACCTAAAGCCGCCCTATGCCAAATTTTCAAAAAAGTGCGTACTCAACTTCATCCACCCCATTCTTATAGATAACAAAAATTTCTGTGAAGAAATATGATGAAACTGATAGAACAACACTTAATTATAGAATTTTCGTAACAGTATTCAAAACCGCGACACGTGTTTCTAGCTCTTTCAGGCTTTTTCAGTACTATCTAACAATTTCTATATCGTGCTATCTATATAATATATATAAATACATACTATATATTTATAAAATTATTACAATGTGTTAAAACAACGATAAAAATAAAATAAATACAACAATAAAAATTAATTGGCGCTCCGGGGCGACTTCATTGATTCCAGTGGCGCATTTGCTTTTTCAGCTGCAGGAAAACCCGGAAAAACCTGCAGCACCACATCATCTGAAGATCTTGATCTAACAACGTCCTCTCTCTCATAAAACATAATGTAGGGTGTCTCCAGAGGCTCCAATAAATTCAATGCATCGCCAGAACACTTCGTGACACGACTATCGTCAAACTTAAACCAGTCCGTTTCTTCTTTGACCAAGGCGTAATAATGACCACATTCAACGCCAGAACCACAGTGAACAATGACTGCATGAATATTATAACAGTGGTCTGCTAGGTTGAAATGTTCATCTATTTCGAACCTTCCAAAGAGTTTCTTGCTTCCGTTGGAGGTCGAGTCTTGTTTGAAAATCATCAGTGTTATTATTAGATTGACTGGTGCCTCAGCTATACTTGTTTCCTTATAACAGTCAGTTAGTTTGGCGCATGTTTGACAATACAGTCGATCATCACCTGTTAAAAATTCCATTTTCAGATGATTTAACAATAAGCTTTGCAATCTTAATAATGCAATGTTTGAATCTTAATAACTATTACTACTTAGCAAATTTCCACCTGATAAATTTACCACATAATAAATGTTTACCATTCTAGGAGCAAACTCATTAAACATAACATAATAAATACAAAATTATCTGAGATCACATATCATCTTGGTTAAAGTTTACCCTAATCACCAATTTCATCGTTACAAAACAAATTCAATGAAGAAAAATCTATTTAGTCATTAGGGCATAGTTCCGAATTCTTTGTATCGAGAGTGTATCAGTTCTTGTCCCAAAATTTATATTGGTCAAACTGGAAGACCTTTCTTGAACAGAATAAAAAAATAGAAATGTTTTTATGAAAGAGAAGACCAATTCAATACTCGCAAACCATCTTTTTACCGAGGTGCATGAGTTGAATCATGATTACGAAGTATCACATTTGGATGAGAAAAGTTCAAAACACAATATTTTGGAATACTTAGAAATCGGTAGATTCAAGAGTTCGGAACTGTTTCTCTATGACTAAATAGAGTTGAAAAATGTCCCGTCATTGAATTTATTTTGTAACAATAACACCAGCCGCCGCTGGTCTTCGTCGATCTACTGTGGCCAAGGTCGCGCTCAACCCTACTTGTGCTTCTCAATCGTTTTAAGTGTCGCGCCACTTTGAAAATATTCCTGTCAGCTTCTGGAGACTTCCATAGGGATATATAAGCCCTACAACATCAACCGCGGCAATGGAATAAATAACGGGTCTGACCCCTCTGGACCTGTACTGTAATAACTGCCATTGCGATAGTACCATGAAATACCATTTTATTCATTGAGATCGAGGTCGATCACCCGTTCTTCGGTGTCGATATTTTTCAAGCTGAAAAAGCGCTGACTGTCGGACCTTCGAACATCGTTGTGGTCATGTTAAAATTTACTTAGACTAAACAAATAAATGTATTGCATCCTGCCGATGATCATACACTTGGGAAGGTTGAAAAAACACTGATATGAGGTTTTTGTGGATAGCGTAGCTGACGCGAGGGCTTGGGAGTTTCTTACGAGAGAGACAGAAAAGGTCGGTCACCGGATCTCGTCGAGACGAGATCGGGGGTCTCATCCCTCAGCCTTTGAGGCTGAGGGAGGTGGCCTAAATAGGGGAGATATTTTGTTTGTAAGCAAGAAATTTAAGTAAAAACGATAGTGAAATCTTAAGCCGGTATGGGGTACAGGGGAGTTTAAATTAAAAGTGTTGGTGTAGAAGACACACCGGGTCAACGAAACCTATGGTTGACCACGAACCACACAAAGAGGCGTTATGTAAGTGTTATTTTTTTCTACTAACCAGTTGATATTTAGAGAGAGTTCACATAATATTTTATCTGAGTCCACTTCCTATTTACAAAGAGGTTACATATTGTGGGGTTCCTAGTGCTGATAGTTAAGCTAGAGTACAATTACAAAAAAAAATAGTGAAAATTTGAAGTTATACACCACTCTCCCTGAAGTAAAAGTAAAACTAAAAGTATTTTGTACTGAGTTGGTATGTTTATAGTTGTTTAAGAGTTTGAATTAAATAGTGAATAGCACAGTAAACATTTGCGGCGAATTATTTGTACTATTTTCTCTTGTTTTATTGCAATTCAACATTTTTTATATAAGATTTTACACGTTGTTTTTTTATTATTTTGTCCATAGAGTCGTATTCTACTTATTATACTTTATATTTGAAGCTCAGGAAGGCTCAGGATGTGAAGTGAACTCCAGATCACTAACCCTAAGGTTAAGTGGGAAATGAGGAGAAATACCAGCGTGGTCCAAACAGATCTGGCTGGTATCTCAATCGCTGGTATCTCTGGCAAAAACATAATAATCTGCACTGACAGCAGACAAACCCTATTAGCCGCCTGATGACTTCAACAATTGCGGAACTAGCCAAATTTTACACCCATGCTCAATCCTTAAAGAGATGGGATGAAATCAAAGGATGTAATCTTGCCAGGATCACCTTGAGGGACCCTGGAAAGCTGGCGCCGAAGAAATATCTGGCGATGACCAGGAAAAATCTACGCCTTACAGTAGGATTTCTGACTGGCCACTGTCAACTAAGGAAACACCTCCATAATATGGGGCTAGTGGACACACCTCTATGCAGGAACTGTGAACAGGAAGATGAGACTGTCAGGCTTGTACTGTGCGAGTGCCCGGAGTTATCGTCAATAAGAGAGTGTGTGTTCGGCGAGTCTTGGCCTACACCTGCCGATATAAAGGAGATGTATCCTGTCCACCTTCCTGGAAAGGACAGGATGGACGATGACCTAGGAGGACAACTCCTCGGGAGGATGCACGATGGGTCACATGTGGCCTAAGTGATGTGGGCTTACTCTCACTCTCCCTACTCTACAGATACAGATGTAAGCTCTACCAATAGGCAGAGGAGTCTAGTCTAGTCAAAAGTCCAGTACGAAGGGAACTAATAAGGTTATAGATCAAAGGCCATTGATTATAAATCTGAAGTTTAGTTGAAGTTTTCGTGTTGTATTGGCAGTGTAGTATTGAAATAAAGTTGAGTCCAACTAAACAACGTGGTCAATTATTGTCGAACCCACGGGGAATATGTAACAATATCTTAATTAATATGAGTTTGTTTGTAGAATAGTCAAATTTTATTATGTACTGAATTTATTAGGTAGGAATTTGTCATGTAGCAATAT
Organism: Leptinotarsa decemlineata; assembly: GCF_025532065.1. Lineage (NCBI taxonomy): Eukaryota > Metazoa > Arthropoda > Insecta > Coleoptera > Chrysomelidae > Leptinotarsa > Leptinotarsa decemlineata. The sequence goes on along the minus strand of NW_027412537.1, from coordinate 9,633,147 downwards.
TCATTGAGATACAAATTACTATATTATAAAAGCTGATGTATATTAAAACATCTGTCACGGTTTTTCGAACTGTTGACTGAAAATCTCTCAAAGAAGTGTTACTTGAATACGCCTGTGAAGATTTTCAGGCATATCATCTTGAATAAGTTACGTGAGGTAAACCTACTCAGGATAAAAACCATAGCTACCTAAGATCAACATTTATTTTTTACATTGTTCCCCTTATTTAAAACCATTGGTTACAGAGATACATAATTAATGTTCCGATTATAATTTTCATCAAAACAATTGGAAATTGTTTTCCTATGAATTATTTCAAATTTTGAAATCACTGGACTTACTGAGAATGGACTTTAGTGAGTAAGTAAAAACCAAAATGCAAGGAATTAATAAGTTACACAAAGAAGCTATGATAGTAGACCATACTGAATTTTACAAAAATCGACATCATAGTCACGTCTGAGCTTTGGAATAGCCTTTTCTTATACTGGAAATGATAGTTTCAAGATTCTTGGAAATTTCATGTCAGATAGCACAGGCACCGGTTTTAGAGCGCCTTAAGGATTTTCCTGTAGTTCTCGTGTATTGCCCTAAAAAAATATTAATCAAATAATGGAGTGTTCTACCTTCATTTCCATGAGAGTGTATACGTTTTTCCAAAGAGTTTTGGATGGGATGCCAAAAACCGAGAATGTGAAAACTTCACTTCAATAGGATGGTGCTTCTGCTCATGATACAGTGAATACCAATTGAAGTCTAGAAAAAATATTTCAGAAATGATGGTTGACAGATAAGGGCCATCATTGGCCACCTCACTGACTAGATTTAATGCTTCTGGTTTCTACTGATTATTTTTAGGATTTTCTCAAAAACGAAGTTTATATCTATCAACTAATCACCAACGATGAAATGAATGACAAAAAAAAGTACATAAAAAATAAAGCCTTTTACCTCTCATAATCTAAAAAAAAATTAATGAGGTACTTCATACATGTGTAGAAAGGGCAAACTTTTAAGTTCATCCCGCGTAATTTTTTTTCACACTTAAAAGTGTTTTGTTTATATGAAGTTGGAAATTCCAAAAGAAGTCGATAAAAAGCCTTTTTCAACTATTTCTTTAATCACTCAAAATTAGCATCTTGCATTTTGTATGAACAGAGATGAGAGTATTATTACTAAGAAAGTTCTTCTTTGCAAAGACTTTGGAATTCATGAAAGTGTAGATATATTACATAAACTCATTTTGACATTACATGACTCAAAAATCTTTGATTATTAATATTCCAATAACTTGGACACATACATTGTTTGCAGGTCAAATGTGTTGTGAACGGATCTATACATTTGCATTTACAATTAGTAGGCAGTGCTGCAGACTTGCCTCAGCCTGTGAGTACAGTGGAATTCACCTGCCCTGTAAGAACAACTACTTCAGGACAAATTATAATAATAAATAGGTGAGTGAGTATCTTGTAATTTTTTTCAATCTTCATTGAAATACATCAAAGTTGTATCTTCCGCAAATAGAACAAATTTTCCAGAAAGCTGTAATTTAGAAATGGAATTTATATAAATGAGAAAGAGTGAAGGTCCTATTATAGATCCCTGCGGTTCTCTACAAACTTATTTTTGATGAAATTTTCATTGCTTTTATTTTGAAATTTATAATACCTTGAGGAAAGCCGCATAAAAGTACAAAATGTGAGATAACCGTCTCACATAACAGTATCTGGTAAAAAAGTAGAAAGGTAAAGAAGAGTTAATCCCCCACAATTTTTTCTTATACAGGTGATTTACTGGGACTTAGTTTTACCAAAAATAAATCATTGAATATTAGTGAATTTTTTTCCCAACATCAAACCGTTATTTTAACACCTCGACACGTGTTTCGATCATCAAGTGATCATCTTCAAGAATTCTGATCAAACATCTTTGAAGCTAAATAACTATTTCATTAATTTGACCTTATTTCATATTATATAATGAATTTGTTTTTTTTTTCGGGGATTTTCGAAGACTGCTGAAGTATTACTTGCAAAATGATTTAATTCGTTCAAACATGTTTCAGCACGAATAACCTATGGTCGTTGACACCTGTTGTTCCAAATAAATCATTTGTGGTTCCTACTGAAATAATTGTTCAACCTGAATCTTGTTCCATTGTTGTAATACAGTACAAGCCCAAACAGATGTTTGGAATCCAACCAGATGAGGTAATGATAAAATAAAAGTTGATGGCATAATATACTACGGTACGAACTTCCTAACTATGGTACGAAACTTCAGAGGGTAATTCATTAGGTCGTTCTGAGAAGAAAGTTCTTATTAACATGTCCGGGGTTGCTTCATTTCTGAGATACAGGGCGTTGAAAACGGTATTTATGAAATATCACAATTATACTTACACCGATTTGGTTGAAATTTGCTGCAATTATTTAAAGTGATAAGGTGCTTAACTACATTGAAATTATTAGATCCAGTGGAGTCTCAGAGGGGGCCACAGCCAACAACACTGGAAAAAAAAGTACGCCTCTGGCTTGTTGTTGTAGAAGAAGATCCTTCAAATAGTACCAGGAAGATTGCACTGCACCTTGAAGTCAGTCCAAAATCCATATGGACAGTCCTAAAAAGAAGCACATACAGCGGGTCCAAGTTCTACTGCCTCGGGAGTTTCGCCCAAGATTGATGTTTTGCAGGTGGTTGATTCATACGATGGCACACAATAATAATTTTCTACCAAATATTTTATTTACGGACGAAGCAAATTTTTCGTGAGACGCTATTGTAACGAATTAAAGAATTTACTGTCTTGAACAAATTTATTTCTAACAAGATTTCACTATTACAAACTAATTTAAATTCAACACTTAATTTAACTTCACTATTTGAATTCCTTGTTTAACCGCTCGATTCTCTTTCTGAATTCCACTACCCCCTCTGGACGAGAAGCTGGCCTTTTATATCGGTAAAGGTCCATCGTAGAATTCTATAGTCTGTTCGATAGTCGCCTAGATTTTTCGCGGCGGGTTTAGACTGCATTCTTTCGCGGAGAGTCATGTATTTATTCGTTAGCTGAAATATCGGTCAGTGGCGGCTTCAGATTTGTTACACTATTATGAACTTTCACAATGACCACTTTTGGGCCGACGAAAATCCTCATGTTATTAAAGAAAGTAATTTTCAGCAACAATTTTCGCTAAACGTTTGATTAGGAATGATTGGTGACTACCTAATTGGCCCATTTTTTCTACCAACGAGGTTAACAGGACTTTTGTGAGATCATTCACCCAATCTATTGAAAGAATCGCCGGTACTTATGAGAGGTAACATGTGGTTCATGCACGTCGGGGCTCCAGCTCATTTTAGTGTTCTTGCTCGTCAGCAATCGTTGGATTGGACGTGCAGGACCACAAAATTGGCCAGCTCGCAGTCCTGATGTGAACCCTCTAGATTTATATTTGTGGGGTCATCTGAAGTCTCATTTTGCTCATTTACTTTAAGGTGTTTTTTTATTATTTACTTTTGGTTTTTATTTTTTGTTGTCCATGCATAGCTTTTAGAAGTGATTTTTTTTATCGAAAACGAAGCTTGATATGAAGAAAACACACGCAACGAAACGTTGTATCTTCAGTTGCTTGATCTAAAAAACAAAAAAATACCAAAAAGTCGGTGGCGCTCTTTTATTCTCAATACTGTTGGCTGTGGTGCCCACTGAGACGCCACTGGACAAAATAATTTCAATGCATTACTTCAAATAACTGTAGCAAATTTCAACCTAATCGGCGTAAGGATATTCGTGGTATTTTATAAATACCAGAAACGAAGCAACTCCAGACATTTTTCTTGAAACGAACTAATGAATCACCTCCGAAGTTTCATGCCGTAGTTAGGAAACACTCTGTGTAACAAAATATCCAACAGATACTGAAAGTGTATTCACGAAAATGAGCAAATTGAAAACACTGACCCATCCTATATTCAAAATTTCATGATCAAAACGAGCTGTTTCTTATATATTTTCAGGCTACCTTGTTTTTACCTCTCCCTGACGGTCAAGCCATCATTTACAATTTAGTCGGGAAAGCATTACCTCCACTACCTATAACCAAAATGGAGATTGAAGTCAAATGTAAACAAAACCACACCGAAAACCTCGCTGTCGAAAATTGGTTGGACGTGAAACAGTGTTTCGAAGTGAAGACGGAACTTATGAGCGCGCCGACGACGAAGACCCTGTATAAAACCTTCGGTCATAGTCTGATCGAGATGCCTCCCAACGCATCGAGGAATTATAAGTGGAATATTTACGTCATAAATGAAGAACAACTGGAGTTCCAGGTAATAACATTCTGCACTCGTTTATTCTCTTTAAAGCTGTTTGTCGTAATCCCATTTTTGATTAACTTCCTCTGAAGCACAGTAAGAATCAATCAGTAAGTCCACTCCCACTACTTTCATTCATAAATTCACAAAGTTCTCGGTGACCTCGAAACGAAGTGCGGAGCCGAATTCGTTCTTTAACCATAGGCGTGCGCTCATATAAAAACGAAATTTAAGGATATTATAGAAGATTTTGTGGTATACATTTTTAAGGCTGTCGAAACGGTGGCACTGAATAACTGGGTTGCAAATTTAACTTACATTTTCTCGAAACTAGTGGGAAAGACATGAGAATCTGTTAGTTTTAGAGCCCCATGAACTGGATACTTTTTTTCTTCAGTATAAAATTGAATTATGTAATCCCATGTCATAGTTTCATCCCATAATATAAAATTATATTTCATTAGCATATTTCTCAAAGCTTTAATAAAATGATGAAGAGAAGAGAAATGTAACTTTCTATGTTTTTACCACTTTTATTTGTAACTAACGTTACTGCATTATGATTTCCTACCACGTAGTAACGGTTACATCCATCAATTTATTAATAAGATCAGATATATCGAATATAAAAAAATGTGTTAGTCATTTACATAAAAAAATGGATTATCTGGAAAAATATTCAAGATATTTTTTAATTTGATGTTATTAGATGCCTTATCTGAGATAAGAACAATAACCAATCTCTTTTAATTTTGTAATTTCATAAAAAATTAAATTTTTACCAGGACAGGTCGTATTATAAAAATAGTAGGCTAATGGTTGCTTTCAATTCGAAAATAAACCTTATACCATTAAAGTGGTTGGTACTTTTGCCTGCTTCATTATTTGTTGTTACCAGTATCTTCGAAACTAATGATATAATCAGAACGACTGTAAAATAAATTGGGACCTTTCGGAAATCTATAAAATTTTTCACTACAATTGTTTTTGCAATAACTGAAGCAGCAAACATTTCGTGACTTCTTTAATAATGTCTTTTTTAAATCTCCCATTTTCTAATCACCTAATAATAAAACAAACAACAATAACTAACTACAAAAACTAAAAAAAAATTAAAACAGCGAATAAACGTCACCCATATCATGAAGGTGTCGTCAACGTATCTCAACCAGACTCGGGGCTTCTTGTGGGCTTCTTCAATGACCACTCTATATATTTGTTGGTTATAACCGGTGAAAGTGGCGATCCCATTGGCCATTCCCATGGGTATTCGTGTTCCCGTGTTAAAGTGCTCCCAAACAATCCAAGATACACCGGTTATTAGGCAAAGTTAAAGTGCAAATTGGTACCAAAAGATACAGTAAAAATCGCACTTCTTTCTGTTGAAAATCCGAAGTAAAAAATAATAAAAATATATGTGCAAACTGCGTTATTAACCATCAAAGTTCCCTGCATTCTACGAACACTGAAAGAAAAACGGTATGTGGCAAAAACTGGACCGAAGATAAGATAAAGTCTTGGTGTATATAAAATATTTATTCAATCTACCCAGTAGCGGATTCCAATGAAATATTAAAACACGTGAAGCTTTTGTTATTTTCTCACGAAATATGAACTAAAAATGGATGGGGATGTCATCACAAATACTGAACTTCTAAAACAACTCTTAAACGCCATAAAGAAGGAAAGCAAGGACATCAAGAGAGAATTGAAAGAAGAAATCAAATTTGAGAACACCAAATTGATAGGAAAAATAGAAGCATGTTTTTCTAGCATCAAACGACTAGATAACAAATATACACAACTTGAATCAAGGTGTATAAATATTGATAGAAAGGCACGAAAAAATAATACAATAATATTTGGTCTGACTATTTCAGAAGGAACTGAATTAACAACAACAGTTCTGGAAAAAATCAAAGAATTGATCGGTATCGAGATCGCATTGAATGAAATCAATAATTTATATCCGATTAAGGCAGGAAATAGAAGTGCCATTAAAGTTGAATTTATTTCTTACCTGAAAAAAACCACAATACTTAAAAACTGTTATAAACTAAAGGGTACAAACATACAATTCGTACAGGACCTGTGCTACGAGGATAGACAAGAAAACAAAATCCTTAGAAAACATCAGAACAGTGCCAGATCAAAGGGCTACTTAGCCAAAATACGCGGCCGTACTCTGGTTGTTAACAACGAAGTCTACTCGGTTGATCAATTGAAACAAATTGAAATACAAGAAGACACAAATGAAACTGACCTAATAACCTATGTCCCCCAAGAAACCAAATCAGCGAGTGTATCATCGACTCCCACGACAAGCCAAACATTCTTTGAAGATAGTCTTCGTCTCTTTACATTGCAGACACCAAAGTCGCATAGTGAAAATAGCCAACAGAAAGAAATACTTGTCCAATTTGACCGAAATGGAGAAAATGCGAAGAAAACTACTTTAAACAACACAGAAAGGAATCAAACCGCTTTAAACGAATTGGACAAGCTACTGGGACTTGAAAGAAATTCTGAAAAGGTACAACACACAGAGGAACAAAAATTTGTAAATTCTGTGGCCAGGACTAAACCCGAAGAAAAGAAGACGGACGATAAAAAGAAAAAGGAAAGATTACCCTCCACTTCAATTCATAACACCCGCATTATCACACGTCAACAAACCAGCAAGTAATATATATGAAAACATACAAATCGTCTCTATATATGTAAATTGTAAATATGTGAGTATATTAATTTATACATATGTATGTACTCGTGAATATCAATATTATTATTAGCTATTACTTTATATAGTGTAATTTATGAATAATAATACTCAAAAATGAATCAGTATCTCCGAGACTTTCAAGTTGAAACGATAGAAACTCAAATTATTGAGAATATTTCACAACTCACGAAACTGACAAATACGAACTTAGACATTAAAATACTACACACTAATATAAGAAGCGTAAATAAAAACTTAGATCAAATAAAAATTTTGCTTGAGGAATCTAAACATATCTTCGACGTGGTGGTTTTGTCTGAGACTTGGCAAGTTAGAGATCCAGATCTATATAACATCAATGGATATAATCTCATTTACAATGGCGGTACTATAAATCAAAATGACGGAGTAATGATCTTTATAAAAAACTATATATCTTATACCTATGATATATTACAACTCAAAAATGGAATCAAATTAATACAAACTGAAATCAAACTTTACAATAAAAGTATATCATTAACATCTATTTACAGACCACCATCTACGTCTACAAATGCTTTTATTGAAAGTCTATCAGAATACCTGGAACATTGTGAAGAAAGGAATATGAGTACACATATTCTTTTAGGAGACATAAATATCAACATAATGGAAAACGATGACATCACAAATAGTTATTTAGATGTCCTAAATACTCAGGGATTTATATCCTACATCAACAGAATAACTAGATTCACCTCTGGCACTTGTATTGATCACTGCTTCGTGAAAAATACTTCAAATAGTTTACTCAAATTCAATCCATTCATCCTTGAAACTGATATTACAGACCACTATTCGATCATATTACAAATTATCACACCTGAAACAAAAAGTGAACCACCTCAATATCCAAAATTTCAAAAATTCATAGACAATCAAAAACTAAAACATAACATAGCTGGTGAGAACTGGTTAGAAGTCTACTCAACAGGTGATATTGAAGCTGCTACTGAAATATTAATTGAAAAAGTGAACAAAATCGTGGAACTGAGTACAAGTACTGTGAAAATCAGACGACGAGATACCAAAAGGAACCCATGGGTTACTGATGGTATACTTAAGTCGATACATAAAAAAACCGAATTGTATAAAACAATGAAGGCGAATCCAACTGCAGTGAATCAAACAAAATACAATCAATATAAAAACAAACTTCAAAAAGTAATGGATGAATCTAAAATTAACTATTATAAAATAAAAATTGATGATAATAAAAGAGATTCCTCAAAGTTGTGGAAAACAATAAACGAAATTACTAACAAAAGAAATAATAAAGAAGAAATAAGAGAAATCTGTTTAGAAGATGGTGAAAAAATTAATGATCCCCAACAAATCGCCAATGAATTCGTCGGATATTTCACGAAAGTTGGTCAAAACCTAGCAAATGACATTCTTAAAAGGCCAAATTACAGAAAAAACTATCTGAAAAATAGAAAAATTAAATCCTTTTTCCTAGAAGAAACCAATGAATTAGAAATCGAACGAACTATACAGAACCTAAAAAATAAAAAATGTCCCGGAATCGACAATCTCCGAGCAGAAACTATCAAATTAATAGCTAAAGAACTTGCAAAACCATTAACTTACCTGATAAACTGGTCTTTCAGTAGTGGAATATGTCCAAACCCCTTCAAAATTGCTATTATAACACCAATATTTAAATCTGGAAATAGAACCAAACTGGAGAACTACCGTCCAATATCTGTTATTACAAATTTCGCGAAAATTTATGAGTCTATCCTGAAATCGCGAATCAGCGCATACTTAAATAAAAATAATATTTTATCTAAAAATCAGTACGGTTTTCAACAGGGCAAATCAACTGTAGACGCCATATCATTTCTCACAAACCACATTAGTAAATACGTAGATAAAAATGTACCATCCCTATGTATATTCGTAGATTTGAAAAAAGCTTTTGACACTGTCAGTCACAATCAACTGCTAGAAGTACTGGACAGCATCGGATTCAGAGGTCTACCGTACTCACTATTGTGCAGTTATCTGAATCAAAGAAAACAATGTGTAAAAATTAAAGACGTCAAGAGTGACCTACACACTGTTGAGTACGGCGTACCTCAGGGAACCGTTTTGGGTCCGCTACTTTTTAACATCTACCTGAACGATATGTTCTCACTGAATGTGGAAGGTGATATAATCAGCTTTGCTGACGACACTGCAATTATTTTTCAATCGGAATCCTGGAATTCTCTGAAACAAAAAGCAGAAAAAAATTTCAAAATAATAATTGAATGGTTCGAAAGTAAATTATTGAGTATAAATATATCCAAAACATTTTACATTACCTTCACTTCGTATGCCAAGAATCTACCAGATTTCAAATCACTCTCAATAAAATACGATGACGTAGAACTTTCCGTTTCATCAGTGGATAAATTGAAACACCTTGGTATATATATTGATGCACATCTAAAATGGGATGCACATATTGATTACTTAGTCAAAAAACTACGATTTGTTGCATATAGATTAAAATACGTGAGACCATACCTACAAACAGCCCAGATGCGAATGCTATACTAATTGCTTGGGGCGCAGCAAACACAACTTTTCTGAAACACCTAGAACAAACACAAAAATCAGTATTGAAAATTATCCACCTCAAAAAAAGAACTTACCCGACCGACTCATTATATAAAGAAACATCAATTCTAGACATAAGACAACTCTACTTTCTCAAAACTATAATAAGACAACATAATAATAGACATGAATTAAGGATAATAGAACACCAATATGAAACTCGACAAAAAAATAATGCATATGTCCCGAATTCAAGGAAAAACATCCTTCAAAGGTCTTACTCATACCTAGCTCCTCGGTTATATAATCTCGTCCCACATCATATAAAAAATATCAGGAGTGATAATTCATTTAAGAATAAACTCAAAACCTGGGTCTTAGGCTTGCCAAGGCTTCAGATACACCAACACGTTGATATGAAAAATGTTTACTATCATACTGACATGCATAGAAACTGATTCACATATTCAAACAAGAAGATTGATGATATAATTAAAATAATATGTCTGATAATCTTAAAACGTCTTACCTTTTATTTATTTACTCATACCACTTTATATTTCAAATTTTAAATTGTATTCATTAGTATTCAAATTTCAAATTGTATTCATTAGTATTCAAATTTCTGCAGACCCCACGCACAGGTATATCCTTCTGTGGGAATTCTATATTTATTTGGAAATTGACTCGTACAATTTGTATCACTGAACAATGTATCTTTGCCAATAAATATTATTATTATTATTATTATTATTCCAAATGGTTCATAAAATGATATACAGTATCAGCCTGTATTAGCCTATTATTTTTGCTTGATGGAGATTACATATATTCATTGCAGAAGTTGCAGAATTGATTGCTTTTGAAGTGTAACAGATATATCCCCATTGTCAGTTAGTAGGTACTGGACTATCTTTCTGTCAATGATAGGCTGTTTGAATTCTCCACGATTTTAATATTTAATATAAAATGCTGTCTTGGTCAGCACCTCCTTACTTCAATCAGTTTATTATTTTCCAAAACGAAATCAACGACCATACCACAAGAAAAAATTACAAATTATGTTTTTTGGGATATTTGAATCTTCCAGCAAGAGTCAATCAATGTACTCTCCAAGCAAATTTTGGATGGAAAACTTGAAAGCAAAATTATAATAGGATTTTTTATGGTTATCTAGTACTTATTGCTTTAAATTGCTCCAGATTATATATAAAATATTCATATATATCCAGATTATATATAAAATAATCATAAACTATGTATGTAAATTAGGATGCGTATTTAAATAAAGATTATTATTATTAAATGACCTTCCTTATATTTTGAATTCATGAGCTGAAAACATCACATATAAAGGGATATTGAAAGTGGTTTTCCAATGGTGGCTAAATTCGAATTATGTTTTCGAAGGAGGCTGCATGTATATAATAGCATAAAGAACTACATTTTCTAAATTATCTAATGTCCCTATATAAGTACGCCACTGGAAAAAAGTACCTTTTAAAAACGAAATTCACAAAAATTGGCTACAAAGTCCGAAAGACTGCTGTAATTATTTCGACCTATCTATCTTTTGTTATCATTTTCAGGTTGTTTTTACGAATATTGAGACGCGAGAGTATATGTTCTATGAAATATCCGTCAAAGTATTACCAAGCGGGCCCCTAGAGACGATCAGTTTAAACAGTCGGGTGAGAGAAGAGGCAAGAACCACCATTAAATTGAAAAACCCCATTAATATACCTGTTACGTTCAGTATAGCTGCTGGTTTATCAGAGTTACAGTATGAAAAAATAGTACGAGTTGAGCCCTATACTACTGTAAGTATGAAAAATGTTTATAAAAGTTTGTTTTCGTTCTAAAATATCGTTTGTCTGTACTGTTTACATTAAATTCATACTTTTTTAAATCGAATTTTACACATTTCACACAATTAATCAAGACAATGCAAATAATTAACAGCATAACAAAGATAATAGGGAACATCTATCACAATTTTAAAATCTTTGATACATAATATCTTTTTATTTGGAGTTGAAAATGTTTTTTCTCACCATTTTTCTATTTTTATCATCTCTGAGTTGATTTTTCGTATAGTTCGCACGCAAACCCATGTAGCTGTAGTTCTTTAACCTTCAAATTCAAAATACAATATTGATTATGATTTTATGCAAGCAGAAGCATCTGCCGATGCTTCTGCTTGCATGAATCTTGATATGTTGTTCACAATTTCTCTAATTTGTCCACCGAGAACCTTATTTTTCTGTTTATTGTTTGAAGGCATTTTCAAAGACAGCAAATAACTAACACTTCACCACAAATAAAAATATCCCCACTTTCTGTACTAAAACGATGTTCACTACACGAGTTCCTCGATGTTAATGAGCTCCCGCCCATTCCGCCGGCTTATATACTGTGCATCCAATATTCATAAATTTGCCAAGCTGTAATTTAAAGACATGTTTTATAAAGGAGTCGTTATGCCTGATATGTGTAAAAACTATCCAGACAATTGTTATAACAACAGATTTTATATGTTCGTATAAACGTGTTCATTATAAACTTGTGTTGTTGTTCCAAATGCTTATAATTATGAGGGACTATAACTGAAAGTATTATAACATAACAAACACAACACAATATCATAACACAACGCAAAAACCATCTTTATAACAGGGGAGCCCACGATGCAAAATGGGGATTTACTCGAGCGTCATAGAGACCTATTAGGTTGCAAAGCTTAGATGATAAGAAGAAGAAAATGTTAATAATATATACTTTTTCATCGGTGGGGGAAGCTGCTATAGATTATTAAATATGTAAAAAAAACTGTTGCATGGACATACTCGAGCGCGTCAGATATTGATACCATCAATGTCCTACGTATTTTTAATAATGTTGGTATGTTAATCTGATCGTTTGCATGATGTGGGTGGTTGTAAGTAAGGGTTAACAATGAAATAAAAAATTTAATCGAGCGCGTCAGATTTTCTAAGGGGGTGTTAAGTGCACCAAAAAAAAGCTCTCATTCAATAATCTGACGATTTTGATCTGACGCAAACTTGCGGCCATTATTATAATGTGCAATGTCATTTTGAAATACTCAAGCGTGTCAGATTAAGATAAATATGGTTCATCTTTATGTTTTAGACGTGTTATCTCATAATCTGACGATTATCTAGAGGGATTCGCCTAATCTAACAATTTTTTTTTTTTAATCATTGAACTTAATTATTTGAAAAGCTCAGGAAATAGCAGGCAAATAAATAAGTGTATATTTTTTATGTGGAATACTTGTATTTATAAAAAAATAATTTTAAAAAAATGCTCAAAAAAATTAATTAATGAATAAAAGAGAAATGAAACTTTCTATGTTTTTTACCACTTTTATTTGTAACTAACGTTACTGCAGTTACTTATACAATATATAAGTTCGAAAATGTCCTTATAGGACGAAACTGCAGTAACGTTAGTTACAAATAAAAGTGGTAAAAAACATAGAAAGTTTCATTTCTCTTTTCTTCATTATGATTTCCTACCACGTAGTAACGGCTACATCCATCAATTAATTGATTGATTAATCATCATCTTCATCAGGAACGAGTTTCTGTGATCAGCTGTGATGGCGTCATGGCAACAGAATTCAGAGTGGGGACGGAGTGAGAGAGTAATAGATAGAGAAAAAGTGAAAAAGAAATCAAAATGCGGAGAGGGAAATATAGGCATCACACAGCTGCACGCATTAAACTTTCTCGACGAATTTTTGCTATTTAGGCTTTCGGAAATCGTCAGATTATATATTTTTCGATATCCTTGAATTATTTTTTTCAAAATAAAAAAAATTTGCTACGCTCGAGAATGTCGAGATGACGCTTTTTTTTACAACTTTGCTGCCCTCCTCTTTCTTTACGTCACTCTCAAATTGTCAGATTACTGGAATATACACTTTTTAGCAGGTAATTAACTCACCCTACCTTAATCTGACGCGCTCGAGAATTTCTGATGATCAATTTTTTTTTTACTAATCTGATCTTTTATCCTTCACGGGCGGCCTTATATATGGGGCTCATATTTGGTGGAGATACTTAACCGGGTACCAGGTATCCCCCTGTATATTAATCTGCCGCGTTTCAGTAAATGCCGAAATCACCGCTTGGGCTCCCCTATTCTTAAAAAAACAATTAAATTCACACAGAAATGAAATCGGTTTCAGAATATGTAAAAAACGAAATTGAGGGTAGTATTGGGACACATTATACAATGTGTCCCAAATGCAGACGGGCACCTCAAGACCGATCGGAATCATCCTCATACGTGTTATGCGATTCTTTGTAGTTTTTGAGTTGTGAATTTTTATATGTTTCTATGAGAGTTTTCGGACGGTACGAGTTAAGTATATTTTAACTTTTTTTGGGGAACAATTTTTTGCGGTATTTTTCTGTTGAATGATCCTTCAGAATTGTTCTTTCACGCTTTGAGTAGTTCTTTGGAAGACATGAAATAAAATAAGGTACGAAAAGTTTCATCGATAGTAATAAATCCACGTTTGAACAAGGCAGAGTAAAATTTTCAATTTCGAATTGAAAATCTTTGCGGAACCCCGAGTTTTCAGAATAACACGAAAATAGTAATAATTGAATATGTAATTAAAGTTTATCGTTCGAAGGTACGGAGGTAGAAATTTTCGAAGAAAGTTATTTGTAAACTGTTATTATTACTTATCTTGTTATTCGTACGGAAAATTTGAATTAATAAAAAAATTTGAAATATTATATTATACATGGTCCAAAGCAAGCACATTGCTCCCACACACACCAGAACTATAACTTTCTTTTCGGCGCCCATTTCACAAACCAAGATGGCATCATCAGGAGATGAATTGGTCTGAGTCTAGTCTTCAAGATCAAGTTCATATTCTGATGACGACAACTTGGGTGATGAAAGTCGCGTCAAGAAAAGAGTGTTGCAGATCTGGCTTTTGGGAGCAGTCATTGTTTTTGGATTTATTATTCGTAAGAGTAATTTTTGAACGTCTTCATTTGGGCCAACTTCTTTCCAATTTTTTATTTTATTTTTTCACATCAAATCCATGCTTTCAGTAAACAATACTGTCGTTCAAAATGTATCAAAGACTGAATGAGAGTAATTTTGTGTGATTAATAAAACATTTTTTTCATTTAGCACGATCTAGTTGTTACCTATTGTCCACTGACATCTGGAGAAGTTTATACGAATATCGAAGCAAAATGCGAAGAATTGGGGGTATTCACGTACGTTTTGTATTTGACTGGAACTCCACCACCTCTGGAAAAAGTCATCAGATTCAGAGCAGAACTCGGTGATAGAGGATATAACAATGTTTTCCTAAAAAATACGTTCTCCTCTCCTTTCGAGTTATCATCGATGGTAAGTGAAATAGTAAGTTAAAGAGAGTGAACAAAAACTCAATATTAACATTTGCAACTTCCATGTAAAGTCCTGACTGTTATGGATGTAGGAGCCGATACTTCGGAAACAGTCTGACAACGTCAGCTTATTTAAAAAAAAATTGTAACTTTTTAGTTCGATGTTCTTCAGAAACATGTTTTTTAGGTTTTTAAACTATATATATTTTTCATTATTTAGTTTCGCATGCTATAAAAGCGTGTTTTTTAGTCTTTTCAAACTATATTTATTTTATCTAAACTTTGGGATCCGTCAGCCGTATATTTTTTTTTAATTATTAATCTGGCATCGACTGCTGAGGTCATTATCCATTTTGTAGTATACGATATCTGTTTATATTTTGTTAAAAAGGTCTGTTGCTTTCAGAAAGTTCAAAACATTTCTTATAGCTTTGGTACCGAGGCAAGTTCTGATATTATCCGGCAAGTTATATCGTTGTCGATCGGCTTCATACTGGTGGACTAAGAGAAGGTGTTTAACCGTCATCAAAGTTTGGCAATTTTCGCAGGATGGTTGTCCTTGTCTTCTCGGTATATAAGAGGATGTTAAGTTCGTTTGTCCTATCCTAAGTCGTGTTATTATGACTTGTTCTTTTCTCGTTAGCCCTTGTGGAAGTCTCATGGCTGCAATATCAGGTTTGATATCTTTCAATTTTGAATTGTTGTTTGTCCATTCGTGTTGCCATGTGTTGAGTATTGAGTTTTTTATGAATTTTTTTGTGTCATTTGGACTCACAGGTATATTCAGATTGACATTATTCTCAGTTGCAGCTCTTGCTGCCTTATCAGCTTTCTCATTACCGTCAATTCTTATATGACTAGGAACCCAGTCGACCAGCCGTATATTGTTTAGAAAAATGATCATTGATATTTTCCGATGCCGGAGAGGGAGCCTGAAAATCAGCTACCAAGCCCAAGGCAGCAGGCGCGCAAAGGAGGGTTACAAATAAGGCAGCAGGCGCGCGTGTTAATAAAAAAAATACTTTTTTCAAATGAAGAAATACATGTAAAGTACTTTCGAATTATATCAAGGAGGTTACATACAGCGCCATCTGCCCGCGAATAGATCAAGTAATAATGTCGATAATTATGTCAAATACAGAACCCGATATGAAATGAAAAGGAGAGTTACAAACAAAAAACATACATACATACATACAGGTAAAGCTAGTATAAAGCGTGTAATAAAAAACCAATCATCAATGCTTCGGTTTTTTTTTTCATTAATTGAGATACAGTTTCTCACAGATCATTTATTATTTTCAGTTTGATCATGCTGTATTCTCAACTGAAAAATCTCCATCGTTTTCGGTGGGAGAAACTGAAAAACTCACTATTAAATTTGAACCAAACGAGCTGGGTATTGTGGAAAGTAAAGCAGTATTCAATTCATCAATTACCGGAGAATATATGTAAGTTTTAATATTTTTATTTTTGACTCATGTTTATATTGATACAAAAATACAGAAAATACAAAGTTATTCGAATTGAATAACTTAAAGTGACCAAAAATGAACTATGATGGTATTTATTTTATTTATCATATGGCAATTCTGACACAGTAAACTTGAAAGCTAATTTACACATACAAGGTAATAAAACAAACTCAAGGATTTCACAAACAAATATCAAGTCGGTCAATATAATCTATCGACCCGGCAGTTGCCAGCAGAAAGTCTTCAGGTCTATATACCGTTGTAGGATCTTGATTGTGGGATATTCCTCCGTGATATGTTTAATCGTTTGATATTATCCGCAGTATGGTGATGGTTGTTTGCCCCATTTGTGCAGGAGGTATGCGCATCTGCCATTTTGCGTTCTGTTTCTGTTAAGTGGGGACCAGGTTCTGCGTGGTTCTGCGTGGGTAATACAAGGCATGGCCTTGTTGAGTTGTCCATTCTTGGGTCAATGAATCGGTCAGGTTGAACTACTCTTGCATTGCTGCACTTGCCGTTTTAGTCTGTGGATTTTGGGAGCGGAGACGATTGTGATTACCGTTCTCAATGTCTTGATGTATTGGCAGATTTCTATTTTCCATGATCTCTTTGAACTCTCTCGTGTAAGGACGTTTATCCGTCGCAGCTTTGGGGGTTGGATATGGATTAGTACTGGGAGCCACTGAGTGGGGATCGACTTAATAACACCAGCGATCATCCTCATGGTATTATTAAGTTGGACGTCCACCTTCTTTGCGTGCGGACTAGTGAGCCAAACTGGGACAGAGTATTCAGTTGTCGAGAAGACAAGTCCCAGAGCAGAGCAGCGCAGCGTAGAAGCCGATGCTCCCCAATGGGAACCACATAGCTTATAGATTATATTGTTCCTGGTTTTCAGCTTCTTGGCGGTTTTAGTTAGGTGTTCTTTAAATGATAGTGTTCTAGTAAGAGTCTCTCTCAGGTATTTTGGTGTTTTGTTGTGGGTTAGTTTGGTACCATCAAATCGTATGTGAAGCTCTTTTCTGGCTTATTTGTTATTGAGGTGGAAGCAGTTAACCTCTGATGTTTTGGAGGCATTTGGCTAGAGTCTCCAATTGCGGAAGTATTTGCCCATTGTCTGCAGGTTTGCTGTTAGGATTTCCTCAGATAGTTTGATTGAGTTACATATCGTTGCAAGCACCCAGTTGTCTGCGTAACCGAACTCATTTGACCTTGTTTCCGGCATATCCACTATATATAAACTGAAGAGGAGCGGAGCGAGCACTGATCCCTGTGGCAAGCCGTTGTTAAGTTTCTTTGGTGAGCTGATGTCGCTTGCAGGGAAATTTTCTGACTTGCAGAGCATTCCATACGGTGCCGGTGTCATGGGCTACCGAGAGGTCAATGAATGCAGCTGAGAGGTTTTGAGTTTTCGTGGGAATCCCCTTTCGATATAGGTGATAAGTGACAGGACCTGGTCAGCACAACATATAATTTTGGCCGAAAGCCTGCCTGCTTAACTGAGCTGCCAGATAAACATAAACTATTTCCAAAAATTCAAATTTCTTGTTAAAAAATATTTATTAGATGAATAGTAGATACTTTTTCAAATTTTATAACTTATCTTTGCAACGGTCGGTAGCCGGGCGGTTCGACGTTGGTGCTTTGTTAACTCAGTCAATCGGCCGATGTGTGAGTCGATGGTTCAAGCCCCAGGCTGAACGCTCGATTTTCACTTTCCATCGTCCAACCTGTGTTAGAAATCACACTTTAAAAGGTAAGACCTCGTTAGTCCTTAGCTCGCACAAGTTTCGACTTCTGAGGGTTGTCGTTCGTAGGGGTGCCATAGCTCGTTAACGGAAAAAACATTTCAAACAAGTTTCTTGAGAAAGTTATATTATAATAAAGTTATATTAAATTTAGACAGCAGTTGGAAAAATTAGTTTTTTCTATAAAAAATTCAGTTGCTATTTGTATTTCCAGATATCCTCTGATTGGCGAATGTGTACTCCCCACTCCAAAAGGACCTTTTTCAGTGAAACCTGGAGGAATAGCTCAAATACCATTTTTCAACCCATTTACCGATCAAAAGAAGTTCGAATTTTCGATTGATTCCACTTCGTTTGTACTGAAATCAACTTCAGATGTCATCAAAGCTAGGAAATATTCAAAAATCATCGTCAGCTTACCATCGACAAAGCAACTTGAAGGTTACTCGAAATGTCCGATTACGGGCAGATTGGTAGTGACATGTGAAGATGAAGATTTGAAGTTCATTAAATGGATATTTTATATTCAGAGCGACCGATAATTGTAGATATTAGCGTAAATAAAGGCTCGTAAATTTGATATTGTTTGATTTTAGTACAAAGGTTAACTTTTTTTGAAAAATCAAGTAACAATAATAGAAAGTTGAATATTACTGGAGTTTAGTTCCAACACCAAACCGTTATTTTCAACACTTCAACACGTGTTTCAATCACCAAGCGATCTTCTTCAAGAGGAAGTATAATCTTCCTCTTGAAGATCATCACTTGGTGATGAAACACGTGTCTACACAAAACGTTCCAAACAGTGCGTCACAAGTAAGTAGAAAGTTGTCCGGTTTTCCAGTATATTTTTTGTATATTATTTTTCTGTTAGAACAAAAAAAGAAAATCTTCATAGTTAAATTAAACGTTTACTTACAGTGGTTCCCAAACTGGGGTACGCATACCCCTTGGGGGTACGCGGCTAGCCACAAATCATAAATTTTAATAGAGGAAAAAACTCTAAAATCCAAGGTACCTATACGCAAGGTGGGCGTGTCCCTTAACAAAGTAAAACTTTGATAAACCTCCAACATATGTTTTATTACTTCCCTATCGTTTCTACTCCAATTTTTGTTTTCCATTTTAATGATGACTGAATTAAAATAAAATAAATTAATGAAATGAAATGAATACGAAAACCAAAAGAACAATTATTTTTGATTGTGAGCGGGATACAGGAGCGCAGAGTTCAAGTCTCAATAGTGTCACAAACCACTTACTCTAAGTAGTTTGTGAATAGTGTAAAAAGTGAAGAGCAGGTGCGCATTGAGAAGTGAGGGCGAAAAGGTGGGGGAATGGAACGTCAAAAGGAAATTCCTTCCTAAGTAGTAAATACCACCAAAGCAGTGTTTCTGCAGTAGTCAGTGTTGCCTGTAAATTCATGGTTACTCAATCGTGTTTAAACAATAACGACTATTGAAAAGTAGCAGCTTATTGAAATCTCGTGTAATCCCACATTGAAAAAGAAATATTATGGTATTACATTGTTAGATTTTTGGATCTGGGTTGGAAAGGAGCACAAAGAACTGTCTCACACTGCTATTAAATTTCTTGTTGGGTTTTGCACCACGTATTTATGTGAAAAAGGATTCTCAAGTTTAACTTATCTCAAAAATAAATACAGAAATAAATTAAATGTTGAAGATGACTTAAGATTGTATTCAACCAAGCTAGAACCCAATATTGAACATCTGTGCACACAGAAACAAACGCACCCTTCTCACTAATTTTTGTTTGGGAATTAGGCTCTTTTTGATATTTGTATTTTGTCTTGTTTGTTTTAATGCAATCAAAATTAAATTGTGTATAAATCTCTATATAGATGCCTATAAATATAATTATATAAATAAATTGATGGATGTAGCAGTTACTACATGGTAGGAAATCATAATGAAGAAAAGAGAATTGAAACTTTCTGTTTTTTGCCACTTTTATTTGTAACTAATGTTACTGCAGTAACATTTTTTTCATTCTGAATAAAGGGTTATTTCTAATGAAATATTAGAATAAAAAAAGAACACATTTACACCAAAACATGTATATATTTCAATAATTTGTAGGCTTATAAACAGCTGAATAAAAATAGGTGAAACAAAAATGGAATATCACAATATTCATACCTCAGATATAAATATGTCTCATGCAATAAATACTTTACTGATGTTACAAAATTAGTCTTCTCCTGCTGGCATTGCATCTTCTAGTCTTCTAATGAATTTTACTCGAACTTCTGTGCTTTGATCCCCTTTTAGTTGATCCTTAAAATGTAATAAAATTTGTCAAACTAAAATAAATTTTTCATACTTTTAAAATTGTAAGAAATGAAGTTTTTTTACTGGACAAATAGCTTAGAAAAATCTCTACTGATTGTTCTTCTGATGAATTAGACTTCAACCTTAACTAAAGCACAGTAGAACTCAATATGAGAACAATCTACCTACTTGCACTATCCAACTTTGAACATCGAGCTGGACCATTTCTAATGCCCCTCTTATGGCCCCACAAATGATATTACAATATTTCAGCCCCTTGAGATCATCAGGTAGCTCAACTAATTCTGTTAGAGGATTGGAATCTAACATGAAGGAAAACTCATCTCCAGATGAACTCCAATTGGTTACATTTGGCTGTACTCCTAAATACATTTTGAATGCTGTCTGGATTTTATCTGCAGTTTCTTTCAAATCTAAGCATCTGCCAGATCCAGTTTTTGCCAGAAAGTCTTCTATGAGTCTGATACCCATATTATATCCTAGTCTTTCAAGTTGTTTACTGACATCATCAGTATTATCTAGATCCTTGATCATTTGAGCCACCAACGCTCCGTAGGTCAGTGTCACAAGCTCAGAGTTCTGCAAAAAAAATCAAGCCAGAATCAGGGGGGCCCTGAAAATTTAGGAAACCACTATAGCCAATATACACACCACTTTCTTAGTATCAAATCTTGTTGTGGACCGAGACATTTTTAAATATTCAATATGAAGAGTTGAAGGACGATCAATAATCCTACTATTTTATTTATTGTTGATACCAATAATCAATTCAAAAACTGAATAACTTCTTTTGACGCATAGACATTAATGTACATAACACAAACCACCTACTATATAACGTCTATGTTTTGACGTTAACTGTAAATTTCTTCTTCTCATTTGGATTTTTTGGGATCGACTCGTGAGTCATTATCCATGATCTTCAGAAATATATAATAATTTCCTTTCCTTCAGTTTTGACCAAGGGTCATCTGATTTGCTCTTGCCAAAGTTTGAATTATACAACTTATTTCTTCTATTAGGACTTTGTCAATTTTCATTGTTATTTTCATACTCTCTGAAGGATTCTGTTATTTTTTGGTTGTGCTTTTGGTAAAAACTCTTCTTATCGAGCATCGAATGAGCATTATCACAAATCCGATATGATACCTCGTATATAATAAATAGTAAAAGTTCCAGGTGCGAAATGATGATAATCACAGAAACATTTTTAGTATTATTTGTTTTATTTCGTTTTTTGTCTTTGTACTTTTAATTTCTTGAGAAAATTATATCGGAGTTTCATTCCATTTCGATATTGTTTTTATAGAGATTTATCAGCACTGTTATAGTTGAAGTCCGAAGTGCGCATATTTTCAAGGAGTTCAGAATATACATACCTACACGAAATTCAATGTGGTCAATCAGAAATTGTATGTTTTACTAATCTTATTTAGGTACAAGTACATAAGGAGTCATCCCTCAATCTATTTCGGAATACATGTAAAATGGGCGACGAGCAATGTACTTTTCGCATTCATAGTATTGTTGTTGTGTGTCAACTATCATAAAAGAGTATCTTGCAAATCACGGTCATGATGAAAATCATTTACAATTTCATCAAAGGAAATTGTTCGTTTTGTTTTGTTTTTTCACCATTCGTTTTTAAATTGTTACATTATTTTTGTTTTCTGTGCGGGGGGGGGTGAGTATAGCTCCAGCTTTATAATCTTGCCTTTCTCGGTCCTCTTCTTGAATGTCGGTTTGCTTTTCTTTGGAAACTACATCCCACAGTTCCTATTTTAATAAAAATAGATTGATTTTATGCTCACACAACTGAAAGTTGCTTTTTGTTTTATTGGGTGTCAAGGGTATCGACTACTTCATCATTAGGTACATGTTCTGGATAGTCAATGTTAATAACTTCCAGAGCCACAAGGAAGCAGCATGACTATTCGCAGTCTGGTGAATTCTCTTGAGAATAATATCTGGTTGAGATTGGGATCATATTCATGACCTTTCAAGCATGAATCAAGCGCACTACCGCTAAGCCAATTCACCGCTTGATAGTTGTTATTTGTTGTTGTTAGTGAATATTTCTTACCTTCCGCTATTATTGCTTCAGGCTTTTTGAATAACTTATATTGCTCAGTCTGAGCCAATAATCTATGTTCTTTAACTTGAAAAAAGATATCTCATGAGGCTCAACTTTTTATTCACTAACTTCTACAACTCTCGTATAAAAATTATAGATGATAACAATTTTATACAAATCAAGAAAACTGGTGATGGGAATTGTTTATATTACTATCCACAGGAAGAGTTATTCAAGTGGAAGAGTAGTGGAAGCTAAACTGCGCCAGTTATAAATAAAGATGATTTGTTATTGTCTTTGTACCTAAAAAGGGTTTGAGAATCGTGTTCCCTGAAAAGACGCAGTGAACCAAGAAGCACATCCTTCTTCATTTGACTGGCTGAGATTTCTTTCATTTTGTTTTGGCAGTGAAAGGCGTCATTCTTATACTTCATCTATTTTTCAATCTCTCTTAGATATTCGCTTCACCTAGAGCGAAAAACTCCATGACGAATATCGTTCTACATTGATGGTCGATGAGGACCACATCAGACTTTTCAGCTTGAATCTGTCTGAGGCTTTCAGTTCGGCACCTCTCGTAGCAAAAAGCAACGCCGGTGCATGTTTCAATAATAAAGTTAGGAATGACAAAGATGGTAAAATATACTTATACTCAGTAGAGTCACATTATGTAACGTCAGTGGGATGAGACCGCTTATGGTGTATACTTTCTACCTCTGTACCCATCACGCGGTTATGGTAGACTATGTGTCAGAAACACTATCCTGGCAGTCTATGATGAACCCCTTAGTTTTTACTCCAGCCCACTCGACCTGAGGAAAGCGATAGTCAAGTGCTTTGATAACCCAAGGTCTTCAATTTTATTGAAGACTCCTGAATTGTTCCTTTAGATGATTTGACTCCTTGCTTCGTCTTATATGGGTTGCATCAGAAATGAAGTGATCTCTGCAGCTTTGAAGTAGGTCTTTTACTGAACAAGTTCCTACTCCAGTGTCATCACCTTATTCAGACTGAATCAATCAGTCGTTGCAGAGACTTGGCCATGCAGTCAACGCGCAATTCACTGATGATGCATGCCGAGTACCAAGCAAAACGTTTGGTATTCAAGTTCCATTCGACCACGGCCTGCCAGATCGGATTTTGTTCTCTTTGGTCATGACTCTGGCCGCGATAGCATATGTTCTTATACAAACTTTGTTGTTTGTTATCTCACTTCGCGATTTTATTTCCACTACGCTGTTGCCACAAAGGAATTTTCAAACAAAACAAAAAGAAGAAGAAAAATGATAGGTTAATAGTTAATACATGAAACCTTACTTTGTATCTGATGATTGTTTACATGAACTATGTGAAAAGTCTTGATTCTTTGTGACTAATATGTGTAATCAGTGAACTTTCGCCCTAAGTCGAAACAAAACTGCATTGTTCAAGTATGGCTCCTGAAACATCGTTGGTAATGAGCTGGACGACAGAAGACACAAAAGTGTGTTTAAGAAAAGAAGGTTTTGATGAAAACTCGATAAAAATTCTTTGTGATGATAATAGATTGGATGGTAAATGTTTGCTTGTTTTAAACGAGAGTGATTTCACAACAGAACCTATCTGCAAACTCAATTTGAAAGACAGAAAATGTCTTTATATACTGTGCAAAATATTACAAAGAGAAAATCAGAATACTCTTGCAGAACTTGGAATCATAGACACTCAAAGTGCAAATTTATACACCTCGCATGCCCAATACAGCAAAGTGGAGAGTGAAATCTGTGAATCGGAAAGAATTTCGCCTCCTATTTCGGAAGATGGCAGACCGCGGTATCCTGCAGAAAAGAGGAAAGCATTTCTTAGTTTTTTATATGTTGTAGGAGTTACGTGGATAACAGCTTTTGTTATGGTCATTGTACACGATAGAGTACCAGATATGAAAAAGTATCCCCCACTGCCTGATATTTTTTTAGACAATGTACCACACATAGCATGGGCTTTTGATATGTGTGAAGTCACTGGTACTTTCATGTTTACAATGTGGCTAATAGTACTTCTCTTCCATAAACACAGGTGAGCATCTGAAAATAATTTGTTATATAACTATCATTATTTGTATAATCGAATTGAATGTTTTTCAGATTTATTCTACTCAGACGATTCTTTGCTCTCTCTGGTACTGTCTTTCTCTTACGATGTGTTACAATGCTCATTACATCACTAAGTGTTCCTGGCACTCATCTCCAGTGCCACCCTAGAAATTATCCTACGCAAGGAAACTCAGCTTTTGCTGATTTGGCAAAAAAGTTTTCGCAGGCTTATGTAATATGGAGAGGGGCTGGCATGTCCATTCAAGGCGTTCGCACTTGCGGAGATTACATGTTTAGCGGACATACAGTTGCCTTAACCATGTTCAATTTTTTCATCACAGAATGTAAGTATCACTAATTTCTGTTATGAATAGATATATGTAGAGAGAGAAAAGACTAGTGGCAGTTAATATATGGAAATAGTTTTGTTAACTTTATAAAAATGATATCAAATTGGAGGCAATTCTGACATTTTCTGCAATCCAATTCTTCTTTTTTTTGTATTATGTTACAAACAATCAAAAGGTAAAATCAACCCCACTAGCTTTTAATAAAAAACTTTTTCACTCCAGTATTTCATAAATAAAAATTGTCAGACTTGTCATCGAACATGATAACATGACTAAAAATTGAAAGAGGAAAATAAAGTCAAACAAAATTGAAATATAATTGATCCATGTCAACCCTATGGAACATATCAATGATTTTAATAAATTTGCTTTATTCTCCCAAGTGTTCACTTGTTGAAAAGTCGTTTATCTCATACCGCAAACAAAAAGTGATCAAAAAATGTCACAGAATAAATACAAGACAGTAGTATAAATGGCTAGGATAAAATTCATTTAGTGAATTTTGCGGATGAAAAAATTGGAATAAATTATCAAAAATGTATTCATTTAGAGTTACGAAAACCAATATAGACAATGGAATGAAGTGAACAATTTCCCTAATTTCCATCCTTTGATGCCATTCGGTATAATATTCTGGGGGGGTAGCATCCTTCAGAGAGTCAAGTAGGGGCAAGTTTAAAACAAATAATGTACCAACTATGACTGATATATACATATACATAACTTTGAAATGCATAAAATACATAAAATAGTTTTAATTTCATGATCATCATTGAACTGAATTTTTTTTTTATGTTTTTGGAAAAATATGAACATCAAGATCCAAATTACTAGAACTTTTTGTACCATAATCATGCAATTTACAATTTTTCAATAATTGAATAGTACTTTTCAGGATATTTTTAGACAATCTATATATGAATTTAGCTTTTTCAAAGAGAATCAAACAATTCAAAGTCATATTATTAGTCATTTTGTATAATTCCAAAGGTGGAGTATCTCATTGTTTACTAAATATTACCTTTATAGCTTTATTCATCAAAAGATAAATTATATTGTTTGCCTTTTAGTGCAGGATGACCAAATTATAATGGGATATCTTATTTGAGAGAGAATATGAGCCATATAAATTAGAATTTGTGTACGAGTATCTAAAAAATGTATTCTTCTGATTGCTTCCACCAGAGGTACAATCAATTCTTTAATTTCATTTACATATAAGACTTTCTAAATTCAAATCTTTATCAATTATTAGACCCATAGCTTGTCAAAACTAGAAAGAGACTTGAGAATTCCATTTCTGTCTCTCACACAGTCTCCTATCGATCACCCATCTTAGGGGAGGTCCTAAGCTGAGACTTTGAAGTCGTTTCCTAGATTTGACAAGCAGTAAATATTTATGTTTTTCAGCTTGGTTCCGTTTTATATTATTCATATTTTTTTGCTTGTGTCATTATTTATAATTATTTTTAGTGAATTTACATTTTTTTCTGAATAAAACAGTGCAAGATGATCTGCAAATGAAAACTGATCATCCATCAAACCTAGATTTTTATTATTATCAACATAGAGCAAACAGAAAATTGGGGCCGAAACCGAACCTTGTGGGACACCAAAAGTTGCAATTGTTTAAAAAAAATTACAATTAATCATCACTACATATTGATTTCTATTTTGAAATAATTGGTGAGACCTCTTATTCCCGAGTTATATGAAATATCTGGTAAAATTTTATGGTTATCTGAATAATTAAAAATATTACAATCCATAATATTGGATTGGAATACATAGATTTCATTAAGGATCTTATTTTCAGTAAAAAGATTTATTGAAGAATTCTAAGACATTGGAATTGCTATTTTTTATTTTATTGCTACTCAACTCAAATGTGAAAGATTTTAATTGTATGAATAATTTTATATTCGTTGAAGTACTACCTTTTGTTGACATTGTTTTCTTCAAACTGAATTACATTGATGACTGTGTCTGTTATTGTGTTTTTATATTTTTGAAAATTAAACCTGTTCTATTATATTCTATTAATTTCATTGTGTTCCTCTTTACTCATATAAATTTTGTCAACCAGATAAATTCTTTGGAAAATCAAGTGTATTAATTATTTGTAAAACACAAATTTCTGTTTCAGATACTCCTAGACATATCTATTACTTACATACGCTCTCTTGGATGATGAACATGTTCGGAATATTCTTCATTCTTGCAGCACATGAACACTACTCGATAGACGTCTTCGTAGCTTTCTACATCAGCAGTCGTTTGTTTCTCTACTATCATACCCTTTCCAACAATCAGGCGCTCATGCAGAGGGACTCGACTCGAACGAGAGTATGGTTTCCTCTGTTTTCTTACTTCGAGTCCAGCGTCGAAGGAATAGTACCCAACGAATACGAAACTCCAAGCGAGATTGCAGCCAGTGTATGCTCTTGTCTCAGAAGTTTAATGAATGATCTTCGTACATATCTGAATTTTGCAGCAAAGAGTAGTACTGCTACAAATCAGGTGATAGAATCTGTCAGTAGAACTATTGTGGAAAACTCAAAAAACAAGTAGTGTTCAGATATGTCTTGTTGAACTTCTGATGGTGTTATTCCAAGTACTGATTTTGTATGCTGTCTGTTGCTCAAAGTTTATATTTTCAAAAGTACTGGAAATTAAGTTGTTACCAGTTGTAGTTTGTTTTTTTCTAATGCATAACGACAGAGGCTGTAATCGTGAGTAACTTTCCTAATTTCTTTATATTTTTATGGGATTTCCAAGTTTCTTCTGCCATGAATTCATTATGGCAGATTGTAAACTGTACATCGCTTGGTGGGAAATGTTTCAATGATTGCTACTTATGTCATAGATCAAATACATTATCCAAGTCAGGACATCAAAAATATAGTGCTAGCTTGAAATATTTCTTCACAAATATCACTTGTTTGGGTGTCGATTATGTCTTTTCCTTTTGTGTATAATCAGACCTCTGTTTAAACTGAGTAATCTTAACAAAAAGAAGAAATGTTACAAATTCACAAAACTTTTTTTAATGTATTCAGAAATCAGTAGCACAACACTCATAATAAATTATCACATTTCAGTTTCACTTCTTGCTACCATTATTAGTATTATTCGAATATAAATCCAAAAGTGGCATTACCAAAGACTTATTGCTTCTCTTCCCTTTATTGTTGGCTTCCAAAAATGAACAATCTTTGTAAAACTTTTTGGATAGGGACCATATATATTTAATAGTTAATAGTAGTATTGTTGAAGGCAGTTTTCAATTATGTAAATAGGAAATAAATTATATATTTATTATGAGAATGAAATGTTATGAACACATTTTTAATTTATATTTGTAAATAATAATTTATTATACCAGTGGTTTATAGCAATTGTTTTATTCCAAAACCCAATGAAAAAAATAAGATAAAAATTACTATATGGGCTCAAGACGTTCGCTATTATTGAATTAAAAAACACTATATCACAGAAAGATAGAACTGCAACACTCTTCTCGACACACTTTTCGCCAATCAAGTTGGTGTCTTCAGGGGATGAGGAAAGCTGATTCCTAAATCTAAAATGGTCTCTATTTAGATATAACATGGTACATTTGGCGATACACATCAAATCAATGATTTCAGGTAGAAAATTTAGGGAAAACTTCTTGAAAAAGTTTCAATCAATTTTAACAGAGTGGTTCATGAAATGGAGTGCAATGACCTGTTTAAAATGGTACCTTTGTCACTGTTCATAGTTCTCATGCAACGCTTTGCCATTTCCAGTCTTTCAAAAGCATCCAAAAATCTAGTCATTCAACAATTCCAGACAGTTTTTCTTCATTCTATAGCCGTTCTCTAAGTAGTATTAAGCGGCCCTAGATTTTTCTGGTGTTCAAAATTGAATATATGCTACATGTTCTTTGTATACAGTTTCAATGGCTCGCCTAATTTGACCGATATATTTTTTGTCGCAGTCCTCCAGCTTATTTTATATATCCCCGAATTTTCATTTTTTTAAAACTGAATCAGAACCACATGGCTCACAGTAAACCAAATTTAAAAAGCAATCATATATTTCAATGGAAGTTGTGTTATGTTTTATTACATTAATCATCTTATTATCGGAATAAGCCTTGGGAATGACGAAATGGGCATTAATTTGCTCAGCAACTTCTCTAATAGTGATTCGACGATTGTCCATAACAATTCTCTTCACTTTCTCAACATTTTCATCAGTTATTGATGTGCTGGGGCATTCAGAGCGAGCGTCGTCATTCACATCTTCTGGACCTTCTGTCACAAGCTTGTACCACTTGTAAACATTTTTCTGACTCAGGGCACAATCACCGTATGTCACTGTTAACAATTCAAGTGTTTTTGAGCACCTAATTAAATTTTTTACACAAAATTTGATGCAAATTCTTTGATTCACAAACACTTCTAATTTCCACCAGCAAACTAAACATGCTCAACTGTTGAAACTGTAAACATATACTCGAGACGAATGTACCAACATAAAAAATTAACAAACTCGTTGACTAAATGTATGTAGCTTGCGAAATGTGAACATTCACCTTATTTTTTGAATAGACCCCATCTATTCTTTATTATTATTATTATATTGTTGTGATCCGTTATCTACCTTTTGAAGAAATTTTCTATAGTGGCGATTTATTTTCCCAAGAAATATAATATTTAC
Source organism: Leptinotarsa decemlineata (assembly GCF_025532065.1). Classification (NCBI taxonomy): domain Eukaryota; kingdom Metazoa; phylum Arthropoda; class Insecta; order Coleoptera; family Chrysomelidae; genus Leptinotarsa; species Leptinotarsa decemlineata. The sequence continues at coordinate 9,603,367 of NW_027412537.1, read as the reverse complement.
AGCAGGAAAAAAAACAAAACATAACTAAATACGAACAAATCACAAAATTTTGTATATTTCTTCATGAATACATACAAAAATATCATTAAACAAATCTAAAATTTGTTTGTATCTTATTCGACAATCTGAATAATTTCCAATTATTTTAGTTGGCACATCATTTTCATATCTCAACATGTTATTACTTCACCTAAAGGAAAATAAATGACAGCATTTTTTAACAAATAAGGTGTATTCAAATCGAATTTACATAAAAATAAACATAACATTTAACTTTGAAATATAACATTTTTACTATAAAACTAATATGTAAGTACCCTCTATGAAACATTTCATGTTCAATATACCTTAAAATTATCACATTCATAATTAAGGCACTACAAAAATTATACTAAAATATACATTTTACACAGAACATAAATTCATTAAAAAGTAATTGTACTTCATTAGTCATTTTAGTATCAATTTCTTACAAAACAAACAAATTTAGGTAATCAGACGAAGAATCATTATGAAATATATATAATTTTTGACTTAATTGAATAATTTGGAAGTGTTTAGAACTACTATTGCCTTTTGTGATATTCAAGGTTAATAAAAACGAAAAATTCGAAACAAAATCATTCTAGAGAGATGTGAACAGATGTATAAAATTACCAGAAAGAATTTCTGATGTAGAGTTGAATTCATTTTAGAGTTATATAAATTGTAACTTGGAAAATTCATCACTGGTAGTTCCTTAACGATTTTCTGGGATCCTCATTACATTCTTGTTATTTTGGTAACTTACCACCTACCTAAAATGATTGTCTCAAACATCAGGTGTCAGTTGATGCATATGAAGTTGCTATTCTCTACAAAATTGAACAAAGTATTTCGCAATAATAAAAAACATTGACCTCAGATCTATCAAAATTGTTACGATTATTAAGACTTCCTCTAATACCAATTACTCTGTTCATCCCAATATTCACAAAACAGTTATTTGTTACATGAATATTTTTAGCTTAATTTAAAACAAATTACACAGAACACATACATACACATGAGTGGTTTTCAAAGAATTCATTCTCAATTGCTTTTTTTTCTAATTTGGGATAAAACTTATCCCTGCTCAACTCATCGATATAAAATTGTTTCATTATATTTTAGCTACTCTTCTTTAGATACCTATATTTTGAAAAGTTTGTATTTATATCCCTAGTAGAACTAGTACATGTACATATTTATTCTCATTTGAATCAGCTCAAAAGCTATTAATTTGTTTTTTCTATTTTTCTTTCATCTCAAATACTGAACAAAAGTCATTTTTGCAGAGTTTTTCAACAAGCTTTTCTGGGAAATTTCACCTTCCACAATATGATAAAAATTAAAAGTGTAATGGAGAACTTTATAGAGGTGTAGAAAGGGCAAATTTTTTAGTTCACTATGATAAGTCTGTAACTGTGAAAAATACTTCGACTTTATGCAGTAACTCGTAGGGGGTAAACAAAAAAGGGTGCCCTTTCTATACGTATATAAAATTCTCCATTACAATTTTTATATTTTAAATTGTGGAAAATCCCCAGAAAAGTTGATAAAAATTTCATTATTTCATCACTCTTTTTACATTATAATTGTCAGTTCATAATTTCCATACATATTTTAATTTTTTTTAATTGAAAACTTCATTAATGATCAAGCCATAGCCTTCACCGGACTTAATAAATACGAAGTGAAAATCTTCACTCATCAACGAATACTTAATTGATTGATAATGAAACAATTTGACAACCAAGAACTTTTTAATATAGTTTATGATTTTCACTACGGAATATTTACAAAACTATGATATGTGTTTTGGTATACAATAGATTCATCAAACAGGACTGATACACAATAACAGCTGTTATTACATATCTGCTATACAATAGCAGCTGCTATCTTATAGCAGTCCTGTTTGAGGAAGCTATTGTATAGCAGCAACATGTGTGAGAGTAAGAGTACGGCTCTGCCGAACTCTAAAAACCATATTCGGTACCCAGCGGGGTAGGCACAAAGTATGTGCTCTGCTGTTCCATCATTTTCCAAACAGAGGCGACACACACTGTCTTCCAACAGTCCGAGTCTCTGCATGTGATGATTCAAATGACAGTGACCTGTAAGAAGGCCTGTTAGACATCGTAGTTCATCCCTACTGTAGTCCAACAACTATTTGGTATCAAGCTTCAAGGGTGAATAAATGCCTGGGAGTGAGCCAATCCTGAAAGATTCTGCCAGAAGTCCATAAATATTCTTGACATCCAGGTGTTGTTTGGCAAGGCCTAAAGCGATGCAAATGACAGGTTCTGGTCCAAAGAAGCTGCTTGCAAAACCCTCCTTTGCAAGGGAGTCAGAAGCCTCATGCTACCAATTTAGACGTTGCTCAGTAGGAGCCAAGAGCTTCCAACGTCGCTTGACTTGTGTATGAGGTTGGATTCTTCCAATTTTTCCACACACAATTGAATAGCGTAAATTTCCGCTTGAAATACAGTCGCATAGATTCCTAGACAGGTTGATATCTCTGTCCTGGGTCTGCGACTGAAAACACCTGCACCAAAACCGGAAGGTGTTTTTAATCCATCCTCCCAGAAGATCCAGTCCTCTCCACCTGGGAACAGTACTTTATAAGGCAATTTGTAGTTGTTGAAATTCTTCATTTGGGTTTGATGAAAGTTAAATCAGGATGTTCAGTTTTGTTGAAAGTTTTGTTTCTTCTGAGAATTTTCTGCTGGAATAGAAATACTCAACAACCTGCAAGTGAACACGTTAGTACGCCGATGAATGTGAATAAATTTCTGACTGATTATACCTAGGCCACCAAAAAATAAATATCAATGAATGTTTATATCTCTGAGAAAGTAGCAAAAATATCCCCTTCAACATTATCCTTGGACTCTCAAGTAAATAAAAACATATTTATATCAATGAATGTTTATATCTCTGAGAAAGTAGCAAAAATATCCCCTTCAACATTATCCTTGGACTCTCAAGTAAATGAAAACATCACATATCATCCACTGACACACACATTTTCTTTTTATCACAATTATGCCATCAAGTTCTGAAGGTGAGTTGCAATTGTGACGAAGTGAAATGGTAAGACAGAAATTATGAACGTATTTCTCATTTATATTCAAAACTCACAGTGTGCAGTAATTTCAGCAAGTCATTTTGTTTTTACTGATGACTCATTAATTTTGTATCTTGGACAAAAATAACCATTGAAATTTTGATTTCCACTATAAAAGGTTTACCAAACCGGGACAAGTGTTTCGCTTGACAATAACTTCCTCAAGCAAGATTTGTTTAAAGAAGCTATTGTATAGCAAAACATGTGTCGCAGTTTTGTAAACCTTTTATAGTGAACATCAAAATACATTTTATAACAAGTTTTAAATAGATTTTCAAGTATAGGCCAATTTCACTCAATTATTAAAAGAAATTATTGGAAAATCATTGGAAAACTAGCTGAAAATTTACAAATCAACACTCAATAAAGATTGGTGAATATTGATATAACTGCGATATTTTTCTTAGTTCCTTTCTGACTACGAAGCTCGCCATGGCTAATCTGTATAATTTTCCTCTTACCAAAAACCTTATGACAGTAATTCCCAAATATACAAGCGAGATATATCCATAAACTCACACCTAACGTAGTCTGTAATCGCATCAGTATTAGTAAAGTTTTAAACAACATTCTTGCATTGAACTGTGCTATGACATTTTCTTTAAGAATGTAACGTACAAAAATAAAATATAAAAGTTTCGATTATAAAATTGGCAAACCTAACAGATTAAAATAATAAAATTTGCACTCAGTATCACTTTTCTCACAGGAAGTTCATGAGCAAGATGTATTAGTCGGTAGTACCTAAATCCTAAAACTAGTTTTTCTGACTCTGATTAGACTGAATTACGATTTGTCGGGCTTCTTCTGGTAATTTCTCGGGTTCGGATAAAATTTCCGTTTTCGTGCATAGATACCTCAAGGAATTGAGGACAACTGAAAAAATGTATTATTTAATTAACATAATGTTTTTCCCAAAATCGTATGCTAATTGATAACTTACCAGGTCTGAGATCTCCAAGAGTACAATGCTGCTCCACCCAAAGCATTGTGGAAGAATATAAATCATCCAAACTGGAACTAGATACGAAACTACTGAACGAATTCAACAATGGCTTGAACATCAGGCTGAACTGTGTAATTATTAAAGAAAATAGGTATGTGACTAAAATTAATATCTATAATTCATAAAAAAAAATTTACTGAGCTAGTAGGAAGCTAAAAAGGCTTGTGGAACACTTCCCCCAAAAAAACCAATCCAATATTTTTCAACGATAAATAAGCAACACCCAAAGGTTGATTATCTACCTGTGCCGATCCTGAACCTTTCTCATGTCAATAAAGTTAACTTCGAAGCTGTGTCAAAGATATTTGCATATTTGCAGCGGCACACTGTATCCTGCATAAACAAACCTCAAACGCACCGCCCATGAATGAATAATCCATCAACCCGAAATTATAAATGTAGTTGCAAGGGAGCCAAGCCTCCGACCGTTTAAAAAAACAAGCTTCGCGAGGCCGATCCAACCAGCGACATATGTCCCGATTTGTACTTTTAGTTTCAGAGATTATAGCGTTAGAGGAGGCTAGCCTCCAGTTGGTCTCCGTTAGTGTACGGCTGGGATTGAAAAATATTTCGGTAAATCGTTTTACTGTTTCTTGATAATATTTGTTATTTGTGTATAAAACAGGCAGTATTGTATTGTAGCAGTGCTTTTTGGTAATATTTTTAATGTGTTTCTAAAATGTTTTCTTTCAATTTCAAGGTGTTTTCAGGTTTTCACTTTTCGGTAAGTTTTTTTTTTCATTTATTATGGATAAGTTGGACGAAATGAAAAAATCTGACGATATAGTCGATTGGTTGCTGACAAATAATTTTAAGTCTTTATCTTATGATAATAAATCTTACATTTTTAAAACTCTGGGAAGGCCTCAACAAAATTTGATTTCAATTAAAGCGTCAGATAATCGACAAAATCGAGGATTTAATATTAGTTGGTACGATAAATGCGATTGGTTAACCGGCTTTATTAAACTAGAAAAACTTTTTTGTTGGCCCTGTGTTTTATTTTCCGTTCAAACCGAATACCAAACGTGGTCTGAAATAGGATACTCCGATTCAAAAAATTCACTTTGTTCTACAGAAAGACATTTTAAATTTAAGAAGCATATATTTTCGTCTTGTAAATTAAAATTGTTTAGCAAACAAAATATAGAAACAGCTTTAGATACAGCTCAAAAAGAGGCCATGATTTTTTTTTTAATAATCAGGTTAGGGAAAATCGGTCGAATATAAAAAGACTTATCGATATTATGATTTATTTGGGTTCCCCAGAATTAGCTTTTCGCGGACACGATGAAACCGAAGATTCGATTAATCGCCTCAATTACAGGGAACTTTTAATGTTATGGGGAAAATATGATTCCCAATTTAGCACTTTTTTAAACAATAGCGTTCATTTGGGCACCTCAAAAACCATCCAAAATGAGCTTATAGACAGTGTAGCATATATTATTAAGAAAAATATAAGCGAGGATATTGAAAGTGTTTCTTTTTAGGTCAGTCGGTAGCCAAGCGGTTCGGCGTGGGTGCTTTGTTCACTCACTCGAATTGACTGCCGTGTTGGTCGGTGGTTCAAGCCCTAGTCTGAACGATCGATCTTCACTTGCTATCGTCCAACCCGTGTTAGGAATCACACGTTAAAAGGTAAGACCTCGTTAATCCTTAGCTCGCACAAGTTTCGACTTCTGAGGGTTGTCGTTCGTAGGGGTGCGACAGCTGGTTAACGGAAAAACAGATTTTAAACAGATTTTTTGAACAGATTTTTTTTGCATGGGAAATTGATGAAACTACCTATATTACCTGAACACCACAACTTTCAATCATTTTTAGATATGTCAAAGATGACCATAATTAAGTACTTGTGCTTATAAAATATTTGTAGCAATTTCTAACAAAACTGTTATATTAGAAAAGAACAGTATTAATATTTATTGACTGAGAAGAGTTCATTTGTATTAAATAACTCAAAGACAACCCTTTTTCCTTGTCTTTGTTTTTTTAATGGTCAGTTTTATACGTATAACTTTCGGCAATACACAATTTTTGTTTGCATTTATGCAAATATTACGTATTTTGCTATAAATAAGTGCGGTACCCCAAAAAATTTTCGCGCCTCCGGCGGGCTTTTCTGTTTGTATTTAGTCTTTATGACTTTAGCCTTTCCTGTTCTCCAATGCACGAGCCGTCACTGGATATTTGACAGTTATCTCCAGCTGTGAAATTATTTTTGTTCCATTTTCCTACTGAATATCAATATCTATAAAAGGATACAATCCAAAATTTCCAGTTGTCCATAGTTCGATTTCTCACATACTCATCAAACATTTCCTGCATTTTGCTGTCCCTGTTCCTGGAAACTGGAGCGCCCGTAGCTGGTAACAAGGATTGACAATTACTGAAAAGAGAAAAACTCCCAATGCTCTACTAACGACAACCAAAGTGAAGTCATTACCTTATAGATGTATTCAGAGTTTCTATCTGCTGACGCAACGAATCCATTTCTTCTTTGAGCTGATTCCTTTCAGCCCTCAGCTGTATTATATAATCTGCCCCTTTTTGGAGCAAAGCTGCCTTACTCGACTGTAAGGAATTGTTTTATTAGCTGGAAGTAAATGTCTATAATATTTTAAAAATTTAACATTCAAATAATACAGTAGGAACGTTAAGATAATGCATGTGTCATCAACAAATTTCTCAATAAAACACATAATGTGAGAAAGGATAGCTCTGATAGTCAAAAATTACTGAAATAATGCTAACATCTCTCATATGGAATGTCCACCGCACAGACCAGATCTGAATCCTACCGAACACTTCTGGGATATGCTCGAGATACGAATTCGAGGTCTGGTACCTGCACCTGGAACTTTAATAAAAGCATTTTAGTGGAAAGCATGCCAAAAAGAGTGAATTCTGTCATCCAAACTAAAGGTAGTAATAACCAGTATTAAAATCAGTTTCCTAATTTATCATTATGTTTGATTTCATGTGTCAAATTAAATTGCTGAGTGTAAATTATTAGTGTTTTCTTCAAAAATGTGTATCTTTAATAAAAATTAAGATATCGAAATAAACCAAAAAACAAAGTGTCAAGAAAAGAGGATTCGACTTTGACATACTTTCAAAATTCCTTACCCTATCGAATGATTTGACAGAGTGTTGCAAATTCCAGGTAAAGAAACAATATTTTTCATTTTACTTAGTTCGGCAGAACTCTTACCATTTGACCTGAAAGACCACTCACCATACAAACTAATTGGCTTCGTTAAGAAGCTGGGTTTATTTAGCCGAGTGTGAATAGGTGTGAGCCACAATAAACCCATGCGGGTTGCGGTGAAGGGTCGAATAGACCCGCTCACTTTAGACCTAACCTAACCTAATATTTTTACATTCACCTTATTTTTTCAACAGACCTCATATGAAAAACTAGATGAAAACTGTACTATGAAGAGCATTATTTGCTAATAAAGAGTAATAATATAAAATCAGAAACACTTTAAAACCCAGCTGTCGTACATAGAACAATCCTGCTGTCTATGGGATGGACATAAAACATTGAACTCAAACCTTGTAGCTTCTAATGACAAGACAATATCTGGATGAAAATAAGTCTTTTGAAAAAACTTTCCTTTGACAAACTTTCAAGAGTACGAATAGACCATCCTTTCACACAAATCTCAACTCCTTACTTCACTTACCTTAGCGTTAGGGTTCTGATTGAGCTGTGGAATAAGAGAGTGTAGCGTATCGAAACCGTTTTTGATATTGAACCTCCTCTTCTGTTCTGCATGTATATGCACCACCCGCCTATCGCGTTGAGAAGAAGATTCGGCACAAGGAGAGCCTACCGAACTTTGTGATGATGTAGGTGAATGGATGTTCTGAGAAAGAGGATCCGTGATAGGGCTGCTCGAGTTGCTGTACGATGTCAGATGAATCTGCAAGGAATGAATAGGCCACATGTAAAGATTTTATTTCTGGGGAAAAATAAACTCTTTATACTTAATTACCTTATATATACAAAATAGTTTTCAAAGACATCTTTAAAAAGTGATAGAAAAAGTAGAAATTTACATACAATCACAAATGTATTCTACTGTGGAGACGTAACAAGTCTCTAAAGAACTATGGTGCTGGCATGTTGCCAAGTGTGAAAAGTGCTTTGCACTTTTTAGATATTTGTATCCACATTAGATCGAAAGTAAGTGCAGCATTGAGAGTTTATGGCTTCATAGTTCGCAATTGTAGATCTTTTTCAAACATATCTGCACTATTTACTCTTTATGTAGCCTACGTAAGGTCAAAATTAGAATATGGCTCTGTTCTATGGTCTCCATTCTACAACTGCTATAATACATCAATTGAAAAAGTATAACGTCGTTTTCTGAAATTTATTTAATTCAAATCTTATGGTATCTATCCCGATAGAGGTATTCCATATGAATCTCTTACCGTAACATTCAATATTGGAAGTCTTGAATTATACAGAAAACTTTGTGGAATAATTTTCGTGTATAAATTACTGCACAACAATGTGGATGCTACGGATGTGTTATCTCTTATAAATTTCTGTGTGCCTCATTTTAGAACTAGAAGAACAAAAACTTTTTACAGCCGACTGGCCAGAACCAATTTGTACCTCAAATCATCTATCTTTAGCATTTGCAATAATTTCAATTTAATTTCGAATTTCTGTGATATCAATTTTGATTCCCTAGAATATATTGTTGACACTGTATCTCAGTATTTCATGGAGAATTTTTAATTTTCTGATATAGTTTTTCTTTTGTAATTTCATTTCATTATATTATAATTTTGGTATTCATTTTCTCAAATTGTAACTTTGTAATCATGAGGACCTATATTAATTTTTCAACATACTTAGTTAACCCTGTAAATGATTTTTAACTGTTGGGTAATAAAGGCTATTATTATTATTATAATGATAATAATCTTTATTTCTCTTCAATGACAACGAGTGTTGTTGAACTTGTTTGGAAAAAACAGTCGAATACATCGTTGTAATGAATAGAAAAACTTTACAGGCATCTGAGCAAAAATAATGTGACATGCAAGAAACCTATTTTCAACTGAATCTGGCAGTTTCATTGTCGAATTCTTGTACTTACCGAATCTGGGGTGGAAGACTGAGGTGAGTGGATACTAACATGAGCAGGAATTATTAGTGCCGAGGCAGACGATTGAGACAATACAGGAACGGTATTCGGTTCCGTCTTGATTTGCACCTTATTCGAGTCTTGCGTACTTTGTCCTAAACCGCGACTTTGAGCATACAGAGTGGCGGTAGTGGTGTCTGTTAGTAACTGCGTTAGCATGAGACTGTTTTGGGGGGTTATTAACGAAGGATCACTAACGGCTGATATGAGAGGCGGTCTTTTAATCGGTTCCCTCGTGTTCGATCTGGATCTCCCCCTGCCTCGTGGGGCGCCTCTACGTCGAGGTTCGGGTTTGACATCATTTTGCTAAAACAAAAGTCGAGTCAATTCTATTCAATTCAACCGTCATGGTTTCAACACCCAAAGTGGTTAGTATGCAAAATTAGAATCTGATGAAGTTACTTTCCTCACAAATTAGAACTGTGCAAAAGCTATTTTGGACGCAAGTTTAGACAACTCATGCGATGACTGTAACTAATTTTTAACGAAATTACTATGAAATACTAGAAAATAAATATTTTGAAATAAAATTTCAAAATATTCATCTCTCCCAACTACCTATACTGTGGGTTCTGTTAAATGCCTGTCGGAAAACAACTACTTCTCCGGCTAATACCACGCTGGATATTGATTTATATCCGACAGACATTTATGCGAGATAAAACCATCTCAGAAGATTGTATCGAAGAGAGATGCATACGTACTAGAAAATAAATATTTCGAAATAAAATTTTGAAATATTCATCTCTCCCAACTACCTACACCGTATGTTCTGGTAAATACCTGCCGAAAACAACTACTTTCCCGGAATTGTTACGTGAAGTTATCACCCTATTGTATTGTAAGATCCATTTATTTTTTATTCAGTAGACAAACCTAATATACAAAAAAATTACAAATTTATAAATATTTTACATTATCATGTAAATAAAATCAACATTCTAAAGTACATTTGAAGGAAAACAAAATATATATACATATCTATAGTTTGTTAGGTTAGATCACATTAAAAAAACACCAAAGAAAAAAATACCAAATATCATAATGAACTGTCACTAATATACTTCTTTAAACCAGTTTAAGTCATCATTTAGATTCTTTTACAAATTGTGGTTGTTTATTAAATGTGTTTAAGCCTTTATAAAATATACCATTCATTCTAAATTTAGTATTAGTATTATTAATGTAAAAATTGTTATTTCTTCTCGTATCGTAATCATGAACTTCATTATTTCTCAATAAGCAATTGGGTAGCAATCCTTTATGCAGCTTAAATATAAAGCTCGTAGTCATAAACAATTTATGTTCTTCAACTGAAAACCAGTTTTAATTGCTGTGTGACAACTACAACCCAATATTAATTGCATACCTTGATTTTGAAACTTTTACAATTGCCCTATTTTATTTTTACACAATTTCAATGTCAACATTATTAATTTTCATAACAGCATTTGTCCAAACAATTTGATCATACTTATAAGATGATGTCAAAATCATACTTTTTCTTTTACTGACATTTAGTTTGAGTTTGTTGTTAAATAAGTTGTTAAGTTTATTGTTGAAAAAATTAGTTTCAATGCTATTCAAGGCCTATTCATTTCAACAATTGCCTGATCCAAATTTTCATGTTTATAATAAACCAATCTATCACCTGCAAAAAGATGTATACAGTGTGATCCAGAAATGTAGTTAATATCATTTAGATAAATAATGAAAAGCAATGGATCTAACACACTACCATGGGGTATGTCACTCTCAATTATAAGTTCATCTGACAATTGTTGTTCAAATGTAGTTTATTGTCTTCTGTTAAATAAGTAACTTTAAATCCCATAAAAAAATCCCTGGTATCCCATAATACTAAAATTTTCAAGTAGAATATTTTCGATCCATTGTTTCAAATGCTCTTTCAAGGATGATAAATGTCGCAACAATATAATGACTTCTTTCAATTATATTTTTCCATTGTTATATCGGTCAAAAGGATTAGTAGAAAATAAATAAACAACAAAATAGCAAAGGAAAATGAAACAAAAGCATGCGTTTGAGTTAAGGTTACAACAAAAATCAGAAGCGGGACGATTCCATCGAAAGAAATATTAATTGAGAACCAAAGACTTACAGCTGAAGGAACACTACTATACTGAGAGAAGGAAGGATAAGATTGCATCATTTGTTGGTGTACCTGCGATGTTGTGAACTTTACGGTCGGAGTGGTCACCATGGAGAACTTATAACTTTGCTTCTGATCAGGTTGCTGAAGAGTCACCAACTTGTAATGCTGAATATCTTGCACTTGATGTTGTAGTTCCTGTACCTGCTGCTGCTGGCTCGCCTGAGATTGGTTTGCATGTGATGTATCTGTTATTTTTAGTAAATAAAAATCGTGCTTCATATTTACACTCAATAAATGAATATAAAATGTGAGGTGACAAATGAAATTAAAAAAAAGATCAAACAAACATTTTAGATTACTCACGGATCATTTAACAGTCTATTATAATATTTTTGGATAGTAACATTCATTATGTAAAACAACACTTTGAATTTTTAACTTAAATTGTCATTTAAAAATGAATCACGCCTCAAAAGCAATATTAATGATATTTGAAAAGTGGATAATGAATGTACATTCTAGATATATCAGAAAACTGATTTGACCGACTGATATAACTCACTGAGTTTCAATATGCAAAAAATAACTGACTTTGAAATGTACATAACGATGTTGTTAGGCAACTTGAAATTCAATAATAAGTTCGAACAATTTTCATGCACTTCTATCTTTCGACGGTCTAGTATCGTTAATGAGACTGATATGAGTTTTGTTTTCATTTACAGATAAGTAATACCACGATTCTCGCTTAATTATCAATTCATCGTTTATTTGTAGGATCACACAAAAAAACATAAACTGTGAGTTTATCGAGAGTCTTTAAGTCTCTTATTCAGTTTTCATTATCAGTTAGTTTTAGGGATTTCTAACAATAACAACCATTTCAATCACCCGTGATGAAACTGTGATATGCTCGGAGGACAAATAAATTCATTTGATTTTCTGACTTTTGATAAATTATAAGTGACAACAGTTTGGATATAAAGAGTGACCACATAGAGAATCTGAAAAAGGTTGAAGAATAGGGCAGAATAAACGACTTCAGTATAATTCTTCAATCCAAAAATGCCCCGTCACATAAACTGTGTGGTGTTTTTCTAAATAATCCACGAGGATTTCACAACAACTCTCTACGATAAACGCCGACCAGAATGCTGTGAGGATAACGGTATTTACTTTGAGAACTAATTCCTAACTCTAAAACGCCACTGAAGATGACTGCCGCAGTTTCAGTCGATACGTTTAGAGATTATAACCAAAGTAGACCACTGCAAAAAACCCGGAAACCAACTAAAACTTTGACGCCAGCAGTGAAAGCCTACATTCCTACATATCCAACACAGTACACTTTCACTTTCCGATACACATCAATGTTTTCAGGTAGAGTTTTTTTCATGACAGTTCCCGCTAATTCTTATAGAGTGTTTCATAGAAACAAAAACAATTGTCTGTTTGGAATGAGACCTTCGCCACTGTTCATAGTTCTCATACTAGATTTTTCTAGTCTTAGAAATCGAATATGTGCAACTTCTTTGAAACAAGTTTCAATGATTCGCTTAGTCTGACCAATATATTTTTTATCTCAGTCCTCACAGCTTATTTCATACAACCCCGACTTTTCGTTTTCAAACATTTCGTCTTTCGTTTACCGAACATTTGTTGAAGAAGATTTGAAAGTTACTTTCACTAACAACTTTTTAAAAATCCGTTACTGTATCTTGGTTCATACAGAATGACAATAAACTTTGAATCAATATTTTCTATTCATCTCCAGACACCAAATCCTGTGAGCACTGACGGATGTCAGGATTCCTTATTTGTGTCACTCAATTTACATCGAAACTACCAATCGCAGCTCCAACACCAGTATACAAGAACACAAAAGTAGTTGCCGCCTCGTGCAATCAAGCACGACTTCATAAGGAGGCCACTAAGATTTATAAGCATCCCAACAATTTCAACAGAAAAGAAGAAGGTATACGGATCAACAACATGTGGTATCATGTACCCAAGAAGGCCAGAAAGTGACTAGAATACATCTCCAATCAACATTCCACCAGTAGCATATCTGTCAACAACGTGAACCAATCAAAACGACCCAGCAAAAGTAGGAACCAATCAGGAGTGAGCATGTGCATTATCACCCCCCATCATTATATGAAATTAAAAATACGAGTGAACACATAGCTCGCTAGTCAGTCGTTGCTTCCCAACAATTTCAACAGAAAAGAAGGTATACGGATCAACAACATTTGATATTCTGTACCCAAGAAGGCCAGAAAGTGACTAGAATACATCTCCAATCAACATCCCACCAGTAGCATATCTGTCAACAACGTGAACCAATCAGAACGACCCAGCAAAAGTACAGACCAATCAGGAGTGAGCATGTGTATCATCACCCCCCACCATTATATGAAATTATAAATACGAGTGAATACATAGCTCGCCAGTCAGTCATTGCTTTGAGATTGGACCTTGGCCTTCGCAGCCAACGCACATACCACTGATGACTGTCGCAATAGCAGAAGAAACGTTTGGTACTTCAGGTTCCATTAATCCACAGTCTATCAGCTCGGATTTTTGTTTTCTTTAATCTTGACTTCGGCAGTGAAACCTTGTGTTCTTATATTAACCAAAAGTTTGTTCAAAAGGACACAAGTTCAAAAAAGAAAAATTCGATGCTTGGAAAATTTGCATTAACGCAACCTATAGAATCTGCGTAGACTAGAATAGACAATTTGCTCATTGAATATCCTGCCTGAATTACATTAAATAAATTCCAAGAACCTTTATATTAATCAGCTGTTTCCATGAAAGCGAAGCTTTGCTATTTGCCGACGATTGAAAATGTTTCAAAATGATTAAAAATGAAGCTGATACATTGTGTCTACAAAACGATATAGATTGCCTATCCAAATGGTGTTCGCAAAATGGTATGTGTTTGAATGCATCCAAATGCCAAATTCTTCGCTTTCATCGAACACATCACCCAATCATTTTTGAATATAGTATAAATAATCGGACCTTACATTCTGCTACTGAAACCAAAGATCTAGGTATGCTCCTAGACTCCATACTTAGCTATAAATCACACATTTCCGCTGTAATTCAAAAATTTATGAAGATGCTTGGCTTTATAAAGAGAACCACTCGTGATTTCACCAACATCACTGCTATTAAATCTCTTTATTTTTCCCTGGTTAGATCTCATCTCGATTATTGTTCCACAGTTTTGTCCCCTCACTAAGTTACACAAAAAAAAAATGAAACTCGAGGCCGTACAGTACAATTTCCTTCAAGATGCGTGTATACTATGACTATACTGCATTGGAATGCATTTTGAATATACCTTCTCTTGAGTCTCGCAGAAAACATAGAGATTTAATACTTCTATTCAAAATTATCAACGGACTGAGTATCAGTCCCAAGCTTCTCTCCAAAATATCTTTACATGTGTCCAATCGTTCAACTAGACAGGTGTAAACGTTTTACGTTTCTTTTCAAAGATTTAATTATTCATATAACGGCTTTATTCCCAGAACTTTTAGATTGGCTAACTCTTTAAACAACCTTTAAATCTTTAATATATCAGTATCCCGCTTTGAAAACCATATTCTTCACTTAACCACCTAATACTCTCTACTTGTGTTGTTGTATTGTGTCTAGTGTTACTTGCCTGTAAGAATTATATTAGTTCATTTTGTTATACATCTTAATTTTTTTCTCGATAATTTATTTGCTATCTTACTTTGGAATTGTATTATTGTTATAACTTACTTTTAATCCACTGCATTGTATCAAGTACTACGTAGCACTGTACTACTTATATCCGAATTGGGCTTGCCCGTGTATATATAAATAAATAAATTAATAAATAAATACGGGTATCTTTGAAAGGCAGAATTGTAACACTATCTGAAAATTGTTCGAAGCTAATGTGGCATTAAATTATTGTTTACATCAGATATTTAGAAAAAAGAATCAGAAATAAGAATATTGGTATTCAATTTACTTTTATGTTTTCACAAGCTCCTTTTTATGTATAGATTTTTATCCAATAGACTTATTACTTATATAAGGTCTTCCAATAGGGACTTCGAAACTTTGACAAATGATAACGGCCATCCTGTTGAAGATACATCTGCCAAATTATTTGTCATTTATCCAGTATGTTTTACCCAAACTACCATGGACGGATATAGCATTCAACAATCTGTTCAAATAATGAAATTGTTTTATTAAAATAGGTGTTCTGTTTGGGCAACATACCGTGTGCTTCGCCTATTTTACAGTCGCCATAATCTATTTATTTATATATACACGGGCAAGCCCAATTCAGATATTATAAGTAGTACAGAGCTATGTAGTACTTGAGGCAATACAGTGGAATAAAAGTAAATTTTAAGAATAATACATAACAATCTCTAACCATATAACTGATCATAAAATCCTATATATACAACTTGAAACTAACGTCAAATCTCCACAGACTAATAGAAAGGTATAACACAAACGTTCTGTACTAAATCAAAATAACTTCAAACAAAAATTCCAACAGCTGATAAATAGCTACGATATAAATAGCTTTGAAAAACTATCAACAGCCATACAGGTTTGTAATAAAGAATCAACAACTATATAAAGATATAAAATATAAAGGTAAGGATTGGATTACAAGGGAATTTCTAGAATTAATAAAGAAACGTAATAAATTATATTCAGAAAAAATAAAACATCCTTTTAATCAGGATATAATACTCAGGGATTTCCGAATACAGAAAAATATTGTAGAGAAAAAACGCAAAAAACTGAAACAGGAATACTTTGAAAAGAAATGGAGCAATAAAGGCAATAACCAGAAAAAGCAATGGAAACTCATCAATAATCTTATTAAAAGGCAATAACCAAAGTAATCAAATAACTAATTTGGAAATTGAGGGACAAATTCTTGATAATCCCAAAAATATGGCTGAAAAAATGAACAAATATTTCGTTGATATTGGTAAATCAATAATGAATAGTGTAAACCTATAAACAGCGTCATCTACTGAGTTTGAGGAAATCATAAGTGATTGTTCAATGTACCTATACAATACAAACTCCCAAGAAGTTCAGGAAGAATTATATAAGTTGAATAAAAATGCAGCACCTGGTTATGATAAAATAAATACTAACGATCTTTCAACACTCAGGGATTATATTATACCTATTTTAGTCAAATTAATAACAAGGTATATTCCCAGATATTCTCAAAGTCAGCAAGCTAACACCTATACACAAGTCAGGACCAAATAACATTATTGATAACTATAGACCTATTTCAGTAGTTCCGACTCTGTCAAAAGTAATAGAAGTTATTTTAAAGAAACGTATTATCAATTACATGAAAAAATGTGTTGCCTTTGATAATTACCAATATGGATTCCAAGAAAATAGTAGCACCCTGAGTGCAACTATAGACTTCATTAACCACATTGCTTCTTCACTGGATGATAAATACTACATTATTGCTGTATTTGTTGATCTACGAAAAGCATTTGATGTTGTTGATTTCTCTATATTACTTGAAAAAATTGAAGAAATGGGAATAAGAGGAAACATACCTTCTAGATCGCAAACAATTCACAATGGGTGATGGCATTTCAAGCCAAACTGAAACTACCAAAGCAGGTGTGCCCCAAGGCTCAGTCCTTGGACCCCTACTCTATACATTACATGTTCTGTCATTGAAAACTGCTAACATTATAGGTAGATATTTTAAATTCGCAGATGATACTGTTCTTGTATATAAGGGTAAAGACTTGAAACAACTCGAAACACTAGTAAATACCGACCTTGAAAGGTATCATAGATGGCTTGCAAAAAATAAACTTCAGATCAATGTAAAGAAGACTACTTTTATAATCTTCTCTCAGAAAAACATGAAACAACAGGACATCACAGTGGAGATAGGAGGCAAAGAAATAACGAGAGTCCATAATATCAAATATCTGGGATTAATAGTTGATGAAAACCTATGCTGGAATAACCATATCACCCACGTAGAAAAAAAAGTAATTCCAATGGTTAGTGCCCTATATCGTTGTAGAACCTACTTACGCCCATCTTCACTCCATCAAATATACAGTGCATATTTCTCATCAATTTTTAGCTATTTAATTCCTATATGAGGTACATGTGGACAGACATTATTCAAAAAAGTAAAAATACTTCAAAACAAAGTCGTGAAAATGTTATTCAGGCTTGACTACAGAACCTCAGCTGATACTTTATACAGTGGAACCAAGATACTGCCTATTCATGATATTCTATGAAATCGAGCAAGGTAAATTTGAATACAAGGTTATACATAAACAAGTCAAAAGTAATACCAACTTCACTTTCGTTAATCAGCTCCACGAATATAATACTCGTACCCATTATAATGTCTTTTTAGAACCTGTACGTACTAATATTGGCTTAAATAATCCCATTACACTATGCATGAAAACTTATAATTCTCTTCCCAATGAAATAACAGAGAGCCCTAATTTCAGTATCTTTAAGAAAAAAATAAATAGTTTTTATACTAGCATACTCAACGAAGGAACGGCTTAAATCTATTTAATTCTCTGTATTAATTACTATCAAGTTTTTTGTTTATTCACATTTGTATTATGTATTCTCAAGTGAATCTTGATAATATTATTTTGTTGTACTGCATAAAGTATTATTATATTGTTTTTAGCTAGTTTTCCGAGACCAGCATGTTGGTGCTGTTTTGGATAACTTTTTTTTGGATAGTGCTGCTATCTCAATTACTATTTAAAATGTTTATTGTAACCATGATTGCATTATCTGAATAAAGTTCTTTAAAAAAAAAAAACTTTAAACAATATCCTATGAATTGAGTTATAACACCAACAATAATTGAAATATTCAAATATACTCACTGCATATCCTGTCGACATCTTGACTAGAGATGTTTTGTTGAGAATAACTGGGATAAATGTTATCTGAAGATTTACTGTAAACCACGTTCTGCATTTTGTTACGAGGCAGTGGTATATTCTTAGTAGTTTTAGTGTTGTTCTTAGAGATCACAGTTGAGAAAGGCGACTGTTGACTAGAGCTGATATATGAGTCTACTTGCTGTTCCAACATCATGTCGCTGAAATTCGGAGAAATGAGATCCTCAGTTTGCGGGTATCTTGGATAGGAACTGGCTGAATCTGTGACAGTTGGTATTGCTCGATCTGAGACGATGATTCCAAAGACGCAACCTGTATTTCATAATTGAGTGTTATTAAGCATATAAAAATCTTCAACTTCTAGTTGGCAGAACTCAGGGCTTGTAAACCAGGGTTCGTGGATTCAAATCAAACTATTTGAAACTGAATAAATTAACAAAAATTGAAATATTTTTGAAAATATTCCTTATATAATTCATTCTATTTTTTTATTTTATGGTTTTGAATTCTGCTCTCGAATGTACAGTATTATACAAAACATTTTAATCGCAATATCAAATTAAAAAAAATCAAACCTTGGAAAAAGATTACACAGTTTCGTTAAATGGACAGTTTATGTGAAAGAATCAATTATGAATTATGAACAATTCAAAGAAATGTATCACGTCACTGTTAATATCAGTACCTGCCCAGTACTGATGATGCCGAACAGGCTGCAACAGTTGCCTACCGATGGCTCTCAAAATCAAGTCAAATTATGAATGAGTCTATATACAACTCAATTCCAGGTATATGTGATTATATAGCTTTTTGATGTCATGATGTACTGAATTTTTTCGTGTATGTGGTTTGAAGATCCCCTGTTGCTGGGTAATGGATATGACGAGGCTGAAATCAACCGAGCCTTACGACCCATATAGAAACACTCCATGGAGCAAACGGCCAATCGAAGAACTTTTCTTATCGGCAGTTGCAGAACATTCTCTTTCAAAAGGCAGCCATGACATTCCCTTTGAAAGCACGCAACTTCGTGATAAAACCAGAAGTTACTAGTCGAGGCTATTCGGAGAGGCCATAGAAAACATCAATAATACATGGATACCGGCACTTCATAACAGAAACATTCTCCCATTAATTGAAGAAAGGTCGGACCAATCAGGTACAAGAGCAGTCGGTTGTCCGACACCTAGTCCCATTATAAGTACAAACGCACCAGGAACATTTTCAGTTTGCACATCAGATCAAGGTAGAGTACTTTGACCGTTGCTGCATCGCCCATGATAATGTCTGCCGTAGTAGCAGACGAAGCGTCAGACATTAATAAACTCGGAAACATCGAACAATTGGGCACTATTTGAGAGATATGTACCTGATCTAAAAGTAGTGGGTAAGTTAACTGTTGAATATTTTAACTTCATTAGATTACAATAAGTTCATATTTACATATGTTTAATGATATTTTTGAAGTGCAAACATTATGATTATTTGAGGCCTTCAGCGCAATAATGGACTAACCCACAAAATGAACAATTCTCAAGTAATGACATCAATAGCAAGTTTACAACATTAAGTTTGATACAAAAATGGACTAAGCCACCTTTACTTTATATTCACTAGATGGCGGCACGTGAACCGTTATTGCATTTTAGAATTTTAGATATTTTGAGGAGCAAAAATGGACCAAAGCGGGTTAGTCCATTTTTGCACTTGTGACCGATCAAACATGTGATTTGTTGAGGTTATGAAAATTCGTGTTTATTGTCAAAGTTTATTTATTTCTTATCTAATATCCAATTATACTAAAACCAATAATGATTGAGAGTAGAAGTAAACCCAGTTGACAGCAAATCGGAGGTGTGCTTATTAATTTTTGAGAGGGTTAAGAATGAAAGAAAAATTCTTAGTACAATTAGTTAAAATATTCATACACATTTTTTATTTATTTCATTAAAACTTTGCAATATCGTAACTTACCTAATCGTTGTAGTCATTAGGTGGGCCTTATGAAAACGGAATAATAATCGTAGTATTTATAGTAGGTACCAAATAAATGAACAATATTATTAAAAAAAAATATATATATATATATATATATATATGAATTTCGTCTAATCTTCAACCTCCGATTCGTCACTGTTGCTACCGCTATCATCAAAGTGAATTATGATTGGTTCAATATTGTGTTCAATACGGTTGTCTACGTCCCACATTTTTTGCTCTTCTTTTAAAACATGCTGCATGCATTTCTTCCAGTCTTCTGCAGAAACAGTTCGAATAGCTTCTTGTAGGTGATGTTGCACGTCCACTAATTTAAATGTTCTGTTTTCTCGTGCCACATATCCTTTTACTTGCGCCCAGATTAATTCTATTGGGTTTAATTCGCAGTGGTATGGTGGTAACCTTAAAACTGTAATTCCACTACTTAACGCCATTTCATCCACTGCGAATTTTTTATATTTGTCTGTGTGTAATTTTGTTAGCTGAAGTAGTTCTGCCTTTAAACTATCTTTGTTATATTGGATGTTCTTATTAATTAACCATTCTTGAATTGCTGCTTTTTTCCATGATTGTTTCGGTAATGGTTCTAAATGTCGACTATGGTATGGGGCATTGTTCATGACGATGACAGACCCAGGTTCCACAAGTTGAATGATGCCTTCAAACCATTTTTCAAACACCTCCGCATTCATCTCTTCATGATAGTCGCCTGTTTTCTTAGATTTAAATATTAATTCACCATTTGGTAAAAATCCACTGTCGCTTCCTATATGCGTAACTATCAGACGACTACCTTTTCCAGATGGCTGTTTTAACCCAACTGACAAACCTTCAATAAAGGCTTGTCGTGCACTTGTTATATTACCATCCTGCCATACTTTTTTGACCGTATGTCCTTGGTTAACCCATGTCTCGTCCATGAAGTACAATTGTTTTTTTGAGCTTCCGAAATTCGTCAATTTTTCTTAGATAGTTTCTTCTCCATGCTAATATTTCTTGACGTTCAATGAGAATGCTTTTCCTGTCAACTTTTCCGTAAGTAAATTTCATTTCGTGTACAAGTTTCCTAAAAGTTTCTTTACCCATTTTTGGGACTAATTCATGTCGCTAAGTGCCTCCAGAACTGTTTGTAGTGTGGGCAGCTCATTTCTGAAAAAGAAATTGTGAATAGTTCTGCGTATACTGGTTTTGGCTTCTTCATCAACTGTGATTTTTTTTCGTCCGCTACTAGTTTTTGGCGTTTGTACGTCCCCATGAATTTCTGCTTCTCTTAGTATTTTGTAAATCGATGATTTTGGTACACTGGTATAATCAGAGCACATATCAACTAATTTATCTTTTGTAATTGTGGAACTTAATGATGTAGAAATGCCCGGTTGGTTATTCGGAGGTACACACGTAGAATTACAGCACATATGCACAAAGTCATCTTTTGGTGGCTGATGATCTCTTTCAAGACAGTGAAATACTCGCAGTACAATTTGTTTTTCTCTTACTGACCGAGACTCCGACCATTTTACCTTTTTCGACGTGGAAGGCCCGACCATGTCTCCCATTTTTTGAGTAGTTTGAGAACGGTGTAGAAATATAATTATGTAACGCTTAAACACTTATTAGCACTATTATTTTCACCAATTGTTATCACAACACGTCGATTAACTGTAAAATGTACAATTCATGCTGTATAATTAAGCCAGTCCACCTTTATAATGGGAGTGGTGAATACACATAATTAGTATCACAAATTGAAACCGGCAAAAAAAAAGAATAAAGTTTAGATAAATAACAAAATGTCTATGAATTTATTTTTGTCCCACACTGTCTCGTTTGGTTTCCACAGATAGAAATCATAGGTCAATAAAATACTCCCTCGAAAGTTAATGTAGCTATCTCTAAATCGGTTAGAAAATATATAAAACACTGAACTAAAACGAAATGAAAACTTCTATTACCTCCAATGAATTATCGGTGTTGTTCAAATCACTACTCATATATCCCCAACCAGAAGGCTGCTGGGCCCCTTGGCTCTCTTCAGGTACAGTTGCCAACTTGCTGGACAAAAATTCCGGGAAGAATGGAGAGGTGTCCATGAATTCATCCAAAGTGGGCTGCAAAGGGCCCAGGCTAGGTTGGATGAAGTCTGCATACCCTGCTTTAGCTGAAACAAATCATACAGATTCAATTTGATCGACAGTTTAGTGGGATATTCATAGAAATGTCTGTAGTTTTTTAAATTAAAACGTTAAAAATTGCAACCCCACGCCATCTGTGTGTAAAAAATCCAACTATTTTGAATATCTCTCTCTGTCCTCTTGCCGCATTGCCTGCAGCTATGATTTTCGTTTTATGGCTCTATTTTGTTTAGGTGTCCTCCAAATGAACAATGTCCAGTGAGTAGACCTGTGGTCACAAAGAGAAACACTTTTTGAATAAAAAAAGTGTATTTGTTTGTATTTCTTAAATCTCAGAAGTTAAGGCAAATGAGGTAAAACAATTAAATGATTTGATTTAACAATTAAAGACCAGGTGATGATGAAACATCCAATTTGAAATCTACGTAAGTTTTGATAAAAGAAGATCCTTAAGAAGTTTTTTCGAAAGATAGTTCTATAGATTTCAATATGTTACCACAAGTTGAAAGTAAACAGATTCTTATTATAACGTGCATCTCTACACTATGTTATTTTGTTTATACTTGAATATTAATAATATTCATTTTGTTGTAACTCTCCTGGTTTGTCAAATGTCAACTTATTTCACACTGACAATTGAAAATTCATTTAAAACTATCAAATTATGTAATCCAGAGAAAAAAATTTGAGGGCTACAAATCGGGAGATCTTCGAGGCTACTAGATAGGTTCTCTCTTTCCAATCCAACAGTTGTAATCCAACTACTGGTGGACCACTACAATCAGGAACTTTATCAGCTCTATCATAGTTTCCAAATTCCAACTCTTATTTGTACAACCAACAACAGAAAAGAAAATATAAGGGTTCCATTATTAAAGGACATAGTAAGTATTCAGTACCTTTTTCAAATTTTATATCACTCACCAATTTCCCTAGTATCGGGAAAAACGTACGGTTGATTCGTGATGGTGGTGAAAAGAGTATCACTCATCAGCCCCATATAGTCCTCATCCACCATCATATTCAAGTTTTCCGAACTGTTCGAGTCCCATACCAGCAGATCCATATCGTTCAACTGAAATTAGTGAGAATACAGAACTTACAGAAAAGATAGAGGTTTTTTTTCTACTTACTATATCGGGTGGTTCTTTTGTGGCATGTCCAAGCAAGTTGTTCCTGTAAAACATCCGCCATTTTTTGTATTCAGCAGTAACTGCGGCTAATTTTCTCTTCCAGTATTTTCCTTCCAACACAACCGCCTGAAAAATAAGGTTAGATTTTATTCGAATTTCAAACCAAGTATAATATTTTTGCCTTCTACAGAATATACAGATCTTCTCAAATGAATAACAGAAGTTGCAATTTGTTTTCAAAATGACAGGACACGGGCAATAAATTTCTTGATGAAAATTCAAATTTTGAAATAATTTTTTTTTCAATTTTCTCGAAAATTTTAACCCACTGCTAACCCACAAATTCACTGACCCAACTGCTATTAAAGCCCTTTATAGTTCACTGGTCCGTCTACACCTGGAGTATTGTTCTTCTGTCTGGTCTCCTCATTGTGTAACTTATATCAAGAACATCGAAAATATCCAAGAAGTTAATTCACCCCCACTTCGTTCAATCATCGCGCGTTTTCCTGGGTTCCCGGTGTACTTAACATTTCATGTGAAACACTTATTTATTTGTATTAGATTTTAATCTGGTGATTTAATACCATTGTCAAGTAAAGCATTTTTTGAATGTGAATGAGATTTATTCAAGCTAATGTTTGTGATATGAATGCTCAGTAAATATAACGTCCTGGATGATGTGTACAAAAGAGATTATATTTGAATTTGATAAGCATGTTTTTTTAAAAGACAAGCAGAGTGCATTACGAGTTCGACAG
The DNA here is from genome assembly GCF_025532065.1 of Leptinotarsa decemlineata. Classification (NCBI taxonomy): domain Eukaryota; kingdom Metazoa; phylum Arthropoda; class Insecta; order Coleoptera; family Chrysomelidae; genus Leptinotarsa; species Leptinotarsa decemlineata. Next base: position 9,578,943 of record NW_027412537.1, on the reverse strand, counting down.
TGAAGGTCACTTTCTTTGTATTTTTTCAATTGACGAAATATAACTTTGTATAGAAAAATGCCCGTACGTCAATTTGTGCATGCACAAACTGGCACAAACTAATGAAAACGAAAACGATGTAGTTATTGATTCGAAAAACTTGACGTTTTAGTGAACGTTGGCTTTTGTTTTTTAAATTCGCTAATCAATGAATCTCTTCAATGCTGTATATAGGCGGTATATAGACGGTGGACTGAAATTTGACGCTCACATCAGAAAAATGAAAAGTAAAATTTCCACCGGCTGTTATACAGTGAGAGTTATCGCTAGAGAACTGGGAGTTTATACTTCGAAAACAGCATATCACGTTTTGGTAGAGTTTCACTTGAGGTACGATATACCTTTTTGGGGTGTGTGTAGCCTTAATTTGCTGGAGTCTGTATTTGTATTGCAGAAGAGAGCTATACGATACTTGTGCAAAGCTTAACTTCGTGACTCCTCATGCAGGCAACTGTTTATAAATAAAAAAATGTTGACGGTTGTAGCTCTTTTTATTCTGGAGACAGTGTGTTTAATTAAGAAACATGTTGTGAAACTTGAGGTTACCACCCATCACTATACAACTCGTCAGAGCATGCAAAAAAATTTAAAATTGCCGATCCCTTGCAACTCTCTGGTCAAGGACTTATTTTACAATGGTGTGACGATGTATAACCATCTGCCGAGTTACACTAAAGAGTGATATATTGATACCAATCAGTACAGAAAAATTATTAAAGAAATTTTGAGTAGTAGACCCTATTACAGTTTGACTGAGTTCTATACCGGTCATTTTTAACTTAGCATGTTTTATGTGTATGTATGTTTCAACCATTGTTTGTGGTTTTTTATTCAGTGTTTTTATACCTTAGTTTACATTATATTTTATCTATATTTTTATATTCATAGGACATTTATGTATTCTTTTGTATTTATTCACTAACTTTGTCAACAAGATTTTTTCTTTGGACAATAAAGTATACAATATAATGAAAAATAATAATAAGTTAAGTTCAATGTTACGATTTTGGATTAATTTCATAAAACTCATCAGCACTTCATTATTTATTCCATAAAAACATATTTTCAATTCCGATATCTGGAAATTTGAATTTTTCATTCTACCAACCAACCAACCAAATTGGTGTAAGGATATTCATGATATTTTAGAATTACCGTTTTTTTAACTTCAGAGCCCAGTATCTCAGAAACGAAGCAATTTCGAACATTTTTTTCGAAACAACCTAACAAATCACCGTCTGAAGTTTCGTACCGTAGTTAGGAAACACCCTGTATATTTGATGAGTAAAATTTTTATTTTCGAGTTAGTTCGCTGGTTTGATATAAATCTACTGCAATCAAATATAGACAAATGTCAAAAAATAATTACTTTTTTCCGAAACAAAAATCCCATTAACCAGCCATATAAAACCAATCAATCAGAACTGAAAACAACAAACATAAAATCAGAGATTTAGGAATCACTCTCGACCCAAAAATGTAATTTAAACACCATATTGCAAATATTACTTCTAAAGCACTAAAAATGTTAGGTTTCATTCTTAGATCTGCAAATTAATTATCTCTCACTTCAATAAAAATCATATATTATTTGTTCAATTGTTAGATCAATAATCGAACACAATTCCACAGTGTTCATGTGGATATTGATTGATATGTTTGAAAGTGTTCAAAATAAGTTTTTAAGGTACTCTTCATATAAACTGGGATATCATATTGGTGAATATGACTATAAAATAATATTGGACATTCTTAACTTGAATACTCTGGCTCAGAAGATTAGTCAGATCTTACACTAATTCATAAAATAATCAATGGTAGCATTAATTCCCGGAACTTGTCGAACTTATAACTTTAAATTTGAATCCAAGTTGAAGAAGAAATTCAGAAATCCTCAAAGTACCCTTTTGTTGCACCAACTATGGCCGGAATGAATCTGTAGGTAGAATTTTGAGACTTGCAAATACATATAATGTAGCTTTAGAATTTTTTAATTCTTCTTTGGAAACATTTAGAGAGACTGCAATTCATTACCTTATTTTTACGATTTTTTTTATTTTATTTTATATATTTTTTCCTTAAACCTAGCTTAGATTACTGTTAAATACATATGTGTGAACTTGTTAATTATTTTGAAAAAAATAGGCATTGCCGTAAATAAATAAATAATCAAATTTCATCTCCAATTGGCCGTTCAACACAGACCATCGCATAACATTTTACTGACTGGGTAAAATTTTAAGTAACAAAGCTTTTTTTTTCGAAAATACAAATCAACTGGTTAATTTTTAGTCGACATGGGAAAAATATAATCTTGGAATTTATGATATCTCACTACGACTTGGTTCTTATTCATACGAATAAATAATTACAGACAGATAAGCTATCTATCGAACTTGAACCGGTAGTGTGTCCCCTCGAAAAGTATCTTTCAATAAGATAATCATAACCAATTACCAGAAGATTGTTCTGGTCTTTTTAGTTTGGAGATACAGATGGTCATTGAACTACACCTTGCATTGGGTCAATTAAAACATTGTTACATAATACACTCTGAATTATAAATAGTATTACATTTTTTCCCGTGGGTTCACCAATAATTGACTACACTGAATAATCAAACTTAACTTCATTTCACTTCAAATACAACCAACACTTCAACTAAAAATTTAACTATTATTAGAATGTCAATCGCCTTACTAGATCACCTCGCGTACCGCACTATAGCTTCCACTTGACTGTCTCAAAATGCTCGCAGCTAGCGTTTAAATATCGTAATCGAATGCCGTAGAAATTTCGCAGAAGTTCTGTCGAAGTCGGTAGCTTTATTCTCGCTGCTTCTCGAGTGGCGGGGAATCATCGTACATTCGCGCGCTCTTAGCTACGTCACCATCGGTTTATGGCTACCAGCGGCGGCCGGCGTTATTTTCTTTCGGGCATAATTTACAAAAATAGGTTTACCTAAGAAATATGTAGATCGCTAAAAAATGTATTCAGTCCGGCGAATCGGCAGTGATCGAAGTTATTGAAATATAAATAATTCTGTATGGAAATGTATAGTTATATAAGTAACGAGGGTAGTCCCAGAAGTACCCAGTCTGACCTAGTGATGACGGTAGTTGTTTGAAAAATATCACGATATTAAAAAGTACACAATCTACAAAGCATATCTTTCAAGTTTGAAGACGCTGCGTTGTTTAGTATTTGTTTGGCAGCCATCAATAACGAACATTTTAGGTGAATTTGTGAAAATTAGTCATCGTTATGTGTTACAATACATTCATTTGGCAGACCTCAGCCCAACCAATATGAAAGCTGAACTGGATTCTACTCTGAGTGAGTCTGCTCCTTTGTTTACAATAGTAAACGAGAGAGTGTAAACGAGACCATACGAGCTGCCAAGACGGATATCGCAGTGGTCGACCAAATGAGGTGACAACTCCAGAAACTGTGGAGAAAATAAAGAAAGCGATACCGAATGATCGTCGACTGAATGTGTGCGAGTTATCAGACTTAGTAGGCATTTCAAAAAGTGCGTTAAATTGTATATTATCTGGTGCCGCGTTTGCTCACACTCAAGCAAAATCAGTGTCGTGACGATGTTTCAATTGAGTGTTTAGCGAAGTTTCACAGCAACAAAGCAGAATTCTTGTGTCGTTTCATAACCATGGATGAAACATGGATCCATCAATTTAAACTCGAGACAAAAAAACAATCAAGACAGAGGAGTCAAAAGGAAGAACTGGCTCAAAAGAAGGCGAAGATCGTTTCATTTGCAGGCAATGTGATGGCATCGGTTTTGTGGGATGCGCATGGGATAATTTTCTTTGACTATCCTAAAAAAGGTAAAACTATCAACGGCGAGTATTATACGAACCTATTGCAAAGTTCGAGTGGAAAAAACGGCCGCAGTGAGCTAAGAAAAAAATGTTATTTCATCAAGACAATGCACCATCAAACAATCTATTATTGCAATGACCAAAATTAATGAATTGAAGTTTGAATTGTTACTTCATGCAACCCATTCGTCAGATTTGGCCCCGTCGGATTATTTATAGAGCTGCAAGGAGATTATGTTGAAATATGAATACATTTTTATCCAAAATTTTTGTGTTTTCTTAGTTGGACCACCCTCGTATACAGTGTACAGCGCGATGATCATCGGTGTACACAAAGCCAGACTGTCCCTATGGACATGTCGAAGGATTTGTAGTAAAACTTGGGGTTTAGGTCCTAAACAAATCCATTGGATTTATGTGATGGATGTCAGACCAATGATCACTTATGGTGCAATTGCCTGGTGGCCGAAGGCTTTACAGAGAACGAAGTTCTCTGGCTTACAGAGACAGGCTTGTCAGGCCATCAGTGGTGCCGTCAGTACCACACCATCCGCGGCCATGGAGATCCTTCTAGATCTACCACCTCTCCATATTTTTATGGAGAGAGGCTTGTGCACATTGCCAGTTGCACAAATCAATTTAATGCAGAGTGCAACAGACTACTCTTTGACACTGGAAGTCACAGCATTCTGGAAATTACCTCTGACTTTATGCCTCCAACTGTCAACTACGAACTGCCTTATAAAGTACTGTTCCCGAGTAGAGACAACTGGATCCTCCAGGAGAAGGAAATCTTACGAGCAGATAGTTGCTTTTTCACAAATGGATCAAAAATATCTTCCGATTCCGGTGTTTTCAGTCGCAGACCTAGGACAGAGATATCAACCTGCCTAGGAACCTAAGCGATTGTATTTCAAGCGGAAATTTATACTATTGAATTGTGTGCTGAGAGATTCCGCTTAATCTGACCGACGCGACGCTCAAATAAAGGCTCGTTGGTATTGGTGCAAGGAAATGCTCAAAAAAATCCACTTGGGGATTGCAAAATTCCATTTTTAGAGGTGAGAAAACGTGAATGTATTTGTATGAACTGGAAATTGTTCGTTCCCGAAGCATTTCCAAAAAAATGATCGCTCGGCTCCACTGGACAAATTGCCACTATTCAGTTAACATTGTTGTTACAAGATTCTTTTTGCTGAAAGTTTTCCACTTTCCACGCAGAAGAACATTATAAAAAGTCGCATCATTCTTCTATCATAACAACGCTAGCGCCCATACAACGTTTTAAATATTTTATAATTTGAAAGACCCCCTGCCCGTATTATACTGATTTATCGCCTAACTGTTGTAGCCTTCCAAAACCATAATCGTATTTTTATATTTCTTTTTACACCGCACAATAATGACAAAATGTTGGTACAGCCAAAGTACTCTTTCTGATTTTTGAGTGGGTGAAAATTGGAAAGAATCCAATGCCAAATACCGAAATACTTCATTACAATTCCACTTTTCGAGGTAGAAGATATTGAACTAATCCCATTTGAAAGTATTCAAATAATGACTGACCTCACAACGGTCAAATTTCGAGAACTACTTCTTAGAACAATTTTTTTTCTCGAGCTTACCAGTTATGATTATTACTTTATACTAATTAAACCATGAAATAGCCTATCACTCCTCTGTATATAGCATTATGATGTCATAGGAGTTTCCTATATCATATCTGTCTAACGTGTTTCCGCGGTTTGACATGGTTCAATATTACCCCTTTCATCATAAAATTACTTGTGGTGTACTTCAAGGTTCATTTCTAGGGACACTTCTTTTCATTATCTATATTAATGATCTCTTCTAATACCTTAATACCATTTCATTACATTGATGGTATTTTATTCACAGACGATGATAATATTTATCACTCCCATTCAAATTTTGTAAATATGAGCGTAAAATATATTGAAATTTTGCCAAGTTTCAATGAATACCTAATAAACTCAAAATAATAATGCTAAAATTCAAGAAGAATATTTTTGGTATATTAAGATTGATTCCATTTCTTTCAAAGTTTTATATGTGAATTTGGAATAGTTACTCCTCATTTCTTTAGAGACATAATTAACCAGTTCTCACGTTTCTCATTGTATCTCACAAAATTTTATTACGGGGTAACTCTACAAAAGCTCACCAAATTAAAAAAAAAATATTCCACGAAAAATTGGACTTCCGTTGTCTAAACTTGAAATGAATTGAAGAGAAAATAAAGATGATTGCAACCGTTGGATTTCACTTTTGGTTCAATATATAATTTCGTACTATCCCGGACTGAGGTGTACGTGGAGGACGGAAGAATGGGCATAGGTTCTAGGAAATGAAAGGATTACCGGACAGGGCATCGGGAATGAGGCAGAATTGATTGCGATAGAAAGGGCGATTTGTATGTGAAGCATGAATGCGAGTGTGAGACTAGTTAGTGATTCTGCCATGGATGTGGAACAGATGAAAGCAGGACGAGTGAAGAATAAAAAGGTATCTATGATACAACGAATGACTGAAGCAAGGAGTGCAAGGGGGATACGGACAAAATTGTTTGGCGGAGGGGACACCATAATTACAACCTAGGTAACAAAATAGGTCCACGGGGAGGTTACCAAAGCTTTGTGTAGATATAGTGTCACTTGGAATGTGAGGAGAATGTATAGTGAGAATGGAGAGAGAAAATGCATCACGGAAGAATAGCAACGGGAATGGGGAAACGTACGACTAGGAGACTGCTTTACAGATTCTGTAAAACAGTTGGATATGAATCTTTGCATAAATCAAGGAAGGCTGTTCAACTGTTCACGGTAACTTTCCGGGTCAAGTTCCATGCACACTGCGACAGGACGGGAACACGCCGGGACGGGAAAACGCCAGGACGGAAACACGCCGGGACGGGAACATGCCGGAACGGGAACACGCCGGGACGGGAATACGCCGGGACGGGAACACGCCGGGACGGGAACATGACGTGAAGTTTCGTTTCTCCTTCTCTGGTGCAATTAAAAATAGCCCATCTCTGAACATGTTCAAAAATGAACTGAAGAAATTTGTTTTAAATGTACAAATATGATATGTATTATGTCTTTGTTAGCTGTAGCTGTAATTTGTATAATTCCATTCATCTAATGTTCCTTATATATTTCAAATAATTATGCAATTTATCTTGCTACATGTTGCATTGAAATTTTTCTAATGTATAATGTTGCTGTTTTTGTAGCAATGTTTTTGTAAAAATATTTTATTGAACTTATGTTTGTCATACATTTAAGTCATTTCTATATGTAACACATACCTTTTTTTTATTTCTACCATTCTAGTTGATTTGTATATTATTAGGATATCCTATTTAAATAAAGATCTATCTATCTAGTGTCATATGGGGGGGGTTCTGTTCATGTCCTAGCACATGCCACCTGTTCTTTGCCTGTCTAAGTGCACGCTTCGCCATAAGAAACTATTGAAAGAGAAACGAAACTACACGTGTTGGTGTTGGGAAAATTTGGTGTTGGGAAAAAACTCCAGTAATATTTATTTATTGATTTGTTTGTGAATAAATAAAATTTGATCTTTTACCCCGCTAGTTCATCCCTCCGTGTGACCGACGTTACACGCCGGCTGCACGAAGGGGGGGGAGGATTTTGAGAAGTAGAGGTTCCTTTGACAGTCGTGGTGTTAGACAGAGGAGGCATGCTCAGTTGTAAGGCTTTCGAGCCAGGTCAACGGAGGGCAACAACATTATTCATGTCCTGGACTATCAGGACAAGAACAAACCAGAGCAGACCAGACCAGAACAAAGCTGACGTCACTCGAAAGTGACAATCGGTCTTGTGTCTCAAGCGTGCTGAGCTTGACACTACGTAGACCAACAGTTACCGAGTGTAGGAGAGTTGGAGGTGCTCTCGTCGGGTTGTCATTTCGTTGCGTGTTCTCTTCGACGTACTGAGCTCAGCGTAAAGGTCTCTTACTATGCCGGTTTGCAGGTGCCTCTGAAACATGGTGAGCTTGAAGCCCCGCGAAAATTTCATTATTTAAACCAACCTAACCTATAACTTAACCTATAATCTAACCTAGTCTACGAAGTAGTTCTATTTATGAACGGGAAAGATCGTGAGAATTGAATGTGTACTGATTATTTTATAGAGGAAACGAAAAGGGGTACACAAAAGAAAATTTATTTACTGAAGTGAAACCCATACGCTGAAGCAAATTATTCAAAAAAAAAACAGTTGTAGCACATCACACAACGAAATATATTTCAAACACAGATAACAATCAATCAAATTCCATCATATCTCGCATCATTTCCATAAATACGATGAGCCAAAAACAGCTAATACATCATTTCACATCAGATGTTTTCCTGCTAATACAATGTATTTTGTCGAATTAATAAAGCTCAACATAACATATTGCAAAATTGATAAGTCGGTATTACGGCAGACAGGGTAATAATAAACGGTCCAACACTCATCTGGAATGAATTGAAAATATTTGTTTTCGACAAGATAAAGCGCGAATCGATTCTATCCTCTCAGAAAATATATACTTTATCCGTTTTTTACTAATGTGATTTATCGGTTTAATTAGATTTTCTTATCGACGAGAAATAGATACAAAAATATTATTGTAGATGGTCTTGAAATAATTCCATGTCTCAAAAAGATGAATATAGGAAGACGAGGGTTTTTTGCAAAGTTTCCGACCTTAACACGAAGATGGCAGCACTCGTAAATAAAAGCTTTTGAACTTCGTTGTTCATCTGTTGACAGTTAGTCACCAAAGTTTCAGCCATTTTGGACGCGCAGTTGTTATGTAACAGTCGTTTTGAGTTTGATTTTGTATATGGGGACTCTGCACCATTATTTACACAGTGAAATTTTGTGCAGCTGAATTTAAACGTGGCCGTAAGAAATATTACTGGAGTTTTTTCCCAATACCAAATCGTTATTTTCACACCTCGACACGTGTTGGGAAAAAACTCCAGTAATATTCATTACTACACCAAAGGTTCCAAACAGTACATCATAAGTGGCCGTAAGAGCTTGGGAGACGATGAATGTACTAACCAACCGCATATAAAAATCTTCACATACAGTAAAAGGGCATACTTGGTTAGTACCTCGTTTACAGGCAGATAGAGAGATGACAAATATGTTGTTTGTCGTTCGCTTCAGCCTTGTTCGAGGAATGATACTCTGAAAGGAATTCGATTTTTAATCATGGGAAATCATCGACTTAATGTTGATGATGGACACTACCGAAACTGGTCTGCAAGTGGGTCCATTCCAATAATTGAAAGAAATCGATTCAGGCAGTTGTACCGCCAAAAGCAAATGTGAATAATCCTGCACTGACACCTGTTGGATATAATTCAACGCCCTTCGTGATACTAGCCAGGGGAGTAGTTGTTTTCTGAAAGGTGTTAGTCCATTAACCTACAGTATAAGTGAGTTGAGACTGGCCTGAACTAATTTTTCTTTCCGATCGTTTGCCTCCTTGCTATATTTATGTGAAGTTCAGTATTGAATTATAATCAAAGTAATGATGCAGACCTGCTTCGGGGATAGGGGTCGACCAGCTTAACCTTCGATATAATGATAATAATAATAATAAAATTCCATCAGCCGAGGTTGATGGAGATGACTAGATGGAGAGCAGCCGATTTCGTGTCATTGCTTTTAGAGTTTGAAAGCCGTGGATTTTTGGAATTTCTTCCTGATGTTTCGCTGGTACGAGTGGCTAGTTTCTTCAGAGGTTTAACCATCATGGTTTGCTGTCCGATGACTATCTTTTAGGCTTCGTAAAACGTATTTATGCCTTCTCAGGTAATCAGTTGTATTTGTACCTATATTTGTACCTATATTTGTACCTGTACTTGTACCTGCACTTGTACATGTACTCGTACCTACACTTGAACCTGGAACATTAACAATCTTGCTGCCTGTTGTCCTGTTCGTTATTTTAGAATTCCTTAAAATGGGGTTCCATATCCGATTGAGTTCTGTGTTTTCAACTAATTGCCCCCAACCAGGGATACCATAGCCGACTGGTACGGAAGGCAATAGAGATCCACAAACACACGGAGAATTTCAACAGAAAAGAAGAAGCGGTGAACCTCAATTGGATATGGAACTCCATTTTAAGGAAATCTAGAATAACAAACAGGACAACAGGCAGCAATATTGTTAATGTTCCAGGTTCAAGTGTAGGTACAAGTACAGGTACAAATACAACTGATTACCTGACAAGTCATAAATACGCTTTACGAAGCCTGAAAGGTAGTCATCGGACAGCAAACCATGATGGTTAAACCTCTAAAAAAGCTAGCCACTGGCGCCAGCGAAAGGTCAGGAAGAAATTCCAAAAATCCACGGCTTTCAAAATCGAACAGCAATGACACTGAAAACCTCAGCCGTGAAAGTCTAAACGATTTTGTAATTATTTTTAAATAATTATTTTAAGTTTGTGAATTAAAAAAAAACGATCAACAAATAAAAAAAGTTTTTAGGAAAAAAAAATTTATAATCATTACTTTTTCATTAGAACAGAATGGCAAAAAAAAAATGGTTCACGACTATTAATTTTCCCTAGTTATTTATAAATGTTTTGTTAACAAATACCTTAAAAAAATTACAACCGCGATTATTTACTGTCATTTATTAATAAAAAAACGTTGAATCAAAACATTAAAAAATTGTTTTACCCTCATTTCTTTGATAGTTATAAAAATGTATACTGGATAAAATAAAAAAACGTTTATAAACTTTTATACCACAATCTTCTTAAGTATGCATATGAGAGGCAAAATTTTTTAGGTTCATTATTTATATATATCCATATTTAGATATCCGATAATAATTTAATGATTAACGAAAACATAACTTTCTGAAAAATTAGCATTAAACTTTTTTCCAATGAGAGCTTATTCATTGAAATGTTGTCAAGCCATAATTTTCACAAATTTACAAATAAGTAGGTATTTAATGTTGTAAAAAAATTATTTTTGGTGAAACGCTATTTTCAGCGGCTTGGCGTCTGGTAAAAAAGCGTTAAATTAAAATTATGAATAATGGAGATACATTTCCGGGAGTCCATACTTTTTATGGAAAATTTCCTCCTCTTTAAAAATATGTTTGTTTCATTCCTCAAATATTTATAGTTTTGATGTTATTAACAGTATTTTTGTTCTGGTGATTTCATTGGATTTAAAGTATTTTATTGAAATATAAACTTCACCTAATTCCAAAAATTAAAATGAAAAGAAATTATGTAATTTGAAGAAATAATCTATCTTACATATGAATTGTACTCACCTCTGGTTTGTTATGGATGTCTACATCTAGGGGTGAAGCAAATTGGCACACCAGGGTATTTTCTTTCTTGATAACTGAAATAAAGAATTAATGCTGAATGAGACATAGGCAATAAAATACTACTTAAAAATAAGACTTAAAAAACTTGTGTGAAACACATTGTTTTTATGTCGAGACGAGGATCGATTAAATGGCCAGCGCGATCACCTGATCTTTCATCATTAGATTTCTTTTTATGGGGATACGGATTAGGATGTTGCCAAGACGTTCGCGTTGAACATTTTGAACATCTACTTCGTTAACATCCATGATTTTTTTGTATTCTACATTTCATTACGTTTTGCATTACAGTTTAGTTATTTTATCGAATTTCGGTGACCACATGATTTTAATTTATTTTATCATAATTGTTGAATAAACTTGAAAGCCATAACATTTTTGAATAGAGAATGAAGATACCTTTCAAACGATATATCACAAACCTATACTTCCTATTTAAAAAATTGGGGGTTGTACCTGTCACTCGAGGGGGTTGAAGGTAGGGGTGACATTTTTACGTTGAAGGATGTCAAATTTTAAATTTGAGCATTCACCTTATTTTTTCAAGAGTCCACATCGGATACAAGTCCGTGGAAAGTGGTCTAGCTTCTCTATTGCTTATTGTGGTACCCTCGTGCTGACTGTAAAACAGTCAATAAATTACGTTTCCTAATTCACTTACGTACTATACATCTGAAAGATACCCATTAACTTTCAACTGAGTCCCTGGAAACGTAAATTTAAGAAGAAACTTCGTAAATCTTCGACATTTCGAAAATACACTGATTCCAAGTTAATTTTTCTTCCGTATGGACCCAAGACACACCAATGGATTAAATTGCATTTTCAATAAAGTGGAACATGAAAGTATATCGGTCAGACGCAACAGGCTATTGAAACTCGCTTCAAAAAACACGAATCACATATCTGATTTCGAAGACAAGTGTCGCCCAAATTGCCTTGGAGAACGGCCATAAACTAAATGAACACTGTCTAAAATTGTTGAGTTCAGTAATTCACACTAGACTTGTGTCATGTGTGATGCTTTCGAAAGTATAAAAAGTGCAAAATACGGCAGTAGAACTATGAACGGTGATGAAATACCATTTCGAACAGCTCATTGTTTACCTTGATGTGAATAGCTCTTCAAAATAAATATAGTTTAAAAAACTATAAAACACGCTTTCAAAGAACATCAAACGAAAAATTTAAAAATATTTTTTTTGAATAAGCGTGGGCGCTTTGTGCCATATTTTTTGTGTATCAAGCACCCGTTGCTTTTTTTTCAATAATACTACTATTTTTCGTTCGTTATTGTTTTAAACTTATTTTTTTAAAAACATTTTAAACTTTTTAGTTCGATGTTCTTCAAAAGCGTGTTTTTTAGTCTTTTAAACTCTATTTATTTTTCATTTTTTAGTTTCGTATGCTATAAAATCGTGTTTTTTAGTATTTTTAAACTATATTTATTTTATCTAAACTTTGGGATCAGTCAGCCGTATATTGTTTAAAAAAATGATCATTGATATTTTCCGATTCCGGAGAGGGAGCCTGAAAATCATCTGCCAAGCCCAAGGCAGCAGGCGCACAAAAGAGGGTTTCAAATAAGGCAGCAGGCGCGCGTGTTAAAAAAAATACTTTTTTCAAATGAAGAAATACATGTAAAGTGAGTTTGATTTATATCAAGGAGATTACGTACAGCGCCATCTGCCCGCGAATAGATCAAGCAATAATGTCAATAATTCTGTCAATACAGATCCTGAGCTTGAGTGTTACAAACAAACATACATACATACATACAGTTGAAGCTAATATAAAGCGTGTAAATAAAAAATATCTGGAACTTTCTCGCCGATTAGAATAAGTCTACTTCATCGTATCAGCATGATTGATAAAACGCTCGTCAAGAAGAATGTTGCATTCTGCTATTTGGGAGCACTGCTAGTTTAAGAAACACCCAGTATCAGCACGGTGAATGCGCCAAAAAATTAGCCCTTGTTTTCAATTCTGATGTAATATTTCAGTCAACAAAAACATTAATTCATAGTTAAACATAGATTTATTCACAGGCTCGGTTTATTTAACTTTACACGAGTTTCAAATAAATAATGAAAATGGATGAATCCAAATTTATTGATTCGTGAATAAAAAAAGAAATTGTTCATTTTTTTTCACGTTGGCGGGTTGGCTGTCCTTGTTTATCTTTCACTGCCTGAACCACTGGGCATGCTGTTTTCGGCAAGTGCTTTGGCGTAGGATGTGAGGGTTGAGCAAACTAGCCATCGGATGCCTCCTTCCACGTAGCCCCGATGGATACGGGAATGACAGAATCACTTGTGGTTCTGTTATTCCCTAACTGAATGGCATCCCAACGATGGCTTAATCCTAAGGTGTGTGTATCCGTGCCGAGAGGATGAATGACACTGAGCTTATCAGCTGTCTCTATGGAACCTTCGAGATACCGGGAGCCCTCTCGTCGTAGCATCGCCTTGTCACGGTAATGCGGGGCTCTGCCGTGATTGACCTTGTTTCCCTAGCTTCTCGTAGAACTTTTATGGATAGAGTAAACTTAAAAATTCTTTCTGACGCTGAGTCTACAGAGGAGATAGATGTCGAGCTTACGACTCCAACTGATAGTCTAATCAACAAGTTCAAAAACATGAAAAATAGATATAAAGGTCCTAAAAATATGAGCGATAGCTCGTTAGATTCGGAATCACCTCTAGAAAAATGTTTTTGAAGGATTTTGGTGAAGGTAAAAATTGCAATTGTTATTAACAAAATAAGATTTTAAAAGATGGTATTTAGTTTTTCATTAAGAACGCAAAAAATATTAATATTTAAGCAATTTTGAAAAAAGTTCGTTAAAAAGGAGGAAATTTCCGATGAAAAAGTCCCGACTCCCGAAACTCTATCTCCATTATTTATAATTTTAATTTGGCGTTGAAAATAGGGTTCCGCGCGGCTGTTACGGCATGCGCGCGCTGCCGCAAAAGAGAGTTTATCAAAAGAAATAATTTTTTTTATAACATAAAATGACATTTTAAAAATTTGAAAAAAAATCTAGTATCTTCTTAACACTTGAATGAATCGAGTCCCGTGGAAAAAATAGTTTTATCACCATTTTTCAAAAAGTTATTCAATTGTTTACTAACAAATTTTTCCCCAATCTCCGTTGGCATAAATAATCGGATAAAAGGTATAAATAATTGGCCTTTAAATTTTAAACTTCGTGGAGCCCTTTTGATATATATACTTCATACGACCCCTGCGATAAAAGTTCATAAAAATGTATTAATTTGTTAATTATGATTTTTTATAACTATTGCAAAATGAAATATCTAAAAATTGTTGATAATTTTTTTTCCAATTGATATTTAGCTGTCTGTTTTCACATTAAACAATGGCAGTTATTAATATAAGATATGCATTTTTTACGTAATTTGTTTATTAAATTGTTTTAAACAAATAGAGAAATTGAATATTTTTGAAAAACTTTTTTTGCTATTTTGTTGTCTAGAGATAATTATGATTTAAACATTTTTTTTCCTAATTTTTATTTTTAATTGTTTAAAATCGATTTTTTTATATTTCGATTGTTTAAATAATAAGTTGAGAAATAATTTTGCTTTTAAAAATCATAATTTACACTTTTAAATAGTTTGACAAAAAAAATTATTTATTATTTAATTGTTTATTAATTCAACAATTTGTTACAAACAAATATTGACCAACGTTTTTTTTTTCTGAAGCAGAAAAAAATTATAAAAACAGCTATATATGAAAAAGTGGCATACAATTTCGTTTACCTGATTCCTCATACCTGATGTATAATAATAAAAAAAATTATGGCACTTTTTTATATATTTAAACAATATTTGTTTTTTTTTGCCAAACTATTTAAAAGTGTAAATTATGATTTTTAAAAGCAAAATTATTTTTTAACTAATTATCTCTAGACAACAAAATAGCAAAAAAAAATTTTCAAAAATATTGAATTTATCTATTTGTACAAAACAATTTTATAAACAAATTACGTAAAAAATTCATATCTTATGTTAATAACTGCCATTGTTCAATGTGAAAACAGACATAACTAAATATCAATTGAAAAAAAAAAATTCATCAACAATTTTTAGATATTTCATTTTGCAATAGTTATATAAAATCATAATTAACAAATTAATACATTTTTATGAACTTTTATCGCAGGATCGTATGAAGTATATATACAGTGGTTTCTTGAAAACGAAACGTCGGATATAAAAACTAAAAATACCATCGTGTAGTACCTTGAAAGTGCCAATGAAAAAGTGTTATTCGTTTTTTGATATCTTTTCAAATAAAGTCAGAAAAAAATAAAATTGATATTGTCAAATTCTCGTTTTTCCCAAATATCTCAGCAGGCCATGAAAATTCTTCAAGTTTCTAAACGGCATGTAAATAAGCTTTAAAGAACACAACTTTTTCCTAATTTAACCTAAGCTGTATCTCCAACAGGTACTGAGATTCCCATGCTTAGGATCCTTATCTTGGACACACTGTATATATATCAAAAGGGCTCCACGAAGTCTAAAATTTATAGGCCAATTATTTATACCTTTTATCCCATTATTTATGCCAACGGAGATTGGGAAAAAAATTGTTAGTTAACGATTGAATAACTTTTTGAAAAATGGTAATAAAACTTTTTTCTACGGGACTCGATTCATTCAAGGGTTAAGAAGATACTAGATTTTTTTCAAATTTTTAAAATGTCATTTTATGTTATAAAAAAATTATTTCTTTTGATAAACTCTCTTTTGCGGCAGCGCGCGCATGCCGTAACAGCCGCGCGGAACCCTATTTTCAACGTCAAATTAAAATTATAAATAATGGAGATAGAGTTTCGGGAGTCGGGACTTTTTCATCGGAAATTTCCTCCTTTTTAACGAACTTTTTTCAAAATTGCTTAAATATTAATATTTTTTGCGTTATTAATGAAAAACTAAATACCATCTTTTAAAATCTTATTTTGTTAATAACAATTGCAATTTTTTACCTGCACCAAAATCCTTCATAAACATTTTTCTAGAGGTGATTCCGTATCGAATGAGCTACCGCTCATATTTTTAGGACCTTTATCTCTATTTTTCATGTTTCTGAACTTGTTGATTAGACTATGACCTCCCTGTGAACTTAGATCAGGAGCGAGTCTACAGAGGAGATGGATGTCGAGCTTACGATTCCAACTGACCTCCCTGTAAATTTAAATCAGGAGCGAGAGCTTCTCAACTCTCCAACTCCTGATCCAATAACTGAACCTAAAAAAAAAGTTTGATGGTGCAACCAGGAAACGACTGAGTCATCTCCTCAAGAGCGGGATACCTTATGAAACAACCTTGCATCAAATTCTTGAGCGGCGTACGCATAATCTGTCTCAGATGGAGGAAGAAACCCCCCATGAGCAGGTTAGCAAACGTTTGCGCTCAAGTGTTAATTCACCGAAACCAGAGGCGAAAAAGCCCTGTACGGTTGAATCTAAGGCATCGTCAGGTGTGGCTGACGTGCAAAAATCCTCATATACTTTGTGCCTGCCCAGCTGGGGACCGAATCAGGTTTTTAGAGTTCGGTAGGGCCGTACTCTTACCATCTGACCTGAAAGACCATTCACCATACAAACAAATCGGCTTCGTTAAGAAGCTGGGTTTATTTAAACGAGTGTGAATAGGTGTGCCACAATAAACCCTTGCGGATTGCGGTGGAGGTCAAATAGACCCACTCACTTTGGACCTAACCTAACCTAACCTTCACGTTACAATAACGGCTTTTTGAAGGCCGTCGATTTTTTCGAATTTTTTCCTGGCTCAGTCATCGGAGATTACTCGGGATGTATAAACCTCTGAAGAAGCAAGCCACTCGCGTCAGTGAAACGTCAGGAAGAAATTCCAAAAATCGACGACTTTCAAACTCGAAAAATGGTGACACCAAAAATTGCAAATCTCAAAATTTTTAAATTCATTCCTTTCCACAAGGAAATAGAGCATTTTCCGTAGAGTAGCTATTCCCTTATAAGACAACATCTAACGGGTGCCAATCAAAATGTTGAAAATTAAAGTCGGGTAAAAAATTGGAAATGATCTCAGAAAAATAAATGGTACTCACATTGAAGATGCCAGCATCTCCATATGACATTGTTCAAGCGGATTTTGTCCTTCCACCGTAGTCTGATTCCACGAAATCTGTTCCATTTCGGCGACGTCAATTTTTGTCTGAAACAAAACATCATTTTTGAATAAAAAAACCCGATAAGTTACACTGATAAAACATCATACTTTGAAAATTGAGTTATACAAAAAAAAATCAGCACGACTTAAACTCACTCACATACACTTCTTTTTTTTTAATCTGATAAGCCTAAACAAAATTGTTATTGTCTCAATATCACATAAAAGTGTGATAACTTCAATATATCATTTGCCATTGTAGGAGTTTACAAACGTCTATTTAATTCGAAAATTTTTTAAGGTAAAGTTAACTGAAAACCCAAAGTTAATTATGTTGCATCATGCATAATATTTACTTA
This sequence comes from Leptinotarsa decemlineata, assembly GCF_025532065.1. Lineage (NCBI taxonomy): Eukaryota > Metazoa > Arthropoda > Insecta > Coleoptera > Chrysomelidae > Leptinotarsa > Leptinotarsa decemlineata. The sequence continues at coordinate 9,561,109 of NW_027412537.1, read as the reverse complement.
ACAAAAATATAGCAATTAATAGGTTGTTTCAATATCAATTTTAATGTCATGTGTTTTTGTAGCTTCATATCTCAATAAATATTTATTCTACTGTATAGTAGTATATACTGATCGATAAAGAATTTTGTATAGTCGAATTAGCTTAAATTGTCGGCGCTCTCAAAGGCCAAAAAAAAACAATACAGAGAAATAAATCCGCTGCCAACTAGTCCACGTGGACTGAAGAATTGGCGGTCCGTATTGGATGAATTTTACTAACGGAGTTTTATGATTGGCTGAAAAGTCATAAAATTAAATTTGTGACGGTGTTACGGTGACGAATAGAATGCGAGCCGTCGTGTTGTTAATTTGAGTTCAGGAACTGATCGCGATTTGAGTGTTGAAATTCGATATTGGTGCAGTTATAATTACTTAAAATTCTTGTTATCTGTTTGAAATGTGGCATCCTTGGACAAGTACTAATAGTAATAACGAGTGTGATAACAGCGCAGACTTTTTCCTGTGTAGTGATTCCAATAGCGATGGTAAACAATGCGAGAAAGAGATACCAGTGAATAAGATTCGGATGCATTTGAATATTGAAACACAGAGTATGTTTCAATGTATATAAGAATCTACATTTCAAGTTTGGTTTCGAGGGAAACGAACTATTTCAAGCAACATCAGATTTCACCGAAATTCCTTTCTCAACTGTATTTAAAATAGTCAAAAACAATCCTTATGAACGCAAGACGCGATGTGATACAGGATTGCCACAACCTTTAGATGTTCATCTGATAAAATTATTGAAAAAAAAACAATATACGACTGTTACAAAAGCAATGAGATTCCTACAACTCAAATCATAAGGAATAAATTGAATACTTCCGGCTGCTGTGACAAAACTCTTCAGAATTGGATAAAGAAACTACGATTTAGATTTGAAATAATGAACAGACGTTAAGCAGTTATGGAAAGCAGAAGAATAGTGGAATTGCGTAACAAATACTCAGAACAAATAACTAAATATAGACAAGAACAACGGCAAATTTTCTATTTGGACGAAACTTGCTATGACAGTCACGACATAGTTACGAAAGGATGGACTGATCGTTCGAGAATGTGTACGCCTAACATGCCTGCAAACAAAGGATCGCGACTAATCATTATGCATTGCGGAGGAAGTGAAAGATGGGTTCCGGAATTCTTTGATATGTAGAAAAAAACTTGAGGACTGCAATGTTGACTATCATAAGAACATGAAAACTAATATTTTCGAGGAATGGTTTGAAAACACATTGATCCCAAATTTGGATGCGAATAGTGTAATAGTTCTTGACAAGGCTTCCTCATTCGCGACAGCTCATCAAAGTATCGAATGAAAATTCGAGGAAAGATGGAATACAAAGTTTTTTTAATGGATAACAATTTGTAATTTGAAGATTATTATACCAAAAACCAACTACTTGAAGTTTTACAGACAAAAACATTAGAAAAAGTGTTTGCCCTTGAGAGTATTGCTGAAAACTATGGACACACCATACTGAGACTTCCCCCCTAATTTTGTGTTTTCAATCCCATCGAGTCGATTTGGAGAAATCATCAGGCTTAAAAATAATAAAAAATAAATTTCCAAAATTTGATAAGAAGGTAATAGAGCTAGTTAAAGAAGAAGTATTTAATATTACCGAAATTAGTTAACTCCCTAACTATTTTATTAAAGGGGAGCTGTTGGAAGGTAGGTTGCACTATAACGTTCACTTGAACTATACCTACTCTATACATTGATGCTGTTAATTTTTTTTCCAAATTTGATTCTGACTAGCCCATCATACTACCGATAACTTTCTCACCGGTAGAACCCTCGCCAATCAGGACCAGGCAAAAACGGCCTTTGTCGACTTCGTCGAATACCCAACACACAATGTTTATGCTGACGGAATTAATCGGCTTGTGTTACGTTGGCAAAAGTGTAAAAAATGTTGATGAAGTTATAAGTTTGTGAAATAAATTATAATAATAATAATAATAATGATAATATTAATTTCTTTTTAGGGCAGCTGCCCGAGCAGCTGATGAACTCGGTATAGTTTTCGACACTGAACGAGATGACCACAATTCTGTCACCGAGTTGGAACCTGTTCAGCAAAAAGTTCAGATAAAAGCCGCAGAGATCACCTTACTTCTGCGGAAACACAAGGATAAGCCACTGTTTGGGTCTTCTTCGATAACATTGAAGACCTTGGGCTTATCAAAGCGCCTGACTTACGCTTTCCTCAGGTCGAGTGGGCTGAAGTCGGAAACTGAGGGGTTCATCATGGCTTGCCAGGATGATGTCTTCAACACCTTAGTCTACCGCAGTCGCGTGATGGGTATAGAGGTTCCTGACACAAGGTGCAGGACCTGCCGCCAGGCGCTCGAGACCCTAATGCACTTGCTATAAGCATGTCCAGCACATGCGGTCTCGGCCTATATCCATCGACATAACGCGGCCCTAAGAGAGCTATATTACCATCTACGACACTCTTACGGTATTGACGAGACACCGGTGTTGCCCTACGCTCCGGGGGATTTTGAATCCGTTGTGAATTGTGAATTGAATAGTTCCAATAAATTCGGCACTTCTCGTTCCCCACCCTCAGGCTCATACAAGCTAATAAGCCTGATGTGGTCCTACTCGACCACCAGAGCAACACGATAGTTGTCGTGGAGTTTTCAGCTCCTGGCGAGACGAATATCGTCGGAAAAAAGGAGGAAAAACGGATAAAATATCGGGATTTTATCTATCTTCCGCAGACTCTATCCAGATCACTCTGTCAAGATGGTTGTTCTGATTATTGAAGTCCTTGGTGGAATGATGTCCTCTCTACTCTCGAATCTTAAAATCATACCGGCTTGCCGCACGAAGGCAGAAATCTTAGCCGCACAGATGCAGAAGGCTGTTATTCTTGGCTCACTGCGCTTGCTCAGGGCACATGATTCTCGGACCCAATGATCACTTATCCCACGGTGTGGGGAGTGGTCTTTGGTTGATAATGCTGGCGCGCCCTCCCGAATGTATCGGGGCTTCGGGGGATAGGGCCTGACCAGCGCACACTACGGTGAAAAAATAATAATAATAATAATAACAGGTCTTTATTCATCATAATAAAAAAAAAACAATAGAAAGATATGATGAAACATAGTATGATGAATGGGCGAGGTGCAGCTATCATAGCTGCTTTTAAACCTAACCTTTCAAACTATAAAAAAAGTGCAAGGTATCGTAAATAAATAATAAATTATTATAAAATAACTATAAAACAACACAAAATGATACAGTCGCGATGTGGTAAAACAAAATCTGGGAAATCGAAACCTATTTGATAGCCTGAGGAAAGTGTTATAATGAGAATTATTAACTCGTTGACAGAGCTTTGAGTCTTTTTTTAAAGTTCTTGAGAGGTAAGTTTGAAATCTACAGATATGATGTTATACAATTTAGCTGCCATGTATGAGAAACTACGTGTATAAATAGCCGAATTATGATTGAATATAAACAAGAGGTGTCGATTGCGACTGTTATTATTGAAAGAGAGTGAAATGAGTTTATCACATAGATAGGGTGGAGTTCCGGTTTGCAATATTTTATGAGTGAAAGTAAGAAGGTGCAGTTCTCTTAGGGCATTAAGTTTCAGCCAACCTGAATTCTCAAAGGATGAGCTTATGTGATCGTATTTACGGATTCCATACGAAAATCGAATACAACTATTTTGTATTTTCTGAAGACGCCGAGCATCAGTTTGTAGTAAAGCTGGTCCGTAAATGCTATCACAGTAGGCCAGTCTTGAGAGTATCAGAGACTCACAGAGGCTGAGTTTCAAGTTTTTAGACATTACAAGTCTGTTTGGATATAACTGCCTCAAAAGAAGAACGAAGTCTTACATACGTAATTGACATGTTTTGTGAATCTAAATTCGGTGTCAAGCCACAAACCTAAATTTTTACTTGCCTCTACAAAGGGGATAGCGTGATTATCAATGTGAATAGATAGAGATTCGCGCACCGCACTTCTTCTATTTTTTGGTCCGAAAAGCATAAACTTGCGATTTATTTGGATTGAGTTTTAAATTGTGTGCACAGCATATATCAAATAGCGATTTAAGATTTCTATCAATGAGTTTTTCGACCTCTTTAGTTTCATGGAAACTGAAAGAGGTATATAGTTGGGTATCATCGGCGTAATTATAAATAATGATTCAGGACACAGAGATGTAAGGTAAGGGACGCGTAATGGTGAGCGCGCGTAATAAACAATTAAAAAACAGGTATAAACAATGAAATTGTTCCAAATCTCTATTATTAACTATATAATTAGAAATAAAAAAATATTCTTTATATTTTTTCTTTTTTTATACAGTCCTAAAATTTGATGGTTTGAAAACGTGGCGGAAACAGTGTCTCAATTGAAACGAGGAATTTGACATCCATCCAAATCACATCCAAATATGTATGAAATTTTAATTTTCCCCCCTTTTTGGTTCTTATAATTACTTTCATAAATCGATAACTACTATCTCTCTCTCTCTCTAGTCTCAAATAATACATCGGCATTCAATACTTCCATGAGAATATACAAAAGTTTAGACGCTAATAAAGGCATCCTGTATAGCTAGAGGCTTATTCAAAGAACCAGTGAATGTGCAATATTACCATGTAAAAACCCGAAGAGATATTCCGAGAAATACAAATTGACGTAATTAATCATTCAATCGCGAATTTTAAATGACGAACCTGATATCTGGGCAATCATGAAAAACATCTAATATGCAATGCAGACCGTTTTTTTTTAGCTGATTCCACTGTTGCGTTAAAGCCAAAAAACGAAATTCAGCAATCCTAGTTTTTGGCTTATATTTCAAAAACAACCATTGATATTCTCGATCTGAAAAAGAGATAATCTAGTTCCCCAAAATAGGACACTTTTGTCCAATTTACCCGATGCAATTGGACTGCAGAATATTACGAATCAATCCACTGAAGATGGGGAAGAAATTGCACGAGAGGAGCGCCATGTTCAGTGTTGCCAGGTCTACTGTTTTCGCAGTAGACCCCTGATTTTGTTTTCGAGATACTGTTCTACTGTTTGAGAGTTTTAATCTACTGATGACTTTCTATATGACTGTAGTGGAAATTACAGTGTAGTAATATGTATAGTGTTGTAAATGGAAATATTTCCGTTGGAAATATTTCCGTTTTGATAAAGTTACAGATATTGCAAAAGAGATTCAGAATAAAAAAGTTTTGTATGAACTTTTGCGGATAAAACAAACAGAAAATAAAAATGTAGAGCCAAATGAAGGTGACATACAATTGCCCGTAAAAACTCGTTGGTCTTCAATTTTGAAAAGTTTGAAAAGTGTATACAATACCAGGCTCAGTTTACAAGTAGTTGCAGTTAGCCAAAAAGCAACACAAAGACGTGCTGTCTCATAATCTGACGATTATCTAGAGGGATTCGCTTAATCTGACAGAAACTTTTTTTTTCTTAATTCATTGAACTGAATTAATTGAAAAGCTCAGGAAATAATTTTTAAAAAAATATTTTTTTTTTTATAATCAAGTGATTAATTAATGAAGAAAAAAAAAATTAAACTTTCTATGTTTTTTACCACTTTTATTTGTAACTAATGTTACCGCAGTTTCGTCCTATAAGGACATTTTCAAACTTATGCAATATATAAGTTTGAAAATGTCCTTATAGGACGAAACTGCAGTAAAGTTAGTTACAAATAAAAGTGGTAAAAACATAGAAAGTTTGATTTCTCTTTTCTTCATTATGATTTCCTACCACGTTGTAACGGCTACATCCATCAATTAATTGATTAATTAATCATCATCTTCATCACGAACGAGTCTCTGTGGTCAGCTGTGATGGCGTCATAGCAACCGAATTCAGAGTGGGGACGGAGTGAGAGAGTAATAGATAGAGAAAAAGTGAATAGAGAATAGAGGAATAGAAACTCGGAGAGGGAAATATAGGTATCACACAGCTGCACGCATTAAACTTTATCGACGAATTTTTGTTATTTCGGCTTGCGGAAATTGTCAGATTATATATTTTTCGTTATCCTTGAATTATTTCCATCAAAATAAAAAAAAATAGCTACGCTCAAAAATGTCGAAATGACGTTATTTTTTTACAACTTTGCTGCCCTCCCCTTTCTTTACGTCACTCTCAAATTGTCAGATTACTGAAATATACACTTTTTAGCAGGTAATTAACTTACCCTACCTTAATCTGACGCGCTCGAGAATTTCTGATAATCATCAGAAATTATAAGCCGCCTTTATCCCTCACAGGCGGCTTATAAATGGGGCTCACATTTGGTGAAGGTACTTAACCGGGTACAAGGTATCCCCCTGTATATTAATCTGCCGCGCTTTAGTGAATCCCGAAATCCCCGCTTGGGCTCCCCTATTAAGAAAAGGCAAATAAAAGCTCAGATTCCTCCACAAATAGTGACTTCCATTCAACACTACTTTTTTATTTTGCATGTCTCTAATATGAAACATCGTCCCTAAAATGTTATCTTTTATGGTAAAAAAAATATGAAAGTGAATCTTGAACTTGACAAAAAATGTCACACTATCAGATGGGACCCTGGATGAAAATTTAAAAATTACAAAAAAAGGATATATGAGTTAATATACATGAAGTGGCGGAGAAAGGAATATACGGGGTCTGTTAAAAAAATAAGGTGAGTGTTCAAATTTCGCGAGCTACGACATTCAAAAAGCGATTTTTATTTATTTATGTTGGTACACTAGTCTTGAACATGTGTTCACAGTTTCAGCTGTTTAGCGTGTTTAGTTTTTTTGTGAGAGACATAAAAGTAAGAAGTGTTTTGTGTGTTCGGCCATTTTCTGCTATCAAAAAAATGGGTCAAAGAATTTGCATCAAATTCAAAGTAAAAAAAGGAATTAAGTGCTCAAAAAAAATTGAAATGTTGACAGTGGCATACGACAATTGTACTCTGAGTCGGAATATTTTTTACAAAATGGTACAAGCTTTTCACAGAAGGTCAAGAAGATTTGAATGATGAAGCTTGCCCTGGACGGACCTATCATGTCATCAATTGATGAAAATGAGAAAGTAAAGAAAATTGTTAAGGAGAATCGTCAAATCACTATGAGAGACGTTGCTGAGGATGTGGGCATATTGGTTGGCTCATACCACACAATTTTTTGGAAATTTTGGGCATAATGATAATAATAATAAAAAGTATGCCAAGTTCGATCAAATGCCAAAGTTTTGCTCACTGTTTTCTTGGTCGCACGGCTAATAAGGAGTATAATCTTGAAGTTATGCGTCGCTTGCGAGAAGCAATACAAATAAAACGTCCGGTATTGTGGAAAAAACAATTCAAAGCTTTTGCATCGCAATAATGCACCTGAGGGAAGACTAGATTTGTTTTCCTTAAGGTTGACAAATGACTAATTTGACGTGTCATTTGACTACTTCAGGTTTTGTATTCCGTTAAGTATGTCAAAGTTTTAACATCTTCAAAGTTCTTGTGATGATTTCAGAAATTATTTCTTGCCTGCACCATAGAGGATATTTCTTGAGGAAACAACATTTTACTACCAAAAATTGTGGGAAACTTTCAAAATAAGGAAGAATAAAGCAACTAAATTCAAAATAAACTCTTTACAACGATGTTCAGATCACGCATAGAAGTTACTTTCAGATACAAATTGAAATAAAAAGCCCTCTCCAAATAACTACCCTCATATGAACATTCTATCTATATTAAAACCTTTGTAAATAGTTCATTTTTGATGTAACTGCTTTCTTCCTCCCTTTGGAAGTTTCCCACAATTTTTTGTATGGAAACGGTGAAGTGGAAACCAAAAATCTTTTTCTCCAAAAACGAATCTCTCCTATTTTATCATTTTTCAGAATAATTTCAATTGCTCATGCATGAGTTGTAAGTTTTTAGTAGTAACAAATGAAAAGCATGAATTCTTATGACTTGCAACAAATGACTCAAAACTGGTGCATGAATCCACCATAAGTGCTGAAATATGTATAGTGACCTTACTAATTGCCTCTCTAATTGCCATTTCACAAACAACAGTATTTTTAAAATCAAATATCAGCACATAGATAACAGATAATGGTCTCATTTTGTGTACTCATTGTTTTGTAAAAACATCCAACTAAATAAATCAGCATGAATTTTGATGTAGTAGACAAACAAAACAAACATCACTTGAATTGTCACAAAATGACTGAACCAGTTTATCATTTGATTTTATCTTTAAACTGATAAATTTGCCTCTCAATGAATAAATGTTAAACTGATAGCAGAGGTTACTTACTTGTATTTAAACAAATATGTAAAAATTATAGAAATAATGAATTGACATAGATATATTCTTGTAGTTTCCATCATACATAGTAACTTACTATATAAATACTGCTTATCCTTATCTCAAATTTGATGTGTAAACATTTCAGACGATATTATTTGAAATGGGAAAAATTTACATATAGACCTCTAATACGCAATTTTGTGAGCATAAATATTTAGTACCCAATTTATTGAATGTTCAAGAATTGAATAATAATTTCTATGTCCACACTATAAACCACTCTATAACCTTTGTTCACAAAATAACTATGATTCAAACATTAAAATGGAAATAGTGGATATAAACAAATCTTGAAATTCATACTGAATTACTAAAGTGAATAAATAAAGACCATTATGCAAATAACCTTTGATTCAAAGTTGTAAACAAGCAAATCTATCACTGTTCCAAAAATACCTCCTAATACCAAGCCAGTTGAAGCACTTACCTGTAAGCCAAAGACATACATTGGAAAAGTTTTGCTAAACTTGTATCAATGGCTAGCTGCAGTTGATTTTTCTGGTTCTCTGTGCAGTTCTGGATGCTTCTAGGCCTTGCAGTCACCAGTGGAACAATGGTCTTGGGGTCCGTGCTCTCTGGTATGGGAACTGCTACATTATCTTCGTCGTCTTGTTCTTCAGCTTCGAAATGAGAAACCATGAAGTGTCCAGAATGAATGCATTCTTTCTCTTGTCTTTCTGGTCGAGTGACATGCTGAATTGTAAACATTTTTCTATAAAAATACTTATTATAAATTTTCAGACGAAGCTACGAGCTCCGTATATGCCCAACATTTGATGCTGTTATCACTGCCAGTGAAAGATCAAGGACTGATAAAAAGGTGAACTTGTTACATACAAATATCAACACAACACGATTATTTTAATTCTCTAAAAATTCCATAAATATACTTGACAGCCAATATTTGACAGATTGACACATGACGTTGTCAAAATAGTTATCTTTAGGTGTGTTTTGCTGTCACTGATCTTATTCCAGATTGATAAGATTAAATTTTTTGCTCTTTCTACCTAATGAAATTTGATAGTTTGCCTTTAGTTCATGACGAAAGGATAATTTCAAAACAATCCTGAAGAGAAAATAGATGTGTTTTGTTTTCCCTGATCTTATTTCAGATTAGGTAATTTCCGCCAGGAGTTATTTGCTCTTTCTGTTTGATCAAAATTCATCGCTGAACGTTTTATTTTTTATATGGAAGATGATGATTACAGAATTAGCCGCTGAATAAAATTCAAGCTATTCAATACTTTATTCAGCGCAGCGCTTTTCGCTTTTTCGTCCCAGACGCAACCAATGACTAAACACGCAGTTATGGAATATTGTGATCCGAGTGGCAACAAAATACAATTAACGAGAGCTGTATTCGAGTCGACTCGAATGAGATGACACACAGTTGAACAGAGAGAGTCAGACATCCAACATTTCTCTAGATGTGAGAGTTCACCTGATTTGAAAATAAGGCCCCTGCCGTGCAGAGCAGTGACAGGGATTCTGACGTCATAAGTGGTACCGAGAAACACTCTTCAAAACGAATGACATGGGCATCTACACAAAACTCATAATTATATCTTACGATGATATGATAATGAGTTTTGTGGGCAATATTTAAAACTTGACATTTACTACATTGTATACAAAAGCTATAAGACCTCGACAGTCACAATAGGAAGTATACTGGGACACAGTATTCCACGGAACCACGGATTACTGTGACCTCGTCTACAATGGCTCAGTTCACGACGTTTCACAAATGTCAATTGTCGTAATGTTATCGTTTGTAAATTTTTTTGGTTAGTTGGAGTGTAGGCTCAAACGGTTTTTTAATAAATATCACTATTATCAGTTTGAATAATTCGATGCTTTGCTCCTAAGACTAACCGGCAAAATGACCTCACCTCATAAAGGACCCAAGCCTAATTCGGTTCAGGATATGTAAATAAAATGTATTTTTTCATGTAGGCGTTTTTTTTTAACAAAGTTTTTCAGTAAGGATAAGGGAGAAAATTTCGAGTTTTCTGTTGATGTCACAGGCCAGACGGTTATAATCCATTGCAAAGAGGGTACTCATAGTCATGGCAGTTCTAAAGTAAAATTGACTGATTGGATCGACTACAACTGGGAATTTCGATACTACCATGGTCATCTTATTGCAGCCCACATAGGTGGAAAGGTTGTCGCTTATGGAATGAAAGGTAACCAGAACTTCGTGATTGGGTAAATATTCGTTTTAACGGCTCACGCTAGATTTTGAACAATTTTCAATTTGACTCATCAGGACTCTTTCACATAGGGAGCTTCACGTCTCTCGCTCCTATACGGGAGCGTTTATCGCTCCTACCTATTGCCCATTTACATCGAGAGCCGTTTTAGTTCCTGGCTCCTTGAGGTCAGTCATAGAATGGATTGCACGCAAGCTGTTGCCATATACCTTCTCTACCGTCAACAAAAACCTCAACGATCAAGAATGGGATGGGTAAAGGTACGAAATCTACGTTGAGCACCTTGCAGACTTTCTGCCAACTTTTTACAACTTCATTTCGGTCCTTATGAGTGAGTCTGTTGCAGACAACACTAATTAACAGCTCCATATTGTAATCAGCCATGATAAATAATGTAAAGCGTTAACCAGAAGTCATAACTTTATGCTTGGGTTTAGTTTTAGAGATATGACTTGTTCTATATGGTATTGTCATTTTAATAAAGTTTTTCGTTATTATTTATCAGTAGAACCAACAAAAAAATTTCTTGTAAAAGTTTCATGAACTATAATGATATAGTTTTCAGGAAAATATACACTTTATAGCAAAATAAATCTTTTGTATGTAAAAGTGGAAGTGGTATTTGAAAAATATGTGTCATTCAACAAGTTTTATCTACCAAGGTTGATTCTTGAAATGGTATATTCTTTGATTTATCTTTGAATGAAGACCAGAGCATCAATATTTCACTTCAGATTCATGATCACAGGACATAAATATGAAGGTCCAATTAAATTTTTTCAAAAACTTGTACGAGCCGGTAAAACTAATATTTATCTTAATTGCTATCATCAAAACAATCCATGTAACCATTTTTGTGATACTTTTCAGTCAAAGATGGCGGCAATGTCAGGGTTATGAATCAAGAAACGAATCAGAAAGTTCTGATTAAGAATATGAAGGAGGATATCAAAGATGTATCTTTTGCTTTTTCTAGGGATGACATCATATTAGGTTGTGTCGATAGTGAAGGGAATATATTGGTTTATCAAATTGATGATACCCCAAAAAGCATGTCGTATCCTTTTCCTATTGAACTTTATAAGAATCATGTTATGTTCCTTTGAGTAGTCCAAATTTTGTGACTGAGGATACACTATAAAAACACTTTTGTCTATTTTTCACGATAGTTTTATATTTGTTGACTAATTTCAGTCATTACACCATTTTCAAAACTAACTAGAATACATTCAAATCTGAGTATGTACAACTACTTTGCCAATGCCTATCATAAAAAATTTGATACCTATACCTGGGATAACCTCAATAGCAGTATATCGATGAACATAACAAAAAATTTTGATAAAATGTAGGTTTTGGGAACTGGGTTATAGGTTCAGGAGAGGACCATTGTTTAGATCAAGTTTTTTGTTGAGGATACTAGAATTGGGATATTTCTTTGACTCGTTTACTTCCATAGATTCCAACAAATTTATTATTTTCCCTTTTTCGCATGTGTGGGTTTCAAATTTCGAAAATGTTCATACATTAATGATTTTTTATCCAAAATGACTTTCGTTTACGGTACCTTATATCAAATCAAAGCATGCTTTATTATCTGAAGAATAGAATTCTTATTGACAAAGCTTCTAAATATATTAGTACATAAATCCTAACTGCTTAAAATGAGCAGGAGGTCATGATAATTAAACAAAATTAAAATTATGCAAACCAATATGGATTATCAGATGTTGAAATTGGATGTACTTAATGTATATATACAGTCATGCTACTATAAAATATTTTCACAACAATACAGTAAACTAGATTAAAAACAGTTTTCCCCAATTTATTCTATACGGTTATAAATACAAAACAGGACAGAGTTGTCAGATGATAAAAACATTAAAATAATATATATACATATACACATACATACATACACACATATAGACCCATGTACACACATAGTAATTTTATGAAATGTTTTGATTTCTTAATACAGGCAGGTAATAAGTACATACATATATATTCATACATACACACCTAACCTTAACACTATTTAGTGAGAGACATGGATACAACATATTTTGTATTGCTGTCACAGCTATTCAAAATTTTCACTAGTTCGGACTTCCATTGTCTACTATATAAAATGATTTGAAATCCCTGAAACAAGTAAAAAAGAATAATTAAAAAAGAATAGTTGAAAATAACAATTATATTAAGCAACAATAAACCTGAAATGAAATGATAGTGAAATAACCTACAAGTAAAAATATAATAATTGAATAAATAAATATTAAAGGAATGAAAAAAGAAAATAAAATAAAAAAGTGTAGAGATTCCAAGTCACGTTAGTTCACGACGTTTCGTTTCGGGTGATGACTGTCATCATCAGACGATTGTAGATACCAACAATCGAAACGTCGTGAACTAACGTGACTTGGAATCTCTACACTTTTTTATTTTATTTTCTTTTTTCATTCCTTTAATATTTATTTATTCAATTATTATATTTTTACTTGTAGGTTATTTCACTATCATTTCATTTCAGGTTTATTGTTGCTTAATATAATTGTTATTTTCAACTATTCTTTTTTAATTATTCTTTTTTACTTGTTTCAGGGATTTCAAATCATTTTATATAGTAGACAATGGAAGTCCGAACTAGTGAAATTCATCACGAAACATTGTCAATCACCTTCAAACAAATTCAAAATTTTGTTCAAAGAATTCCCTCAAATCATAAAATGGTGTCGTTATAAAAAATTTTTTACAGCTCTTCTGAATTTCGGAGTGCTATAAATATTTTTAATTTGCTTCGGTAGATGGTTGAACATTTTCGTACCATTGTATACAATTGAATTTTGGCAATGGGTGGTTCTGGGGATTAATAAAGGTATATATTGGCCATTTGCCCTAGTAATATGTACAGTGTCAGATTTTAATAAATGTAGTTTATGCTTATGAACTAAACTAGTTGATTCTAACACGAATATTGATGTTAACGTGAGTATCCTCTGAGATATAAATAAGGGTTTACATGAAGTTTGGTGATTAACATGGCATATGTATCTGTGCTCTCTTTTGTAGCTTAAAGATCATTGAGAACAACGCTTGTGAGCAGGCTCCCCAATATGCTATCCCATATCGTTCAGTGTTTGTTTTGCAAAAGCAAGCGGTTAGATACTTATGCAAGGTGGGAGTGGGTGAGTTATTCAGAACATTTTTTTGAGAGAGGAGAATTACTTACTTATTTACTTGTATTTTCATTCTGGAAACTGTTTGCCTGATTTACAAAAAATATATGGTTGGAACATAAATAAACTACATAACCCAGCAAAAAACAGAAAATAAAATACATCTTCCTGTATAATCACATACCTATAATCACATACATATTAGGAAATAGAAAGGGACTATTTCGACAAACTTGATTGAATTTTATTTTTTTATTGTTATGTTTTATCTACTTGATGTGTGAACTTAGTTTTGCTCAAATTGTGTTTCTGGGTATTTGTATTTATAAATTTTTTCTTTTATTCTTTGAAGTGCTATACATACCAGATTTTTTTAACAAGCTTTGTCAATAAGATTGTATTTTCTTGGACAATAATAATAATGTAAATATCAATCTATCTATGACTGCAGAAGACATTATCAAAAGCGATGAGACAATAGTCGAAGTGTTTTAGTTGTCCTTGAGGGGTTCCATGACCTACACTTATATTATCAGACTGATTACCCTTTATCAAAACACATTGTTTTCTATTATTTGAAAAAGAACTAATAAAGTCACATGCCTCCATATTGAATCTAAAAAAATGAAGTATAGCGCACATCAGACTGTGATTCATGGTGTCAAAAGCCTTACCATAATCGAGAGACAAGAAAAGAGTGACTTTTTTCTATCGGTGGCTGAGAAAATATCGTTAGTCATTTTGAACAGGGCATTAGTTGTACTGTGATTTTTGCGAAAACCAGATTTGTGTAAGGATAGAGGGAATAGCAGAACAATCAGTGACTATAGAAATAGAAATTATGAAGTCATGTTGCAATTGCAGTTCTCCTTAAAAATATCTCAGATTCACCCTGTTGTTACACGTTCATCATCTGGATGATAATAGGATAAGCAACAACTTCAGACTGATTTGGTGTCCGTATTTACCCAGTTTTGATGATGACACAGACACAAGCGATGACCCAGAAAAGATGTTTGTTGTTCTAAATGGGACTCGAGGTATTCAAGACGTCATGTTTATTTGTCGTAGCATTTGTAGTTAATCTCATTTGTTTTTTAGCTGAAGTCTATAACGTTACCATGCTGACAGATAAGTATGGAAAAGGCGGTCCCATCGATCCTGATGAAACTTATGACGGTTACATTGAGATCAACCACACATCTGAAGTTGTGGATGCTTCTTTCTCGGCAGATGGAACTGCCATAGCTATTGCGTGTGCTGATGGTTATGTCAAATTCTTCCAGGTATTTGTGAAAAACACTGACCAGTGTTTGTTGAATTCAGATAAAATTTCTTATCATTTCCAGCTCTACATGTTCAATGATGAGAAGCAGAAGTGTCTGCATGAATGGAGACCGCATGATGGCGCTCCACTCTCCTCCATTATTTTCATCGATAATGTTTTGGAATACAGTTCAGAGTAAGTGAATCAGATATTCATGTTTTCTTCGAAAACTGGTGTTTTCAAAAACAATGATAATGAAATTGCTTTATTGTCATTAGATTAACTTGTTGATAAAGGCAAATCAATAATAAAAATAACATACAAAATTATATTGAGTAAGATTGAAAGCAAGCACTGTTCCCAATTCATCTCCTGAAGACACGAATTTGGTGAAACGCGCCTTGAGAAGAGTGTTACAGTTCTGGTGTTTGAAAACCCTTTTGGTTTGCCACAATTACTGATACTCAAGGATTAAAATTAATTTCGCTATCAAATTTAACTCCCAGATCGCGAATAAATGTTCCTCTTTTAAGAGCTATATTATTCAATGTATTTTCAAATAATATTGGACTTCTAACTTTAGCGAACGTAATGATTTGACACTTATCAATGTTTACCTCTAACAAATTATTTCTACACCACATGGAAAAGGCTTCGAAATCTTTTTGAACTAATTCAGCATCTTCCCGGCAAGTAATTGATCGATAAAGTTTGAGATCATCAGCAAACATAGAAAATTCTGAATATTTGAAAACAAACTATATGTCCGATACAAACAAGTTGAACAGCAGTGGGCCCATATGGGATCCCTGCGGTACCCCTGATGGAACCTGAGTGGGCGTAGATGTTGTATCTCCGTATTTTACAGACAGAGTTCTACCAGTTAAGAAGCTATTGATTTCCTGCAAAACATTGCCGCTTATACTGATTGCTTGAATTTTAGATATAAGTAGGCCATGGTTGACTCTATCAAATGCTTTGGAAAAGTCAGTATAGACTGAGTCAACTTGTAGCCTCCTCTCAAGATTTTCAGTTAAGTAGTGTGTGTAAAGAGCAAGGTTGGTACAAGTGGATTTACCTTTTGAGAAACCATGTTGTTGGGAATTGGGAAGACTTACAGTCCCAGGAAACTTTTTTTGTACGCATAGAATCAAACATCTTAGCCATCTCTGACTGATTGCAAACTGCTGTATAATTCCTAATATTTTTCTTATCTCCTAGTTTATGTATTGGTTTCATAAAATATATGAACAGTTATAGAATAGGTTTTTGAGCTATCAGTAAGCCTTTGCTTTTTCAATTTTAATTTCATCTTTTGATAGGGAATAGAAGCGATGAAAATGACCAATAATTGATTTTTTTATATTCTTAATACAACACTTTCATGATGTCAGGTCCCTGAATATAAATTTGTGTCATTTGCTTATACAGTTTTAAAATCTGAGGTTTAGTTCTAGAACAGGTACTAAACCTTACAGTCTCTTTGAGAGTCATATTTTATGTAAGAGAATAACTTTTCTGGAAAAATCTTTCATTGTTTTTCAAAAATTTCTATTATTATGCACTTTTTCTACTATCTGGATATGAGTATATACAGTGATATCTATTCTTAATTTTATCGATTTGTGTCAATCATTTTTTCAATGACGGTATTTATTGTGATAATGTCTTGATGGCTGCCCTCTAACCTATTTCTACCTATGCTTTTAGATATTAATTTCACTGTTTCTCCATAAATTTGATTGTTTTCTTAAAGGTGTTGGAAGTTTACCATAACAGGCGCTAACAATAATTCCGAGATCAAGTTATGGTCTTGCGAAAGTTGGACATGCCTTCAAACCATCCATTTCAAACCTGAATCATCAAACCTCATCATGAGCTTGTATCTGAACATGTCTATCGACTACACTGGCCAGTATTTGACAATATCTGATATAAACAACAGAGTGCTGTATGTTTTACAACTGAACAGGAACGATAAGGAGCAAGTGGTACAAGTTACTATGCTCTCCCAGTTTCTCTTGAAAGATCCATTTCTCAGTTGTCACATTCTTAAAGCCGAAACACGGACAGTATGTTCCTCCTACGGTAACAGCAATGAGGATCTGTCAGAAGACCGTGAAGACTACGATGAAGAGTCTGAAGGAACTGCTGCATGTTTGAAGATGGTAGTGATCCAACCAAAAAAACTCCAGCATTGTAATATTATTTTCCAACCAAAGAACTTACTGTATAAGAACCTTCCTTCTCCCAAAAGTATTTCAAGCGACAAAATTGACGAGAAAGAAAAAGTTCCCAAACTCGGTGACCTGCACGAATCGGTGAATCTATTCATACAGCAACAAAGCAATTCAACTGTGACACTCATGACTCCCGATGATTTCACTCCTCCAGGACATAGAACACGACCAAGCAGCGTGAGGAATGATAGCTCGGTGTCTTTGGAGAAACCTGCCAACGAAATAAAGGAGCCTCCTGTTGAAAACCTCATAGATTTCCAAAGACCTCAGAAAGACCACTTCCCCAGTGGAGGGTCTAGCCCTAGCCGCGAGGTGCAGGAAATTCTCTCTTTGAATAATTCGTCATACAGCAACCAAGACTTCTTCGATAGCTTACCTAACATGAAAGAGGAACAAGAAGAGCCTCAGAAGGATTATTCGAATCAGAACAGCACTACAACATACCAAGAAAATTTGGTGAACGAACTGGTTTGGCCAAAAATACCGGTCGTAGAAGAAAAAGATATCAATGCAGAGGACAAGTCTCAAATGCAAGCTCTGAGCTTCCGATTAACCGCTTTAGAAAACATCATACAAGAACAAAACACTCTCCTTCAGAAACTGCATGAAGAAAGGCTGGATAAAAACGAATTGCTGAAAGAATTTGATTGTGGTCGATCGAAGCAGCAGCTACAAATTGCAAAGATGCTCGAGAACCTCATCAACTTGCAGAAGGTCAGGGACAGAGAAATGCAGGAACATATCGTCTCTGCTGTTGGTCAGTTGTTCACTAAGTCTTTGTCGGAGAAAATGCAGCAGATTGTGTCGCAAGAGATGCATCATGTTGTTCTGCCAGCCATACACAACATGATCGAATCGTACAGGCTTCAAGTGGATTCTACATACTTGGAAAAAGTGGCCAATACCGATAAAATGTTGAAGGAAAATGTTTGGAAATCTTTCAACAGTAAGGTTAGTAATTATAGGTTTCATCTTGAATCATAAGTTTACAGATGAGAGTTGTGTCTGATTGAAAGATAGTTAGATAATACAGGGTGTAACTAAATAAGTGTAAAACATTTGAGGAGGTGATTCCTCATCGAAAAAAGATTGGATTTTTCATATAAAAAAATTTCATTGGAGCATCCCTTGTTAAGATACAAATTTTGAACAAAAAAAATACGCATTTTCTTTCTTAGTCCCGGTACTCTTCAGCCCATGTGTTACATGCAGTTTTTAAGCAATAAATATTTTCTCAAATTCATTCTGAATTTTCCTTTAGTAAAATTATTCAAAAACAAACATCGAATTTTGACCAATGTTTGTTTTCATTTTCATTGTTTTAGATTACCTGAATATGTTGTTGAATGGTTGTGTTGGTCACCATTGATTTTGGAACTGGTATTATTCTTGATAATTTCAGATTAAATAGATATATGCCTGTGTATAAATCTAATGAAAATAGATTTATTCACAGGCATGACTCCACATAGGTAGTGGAGAATTGGAAATTCTTTTCCAATTTTACCTAACCGTATATAAACCTCATTCGATATTTTCAGGCCCTTGCAGATACTCTCAGTGTTTCAGTCGTGAACATCGTGGCACCTAGTTTAGAAAAATGCTACCGCGACATTATAACATCTACTTTGATACCGTCCTGGGAGAGGGTGTGCGGTCAAATGTTCCAACAAATTAATGAAACTTTCACACGCGGCACCAAAGAATGTAAGTCAATTTCGAATTTCAAGCGAACCTTCAAACTTATTCAGGCAATTCTTAATTTTAGACACAGCCTCTGTTGAAGCTTACATGGACAAGCAAAGGAGGGTTCAAGATAAAGGCAAAGACCTCATCGTGCAGATGCAAGCTGTTTCTGATACCATGAAAATTAACAGTGATAAGATGACCACCACTGTGAGTTCTGAGATACAGAAGCAATTCAGCCTTGTTTTTAAAAGGTAATATCAATGAATGAAGTGCTGCTATTATGATGTTCAAATATTTCCAGCTGAGCTGGAATTCATTTTCAACACACGAAATATGTCCAGTTTTGTTTTACTTTCTTCATTGTCACGATGATTTCCGCTCTCAATATAATGTGGATAGAAAAAAAGCAATTATTTGTGCGCAAAAAAATAGATTATTACTGAAATATTGTGTTTCTCGGTATTTTTAGAGGCATAACCTACATTAAAGAAGGATATTTCAAAATCTGTCATAGTTTAGCTATATAAATTGAAAGCGGCCACAGAAAATTTATCTTTTACTACAATCTTCTGACAACTGAGTTATCGGAAAATCAAAAAAAACTTTTATCAAAAACCATATTGTTTCAGCATGCAAGATAAGCTGATATCCAACATGAAAGAAGTTGTTAGTGAACAGGTCAAGCAAGGCTTCAAGAGCCATGCTACCGTTATTGAAGATAGCGTAATGAACGCTGTTCGTTCCAGAGCCGTAACTCCGTCTCCACATGTTGATTCACACGTACGTTATAAAAGTTATTTATCACAATCACGCTTTCATTATTGATATATTATTTATGTACACTGGGAATGAAATTTTTTGTTTTTGGTGGTGGAATAAATATTTATTTACTGTTGAGAGTTGTCTGGTCTAACCATTACCTTTGATAAGGAGGGTCATTGAATTAATCCCTAGTATTAGGTATTCAGTCAGTTTATTATTGTTTTTTATTTCCTAATTTATTTGTTCTGACACCTAAAATTTTCCGGTTTTATACTTGTAATTTTTATGTGAAAGAGTAAAAAAAACTGTTTGAAATGGTACCTTTCTCGCTGTTCGTGGATCTCATTCACAATTGTTCAATTTCTAAACTTACAAAGATGTCTAAAAACATGTTGCCATGTACCAGTCAAACATTTCTTACTCATTCATTGCATGTCAAGTGACACTAGACTTTTCTGGTCTGTGAAACCGAATCTTTTGAACATGTTCCTTGTAACAAGTTATTACAGACCGCTTTATTTGAGCAACATACTTTTTGTGGCGATCCTCAGCCCAATAAGTGTTGGGCAACCAGAAATTCACTATGAAGGAAAATGAAACTTCTGGTATTTATGAAATGAGCTGTGAGTAATGCGACAAAAAGAATCTTGGGCAAACTAACCAGACTATAATAATTCGTTTAATACTCTGAAAATATTGATTCATGTTTGAGTGTTACTTAGAATTAGATTTGAGTGGATGGAATTTTTGACAGCAGTTGAAATAATCAGAACATAATTTTTTTCAGGCAGTAACTCTAAGCCAAATTCAGCAGAACCTTTCTAGAGGCAATTTCGACGAAGCATTCCAGATGGCTTTGAGCGCTGAAAATTTAGGTTTTGTTATTTATGTGTGCGAGAGGGTTGATATTCAAACCTTATTTGGAGAGGACTGTATACTTCAACAGAGTTGCATTCTTGCTCTGATCCAGCAGCTGAGCGTTGAACTGAGTAAGCATACTGATCTGAAGTTAAGGTAAGTTGTTGCCACTCATATTAACCTTGAGTCTTCATAACTTCTTGATAAATAAATAGTGAAAAGGTTCTTTGAATCAGATAATATGTCCTGTCGAAGTCAGTTTGGATTCAAGAATTCTACAGAGTTGTGATTTTACTGTTATTCTTTTGTCTTGCTTCATCGACAGCTTAGTTTATTCTGTGGGGTGAAAAAAGAGGAGTTTTCCAAAGATGCAACTTGAAGAAATTGTAAAATTTATTCACAGTAAGCGTACCACCTACATATATAGAGAAATATGGAAAGAGTACTGTAAAAAACTGTATAACCTGCAAAAATTCTCTATTTTCCCTGAAAAACATTCACTGCAATCTTTTTAAAGAAGTATTCCCCCCTCAAACACATATCACCCCCCATATTAGAGAATTGCAACTTCTGAAGTTGATGAATCGTGTTTTGTTCATTACGCTTGTCTTGTCAACAAGAACTTGTCTACTGGACTACTTAAGTACCTTGCCTCAAAAATATTTTGAAGGGAAGATATTCACAACAGACCACTGAGGAACATAAATAATTCCTGTCCACTGTTCTTAATTTTTTGAAGCATTATTTTTTTTTTTTTTTTTTTTTTTTTTTTTTTTTCACCATTTGGCAACATCGGTTATAGCTAATAACAGTTTCTCTGTCACTGAATACACCTATAAGTGAAGTGCTCCTGATATAAGCAAGTTTTTACTGAGGAAAAATAGCCAATCAATTTTGAATTTTATATCAGTAAATAGAGAAATGAAAACTCTCCAAAACTGATTAAGTAGTGACTGTTAAAGGGTTACTTGTGAAGAAAAAACCTAATAAAACTGCAACCAACAATTTATTGTTAATAAAAACATAGTGTCTGAAGCAAAGGTGTTCGCTGTAAAAAATATCCAGTGGTGTACCTTAAATAAATTTCATCCAAAATGGAAGCCAGATGTGACAAATGCAAAATTGAAATCTATGAAAAAGATACATTTGTGGTATGTGACTGCTGTTCACTTTATCATCATGAGAAGTGTGTTGAGCTGAGTTCCTCTGAAGTGAGAGTACTGGCATTAAAAAAACGCAACATGATTTATTTTTGTAACTCTTGCAGAATTGACTTTAAAAAGGTTCCCAAAGTCATTGCAAAACTGGATGAAGTACTGGAAATAAATAAAAAACTAATTGAAGAAAATAGGAAACTTCAGGAAATTATCAACAATAGCAATAATTTGGCTGAAACCAACTTAAACTCAGTCATCCAAGAAATTCATGAGAGACAGATCAGATCAGCAAATATAATTGTGACAAATATTCAAGAATCAGCTGAAAAAGATCATAGACGCAGGGCTGAAGATGATACAGATAATGTGAATAGAATATTAGGTATTCTATCAAGTGAAGTTAAAATTAAGAAAACATTTCGATTAGGTAAATTCTGTGGTACTAAAAATAGACCTTTGAAAGTTGTACTGAGTAGTACTGATGAAGCTCTATACATACTGAGAAATAAAAAATCGATTCAAATACCAAACATCAATATTTTTGGGGATCAAACCAAAATGCAAAGAGACTATTATTTATCAGTGAAGAAAAAACTAGCAGACATAATTAACCAAGGTGATAATGATAAAACTATCAAATACATCAATAACATTCCTACCATTGTCAATAAACAACCAAGTCAGCAGTCAAATGGAAAAAACTAGAAATTAAACATCCTACTATACCGTACAATACAGACATTATATACACCAATATTCAGAGTTTACCAGCGAATTATGACCAATTAGTTCACGATATAGTTCGTTGTCGTCCTTCAATTATATTGCTCAGTGAGGCTCGAACTACCAAAGATATTGAAGATTTTGAGATCAACATTGAAGATTATCAAATTGTGAGATGTGACTCTGCAAACCGCCACTCAGGGGGAGTGGTAATTTATGTGCGTAATGACATCAATTTCAAGTTAATCAAGAATATTATTATAGATGTGACTTACTGGTGTCTAGTTATAAAAGTTCAGATTCATAACGAGGTTGTATTAGTAGGCTGCTTATATCGCTCACCTAGTTCCACGTTTGATTCATTTTTTGATCATTTTGAGAGCTGGGCAGAAAATATCTTCAATGAAAAAGGTAAATGTGTATTAATAGGTGATTTCAATTTGAATCTTTTAAAACTTAATGACAGATCGGTGCAGAAATTCAGAAATTTTATTTCAAACTTAGGTGTTGAGCAATTAGTTAACGAACCAACACGAGTGACTAATACTAGTAGTACATTGATTGATTTCGTTTTGAGTTCTTCACCTGTTAATTTGTGTTTAGTACATGAAATTCCCAGAATCACTGATCATAACATTGTTACGGTCTCAATTAAATCCACTCAACCATCATACTGTCCAGTCACCAAATTCTATAGAAACTTCAGCCAAAAAAACCTTGAAATGCTTAATGAAAGATTGGTGAATTCTACCTGGAATATGAACTTGAGTGATATTGACGAAGTTTATTTTAATTTAATCAATAATATCAAAACACACGTCAATGTCATATCTTCCTTGAAATCTTTCAGCCCTCATAAAAACCAATTGCCCTGGTATGATGGCGAGGTTCATGATTTAACAAGAAAAAGGGATAGGGCATATAGAAATTTTAAAAATAGCTTAAACGTTCATGATAAAGAGTATAATTGGTTAGTATATAAAAGCTATAGAAATGAAGTAGTTAACTTATTGAAATTTAAAAAATCTGAATATTATAAACGAAATATTGATGAGTGTTCATCTGACTCTAAAAAAATGTGGCAAACTCTCAAATCCTTGATCAAACCCAACAATAGTCCCATTCCAGACGAAATAATATTTGATACGCAAAAAGCAGTCACAAATCGAGATAAGGCCGAATTGTTCAATATTTTTTTCATTGGAAGTATACAAGACATCAGGTTAACTATTCCTAATTCCCAACCCTGGTCATGTATAGATCTCAAAGTAATCGAATGCAAACTATCTAAATTCAAAATGCTAACTATGAAAGAATTAAGAACAATCATATCTAGTTTAGATAACAAATGCAATGCTGATATTATCAACAATAAAGTTCTTAAGAGTATTTTTGAAGTTGTAGGTCATGTTATATTGAATTTTGTAAATACATCTTTGAAAAATGGTCAATTTCCTGAAAAGCTCAAATTAAGTACTATAGTTCCAGTACCTAAGGTTACAAATACTAATGAAGTCTGCAATTTCCGCCCAATAAACACTTTACCACCACTTGAAAAAGTATTAGAACTAGCTGTATATAACCAATTCAGTACATATATTGAAAATAACAATTTATTAATGGAATATCAATCAGGATTCAGATCAAAGCATTCATGTGAATCTGCCCTCCAACTTACTCTGTCCAAGTGGAAACTATTAATTGACGAAAATAAATTTATAGTGGCAGTATTTTTAGACTTCAAAAGAGCTTTTGAAACAATCGACATTTCAATCCTTCTCTCTAAATTAGAATACTATGGTATTTCTGGCAATGTATTACAATGGTTTAAAAATTACTTAGTCAATAGATCCCAATGTACGAAAGTCAACAATGTATTTTCGAGTGAAAGAAATATTAATACTGGAGTACCGCAAGGTAGTGTATTAGGTCCCCTACTCTTCATACTATACCTAAATGATATTAACTATATTCCAGACTGTGAATTCATAAATTTGTTTGCAGACGATACACTACTCGCAGCAAGTGATGTTAATTTAGATAATGCTATTCGCAAACTAAATATGAGCTTACTTAATATTACAGTCTTTCTGAACAGAAATAAACTTAAATTAAATGTTAACAAAACGAAAGCCATGATATTAACAACTCCATTTAAATATAATTCAATTGATAAGAATACAATCAATATTAATATATATGGTGAATCTATTGATATTGTTGAAGAATATAAATATCTGGGTTTCATAGTTGATAACAATTTGAATCTGAAAAAACACTTTCAATACATCTACAACAAAATTTCTAAAAAAATGTTTTTCTTTACAAGGATAAGTCGTCAACTAACATTTCAATCCAACTTAACAGTTTACCGATCAATAATTCAACCGCATTTTGATTACTGTGCCAGTTTACTTTTTCTGCTTGACGGAAACTGCATATCAATGCTACAAAAACTACAAAACAGAGGTATGCGAATACTGTTAAAGTGCAACAAATATATTCCTATTGCAACAATGATTGACGCGTTGAACTGGTTGACAATAAAAGACAGATTATACTATTTTTCAATGATTTTCATCTTTAAAATACTTACTGGTCAAATAGCACCTTACTTCAATGAATTTATCAGTTTCAACCATCAAATTCATAACTATCCTACAAGAGGTAGCAGTGACCTGTGGGTTTCAAGAACTAGTCTCTCAAGAACAATGAACTCGTTATTTCATAAGGGATTATTGAATTATAATAAACTTCCTATCAACATCAAAAAAAGCAATTCACTCCAACAATTTAAACACTCCCTTATGGAATATATACGATCACAGAATTATTAGATTAAGATCTGCATCTATTGTTTTCTTTTCATTGTCCATTTTCCCACTAGTACATTTTCTTATTTTCGCATGTTATATCTAATACTATATCTAACATCTAATAATATTATATATTTCGTCTAAATTTTATTTAATATTCACAATCATATTACCATTTGTATATTAGGATGTCTATTTTGAATAAAGATTATTATTATTATTTTGTAATTCACTTCCTCATCTGCTAAATAATATCCCCTTAGAGTATCGTAATTTATCTGCTTCTACTCTGAAAAAAATCTCTGAGAGTTATCCTGAATGGGCAGCCTAAATTCAATTAATTTTGACAAAGTTTAATCCTATCAGGTGAAGGAATTTTTAATTCATTCTCAGATTTGATAAACAAGCGGTACGGCCTCATTTCCATAATCATTAATAATTAATCAGATTTTCTATAAGAACTATTTAAACATTTTCACCTGAAATGATTTATTTTATAAATATATAATATCCCTCCGATTATCAACTAAACCAACCGCCACTGTTTTATGGTCCAACTTACTTCAAATGTAAACAAACTCTCCATAACCCCTCATTACCCGCCACCCCCCTCGCCCTTAAGTTGTGCAGAAAAGGATAGTAGGATACCCGTTTCAAAACACATGTATTGTATTGGTATAGGCATGGCAACTCTATGTCTTATTATTACTCTGAGATTTATTTTATTATCACTTTAAATTTATTTCAAGAGAATAATTTTTAAATGGTGTCATCTCTAAATACATTTTGGACGTTTTTTTTTTTTTTTCTCAACCCTAAACACCCAGGTAAATTATTCTAACTGAGAAATCTCAGGGTGGCAAATGGAATTTCATCAGAGGAAAGTTTCATTGGCAGTGGGGTCCCACAAGGTTCCGTTTTGGGACCGGTGTTGTTTCTCATTTATGTCAATGACTTAGTCCATGTTGACATAAGTGGTAAATTCACATGTTTCGCTGACGACACCACTATCCTCTGACATAGCAATACCTCCTCAAATTTACTTGATAAAATCATCATCGACATAAGAAGGGTGATTCCAATCTTTTATCATTCAACAAAACAAATGTGGTCACGTTTAGATGTAACATAGGGGAAGTACACTTGGAAAATGTAAAAATTGAAAATTTAGAGAAAAACAAATTTTTAGGGTTCTTCATTAATGAAAATCTAAAATTTGATTCCCATGTCGATACTTATGTAAAAGACTAGCAGCAGGTTGTCATGTAGTGAGAGTTGTTGCAAGAGAGTTAGACACTACTATCACAAGATCAGTTTTTTTACACAAATTGAGTCTTATTTACGTTATGGAATTTGTTTCTCGGGAAATTGTGCACAATTTCGTTTCAATATGGTACTCTCTCTACAAAAAAGATCCATCAGATATTTATGCAAGGCTAGCTACAGGGATTCATGTCGCCCATTATTTGTGAAGCAAAAAATTCTGACCTTAGTATGTCTTTTTATTGTGGAAACAGTGTGTCTTATCCATAAAAAATATAAAAATCAATTTAATACCACCTCAACTTATAGTACACGTCAGTCTTACTTCATTTCCCTTCCAACACCTACTCTAGTCCTTACACAAAATTCTATTATTTTCATTAGCAAGAAGTTATTTAATCACCTTCCCATTAATTTAAGGCGAATATATAATGAAAAGAAATTCGGAAAGAAAGTAAAAGAATTCCTTGTTGAGAGGCCCTATTATAGTGTGTATGAATTCTATCAAGGCTATATCGAGTAATTGGCATGTAGCTTTGTGTAAACAAGTTATTGAAATTAACATGAAATGGCTATCAATGTTCATTACGTAGCATTATATATTTATATTTAACCAATATTCATATACTTTTGTATCTGTTCAGCTTGGCTTAATATTGTTCTGTCCATATACTCTGCTCTTGTGTCTAAGCATTATTTTATAGTTTAATTTGTTAATTGTTCCATATACACGTTTTACTTCACTAGACTTTGCCAATAAAATGTTCAGATTTTGGGTAATAAAGCATAATTTGATTTGGTATGAAAAGTAAATGTGCTTTCTTTTATTGAAAATGTTTTTTGTTTCATAATATATATCTTTTTTTCAGTTACATTCGAGCAGCTTTTCTGTCCCTGTCTCCAGATTGTACCAGCACTAAACAGTTCATTCCTAAAGTGTTGAAAGATTTATTGAAAAATTTGAACATATTTATTCAATCTCATCCGCCTCTAAAGCATCTTAAAGAGGCAAAACTCCTCAAAATGGCTGTGGAAAGTATGTTAGTTAAGTGAGAGCTGATATAGTTTAAAGTGTTACGTTTTGTCGATAATATTTTTATGTTCATTGTAAAAAATTTGATTTGAATCCAAGATTTATTTTTGTATTTCTTAATTTACCCGTAATGAACATTTTTATTTTTAGTTCTCAGATTAGCAAAGAAAACATGAAAAGATTAAGACTGCTAGGTCTACTATCCTTATTTGAACTTTTTATTAAAATTGACCGATATTATGGAATGATTTTTATTTTACCTTTCTTAAGAAAATGATCTAATGAAAATACTTTTCTCACACGTCAACAAAATGATTGTCTCTTGACGCACGTTTTGCTAACAGAGTTGACATCATCAGGATAGGACTAAAACTTCTCTGGTGTGGTAAAAGTGTTTTCAATAGCTTCATTTCATGCCAGGTGTTCCAATTCTACCTATCAACAAAATGATATTTGAAGATTATACTTAAGTTCAGAAAATATCGTTTTGCACACATTTGCATAGAATGTGGAAATAATCTTGCATATTGCCTACCAAGCTCAAACAGGATAAGCGTAACAATCAGTTTCTGTTAGTTTCTCCGTCCTATGCTTATGTGATACTCATTAGTTCATTTGTAAGGTATCTGTGACAGTATAAAAAATATTGAATGGGTCACTGAAAACCCTGTAATTGAACCCCATGAAACTTTGGGAAAGTTCTTCTATAGCGAGCTTTTTAATATTTGAATCCTTCAAAAAAAAGTATGGGTTACCCATTAAAAATGGAAGCACCCTTGATAAACATATATTTTTCAAAAGATGGAATTTTTTTCGTTACGTAGATATTCGAGAATTTCTGTTAGAACACCACATTTCATGTATGTCTTTCTGAATACTGTATCAAGGAGAGATAAATACGTTAAGGCAATACATATTTTGAGTTTAAATCTCCAAATATTCATCTCTTCCAACTACCTACACCGTAGGTTTTGGTAAATATCTACCGAAAAACAACTACTCCGGATAATACCACGCTGGATATTGAAATATATCCGGCAGACATCTATGCAAGATACCTCAAAGGGGTTATTCTTGCAGACGTTTCACGTTCATACCGCAGGACCAAGGTGAAGCTATTTGAATAGATTATCTACAGACCCGTTTTAAGTTATTACCTTTCATCAGTGCAGGAAAGGTCCGACTCAAACAGGAAAGTGCCTGGGATTCGATTAATTTGAACGCAGCTCAACTATATGTATGAAACCATTTGGTTTCATTTCATTTCATTGTTTATTAGTGAATAAACATTATTATTGTCTAAAATATAGATTGTTAACTAGTAATAGCTCCATCTCGTGAACAAAGCCCCAAGCGGGAAAGAAACATCACATGTACCGATAATCTAACAGAGATCAAACCATCTGTGAAGACTGTATCGAGAAGAGTTACATGCATACTGAAATAATGAATATTTTCAAATAAAATATCGAATTATACCGGAAAACAACTGTTTTCCCGGCTAATACCACGCTGGATTTTGAATTATATCCGACAAACATTCATGCAAGATAAATCGCAGAGGTATCTTTTTTCTTGTTCACGAGTTACTAGTTAAAAATATTCATCTTCAGGTTTCATACATGTAGTTGAGCCGCGTTGAAATTAATCAAGTCCCAGGCACTTTACTGTTTGGGCATTTATTTTCTAGTAAATATACTGTTGTAAATCATGCCCTAAAGAAAATAACGTCGGCCGCCGCTGGTAGCTATAAATCAATTATGACGTGGTCAAGACCGCGCGCAGCCGCGATTATTCTAGTCTTCGCGCTGTTTCGATGGAATTCTACCGAATTCTCTATCTCAATGTCGAGATAATTCGTTTATCTTATATATACGCGACCCACTCGCATATCGGGGTAAGTATAGTTTGGTGGACAGTGCGGTACAGAATGATTTAACAAGGCGATAGACATTTGAAGTTTGGTTGTATTGACAGTGAAATAAAGTTTTGAGGTGGATTATTGTACAGAGTAGTCAATTATTTTTAAACCCACGGGGAAAACGTAACAATACCATTTAGTTATTCAATTCAATTTTAGATCTATCATTATCATTACTAGACTTCAATTTTGTATTCTAGTATTTCACAAATAATTGGTGAAGCATATTTACGAAAAGATGTATTTGTTTTTAACTGTCTTTTATACAAAAAGAAAAAATGTCCCATACTTCTTCAGGTTTAAGTTTCATCTTGCCCCTCTGACGAATTTTGTAAGTTGATTCAAATTCTGCTTTCTGAAGAAATTCCTGAACTACAGCAATTACGGATAATTGTAATGAAATGTTTTATTATGTTTCTCAATACCAACAAATAAGATTCTGAGTCACGATACTTTCAGTTTTTGATGACAACTTGACTCTCCTCGACAAACATTTCCAAGTCCATTAAAGCATTTTATTTCACAATTACTAAGTACTAATAATACAAAAAAAATCATATTACCTTTTCCTTAGGAATCGTTGACATGGACACAATTGATTCCATGACAATTTTATATAATCCCAACGATTTAACTGCGTAATGAGATTTTTTCAATATTTTACCAAAAAACTTTAATGACGTTTTTTGTCCAGCTCCTCAAAAAGAACAAAAATACTCGATCAAGATTTTCGATATTTGTAAGTTTCAGTTGCAAATTTTTCTGAGTGTAATACTAATAATAATTATTATTATCCTGTAAGACAATTAAAATGGTACATTGTGTAGGATTAGTCAGAAAAGAGCTTAAAAGTAAAACTAAAAATAAGACAATTTACTAAGAGTAACACATTCATTGAATTTTTCATTTCATTATTCAATCACCAATTCTTAAATAATTCCCTCTCATAGCGAGGAAAAAAAAGTTCAGATATTTTTTGTAGTAAGTACTCTCTAAAATGCACAATATTAATTAGGTGTAAAATTAAGTTGAAGTAACCTCAGAGTTATGATAAAAATTATATTCTTCAAAAATCATCAATATTTTCCGTACTACTGATAGTAGGAGAGCTAGTAAACGCTCCAAGTAACAGCGTGTCCCTAAGGTTAGAAATTTTTATAGTGATGAATCATAGCATGCTAAGTTCGGCCACATAGTACTGAACATACTGCTGAGAATGAGTCAATTGAAGCTGAAGCACACATTAAAGGTAAAACACAACTTTTTCATTTCATAAGAATATATGGAATTAATTCTATATAGGTAATTGAGCACAAGATCTGAGATGGTATTTTATTAAAACAACGATAAAAATAAAAACAACGATAAAAATAAAAACAATAATAAAAATTAATTGGCGCTCCGGGGCGACTTCATTGATTCCAGTGGCGCATTTGCTTTTTCAGCTGCAGGAAAACCCAGAAAAACCTGCAGCACCACATCATCTGAAGATCTTGATCTAACAATGTCCTCTCTTTTATAAAACAAAATGTAGGGTGTCTCCAGAGGCTCCAGTAAATTCAATGCATCTCCAGAACACTTCGTGACACGACTATCGTCAAACTTAAACCAGTCCGTTTCGTCTTTGACCAAGGCGTAATAATGACCAAATTCAACGCCAGAACTACAGTGAACAATGACTGCATGAGTATTATAATAGTGGTCTGCTAGGTTGAAAGGTTTATCTATTTCGAACCTTCCAAAGAGTTTCTTGCTTCCATTAGAGGTTGTGTCTTGTTTGAAGATCATCAGTGTTATTATTAGATTGACTGGTGCCTCAGATATACTATACTGAGATGTAATATTATTTATTTCTTTTTATATGATGAAATCAGCAATGAAGAATCATATGATGATGAAGAAAGTAATGATGATATATCAGATGGTGATGAAGATTAATTCAAAAACTTTGTGTACATTTTATCATAACTGAATAAATATATTTAACCCATAATTTCTAGTTTTACATAATATAATTTGCATCAAAGATATGAGTTTTCATGCTGCGCCTCTTACTTGCACTAGCTCTTGGTCTAAGAGAAGATTCTATAAAAAAATAGCAGGGAATTGTTGAAAAAATTACCTACCCATTTTTCGATTTTCTGTAAAAACTAATGGAATCTGGAAGTCGTGGGACTTAATTTATATATTACATTGTCTCTACTATAAACATGTAATGTTTCTTGGGATTAATAAATTATTATTTATTTATTTCCTCATATATCTGTATGCAAGAGTATATTTTATTTGCTAGATTGTACAAGTCTCCCAAAAAATACTCATCGCTGCTTCCCATAGACAAAAACCAGGTAATGGAAAAAATTATTTTTTCTATCTTTCATTTTTCATTTATATAAGAAAAACACACATCATTGAATTAATATGTATATCAATCCTCATCTTGGAAATTAAAATTACAATAATTATGTACAGGAATTATTACAGATTGTTAGACTATATAACATTCCCACAACATCTCAGCTCATTTATTTCAATATTCAATAACATTCCTTTTGTTGATAGTACAAAACTAACAAGACTGACATGAAGATCTGGATAGTAGAATCTGAACAACACAAATCATTTTTTCGGCTTTTCTTTCTCTTTATTAGCTGCCAATACTTCTCCAGGAGTTGGATATGGTCTCTGTTGAAACAACACCCCCGAGGCTGTATTATCAGCTCTTGTTTTGTTTGACTCTAATCCATCACTCCAGCTCCCCTGAGGAATATCGGAATATGCTGCAGGATCCATTGGATCTATCTCGTCCTTTCTAGTTTTCCCCCTTCGATGTTTTTCGTCTCTCCTGTGCCTTCTCTCATCTCTCTCCCTTTCTCGGTCCCTTCTATCAGAGTATTTTCGATGGCTGCGGTCTTCGTCATCTGAATCACGATCTCTGTCACGATCGCGGTCTCTCTCTCTTTCTTTGAGCTTTTCATTCTCTTTCTCTTTTTCCAAGCGTTCTTCTCTTTCCTTCATTTTAAGTCGATTTTCTCGTAGTTTTGCCGCACTTTGGCACTTTATAGATTTGGGGTGCTTAGGGGGAAGCCAGGAAACCAGATCGTTTTCCATATTCCAGTAATAATATCGCCCCCTGAAAAATAAATAATAGATGAATGGAAAGAGGTTTAGGTTTTGGGAAACAAACTTTTTCCATGTTGTAAATAATAGATAATGTGTACTGATTCAAAAATCAATTTTATAAAAAACTATTTTACAAATAAAAAATAAATCTCCAAGCTTTACAATAATAATGCTGCGGCCATTTAAGTTTGATTTCAGTTGAACAACTAAAAGTATCAAATACTTCTGAGAGGTCAGAGAACATACTGATAAAATCGTTCCTTTCAAACCTTCCATAAATATTATTGATGAAAGAGTAGCTGCTTCTACGGAATAATTATTCCTACAGCTGTGCTGACATCAAAGCTGTACATTCCAAATAACTAACTGTTCTGTTCATATTATTTGCAAAGTTCATAAAGCAGAAAAGTATTCTATTTTTTTCAAAAAAAATACATGACCAATGCCTTTTGATTCATCATAAAATATTACGGGATGAAAGATCAAATCAACAGATAAGCGGGTGGATTATAGCATCAATTATACTCTTGTACTATTCATAAATATTTCATCAAAGCCTTTAGAAATCTTATTTTTCATCAACTTGAGAGCATCATGTATATCAAATTCGGTTATTGGGCTGACTTGGAATGGAATTCTAAGATCTGACTAAAGTGATTAAGAGATCTAAAGCAACTGAACTTCAAACGTTTAAAGTTCCGTTGCTTTAGATTGTTTACTGCCAGTCTTCAAGCATAGCCCACTGACTAATAAGAATGATTAAGAGATTCAGCAGTTTCTGAAAAATGTTCTGCAAATAATTAAGCTACATCTATGAGTTCCCAATAATTACCGAGATCACAGATATGCTACCTTCCTTACAAGAACACCCACGTTCACCGAACTGTATGTTATGTTTAATGCTCTTAGAGTATATTTTTATTAATAATCATGCATTGTGAATCACTTTTTCAAAAACTACTTAAGATGTGGAAATTTTTTCTCAAATAATTAGAATTCACTTACGATCCCTTGTCAAATATTTCTGTCCAATTCATTGGAAGGGGGTATTTACCCAACAGCTTTTGCATATTTCTGAAGTATTTGGGGTCAGGTGTTTGTATTCCCTTCCAGTGTGTTTCACACCAATAGTTACATTCATGGTAAATATTAGATTTATTGGGACAAGTAGATAAACCCTTAAAATCTTGTTTCTTCACTGGTTCAACTGGTTTTTGTTTGGTTGCTGAAAATAAGACATTGTTTAGGTTTGTGACAATTTTTGTGTTGAACTATTATCACTTACGATTTATGAGACCACGTTTGGATAACTTCGCAGCTAAAGCTGGAGGAAGAGGCATTTTAGAAGTTCCTTCGGCGCGACACACTACACGATTTTCTTTATTTCACGATCAAATTATTCAGAGTCTGTTTTCAAACACTACACATAACCCGAGAATACCTAGAAACATAACCTTAAATGAATACAAAAGTCTGACAACTGACAACAAATACGGTAACTAATTCTCTACTGACGTGATCATATCCTCCAACCTATTATATAATATTTTTG
Organism: Leptinotarsa decemlineata; assembly: GCF_025532065.1. Lineage (NCBI taxonomy): Eukaryota > Metazoa > Arthropoda > Insecta > Coleoptera > Chrysomelidae > Leptinotarsa > Leptinotarsa decemlineata. Next base: position 9,526,907 of record NW_027412537.1, on the reverse strand, counting down.
GATGGTTTACCTGAACACATCAATGTCGCTATTTATGTACCTGACATTTAACTCATGTTATCACAGGTATAATTAATGAATTTATTTTACCCCAGAGGTGAAATTTCTACCTTTTAATTACATTAAATACATTTGGAAAAACGTTATCAGGAAGTTTATTCTACATAAACGCAGATCTTCAAATGAAAGAGTTCTTGAACAGGAAAGTTTGAGGTGTACTAAAGTTGAACCGCTAGTTCATTTTCGAAATACCTCATACGAAATTGTTTCTATAGTAAAAACGAATATTTTGATCTGGAATAAATTTCATTCTGCATATAATACCTAGTTAGTTACTTATGCTGTTTTAATGTTTCAGCATATAAAAACTCAAAGATTTTATGTATATCTATATAATTTTTGAATTCTCCTTTAAGAGACTTTTCCAATATCATGTATTTGATGTAAATGGAATAAAAATATAATTATTCCGTCTTTCGGAATCCTAGACAGAATCTCTAGTCAATTTCTTGGTTAGGAATTTATGCAACCTGAAAAACGCCGGGTCATATTTATTGTTATCTATTCTTTTGCATTAACATCGCTTGCATTTTAGCGAATTTGAATAGTAAGATATTTGTTTCTTATTCATATGAGAATGCAAGTGTTCATAATTGGAATAACATGTTGGAAAACTGATATAAATTTTACTGGATATTGATGGTATGCATCCTTGTATAGGGAAAGTTTATAACTCTTGCAATATTTCAAAAATATTTCGCGGAACAAGGCCTTTTCATCGAAATATTTCGATCAAAATTCATGATTTACATATTTTTTCATGTTTCTATCAAAGTCAAGAATACTGAATTCACCCCTTTCGAAATTTTTTTATCCTTCAACCCACTCACAAAAGAGGTGTAGATTCAACTTTTCTGGCAGTATTAGATTATCAAGACAGTGTAAATTCGATCTTTTTCTATACTGAAGAACTAAGTTTTACTCTTTCTTGAAGAACTGCTTTTGTAGGGATTTGGAATTATGTATTAGTGAAGAAAAACTTAAAAACATCTTCAAATATCATTTATTTACTTGTGTAATTCATTAACAATAACACTGATGATACAAATACAATATACAATAATTTATGGGTTCCACTGATTTCGAATGAAATCAACAGCTCAGACTTAGAATTAGCATACAAGTTATACATACGAGTTTTACATCATAAAGATCAACATATAAAAACAATAGAAAAACACAACTACACTTCACACTAGTACTTTCCGCTTTGGATGAAATATATATACTAAATACGAGCTATCGATAGAAAATCTATGAGATGATTGCCAACATAAGACGAACAGCGTATTGCGAAGGCCTAGGCACTGCCATGAGGTAAAACGTTGATTTCAAACAGTCTTATCACAGAAAAAAAAGTCATTGCAGCCATTCACTGAACCAAAATATGAAGCTTGATAAAATAGTACTAATAAATATTTGGTTTGCTCGATCAAGTTACGACGCTCTGGCGTAATGGATAACTGAGCTGTATCTGACAGGTGACAAGTCCAGGGTGCTCTCCATCGACTTGAGGATCATCCTCGACCGCTTTCGAGGAGGGAGGCTGAGCTCTGGATCGGGCTCGGGAACCGGAGAAACCGGTGGAGACAGGGAAGAGGCGGGCGATACAGGGCTAGAATTGGGAGGCGTAACAGTCGCCTCCTCTGTGGACTGGTTTGCTTCTACCGCCAACACAGCCTCGACCCGTCTTCTGAGACCATCGCCAGCAGTGAGGGGTGTAGTGTATTGCACAGCTGGCGAAGTAAAATAAGCAGGGTGTCTGTTGTTCTTGATCAGGTTGATCACATCCTGCGTGTTTCTATAGATGTCGTCCCTCTCTGTGGCAGTTGCCGCAGCTGCCAGCAGCTCAACGCCACTAGAGGGCACTGTGTAGTTGTTTATGTGGTATGTTGGAGACATCCTGTCTCTTGTGGAACTGGTGTACACGATGTAACGGATGTCGGAATCATAGCTGACGGGTGCAGGTTCCTGGAACATTGGTCTCGGAGAGTCTTTTAGGTTGTCCAAGTCGCTTGCGCTCGAACAAGATGACTCGGAGGTCGATGATGCCGGTGGCGTGGGAGGCTGGGGAGGGTTGCTTTCGGAATGGCACTTGATGTGAGTCTCTAAGATCTTCTTCGAGTTGAAGGTGTCATTGCAGATGGTGCATTTGTAGACTTTTTCTCCAAAATGTGCCACCTGAAACAAAATTATGATACTGTTTAATTTTTCTGATGCGACGGCAGTTTTAGTTGTTGAAGATAACGGAAACTTAAAATCCCAGAGATATCCGTGAACGTGCAATTTAAAACAAAAATTACCTGGTGAAGTTTCAGCACATGGTTATATCCAAATGACTTCCCGCAAATCTCGCAAGAATAGGGTTTTTCCCCAGTATGTGTTCGAGTATGCACTTTGAGTTGCTTGCTGCAGGTGAAACCCTTTTGACACACAGTGCATACGTAAGGTTTTTCACCTGTGTGGGTCCTCATATGGATGACCAGCTGCCCGGACTGGATGAAAGTCTTAAGGCAAACGGAGCACTTGTGGGGCCTTTCGCCAGTGTGGATACGATTGTGACGGTGCAGCTTTCCGGAGTGTTCAAAAGCTCTAGAACAAACCTCACACTTGTATGGTCTTTCTTTAGTATGGATTCTTCTGTGCACACTGAGGTTCTCTTTGACGCTGAAGCTCTTGTTGCAGAACTCGCATCTGAAAAAAATGAAATTTCGATTTTATGGTGTGATTTAAAAACTGAGTATGCTGAGTAGAATTTGATAATTAAATATACTGGCATACTTCAATGCGCTTTGAGCAAAGTATCCATGCGACGCCTTTGCTGTGTACAGACGCCATTAATCGCATTAATGGTTAATGAAAATCAGAAAGTTAACATTTTGCAGGGTTATATCAATACGCATATTTTTTGTTTAAATTCTATGTTTAAAACCACTACTTTTAAGACTATTGCCTACAAACCTCTGAACCCCTTAAACAATTACAGAGTTTGGCCAAATTATCTTCGGAAATTCAGAGTTATTTGGAGTAAACTAAAATGAAATACCAGAGATTAATTCACTTTTCAATAATTTCTAAGGTACATAATTACGAAATCTAGAGAAAAAAAGGAAGCCAGCAGAATCGTTTTCTAATAGGATAGGCAATATAATCAAACCAAAGTCGTGCACAACACATAATATGTTTTATTTTTTTATTTCGCCCATAAAGATAATTGTTTTCTAGATTTGAATTACATAGAAATCATATATGATATGACAACTACATTTTCTCATTAGAGAAAATGTTAGACTATCAATTTATTTTGAATAAATAATGAAAGTTTTTCATATAATAATCTGAAATTTATAATATGTATATTGAGGAAATAATTTATGAAAAAAGTCAAAGTGGTTGAAATAATATTTCATCCACTTTGACTTTTTTGTACCACTATATGAAGGTATCTCTTTATCTAGATATTTGCCTTTGAAACTAAGAATATTTTCTTGCATTCAGTGTATTTCTTTCGTTTTTTCTAACTCACAGATAACATTTCATTGAAGAACATTACTTTCAACATGATCCGCATTAGTTCAATCGGATTTAGATATGGATTACGAGGCGGTACGTAGTCTTGTTACAGGGACCATGTTCTTGAAAAAAAGCGCCATTGTAATTATTGATTCTGCTTTCATTCAAGACTCATCTCGTAGATGACTGTCAATGAGAAAAGATTGGTACTGAAAAATCCTTGTTGGAATGAAGTTCTTTATTGTAGGTTATATGGGCGATAAAAAAGACGTATTGCGCACACACGTGAAGATAGAGAATCTCCCTCTATTGTCACGAGGTTTCCGCCAGGCCCCCAGTCCCGCCTGCGCAAGGAAGAAGCGCCCTGTGTGTCTGCAGCTTTTTGTTCAAGTTTAACTTAAAACATGTAGTGTGCGTATTACAACCTAATTTTTTAATGGCTTAAGTTTTTATGTTCCTTTTAAGCAACAGTGGTTTTACAACACTTATACCTAACATTTCTTTATTATATCCCAATTGTATGTTCTTTTACACATATTACCTATCACTGACTGTGTTAAAGTAAAGGTTTCCTCAAACCGTATTTGGCAGGTAGAGTTGGAGCCGCACCAGAACCAAAATACTGTATCTTGATGCGTGTTTCGCTAACCAAGTTAGCATACTATAGCATATTGAGGATACTAACTCGTGATGATGCTAACTTGTTTAGCGAAACGCGCGGCGAGAGAAAGTTTTCTAGGTCTGGTGTGGAAAAAGTGTTTTTTTTTTTGTTTTGTTATATTCCATTCTCACCTGAATGGTTTCTCTCCTGTATGGGTCCGGTAATGCCTCGTCAGTCTAGCCGGCACAGCGAAAGTCTTGGAACAAATGTTGCACCTGTAAGGATCCTCAGTTTCCTTAGCGTGAGTGCGAGCATGGGTGGCGAATGCAGCTTTGGAGGTGTACATCTTGTTGCAGATTTGGCACTGATAAGTTTCCGAATCGGATTGTTTGGTTATGCTAAAATCCGGACTGCAGACGAGTTTCTTCACTAGATCTTCGCTTGATGAGGTACGAACTTGTGCGGTCGGTAAAGTAGCCTCGCTGTAGAAGCCGACCATTTCAGGAAGGGCCCAAACTTCTTCTGCAAAAAAGAAAGGATATTATTACACTGCGGCCGTTTCCAGATTGGCATGCAATAACATTGTGAAAAGTAAATTAGTAGAGGCTGAAAAACCGGGTTCTTAACTCCCCAACCACGACGAATTGTCAAAAACTCGACGTTTCTTATGAAATTTCAATGTACGAGTCTGGTGTGCCTATGGATTCGTGGTAAAACTTGGGGTTTAAGCCCCAAATAAATCCATTGGATTTCTGTGATGATTGTCAGACCAATGATCACTTATGGAGCAATTGCCTGGTGGCTGAAGGCTTTACAGAAAACGGCTCAGGCGAAGCTTCTCTAGCTTAAAGAGACAGGCTTCTCCTGGCCATCTGTGGTGACATTAACACCACACCGTCAGCGACCATGGAGATCTTTCTAGAAATCTAGATCTACCTTCTCCAACTGTCAACTACGAACTGCCTTATACAGTACGGTTCCCGATAGAGAGGAATGGATCCTTCGGGAGAAGGAAATGTTGAGAGCAGATAGTTGTTGGTTCACAGGTGGATCAAAAACACCTTCAGGCTCTGGTGCAGGCGTTTTCTGGTACAGACCCGGGACAGAAATATCAGCCGACTGTATTTTAAGCGGAAATCTATGCTATTGAGTGATGTGCGGAGAGATTGGTAGAATCCAACCTCATACACAAGTCAATTAACATTTTTTAGGAAAGTCAAGCGGAGTTGGATGCTCTTGGCTCCTACCAAGCAACGTCTACATTGGTAGCAAATTGCCAAAAACGACTCGATAGGACGACTTAACATATTGTCTCTGGTCTGGATTAATGGTCATACTGGCCTGGAAGGCAATGAGGCTGCGGACTCGCTTGCAATGGAGGGTGCTGAAAGCAGCTTCATTGAACCAGAACCTGTCATCGGCATGGATTCAGGTTTTGCCAAACAAACATTGAATACCTAGATGGCAAGAAGATTTATGGACTTCTGGCAGACTCTTACAGGATTGGTTCACTACAAGACGTTTATTCACCCTTTGAAGCTTGATACCAAACAGTTGTTGGACTACAGTAGGGATGAACTACGATGTCTAACAGGCCTCCTCACAGGTCACTGTCTTCTGAATCATCATATGCAGAGACTGTGACTGTCGGAAGACAGTGTGTGTCGCCTCTGTTTGGAAAATGATGAAACTTTGTGCCTGCTCCGCTGTGGACTGAATCAGGTTTTTAGAGTTTGGAAAGCCACACTTTCACTATCTGACCTGAAAGATCACTCACCATATAAACTAATCGGCTTCGTTAAGAAGCTGGGTTTATTTGGTCGGGTGTGAATAGGTGTGAGCCATAATAAACCCTTGCGGGTTGCGGCGGAGGATCGAATAGACCTACTCACTTTTGACCTAACCTAACCTGGTGTGCCTCAAAGATCAGTATCGGGACCCCTGTTACCTATGATTTAGGTAAATTACAATGCAGATTTTCACAACACCAACACAAAACTACATGTCGTTTTGTGTTGGTGTTGTCTCGGAACTTTGTCTGTTGCAATGTTTTTATTTTTTCAAATATATATCTAATATGTCTGATGTTTTTTAAATAGTACATAATATTATCAACACGAAGAAACTACTTTTAGAACCCCGAAGAAGAACTTAATTAAATTCGAAATGTCTACAAGAAAACAATTGGTTTTAAGAAGAACATAATCCTGTTACCCAACTAAACTTTCTTCATTAAAAATTTCAATTCAGTTAAATTTTGAATTTATATGACTTACAATCTACATTCATAGGAATTTCCAATAAGAAAACTTCCAATTATCAGAGATTCAAAGAAGTTTGTCAGGCCAACAGCATTACGACTTTTTTGTGGGGAATTTGTTTTATTTCAAAATTTTCGCTGAGCGGATGATGGCAATTAGTAATACCCATGATCAAAACTAAAGGGGGGCCTCAATTTTTGATCGAATATTTCTAGTATTTTTCCCTATGGGAATTGACATCATAAAAAAATCATTTTAATGATTAATACGGCCGGAGAAATGAAACACGTCATTTTGATGCCATATCAAGAGAGTAAGAATTCTCAAAGAAACTATTTCAATTACTATGTTGGGCCTGCTTGAAACAATAGACTTTCTAAAGGTATATCATGACATTAATTACATTAAAACTGTCACTAGTTGAGGACTCAATATAGTATTTTTCCAAGAATAGGCACCGAATGTTTAGAATCACAACTTCCTATTCCACAATTTTCTTAAATAAACTACATACCAAATTCTTGTCAAACCGTTGAACTGGTCCATTTTTATTTTCCGGATTACACAATTTCAGAACTAGAACATTTGAAAACCAGACGTCGTTAGGTGCGATTTGTTGTGATGAACATTTACGCGGTATTGGAATATGACTAATTCAGTACCTTGCGGAAAAGTTCTGATTGGGAAATGTTAGATACAGAACAGAGTTTCGAAATACGCGGTGTAGTTGTTTTTCCGAGGGAGGCTTATCTAAGGAAAACATTTCCGTTGTTGTGTCGGTATTCAAGGAAGCATATGTTAATATTAGTTGGCTAGAACTGTCAATTTGAATAACAACATTTCTCACACAGATACTATTTTAATGAGCAATTGGCGATTATTCTCGAATTTTGTAGGGTTGTAATAAATATATCATGAATATAAATATGTCCCAAAAATAAGAGTCCTTGAAACTTCCAGAAAAACTTCAGTGGCAAATAAACAATATATTATTGTATGAAAATAGTCAAGTGTTACGGGAGAGATTAATTTTTGGTGAAAACTCTTTTGTCCGTTTAATTTCATATTATCATCTCGTTTGATTTAGTTATAGAAAAAAATTTGCAAAGAAAAAAAAAAGAAAAAATCCTATTAATGAACTAATTAAATCATTCGATAAAATATGTAAAATGATTAAGAAAAAATAATTTATCTGCAACTCTACGTTCGTAGGAATGTTATTATTTGATATGAGATTTTTCTTCCGGTTGACAATTTTCTACGATAATATTCAATTTTCCTTCTTTGATATATTACTGAATATTAAAAGAAAAATACAAAAACAAGAAAGTTCTCACTAACATCTAGTATTCAAAATATGAGCTTCAAAGAACATAGAGGGAAGTTAACACTTGAGATTTCATTTTCTGATGAGAAAGGTACTTTGTTAGAAAACAAGAACAACTGGTATTTTTTTTAATTTCACGATTAATTAAATTTGATACAGATGTACCAACAATAAAAAGTAAATAACAGAGGATCCGGATTTTCTCAAAACTTTTCAACAACTCACACCGTAATTCATATTCTTTCTATTATTTTCTATTTATACATATACCAATATTTCAATTGGATTCAATTACGTGTATGTTAATGTTATATGGTGAATAAATGTTCATTTATTATTTTCAAAAAATATTCTAATGGAAAATTGAAAAAAAAAAACAGTATACAATGAAGTAATAATTTATCAGTCATAATATTTTCATTAACAGTTAATTTCTGAATATTAAAGATACATTATTATTACTATTATATACTAGAATTGTGTCGATTTTTACTCATCCAATAATCAAGACTTTCAAATTTTAAATCTTCCATCTACCTCTCTGTATTGTAATAATAATGTATCAAAAAAATTTAAATTCTTCTATAAAAATATTTTATATTTCAATATATATTCTCATTGAATTTTTAAATTTTCCAGTGTAAACATTTTATTTTTGGTAGGCCTATAAGCCATTATAATTGTTTGTAAAAATTTTAATTAAAATATATGATGTTATAATGTTAAAATTTCAAAAAAAAGAGAAACAATTTCAACAAAAAGTGAACAATTTCTATCATACTTATTCAAAAAAATAACAAAAACATACAAAAATTATAAAAAATATATATGTTTGAAAAATCAATAACCGGTATTGATTAGGAGTCCTTCATACTGAATTTAATATAAAAAAAAACAAGGAAAATCGTGTTGCCACATACCATTCTCAGTTTCGGCCTCAGCCTTGCATCTGATCAGTAACTTTTTGATAAAGCTCTCCTGAGCATCGGTCAATTTTTCACTGTCGCTCTTCTGAGCCATGTCTCGCGCGCGCAGCCTACTCGATCGAAGGACAAAAAGGCACTGAGCGAAGTGCGTACGTTACGTAAATGCAACAAAAGATGACAATCTAGAGTGCGTAAGCTCTGCAAGCTCCGCCCAGTGCGTGTGCATGTCGTAGGAGGGGGTTTTCGGAGGTTTTTTGACCCCGCGAGGAGGAACCACCAAAAGTCATTGCTCGCAATGCGAGTTGAGATGTCATCAGTGTTGCCAACAAAACGTAAAATACGCAAAATCTACGTTTTTTCAGTATCTTCGCGTTTTGATTTTAAATCAACAATTTCACTGTTTATTATTGCTAAACAATGTTCAATACTTGTTATATCCTCTAAAGGTTGAGGTAAATTTATGCACGGTCGATTAGCAAATAGTAATTAGGAAGTAACAATCGTCAATTATAAGTTGAACGTCACATTCTCCAGTGGACACTTTTATGCAGAAAAATTAAAAATTATCAAGTAACAAGTATGAGTTATCCAATGTTCAACTATTTATTAATTTGATCTTTGACAAATGATCACTATATGAACACATACAGAAAATATGAGGGATAACCTAACCTAACATAATACTTTTCAAATTTCAAAACATTATCATTTGTTTGTAATATTTCAGTGATTTCCAGCTATTTCTCCTTTTCGATTATCTCAAATTCCACAAATTCCTCGAGTGTTGATTGAAAAAAAATACACGTATAATAATCCATATTACAGATTTTCTTGTATACTACTTTATAGTTACATTTCACTTGGAAATGCATAAATGCCGTCGTTTTTGCTACTCGTTCCTTGCTAATTAATAATTCAAACTAGTTACTTGCCTCGAGTTTGCATACATTCGCCTTTATCGGTTATTCTCAAATTTCCTCTTATAATGAGTGGTTTTTGTGCTCTTTTATGTTCCGTATACCATTCTATCTAAATTATATATTTTTCGAAAAATTGACCAACATCTTAGTAGAAAACTCATAAACATGGAAGATAAAACAAAATAGATCATTTGATGTTTCCGGGTTTTTGAGCCTGATGTTTCGTCTGCAACTGCGGCAGGTGTTGCCGCATCACCTTTGATAAAGCCAGCCGCAGCTGCAGACGAAACGCCAGGTCCAAACACCTGTAGAACAAGGCCAATAAATCTGCAATTAGCAACTTATTGATCCAACTGTTAATTTTTGTTAATTTCTTCATTAAACTGCATCTCGTAATTTCCAGTACCTACAAAATTTGCGTCGATTATTCAAGAATTTATTTCGCGTTCTTCAATACGATTTTCTACATCAACCTCGCGCAAAATACTTCATTGAGTTGGCAACACTGGATATCACTTTTGTAGTTTGTATTAGAGAATTTGGGTTTCGTTTTCATTCGGCATGGCCATCTTTGAGGATACTTTGAGAGCTACTTTTTCAAATATTTGAGATTACTCGGAAACATGTGTGCTGTCTAGAAAAAAAAGATAGGTGGTATATCAGCGTGCTTAGGTCGTTGAACCTCAGTGAGATAAAAAATTATCTGGAATTTCGTTAATGTCGTTTTTATCAACACTTCAGAGTAGAATAATAATTTGAAGATTCGAAACCCTACCGCAAACGAAATTTGTATATTCGTGACAGAATAAATAGATAATATCAGGAAAACTATTGTTGTGGATGTTTATCAGGTAATTTGACTTCGGAAATATAATTATACTAAATGAAGAAACTGCTGTGTTGCAAAAATTGTTTTTCTTGGATTATTCTGTTTCAACTTTTTTTTTAATGAATTTTATATAGAAAGCGTTAATTTTTTTCAATTTATACTAGATTCAATGATCTCATTGCTGATTTTTCTCATGCCCAACTTTCATAGACGATTTGTCTAGTTTTCTGAATTCAATGGCAACATTATTTACATTGAGAAGTGATAAGATAACCCGCTATTTTCATTTTTTCTAGTTCTCTTTTACCCTTGTATTAATCTATTGCTATTTCCCATAATAATTTTCGATGGTACCTGTTTAAATGCTTTATTTTTCCATCCGTTTATTGTTTATTTGGATTTGGTTCCTTGGCAAATTCGGGCAATATTAAAATAAAAGTATTTTCATTGTATATTTGATTCATTCACGAATTGACTGATAGCATTACGTCGCTAGAATAGATATTTTTTATTGATATAACCTGAAGATGACAAAACGCTGAAGCATACGTTCGTACATTTAAAACAAATACGTAATACATAATAAAAATAATTTCATTTCAACTTCGACAGAATTTTACGATACCAAATAAAAAAAGATCTTACCTGGTTTGTTCTGTTTTATTCTTTATTGATCTGTTGTTTTTATTTTCAATATCTTTTTCAAAAATTTGCTTCTCCCAGTTAATTTGAATTGTCTATAAATAGTTTATATACTTATGGCATTCATTGTTAACATTATTGGTGTTTACAGCAGCCAAAGTCTCTTTCGGGTAATTTTTTTTTCTTTATTCTTGATACTTTTATAGTCTCCTTCAACAATCAATTCAAAAATGTATGTTTCGCTGGCTCGTTTGAAAAAGAAATAAATTTATTCTAAATTAACCTTTTGCAGTACCTAATGTGTTCAGAAGTATCTCAATGTACAGAAGATCATTGAAACAATTTGGTTTTTTAATGACACATTAATGAACATCGTTAACACATTCAGAAACTTTAAATTTGGTAACCTTCAAATACTATAAAAAACTACATTTAATAAATGAAGTTATCAAAATTCAACTCAAATTTTATTTTCAACAAGTCAATCAATACATCACAAATCGGAAAACTCACGTACACGTAAGTCTTCATCAATCAAGTTGGTTCTGTCCGTCAGAAAAGAGAACGTATTTCTTTTGTTTTAATACTGTTCGATCTACGCCAGTAAAAACGATGGTAACGAAGTCTGATTCAACACCATTTTCAAACAGAATGAAGAGAAAACTGGTCTAAATTGATAGAACATTTCATCGATGCCGCATACCTTTGACCAAAAAAGTACAAACATTTCTCTTTTAAATATTCTGCACCTCTCTTCAGTAACGATTACTGCACGCGAAAACCATTGATGAAAGGGTACCTAATTCGTTCGTAGTTGACTTGGTAGGCCAGAGGAGTTGGTAGACAAGCAAAGACATGGCCTACTTTTGCGAAATCAGAAATACCTCTATTTGGTCTGCAGTGCGGTCTAGCCTAGCGACAGAGATGCACCGTTGCGTAATTATGCGCACAAAGTAAGGTGAGGTCATGAAGCATTAATTACTTAACCACCTGAAAAGCCCAATAAGTGGTAATACTGGCTGATCTATACGACTTGTTTTATTGCAGCGCATTCAGTTGTTTTGATTGTTTACGACCAAATTACTTATGGCTATTTTTATACGTTTATTATCTGTGCTGTGGGCGCTGTTGCCGGATGTAACACTTTTAAAGGAGAAACAACATAAATATTGAAAGATGAATTCGTCTTATTAATCTCAATGAAATCATAAAACTGTCCGCAGAACAATGGCAGTTTGAGTTTATGAGATTTTCTACTTTTGATACTCTGGTATTCTGAAGGCATTATTATTTGGTGAGCTGTTCGCTATTAAAGGTCTAATTGCTTTTAGTTTTTTTCAACAAAATGAAGGTATCATTTATATGAAATATATAATTGAAGCTCCTTAGATTTCTCATCAAGACCCATACTCATAATAATCTACATATTATGAAACAATATTTAGTGGAAGCCCTAATTTTGCCAACTGAATATCTCGGTGCAAAGATTTGAAATAACTAATAAAAAAATACACAAATACATGAAAGAACGAAAAACAATAAAAAGTGAAATGGATACTAAACTTATGCAAGGACAACATCATAAAAATACAAGGTGAAGGTATTGAGACGAGGTATTCCAAAAAAATTAATAAAAGTAGCGTAGAAAGGCAGATAGCAGATGAATATGCGAGAATATCATATATGTACCCTGTCAAAACTTTCTACGTTATGAGTAATAAAATGTAAAACTAAATTAAATGTTTTGTAAATAAAAATTTAATATACCTGAAAATGTTAAGATCAAAAAATAAAATTTGAAATAGTAATATCTGAAGGGGAATTGGAATCAAATACATTAACAAGTTTAAGAGGTAAACCTACAATGTATAAGCAATATGTATTGCAAAATAACCTTTTTTATATCCTAATTAACACAGCTAAATTATTAGGCAATAAAGAGCAAACTGGAAAAACCAAGTGTTTCGGTTTCAAATCCTACCTTTTTTCAAAAAAACTCGATTGAAAATTTCTACTTTCCTTTTGACACAAGATAAAAGAAAAATATAAATTAATGACCAATTGGATTTTTTTTTCATACATTTATGTAACGCAATAATTTTTAGGGATGACCTTTAGTACACTCAAGCAGATTATCTGTTGATTCACCAACATTTATTTATTTTCCATATTGTATCTTGGTGTCCATAAAAATGTCTCTTCAAAAATAACTTTTCATTCGTTTGAAATTTTCACAAATGACGAATGGAAGTGATTTGACAACTGACAACTAATTAAATCAATTGAAGATCAATAGTCTTACATAGCTCTGTGATATGAATATACGGTTAGTACCAAATGATTCTTTTTAATGAGTCAATATCTTTGATAAATTCAAATGTCAATTGATGCTGAATTGTTGAAAAAAGTAACAAAATTATTGATTTCTGTATTTGTTTGATATCTGAGTGATTTGATTTAACAAAATAACTGGAAAGATGCAATTAAACATTGGAGTAAATAAAATCTTGTTAAGAGCTTATACACATATACAAGTTCGGCAGATTCTCTATTGATTTAGCTTTGTTTATTTTTCAGATTGTGGAAGGTTATATGCCCAAATAACAGTAAGAAAAGAAGAGTTCAGTGTATACTTATGGATAGAAGAGATTTAAAAAACTGATAGGCATTTCTGGAGCTACCCAAATCTCCAAATGAAGAAAAATCAAAAACTTGTATTTTATTGGCCAAAACCAAAAAAAGCGTTCGCAGCTTACAGAAATAAAAACCGTTGAAATTCTTTCCAATTCACATTAATACTCCGAACCACAAAGCTTTTCCCCAAACCTACCTCGATTGCCTAACGCGTGGCAACGTCGCTATCGCCAGTACCAACTCGAAAACAAGCTACACGAGGAGAAGGTGCATCGAGGCGAAGCACTGCGTGATTTCGAAGTGCCGACCTCGGCCCGATAGCCCGCCGCCATTGAGCGTACACGAGCGGCCGTCCCTAGTCATTCGCCTCCACGTGGAGTTCCGCTCGGCTTTTTTACGCCGATCACCGACCTCGACAACTCGCAAAGACGTAGGTCGCGGCGAATCGGCACCCCGCCGCCGCGCACCTCCCTCGCCCACCGCCCGTAACTGTGCCATTTTATTTGCAGCGGCTCTCAAGATAATTATTGTTGTTGATGGTAAATGGATTGCGTTCGTCATGAATATGCCGGTTTCGAGATGATGGGCGGTGGTGTTTTGGTTGCGACGACTGTGGAGAAGCATGGATGGAAATTTCGAGGTTTATTATGACCAGTGACGCCAATGGGGGTGAAACGATCATATTTTTGGGCATTTTTGCCGCGGGGTAGAAATGGAAGCACTGGCAAGTGAGCGATTTGTGAGCATTCAGTCTCTATTCAATTGAAATATGCTTTTGTTTCGATGCGACATCATCTTAGTAACGAAAGTGAAGTAGACAATTAAATAATAACTAGGTTCCAGTATTGTTCCATTACAGAAGCACATAACCAATACAACTGTCAATGACACAATAAACGTTTGACAGTTTTTTAGCAAGAAATGCCAGTACAAAAAATTATGTCAAAGCCAAGGTTATTGTAAACTATAAAGGGGTGTCCGATTGACATTTTTGTGGCTGCATATGTCGGCCACTCCCCTGTGATTGGTCGAATTCATTGTCCAATGATACTGAATCGTGAAAAATAAACAATAAGTGATAAATGTAAGCCCTGGTTGGAATTTTCAATATTATTTATGCAGAACGAGATTTATCAGTTATCGTAGCAACAAAGGGAAGATGTTTGTACTTATCGAGTTTCCGGTACATGATGAGAAGGTGAATGTACCAGAATCATACATACCATCGCCAGGGGACACGACGTTGTCCGTATCATCGAATAATAATGTCCAATTCGATGGTAATATGGCTAAACACAATTACATTAATGGAAAAGCAAAAGCATCTTTTCGGAAACAAGATTTCAAACTGGACAGTTGAACATGCCTCTGCTAATTTCAATACTTTGTGAAGCATTGCTCACATACGAGGACGGTTGAAAAAATAATGTGAATTTTCATTTTTCTAAAAACATATTTCTTCATTCGTCGATTTCTATTTTGTCTTTTCCAAAGTAGTTACCCTCAGACATAATAGACTTGTGCCGGCGATTTTTCCAATCCTTAAAGAAGGTCTGATATGCACTTTTTAGTATGTCCTTGAGCGCTCAGCAATTTGGTTTTTATCTCCTGAATCGTTGCGAAACGCCGTCCTTTTATGGGTCTTTTCAATCTTGGGAACAAGAAAAAGTTGTAGAGGACCAAATCTGGTGAATACGGTGGCTGAGGCACGAATGCGATGTTGTTTTTGTCTAAAAAATTACGAACAAGCAATGAGCTGACGAACATCTTCATTTCATTCAGGATTTGGAGACCAGCTCCCCTACCCTTTCGGCTGATCATTGGCCTTGAGATGGACCAATGGGTACATGACTGATGGATGACGGCATGAAGTCCTTAGACATCAGTGCCGCCCTTCACGGGATACCCCTACCTGGCTGGGGTGGGATGGATGAAAAAGTTATTCATCCTTTAACGGGGGACATGAGGGCCTCATTCGACAGAGTGTCGGGGCCTTCTATATCGGGAGGGGTCGTCTACAGCATAATCTGTGGCTTCCCTAACTAACAACAAGCAATGACGAGTAAGGAGGTGCATTTATCGAGATACAAAACTCACAATATCGGACGTTTCTTGTATTGCTTCTCGCAAGCGGCGCATAACTTATTGACCAAGTGACAAGAACTCTTGATGCACTACGTCACGGTAATCGAAGAAAACAGTGAGCAAAGCCTCAATATTTGATCGAACTTGGCGTGCTTTTTATGGTCTTGTTTCTCCTGGGCTCTACCATTGGGACGATTTGACTTTGGTTTCCATGTCATAACCATATACCCAATATTCGTCACCAGTTACAACCCTTTTAAGCAAATCCGGATCGCCATTGACGTCATTTAACGACTCCTGGGCAATGCTCGTGCGGCGGTTTTTTTGGTCGAAATTCAGAAATTTTGGAATCAACTCCGCTTTCAAATCTCTCGACCTATGAAAAGCTTGAACCACTTATAAACATTTTCATGGTACAATCACCGTATGCCACTGTCAACATTTCAAATGTTTTTTGAGCACTCACTTCCATTTTTGAAGAAAATTTGATGCAAATGTTGTAACGTTTCTGGTCAAATTTAATAATTTGCCCTTCATGGATGATTTATTTTCAATTTTTTTTTTATTTCTGGGGAGTGAAAGCCAAATTGGATTTCTTCTTCAATAGTTTCATTCAAAAGTTTCATTTCGTCATAAGTTTCATTTCCATTCCATTTTTTATTTATTTTTATTAATTTCCCTGGCTCCTTTAATCACAGGTTCGATAACACCTATAACTATAACACCTGCATAAATTAAAACCACTCGCTATATCGATTCCAAGATTCACTATCTTTTAATCGTATTTTTATTGTTCTGTACATTATTATTATGAACAGCAGTGGACATCTCTTTTTCACCTTTTTTCTTCTCACCTTTGCTGTCAATCTTTTACATAAGACTTCTATCAATTTTCTTAGTACAACAGTATTTTCCTTTTGTTCAAATATAATTTATTTCCACCGAGTCATTAGTGCTCTTCAAATGTATGAATGTGACGAACAACTCTTCTACCAGTTTATCGGTACTTTATTATTTCCTTGGGTACAATCCATACCTATTTGTTCGTTTTATTTTCCATCTATCGAATATTCACAGGTCTTACATCATCATTTTTGTATGACCTCCTACTCTTCTCTTTCTATGTTGAAATAGTTGACTCAATTTTTTTCACTTGTGACATCCATTTCCCTTTGATTTTCGATAGTTTTTATAGATCCTTGAAACGATATTCTTCTGCATTTGTCTGACCAAGGTTTCTGCCGTAGTATGGCTTAACTTCACACATTCGGAGGATATTAATCCATCAAGGACTGAAATAACCAGGACAACGATTTTAACAGAGAGGGAAGTCTGCATAGTTAGTCTTTGGAGATTGGAGGAAAAATCTTTATATTCTATGCGTTTATCATCTTTTTTCTATACGACATTTTGAGTTTCTTACTATTCCATTCGTTTATTTAGATTCATGATTTGTCAAATTGTATGGAACTGGCCGATAATTGATGAAATTTCGAATACAAACTTAATCACATAGTTTCTATAAGATACAGTTTTTTAAATCTCTCATAATGCTATGTAGACGTATGTATCGCGGTTTTGTAAGCCGTTTAGAGTGAAAACATTAAAGTAAACTGAAATAGTATATAAGTTTCAATAATTTGTCAATCTGACTGGTCAGATTTTTGTGGTAATGTTTCTGTAATTAGTTTTCCAGTTAGTAATGAGCGACGTGACAGTCTTCCAAGTTATCGGCTCTTATAATGGTTCACAATCCGTTTAATTTTTTGAACTTGGTGTACCTCAGGGACCTATGCTTGGTCCGTTGGAGAATGTACATCTAGTTGGTCAGTTATAATTGAAGTATCTATATATTCTTCAAAGAGATATGGTCAATAGACAAGGAAAATATTCAGATAACAGCAAATTGTTGGAAGTTATCAAATTTAGGTCAAAATAGATACTACCCAAAAAAGATTAGAGAATGATACGAGTAATTTCGAAGGATCAACGACTTTTTTAGAACAATCCACTTATAAGTGACATTCAAAAATTTGTTTTGGTTATAAACTCAAAAGTCAAAAAACATTAGGAAGTGTTACGTGTTGAAGATGACACTGAAGTTCCTGTTCGAAAATGTATAAATATTCAGATGATTGCTGAATATGTATGAATTAGATTTTGAAAATCGAAACGCGGTTTTATTTGATCATTAGTACTTCCTTCAGTGAATTCAAATCTTCTCTGTGCAAAAAATTGCTCAAAGAAAAAGTCACCAGAAAAAAACAATGTCCAACATTTGGTAAAAGTCATTCTTCTGTTGAGAAATCAGTTATTTATGCAACTATTAATTATACAATAATTATTAATGATGCAATTAATTAGGTATACAACAAAGTAGCCTAGTATTGCCCAAAGTGGCCCCAGCTACCTCTGAACAAACTTTAAAAAAAGTGTGTCACATCAAAAGATATACTTACAACTTTTATATTGTCGTAGGACACAGATGTTGTTCAACTGTTCATAATAACTAGCGATTCAATTAAAGTTTACGTACAATCACTACAGAATTGAGTTCCGATATTGACTTGACGAATTGTAAGTCGACTTTTGGTATTGCAAAAATTTTTGCCAGGGGTATTATTTTTCAGACCACCTTTTGCATGAGCCAAAATCAAACTAAAATGTTTACCTCCTCTTGTTCGGCCTGCTCGACGGCAGCCGAACATCGACGGATACGCCGCCCGCGCTCCCCTCCAGGTCAGCGGGCATAGCCTACTGGGTTTGACTCGTGTAAAGAGGCACGTGGAGGCGAAGCACTGCGGTCTTTCGATCTCGGCGCGTTGTTTTTAAGTTATTTTCAATGCTTTATTGTGCTTTTGAGTGCGGTGATAAGATTTTTTTATCGGTCGACTAATCATCCTTGGAAATGTTCATTCAATTAGGTTTTTCGTTATCGCCAGGAGAGGAAAAGCGAATGACAGGGATACAGATAACGAATTTTCTTCAAGTTGAGATCGGTCAGGATTTCGGTTGGTGAACGATGCCAATTTTGTCGTCTAATTATTGTTGTTTGGGTGTCTGGAACGTGAAACGCAAACCGCACACGATCGTCTCTATTTTGTTAATTGAATCGCAAGTGGTTTAGGACCTTGCGGAAAAATTAGATAACAGTACTTATAAACAATCAACCTCTTCTCTTTAAGGGCGCCAAGCGTCCAAAGGGCCACCAAGAAAGTTATCACAGCACTGGCAGTTGAATGGGCGATTAAATCATTGCATCCCTTAAAATCGCTCGGAGAGAATTGTATATTCGTAACAGTTGGGCATAAAAGCTCATAGGCTAACATAGAAAAAAGTTTTTTTGATGAAATTTGATTTAATTATTCAATATAGTTTCCTTCGAGGGTGATACAAAGATTTTCATAGTACGATTTGCCTTTAGCCTCAAAATAGCCCCTAGTTTCGACGATTACCTCTTCATCGGCGCTGAATTACTTTCCAACGAGTATTCTCTTGAGGTCTGAGAACAGAAAAAGTTGCTGGGGGGCAGATCTAGAGAATACGGTGGATGCGGAAGCATTTCGAAGCCCCATTCATGCAATTATGCCATCGGTTTCATCGATTTGTGACACGGTCCATTGTATTGATGAAACAGCACTATATTTCTCTTGAAGTGGGTCCGTTTTTCCGATATTTCTTCCTTCAAACGCTCCAATAACTCTATGTAATAGAGAGAGTGCTGAGATTCCTATGGAAACTCATTTACCAGGTTCTGTCTTTCTTGGAAAGACAAACTGGACGGAAGTGCCAACAACACCCTCACAATACGACTGGCAATCTGCTAGTGCAGTTATTGACGAGGGACAAGATAAGATGGGCCATATCGGGCTTTTCCCCCTTCAAGTCACCAGTACCTGACGGTATAAGGCCAGCCCTACTTCAATGGAGACTGGATATTCTTATGCCGCACCTGGTTGGGATATTCAGAGTCTCTCTAGCTCCGAGGTATATTTCCAGTAAGTGGAGAGAAGTATGAGTAGTATTTATATTCAAACCAAGTAGGATGGACTACACCTTACCAAAAGCCTTCCAACCAATTAGTCACACATCGTTTTTATGAAAAACTATGGAGAGGCTATGTGAGCGGTACATAAGAGATGAAGTACCTACTAGTGCACAACCCACTTAATCAGCATGCATATACTCCGTGAAGGTCTACTGATTCGGCCCATCAGCATGTGGTTGACAGAATCGAGTGATCATTACACAGCAACTACACTCCAGGAATGTAGCCCTGGTAGTAGGAGAATGGATACTCAAGATGCTCTCTAGTAGAGCAATAAGTATCAATGTAGAAGACATTACAGTGAGAGGACTGGTCATGAGGGGATGTCCAAGGGAGGAGTCTTATCACCCTTTCTCCGGAACATAGTTCTGGATACCCTGATTAATCACCTCAACAATAATTGATTCTACACAATTGCGTATGCAGATGACATAGTTATTTTGCACACCGGCAAATTTGTGAACACACTGTGCGATAGAGCGCAGGATGGGCTCAAATTGATAGAAACAGGGTATAAGGAACACTCACTCTTGATCAATCCCAAGAAGACTGAGATGGTCCTTTTCACCAGGAAGAGAAGTTTATCGGGCTTAAAACCTCCCAAAATCTTCGCAAGCAAACTAAACTTCTCTGAAGAGGTGAAACACCTTGGTACTATAATCGATAGAAAGTTAACATGGAACTCTCACCTACAGAGTAGAGCAAAAGGAGCATATGTGGCCTATGAGCAATTTCGGAGGACTGTGGGACGCGCATGGGGTCTTTCACCCCGTGTTGTCACCTGGATCTACACTGCAATAATAAGACCTATGTTAACGTACGCATGGGGGCCGAAAGTTCTACAAGCAACGGCTATCCAAAAATTATATCAAATACAGCGACTATATTGTTTAAACATCACAGAAGTCATGAGAACAACACCAACCGTGGCAATGGAATTAATTACGGATCTGACCCCTCTGGACCTGTACGTGATGCAACAGTGATGCAATTGTACCCAGGTTTATGTTTAATGAACCCTTAAAATTCAAATAAAACTGAATACAAAGTCAGATGCTACAAACGCAATACGCATATATACACTCAACACTGAAAGGAGTTTGTGGTCAGAAGATCCCAATGGATACCGTACGGTGACTGTGTACATTTCTGGATTGGTTGTTACTGCAGGTTTTCCCTATAAGGACATTTTCAAACTAACACATGGTTTTGCACAAAAGCAACAAATACTTTCAGTATTTAATAAGTTAATATCTTTACGGAATTCTATACTAATCACTTTTGTCATTAGTATGTTTTGTTGTGTAGGGCTTTTCCTACAACTATGTTCCTAAGAGACATTTTATTTCGTTATTGATTTTTGATTTTTTATTATAATTTTTTGTTAGAAAATTAACTTTTCATAACTATTATCGAGCAGTCGGATAAAATATCCATCCGCTTGGGTTTCTTTATGTGAATTCCTTTCATTCATTTTATTTTTTAAACCGAGGCATTGAGTCATTCTGTTCTGGGATTTCGGTTGGGCTATTCCTAATTTTTATTCTCCTCGCCACGAGGTTTCACTATTTTCTGTTTGTTCGTTTTGTTGGTGTTGTTAATAAAATTTTATTATTTGTAAACGCTGCGTCCGATTAATTAATAATTCACCCATCACCCTCTGTCCCGACAGTTGAAAAAAGTTTTGAAGCTTCTGGCGTTCCCACCTCAGTAGTTTGATGAATCATATCATTTATACCACATAAACGTATTATTTCTTTCACATGTCCAGATTTAGAGTCTGATCTATCACTAAGTAATTTTATGGTATTGATGAAAATAAAGAACTCGTTCTCAACCAGATTCGAACAAAAACTTTGTTGCTACGTCACTGTCCCTCAAAGTTAAATGTTACCTATTCAAAGAATTGTTGCAGGTGCCAATAAACAAATTTGTTATTGTTATTCGAAAATTTTCAAACACGTTTGTAGAAATGTTTGTCTGTAGATTCCCCCACTCTTGCAGTATTATTGAGAATGACCCTAGCAATAACAACCTGAAGTCATCAATGAATGAATATATACATCATAATTCTGAATAATAAGAATCATAATCGAGTATCTATTACATAAATCGACAAACTAGTATGACAGCAGGATAGAAATACAAAAAGTCAACAAGTCAACATTAGTGTAGCTAAAAATGAATGAAAATTTGATTGACTAGTGAACGTTGAAACTTATTGCCTTCTGATAGCTGACAGCAAATTTTCTTCCAGTTTGTGTTTGCATGATCTACACATCATTGTTTATTTTGACTTTATTTTTAAACAAATTGCTTTCTTCCTTACTTCGGTCGGTAGCCAGGCAGTTCGACGTGGGTGCTTTGTTCACTCACTCAAATCCACCGCCGTGTTAGTCGGTGTCCAAGCCCCAGGCTGAACGATCGATTTTCACTTGTTATCGTCCAACCCTTCTTAGGAATCACACGGTAGAAGGTAAGACCTCATTAGTCCTTAGCTCGCATAAGTTTCGACTTCTGAGGGTTGTCGTTCATGCGACAGCTGGTTAATGGAAAAACAGATTTTAAACAGATTTTCTTGGAAGATTTCTACATTTTTTTCCCAAAAATTGATATCTCCTGAAAAAATAAATAACCCTTTCGAATTATTCAAAATCGGACCCTTCCAAATATTTCGAATAACTCCAATAATATACGACTCTTATTTCACCTAATTTCTTCCTGATAACTATGATTATTCATGAGCATATGTAAAACCAGTCATGATCATAGATCATAGCCTTTCTTCAAAGTAGTTGTTATTTCATATCAAACTTTCGTGCCAAAAAATATCCACTTTTCGTCAGGACAATTATTTTATTGACAATGTTAAATTTACATAAAAACTTCCCCTTTGTCAACAACACCATAACAACAATAATTCAACGGTAATAAGATCAAGAAAATAAATAATTCAAAACTAATCAAATAATCAACAGTAGTTCTGAAAAAATCTTGGAAATTTTCATTTGGTATCTGTATGTAACACATTTTTCAACCGACTTTCATAAATGTCATATAAATAAATAATACCTAGTTATAGTTTTTATTTCACACACCAACAACATTTTTCCACACAACAAACTAATATCTTTGATTTTCTCAAGCATTTCAGATCCTATGAATGGTTTAATTTCGTAAGCGATCATCGATCGATGATATTCGGAACCTCTCCTGATTCTTCAAAGCCGTTCCTTACGAGTAACCATTGATTGGTTTTCTCTCGAATATCTTCACCATCAACACTGTTGTTCCCCAGGGATCCATATTGCTCCAAACCTCAAAGACCAGTCGATTCAATATTTCAACTGAAGGCACATATGACTTCTTTCCAACATCAGCTGCTAATGCATTCTTCACCTACAAAAAGTTTTATATCTATAGATAGCTCAGGGTGACAGAAATTAAGTGGGATAAAATGTTTACAAAAACTAAGTATCATTTTTCTCTAAGGCCATAAATGCAGCAGAACAGTAGTGTTTAATTGAGACACTCTCAAACCTATGTTTTGGTTGTTTTCCGGATTGATACGTCAAGAGGAGTACTTCAACCACGCGACTGAAGAGGACTGCCGTAGTTGCAGTCGAAACGTTTGGTAATCATAACCAAAGAAGACCACGGCAAAACCCGGAAACCATCGAAAACGTTGACGCCAGCCGTGAAAGCCGACATTCCTCTATCAATTTCAAACCTAACCTAACTCAACTAAACAATTACTTTCAGTTCAGAAACAGAACCCAAACACAACACAATACTAGACAGCGCAGTTTCGACCCGCCATAGGTCCCATCAGTTGTACTAGGTTAGGCTGTGTGCAGAAGTTAAAATCTCATCCGCCTCCCCCAATTCCTACCGATTGGTCCTCAACCTGCTGATTGGCACTTTAACAAGATAAAAATCTGATCTCTTATGGTCGAAAGTCGGCCTTTGGAGGTGGTCTCTGGTTCTGCTTTGTCTCTCATGTGGAATCTGGGGTGCGTCGTGAAGATCACCCAGTACTGGGTTGAGGTATACCGGGAAGGCTTGAAGATGTTTTCGACATGGTTTCTCATGAGTGCATCCACGTACTGGGTGCTAAGATCCAGGTCCTGGCAAGGACGGATCCAGAGGGGGGGCGATCGCCGCCCCCCCCGAGACATCGCTCGTTCACCACCCAACGACCCAACATATCCTAAAATAATTAATTGATTTGTCGTATGTTGAGTTTCGTAGACAGGTAAACAGGTATAAAACCGTATGCGTAAAACCACACCCTCATCTCTCCTCCACCAACACCAACCTACCTAGTGTTGAAATAGAATCATTAGTGGTTAGTGGACTTTTAGCATTGATTGTGTTCGGTGTGACCAATTTACATTTTTTTAATATTTTGAATGCAGATGTTTTGGATTTTTCTCATTGAATTGCATCTACACTGTGTCCGTAAAGTATGGAACAAATTCATTTTTAGCTAAACAGGTCATTTTAAGAAATAATCCTGAAATATTAAAGTAATAATCTAATATACAGGTGAATTACGTTCGAGTAATGACGTCACCGTCATTTTTTTTAAATGGAACACCCCCATTTTGTCTCAATTTTCGGATTACTCTAGCTGAGCTGATTCCAAAAATGTATCACATGTTGATTCTAATTGGTACAGGGTGGACAAAAATACAGCAGTTGTGTGTGTATAAAGTAACGCGTAACATTCTTTATTAGGTAAATTAACAATATTATCAAAGATACTTATTGTCTAGCGGCAATTGGTTTAAATGTAACACCCCGTAGTTCGCTACATGTTTAGAGTAATAAAAATGAGCTGTTTCCAAACATGTTTGGTACTTTTGGTCTAGCAGACAGAATATGAAAGAAATTGTTTCTTATCTACATTTATAAAAAACATAGTCGTCTAGTTTTTTGTGAAATATCATTATTTGTTTAATAATTTATTAATGTTCAGTGACAGTTTAGTACTACAATATTTTTGGTATTCGTGAATATTCGAATGATTGCTTAGATTTAATTGGAAGTAGAAATGGAGTTAAGTGTAAAACAAAGAATTGAAATACTTATGATGATTGGGTATGGAGACAGATCGCGAACTCAGATGGAAGTGTGCAATTTGTTTAACGATAAATATCCAGAAAGACATATAACGCGTTTAACAGTCAGTAAGCTGGAAACGAAATTTCGAGAAACTGGTACGGTTGCAAATGTACGCAAATCAGGTCGTCCCCCTGCAAATGCTGATACAGCATTAGATGTTTTACTGAGTTTTGAAGAAGATGCGCACACTTCTGTTCGTAAAGTTAGTCGCGAAATCGGTGTTGGCAAAACAACGGTACACAAACTATTGAAGCTTGAAAAATGGCATCCTTTTAAAATCAAACTTGTGCAAGAATTAAACGAAGATGATCCCAATAGACGACTCCAATTTTGCGAAGAAATGATGGATAAATATCACCGAGACCCTCTCTTGATACAAAACATTATTTTTTCTGATGAGTCCACTTTCACGTTAAATGGTGAGGTTAACGTCAGAATTGTAGATACTGGGCAAAAGAAAACCCCCACTGGATGCGTGAGCATCATTCACAATACCCTCAAAAGGTAAATGTATGGGCTGGAATTGTACGAAATCGAATCATTGGACCTTACTTTATCGAAGGTAATTTAAACGGGGCAAAGTACCTTGAGTTTTTAAGGGGGTATCTCGTACCTACTTTACGTAATTCATTTCCCAGCAGACGTAATCCTGGAAGTTTTGATGAAAGTTTATGGTTTCAACAGGATGGTGCACCTCCACATTATGCTGTAGATGTTAGAAGGTACGTAGATGAAATTTTTCCGAACAGGTGGATTGGTAGACGTGGACCCACTGAATGGCCAGCGAGGTCACCAGATTTAAATCCTTTGGATTATTTTCTGTGGGGCCATCTGAAGAATGTTATTTATAAAACGAAACCAGCAAATATTGAAGATGTACAAGTGAAAATTCGAACAGAAATAAACAATATTACGCAAGAAACGATACACAAGGTTCAGCAAAAATTTGTACACCGTTTGGGTTACTGTCAAATACAGCAAGGGCTGCAGTTCGAACATTTAATATAAAGTCATGTATTCCAGCATATTCTGTCCGCTAAACAATAAGTATTTTTGATAATATTGTTAATTTACCTAATAAAGAATGTTACGCGTTACTTTATTAGCACACACACAACTACTGTATTTTTGTCCACCCTGTACTAATGGAAATCAACATGTGCATTTTTGGAATCAGCTCAGCTAGAGTAATCCGAAAATTGAGACAAAATGGGGGTGTTCCATTTAAAAAAAATTACGGTGACGTCATTACTCGAACGTAATTCACCCTGTATATTAGATTATTATTTTAAAATACGGTAAATTAACATCAAAAATCGACGTGTTTCAGGATTATTTTTCAAAATGACCGGTTTAGCTAAAAATGAATTTGTTCCATACTTTACGGACACAGTGTATAGTATTGGATTTTGACTTCGCTTTCGCTTCCGTTATACTGATTTATTATTTTTTGTGGATTGTTTTTTGGGATGAAACGAAACAAACAAACTAATTTGATGGACTTCATCATCACTAAACACAGTAAACCGAATGATTCTTTATCCACTTTGGGTAAGTAAAACAATAAACAATTAACTAGTGCACTTTCTATTTGACATACAACGAGCGAGTTTGAACCCTGAATTGGGTAAGCGGGTTAGCGGGTACATATCAAAATAGGCATACAAATAGCATGTGCGTAGGGTGGGCTGATGCAGTTATTTTTATATAGTTTGCCTTTCTTTTGCAGATAAGAATGTGGACAGTATTTCGCCTGGTGATCTAAAAAAAGCAGAGGACGAGCTACAACTGCAACAGCCTTCTACCAGTACTAGTATTGGCAACCAGAGCGACATCTGCCGACAAAATAGAAAAGGGGAAGTTAACCAAAAGGTATTTATCGAAGAAATACTTGGAACAATTTCCATGGGCCATCTACTCACCAACAGGAAGAGGATTGTTCTGCAAGTTTTGCGCAATCTTTAGTGGCGAGACAGCTGGTCATAATAAGGGACCAACATTAGGACTTTTAGTTAAAACACCGCTCAAAAAATTTAACAAATTGTCAGGAAAAGACGGCTATTTGAGTGGGCACCACTCATAAAGAGTGTCAAGAAATTGCCTCCTAATTTCTTTACCATTATCATAACCCGCAGGATGACGTCATTAATAAGTTGGAAACTACAAGAACCCAGCAAATTCAAGAAAACAGAAAGAATACTTCCAATTATTAAATCCATAATATGGCTCTTCGAGGAAGACGTGACGATGGCCCTATCGATTTAAGGGACGATAAAGATGGGGTTGACCACGAGAATCAAGGAAACTTCAGGGAACTGTTAAAGTTTAGGGTGGAAGCAGGAGACAAGATACTGGAAAAACATCTGCGAACCGCATCGTGCCGAGCAACCTACATTAGTGAAACAACTCAAAATATTATAATTGAATGCTGTGGGGAAGATATTGTGCAAAAAATTGTCTAAATATTTTGCTATAATTTTTGATGAAACAACAGCCATATTCAAAATAGAACAAACGAGCCTTAATTTGCGATACTTTTATAATGGAAATATCAGGGAAGATTTTATAAGGCTCATCGACTGTTATGAAGAAGTTTCTAACCATGATAAAGTAAGGAACTACGGTTAACTGGACAGCGACTTGGCGAAATCATAAGGAGAGCTATCTTCTCCATGGGACTTGACATAATGAATTGTGTGGGAATAGGAACTGACAGCGCCAGCCTGATGATATCTGACCTAAAGGGCGCCGTTTCGGAAGTTTTGAGAGAAGCAAATGCAGACTTCGAACTCCTTGCTTCAACCATGCTTTAAATTTGTCAATTTCGCAATCATCCAATGTCAGTTCTATAAGGAACGAAGTGGGAGTAATGAAATCTGTCATCAACTTCTTTGATCAATCGGCAAAAAGGCACAGGGAGCTGAATGTACCACTTACTAGTTTGTGTGAAACACGTTAGGTGGAGCGCCATGATTCTGTCATCAAGTTCCTCGAAAACATAAAATAAATTGCAGAAGCATTGTCTTCTATTGCAGAATGGCGGGATGCTAATTCGTCAAGTAAAGGTCAAAGTTTGTTGTGGTCCATAAGCAATATTCAATTTATTATGGCTCTCACCTGTCTGACTGATATACTTAAAGTAACAATTACTTTGAGTTGCGAATTACAAAATGAAGAAATGGACATGGTTACAGCTTGTGACCTTGTAGCAAATACAATTAGCGCTTTGGAAATAAATCGGTCGCAGAATCATTTCAACAATGTTTTTGCCCAAGCAATAAAGGTTGCTGAGGAATTAGGGGTAGAAATTACAATACCACGTATCGTAGGAAGACAAGTACATCGTTCAAACCATCCAAATACCACGCCCAATAAGTATTATAAGACCACAATATTTTACCGGCTTTATGATGAAGTTTCAGCAGATACCTTGGAAAGGTTTTCGGACGAATCATTAATATGCTTCGATTTGCGGCTACTTTTACCAGATATGATAGTTACTAAGGATGGAGATGCCGTAAATGAAAGAATGGAGACTTTGGTATTACGATTTTCCTCTATACTCTCCAATTGCGCTACTAGTTGGGAGGGAGAACTATTAATGTGGAGAATGAAATGGGTGAAAATAAAGAAAGCGGATCGACCAATAACCATTTGGGATGTTTTACCGCACACAACACTATTTCCGACTATTCAGTGCTTACTACAGATACTTCTCACTCTTCCAGTGTCTGTAGCAAGCGCTGAATGGACGTTTTCGTGCTTGAAGAGAACCAAAACGTGGCTACGAAACCGGATGAGTGAAGACCGATTAAATGGCCTTTGTTTATTGAATATGCATCGGGATCTAACACCAACTCCTGAAGAAATTCTCAACAAAAATCGTCACAGAATTGATTTTATAATATAAATTGAAATATTAAAATAGTTTGCTGCGCCCCCTCCCCCCCTCCCCGAGAAAAGCTTCTGGATAGGTCCATGGGTCCCGGTAAATGAATCGGTTGGGTATGCATCTGGCATTGTTAATGGCTACCCGCAAGCAGGTATTCATGAACGTTTGGATTTGGCGTCTGTATATTTCTGCGCCATGGCTCCAGGCAGCGGAGGTATGCAGGAAGATAAAGAGTAGCATTGTTTTGATTAGGAGTGTTACACTTGGAGATCCATGTTACTCCTGCGTCCGATGATAGGGTAGAGGTTGTGTCGAGCTGCTTTCTCCCGTCCTAACCTCTGTTGGATATGGAACCTAAATGTTATTTTTCCTTCGAGGGTGACTCCCAGGTATCTCGCTTCGTTGTACACGGAATCTCCTGTCCGTTGAAGACGACGTGTCCTTCAGATGTACCTTCCTCCAGGTACCTTCCTCGCCTGCCTCTTGTCAGGGTTGATACTAATCTTCCAGAGGTTGGCCCACTTCTCTAGTATGCCCGCTTGTTGTTGCAAGTATCATGTAACAAACGCGTGGTTTGTGGATCTCGTCAGTAGAGCTGTGTCATCCGCGTAAGCCAACTTGTTGAAGTCGTTCTCTGGCTTGGGCACGTCTGCTGAGTACACCGAAAAGAGGTGTGGGAAAGAACTGCGCCTTATGGGACACCTGCTCCAAGAAATCGCTTGGTGAAGAGTTCTTGGCACTGTCGGTCAGAACCAGATCCTACGATGTGGGTAGTTAGATATTTCATGTCGAAATATTTATTTTCTTTCACGTATGTATCTCCCCTCGATACAGTATTCAGACAAATTGTGAAAACATGTGGCCGTTCTGCGCTTCCGTAGTTAATACCCTGAGTAGGCCACTATTCTAGCACGTCTCCAGGAATCTGGATTATTGTGATATGGTCAAACTTTCATACAAATTAGTTGCATAGCTCCGGTTGGCTACAGTTATCTTATCTAAATATTCGCGTGCTTTTTTTCAACTCAACCGGTTTCTTAGAAGTAATACTTTTTAAACAGATAACCGAAAAAAAATTTATCGGTAAACCAGTAAATCTGTTGATAAAAACGAAATATCGAATGACGGAATAACGGTTGTTGTAGTGAGAGGGTTAGTTTCAACTAGCCTATGTTTCTGAATGAGATCTGTCGGATATTTTCAGAATCCATCATTCTGACCTCGGAGTCCATTTGAAAAACTTCTTCCACGTAACACGCTTCTCGATGATCATTTCACCAACCAAGATGGTATCGTCACTAAGCAATTTTACAAAACCGCAACACGTGTCCCGCCTTAGAATGGCTTCATCGGGCGTGTCTTTACGCCCGAAGAAGCCATTGTATGGCGAAACACGTGTTACTTTTTTGTAAAACTGTTTGGTGAAAAGGTCACAATAAAATGTTTTTGAAATACGTTAGTTATGGATTTTCGTCAATTCCATTTTATATCTCAAGATGGTATCATTAGGAGATGAACCACTAATAATCAATAAATTCAATTAGCAACACTAGACTCTTCTGGACTGCAAAATGGAAGTACTACACTTCTTAGATTTCATAATCATGTCTTTTATTGTTATCTAATACTTGCTGAAGTTAACAAGCAGTTGTAAAAGAAATATTCGTTTGTGAACAGTTTTTAAAAATTTTTTACCACCCAACATCTTATGGTTCATATGAACCAACAATAAATTTAGGATTCGTCTTTTTTGCAAAGTCATATGGGAGCTGTCAGGAAAATTTCTGACAGTACTGGTATATGTAGACTTTTTACTCATAACATCTAAATATTCTAAATCATGTGTACATCTTATGAGTAAAATGTTTCAGAATGGTAACATCTGATTGTTATCAATTTATCAAACTATGTCTAAAGTTAATATTCGAAAAATGTTGAAAAGAGAACAGAAAATGCATCGTATACGAGTATGTATTAAATTCCAAGCACTTGGGAACTAATCGAACTTCCCATTTGCTTCTAGTTTAAAGAACGAAGAACTTTGAATCAGTATCTTTTCTCAGTATGAACTGATACCCTGAAGGTATGACATTTTCAAATAGTTGAACGTGCAAGTTCCCTAAAGACAAGCTTTTGGAAATTGTTAAGTCAGGGAAATATGAAATAAGCTGTGAGGACTGACAAAAAATATCGGTCCAACTTGGCGATTTTTTAAAACTCATTTCAAAGAACACGCAGCATTTATCCGATTTCAGCACCAGACACGTCTACTGTCTCTCAACATGCCTTGGTGAATAATCTAAAGTTACTGAAATCGGTTCATCACACTAGACTTTTCGATGTTTTCGATATACCTCAGCCAGAGAACAACTTCAACAAGTTGTCACTCTACTCGGACGACACAGCTGAACTGGCGAGATCCACCAACTAAGCGTTAGTTACAGGACACCTGTAACAACAAGCGGACAGACTAGAGGAGTGGGCCAACCTCTGGAAGATTAGTATCAACCCTTATAAGAGTCAGGCGATATTGATCACCTGGAGCAAGGTGCAACCGGAAGGATACGTCGTCTTCAACGTCTTTCCCTCGACAGAAAACTAACGTTCAGGTCCCATATCCAAAAGAGACTAGACTAGGGCTGGCGAGTTCTACAAAACCTCTACCCCACCATCGGACGTAGGAGTAACATGGATCTCCAAGGGAAACTGCTCCTAATCCAGACAATCCTACTCCCCATCGTCCTGTATGCCTCCATGGCCTGGGGTCAGTGCGCATAAATATACAGACACCAAGTCCAAACGTTCATGAACACCTGCTTGCCCAGATACATGCCCAACCGATTCATGTACAGGGACCTGGTTCTTACCACCCAGTACGTGGATGCACCCAATCCAGCGCACTGATTAGGGACGACCCCAGATTCCGCTAGAGGAACAAAGCATATGAGGCCGGCACACACATTCCGGTTCTAAATCACACGCATTTGTCCCCGAAACACCCCACTTGTTTTCAGCTAGGTACATGGGGCCACCATGCACCTTACTCACAGTCAGGCTTAATAAATGATCAGATAAGGGAGTAAACGTACTAGAGGGTGATTTCCCACCAAAATAGCTCAGATTTCAATGTTGCTGAAGTGCCAAGCAGCAGGTTGAGGACCACTCAGAAGTGAGTGGAGTGAACGGATGAGATTTTAGCTTCTGCACACAAAGTGGCGAAGATTGTATCTCAGGGCAGTCAACCCCGGGGGGGCATTGTGAATGTATTTGTGGTTCGGCCTAGCACCACCGATGCTGAGACCTAGAGCGGGTCGAAACAGCGCTCTCTGGTGTTAGATCATACATGTATTGTGTTTGGAGTCCGTATTTCAACTAGTTGCATTGCATGAAAGCTGCAGTGATAGACAGAGGACGAATCTCGTGGGCGGACGATTTCGAAGCTTGGCTTTGCAACTGACCGCCTTGGAGAGCCTCGTTTTATTTTCATATTTGGTTGAACCTTTGCTGCTGGTGGATTCTTGAACCATTTTATATAACGAATACAGCAAAACTGTTGAATTCGGGTTGAATCTAGTTCTTTGATGACTTATTTCATTTCTTTTTCAGCTCCGCAGAGGTTTGATCCATTATCAGAGTGTATTTCTGATGGATTACCTCTTCTACAAATAAATCTACGGATTGACATGATGGCAGAATCCGTAGTAAGGCAAGAAACCAGTTCTAGACTTAGTGCAAGCCTTGTGTGTAACTCAAATACGGACGATAAAATAATCGCACGTCAAAATATTGTTAGGAATCACACGTTAAAATGTAAGACCTCGTTAGTCCTTATCTCGCACAAGATTCGACTTCTGAGGGTTGTCGTTCGTAGGGGTGCGACAGCTGGTTAACGGAAAAACAGATTTTAAATAGATCATATTGTTTTATAAAAAGTATTCAAGGAATTATTTTATTTTTATTAATTTTTTTTTTGTATCTATTCGTTTTTCATTTCAGTACTTGATTTATAACGAATTTATAGTCTATACAAGATAAGGAAGGCCAGTATGGGAAAATCAGAAACCGTATAATATAGGATCCAGTTACTCAGATTGGATCTTGTTTTTGAGTTACGTTTTGGAATCAAAATAAATATAGTTTAAAAAACTAAGAAACACGCTTTCAAAGAACATCGAACTAAAAAGTTAAAAATATTTTTTTTTAATAAACGACGGGCGCTTTGTGCCATATTTTTTGTATTTTCCGTTCGTTATTGTTTCAAGCTTATTTAAAAAAATTAACTTTTTAGTTCGGTGTTCTCTAAAAGCGTGTTTTTTAGTTTTTTAAACTATATTTATTTTTAATTTTTTATTTCATCTAAACTTTAGGATTAATCACCTATATATTGTTTAGAAAAATGACCATTGATATTTTCCGATTCCGGAGAGGGAGCCTGAAAATTAGTTACCAAGCCCAAGGCAGCAGACGCGCAAACGAGGGTTACAAATAGGGCAGCAGCACAAGTGTTAATAAAAAAATACTTTTTCCAAATGAAGAAATACATGTAAAGTGAGTTCGAATTATATCAAGCAGGTTACGTACAGCGCCATCTGACCGCGGATAGATTAAGCAATAATGTCGAAATATCATGGAGTTACGTACAGCGCCATCTGCCCACGAATAGATCAAGCAATTCTGAATTTTGAAACGTCATTTGAATCAGCTCTGAAATTGAAAGCTGTTTTCTATTCAACCGACTCTCTCGGCTTCCAATTTTCCCATTTTGGCCATCCTCATCCTGAATTGACTATATGTTTATTTATTTCATGATTTTTCAATTTGCTTTATGGAATGCTCTAACATAGTGATTTTATAACGAAAAATCGAGTGTTTTAATCCTAGAACAAGCTAAACTATTAGGTTTTTGTGTAGAAACAGATGTATGGAACTCTTTGAAATGTTGTAGGTATTTTTAGTTAAATACCAATTTTTATTAAAATAATACCTACAAAATTAATATTCATCATTGGCAACATTGGTTTTTGCATTCGACAGTAGTACTGATCAAGTGAAGTAATGCAATTATACCTCATAAATTAGTATCGTTGAACGCTTCTTCTTAGTTAAAGATGGGCCATTTATGACTTGCTTCTTTTCCCATTCACAATTCCATTAGGTCTGCAAATATCGTACATAATAGTCACTACACTTGCTATCGAGTCGACCTCGTCAAGTAGATCTGCTTGACAGAGGCGGCCACCCCCGCACCCTCACGATTCATCATACCCCCTTTTCCTCCCCCGTCCGACCTCAGTGCCTTTGCCTGTTGTGCTAACCTTCATACACGTGCTCGGATCGAAAAGCCGTGGTGCTTCGCCTCCTCGCGCGTTCTATCGAGGACAACGAACAACTCTTTGAGCTCCCCCCTCCCACCGATAACGTATCGATCGCCGCTAAAATCCTTGGAAATTATGGCAGAAACTGCGACATATGTTTATTCATGATTAAAAAAGTACCTCATGTGTACATTTTACATAAATTTCGCAAAAACCAGCTCGTTTTGGAAACATTCGCGACCGAGAAAGGGAAAGTCTGCGCAACCGACGACGGTCGGAGATGGCCGATTGTCCCAGCCACCTTGACCAATCTCAACGTAACTTAAGTGCTCCGCGGTTTGGAATCCGAATTCTATTGCGAGCAGCGGAAAGGTTGAGTATAATGAGACGGATCTTCAGTTTTTATTTTAGATTATGAATAGCCGGTAAATGGCACAGTAGGCAATGCGTTGATCGAGTGTGGAAACGCTTCAATACCTCATGAGTTTATCATTTTCGGAGGTGGAGCTCTGACATGTTGATTTTGTATTTCAATTCTGCACTTTTTTCAAAAAATCATCTCATCTTACAAGGTAAGAATGTTTATTGACATTGCAAAGGGATGAAGTTCTTATTTCTGATTTTGGCAAGGGCAGGAATAAGTGCTAAGTAGTTATAAGGATCATCAGTAGGTCCACTCTTATAAAGAGGAATTATGAGAAAAGTCTTTAAGGTCGACGGGAACTCACCAGATTGAAAAGACAGATTGATAAGATGTGATAATACAACCAAAGTTAAACGAGGAAGAGTTTCATGGTTTGTTTCATGAAAGATATATCAACATTGCAAAGAAACTGTACAGGAATTGAAGATGACGTTACAGTGCATTCCTTTAATGTCCCCACCTTTTATTTTCTGAACGGGTCAAAAAATTGGGTAAATTTTCGTTATGTGGACACCCGGCGATTTTGAAAAAATTTTTGACTGTACTTACGTATTTTGATGCGTAGATTACCAATCCGAAAGAAAAAAGCGGCGCTCTCCCTTATTTAAAAAGTTACGGCCCTTCAAAGTTCAGAAAAGGGCAACTTTTCAGCCTTCTTTTTCACTAAATAAACTATTTAAAAACAAAAGCATTTATTCACGAGGTCACCTTTACACCTTATTCCTCCTTCTTTAACACTTTTCACTTCAATAATCAACATTTTTTCTTATAAAAATGTTAAAAAATGTACGGAGCTGCTTTTTGGTTACATATCACTGTATTTTACGTTTTTTAGGTTTATGATATGGTTGGTACGACTGATGCAGTCCATATTCCTGAAGTAATTCAAATGTTTTTTACCTTCATTCTTTAGATCGTAAATTGGTTTTTGGTGGTGTATTAGGAATTTGAAATAGTAGGCGACGGCAAATACCAACCGCTTTTTTCTGAAATGTCACTAGTAACTAACCTAAAAATAGAATAATGTCACCAGGAGAAGAATTCGTTTTTAAATTAAGTTTTTTATAAGAAAAATGTTGATTATTGAAGTGAAAAGTGTTAAAGAAGGAGGAATGAAGTGTAAAGGTGACCTCGTGAATAAATGCTTTTGTTTTTATTTAGTGAAAAAGAAGGCTGAAAAGTTGCCCTTTTCTGAACTTTGAAGGGCCGTAACTTTTTAAATAAGGGAGAGCGCCGCTTTTTTCTTTCGGATTCGTAATCTACGCATCAAAATACGTAAGTACAGTCAAACATTTTTTCAAAATCGCCGGGTGTCCACATAACGAAAATTTACCCCTTCTTCTGCATTTTAAAAATTGTTATCACATGGGAGGAATTACTCCAGAGAGTAATGCCATAGCTAATGTGCGAGTGAAACAGTGAAAAATACATGGTTTTAAGAGTTGTAAAATTAGTTATTGTTTTCAATTGTCGTAAAATGAATAAGGAACTACATAGTTTTTTAACTAATTGATCAATATGTGTCTGCCAGTTTAGTCTGTGGTCCAGCACTTATCCAAGCAGGTTTACGCTTTTTGTTTCTTGATTAACAGTTGATTGGTTATTTGCTGATATTTGCATTATTTGTGTTTTATTACTATTCAATTCTAATTTGTTTGCTGCAAACCATTCTTTTGCCTTATTAGTAGCACAAGTCAGTGAAGCATCCAAGTTAACGTTGTCTTTCTCAGAAATAATAAACGTTGAGTCGTCTGCAAAGAGAACTGACCTATAAGGTGACATAAAGCAGCTGAGGTCATTAATATAAATGGGGTACCCCATGACTAACAATCTGAAAGTCTGATGTTTTACCGTTCACTGAAAGGCATTGTTTTCTATTGGAAAGATGAGAACTAATAAGTTTCAAGGGAATTTCTCTAACATCATAATAGTTTAGTTTTTCCAAGAGAATGTCATGTGACACACAGTCAAAAGCTTTCGAAAGATCGCACAGCATTATAGCCGTACGATTGCCTTGTTCAAGTGATTCTACAACATTACCGACAACATTAAGAATAAGAATAAGAATGAAATTAATGCATAAATATTTTATTTTGAAGTGAAACTGACAGATGAAACTGGCAAGATGGCGACTGGGCGCTATCTGGGAAAAAATTAAATGGAAAGGGGGGTCTTGTGATACATATTTTTTTAGCTCGTGACAAATGCTTCACAACCCTAGAATATAATGTCAATATCTTCAACTACTACAAAATGGCGGAACTTCATTAAAAAATTATTAACTGTATGATGTTCCTGTTGATAACAAATAAGAAAAAAAATCGTACGTTATCAGCTGATTTTGACATGAAATTTTTGTCAGTGGTTTTAATTCTTTATTCTTTAGAAGAATAAAATTAAAATTAATCAAAAATTAATTCAAAATTATTATATGCTATGACATTGTGTAAATTTTTTACATTTACTGACCCATGAGGCAGACCAAATATACGCAGGCTCAATGCACAGATAGATGCACACTTTATTTATAAAATATATAAATATAATCAACTTGCTGATGACTTATAGTGTGTCATAGTGTGATTTTGCTTCTTTTACAGGAGGCTATTCACTTTCACTTTCTAAATTATCACATATTTTATTATTAATCATTAAAAAAAAAAAATTATTTGGTAAAACTGGTGAACACAACTGTATACACTATGGGTATTCGAGCTCAGTGTGGCGAGAGAGGTAGCGTAACGCCAAACCAGTGGAAAGAGAATCGCACAGTCGCTCCCGCATGGCGACCCGTCTCCACGGTATACGTCGCCACGCCAGCAATCGGTTTTACGTGCAGCTTTAGATGTTTCACGTCAAAAACAACATATGGTTCAACAATAATTTGCTCATTTGCAATTGCAAGATATTGATTAGTGTATCTGGTCAACTGTGATTGGTTCGAAGGTGTTGAATAATGGATCATTATTGCCTACTCGACGGAAGAAACGAGATTTCATTACCCAACAATATAATCGACGTTTTATTCAATAGTCTTAAAAAAACTATTTCTGTTATGCAGATAGAAATGTTTTCCATCATATGTTTCCATATCGTAGAGTTGACTGGCATTAAAATAAAGAGTTGCGTGCGGTATCGTCCTCGGTGCGTCAATCCGACTCATAATTTATTTTTGTGGGGGCGTGAGTTCCCCATTATTCAATTCGGTCATTGGGGCGGTCAGGCCGAAATATATTCTAATATAGATGGGTTTTGAATGGTCCTTTCGCGTTTGCGACCCAAAACGGCAACACGCCAAAGAGGGCCATGTTGTTGGAGCTGTTGCAACCTGTAGATAGACGGCATAAGGTGTTCAATATAAAGTATCATTACGGTTAATTTATGAGAGTACGTGGCAACACTGGAATTCTCACAAGCCTAAAAATAATTACTGAGGATACTAAATTGAAAGGGGGATATTTTCAAGAGAGATTAATTTTTGGAAAAGACGGAGAAGTATGAAACCAATACCTTTCTCAAAAACTATATTGTTATTTTCAAACTATTTTTTCAATGCACATGTTGAACTTTACGAATCGGAAATCAGCGGACATGGAAATTAGTTCCTAAAACCACTCATGATAATTATTATTATCATAATAATAATATTGAATTTATTTAGCTATAAAGCAACTGAATACAAATATAATCCAGTCATTTAAGCTTAAATTAGGTAAGAATCTCGGAATTCGAGATACCCAGCTGTAAGTCTGTAAATACTTGTATATTGACACCCTAAAAGTTGTCTCAAAACCTACATATGGTAGGGTGTAAGCAACTATTAAATTTCAAGGTCAAAGGTCACAAAAATCGGTTTTTTGCGCTTTTTTTGGAAATATCTCATTTCCTATGGGTTTTTTGCTATTTGTATTTATTATCAGTATTGTAGAATACAAAATTCTCTACAAATTTTGTTTAAAAAAATTTTTTATACGGTTTTCGAGATAGAGGCAGAGAGCACGCGGTCACAGCATCACTTCAGGTCAACCGGTGCCTCCGGTCGAAAACGCGCCATATATAGTTGATGAACTATCGATAAATCAATGATTATAAATATTTGTCAATTTTTATTAACTATTATATTATATTTTATCATTTTCTTCATGCTGCAATTGCAATTGAAGAATCAAAGTCTAAAAAAACTTCAGTTATAATAGGACAAGATATTGATTTACTTGTCATTTTAATTGGGCGTACACTGTCTTACGAACAAGAAATTTTCTTTAAAAAAGTTGGGAAAGGTAATGTAAAAACGGAGATATACTCGACTAAAAGTTTTGATAATTATCCTCATTCTAAAAAACATATTTTATTTCTGCACGCATTAAGTGGCTGTGATACAACTTCTGTGCTTTTAAAAAGGGAAAAAAATCATTTTTAAAAGTTTTTGAGAAACTGACAATTTTGGATGAACTAGCTGAAGCATTTGAGGAAGAAAATTGTTCGGCCCAGAGATTATAATCTCTGAGAGAGAGAGTGGAACTCAAACCTTATTGGCAGTCTATAATGCTCCGAAATCTGTGAAAAGTCTCGATCATCTTCGTTATATCCATTACGTCAAGTCTACAAAACTTAATAAACCTGTGCAGCTTTCAAATATTCCACCAACAAGTGCAGCAGCTCATCAACATTTCAATTGTGTATATTATCAAGTTCAAACTTGGTTAGGACATGATTTGGAACCCCATGTATGGGGTTGGGCAATGCGAAACGATATTCTGGAGCCTATCATGACAATTTTACCACCTGCTCCAGAAGATTTGCTAAATACAATTTTCTGCAACTGCAAAAGTGGTTGTGGTTCGCGATGCGGTTGCAGGAAAGCGGGCTTGCAATGCTCTTTAGCTTGTGGCCAATGTAATGGGCAAGCTTGTCTCAATGCTCTACCATATCAGAGCGACATTAACGAAGATGGAACCTTTGACCCCGAAATCATGGAAGAACTTGAGACAAATGTCGTTGAAGACGATAATGAAGACCAGTTTGAAAATTTAATAGTTGCTTACACCCTACCATATGTAGGTTTTGAGACAACTTTTAGGGTGTCAATATACAAGTATTTACAGACTTACAGCTGGGTATCTCGAATTCCGAGGTGAACTTACTATAATGACTGGACTAATAACAGTACAAACAGATAATTATAATTGGATATAACAACTTGAGATATAAAATTATATTATTTTCAAGTAAACTCTGTATAAAGTCGATATAATGAAAAAAAACAAGAATAAAAATTTCAAGAACATTATCAATGATATCTTGTAAAAAAATTAACATATCTTTCTAAATTTCACGAAATTTTCCCAATTTATTTTTATTTCTAATGGCAAATCAGTATTTTGCAAACCTCTAGAGAATGATTTATTTTGTCTGAAATTATATGGATGGCTGTTACTTGAGGATTGTATTTTATCTTTGAGATATTCAGGAAGCAAATCATTTATGAAAGTATATAAAAATGTGAACGCATTTGGTATATTATCTGTCTTACACTCAAAATTTCAAATGAAAAAAATTAAAATACTGCGTCAGTAGTTTTCTACAGAATCTACAACAACGTAGCTACGTCTACCTCTAGCTACCGTCTAGAAATAAACAATGTTTGTGAATTTTTTTTCAATTATTATCATGGATAGTGATAGGGAAATCAATGGCAAAATTATCCCTGGCACATTGAAGAGAAAACACTATCTTGAAGATAGTGAGACGGGAAACCAAATGTAATATCACAAAAAATACCAAAGTTATTATAAAGACATTGAATTCATAAATGATGAAACTTGATTACTGGAAAAAGGCTTTAATAATTACATCAAACCGAATATATAACAACCCACTTATTTGGTAAAGAAAGTCCTTCCCAGACATCAGATACATTCAAGAAACCTTGCTTTAATGACAATTTTGACATTCCGAATCATAACAGCACTATCTATGATCGATCCTTCACGAATCATGGTGTAACAATGTATAATTCAATCAGTGAATCTGAAAAATTCATCCCTACCGCTATTCGAAAGTGAACTTCAAACTGAATTGCTCAGTCAACAGTGCTCCAAACAAAAACATTTGTATTCAATTTTAATATTGTCCTGAAATTGCCATTTATTTTTGGTAATGTTTCTTTTTTTTTCAAACGTGGTTGAGCGTTAGAATATCGCTTTGCTAAACTCCGCCACGTAAAATAAGGACCATTTATTATTATGATTATTACTATTATTATTATCATGAAAGTGTTTTTGTATGATTCAGTGTTCATATAGAAGTATTTGTTTAGAAAGGAAGAAGTCGCATAGGGGCAAATCTGGTGAATATACTGGCTGAGGCATGATTACAGTGTTGTTTTTGTCAAAAAAATACGAATAAGTAATGAAGAGTGAGCATGTGCATTATCGTAATGCAGAAGCCATGAATTGTTTCCCACAAAACCATTTTCTTCGTATTGCTTCTCGCGAGCGGCGCATAACTTCAAGATAATACTCGAGCGTCATCATTACATCTTCTCGATTCTGTGAAAAGCTTGTACCACTTGTAAACTTTTTCCTGACTCAGAGTACAATCCCCGTATGCCACTGTCAATATTTCAGGTGTTTTTTTTTGAGTACCCACTTCTACATTTTACACAAAATTTGATGCAAAATTTTTGATCAATATTTTTCGATAAAGCAGAACACGCAAAACAGTTCTAACTTCATGCCTCTCACCAACAAACTAAACATATGTTTGAGGCGAGTATTCCAAAATAAAAAAATCGTTGATCAAATGTACATCGCAGGCAAAATTTGAGAATTCGCCTTATTTTGAACAGTCACGTACGTTCATATTTCATAAAAATCGACAAACCGCATATATCACCGTTTCGAAACCATATATCTTTGGCCATTAAAAAAAGTATTAAACTTTTAATTATTTAACAATATAGCTATTTGAATATAAATATACATATATTACACATATTGCAACGATATTTTCCATTTTACAAATACAGGGTGTAACTAAATAAGTGTAAAACATTTAAGGAGGTGATTCCCCATCGAAGAAAAGATAGGATCTTTCATATAAAGAAATTTCATTGGAGCATCCCTTGTTAAGATAGAGCCCCTTAAAGGGGGTTCATAAAATTTGTATAACAATTTTTTTCACAAGCACTAAAAAAGTTACAATATTGAAATTAACCTGACGTTTTGAACTAGCAAAAAGACACTTAGCAGAAATTTATTTGGTTTACCCCATGGTTGTAAGGAGTGGAAAATGCAACCCATAAAATTTATTTCCAATGTAACTTTTTGTCTTATTATTTGTTTACCATTGAAAAATGTATTTCCGATAGTCTGTTTCATTCTAAACAAAAAATGTCTCTTGGGTTTTTTGCCCAAAATAAACCAGTTCGCAGCAAAAAAATTATTTTACGAACAACTACAGAGATACATCGTCAAAAATGCGAAAATACGAAACTAATCTATCTAGTAGGTCGCTATTAGCGATAGTGACAATTAAATTTGTATGACGCTGTCAGTTTGTAAATTTTCGAAATTGAATTAATACTAATTGTGTGTTGTTGTTCTGTTCTTAATTTGTTACTTTAATAATTCACTTGTTATTAAAATGGCATACACAAATGAGGAAATGGCTGATATGCATTACGTTTACGGTCTGTCGCAGGGGAATGGGTTAGAAGCTTCTAGAAGATATGCTGAAATGTATCCTCAACGGCAGCATCTTTCACATAGAATATTTGCTCGACAAATATGATTCATTCGACAAAAGAACGCAGGATTGTGGTCGCCATCGAGAAGTACGAACACCACAGCTTGAGGAAGCAGTACTTAATTTGATTGAAGAACAACCTACTACCAGTGCTAAAAAGATTGCTTTCCAGCTAAATGTTGATCATATGACGGTATTTCGAATTTTAAAGGAACAACTCTTATACCCTTACCATCTGCAACGAGTACAGGCACTGTTACCGCGAGACTTTCCGAACCGTCTTGAATTTTGCAATTGGATGCTGGAAATGATTAGAAGAAATTGTGACTTTCTGAAGACGATAGAATTCACAGACGAATGTAGTTTTTCTCGTGACAAGATTATTAATTTTCATAATTACCACATATGGGCTGATGAAAACCCTCACGATATTGTCAAAACTAACCATCAAGAACAGTTTTCTCTTAACGTGTGGCTCGGAGTTATTGGGTATGATTTAGTTCGGCCTCATTTTCTACCTCCTCGATTAAATGGTGAGGCATACGTTCAATTTTTAAGAGAAGTGCATCCAGTACTGCTGGAGAAAGTTCCTTTGGGTGTCAGAAGGGATATGTTTTTATGCTTGATGGGGCACCCGCCCAGTTTAGTCAAGTAGCACGTCAGCATTTAACTGAAACATATGCAAATCAGTGGATAGGTCGAGGAGGACCACAGAACTGGCCCGCTCGATCCCCGGATCTCAATCCTCTCGATTTCTCTACTTGGGGCCATTTACAGCATTTGGTTTATCGTACTCCTGTTCGCGATGTAGAGGACTTAAGAAACCGCATCATCGATGCGTGCAGGGTAATCAGAGAGACTCCAGGAATATTTGAACGAATACGTGGCTCAATGCACCGACGTCAAGATGCATGCGTAATGTCTGAAGGTAGACATATTGAACATTTATTATGATTTCTACATGTTGTGTGTTTTGTTATCAATAAATTAGTTTTGTTTATTACCCTTTAATCGTTTAATGCAGGTACTAACTACAAAATAACAATAAATCCAGTTCGCATTTATGACGATGTATCTCTGTAGTTGTTCGTAAAATAATGTTTTGCTGCAAACTGGTTTATTGCGTTTTCCACCCCTTACAACCATGGGGTAAACCAAATAAATTACTAGCCAAGTGTCTTTTTGGTAGTAC
Source organism: Leptinotarsa decemlineata (assembly GCF_025532065.1). NCBI lineage: Eukaryota > Metazoa > Arthropoda > Insecta > Coleoptera > Chrysomelidae > Leptinotarsa > Leptinotarsa decemlineata. Next base: position 9,483,362 of record NW_027412537.1, on the reverse strand, counting down.
AAAACGTCAGGTTAATTTCAATATTGTCTTTTCAATCTTTTTCAGTGCTTTAAAAAAAATTGTTATACAAATTTTATGTACGACCTTCAAGGGGCTGTATCTTAACAAGAGATGCTCCAATGAAGTTTCTTTATATGATAGAGCCTATCTTTTTTTCGATGAGGAATCACCTCCTTGAATGTTTTACACTTATTCAGTTACACCCTGTATAAACTCATATTGAGGGCACAGTATGTTGAGGGTCACAACTTTTTTGGGTTGTTCCAAGAAACTTCAAATACATTTTTACTGATTTTTTTCAGGAACCGATAGACAATTGTGTAAGTACCTTTTTGTTCGCGAACGTGCTTCTTGAAAACAATGAATTCTTATAAAATTCACTTTCAAAGTCCAATGATTAGAGAACACCTGCATTTTTTAATAAAAAAATACTGTATTTGTCTGACCAACCAACAAACTGTTCAGAGTCAGGTATAGAGAAAAGTATCAGGGTAGGTTATTGCCCTTTGATAGTTTTGTAGACAGAGAACCTGTCTTGGAATTTACCTTTTCAAATACCTACAGATAAGTCTGCATATGATTCCTGATAACATTTAGAAAATATGATAGATAATTTCATTTATTGGATGAGTTAATTAATGAAGGAAATCAGTTGAAAAAAAAATTAGCAACGTTTTAAAAAATATTTATTTTCCGAATTTCTACAATTTTTTTCTAACTGTATATGATGATTTGGATTATCGTCTTTGAATTTTTGCTACGGTTGGTACTTTTCTGTTTTTGAGATATTTGGCGTGAGGTAAGAACTTTGGAGACTATTCCATAAACTTATTCACTGAGTTTGATGAAAATTGAGAAATAAAACTTTCTATGTCTGATGATAACATACCATACTTTTTGCTTATACCTGATATCTTCCTAAAAAAGCACACATATTTATTATTATGTAAATATTTCAAATTGAAATGTTATGACTATATTAATTATATATAAATAAACAAATACGTATACATAGGCAAACGAACGCCACTGCAGATAGAAAACGACTCTAATGTTCATAAAATCTTTTGTTATGCGAACCGTTTGCGATACAAAAATATGGTGGACCCCCTAAAGTATTATAAACCCGCCTATACCTGCTGCGGCAAATCCGTTGGCGTTTTGCGTTTACAATGAACATTAATTACTTTTTACAAATAGGACACAGAGTATAGCCCATAGTCCATCCTATTCGCCAATAAGAAGAATTGAAGTAGCAAAAGAATTCTAGGACCACATATATTTTGAAATTGATTATTATAATTTATATGTATATTTAAAAATGAATACCTACATATTTGTTTGATTAATGACCCACTTATTTAGTAGAAATTCATATTAAATATAGGATAAAAAAAATAATAACTTTTTCTGATTTCTACTAAGTTTTTTTTTTTGCTACGACCGATTTCGGTTTGTTAAACCATTCTCAAATGAACTGATACATTTTGTCCATAAATATACAATGATATAGTCAAGAAACTAAAATAACAAGTAGTTTTTTAACACGCTTTTATTAGCTTCACCTATATGTATGTATGTATGTTTGTTTGTAACTCTGAAGCTCAGGATCTGTATTTGACAGAATTATCGACATTATTACTTGATCTATAACACGCGCGCCTGCTGTCTTGGGCTTGGTAGCTGATTTTCAGGGTCCCTCTCCGGAATCGGAAAATATCAATGGTCATTTTTCTAAAAAATATACGGCTAATTGATCCCAAAGTTTAGATAAAATAAAAATAGTTTAAAAAGACTCAAAAACACGCTTTTATAGCATACGAAACTAAAAAATGAAAAATAAATATAGTTTAAAAACTTTATTTAGGATCAATAGCTGGTAATCTTGATATATTATACCTAGAAGATAAATAGTTATTGTTTTAGTATTGGTATCAGTGGTGGCTCGTCAGAGGAGGCTTAGCCTCCCCATAAAATTTGAGGCTATTCATCGCAATAAATTTAAAGATATTGATAGATAATTATAATAATTTTTTTCTAAAAATGCTTGGTTATCATTACTTTACCATTAATTTTCAAAATAAATACATAATATGCCCGAAAAAACACTATCACTCACTACGTAGTACGTACCACACTGTATCCTGCATCAACAAAACTCAAACGCACTGCCCATGAAAGAATAACGAAGAAACCGTCAACCTGAAATAATAAATGCCATACGTTGCAAGGGAGCCAAGCCTCCGACTGCTTTAAAAAACACAGGCTTCACGAGACCGATCCAACCAGCGACATACGTCCCGATTTGTAATTTCAGTTGCAGAAATTATAGCGTTAGAGGAGGCTAGCCTCCAGTTTGGTCTCCGTTAGTGTACGACTGCGTTTATTTTTTATTTAATTATTCGGACGGGATGCCGTGACGGACCGGGACTGAAAATATTTCGGTAAATCGTTTTAGTGTTTCTTGATAATATTTGTTATTTGTGTATAAAACAGGCAGTATTGTATTATAGCAATGCTTTTTGGTAATATTTTTAATGTGTTTTTGAAGTGTTTCCTTTCAATTCCAAGGTGTTTTCAGGTTTTTACTCTTCGGTAAGTTTTTTTCATTTATTATGGATGAGTTGGACGAAATTAAAAAATCTGACGATAAAGTCGATTCGTTGCTGACAAATAATTTTAAGTCTTTATCTTATGATAATAAATTTTACATTATTAAAACTCTGGGAAGGCCTTAATCAAATTTGATTTCAATTAAAACGTCAGATAATCGACAAAATCGAGGATTTAATATTAGTTGGTACGATAAATGCGATTGGTTAACCTGCTCCATTAAACGAGAAAAACTTTTGTTGGCCCTGTGTTTTATTTTCCGTACAAATCGGATACCAAACGTGGTCTAATAGGATACTCCGATTTAAAAAATTTACCTCGTTCTACAAAAAGACATTTTGAATCTAAGGAGCATGTATTTTCGTCTTGTAAATTAAAATTGTTTAGCAAACAAAATATAGCAACAGCTTTAGATGCAGCTCAAAAAGGGGCCATAATTTCTTTTTATAATCAGGTTAGGGAAAATCGGTCGAATTTAAAAAGACTTATCGATATTACGATTTATTTGGGTTCCTAAGAATTAGCTTTTCGTGGACACGATGAAACCGAAGATTCGATTAATCGCGGCAATAACAAGGAACTTTTAATGTTACGGGGTAAATATGATTCACAATTTGGCACTTTTTTAAACGGTAGCGTTTTTTCGGGCACCTCAAAAACCATCCAAAATGAGCTTATAGACAGTGTGGCATATATTATTAAGGAAAATATAAGCAAGGAGATTGAAAGTGTTTCTTTTATTTGCATGGGAAATCGATGAAACTACCTATATTACCTGAACATCACAACTTTCAATCGTTTTTAGTTATGTCAAAGATGGTAATGTGGTAGAACGTTTTATGGGTTTTCTTCATCTGGGCGCACAGTTGACGTTTGTTTACAAACTAAAATAAAGTCCATAGCTCCTCATGCATTTTTTACGCATTGTCATGCCCATGCCCTAACTTTAGTATTAAGCAAAGCGTGCAACAACATTAAAATTTATGCGCCCCCGGCGGGCTTTTCTGTGTGTATATAGTCTTTATGGCTTTAGCCTCCCCTGTTCTCCAATGCACGAGCCGTCACTGATTGGTATTGATAATTCAGGTATAACATTTGTTATTTTAGGTATCTTTTGCAGGTACCTGAGTATATACAAAATGTATCAGTTTACTTGAGGATGGTTTAACAAACCGAAACCGGTCGTAACAAATGAAAAACTTAGTAGAAATCAGACACAAGTTATTTTCTTTATCTTATATTCAACCTACACATGTACTTACAAAGTGTTATTTCATAATTATATACTGTGCTTACATAAAAAATGTTCGCTATATTTCGCTGTAGGTTAGCACTAAAAATTCCTATAAATTTCTGGGTTGGCATGGTAATGAAATTTTAAAAAAACACAATTTAGTGGCCCTTATGTACCAATCACTGTATATTCGTTAATTTTTGAAAAATTCCCGAAGTTTATATTTCCTTAATGACATTTACGTCATATATTCTAATGAATTTTCTTCAAGTGAAAGTATCCCGTGTTTTATATATCGTCGATATTTCATTGTTGGAAAATAGGTCTGGTTTGGGTGGCGCCGAATGGCTTTAGTTTCTTTCTAATCCATTTCGTTTTTGTAGAAGCTTCAGTCTCGGGGGTGGATGAAATAGGGTGAGTTCGAGAATTCCTTCGTAGGGCAATGTAGGGCGTAGCTTCCCACGTGTAAGCTCGAGGAGAGGTCATCGTCCTCGGCTCCCCTAGGACCTAGGCCTAAACGAGAACCAGCGTTGCCACAGCTATTGAACTTCTGACGAGATGCTCTGTGCATTCTAATGGCTTGATTTGGAGAACTTCTCTGTTGACCGAATGTTCAAGAGAAACGTAATAAAAAGTGTATTGATCTCACCAGTTTCTGTTTTCAGTGTTGAAGTTTCTGACTGCCATTATGTGAAAGTTGAGCAGATTTCAAAAATAATGATAGCTGATGAAAAATTGAAATAACGATCAAAGTGTTATTTCTAAACAATTTCTGTTTCGCAATTGTTTCTAAACTAAACTGATAATCAATACAATACTCACATAACCTCAAAATTATCTCGTAACACATGAAGAACAAAAAATTTCAAACGAAATGAAGAAAAGAAGTGATTCATATCGTTGAAAAGTGTGTAGATCATACTTAGAAGTTTCTTTCCCCGAAAAAATGTTTCTTTCGGTAGGCACTAAGAAAGAAAATGTAAAAGCCGTTATAAGATAATAAGTTATAAGACTTATTTTACTTTTCAAAATGATAATTACAAATCTTGACAACATAGTCTTCCTTTCCAATACGCGTTTCAGTACATAGTAGTTTCCTCAGTTCGACTGGTAGGTACTGTACATTAATTTACAGTGTAATTTATACAACTTACCTCACCTTAATTGAGAGAGATTACTAATTGATAATCAGATAGTTTTAAGAACAAGTATTCGCAGGTACAAAGCAGGTAAAAGTTTAACTGTTTTGTAGTGTTTGTAAAAGACCTCACAAAATATTAATAAAGACTATAATGTTTTATAAATCGTTAGGTACCTATTTCCTACTTATGGCTGTTTTATAAACACATTGTAAGGACGTGTTAGGAATCACACGTTAAAAGGTAAGACCTCGTTAATCCTTAGCTCACACAAGTTTCCCAACTTCTGAGAGTTGTCTTTCGTATGGGGGCGACAGCTGATTAACAGAAAAACAGATTTTAAACAGAAACAGAACAGATTGAAAACATTTCTGGGAGAAATACAGTTTTATAATTTGTTTCTCCGAAACTTTTTCGCAACTATTATAAAATATAAAATTGCTAGTTGAGACGTCATTCATCAATTCCTGAGCGATACTCATGCGACGGTTTTTTGGTCAAAATTCAGCAATTGGAATAAACTTCGCTGCCACACGCTTCATGTCCAAAATTTCCGAAAAAATGTGATAAATTCAACAGTAGTGAGACCAACTTCTTTTTCGTCATTCAATATGAAATTTGATTTTTTGTTAATAATATTTTTTAATTTTCAGCTTTTATTATATTTCAATTTTTATTTTTTTTTGTTGTCGCTTGTATATTATTTCTTTGCAGTTTCAGTTTTTGTTTAATAAAATTGTTATTTTCGGTTGAGCTTTTTAATTTTTTTTTCAGGGATTTCAAATCAATTTATATTATATTAAACAATGGAAATCCGAACTGATGAAATACACTACGAAACATTGTCAACCACCTTCAAACAAACATTGGAATTTGATTGTTTACGTTTATTTCCGGGGATTCCAGCAGGTTTAATTTTTGTCCTTCGTTTTCTGTATGCAGAACGTCGATGTTTATGCCGAAGTCCTGGTACTTTTCCAACAGATGGCATGCATGATTGAATTGGGTGCTTTTGTGTTCTGAGATTCTGGTTTTGAAATCTCCTGATGTTCTTCCAATATAAACTTTTTGGCACAAACCACATTTCAACTTGTATACACCCGGTTGTTGGATTTGTTATTTTGTATATATCTACCTGAGGTGTCATTTGTCTTTATGCTATGTTTTTGTTCTGTTTAGTTAGTGGTCTACCTTAATTTTTCTGATGCCTTCACTGTATATGTCACTGTTTTTAAGAGTTTTAGTATTATCTTTGATGTGATGGTTAAACGGCTTGTTTGGATAGTCTTTTTTTTGTCGAGGATGTAATGAATCATGTCCGGATTGAAGTTGTTATCAAATATCCTCTGTTTCATCAAGTTTAGTTCTTTATTAAAATTCTCTGATGACATGAGTTTGTGGATCTTGCTGTTGTGAAAAGGGTTATTAGAATGGTTGTTGACAGTTGGATCTGTATGGGTTGGTTTGTGGTGAATTCTGAAATCATCTTTATGGTTATTATTTTACTGTTGTCAAATAAGTTTATAGATGTCTAAATGGAGAAGTTTACACAAATTTATTTTAAAATACGAAAAGGGTTATCTCTCTGTTTAAAATCTGTTTTTCCGTTAATCAGCTGTCGCCCCCATACGAACGACAATTCTCAGAAGTTGAGAAACTTGTGCGAGCTAAGGACTAACGAGGTCTTACCTTTTAACGTTGCAGAATCATCCCCGCTTCAACCAGATAAATTATCTCGAGAAAAATATCTGGTCCAGGCAGGAATCGAACCCACGATCTTCCGATCGTGAGTCGGGCGCACTACCACCGCGGCCAATTCCACAATTCCAATTCCACAAATTCAGTAATATTTCTATCTGTGACAATAATTTGATTATCGTTGTAACAACGACCGGATTGTGAGGAGAGAATCTATGGCTGGCCTACAAAACTTCAGACAGTCCAGACAGATATGTTGAAGGTAGAGCCTGAAATTTTTCTTAATAAAAATCCTGGAACTTCATCAAATCCAGATGAGTAAGATGTTTTTAGTTTTGACCATAAGAGCTTGCATAATTCATATTGATTATAAAGTAACAATAGGAACGTATTTGAAGTTTTCTAGTGGATTGGACAAGTTCGTGGAATTCTGGTATTTTTTTATAATATTCAGTGGAATATTTCGGAAAAAATTATTGAAACTATTTACAATTGAAGTTAGATCTTCTATCAGTTCATCGTTTTCATTCCTTATTGATATGTTATTATGCACCTTTATTTTGTTTGAGAATTCCGATATAACATGTCCTGTTGATCTAATGGTGTTATCTGAATTGTTGATTTAACCTTGAAAGTATTTTTTTGCTGTATTTCACTGAACTGGTAAGGATTATTTTCTATTGAATATAGAAAGGTTTTAATTCAGCATTTTTTAATGCTTTTTAAGGTAAATATTCAAATTTCGCAGAGTACGTATATTTGATTGGCAATTGAAACGTCCAGTATTATGGAAAAACAATTCATGGCTTTTGAGTCACGATAATGCACCTGCTCATTCGTCACTGCTTGTTCGTAATTTTTTGGCCAAAAACAACATTCTAATTGTGTCTCAGCCACCGTATTCATCAGATTTGCCCCCTTGCGACTTTTTCCTGTTCCAAAGATTGAAGATATCCGTAAGAGAATGACGCTGAGGGGACAAAATGGAAGTTGATGACTATAGAAATATTTTTTGAGAAAAATTCACCCTATTTTTTGAATAGTCCTCGTATATCACTAGGCCTCTCTTTCCATCAAAAACAATTTTGGAAACGTCATCCCCGTCCGGAAGGTTCAAAGTACTGCAACTGGGTCAAAACTTGCCCCCTTTACAATGTTTTTTGAAATTCACAGGTCTGCGATTAAAAAATTGTAAGTTATTCAACTAGTGATTTCAACAGTATTTTGTGTGCAGATTACGGAAAACATAGTAAAAAAAACTCTATCACCTATAGATAAGTCACAAATTTCACCTGAATTGTTCTTATTAAATGGGTTTTTACTCTGATCAGAAGTGGACCATTTGTCGACCAGGGTCTTATTCCTGAAGTTAAAAATATTAAAAAGCAAAGTTTAGTGGATTCTAAAAAATCTTACTTCCACCACTCCATATCAAATTGGGGCTAATGAAACAGTTTGTGAAAGCATTAGACAAAGAAGGAGATTGATTCAAGTATCTTTCTGAAAAGTTTCCTGGTCTATCCGATGCTAAACTAAAAGAAGGAGTCTTCGTTGGGCCTGACATAAGAAAACTTTTAAAAGAGGAAAACTGTCACTAAAATGGAAATGAAAAAAAAAAAACCTGGAATTCATTTAAACTTGTTATAACAGGCTTTCTTGGAAACAAAAAAGATCCAAACTACAAAACTTTGTTGCTGAATTGATACAAAACTACAAAATGTTGGGCTGCAACATGAGTGTCAAAGCCCATTTCCTTCACTCACATCTGGACTACTTTCCCGATAATCTAGGGGCTGTAAGTGAGAAAGGAACAAGGAGAACGGTTCCATCAAGACATGGAAAGAAATGGAACGCAGATACCAAGGTCGGAGGAATGTTAACATGATGGCAGACTACTGTTGAATGTAAAAAGGGAAAATTCACAAGAACACAGCCGAAAAAGTACCAAAAGAAGCTTTGGCGGAAAAAGAAAACGTTTTTACAAAGACTTATAATCACTTTGCAAACACTTGTGTATCACTATTATGCTTAGTTTTGCTATGTAGCATTGTTTTTTTTGCTTTTACTTCATGTTAAAATAATAAAAATAGATTCACAATTCCTCGTTTTTTTTGTACTTTTTCAAATATTTCATCCTCATTTTGTAGGCAAACCTTACGTGGTAGATAAAAACAAATGTCATTTTTGAAATCAGCGCAAAAAACTACGTAAAGATCAGTTAACGAAATGAAAACAATTTTTTTTAAAGTTTTTTTGCAGACCTGTGATTTCTATGACACATATGGCAATTTTTTGATTGCCCACCCTGTATGAAAGAATTTTTTAAGGACTTCTCTCTGATAATTCTCACGTCTTTCATGTCCTTCAGTGACTCCCACAAACAATAAGAGAAAGCCGAAGCTTTCAACCAGATCGTTTACTACCAGAACGCAGAGAAGGAGACCTTCAAAACCTTTTGGTTGTGCCTCTCCAGGATGTAAAAGTACGATGTCGGTCGATGCACCGTGTGAATGCACGTGTTACGCAATCATTGCTCGTGCATCTCCAGCCAATGTAAATATACTTGTGAAATGAAGTGAAAGAGACTACTAGATTATAGGAACAGACTGCCGACAACCTGATGTTAGACGACGGATATATCCGTGATGCGTCTATACCAGAGTAGGTACTTGATTAATGTTTTGTGTGTTGCCGAAATTCACCTCAATAAAAAAATAATGCTGGTTTTCATTAGTGTAATTAAGGTTTGGCATTGGGGTTGCCGTCTGAACCTTCCCTGAGCGATTCTGTATAAAAACTTTTCTCTACTACGAATATAATCCAAAACAGGCACTTTTCCCATACACCAGACCTGCAAGACTTTTTTCGACGCACGATTCACCAATCAAGTAAGCGTCTTCGGAAGATGAAGTAAACTAGTCCCTGATTCTAAAACTGGTCTCTATTTGACAATAATAATAATAATAAATCTTTATTTCCCGTTGACAGTTATATGTATGGGATGATGGGCTCAAATTAATAGAAACATGGTGTAAGGGGAACACTCACTGTCGATCAATCCCAGGAAAAGAAGTTTATCAGGCTTAAATCCTCTCGAAATCTTTAAAAGCAAACTAAACTTCTCTGAAGAGGTGAAATACTTTGGTACTACCCTCGACAGGAAACTAACATGGAACTCTCACCTACAGAGTAGAGCAAAAAGAGCATATGTGGCTTGTGAGCAATGTCGGAAGACAGTGGGACGTGCATGGGGTCTTTCACCCTGTGTGGTCACCTGGATCTACACTGCAATAATAAGACCTATGTTTACGTACGAAGCCATTGCATGGCAACCGAAAGTTCGACAAGCAACGGCCATCCAAAAATTATATCAAATACAGCGACTGGCTTGTTTAAACATCACAGGAAGCATGAGAAAACACCAACCGCGGAAATGGCATTGATTACTGGTCTGACCCCTCTAGACCTGTGCGTTAAGGAGGCTGCATTAATGGTCGTGTTACGATTGCGCACGGCTGGTGTAAATCTTGAAGTAGGAATGGGTCAATTGATGCTGAGCCTATGGCGAGAAGCGTTACTGCGCAACCTCTGCTGCAGGCAGCCAGTAATGCGCAATTGACCCAGGTTTGTGTTTGATAAACCCTACAAAATATAAATGAAACAGAACACAGAGTCAGATGCTACAAATGCAATACGCATATGTACCTAAAGACGGCTCAAAAACCAAAGGTGACTCAGGATGTGGAGTGTACTCCAGATCGCTAAGCCTAAGTATTAAGTGGGGAATGGGATAAAATACCATCGTGGTTCAAACAGAACTGGCTGGTATCTCAATCGCCACAAAAGAAATTAGCAGGAAAGGAATTTCTGGCAAAAACATAACAATCTGCACTGATAGCAGACAAGCCCTATTAGTTTTGAACAGACAACATGTTACCTCAGGGCTAGTACTAGAGTGCCACCGAGATTTAACCAAAGCCTCGGTAGATAATAACATTATCCTGAGGTGGGTTAAAGGAGTAAACGACAGGAGTAAAAGTAATCGTATTGCCGACTCTTTAGCCAATGAAGCGGCTGGACTAAGAATTTTAGGACTCAGTAGCACCTACGGCCTGATGACTTGGAAAATTGCGGAACTAGCCAAACGTCACACCCATGCTCAATTCCTAAAGAGATGGGATGGAATCAAAGGATGCAACAATGTTGCCAGGATCACCCTGACTCTGGAAAGCTAGCGCTGAAAAAATATCTGGCGATAACCAGGAAAAATCTACGCTTAACAGAAGGATTTCTGTCTGGCCACTGTCAACTAAGGAAACACCTCCATAATATGGGGCTACGCAGGATGTGTGAACAGGAAGATGAAACTGTCAGGAATGTCCTATGCGAGTGTCCAGAGTTATCGTCAATAAGAGAGTGTGTGTTCGGCGAGTCTTGTCCTGCACCTGCCGATATAAAGGAGATGCCTCTTAGTGGCCTGTCCACCTTCCTGGAAAGGACAGGATGGACGATGACCTAAGCGAACAACTCCTCGGTGAAATACACAATGGGTCACATGTGGCCTAAGTGTGATTCTAAGGGTTATGGAAAGTATTAAAAAGAACATAAAATATAAGATACGACAGTCACATACATTAATCTTCAATTAAAAATATGGAAAGCATTTCTCCAATAAAAAATGTTTTAAATCTTTTTTGAAATGTCCTACATTTTTAGGTTGTTTTATGATATCTGGGAGTTTGAAAAAAATTTGTTGCCCTATGTAATTGGGAGCACAATATGTAGTATTCACTTACGCAAATGGAATATATATGAATTGTTTACTTTTAGTATTATAACTATGAAAATGTTCATTCAATTAAAAAAACGAAATGTTCATACATGAAAAAGGCAAAATTCCGTACATTTTGAAAATAGGTTTACATGAGTCCCTAAATGGAATATACAGGGTGTAACTGAATAAGTGTAAAACATTTAAGGAGGTGATTCCTCATCAAAAAAAAGATAGGATCTTTCATATAAAGAAATTTCATTGGAGCATCCCTTGTTAAGATACAGCCCCTTAAAGGGGGTACATAAAATTTCTATAACAATTTTTTTCACAAGCACTAAAGAAGTTACAATATTGAAATCAACCTGACGTTTTGTACTACCAAAAAGACACTTAGCCAGAAAAATGTCTCTTGGGTTTTTTTCCCAAAATGAACCAGTTCGCAGCAAAAAATTATTTTAGGAACAACTACAGAGATACATCGTCATAAATGCGAAAAAACGAAACTAATGTATCTAGTAGGTCGCTATTAGCGATAGTGACAATTAAATTGGTATGACGCTGTTAGTTTGTGAATTTTCAAAATTGAATTAATACTAATTGTGTGTTGTTGTTCTGTTCTTGATTTGTTACTTCAATAATTCACTTGTTATTAAAATGGCAAACACAAATGATGAAATGGCTGATATGCATTACGTTTACGGTCTGTCGCAGCGGAATGGGTTAGAAGCTTCTAGAAGATATGCTGAAATGTATCCTCAACGGCAGCATCCTTCACATATAATATTTGCTCGAATTCATCAACGATTACGGGATATGGTTCATTCGACAAAAGAACGCAGGATTGTGGTCGCAATCGAGAAGTACGAACACCACAGCTTGAGCAAGCAGTACTTAATTTGATTGAAGAACAACCTACTACCAGTACTATAAAGATTGTTTTCCAGCTAAATGTTGATCATATGACGGTATTTCGAATTTTAAAGGAATAACTCTTATACCCTTATCATCTGCAACAAGTACAGGCACTGTTACCGCGAGACTTTCCGAACCGTCTTGAATTTTGCAATTGGATGTTGGAAATGAAAAAAATTGTGACTCTCTGAAGACGATAGAATTCACAGACGAATGTAGTTTTTCTCGTGACAAGATTATTAATTTTCATAATTACCACATATGGGCTGATGAAAACCCTCACGCTATTGTCGAAACTAACCATCAAGAACAGTTTTCTCTTAACGTGTGGCTCGGAGTTATTGGGGATGATTTAATTGGGCCTCATTTTCTACCTCCTCGATTAAATTGGTGAGGCATACGTCCTCACCTAGACGTATGCCTCACCAATTCCTGGAATCCTGGAATCCAAATGGCATGACGAGAAAAGTGTGCTGTCGTCAGCAAAACAATACAGGGTGGGCCATCGAAAACTTGACATGGATGTTTTGGGTACCATTCTTGCAAATCCGAAAAAATCCGATTTTTATTGGGAGGGGGACAGTTTTTTTCGCCATTTACAGCGTCGTCACTTCAACCCCGGAGCAGAGGGGTGAACAACCTTTGGAATTTTAATAGAAAATAGGGGGCTAGTCGCACATCGTTTGAAAGATCTTGGAATTCTTCAAACGATGGTGTGAATTTTTTAAAAATTTGTTCGTATTCAAAAGAGTTCTTTCCGATAATTACCTTTTTCAATATTGTTAATAGCAACAAATTGTTGTACGCCACTGCTCAATTGAAATGTATTTGGAACTCTTTCATTTGTTTCTTAGGCTACTTTTTTGTTAATTTTTTTAGTTGTACTCTGATATTACAATTGAGAAGTTGAAAATGCTGTCTTTATTTCTCATTTTTATGTTAAAAGTGATATCTACATTATTACTAGTAAAGTGTTGCTAAAGAAACAACGGTTTACACAACTGCAGAGAGGGTTGAGTTGATTGAACTGTACTATGAAAATAGACGTTGTGCTGCGAGAGCCCCTGAACTGTTCAATCAACAACATGGGAAGAATGTGTCGCGACAGTATGTTTTCGATTCAATTGCAAAATTTCGCGCAACCACCAGTAACAAATGAGGCGACACGAGTGGCAATTTATGGGCCATGTTGAGCTTGACCATACTTTGAGCACAAGAAAGTTAGCATTTGTTTCTGGGGTGTCACGAACTAGCATTCGGCGTATTTTAAAAACCCATAAAATGCATCCTTACAAGATTAAATTAACTCAAGAACTGAATGAAGATGATTTTGGATCGACACTTGCAATTTTGCGAGTTGGTTAGTGAACGAGTGGTAGAAAATCCACATTTTGTTTTCAACATTTGCTTCAGTTAGTCCCCATAACTGTCGCTATCGGGGTGATTCAAATCCTCACATTTTTCATGAAGTGCATACTCAACGTCCACAAAAATTAAATGTATGGGCTGGAATTTTTGGTGACCGTATTGTTGGCCCATTGTTTTTAGAAGGCAATTTAACCGGACAAATGTATCTGGAGCTTCTGGAAGATACTATTAATCCCCTTCTCACTGATATTATTGAAAATGACCACAATTATCGGAAGGATCTGTTAATATTTCAACAAGATGGGACTTCTCCTCACTATGGTTTGCCTGTTCGGCAGTATTTAGATCAGACTTTTCCGGATCACTGGATTGGCAGGCGGGGCATTATCGAATGGCCATCATGATCACCAGACCTTTCGCCGTTAGATTTCTTTCTGTGGGGTCATTTGAAAAGCAGAATTTACTGTACTCCTTCTGCATCACTCGAAGATATACGGCAACAAATCACAAATGAATGTCGCCAAATCACTCCAGAAATGCTACATAATGTTCGAGAACGTTTCCAGCAGAATCTCTATTATTGCATGGAAGGTGGAGGTGTCCATTTTGACCATATGCTAACATGAGAATAAAGTAAGTAACTTCAACTCAAAATTCAATATGGTTCGTCCAAATTAAAAAAATGTCCACTGTTGTTTGGAGAATTTCAAGATCTTTCACATGATTTGCGACTCGCCCCCAAGGGTTGTTCACCCCTCTACCCTCCGCGGATGAAGTGACTACACTGTGAATGGGGAAAAAACTGTCCCCCTCCCAATAAAAATCGACCTGTCTGAGCATTTTTTCGGATTTGCAAGATTAGTACCCAAAACCTCCATGTGAAGTTTTCGATGGCCCACCCAGTATATTGGATTCTTGTTTTTTCCAATAAATTGTTGATATACAATAAAGAGAGGGTTGGAGACAATATGGAACACCAGTGTTGATGGTAAAAGTATTCGAGAGGTATCCATCGACGTTCTTTCAGGAAGCTGGAGAGCCACACGCAAAAATGATCCGACAAGCCATAGCGTCGAAATCTGGCCGGCAAACTCTCATGCCACACATGATTTTTGATATCACTGATAGCAAAGCGACTGGTCTATAGTTCAAATTATCTAATCCAACGCCCTTCGTGGTATTAGCCAGTGGAGTAGTTGTTTTCTGATAGGTGTCAGTCCATGAACCTACTGTGTAGGGAGCTGAGACTGGCCTGAACGAATTGTTCTTAGATAATTGGATTTATAGCCAGTCTTCAAGTATGCCCACTGACTATGCGAAAGTTTTCTTTCCGTATACGAGAAATTGGGCAAATTTCGGATATGCAGTTGGTTACCTCGTTCACAGGCAGATGGGGCGACGACAAACTTGTTGTTTGTTGTATGCTTCAGCTTAGTTCGAGAAATGATACTCTGACGGAATTCGATTTTCAATTATCGGAAATCATCGACTTTATGTTGATGATATACACTACCTTGAACTGATGAGTGGCCAAACAGCCCGAAATCGGTCTGCAAGTGTGTTCCAATAATTGAAAATCTATTGCGGCAGTTATATCGCCAACAGCATATGCAGGAATAACTTCTGTGAAGAATCCTGCACTGACACCTGTCGGATATAATCCAACGTCCTTTCTGGTATTAGCCACGGGAGTAGTTGTTTTCTGATAAGTGTCAGTCCATTAACCTACTGTGTAGGGAGTTGAGACTAACCTGAACGAATTGTTCTTAGATAATTTGATTTATAGCCAGTCTTCAAGTATGCCCACTGACTATATGTGAACTATATGTGAAAGTGATCTATAGTTATTTGGAAGATTTTTTCTTGACCTTTTTGGGAATATGCTGAACGCGAGCAATCTTTCAACAAGAAGGAAAAACCCCTTCCTTGTGAGACATGTCGGCAAAATACTGATGCGAGTTCATTTGCGCACTTTTTCAATACGATGACGGACACTTCATCAGAACCAGACGCCTTTGTTGATATTGATCTATTTGAAAATTCGCCTGACTAGACGTTGTCGAAAAGTAATTTCCGGCATTGTGGATTCTATTATGGAAATAGTGGGTGGTGCCCACAAAATCGACTGTGAGACGCAAATTGTGCAGCTAGTACATTTGCTTTTTCTATGGCTGTTGTTGAAATTGAACCATACGCTTGTGTTAAGGGTGGAATTAACAGATTTGTCTTTTATCATCCAGTTTGTATCTGAAAACAATTATTCATTCATAAGTCTACAAATTTTTGTAAATATTTCATTTAGAATTTAATCGCTTTTCTCGAAAATTTCCCACATTGTTTGTATACAGATGGGAAAGTAGAAAACCAAACAGTTACTTGGCGGCTTCACCGCTTAAGTTTTCCGAAAAACTGCAGACGACGGCAACGTGGGCTACTAGCAAGTGCGGCACAACAAAATTTGGGTCGATCTGTTGTGATAGCTGAAACTCTCTTCTTGTGGATGTCATCGTACACACGCAGCTCACGCACATTCCTGACCATGCGTCGGGCCCTTCACGCAGGTCAACGTTTTATTTTGGGAGCGGAACGATGAATCTGATCGATAGACAGTGCGTGGAACAGAAGCAGGCTTAGCCCGTTGATTAAATTCACTTTCTCGCCACCGCACCGACAGAGAAAGTTATTCGATAGTTCCAGAGACGATTATCGTTATTTGGGGCTGGATTTTTGTGGCCCAAGACCATGAATCTTTTTTAGGTATTATCTACGGGGTTTCGGTAATGTAATTGGGCAATATTAGTATTCGGTAACGGTTGGGAATATAGAAAACTGCGTTTATATATATATATATATATATATATATATATATATATATATATATATATATATATATATATATATATATATATATATATATATATATATATATATATATATATATATATATATATATATATATAATATATATATATATATATATATATATATATATATATATATATATATATACAAAGAGAGATTTTATCGAGTGAATATGATATAAAAATCAAAAATGAAACAATTAGTGGACACAACACTCCAAAAGTGGGGCAAACCGCGGACACGTGTTTCTGGCTTTTGGCCTCATCAGCGCGGTGCATGTTAGATGTAGCCTGGGAATTCTAGGTCTTCTAACTGGAACCACAAATGTGCGGTTCGCTTCTGTTGTTGACTCCGTGCATATGTGTTGTTTCCTGCTTTCGGCAAACAAGTGTTGCCCATCTTTACACTTGGCTGCACCGCGCTGATGAGGCCAAAAGCCAGAAACACGTGTCCGCGGTTCGCCCCACTTTTGGAGTGTTGTGTCCACTAATTGTTTCATTTTTGATTTTTATATCATATCCACTCGATAAAATCTCTCTTTGTATTTATATCCTGGACCCGGATGTCACGCAGGTAGCTATAGCTGCCTACGTGGTCATGTTAGATGTAGCCTGGGAATTCTAGGTCTTCTAACTGGAACCAAAAATGTGCGGTTGGCTCCTGTTGTTGACTCCGTGCATATGTGTTGTTTCCTGCTTTCAGCAAACAAGTGTTGCCCATCTTTACACTTGGCTGCACTATACCGCGCTGATGAGGCCAAAAGCCTCATCAGCGCGGTATAGTTATCTTCAAAATACAAATTGTTATCCATTAAAAAACTTTGTATTTCATCTTTCCTCGAATTTTTATTCGGTACTTGATAAACTGTTCCATGTTCTTATGATAGTCGACAATGCAGTCCTCAAGTTTTTTTCTACATAATTTCAAATAATTCGGAATCTTTACTTTCTCCGCAATGCACAATGATTAGTCGCGATCCTTATTTTGCAGGCATGTTAGGCGTACACATTCTCGAACCATCCACCCTTTCGTAACCGTGTCGTGAGTGTCATAACAAGTGTCGTCCAAATAGAAAATTTGCCGTTGTTCTTATCTATATTTAGTTATTTGTTCTAAGTATTTGAAACGCAATTCCACTATTCTTCTGCTTTCCATAACTGCTGGACGTTTGTTTATTATTTTGAATCTAAATCCTAGTTTCTTTATCCAATTCTGAAGAGTTTTGTCACAGCAGCTCACGTTATGGCCGGAAGTATTCAATTTCTTCCTTATGATTTCAGTTCTAGGAATCTCATTGCTTTTGTAACAGTCGTATATTGTTTTTTTCAATCATTTCATTAGATGTGCATATAAAGGTTTTGGTAATCCTGTATCACATCGCGTCTTGCGTTCATAAGGTTTGTTTTTGACTATTTTACGTACAGTTGAGAAAGGAATTTCGCTCAAATCTGATGTTGCTTGTAATAGTTTCTTTTCCTCGAAACTAAACTTAAGATATAGATTCTTATATACTTTGAAACATACTCTCTGTGTTTCAATATTCAAATATATACGAATCTTATTCACTGGTATCTTTTTTTCGCATTGTTCACTATTGCTATTGAAATCACGACAAAGGAAAAAGTCTGCGTTGTTATCACACTCGTTATTACTATTAGTACTTGTCTAAAGACGCCACATTTCAAACAGATAACAAAAATTTCAAGTAATTATAACTGCACCAGTATCGAATTTCAACACTCAAATCGCGATCAGTTCCTGAACTGAACATTGACGACACAACGGCGATACTCATCCCCACATTCTATTCGTCACCGTAACATGACTTCAAATTTATTTTATGACTTTTCAGCCAATCATAAAACTCGGTTAGTAAAAATTATCCAATACGAACCGCCAATTCTTCAGTCCACGTGGACTAATTCGCAGCGGCATTATTTTTCTGTATTGGTTTTTTTGTCCTTTGAGATGTCAATAACTTTAAGTATTCGCAATAAAGGTTACTTCGACTTTACAATAAAGTCAAATATTGTAAGAACATAGGCATTCATGGCCGAGATCACGATTGGGGAAAATAAAACCCGGGCTAGTACGCCGTGGTGGTTGGACCTTATAGTACCAAACGTTTCGTCTGCTACTGCGGCAGACACCATCAGTGGTTTGTGCGTAGAGGAAGGTTATATATCTGAGTAAATGCATTCAACAAAAGGCATTTTATGTAAAGGAAAATACATTTATGTTTTATCTACCCTTCTGAGAATTTCCACCTATACAGGTGTAAAAAGGGTAAACTTTTTAGGGAAATGAAGTTTTTGGCGTTCTACTCCTCCATCTTGATGAAAAATGTGGGAATCTTCTAAAGAAAGCCCTCCTGAAACAGCTACTTTCATATAAACATTGAAATACACGAAATAATTTTTTTCGAAAAAATACTTTTATATAAACACTGAATTATACAAAAAACACAGTTTGTATTCCAAATATCCGTTATGAAAATGAATCAGATATCATTCATAGGATTCCTACACTATATACCATATATTGTGTAGGAATCCTGTTAATGATATCCGATTCAATTCTGTATATTGTGTAGGAATTCTTTGAATGATACCTGAGTCAATTCCATAACGAATGTTTAGAATACAAACTGGGTAGAGAAAAGTGTTTTTTGTATAATTCAGTGTTCATATAAACGTATTTGTTTGAATTTTTCTTTCGTGTATTCAATGTTTATATGAAAGTATCTGTTTCAGTATCTGTTTTTCCAGTTTGTGTCTGAAAGTTACTCCTTTGCATGATCTACACATCCATGTATAGAGTTACTTATTATAATATTGATGACTTCCTGCCTTTCTTTGGAAGATTCCCACATTTTTTGTATCAAGATGGAGTAGTAGAACGCTAAAAACTTTCTTTCCCAAAAATTAATCACTCCTTTCAATTTTCATTGTAAACTTTTCAGTTCACCCTGGTAAGTTATTACATAAGTTTAAAAAAAATCAGAAAAATGTAGTAGTTTTGAGTAACTTATCATATTTAACTATTTTGACTATCAAAAAAAGAGCCAATATAACTTGCAGCTATTTTCTTCGATTCGTTTTATTTTCTAACGTTTTCAACAGATGTAAAAGGAAATAAAGGTTTTGGCTTTCTACTGCTCCATCTTAATACAAACAAAATGAGAGAATCACTCTCAATGCACATCATATTTACTTACAATAGTCCTGGAGTATAAGGTGGGTATAGCATTAGTTGTGGTGAAATGTGTCTGTGTTTGTTGACTTGATGCTGCTGTTTGTAGAGTCATTTGGTTTTTAACTAACTGTTTTCCTATTGAATTTATTGTGACATATACAAAGCGTTCTCTTTCATAATAGATTTTATCAAAGATATTTCTTTAAGAAATTTGTCAGTTCTTCATTTGAAAAAACAAAATGAAAGATATCAGAAACTTGGGTAATTTCATGTCACACTAATATTTGTAAGCTACTTTTTGGAGTATTTTTGTTGAAACGCTGAACTTGTGTGCCAGTAGTCCTGGGTTATAGTCTCATGTATGGTAGTTTTTTCGTGTTAATAACAATTAAATATTCAAACGAGCAGAAACTGAATAAAATAAGAATAAATTGGAAATATTTTTGAATGATTTTTTGGGTTGCTTCTTATTGGAAAACTTGATGGTATTTCTAGTCATAGAAAAATTATTGTATTCTACCCGCGGAAAATTACACTCGATTGAATGATTTATGACGCTCACCTTCGGCGCTCATCGGCAAATTTCGTGCTCACGAGGAATGACTACATTTTCCTCTCATTGAATAATACACTATTATGTAACAGAAGAGGTGTATTTTTTGTATGGGGAATAATTAACTGAGGCAGTCTTAAACTGAGAGACAGTGTTCAAGAGTGGTTGAATAAATATAGTACTATTCGCGTTATCATTATTGCTCGCCAGTGAGGCATTCCTGACACCGCAGATGTTGAATTCTGTAACTTTTCGAATTCCATCACGATAAAACATGTTCTTCTACCCAAAACTTCTCGGTGATTCCTGTACGAAGCGACTTTCTTACAAAGACAGACAGGCTCAGTCCATTGTCAGAAACGCCGTGAAAGTAAGCCCCTGCTTATCTGGCCGTAAAAACGTTGACCCCAGCAGACTTCGACGATAAAAACAACAAAAATAAATTTTGGGCCCGGGCGAGTCGTATTGGCCGCTTCTTCTCGAGTTGCATCGCGATGTCGAAAGGTTCAAAGACCGCTCATTTTTTTTTACTTACTCATCGATGGATGCAACGATTGATGGTTTCTTTCAGTGGTCGGTCGCGGCATGAAAGCTGGAGATGCGCCGGAGGCTTTAGATATGAAAGGGCCCGATTCATAAACAAGAGAAAGCGCGGGAACTGATGTGTGGAAGGACGAATCGAAAATTAGTTCTCGGTATACTGTTCAAGCCCAGGTTTTGAAGTTGTTGACTTTATATATATATATATATATATATATATATATATATATATATATATATATATATATATATATATATATATATATATATATTATATATATATATATATATATATATATATATATATATATATATATATTTCTCTTAGATATAAATTATTACACATTGAGTGAGTTAAATGTATCTACTCTTTTCGTAAACAGTGTGAG
This sequence comes from Leptinotarsa decemlineata, assembly GCF_025532065.1. Classification (NCBI taxonomy): domain Eukaryota; kingdom Metazoa; phylum Arthropoda; class Insecta; order Coleoptera; family Chrysomelidae; genus Leptinotarsa; species Leptinotarsa decemlineata. The sequence goes on along the minus strand of NW_027412537.1, from coordinate 9,462,085 downwards.
CCATTTGAAATAGAAGTGCCCTTTCAAACAAATATTTTTCAACTGAAGGTTGTTAGCTAGTTTTCTATCTGATGTATAAGAAACCTACAGGAACCTACAGAATGGTCAAAACAGTATCTAGAAATCAAATTAAATTTCAAAATTATTCCATTATTGCAAATTTCACAATTCCATGCCTAGCAGAAAACCGCGCAAAAATCATTGTTACTGTCAAATTATGCTAAAATTTACAAAAGAAATAATTATTCACAAACATCAGCTTCAATATAACAATAGACACTAAAATATACTTCGGCAACTTAATTTTTCAAAACGTTTTTAGCCTTTCCTTAAAAATCGTACATGCTGTAACTACGCAGTTTACAACCTTTAGTATCGACATGTTTCGACAGAAACTTTATACCGAGTTTCGAGTTTTTCATATTCCAAATATGGCAGCAGTAGCCTGAGAAGGTCTAGTCCATTTCTCGTCCCCTTTGAAATAGAAATTCGAAAACCCACGATTAAAGAGTCTTGTTATATCTGGAAAAAGGTTCAGTAACCTTAAGTTACCTTTAAAAATACGAAGATATAGCTCTAGCTAAGATTCATGTTTATAATATTAGAAATGACGAAAGAATTAAGAGGGTCTAGCTCCCCTTTCAACCCCCTTGCCTTGGTGTTGTAAGGATCGTATGTGTCAACTTTGAACTTTCTAGGGATGAGCGTTGATGAACGAGTATTTTTTCGATATGCTGGAAAAGAATGAATTGTAACAACTCGACTCGGCTTGATTTGCTAATATACACTTCCTCGTGTATATTAGCAACCACAGTATCATGCTTATAGTCTAGCAGTGTACTGATGGTAAACCCTACTGCCAATCAGAAATAGTGGTTGTTGAATAACTACCGCAGAATGATTCTCTCAAATCAGTCCCACCGAAACATCGGGTTTGGGGGACAATTTTTTCAACGGCGGATTTTTACCCCAAGACTAGGATCACCACCATGCAATTTTCCTCTATAAACCCCGAAAAAATCCGGCCTAGCCACGAACTGTTAGCAACTTCATGTTTTTTAACTTATTTTTCTCATTCTTCAGATAACTCCTTTCATATTTGCTAGTATACATTGCATTTCTTTAATGCCCCCTCTTTTATTTTTTGAACGGGACAACTGAAAAAATTGAAATTTGGCATAATGAAATTAATGCATGAATACTTTATTTTGAAGCGAAATTGACAGATGAAATTTTCAAGATTGCGACTGGGCGTCATCTGGGGAAAAAATTAAATAGAAAGGGGGGTCTTGTGACACATCATTTTGAAGCTCCTGACGAATACTTCACAACCCTAGAATATGAAGTCAATATCTTCACCTACTACAAAATGGCTGAACATTTAATAATTTCCTGAAGACGAACACATTAATATCGATATTTCTAGAAATATTTCTTTTTATCTACCATATAGCAATTCCAACAACCCGATAAGGTTTGTTGAGTTATTTTTTGTTTATAAAAAATTGGAGTTACACCAATCCTCACGTTTTCCGGGAAAAACATACCCAATATCCAGAAAAAAATTACGTTTGGACAGGAATATTGGGAAACCATATTGTAGGACCTCTATTTATTGATCAAAATTCAACAGGGAAACTGTATTTGAATATTCTGGAAACCCTCTCATCACTGAAATCGTCGAAGCGAATCCTAATGAATTCGAAGATGGAGCACCACCACATTACTCCAGACAAATAAGAAACTATTTGGATACTACTTTTCCCGGTCGTTGGATTGGCCGTCGAGGTCCTACAGAATGTCCAGCCCACTCGCCAGATTTGACACCTTTGGACATTTTTATAGGGCAATTTGAAGCAAAAAGGTGTACGAAACTGAACCTAATTCAATATTGGATATACTAATAAATATTTGTAGAAATATTGACGTTACTGTGTTCGAAAATGTTCGGCGTGAAATATCGGATAGGCTGTTTATAGTCAAGAAGTTCAAGGCAACCATTTCGAGAGTCTTCTGAACTGACCTCTGAACTGACCTGTAGTTAAATGTCAATGTATTCAGGCAATTATTAAAAGTTCCGTCATTTTGTAGTAGTTGAAGATATTGGCATTATATTCTAGGGTTGTGCGAAGCATTTGTCAGGAGCTTCAAAAATATGTGTCACAAGACCCGCCTTTCCAGATGGCGCCCAGTCGCCATCTTGAAAATTTCATTTGTCAATTTCACTTAAAAATAAAGTATTCATACATTAATTTCATTATCCCAAATTACAATATTTTAAGTTGACCCGTTCAAAATATAAAAGGGAGGGGGGTATTGAAGAAATGCACTGTATATTCCGTTCTGTTTCTTTTTCACAGCTTTCTTTGTTCATCTTTTTCTGCTTTCGACCCTTTCCTCAAGGTGTTAAAAACGTCAACACAACACAACAAAAGTTGCTCATTGTTTTATTCTGAATGAAGCTGTTTACGGAAGCGCAAAAGGGCTACATCTTTTCATTTGTTTACCAATTTTTACGTTACCAATCAAAAAATAAAGATTATTTTCGGAATAACATTTGAAAGTTTTATTAATGGTATTTTCAGGAAAGAAGTGGATATTGTATTTCATGACTGAAAAAATAGATTGTTAACGTATGCTTTTAGTGATACCATTTGCTGCTTGTCAAGCTGATTGTATAAAGATGGATATTCTGATTCAATTATTTTGTGAATAGCATGATTGCTACTGCTGGCAGTAAGAACTATTTTTGAATACGTAAAAAATCCAAAAACCGTGTTTGCCTTTCTACTCCTTAAAAATAATTTCCCATACAGCAATAATTTCACGAACGACTAAAGCCATCTGCAAACAAAACTCAATTATCATGTTTTTGCCAAATTGTCGTTAAATCCACCCCCTTTTCTAGTGACTAATGCCGATAGGGTGCTTCTCTTAACTCATCGCCTGCAACTAATATCTATTCCTGCAAAATATTCGTCCTGCTCGCTATAGCAACACCCTAGCAGCGAACGTTTCTTGTTCTTTTGGTATTGATCCTGCGAAAGGGCTCCCAAAAACGACAAAAGGTCAATGACTGGGGACACGTGTAAGCGACAGTGTTGCCAGGCGATATTGTCTGAATTCTCTAGAGAATTTGATCATAAACTTTCATATTTCTTCAAATCCTACTTAGTGATTTTGGACTGAAAATAACAATTGAAATATTTTATATTACAGCTGAGCAATTTCTCTATAAACAAATCCTCAAAACTAAAAGTATCGTTAATAATTGTTATTTATGCCGCCACCCATCATTTTCGTTTTCAACTGTTTATAACACACAAATACAAGGAAACGAATATGTAATATTGGAAAGCACTACCCTTGATACTGATGAAACAGAAAATTGTTATAGAATGATTCGCAAGGTGGCGGTGCATTTCTCAAGGAAAAGAAATTAATATTTCTCTAACATTTTTGACATTACAACGAAAATCAGTGACATAATTTTTTTTTAAGTTTTCAACTATGAAGTGAAAATAAATAGTTCGAGCTTCTTTCCTTACATTCTGCAGAATATTAGGTGTTAGTAGCTCCTGTTGATTTCTTTCCGTAAATTATCTAAAGTAGTCGAATGTATCTCGTAGACTTATGATTTCAACTATCCCAATTAGAAAAAGTCCAGTGAAGTCAAATCGGGGGATCTGAGCAGCCATTAAATAGAATCTTCTACTTCCGATCCCTCAACCCGGAAAGGTATTATCGAAGAACTCTTGCATTTATACTATGTAATGAGACGTTGTTGAAAATATACGCCATTTCGCAATAGAGGATCTAACTGCTTAGCATAACGTGAGTATTCAGCATATTAAAAATGTTTGCTTCCAAAAAGAATGGTTCTATAATATGGTTACCCAAAATTCCTAACCAAACATTCAGTTTTTGGGGATATTGGGTATGAATTTGGCATGCCATATTGACATTTGAATCACTCCAATATCGGAAATTTCGACGATTCACCTGCCCAAATAACCCGAATTCAAACAGCGCAATAATAAAAAAACTCTAATAGTGAAACCAAGACCCATAGTATATTTCTGGTGTGAACACTTGGATCTCTTCCCCATTTGAAATATTTTGTCAAAAACTCTCCACTTACGGCACTCTTGATAAATAAATAATACAAAGAACCAATGAATTTCAGCATTTCATTCACAGAGTGGTGCTGAGCACAACTCAAGTGACTCAGCTTTACATTGTCAAGTTGGCACTGCAATATTCATTTTTCAATGTTGTTTACATTTTGGAGTAATTTGATATTCAGTGAAAGTTGTATCTAAATGAATTACAAAACTCAACAAAATACCTACGCATGAAAGATTTCGATTCTTACGCCATCTATCAACATGTTAACAAAGTTGAGTCAATCTCATTTCCCGCGTCGAGAATTTTTGACAAGGCAATAGCGAATCGGTTCAAATGCCAGGTTTTCTATGCATCATTAATGAAACTAAGATGACAGTTACTATTTCAGAATACTTTTGACATAAACATCAACAACCCCAGAGGTATGTAGATGATGAAATTTAAGATCATATTGTGTTGAACAAAAACACTTCCACCTTGTTCTTATTTTCACTAGTATTAATGAATAGTGGTCTCTGTTTGAACATTTCAAATTGTGTTCAGGTTGACTTAGTTCAGAATAAAAACCTTTTCTAGCATTGTCAGTCACCATTATATTCCTCTGAATTTTTTGACATCAGGGTTGTTGTGGATGTAATAATCTGAAATAGATGAATCTGCAACAAAAAACTACATGAGGCACTTCTCTCATCATCTTCTTATTTTTTGTTCAACTCTCTGGTTCAACTTATTTATCACAGAACCCATATTATGAATTTGCCGCTTTTCTTCTGATTTTGACACCTTTATTCTTCAAGGATCAATCGGCCAGGAATTTCGTATAAAGAGTAAGTGAAAAAATTAGAAGTACGCTCCATCCAAAATTATCAGTATCAATATCAATATTATTAGTGACTTCAATTTCCCTTCGTATTTCTCATGATAGGAACACAAAATCGTCGTGAACTTTTTCAAATCCAGAGAAATTTATTTGGTTCTGGCAACACTGGCAAATGCGTTTCGAGGTATTGTTAAATCACCACCGACTATATTCGCTAAGGGAAAGAGTGCCTTGTGGCATGGTGCACAGGGTCGAAGTTGGGGTGACAAAAACGTTGGAAGTGTTATATTTTTGTAGAGAGCGGGTACACGTGCCGTACCAGGCCACAATTTCGGCGTTACCCTAGTTTCGTGGGGCCCGGGTTCAAACTCCTCTTCGGCGAAGCGTTGCACTCTCCGAATCGTGTTGTCTTTGTGGGAGATCGGATATCGCGAGGGGGGAACATGGAGCGGCAGCTTTTATTGCCACCACATTGTGATGGGGAAGTAGGATGTGATGGTGGCGTAATTAAATGCGAGAATAAAATGCACTCTTATTATTAATATATTTACAAATTATAAATATTATATTTACAAACATTTTGTATTTAATTTTCGTTTCATTTCTATACCAAAAACGTAGAGACTTTATGTGTAGGGATATTCTATGATCCTTAAAAATACGTAAATGTATCATTTGTTATGATATCAGACGATTTATTTGAAAAACTAATATACAATAATAATATAATAGTAATATATTTATTCCACAGAAAAAATATAGGCAGGTTAATGAATGAATAATAGAGGGACTCACTAAAGGAAATTCTTCGAATGTAATAATTATTAATCAATATTAGAAAGAAATATATGTATTGCTTCCATAGACCAACTACATGCTATCGAACAATGTATATACATATTGTAAAAAATAATTAGACAGTATAATATTAACATATACATATAAACATAGAACCTATAAACATACATATATACTATAATATATATTATTAATATACTATAATAAAAATGTAAAAATATATGCTTAAAAAATAAGATTATACACACAGAAATATCTAAAATAACCTCTCTTTCAATCATAAAAGAGCAACTTTTTACTCGAAAATTTGAAATGTTCTATACAGAATATTGATAAATTATGTGCGATAAGTGTTGCAAAAACGTCATAATTTATGGTTTAAACATGATGGACATGTATTAATTGTTGAATAGGAAGTTTGGTGGTGAATGGTTAAGACGATGACCTTCTCCTTCTCCAGGTCTTACACCAATTGCTTTTTTCCTATGAAACTAAGTGTTCACTAGGAAAGACCTTTCACGTTTCGCAAAATTTATGAGCTATCGATACTGAGAGGGAAATAAATGAATCAATTCGATTTCTTTCTTTCTACTTTGTTCAGTTGCTCAGCTAAAGTGACATCAGTTTTGGCACGTTTACTTACTTTTAATAGAAACATCTTGAGAATTTCATAGTTCAATTCAGAGTTTTCTCATATGTAGGTTATTGTGAGTAATGTTTACAAAATTATTGAATAATGTTGAATATTATTGCAACAAAGATGAAGATGAAATATATTCATTTCTACCAACGCAACGGGCTTCAATTTCAGATAGATTGCCCCAGTGTGATTTGGTTGTGGATATTTTGGAAATTTCGGAGTACTGATAAGATATATCTATTATATGGAAGAAACTCAAATTAAAAAAAAAATCAAAAGAATGTCATTCCTTTAAATTTCAGCATACCAAATTTGAAAACATTTTGTTCTATTTTTCGAAATGAAAGCACTTTATACGTGAAAGAATTTTAAATTATCTTGACCTTCCGTGTATGTTAACCTTAAATCCAGTCTAAGTTCATTAAATATGGTTATGAAACATGCACTAACGTTTGCCGAAATAGAAATTATGAAATAAATTCACCATTTGTTATAAACTAATTGACCACACTGTATATTATAAATCAATATATTCTACCTATTATATAAAATTTTCGAATTATGCAGCGCCATCTTGTGGCAATGATACCTTCGAAATGATTCATTCCTTTCTTGTTGCGACATCTATTAACGGAACCATAAATTGATTTATTCCTACCTATAGATTCCATTTTACCGTTCAACTTGGCGATGAAAGATGGCAGCACGTTCCAAGCGGACTGACAAATATACGCAAAAAGTGAGTTCCATTATTTAAAAATGAATTAATTCACATCTGATACAAATGTTCTTCCAAATCTAATTTTTCAAAAAGTCTTCTATATAAATGAGATATTTTTAATTGCTGTAATCATCAATCGATTCAGATAAAATACCAAAGAGTTTTACAAAAACCATGACACGTGTTTCGCTATACAAGAGCTTCCTCAAGCGTCAGTCAGCTGATCTGATCTTAGAAGCACTTGAGAAGATTATCAGTTAAGAAACTTACCAAGAAAAAATACTTTCATTTCCCATGAATGGATTTTGAAACAAACAATAGCTCAAATTTGTGTTCTGCGTATATTTCTAAATATCACAACTTAAACTAGTTACAAAATTTGAAATGTTATTCAAAATATAAAACAAGCTTTACATCATTATAACTACATAACAAAAAGACTCAGAATCATATAATTAATTGCCTTTTTACAAATGCATAAAATAATTTCTCTATAATAAAAATAAAATAATAAAATTTTGCTTATCTACTGTATATATTTATATTTATGTACATGAGATATTTGTTAAAAATAAGGTCTGTTATTCTCCTCACTAAACTATATTAGAATAAAAATCTCAATGTCTTAAAAATATTGAATTATATTTCAAAAATGGTTTTCTAATTAGAACAATAAAATTATGAATTTTCAGGTACTCAAGATTCAAGGACTTTTAGTACAATTTGGTTAGTATTGCAAACAGTTGAAAAAAGTAAAAAAAAAAAGTTCAATCCAACTAATTTCATTTCATTGTTATTTTTATTTTTTCAATATTTAAAAAAAATAACTCGAAAATGAATAAAGGGGTGTCCCAAAGGCGGACGTCCAAACAAAAAGACATATGAGTACATGTACAGGATGATTTCTGAGAATTCGGATTAGGTTTTGGACTTCTCGCCTTATGTTGGGGCCACACTAACGAGAAATGCCATTAATTATCGCGATAATGGACGTTGACCGTAGGTGTAGCCACGACTTAACGCAATAATTTGACAACGGCAGTAACGTTGCTGTTTGGCGATAGCTCAAGTGGCGGTACATCAAAGAGATTAACGGGAGAATTAATGCGATAAAGCGGCCACACTACGTCAGACGTCCATCTTCCAAGTAAAATTAACGCCGTTTTTATCGTCAATCATGGACATTCACGTAGACCGTATTAAGTGTAGCCACCCACTTTAGTGCGTTAAAAATTATCGCGATAATAATCGCAATAATGGGCATTGACGTTAGCCGCTAGTGTGAACCCAGTTTTAGTGATGGCAACCCGGTTGGATCCATTTCCACAGTTTCCTCATTTTTTCCTTGGAGACAATATTTGTTTCCATTTCATTTCATCCATTAATTTTGGAATATGCTCCGCTATCCCCGATCCTGTTATCAGTCTTCTCATTATATCAATCAATCAATATATACTTTGTCTAAGAAACACTCTTATTGGCAAAACTTTCATAGAAAAAAATATATATTGAGGTTCTTTTATGTATTCATTTATTCCCGTAAAAAAATGTATTCACCTATAATTTTTTTTCCACAGGAACAATATATAATGTAGATGCCAAAAGAGATATCAATGTGTAGTTCGAAAATTCGTTCTTATATCATGTCTGTAATCGATTCATTTCAATGTTTCAGACAAACCAGGAACACACGTTAGTGTATTGTTGTTGGGTCTGTGATGATTGTGGAATATGTATATGTCGGTTACAGTTTCTACCAACTTTATTGACAGTTTTTTCCACAAACTATTCCAGATACGCAATTTCCTTCAAAACAGTTTCAATGATATTTACTACCTTTTCCAGAGTATGAGTACTGCCTCAGCCATATCATACAAACATATTACTATAGCGTGATGATTCGATTCATTGAGGGGATATCTATAAGTATGAGTTTTCTTTCGATTGACACTTCTATCAAGAGTATTTATCGATTTTTTGATTATCATATCAGCAAATATGAACCTAAACTGAATTCTCATGTAAACTATCACGTATGACATCTGAACATCTCATTCTATTTAAGTATGTCGAAGGAAATACATCAATTTACAATTGAGGCGTTGTTCGAAAGTAAATTTTTTGAGCTTTGAAAACGGATAAGGTTTATTTTCCGAAACGACTACCATATAAAGAAAGTAAGGTACTACAGACAGTGGAAAATTAAACACCCAAAAAAAACACGTAGAAGCATTGACTCCTCCACAAAAATATGTGTTTTAAAGAAAGCGAAATATTTTTTTTGTGCTTGATGTTGTAATCATTTTAAAGAACATGTAATTCTCACAGTTTACTCTATTTACATCTACAAATGCACTCTACATGCAAAGAGTAATAATCGTAACTTTTCTCTCAATTCTGATCATCACGGCTACCCAACTCGATCCTTGAAACTTATTAGACTTCCTAAACGTGGAACTAGTCTGTATGCGAGAAGCCCAATATACAAAGGAATTCAATTTCTGAATCATCTGCCTGCCTGTATAAGATAGCAAGACAACGTCAATGTTTTCAAAAGAAAGCTTATAAACTTTCTATGCAATGAATGTTACTATGACATATCAGAATTCATGGGCAAAAAGATAACGTGAGTTATGACACCTGGATGCCCTGGTTGTTATTAATAACTTCAATAGTTCCAATATTGTCATTTTATATGATTGTATATATACTGTTCTTGACTTGACTGGTCCAATATCATGTAAATGACCTGACTGGAATAAAAAATGTATTATATCATTATTATCAAGGTAACGTTTTTGGACAACAGTATGTAACTCTTCCTAGACATAAAATTAAAAATGCTATAAAATAAATGTTATCTGAAGTTTGTATCTGAAAGTAACTTATATGATCTTTGTAAAGAGTTTATTTTGAACTTAACTGCTTTGGAAGTTTCCCACAATTATTGAATGCACGAAGAGATTTTTATTGAAAACACAGGACAGGCAACAACTTTTGAACCACCAATAACTGAATAATAATAAATACAGTTATTTTGGTTGGATACGATCTTCCCAACCACCTTCTTTTGTTTGGAAGTCAGCTTTTGAGACACCTTGTATATTTTCTGATTTTGAGATATAAAATGATACATTTCAAAATTGCTTGCTTTATTTTTTGTAACCACTCACAAACAGTTTCGCTTTTCCTAACTGATTACGAAAAGTTAAAAAACAAAACCAACTATTTTTCAAATGGAATGAATCATATATTGGCATCTTCTCTTATAAGTATTGAAGTTAATTAGGAATAATCAATTTTGGTACCAGGAGATGAATTTGTACTATTATCATCTCTAATTTTAATTTTGAAGAAATAGAGTACAGATAGATAGATAGTTGAGAGGGATTTTCTTCCAGTTTGTGTCTGAAACTTACTTCTTTGCATGATCTACACATTTTGAGTGTATAAAGATGGAGAAGTAGAAAGCCACAACATTTCTTTCGCAAAAATTAATATCTCCTAAAAATGTGCCCCCTTTCAATTTAATCAAAAATAGAACTTATGAGCACCAATAGAGAAAGCATAATTGCATAGAAATAACCTAATTTTACAATTCACTGAATAGTTACCTTACTTTCATTATTGCACCAATAAAAACAGAAACGTTACACAAAATCAAAGACAAGTTCAAAATTACAGACCTGGCATATTAAAATTTTGTTGTATGGTGAATCACAGAACAAATTTCAACTCGATTTTTCAGTCCATAAGCCCATATTTTTTGTCCGTGCATTTGTCCATTGTCTATTTCAAACCATTTGTGATATTGATTATTTTAAATGAAAAAAAAAAAAAGATTCTTTTCGATATTAAAAAAAAAATAGAGTCCCTCTGTCAGATTTATGACAGTCCTGACATCTGTGCCAATCTGATATTCATGGATGCATCTGAATTTATAGAAATAAGCAAATCTAGAGTGAAGCCAAAATCTGTGAAAAATTAACAAATATGAACAAAAAAACTGAAATATCTTGAGTGTGGGAAATTTTATCTTAAATTATCATAGATGAACTATAATATTAACTCATAAAACTAGTTTCAATATCCAAATTTAAGAATTTATATAGAATGTGAGCATCAGATTATATTAATTTTGATCGTTAAAACAGGTCTAGCGTATTTATTCCCTTAAAATGTTGAAAGAAATATTCACGTATCATTTTTGTATTTATCATTCAAAATTTTGGCAAGTTTTTTCATATGATCCCAATTCAAATGAAAAACAGTTCAATATCAAATAATTTCGGCTTGAGGTACATTTTTTTAAAGGTTTTTTACTTATTGAGTTTGTCATGAAGAAATGAGCCAACAAGGTTTGAAATTGTATGGTACAGAAGTTGAAGTTTTCAAGTGTCTATTCTTAACCCTGCCTACAAAGTACTGGAAAGAAAGTGAAGATGACACCAAAGTGAAAACGAATTAGTTGACGTATGCAAAAGGCAATGTGTTGTAGTTAAAAATGTGGTACGACCTATTGAAATTATGATTATATGTATCAAAGATTGAAAAAACAGAGAGGCTAACTTGTGATGTGATGTAATCGAGCGATACTTGATGAAAATCCAGAACGTATTCAAGAAACACTTATAGTGAGATTTTCACTGAAGAGTTCACAAAAAAGCAACACGTCTATACTAATACCGACACGCCTGAAGAAGCTTTTCTACAGTAAAACACGTGTTACGTTTTTGTTAAACTGTTTAGTGAAAATCTCACAACAAAGTGTTTCTTGAATACAAGGCTAACTTGGAGGAAACAGGAGGAAAAGTTTCATTGATACAAATTCAGGTAATTAAGGTTGTTGAAATGCTGCTAACAATTATCAGATTCTGTAAGAGTGTTGAAATCCTGAAGGTGGATAACAGTAGGGAGGATTGTGTTGGTGACCTTAAATTAAATATAAGGATTCATAGCAAATATAGAAAACTAAAAATACTATTATCTATTATAAACGTGTTATCTTTTGGTATGAAAATTATAGGCTCAGAAACATTATTTTTCATAAAAAGATAAGTAGAGTTTGGAACCTTGGGTTTCAATCTTCCAAAATTTAAAAAAAGGAATGAATATAGATTCACAAACAATCTGCTGTCAGGTGTAATAGAGGATAAATTGAAAAGTTCACCTCGAAAAGTTACCAATAATATAAACCTTTGAAAAGTCTAATTAATCTGTAACTTGTGTTGCCTGTGAAATTTCAATTGAAAAATGTCTGACGTTTCGAAAGATAATACTTTTCGGTCCTCCAAATCTGAAAATATTGTTATTGGAAACGCCTTTTTTGGAAATATGTCTATTCCTTTTGACAAACGTCAAATATGTATATTCTTTTGGACGTTTGTAAAAAATAAATAGAAATATTTCCAAAAAAAAGGCATTTTCGATTGGAATACTTTCAGAATCTGAATATTAAACAAAGCTAAATCAATAAAGAATCTTCTGAAGTATAAATAATATAGGGTAAACTAAAAAGTTGACCCTGAAAAGTTACTGCGTAATATTTGTTCTCTCTTTATTTATTCACGATATTCTTTTTTCCCTATATCTAGGGGTGTTGAGGTTTCACCCATATAACTTTTTCCACAGGAACAAGGTTTATTGTGAATGCACTATTTTGTTTTTTCAATCGTATTTCATGTTTAGTTTGTGTCAAAAGAGATCTCAATATTTTGGTATTTCTGAAAGTTGTTCTTAGATCATATCTGTAACGAATTTGTCTCTATCACAGAAACATCTGACTATTCATTCAATTCATAGGCAAAATTTATAAATAAAACTTACTGGCTAATGAGACTTTTCAAAGGTTCATATGCAGTAGAAAACATCAAGGAAAACAAATGTGTATGTTGCATGTAGGTTATATATGCAATTCGACCTGCAATTCATGAAATTTTGAATCCCAGTTCTAAAACAGTTTGACTATTTTTGTTATGCTTTTTACATGGTGAACATTTTCGGATTTTGGAATAGTTTCGTTTTTGCAGAGGTTATGTGAATATTTCTTAGGTATGTTGTTCAATAAGATATCCATCTTGATGTTAACAAAATATATTTTCTTATTAGTCAGTGGACTATGTGAAGAATGGCAGTAAACAAATCTAAAGAAATGAACTTTGAACATTCAAGCCAGTTTCAGATCAACCTACACAGTAGGTTGAATGGACTGACGCCTATCAGAACCTATCAGAGCCTATCCATTCAACCTACTGTGTAGGTATATCTGAGACTGGCTTGAAAGTTTAAAGTTCATTTCTTTAGATTCTTTCAACAAAATATATTTTCAAGTATGTGGATTTATAGAAGTGCTTTCATTTTTTTGCAACGTAAAACTCCTGTTTTACGTTGATTTCTATTAATTGTGTTAGGTTCTACTGTACCTGAATAACTTATTTTTATTGGCAATTAATCGATTCAGTTTTAAAGGCAAAAAAGTTACAAAATGGTCTCAAGTCAAACATGTTTCTGTGAGGTTTGGCTTGAATAGTGGCGGCAGGTTTCCTAATTTTCAACACATTTATTCATACTTTTCATTTGTCTTCCTCTAAATTGTAAACTAGTCTCCACTAAAACTTTATCTTGTTTTTTTGGGGGAAAACTGTGAAAATTGAGTCATACTGAAGGAGACAGCAATAATGGTTAAAACTTTAAATCTGAACCACTCATATTCATTCAAATCAAGAAAGAGTGATAGTCAATGAAATCTTCTTCAGTCATCCCAAAATTCAAGAATTGACCATCTTCAATTCAATTTCATTGTTGGCATTCATGATTATCATCATGACTGTCAATGACATTTGACAAAATGATTGAGATATTTGATGTTCGTGAATCGTTCCATTCAACAGTTATTCCCCATCAAATACGGTCAATTTTGAACTAAACCACAAAAATTATGCATTGCTCCAATTAATGGGTAAGGATGGAATTAAATGAATTGACACAAATTCAATGATGCCAACAATGAAGTATGAACTGAAAGGTAGAACTGGAACTTCTGGCTCAGAATAAGTCCAAAACAGGCACTGTTCCCAAACACCAGAACTGAAACACTCTTCTCGAAATATAAAACTTGGACACCATTCAATCCTTATAGAATATGGTGATGACAGCGACAAAAATACTCACATATCAAGGGTACTAAGATTAACAAAGTAAATGTCTTTAGTTCGCTGAACAACACCAGGGGGTGTCGCTTATTTTGAATCCCTTTTAGTGGATTCATTTCTAGAAATCCCTGTATAACAGCTTAAGAGGGAGATACAGTGAAAATGAAACTGTCATCAAGAAAAATTCTGTTAAAACATGTTCTTGAAACTTATAAAGTTTGCTTGAAAACAGTTTTACATGAAGATTAATGCAGTATCTTTTTAAATTTTTATATTGATTTTGTAATATGTAAGTCGTTATGAAATCCCACTATTCAAATTTTCATTGAAAATTGTTGAATTGCTTAGCACACCTTTGAATTTTTAGATAATACAAGTCCGAATTAGCTCAATAAAGAGTCATAGAAAATTATAGCCACAGTGAAACACATACCTATGCCATGATCACTTGAAAGAATAAAGTCTACCGACTGAAATCCATTGAATCTCAAAAAGTTTCATACCTGCCCCGTATAACAAACTTTTTCGTTTTGCAAGTTGAAACAAAAAATAATATGTCGAAAAGAGGCAATTTAAAAATCTTTCTCATCTGAGTTTCCGAGTAGACAACTAATGTTAAAAAGTGAGGATATCAACATTCCGGCGTCATAATTTGCTCAATCTCTACGATGCTGAGTACTAAAAATTCTCTCGCTCCTTCTCTCGACACAGCCCTGTATACCATTCACCCATTTTCTCACCCTGTGATTTGGCAAGTAGAAAAAAGACGAAAATGCAATCACTAACCACACCCATTCGAAAGAGTGTCAATGCACCACTACATCTTTGGCATCTGATGTGCTGCCTTGTCTCGTAGGGCTGAGCAATTCCTGTCGATCACGTTCCCTTTCCCTACCCGGCCTGAATGCCTCCAAGAGTGCCTGCACCCGATCTTCGGACGGTTCCCATCTCTGATGACCTGTTGTGTTTTGCAGCCAGACAATTACTGTTCCTTGAACTGATCTCACGTTCAATTCTGATCTGAAACAAAATATCTGAATGTGATTTCATAAGTACAAAAATATTCTTTTGAAGTAATTGTTTCTGGGGATCCACCAATAAACTTCATTTATTTTTACACATTGATAATAAACACCTACCATTTTTTTCCTTCAAATCAAATCAAATCATCATTCATTATGGAGACTGTATGCTTGATTCACAACCGACATTTATCGAATGATAACCCATTGAATCCCAGGCACACCAGAAATAACTGCCATATCTCCCTGCCAATACCTAGGTCGACTCAAATTAAAAATTCAATAATATACGAAAGCAAAAAAATGTACAATCATTTGCCTGAACATTTTAAAGCAATCGGAAATAAAAAAAATACAGGAAGGAGATAAAAGTATTTCTCATTTCAAAAGCGTATTATGACCTGCAGGAATATTACAATGACCATTTTTAATCATTTATATTTGCATAAAGATATAGGTATCAACTCCATGTCTAGATATTGTTTTGTAATTAGTTTCGAATATATGTGAGTGAATGTCATCATTCTATTTGTCATGGTTGTGTTTATTTATATGGACATTTTATATGGACATTTTATTTATACATATGTGTGTGTATATGTGTATATGTGTGTATATGTGTGTATATATGTGTATATATATATATATATATATATATATATATATATATATATATATATATATATATATATATATATATATATGTGTATATAAAATTATTCATTTTTACATTTTATAGTTTCATATTTTTTTTCTCTCATATGTATTGGACACAGTGGATATCCACTTCATTGTTATCTACTCACTTTGTCAATAAGAATAATTATTCTTGGACAATGAAGTACAGTTTGATTTGATTTGAAGCGTGTTAATAATAATAATAATAATAATAATAAAACACATCTGGAACTAATGAGCAATCAGAATATTTGAAAACTTACCAGACTGTGCTCGAGAGGCTCTTGTTCGACTCATTAGAGAAACTTTCATACATGAAATATTTCAACTATTTCTCAAAACATCTATACTCATACCTTTGTCTAAGGAAGGTTATTATAATTATTCATCAAACCTAAGACCAATATTTTTACAACTATAGCAAAATTAATTGAAAAAATTAGTTGAATTTAGACTTAATTATCATCTGAATATAAACAAAATGATCACTTCTCAGCCAATTGAATAGTGGTGAGGCGACTGCAGCAGTGTTCTGTGACATGTCAAAAGCTTTTGACAGTAATACCATGGAACACTTCACAAATAATTCACAATCAATTTTTCTTAAACCTATAACCGAAGATGAAATAAAGAATTTGGCACAGAAAATTCAAAACAAACATACTTGTGGTGATGACGAAATACCAGTTGGTTTGGTTAAATTATGTATTGATAATGTTGCTAGTATTATTTGCCATTATTAATAACTCTTTTGAACATGGAATATTTCCCGAACAATTGAAAGTTGCTTTGCTATAAACTATAAGAAAGGAGATTGCGAGTTATATGAGAATTTTTGACCAATAAGCGTTTTACCATCTTTCTCAAAATATTTTGAGATGGCATATATGTTAACAAACACTTGCATTGGTATAAGCATATTACAAATCTGGGAATCTTCAAGGCAAATAATATCTTGACAGTATATGCGATCTATATCTATGTGAGTGTAGTATACCTATTTAAAAATAAAAGTAGATTTTTGGAAGCTAGACCAAGTTATAATTATCCTAAGCACAATATGAATATATCTTTTCCAATTCACAAATTGACAGTGTCAGAGAGGCATCCATTCTATGTGTCTATAAGGTTTTTCAATGAATTGAAACAGAGACTTAAAATGTTAGAGACCCTGAAAAAATTCAAATCAGGTGTCAAAGAGCTTTTGATCAAGTTAGAACCTTATTCACTTTATATAGAAATTGTGTGACGTTGTTTCATTTTATGTTTGATGTTTTCTTTATGAAATGTAGAGCATTCTCTGAAATATATTAATATTATTATTATTATAAAAATTGGATTTACTAAATATCTGATTTTGTCAGTGACATTGGGCCTAAGAACTTTAGATATAGAACTAAAGAAGTATTAATTCACTTACTTGCTCAACACATGCTGGAAACCATGCCTAAACTCGTGCTCATAAGCTGGTATCGTCACCTGTTTCCTCTTAAACTGGCTAGACTCTAACCTAATCAGCGCATTTGGAGTGGGTTCTCTATAATCCGGCATGAAGACAATGAAACTCAAAGGCTCCGGACTGTCGCTTAACAGCCTTTCCATATGATTCACAGATGCCTCCATCAGTTCTTCGCTGTATGGGGGATTCGCTTCAAAGGAGCCTGATACCGCTTTCAATTTGAGGAAAGACCTAAAAAAAGTCAAGTAGAATAAATTGATAACCACATCAAGTGTTTTCGGAATATACAAATTGTAGTCATAACCACGATTACATTCATTTTTAATGAAATGGATAAATGCATATCACAAAGAAACACATTAACATGTACACATGAGCATATAAATCTGTTGTTATAACAACCAATGTTCTAACATCCACCATCTGGGAAGTATTTACATGGATCAAGTGTAACTACATGTTCACCTTTATAAAACCTTCCTAACTACCATCGTTGCCAACAAAATACATTTGAATAATTTTTCGTAAATTAGGCTTATGAGAAAGTTGAAGTTTTTTCTTTCAAATTGGAAAACTGTGAGAAAATACCTCTTGTGGAGGCAGTAATATTGTTTTCTGAGACCATATTATTTCGATGTTCTTATCAGTGACACCGTATATATAGAAAAAATTAAAACGCAGTTATACTAGGTATTCCTGACCTACTTTTCCTTAAATTAAATAAAAAATTTCGATATCGGTTGTAAACCAAAGTCTTTGAGTCTTGTAATCACTCAGTCTTGTTATCTGAATTTGAGGCCCTTGGTTTTCCAAACTGGCTTGTAAAGTGGTTGAGAACTTTCTGTTTGGTGTAACACAGCATGTGAAAATAAAAAATAACGCTCAGACGAGATCTTTGTGCCGTCAGGGGTTCTGCAAGGATCCCATATTGGGCCATATCAATTTGACCTTTTTTTTTAATCAGATCTCTCCAAATCCTTTGAATACTGAAAAATGAGAAATAAAACTTTCTATGTTTTATACCACTTGTATTTGTAACTATCGTTACTGTAGTTTTGTCCTATAAGGGCATTTTCAAACGAATACAATTGTATTCGTTTAAACGACAACTTTGACCATATTTTCGTTGGAACCAAGTTATTGAAACTTTCCCTAGGCGTTAAAATTTATAGAGTTAAAGTGAAAAGTCATTTGCTAGATCACTGCTTCCACTCAGTAGAATATGTAACAACCATTTTCTCGTAGTTGTTCATATATATTTATTCATACTTTTATGCCTAATTTAATGAAATAACCCTTGCTTTACTTTTCTGCTTAACTATATGTCTTTTAAACTATGTCCTACCATTAGCTGTTTGTGCGGTAGATTGTTAAAATATCTACTAGTTTCAATTTTATATAATTTTCACTGCAACAAATGTATGTAAAAATGTGCAAAGTAGTTAGGCATATATCTATCTATGAGAATGAAAAATATCTTACCCTCTGCTGCCGAAATAGGAATCACAATCAGCAAAAGCTGAACAGTACTGCTTGAAATAGCAATTCAAAGGGGAAGCAAAACATTCAAAAGTAACACCAAATGCCCGATTAAGACATTCAAATACAGTGACCGGGAGAGATTGTTGGGTGTCCTGGACATCTGAACTGGCTGTATTCGACGAAGGATTGACTCCAAGAAAGGTGGCATATCTTTTCAACATCACCCACACTCTTGGGATGAACAATTCAAATTTCCTATCATCGAAACAACTGTGCCTGTATAAGTGTTCCTGAAATTGAAAAAAAAACGAATATAAATAAAGGCTCTGTATATTGGGTATCCCCCATTTTACTGCCTTCCGTCCTAACATTTGTATAGGTAAGATACACAATTGACTAATCCAGAGACATAATGTAGAAAAAAAGTTGAAAAAAATATTTTCAGATGAGACCTATTATAGTTTGGACGAATATTTTAATGACAATAACTTCTAAAACTATCAGAAACCGAATTTTATTTTATTTTTACAATTTGTGAAATATATATGCTTAGCTAGTTGATTCAATAAGCAACGTATATGTATGTGTAAATGCATTTTTTTTATTTTACTTGTTCTAATTCTGTAATAATAATGTTGATTGATTAACCCCCTTTCACTAAAAAAGTTGGGTCATCTGCATATGTACTTGTTGAAAAACCCTTGATATTTCGTTAGTATAAATCGTTATTTATGAATGATGAAGAAAATCGGCCCTAAAATAAAACCTTGAGGCACTCCTTGCGTATTGTCATCATATTTGTCAGAGTTTATTCTCAGACAGTGTTCTTGATCCTTGTAGAAAAGAATCAAGTGTCAAAGCAAGTCAATAGAAGGATATAATTTTTTTAAATAGCTCACAAGAGTCTAAATGACAATTTTTATTCATACATGGAATAATTTTCTTCTAAACTTTGAAACTTCTTTCACATGTGTAGATTGTCCCAAAAAATCAGGTGAATTAGAATGAATTAGTAGTCATTTTCGATTAGAAACTTCGTATTTTCAAAAACCACAATATTTTTGGCTTACCAGTTTCTGTAAATGGCTGCTATTGATTGCCAGCGTGTCTCCTTGAAACCTAAGCATTGCCTGATCCCTGTCTGGAAGATACTCAACGACAGGCAACCTGGGACACCCGATGGCAAATTGCACGGGGTAACACCAGACTTTCCTAGTGGTGTGAATCGTCATTGGTGGTGGAAGCTCCATTCCATGGTCCTTCAATATGGCACTTGATTTGTCTCTCACTTTCTTGGCGTGTTCAACTGAGAGATTGTAAATTTTTAAACAAATCCCTTCCACTGAAGTTTTTACCTAAGAAACGGAAGATTTCAATGTGATTTCATCTGTGACAGATTTCTCCAAATAACAAGATTTTTACAAAAGTATTTCAGCATCTCCTAACTTCGGTGTATTCCAAAATAATAATAAACGATTTCATTGGTAGAATCAAAGTAAAATAACAATATCCTCAAAGAAAATTCACATGTTATAGAAGACTATCGATTCTCCCTAAAGTATGTAATCAACTCCAGAAAGTTTTTTTTTGATTCCATTAATCACAGGCTATTGATTTCCAAGTGTTGGGATATAATAAATGAAGGGGGGGGCAAAACAAAAAAACACACAGAAATCAAACTAAACGAAAATGACATAAATGACTTCTTTATTAACAAAGCAGACGATATATATCACAGTATAGTACAAACCCAATCACATGTAACTTCTCCATTGCCAGGAAATTTTAACTGTTTCCCAAACTTTAAATTTAGGGAAGTAATCTTTAACGAAACTAGAAATATAATAAATAAAATGAAAAATAAAACCAGTGCTGACTATTACGAGCTAAATGTCTTTTTAATAAAAATAATCAAAAATAACATAATCTCACCCTTAACAAAGTTGATAAACGAAGCAATAAAATCCGGAACTTTTCCTGATTACCTTAAAATTACTAAAGTGATCCCAATACCGAAAGAAAAAATGCTGAAGAATTGTGTAAACTGAGACCCATTTCAATACTTCCCGTAATCGGCAAAATATTTGAAGCTGCTCTGAAATCGCAGTTAGTAGAACAACTTGAGGTATATACATCATTCCAGATTACCAATATGGTTTCCGGAACGGAAAATCAACCACGGACGCTGTAATGCAGCTGGTAGATAAAATCATCGTAGGATTTCAGAAATGTGTCCACACAGGAACAGTGTTCTGCGATCTTCAGGCGGCATTCGATTGTGTGTCACATGAAACCCTGCTGAAAAAATTGGAGTGGTTCAAATTTGAGGAAAACTCAATTAACCTTGTTAGATCATATCTATCGGAACATAGACAATACGTTTTTTTGAATAATAAGGCATCTGATACCAAAGAAATAAAAAACGGAGTCTACCAAGGTTCGGTTTTGGGACCAATTCTATACTTGATTTATGTGATTGATTTCAAAACTGAAGACGACTCTGAGATTACGCAATTTGCTGACGACACATCATTACCACTACAAAATACTACGAGGCTATAGTTAAAGATATGAAAGTAGCAAAATCGAATGCTAATAGATGGCTGAAAAATAATAAATTAAAATTAAATACTAATAAAATGCAACATTACTTTTTTACATACAAACAACTGCCTATAGACCAATATGAATCGATTAAATTTCTTGGATTCCAAATGGATCCAAAGCTCTCTTGGGAAAAACATGTAGATTTTATTTTCAAAAAATTGGCGACGAGCATTTATATTATAAGAAGTTTAATGGGCATCTCATATATTGAAACCATTATCACTGCTTATCTTTCACTTTTTATGTCCCATATATCTTATGGTCTAGTACTCTGGGGGCATTCGCCTCATGCAAAAAGAGTATTTGGACTGTAGAGAAAAGTTTTGCGAATTATCTTCAAACTGGGTTATCAAGAAGATGTTAAAACAACATTTATTAATAATAGAATGTTTACATTACCTTCTCTTTACGTCTATTCGTGTATAAATTATGTAAAAAAAAATCCTCACATATCTAAATCAAAATGATTTTCATTCACATAACACCAGACAATCACAACAGATTAAAATTGAATTCACAAGACTAAATCACTGCCGTTTTTTGAAAAATTACTATGGTCCTATTTTATTTAATAAACTACCAGAAGATAACGCTTTTTATAGTATCGACGAATTCTTATCATTTGACTTCAACACCAACTAATATTTTGAATTTACAATCTACGTAGACAGTGATATTTATATTGAAATTGTTCACATCTCATTTCCTTATTTGTTTATTTTTTATTTATTCATTTAGTGTTTTTATGGTATTCTTATAATTCTATTGTAATTTTTTAAGGCGAATAAAGGATATTCTATTCTATTCTAAGTTGTAAAGGCTTCCAAGTTGTTAAGGTTGCTTGCTACTTGAACTGACTGTTACTTGAGTAATGGAACACAAAATTTGAAACTTGTTGATAGTAATTCAAATTATTAAAGGTAAATCCAGATGCTCCTCAATGAACGCAATGAACGGCTATTTTTTTTATTAATCTATGTTGTGCTAGGAACTGCACGTTGAAAGATAAGACCTTGTGAATCCTTAGTTCGGACAAGTTTCGATTTGTCGTTCATAGGGGGCCATAATTGGTTAACGGAAAAGCAGATTTTGATATAATTTATCAATGATATTACTGAGGTATGTCAACACTCAAAAATCTTACTTTATGCTGATGATCTTAAACTTTTTAGACACATAACTTCTTCAAACGTCAAATCATCCAGACTGACGAGATACCTGTAATATGTCTAACATGTCGAACTCAAACGTTTTATAACAGAACAAATATTTTATAGTATAGAAGAGTTTTTCAACTTTTAAAAATGTATTTTTGTTTCTCAACTTTTAAAATGGGTTTCGTTTTTCAATATTAATTTTTAAAATCTTGATTTACTTATATTAATTCCTAAAATTTTGAGTTACTAATTTTAATTATAACTTTAATTTCACTTGTATTTTAACTGTATGTTAATTATCTAAAATACATATTTACTTCCCATTTTTCTGACTACTCCGATAAAGATGCATCTGTCTTTGATATTTGTTGATTGAATATTTATGTTTTTTTTTTGTGAATAATAAATTGATTTGATTGATTGATTCGACTGACCTAAATCCAGTTTTACCTTGCATCAGACTGACCTAGATAAATTCTACAGATACCTACTGCAAGACTGATTTTCTGTACGTCAAAGTCAATAAGTGCAAAGCAATGTGATTTTTCAAATCACGTAACTCGTTTGAGTGAGACTATTTTATTGACAGTGACAATCTACAAACTGTCTGATTTCAACGCAATCAAATCATTGGTTCATATTATTCTTGAATATAACAGTATTGTATGTTTACCATTTTAGTCAGGTTATAAGGAAAGATTAGAAAGAACTGAATTGCTTTACCAAATTTGTTACTTGGAAAATGAACTCGTGTTTTCATGGAACTAATTCAAACGATAGACATACAATAATTTACCTTCAAACTCTTGAGGATAGTCGCAAACTAGCTACGCTATATTTTCTTTTTTGAATTTGTTACCACACTATTGATTATTCTGAAATACTGTAGAATCATTTCTTTCACACTGAGACTAGAGAAATTCCTGATAAGTCAGTTTTTTCTTTGCAAAATTATCGAACAAATTATGAAAACACTTCCTTCATTTGTAGGCTACAGAGAAATTACACAAGAAAATCCCTCTATATATGTCTTTCACTTCCATTCGCCATGGAAGTCGAACACCTGGGGATGACTTTTGACTAGTCTTTCTCAAAGTGGGCGATAACGCCAACTTGTGGGCGCTGGAGGCCTATAGGGGGGCAGTAAAGGGCACAGAGAAGATTGGGGGGGCGTTGAAGCGGTTTAGAGGGGCGATGGCTAATTTAAAAATGTTGTTTTGCTTTTAACACAAACTTTACCGCTCCTTTACGCTTAACGCGCGTTTCCTCGTCTAACGCCATCTAGGGGACTAGACAGTAACTATTTCCTGTCCGATAGTTGTCAAATTGTACAATAGATGGCGGTAAGCTTCAATGCGAAGCGAGAAGTTTCTAGTCTCCATTCTCGAAAGTACTAGGCCCGCCCGCTGCCTCATATAAAAGCGCGCGCGCCATCCAGCCAGTAATGTTATTCGACGATATTACGAAAACAAGTGAATTTAGTTGCGACTAGCTAGGTAAACTGCTGTACGTGGGGTGGTGAATACTGTGAGTGGTGTCATTAGCAAGTTTTTAATACTCGAATATTTACTTTGACATTTTTGAAGACAAAATTATGTCGAAAGCAAAAAAGAAGAAACGGCAGTATAGCGCGAAATATATATAATATTCATCTTCGCCTATGTGCCTTCTCTGTCAAAAAACATTTTTGACCGAAGGCTTATGCGGAATCTTCACATTCAAAAAACATCCCATAAGGCCAGTATAGACCTGTGAATCTGCAGAAGAATGTGCGGAAAAATGTGGAGTTGAACCCAAACATTACACCATGCTACATACAAGGGTAGTGAAACCCATGATAACAAATGGTGGTAACGTGACAGACAAGAACAAAGCAATTGGGGACGACTAGTGGCATTCAAAGGTTGGCATGCCTGAATGTCATGGGAACAATGAGAACGACCTCAAGTGCAGTTCTTGAGAGGTTCTGCTTGGCCGTCTACCACTACAAATATATATGCAAAAACGAGCCTGAAAAACCGAAGGTTATTAACGTTTCAAAGCTATTACACCAAGCAGAGGGGACTGGAAAAACAGCCCACGGGTTAAAGCGGAGGAAACTTGGTATACGGACGACCCAAAAGCCCAAGAAGTAGGAGCCAGCATATATGGAGGCAGAGCGAAGACAAAAATCCTACTCAACCTCGGACAGAACGCAATAGTGTTTCAGGCAGAAGTTACCGCTATCGATCACTGCATAGGAGAATTGCTCACGCAGAAGGTTGAATACATAATTATAGCCACTTTGTATGGCAGCCAGGCCCTCAGCACAAGGCAATGAGGAGGCCAATGCTTTAGCCTGTGAAGGTGCATCCAAGGCCATGATAGGTCCAGAACCCTCCTGTGGATTGTGAAGACAAGTATAAAGACATTTTTCAATTCATAGATACAAGCCAAATCGCAAAATTGGTGGAACAATATTCCATCAATGAGGAAGGTGAAAAAGTTCATAAAGGAACCCTGGCACAAATTCACAGAAGACCTGCTAAACCACAACCGCAAGATTGTAAGGGTAGTGGTAGGCCTACTAACTCAACTTGTGATAATGCACTAACATTTTTTTATCATTTGAAAGTCACACATTTCATTTCCTTGATGTTTGTGATTTGTGTTATAATTTTTTTTATTTGTTCTGTAGGCATTTATAAATAAATAAATGAACATTTGAAAACTATAATAGTTTCTTACAGTTTCTGAAAGATGTGGTTGACACTGTTGTTTGAGATGAGACAGCCTATCCTGGAAATCATCATATGTTGCTCCAACTGTTTTCCTCAGCCACTGAAAAGTTTCGTCAACATTCCATTTGACTACTTTTCGACTTTCCGCTTCAGCATTTCGAGATTCCATTATTTTTTTTGCTGCCTCTGCATACCTAGAGAGTTGTTTTCTTGCGTCACCTGTGAATTTTGGTCTGACTAACTTGATTGGTATATCGTTCATTATTTCTCTATACATAGAGAGGGAGATTTCTGGATAACAGTTGCTAGGTAGAAGAGGATCATAACCTGGAAAATAATTTGAATTGAGCTCGTTCAACATTTTCAAAAGTCAAGTTTTGAGTAAATATTCCTTTCGAAGTACATTTTTTGACAGTTTTCACTTTTGAGTGGACTTCTCTCCAAAAGTATACCGGAATGCCTGGTTTTTACTTTGTTATTGGTAGAAAAAAATATGTAACTTAGTTAAGCCGTTAAAACGAATATTTACCCAAGTTTCAGTGGAAATATACATAAGAGAACTTTCTAACCAGTATCGATAACCTTTCTCTCCATCAACCATCTATTGAAAGAATCTTTGGGAGCATCGATTGATTCTCTGGAATGACACACCTCTTGATAGCTTTGCCTCAACTTTGTTAATAAACTACAGCGATATGCTTCAACTTCGGGGTGAGAGTGCATGTAGAAGCAGGGGGCTCTTTCCAGAATAATAACATTGGTAGGAACGTCTAAGTCCCATGGTCCCGCTAAAATAAATTTCTTCGCATTAGGTCCTGCCACCTCTTCAGAAGCCCTCCTCTTCATGATTGGAACCGGTGGAGCAGTATGAGCCAGTGGTATAGGCGCAGTGGGAGGAGGTGCACAAATACCCAACGGATCAGTGATAGGATCAAACTGCGGCTTGATCACAGGCATTTCCCAAAGGCTTTCGCCAGTTAATTTGTTCCAAAAATATGGCCGGTTTTCTCTTTTTGACCAAAACTTTTTCCATCCTACCAAAATTTCAAATATTACATTGTTTAAATCGAGGAATATGAAAAATCACCTTTATATAGAAAGTGGAACTGCCGAACATAGGAAGTATACACAAATGAAAATTCTTTACGAAAATGTGTAGATCTTGCATGGAAAGTCGTGTCAGGTATAAAATGAAAAGACAAACATCATCCGAAACAGCTACTTTCAAACACGTAAGCTCATTGAATTTCGTTAAAATACCCCTACTGTGTAAGGTGTTATCATCAGAAGCGAATATTTTCTGCGATCGAATGGTTACCAATTTCTAAGTTTTTAATTACTCTGGAGTATGTAGCTGAAATTTATTTCAGATGGGTGGTTTTTCTTCCAGTTAGTAACTGAAAGAAACTTCATGCATGATCTACACATCTTTGTGAAAAGTATTTGTTCTTCCTTTCTTCAAAAGTTTTCCACTTTCTACAAAGTGATAGATATACTTATTTATCCTAAAATCATTTTCCTTTTCAATTAATTAAAAAAAACGTTTGAAACTCAAAAATAAATAAGTACCTTGTTGCTGAATTTCCAAGGGTAGTTCATATTCTACACCTTGACTCAATGGGGGACCCTGAGGAATATTGGGTACGGGCATATTGAGATGCGAAGGGGGCATTTGTATGGGCCCAGGATCCAGCGGAGGCCATATAGGAATGATTTTTTCTTCTTTGATTTCTATTTCTTCATTCATTGTTAAAACTCACTAACAACTTCAATGATTCAACACAAATCTGGCTTTATAGTTGTTTAGGGAACTCATAGCACTATTTCACATTTGATGACACATTTAAATACAATAATTTCACAAAATTATTTCATTAAAAAGCACGCAACGAAATTCAGTCATTATCTGAAAGAAAAAAATCGTAAACCTCCACTTACGACGCCATTTGCTGACTGAGAAAACTTGAAAAATGCCAAACTTGAAGGACTGTGGCAGTTCAA
This sequence comes from Leptinotarsa decemlineata, assembly GCF_025532065.1. Taxonomy (NCBI): domain Eukaryota; kingdom Metazoa; phylum Arthropoda; class Insecta; order Coleoptera; family Chrysomelidae; genus Leptinotarsa; species Leptinotarsa decemlineata. The sequence continues at coordinate 9,434,701 of NW_027412537.1, read as the reverse complement.
TCGATGTGAGGAATGTGCGTACTATAATTTGAAATTTCATTTCGTGCAGAAATCTTTTTACGTAATTTTCAAATATTTTCCAGAAGATGTCTTGTATCAAGCTTTTTAGTTTGAAACGAAATTTTAAGGTGAAACCGTGGATTTTTTAAAGTGATTCAATAATTTTTTTTTTCACAAACTGGTGTTCAGTTTTCAAATTTTGAAGTCTGTTTCAATCACAGAATTGAAATTCAGATTTTAGTCCTATGGTTTTCATCAAATCTTTGATGTTTCTCAAAATTATAATTTGAGATTTCTGTTACTTGTGAGGAAATCATGATATCTTTGAATTCACTAAAATTTCAATATTTAAGTATTGATATCATTTTAAATTTGAATTAAACCTAGTTTAAGAATTCTTTCATTTCCGTCCTAATCAACGTGAATGCCTATGATTGGCGATAAAAACGGCGTTAATTTTACTTCGAAGGTGAACGTCTGACGTAGTATGGCCGCTTTATCGCATCAATTCTTGCGTTAATCTCTTTGATGAACCGCCACTCGAGCTATCGCCTAACGCCAAACGGCAATGTTACTGCCGTTGTCAAATTATCGCGTTGAGTCGCGTGGCTACACCTACGGTTAACGTCCATTATCGCGATAATTAATGGCATTTCTCGTTAGTGTGGCTCCAACATAAGCAATAATATCGTTATCAATAACACTGAACTAACGTTAGAATTTAAAAATGCGAGAAGCAAATTGAATAAAAATATACTGTTTTGGGGCGAGGGTATGTAAAAAATCACTTGTCAATGATACAAGCCGCTTTCTTTTTGAACAATTTTTGGTGAAACTGAGAAACAACACATTTCAGTGGTTACTATCTTCATTCGTGTTTGAAGGCCGTCGTTGTTTGGAACTGCATCCTAGGATGCATTTCGGCCGCTAAAGCCTTAACGAATGGTTCTACTCATAATTAGCATACACACCATGGTGGTATGTTAAGGATACCCTCACACAAATCAAATAAATTTAAAAATTCTCCAATATCCAATGCTATCTCACTTTACAATAAATTACCTGATTCAATCAAGGAGTCAAAATCATATAAAATCTTTAAGAATAATACAAAACTATTCTTAACAAAAAAAATGTTTTTATAGTTTAAAAGGCTATTGGAGTGATAATTCCTGGGATTAATTCCCAATATAATATATGTATTTGTTTTTGAATTGTAACATTTATATATTAGGTGCCGTGTTTTATGTGTTTATATTTATATTTTATCTTTATTCTTTGATTTGTTATTCAAGTATGACTAACTGTTTTTTTTATTCTTAATATGTATATAACATATATTACAATTATTGGCTTACCATATGTACATTATGTACCAATAATGGTTAATAAAATTATTATTATTATTATTATAATTTATCATAACACATTTCGTTCCCGAATCATGTTCTTAAACAAATAAAGAATATAATTCGCGGACAAATCGTATTATGTTGACTTCACTTAATTAATAGTGTCGTAAAAACATCAGATACGTTCACAAATAGAAACTAGTTTTCAGTGTTCTGTGGGTACGGGTCATCGGGTCATGTCAAGTCATGTTCATGTTCATGAGTTCATGTGACAGATAGATGATAGAATTATTTGAGGTTAGGTGATTGATACTTATTTTAAAACCCATTTTTGACAAATTTGAAATTATGGGAAAGAAAAAGAATGGTGAGTCATTTTCCACTCATCATTCAAAAAAAATCTAAACGTGTTTATCAATAAACTGCTAAAGGAACACTTTGTTTTATATTTTTTTCAAATTCAGAATATTAATGAAATTGCTTTTCATTCTCGACAATATTCAACCATGGATGAGAATTGTTCGACTATGGCCAATGATTCTGGTCAGCTTACTATGGTCAATGATTCTGGTCAGCTTACTATGGCCAATGATTCTGGTCAGCTTTCTTCCAGCTCTGCAATGTATGAGACCAAAGTCAAAAATAGTTCACTCAAAGGGAATCTCTTGGCACCGACCATGGTTGAATATAGTGGCGAGTGAGAAGCCTCCGTCCTATCATTTACATCGATATATATTTTTTCAAGAGTATGGCCACCTGTCAATCGAAGAGCGAAAAGTTATTACTGTGACCGAAGTCGTTCGGGAACTGATCACAGCCCATCAATTGAGAAAAGACATTAACTTAAATGCCCTGAAACATAGAATATCTTCAAAGTATGGCCTTGACACATCTCCACGTTTAGTCGATATAATTGCTGCTGTTCCACAAGCTTACAAGAAGATTCTAGTTCCTAAGTTGTTGGCAAAACCTATTAGAACTGCCAGCGGGGTGAGTTTCGGATAAACCATTTTATTTTTTTTAGAATTGCACGAGATTTATCATTGCGAACCACAATAACAGTTTCTCATTTTTCAATCTCATTTTGAATACTACTCATCAGTGCTATATCTCTTTAATGCAACCAATTATATATAACGCGAATTAGTGACTAGCTCCTTAATGTGAGATGTTTTTGCAAAGAAAACTCTGTGAATTTTGTCAAGCTTTTGACAGTTTTCACTATCTTCTGCAGGACAATTGTACCATATGGGATTGTGCAATATTTACCAACGTTAGAATTAAATAAATTTGTCCAAAAACCAAAAAACTTAAATGGAAATGAAATGAATTTTACAAGATGTTCTTTGAATTTTCTTTACCATTTTGATATATCTTTCTAAGAAATTCCTTTTAGGAAAGTTACTCTCACACAGTTTTCTTTGCATTGAGCCCAAACATAGGTAACTGCAGCCATACATTAGCAATATTGTTTCATTAGGGTTATACATATTTCAATGAATCTGTTTTTGATTTGTTAGTTTTTCAATAATTGTAGCTTTTTATTTTAGATTGCTGTAGTAGCTGTGATGTGTAAACCCCACCGATGCCCCCACATAAATTTGACAGGAAATATTTGTGTATATTGCCCAGGTGGGCCTGATTCTGATTTTGAATACTCAACTCAAAGTTATACAGGCTATGAACCAACTTCCATGAGGGCGATTAGAGCTCGATATGATCCTTATGTGCAAACTAGGCATCGCGTTGAACAGCTGAAACAGCTTGGCCATTCGGTGGATAAAGTAGAATTCATAGTAATGGGTGGCACATTCATGAGTCTTCCTGATGACTATCGTGACTACTTCATTAGGAATTTACATGATGCCTTATCGGGCCACAAAAGCAATTCTGTGGAAGAAGCAGTGATATATTCAGAAAGATCCAATACAAAATGTATAGGTATCACAATCGAAACAAGGCCGGATTATTGCTTGGAGAAGCATTTGTCGGATATGTTGAAATATGGGTGTACGAGGTTGGAAATTGGGGTACAGTCAGTATACGAAGACGTGGCATTAGATACTAACAGAGGACACACCGTCAAGGCAGTTTGTGGTACTTTCAAACTTGCCAAAGATGCAGGTTTCAAAGTTGTCACTCATATGATGCCAGATTTACCAAACGTTGACTATGAAAGAGACATTGAGCAGTTTATCGTGAGTAAAATTTTAAAAATTGTGTGCTGGAGTAGATTCAACTATGCAGTGACACATTGAAAAAAAATTAAAATGTTCTGTTCCAAGTTCACAATAAGTTTTGATATTTAATTTGATAGGTAGAATTGGATCCTCTGGTGTAAAGTGAATCTTTTGAAAGACTTTTCTCATACAAGAATAAAAAACTGTCTCTTGATGTGTGTTTTACTAAGTTAACATCATCAGAGATAGTGAGTATCTCTTGACGATGCTAACTTGGTTAGAGAAACAAATGTTGAGAGACAGGACATTTATCTTTTATATATATTTATATATATTGATGTTTAATGAATAACAAATATTTATAATTTGAATTACTTATCATATAAAGCCAGCTCAAAATTATTATTTCCTAATTTTCAGGAGTTTTTTGAAAACCCAGCTTTTCGAGCAGATGGTTTGAAAATCTATCCCACCCTTGTCATAAGGGGTACAGGCTTGTATGAGCTGTATAAAACAGGTCGTTACAAGAGTTACCCACCCTCAGTTCTTGTGGATTTGATAGCAAAAATATTGGCTTTGGTACCCCCTTGGACCAGAGTGTACAGAGTTCAAAGAGACATACCTATGCCCCTTGTAACGTAAGCATATTCTATTCAATCATAATTACATTTAAATTATATATCTAGATGTAAAACCTTCAAATTGTTAGATCTAAGGAGAAACATGGAAATTCATCAATGAAAATCTAAAATATTGAAGAGAAATTGAACTATCTGATAAAAAAAAAAATTGAACTGATTGAAGATTTAATTGATATGACCATGATATATACGAAAAATTTATGAAAATTTTGTAAAAATTGATATTAAAATATTAAAAATAAAATCACTTCAAAGCATATTTTGCAACTAAATTCAGTTTTTAACAATTTGTTTTTGGAGCTAGTACTGGAAAAAAATTGTACAATTTGTCAAAGAAATTATTGATCTGCCCTTATCAGAGTATCTCAAAACATCTATATTTGATGTATTTTCCAAGTTTTACGAAAAAATTTTAAAAAATAATTCACCGAATTCACTGCAAATAGAGTATACTTTTTAAAAAAGTAACTACTCAAGCAGCAGTTATGAATATTTTCGGCAATTATGCTGATGAAAACAAATATATAACAATTTTTTTGAAACTGACAAATGTGTATAATAAAATTGATGAATTGTTGATATCTTGATTTGAAATTAGTGGCACCAGAGAAAGAGCAAGACAGACTAGATAATGATCTTGAAAATAGAGTAATGAGCACTCATTTTGAAGAAATCAAAAGTAAAAACATGATTACAAAAAAAAGAAAACCTCAAGGTTCTGTAATTGAACCTATACAAAATTTACAGTTTAAAGGTATTTCAGCAAAATATTTTGGTTTTTCTAAAGATATTGATTTTATACTTAGGAAAAGATCATTTCTTTATTCAATAAACTAAAGATTATAAGATGAAATTAAGCAGCTCAACTTTATATGCATCTGAATATGCGAATAATCAAATGAGTTTCACTTTTGAGCATTACCATTGTTTTGTAACTATATGCATTTTTATGATCATTTCAATGTTACATGACTACACATTCGATTTCATTTGTAGTATACTTAAAGTAATATGTTTTTTATGTATAGATTATACCCAAGGATTCAACACTTTATATTCTTGCAGACATTGAATCAGGCACACTGCTATTTATCACAATGTAAGCAGGTAACCAAAATAAAGTACTTAAGTGTCATCATCTCGCAAGGTCGTTTTTGAGGTATCTCAGGGGAGTGTTTTGGGACCTATATTATTTTTAATTTACTTGAATGATATAGATACCAACCATAACCGTGATTTCATGAACATTTTTGCAGATGACATTTTGATATCAATTTCAGGAGATAATATAGAAACACTAGCTGATCAAATGAATAATGAACTAATAAATGTTTACAACTACATTAATTGCAATAAACTGAGACTTACCAAACACCTCCAAAACAAAATATATGATCCTATCAACTGGTTATAAGCAATCACTCATCATCAGACACAATTTTTGCTTCCAAGCAATATAACAGTTCTTTCAGCTGCACTCAATGAAAAAATATACAACATAATTCTAACATTCATAATAGAATTTATTCATCAATCAAAGGTTATACAAGGCATTATACATACACATACATAACACTTATCAGACTAGTCAAGAAAGAAAAGAAGGTAATCTACAAATAAATTGTTAATCACAAACAAACCAAAAAAGTTGTACATACAATAGTCAGTCTTACAATTATGAGATATCACGAATTATAAAATTCTTCAACATTATAAAACACTTTTTCAAGAAGAAAGTTTTTCAATTTATTTTTGAATAGAATGTCATTCAGAATCACATCTATCAAATCTCTTATTTTATTGAAACACTTGATACCAATATGCTTTGGTGAATTTTCACAGACTGATAACCTTGAATAGGGTCGTCGAAGTTTTTCTTTATTCCTAGTATTATACATATGAGTGTCTTCATTCCTCATTAGTTCTTTTTGGTTACGTTTTATGTACATAATCAGTTCAAGAATATATAAACATGGAAGGGTTAGTATTTGGAGATTCTTGAATAAAGGTTTACATGTTGTGGTTGGATGAGCATGACGAATCGTTCTTATTATCTTTTTTTGAGATACAAATGCCCTTTCAAAGTGACAAGACGACCCCCAGAAGATCACGCCATATTGTAGACTGTACCATCCCAAAATATAATAGTCTCAAGATGTCTGCTGATACAGTATCTCGCAGATTTTTTATTATATAGCATGTAGCTATATAATTAAATTTATTGAAATTAATAATTAAATCTATAATATCAATATAAAACGTAGTAACTAGATCTATTTCAAAATTTCTGTGGCAAAATAAATTCCGGTTTGATGCTAGTGGTGAGGGGGGGTTAAAAAACAGACACAACATAAGATTACAAATTGCAGGTGATGAAATAGAGTTCCTAAGTGAATTCAAATACTTAGGTTAGAAGAATATGTAAAATATTTTTTCTCAAGAATTTCATCTTAGCTTTTGATGTACCCAAAAATTACATCATATAATTGTATAATCCAACCCCATTTTGATTATTCTGCTAGTCTTTTATACTCATTTCACCAAAATAAGTTATTGACTTTACAAAAGTGATACAAAACTTTTGAATCTATTGTACATTAATCGAAGACTGAAATAATTTTTATATTTTTTTGGAAAACAATTTCATGATTTCAAGTGATAATATATTATTGATAGTTCTGGAGTTGAGCATGGCAATCTCCGAGAGCTGGCTCTCGATAGGATGAAAGATCTCGGACTGAAGTGTAGGGATGTCCGTACCAGAGAGGTCGGAATTACTGAAATCCACGAAAAAGTTCGACCAAACGACATCGAACGTGTCAGAAGAGATTATGTCGCTAATGGTGGATGGGAAACGTTTCTAAGCTATGAAGATCCTGCTCAAGATATCCTTGTAGGGTTGCTCAGGTTTGTTGCTGTTTCATTATTTTAGATCTGTTTTTTTTTCAAAACTTTCATGTTTCAATACAACTGAAAATTGAGTATTCTTCTGCTATAAAATTACTAGGTATGCACAAGGTCTGTTAAAAAAATAATTAGAATAAAAATGTAGAACAGCATGAATCACAGATAAATGAAAATAGGTTGTGCTTGTTTTGAAGAGTGTTTACAGTGTTGGGTTGATTATTTCGGTGTGTAATTTTGTATAATATTTTTGTAGGTTTTTGAAGGGTTTTGAGTAGTTATTATACCCAATGGCCTGAATAAGATATGATTAGTCCATTGAAGACTTCTTGGTTTCATATTTTGTAATCTTAACTTCTTTCTTTCTGCATATAAACCATGACATATCAATTACTTATAGCCAATACAATAATAATTCCAATGACAACCAGGTTTGATCTATTTTCACAGAGGTATTTGAGATACACTTGTTACCTGGTAGAAGAGTATATGTGAATTCTTTGAGTTTTTTCATTTTTCCATGAGTTTCTATGATTTTCATTTTTTCTCACATCTAGGGGTCCTAAGGATTCACTTATATAATTTTTCCACAGGAACAAACTATATTGGAAAAACACTCGTTAAGTTTTTTCGTATCTGGTTGCCATATTGCTAAGGTGAGAGGTAACTTTTCAGGCTGAAATTTTCAGTTTGCTCTTTATTAGACTTCTCTATTGATTCAGTTTTGTTTATTTTTTAGTTTATAGAAGGTTATATACCCAAAAATAGTAAGAATCATTGATTAATTTTTTCTTATGGTTAAATCGTTTCCTTTCTAGAAATTTGTTTTTTGGGAAATAAAGTTGTTTTTGATATTCTTTCAGGTTGCGAAAATGTTCTAAGGAAACTACCTACCGTCCAGAGCTTCTCAATGGTTGTTCAATCGTTAGAGAACTTCACGTTTATGGGAGTGTGGTCCCAGTAAGTGGCCGGGATGAAAAGAAGTTCCAGCACCAAGGGTACGGTGCTCTGCTGATGAATTGGGCTGAAGAGATAGCTATAAGGGAGCACGAATCTGTAAAAATGGCTGTAATTTCGGGAGTGGGTACCAGGAACTATTACAGAAAGTTAGGTTATGAGCTGGAAGGGCCTTACATGGTTAAGAGTTTAAGGAAAGAACATTACAAAAACTGTTTCGAGTTCATTGATGGTCCTGCGTTGAAATTTGATGAGAATAAAAATTTGATCAAACGGTTTGTGGATACTGAAGAAGAGGAGGAAGAATGGCTGCGAAACTTTGACAAAAATAAATATGAAAAACGTCAAGTAGATTTATAACATGGATATATATTTATTTTTTTAATATAAATAGAATTTAAACTTTTCCAAGTTCCTTATTTGTTTTATTTCAAGTCTGGCGTATCTTGGATGCGATTTTTTGCTCTAAGCAACATGGTGATGTGCCACTGGCTGAGGTGAGTAACAGAATCGAATTTCCGGACTGCATTTTCAAATCCCTCGATATCTTCATCCTGGATACACTCTTTAAGACACATGATCAACTGATATTCTCGAGAGTCCTCGAAACCTGGGTGCATGTTGAGATAGGTTTGTAGTCTTTTTGTGATGTCTGTTCCGGTGCAAAGCAAACAGATAGAAGCTCTGAAGAAATATTGTTTGGCACAGTACTTGAGTAGGGAACTTGCTAGGTCGAAACAGGCAATTTCTTGAAAAATTGATATAGCCTAGAAAGAAGTGTAATTTACAGTTAGGTGAAAGAAGCTCCTCAGATAATTTACATATATCAAAAATAGCAAGGATCCAAGTATAGATCCTTGTGGGACTCCCCTGTTTAATTTCTAAGGTCTGACTTCCAACCACCTTGCACTACTACTCTTTGTGTCCTGTCCTGCAAATAGGACTCCATCAAATCCAAAGCTTCCCCAGAAAACTCGTAAGAATGTAATTTACATATGACTAACTTATGATTCACACAATAAAAAACTTAATACAAATCAATGAATAGACCACATATTTGTAGTTTGCTGCCAAGAGCTGTTATAAATGTACACTGAGTCATACCAAGTTGTTTAAGTACTTTTATCTTTAATGAAGCCCTGATGATTTTGAGAAAAGAGTTTTTTTGAAGTGAAAAAGGTATTGATTTTCTATAGCTTGGAAATACTTGAAAGGATACTTTATTCCTCTATAATTTTAGTATTTATTGGGGTCACCTTCTTTGGAGAATTGTTCTTATGTATGGAGCTCCTCCCCTAAGCGTACCTTGAAGCTGCTAGATTTTATCTATTGCCTGATTGGAAACGCCATCACTTGTAACCTTGATAGGCTGGAACATCGAAGAAAGGTTGGATATTTGTCTCTCTTCTATAGATACTTTCACGAGAAGTGTTCAAGTGGCGTATTGATTCCACCGAGAGAGGTACATATCAGAAATACGCGACGGACTGTGGCTGCTCATTGTTTTGAGGTTCAACTCAGTACACCTCAAACGTCACTGTTTAAGAACCCTTTCATTTGGAGAACTGCGCTTATGTGGACTCTCCAGCGATTCAAATCCAATGTGAATCGCTACTTTCGCACAGGCACCGCTCTTAGAGCGCCTTAGGGATTTTTATGTAGTGCTTGTGTTCTGTCCTTAAAAAAAGATCGCATTAGTGGTGCAATGTTGGACCACAAATGCACTATTGGATTCAACTGTATTCAAAGGGCAAGCCTGAGCATAAGAGCGCCCGTACACGAGCCACATTTTGCGGTCGAATCGACCACACAGTTGCAGTCGCGTTCCAGCGAACTCAAGCCGCCCATAAGAAATACTGTACTACATGTACACGGGCGTTCACAAAAGTCAAAACGGGCTTCTGCAGTCAACTTGCTGCTAATCTCCGCCGAGATGTCATCGCGGCATCCGCCGTACACTAACTACAAACTTGCAGTCGTACCCAACCGCGTACCTACATATTGGTCTCACAGCATTCAACTTTTGATGTCAGTTGCCTCAACTACAAGTGCGGTTTATATGACCGCAAGTCGACCACAAAAATGTGGTTGGATCAACCGCGAAGTGCAGTCAACGTGGCCACAATGTTGTGGTTGCCTCAACAGCAAATATGTGGTCCGTGTACGGCCGGACTAAGTAAGCTTCCCCTAGGATTCGTCATGGAGAATCAATATTTAAAGTCGGAGAAAGAAATCTCACCTTATCATAGTCTTCTGATAACGCGGAATATTCAGCAATTTTTTCCAGGCATTTATTGGCACAAGAAAAATTGCACTCTTGTTTGTAATATTCCGTGGCCCTTTCGAAATGTTCAACAGCTTCTTGGATGTCGTATTCGTCTTCTAGGATTTCAGCAATAACTTGATGGTATTTGCCAGCAGACGAGTATTTGCCTTGAATAAAAACTTGTTAGCTTCGATAAGAACTATGAAAATGCAGCCCTTTGGTAAGATCGATGAAATGTATACGTCTATATTATCTCCAAGAAAATCAGAATCAAATAAATCGCAGTCTTTAAAATTTTATTTGAAGCGATGTAGGTATGTTAAACAGCCTAACAGCTGAAATATTGTTTTTCTACACCCGTACTCTAACAATACACTTATATGACCATAATCCGTTTCATAATGATATTCATTATGATACAGATTTTTCATAACGATACAGATTATCAACCAATAGAAACCCATAATTTTTCAATCAAGAATCCTGTTCTTTTGTTTGTTCTATATTCTAACCTAAGTAACTAATTGCTTTATTTGTCAAAATCAGTTTTCATATTACCTACCTATATTATCAAAATGTCTGAAAAGAGCGATATAGAAGGAATACCATCGACTCCAATATTTTTAAAAGATCAGATTAATTACAGTTGTTATATTCAATATAAATATAATTAGAATCTTTATAGTTTTCATATATCCATGATAATACCATTAAGTTTGTGTTTTTTTAAAAAAATATGAGTTAATTACTGTAAATGTGTTCAATACAAATATAATATTTATAGTTTTTCATTATTTATCGGGTTTAGAAAAAATAGCGTATGCAACTCTCATGTAATACACTAATACATTAATACACTTATTAATACGAAACTCGCCTTCGGCTCGTTTCGTATCCCGGTTTATGCTCGTGTCTTAATAACCATCATTACATGATCGTTGCATAATATACTATTATTGATGTATAATAAATAATATTTTTTGACTTCTGACTCCGTTTTGACTTCAGGTTACTCTAAAAGAAAGTCGTCAAAACATTGTTCAATTCTTAAGTGCCTGTCATACGTATTTGCATAATATTTGTCGTGTAATACTGTCAAAAATTAAAATGAAAAACATTTATTTCAGTTCAAAATAGTCACTTATCGAAAATAACTCCATAATAGAAATATTACGCTAGGCTTTGGAGCCTAGTAAAACTAAGTATGGTCATATTATGACATGACATGAATCTACTATTCAATAATCTATTGAAGACTTGGGTATTTTCAAATGAATTCAAATAGGTAAACCAAAATCACACCATTAAAAATAAGATTAAAATCAAATAACGAATTATCGCCTTATTGCAGTACTCAAGTATGTAGGTATTGAACTTATTAAAAAAATCTTTATAGTTATTTTAAAAATGTTGTATCAATTGAACAGTATGGCTCTATTGGAACGGAAAAATTGGTGGAAACCAATCTTCCAACTTTGATGTATTTTATTACCTGTTTAAATTTAAACTCATGGATTAAAAAGCATTCACACATATATCGTGCTAAGGTATTTGATTTTGAAGGTAAATGATATTGTAAATCAAAATGAGACCCCACTTTTCATAGTATTAGTGTTAGGAATCACACGTTAAAAGGTAAGGCCTCGTTAGTCCTTAGCTCGGCTTTTGAGGATTGTCGTTCGTAGAGTTGCGACAGCTGGTTAACGGAAAAACAGATTTCAAACAGATTTGAAGTATCTTGAAAGTTATGAAGATATACTTGAATATTAGGAGGCTGCAGTTTTTTTACTCCCTGAAGATAAAAATAAACAGAATTATGCTCAACATACGAATAATAATAATAATTTGGTTATTGCGACATTTCAAAAATCATATTGACTTTTTAATGTATCTACATACGGACTGGGCACTTTTTCAATGGACATAGTAGATAATTAATATAATACGAATAAGCGTATATTAATTCAACCTTGTCAAACCAAAATAATAAAATTAATTTATTCACTACAATTTGGAATGAAGCCAACAAAAAATGACCTAAGTTTCCTACCTTTATCTCTATAAATGGCAATAGCACTCTGATATAGTTCTATTGCTTTCGAAGTATCGCATTTTTTGAAACAATTTGCAGCTTCGATGAAATAAACAGCAGCCTCCGGTTGACTCTCGTTTTGAAGACTAAGCTCCGCAGCATCCGAAAAAGCATGACCAGCCTGAGACCAATTCTTCGCCATCTTGAACAGATTCGCGGCTCTGGCGTAATATTCTATAGATTCATCTATGGTATCGTTGCTTTTACTAAAAAGAGTTTTGAAAAAACCATTCGCGTTTCTTTTCTTGACGGCCTCATCGCGAAGTTTTTGTGCTTTCACTTCAATTTGCGACATTTTCAAAGTGAATTTTGAAATTTCTTGACAATACTCGAACATCAAGAATTTATAGCTGTCAATGATTTCGAAGATCAAGTAGTTTAAGCGTTTTCACGATTCAGTTATTTAAGTAAACTGTCTCAATTTGATTTATCTGATTGTTCAAATGATGGACCTTGCCCAAAAAGAAGCCAACAAAGCTGAGTTTGCGTATAACGAAAAGGAAAATGATAAACGCGAAAAACTCAAAAAAGAAAGAAACCACATGGAAGACAAGTCAGGGAAGCTGGAGGTGTCTTTCTCTACTACAATTACGCCACTACCTGCGTCCTCAGCTCTATCTGTGAGTACAGATAATAATAACTAAGTAATAGTTAACAAGTATGATGTAATCAAATTATTTCAGAGATAATCTTTCTTGCTGCTTTGTTACGAAAGTCGCGAATCTAAATTTTTTCCCTGCAAAGCACGTTCTGTCCGATTTATTCCTACGGTCCCATTCTTTAATCATTGCAGGGTCCTTATAGCCCTGTCAAATTAGTTCGAAAGCGGCCAAAATGAAATGATGTTTTAGGTTAAATATATTCCAAAAACGATGGGCCCGTTTGTCACAATTTTTTGTGAGCATGCATCAGCATTAGATACGTTTTTTTAATATCCGTATACAAATAGTAAACGATAAAAACATTTTAAAATCATATTTACTTAATTCGAATACGTTAAAAAAGTGAAATAATAAGTGTCCTGGTTGAAAGAGAAAAATTCTAAGCGATTATACCTATAATGACAATATATATCGTTACAGAGTTTTTGAGGGTGGTACAAGTCATAAATTATCTGAAATAAATACCTAGAATAATTAGATGAATCTTTGAAATATAGAAAAAGAGAGTTATGTTGAAAAAATTAGACTGTTATTAAAGCTATTTATATTCGCTCTCTGCATTTTAACGGAGAAAATAGACAAACCAATGAATAATTTTAGGTTATAATTAGGTAATATTATTAGCTTTAAACTTAACCCTGACATTTTCATTTATTTATATTATTATTATTTGTGATGGATTTCTATTCTATTCTAGTGATATCGATTAACTGTCGTAGCTTATTGAGATAAATATATTCAATGATTACTTAATTTTTAATTTGTGAAATAACACTGTATTGATAATTATTGACCTCTCAACCAGGCTCACCTTTTTGTGTTTTTGCTAATGTCTACTATACTAGCGACTTTTTTATTTGTTCACAATTATTTGCGAGCACAGCACCATTAATAATTATAGTTGGTCAGTAGTGCTTGCTGGACTACGAGTAATAGACTGGAGGAAGGTTTACACTTTGTCGCAATTGAAACAGATTACGAACTATATTTGAAAATCTATATTTATCAGAAAAAATGAATTTAGAATTCACAAGTAATTTCATATGATATTGTTATAGAAAAACAGAAATAGATCAGCCTATGGAGAAGTATTGGAAAGATTGAGAAAAGAATTCTATCAAAGATGGGAAAAGAAAACCGTTTCGGGTATCGAAGGAATGAAGGAATTCGTTCAAATCAAAACTTTGGGTACAGGCTCATTCGGGAGAGTAGTGAGTGTTGATATGTTGTAAATATAAATTAAATATTGATATAATTCTGCTACCTGACTGACAAATGAGGAGAAAGGAATATTTGTTTGAATGTTACAGGTTCGGACTGACAACAAATTTAAAATCTATGGAAGAAAAATGAAATAAAAATGAAGTTCCAAATATTTGGAACGGTTAATTAAAACATACGAGGTCTCTTCAAAAGAATAAGGTGAATGTTCAAATTTTGCGGACTACTTACGTTCGATTAGCGATTTTTATTTTTTTTTTTATTTTGGAACACTCGTCTGGAACATATGTTCACAGTTTCAGCTGTTTAGCTTGAGTTTAGTTTGTTGGTGAGACGCATAAACGTTAGAAGTGGCGATACATATTTACTTAAAAGAGTTATAACTGGTGACGAATCATGGATATATATGGTTATGACATCAAAACCAAAGTCCAATCGTCGCAATGGAAGGGCCCAAGAGGGCAAAGACCAAAAAAGGCATGCCAAGTTTGATCAAACATCAAGGTTTTGTATCACGATAAAGCACCCGCTCACCCGTCATTGATTGTTCGTAATTTTTTGGACAAAAACAACACCGTAATCATACCTCAGTCACCGTATTCACCAGATTTGCCCCCCTGCGACTTTTTCCTGTTCCCAAGAGATTGAGGAAACCCATGAAAGGACGGCGTTTTGCGACGATTGAGGAGATAGAAACCGTAACTGAGAGAGATTTATGGCATGCCAAAAAGTGCATATCAGAACTGATTCAAGGTTTGGAAATAACGCTGGCACATATGTATAACATCTGAGGGGGACTACTTTGAAGGGGACAAAATAGACATTGATGAATAAATATTTTCTAAGACAAATTAAAACTCATCTTATTTTTTGAACAGACCCCGTAAATGTTCCATTTTCGATGAATGGAAATCCGAACCTATAACATTTCATTATATAGAAATGCTTCGTATTTCGATAACCAAACATATTTTTAGATATTAGTTAAACGTACTGAAGGAGACAAAGACGCTTTTTATGCTATGAAGTGCATCGAAAAATTAAGAATTATCAAGCTGAAGCAAATAGAACATACACTATATGAGAAGCGGATCTCTGAATCTATTCGCTTTCCTTTCATAATAACATTGGAGTTTTCTTTCAAAGATAATAGTTATCTCTATTTTGTAATGCCATTTGTAAATGGAGGAGAAATGTTCACTCACCTGAGGAGGTAAATATGTTCTTTATTTTATAGAGCTGCAAATTTTGAACAATTTCGTGTCCCTTTTTTGGTGAATTAACAAACATTAATAAAACTTGAATAATTTTCACTCAAAATTTGTGCTGACTTTTTCAACATTTTGAATGGACTGAAATTTTGGACTCACCTGACGAGTTAAAATGGTAATTACTTGTATGTAGTTATTAGGGTTGCATTTTATATTTTACAAATGTGGCATCACAATTCGTAAAATTCGCAGTAGCTTACAAATTGACAGGTCGAGTTTACGTTTCCTCGTCGGGGTGAGAGGACGTGTATCAGCTGTTCTCAACGCCGAAGAAACTGAACCACACGTCGTCATAGCAAGTACAAGCAAATAATATTCATTTGTGTAATGATAGTTTAATCGGCTGTGTATGTCCGCCGTCGGAAGACGTGCAAGAATGTATTAAATAAAGAAGCATTAATAAGGTATTGTGAAAAGCAAGCCTTCTGTACCCTCAGGACAAAGTTCCCTTAGACACCGTATAGAACACAAGTAAATTCACTCCCGGTCGGCGTCTTTGATGTATCGGGTCGAGATTTTATTTTTTGCTGGCATGTGGCGGGCAGGAGGGTAACGGCTAAGGCTATACGGTGCCTTAGTGTATATTACACAACGGATAGGGATCTGGTCAGATAACGCCGACAAAGGAAGCTGACACTATTGAATTAAGGAAAAAGAGAGCAAAATTGACAGCGTAAATAGTTGACAGTGAGAATTTGAAAAAAGCATTGCGAAAAAATTGTAGTCGTCTGTGAAGATTTATTATCGTTGGACGACTTTTTGGACTTTTAACTAGACAAGAATGCATAGAATCGCTTTGTTGAACTTTTGATAATGACGCGCCATCAAAAAATATAAGCTGTAGTTTAGGGCCCCTACTTTCTTGAAAGTCTCCCTCCTACCTATACACGGCTTTATGAGGGCCACCCCCTTCCTGGCCGGGGCCCCATATCGGCCATATCTCTAAATAGTTTAGGGCGTTTAAGTCTAAATCCGGAACTGCGTCAGTGGTGCACATTCAATGTTGCATGAACATTCAGATCCAAACCTTGTGGACCGGTGTGAGGAATTGCTCAACTAGGAACTGCGAAACTCGGATTTATTCGCACGAATCGTAAAATAAGTCAACGATCTACTGTTATTTCGAGATGGACGTTTCGCTGGCGCGAGTGCTTAGCTTCCTCAGAGGTTTATACATCCTGAGTTAATGTCTCCGGCGGATTGGCTGTCCTTGTTCATATTTCACTGCCTGAACCACTGTGCATGCTGTTTTCGGCGAGTGTATTGGCTTGGGATGTGGGGGTTGAGCCCCGCTGGATACGGGAACGACAGAATCACTTGTGATTCAGTTATTCCCTAACTGAATGGCATCCCAACGATGGCTTAATCCTAAGGTGTGTGTATCCGTGCCGAGAGGATGAATGATAACTGAGCCTATCAGCTGTCACTACGGAACCTTCGAGAAACCGGGCGCCCTCTCGTCGTTGCATCGCCTTGTCACGGTAATGCGGGGCTCTGCCGTGATTTACCTTCTTTCCCTAGCTACTCGTGGGAATTTTATGGACAGAGTAAACTTAAAAATTATTTCTGATGCTGAGTCTGAAGAGCTGATGGATGTCGAGCTTACGACTCTAACATCCTCGTCTTCTGGCTCGATTAGTCACATCGATTGAACACAAGGACGACTCGTGCAAATTATAGTTTCGGGCCACGGGAACCACTTTTTAAAAAGACTTTATTTAGATTTACAGACTTTATTGTACAGAAGTTACTCTGACAATCGTACTAACAGAACTGACTCCTCCTTCAAGATGGCTAGCTTTTATAAGTTTATTATAACTTAGTCAGCATTTGATGAATAAGCATAAAGGAGGGTTTTATATACATAACTCCTCCATCCCTAAGATGAAAATAATACGTTAACATTATTTTCATCAACATTTTCTAAATGAATATTTTCTTGTTTATTTTTCCTTTTAAAACATTTGAATTTGTTCTTATATTTGGAATATAAAATAAAATATGTAATAAGTATTATAACTATGAATATACAAATATACATTAAAGTATAAGAAGTGCTGTCTTCTTCTAAGGCTTCTAGTCGATGTAATTGGGTTTTTTCAGCAAGGTCCTGAAGTCGGGTTAGTTCGTCGAGGTTTACTCTTTCAGGAACTTTCATAGGGTTATTCTCAGGATGTAGCTGGATAGTATCTATTTCGGGTAACTGTAGAGGGTTTCCTTGAACGGAAGTGGCGTCGTTGGAATAAACTTCGCCTCTAACAGTGAGGTTACATTTATGTGGGATATGGATCAACTGTGGTTGTCTGATATTTTCGTATCCATGCTCCTTACAATTTTTCTCAATCATGATCTTATCAATGGGGATAATAATCATGTAGGCATCGTTGACAGGTTCTATTATGTCCTGGTCTAATTGAATTTGAATCGTCTGGCATTGATGATCGGTTTTACCAATTAGTAATTTCGGTAAACAATCTTCTTTTGACATTTGGTTGTCAACATGGTATATGCAGGTATTTTCAATTCTCGTACAGGGTTCATCTTCATAATGATGGTAAGTCGAGTTAAGAATTATATAGGGTTTTAAAGGAACGATAGCTTGGTTGAGTATTGGAATTGGGAACAAATGGAAGTAATCATAAACATTTTCAAGAAGTATCGGAAAATGAATTGCAAATATAATAATTCCATTTTTATAATTAATTTCAATTTTTAGTAATTTATTATACGACTGAATGTTTTTAAAGTTTGGTAAACTGCCTTTGTAAAGGTTTGACATTATTTTTAATAATTCTTCGATATCAGATAATGGTAATATCGTGCTATGAATAATGTTTAATTCTGCAAATAAAATTGAATCTTCAATGTTATTAAGTATTGATAATATAATTTGACAATCTATTATCATTGTATCAAGAGAATTTTGAAGTCTTAAGAATAGCGTGAACTTATTCAGATTTAAGACAATACTTTTTATTTGTTCGTCAATTAATTGTTGGCTTTTAACAATCTGCTGTAAGCTATTCGTAGTTTCATTCATAAATTTTCTTGTGATAGTTAGGTAATTTTCTAAATCATGGTGAAGCATGTTCTGATTCTTTTCCAAAGTGAAAATTGCTTTATTATATTTTTCTGCATCTTCATCATCTAAAGTACCAAAGAGCCATTTACTTGTTCTGCCTACTATATTAATAAGTGCCCTTTTCGATCGATTATTTTCTTGAGGTTTAATATTGATTAATTTCACTTTGATTGTGTCTAGCAAATAATTCAGATGATTATACATGTGGTGTAGTTGTGGGTATAAAGGGTCTTTGATCAAGATAAATTCTGCGATTGTTTTTGTATTATTATTTAAGATGTTTAGGGGAGAATCAAATTGTTTTAAGTCAATGTATTTTATAAACGTATGTTTTTGTGTAGTGGATCTTGCTTTTCCAAGGGAAAAGGGAAGGATAGGGTTATTTATCCTCGTCATTATTATGTCTTGTCCTGTCGTCGCAAGGATTCCGAGAAGTAGAAGGTATAACGTTGTCATCTGAAACAATTTGTTTCTTAATGATTTTTCTTTGTGGCTTTAACTTACTTTTATGGTATTTTGATTTAGAAGTTTCAATTTTGAAGTTACTATCTTTTTTTTGTTGAATTTCCTTATATAAGGGTGATAATTTATTTCGAGGAGTTTCTTTAAGAAAAGTATTTTTATCAATTTCAATTTCTGGGGGATCATTTCTGTTGGAATTTACTTTAGATAGGTTCTTGGCTTTTTCATTGTTTTGTTCTACTATTTCTTTTAATATTTTCATATTTCTTGAATGTTTTTCTATATAGTTTGAGGTTATCTTTTCTAACGTTACATCATAAGGGCTCTGGTGTTCTACATTACCTTTAATAATTTGGAAGGGTGTGAATTTAGTTGCGGAATGGACAGTATTATTATATCCTAGAATCGCATACAACATTTGTTTTGTTATTGGTCGATTAGGAAATTCTAATTTTAAAGTTCGTATTTCCTCAATTAGAGTAGAATGAAAACGTTCTACCGGACTATTACTGTTCGGGTTTTTTGGGGTGATGTAATGCAACATAATTTTATGAAGTTTGCAAAAATCTTCAATCAAGTTATTTTTAAATTCTGTGCCAGAATCGCAAGTTATTTTATTTGGAATACCGTAATGGGATATGAATTTTAATAAACCATCTAAGATGTCTGTCGCATTTAGTTGTATGGGGTATGCTTGTGCAAAGCGCGAAAAGCTGTCAATAATTGTTAGGAATTTTAGTCTATCAAGTGATAGAACATCAACATAAATATGTTCGAACGGGTATTCTCCAATTGGTGTTGGGTTAAATTTTATGACATTAGGGTGTCTTTCGTATTTTGATTTTTGACATGTTACGCATGTATTTACGTAGTTTGTTATGTCTTGAATCATATTAGGCCAATAGTATACTTTTGATAGAGACAATTTTGTTTCATTTATGCCTCTATGTGTAGTTTTTGTTTCATGATGGTATTTAATTTTTTCTCGTTGTTCATTTTTCTTCAAAATGTCTTTTAATAGTATATTACTTTGAACAAGTTTAAAGGCTGAGTTTCTAAAATGTTTTTGGATTATCGGAATTATTACATTCTTTAATTCCTCTTGAAATATTATACCATAAACAGTATTAGGTTTCAAATATTCTAAAAAGATTTTTACTATATCGTTTTCAATGTTTCTAGTAGATATTACGATTTTTAAACGTGTCTTATCAAAGGGTTTGGTTATACTTACTTTTGGTGAAATTATGTCGTTACTTTGAACTAAGAATATTTGATTTTTAAATTTATTTAATGGTTGCTCAGATATTGGGATTTCTAAAATCGGGTCTTCTTGCGAAGAATGTTGTGTTTCATTTGAGTGTTTTATTTTCGGTTCTTCTTGTTGGGCTGGTACGACTATTATGTCTGAAAGTATTTTAATCTTCTTTTCCTTTGGGAGTTTTTGTTTTTCTTTAGCTGGTTGAAAATGTCCTGTGTGGTAATTTTCGGGTTGGGGTTCTTCTCTTGGTTGATGTTTTTCGACTTCTTCATTGGCGAGTTCATCTATTTCTTGCACTATTTTGGCAATTTCATCAATCTCAGGGTTATCGTTTTCATCTACGCAATATTCTGCGAAATCTTCTAAACGATCTTCTTCCGTATCGAAATTTCCTAGTAAAGAATAATTTTCTAATGGATGTAGTTCAATTCTGGATAGGGCGTCAGCAACAGAATTCTTTTTTCCTTTTCTATGTATGATGTTATATTCATACTCTTCTAATCTTAGGCGCCATCTTACTAATTTTGAAGAGGGGTCTTTTAAATTGAATAACCATTGGAGTGGTTTATGATCGGTAACAATCGTAAATTTTCTACCAAAAAGGTAAGGTCTAAAGTATTTGGTAAAATTGACAATTGCCAATAATTCCTTTTCTATAGTTGAATAATTTTGTTCTGCGGGATTTAAAGTTCTTGAGGCATACGCGATGGGTTTATCTTTACCTAGAGGGCCTTGTGATAACACAGCTCCAATTGCTACGTTAGAAGCATCGGTTGTCAAGATAAAAGGTTTACTAAAATCGGGATGTTGAAGAAGAGGTTCATTAGTTAAAACTTGTTTACATTTTTCGAAGGTTTCTAGGAATTCGGCAGAATGAAGGATTTTCTCTCCTTTTTTTAGACATTGAGTTAGCGGTTTTGTTAATTGCGCGAAATCTTTAATAAATTTTCTATAATATCCTAGCAAACCGAGGAATGATTTAATATCTCTAGCAGTAGTTGGTATGGGAAAATTTTGGATTGCTTTTATTTTATTCGGATTGGGTTTTATACCGTGGGGTGTTACAATATGTCCTAAAAATTCTACATTTTGTTTTAAGAATTCCGATTTGTCCAATTGTACTTTCAATTTAGCTTCTCTTAATACTTTAAAGACTTGCTTTAGATTAGAGATGTGTTCCTGAAGGGAGGTCGAAAAAATTATTATATCGTCCATATAGACGAGACATATTTTGTTTCTTAGGTCTTTCAAAACGTAATCCATAACTCGTTGAAACGTCGCTGGAGCGTTCTTTAATCCAAACGGCATTCTGACATATTCGTAATGGCCGTGTTCTACGTTGAAGGCTGTTTTGTCAATAGAATTTTCTTCCATCTCTATTTGGTGAAATCCTGAAGTTAAATCTAGGGTAGTGAAGTAGTTACATTTCCCTAGTTTATCCAGTATGTCCTCGATATTAGGAATGGGGTATCGGTCATCAATCGTTTTTTCGTTCAACTTCCTATAATCAACGACAATTCTCCATTTTTTCTTTCCTGAGGCGTCCGCTTTCTTCGGTACAATCCAAATAGGGCTACTCCAAGCTGATGATGATGGTCGTATTATTCCGTCATTCAACATTTTTTCTATTTGTTTATTTACTTCTTCTTTATGGCAATGAGGAAACCGATAGGATTTAGTGTGTACTGGTATTTCGTCTGTCGTTTTAATTTCATGTTTTATTTTGTTTGTGAAAGAAAGTTTAGTATTCTCATCATGAAATATGTCTAAAAATTCTTTGCAAACTGTTAAAATTGCGTTTTTTTCTTCCGTGTTCATATGGTCGGTCCTAATTTTACTTGTTATATCAGTTATGGAATTATTATTATAATTTTCAGGTAAGGCTTGTTCAATATTATAAAATTCAAATTGTTCTTTATTTATTTGGTTGGATGGGAACGGTTCATTCATTGTTATAGAGATAGTTTTATTAGTTTTATTAAAAATTTCGAAAGTTGCGCGATAATTTTTGGCATAAGTTATTGTTTCAGGTACGTATAGTTTATCAATAAATCCCTCTGGAATTATTATTTCTCCTTCACTGATATCGACAGGGTATTTCTTTATTAAAGTTTCATATGGTGGTATTTCGATAGTAAAAGAAGTTTCGTGAGGCTGTCTATAGTAGAAAGGGATTTGTACATTTTCATTTCTTAAGATTTGATTGCTAAAATCGATATTTAAGTCAAGATTTTTAAGTTCTTTTAAACCTAAAATTCCATCAAAAAATTCATGAAATTGGAATAAAATATATTCCGTTTCATAGTTGCTTTGAAATTCTTCAAAAGCTGGGATAATAGCTTTATATTGAATTTCTTTTTCACCTAATGAAGTTTTTAACTGAGAGGGTTCTCTAAATATTCTGTCTGGATAATATTTTTCTACAATAGATGGTCTTAACATGGAAGTATGACATCCGGTATCAATTAGTAGTTTAATAGGGGGATTTTGGATTTGTATATAAGGTAATCCATTTATAGAGCCTGAATAAAGTTCTATTATACCGTCTTGTTTATCGGAGGCGGTTTGTAAAAATTTTCGTCTTCGTATTCAGTGTTTGAGTCAGTTATTTCAGTCGTTTCTTGGGGAGTAAAGTAATATTCATTTAATTCATCAGTTAATTGATATTGATCTGGAGGGTGTTGGTCTTCAATTGGGTATTGGTCTTCGACAGGGTATTGGTTAATGGGGTAACCTAGTGTCATGTCGTATTCATTGTCATCATTATGGTTGTAAAGTTCTTCACTTATAAAGGTTTGTCTTGGGGGTTGCCTAAAAGATCGGTTATTTGCTGGGTGGTAAGGCATATTTGATCTACTAACCGTAGGATTTCTAGAAGTAGTCGACATTGGTTGAATGATTCTAGTATCAGGTTTATTTGTTGGTTTAAACACATTTTGGGGTGGTCCAAACACTTGTTTATTCGTTAAAAATTTATGTTGAACTTGTTTAGGTTGGATATTTATGGGTTGGCTTGGAAATTGTGGTTTTTGGTTAAATTGTTGATAATTATTAAAAGGTCTATTTGGCATTTGACTAGTAGAAGGTGTAGGATTTCTAAAGTTAGTTTGTTGAAAATTTTGTAAGTGTGAATAATTTTGTACAGGGAAATTACTATAATTTGGTTTTATTTGTTTTGGTGGGTGTTGTTTTTGAACGTTAGTGCTTGAGCGGTTCTGAAAAACCATATTTTGTGTTTGTCTAAAATTTTCATCTTCCAAAACTAAATTCATTGCTTCTTCAAGGCTATCTGGTTTTTGAACAATTACTTTATCTTGTAATCTAATAGTTAAATTTCTCATAAATACTTTCAAAGACTGTGATTGATATTGACGAATATATATCGCTTTAGTCTGTGGGTCTATAGCGGCAATAGAATTAATTTTAAAGATTAATTTACTTCTCAGTACTTGTATTCTTTTCGCAAAATCGAGGGGGTGTTCGTTTCTATTAGGGACAAGTGTAAAAAGTTGTTGTTCAAGGTTATCTAAATTTTGTCTATCACCAAATGTATTTCTTAATTCATTTCTTATTAAAATCCATGTGTTTAATTCCGTTCTTGCACCAATCAATAATTGTGCTCTATCTCTGAGTTTACCAATAATAATACTCAAGATACACTGATTTAGTGTATCGTCAGCGCTATAATATTTATTATGAAATTTGTCAATTGCATTTATAAAAATTTCGAGGGTGTCTGGAGATCCATCATACAAAGGTATGGTGTCAGAATAAATTTTAAATAAAGTATAATTAATTTCGGTGGACATATTTGAAACGGATAGAGAGACAAGCGACTGTACTAAATCTTCAATTTCAGGTTCGGTCATGTATTATTGTCGCGATCTTATCGGAAAAGATTACTCAGCGAATCTATTCAAGATAAGAGTTTGCTTTCTTCACTTATTCAGAAAAGAATCACGGTAATAATATTGCGAAGTTTATCACAAGAATATTTCTGAAGCGTCGTTGTGTGTGTGTGAAATTGATACTCTCTTTATATCAGCGTATGATATAAATAGATTATTTTCTGTCTATTAAGCATATGATATAAGTAGCAGCAAGTTATTCTTTAGCTTCTTTGTTTTACTATTTAGTGAACACTATGCATTTATTGTTTGCTATGAGTGAGGAAAGAGAAAAATGATTTGAATGTATGAAATTTTGATTCGGCGTTTTTCACTTAATTGCTTCAATTTAAATCAGGATTTAAATTGTCTTTCTTAATCTACGTGACTTCTATAGTCCTGTCACCAATTTCAATTGCTATAAGAGAAAATGATGTCTGTTTTCGTTTTTTGATTATAATAATCACTTTTCCGAAACTTCCACAAATATTTACGATAAAGATTTAAGGAAATTTTGGAATCAGGTAGGAAAACTCGACTTACCTCGATGGTGTGTCAGTATTCTTTCCTGGAGGACTGTAGTAGCTGAGTCTGACGATCCGGTCCCTTTGGTGGGTGGTTGGTGGACGAAGCTGGTTTCTTGTAGTGGACAAACAGTTGGTACTGAAGAAAATTCAGGATCGATTTTCTTCCACTATCCTACAATCGACTGCGCCAATTATAGTTTCGGGCCACGGGAACCACTTTTTAAAAAGACTTTATTTAGATTTACAGACTTTATTGTACAGAAGTTACTCTGACAATCGTACTAACAGAACTGACTCCTCCTTCAAGATGGCTAGCTTTTATAAGTTTATTATAACTTAGTCAGCATTTGATGAATAAGCATAAAGGAGGGTTTTATATACATAACTTGCAACTAATATCATGAGTCGGTCGTGTGAGTTGCGTAGCATCAGTGTAAGCTGGCTCCCCCATGCCCCCCGGGGTCAAGTGCCCTCTGAGATAGAATCGTTCCCACACGGTTAGTGTGTGCAGAGGCTAGCATCTTGTTCATCCACCCCCCACTCATCCTGAGTAGACCTCTGATGGGCACTTCAGCAAGATTGACATCTGACCTCCTGCGATCGAAAGTCAACCTTCAGGTGCTTTCACTCTCGTGATCTGTTGATTTTATTTGTTGTCACTTTACTGTATAATGATTGCATGGGGGTCCCTTAAACTTACCGGAGACAAGTGTATTATTTTGGTGGCGAACTATGTTTGTGTGTGTGTATCTGTAAGAAAGTGTATGTTAGTAATCTGTATATAAGTTTTTATACTTGCCGGAGCCGCCTGCCAGCGACTCCGAAGTGGTCGTTGGTTCTGCTTCTTGGGCCTTATATGTTCATCCCTTTCGCAAAATCTGGAATCATCCCTGTTGAGCGCTTCATGTAGGTCACGCAGCGCTGGACTGGCGTGTGTTGTATTCTTTCGAACACGTTTTTGGCGTGCTCTCTCATGTATGCGTCTACGTAGTGGATGTTGAGGTTCAGGTCCCTCTAGAATCTAGATGAATCTGTTGGACATGTATCTTGTAGCGTTTACGGCAACTCGTAAGCTAGCTCACTGAACAGTTTACAAACCGCAACACGTGTTTCACTGTACAATAGCTTTTCAGGCGTGTTTACTTCATAATATAAACAAGCCCAGGAGCTGTTGTATAGAGTGTTCATACCTCGTAGTATGAAGTTTAATTTTCATTTAATGAAATTCAAAATGAATCTTATTAGTAAGTTTCCATCAGTGACGGCTTGTGCATTGGAGAACAGGGGAAGCTAAAGTCATAAAGACTATATACACACAAATTTGGTTGAGGCCTTGCCAGAGTTTCAATAATGTAGAATTTATTATCATAAGATAAAGACTTAAAATTATTTGTCAGCAACCAATCGACTATATCGTTAGATTTTTCAATTTCGTCCAACTTATCCATAATGAATGGAAAAAAAACTTACCGAAAAGTGAAAACCTGAAAACACCTTGAAATTGTTGTTTTAATAAAAAATCTTCAAACACACATTATAAATTTTAACAAAAAGCACTGCTATAATACAGTACTGCCTGTTTTATACAATAACAAATATTATCAAGAAACACTAAAACGATTTACCGAAATATTTTTCAGTCCCGGTCCGTCACGGCATCCTGTCCGAATAATTAAATAAAAAATAAACGTAGTCGTACACTAACGAAGGTCAACTGGAGGCTAGCCTCCTCTAACGCTATAATTTCTGCAACCAAAATTACAAATCGGGACGTATGTCGCTGGCTGGATCGGTCTCGCGGGATTGTGTTTTTTAAAGCGGTTGAAGGCTTGGCTCTCTGGCAACGTATCAACGTATGACATTTATTATTTCGGGTTGATGGTTTCGTCGTAATTTGTTCGTGGGCGGTGCGTTTGAGGTTTGTTGATGCAGGATACAGTGTGGTACGTACTACGTAGTGAGTGATAGTGTTTTTTCGGGCATATTATGTATTTATATTAAAAATTAACGGTAAAGTAATGATACCCAAGCATTTTTAGAAAAAAATAATCATAATTATCTGTCAATATCTCTTATTTTATTGCGATGAATAGCCTCAAATTTTATGGGAAGGCTAAGCCTCCCTTATCTCCTCTGACGAGCCGCCGCTGGTTTCCATTGCATTATTTACTAGTTTGTTTTCATACATGAGGATATGAAGAACTTGAATGTTTTTTTTCGAACATACCCGTTGTTAATTTCATTCTCTTGGTTCATAAACCATTCGCCTGTTCAAAATATTTCAGTGATCAATAATAGTACTTTGAAAAATATGACATGTTCTGAAGTCATATTTTTTAGTTTTGTGTAAAGTGGAATATAGTTTATAATACTGATAATAATGAAACTTATTTTCAGGATGCGAAGATTTACGGAGGTTCTCGCGAAGTTTTATGCGTCTCAAGTAATATTAGCTCTGGAATTCCTCCATTATTGCGATATTCTTTACAGAGATTTGAAACCTGAGAACATTTTGGTGGATTTGAAAGGGTACCTTAAGATAGCCGATCTGGGTTTTTGTAAGGTAACATTTTAAGATACTTCGATTTAGGAGTGCAAGCATTTTCAAAATCGAGTGTTTTTATATGTGTCGCATGTTTCCAAGTAACACTTTATTAAGAGATTTTCACCCAACGTTTTACAGTCGTGTTTCACAGAAGCTTCCTCAAGCGTGTTCATCCAGTATGAACACGCCTGAGGAGGTTATTGAACAGTGAAACACGTGTTACGTGATGCTAATTCATTCCTTGAAACCAAAGCAGTTGTATCGTTTCTTCATCACGCGTGCTCCTCGGTTTATGAGGCCGCTTTAAACAATTTTCTCGGGCAACAGTTTTAATTTTGCGTTAACTCTAAAGATAATAATCCAAATTGTATGTTGTTGTGAAGAATGAAAATTAGACTGGTAGTTCTCGAGTTTATCGCGTTCAGACAGACACAGACGGTGTATAATTTTATAATCTGTTAAAAATAATATCAGAACGTATCAATATATCCAACTTCTCCGACTACTTTTCCACCACTGGGACACAACCCTTGAGAGAATTTATAAAACTCTACAGCCTCTTTAAATTTAACCTTTGCTTCGCCTAAAATTATTAAGGATACCGTTGTTACAATAACAAAATCTCAGATTAGTATCACGTCGTCTCAAATGTTTCGTCCGTTTCAATGTCATGTGTTTTTATTATTATTTTTATAAACACGCTTTTATTAGCTTCACCTATATGTATGTATGTTGGTTTGCTTGTAACTCTCAAGCTCGTGATCTGTGTTTGACAAAATTATCGATATTATTGCTTGATCTATTCGCGGGCAGATGGCGCTATACGTAACCTCATTGATATATTGACATTATTGTTTGGTCTATTCACGGGCAGATGGCGCTGTATGTAACCTCCTTGATATAACTCACTTTACATGTATTTCTTTATTTGAAGCGCCTGCTACCTTATTTGTAACGCTCCTTTGCACGCCTGCTGCCTTGGGCTTAGTAGCTGATTTTCAGGCCCCCTCTCCGGAATCGGAAAATATCAATGGTCATTTTTCTAAACAATATACGGCTGATTGATCCTAAAGTTTAGATAAAATAAATATGGTTTAAAAAAACTAAAAAACACGCTTTTATTGCATACGAAACTAAAAAATGAAAATAAATATAGTTTAAAAAACTAAAAAACACGCTTTGAAAGTTTATTTTTAATTTTTTAAACTAACTAAATGTATGTTTGAACATGTTTATATTTTTTTTTCTCATTGATTCGGCCGTTACTTGATGAAGATCCATAGTAATTTCAAAAACTACACCTCAACGATTTTTCAAATGAAGTTTGTGGAGATCAAATCGTTGAGGTGTAGTTTTTGAAAATGTTTGAATATTTTGGAAACTACTTATATTGTTATTTTTTTAAGGGTCGGAAAACCATCCTTTAGTTTTCGTAATCAAAGCATTGAAAGTTAATATTCTCGAATGATAATTGAATATTTCAGTTGTTTTATTTCGGATCATAACGTTAAATATAAGTGGAAATATGATTCAAGAACGACAACCTTCTGCAGGATTATTTTTATATTGAATAATTTTTGCGAAAATAAACAGATTTTGTTGACACGTAACATTTAAATATCATAATACATGATGAAAAATATAATACTGACTTCTATTATCAACAGATTGTGAAAGGTCGAACTTGGACCCTTTGCGGTACTCCTGAATATATCGCTCCTGAGATTATTCTTAGCAAAGGGTACGGAAAGGCAGTCGACTATTGGTCTTTTGGAGTACTACTATTTGAAATGAGTGCAGGATACCCTCCGTTCACTTCTAATGATCCTATGAAAGTTTACGAACGAATCATCACCTGCAGATATAAAATCCCCGGAACATTTTCAGCGGAGCTTGGCGATATCATAAAGAATCTGTTACAGTTAGACTTGAGTAGAAGGTAATTAGTATTTCAGGGCTGCTGACAATGGAGTTTTCAATATTTTCTTCGGATCTTTTTACTCGTATTTCGAACAAGTAACTGAACAGTCCCATATAAACCAAAGCTCAATTATATATTATTGTTACGTTTTCCCTGCGTGTTTGACAATACTAGACTACACTGTACAATTAAACCTAACTTCGTTTCGTTGCTACACTGACAATACAACACAAACACTTCAAATGAAACTTCAAATATCCATCGTCGCGACGCGACGCGACGCGACGCGACATCTAGAACAATCGCACGATCTTGGACAAGTCACAATCGATTTACGTCGACCAGCGGCGGCTGACGTTATTATTTTCTCGTGGGATGATTTACAAACAACATTATATATGTTTCAGTCGATAGTTATTTTTAGAGATGAAAAGGATATCTGGCCGAAAACGGATTAAAAAAATGTAAATAACCTATTGCTTTATTTAGTTAGTATCAACCAAGAAATACAATTAGTAATCACACAATAATTCGTTGCTACACTGACAATACAACACAAACACTTCAACTGAAACTTCAAATACCTAACGTCTTATTAAATCACTTCATACCGAACTTTCAACTAGACTTCTTTGATCTGCGTCTTGTTAGTGTTTATATGTGGCAATGGAAGTCTCTCGAAGCCGACAGGCAAGTCGCTAGCGACTTGTGACTTGAAGCGACGCGACATCTAGAACAATCGCACGATCTTGGACAAGTCACAATCGATTTACGTCGACCAGCGGCGGCTGACGTTATTATTTTCTCGTGGGATGATTTACAAACAACATTATATATGTTTCAGTCGATAGTTATTTTTAGAGATGAAAAGGATATCTGGCCGAATAACGGATTCAAAAAATGTAGATAACCTATTGCTTTATTTAGTCAGTATCAACCAAGAAATCAATCAGTAATCACACAATAATTCGTTGCTACAATGACAATACAACACAAACACTTCAACTGAAACTTCAAATATCTATCGTCTTATTGAATCACGACGTACCGCACTTCCAAATAGACTTCTTCGATCTGCGTGTTGTTAGTGTTTATATATGGTAATGGAAGTCTCTCGAAGCTGATAGGGAAGTCGCTAGAAGTCTCTCTAAGCGATGCAACATTCAGAACAATCGCGAAGCGCAAGTCGAGTTGAGCGCTACCTTGGCCAAGTCACAATCGATTTACGACGACCAGTGGCGATCGGCGTTATTATTTTTTTAGGGGATGATTTACACACTTATATATCTTTCAGTTGATTTTAAGAGATGAAAAGGATATCTGACCCAATACCGGATTTGAAAAATATTTTTAGGTAATTAATGCTATATTTAGTTAGTATCAACCAAGAAATACAATCAATAATCACACAATATTTCTACCACAATACCACACAAACACTTCAACTGAAACTTCAAATGTCTATTGTCTTATTAAATCACTTCGTATAGCACTTTCAACTAGACTCTTCGATCTGCGTGTTGTTAGTGTTTATATATGGTAATGGAAGTCTCTCTAAGCCGCTATAAGTCTTATATATCTTTCAGTTGTTAGTTATTTTTAGAGATGAAAAGGATATCTGGGCGAATACCGGTTTTTAAAAATTTTTTTAGGTAATTATTTTCTTTATTCAGTTAGTATCACTTAAGAAATAATATCAGTAATTACACAATATCTCTACAACTTAGAAATTAGTATTCGTACTGCACAAGGACAAATTATGATCAATGGATTACAATTTTTCTGCATTAAGAGGTCTTGCTTGTCTTTGCAAATTAGGTCAGCTTCAGAGAAAAGTCTTTTGCTGTAGATACTGTTGCAATCTAGCTGCAATGTTGGCCGGTATCCAGGTAAAATTCTAGCCGTTTCATCTCTAGCTGTTTTCCATACGAAATCTGACTGATGCCTTGAGTTTATTAATATGAAAAAATTATTTAGATATGGTAATTTAAGAAACGGAACCCAAGACATAAAGAACCACAAATGGTTTCGGGATATCGATTGGCTGGCTATATATAACCGACAAGTTGATCCTCCGTTCAAGCCAGCCGTTAAGTCGCCAGGAGATACGAGTAATTTCGATGTTTTCGATGAAGAAAAACTTAGAATAAGTGAACACGACTTGTACAAAGATGATTTTGCGAAGTTTTAGTTGTTTAAAAAATTTGATAACCTAACAAAAATATGTTTAGTTGTGTTTCATGCACAGTTTGACCTTTATTTCCATCAACATTTCATTATGTTTTTTTCTTTGAATATTATATGATGAAAGTATCGATATAAATAAACTGACGTTGACTAATACTGATAGTTGTCAAATTTTATTTTGCTGGCGTTATGTTTATGGTGTTATTGTTTCTCAAGAATATTAATCATTGTTCATTTGAATGTTTCTCAGTTTTTTGCAAACATGAGAGGTTGAAAATAATAAGTTGTGTAGTTCAAATTCAAAAGGGAATATTTTTAGGAGAGATTAGTTTTTGAAAAAAAAAGTTTTCTGGCCTTTTATTTCTCCCTCTTTATACAAAAAATGTGTAAAACTTCCGAAGAAAGGAATTAAGTTCAAAATAAACCCTTTACAACAATGGGTAGATCATACATAGACATTTCTTTCAGATACAAACTGTAAAAAAGCTCTTTCCAAACAACTACTTTCATATGAACATTGAATTACAAGAAAATCATTTTTTCTCAAACAGTTTGTACTCCCAAAACATTAGTTATGGAATTGAAACATATATCATTCACAAAAACGCCACACAACGTAATATATGAAAGAGCTTTGATATAAAATATCACGTCATACCATCTTCAAGGTGTACTTCTCATAGTTTCTGGTTGAAAACACTCGCCTTAAACTCGATATTTTAGAAGTACACCTGAAGGATCATAGATTTTCATGAAAGTTGTGTAGTTTCCTTGTGAATATCTGTTTCAATTTTATAATGAATGTTTTGGAGTACAAACTGAATGAGAAACAGTAATTTTCATGTAATTGCTTGCTTCGAAAAGACTTTTCATTTGCGTAATTTAATGTTCATGAGAAAGTCGTCTTTGGAAAGGGCTTTTTCAAACTGAAACTTCTCTGATCTACACATCTTAGTAAAGAGCTTATTTTGTACTATGTACATTGTAGCATGTGTTCTTTGAAATAAATGAGTATTAATATCTCGTTCAGTCTGACTGATGTACTTTTTGTTACAGTCCTTACAGCTCACTTTATATATCCCCGACTTTTGATTTTCTAATAGCTTAACTTTAGGATTACCTAACATTCAACTAATTGAGGTTGTTTTATGTTAATTTCATCAGTGATTTAACATAAAATTAGTATAATCAGCACAGGAAAAAAGTTACCTATTTTTTTGACAGATTTTAGAGCAATCAGATAAATGAAATAGGTTACGAAATTGAACTTTGAGATACCCCAATATCAAAGGTTGTCAGATATGGCTGTCATAATTAAAAGCTTAAAAGAAAATCTATAAACAACCCTCAAGCTATTAGTATTTCATCAATGTCATAAGGCAGATTCTGTACTTTTATTTTTTGTGAATCCACATTGATAATACATTTATTAATCCCAAGGAACATCACAAGTTCATAGTAGGGACAATGTAACACACTGTATATTGAAGAAAAAAAAAATGAAAAAACATACTGAGAATAATACAACAAATAAAAATATTTAAAACTACAAAATTGTCAATCTATTTCAAAATTTATTATTTTAGTTGTTGTTTGAATTCCATGTAATTCATTTTTTTATTTTGGCAACAGACAATGTATATTATTTCAGCCAACAACACTTTCACAAAATTTTTATTGGGAGAATTTTATTCAAATAAACATATTTTGTAGAAATCTTGTAATAAAATGTCACTTTGACATTTTCTTTATTTTCCTGATATAGCTCAATAGATGTTAGTGTGGAACCAATAACAGAGTTAGAAATATAAGAAGCTGGAAGAAAATTAAAAAATAAGATGACCTCAGGTCCAGACAAAATTCTATCATTTCTATTGAAACGACTGTCTGAGAGTACTAGTTTATCCCCTACAAATTCTCTTTAATCTTATCTTGAGAACGTCAGTTTGTCCTGAACTTTGGAAAACTGCCAAGGTTTATCCAATACATAAAGCTCAAGATCGAAATGAAATCAATAACTATAGACCTATTTCAATCCTAAACAACTTTGCCAAGCTTCTAGAAGCAATTCTGTATAGTCGTATCTATCAATCCTCTCGACATATATCTGATTACCAACATGGTTTTGTGAACTCTAGATCCACCATCAGTAATTTAGCTGTTTTTGATCAATATTTATGTGAATCGTTAGACCGTAGAGGGCAAGTAGATGTGGTGTACACGGACTTCTCAAAAGCATTCAATAGGGTCAGCCATAAGTTACTAATTTGTAAACTTTCTTGCATAAGTTTCAATGAAATTTATTGTCAACTTTTGGAATCATACCTTGGCGGACGTAATCAATACGTATATTATCGCGGCTTTTCTTCAGATGTGTATCTTTAGCCACCAGCGGAGTTCCGTAAGGATCCAATATTGGTCCCTTATTGTTTTTACTATTTATAAATGATCTGTGCAACTCAATAACTTGCAATAAATTAATGTTTGCTGATGATTTGAAACTGTATACATCTATAAATGAACAATTTAGATGATTGTAACAATATGCAAAAGGAGATTGATCTTTTACAAAATTGGTGTCTCAAGAATCGCCTCCATTTGAATATATCTAAATGTAAAATTGTTACATTCAGTAGAAAACTTAATACACTAGACTGGAAAGAGCTGAGAATCTAGGAATCTATTTTGATAATCAACCAACTTTCAATTACCATATTATAAATTCAGGTTACCGCGCATACGGTTGTATAATAAGGAACTGCAAAAATTTTCATAATATGCTAACCTTGACCTCTCTGTCTGGTGAGGCCAAAACAAGAATATGGGTCCATTATATGGAATCCCATATACCATCAATACACATCAGCAATTGACAGAGTCCAAAAGAGGTTTTTAAAATTTCTCATTTTTAGAATGACCGGAACTTATCCTCCAAGAAACTGTGATTACCCTGATCTGCTATACAGATTTGACTTTGTAGCCTTGGAAAAAAAGAAAAAATACGACATCTGTTTTATTTCTATATAAGCTATTGAATGGCAAATTGGATTGTCCTGTACTATTATCAGAAATTGATATCTTTGTTCCAAGAATATCTTCTAGGCACATCAATACTTTTTTATGCAAAAGGACACAAACTAACTTAATGTTGAAATCACCAATCAATCTGATGTGTCGTAATGTGAACAAGCTCTCTACTAACATCGATATTTTTTGCTGCAGTATTTGTGAAATTAAACACAAATCTCGTGCGTACCTATAAGTCATTTATGTTTTTTACATCAAATAGTATTTATCTTGTATCAAATAGTATTAATCCTTCAAGTATGTTAGTTTTGCTCTGTAAATGGGAAACTGTTGGGCAATAAATGCTATTATTATTATCATTATCTTGTGGTGAGATCCCTACGAATTCAATTTGGTGCTCATTGTTTTTATTATACTTTCCTCCAATCGTATAAAACTGGAAGTTCATATTTGCTTCTCAATTTAAAGGGTAAATTTATAAAAATAATGTATTGTCCAGAAGCGACATTTTTATTTCTTACGAAAATCATGAAATTCAAAATACATAAAAATTACAAAGCAAAAGTACACTGAACTAAATATCATCGAATACCTCATTTGTTCATGCCCAGGCTTCACTGCGGAGCTGGTTGTGGAGGGTAGTTGTATGCATATTGTCCTTGAGGTGGAGGTGGACCCGGAGGGCCTTGGTTCGGAGGTGGTCTATATTGATACGCTTGACCTTGTTGTGGATACTGTGGCTGAGGGGGATAAGAATTAGGCTGTGGGGGGTATACGTAGCCACCCGGAGGTCCCCCTGGACCTGGCGGATACCCTTGATTCGGAGGGGAGTTGTAACTTGCATTTGGATTCGATGGCTGGGAGTTTGGAGGATAAGGGGGTTGATAAGCCTGCGAAGTCACTGGAGCGGGCGCATTAGGTGCAGATGTTACAGCAGGACTGAAGCTATTAGTTGGAGTGTTTGAGAATGGTGGAGGTTGAGGGTTGTTGGTCGAATAATTCTGAGGAGCCCCACTGGATTGGTTTGGATAGGACGGCTGAGCAGGCTGGGATTGCTGTGGTGGATAATTTTGCTGGGAAGGAGGATAGTTTTGAGGAGGGGCACTGTTGGCATAAGGAGCGCCGTTTGGAGGGTATTGGGTTGGTGGATTTTGAGAGGAGCCTCCTGGGGGTTGGTAAGGTCCTGGGGCTGTGTTGGGCTGAGTGGGAGTCCCATTGGAAGATGACGTAACATAACCTGAAACAATTGAATAAAAATTATACAGGGTGTTCCATCTCAGACAAGCCAACCCCGTATATTTCTTATTCCATAGCGAGTGGAAAATTTTTCCGAAACACGTCGAATGATTTTTTGTTTGGGGGACATCTTTTGGCGTATAAATAGGCTTGAACGAGCAACCCCCTAATAGGGCGTATGAAAAACGTAAATTTGATGAACCGTTTCCGCCAAAAATCTATTTTACAGCTCGAATGAGCTGGTAATTTAACTGGCGAACGTTATCTTGAAATGCTGGAAAATGCGATTGATTCGTTAATAACTGAACAATTAGAAAACGATCCTCTACTACTTGAACAACAATTGCATTTCCAACAGGACGGAGCTCCTCCGCACTACGCCGCACCAGTTCGCCAATACCTCAATTTGCAATACCCCGGTCGTTGGATTGGAAGAAGAGGTCCTATGGAGTGGCCTGCCCGACCTCCCGACCTGAACCCTCTGTACTCCTTCTTGTAGGGACATCTCAAGTCCAAGATTTTTGTGACACCCTGAAAATTTGGACGAACTAGGCCAAAGAATTGTGAATGAGTGTCGTCAAATAACTCCAATTATGCTGAACCATGTCAGAGACGGTTTTCAGTCAAGATTGTATTATTGTATGGAAGTCAATGGAGGACAATTTGAACATTTGATTTAAACAATTCAATTTTTTCAAGAATGTGATTTTTTGAAGATTGTTCAAGTTTGTAAAAAGGGCTTGATAAAAATGGGCTTGTACATGTAAAAATAACCAAGTTATTCAAGGTGGCTCATTCGAGCTGCAAAATTGATTTTTGGCGAAAACGGTTAATCAAATTTACGTTTTTCATACGCCGTTGTAAAGAGGCTTCCATGACCTTTCAAATAAAGTATCACTCAACCCCTCTCCCCTATTCAAGTTTGAGGGGTTGGAGAGCCCCCTATTAGGGGGTTGCTCGTTCAAGCCTAAAATCTATTTCAAAAGATGTCCTCCAAACAAAATCATTCGACGTGTTTTGGGAAATTTTTCCACTCACGGGATAAGAAATATACGGGGTGGCTCGTCTGAAATGAAATACCCTGTATAAAATCTTAATTGAAATAGAAAAACTGTTGGTTTTGAGGAAAAACATCTACTCATATAAGTTAATACCTACAGTGATGTATAGATATATAAGGACTGACCTTATCAATTGAACATTTTATTAAAACAACAATAAAAATAAAATAAAAACAACAATAAAAATTAATTGGCGCTCCGGGACGATTTCATTGATTCCAGTGGCGCTGTTGCTTTTTCAGCTGCAGGAAAACCCGGAAAAACCTGCAGCACCACATCATCTGAAGATCTTGATCTAACAATATCCTCTCTCTCATAAAACAAAATGTAGAGTGTCTCCAGAGGCTCCAATAGATTCAATGCATCGCCAGAACAGTTCGTGACACGACTATCGTCAAACTTAAACCAGTCCGTTTCTTCTTTGACCAAGGCGTAATAATGACCAAATTCAACGCCAGAACCACAGTGAACAATAACCATCAATTATTTCAGTTCATTGTATTCGTTTGAAAATGTCCTCATAGGACGAAACTGCAGTAACGTTAGTTTATTTATTTATTCATTAATGGGTAACAACCAATTAAGTTTAGGAGATTTCACAAAAAATTATATGGATACAACAAATAATTACATATAACTTACTTGCTAAAAGTAAAACTAATTTATTAATAAAAAATAACAGTGAGAAAATTAATTTACTGAATTAAAATATTAATTAAATAAATGAATGATTAAGATATGAAAAATTCACTAATGGAGGATGTTTATGTTTATATTTATTACCATTTATAATTTATTTCTGAGTGAGCGTAATGCAAACTTAAATTTTGTTTCGTTCAATGAAAAGAAGTCCAGATCGACTTTATTACCACCAATAGCAACTCTAGACAGGGGAGAATGTTTACTGTAATTACAACGATGAACATCTATTGCAAATGTTTCTGTATTCCTTGTACTTCTAGAAGTTATAAATACAAGTGGTATAAAAACATAGGAAGTTTTATTTCTCAATTTTTATGTTATTTTTTCTTTATTCAGTTAGTGTTCTCACCTGATTCCTCATCATTCGAATTCATTCGCTGTCTCTTTTCCGTTTTCTCTACTAAATTTAATGGACCTTCATCTGGCTGACTGCCGCCTTCTATTTGAGAATCTTCCAACTGAGCGGGTATTTCGTACGGGGTGCTGGGAATGTCAGCTATCATGAGAAGCCCCTCTGGCTGACTGCCGCCTTCTATTTGAGAAATTTCTGTTCTGTTTCTCTCATATATAACAATTTTTGGTCCTTCAAAGTGAACAGGTATATTGCTCGGAGAGCTGGAAATTTCATCTATCATGAGAAGCTCCTCTGACTGACTGTCACCGTCTACCGTTCTGATTTTCTTATTTACAATCATTTTTGGTTTTTCTAACTGAGCGGATACTCTGTTTGGGGAGCCGGGAATATCAGCTCTCATGAGATTATCATCCCCTATGTCTTGCAGTACCCGCCCTGTGTTTGATGTTTCTGCAGACGGATTCTCATAGCATCTTGAATAGCTCTCGCTGGGCCCTTCTTTGTAATTAAATTTCATAACCTGCATGCATTTGTCACAGAAATATAAAAGTTGCCTTGTTTTCAATGCCATACACTTAATTTCTGTGACTGTCATTCGTGAACAATTTCTGCACAGCAATACTCTGCAAGAATCACAACTACACCCAAAAGTATAACTATCTTTCTTATCAAGTTTGTTGGAACATATTATTCCACATTTGTGACATATATTCGCCATTTTATAAACTGAATGTTTATTATGAATATAAATATCTACATCTCAGAATAAGTTTATAACAACAACTGTTTTCAAGCAGGTTAAAAAACAGAGATAACACAAAAAAGTAGAGTAGTTTTTTGTTCTACCTTTTTGTCAATTCTACAGATCAATTTATACTTTTTAAAACTCATTCTTAAATGAACCACAAAATGAACCGATTTTTTCAACAGATGAATAAGATAACATAAATCACTTTCAGATGTTGAAGCAGAATCACAAAAAATGATTCTCATACAGTCCAATGTGAAGAAAATACTATGGAGAACATGAATAGACACTAAATGGAAAATTTTATTTATATACAAAGTGTTTTCTCTGCGAGGTACTATTACTTTTGAAATACAAATAAAATGTTGAATAGGAAAGATAGATAGATAGATTATCTTTATTAGTTCTTTGGTACAAAGACCCTTGCGGGTGTAGAACTTGTTAATGTAAAAAGGAGTATGATAAAAATTACAGAAAAAATAAAAAATAAACATAAAAAAATATATAACATGAATATATATATATATATATATATATATATATATATATATATATATATAATAAAATCCAATGCAGTTGGTGCTGATAATATCAGCATCAAAATGTTATTGCTTTGTTGTCCTTGTATCATTCCTCATGTCACACATATATTCAATATATGCATCCAACAATCAGTATATCCCTCATTATGGAAAAAATCTCAAATTATCCCGTTACCAAAAACCGCAAATCCCCAGAGTATCAATGACCTTCGCCCAATTAGCATCCTCTGTGCAATCTCAAAAACGCTGGAAAAAATCATGAACTCTCAAATGCGCGATTATCTTGATACATTTAATATACTGCCTCCTACTCAGTCAGGTTTTCGAGCTGAACATAGCTGTAAACTGCACTGTTGAAAGTTATGGACGATATTCATGCTTCGGTTGATAGTAATAATTTGTGTTTACTTGTTTTGTTAGACTATTCAAAAGCTTTCGACACGATTAGCCATCAGCTTTTATTAGTTTTGTTGAAATATCTCAGATTTTCACCCAACTCAGTTGAACTCATGAAAAACTATCTAAGTGATCGTTCTCAGTGTGTTATATTGAACAAAATCAAATCAGATTTTCTTGCTACTCGGAATGGTGTTCCGCAGGGGTCCATCCTAGGGCCACTTTTGTTTGTAATATATACCTCCCAATTCCCTCATTGCCTTCGTTACACAAACATACATAGTTACGCTGATGATACGCAGATATACATGCATTTCGAGGAATCTTCTGTAGATGATAGTTGCCGAAAAATCAATATAGATTTGAAAAGTCTGACTGAACTTTCGGAAAAATACTGTCTTTCTGTGAATGTCAACAAATCGTTTGTCATGCTTTTTGGGAGGTCAGCAACTAGAAAAAAGTGCTTGAATAATATAAGCATCACTGTCGATAACGTGTCGTTACCAATAAAAGGCGAAGATGACAATATAAAAAACCTTGGTTTGCTGATAAATCCGTCGCTAAGATTTTCATCGCATGTTTCACTGATTTTGAAAAGAGGGTATTGTAACCTCAAAACAATCTATCGTAACCGTGAAATACTGAATCGCCAATCTAAACAAATTCTTTGCGATGCACTTGTTTTATCCCATGCGAACTATGCTGATGTGGTGTATGGTCCTTATCTGTTACAAACCGATAAGAGAAGACTGCAAGTATTACAGAATTCATGCGTCAGGTTGATCACTGGTTCGCGAAGACGGGATCATGTGACACATCACTTACCAAAATTGGGTTGGTTGAATATGGAAAATCGGCGTATCTTACATGCATGTACATTATTTCACAAAATAATAAATCACATGAAGCCTGCTTATCTTTACAACAAACTCAGGTTTCGGACCGACGTTCATAATCTTAATTTGAGATTCAAGAACTTGCTCACGCCCCCTCACCACAAAACTTCCCATTATCGTGGATCGTTTTCTTATTACATAACCTGGCTCTTCAACAAAGTACCTAACGAACTAAAGAATTCAAATTGTATTATATTCAAGAAAAAAATTAAACATCTTTTGCTTATGAATGAAATTCCTAGCATGCTGAATTTCAAGTGCTAGTATATACTTTCTTTTTTTTTCTTTTAAATTATAGTATTATACATATGTTCAATGTGTCTTGCATACCGTTTTATGAAGTATATTTTCAATCGTGTTGTCTGGTGTTATGTTTGCTTGTGTGCACTTGTGTTTATGTTTACATAGGTGCACACGTTTTTTGATTGGATGGAAGAGCAAGGTCTGCTCATGTTGCGATTTCTCCGTAGCATGGTCAGAAATTGAATCCTGCCATTTGATAGGAGGTTATATTTTTGTTTATATATATATATATTTTTTTTCTTTGTATTTGTTCCTGTCAATAAAAGCAATTATTATTATTATTATTATTATTATTATTATTATTATTATATATATATATATATATATATATATATATATATATATATATATATATATATATATATAAACGCCTTACATACTACAAGACATTTCAGTCAAACATATAGTACAATAATAACATTGTAAAAGTATACAAACAGTCAGACGAAGAATATAAACAGGTAGACAATTCAAAGTCTATCAGCGAAATATTCTTATACCGAATAATAAGCCTTTGATAAAAGCATGATTTTTAGTTCCTTTTTCATTTTTCTAACAGGCAAGTTTTTGATGGAATCAGGTATTTTGTTATAAATATTATTCACAGAAAAAGGAACATTTTTCTGTACAAAAGAAAAACGTGTCATTGAGTTGAGAAGACTGTTTTTATTGCGGGTATTATGAGAGTGATTCCTATCAAAAATTTCAAATAATGACATGTTTTCTTTAACAAAAATAACACATTCATACACATACATACTTGTAAGAGTAAGAATTCTCTTTTCAGTTAATATTTCCCTGCAATTCTCTGTTCCAAGTAGATTGAAAATTTTTCTTAAACATTGTTTTTGTAGAATGAATATTCGCTGAGTGTCTACAGACATTCCCCAAAGGATGATACCATATCTAATGCGACTTTCAACGTATCCATAGTATGCCAGTAGTGCTGCATTTTGAGAAATATTTTGTGATATGACTTTCAAAGCAAAACAGTATCTCGATAAAGTTGTTGCAATATTATTTATATGACTCTTCCAGTTCAATTTTGAGTCAGTTGTTAAGCCCAGATGAGACAATTGAGAAGATTCCAATGTTGTTAATCCATTACTGAGATTACAAACACTACTAGTACCATTTCGTGTAAACGTTATGGCATGCGTGGCATACCATAATCTGAAATTGGTATTCAATTTCAGATTATGGGCTGAAAAGTAGTCTTCTAGCAGGTTCAAGGAGGAAACGATATTGGTTTTTTCAGAAGAAGCATCATCTGAACTAAAAATCACAGAGCAATCATCAGCATATTGCGCCATAAATTCATTCACAGCGTCTGATACGTTATTAGTATATAATATATAGAGTAAAGGACCCAAGATTGACCCTTGGAGTACCCCTCTGATTATTTTCTCTTTAATTGATGTTATTAGTTCGCCGTTTATTTGATCCCTTTGAATCACGCACTGCCTTCTATTTTCCAGATATGATTTTATTAATTTGAGAGGCGAACCTCGTATACCATAATTTGACTACTTAACTCAATAAGAACTAATTGTACGAATAATGATAAATACAAATTGAGATTTCTTATGTTTTTAGCACTTTTATTTGTAACTAACGTTAGTGCAGTTTCGTCCTATATGGACATTCAAACGAATACAATAAACTGAAATACTTAACAATTTACACTCTTATATACCTATACTACCACAGCAGGTAATGACACATGACACTATGTATACCTACTTCTTTTTCATATATTCTTATTACCATGGTGATATATAAAAAAAAAACAAGTATTGTAAAATTTGAATTGAAGGGGTTATATTTTTAGGAGTGATTAATTTTTTTGGGAAAAAATATTGTAAAATTGTTAACAAGTAAAGTTATTAGTTAGGAATTCATCCTCTAGTTTCTTTATAAGTTCATTACAATATGGCGCAGTCGGAAAACGAAATACTTCAGATCAATTATAATGAAAGCAGTGGAGATAAGGGAGACATGGAAGCCAAAATAGTTATTGGAAAAGAAGAACTCGACCATATGATGTCAAAATGGCTGTCATTGGTGACAGACAATTCCAAAATTATTGAAATCAACCCATTCAACATTAAAGATGATAACCCCAGATGATAAAACAATATGAATTCATGGCCGTGCCAACAAATAGACTACAGACGATCAGAAAATACATCATTTGAGATTCAACTTATCCGGTATTTCTCTTCGTTGGTATGAACAAAAATTCAATGAATCCCGATCATTTTCTTGGGAGGAATGGAAAAATTCTTTCATGGTGACGTTTGATGAAGATAACATAACGAAATGGGATAAAGCTCTGAATTATAAACTCCTTCAAGAAACAATTCTTGAATATTTTTATGAAAAACAACGGTTGTTATACTCAGCAGACAATTCTCTCTCCGAAAATTCAGTTATTTCTCTATTGATATTAGGGCTTCCCTACTACATAAGGAAACAAATATGCCATAAAGACATAAAATCAATAAAAATAGAAAATTAAAACCACCTGAAATGAAAGAAGGAGACAGCATTCTAGTAAGGTGCCAGAAAATTGGAAAAGAGTATATAATGAAAGGTTCTTTCAAGATAACAAGAGTCCATTTCATCGATGGGATAGTAGCATTCGTAAATTTCGACAATGATGGACGACAAGAGTCAGCTCATATTTCTAATATAAGGAAGTTTCATCACAAGAGTGATGACTTTGAAGAGGGGAAGCTTTGTAGTATATGAACACTATGTATACCTACTTCTTTTTATATATTCTCATTACCATGGTGATATAAAAAAACAAGTATTGTAAAATTGTTAACAAGTAAAGTTATTAGTTAGGAATT
The DNA here is from genome assembly GCF_025532065.1 of Leptinotarsa decemlineata. NCBI lineage: Eukaryota > Metazoa > Arthropoda > Insecta > Coleoptera > Chrysomelidae > Leptinotarsa > Leptinotarsa decemlineata. The sequence continues at coordinate 9,391,159 of NW_027412537.1, read as the reverse complement.
CATCCTCTAGTTTCTTCATAAGTTCATTACAAGTTTATTACCTGAATTTTGTTTACTGGTGACATTGTGGGTACGCTAATCTGAAAACTGGCAAGTAAACAAGATCAATTCGGTCATTTAGTTACATCCGCAATGCTTATGTTTATGAATTTCCAAGGATTCCAAATAATTCCTTCATAGTGCAAAATTTCCGTATCATTTAGATTCGGGAAATTCGTTAGTTCATTTCTTTAAATTCGTTTACTGCCTGTCTTCAAGCATAGCCCACTGACTAATAAAGTTTTTTTCCTTATTCAGAGGAATCGGGCAAATTTCGGATATGCAGTTGGTAAGTACTTCGTCCACTAGATGGAGTGACATTTTTGATGTTCGCTCCAACTTAAGACGAGGAATTAAATACTCTGAGAGAATTTCTATTTTCAATTATGGAATATCATTGACTTTAGGTCGATGATGGTCTTCTTGCACTAACGAGTGGCTAAGGAGCCCGAAACCAGTGTGCAAGTGTGCCCATTCCAAAATTGAAGGTCGACTCTTTCAGTTGTATTGCCAATTGCATATGCAGGAAATTTTCTGTGAAGATTCCCGCACCGACGCCTGTCAGATATTATCCAACGCCGTTCGTGGTATTAGCCAGTGGAGTAGTTGTTTTCTGATAGGCATCAATCCATTCAACCTACTGTGTAGGTATATCCGAGACGGGCTTGAACATTTAAAGTTCATTTGTTTACTGCCTGTCGTCAAGCATAGCCCACTGACTAATAAGGAAATTTTATTTTTGAAAAATTTAGTGACAAAATGGTCTATTTCTCATACCTGGTTGTTGGTAAGCATTATGACCACCACTGGCTGCTGGTGGTTGTCCGTAAGTCCCTTGAGGTGCATTAGATGCATATGGTGGTTGACTTGGGGGAGGGTACTGACCCCCTTGAGGATATCCAGGTGCTTGAGGCTGATAGTGACCAGGGTACTGTCCTTGGGAGTAACCTCTCTGAGGATACTGATGAGGACCAGGAAGGCCAGGTCTCTGCGGAACTTGCTGCTGTCTGAAAATCAGTTATTGGTCAAATCAACAAAAGATTTTACTTGAAAGTCCTCATAAACAGCTCCGATTTCTGTTAATATAATAACGAGGTTGTACCTTTTAAAGTGTGATTCATAGCATGGAATATCTATGTGTGATTATTATATTTGAAGTAACAATGGAACTGAAGCATGAGAGAAATCTTAGATATATAAGTTATACTCCGATTAATACATTTTTGGACGAATACATGCCTCTAAATACATCTTGAGAGAAATTGTCAGGAATTGTCAAATGAAAAATAGGTCTACAAGTCAAGCAGAAAGTGATTCACATTATTTAACTGCAAAATTAGATAATGATTTCCATATTGTAACAGAGGATAATTGTGTTATTGTTGGTTTTAATATTCGATAATGAAGATATGTTGTTTCAAACCACTCAAAAATAATGACTCTCAACAAGTTTATTTGACTAAAACCATGTTGATGAAATATTCCTACATTACAATGAACCTTCTCTTCTTCATTCATGCATTATCTGAATGCCCTTGACGATGAGAGGAAAAAATAGTTCAATTAAAATTTGTAATAACTTTTCAAAAAGTTATGTGCATCAGCTGAAACTTTCATGGTTGCAGAACCAAATGAAGAACTACACAGCAAAATAACCAGAAGAATAGGGTTAACAAAAAGATAACTATTTGAAATCAATCAAAATGACTCAACTTACAGCCCTGTTTTCTAGAAGTAAGCTATTGTACAGAGTAAAAGCTATAGCCTAACAATTTTTTGACACCATGTTTGAATAATCTTAGACATGAAATTATTTCAAGATCGTTGGGAAGATTACTAAACATGAGAAATCCCATGCTGTTTCTGAGGACTTCCGAAGAATGATCGTTTTACATTATCTTTGATGCCAATATATGATTAGTCACATAAAAGCAGTTTCTACCTGTATGGTCCTCCAGGACCTGGAGGTTGTTGCTGATGATTGAAATTATTCATATTATGCTGTTGGTCTGTTGTTGGTGGTGTGTGATTAGGCTGGGGAGGTCCACCCCCTGGACCTGGAGGTTGAATCATCTTAAAAAAAAATTTTTTGAATTAGGGGTAATCCGATTAATACTGTAAAATAAATGAATGGCATGATATTCAAAAAAGTTACAAAATATTCAGAGTGACCACAAGATCATTGTCATAGCACCATTCAATTGTTTCTGAGATTAAAAAAATTGATATTTGGAGTAAAGTTGAAGTTAATTGAGGCTGACATTTTCAATAATGAAAAAGTTTAATATTTCTTAGGTTTGAGAAATGGACAAAAGTGAAGAATTTCAGAACCTTATATATTTTTCTAGATCATGCGCTAAAACAAAAACTTCAATAATTTAAACTTTTCACGGATGCACATATATTTCAGTAATATTTACTTCGGGTTATTTCAAAATATTTTTCTATTCTCCAAGTTGATAGCTGCGGATAAATTAATTTTAGAAAAATGGCTCTTACGCAGCCATTTTTAATAGAAATGATCCCTTGTATTATATCATTGAGAAGCGAATTTACTTTCCTAAAGATTGACTGAATACTCAGTATTTTTTCCATGTCCAAGTATTGATAATTTTCTCCATTTCCCATCTCAAGAATCTTTCTTGAACATGATAAATTACAAGAGTATGGTTATTATCAGTACAGCTATATTCAAGAACTCATTAATCATAGTTTTCTTTCAAAACACTTTTTATTGCCTTTTTGTAAAATTTAACTAGGTTTTAGTTCCTTCCATTGGTTTGGGATCAAGTTGTAATATTCAATAGTCATATATCTAAAAGAGCCAAGATTCTTGGCGAAAGTACAGTGCTGTAACAGATTTATATCTGAGATCTATAATATATTATATTCAATAGATATACTAGTGGCACCTTTAAAAACAAACCAACTAATGAGCATTCATTCATACTTACAGGTAAGAGAGAGTTTACATTTTGTGCAGAGTCAGCTACTGTAGCCAGAAAAACCAAATTTCTGTGAAGGGTTGTCTGTAGCTGCATAACTTCTTGGGATTTACCTTTGCTTTGATAGTCCTGTATAGTTTGAATAAGACTCCCGTTTTCGTCCAATAGCCTCTGAATTTGTTTAGGATCTGGAGGTGGCCTAGGGCCACGTTGAGGAGCAAATGCAGCAGACATTGTACTTCCTAGTATGCACTACTAAACCACCAGAGTGAAACACTCTAATGTTATTTCATCACAGCTAACGATACAGTGACTGCAAACTATGAATGAAAATGCACAAATTTTTTCATCAGGTGATTGGATAATCAATTTTCACCAAGGAAAAAATGGAAAATACAAGCAAGCAGCTTCAACAACTCTAGAAGAAAAAATGCACTATCGTACAAAAAATTGACTTATTCTATTAGTTGAAAACCAGTTTCTCAATATAACTACTAAGAGTAGCTTTTCAAGTTTTCAATAAATTCAACTATAATTCAGCCAGCCATACGCCGATCCATCAAATTGTCACTTGTCAGTGTCATGTACCATTTGTCATTAATGTCACAGAATAAACAATTCTTGGTAAATGTCAAGTATCAAGTATTTTTATCCCCATCAATAAAATAAGTTTCAATCTCAAAATCCATCTCTATATAAATATATTAATATCGAAATAGTTGACCTCAAATTGATAAGAAATAATAAAAGAGTGATTAGTTTATAGAACAATTATTCAGGACGATATTTTTCATATGAAGCATTGGTACAATTTTGGAACGCTACACCCTCCGATTTTAAGAAACGAGAGGCGTTTTGCTACACGGTAACTTCATCAACTAATGCGCGTCTCAAATAAAATTTATTGTGAAAAATCTGTTATTATCATCATTGATAGTGTTATTTATTTTCATTAAGTAAAGGGTCAGTGTATTCATAATTTAAAATTTATTTTCAAAATTGGAGGGTGCAACCTATCCAAAATTTCACTTCAAAAACTATCAACCTACATCATTCTTAATGAAGAAATAATAGTAAAGAGATTCAATATTCAGTATCCCATTCATACAGCTGCCGAGTAAACCTTAAAAGCCACTGTTTGACAATGTCAAGTTGGCACTTTAATTTTTGATGTTGTTTACATTTGGGGATAATTTAATGATATTATATGAAACAATTTTTCATATTGTCTTCCATAAATTGAAGTTCTGAACAAAATACGCGCGACAAATTTTTATTCTGACACCATCTATCAACATGTGTATAAAGTTGGGACAATCGCATTTCTCGCCTCGAGGTAAAACCATAGATAAAATACTATATATACATACTGATAAAGCACCTGCACATTGTCTATTATAGACAATGACCTGCGTTTCGATCTTTTCTTAGCCATATGTTGACTATCGAAAACGTCATTGGGAGCGCTTTGTCAAGGCCAACTGGCGTTACTGCAACACTGACTGTGCACACTGTGTCGTCTATTGATGACTGTATAGGACAGAAATTCATCATATATTGTGTATATATGCAAGAATTCAAGGTGTAATAAGGTGGTGACTCTGAGCAATAAATTTCATTACATTTATTGCTCTGAGGCTAGGGCCAAAAACTAAGTAATAATAATTAGAAGAAGATTTGTAATTATTTTAACCTCTCAGAACCATTAAAGTAATTAATAAACGTGAAATTATTCTTATTTTAGGTCTATGAAATAATTTGAATGTTGTCAATAAGTGGTTACTTTGTAAATAAGTAAATTTGAAAATGAAAATTCGAAGATATAAAAAAGTCAATAAAAACCTTGGATTTTTCACAAACACATATGGATTCAGACAACCTTATCAAGTTTTGGTAGATGGAACATTTTGTTTTGCTGCATTGAAGGTGAGCATGTAACCAAGTATCATTGTTATATTTTTCAAATAATTTCCATACCACAAAAAATATTCTGACAACTAAACATGAATTCATGATTTTCAATGACAGTATAAATGCACTGATAATATTTCAGTAGTAACAAATGTTTTTAGCGGATTAACAGATCAGCACAGTTTTTATTGATAAAAAACTTGTGTCACAAACCTAACTGATCTTCCTAAAAATTTGTAAAACTCTGTTCAACAGTAATTTAGAATCATTTACTCCTTCTTATCTAATTAAGTCATGTCTCTAATTGAAAGAGAAACAAAATGTTGTATGTGATATCTTGAACAGATTTCCTATTTCTACAATTTCCAATGTAAATCATCATTTACGAGCTTTTACAGCCAAAAGTGAGTGTCTCTGAATAAAAATATATGTAAGAATAGACAAACAGATAACTTATTGTTAGTTCTTCATTATTTTGAACTCTACTTTTCATGAACTGAAGTCTTGATAGACTTAATGCATTACATTTCAGAATAAAATAAATATAGCCGACAATATCCCAAGGTATCTGCAGGCAGAAATAAAGCTGATCACTACACAATGTGCCATCATAGAAATGGAAAACTTGGGACCAAAATTGAATGGAGCTCTTCTAATTTTGAAAAACTATTCTTTACATAAATGTGGTCATGAAGGCAAGCCTATATTAGGATCCAAATGTTTTCTCTCTATGCTAGGAAAAACAAACATAGAACATTATATAGTGGCCACACAAGATCGGGATCTGCAGAGCATTGTTAGGAATATACCAGGTGTACCGCTGTTATATCTTCATTTGAAAACACCTGTTCTAGAACAACCTTCCGAAGCGTCTGTTAAATTTGCACAAGAAAAAATGCTAGGCTTGAGGGAGCATGAAAAGCTTTATTTTGAAAAACTGAAAGAGAAAAGTGGAATAGTAGATGAAGAGAGACCTAAGAAAAAGAAGAAAAAAGGTCCTAATCCACTGTCCTGTAAAAAGAAGAAGAAACCAACTATGAATACAACTTCTATAAAGGAAGGAGAACAAACTGTGACACAAAAAAAGAAACGTAAACGAATTAAAATTCCTAAACATGTGATTGATGAACTGAAGAATAAAAGCAGTTAAAGTTTCCTGGATTTTTATTTCAATTATTTATATAATCTTTAACACTTTGAAATACCCACAATCTACTATACATATTTCGTTTACAATAGTCTTCTATTTACTACTGCAATAGACCCGTTAATAAATATATTAAATCTACATTTCATAGTAACACACAGTTTATGTTCAGTTATATGTTTATCCTAATTTTCAATATACAGTAACATCACATTTAAAAATGTAAGAAAACTAGTAGTTCTTGGATGAAAAGCGAAACCAAAAATCGACTTGTCTACTAATGGCACATGAAAAAATTAGGAGATATGTGGAATTACTTAATAGCTGTCTTCGTTGGTAGACTAGAAAATGATTTGTATGAATGAACAAGAAACAATTTGTTGTGCAAAATAATTTCCATCAAGCGGACATTTAGTCCATTGTTTATTCATTTTAGTTTTAGATTATAAGCTGCACTTCCCTTTTTTTAATTCGTATTTGTATTGACAAAGTACACAATTTTATTGTCTGACTGGAAATATGTCATTGTTACACAATTATTTTTGTGAATTTCTCCATTTTTAATTTTTATGACTGTGTGTCGTTCGCTGTTTTATACAAGAAGTTATATTTGACATCTGTAGCATACCATGTGTTATAGGTTCTGCTGATAAAAAATTACATATGATGAACTTTATGGGTGGTACTGTATACGTATATTAAAAAAAATAAATAAAATATTGCGGTTGATCAAGTCATAAATTCAAGTCATTTTTGAAATTCAGCCTGAATTTTCATTGCAGAAATAATGAGTTAGTGTCTCTGAAGGCTGTAGCCATATGTATAAGAAAAAAAATATTTCGAAATGAAATCTCAAAACATTCATCCCTCCCAACTACCTACACCAGTGGGTTCTGGTTAATGCCCTCAGGGAAACAACTACTTCCCCAGATAAAACCACGCTGGATATTGAATTATATCTGCCAGATATTCAAGCAAGATAGATACCTCATTGAGGTTAGTCTTGTAGATGTTTTTCCTTCGTCCAGTAGAAGGACCATGCTGAAATTATTCCAGTAGACCGGTTTTGAGGTATTACCTTTCATTAGTACAGGAAAGATCCGACCCAAACAGCAAAGTGCCTGGAATTTCAATGTGGCTCAACTGCTTGTATGAAACCTTTGTCTAAGAGAAATAGTGTTAACTTGTAACAGCTCCATCTCTTGAACAAAGCCCCAAGCGGGGATGTTTCTTCCCTGCTTGGGAAGAGGTAATACCTCGAAGTCAGACTGTAGGTGATCTAACTCGAATAATTTCAGCATAGTTCTGGTGATGGATGAACAAGAAACTTTTGCGAGACTAACCTCTGTGAGGTAGGTATCTTGAATTTATGTCTGGGATATAATTCAATATCCAGCGTGGTATTAGCCAGGGAAGTAGTTGTTTTCCAGTAGGAATTCACCAGAACAGGTGAAGGGAGAGATGAATTTTTTGAGATCTGTTTCTATTCATACAAACAAATCATTTCAATTGTGAAAATATACAGAGTGGATTTCTTTGAAAAATTAGGATTCATATTGACAATGTTACAGTCTTTCTTATATTGTCAAACTCGAGTAATAAAAATTAATTCTTTTGATTTTTTAGACCAAATAGTTCCTTACAATATTATAATAAATGAGCACCTTTTATAAAATCTAATCTACTAATTACAAGTTTAAAGCTTAATTTTTACAAGTTCTAATTGTCGTTTTGAAACCAACTGGACTGCTGTTGAGGAGGTTTATATTGGTTGTTTCGCAAAAGTCCAAAATTAATTAATTTTGATATGTAAAAATCAAATCTTGCAATACCCAGATCCAGACAAAAATCACGTTTTGATTTCCAACAGTTTTTGAGATTCATTGAAATATTTGAGTGAAATACCAAATTCAATCCACCTAATGAAAGACATTCTCAAAAAGTAATACGTAATTTTTTCAAATCTGATTGAACTGAATAAGAAATGAGCTAGTTTTTATAACATAAATTCTTAATAGAATCTACATTATTGATAGTATACTTCGATACTTTTAGTATTTATTTATCATTGAAATAAATAACTGTACTAACCAAATATTTTTGTCTGAATCTTGTACATAAATCATCACAAATGAGCTTCTAATTACATCTATTCACTATAAGTATACTTATGCATTAATTATTATTAATATTAACAATTGTATATTGGTTTAGGATTTTCAAAGGATCATACTGGGTAAATTCGTCACTAGTATTTGGAACTGATGAAAAAAATGTTAAAAACATTTTTTATATTTTACATTGAGCAATTGCATGGTGCGGGGTGAAGATTCTCAATCTTCTTATAGAGTGTAAAATTTTTGTTTTGTAATTTCTAAAATGTAATAGGTAGAGTTACATAGTTTGTTTATCGGTCTTATTTGGGTATTTTCACCTTCCACAATCTTGAAAGATTAAAAATGAAATACGATAAGTTACTGATAAATAAAACATTTTTTATAGTAACTACTTATTCTGGTCGAGAGCCATTTAAAGAACACTTTCAAATATTTGATTTCAGTGACCAGAAAAGTCTAGTGTTGCTCAAACACGCCTTGGAGAACTGCTATTGAATAAATGAACAATGTCTGGAATTGTAGAGATCGATAGATGACACTAGAATTTGAAATAATGAATCAGTCAAATCAAAATATGCCTCTTTACCCAGAGACTTGAACATTTCATTGGCAAAGTCTTTAAAGTAAAATGTGTAGGTATATCTGTTTGAATCTGTTTGAAATCTGTTTTTCCGTTAACCAGCTTTCGCACCCCTACGAACGACAACCCTCAGAAGTCAAAACTTGTGGCGAGCTAAGGATTAACGAGGTCTTACCTTTTAACGTGTGATTGCTACCACGGAATAATGGAATATGGAATAATAAATCAACAATTACACATGAATAAAATAAGTGTATAGAAACAAATACATAAATATATATTACAGTGCTTTAAAAAGAATAATGAGGAAGGCAATGAGGCTGCTGACTCCCTGTCAAAGGAGGGTGCCGCAAGCAGCTTCATCGGGCCAGAACCTGTCATTGTCTTAAGGCTTTGCCAAACAAAGATTGAACACCTGGATGGCGAGAAGATTTATGGACTTCTGGCAGACTCTTACAGGATTGGTTCACTCCAAGGCGTTTATTCACCCTTAGAAGCTTGATACCAAACAGTTGTTGGACTACAGTAGGGATGAACTACGATGTCTAACAGGCCTCCTCACAGGTCACTGTCGTCTGAATCATCATATGCAGACTCTGACTGTCGGAAGATAGTGTGTGTCGCCTCTGTTTGGAAAATGATGAAACAGCAGACCACATACTTTGTGCCTCCTCCGTTGGGAACCAAACCAGATTTTCAAGAGTTCGACAGAGCCGTACTCGTACCATCTGAATAAGAATTTTTTTCAAACAGAAGTTTCTTTTTCAATTCCTAACTTGAAATGTACGTTTTCAGAATACAACTTGTATATTTACTACCCATTCCAAATCAATAAAATAGGAACAGAATAATGTTCCACGCTTATTAGTCATATACCCGATCACGCCATAGCTAAGCAAATTATTAACTAAAACTGAATAACTATGAAATTTTGAAGAAAGTCCGAATAATATGATGAGGTTGTATCAAACATAGAAGCTGATTCTAGTAACTTGCCACAAGTGGTTTTTGAAACAGTTGAAAAGATTCATTTGGACAATCACTACCTAAATGGAAAACGAAAAATTCACGGCAGTACCTTTCATTACCTCATTTTTTTAGATCGACTAAGGATAGTGATAATACCGTATTTTGAACGTAAAAGAGAAGATCTCTGTCTACAGCGAAGTATATAATCACTCCAGAACGTAAAGTTCATGAGAAAGTATACAGTTTAAATGTTGGAAGTTTATAACCTGCAAAATGACCAGTAGAAGAAAATTTATCAGGAGTCCGTATTTGTAAAATACCGTTAGGTATATTTTTTGAAAATACTTTGTGTAAATTGACTGCTTCGTCAAATAGTAAATGAATCCAAAGAAATAAGCAAATAACCCCAATTTGTCGCTTATTTCACAATTATTTCTAACCACACGCAAATTTTGCTGCAAAAAGAACGTTCAAAAATTTTAATTCTCTGGTGTCTCAATACTGTTCAAAAATTACCTGAAAATTAAATTGAAATCGAGCACTGCGCTATATTATGCCACCAGCTTTTCTCATCAGTTCCAAACAACGAATCTACCCATCCTTACCCCACAATTACAACTAATGGATCACAATACATTACTCAAACGTTTGTTTCGTTTCTGGGAATGCAGTACTTCTCCGCCATCACCGTCAGAACTTGCTCGAACTTCGTGTGTCTCTCGTACGCAGGCGCGAAGGCCCCCCTGCTGCCCCACAAGAACTTTAGGTGGAACTCCGTGCGGAACATGTCGAGCGTCAGCTCGTCCATTCTCGCCTCACCGAGCACGATCTCGGCGTTCCTCTGGTACGTCGGGCTTAGTTCGAAGTACTTTCTGGCAGTTTCCATGTGACTCAAGAGAGTACTAAGGCCAAAATCTTGTGTGTTCGACTCCCACATGCCGAGGCAGTTCTGCGCGAGCTGGTTCTGGTCGGCGGGCGCGAGGAAGTCGTCTAGGTTACGTTCTAACAGTAGAATTAAGGGAAGCAAATGGGGGATGGTGGTGTTCGGCGCTTGAGGGTTTGAGCAACTGTTCATGTTTTTCAACGTTGGGCGGAGTTTCGCTTCGAAGTTGAAGGCAGAGTCGGTGTATTTTTGGCGGAGCGTGTGCCAAGTGGTGTCCAGTTTCTCAATCTGTAAAATGAGAATATGAATTTTAATTGAGATGTAAGTGAAAGCGACAAGCTACTTCCCGAGTAAAAGAGTTTTGATCATATTATATGGGGTCACAAGGTTCAGTTCTGGGGCCACTTCTATTCATAACCTACCTAAACGATATAATTGAACTATTGCAACTTGATACATTACTGACATGCTCTGAAAGCCAACTTGATGAACTTATCAAAGAATCAGATGAGTCGAAAGTAATGCAAAAAAGAGGTTTTATAAATAAAAAATAAAATTGAACTCATACAATAATCAAGCCTATGATTGTCAACACACCTTTTAACAGTGGTATGAGCGTTAACTTACTGTGGATCACAACTGATGAAAAACTACCCTGGCATGAAATTTTACGCAATAAATTGTACAATATTTCTTTCAAGACAACTCTGAAGTGTAGTGAATAATGAACCTCTGAAAATGTATTTTTCATTATTTGTTACATGAATAATAGAATTATTTCATGGCAAAAAATATCTTGCTGGAAAACTGTTTTTATTTAATAAAAGAAAATCCTTAGTATACTGGGCCTCAGTATACTGGGCGATGCACCTCACAGATTACTTTTTCATAATGCCATAATGTCATTCTTGTGTTTAGATCTAGTGATAGAATAATAATCTATGATTCTCCAGATGAATGAAAAATAAACCTTAAGGTTTACTATCTGCCCGAAAACAACCTGTTACCAGGTCTTTGTCTACAAATATTTACCACCAAAACTTGAAATGTTTCGTGCCCGAATTGAAAATAAAATGATTACTCATTATTAGTAAAATTTCCTTTGATCGTTTTTCTACTGATTATTCATAAAATTTGATTGTTTTTCTACGTTTTATCGATTCATATGTAAGTTCGTACATATTATAGTACAATATTCGATTTCATAAAATGTATATTATACTGAAATTAGATATTCAACGAAAGTCATTTTTTGTGGAGGAAAAAATCAGTTTTTTTATCGACCTTTTTTTTGGGTAAAACACTTTTTATTTTTTGTCGGACTCAATTAGTTTTCGAGACATAGCCTGTCAAAGTTTGTGTGGTGTCATATTTTACCTTTTTTTTTAAGCAATAAACGATTGAAATTCACATATTCAACACATCTTTTTCCATATCATCGCACTTTTTTCTATCCCTTTTCATTCACTTATTGCCAAGTTTCTTGAAATTAGATTCAAATTCCATAATTCCTCACATGCTAACTCAACCTAACCTAACCTAACCCGTCCTAACCTAACTCAGTCTAACCTTACTTTAGAATTTTAAAAAACTATGTATCTTCAACATCCAAACTGACCTCCGAATTCTAAAAGGAACGTATTTTCTAATAGTGAAAATTAATGCAATTTATAAGAATTATTCAGTCCAAAACTCTTGAAACAACGTTATATATGTCTAAACATTTCAATGTTATAGGTTGTTCACGTTAAGAAGAGAATGACGTCACAAGTTACGGCGTTTCGAAGTTTCAAATTTTTTTGTACTGTTGATATGTTTTATTGCTATTATCCTTACTTACTTTTAGTATTTGTTGAGACTATTTCGACAATGCTTTAGCCATATTGAATATACGCAGGTCTTATCAAAAGAAATGATTAGTTCTGAAAAGAAAAGAAAGACTGACAGTTTTCGAGTTTTTTTCGATTCGGTAACGTCTGAAATTTTACTATCAGTTGAGCAACTTACGAAATGAAATGTTACTAGTTTCATTGTTGTTGAACGCATTTCAGTGGGAATTTTAACGTTGTTATGTTGGATATACAAAATTACCAAAAATGACGTCATTCTCTTAACGTGAACAGCCTATATTTGAATGCTTTTTTTTATTAAAATTATTTTATTTCACATTTAAATTGATATTGAAGACCGACGTAACGCACTTAAAAACATCTCTACTCATTTGCGTATTTGATTTGTCATACCTGCGGAAGACATAATCCCAGCATGATTCCACAAAAACCAAATAGATTTCCCAAAGCGGTTTTCGTATCTATCGCTATTTCTATCCATTTGTTTAGGGTGTCAGTTCTCTCTAACTCATCAGCACAAGTCAAAATCGTCACTGCAACCAATAATTTCAAACATTCTGTCCTGAAAATTAAACAAAGAATATTAAAAAACAACCAAAACAATGAGCCTTTTTCCTGAGAATAGTACAGCGAACGTGTTGCGAGAGGCAGCACTAGTAGTAGGGACAAACACGAACTATTCACATGTAAAACAGTGTTATTTACGTAATACTAATTTATTATTTAAAAATATAAATCTGATATAAGAAATTATTTTGTGCTAGTATAATGAAAACAAAGCATTGCTGTTTTAAGAATTGTACGTCGGATAATCGATATCCGGAAGAAAACGTGTTTTTTATACCATTTATAAAACCTCATATTAATGAGGTTAGATGTAAGAAATGGATAAATACTTCGAGGAGAGTGGATTTAACAGTGCAAAAAATAAATAAATATTCATATGCATGCTCTAAACATGAAATAAATAGTAAATTTTTCATAGTTAATTATTTACCATTGATTAGAATGAGATATAACCTCAATCGTTTATTAAACTATATTCATTTATTATATATTTAATTAAATTTATTTCATTACCATCTATATTTGATTCATATTTCACTCGGAAATAAATCAGAAATTCATAATTATTTTAAATTTCTTTTATTACAGTTTGAATCTACAGCAATATGAGATTGCAAAGAAGATGTCTTTCATTTATGAATACAAATAATCAATCAATATATTTCCAGTGTATATATTGCTTTTTTGCTTCTCAAATATGACAGTGACTTTTGATCAAAACAACTAAAAATCACCATTCATTATTATTATTATTTATATTGGATCAACTTATAGGCTTACATAACAACAGCTTCAGCAAGAAACGAGGCAAGGAATGACGTCTCATATAGTACTTCAATTAAGTATATATAATTATATTCAAATTAGTTGTACAAATAAATGTGATCCTCCCTAATCTTTATTTTCGTTTTATATATAGCTTTAAAAAAGTAATGTTTCAGCACCTACTTATAAAATTCGTAATGTAAACATACTTTCAATCTGATAATTATTTATGTTTCCATTTCATATATTCGTCTGAGAAATCTATTTTATGGTGATAATTCAGTGACTTACGTGAATCTTTTTCAAAACTGAGCAGACGAATATCTGTGCAACTATAATATCTGCAGTTTGCCTTCTAAGAACTAGCCAAGTTCGACACTGATGCAAAGCCCAAAGGCAGAAACAGATACCATGTTCGATACTGACGAAGAACAAAGACCGAAACAGATATCTGAAAGTTGGCACTTTGAACTGAAAGAGAATTCTTAATTGTCATGAAATCATTTTTTGCAAGTAATCTTTGTGTTGGGAATCACACGTTGAAAGGTAAGACCTCGTTAGTCCTTAGCTCGCACAAGTTTCTCAACTTCATGTTTCACAGAGTTTATAAGAAGACAAGCTACCATACCGGACTGTAACAAGTTGGAAACAATGTAAGTAGTTTAGATTTTCAAATTAGGCAAAAAATTCAGGCAAAATAGTGGTGAATACAAAAATATAAGAGTTTATCGAAAAAAAAAACGTTGTAACCATGTCAGAAATTACCTTTCAACTAAATCGGTCCTGAATTGATGTCCGTGAGGCAGTGCACAAAGGCTAATCCCGCTGACCAACTTCGATCCTACCGAATTGTCACCCTTTTTACCGAATATTAAATCTAAATCAGTCCTAGTCAAGTGGTTAGCTATTATCCTCGGCCCCAATTCAAACAGCGTCATTCTAATCTTTCTCAAAGCCTGCGCGTCCAGTGGCTTATTCTCACGAACGGGAAGCAACAAGGTTTGGAAGTTTTCCAAATCGAACCTGGAAGAAAGATCTACCCCCACCTGCTCCATTTGCATCAGCTTCTCCTCAGCCGCCACCCAGTTGATGTCGAAGCTCTTCAGCGTAGTGGAAGATTCGGAATTGGATAAATTGTACCTAGGGTTTTTAAGTATCACACCGGTATTCTTTGGCAAATCGCCAGTGTCTGTCGCCGAGCTCATAGCCGAGTCTCCGGACCCATTACCCGAGTCCGAACCGGAGGCGTGGTAGGAGGTAACGCGCTGCAGACCGCCGTGCGCAGCGAATCCACCGTCCAAACCGTACCGCACATCGATCACATCCGAGTCTTTGGATTCGATGCGCAGAAGGCTAGGAACTCGCGAGGGTTTCGGTGGAGGAGAGTCGGAAACGCCCGAGTCGTTTTCGCCGAAAAACTTACGCTCGGCGCACGGCGAGAGAGTCGAATCACTAGTCACTCTGCTGTTTCTACCTAACGTGTTCGCACTACACGACAGAGAGAGTTTATTGTGCGGGTTGCGCGGGAGGGAGTGCGAGGAGAACTTCAAGCCCGAGCCGACCGACTCGGCACCGGCCGAGCGCGTCATCAGCGGTGATTGGATGACTCCGTCGGCGCTGTTACACTTCTCCTGGGAGATCCTGTTGACCTCGGAGGGGGTGAGCGACTGGGACCGCTGTTTCTTCGAGGGTAGTCGGGGTGGGCCATCTCTGGAGGGGCGCGTGGGCGAGTTGCTAGGGCGGTACTGTGAAAGCGGGCTGTGCCGGTACTGATGCCCCACCTGTAACATATAATCTTGATTATGTTGTTTTGTGTTGTAGGTCTAGTGATATATGAATTCATTGTAACAGGAATTTTGATTGATTGGATTTTGATTACATCACATGTACCTAAACTTTACTGGCAGTTTTGGCCTGGTACCTAGCATATTCATGATTTTCAGATGTATTGGCAGTGGTTTGGGCTTTTGAGCCTCCATTCACTCATCTAGTCACTAGTGGGAAAACGAGTACGAGTACTTCAAAGGCTCTGGATATTTTATGAAAAAATTTCAACAATGTCTTGTTGGTGGGTTTTGTTGTCGTACGTCTGTTCACAAGTCCCTGTTAGCAAAACTCATCGGATTCTTGCCTCTCTATATTATAACCTTGTTTGAACATTTCCTAACATCAACATATTTCAAGTGGAATGGGAAATGAAAACAAGGAGTTGCAATAGGAAAGTCCACGAAGTCTAGTAGTTGTCAATTTCTACATGGAACAATTTGAACGACGAGCTCTTAGAACATTTGCTGGCCCGATCCTTCTGCTAGCAACGATATTTTAATGATACTTTCGTGATTTGGGGTTGCAGGGAAGAGGACTGGCAAAATTTCTGAAATAGGTGAACTCCTGGAACTCAAAAATTCATTCCACGATGGAGAAGGGAGAAAAAGAATCGCTTCTCTGAATGTATTAGTGGAAGGACGGGAGAATGGCAGATTGTTGAATATTGTATATGAAAAACGATCCCATATAGGATATTTGAAGAGAGACTCCAACCACTAGTCTCAACAGGAAAATGTATCTGCAAACTGGAAGAGCTAAAAGATTAAGTCCGGCCGTACACGGACCACATATGCAGTTGAGGCAACCCCAATATTGTGGTCACGTTAACTGCACTTCGCGGTTGACCCAACCACATTTTTGTGGTCGTCTTGTGATATTATATACCGCACTTGCAGTTGACGCAACTGACATCAAAAATTGAATGCTGTGAAAGCAATATGAGAAAAAGTACACCACGGTGTACGCGGTTGGGTACGACTGCAAGTTTGTGGTTAGTGTACGGCGGATGCCGCAATGACATCTCGGCGGAGATCAGCAGCAAGTGACTGCAGACGTCCGTTTTGACTTTTGTGAACGCCCATGTACGTGTAGTACAGTATTTCTTATGGGCGGCTTGAGTTCGCTGGAACGCGACTGCAATTGTGTGGTCGATCCGACCGCAAAATGTGGCTGGACCGAGCACGAAAGAAGCTGCCGCTATGGCCACAAACCCTTCAATGCCCAGAGGAAAAGTCTGGAAAACTTATTCCAAGCGAGCAATCCAGTTGAGGTTTTTTCAAGGATAACACTGATATTTCACCTCCGTTGCAAATGGAATAACCTCACCAAAGAGGAAAAGTGGAGTTGAATCATACATATTCCTCTTCCTGGTGAAAGAGAGCTCAAATGTGAAAAAAATTAATATCAGCACTTCAGAACACACAAACTCTCCTAAGAAGAGTCCAACCGAGTAGATAGGATCCTTGCTCACGATCCTATTATGAATGCGAACACAACAATACCTCTTTCAGTTTGCATATCGACCATTGGCGCACCGCCTTTGATGTCTGCTGCAGTTGCAGACGAAACGCCAGTCACACAATTCTACAAACCATGAATAATAAACCAGAAAACAGCAAATAATCATATAATAACAAACCGTTACGCACCGGTGTCGTAGCCGGAGACGTCATCCTGCTCTGCGGCAGCGGCGTGGGGTACTTGGTCGCGTAAAACGACAAGGGATACATCCGGTTCCGCGGCACCTGAATCCTCGCGCCCGATGCCGCGGTCACGGGTTTCCCCGAGCCCACGTAGAAAGTGATCAGGTCCGGGACCGTATCGAAGGCGTCGTCTTCGAACTGGAACTGCACCCGTTCGTACACAGTGTCGGGCTGGAGGATCAGCTTGTTGATGACGAAGTGGAGCGGGTGCGTTTTCGTTCTGCAGGTGAGGACGTAGTTGCCGGGTTGCGAGGTACAATCTCGGATGAGGAACTCGCCCTCTTCCCTGACGATGTCTTCGGCCCGAGCGCGAGGGATGGCGCCGTGGTACCAGGCGTGCGAACGGAGGTCTCTGCTGTCCAACGATAGCTCCCATTCGAGGGCTTTCTTGAGCTCGGCCGCGTTCATGGAGGGATCGGCCATGGGTTCCTGGAACAAAAAATGGTTTGTCACGATTTATTACACTAATTTCAACTAGTAGTATACAGTTATGCATGACGCGCGTCAAGAGGCAGTATTTTTGTTCTGGTATAGGAAACGTATTTTCAATATGTTCATTTTACATCAGAGGTTCCATTTCACCTATCAAATTCGCTTAAATTTGAAGAAGCAACTCTTTTTCTTGAAAGTTCTAATGCGTGTACTCTTCTACCTTCTACTAAGGACTGACGATTATCTTTTTCTCCAAGTTTAAGTTCCCGATATTCTTCATTCACATGCTCCTAACTTTGGCAGACTATAAAATATTCTTAACGGTTTTTTTTGAAGTATGTCAATGGGGAATAATAATAATGTTCATAATGTCAATGGGAAATAATAATAATGTTCTTGGGGGCGGTAGAAGAGTACACGTATGCTACCGGTATGAAATTCAGGATAGACAAATGTGCAACGGCCCATCTCAAAAGAGGAGGACGCGGAGACTACGGAGTGGATGTGCAGCTCGTAGATGGAGGATCCTGCACCGTCTGAATGCCGGAGAGACGTATACATACCTAATGATGGAACAACGCCACTCATAAGAGGCGACAACAGTGAAGAACTCTCTTCGCGGCAAGTATCAGCATAAACCCCGACAGATCCGGTCATCGGGACTGTCGGCAGGAGCTGTATCAACTCCTGTCCGTTCCACGGTTGTGCTTTTCCGGACAACAGGGAGGCCGTGGACTTTTGAGCTTGGAGTGTCTACATGACAGAATGATACTGGATGGAGCCTTAAAAGTCGTCAGGAGTTCTGATCCCACGCCCATGAGATAGCAGGAATTGGAACATTTCTCTTTGGGGCAGCTCCCCTAGCAGCTGGTGAAATCCGTTTATTTTTCGATACTGAACGAGATGATCACAACTCTGTCACCGAGTTGGAACCCGTCCAGCAAGAGGCCCATATAAAAGCCGCAGAGATCACTGCACTCCTGCGGCAACACAAAGATGAGTCAATGCAAGGGGATTTCTTCAACAACATTGAAGATCTTGGTATATCACAGCGCCTGACCTTCGCTTTCCTCAGGTCGAGTGGGCTGAAGTCGGAAACTGAAGGGTTCATCATGGCCTGCCAGGATGGTGTCTTCAACATCTTCGTCTACAGCAGTCGCGTGATCAGTATAGAGGTCCCGACACAAGGTGTAGGGCCTGCTGCGAGGCGACTGAGACCGTAATGCACTTGCTATCAGCATGTCCTGCATAGACACCTGCAAGACACCGGTGTTGCGCTACGCTCCGGGGGATATTGAATTCATTGTGGGGAAAGAGAAGTACCGAATTTATCGAAACTGTTCATTCTCCACCCTCAGGCTCATACAAGCTAATGAGCCTGACCTAGACTTTCTCGACCACCAGAGCAAGACAATTTTTGTCGTGGAAAATTTCAGCTCCAGGCGAGACGAGTGTCGTCCAAAAAGAGGGGGATAAACGGATAATTTATAGAGATTTTCTCTTCGAACTATGGAGACTCTATCCAGACCATTCTGTCAAGATGGTTGTTCTGATTATTGGAGTCCTTGGTGGAATGATGCCCTCTCTACTCTCGAATCTGCCGCACTAAGGCAGGAATCTTAACCGGACAAATGCAGAAGGCTGTCATTCTTGGCTCACTGCGCTCATTCAGGTCAAATGATTTTCGGACCCAATGATCACTTACCCCGCGCTGTTGGGAGTGATCGTTGGTTGATAATGCTGGCACGCCGTCCTAAATGTATCAGGGTTTCGGGGGATAGAATACCTATATAATAAGACCTTCATATCCTAGTGAATATTACACATCATCAAAATAATAATTTCATGTACTAGCCTTGTAACTATAAATCAATTTAATCATGAAACCCTATATAAAAAATCAACTGTTTGTTGGCTAAACTTATTTTTAGGTGATAATATCGCGTTGATGAATTCTTCGACATTATCCACACTGCCAAACTCTCAACCTCCTTTTTCTTTATTTTTTTTCTGTGTCACTCCAGATGTATCTCCAAAACCCACTTCAATTAAACAGTAATAAAACTGTTATCAGTTATAACTGACTGTAATTTATAAATTACAGTCATAAATTAAATATTATAAGTGTAATTTTAATATGAACTCGTGGAATTACATTCTATTCACAGAGCCGTATTTTTCTAACACGATATATGTTAAAAAACAAAACATGCCATGTATAAAATGTCTACCTTTCAATAAATATACAGAATATCTTACTATTTGAGATGCATTTCCAATCGACTCTGGCGTACCTCAGGGTTCAAATCTTGCACCGATGCAATTTTACGACCCCAACGTCTTGCCCCATATATTCAAAAACGACTCGACTAATTTTTAATTTGTTGGATTTGTTACCGACGGGATTAATAAAATAACTATTGAAATATTTGAGAAATTGAGAAAAATTAAAGATTGAACAAAATAACGACGTTTGTGAGGTTATGACAGTTGTCATTGTACGTGGAAAAGCAATTGAGGTTTATGACACTTGACAGGGTGCACGTAAAGACAATTGAGGTTATGACATTTGTGATTGTGCGCGCATGAACAATAATTATATTAAAATAAAAGCAGAGTCAGCAAAGTCACACTGTTATTTACAATGCCTGAAGCGAGAAGATCGAACGAAGCCGTGATGCAATCAGACTGCGAAATATAGCGAATCGGTCCACTGCAAATGAAGAAGAAATCGCACGAGAAAAGCGTCATGTTCAATGTTGCCAGTTTTACTGTTTTTGAAGTAGATCTCCTGAGCTACGGTGTGAGAGTTAATAAAATCTACAATAGTGTAACACAGTATGTAACTCATGTTTCGATAGACGAATTTTAGGTTTTGAGAATGAAATGAGACCGCTTTCCGAAGCAGCAGCTATTTTTAAAGAAAGCTTAGTATAACAATCAACACAGATTGTGACAGGTGAAAAACTCTAAAAATTTCTGTATAAAAAATATCATTTATAGAATATTCTGGAGAATTTTTTTTGCTGTGGACATTTCTATACTTAAGAGTAGTGGCAAAAATTATAGTAAAGGCTCTACCATGATATCATAAAATTTAGTCATTATGCAATACGAAAATACTAAGCTAGTCCGTTACTGGGATTGTAAATATAAGAAACAACGGTATTGTTATTTTTTTGTCTGTTTACTCAACCACTCCAATTTGGAATCCACAAATGTAAAAAGAAATGAGACAGAATAGTAATTGTTGAGACAGCTGAAGATTGATTTGTCAGTTTGCTTACCAAGAGGTTATGATGGTTCTAACAGGTAAGAAATTATCAAATTATCTTTTTTGTTCATAAGTGCATCGAATAAAACCCACACAATACCGAAATAATGTCGAAAACTAATATGCCTGCAGGCATACGCCTACATTAATACCTGCATTGCATACAAATATTTATGTCACACTAGTCTGTTCTTGCATTCACAATATATCTAAATTAATATAAAAAAACTGAAAATACATTTGTATTCAAACGAATTTTTAATAGTTGGTTAGTAATCGTTGCAAAGGAAATGCTATATTTATTTGTTGGAGGAACAAATTTCTCAAGCTGTCAAACTTGAAAATATAAAACGCAAAAAAAAACGTCGAAAGCAACACCATAAATCAAGATACATCTACGACAGAGAATAAGACAAACTGGATGGCAGAAAACTGTATTGAACATATTAATGTAACTGTGCTAAATGGATACTTTGGTGATCTCGCTGAAGTTTATTTTCTGTGTTCCACATTGTCCTAGTATTCAATGGTGAAGGAGACTTCAACAGTAGATATTAACATCACTAGGTAAGAAGGTAGGTCTACAGTGAGTGGATCTATTCGACTATACACTGTAACTCACGAGGGTTTATTGTTTCTCACATTTTTAAAATTCGACCAAATGAATCCAGCTTTCTGATGGAGCCAACTACTTTATTTGGTGACTGATCTCATATCAGATGAGCTAGTGAAGGGCCCTGGTAGTAGAGCAAATACTGTGCTACCACGGCCTGAATTTTCTTGTGAAGAAAAATTCACTGCAAGGTTGACAGACTATGGTATATTTTCCTCAATCTAGTGAGGACCTGTTTGGCGGCCAGCCATCAAATATCTTCATCAGGAAGATAAGTATCACATTTCAGGGAGAAGTCAGTCCATGGCTGCAAGGTATTAACTCATCTACCAGCAAGGAGACGCTCTTCTGATCCTCTTAGGTAACCTATAGCTATCTAGGGCGAAATGTGCTGATTTGGAATCGTTCTTCTTTACCATCTTCTGGAATATCCTCAATGGTAGCCTCAACGACATACTGAAGAGATTCTAGTAGATTGTTCGATATTGAGATTGTCCGATGGTCAATCAAGCATGCAAAATAATCAACTAGACGCCTGTATATCCGGAAGTAGTTGTTTCCTCTCCTGACATAGTTTTTGTTTCTGCAAGGCAGATTTAGAAAATATCCTGGTCTTGAGGAGGTCATAAGTCGTTTCCTGGCTGCACCACCTATTTCTCTAGGTTTGTTAACAGGATCAAGAGTTGTTGAACTGAGAAGCTCATGTTCTTGATCAGATGTAGGTTACTTTATAGTCCAAAAAGGGCCCCTGGAGTACTTACGGAAATGGGATTCCCACAGCAGAGCCCAGCATTACTGTGACAAGGCATTATATGATGATAGGGCGCCGGTATCTCGAAAGTTCCGTAGGTGGTAGGTAGGAAACTTATATTCTTTTGACACAGACGAGGCGTCATTTGGTATGAGCCTTTCCTCTACGAGTGATACCTCATCCGGCATGGGTTTTCTAACGCCCACCGCCGCATCGTTAATTGCCATAAGTTAAACGAATATTCAATAAATTGATGGATGTAGCCGTTGCTACGTGGTAGGAGATCATCATAAACGAATATTTGATTCAAGGGTCAAAAGGATACCAACAAAAAAGTATAAAGTTCTCCTTAAGAGAAGTTTTGAAATTTTATTCATATGGCACCGAATGATATGTTTTTAATGAACATTAATATTTGGTGTTTTTGATGGTTGCCCAGGACAAGAACTTGTAAATTTAGGAGTTATGCACGTGGGAGATTGAAAATTAGTTTTTACCACTGATGTTGACGACGAAACATTGTCAATTTTAAGCTCATAAGAGACTATATTCCTTTTGGCCACAAGCTTTTTCGAAAACTCAGACAAGGTCGCTGTACTCTACAGCCAACCATAAAAAAATACAATTGAAAAAAACCATTTACCATCGCAAAATATCTGGTTTCAAGCAATTCAGAAAAGTCTGTCTGTCCATATTGTAGCGCCATGGTGGATGGAAGAGTTTGTCGGTTGCTGAAGGATACTTAGAGGTAAGTATATTTTTAAAAAAATGAGTGTGAGTACACTATTTGTAGTTGGCTACAAAACAATAAAAACACAATAATGAACTAGTTAGTATGATATAAAATAATTTTGAAACATAGCGATTGATAACGCTAACAGAACTCTGTCCTCTGACATTCGAGGGTAGTGAGTAACTGAAACAGAGTGACGCAAAACAAACATATTTTTTCTACAGGCAAAAAAGAAAACAGCAAACCAGTCTCCTCAGCAGATTTGATCAGAGTGGGATTGGCAGAATTCTTTGGAACGGCCTTATTGCTTTTTCTATCGTGCACTGGCTGCACGATGGGCGTCCAAGGAGATATTTCTTCCCTTCATGTTAGTATGGCGGCAGGATTGGCACTCGTCGTCATAATTCAAGTAAGTGTAGGAGTGAGTCCCCATGAGATATTATGAACGGGTGCCAGTGCTTCTTCCAAATCTCGAAACAATTCCCAAATTGGATCTTCGGGATAGCCTTGAGGAATATATGTGCCACTCATGTAGTTGAGAGGGGAGTTAGGTACTGTTATTGAATTGTTAACCTTGTGTTCTCATTCACCATTTCTTCTGATACCGACTAGAAATAAAATACACTTTTAAGGGATTTTTTCATTTGGGAAGCTCCGGCCTCGTTGAAAATATGAAGGACATAGAAAGAGAGAGAAGAAGGAGGATATATAGGTTAGGTTAGGGTTAGGTGAGTGAGTGTGAGTGTGAGATTGGGTTTATTCGATCCTCCACCGCAAGCCGCAAGGGTTTACTGTGGCTCACACCTATTCACACTCGGCCAGCTTCTTAACGAAGCCGGTTAGTTCGTATGATGAGTGGTATTTCAGATCAGATGATAAGAGTACGGCTTTGCCGTACTCTAAGAACTTGGCACAAGGTATGTGGCCTGCTGTTTCATTATTTTCCAAACAGAAGCGACACACATTGTCTTCCGACAGTCCAAGTCTCTGCATATAATGATTCAAGTGACAGGGCCCTGTAAGAAGGCCTGTTAGACATCGTAGTTCATCCCTACTGTAGTCCAACAACTGTTTGACATCAAGCTTCGAAGGGTCTTGGAGTGAGCCAATCCTGGAAGTCCATAAATCTTCTTGCCATCCAGGTGTTCAATGTTTGTTTGGCAAAGCCTAAAGCGATGCCAATGACAGGTTCTGGTCCGATGAAGCTGCCTGCAACACCCTCCTTTGCAATGGAGTCAGCAGCTTCATTGCCTTCCAGGCCAGTATGGCCAGGAATCTAGACCAGATACAATCTGTTGAGTTTTCCTATCGAGGAGAGTCGTTTTTGGCAATTTGCCACCAAATTAGACGTTGACTGTCCGGGAATATTTGTATTGACTTTTGCGTGAGGTTGGATTTATCCAATCTCTCCGCACACAATTCAGTAGTGTAAATTTCCGCTTGAAATACAGTCGCATTGGTTCATACGCAGGTAGATATCTCTGTCCTGGGTCTGCGACTAAAAACACCTGCACCAGAACCGGAAGGTGTTTTTGATCCATCTGTGAACCAACAACTATCTGCTCTTAATATTTCCTTCTCCCGGAGGATCCAGTCCTCTCTACTCGGAAATAGTACTTTATAAGCAGTTCGTAGTTGACAGTTGGAGGCATAAAGTCAGAGGTAATTTCCAGAATGCTGTGACTTCCAGTGTCAACCAACAGTATGTTACACTCTGCATTAAACTGATTTGTGCAATTTGCAACGTGCACAACTCTGTATGCAGTTCATCTAGCCTCTCTCTCCAGAAAAATGTGGACGGGAGGTAGATCTTGAAGGATCTCCATGGCCGCCTACGGTGTGGTACTGATGGCACCACTGATAGCCAGACAAGCCTGTCTATGTAAGCCAAAGAGCTTCGCTTGGACCGTTTACTGTAAAGCTTTCGGCCATCAGGCAATTGCACCATAAGTGATCATTGGTCTGACAATCATCACATAAATCCAATGGATTTCTTTGGGACCTAAACCCAAAGTTTTACCACAAATCCTTCGACATGTCCATAGAGACAGTCTGGCTTTGTGTAAAACTTTTTCCAATTGAGCGTTCCAGGTGAGTCTTTTATCAAGGACAATGCCAAGATATTTCACTTCCATTCCAAATGGAATGACCTCACCATTGAGGGAAAGTGGCGTTAGATCGTCAAATTTTCTCCTCTTGGTGAAGGGGATTAACACAGGTTTGCTGGGGTTGACAGACATCTGCTCCCTCAGGTACCAACTGTGAACAGCGTTCAACGTGCTTTGGATTATATTTTCCGACGTGGACCTTGCCAGGATGACAAGGTCATCTGCATAAGCTTGCAGATCAACAGAAGGTGACCACAGAAAGGGAGATAGTACCCTACCTTGAGGTCAGCCCCTGGTGACACCGAACCTAATGGCCTCACCTTGAAGAGTCGTAGTTGCAGTTCTGTTTAGCATGGCACAGATCCAGCCAGTTTTGGTCGAGTCTATACCTTTCCTATAGCTTAGGGGTATCGCACATTGTATGAATAGGAGATTCTTCAATTATATTTGTACGCGGAGTGTTGAGATAAAATGTGACACTATTCCTAGATGACCGTCTGGGAACCCAAAAATTCAGCATATGTATCAGTTAAAAGCAGGTGATGATATTGTTTATGAATTGAATCAAAAAAGAACTGAATAATATTAGTTATATGGTCGAATTTATGAGTATAAGAAAACCGATATTCAAAATTCGCTTAGTTCCAATACATGTACAAGCATCTCCTTATACAAGTGCATGCTATTTTTTATTTAATTAATTCAAAACCAGATGTGTCAAATAATAACTATTTATGGGGTCGTGTCAAATTTTTCAGATGTTTGGTCACATATCAGGAGCTCACGTGAATCCAGTGGTTACCATGGCTGCCTTTATCCTCGACGAAGTTACAACAAAACAAGTTCCCGTTTACGTAATCTGCCAAATTCTCGGATGTCTCGCAGGATCCGGATTTCATAAGGTGGCGTAATCGAGTAAGCACCGAAACTTAATAATGATACACTGACTAATTTACAGATATTGACCCCCAGTGAGTCCTACATTGTCGGGAATTCTACTGAGCCTGGAGTTTGTCTCAATGTACCCCGGGGAAATGTAACAGAATGGCAGGTGAGATAAGTAAAGTATTAAAAGATCGTGGATAGAAAGGGTTTTTTTTGGTATTAATTGGAAAATATTGGTTGTCAGTTCATGGAATTCCACAAAGAACTGTTTTAGGCCCGATTCTCCGCAATATTTATCTTCTTGATACGAAAGAGATCGTTTTTAAGATTTGTTGCATATTCAAACAAACTGAAGATATTGTATGATTTCAGGCTCTTGGAGTTGAAATCATATTGACAACGGCGTTGGTTATCGCAGTTTGCGCAACGTGGGACCAAGTAAACTCCAACAAAACGGATTCGATACCTCTGAGGATTGGTCTCATCATTGTATCGCTGAATGTCTCGGCAGTAAGTTGTTTTAAATAATTATTTTTAACATTGCAGAAATGAACACAATTACTTTCTTCCTTCCTTTGGAAGTTCCCACATTTTTTGTCTAAAGATCTCATTTGAAAATATTTATCCCTGTCAGTTGATATAAAGAAAATGTTTCGTATTGTTACGTTTTTACCCGTGGGTTGACCAATAATTGACTACTCTGAATAATCAAACTTAACTTTATTTCACTTTAAATACAACAAACACTTCAACAACAAAAACTTCAACTACTATTTGTATGTCCATCGTCTTACTAAATCACTTGACAGTCTCGATATTCACGTGGCTAGCATTTAAATATCCTAATCGAATGTCGTAGAAATTTCGCCGAAGTTCTGTCGAAATCGGTAGCATTATTCTCACTGCTTCTAGAGCAGCAGGGAACTCTCGCTCGCACTCGCGCTCTCTTAGCTAGGTCACGTTTGGTTTATTTTTACCAGTGGCGGCCGGCGTTATTTTCTTCAGGGCATGATTCACAACAGTATTAATAACAGTATTCCAACAGGGACTTCCGAATGATTTTTGACAATTGAAAACGGCCATCTTGTTGAAGCTGCACCAGTAAAATCAGTCATTTATAGAAATAGATATAATTATTAGAAATAAATGTCCTAATATACATAAAGATTATACAAATATATCAGTTATTAAACAAAATACAAAATGAACTAAAATATATAAGATCTATATAGTAGAATAAAGTGTGTAAAAATGTAGCAGAAGTAAATGATGAACAGATTAATAGAGAGAAAAATGAACAATTCAATTGGAATAATATTGTGCTCGTAGATGTTGAGATAAGGAGCGTTTGAAAGTTGGAGGGTGTTACTTTGTTTGATTTCATTAGGAAGCTTGTTATAGTACAAGAGTCCTCTGTAAAATATAGAGTTCATTGTTCTTGCAAGGTTACTTCGTGGGACAACCAAGTCATCTCTTCCTCTTGTATCGTATTTATATCTGATGGTTATATGTAATGAATTCATTGAAGTAATGTGGTGCTTTTTCAGTTAATTTTAAAAAAATATGAATATCATAGAAAAATATTGTAATCTATCTCTTACTGTCATCCAATTCAGAATATCAATCATTGATAATATAGGAGTATATTTATGGCATTTTAATAACAAGCGCATTCTTCTGTTTTGTAACTTTTATAGAGTAGACATAGAATTACTGTCTAGTAACGATATCAGAGTAGAACAGAAATCAAAGTGTGGTGGAATTATAGTTTTATAAACAGCCAAATTAGATTGGAATGTTAGTTGTCTGCTAATTCTAGTAAAGAAAAACATTTTTTTAGGGCTCACTGTTGTTCATCATATATACAAATGACCTGAGTCCATTCTTATCTCCATATGCAGGTGTTCTATTTGCTGTTATGTTCAAAAACTTCGCCACGTTTTCTACAGTCAAATCAATTTTGCGTATAGCATTATGAATATCAGAGTCGCTTGCTGCAATGACAGACAGACCAATATGACTATTCACAATATGGTGGATAAATTCAAGTCCACTAGTTCAGTAAACGATCAACTAACACCCGTACATCCACCAAATGCAAGATTTGCCGAAAACATCGCCGCTGTCTGTGAGAGTGCGCAGGAGAATCCGAGGTAGTTGATTTCGCGTCGCTCACAAAAAAAAACTGACCCAGGAACTGAAGGAAATCGACGTGTTTTCGTTGAATGGGATCTGGAGCAGTTGGTAACTAATCCTAAATTTCATCGAAAATTCATCTTTAGCGATGAGGCCCATTTCTGGATGAATGGGTATGTGAACAAACAAAATTGTCGAATTTGGGATGATACCAATCCACATGAGATCCAAGAGCGTCCAATGCATCGCGAAAAAGTCACTGTTTGGTGTGAATTTTGGGCTGGCGGCGTCATCGATCTATATTTCTCAGAGAACGACGTTGGCCAGGCTATCACTGTCAACGGCAAGCACTATAGGCCGATGATTATCTACTTTTTTTGGCATGTTGCAGGTTATGAACATTAAAATGTGATGCACTGACGAAGAAGGTCTGAACATAAACCTGACGTAATCAAGCATAGTAGCTTCCACCAAGAGGCTCAAGATAGAGTACTTAGGACCTATAAACTTCCGAGGTGAAGAATTACATGTGTCGCGACATGTCAAAATATGAGAGTAATAATAGAGCCCAGGCTGATATAGAATCAATGTTTAGAAAGTGTAAAAAGAACAGTAGTGGTTGTACTGACCAGAAGCACTTAGGAAAAGTCATGGGGGCTGAAACCAGACATAATATATTGGCTCTACATCATGATGAGTGATGAAGTTCATTACAACATATGCATCTATGATCCGATAATATAAATAAAGCACATTACCACTACTAACAGACTAAGAAGGGTGCAAAAACTTGCTTGATTGGGAATTGTGTGTACAATAAAAACTACACAGACAGTGGCATCGGATCACCACCTCAATCGTTATTATTTTACTTCTTTCCAATTTCGTTAACATTAGTATATTCAAGAAATGCTGAAGCACTGGCCGGCCCAATAACATTTTCCTGAAGAACTCCGCATTGCCATATATCTGAACATACTTTCATTCTTCAGGGGGCCTATACAGGAGCTAGCATGAATCCTGCAAGAAGCCTGGGACCAGCAGTTTGGACAAACAACTATACGTCACACTGGGTGAGAATATTTCATTCAATTATAATTTTTTTTTATCTAATAAGATCCCTGTTCGAGTCAGAAGCAATCCCAAGAAAAAATCACAGTAGCACAGTTTGCATCAAAATGTATGAGTCGTTTTCTGATTCATCTCATTAAGAAATATTTATTGTGGGTGATTCCCACACAAATATTTTTGATTATTCAAGTTATGATACGAGTAATTTTAAATTATATTTTTAGGTTTACTGGGTTGGCCCAACAATTGGATCCCTTATAGCATCCTACTTTTACAAGTACATTTTTTTGACTGGGAGATAAAGATTATAATAATGTGGATTATATTTTTCTATTACATAAAAATTGCTACACAATAAGTGAATTTATTTACCGTTTCATCAACTGGAATAATTTTTTTTCACTAGGTAGACATTCGAGCAGTCTGCTAGAATACCAAATTTCTTGAATGAGTGTCTGTTTTCCAACTTTTATCATTTTTCAATGTCAATAATCGAAGAAATCATCAGCGTTTTATTTAAATTTGACCCTACAACTTAAACCACGTAGTTTTGAAATGGTTTATGTATACTGAAATATTTTTTTTATTCATAGATTTCAATGTTCAATTTCAATCCGTGTTAGGAATCACACGTTATAAGGTTGTCATTCGTAGGGGTGCGATAGCAGGTTAACGGAAAAACAGATTTTAAACAGAAAAACAGACAGACAGAATGTCTTAGAAACATTTTTTTCAAAGTCAGCAGTGGTCTTTTTATTTATCAAAACATATTCCAGATGGTACATTACAATGCCCGAAAATGTGACAAATATTTCCTTAGTAGTGTTAATTTTCTATCTCACCATCTGAAAGTAGATACTTCAACTCATCATTACGGATAAACTTTAGTTTATCCATGTTAAAAAACGTTCAAAATATAAATAACAGACAACATAGGTACGAAAACAAACGAAAATAAGGAGTGAACTACATGAAACTCGTACAACCACAGATACATTTTTTTAAAATGGGTCTGAACGTTGGCAAAAAATTTTTGATCTCTGTCCCAACTAATAGGCATTTGAAAATATTATTTGGATCACTAAACCTCGCGAAATTAAAAAAAAACCTTTTTACATAAATAAAATGTTTTGCTGAATAATTCAATTCAAATAAAATACAGCATATTCAGGACACAAAAGGTGAATTTTCGCCAGATATCGAAAAAACAAAATACGCAAGAGAAAAAATAAGAAAACTGTTTCGTCCAATTTTTTCGGAAAATTTTAGGGTATGTGGATCTTCATTTTTTCTAAATATTTCTTATTTGGCAAAATTCACCCAGTTTCACCCGTACTCTAAACTTTTTCTATAAGCACAACATTTTCTACTATTTCTGATAATTTTCATGCTATTATTTATTTTTACTCTTTCGGGCACTGGTCTAAAGTGTTATAATTGACAATTCGTCTAGAATAATATATAAAATTTTCATCAGATTCAAAGTTTATTACAATAGTACGTTACTCTTTGTTTCTGAAAGTAAAAATAAATTAATTTAATAGAAAACTGAAAGGAGCGTACTCACCATAATCAAGTTGTTCAAGCTCTTGCTTTGTATGGCCTCACTCACAACCCTCAAGTCGGTTCTGAAACACAAAATACATAAATTATATTGACATAATATTCAAGATTCAATATTAATAATGAATAAACATATGGGGAATTCAAATATAATTCGACACATTATCTTCAACATTTGTACACTTGAGTTAACACTAATCATTCAACAAATGTCTTATTGTCAGAAACTGGAACATAACAATGATTAAAATAGAAAATAAATAGTCAGTTGAAAACCAAATGACCTTATAAACGGCATCACAAATTCAAAAACCACCAACTCAACAATTACAGATTCAACAACCACCGACATCTTTCACAGCTAACGTTATATTATATATTCCAGGGCTATACGAAAGGATGAAACGAATTAGAAGGGAGGGAGTGTAGAAGGGAGTGTAGACCTACAGCACTTAGGCCACATGTGACCCATTGTACATCCTCCCGAGGAGTTGTCCTCCTTGATCACCGTTCATCCTGTCCTTTCCAGGAAGGTGGACAGATCACTGGGAGACATCTCCTTTATATCGGCAGGTATAGGCCAAGACTCGCCGAACACACACTCTCTTATTGACGAAAACTCCGGACACTCGCATAGGACATGCCTGACAGTTTCATCTTCCTGTTCACATATCCACACATAGAGATGTGTCCACTAGTCCCATACTATGGAGGTGTTTCCTTAGTTAACTGTGGCCAGTCAGAAATCCTACTGTTAAGCGTAGGTTTTTCCTGGTAATCGCCAGATATTTCTTCGGCGCCAGCTTCCCAGGGTCGCCCAGGGTGATCCTGGCAAGATTGCAGTCTTTGATTCCATCCCATACCTTTAGAGATTGAGCATGGGGGTAACGTTTGGCTAGTTCCGCAATTGTCGAAGTCATCAAGCCGTAAGTGTCACTGGGTCCTAAAATTCTAAGTCCAACCGTATCCTTGCCTGAAGAGTCGGCAATGCGATTACCTTTACTCCTCTGTCGTGCCCTTTAATCTACCTCAGGATAATAGTATCTGCCGAGGCTTTGTCTAAATCTTAGTGGCACTCTAGTACTAGCCCTGAGGTAACACGTTGTCTGTTCAAGGCTAATAGGGCTTGTCTGCTATCAGTGCAGATTGTTTTGTTTTTGCCAGAAATTCCTTTCCTGGTTATTTCTTTTGTGGCGATTGAGATACCAGCCAGTTCAGTTTGAACCACGCTGGTTCTGGAGTACACTCCACATCCTGAGTTTTCTTTGGTTTTTGAGCCGTCTGTATATATGAGTATTGCATTTGTAGCATCTGACTCTGTGTTCTGTTCTATTTGTATTTTGTAGGGTTTATTTAACACAAACCTGGGTTCAATTGGTTCTTGTGGTGAAAGTTATATTGGTGAAACTTCAAGATCATTGAGAGAGAATAAATATCAAGATTACATCAGAAATATACAATAAGCAGAACCAAAATTTTCAAAACAGCTCCTCAGAAATGGATCGTTCTTGGCTACCCTTCTTGAAGAAAGATATAGATAGTGGCGAAATTGCAACATACTAATATCAAAGAATACCTTGTACTACATTTGATGTTTCAGAAGTCAATCAATAACATTGACATATTTCACATTTCAAAACAGCAAACAGCAAAAGAAAATAACTGCGCATAACCTTTAATTTTATCCATTTCTGAAGACCTCTCAACCGCTAAGATAAGTATTTGTAGCTCTTTTTTGTTAATACATTGATGGATGTAGCCGTTACTACGTGGTAGGAGATCATAATGAAAAGAGAAATGAAAATGTCTATGTTTTTTACCACTTTTAATTGTAGCTAACGTTACTGCAGTTTCGTCCTTTATGGGCATTCTCAAACTTATACAATAAACTCTCTTTTTTGTTAGGCAAAATTATCAAATATAAGTTACCGCTGCCGGACAGAGTCATGGCCAGTGAGAAGTCCCTTCCTCAAGATGTGCAGTAGATGTGTAGAAATATTTTTTCAAGACAAAACACAAGCACTACAGAAATATCTTTAAGACGCTCTCAGAGCGGTTCCTGTGCGAAAGTTGCGATTCAGATTGGATTTGAATCGCTGGAGATTAAATTCAAATGTGGTAAAACGTTCTCAGGAAGTTTATTCCACATAAACGCAGTTCTCCAAATGAAAGAGTTCTTAAACAGTGAAGTTCGAGGTGTACTGAGTTGAACCTCAAAACGATGAGCAGCCACAGTCCGTTGCGTATTTCTGATATGTACCGCTCTTGGTGGAATCAAATGTGCCAAGTCACTTGAACACCTCCCGTGAAAGTATCTATAGAAGAGAGACAAATCTCCAACCTTTCTTCGATGTTTCAGGCTACCAAGGTTGCACGTGATGTTCCAATCAGGCGAATAGCTCTTTTCTGGATGGAATCCAGCAACTTCAGGATATGTTTCGGGGCAGAGCTCCATGCATGAGAACAATACTCCAAAGAAGGTCTATTCTGAGCTTTATAAAGCATCAAAAGTTGCTGAGGTGTGTACAGTTTTCTGGTTCGGAACAGTGTTCCAAGCTTTTGAGAAGCAGCCTTTGCAATTCCAGCGACATGATTGTGCCAAGATATATTGGTGTCCATTTTAACCCCCAACAAACTTTTCGAAGCACAAAGCGGAATTGTCTGACTTGACATTATTATATCCGGTTTGGAGACATCGATCTTTTTGGAAAAAACCGATGCCTGTGTTTTTGTGGCATTAAATTGAACCTGGTTACTTCCACCCCAATTCTAAATCCTCATTAAGGTATGCAATATTCTGCTGCCGATTGAAAATATGCCTCCGTAGACGATGTCCTGGAATTCAAATGGAATGACGAGACAAGTGTGCTGCCGACAGCATAGCAATATATTGGATTCTTGGTTTTTTCCAATGAGTTGTTGATATACAATAAAAAGAGGTTTGGGACAATATGGATCCCTGGGGAACACCAGCGTTGATGGTGAACGTATTCGAGAGATATCCATCGACGACCACTTGCAGGGAATGTTTTTTCAGGAAGCTGAAGAGCCATACACAGAAATGATCCGATAAGCCATAGTATCGAAGTTTGGCCAGCAAAGGCCTTAGCCTTAGAAATATCAAGTGCAACAGCTCTTGATTCTTCATGTTTCTCGATCGCGTTATTCAAAATATGGGTCACACACGTTAGAAGGTCGCCCGTTGATCCGAGAGCCATATTGATGATCCCTCAAGATGTTGAAGCCTTCCAACTATTTGAGGATATGGTGGCTAAGACTTTCTCCATGATTTTTGATATCACTGATAGCAAAGCGACTGATCTATAGTTATTTGGAAGATTTTTCTTGCCCTTTTTGTTTTGTGCCTACAAAGCTCCAGCTTTATTTTATTTAGTAAGTGAATGCGAGATATAGTTAATTATTCAAATCAACAAAACATTTTCTATTAAACTTGAGACCAATTGTGCGGAGGTTCATGTTTTCATTACTTCCTTGTCTTGAATTAACTTGAAACCAATTTTGCCAACAATACAAACGGAATAATTTGCTTTGTTTCCGTCACCCGATTTTCTAATTCCTTCACAATGAAACTCAGCAAACGGATTAAAACTAGGCTTATACGCCTCTTCCTCCCGATTAGTTGAAATATTTGTAGCGAGCACTCTTGAATAATAATGTTTTCACAATATGAATGGATTAAAACACAAAGGCTAATACTGTTTAACAAGGCTCGGAATCTCCCATTTGAACCCGACGAACACCAAACTGAATGGGGGGCTGAAAACCGGAGATAAGAAAACGCGGGCTGCCGTCTCAGTAATTTTCTCTGCTTCTGTTCATATTATTAATTATCGCGGAAGAAACCAGTCGCGAATTATTCAGAGATGCGCGTTTATTATCTATTGATTGTCCCGTTGAAGAACATCGTTAGAGGTTCTCTTAATTGCAGGCAGTACTGTTTCTCAAGTGTTTCATTATTGTCTGACATAATAATTGCAGTTTGTCTCAAGGGCTGTAAACGTCACCGACGTGTACTTGCAGCTATAAACTAGACTAATGCAGTGTATTTAATAATACATTAATTATACGAGGGTGATTCCAGAAGTACCCGGCCTGTCATAGAGATCACGGTATTAGAAAGTACACAATCTACAGGGTGTTTATCAAACATGAGGCAAAAAAACAAGGGACTATTCTAAGGATATTATGTCCCTTGATGATTTTTGATAGGTCGCTTTGTTTAGAAGATACGGGGGCGAAAAAGAATTTCGGCAATAACAATTGTGGTAATTTTAAAATTATTAACGAAGCCAAAATAAAAGTATAGCGTACTACACTGGACCTACCAAGTAATAAAAAATCTAACAATTCCGTTGGTATAGTATTGTATTGTGAATAATTAAAGCTATCGGCATTTCAAAGGCCAAAAAACCAATACAGAGAAATAATGCCGCTGCCAAATAGTCCACGTGGACTGAAGAATTGGTTTTATGATTGGCTGAAGAGTCATGAAATTAAATTTGAAGTCATGTTACGGTGACGAATAGAATGTGGGGATGAGTATCGCCGTTGTGTCGTCAATGTTCAGTTTAGGAACTTATCGCGATTCGAGTGTTGAAATTCGATATTGGTGCAGTTATAATTACTTAAAAATTTTGTTATCTGTTTGATACGTGGCGTCATTGGACAAGTACTAGTAGTAATAACGAGTGATAGATTTTATGATATAGAACTTGACGAAGTGTCGTCAGTACATTTTTTTTGACACCATTTGGCGTTAACCAATTCTTAAGATTACCTTTTGGAGTTTCTAATGCTCCCGACAAATTTCAGAAGGACAATATGTCACTTTTCGGAGATCTTCTAAATGTAATGTAACATAGTTACGTTTTTTTTTCTAAGATTTTGGATATAATTATTCTAAATCCCTTCCAATCCTCCATCACCATATAGAGTGCGGTCGCAAAAAGTTTCTCCCCTCCTAACTTTTGATCAGGATAAGATATGAAAGTCGGACAAAGTTTGCATTGATAGGCATAATTTTAAATATTTTTTTATGAAAAAAAAAACAATACTGTAGCATCACTTGTCGTGGACAGGACGCCATCAACTTTTTTTTCTAATAGAAAAGGGTCTTGCGATTCTTTGCTTGATAGGTCATACACTTCTTTATCAATTGTTTTCGAAAATCTGACAAGTTTTTTTTGAGCAATTAGCAGATTTATATTAATTTTTTTGACTCTGCGAACAAACAATGAATTCAGTTCAATTCAATAAATGTTCAAAATATTCATCATCCCTTTCCTGACATTAAAAGAATTCAATGATGCATTGAATATTTTACATATACTTCGCTTGTACACCAAGCGTTATCGATTAAAATGTTTATAATAATTTAAGATACAATCTCTTGAGCTACGGTCTTGGTAAAAGCATCCCTGTTCATGTAGACGGAACTGAGTCGTGAAGATCAATAAAATGAAAACGGGTGGTTTTGCTGGTCATTAGATCACTGTCTATCTCAAGGTTAACTTGTACATAAACAAACGAAAATTACAATTCCATCATATATAACGGGGTAATAATTAAACAGAATCCATTTATTTCACCGGCAAATCAAGTTAATCTTAAATTATTCAAGATTGAGTCAGATACGGTACATACATTACGGAATGACGTACCCACTATTTTATTTTCGGGTTTTATCTCAGATAATTTTTCCATATCCTAATTGACTCGTACAGAAATTAATCAAATAACGATTTACTGCTGCCATTAATCATTTTGAAATGCGTTCCACCCATAAAATTGACTAATTATCCAACAGCGTACATGCTGCTGTGTATGCATAAACTAGTTCTTGTAAATACATCAATTATGAATTTTTCATTCACAGTTAGTTTTGTGATAAAAGTGAGTAGTGATCCTTGACAAATTTCGTTATATTTATTGCTTGTGTGTTTTTAAGGATTCAGTCTTTGAGGTTGAAAGCAATATTCGGCAGCCAGATAAAGAATTGTCATATGAGTTGAGAAGTTTCCATGATACTGATGAACTACTTATAGTCCATGGTTTCGATCAAGAGGAATATCATACTGAAGATGATCACTTGGTATAAATTGATTGGTCTGATTTATTTCAAAACTTACTTTCTTCTTTTTAGACCATGTTACTGAAACCTTGTTTTTAAAAATTGTTTTTTACTAATAATTTGTTTACCACAGTTGAAGTATACGTTCGTGAGATAAACGCACGATACTAGTATAATGAACAAATCAAAAACAAATCAGCATGTGCCAGTAGGTAGGTAGGTCTAAAGTGAGTGGGTCTATTCGACCCTCCACCGCAACCCATAAGGGTTTATTGTGGCTCACACCTATTCACATTCGGCCAAATAAACCCAGCTTCTTAACGAAGCCGATTAGTTTGTATGGTGAGTGGTCTTTCAGGTCAGATGGTGAGAGTCGGATCTGCCGAACTCAAAGAACCTGATTCGGTCCCCGGCGGGGCAGGCACAAAGTATATGCTCTGCAGTTTCATCATTTTCCAGACAGAGGCGACACACACTGTCTTCCGACAGTCCAAGTTTCTGCATGCGATGATTCAAATGACGATGACCTGTAAGAAGGCCTGTTAGACATCGTAGTTCATCCCTACTGTAGTCCAACAACTGTTTGGAATCAATCTTCGAAGGGTGAATAAACGCCTTGAAGTGAGCCAATCCTGGAAGATTCTGCCAGAAGTCCATAACTCTTCTTGCCATCCAGGTGTTAAGTGTTTGTTTGGCAAAGCCCAAAGCGATGCCAATGACAGGTCCTGGTCCAATGAAGCCGCCTGCAGCACCCTCCTTTGCAAGAGAGTTAGCAGCTTCATTGCCTTCCAGGCCAGTATGGCCAGGAATTCAGACCAGAGACAATCTGTTTAGTCTTCCTATCGAGGAGTCTTTTTTGGCAGTTTGCTAGCAATTTAGACGTTGCTCGTAGGGAGCCAAGAGCTTCCAACGCCGCTTGACTGCCCGAGAATATTTTTATTGACTTGTGAGTAGTTGGATTTATCCAATCTCTCCGCACACAATTCAATAGCGTAAATTTCCGCTTGAAATATTTTGCCCTAGTTGTCAACGGACATAATATCTAGATGTCAATTAAGTCACATTTCAAGAAGAAGTAAGTTTCATTTCATTATAGCTTTCATGTTTGGCAGCATCTAAAGTACACATTTCCAGAAAGTGGCAATGGAAAAATGTACAGAAAAGTGGCCAACAGTAGCACTAGACTTACATCCATTGAATTATTTTCACTGTGACATAAGAAAAGTGAATTTCTTTGTACTGAAGCTCAAGTGACCATCAATTTGAACACTCTGAATTCGTTTTTTTCAAAGATGTTAAAATTATTTTTATTTTAATTGATGTTTCACATCACCGCTATTACATTTCAAATGTTTAGGATTGCCAATCTAAGCAAGTTGGAGTGAAACTAAAAAGTATTTCAGTAGAAATCAATCATATTAAACAATGACATTAAAAAATGTTGTTTTATCAGGTTTCTAAAATCATACTCTCCGTCTATGACAGTTCGATTTTCGATCGAAAGACAAACTCATCAAACTGTCTTCTGAAGCTTTTTCTTGTGTTTCAGAAGTTTTGTCGACGATCATAGAAACTTTTCTTTAGTTTCAGTGCTGAATTGACAACACAATTGTAAGAAAAGATACTATAACCCGAACCCTAAAGTATAAAGTAATGTTTGGTGGTTACCATCCCATTTAAAGTTTGCAGGAAGTTCGGGCGATAAACTCTTTCGATTTCAAGAATTTCCAACGAGGTTTTCCATGAAATATAACCAGGCTTTTCAGATTTTAATGTGAGTTTTCAACATAAGAACCGCATGGAAGACTGGAATTGAGAACGACGTAAACTGTTTGTGATTCATATTGGTAACAAGATTCGTGTAAATTTTTTTGAATGATGCACTTTGTATCCTTGAGCTCTCAGCAATTCGGTTTTCGCAAAACGCCGTCCGTTTATGGGTCTATTCAATCTTGGGAACAGGAAAAAATCGTAGAGGGCCAAATCTGGTGAATACAGTGGCTGAGGCATGATTACTGTGTTGTTTCCAGCCAAAAACAATTCAACTATGTGTTTTTGAGCACCTAATTTGATACAAATCCTTCGAACGATTTTTTTCGACAGCAGAAAATCGCCAAACTCGCAAAACATTTCAATTTTTTATGCCTCTGACCAATAAACTAAATATGCTAAACAGCTGTAACTTTGTAACTCCAACATATGTTGGGGACGAGTGTACCATCATAAAAAAATCACTAATTGAATATATGTAGCCCGCGAAATTTTAACATTCACCTTTTTTTTCAACAGTCTACGAATTGACCGTTAATACTCTGGTAAATTCAAGAATGAGAGGAAAAATAAATCTGTGAAATCACCAAAACCATCTCGCAATTCATTTCAGTCGTGGATAGAAAAAGAGGTGCTTGTACCGATATTACCACATGAATATTTATCCTCGATTAAAGACAAAATGAGAAAAACCAAGAAAGTACTTGATAAAAATAGCTGCGTAAACGCAAGCGAAACATTAGTGGAACCACCTATTGGTGTGACATCCAAGTCAACTTGCCAAGTTTTTATGTCAGTGTTGGTGTGGTTGGTGTGGTCAGTGTTGGTATTTGAATGCATTCAAACACATACCATTTTGCGAACACCAGTTAGATAGGCAATCTATATCGTTTTATAGACACATTGTATCAGCTTCACGTTTAATTATTTTGAAACATTTTAAATCGTCGGCAAATAGCAAAGCTTCGCTTTCATGTTTGATTAGATCGTTGATAAAAAGGTTAAACAACAGCGGTCCCAAATGTGAACCTTGTGGAACACTCGATGTAAGTGCGATGGTATGAGAATAGTAATAGTATTTCATAATGTAGGACTCCATCATTGTCAAGGAATGAATGATACACATTTTAAATATTTACTGGAATGAACTACAGTGAGTTTCTAATAATGTTTTTCCGAAAATTATGATATTCACAGTTTATTTACAGATTCTCAAATCGAATATAAAATAGCTAATTATTCGGGAACTGTTAAATCAATTTCCAACAATAAAACACTATTGGGTAGAGAATGGAAATACCTATCAAATGGATTATCACAAGACCCTACATTCTACTGAAAAAAGTTGGTAGCGCCCTCTTGGTGACGAGTGATGCAACACCATTGTTTTCCTTATCAAAAATACTAAAAATGATACCTCTTTACGTAAATTCTGTAAATTTACGTAAATCTTGTTCCGTTCAAAAGTTAAGACGGGAAAACTATTATGTCCGCACTATATTTACGAACATTAGTATTTGTTTCCATTCCATTTTCCTTCGAAAAGAAACCTATTGAACTATTTTTGTCATCATTGCGCCAATTGAAAACTGATTTGCTTGTATTGTTCGTCCATTTCAATTCATTAGCGAATTCAAAAATTTCTCATTTGTTATTTGACAGATGCAACAACTCAAAAAAACTTATCTATGCAAGCGCCACATATATTATTTGATTTCAACATCGAAACAAACACAATTCTGGAATATCGTTCTAAGTGAACATCTGATTGCCAAAAAACGCCCAAGAAGAATTTCAACATCGGAGACGATAATATTTCTATTGTTCTCCAACAATAACGAAACTTGAAACCTCATGCTTTTTGTGGAATGCCGTTTGACTGGAGATATACCCACATTTATTTTATCACCCGTCACATGTTTCGCTAGTAATCCGATTCTTCACGTTACCTACCTAACCAACGTATTTATCATTCACAAAACCGCACACCTTCCGATTCATAACCCTCAGAGTGGAATTTTTGATGTGCATGTAAAATCGAAACAAAAACTTACCGTACAAAAAGTTCTTCGTCTTGTTATCGTGCACTTCGACTTCAATTCCCATTCATTTAAATATCCTAGTAGACTATGCGGAGCAGCTGTTTAATTAGTGGTATTTCTTAACACGGCCGTCTAGATGAATTTAATGACACTGTTTTCGAATGTTATTAATAGTAGCCACAACCTTTGTCATTTCCGATTTCGAGGTTTTCACTGGATTTTCCGCGTGTTTCGGCATCGGTTTCCCTGCCAGGCAACATCATAGTGTGTTTATTCACCGGTTTTGAAAACAAAACATCGTCCTGAAGGCAGTGCTTAGTTATCTTGGTCATACACCACGATTTATTCGACACACCCCCCACTATGTAGTCACTATTACTACCCTTCGCTATTGATTTTCTCACGGAGCGCAGTCGCCTTCGATATACATATTTTCGAGTTCTGGGTTTTAATAATCGTCGACCAATTCTGGGAGATTTGTATTTTTTTTAGTTCTTCGTTTTTTGGAGGGAAATGCCGCGGATGGTTTCAGAGACTTGGAGAGGTATAAATCGCGAGTTGAAATTATGAATCTCGCTTTTTTACGGACTATTGGTCTTGATCGACCCGGTCGGTGTGGCGGCGGCTTTTTAAACAAGGTCAGGACCGGCGTGACTCGAAAATTGCCGGTCAGGTTCTGATCTACGAGGATCAGAATGGCCATAGTTACGAAGAGCGACAATACGAGTGACAGTGAGAGCGACAAAGTCAGAATCTTCACGAAAAAAAAAATCTTCTCTGAAACATATGATGGGAATCGTCGATTCTTGATGATAATCCATAACTGGACAGCTTATAAAACCGCAACAAGCGTTTCGCTATACACTATATAGGTTCCTCATAATCATAAAATAGCTTTATCAAAATCTAAAACGTATTCAAGTAAGTATAGCTTATTTTCCACCATCTATAACGGATTTAAGTGAGAATAGCTTCCTCAATTCAAGTAAGTTTAGGATTTAAGTGAGAATATAGCTTCCTCAATTCAAGTATGTTTAGCTTCCTCATAATCCATAACTTTTTCGAATAATACTTTATTATGGGAATTTTACTGGACAGTTTACAAAACCACTACACGTGTTTCATTATACTCAAGTAGATATAGCTTATTTTCCATAATCTATAACATGTTCTAGTCAGTACAGCTTCCTAATATTCTAAAACGTATAGCTTTCTCATAATCCATAACGCATTCAAAGAATACTTTATTGCGAGATTTTTACTAGGTAGTTTACAGAACCACAACACGTGCTCCACTATACACTAGTTTCCTC
Source organism: Leptinotarsa decemlineata (assembly GCF_025532065.1). Classification (NCBI taxonomy): domain Eukaryota; kingdom Metazoa; phylum Arthropoda; class Insecta; order Coleoptera; family Chrysomelidae; genus Leptinotarsa; species Leptinotarsa decemlineata. The sequence continues at coordinate 9,349,074 of NW_027412537.1, read as the reverse complement.
ATAATCCATAATGTATTCAAGTAACTATAGCTTATGTCCCATAATACATAACGTATAGCTTTCTCATGATCCATAATTTATTCAAGTGATACTTTATTGTGAGATTTTTACTGGACAAAACCACAACTATTTCACTATACACTAGCTTCCCGATGATCACACAATAGCTATAACTATATCTTTCTCATAATCCATAACTTATTCAAGTGATACTTTGTGAGAGTTTTACTGGACAGTTTACAAAATCACAACACATGTTTCACTATACACTAGCTTCCTTATAATCTATAATATATTCAAGAGAGTCTAGTTTCCTCAATTCAGGTAAGAATAGCTTCTTCATAATACATAACGTATAGTTTTCTCATAATCCACAACTCATTCAAGTAGTAGTTCGTTGTGAAATTTTTATTTAACAGTTTACAAAACCACAACACGTGTTTCACTATACACTAGCTTCCTAATAATTATTCAATAGCTTCCTCATAATCCATAACGTATTCAAGTAAGTATAGGTTATTCCCTATAATTTATTACGTTTTCAAGTGATTATAGCTTTCTCATAAGGGACCGTCCATTAACCACGTGAGGCTTCAAAGGGGGGAGGGAGTTTAGCAAAAATCACGAAATATCACAATGGGGGAGGGGGGGTGTAGTAAGATGTCACTTGTGTTATTTTTTTCGTAAAACGCGCGATTTATAAACCGAAAAGCGACTTGTAATGTGACTTTGACTCGCCGTTGCCAGGCAACGAACGAAATCCCCACGCGCCGAGCACCACGACGACCACTCGACTCGGCTTGCCAGTCGTCAGTTATATTCTGTTATTTTAGAGCCGAATACATGGTTACATCGTTACCTCGTATGTTTTTCATTAAAACAATGTCTAAATTAGGTGATCTGTATAAAGACCTATATAAGAAAGAAACAAATTTTGTAGGTACAAAAAAATACACGTGATTATGGGTGTGAGAGGAGGGGTTAGTCTTGAACCTCACCACGTATCACCAAAGGGGAGAAAGGTTGATAAATGCTAAAAAAATCACGTGATTAATAGACGGCCCCTAATCCATGACTTATTCAAGTAATACTTTGTAAGATTTCATCTGGACAACACCACAACACGTGTTTCACTATGTACTAGCTTCCTCATAATCATACAATAGCTTCCTCATAAATTACAACGTATACAAGTATATAATCTATTCTAGTGAGTATAGCTTCCTTGATTCAAGTAAGTAAAGCTGTTTCAATAACGTATTCAAGTAAGTAAAGCTTATTCCCCATAATATATAACGTATTCACAATTCAAGTAAGTATAGCTTCATAATCCATAACGCATAGCTTCCTCATAATCCATAACTTGATCGAGTAATACTTTGTGAGATTCTTACTGGACAGTTTATAAAACCACACGTGTTTCGCTATACAGTAACTTCTTAGAGCGTTTCATGAAATCTCTTGAGGAAGCTTTTGCATAACAAAACGCGTGTTGCGGTTTTGTAAACTGTCCAGCGAAAATTTCTCTGAAATGTTGGCCCTTTGATGCTTGGAGTCTGAAGTCAGAGAGCTAGAAACGATGAAAAAAATGATTCAAAACGATGATTTACGATCTTGCAAAGGCCTTCGATTCAATGAATCACCAGATACTGTTGCTTGGAGCTGGTTCTACTCGATTTTAACACATCGCACCCAAATTGTCTTTGGTGAACATTGAAATTTCTTCAGCTCAGACAGTTACATGTGATATTCCTCAAGGTTCAATGCTTGGTCCTCTTCTGTTAGAAATGTACGTGAATGACATTTCAACCATTGACATCAGAGGTAAATTCACACTGTTGGCGGATAATATTAAGGTAATATGATATTTCAGCAGTAACATTTCGGACATATTCAAATGAAAGTTTTTTATTTCCTTTGAAATAATTTCTGCGAAGCAATGAAATTATTCCCTTTTGAGATTAACTTTATGTGGCGCCACTGCACATAATCGACAGGTCTATTGTATGAAATGTTACCCTCGCTTTTTTCAATCGCATGAGATGAGGAAGTGAAATCCTTGTGAATGGGAGTCCTCATGATTTTTATACTAAACAATACAGTATTTTGGGACCGACCCCTTGTCATCTGTTCTATGGCGAGACCTTCCCGAAATGCCAGAATCGGAGCGGCCTACAAAAAAGAATTCAGAATTTTGAATAGTCTGAGTTACAGATAGTGCAGATAGAATTGGTCTTTACTTGATGAATTAATATAATAAAATCACATAGTATCACAAGGATAAGTTTACAAAATTAACGCATGTAATAATAAATTGCACATGCATTTTTGTTATGAAATAAGAGAAAGTGTGTAAGTATGCTTCCAAAGAAAATTGAGAAATAAAATTTCCTGTTTTTTACTACTTGTATTTGTAACTAACATTTCTGCAGTTTCATCGTATAAAGACAGTTTTAAACTAGTCTCTCCTTGAAAATACTCGCCGTTTCAGTTATCACATGTGGCAATAATCCAGTATTGGTAACAAGGTATATTTTCTTCAAAAGTCCAAAATGCTTGTTTTCTGACTGATATTATATGCAGTACTTGACATTTCTCTCATATCAAATTAAAATCACCATACCGCGAGCACATCAAGTAATAATCATTACAAATTTTGAATTATCTATCTCAAAAACACTTTCCAGTGTGTTCGAGAAAAAAAAACTGTAGTTTTTTTTGAGAAAAACTGTTTTGTGTAGCTCGTATGGTTGACGTTCATCAATCTCCACACTCGCCTCAGAAAACATATCTTTTTTCCCACTAGTAATATCACAAAACCTCAAAATTTTATCGATAAATTTCTATTTATTAGCGAAAACTTTGTTATTTATGAATATCACAAGAGCATTGCACTGGGTAGGTTTTATCTGTTGTTGGTTGCTCGATTAGTACTGCTTGAAAATAACAAAGTTTGAGTTTGAAAAAATGGACATTCATCCGAGATAATTTAAAATTTTAGGTCGAACTGAGCTAAATGCACCGATTCAAGAAAAAATTATTAATTCTCGAATTAAATATTTTTTTACCTGAATACCTGAATAACTTTCCACAAAGAGATTTATTATAGTTTCCTCCCTTTAGATGTAAATGATTCTTGCATAATACTCAATAAAGACTTGGATAATTTTTATAGGGCTGCAACAGAACACTGTTTACTCCTAAATTCTCAAAAATCAAGTGTTCTATTATTTGGACCAAAGTTCAAACGATCTGATATTTCAGAGTATCTAAACATATCAATCAATGGCGTGAATATCGAGTTGGTGGAAGAAGCAAAAAATCTTGGAGGCATCCATGACCACACTCTCAGATTCGAAAAGAACTTAATACGAAGTGCATATTCTTCATTAAAATTGATATATGGAGTTAGGCAGTATCTTCCACTGAAATTGAAATTAGTATTATGTGAAGCACTAGTTTTATGACATTTTAACTATGCTACTAGGTACTGTCTATGAACCACATTTTAGGGCAGTTTAAACGTAAAATTCAAAAAGTACAAAACTAGTGCTTGAGACTTATTTATGGAATAAGAGAATCTCTCATAAGCTCAAAGATGCCTATTGGTTAAATATGAATAACAGAAGAATTTTGCGTGCCGCCAACCTATTCCATAAAATTATTCTTATCAGAAAGCCTGCCTATCTTCATAGAAAAATTTCTTTTTGAATGGATGTTCATAACGTCAATTAGGGCCGTAGCGAAAAGAAAAACCAGAGGGGGGAGAGAATCTAAATTTTCCCAACCCCACCAGCAAAATTTCTCAACTTTCGAAAAAATGAAAGCCGAGGGATTAGTTACTACTATAATATATTAATTTCCTTACTTAGCTATCCAAAGATTGGCTGAATTCTTATGCCCGATAGAGTATGCAAAAACAAAAATAAATTTTGGTAATTATAAAAATAATAATGGGAATTATTCTACTTTGGACCAAGCCCCTTGGTCTTACCATATCCACCATGTACAGGAATATTCAATACAAATGAAAGGAAACAACACTTAAATAATATTGTGCTTATTGTTTTCTACTATTGTTTTTTCTATCTTCACGGCCCGAAATTTCCCAACTTTTCCAAGTCGTAAAAACAGCTTCCTTTCTTTTCTCTCTTTTTTATTTTTTTAATTTTTATCAATTTTTTTACTATTATTTTTTTTCAATCTTCACGGCCTAAAATTTCCCAACTTTCTCTCAACTTTTTCCCAAGTCGAAAATGCAGGGGGGAGGCTCTCCCCCATCCCCCCCCAAGGCGACGGCCCTGACGTCAATATCAGGTTCACCTTTTTTTTAAAACTGAATTTTTCCGCAGGTGTTTCAGTTATCAAATATGCCATGTGATGAATGACCTTCCCCTCGAATTACGTACCGCTGGGTTCCAAAAATTCAAGTATAATCTATTTAGCCATTTATTCAATACACGTCTGTGATATGATTTCAAAACTTCATATCGTTTTGCTCCTACTTCTGTACAATGTACAGAGTACGTAAATGACTGGAGTCATATTTGTCAACAATAGCCGACCTGGTTGACGCGGCTGAATACATCACCAATATGTCGTGTATTCTTTTCGGTCGGTAGCCAGTCGGTACGACGTGGGTGCTTTGTTCACTCACTCGACTTGGCTGCCGTGTTAGTCGGTGGTTCAAGCCCTAGTCTGAACGATCTATTTTCACTTGCTATCGTCCAACCCGTGTTAGAAATCACACGTTAAAAGGTAAGACCTCGTTAATCCTTAGCTCGCAGAACTTTCGACTTTTGAGGGTTGTTCGTAGGGGTGCGACAGCTTGTTAACGGAAAAACAGATATCATTGGAATTCAGAATAACGTTTTATTCAATTTGACTAGTCATTTTCTGGTTTCTCCCCAGTACGAATAAATGTTTTCCTTTTACTAAAGTAGAGAAATAACATGAATGAGTTTTCACTAATTTGAGTTGTCTCAGAGTTAGGGTCAAGTTACTCTCATAATCATAATATAATAATAATAATAATAATAAATCGGCTTTATTGATAATACAAAAAAAAAACAATACAAAGATATATTTGAAAATGAAAATAGTTTACAGGAGATTCTGGTACTCCTTGGCGAAGTCTAGCTCAAAGCTACTCTAACTCAACCAACAAGCACCACTCCATAATGCACGCAAACATACAAAAATAAAAGCAATTAACAGTGATGGTACCACGAAATGAGAACCGTAAATAAAATAATAATTTGTGATTACCTTCTAAAGATAGTTGATAAATAATTGAATTGATCTGTTGTCTAAAAAGTAAAAGTTGACATTACTGACTATCATAGATATAATTTTTATAATTGTATTTGAATTTCCTGATATTGAATCTCTTCAATTGCTCAGGCAATGAATTATAGAGTTTTACAGCACCAAAAAGAAATGATCTCTGAAACTGTGCAGTGCGATGTTGTGGCATAGTTAATTTGTTTTTATGTCTGATGTTTCTTGAGTGAATATTTTCACGGAGAATTAGTTTTTGTATTAAAAGAGGAGAATGGGGAAGGGTGATCAATTTATGGACAAAACAACCCAAATGATGAATCATACGGTTTTTCATATTGAGCCAGCGGGAGTTTTTAAAGCCTTCAGAAAAATTGAATCATACTTACGAAGTCCATAAATTAGGCGGCAACAAGAATTTTGCACTTTTTGTATTCTTTTTTATCTGAATCATATAAGTATGGCCAATATATGAAGTCACAGTAGTTGAAATGGCTTAGCACCAAACTATCACAGAGCATTCTTTTTAGAGGTTGGCTCAAAATAAAACGATTACAGTATAACAGTTTCAATGACATATAAACTTTTTTCATTAAATTTTTAACATGACTAGTAAATCTAAGATCAGTGTCAAGCATGACCCCTAAGTTTTTAGCTGTATTGACAGGAGTCAAGATAGTATAACCTAGTTCTAAACGGAAATTGTTTTCTGCAAATTTACGATTCTTCTGCGATCCAAAGTGCATCATCATTGTTTTATTAGGATTAATTTTCAAATCATGTTCACTTGATAGTCCATTGATCAAATCAAGATCAGTGTTGAAGAGATTTTGTGCCTCAACTTAAACATGTGAATTTCTGTAGTAGCATTTTTGCGAAGTTTTTATGTTTAGTCACAATCATATTTGAATATGATTATATTGATTCAACTCGGTTAGGACAGTGATTGAAATTGTGAGATTGATGCGTAAGTAGGTCCCGAGAGTCACGAATGATTCAAGAATTATTACATCTACAGTTTTATCGCTGTTGGGAAGAAGCATTCCATTGCGGCGAATTTCTGTTTTGGTGATCTAGTCACAATATACTAACAGGTAGAATTCGAATCTCTGGAGTAAAATGGATCTAATGAAAACCCAGAATTAGAGCAATGTCTCTCGATTCATTTCTATAACAAAGGTCATCAGGTGATGACTAAAACAGCTTCAGAGATGAATAAAGCTGCCTGATGATGCTAAATTTTTCAATAAAAATTAAATGATAAAATGCCGATTGCAGCAAAATAAAAATGAATTGATGTTTCTAACCTTTCAGTCGGATTTCCGCAGCGTGCACAGAAACACTGATTTTGGAAGTTTCTCTTCAAAACTGTACTGAGCATTACGTTGAAATCTTGATTAGTGAAGATGCAGTTCCAGGATATGGCCAACTGCAGTTTATACCGATTTGGTAACACCATTTCATGGCTGTTTGTAACTGAATTAGATTTCGCAACATACGAAGATATACAAATAAGCAAACAATACATATTGATAACAAAATTCAAGTAACCGTTAGTTAGATAAGATTGCCGATTTGACGGTAGTCTAAACTACCTAAAGAACGGATATCGCCGCGAACGTTTCTTGACTCATAGTTGTTAATGGAACAAAAGAACTCGTAAACTCCAATGTCTGCTAAATAAAGAATATTCCAATGATTCACTATATTTCCATTAGTACAATCAGTATTTCCAAAAGAAGTACTCTTTCGAAACACCAGACTTTGTGCAAACCATTCAAAAACCTGGTGTCAGGTTTCTGAAAACGGATATTTGTCGTGTGTTCTTTGAAACGAGTTTTAATAGCTCGCTTAGTCTGATCAATATATTTTTGTCGCAGTTCTTACATCTTATTACATACTAGACTGTTAAAAAAATAAGGTGAATGTTAAAATTTCGCGGGCTATCTACATTCGATTAGCAAATTTTTAGTTTTTTTTTTATGTTGATACAGTTCACTCGAACATATGATCATAGTTTCAGCAACTTTAGTAAGGTGAGAGGCATGAAAGTTAGAACAAATTATCTGAAAAAACAATTCGTTCAGGCCAGTCTCAACTTCCTACACTGTAGGTTAATGAACCGATACCTATCAGAAAACAACTACTCCCCTGGCTAACACCACGAAAGGTGTTCGATTATATCCCACAGGTATCAGTGCAGGATTCTTCACTGAAGTTATTCCTGCATATGCTGTTGTCGACAGTTGGTAGTACTGTCATCATCCGGCATCTCTGTCTCAGAGATAAACTGCAATAACCATTTTTTTATCCTTCACTTTTTTACGAACCGACTGTAAGCTATACAACATTAATCCTTATCCTATTGGGTACCTTAAATACATGATGCATTTAATATAGATCAATATGGCTCTTTACAGCTTGTGATTTAAAGGAATATTTCCGAAGACATTACAGATTTAAAATGCAGGGAAATAGCGGTTGCGGCGGTACCGGCCTGGGGCCGGCGGCGCGTGCGTAAAAATAGCGCGTCGAAAGCCGCGCTCCACCCTATAGCTCTTTATGATTAGCAGCAATCGCACGCGTTTAAGCTTGTCGCCTACTTGTCCGGCACAGCACAGCACGGCGCTGCCCGTTTCCTGATGGCGACGGGTAGTAGTATCGTCCACTTGTTCAGCTACAACCGGCATACCAAGGGAATTTCAGTCGACAGCGGTGACAGAATCATGTCTATCACTAGCTGTTCTGACGAAGAAGTCGTCATTATAGTGGCCGCATTATTGAATGTAGAATATAGTCTCAAAAAATGTTGTGGCTCTATCCCATTGATCAAAAGAGTGCAAATCTGGGAGAGTTTCATCATTTTTCAACGATCTGAAAGAAGACGAGGAGAATTTTCTTCAGTATTTCTGAATGACTCCAAGCAAATTTTTAGAACTTCTGGATATTCCAGAGCCTGCCTTAACAACTGATGGAACAGCAAAAGAGAGACAGAAACTTCCCAGGCACGTATGGACAAGTTGATGCTGGCACGCGCTAGCCGGCGACGCGCTCACTTGGCTAGTGGGCGGTTGTCCATTCATTTTCATTGTTTCAATCCTATCCACATTTTGAAGGGACGGGCCGTGCTGTGCTGTGCTGTGCCGGACAAGTGGGCGACAAGCTTTTATGTATATTTAGTATAAGCATTGCACCTGTGCAGAGCCGGGGTGGTCGCTAGTTCAATATAACCTAGGCATTCTACTGAACAAACTAGTAGCCTTTGGATTATCTCCATACTTAATCGCACTCTTTCAGTCCTATCTACGGGATCGAAAACAATATGTTAGCTCAATGGTTTCAAATCTACCGAATATAGTGTTTCTTCCTGTCTTCCACAAGGTTCAAATCTGGGACCGTTGCTCTTCAATATATTCATTAATGATATTGCAGATGTTATAGATGTGTATTTCCTTTTATATGCCGACGATCTAAAACTATACTGCCTCGTTGAGAACATAGATGACTGTGTGAACCTCTCAGCAAACGTAGGACGGGTTTTAGAATGGTGTTACCGAAATAACTTGTCACTGAACCCGGATAAATGTAAGGTCATGTCCTACAGTTTGAAAACGAATATCTTGATCTTTGATTATTCAATAGAAAACTTTTCCCTGGTGAGACCAGAAACATTTACTGATCTTGGCGTCACATTTGACACTGCACTACCATTTAATAGGCATATCGATAATGTTGTAACCTCCTCCTGTCGTTTGTACGAATTAATTGCACGTAACAGTAGTGATTTCAAAGAAACTTCGACCTTAAAAGACTTTATTCTATGCTTTCATAAGATCGAAGTTAGAATACGCGTCAGTTGTGTGGAGCCCCTTTTTATCAATATCACATTGATAGAATAGAAGCAATTCAACGAAGATTTTTAAAACTGCTAAGCCTAAAAACCGATGGCATTTATCCCCCAATAGGAACAACCCACTCTGAATTGCTACAAAAGCAAACTTTTGCAGTCTCGAAAAAAAGGCGTGAATATTAAAGTGTTGCACTAACCTATAAAATTATCAAAAGCATAGTTGACTGCCCAACATTACTGGAAAAGTTTAATATTTGCATTCCTAGAATGTGTTCCAGACACCCGAGTACTTTCTATATAAAAACATCTAGCACAAATGTTCTGGAGAATTCTCCGATCCATACTATGTGTAAAGTGATAAATTCTGTTAGCGATAAGTCAGATATATTTAGTTGCAAATTGTCAAATATAAAATCCCACTTCCTAAAATAATTGTTTTGTCACCTATAATAAATATAAAATGTGTAGTCTTTATAGTCGCTTGTTTGTATTGTTTGTAGACTTTACAGTCACTTGCTTGTGATGTATTTATTATACTCTGTTATTTCCTGCTCTGTAATTGGGCTATGTCCTGTAGAGTATTGTATTACAAATAAATAAATAAATAAATAAATAAATAAATATAATTGCTTTCGATGGCGACACGAGTATTTTAGCGGTCATACAATTTTTCAATATCATTTTTATAGTACGATTTGTCTTTAGCCTCATTTTTGACGATTATCTCTTCATCGGCGCTAAAATTCGCTAGGGGACAGATCTGGGGAATACGGTGCATGCGGAAGCAATTTTAAACAAATCCATGCAATTTTGCCATCGTTTTCATTGATTTATGACACGGTGCAGTGTCTTGATGAACCAGCACTTCATTTTTCTCCAAATGGAACAGGTTTTTCACGATATCCTCCTTTGAACGCTCCAATAACGATATGTAATAGTCGCCTGATACCATAATCTTGCCAGCCGACCGTTGCGTCTTCGCACGCTTTGGAGACGGTTCACCACGTGCAATCCACTCAGATGACGATAGTTTTGATTCTGGTGTGAAATGGTGGAACAGCTCCGAACACAAAATCATCAATTCGTTGTTGTTTTTGGTCGATTGTAAGCTTGCGCGGCATCCACTTCGAACAGAGCTTTCCCATATACGAATATTTATGCACGATAGATAGATAAATTGATCACTTTATTAACTACGTAAATACAATGTATATTTTGTAGCAGGTCCAAAAAGAATATATACATATACACATAACTAGTACTCCTACTATTTCAGGTATTACTTCAACTACGCGTATCGCTGACAGGTGTGTCCATATACTCACGAATTGAATAGAACCCATTTTCTGAAAGAAATCTTTTAACTTTTTTTTTTTAATCAAATCATATCTAGAATCTTCCAACTGGATAGTAATTTATCGTGGTGCTGTGGTCTGAGATGCCCAGCACCACGAGTGTTATATTCATGAGTTTGAATTTATGATTTGTTTATTTTTTCTACTATGGATTTCTAGTATTTGGTGGAAAATATAAAGAGCAGGTAGTGTCATGACTTTGAATTTCTGGAATAAAGGTTTATAATGGTCTTTGAAGGCAACATTAGCAATAATTCGGATGGCTTTTTTTGAAGCCTAAATACTTTGACAGAGTCGGATGCATTATCCCATAAAATTACCCCATAGGAAATATGATAATGAAAAAAAGCATAGTAAATATTCATTGGTGTGTCAGAACTTATTATATTTTCCAGTTGTCTCAGAATAAAAATGGAGCTTGAAAGTTTAGAGCAGAGCCTCTCGATTTGAAACTTCCAATTCAGAGAGGGATCTAGAAAAATTCCTAAAAGTTTTGTATGTTCATTGGTACTTGTTGCCTGTGAAGAAAATATCATATGATTTGTTTTCCTAGCGTTGAGTTTCAAGTTGTTTGCTGCAAACCAACATTCGGCATTTTTTTCAGTAGCTTCATTTATTATTTTCTGGTTTATATTTTGATGAAAGATAGTGGTGTCATCTGCGAACATGATACAGGTTGAATCGACTAAATGATAAAATAAGTAATTTACGTAAATGATAAATAGGAGGGTCCCCAGAACAGAGCCTTGCGGTATCCCATATTTCATTGCTACTGTTTCTGACGTGATACCATTGAAGCACACTGACTGTCTTCTATCTTTGAGATACGAGCCAAAAAGAGCTAGGGCTATACCTCTTACGCCGTATAGATTTAATTTTTCTAATAGCAAATAATGATTTACGCAATCAAATACTTTTGGTAAGTCAAACAGAGTCGGTGCAGATTTCCTACCGTCTTCAAATCTTTCTACTATGTTTTCAACTGCTTTGGCTACGGCTTTTATGGTGGAGGTGTTCTTCCGAAATCCAAACTGATTTTCATGAAGCAATTTGAATTTCTCAAAGTACATGGATGAATGAATTTTCAAAATTATCTCGAATATTTTTCCTAAAAAAGGAATGAGAGAAATAGGTCTGAAATTCTCTGGAAGATCAAAATCACCAGTTTTGTGTATTGGGATAACTTTACTATGTTTGAAAATTTCTGGAAAAACACCTGCACTAATACAGTTATTAAATAGATTTGTCAATTTGACCACTATCAACTATATCCAACACATTCCATTGATATCTTTAGAGCCTCAGCTATCTCAACTGACTTCACTGGACTTTTTTTATGTTATTGTCGGTATCAACCTCTTTGATGGGTAATAATGTTTATCAAGCAGCCTATAAACTAACAAAAGTTACTTCACTCAAAATGTTCTATCCCACAAACCAAAAGTCCGACAGCTGTGAACTTTGTACACGTACCATTTGAAGGTTAGGATCAACTCCAATCATATGGGTTCAATACAAGTAGCGCCATCTGTTTGTTAGCCTACGAACTTTTCAATGAGAGGTATAGTAATTAAACTGCAAATAAATTGCTTAAGCTAACCGTATGATAATGGCCCATTGTTGAAAGTGCGGTTAATGCACATTCTGTGACTCTCACTATTTATATAATTTTTTTTCTTGGAATATTGGCATGACTTCAACTTTTACGCGGGTAGCTCATTCCGTCACGTTTTATTTGTCTGAGTGTGCGGTTAATGTTGTTCCGATGCAAGCGAGTCGTGAGCCAGCACTTTTTTTTATTATGATTCGGTCGATAGTTAACATGAAGGCTTAATCTCAATAAATCTTGTCTCGCAGAAATGCCAAGTACGGAAAAGAGATGAAATTTTTTTGTTCTTTTCCATTGAAGGTGATAGGTGGGATTTTGGGACATTCGATCTATATTATCATCACTATTGAACTTTAGAAACTGAAAACAGTTTTTACAAGTTACCTGTGAAAATTCAATAATTGGTTCCAGATTGTCGATTATCTCCGACAGCTCATCAACTTTTGAAAACCATCGATGAACCTAGACAAACTATTGTCATATTTTTCCTATGTATTCTCAGATGAATGGCATTTAGTATAATGAAAACAAATTCATCTCAATACATCATTTATCTCAAAAGGTCAAACACAATATTAAGCGTTCTGTGCTTTGACAAGGGACAATTTCAGAGTTGTTCCTTTCATGGAGCTGAATAATTTCTTATCTTTCTGAAGATGATCTTTTCTGAAAGAAATCAGATAACTGGGAAGTTGAGGGTTATGTATTCAATTATTTCTTTCTAGAACAGGGGTCTCCAAACTTTGAAGCCTTCGGGCCATAATAATTTTTTCAGTTTGTTCTGAGGGCCAATTTCTGCCCTTAACTATATTTCTAAACTAGGATAGTCGCAAAGTGCGTGACCTAAGCAAACTTACGCTTTTTTGCATTTCAATTATTATTGTGTATTGTGACACTTAACGACATCTAGTGGCGAGTTGTGGTACTATGTACTATCTTGTTCAGCTACCCGCTAGGTGGCATTAGGCGTAATTAAATATTTGGAATTACCGCGTTGGTTCGAGAAAGTTCTGGTTCTAGCTAGTGTATTCCGATCACTTCGAGATGGCAGGAATAACTGCATATAAAAAGGCTAGCGGCGCAACTGCGAGTTAGTCTGCGTAGGAAAGGCGAAGGAAGCGAAACTATCTATTGTGAAATAAAGTAACACCCGCCAATAAAAGTATTTTGATTTGACTCATTGTTTTTATGTGTGATTTGTTAGTATGGAACTTTCAGTATTTTGTGATTGAGTCCAGTAATAAGGCGCTATGTTTAATTTGTAATGAAACCATAGCTGTTCTCAAAGACTATAACATTAAACGACACTATGAATCGAAACATCTTCAAAGTTACTCCAAGTATACAGGAAGTTTGCGGAAGGAAAAATTTGAAGCTTTGAAACGCGGACTCAAATCGCAGCAGTCTTTGTTTACCAAAGCGAATACTGAACAAGAGTCTGCAACTCGCGCCAGCTTTCGTGTGGCTCGGAAAACGTAGCAAACCATTCACCGATGGAGAAATGATAAAAGAATGCTTGATTGCAGTAGCCGAAGAAATATGCCCCGAAAAGGTAAATTTATTTAAAAGTGTCAGTTTGTCAGCAAACATCGTGGCTCGGAGGGTGCAAGACATCGCAGAAAATATATCATCTCAACTGTCTGACAAAAATGGATATCATGAGTGGTTTTCTCTAGCATTGGATGAGTCAGATGTGTCAGATACTGCTCAGGTGTTGATTTTTATTCGCGGAGTAGATAAAAGCCATGAAGTGTATGAAGAACTTCTTGATATTGATAGTATTCACGGCACGACAACTGGGGCAGATATTTTTAAGGGAGTTGAAAATGCCATTAATAAAAAGAACCTTCGATGGAGAAATTTGAAATCTATAACAACTGATGGAGGCAAAAATATGTATGGTAAAAATAAAGGAGTGGTTGCACTTTTGTCAAAGGCTGTAGAAAATGATGGTGGTTCTAAACCATTAGTCTTACATTGTATCATTCATCAACAGTCCTTGTGCGGAAAATGTTTGGATATGTCTGAAGTTCTAAAACCAGTCATACCAGTTGTTAACTTCATCAGATCCACTGGGCTGAATCTCCGACAATTCCGCGAGTTTATTCAACAGATTGGAGAAAATCATTTACCATATCATACTGCCGTACACTGGCTTAGTTGCGGAAAAGTCTTTAAGCGTTTTTTTGAACATCGAGCAGAGATCGAATTTTTTTTAAATGAGAAGCAGCGCCCTTTTGCCGATTTAGAAAATAGTGAATGGATGTGGAAGTTAGCCTTCTATGTCGATTTGACAAATCATATGAACGAACTGAATTTGAGATTGCAAGGAGAAAATCAGCTTCTCCCTGATTTATACACCAATATCAAATCCTTCAGGCAGAAAATAATACTATTTCAATCACAATTACGTAAAAAATGTTTCACATATTTTGAAACATTTTGATACTCGTTTTTCAGATTTTGATGTCATTGCGAATGAAATTAAGCTTTTTCAAAATCCTTTTGATTCTGACATTAAAATCCTGACTCCGGAAGTCCAAATGGAAATTATTGATTTACGGTGCAGTGATATGCTTAAGAACAAATATCAAAATTCATCTTTGTTGAAATTTTATAAGAGTCTTTCACTGGAACAATTTGATAATTTGCATAAATTTGCTCGTGGGTTGTTTTCCGTTTTTGGTACTACTTACTTGTGTGAGAAAACGTTTTCCAAGATGAAGTACACAAAGAATATTTACATATCTCAATTAACCGATGATCATCTTAAATCTCTTTTGATAATAATTGGTACAAGTGAAATAGATCCACAACTACAAAGTATTGTCGGTGGAAAATCACAATTACATAAATCTCATTAGTGTTTTTGTTTTACTGTGATTCATTTCAATTATTTGTTAGTTATTAATATGCTTAAACTTAGATACTTCAGTTAAGTTTTCTTTGTCATCATTTCTGTCGTTAAGTTTTACCTTGCAAATAAATAAAACCGAGTAATTATCATTCTGTGTTTTCTTCTTCAACTTATCACAGCAATAGTAACAACAATTAGGTAATCATTGGATGTCGCGGGCCAGATTGATGACAGTAAATCATTGGCTGTCGCGGGCCGGATTGATGACACTGGAGGGCCGGATTTGGCCCGCGGGCCGTAGTTTGGAGACCCCTGTTCTAGAATATACTTGAGGGCCAAGAATGAGATAGATTTGGAAATGTCTTCAGTAGTGAAATCAAGTGGAAGTTTTGTCAAAATCTATAAAAATACTATTGAAACGTTGTACGGGGGTTTCAGTATTACAACAACATTGATAATTAATACAATGATTACTATAGTTCATGTTTAAAAGCGGTGCATGAGAACTATGAACAGTGACCAAAATGTGAAAAGGAAAGTGAAATAGACGATATTCAAAATTAGGAATTAGTTACTTTATAAGAATTATATAACAAAAAATTTATAGAAAAACTAATCTCAGAAAAGAATTAGGAAATATTTGAACCGGTCCTGCCAAAAATTTTCATAAAAAAATTCATAACTCGAAAACTACACAAAATCTCACAACATACATAGTGTAAATCTCCGTTTAGATCACCCTATATATTTTGTAAGACTGTCAAAACTCAAGTACCTTCTTGAATTGAAGGGGTTATATTTTTAGGAGTGATTAATTTTTGGGAAAGAAAGTTTTTGGCTTTCTACTACTCCATCTTGATACAAAAAATTGTGGGAATCTTCCAAAGACAGAAAGGAAGTAATTAATTTGAAAATAAGTAATTCTAGACATGGATGGGTAGATCATGCTAAGAAGAAACTTTCAGACACAAACTGGAAGAAAACCGTCCTAAAAGCTACTTTCCTTTCATATAAACATTGAATTACACGAAAGAAAAAAAATTCTTTTGAAACAAATATTTTTACATGAACACTGAATTATACAGAAGATACTTTTCTCTACTCAGTTTGTATTCCAAACATTCATTATGGAATGAAATTCAGATATCATTCACAGGAGTTCTACTTTAAATGAATGGTAATAAGTCTAAAAGTTGTTTCTTTGCATGATCTACACATCCATGTATACAGTTACTTATTTCCAAATTGATTACTTGCTTCCTTTCTTTGGAAGATTCCCACATTTTTTTGTATCAAGATGGAGTAGTAGAAAGCCAAAAACTTTCTTTTTCAAGTACCTTCCTATCAAATTTTGGAAAATTATTTTTACGCCTGATGCTTTTTTTCAATTTTTCCCAAATCAACTTGGTGGGATTGGAAGCACAAAAATAGAGGGGAAGTCTCAGTATGGTGTGTCTATACTTTTCAGCAATACTCTCAAGGGCATACACTTTAAAAAACTTTGTAGTTTATTTTTTCTTACATTTCTATTCGGTACTTTGATGAGCTGTGGCGAATGATAGTAAGCGTTGTCAAGAACTATTACACTATTCGCATCCAAATTTGGAATCAATGTGTTTTCAAACCATTCCTCAATATTCTTATGATAGTCAACATTGCAGTCCTCAAGTTTTTTCCACATAATTTCAAAGAACCAAACTTGAGATGTAGAATCTTATATACATTGAAGCATACTCTCTGTATTTCAATATTCAAATGCATCCGAATCTTATTCAATGGCATCTCTTTTTCGCATTGTTCACCATCGCTATTGGAATCACTACACAGAAAAAAGTCTGCGTTGTTATCACACTCGTTATTACTATTAGTACTTGTCCAAGGACGCCACATTTCAAATAGATAACAAAAATTTTAAGTAATTATAACTGCACCAATATCGAATTTCAACACTCAAATCGCGATCAGTTATTGAACTGAACATTGACATTACGATAGCTCGCATTCTATTCGTCACCGTAACATGACTTCAAAATTCTCAGCCAATCATGAAACTCGGTTACTAAAAATCATCCAATACGAACAGCCAATTCTTCAGTCCACGTGGACTAGCTGGTTCCCCGGTTTCATCTCTTTGTATTGGTTTTTTTGGCCTTTGAGGGCGCTGATAGCTTTAAGTATTCACAATAAAGATTACTTCGACTATACCCCGTAATAATACTATACCCCGTAATAATACTATACCCCGTAATAATCGGCTATTGTCAAAAATTCAAACACGACTGGAGACTCAAAGTCAAAATATGCTTTATTGTCTGAAGATTAACATTTTATTGACAAAGCTTTGTTAAAATAATTCGAAAAACAAATTCACACATATTAGCTATCGCTACTTGTCAAGTTATAATTATTCGAGTAATGTTCTCGAAAACTATACACTATAATAGTATATCATGTAATGATGTAATGTAATGATCATGTAATGATGGTTATTAAGACACGAGCATTAACCGTGATACGAAACGAGCCGAAGGCGAGTTTTGTATGGTATATGCGAGTGTATTAATAACCATTACATGAGAGTTGCATACGCTATTTTTTCTAAACCCGATAAATAATGAAAAACTATAAATATTATATTTGTATTGAACACATTTACAGTAATTAACTCATATTTTTTAAAAAAAACAAAAACTTAATGGTATTATCATGGATATATGAAAACTATAAAGATTCTAATTATATTTATATTGAATATAACAACTGTAATTAATCTGATCTTTTAAAAATATTGGAGTCGATGGTATTCCTTCTATATCGCTGTTTTCAGACATTTTGATAATATAGGTAGGTAATATGAAAACTGATTTTGACAAATAAAGCAATTAGTTACTTAGGTTAGAATCTAGGACAAACAAAGGAACAGGATTCTTGATTGAGAAATTATGGGTTTCTATTGGTTGATAATCTGTATCGTTATGAAAAATCTGTATCATAATGGATATCATTATGAAACGGATTATGGTCATATAAGTGTATTGTTAGAGTACGGGTGTAGAAAAAATAATATACATTGGCAGGTAGTTGTTGAATAAAATTTCAGGTAGTTATTGAACATATGTACAAAGAACAAAAAAATAACAAAAACAATTAGTATTTACATAGCACAATACATCACTTGCACGAATATAGCCAATAAGAGTTTATTTGGAAAGTTTTCAATATTAATTACATAAAACGAGTCAGCCACAAGTCGAATCAAAAAGTATCTTGATAGTACTCTGATAAATTATAATAGGCTCTCTCACAAAAAAATCCTTCAAAACTTCCCCAAAGTTTACGTTATTGCATGCAAATTTCAGATTTGATGGTAGGTGATTGAACATTTTCAACCCATTATAAATGAAAGAGTCTTTATTGAGGGAATATTTTGGAATGGGCAAATTAAAGTCGTTTATTTGTCGAGTGGCGTTTGTGTTAATTGAAAATCGATATTGATGTTTTGCTATGAGACATATAGTTTCAATAATAAAAATAGATATTACAGTGAGAATTTTCTTTTCCTTAAACAGTGGTCTGCAAGAATCTCGTGGTTTTGCTTTACATAGAAAACGTACAGTACAAGCACCCCAGAAAGGAATTCCATATTGTAGATGAGATTCTATGAGAGAGTGATATGTTACTTTGGCAGCAGCAAATCCCAACTCATAAGATGTCAGTCTCACAGCATAAGACCCTGAGGATAACTTTGATTTGAGACTCTTAATATGGTCTTCAAATTTCAAATCATTGTCAATGGATAGTCCCAGAAATTTGGTTGATGGTTTATTCTCAACAAAGATGTTGTCAATTTGTAAATTGCTGATGGAACATTTGAAGCAAAGTACGTTCGTTTTAGAGATATTAAAACTGAGAAGATTTGCGTCACACCATCTTTTTATATTGCTAATATCATGATTTATTACTGTTTCAAGTTCAGAGGGATTTTGATCATGCCATAGAATTGTAGTGTCGTCAGCGAATAGTGTGAACTCTCCTTTAATATCAATAGATGTCAGATCATTTATATAAAAAAATAGTGGACCTAGGACTGAGCCTTGTGGAACTCCACAGTTTATTTTTCCTTCCTCAGAATAATTAGTCGTTTTAACAATTTGATTACGCTCAGATAAATAAGATTCAAACCAATTGAGACTTACACCTCTTATACCATACTGTTGTAATTTCCGAAGCAGTGTCTCATGACTAACACTGCAACCTCTCCATCATTTAATTTGTTATATAGAGTGTACAATAATTAAAAAATGGCATCATGAGTGTTTTTTCTACTCTGGAATCCAAACTGACATTTGTTCAATATCTGGTTTCTCTCGAGAAAATCAACTAGTCTTCTCTTGACTAGTTTTTCTATAATCTTTGCAAGTGTTGTTATTAAAGAGATAGGTCGGAAGTTAGAAGAGATACCAATATTTCCACCTTTATGGAGAGGAATAACAATAGACGTTTTGAGAAAATTTGGAAAAACTCCTTCTTTATATGAGATATTTATTATGTCAACTAGTACTGATAAAGCATTGTCTGGTAGATTCTCGAAAATATTCAAGGAGATGTCGTCAATTCCTGAAGTGTGTTTATTTTTCATCTCCCTAAATACTCCTTTCAATTCTAAAAGGTTTGTGTCATATAGAATAAAATTATCTGCTATATTAATATCAATTAAATTATCAAGTGGATCATACGGAATGTGAATATTTTCAGTTAATTTTTCTCCTATCATGCAAAAATAGTTATTGAAATTGGAGGATGATAATGGAGTGTCCAATTTTTGCTTTCTACCCTTTTCCCTGAGATCATTAATTATCTGAGTACAATCATCAACCTGGGACTGAATTTATAAACAGAAAACGTTCATGAATGAATAATGTTTTATCAATTTTACCGACTGTTAATCTTTCAGCGTTTTCACAATAGCAATAGAAGGATTTTGATGCATGAACTAGACCGTAAACCTCGATTTTTTTTGAGCTCTTGGAGCTTAAGAATGCCATCTGAAAATTGTGGCGACTCGCACTGTTCCATTGAAGAAATAAGATGGATTATCAATAATGAGCATGCGCAAATCAAAATAAAAAAAAATGTGAACCAGCTACCGATCACCCAATAAATCAACTTCCGTTCGTAGTTTGCAATTAAACGCGAATGAACCGAGACAGCCTTGCCTGACTGGTGGTTGTAAATTTCCGCGGAGTCAATTAAGCATATAATTAAGAAAATCGACAGTATAAATTTCAATATCCTCCTAGTTATTAGAGATTCATTTTGAAACGTTTACGACCGGTAGCCAACTTGATTTCAATGATATTCTTTACGAAAATCATATAATTCACCATGATTCAAGTTCTCCTCACATCATAAGATTGTTCGTATAAGCCGGTCGAAGATTTATTCGATTTTTCTTAGGGTTGGTTGATTCTAAGAGATATACATGATTTCTGCCATGTGGAGTGAACTAACTTTTTCTATAATTGATGAAAAAATATCATTTTTACCGTTCTTTGTTGAGTAAATAGGCGAAGTTATCTATTACTCGCCCCGTCTCGTCAAACTAATCACAATTGACCAGATTCATTACTCACTACCCTGGGACTAATCACAGATGAGCAAATTCATTATTTCATTGTTGACTTTCAATTATTTTCAATTATCATAAAAAATCATAGTATTTTACTCGCGAGAAATGGAGGTTCCAAGCTATAACTTGTATTTAAATCCTATACTGTTCCTACTGAGAAATAATCGAAGTCATCTATGGAGAAGTAGAAATCCAAAACCAATTTGTCCCAAAAGGTATAAACGTAACACCTGGGCTGAAAACTCCAGGGCCAAGAATGAATCGATAGAGGGCAGGTGGCTCTCCAGAAGCAGGGGATAGGTAGAGTCGGGAGCCTTTAAGAAAATGGGGGTCCTAAGCTATAACTTGTACGTGAATCCACACTACTCGTACTGAGAAATCATTGAAGTCATCTATGTAAAAGTAGAAACTTCTCTTTCCGAAAAGGTAGAAATATATTTCACACACAAGCAGGGGATAGGTAGGGTCGCGAGCCTCCAAAAAAATGGGGGTCCTGAGCTATAACTTGTACGTGAATCCGGTACTGCTCATACTGAGAAATTATTGAAGTCTTCTATGGAGAAGAAAAAAGTCAAAACCCCTCTTTCCGAAAAGGTAGAAACATATTTCGTATCGTCAGATCCGAACACAGTATCCTCACAGCGTCTTGGATAAATGTGGAACCTCATAGATTCTGTTTTTTCCACATTGAGAAATAAGTGATCAGCACTATGCAATTATCGAAAAACCACTTGGCATTTTTCTGCCATTGTCATCTGAATATATACAGGCTGATTCACGGTGGATGGCACATTAGACGTTTCTGGTGAACCAGACAACGGATCACTTTGAAAATTTAATGGAGGGCATATTCGGACATTCTCTAGCCAACTAAAATATTTTCGACAATGCGGTGTTGCCGCTTCTATTAGAAAGCAGTAGCAACTTTGATTTTTCAAATGGAACACTCTGTATATAATATTATTTTTGGAATCTCCAACAATTGTCCGACAACTTTTCTTGATATTTCCCTATACCTATCTGTTACCGTTTTCGAAATAAAAATTAATTTCAATTTTTTTCTTCGAAAATCATGACTTCTAAAAATGCCGATATCTTTTAGTTAAGAAGTACTATGATATCGAAATTTGGTTTGGAGTTAGGTGATACTTAAACACTTCCCACACGTCAGCCTAATCTCCGTTACTTCAATACAGGGTGGTAAAAAAATACAGTTTTTTCGTTTGCTTGAAAAAGTTGCTGAAATTTGATTATTTTAAATGGAACACCCTGTATATTATTGAAAATTCGGAAAGCTGCTGAAATTTGCTTTCTTTCTATGTATATCATACCTATACCTAACTAGTCAAGTTTCGGACTTATGAACATTTATTTGTGAAAATGTCCCTTCAGAATGGTATTTCCATTCGGTATTTGGTAAGCAGGCCATGATTACTATTTGACAGTAGCGTTGTGACATTCTCCTAATAATATCGACATTTTCATCACTTCAGAAGTTGCAAATACCTTCAAAACGATGGAACAAAACTATTCAAACGAAGTTCTTATGAATTTGTTTATTATTTTTGGACAGTGTGACAAAATTATCAGCAGAACATGTAGAAAGTTCAATGAAATGTATCCGAATCTACCGCCAATAAACCTCAAGAAATTTATACGAATTCAGAACAATTTCAATATGTTTGGATAAACTTTAAAAAAGCACCAAGAAACTTGAAATTGGAAATATTGATATGAATAATTATAAAAAAGTAAAACAATCATGTGGAATATTTCAAAATATGTTCGAATCGCTGGCCGTTCACTTCCAAGCACTTTAAAATGCGGGTGTTGACTGCTTTCGTGGTGGCAGATCTGATTTCATTGGGATCCAAATCTTCAAATGTTTGGGCAATCCTTTCTAACAATTCATCTCTCGAACGCACGGGTATTTTGTAAACTTTTTCTTTAAACATTCCCCACAAATAAAAATCTAATGGATTAAGATCGGGTGATCTCGCTGGCCAATTTCATGGTCCCAAGCGCCTCATCCACCGATCGTCAAATAGTCTATCCAATTCTGCGCTCACTTCTCTTGTGCAATGTGCAGGAGCTCCGTCTAGTTGGTACCAACAGTTTCGATAATCTTCGAGTGGCAGATTATCCACGAAACTGTCTACAGTATTCTCCAAAATATTCAGGTAGCTTCTGGATGTTAATGACTCCTCGTATATCACGTACCTCAATTTGTTGTCCATCAACATGCAGAAGAAATTAAAACTAAATTTTTCTTGAAATCCGACTTCTTTTGTGACGTGAGGATTTTCACTGGACCAATAATGACGATTTTTTCTATTGAAAATCCCTTCTCTCGAAAATTTCGATTCATCAGTCCAAATAATTTTATTTAAAAAAAGTGGATCTTCATGAATGCGTGTCAACAACATTTCACAAAATTCTACTGTCTGTTGAGGATCTTGAGGCTTCATTGCTTGAATTTTGGTGAATTTATAATCATGTATTTTATGTCTTCGCAAGATTCTTTGAACCGATGAATATTTTATACCCAAATCTTCTTCAGCACTTCTTATCGATGACTCGGGAAATGCGTGAAAATATGCTAAGACATTAATCTGGTTGTCTTCGAAAGTTACGGGTCGAGGCAAGTTTCTTGGTGCTTTTAAAGTTGATCCAAATGCATTGAAATTGTTCTGAATTCGTATAAATTTCTTGAGGTTCATTGGCGGTAGATTCGGATACATTTCACTGAACTTTCTACATGTTCTGCTGATAATTTTGTCACACTGTCCAAAAATAATAAACAAATTCATAAGAACTTCGTTTGAATAGTTTTGTTCCATCGTTTTGAAGGTATTTGCAACTTCTGAAGTGACGAAAATGTCGATATTATTAGGAGAATGTCACAACGCTACTGTCAAATAGTAATCATGGCCTGCTTACCAAATACCGAATGGAAATACCATTCTGAAGGGACATTTTCACAAATAAATGTTCATAAGTCCGAAACTTGACTAGTTAGGTATAGGTATGATATACATAGAAAGAAAGCAAATTTCAGCAGCTTTCCGAATTTTCAATAATATACAGGGTGTTTCATTTAAAATAATCAAATTTCAGCAACTTTTTCAAGCAAACGAAAAAACTGTATTTTTTTACCACCCTGTATTGAAGTAACGGAGATTAGGCTGACGTGTAGGAAGTGTCCAAGTATCACCTAACTCCAAACCAAATTTCGATATCATAGTACTTCTTAACTAAAAAATATCGGCATTTTTAGAAGTCATGATTTTCGAAGAAAAAAATTGAAATTAATTTTTATTTCGAAAACGGTAACAGATAGGTATAGGAAAATATCAAGAAAAGTTGTCGGGCAATTGTTGGAGATTCCAAAAATAATATTATATACAGAGTGTTCCATTTGAAAAATCAAAGTTGCTACTGCTTTCTAATAGAAGCGGCAACACCGCATTGTCGAAAATATTTTAGTTGGCTAGAGAATGTCCGAATATGCCCTCCATTAAATTTTCAAAGTGATCCGTTGTCTGGTTCACCAGAAACGTCTAATGTGCCATCCACCGTGAATCAGCCTGTATAGAGCAAATGATGATGATACTGAGTGACGAATTTGGAGTTGATAAGGCTCTAAACTATTTGAAGATATCGCTGATAATGGGCCCCGACCAGGAATGAATCGTCAGCGGAGATGTGGCTCTCCAAAAGCCGGGAATAAGTAGGGTCGGGAGCCTCCAAGAAAATGGGGGGTCCTGAGCTATAACCTGTACGTAAATCCTGTACTGCCCGTTTTCTCAAACATTATTCATTGTTTACATTCTACTGCTGCTTCATCAGCTGTTTCAGAATAAATTCTTACAAACATTGTATATAAACATTACCGACTCAACAGAATAAATTCTTGCCAATTCATGATAATTCAAAATAGAAGCACTTTTTCTGAATAATTGAACATCTCGATGCAGTTAGAACTGCATTTCCAACATTCATCCCTCGAGAAAACCGCCAGATGTTAGATATTTCTTGCATTTCCAGCATTATTCTGAATTTATTTATGAAAATAAAAACGAAACCTGTAACACGGGCTTCACCTGTTACTCTTTCAGAATAAATATCTTCATCAAACATGATTGCACAAACCGACCGATGTATTGTGAAGAAGTGGACGCGATGAAAAACCAGCTATTTGTCGTTTTCATTAAAGTCACGTAATTTTGTCCAGTGTAACACGGCCAACCTCTACAAATAACATATCGCATTACATGAGATTCGTGGCATATTTTATTTATAACAAATGACAGGTAGAGCGTGAATTATTACTGTAGCTTCGTAATACGCAGAACGAGTCATCGAAAATAACAAGGCTGAACCGGTCCGCAGGGAAAAATTCAGGAGACAATTCAGTTAAAGTTTGAAACATTTTTATTTGTGAATTATGGTGTCCCACAAGCGATTATAATTGCATGTTTAGAGTCTCTCGAATAATTCTGAGGGTTGTGTAAATTGCAGCTGATTGGGAGTCCTCGATACAGTCTTCAGACAACTTATGAAAAAATAGTTGCTGTGTTTATTCCTTTTCCCATTGCGGATTTGAAAATAAAATACATGCTTTTAATTGAGAAAATAATCTGAAAATGTTCTGTAAAACTCAAAAAAACATACCTAAAACTAAAGTAAAATGTTACAAAAAAAACTACGAACCTGACGTAATAGAGGTTCAAATAAACCATCTTGTTGTGCCAAACGATAACCAAATCTGTGATACAGAGATAATAAAAAAAAGCGATTTATTTCCAACAGGAAATGCTATTATTACAGAGTATATATGAAATAAATATTAAGAATAATTGAATATACAGGGCTATTCAAATTCGTTTCTGTACATGGGGATCTCGTAAACGATAAGAGATAGAGTGTCGGTTGACACCCCATCTTTGAATTTTTAAATACGGACCTGTATTTTCAATAAATTGATGGATGTAGCCGTTACTACGTGGTAGGAGATCATAATGAAAAGAGAAATGAAATTTTCATTTCTCTTTTCACCTGTATTTTTTGTTGTAGTTTTTAGATCGCACTGGATCATACTGAGAAATTAAATTCAATTTTATATTTCGGGATTTTTTGGTAATATTCGATAATTGTGTGAATTATTCCCTTTTAAATTACGGACCTGGAAATTGGTTGACTGAGTTGAATAAAACACAATAGCAACTTTCACGTCTCCCTATGTACCGTAGAGTTTTTTTTTCATTTTTAGGTACCTATTCATATTTTTTCCATTGCTCTGAGCGTTTTCTACAATGAACTTCGAATAAGAAAACCTTTTATGATTATCTGAAACACATCTTCAACAAAAATTATTATTATTATATGTGTTTTGATGAGCAGAAAAAAATGGTAATAATAACATCCGAAATGAACACTATAATTATAATGAAAATTGAAATGAAGTAAGTAATTTATATACACAAAAAAATTAATCGTGCAATAAATGTTCGAATTGGAGTCCTTCCATTTCGAGACAAATAATGGGACAATAAGATGGTCTGCAAGATCACCAGATCTTACTATTTTGGACTATTTTCTATGGGGGACATTGAAAAATAGAATTTACGCTGGCAGAGAGATAGAAAATGTGGAAGACTCGAGATAGAGGATTTTGAATGATTTCGCAACAATGCAGCAAATAAGTGTATTAAGGGCAATAAATAATATGAAAAACCGAATTTGAAAATGTCTTGAAATGAAAGGACTCCACTTCGAACATTTATTGCGCCAATAATTTTTTGGGTACCTATATAAATTACTTCATTTAAATTTTCATTACAATTATAGTGTTCATTTTGGATGTTATTATTGCTATCATTTCTTTTTCTGAATATTAAAACACATTTAATATAATTTTGATGTAGATATGTTTCAGATAATTATAAAAAGGTTTCTTATTCGAAGTTCATTGTAGAAAACGCTCAGAGCAATGGAAAAAATATGAATAGGTATCTCAAAATGAAAAAAAAACTCAGTCAACCAATTTTCAGGGCCGTAATTTAAATGGTAATAATTCACAAAATTATAATCGAATATTACCGAAACATCCCAAAATATAAAATTTAATTTAATTTCTCAGTATGAAGCGAACGTCTACGATCCAAAAACTACAGCAAAAATACAGGTCCGTATTTAAAAATTCAAAGATGGGGGTGGCCCAAGTCAAATAACACTCTGTATAAAAGATTCATGGATATATTCTGAGAGCTCACATCAAGTGCCAATAGCAAAATGTGGACAGATTTTCAGGATGTCTGCGAATAAAGAAGATATAGGCAAAAAAATAATTTGGGATTTTTTGATTTTTCTTGTATATCTCCAGAACCAAAACAGCTATATTCGATTTCTTTACATAATTGAATAGGTCTCTAAAATACACAACTTTGCCACAATTTAACCGACACTCTATCTCTTATCGTTTACGAGATCCCCATGTACAGAATCGAATTTGAATAGCCCTGTAGAAATGTATAAAAGTAAATGCCAAAACAAAGTATATATAAAATATTGGTAAACGTAGAATTTCAGGAATGTAGAATGGAGGAATGAAAAATTGAGTATATAACACAAAAAGTTACAAATCATGCAGTGTAGCAGTACTGAAAAAAATATTATTTATATATTATTAAAAGTGATTGTGGATACATGATACCAAGACGTTCAGAATCGAAATGAATATCGCAATGTTCATAGATTTTATTGAAGCTACTGCACAATTGATCTCGGGTAAAAGAACCGTACTCTCAATATTGTTGTTTAGTAATTTATGCAGGAATTTCATACCAAAGATAACTCTCCTATTTTCCAAAGATGTTATATCAAATTGTGTCAACAAAATGTTATGATCGATGCCTCTCGTGGGGTATTGTCCATCAACTTGTATTTCAGGAACTTACTTTGCACGCTCTCAATTGATGTTCTTTGGTAGTCGTAAACTGAATTCCAAAACACAGAGCCATACTCTAACTTAGATCTTGCTAACTTAGATGCCATTTCTGTAAATGAATCCAAGCATCCTATTTGCATCAGCAGTCATATTCCTTATATGTGTTGTAAATGTTAATTTACAAGATCTTTTATCTCATGTACGTGGTTGATTGTAGTATTGTTGATTGAATAATCGTACATTAAGGTTCGCTTTTTTCTTGTAAATGATATTATTTTACGTTTAAATACGTGCAGTTGTAGACGATTATCATTAAACCAAAGTTTGATTACATCTAATTCATGTTGTACACATTGGCAGTCAGTAATGTCGTCTATTTTATAATATAGTTTCAGGTCCTCTGCAAATAGTAGGCTAGGAATATTTAAAGAGGTTGCCAAGTCATTAATAAAAATAAAAAATGAAAGAGGTCCAAGATTAGAACCTTGTGGTACCCCAGATGTAACTACGTACTGAGCCGATTTGAAAGATTCATATTCGACGAAATGTTTTCTGTTAAATAGCTAGATATGATTCAATTAGAGTAAGCAGTTGGTTAAAGTCCCAATTTTGTCAATTTGCTGAGAAGAACGCAATGGTCTATTTGATCAAAGGCTTTTTGAAAGTCTAAATAAACAACATCGACTTGTTTTTGCATGTCCAGGTAGGTATAGAGATATTTATTTAAACATGCAAGATTTGTCATACATGATCTTTGTTGTACGAAACCATGCTGAGAAGGAGAAATAACTTTTTGAATATAGCAGTACATAACATTTTGCACACATATCTTGAAGAGTTTAGAAAAGTTACATAAAATTGAAATTGCCCTGTAGTTTGTGATATCGCTAGAGTCGCCTTTTTTAATATCGGACAAATTCGAGCCGTTTTCCACTGCTCAGGGAAAGCATAAGTTTTTAAAATCAAGTTGAATATGCCTATTAGAGGTATAGAGAGAACGTCGATACAGTCCTTTATCACAAGACTAGGAACATTGTCAACTTCTGCGGTGAGTTTATTTCTTAATTTTTTTGAGGCAGTAATAATATCGATTTTAGAGAAGGCAGAGATGTTTAATGTATCCAAAGCAGAATCATGAGAATTTTCACAAAGCATGTTCTCGTTCGAAACCAAGTATACACTTCTGAAGTACTTGGCGATTCCATTGTGTTCATATCTATGTGTTCATTTGGTGTAAAACTGGCACAAAGTTAGATAATTTTCCCCTTTATTCATCAAGATCTGTAGCTTTCTGAAATTCAAACTAATAGACACATTCTTTCAGATACCCCTAAATAAAGAAAATACTCAGATATAAATCTGGTGGTCTGGAAGGACTTTTGATTATTCTACGTGTATATATCAATCGACCAGGAACCGTATTCAGGAGAAATTGTGTCACTGGTCGAGTGCTATTGCGGACCCCATTCAGAATGCATTGCGATTCGTATTTTCCGATATCTATTTTCCATATCTGTATAAGAAGGAATATCTTCAAGAGGAAGTTTAATCTTTCTCTTGAAGATGATCACTTGGTGATCGAAACACGTGTCGAGGTGTTAAAATAACAGTTTGGTGTTGGAAGTTTAATCTTCCTCTTTTAGTAATGTTCATTACTACACCAAAGGTTCCAAAAAGTGTATCACAAGTAAATAAGTATAAAATAATTTGGCAAAATCCCAAGATCGGGTGATCGAATGGTCGAGTGATTTTATCATATATTCATATTCAAGTAACACATTGTTGTGAGATTTTTGCTAAACAGTTTACAAAACCGCACCATAAAAAAATTTAATGTATAGTAAGTGTTACAAATAAGAGTAATATAAATCATAACACGGCTCTTTATGGTATTGTTGTAAATCTTCCCCTGGAAAAAAAATGCCACCCGCCGCTGGTCTTCGTCAATCGATTGTGACTTGGCCAAGGTCGCGCTCAGCTCGACTTGCGCTTCGCGATCGTTCTACATGTCGCGTCGCACCTATCGGCTTCCAGATACTTCCATTACGATATATAAACACTACCAACACGCAGATCAGGGAAGTCTAGTTGAAAATACGGTACGAAGTGATCTAATGAGGCGATAGACATTTGAGTGTTAGTCTGAAGGTTTAGTTGAAGTGTTTTGTTGTATTGTCAGTGTAGCAGTGAAATAAAGTTGAGTTCATTTGTACAGTGTAGTTAATAGTTGTCAAGCCTACGGGAAAAACGTAACAATATTGACAAGACACCGGAGTTGCCTTATGCGGAATGAGTATCAATTTTTCCACTGAGATTAAGCAGTTCTTCAACTCAATTTCAGTTAAAATATATATTTTTATATTATTATATAATTTATTCATTATATTATCATAACATATTCAAATGTCAATATTTAAAAGAATTTCCACCTCAAATATTTCACCGGTAAACAAATACGTATACCTAGTCTTTTCGTAATGAAAATTTATAATGAACGAAAACATCAACTCTATTATGAAATACTTTAATTGTTTACCTCCGAAGAATATCATGCTGTTGAGAGATAATAGCAGGACTCAAATGTCTTCCATTGTTTTGAACGCAAGCAAAAATGATTTATTATCTCTATAGGATATCTAATAATAAAACTATACATGCTGCAGGTGCAAGGTGTGTCGTTGAAAATGAAGATTTAGTCAAGGAAAACTGAAAGTAACAACCATAAAGTCCGTTAACAAAGGCTATAAATTTTAACGATATGTGACATGATTGGTACTATTGTTTTGTAATAGAAATAGTTGAATAGTTCCTATTTGTTGAAGAAATCAGAAGTGAAGTATTCGAACAGTTAGATGAGGTTACTACAGGTAGTAATTATGAAATAATTATAGGTTTTGAAATGTTTCGCTCTGCGTTGTGATATTATGAATTAAATTCTAAATAGGAATCGGAAATCCTTGTAATACTCGGAATATTTTCAGCATTTTTCTTTGGCACTCCCAATTTAAAAAAAATAATTGTTAATTAATTTTTCACACTTTTTGAGTACCTACCAAATGGTTACGAAAAAACCATCTATGACATCTATATATAATTCAAACTGAGAGTATCAAAGATGAACGAGAGTCCCATACACGAAAACTTTTTGGGTTTCGACGAATTTGTACCAGAGAAGAGCTACAGTTTTGCGAAATACTGCAAAATATTACTGGAACAGTAGATCTCTTGTTTTGACTATTTGAGAGTTGAAATCCTATGTTGACCCAATTCAAATCCAAATCATTTATTTTCCTAAAATGACAAAAAATGTATACAAACATATATACATACATAAAACCCGTGGGTTGGGCTACCTATCGGGCGCGTCCACAGGTGGCGGTTAGGGGAACGGCCAGGGGACTGGAGGCCCTGTCCGGAAAGCCAATGTGGCCTCACGGACGGTGTCGCCGGACTCCTGGTCAGTGGCAGGAATAAGTAGGGTGAGATGAACTAAAACTCCCCAACAGCCTTTGCAAAACATGCCACCGTGGACCAGCCTATCCAAGCTAAGGTGTAAGGAATCGTGCCGGCAGCTGAATGGCCGCAGGATGATATGCGGTTCCTTAGGAGAACTGGGCGAAACCTTATTATTACCTCTGGTAATGCAGGGCTCTGCCAGAGGTGATGTAACGGTCTAAATTTACTTGTAAATATTGTAGATATTGTTCGTTTATTTACTATGGAATCGACAGAATTGTCATTTATTGATGACGAACTTTTCGTCACAGCTAGGGACACATCTGGTTTGTCAGTGTGCCCGACCTACATTTTCAAAGAAGTTGTTACGTTTCAATTTAGCACTAGATCAAACTGCTCTTATGTGACCTTTCAAAAACACTACCTTACCTTTTAAGATCTTTATTCAAAGGATATTAACAATGTAATTAAGTTAAAAGTAGATTTTATTCATTTAACATCATAGTAATGGGAATCTTCCGTTCCATAGAAAACCATACCTGAAATGTACAAGAATAAATGTATGCTCCCTGACTAACTGCTTTGACCAGTACTTACGCATTCTCCTTTTGCCAATCGACGTTGGAGATCCGAAATTCCTCGCTAGGTTGAAATAGTTGTTATTGTTTGTTTCTCAGTTTACTTCGCCTATCATTTTTCAGCCGCTGCCTGCCTTATTCTCTATACCTTTCCGAGAATATTTCTTGCATAGATTGTTATTCATCACTTCCAGAAGGTTTACTGACATATTAGAGCCATATCGCCTGAAAAACAATATTAGTTACCTCTGGGTTTCTGAATACTGTTTGATATTTTCGGTAAATATTCTGCATAATATGAATGCTCTAATATTTGTACTGAAAGGGAAGGTTATGGCGACTTACCTTATATGCTTCTATTCCATCGCATGAATAAGGATTGGTAAATAGTTGAAAATAGGTTGGAACAATATATTTTGTAAATATTCGTAAACAAGGTTAAGAGACAGCTGTTGGTTGACATCTGCCGAACTTTCGTAGTGTCGTTCCGTCGACTTACACCGAACTAGTTCTACAGTTGTTCACGGGTGAGGGATTGATCGGTTACTCAAGTTGTCAAGGGTTGTTTTAGGGTTGCATTGCTTTGAGAAGGAGTTTTGATGGGTCATGGACTTGTTGATGATGTATCAAGTGGCTGTGGAGGAATTGTTAGATTTATGATGTTGTGCACAGCGCCCCCTTGGTGCTTGTAGTGTAGATTGGATGCACTGTGGCAACAACTGGTTAGCTGTCAGATGTGGCATTCTCTTAGTATTTGGAAGTTAGCCTTCGGTGAGCTTGGTTCGGAGTTCAAAGGGTATCATCAGACTGATTGTAGGATATATTTGGTTGTATTTGTGCCATCCTTCACGGGGATTATTTCTACAAGTCAGGATTGTATAGTGGAAGACTGATTGGTCATTTTGGTGTGGATATTTGCAGTCGGAAACTTAAGCTCTTTTGAGGATTTGTGGTGGATACCGAACTCGTGCCAGGTGGAAGGATTTCCGAAATTAGATTCATAAGAAACAGAAGGCCCTCAGTCACTCATCAAGTCCCAGTAGGACTTCCGTGCAGAGCACCGCACACGAAGAAACGTATAGAAAACCCTTGGCCAGGGGTTTTTCTTCCTGTTTTTCTTCC
Organism: Leptinotarsa decemlineata; assembly: GCF_025532065.1. Classification (NCBI taxonomy): domain Eukaryota; kingdom Metazoa; phylum Arthropoda; class Insecta; order Coleoptera; family Chrysomelidae; genus Leptinotarsa; species Leptinotarsa decemlineata. Next base: position 9,316,389 of record NW_027412537.1, on the reverse strand, counting down.
TGCTTTTCTTCCTGCTTTTTTTTGTCTTCGTCAAGGGTTCCTGTTTTCCTTTATTTTCTTTCTGGATCTTATTTGGTGATCCATTACTGGTCCAGCTTGTCGTGCCCTACAGGGTGATCTATCTTGGTGGTGCTACAGGGTGATCCATCTCCGCCGTACTACAGGGTGATCCACCGGTGCTACAGGGTGATCTATCTTGGTGGTGCTACAGGGTGATCCATCTCCGGTGCTACAGGGTGATCCATCTCCGCCATACTACAGGGTAGCCTAACACCATATACCGGGTGGCCCAAAAGGAGCACGCAAGTTATAATTGATTTAATTGAATATTTGTGATATACTGAGATATTTGAATAATTGTTGCCCTTATGTTTATTGATACCTGTTGATATAGTGTTTGTTTATCGTTTATTGATTAAGAGTTTGTTATTGATACCTGATTGACATAGATATTTGTGAAACGGAAATTGAGGTATATTCTTCCTTTCACGATTGCTGATTGACACCGATGCGCCTACGCCTGAGCTCACGCGACGCAAACGAGTTTGTCTTACCATCCGATACTAGTATTTACGATTTCACCTACTCAATTTTCGTGGTAGTTTTACTCGACGTATTGTAGTTTTTTTTGAGCGTCGTTACTACCGTAATTTATGGCTGATTGAATTCGTGGTATATACACCGCGCTCTTGTATTGACATTTGAACATCGCGTAGTAGTGTGAATATTGCATTGTTGTCTTAGAAGCGTTGTTGGTTAATCCATGTAAGTTAGGATTACTGAATAAATCATATTGGGGACCTTTATCTTTTATTTCCAATATTAATTGGTAAGTTATTGATATTGTGAGTTACTTAGGGTATCTGGAGGATTAAATTTACCTGGCGCCCATTAAGATCTATTTGAAATTTGCTAAGTTGTTTAACCCACTCCCGTCTCCACTGTTAAGCTTAGCCGCGGATACCCATCTGTCTTATTTGTTACCGACAGATGATTTAGTCTCCTCTTGTGGTTTGTGAGGTGACATTTTGGCGCCCAACGTGGGGCCGCGTTAAAACAACGTTTCATAGTTTTTTTTATAAATTTGGAAAAATTTTTTGATAAATTTGGAAAAAATTTTTGATCATTTTTTTTAAATATTTTTTTTGTGTCTCATTGGAATTGTTATCATGTCCCGCAAAATGCTAGTGAACCGTTTGAGTCAAGATGAGCTCGTGTATGAGGTTAGAGTTAGAGAAATTGCTACAGGAACTGTTCAAGAGATGCGGCATTCTCTGACGATGGCAATCAAATTAGAGGAGAAGGGCACTTAAGTAAAAGCTTGTTTTTAAAGTTTTTTTTTTTTTATCATTATTTTATTGAACTATAGTATTGATGTTTTTATATATACATGAAAACGTAAATTTGTGATTGTTGAGATGTCCTTGTTTAGTGTAACTGAAATATTGACGTTTTTGGTAATGTATGTAATCTTTGTGCATTCTATTAATACCACTACGGAACATTGATATTGAAAAAAAAAAAAAGGGTATCCCCGTGGACATATGAATTAAGAGATGAAGACGGTAATTATAAGGGGATATGGAATGCGAAAGACCTAAAGTCAGCTAGCGCTGATGAAAATTTACGCTAGTAAATTTTCTTGAGGCAAGGGGGGAATTGTAACGGTCTAAATTTACTTGTAAATATTGTAGATATTGTTCGTTTATTTACTATGGAATCGACAGAATTGTCATTTATTGATGACGAACTTTTCGTCACAGCTAGGGACACATCTGGTTTGTCAGTGTGCCCGACCTACATTTTCAAAGAAGTTGTTACGTTTCAATTTAGCACTAGATCAAACTGCTCTTATGTGACCTTTCAAAAACACTACCTTACCTTTTAAGATCTTTATTCAAAGGATATTAACAATGTAATTAAGTTAAAAGTAGATTTTATTCATTTAACATCATAGTAATGGGAATCTTCCGTTCCATAGAAAACCATACCTGAAATGTACAAGAATAAATGTATGCTCCTGACTAACTGCTTTGACCAGTACTTACGCATTCTCCTTTTGCCAATCGACGTTGGAGATCCGAAATTCCTCGCTAGGTTGAAATAGTTGTTATTGTTTGTTTCTCAGTTTACTTCGCCTATCATTTTTCAGCCGCTGCCTGCCTTATTCTCTATACCTTTCCGAGAATATTTCTTGCATAGATTGTTATTCATCACTTCCAGAAGGTTTACTGACATATTAGAGCCATATCGCCTGAAAAACAATATTAGTTACCTCTGGGTTTCTGAATACTGTTTGATATTTTCGGTAAATATTCTGCATAATATGAATGCTCTAATATTTGTACTGAAAGGGAAGGTTATGGCGACTTACCTTATATGCTTCTATTCCATCGCATGAATAAGGATTGGTAAATAGTTGAAAATAGGTTGGAACAATATATTTTGTAAATATTCGTAAACAAGGTTAAGAGACAGCTGTTGGTTGACATCTGCCGAACTTTCGTAGTGTCGTTCCGTCGACTTACACCGAACTAGTTCTACAGTTGTTCACGGGTGAGGGATTGATCGGTTACTCAAGTTGTCAAGGGTTGTTTTAGGGTTGCATTGCTTTGAGAAGGAGTTTTGATGGGTCATGGACTTGTTGATGATGTATCAAGTGGCTGTGGAGGAATTGTTAGATTTATGATGTTGTGCACAGCGCCCCCTTGGTGCTTGTAGTGTAGATTGGATGCACTGTGGCAACAACTGGTTAGCTGTCAGATGTGGCATTCTCTTAGTATTTGGAAGTTAGCCTTCGGTGAGCTTGGTTCGGAGTTCAAAGGGTATCATCAGACTGATTGTAGGATATATTTGGTTGTATTTGTGCCATCCTTCACGGGGATTATTTCTACAAGTCAGGATTGTATAGTGGAAGACTGATTGGTCATTTTGGTGTGGATATTTGCAGTCGGAAACTTAAGCTCTTTTGAGGATTTGTGGTGGATACCGAACTCGTGCCAGGTGGAAGGATTTCCGAAATTAGATTCATAAGAAACAGAAGGCCCTCAGTCACTCATCAAGTCCCAGTAGGACTTCCGTGCAGAGCACCGCACACGAAGAAACGTATAGAAAACCCCTTGGCCAGGGGTTTTTCTTCCTGTTTTTCTTCCTGCTTTTCTTCCTGCTTTTTTTTGTCTTCGTCAAGGGTTCCTGTTTTCCTTTATTTTCTTTCTGGATCTTATTTGGTGATCCATTACTGGTCCAGCTTGTCGTGCCCTACAGGGTGATCTATCTTGGTGGTGCTACAGGGTGATCCATCTCCGCCGTACTACAGGGTGATCCACCGGTGCTACAGGGTGATCTATCTTGGTGGTGCTACAGGGTGATCCATCTCCGGTGCTACAGGGTGATCCATCTCCGCCATACTACAGGGTAGCCTAACACCATATACCGGGTGGCCCAAAAGGAGCACGCAAGTTATAATTGATTTAATTGAATATTTGTGATATACTGAGATATTTGAATAATTGTTGCCCTTATGTTTATTGATACCTGTTGATATAGTGTTTGTTTATCGTTTATTGATTAAGAGTTTGTTATTGATACCTGATTGACATAGATATTTGTGAAACGGAAATTGAGGTATATTCTTCCTTTCACGATTGCTGATTGACACCGATGCGCCTACGCCTGAGCTCACGCGACGCAAACGAGTTTGTCTTACCATCCGATACTAGTATTTACGATTTCACCTACTCAATTTTCGTGGTAGTTTTACTCGACGTATTGTAGTTTTTTTTGAGCGTCGTTACTACCGTAATTTATGGCTGATTGAATTCGTGGTATATACACCGCGCTCTTGTATTGACATTTGAACATCGCGTAGTAGTGTGAATATTGCATTGTTGTCTTAGAAGCGTTGTTGGTTAATCCATGTAAGTTAGGATTACTGAATAAATCATATTGGGGACCTTTATCTTTTATTTCCAATATTAATTGGTAAGTTATTGATATTGTGAGTTACTTAGGGTATCTGGAGGATTAAATTTACCTGGCGCCCATTAAGATCTATTTGAAATTTGCTAAGTTGTTTAACCCACTCCCGTCTCCACTGTTAAGCTTAGCCGCGGATACCCATCTGTCTTATTTGTTACCGACAGATGATTTAGTCTCCTCTTGTGGTTTGTGAGGTGACAGTGACCAACTCTTTCCTTGCTACTCGTGGAAGCACACATGAATGAAACAAACACAAAAACAGAAACAATAAAAACAAAAACCAATCGCGAGGTTGGACAGAAATGCTCACCTCAATCTGAGGCGGTGGCTGGGGTTGAATAGAAATGTTCACCCCAATCTACCGCTTGGAATGGGGCTGGACATAGCAGATCACCTCGTGATGTAATACAAAGGCCGTCCGATACTGTTAGAGTTTGTCACGTTCATACAGACTGACAGACAGACAAACGCCGGGGGGACTTCGTTTTATAATATGTAGTGATATTGTAACAGCAAAATTGCCACTGAAAGTAACAAATAATAATATTTTTTCTGTGACGGGAAAGAAGTTTGACATATTATATCTGATGACAGGTAAGAAAATGTCACGTTTCGTTTTCAAGAAAACATCATCAACTTTATTTTTTTATATGACCCGAAACAAAAGTACACCCTGTATCTGATTTCATTTTTTATTACGAATTCAACGATGTATCACATGTCATTGTTTTCTTTTTAGTTTAAGGGAAAATTGCATTTTTTCTATTTTTAAAATGTATTTTTAAGTAGGTTAATAATGATTTTTTAAAATAATGAAAACAACAAAGAAATTAACGCATTTTTTATTTAATTCAAAGGAGGTGTTCAAACAGGTTTCCGTTATTTTCCAAACATAAGTATGATCTTCTAACTGTAGAACTTAAAACATCACGTAACATATCTGGTGTAATACTGTTAAATGCGACAGTTACACATTCTCGTAACTGCTGTTCAGTTTCAAAAGAATGTTGGTAAACCCGGTTTTTAACAAAACCCCATATGAAGAGGTCCAGAGGAGTTAAATCAGGGGATCGCGCTGGCCAAGACACTTCACTAAAGGTTCCAATCCACCTTCCAGGAAATCGCTGCGAAAGATATTCTCGAACTTGTCTAGAATTATGTGCAGGAGCACCGTCTTATTGAAACCAACAGTTATTGACCTGTACCAGAGGTAAATTATCTAAACAGTCTTCTACATAGTTTTGCAATAAATGATGGTATCGTTCGGCGGTCAAAGGATTATAGTAAAAAAACGGACCTAGTATTTTAGTTCCTAAAATTGCACACCACATATTGAACCCAAAACGTTCTTGATGTCTTGATATTTTCTTAACACGCGGATTTTGCTGAGCCCAGTAATGCGTATTGCGGCGGTTGAAGATACCATAATTAGTGACCATACTTTCGTCGGACCATATTATTTTTGAAGGGAAATTATAATCTTCTTCACACGCGCGTGTATACCATTCGCAAAAATTTCGGCGCCGTTCGAAATCCCCTGGTTTAAGTCCTTGGCAAATCCTAAATTTATAGGGGTGATTTACGCAAAATAAATTGAGCTGTGGATTTGGCTACTCCTACATTATTTTCGATTTGCCTAGTTGATATTTCAGGGTTCTCAACAACTGCTTGTAAAACATTATTTTGGGCTTCTTCTGAAGATTCCTTTTTTCGAGATAAAACAGGATTTTTAAATGAACCATATTCTTTTTAATTTTGAGCCAGCTCTAAGAAAAAGGACTTACATGGCTGCTTTCTTTCTGGATATGTATTAAGATACATTGCTGCTGTATTTACAGTATTTTTGTGGCACAAAATGTAGCACGTTAGCATGTCAAACTTTTCTTCATGGCTATAATGTTCACCCGGCATATTCGACGATAATAACACAATATTATCTATTCAACAATAAATAATAATAACGACAACAGTAACAATAACTCTAAAAACAACAACTCGACAAACAGGCTAACAACAACGACAATTACTATTTTATCGTGTAATTAAATAATATTTGACAGGCTCGGTGACAGGTATTTATGTCAAAGCATTTGTTTGCGACGCCTACTTAAAGATTTTTTTAAAAATAGAAAAAATGTAATTTTCCTTTAAACTAAAAAGAAAACAATGACATGTGATACATCGTTGAATTTGTAATAAAAAATGGAATCAGATACAGGGTGTACTTTTGTTTCGGGTCATATAAAAAAATAAAGTTGATGATGTTTTCTTGAAAACGAAACGTCGGATATAAAGTCTAAAAATACCATCGTGTAGTACCTTAAAAGTGCCAATGAAAAAGTGTTATTCGTTTTTTGATATCTTTTCAAATAAAGTCAGAAAAAAAATAAAATTGATATTGTCAAATTCTCGTTTTTCCCAAATATCTCAGCAGGCCATGAACATTCTTCAAGTTTCTAAACGGCATGTAAATAAGCTTTAAAGAACACAACTTTTTCCTAATTTAACCTAAGCTGTATCTCCAACAGGTACTGAGATTCCTATGCTTAGGATCCTTATCTTGGACACACTGTATATACATGGCATGTACCTTCTGGATGTGAAATGGGTGGAGCAGTTGTTCACTAATTATTCTATGAATAGTGGACTTGGATGTATGGAACTGTTCTGATAGATTTCTGATGCTCATTGAAGGATCATCAGCGACGGCTTCCAAAATATTGTCCTCCAATACAACGGTACGTACAGTCCTAGGAGCGCCCTCACCACCTCGTTTTGGCAAAACTGTACCTACAATAATATCGAAATAAAACAACAAATTAATTATCATTTATTACATACCTGTCTCCCTCAAGCTGCGATCGACACGCTCGAATGTTTCTCTTGACGGTACCGTTCGATTGGGAAAATGCTCGGAATACAAACGACGAGCTTCTGCAGCATTACAAAATGCTCGTCCATAAAATACATGCATATCTGCATATTCATTGAATGTAAACTGTTCGGCCATATCAAAAAAATTCAAAATATCCTATAGAATATTGACAATACAATGATAGTCATATGACAACGCACCACTCAACAAAACAAAATCGCATTCCAGTTTCTCATTTTTTATCAAAACTTTCTAAAAGGTTTTTTTGTCAACATCTGTGAAAGAAATAGAACATAATTATTCCCTGGATATTTTTCACCTGATCATGTGCAGCCGTTTTTGTAGTTCATTCGTTTGCTTTTTATTAGTATAGTAAATATTTTTTCCAATGTGCGTTTTTTCAGCTAAATTTAGATTCGTGTTAAAGAATTTCTCCCATAAAATTATAATTATCAGTGAAACTCCTCAACAGTTTAGCTGTGAAGAAGAATTTGAAACATTCGAATGTTGAGTTTCATGAGATTCAGAAAACTGATCAACACGAAACGTGATTATTCCACACGTATTATGTACATACAAAATATGGAATGAATTCGATATTTCATAGTAGAGTAGCTTGTTAGTTTAAAAACACCACGAATCTACAGAACTTGATATTTCTTTTGAAAAAATATCTGCTATCACAATTGTGACTTAAACTTCCATATAGGTACTGTACTTTTTGTTTACGACTTCATTTTAGCATACTTTGTATTATTCCTGTTATAAATGTTGTTGAATTAACGTTATCATTATTATTTCTGCTTTGATAATTATTCATTTCAAATAATGGTGGACGAGCGGGTTTGATGTCGTCGAGTAGAACTACATTTTTATCAAGACTCGTTGCTCCGATCGACTTTCCACACGAGTACTTTTATTCATAAAATTGTCCAAGTAACCTTATTTTGTTGAAAAATATTGAAAAATATCTGTCATTTCAAAGTTTTGGGGTGTGGACCATCGGGGGTAGTCCGTTCCTGACTTTGTAGCAAAACAACTGACTCCTGCATGAAAGCTCATCGACGAAATTCATTTGTTTAGTCAATTACCAAAACTTGGATGATTTTGAATATTCACTTGAAAAGTTATCAAAGAAAAACATTTTTCATTTTGTAACTTCGAGGGCCCGTAACTTGGTTACGAAGACTTTTAGGAAAAAAAGTTATATGAAGTACTGGTGATATTTTGACCCCATCTATACATTCCCGAGAGGAAAAGAGGAAGTCCAGGGACACCCTGTATATATATATATATATATATATATATATATATATATATATATATATATATATATATATATATATATATATATAAAATAAATAGATAAGTACTCTTTGATCATTCCCATATTGATTTCAATTTAAGAGCCACCGGTATAGAGCTGTTTCAGCCTATTGGGCATCGTCAGTACCGGGCAGGCGGTCCTCGATTGAAGACAAAATGAGAAAAAACCAAGAAAGTACTTGATAAAAATAGCTGCGTAAACGCAAACGAAACATAAGTGGAACCACCTATTGGTGTGACACCCAAGTCAACTTGCCAAGTTTTTATGTCAGTGTTGGTGGTTTGACCAATCAACCGACAACTGCGGTAGCAGAAATTTGGGAAGCTAACCTGAAATGCCATCGGAAAACGAATCCACATGTTTCTAGAAATGATATGAAATCTAGAAAGGTTAATGCAGTCAAGCTGCTGGAAAATAATTCCATGAAAATCAAAAAATAAATAGATAAGTACTCTTTGATCATTCCCATATTGATTTCAATTTAAGAGCCACCGGTATACAGCTGTTTCAGCCTATTGGGCATCGTCAGTCTTCAATCGAGGACCGCCTGCCCGGTACTGACGATGCCCAATAGGCTGAAACAGCTGTATACCGGTGGCTCTTAAATTGAAATCAATATGGGAATGATCAAAGAGTACTTATCTATTTATTTTTTGATTTTCATGGAATTATTTTCCAGCAGCTTGACTGCATTAACCTTTCTAGATTTCATATCATTTCTAGAAACATGTGGATTCGTTTTCCGATGGCATTTCAGGTTAGCTTCCCAAATTTCTGCTACCGCAGTTGTCGGTTGATTGGTCAAACCACCAACACTGACATAAAAACTTGGCAAGTTGACTTGGGTGTCACACCAATAGGTGGTTCCACTTATGTTTCGTTTGCGTTTACGCAGCTATTTTTATCAAGTACTTTCTTGGTTTTTTCTCATTTTGTCTTCAATCGAGGACCGCCTGCCCGGTACTGACGATGCCCAATAGGCTGAAACAGCTGTATACCGGTGGCTCTTAAATTGAAATCAATATGGGAATGATCAAAGAGTACTTATCTATTTATTTTTTGATTTTCATGGAATTATTTTCCAGCAGCATGACTGCATTAACCTTTCTATATATATATATATATATATATATATATATATATATATATATATATATATATATATATATATATATATATATATATATTCTTTTGGGTGTATCCGTTTTCGTTCGCTATTTGGTATATGATTTTCCGTTCTTTGTTTCGGGTTTCATTGCTGAGTGGTATCCTTATCATTCTATATATGAACTATATATAAACTAGAAAACAGAATCAAACAAAAAATACAGAACAAGTATCAAAATACCCCAACAGACAAAACAACACAACGATGGACAGCATTTACGTACGTAGGACACCAAACCAAAAAACTAACAAACATCTTCAAACCACTGAACATCAACATCACATACAAGCCGAACACGAAGATAACACAAAAAATAAACAACTATGAAAAAGAAGAAGACAAAGACCAAAACGGGATATACAGTATACAATGCTCGGACTGCAACAAATTCTATATCGGCCAAACCAAGAAAAAACTGATCCAAAGGTACAATGAACAGAAAAAGGCATACATAAATCCAACAGTATATAAATCAAACCTTGCAACACACGCCATACAAAACAAATATAATTTCCCCCCACCAGAGAACATAAAACTAATAAAACAAATCAACAAGGGAAACCGCATGGACATTTGGGAAAACTTGAACATCCATAAATTCAACCGTCATAAATCACTTATCGAGGAACAATTACAAATCAAAACACAACAAGATCTCACATTCAATATATTAAACAAAACCATACACATTCCTAGAGAAGATCTAACACGAAGAAGAGTACCTGATGCAGAACAAATACAGGCAAATTTACCTAAAGTACCTGAAATACCTGAGTTAAGACGCTCTGACCGTATAAAGAGACAGACAACAGGATGACCAGTTCAGTTTGAGGAGTGCCAGATGATGACAGTACTACCAACTGTCGAAAGCGCTCCCAGATAATTTATAGAAGATATAAAGCTTCAAATCCTTTTTGTAGAATTCAATATTGAAATGTTTGTTTGAAGGTGATTGACAATGTTTCGTGATGAATTTCACTAGTTCGGACTTCCATTGTCTATTATATAAAATGATTTGAAATCCCTGAAACAAGTAAAAAAGAATAATTAAAAAGAATAGTTGAAAATAACAATTATATTAAGCAACAATAAACCTGAAATGAAATGATAGTGAAATAACCTACAAGTAAAAAATATAATAATTGAATAAATAAAAATTAAAGGAATGCAAAAAGAAAATAATAAAATAAAAAATAAAAAAGTGTAGAGATTCCAAGTCACGTTAGTTCACGATGTTTCGATTGTTGGTATCTACAATCGTCTTCTGGTGATGACTGGACTGATTCCTCCGAGAGATGACTATTTTATAGGTCGTTTCTTTTTGCATTCCTTTAATTTTTATTTATTCAATTATTATATTTTTTACTTGTAGGTTATTTCACTATCATTTCATTTCAGGTTTATTGTTGCTTAATATAATTGTTATTTTCAACTATTCTTTTTAATTATTCTTTTTTACTTGTTTCAGGGATTTCAAATCATTTTATATAATAGACAATGGAAGTCCGAACTAGTGAAATTTAATATTGAAATACTCAAAATAAAGGAAAATTAGTTGCATCAATCAAAATATATATATATATATATATATATATATTTATATATATATATATATATATATATATATATATATATATATATATAAATATGAAAGTTATTGAGTGTCTTGATATAGAAACAGAAGTTAATATCGGACATAGCACTCATGTGGCAAACCATAGACACGTGTTTCGGGCTTTTGACCCATCATCAATATGGTGCAGCCAAGTGTAAGGATGGGCAACACTTGGTTACCAAAAGACAAAAATACAAATGCACGGAGCCACCAACAGGAGCCAACCACACATTTGTGGTTTCAGTTGATAGATCTTGTGTTTACAAGAAAACTATCAAAATCACCACGGAGGCAGCTATAGCTACCTGTGTGACATCCGGGTCCAGGAAATTATACAAATATGAAAGTTATTGAGTGTCTTGATATAGAAACAGAAGTTAATATCGGACATAGCACTCATGAAAGTGGCAAACCATAGACACGTGTTTCGGGCTTTTGGCCCATCATCAGTATGGTGCAGCCAAGTGTAAAAAAGCCCGAAACACGTGTCTATGGTTTGCCACTTTCATGAGTGCTATGTCCGATATTAACTTCTGTTTCTATATCAAGACACTCAATAACTTTCATATTTGTATAATTTCCTGGACCCGGATGTCACGCAGGTAGCTATAGCTGCCTACGTGGTGATTTTGATAGTTTTCTTGTGAACACGAGATCTATCAACTGAAACCACAAATGTGCGGTTGGCTCCTGTTGGTGGCTCCGTGCATTTGTATTTCTATCTTTTGGTAACCAATATATATATATATATATATATAATATATATATATATATGAACAGAAGTAAAAATAGAAATTAAATTTTTCAATATTAAATCGTCGTTTTTTCCGTCACAGAAAAAAATGTGTATTATAAACGGGGAAAAATTAGATTTCAGCTCTCGGTTTTTTGTCACACAACCTCGAGCTAAAATATAATACTTTTTTCCCTTGTAAAATAAATAACTATTGATTGAGGGTTGGGTTGATATAAAATTTCTGGTTAAGACAACGAATTGCTTGGTATCAGTCGATAATTAGGGTAATAATAATAATAAAGCTTTCATCAGAAATGCTGGACTTGAATAGATCCGGTTTGACGAACTGATTCATTAGTGGGTTAGTTCATCAAACCCGATAAGACCCACTTTAATAATTCAATTTCAATAATAAATAAACAGATCACTGGAAATCTCACATTGAAAAACATCTTGTATCAAAAAAACTGCTGAACAAAATGATAAGGTGAACGCAGTCATACGCTTAATGAAACTAATTTAAATGGGAAGCGCATAACTGGTCGCATCTTCTTGATCGTCCACCTGGAACTCGATTTCATATCTGCACAAAGCCAGCTTCATATAAATAATTATTTATTATGGGCTTCATTCGGATGACCATCGCTCTGCGATGTGCTGGTTCGCACGGTCGGATTACTGGTTCAATAATGCTCGGTTCGAGTAATGACTGTACTGGAAAGAATGCAATTCAATTTACTCCTGATTGAATTCATTTTCAGAAAAAATCGTTCGAAATAATAATGTCATACAGAATGTCGGGCTGCAGTACGTCTAGTAATGAAGAGAACATGTACTTTTAACGAAGTTTATCTTTGAAAAGATTACTTTAGAGCAAATATAAAACAGGCAACAGATGCTACATTGCTACAGCTTTGTCTCATCAATCCATCTAGAGTTCCTTAGAATTAATAGGTGTGTTAATTTATCAACTGAGTTATACCAACTATTTTATACTGTGTATCTCAAGCACGAAGTTCGGCCATACTAAAACGGCTAGTGTTGCTAGGTCACTTTCATGCTCAGCAGTAAATTTTGTGACAGGAAAACAACAGATTGATACAAAAAACAGTAAAAAATATATTTAATATACTGCATACATTGTAATGTCTACTATTAACGGTTATACAGTGCATTTCTTTAATGCCCCCCTATGAAACTTTCAAGATGGCGACTGGGCGCCATCTGGGAAAAAAATTAAATTGAAAGGGGGGTCTTGTGAAACATTATTCTGAAGATCCTGACGAATACTTCACAACCCTAGAGACCGAAAGGATTTTCAATGAAAGTTTTCCGAATCGTCCTATCTGTAGAAAATATTTGAGGGAACTTGTATCCAAATTCACAGCTACCAGTAGTGTACATAACAAAAAGCTCCCAGGTCATCCGTCCATTCCGAAAGAACAGCAAGTGCAAATAATTGGTGAGATGGTAGTAAATCCTGAACAGTCTACTTATTCCGTCGCGAATGTTTGTGAGCTGTCTGCTTATACTGTGTGGAGACTTTTGAAGAGGAATAGGTATCATCCATACAAAATTAAAATAGTACACCAATTAACTGAAGATGACCCTGATCGAAGAACAGAATTCTGTTTACAGACAAAATATCCAGAAAAATTAACGTTTGGGCAGAAATATTGGGAAACCATATTGTAGGACCTCTATTTATTGATCACAGTTTAACAGGGGAACTGTATTTAAATATGCTGGAAACTACTGTCACTCTCATCACTGAAATCGTCGAAGCGAATCCTAATGAATTTGATATGGATATTGTATTCCAACAAGATGGAGCGCCACCACATTACTCTAGACAAGTAAGAAACTATTTGGATACTACTTTTCCCGGTCGTTAGATTGGGCGTCGAGATCCCACAGAATGCCCAGCCCGCTCTCCAGATTTGACACCTTTGGACTTTTTTTTATGGAGCTATTTGAAGCAAAAGGTGTACGAAACTGAACCTGCTTCAATATTGGATATAAAACAGAGAATAGTTCATAGTATAAATATTAATGAAGACTGGACCAACTTAAATAATAATATATACATGCCATTCGATAAATTTGAAGTACTCACAATGCCTCACTTACGAAAAATAATCCGCGGCATGAACAATAAATTTTCTATTCATGAAATATTGAACTGTAGGATGCTAAAGGAGATATTTGAAACTATAGGACATGCTATTCTAAATTTTGTTAATACATCGTTAACTACTGGTGAAATTCCACAAAGTTTGAAAATTAGCACTATTATACCAATTCAAAAAGTTCCTAATACCAATAAAGCTGATGAATTTCGCCCAATCAATACATTACCACCTATCGAAAAATTACTCGAAGTGGCTGTATACGATCAGTTATTACATCATGTTGAGTCAAATTGTATTTTAATGAATAATCAGTCAGGATTTCCAAAACAGTTTTCATGCGAGTCCGCGTTACAATTAACTTTATGCCATATAAAAACTCAATTGGATAATAAGAAATATGTAATTACTGTGTTCCTTGATCTGAAGAGAGCATTCGAAACCATTGATCGTAAAATATTGTTGCATAAACTCAAGCAATATGGGATAAGGGGCAAGGTATTCCAATGGCTAAATAACTACCTCCAGCAACGTAGCCAAAGGGTACGTTTCAAGTCTGAAGTTTCGTCTGAGTTAGATAATGATGTTGGCATTCCACAGGGAAGTGTTTTGAGCCCATTATTGTTTCTATTATACATTAATGATATTAACCTCTTTGTGGAATGCGAATTCAGTAACCTCTTTGCTGATGATACCTTAATTGCTTGTAGTGACGTCTGCCTAGATACGGCTATTCAAAAAATGAATAATGTTTTACAATCAATTAGCAAGTATTTGAGTTTGAATAAATTGAAATTGAATGTGTCTAAAAGTCAGGCTATGATATTCACAAGTAAATACAGATATGATACCATTAATATTAATAACCTTAACCTAAACATCAATAATGAACAAATTGAAATTGTATCGAATATCAAGTATTTGGGCTTCCAGTTGGATAACTTTCTGAACTTCAATACCCATTTCAATTATATTCATAAAAAAAATTCAAAAAAACTTTATTTTTTCTCTCGTATAGCCCAGGAATTATCAACCGAAACAAAAATCACGATATATAATTCAATTATTCAGCCGCATTTTGATTATTGCTCATCAGCCCTGTTTTTGTTTGATCTTACTAAGCTGAATATGCTACAAAAACTTCAAAATCGTGGCATGAGAATAATTCTGAGAACTAATCGTCTCACCCCCATAAGATCTATGTTAGCAACGCTTAATTGGTTCTCAGTCGAAAAAAGATTGTATTATTTCACAATGATTTTTGTATATAAAATATTGAATAACCTGGCTCCTGTTTACTTTCATACGTTTATAATATTGAATAGAGACATTCACACTTATAACACTCGGGGTAAAAATGACATTCACATTAGCAGCACTGCTTATCGCAGTACTATGAACTCTTTATTTTTCAAAGGTTTCCAAGAATTTAATAAACTACCAGACTTCATTAAAACATCATCATCGTTGAATTTGTTTAAAAAACAATTGAAAGAACTCATTAAGATGAAATAGATATCGTACTGAAAGCAATTCTTGTAATTTTTGTAATTCTACTAATTCTATTAATTCTATTTTTAAAATTGTGATTTTCGTATATTATTGTTGTTTTGTGTTTGTCTAATGTTGTATATATACACCGTTGATTTAATTGGGATATATATGTATATTAGGGTTACCTATTTTTAAATAAAGATCTATCTATCTATAATGAATATTTGTAGAGGTATTGACGTTACTGTGTTCGAAAATGTTCGACGTGAAATATCGGATAGGCTGTTCATATGTCGAGAAGTTCAAAGAAAACAATTCCTAGCCTCTTCGGAACTGACCTCAAGCTTATTACCTCATATTATGTAGTTAAATGTCAATGTATTCAGGCAATTATTAAACGTTTCGCCATTTTGTAGTAGTTGAAGATATTGACATTATATTCTAGGGTTGTGAAGCATTTGTCAGGAGCTTCAAAATTATGTGTCACAAGACCCCCATTTCCATTTAATTTTTTTCCCAGATGGCGCCCAGTCGCCATCTTGAAAGTTTCATCTGTCAATTTTACTTCAAAATAAGGTATTATTATTAAAGGAGGGGGGCATTAAAGAAAAGCACTGTATAATGAAATAATATGATACAATGAAATAATGAAGATAAATTATAAAAAAATATTAAAAAAAAGAAAACGAAAATGAATATTTTAAATCAAACTACTTCACGACGTTTCGATTATTGATATCCACAATCACCTTTAGTTGATAATTGGTTTATATGATTTTTTGTACGTGATAACCCATTTGGCCAGGAAGTTTATTATTTGGAAATTTGTGATTGGAGCCACTCATGGATCAAAGACATCCTGACCAATTAGGGGGCATGTAATTAACACCCGAGTTATATCCCTAAACCTCGCAAGACGAACTTAAAATTTGCAAAAGAATCAAACAGCTGTTTGAATGTTACACCGTCATATTTACCTTTCGTCCTCCAGTGTCCTCTGACGGCCCCGCCGATGGTGACCCCCATTATTCATGTGCGTACAATAACGAATGTCATAACCTCAATTGTCCTTGCACGCATCATGACAACTGTCAACTTAACAAACCGAACGTCGTCAGATTGTTTAACTACTTTTTCTAGTATGTATTTCAAATTGTTTGATAGTTATTCTGCTAATTCGGGCAGAGACATGGACGTAGAAAAATAAATTTCTACGTCCATGGAGACAAATTCAACAAATCATGAAAGTCGGTCGAACCGTAAATGAGTTCAGTTTTGCGACAATTCCCAAATATTTATATTGTGATCATTTTTTATTTTACTCAGTTTGATATGAATCAATGAGAGATTGAATTGAATTGAAGTAGGTATTTTTATTCTACTAGAAATATACGCACGAGTATATTATCATGTTGTATGTTTCTGTAAATGTACAGAAACATACAATTAACCGTGATACGAAACGAGCCGAAGGCGAGTTTTGTATGGTATATGCGAGTGTATTAATAACCA
The DNA here is from genome assembly GCF_025532065.1 of Leptinotarsa decemlineata. Taxonomy (NCBI): domain Eukaryota; kingdom Metazoa; phylum Arthropoda; class Insecta; order Coleoptera; family Chrysomelidae; genus Leptinotarsa; species Leptinotarsa decemlineata. The sequence goes on along the minus strand of NW_027412537.1, from coordinate 9,299,555 downwards.
TTACATGAGAGTTGCATACGCTATTTTTTCTAAAACCGATAAATAATGAAAAACTATAAATATTATATTTGTATTGAACACATTTACAGTAATTAACTCATATTTTAAAAAAAAAACACAAACTTAATGGTATTATCATGGATATATGAAAACTATAAAGATTCTAATTATATTTATATTGAATATAACAACTGTAATTAATCTGATCTTTTAAAAATATTGGAGTCGATGGTATTCCTTCTATATCGCTGTTTTCAGACATTTTGATAATATAGGTAGGTAATATTATGAAAACTGATTTTGACAAATAAAGCAATTAGTTACTTAGGTTAGAATCTAGGACAAACAAAGGAACAGGATTCTTGATTGAAAAATTATGGGTTTCTATTGGTTGATAATCTGTATCGTTATGAAAAATCTGTATCATAATGGATATCATTATGAAACGGATTATGGTCATATAAGTGTATTGTTAGAGTACGGGTGTAGAAAAATATATTTATACAGTATGTCCTGCTTAGTGAAAAATTCATTTTTTTTCAAGTTTGTTTTCAGTTTTTTAAAAACAAGTTGCCTTTGACGGTGAAACGAAAATCATGTTCTTTTCAGATAATGGAAATTTGTTCAGGATGATAAATTATGGCTCTATACAAAATTTCTGGAAGATTCAACAACTATTTTTTTATAGATCAAGGAAAATTAAATGTATTTTCAGTTCAATCCTATAATCTAAAAATGAAATTCAAAAAGTTTTAATATATCGTACTATTCGTAACATTATTCCTGGGACACATTGTATATTTACCTTTCACCTTTGTAGTTTGTTTACCATCTGACTCTCAATTTTCAATTGATGTGTACCGTCATCGTATATTTTTACAAGTGAAATACAAATTTATTATAATTCATTAATAATAAAAAAATCTGTTTGAATTGAAAAGGATATATTGAGATAAATTGTTTGGGAAACAAAGGTTTTGGCTTTCTATTTCTCCATCTTTGTACAGCGTTAACTTTTTAAAATTGATTGATTCCTTCCTTTCTTTGGAAGACTCCCACATTTTTCGGATGAAGATGGTGAAGAATAAAGCCAAAATATCTCTTTCCCAATAGTAAACATGTTTCAATAATTTAGGATATCCTATCGAAATAAGCTTTCGAATAATAATTTTATTTATACATTCTGAATATTCTTGAATTTTTGGAAGTAATAAAAAATTTTAATTTCAAGATTACAACAATCCGGTTCTAAGGACCAAACGGTTTGACGAAACGATGATTTTTCAACAAAATCATCCGGTTTTCGACTCAGTATTCATCCTTCAAGTTTATACTAGCAAAATATGACTGATAACATTCCGACTGATACTGGTAATTAAAATAATGCAAGCAATATTTTCAAACGAGGTCGTGTGGGAAGGAGCATGTGCATAACTTGGTTCACAGTCCTGTAATTACACAACAAAAAACAAAACTAGTCCAGTCCCGCCTAATCCATTTCACTGAAATTGTATACAACCGCAGTTTTAACACCTTTTCCCGCTATTACATGTTATACCTGTCGTCATAAAATTGAAATTAACACCATCGTTAACACTCTAGTGGCAATTCAAACTTAGTGTGTTTGTATGACGGACGACGTTTTACTATGAGAACTGAAAGCTGATATAAATATTATCGTTATCTTACCCGCGTTCCCTAGTTAGTTCATTGCTTTCACTGAGTCGAAACATCTGAAGATTCTTTGCTTTTTGTTTGGGTTTGATACGACTATTTACCTCATATCAAAGAATTATCCATATTGACAACTCTAAAAAAATATATAACATAAAGATTCAGAAGAACTATATCTGTCCCAAACTAAAAGACAAATACTAGTATCGGATCGTGCGAATGTTATTTATCGGATACCATGTTTCGATTGTGATATGACGTATGTAGGACAAACAAAACATTTTTTAACAGGCCAGATTAAAACAGCACCGGTGATTATGTCTGTCAAAAATTACTTTTTTCTGTTAAATGGGATTCAAAAGGTGAAAATAAGGATGAATACTTACAAAATATCGTCTCGTTCAATTTTATTTCTACTATCTACAGCCACGCTATGTCGTATTGGAGGTTTTCGAACTACGTTCTCTGAAATAAAAAAGGTCCGTTGAAACATTTTAAAGTTTCATATTTTATGAAACTCAATAAAGTTGATACAGTCAACTACTGTAGATACACAGGGTGAGCTAAAGAAATCGAAACAGGGACCGGCTTCTCTTTGTTTTCAGAAAAAGCATCGCTCACAGCCGTTGGATTTTATTTCAAGCATATTTTCAATCGAAATATATTCTCAAAGTTGACAAAATTTTTTCATCGAGTGTGAAGTTTTGGACTTACAAAGGGGATGATAAAAATACATACATTTCAAAAGTTTACTTACTGATTTTTTTATTTAAGTGTTAAAAGTGGTTAAGAACATTCCTAATTTTTTTGTGTAATCTAGAGAAAATGTAATATTATAGTTAACCATAATGTTTACGAAACAGTAGATGAAAGCAAACCATCTTCAGTGACTTATCAAAAGCTTTTGATACTGTTATCCATTAGAGATATTCGAAATAAGAGAAAATTCTTGTAATCTGATATGCATATTATAAGAATAAAAGATATAGAAACCTGGAAAAATATTTATGTACAAAAGAGTGCATTTTCATCTCCGTTTCGAAAGAAGCATTAGTAATACCTTCCTCTGCTACCAATATCAAACATATTTGAAAAATGTATACCTCTAAAAATTGCACATCATCAGAATTATAACATCTTCACAAACTGCCAGTATGGATTCCGAAAAGGTAGAAACACTGAAATGGCGATACTAGATCTTAGCAACAAGATAACAACAACTTTTGAAAAACTAGAGTATACAGAAATAACTTTTTGTGATCTAAGCAAAGTAGTTAATTGTGTATCACATGAAATTCTTTTGAATAAATTAAAACTGAATAATTTTTCTGACAACTCATACTTAGAAAATCGATTTCAAACTGTGACAGTGGGCAATTCTCAATCAACAAGAAAAAAAATAACTGGTGTACCGCAAGGATCTATTTTGGGACCTCTACTATTCATAATTTTCATTAATGACCTACCATATCAGGAGAACCCGATATCATATATTTTATATGCAGATAATACTACAATTCAAACAAATGCTAAAACTCTAGATGGGGTACTCACCCTAAGAAATATGGAAAATTACTCAAATTCGCAAAGTAGTGTGAAAGTTTTGGAAATTAATTTTGACAGTGAGTTGAAATGGGATCATCACATTAATGAACTATCAAAAAAACTCATGAGAAATCTATTTCTACTAAGAAACCTCTCCAGACAAGTTTCAAAAGCAACTCTTCGAACAGCATATTTTTCCTTGTATGAATCCATTATTTCTTATGGTTTTGTCGCCTGAGGACATGCAACAGATTGTGACAAAAGAAAGCAATTAGAATATTAGACAATATCGACTAAAGAGATGAATGTCGAAATTCATTCGTTAAATTAAAAATACTAACCTTTCCTTCTCTATATATCATGGAAAATTTAATATACATAAAAAATAATCTATCTCAATATGAAAGCTTTGAAAATGTGCACGACCACAACACTAGGCATAAAAATAATTTGAGTACAAACTATTGCCGCTTAAAAAGATGTCAAAATGGACCAAATTTTTGGACTGTGAAACTTTACAATAAATTACCACAAAAAATAAGATCTCTACCTAATAACATATTTAAAATACGGATAAAATGTTTTTTAATAAAAAAACGCCTTTTTCAGCACCGAAGAATTCCTGCACTGGAATATAAGTTCTTTAACCATATAGACATTTGTCCTTGTTGTATAATACCCAATTTTAATTTTTACTGCTTTGTTTTTCAGTGTGCTTGTCGATATAACTCAGATGTACTTATAAGATATAAATGTTTTTTATAAAAAAACTTTTTTCTTTGAATTGTAAGTATCTATTGTTTAGGTAAATATTAATAGATGCCTGACATATACTAATTTTATTAATATGTATGTACTGACTTGTGTAAATACTGATGGATGTATAAAACACCAATCAGGGCCGTAGCGAAAAGAAAAACCAGGGGGGGAGGGAATCCAAATATTCATAACTCCACCAGCAAAATTTCCCAACTTTCGAAGAAATGAAAGCCGAGGGATTAGTTACTACTATAATATATTGATTTTCTTACTTAGCTATCCAAAGATTGGCTGAATGCTTATGCCCGTTAGGGTATGCACAAACAAAAATAAATTTTGATGATTATAAAAATAATGATGGGAATTATTCTACTTTGGACCAAGGTCCTTGATCTTCCACCATATCCACCATGTATAGGAATATTCAATAGAAATGAAAGGAGACAACACTTAAATAATATTGTGCTTATTGTTTTCTACTATTATTTTTTCTATCTTCACGGCCCGAAATTTCCCAACTTTTCCAAGTCGTAAAAACAGCGAAAAGATGGGAATTTTGTAAAATTGTCACTTCAAAATTTGTGGACTATTCAGGACTGTTTTCTTACTTGGGAGAAATTAAACTTTTTTGAAGATTTCAAACAACTCAGAATTCTCTTCAAGTTATGCATGTTGGGAAATTCCAACCTTCTCCTTTCCCTTTTCTTATTACCTCTCTTTTTCTTTTCTCATTTCTATTTCTTTTTATTCATTTTTTTACTATTATTTTTTTCTATCTTCACGGCCCAAAATTTCCCAAGTCAAAAAAAAAGCGGGGGGGAGACTCCTCCCACCCCCCCCATGGCGACTGTCCTGATAACAATAAATTATCCATCTATCTATTTATGAACAACTTTCAGGTTTTGCCCTTCATATTAGCAAGAACCTGGATAAAAAAAGGCCGGAAAAAATACTCAGCCCTGGAGTTTCGACAATTTTCAAAATATTTTCTTGAATTCTGAAACAAATCCTGATTCAGGAAACCATAGTGGAAGAAGAAAACTGAAATATTTGAAAAAGAAGCAAACCAAGCCGAACGAGGTATATTGAAATGTTTTTCCAAGAGAATGATTTCAATCAATAAGTATAACAATCATGGAATGTTCGACATGTTTATGGAATTATCCCATTATCCTTAATGTTAATGAATATCTGCAAGGAAGTACGTACGTAAATACACATAAATCTAAGGTTCTAGTTCCATGAAATCTGTTAACCAGCCGTCGCCCCCTGCAAACTCAGAAGTCGAAACTTTTACGAGCTAATGATTAACGAGGTCTTACCTTTTAACGTGCGATTATTAGTACGTTCCTTCAAATCATCAATTTTGGTATAAAAACTCTCAAAATTTACTTCGAAAAGTTCATAGACATATTCCTGATGAAAATAAAACCAGTCTTACCATGATATTTGGCACGGAGACACGTAAGACTGCTGATGATCCTGGCCCTGTGCGAGGACTTCTTCACTCCCAGCTCCTTGATATCCTGCTCAGAGAATTCCAACAAATCCTCGACTCCCTGAAACTTCTGGAACTTTTCCTGGTATTCTTCAAGTTCCATTTCTCGAAGCCACTTCGAAATATCCTTGTGTTTCTTATTGGATAGTTCATTTTCCTTGTTCGCGCGGGCCTTACTGGAACGAAGAGGAAGGGAACCGAATCTGGTCCAAGATAAATCTGAAAAAAAACATGACTAATAGTATTCGAGGATCTTGTTTCTTCGGTTTGGTTAGAGTTATCGACAGACCTTCTTTATACATTAATATCAATGAGGACCTCAACTGTTTGCAGTACTGCATCACGGCCAACCGATCTTAAGAACAATATTTGAATAAGTTATCGGCAAGGGATTCAGATACAGACGGTTCAAAATATCAAATACAACGTTTTGATCTCCTGGCAATCTCAAATATCCGTTCTTGCATCGATACGTATTCTTAGAAATATTTACAATTCAACCGCTTATCCCAACAATACGTACTTGATCGATTTATCAATAATCCAGATATACTAAGTGACAAAGAAAGGTAAGTTTTCAGAGAAATTGGATGATCGTGAAACCAGTGAAGTTCAGTAGTATGTTGCAGATCCTCGATGTCTTTACACTGGTCATTCTCCTGATAACGTGTTCTCTATCCTGTTGGGCTATCTCACTCCACCCTACTTCTAACTCATGTTTAAGTGCTGCCAAAGTCCGTGGGGGCTGTTGTAAATTCAGCAGTCTGCGACCAAGAATATGTTCGATCGGTGAAAGATCAGGCGATCTGGGTGCCCATGGTAAGCGGTTAATGTCATGCTGATCTATGAAGTCTAGAGTTACCCTAGCCACATGCGGTCTAGCGTTGTCTTGTTGAAATGTGGGGTTCTCGATGGTCTCAAGATATGGAAGGACATGAGGCTCCACTACTTCGTGAATATAACGAAGAGCTGTCATGTTGCCTCTAATAAAGACTGAAGGTGTCCTGCTACCATATGCAATGGCACCCCATATCATTAAACTAACAGTATGGTGAACATATGCCTCTCCACATCAAACTGGGGAGCTTGTCTTTCACCACGACGCCTTCTTACTCTTGCTCGTCCATCGTGCATACCCAAATAAAAGCGAGATTCATCGCCATGACTGATAACATCTTAGATTGGTTCTTCTTGAAATTTCTTTAACTAAAAAACCTGCCTCACGTAAGCCAACAATTCGTACTCCCACGAAATCACTAAGTTGAGGAATACGACGAAGTCTTTGTACTCGAGGCATAGTGTTAAGAGTGAGAGGCCCGGTTTTGCCGGGTATGCCTACAGACACGTACGCTTTATCAAAACGTGTAATGACAGATATGTTTAAAGGATTTCTGCTCATTTCATTATATTCAGAAAAGGACATGGAAGGTTTGGACGAAGAGATTTTTTGATAAAATGAAATATTTTTCCATATATTATTGTGTGAAATGTCTTGTTTGAAGGAGTTTTACTGAACTTCTGCACAGGATAATGCTTACTAAAAATTTAAATGTGTCTTCGTCCGAACCTTACAATGCCTATGTAGCTCACAATAAGACACTCAGTTTTCAAAAAAAAAAATTATAAGATCATATTTTGCAAAATGAATGTATACAAACGCCACTACTTGGGCAAATTATTCACATCAGATCATCGCTAGTTGACTGAATTCAGGCGCGATAGAATAATCAGAGAAAGTTGCGGTAGTAGCCTCGCCCCTAGAACAGCGGCGCGCGAATACATATTTTAATATTTCTTCAATAAAATCTAAATGGGATATTCCGAAATTATTGGGAATAAATATTTAGTACTGGATATTTCATAGGAAGTGGTCAAAATTATAATTACGAGTTAGAGCGCATAAGGTATATTTAGACAAGCTTTTAGGATTAGGTTCACTTGCAGGTAACAAACTAACCAACAATGTAAGAAATATTGCAAGTTAAATTTGACCCAGTTCTAATCATCCGATTGATTTGAAATTTTGCAGGTGTACATAATCCCGGTGACAATGCATTATGAAATTTTTGTTAATAGAAAAAAGAAAATGGAGACTTCATATGGCGAACGAGTTTTATGATTATAGTCCGATTCGAATCAAATTTGGTATCTAGGGGTTTTTGGGGTCGAGGATTATGATTCTCATGTCAAAATTGGTAAATGCTCACACAAAAAAAACTGATCAGAATAGCTTCCGATACGGCTGAAATTTTATTGGCTTTTTACCGGCCTCAACATAGATACACATTCAAAACATTATTGAAATAATTTCAATACAAATGGGTGTTTACCTTTCCTTGTCACTTAGTACATATATTCGTTTGTAAAAGTCTCATATGAGAGTTATATGGAACCAGAAAGGCTACGCTTTGAAATTAGTTCCAGAAGGATATTGTGTTGTATTTTTCTGAATAGCAAAAATAAATTCAATGGAACAAATATTTTATTTCTTGTCATTGAAATTGTCTTTTCATTTTCGACTCAGAACAATTTTTTTTGGATTTTTTTAAAAACCAACCATCAAGTTCCTACCACATCTAAAAAATATTACCCAATTTCGTTGAAAATACTAATTGCTCGTACGCATATCAAAATCCCGCACCGAAATAATAGAAAACACTCCGCCACTGGGTTCCTGGGTTTTTTTATAGCCATTCCTAATTAATTCTCTAGGAGTATAATAGTGGTTCTTGAGGGGTGTTTTCATTTTGTCTCCAGCTTATTTCTCGGCTTATTTCGTGTACTTTCAGTTCTTTTTTTCTTGTTTTTTTAATTTGTTTTCCTATTACTCCTCTAATTTCACTTTCTTTCCTCATTCCCCTATTTCTTTGATTTCCTTATTGTTCTATTTGTAAGGCCAACCAATCTGTTTCAGGCTTTTTGTGCTCGAATCAAAACTGCTGATGTCGGTACAACGTATCCCACCGCTGTCACCAATGTGACATGTGTTTATAAATTAAAGAATCATTTACCTGTGCTATTCACATGTACCTGAACCTATTCACTTGTACAATTAGGCTAGATTTACCAGCCTTCGTTACGTACTGTCGACATTACGATCTCTATTCAGAGTCTTCAGATTCTTCAAAACAGACTGACTATATTTTGGCGAATGCGCAGGTGTTTATACCAGAGTCATACCAGAAGTAACCGGCCCGAACAGAGATGGCGGTAGTTGTTTGACAAATATTACGGTATCAGAAAGTACACAATTCATAAAGCATATGTTTCAAGTTTGAAGACGCTGCGTTGTTTAATATTTGTTTGGCAGTCATCAATAGCGAACGTTTTCGGTAAATTTGTGAAAATGGAGAAAATTGCCTCAGCCTCAGCCCAACGAATATGAAAGCTGAACTGGATTCTACTCTGGGTGAGTCTGCTCTTTCGTTTTCAACAATAAAATATTGAGTAGCAGAATTTAAACGAGGCCGTACGAGCTGCCAAGACGAGCATCGCAGTAGTCGACCAAATGAGGTGACGACTCCAGAAACGGTGAAGAGAATCCACAAAGCGGTACTGAATGATCGTTGCCGCGTGCCGGCGATGGGTGCCGCGTTTGCTCACACTCGAGTAAAAACAGTGCCGTGAAGATGTTTCAATTGAGTGTTTAGCGAAGTTTCACGGCAACAAAGCAGAATTCTTGCGTCGTTTCATAACCATGGATAAAACATGAGTCCATCACTTTACACCTTAGACAAAAGAACAATCAGGACAGTACAACTCCCAAACTTGAAAAAATTGCTCAGTGTCAGATATTTTTCAACAATGAAGCAGCAGTTAATGGCTATTTTGGGGAGCAAGATAATTCTTATAAAAACAATATCGAACTTTGATCAGAACCGAGTTAGTCATCCACTATCGAGAAACCATTCAACCAGTGCTATCCCTTCCGTACCTCAGATGACTGTCGGAGTCACCATCATCCACAGGGAAGAACACTGGTTCGAAAGAATGTTTAAATAACCTGCGTACATGCTGAAAAACAACCCATTAGACAGTCTAGCGCAGAGATCCACAACATATGGAAACCTCTATTCGACCAGGAAAAAAGCTCTGAATGAATCAGCGTAGGCTGATGACATACAATTATACATGCACTTTAAAATCGATGATTATGCTGAGGCACAAAATCTCAACACTGATCTTGACTTGATCAATGGGCTATCAAGTGAACATGATTTGAAAGTTAATCCAAATAAAACAATGATGATGCATTTTGGATCGCAGAAGAATCGTAAGTTTACAGAAAACAATTTCCATTTACAACTAAGGTCATATTATCTTGACTCCTGTCAATACAGCTAAAGACTTAGGGGTGATGCTTGACACTGATCTTAGATTCACTAGTCATGTTAAAAATTTAATGAAAGAAACTATATGTCATTGAAACTGGTATACTTACTGTAATCGTTTTATTTTGAGCCAACCTCTAAAAATAATGCTCTGTGATAGTTTGGTGCTAAGCCATTTCAACTACTGTGACTTCATATACGGGCCATACTGGGGAATGTTCCTCAATTTGGGTTATTACAGCAAATGCAAGTTTGAACACAATGAAGTTGAGTTTAATTCATGAGTTTTTAAAATTCACTTCGAGATTTAATCAAATTGATGTTTTGAATTTTGGGTTTTAATTTTTAAAGGGATTTGTTTCCAATTCACATATTGGCAACAGTGCCTATATCAAGTTGGAATAATTTATACGTATCTAGATATTCTACTTTAAAAAAGGAAAATCATCTTTATAAATCAATAATTACGGCAAAAAATAAATTATAGTTCAATACCACCTCCACAAGCCACATAAACAACAGTTGTTTTGTTATTTATGTATATAGTGGAAGATAGGTTAGGTGCACAAAATGTCATATGTCACAGAATGTCTCGGAATTCGGAACATAAGTAAACAGAACAGCACGCCTCTGAAATATGTCATCTTTGTCTGTCTCATTCAGGTAACATATTCATTGTCCTTTATTAGCTATGACCGATGTTTCCAAATGGTGAAATAGAAACGAATCCCTTTAAATGTTGAATGCATTATTTCATTCTTTTTTTTTTAAATATTTAAATAATTTTTTGAAGAAAAAGGTTGAAATGATAAGTTTAAATGCCTTGTTTTAGAGCTCGTTTATGAAAACTACTTGATTTTCGTCAGAAGGAACATTTCCCCTTATATGATTCAGATAAAAAAAAGAATACAAAAAGTGCAAAATTGTTGTTGTCGACTAATTTATGGACTTCGTAAGTATGATTCAATTTCTGAAGCCTTTAAAAATTCCCGGTGGCTGAATATGAAATACCGTAGGATTGATCATTTGGGTTGTTTTGTTCATAAATTGATTACCATTCCCCATTCTCCTCTTTTAATACAAACACTAATTCTGCGTGAAAATATTCACTCAAGAAACATTAGACATAAAAACAAATTAACTATGCTGCAACATCGCACTGCACAGTTTCAGAGATCATTTCTTTTTGGTGCTGTAAAACTCTATACTTCATTGCCCGAGCAATTGAAGAGATTCAATATCAGGAAATTCAAATACAAATATGAAAACTTATATCTATGATAGTCAGTAATGTCAACTTTGGCTCATTGGACAAATTAATAAACAACAGATCAATTAAATTTAATTATTTATCAACTCTCTTCAGAGGGTAATCACAAATTATAATTTTTATTTGTTTCTTATTTCGTGGTACCACCACTGTTAATTGTTTTTTACAAAAACTACACCTCACGATTTGATCTCCACAAACTTTATTTGAAAAAATATAATCACATCATGTTTCGCTAGCACAGTAGCTTTCTCAAGTTTATGTAACTGTCTTTTATTTCAGTATGTTCGCGTGAATTATGGAATGGTGCTTGTTGGTCGAGTTAGAATAGCTTTGAGCTAGACTTCGCCAATGAGTACCAGAATCTCCTGTAACTTATTTTCATTTTCAAATGTATCTTTGTATTATTTTCTTGTATTATCGATAAAGCCGATTTATTATTATTATTAAAAAATCCCATATGTTGACCATACACTGAGTAAAACTTTGATTTAAAAATATCCGTTTTCAACGCATCGAAAACAGAAGATAGATAAAAAATAGCAATTATACATTTTCCTTCGTCTACATCGCTGTATTGTTCCAACAACTGAACTCACTCATTTAAAAAGCTTTCAGTCACTTATTCCAATACGAAAAATAAACTGATTTTCTTCCAAAAATTCAATCACCGCCTTTTAAATTCCCATATTTAACTGAACCTATCGACATAAAGTAAAACGGGAGTATTGAAATTAATGATGCCTTCATTTGGATTAGATTAAATTCGATTAGATAGTATCGTGTAGGCAAGCATAGGAATCAAATGTCAATACTTATAATACAGAACATTGAAAAAAATGGAGTGTAAGGTTGAATTACTTTGGTTATTATCATCAGTTTACAGTTATTAATATTTTTATTAATCTCAAGACACATATATGTTTATAGAGAGAAAATAAGAGGAAAAGAAATCATAAACCAATTAAAAATAAATATAGTTTAAAAAACTACAAAACACGCTGTTAAAGAACATCGAACTAAAAAGTTGAAAATATTTTTTAAATAAGCTTTAAACAATAACGTACGAAAAATACAAGTATTATTGTGAAAAAAGCGATATGCAAAAAATATGGCACAAAGCGCCCACACTTTTTACACAATAATACTAGTATTTTTCGTTCGTTATTGTTTTGAGCTTATTTAAAAAAATATTTTCAACTTTTTAGTTCGATGTTTTTTAAAAGCGCGTTTTTTTAGTTTTGATAAACTGTATTTATTTTTCATTTTTTAGTTTCTTATGCTATAGATAAAAGCGTGTTTTTTAGTATTTTTAAACTATATTTATGTTATCTAAACTTTGGGATCAATCAGCCGTATATTGTTTAGAAAAATGACCATTGATATTTTCCGATTCCGGAGAGGGAGCCTGAAAATCAGCTACCAAGCCCAAGGCAGCAGGCGCGCAAAGGAGGGTTACAAATAAGGCATCAGGCGTGCGTGTTAATAAAAAAATATTTTTTGCAAATGAAGAAATACATGTAAAGTGAGTTCGAATTATATCAAGGAAGTTACGTACAGCGCCATCTGCCCGCGAATAGATCAAGCGATAATGTCGATATCTCCTGTCCTGTAAATGGGAAACTGTTGGACAATAAAAGGCTATTATTATTATTATTATTATCTCAATGAGGTTACGAACAGCGCCATCTGCCCGCGAATAGATCAAGCGATACTGTCGATATCTCAATGAGGTTACGAACAGCGCCATCTGCCAGCGAATAGATTAAGCAATAATGTCGATATATCAAGGAGGTGACGTACAGCGCCATCTGCTCACGAATAAATCGAGCAATAATGTCGATAATTCTGGAGTTACAAACACACACAAACAAACATACATACATACATACTGGTGAAGCTAATAAAAGCGTATTAATTGAAAAAATATTTTTTTCAAATGAAGAAATACATGTAAAGTGAGATCGAATTATATCAAGGAAGTTACGTGCAGCGCCATCTGCCCGAGAATAGATAAAGCAATAATGTCGATAATTCCGCCAAATACAGATCCCGAGCATTCAAACGGGAATAAATATGAAATGAAAAGGAGAGTTACAAACAAAGAAACAAACATACATACATACATACAGGTAAAGCTAATAAAAGCGTGATAAAAATATAATACTCAGTAGAATCCGCGGAAACCCAGAAATGTTTCATGTTTATCAAATAATTTTCTACACTAGCTATAAAATACTTTGTAATGGTTTTTGAAATTAGTTGAAGATCTGATGTTCTTTATGTTTTCGAACAGACTATTAAAATTTTTCATTCCAGCAAAACATAATGAATTATTACCGACCGTACTTTTTTATATGAAAAACCAAGTATTGGGATGTTGATATTTATGTTTTGTCAAATAAATGAAATCACTGTCCAGCAAATTTCTAGGTCTGGATAATTTAGTTGTTGGTTTTAGAAATGACAAGTTGTAAAAATATATTATCGCTTCATTTTGTTATGTGGCATGACAACTTTGGCAATTCTGCATACAGAAACGTAACAATATGTTTCCAAAGCAAAATCAACTAGGACATATGATGCACTGTTTGGATCCGTTGGTGTAGTAATGTATATTACTGGAGTTTTTCCCAACACCAAATCGTTATTTTCAACACCTCGACACGTGTTTCGATCACCAAGTGATCATCTTCAAAGAGGAAGATTAAGTTTCAAAGAGGAAGATTAAAAAAAGTTTTAATAACGATTTGGTGTTGGGAAAAAACTCCAGTAATATTCAACTAGGACATATTGGTAGCCTCCGATAACGGCAAAGAGAAAAAATGTTCAAAATCAATATTTATTACGTAGATAAGATAAACATTATTTCATAGAAATATACAAGTGAATTTGAGATAACGTCAATGAGAGAAGCAGAATATACCAGGTAACAACATTCGCCCGCTGGATATTTTTATAGGAAGTACAGTACCTACAGATCAATATACAACATGTCGATAAAACCATTCAGTTCATACTGGTTACAAAATTAAAAATCATTATTGAAATAGAGGAAAATAGTGAGGAACGGTAATTTTCTAAGTCACAATTTTGAGGATATGAAACACTTGAAACCACCTAGCAAAATTTTCATCGCATAGTTGCTGAAAGAATGAACAATTCAAAATAATTTTCGGCAAATCATTGGCAAAGCTACCATACTAACAGTACCTACCTAACAATGAATTATGTTCCAATTTCTTTCTATTGACCTTCTGGGAAATTTCACAATGAAAACAATGTAATAGAAAACCTAATGCAGGTATCCCAATGCGGAGTGAACAAGAATAAACTTCTTGTTCACTCTAATAAGTCTTTCACAAAGAAAAATGTGCTCTTCATCAGTAACTCATTGTATTGGATGATAATGGTGCCTGTCGAAAAAAGAGCAAAGAAATTTATAGGTAGGTACTTATCTTGACGGTTTGGATGCCAAAGTCGGCAGAATTTAAAATTCAATTATATATTTTGAATAAATGTCAGTTTGTTTATCTGCCACTTCCAATATTTATCTTCAAGACAACTCATCTTGCGATTTTTATTGGTAAATTCGTTTAATTTTCAACCTTTAAAATTTGAGAAAAAAATCTAAATTGTTTATGAACCTGTGGAATATTCGACACAGTACCAGATGTTATCTGATATAAGTCTGCTGCCACTTTCAATACCTTCCTTCAAGACGGGTATAATCTAAACGACTCATTTCCTAAGAGCTATTCGAAATACACTTCTCTCCAGACATAAGAATATGAGCTAATTCTTTGGGTTAATGCCTCTTACTATTGCCGATTATTCTCGTCTTATTCTAATTCACTCGATGGGCACCAAAATATTTTAAAACGTGTTCCGACAATGTTTAAAAATAATCTGTTTTTCCGTTAACCAGCTGTCGCACCCCTACGAACGACAACCCTCAGAAGTCGAAACTTTTGCGAGGGCTAACGAGGTCTTACCTTTTAACGTGTGATTCCTAACACGGGTTGGAGGATAGCAAGTGAAAATCGATCGTTCAGCCTGGGGCTTGAACCACCGACCGACACGGCGGTCGAATTGAGTGAGTGAATAAAGCACCCACATCGAACCAACAGGCTACTGACCGGTCGATAATATTTAATGAAGCGTTCATGTAATGACTTTTTTAATATTTCGATTACACTTTTTGCATTCTACGCAATCATCATTCACTCGACATTTTCAGTTATTAGGAAATTAAGGCTCAATGACAGATTCATCTATCTTTTTCTTTCTATTTTTATTTTACTTGTCCTTTTTTTTCAAACGTGATGCCTTTGACCTTATAAATTGTAACAGTGAATAATGTGAATATAAACAATGAAAATGATATATTCATTATCATCGAAGCAGTCTATACATTCAAATTTTATCTTTTGATGACCATGCTGCAGGGTATAAAGTATCGATGAATCAGCGTTGATATTTATTGCTGGGATTTCGATAACAGTGAACGGTGCCATTTCTACTGTAATAATATTGATAAAATACCAACATGCACTTGCCATATGGATAAGAATATGTTTAGAAATAATATACAATGGCTTCACCAATCCAAAGTCTTCCGATACTCCATCAAGATGAAATAGTAGAAAGCCAAAAACTTCCTTTCCCAAAAAATAGTCACTCCTCAAAATATAACCCTTTCAATTTAAACAAGATTCCTTTTGGCTGAGATTTAATCAAATAGGTGAATGAATGTCATTACGATGTCATCGATGACATAAGTGGATCAAACTTATTCCGTGACATAGAAAATCGTAATTGTGTGTATTTTCTATAATGTTATCCAATTTGGTACTGAAAAGCCTTAGGGCAAGTGTCTTACGGCGAAACATCGATGTCTACCAGTGAGGATGACTGTGTTCCATGTAAGTGAATTTTTTACCATTCGTTTAGTATATTATGTAGAAATCCTGTCAATGATATCCAATTTAAATCCATAACGAATATTTGGAATACAAACTGAGTGGAGAAAAGTTTTTTCTTGCATAATTCACTGTTCATATGAAAGTATTTGTTTCGAAAGAATTGTTTTTTCGTGTAATTCAATGTTTATATGAAAGTAGCTGTTTCAAGACGGCTTTTTCTCCCAGTTTGTGCCTGAAAGTTACTTCTTTGCATGATTTACACATCTATGCATGAGTTACTTCTTTTAAAATTGATTACTTCCTTCCTTTCTTTGGAAGATTCCCAATTTTGTATCAAGATGGAGTAGTAGAAAGCCAAAAAATGTCTTTCCCGAAAAATTATAGTTTCAACCATTATAAGGTAATATTTCTTCACGCAGAAATGTTCAGAACTGCCTTTGTGAACAGACTCACAGATTTTTTAAATGAATTTGGGATCATACAAAGTAATCAGCATGGTTTCCAGTGTGAGAAGTCGACTAACACTACCTCAATTTCATTGTGAATTCAATTGGAAAAGTATCTTGGCGCATCAGTATGTCATGTCACATCCTTTATTTAGTCAAAGAGACTAATAATTACAGTTCAGTGAGTAACAATTTTAAAAGAAATCAATAAAATCTAAAAATATAATTGATTTGTTGTCACTTTTAGATTGTCATAAAGCAATAAAATATATATACATACATATACACACATATACATACAAAATTGTTAATTACTAATTTACATCTCGTCTCAAATATATTAGCATAAAATCTTGCGAATACATAAAAAATATAAAAAATCAAATTAATGTCGTCATATAGAAAAAGTTAAATATATATAAAAAGTTTCTATACTAGCAGTTTACGTGTCACAACAAATATAGATACTGTGTGTTTATAAAATAAACGTCAATTCTCATTACGTTTTTCCATCATATATTTTTTTAATAACTTTTTAAAGAAGTCAATAGAATCAATATCCTTTAATTCTGGGGTTAAATCATTGAAAGCTTTGAGTCCTTTAACAAAGACAGAATTTTGAGAAGTCTCTGTCCTTACTAGAGGTGAGTGAAAGCAATTTCTTGATCTGGTTCTGGTTCTTGACTGGTCTGATTCCTCCTCTCGGAGGAATCAGACCAGTCATCACCCGAAGACGATTGTAGATACTGACAATCGAAACGTCGTGAACTAACGTGACTTGGAATCTCTTTTATTTATTCAATTGTTCTATTTTTAGTTGTATTTTATTTCACTATCATTTCATTTCAGGTTTATTTCGGTTAATATAATTGTTATTTTCAGCTATTCATTTTCAATTCTTCTTTTTTAGTTGTTTCAGGGATTTCAAATCATTCTATATAGTAGACAATGGAAGTCCGAACTAGTGAAATTCAGATGAGGGTGTCATCTGCAAATAAGTGGATTTCACACATTCCCGCTTCTCCTACTATATCATCTATATAAATAAGGAAGGGTAAAGGGCCGAGAATACTACCTTGTGACACCCCAAATTCATTTTCTGTTTCGTCGGAATCTATGTTATTCAGAAGCAACTTTTGTTTTCTATTATCTAGATATATATACCTAATTTTACAATTTGAAGTTCCTAAACTTTAAGTTTTACCTGGATTTGTAATCAATTAAATGACCTATTCAAACTCGATCAAATAATCCCAGCTTCTTAACGAAGCCGATTAGTTTTTATAGTGAAATGATCTTTCAGGTCAGATGAGTGCGGCTCTGTCAAACACTGAAAACCTGATTCGGTTCGTAGCGGGGCAGGCACAAAGTATGTGCTCTGCTGTTTAATCATTTTTCAAACAAAAGCAACCCACACTGTCTTTCGACAATCCAAGTGTCTGCATATGATAATTCAGACATAGTGACCAGTGAGAGGGCCTGTTAGACATCGTAGTTAATCCAACAACTGTTTGGTTTCAAGCTTTCAAGCTCTCAAGTGAGCCAATCCTGAAAGATTTTGCCACAAGCCCATAAATCTTCTTGTCAATGTTTGTTTGGCAAAGCATAAGGTGATGCTGATGACAGGTTCTGGTCCGAATCAGCAGCCTCATTGCCTTCCAGGCCAATATGGCCAGGAATCTAGATCAGAGACAATTTTTCAAGTCTTCCTATTCAGGAGAGTCGTTTTTGGCAATTTGATACCAATTTAGACGTTGCTCGGTAATAGCCAAGAGCTTCCGACGCCGTTTGACTGTCGGAGAATATTTTTATTGACTTGTGTATGAGGTAGAATTCTACCGCACACAATTCAATAGTATAGATTTTTAATTGAAACACAATCGCATAGGTCCCTAGACAGGTTGATATCTCTGTCCTGGGTCTGCGACTGAAAACACCTGCACCAGAGCCTGAAGTTGTTTTTGATCCATCTGTGAAACAACAACTATCTGCTTTTAACATTTCCTTCTCCCGAAGTTCGTAGTTGACAGTTGAAGTTATAATATCAAATGTAATTCCCACAATGCTGTGACTTCCAGTATCAACCAGCAGTCTAGCAGTCTATATGCAGTCCATCTACCCTATCTTTCCTGAAAAATGTGGAGAGGAGGTCGATCTACAAGGATCTCCATGGCCGCTGACAGTGAGGTACAGATGGCACCACAGATGGCCAGACAAGCCTGCCTTTGTAAGCCAGAGAGCTTCGCCTGAGCCGTTTTCTGTAAAGCCGTCAGCCACCAGGCAATTGCTCCATAAGTGATCATTGGTCTGACAATCATTACATAAATCCAATGGATTTGTTTGGGATCTAAACCCCAAGTTTTACAACAAATCCTTCGACAGTTTTGCTGGGGTTGACAGATATCTGCTCCCTCCCAATTGTGAAGAACGTATATAGATCACAACTTTTTTAGGTGTGCGATTTTTACAACACTTATCACTTTCAAATCGTCATGAAGTAGATTGGTTTGAAATCTTCTTCTCCTTTTTTGGCCTCTTTTTCACAATTGTTTCTTCTCATTATCGCTTTACCAAAAATAGACGATATATTTGTTGATACTCTACGGTTCTCATAATCATTTTATCGTAAAATGTTGCCTACTTCGACCAGTTTTATTTGAACACCCGAATCTTTAGAAATGATTAGAGACTCTTTGATCAAGATCATCAAAATGTTTTTATAATTAGGTATGTATAATCGACTAACGACATGTTTTCATGAACTTAATATTTACATATACAGTGCATTTCTTTAATGCCCCCCCTTTTATGTTTTGACGGGTCAACTCAAAAACTTGAAATTTGGGATAACGAAATTAATGCATGAATACTTTATTTTCGAATAACTTTTTTCGAGATTGATTGCCCTAACACCAAAATGATATTTTTGCACTCGACGCGCGTTTCGTCAACAAAGTTAGCATCCTCAGGAGAAGAAAATTGATACCTAGTCTAGTCTGGTTAGTCCTTATATACTAAAATTTGTTACCTGAGGTTGTATACCTGTTGTCCAATATGGAATTTCTCGGTAATTAACTACCTGCAAGTTCTTAGTAATTATTCTCTTCCTAACAGAAGATTAAAAAACAGGCTAAACGGGATAGGTCCTTTATCGCCATTCATGCTGTTTTTACATTTTGGTATTTCTAGATTCTCACATGCATCGAGTAGCCTGATGTCATGCACATGCTTAATCAGTTTCAGATTGTTTTCACCAATTCTGTGGTCCTTGTCTAGACCATGTTGGGCGACACTGGATTTTTCTATCCTTCCATATTTCATGTGTGCACAATGCTCCTTGAAGCGGGTTTTAATCGCTCGTCGGCTCTGGCCGATGTATTTGCTGTTGCAATCTTGACAGCTGATTTCGTAAATCCCTGACCTTTCTGTGTTTTCTAGTCTATCTTTTGGATTACCAAGAAGCTGTTGCAATTTATAAGAAGTTGTATATGCAACTTTCATATTTACTTTATCGAATATCTGTTGAAGCCCTCTCGTGTATTGGGGTTCATATGGGATTACTATAAACTTGTTATTGCTCTCCTCTTTTTGAAAAGTCGAAGATTTCCGAAGTGCTTCCCTAAACTTGCATTTTCTAATTATCTTGTCAACTATATCTGGGTTAAAACCATTTGCTTCAGCTACATACCGAATCACTCTCTTTTCATTGTCGTACTTATCTTTCTTTAAAGTAAATGTTATTAACCTGTGTACTTTCACACCAAAGGTTCCAATCTCATCGTTATTTATTTTTGAAGGGAAATTGGCAGATGAAACTTCCAATATGGCGACTAGGCGCCATCTGAGAAAAAATTAAATAGAAATGGGGGTCTTGTGACACATCATTTTGAAGCTTCTGACGAATACTTCACAAACCTAGAATATGAAGTCAATACCTTCACCTACTATAAAATGGTGGAACATTTAATAATTTCCTGAAGAAAAACACATTAATATCAATATTTCTAAAAATATTCCTTTTTATTTGCCATATGGTAATTCCAACAACCCGATAAGGTTCGTAAAGTTGTTATTGTTTATAAAAACGACAAGAAATGTCAGTACGACAATGAACATCATTGCTCAGTTAGAATATTCTCATTTAGTTTTCGGTTTCACTAGTAGAAAGGTACCACGTCAACAATCTCTAAAATGGTCAATTCTCGTCCATTGGAAGATAAAATTGAAGCGATTTTTATTTACAGTGCGCCATTTTGTAGTTGTTGAAGATAATGACATATTTTAGGGTTGTGAAGCATTTGTCAGGAGCTTCAACAAGATGTGTCAAAAGACCCCCCTTTACATTTAATTTTTTTTCTCAGATGGCGCCAAGTCGCCTTCTTGAAAGTTTCATTTGTCAATTTCACTTCGAAATAAAATATTCATGCATTAATTTCATTATCCCAAATTTCAATATTTTGAGTTGACCCGTTAAAAAAATAAAAAGGGGGGGACATTAAAGAAAAGCACTGTATAGACAGGGAGCCTTCATAATCTACCAACGCAAGGCAAACAATTCATATCGACAGACTATGCCTGTACCTAACTCAACAATTTATAATATCAGTACTGATTCCAATACATACTATGAATACTGGTTTTTTTCTTCAGTTTGCTGGCTCCTTTTCCCATGTCTCAAACCCCTTTGAATCCATCACATGAACTTTCACAAAACATCACTTCTCACTACACTTGAAAATTGATCTTCGACATTTAGTAGAGATGAAACAATCGGCCTGAAATTATAAAAATTCAAATTTAATCCGATGAATAAAACAAGACGTAAATATGAGCACTGAAGAATAGTTGGCCACTTCGATATTTGAAATTTGGTGATCTGGAACATAAACTACAGCATAACACAAGAGGTTTTCCACATTCCGCTGACCATTGGTCTAGACTTTCACATAAATTATTCATTAAGGAATATTTGACCTCTTCTATCATTTTGTTTTCAACTTTCACCAATAATATTTTATTGTGATATCTCATAACCTCTGCTTTCTGAGTAAACTATTTGTTTTATTTGCGTTTAATTTTATTGGCGAGGTCAAAAATATTGTTTTGAAAACACCAGAGATCATAACTTGTTGGGTGAAACAGGCTTCGAAATAGTGTTGCAATTCTAGTGTCTTGGAGTAGTTTCAGTTGTTCATCTTAATGGACAAATGGAAACCTTATTCTGAATTTCAATGAAATCGAAATGAATACGCGACGTTTTTGTAATGCACCGGGACAAGTCGGGTGCCGGGTCTGCTGTCTCATTTCAAGGCACTTTAGATTTTGTTGTTGCTGAAAAATACTAGTTTAGGTTCTTACGTACTCTGTTCATATCCAATTCTCGCTACGTTTCAATATACTGGTATATTAAAAAATGCGAACTAATTGCATCGAAATTATAGTACATACTGGCGTTCAGTTTTTCAGTTGTATTTAATGAATAAAAAAATTAAACATATTGTAACGAACCTGAAGTCGCCCCTGACTGATATGCCGGCCAGCGAACAAACTCATGACATCACCGCAAAAGGAATGCAGTCGGCAACCGCCGGTAAAACTCTAGTGGAGTATCGAACCGACTACAGATTTCTAGAAACAATCGTTACCTATATAAGGCCGGCTTTCCGACCCAAGAAAGAGTTCAGAAAGTGAATCGAGCGGTTAAACAAGGAATTCAAATAGTGGAGATAAATTAAGCGTTAGTTGTCAAGTGTTGTAAATAAATTAGTTTGTGATCAGTGAAATATTGTTGGAAATAAATTTGTTTGAGACAGTTAATACTTTAACAATAAAAATGTTCGAAGTGGACCACTTCCTAATAACGTCAGTGTTAATTTGGAAGTTTCAGGCAGTTTAATATATATTTGGAAGTATGAGGATCTACTTTAATATGAAACTGGAAAATAACGATGCTCTTCACAAGTAAGGTTTACTTTATTATTCATTCAAATGAACATAAACAAAACTGTAAATGTGTAGTGATGTGATGAGCTTCGTCTCCGTGTTACGAGGTGGAGGGAGAAATATGTTTTGTCATATCTGCAACCCCCCTTATTTTGCGAATGATAATTTGGTCGGGGAAAAACAGCAAAAAATAATTATTGTAAGTTTAAATATGTTTCAAATATGTTTTGACGTTAACCAGTTGTCTTCCCCTACGACAACCCTCATAAGTAGAAACTTGTGCGAGCTAAGCAGCAACGAGGTCTTACCTTTTGACGTGTAATTCCTAACACGGGTTGGATGATAGCAAGTGAAAATCGATCGTTCAGCCTGCGGCTTGAACCACCGACTAACACAGCGGTCGATTGACTGAGTAAACAAAGCACCCACGTCGTACCGACCGGCTACCGACCGTCTGCTTATTTTAACCTTTCAAGAACAAGTTCGAAGTCATCCAATCCAATAAGAACAGCCCCGTTGGAAAATGTCTACCAATTTTTGTGAAATGAGGTGTTCTAAGTGTTTATTAGCTAGAGAGACACAATGTGTAAAATGGTCTGTGTATGTCTCCCTTTCTTTACAACTTCTTTTCAATTTCTGTCCTATATTTACTTTCTATAAATGCATTTTTGAAAAGGTGGTAGTCATGACCAGAAAAAGCAGCATCAAACCATATCTTGTCTTCCTCGATTAGACAATTATTCAAAATTATTTTACTTTTTGGAAAAGATCAGTATTTACATCACACATTGAATCCAAAATATTTAAAAAATCTAGGGGGTGTAATAGTTCTTGATTGTCAAGTTTAGGGTGTCACCTTTTGTTTCAAATTTTACAATATGACCTAGTTGAACCACTGATCGTCCACCTAACCTCCTATTTTTGTCGTAACGTTTCCTCATGTAAAACAGAAGAAAACAAAAAGAGGGGCCTGAAAAGAAATTGAAAAATTCAAATTAAACAAGAATTATTTTGCCCTCTTCGATCCCTCACTATTTTTGAGACAGTGTTATCTTTCTATTGAATATGTAAACACTGCGGTAGTACACTATTACATATTCAGATATCGCCCTGTATGAAACATCGTATCCATTCCAGATATTCTAATTCTTTTTTGTTTTCCCGACAAACACATTAGTGTTGAAGCAGTCGATTTAGTTTGGGACGTCACAAACCATGTGCATTTGTTTGAATAGGACTGTGTAATAGGACACCTTCCCATCTTCTGTTGACGCTTGGCATTCTTACGTTATTCACAGGCAATGTGTTAAATGTACGAGGGTGTGTCGGAAGTTTGACGTACATCCGCTGATCGTTTTTTAAAAGTTTTTGTTGAATTGAGGCCATTCGTATATTAGAGTGCATATATGGTCCAGTCATCTTAGTCAAAATTAGGTACGTATCTCGGAATTTGAGATACCCAGCTATAGACTCGTATAAAACCGTATTTTGACATCCTAAACAAAAATCTACATATCGTCGAGTGTACGCGACTATTAAAATATAATGTCAAAGATCACAAAAATCGATTTTTTGCACATTTTTGAATATCCTATGGGTTTTTCGCTACCTGTATTCATTATCAATATTGTAGAGGATTGAATTGCCCTACAACTTTTTTTCAAAAAAATATTTGTATCGTTTTCGAGATGGAGAGCGGAGAGCGCGTGGTTAGTTAGAGTTAGGTTAGAGCATCAACCGGTAGTCCCGCTCATATAAAATTCATTGATCATTGATAAATGCATAATTGAATTGATGGGTGTAGCCACTACGTGCTAGGAGGTCATCATGAAAAATAAGAAATTAATCTTTCTGTTTTTACCACTTTTATGAACAACAAAATACATTATTATCAATAATTTTCGTCTTAAAAAAGACTAAAAAAAGGAAAAAACATTTTTAAAAGCATTTGAGAAACTGCCAAGTTTGGATCAACTTGCATCAGCATTTGAAGAAAAATGTCTGGTTAAAAGAATATTTGAGAATGGAATTCAAATCCTGTTGGAAGTCTACAGTGCATTTCTTTAATGTCCCCCCCCCTTTTATTTTTTGAACGGGTCAACTATCTTTTTGAAGCTCCTGACAAATGCTTCACAACCCTAAAATATCTTCAACTACTACAAGATGGCGTAATTTTTAATAATTGCCTGATTACATTGACATTTAACTACATAATATGAGGTAATAAGTTTGAGGTCAGTTCAGAAGATGCTCGAAATCGTTTCCTTGAACTTCTTGACATATGAACAGCCTATCCGATATTTCACGTCGAACATTTTCGAACACAGTAACGTCAATATCTCTACAAATATTTATTATTCTCTGCAGTATATCCAATATTGAAGCAGGTTCAGTTTCGTACACCTTTTGCTTCAAATAGATCCATAAAAAAGTCCAAAGGTGTCAAATATAGCGAGCTGGCTGGCCATTCTGTAGGACCTCGACGGCCAATCCAACGACCAGGAAAAGTAGTATCCAAATAGTTTCTTACTTGCCTGGAGTAGTGTGGTGGTACTCCATCTTGTTGGAATACAATATCCATAATATATTCATTAGGATTCGCTTCGATGATTTCAGTGATGAGAGGGTCAACAGTAGTTTTCAGCATATTCAAATACAATTACCCTGTTAAATTTTGATCAATGTATAGAGGTCCTACAATATGGTTTTCCAATATACCTGCCCAAACGGTAATTTGTTCTGGATATTGGGTATGTGTTTCCCGGAAAACGTGAGGGTTGGTATCACTCCAATTTTTTATAAACAAAAAATAACTCAACAAACCTTACGGGTTGTCGGAATTGCCAAATGGAAGATAAAAAAGAATATTTCTAGAAATATCGATATTATTGTGTTTGTTTTCAAGGAATTATTAAATGTTTCGGCATTTTGTAGTAGGTGACTTCATATTCTAGGGTTGTGAAGTATTCGTCAGGAGCTTAATGATGTGTCGCTAGACCCCCCTTTTTGGGCGCCATCTGGGAAAAAACTTAAATAAAATCTGTGGGCAGTATCAATCATCTTTGTTATGCACAATACGTCAAATCTACAAAAGTTAATGAACCTTTGCAGTTACCAAATATTCCACCAAGTGCAGCAGCTCAAAACATTTCAATAATAGTGTTTATTATCAAGTTCAAACTTGGTTATGGCATAATTTGGAGCCTCAGGAATGGGGTTGGATAGAGCGTAACCAATTCCTGGAACCTATCACGACAATTTTAGCACCTGCTCAACATAAAATTCTGCAACTGCAAGAGTGGTTTTGGTTCGCGATGTGGATGCAGGAAATCGGGGTTGCAATGCTCTTCAGCCTTTGAATACAGAACCTTTGACCACGAAATCATGGAAGACCCGGAAGACAAATGTCGTTGCATACGATAAAGAAGAGGAATTTGAAATACTACAGCGGTCGGGAGACGACGAAGAAGAAGAAAATAATGAAAATTATAAGTTGTAGTTCTTGTAATTTTTCTGAAGTAAAACTTATTTGTCGGATATAATCCAACGCCCATCGTGGTATTAACCACAGGAGTAGTTGTTTTCTGATAGGTGTCAGTCCAATAACCTACTGTGTGGGTAAGTGAAGACTGGCGTGAAAGAATTGTTCCTTTAGATGATTTGATTTATAGCCAGTCTTCAAGTATGTCCACTGACTATATGTGAAAAAACATCTTTATTTAATAAGTACCTACTTCTCTTGAACATATTGTTTTCACCTGAATAGCATCGTCACACTTCAAACGCCCATTTTGAAACACGTGTCCCTACGATAAGAATTATTCACGTATTTTTCTTTCCTGTTTGCACATTATGCGACATAGGAGTTCTTAGAATTTCTTCACGATAATGGTTGTGTAAAATGTACGGTCAGATCGTTTTCGCTAATCTCGCCTGAAATGATTAATGGATATCTATTCCAGAGGTTTTGAATCATCGTAGCCCAAGACAATCAATGAAGAAGTACATCAAATACAAGAGCAGTTATTAGATTGGGTACTAGATTGAACGAGGCATAAATTGTTTATTTCGGATCACAGAAATCAAACATTCCTTTATATTCATTCCTATACGTATCCATCTCTCAGAGAATCCAACAAAATTGAGACACTGCATACTGGTATGCGGTTTGAACTATCTAATTTTTTTAAGTAAATTACATACTGTTGTTAATGGGGGAACCTGCTTATACATCGTTTTCTATTTTCGAATACCACTATAGTTAATTTCGTGTTTGCGGTTTATGAAAAAACCCACTGAAATTCGAAAAGAAACTGACAATTTGAAATAGGTACATTGGTGTACAATAATCGTAGCAAAAGAAATAATAGATCATAGTTATGATGTAAAGAAAAAACCGAGTGGTATAATAGAACATTGGTGAAACGTATTCAAATCAAATCAAATCAAATTTATTTTCATTTCATAATATACAATTTCTTGTATGACACAGTTATTGGATTTCAATTATCTTGAATGAGTAACTTTCACCTAGGCATAGGTACTCATTTAGATAATGTTCTATACAGTGCTTTTCTTTAATTCCCCCTCCCTCTTTTATTTTTTGAACGGGTCAACTCAAAAAATTGAAATTTGCTTCACAACCCTAAAATATGTCAATATCTTCAACAACTACAAAATGGCGGAACTTTCAATAATTGCCTGAATACATTGACATTTACCTACATAATATGAGGTAATAAGCTTGAGGTCAGTTCAGAAGATGCTCGAAATCGTTTCCTTGAACTTCTTGACATATGAACAGCCTATCCGATATTTCACGCCGAACATTTTCGAACACAATAATGTCAATATCTCTACCAATATTTATTATTCTCTGCCGTATAACCAGTATTGAAGCAAGTTCAGTTTCGTACACCTTTTGCTTCAAATAGCCCTATAAGAAAAAGTCCAAAGGTGTCAAATCTGGCGAGCAGATTGGCCATTCTGTTGGACCTCGACGGCCAATCCAACGACCGGTAAAAGTAGTATCCAAATAGTTTCTAACTTGTCTGGGGTAATGTGGTGGTGCTCCATCTTGTTGGAATATAATATCCATATCAAATTCATTAGGACTCGCTTAGACGATTTCAGTGATGAGAGGGTTAACAGTAGTTTCCAGCATATTCAAATACAGTTCCCCTATTAAATTTTGATCAATAAATAGAGGTCCTACAATATAATTACCCAATATTCCTGCCCAAACGTTAATTTTATGGATATTAGGTATGTGTTTCCCGAAAACTGTGAGGGTTGATGTCACTCCAATAACGGCGATTTTGTCTGTGAACATTGCCGTTTAAAAAATGTACATTCGTCACTAAAACAAATATTGTGGAGATAGGTAGGATGCCTTGCAATGGTTTCTGTCATGATTTCGCATAATTCTGTTCTTCGATCAGGGTCATCTTCAGTCAATTGGTGTAACATTTTAATTTTGTATGGATGATACCTATTCCTCTTCAAAAGACTTCATACAGTAGAAGGAGACACCTCACAAACATTCGCAACGGAATAAGTAGACTGTTCAGGATTTACTACCATCTCACCAATTATTTGCACTTGCTGCTATTATTTGCTGCTGATATTTCTAGAAATATCGATATTTTAATGTATTTGTCTTCAGGAAATTATTAAATTTTCCGCCATTTTGTAGTAGGTGAAGATATTGACTTCATATTCTAGGGTTGTGAAGTATTCATCAGGAGCTTCAAAATGATTTGTCACAAGACTCCTCTTTCCATTTAATTTTTTTTTCCAGATGGCGCCCAGTCGCCATCTTGAAAGTTTCATCTGTCAGTTTCACTTCAAAATAAAGTATTCGTGCATTGATTTCATTATTCCAAATTTCAATTTTTTGAGTTGACTCGTTCAAAAATAGAAGGGGGGGGACATTAAAGAAATGTACTGTATATACATTTTATGGAAAAATTTGACAATCCCAAAATAATAAACTATCCTCTGTCCATCTAAGCAACGGAGTGCTCCAAAACATTATAATGCATAGTTCACGTGATCTCCCAGACAAGGCTGCATGTACGGAGTCGCACTAAGGAACGACCGAAATTTTATTTCTATTGTTTAATAATATTCGGCGGAGTATAGGAAAAAAATAGGTGAAGTGTAGGGACACAAATTAGCAGTTTCCTCAGCCGTATCAATACTTGACATTTTAAAAACTTTGAAATACTGTATATGTACACACCAGAGGCGTTTAAACGTAACTGACCACTCCGACACTGTAACTATGAATTCCGCCAGCCGATTGCAGTTAAATCTGATTGGCTAGCATAAGGAAGCTGTTCATTGTTACTTTTTTCACTCTTTGATCACGCGCCTATCTTTGTCAGGGTTACTTTGTTTGTTGGATGAATTTAATTTATAGTGATATAATTACCAAAAATAAAATTTTAAGCTCATGGTGGAAACAAAAATAAGTAGAGCCCAAACAACGGATTTATGATTCCACACCAGACAGTGCTGTTTCGACCCGCCATAGGCCTCCTCAGTGGTACTAGGCTGAACCACAAATGCTTTGCTGGACTCAACTGTCTTTCCGAACTAACTCAGAAACGCATTTGTGGTTCAGCCTGGTACCACTGATGACACTTATCATGGATTGAAACGGCGCTGTCTGGTGTTGAATCATTGATGCGTTGTGTTTGAGCTATAGTTTCCAAACCTTTTTTGCTTCAAGTAGGTACACCATTCACTGAAATTGAAAATGCTCACTGTAATTTATTGAAGACGTTCGAGTCTTCGAACTAAAAAACTTGATTGAAGAAACCTCAACACTGTGGAACAAGATGAGGTATTCTTGATTGTGTACAAATTGTCGGGTCGAAGCCATATAGAAAAAAGATAAAACTCTAAAAAGGCACAAAACAAGACAGGCGTACCGCAAGGATCAATGCTGGGACTATTATTTTTTGCTATACATAACAGGCACTATCATAATATGGCATAGAAAGATTCAAATGGGAGCAAATGCTATAGAAAATTTCTGGAGTTGTACATCAATCCTATTTGAATTTCTATAGTTATATTGAGGCTCTTACAGAAAAACACGCATCTGGCTGGAATACATGATTTATCTTATTGGAAAAAAAATAGTTTCCTCATATATCCACGTCTCATTCATATTCCTTGTTGAAGTGTTAATGAAATGAAATGATATTTTCCATTCAAAATACTATAGAGCGAGCTCTCAATGATCATGAAGAGTGATCCTGCATACACATTGACGAGGATATTATGTTTAAACAAGACGGTGCTTGTCGAAAAATGTACATAATTATATATGTGAATGACAAATTCTTTGGATTCTTTATGGGTAGTTTGAATAATTCGTTCTCGTCCATATCATCCCGAAAAATGTACATGATTATGTATGTGAACGACAGGATTTGAAGTCGTTGAACAGGAATTAAGGGTACAATTAAGTAGCCTCCTCGGTCAATCGACTCATGTTCTTCGGATTTTTTCATGAGGACACAAATAAAACGAAGTGTATCGTACTCCATCTGAAGACTTGCGAGAACAAATCAATGATGTATGTCGCAAAGTGACGATTTTATATTACCTATATTATTGTATGGAGGTTGGTAATCATTTCTTGATATAAAGCAATTTTTACTCATATGAGTAAAAATCATTCAATTTTGTTGCATTTCATTCATGTATTATTTATATCGGTATTCCAAAGCTTCTGCAATGGTTTTTTTGGGGAAAACTGCCCCTCCTTACAAACAAACTTTTGACAGTATCATATAAAAGTTTTACCGTTGATGTAATTTTTGAAATTATCAAGAAAACTTTGAAATTTATTCTCGCACTTCTGCTATGTCTACTTCGAATCATGACAAAAATGAATTTCAAAGAATCGGCCTAGTTCGTTTCATTTATTTAAATATTTTCCATTCAAATCAGGCTGGTTCTCTATTGAAATAGTTAAATAACTCTCCTTGTATATTCGGTGGCCAAGAAGATCACCTTGGAATACACATTAGGTAAAAATGCGTAAATTAATCCGTATTTTGAAAAATTCCAACTATCAAGGTTGAAGACGTACATATCCATATAATTATCACTTCTTATGTCATATTACAGGTGCGGTCTAGCGATTCTGTTAATGACAGTTATTCGAAAGAAAACTCCTTTGTAACAATTGTATGTCAAGAAGATTATGATGAAGTAACATTACATTTGGTTCACAATAAGGAATACCTTCAATAATTTTACCTTATCTTTCTGTTTTCAGCCTTTGTTACATGAAGTTATGAGTATGTGCAAGCAGTGACCAATTGTAACTAATTTTTCAATAAGAAATCTGAGAAAACAAAAATTAGTATTAGCTATTCTTGAATATACTTAAACAGTTTAATCTTCCTCTTGATGATGATGACTTGGTGACTGAAACACATGTCGAAGTGTTAAAGAAACGGTTTGGTGTTGCATTACAAGTATGAGCTATTTATGTTCAAAAAATCTTGTGATTTCATCACCAGTATCCTTCAAAATGGTATTGAGGCCAAGTTAATAAATTGAATTGAGGAAAATTCCCCGAAAAATATGTTATCATTTTTATCAATCTTTTAACTTCATTCAAACAGGCTTGTCCTTTAAGGACAGTTGAGTTCAGCAACGCATTTGTGGTTCAGCCTAGCACCACTGATGAGACTTATGGCGCTGTCTGGTGTTGAATCATAAATGCGTTGTCTTTGGGCTCTAATTTTCAATGAATTCAAACAACTGAAGACTCAATGTGAGACACAAAAATAAAAGAATATGCAGATGAAAATCTCAAAACTTTTCTTGCACACGTGTAAATAATCAAATTTGAATGGATATTTTTCCAACTGACAACAAATTTATAAAATTGTCAATCTATAGCCTTGTGCTATTTAGTGGATTGATCAAAAATTTGCTGCATTTTTTTCGTTCTTTGATAAGCCAAGATCTCAAATGTTACTGAATAAGACCCAACGCATTGGCTTATCCTTGTGTTTCTGCAGAAGTAGGATGATCTCTGCGGCTTTTATCTGAGTTTTTTGCTGAACGGGTTCCAACTCGGTGACAGAGTTTGGTCACCTCGTTCAGTGTCGAAAATTATACCGAGTTCATCAGCTGCTCGGGCAGCTGCCCTAAAAAAAATGCTCCAATTCCTGCTCTCTCATGGTCACGGACCATGCAGAGAAGGGGATCCGAACTCCTGACGACTTTACAGGCTGTATCCAGTACCATTCTGTCATGTAGACACTCCAAAGTCAAAAGTCTACGGCCTTCCTGTTGTCGGGGGAAGTACAACCGTTTCGACCAAGAGTATTCATTTCAATCAGGATGGAGCCCAGCTCTCTTACCCTTTTAGCTGATTTTTGTCGAAGAAGGACAAATGGTTCATGACTGAGGGGAAAGTAGAACCGTGAAACGGACAATATGGTATGCAAACTCTTATTATTATTATTTTACTGGGAGAGAACATTGTCCTGTGGAAATTTTTAATAATGATCACCATATACTGTCGATAGGCAGAAGAGAAAAGAGGCAGCATTGAATACGTTCATGGTCAATTCTGGTGTATAGTAAAAGTAGTGTTATCGTTAGATATCAAGCTTAAACCGGTTCCTTTTTCAAATTCGATTTCGGTAAAGTGAACTTTTCAGAAATGTAATTAGAACACACAATTGATATGAATATTGTCACGCGTGGGATTGCGAGACACTAAATGTTTATTTATGCATTTTCACGTTACAAACAACTTCGTATCTTACCTCGTAATAATTCGCATTGAAAACACTCCCGAACCGATGATGAAATGCGTGATTTAGACGGACGTTTCATTATTTCATCGTTTCAGACAGCCTCAGGGGAGTTTTAATGACAAAATACCGTCTCGTAGTTGAAAAGGAAAGATGATATCGGGGCGTGTTGTCAAGTACTCAGTCTATTAGTGTGGATTTATTATTTATCAAGAATAATGGTGCCGTGTAAAATGAAAAATTATAATTTTGACGTTTACAAAGCTGTTGAAATAATAGTCAAGGAACTTGAATTGAAAATCAGTATGAAAATATCCTTTACAAATCTATAAACAGAAATCATTGAAGGATGAAAATAATGAAATATCCATTATCCTGCACGCAACATCTATAGGGTCTTTCATTATCTATCTATAGCAGGTTATATCATCATTTGAGGCAATCAAATTACACCACTTCAATATGGTTTTATGAAAGGTCGCTCGTCAATCACCAACATTTTCAATGTTACTCAATATATTTCTGAAATCATTGATAGGAGATCCCAAACTGATGTCATATATACAGACTTCTCTAAGGCGGAATTGTACTTGACATCGAAATTGTACAGGTATGGCTTTTCTCTGACCTTGATCTAACTTTTTATATCATACTTCACTGACAGGCGTCAGTATGTTATAATCAATGGCTTCAAGTCTGTGGAATATGCAGCTACCCTGGGTGTTCCACAAGGAAGCAACCTAGATCCGCTTCTCTTTAACGTCTTCATAAACGACATAGTTGAGGTCATTGACATCAACTGTTTGATATACGCGGATGATCTGGAATTTTATTGTGAGATCAATGGCATCGAGGAGTGTCTGAAGACAGTTGAAGAGTTGAAACTCTTCCTCAATCTGAAACGTGCTGAGCTTTGTAGTTTTCCCAACAATCTTCCTTTAAATGCGAGTAAATGTAATGTAATGGCGTACACACTAAAAAATCGGCCATTTTCATATCAATATTTAATAAACGGCCTCTCACAACGGCCTCTCACATTCACCTATCTAGGTGTTACCTTCGACACAAAACTATCCTTCGAACCACACATTGAAGCCATTCTGTCTGCTGCAAACAGAATGTATGGATTTATTGCACGAATCTCTAGAGATTTCTCGGATCCATCTACATCGAAAACCCTATACTATGCTTTCGTCAGATCCATGTCATCAGTTGTATACAGAGAAAGTTGAATCATTACAACGTCGTTTCCTAAAACTTCTCTCCTGTAGATCAGACAATATACATATCCACCAATTGGATTTCCCCATGATGTATTGTTAGCTAGACATGCTATGAATAGCTTGAGTTACCGTCGTGATTGTCACTCCACAATTTTTCTTTTTGAACTGATAATTAATTTAATTATTAACCGACATATTCTGCAAAAACTTAATATTTCAAATTACGTAGACCAACCTCTAGAGTGGATAATCCTTGTTATCTGCCAACACCACGTATGAATATTCTGAAACGTTCACCTCTGCATAACATATGTGTTATTCGTTGCCCGAACAGAATACTCATTGTGATTTGGCAAAGTGGACTGAATAAATGACATCTGATTTGACAGTTGTAGCTTCAACAACATGGCGGTTATCAAAAGTCTCTGTTGGAAAACCTATACAAGCAAATTTGAATTGCCTTAATCTTCAAAATATTTCAGTATCAATTGAATGTACAACTTATGACGGATCCAAAGAAGTAGAAGCAATAATTCCCCCCCTCAAAATCTACAAACCAAAATATATCATTAATTTCTTCTGAGAAGCAACCTGGGACAAAACAAATTGATATCCAATATGTCATCCAACAAATTACTCGACGCAGCGGAATTGTATGCCTGACATTATAATGTCCAATTTCGCTATTTTCATCTTCCTGGAGAAAACTGATAGGTACATAGGTTTCCATAGCGTTAGATTCTACAGTTTGCCAAATATAGAACGAGCTTTCTAACTTTCGATATGGTCCCGCCCACTAGATGCGAAATCATTAGAAGACGGTGAAAGCAAGTAAAAGAGAGAGAGACTCAACTCTCCTTCCATATTCAACAATCTGTTGTTGGTTTCTGCTATCCCAAGACCTCTTGATGCCGCCGAAAAAGTGCAAAGGCGGGAGATCAATATGCCCTCATCAGCAAAGCAAAATATTGGTTTCGTGGTATTTTCTAGACTAGACTAGAGAAAATCAGCGCTGATGGTGTCGGTATCGATGGCTACTTGGCAGCAACGATCTCTCTTGACGAACACGGACCCAGGAAATATCCGTTGAGTCTGAAAGAAAATTTCATCCTGGAATATCCAAGATAACAGAGGCTTCCCGAGATGGTCAGTTACAAATCCAAGTTTCAACATCGACCGCCAAAGATTGGCTTTACAACTTTGCAACGTCTTCGTAAGGTGAGATGTCGTCACGCCTACTTACTCGGGCTCGGTTGTTCATCCTAGAACCACTAATGAGACTTACAGGCGGGGCGAACCAGTGCTGTCTGGTTTAGATCACGAATGTTTTGTTTTTAGGTTCTAGTTTTAAGTGGATGCCTTGCAGTGAGAGCTGCAGTGAATGACAGAGGACGAATGTCGTTCGACGGTTGATATCGCAGCTTGGCTTTGACTACTTGGTTACTCAGGTTTGTCTTTTAAGGAGAGTTGAGTCCAATGCATTTGTGGTTTAGTCTAGCACAACTGATGAGACCAACGGCGGGTCGAAACAGCGATGTCTGGTGTTGGATCTTAAATGGGCTCTAGTTTCGATCAACAGTTCAGTGAGGAAGTTTGTATTGAACAAGATATCAAGGTCAGGCTAAATAAACCTAAAAGGTATAATTTTTAGTACTCCTTGATTGAAAAAGAATAGTGTTGCATCACTTTTCGTTGAGGGGGGCAACCAATTTCTTCTTTAAAAGAAGAGGTTTTTATATACAGTGCATTTCTTTAATGTCCCCCCCTCTTTTATTTTTTGAACGGGTCAACTGAAAAAATTGAAATTTGGAATAATGAAATTAATGCATGCATACTTTATTTTGAAATGAAATTGACAAGTAAAAAACTTTTTGGATACTACTTTTCTCGGTCGTTGGACTGGCCGTCGAGGTCCTACAGAATGGCCAGCCCGCTTGCCAGATTTGACACCTTTGGACTTTTTTTATGGGACTATTGGAAGCAAAATGTGTACGAAACTAAACCTGCGTCAATATTGGATATACGGCAGAGAACAATAAATATTTGTAGAGATATTGACGTTACTATGTTCGAAAATGTTCGGCGTGAAATATCGGATAGGCTGTTCATATGTCAAGAAGTTCAAGGCAACCATTTCGAGCATCTTCTGAACTGACCTCAAGCTTGTTACCTCATATCATGTAGTTAAATGTCAATGTATTCAGTCAATGTATTAAAACCAAGAAAGTCACCCGGATATGATAATATCCGATCAGAAACTTTGAAAAAAGTAGCGAATGAGATATGCTCTCCGCTAAAATTTTTGTGTAACAAATGTTTCGACTCTGGGTGTTTTCCAGATGTTTTGAAATATGGATTGATACAACCTTTATATAAAAATGGAGATAAATAAAAATCAGTAATTATAGACCAATTTCTTTACTGTCTAATGTTTCTGAAATTTTAGAACGATTAATAAAAATTAGACTGACTAAGTTTTTGAAGAAATTTAACTTATTGTCGGAATTTCAGTACGGTTTTAGAGAAGGCAGATCAACCGAGGATGCCATTTATAAACTAACTACAGTTGTGTATAATGCTCTAGATAAAAAAAATACCCATACTTGGAATATTCATAGACCTCTCTAGGGCTTTTGACACTGTATGTCACAAAAACCTTTTACGAAAGCTGAATGACTATGGTATCCGTGGGAATACATACGATCTTTTGTCCAGTTATTTAAGAGATCGTGAACAGAGTGTTGAAATTGATGGTGTTCTGAGTATTCCCAGAACTGTAACCTATGGTGTTCCTCAAGGCACTGTACTGGGGCCACTTCTTTTCACTATCTATATGAATAGTCTGTTTTCTTTGAAAACCACAGGTCGAACTGTCAGTTTCGCCGATGATACTGCCATTTTGTACACTTCTTCAACTTGGCAAAATATGAAGCAAACCGTTGAAGAGGATTTTCCAAAAATTTCGGAATGGTTCCAATTCAATAAATTGACTGTTAACTACAAAAAAAACTTGGTACTTACCATTCACATCTTATATTAGCGAATTACCGAACCTAGGTCCTCTCAAAGTAGGTCTGAACAAACAAATCCCTTCAGCAACATCGGTGAAATACCTTGGTGTCACGATAGATCGACATATGAAGTGGGATTTACATATGAAACAACTTCTCAAAAAATTAAGAGGGTTTCTTCCGAAATTTAGATATCTTAAAGAATTTATGGACATCGGACAATTAAAAATGATTTATTTTTCACTAATACAGTCACAACTTACATACGGAATTCTAGGATGGGGGGGTGTTAGTGATTGTTTTGCAGAAAACGTAAATGTGGTTCAGAAATGGATTCTTAAACTAATATTTGGCAAGACACGTAATTATAGTAGTGATCTCTTATATAAAGAAGCTATGGATATCAGACAACTTTTCTGTATGAAAATATTATTATTCATTAAAAATAAAAAAAATTCATTACAAGTTTTTGAACATACTCATAATACACGAAGTAATTATTCGTTGTTTTTACCCCGATGTGACAAAACGATCGGACAACGAAGTGTCAATTATCTGGCACCCAGAATATACAAGCAAATACCTCATGAGATTCTGAATATTGAGAAATTTAGAAAATTCAAAATTTTTTTAACTGAGTGGATTCTCAAGACGGAACGTAATATTTTCAGTAATATCATAAATTCCAAATGAGTATGAAAAATGAAAAAAGAGTACCCCCTGATTATGTCATTTACCGAAGTGTGAAATTTACCTAACATGTGACTTATCAAAAAGCCCAAATATGACTTTACCCGGATGTGTCATTTTATCATGTACAAGCAGTTTGAACTGCTTCTGTGATTTTTCTGTTTATTTGTTTTTTTTGCCTGTGTTATATTGGTTTTGTAATATTTTATTTTATTATGCAAATAAACATTATTATTATTATTATAATTATTTAAAGTTCCGCCATTTTGTAGTAGTTGAAGATATTGACATTATATTCTAGGGTTGTCAAGCATTTGTCAGGTGCTTCAAAAAGATGTGTCACAAGACCTCTTTTTCCATTTAATTTTTTTTCACAGATGGCGCCCAGTCGCCATCTTGAAAGTTTCATCTGTCAATTTCACTTCAAAATAAAGTATTCATGCATTAATTTCATTATCCCAAATTTAAATTTTCGTAATGTTTTGCAGCTGGTAATTTTACAAAGCATTCCATCACAATATCTTCTCGAAAAACAATAGCATCAGACATTCACAATCTGTTGCAAAGAAGGTCAGATTGTAAATTATTATTAATGACAGCGATGTGGCCTATTTAAATCAATTTCAATGGAAACTGTTACATAATAAATTCAGCAACTTTGCTTGCGGTCAATATCATTAGAGATCGCATCCTACGAACTGAATAGACCATCATTGAATACTTAACCTTTATTGACATTCAATATCAATTTGAAGCATGCAAATATGTTCGGCTATTTATAAAATATTACGTTGTTCCATGTTTGCATTCGCAATAACAGATCAGGGGTCGGATTCATGTTCCCGCAGAAAAAATGCAACCAAATGGTTGAGAAAGAAGCGTATGTGTGAAATTATCAAAAATATTGAAATCATAAGAGGAATTAGGCAATATAAGAAACATCTGGTCGAAGTTGGAAGTTGATCAATACAGATTCAATTGAAATGGAGTCGGTATGACTATGAAACCATCATTTACATAACAAGTCTAGAGATAAGAAAACAGATTCACTTATTTAGAATACGGATTGATTTACGCAAGAAAGGTTAAGAACTGAGAACAGAAACTGTCATCGTTTATGCACAAAAACGTGGAAAAACAACTGGTATTTTTCAAGTATTGAACTATTTTCCTACACCTTTCTGTAGTTAAACAATGACAGTTGTAAATATGTATATCCGTTTTTGAACTATGATTTTAATCTAGTCATAGTTCTTATGGTACAAGTACACACCGGAGCCCTGGTATCCGGGAATTGTTCTACAGTCATTTGCCGCCAATAATACAATTGGGAAGTTCATTATGACGTCTATCGGTCATATTAGAACTAAGCTAGATAGTAAAACAAAAACAAAGTGTCAGGGCTGGTGATAGGTTAATTATTAATCACTCGGACGCAGAGTTTACCAATAAGAAAATTTATCAATAACACCAACAAAATGACAAACAGAAAATAACAGTGTATCCTCGTGGCGAGGAGAATTAGAATTGGGATTAGTTCCCGGCCGAAATCTACCATTGTGAAGGCAGCCATGGGTTTCAGCCACGAATTCGAGGAATTACCATTAACGGAAAAGAGTGCGCCAAGCCACCATTGGTCGTTAAAATTCATTGCTGCTGAAAAGTTGTCTTTTATAACAATAATTTCATGGCCAACCATAGAAATTTTCACATGAAACGATAGTTTTTAACCTTTTCAATAATACCTGAACGAAAAAAAACATTCCCTGTAACTCTTTTCATCATTTTAATTGAAAAAATCAAATCTTTTGAAAAATTTGTGCTGCTGGGGATATTTTCACATAAAACGAAGGTATTCGGCATATTCAATGATACCTATATGGTCCTCGATTTTGTCGCGGAAAAATACACCCCCTGCAACCCCTTCAATCATTTTAATAAAAAAAATCATATCTTTTGAAAAATTTGTGCTGCTGGGGCTATTTCCACATAAAACAAAGGTTTTCAAGGTATTCGGCATATTCTATGATAAATAACCCCAGCAGCATAAATTTTTCAAAAGATATGATTTTTTCAATTAAAATGATGAAAGGAGTTACAGGAAATGTTTTTTTTTCCGCGACAAAATCAAGGACTTTGAAAGTATTATTGAAAACGTTGAAAACTATCGTTTCATGTGAAAATTTCCATGACTGGCCATTAAATTATTGTTATAAAAGACAACTTTTCATGGCTAGCAATGAATTTTAACGACCAATGGTGGCGTGGCGCACTCCTTTCCGTTAATGGTAAATTCCCCCAATTCGTGGCTGAATCCCACACTGGTCCGAAATCTCAGAACAGAATACCCGCCTGCATCGGCTAAATGAAATATCTTCCCAGTAACTATTGAAAAATCACCACTGGTCGGGGTCATAAATATATTCACAAAAGATCAACCACTTGGGCCCTTGTCTTACTACATAAAAGTCTTAACAATCAGTACCTACTTGAAACCTCCCAAGTAGCGCCTGTCGTTCTAAATATCCATATGTTTTTCGGCAATAAACACGGTTCAAGGGACGAGAGCTCTTCAATGATATGCGATGAAAAAAATACGAGAATGCTGAGTAAAAATGAAAGAATTGACATGAAAAACCCAAGCAGATGGATATTTTGTACGACTGATCGATGATAGAGTTATGAAAAGTTAATTTCCTAACAAGAATTTATGATACAAAAATTAAAATCAATAAAGAAATAAAATGTTTCTAAACTAAATAGTTGTAGGAAAAACCCTACAAAAGTTTTGACAGCTGGTTTCATATACTGTAGTGGTTCTTGTGCTTCCCGTGAGTGGAAGTAATTTGTTTTACTCACTTCTTCATGTCTATAATAATCGCACCAAAAGAATTCATCTCACAAATTCACAATAAAATAACTATAAACAAAAAAATATCAAAATTATAAACATAAGCTTTGTTCAACATTAAGTAAATCCGATCAGCTGTTTACCGTTTGAGCAGCGCCCTCATCGGTAGATATTCTTCCCAATAGGTAACCGTCTGCCACTCACCAGAATTGTTATTGGTTATATTGGTTATATAATTGTGCATTTCTACGTGAGTTGTTCAAAAAATAAGGTGGATGTTCAAATTTATCAGGCTACGTACATTCGATTAGCGATCTTTTTATTTTTTTATGTTGGTACACTCGTCTCGAACATATGTTCACAGTTTCAGCTGTATAGCATGTTTAGTTTAATTGTAAGAGGCATTAAAGTTGAAAGTGTTTTGCCTGTTCGGCTATTTTCTGCTATCGAAAAAAATAGATCGAAGAATTTGCATCAAATTTTCTGTAAAAAATGGAAGTAAGTGCTCATAAACACCTGAGATGTTGACACTGCCAAACGGTGATTGTACTCTTAGTCAGAAAGATGTTTACAAGTGATATACGCTATTCACAGAGCCAAACCATCCATAGCAAAGTCCAATCGTCCCAAAGGAAGAGCCCTGAATAGCCAAGACTCAAAACAAGCACGCCAAGTTCGAATATCGTTTTGTTCGAATATCGTGGCGTAGTGCATCAGGAGTTCTTTCCACATGGTTGACTGTATGACCATGTGGCAAGAACTCCTGCGGAGAATACGAAGAAAACGTCCGGGGTTGTGGAAAAACAACACCGTAACCATGCTTCAGCCACTGTATTCACCAGATTTGGCTCCCTGCGACTTTTTCCTGTTCCCAAGATTGAAGAGACACATGAAAAGACGGCGTTTTGCGACGATTGAGGAGATAAAAACCGAATCCCTGAGGGATCTCAAGGACATAACAAAAAGTGCTTATCAGAACTGCTGCAAGGATTGAAAAAAACGCTGACACAAGTGTATTATATCTGAGGAGGTATACTTTGAAGGGAACAAAATAGAAATTAATGAGTAAATCTCTTTTTTTTGAGAAAAATTAAAATTGTCTTTATTTTTGAATAGAGTAGTAAATGAAGACAACCAGTTAATGAACATATTGATAAAAACCCAATTAAAATATAATCTACACCGACTGTTTGTTACAGAATAATTTAAATGACACATATATGTAAACTACAAGATTGAGTAATTGTACGTAATAAAAATTACCCAAAATTGATAAATAAAATATATTACTTCCTGTATTCATTGTCAAACTTTTGTGAAATATGAGGCGTTCATTACTTCAGTGAAAGTTTCTAGCAATTTACTAAATGACTTTAAAATCGTTGTTGAATTGTTATCTACTAGGTAGGTAACGTAAATAATTAAAATTCATAAATGAAAATCGACCAAAACTATTAGGAAAACCTATTTATAGATGAACGACGTCAGCCAGACATAATGAATGTTGACAACATATGTTATGGAGAAAATGTTCGATTTCAACTTATTTTCACTTATATTTGTATAAAGTGACAGATTATGCCTTGAATATGGACTTACAATAATGCCTTTTTTATAACTAATAACATCCCTTTTGAAATATTTGTTAATTTTCAGTTTGTTCAAAATACGGAAATATTTCTACCGTTTTCAATTCATCAACAGAAATTCAGATTTTCGGTTACTGAAAAAGTATGTATTTTCATCTGCATAAAGAAAATTATTTGATATGAGACATATTTATGATGTTCAATGTCACACCATATATTTCAATTATGGCAAAAATGTATACCTATATGATATTTCAAAACAAACATGACGGTCATGTTTATATAATTTATAGATAATTTCTATGATCATATGATCACCATCATATGAACAAAGAAACATTTTCATTGATTCTTTTGAGAGTGTTACAAAATTAAACTAAAAATAAATGCGATATTGTCAAATATATACCTATATGCCGTTTTTTTAGCTTACCCCACTATTGCCATTTCGAAAACGGTTCAATTGGATAAAAGTTCATAATTTTTTATAGTTAGAATAATCTCTTTTCAAATCGAGAGTATCAGTGGTTGTTTTTGAAATATTCGCCAAAAACTAGAATTGTTTAATTTTGTGTATAAAAAAGGAGGAGGAACTTTCAATACTGTTTTATATTTGTTATAATCTGATATAAACCAATTTGCAGTGCGACGTTTCGTTCATTAGATTTCATCAACTTTTTTTTTAATACAGACCTCTACTCTGTATTAAAACGGCCTGTATATGGCAATTGATAATAGAAGAAATGCCATTTTGTTTTCTGTTATTCATGTGCTTTACACAATTGATTCCATGTCAGTCTCAATTAGTTGAAAAACATTTACCTACATCATCGACAACACTGAAGAAAAAGAAACACGAACTAGTTGTTGAATTCAGTCGATTAACCTGAAAATTTTTAGAAATGATATGAAATGAAGGAAAAACACCACCTTCAATACACACAGAAGAGGATTCAATTTTGTTTTTATGTCATATCTTCTCAGATTAAATTTTGATGTTGGGATAACAGTGAACTATTCAACTAACGAGAAATGTCCTTACTTTCGACATTTTTTATAACAGTATGCTCATTGAATTTATGTATTTCAATATAGCAATTTTGGAAATCAATTTGACGAAAATCTCTCCAAAAAGCATGAAATATCAGGAGATCAAAAAATAATTGAACAACTTTATTTAAAAAATGAATCTTCACAATGTTCTAACATTTTCACATTTTTCCTTTTCAATATCAGTTTCCTACTAAGTGAAACTAGGTAAATATTCATTTTGAGGGCATCCGGCGATTTTGAAAAATTTTTTGAGTGTACTTACGTATTTTGATGCGTAGATTACGAATCCGAAAGGAAAAAGCGGCGCTCTCCCTTATTTATAAAGTTAGGACCCTACAAAGTTCAGAAAAGGGCAACTTTTTAGACTTCTTTTTCACAAGATAAACTATTTAAAAACACAAGCATTTTATTCACTAGGTCACCTTTACACCTCATTCCTCTTCCTTGACACTTTTCACATCAACAATCAACATTTTTCCAACAAAAATGTTAAAAAATGTACGGAGCTACTTTTTGGTTATATATTATTATCTCTGTATTTTACTTTTTTAAGGTTAATGGCATAGTTGGTACAACTGAGCAAGCATTCGTTTTTGAATTAAGTTTTTTATAAGAAAAATGTTGATTGTTGAATTGAAAAGTGTCAATTAAGGAGGAATAAGGTGTAAATAAGGTGACCTAGTGAATAAATGTTTGTGTTTTTAAATAGTTTATCTTGTGAAAAAGAATGGTGAAAAGTTGCCCTTTTCTGAACTTTGAAGGGCCGTAACTTTGTAAATAAGGGAGAGCGCCGCTTTTTTCTTTCGGATTCGTAATCTACGCATCAAAA
Organism: Leptinotarsa decemlineata; assembly: GCF_025532065.1. NCBI lineage: Eukaryota > Metazoa > Arthropoda > Insecta > Coleoptera > Chrysomelidae > Leptinotarsa > Leptinotarsa decemlineata. The sequence goes on along the minus strand of NW_027412537.1, from coordinate 9,256,121 downwards.
TACGTACATATACTCAAAAAAAATTTCAAAATCGCCGGGTGCCCTCAAAACGAATATTTACCTAAAAGTATAAATTTCCGAATAAGAATTTAGGTTTTTGAACCGTTGTATTTGGAATTCAACAAGTTTTCGCTCAATAGTTTTTGTTCCACATTCCAAATTTTCAAATATTGTAGCCAACGTAAAATTAAGTAATAAAGCAATATTAAAATTCCAAAACACTCACATAATCACGTTTCAAATTCCGAGGACAAAAACCAGCACTCTTATCGTCGCTCACTTTCTAAACAATATCATAAGCCCAAGTCAAATTAAATCACTGCATAAACACAATTACAAAACCGCGCGGAAATTGATTAATAACTCAAACTCAAATTAGTCACCCGACCAAGAAGCCTCTTCTCCGAAACCTACGCACTGCAAGTATTTCATTCATAAAATGCACCACCACTACAGCAGTAGATGAACCCGAATCCACTAAAACCCAATTTGTCACACCAGGCCTGGCTGACAGCGGAAACGTGATTGTTGAACATTTGAACGTTGCACATTGTTGAAAGCAAACTACCTCGAAGCCGTAAAACGAAGTGCGGCTCCATCAAGTTGCCAAGGACGCATAACAAACGATTGATTTTTGAACGCTCAACATCAAAAATGAATATCGATATTGAAGCATCGGGAGAACGATCTGTTATCTGTTTGTTTTGGAGAAGTCAACACATGGGAAGCACTCGACGTTCATATTCAAATAGCCGATAGTAGAGGATGGGTGAACGAGTTCAAACAAAAAGGTGGGTATTACGTATTTCTCAACACGCTCGAAATAGATTAAACAAAGTTTGTCGCAACCGTTTGCGTTGTATAAAGTCATAAAACTATACCTATTGAAAAAAATGTTTATTTATTTCTTCAACACCGAGTCGTAAAATTAGCAAATTTAATGTAGTAGGTAATAAGAACCTAGATGAAAAAATTTCTATCAAGTTTTTATGAACTTAATGACTTTAGAATGTATATTTTGGTAATGGATCACAACAGAAAAAAATACTAATTGATTCATTCATGAACTGATCACAAGGTATCTTTCTATTTGATTTTTGGTGAAAATTAAACCTTTAAAAAGGACATTCAAAAAAGTTTCTTATTGAAATCGAATGAATTGAAACTTCTGTTCTTTTATATATCAATTTTTTTTGTAAGAGAAGAAGTCCTACCGATAGATTCAACTATAACACAAATGAAAAACTGTCTCATTACAGAAATATACAAAAATATAATCATTATGAAGTATGTATATGGAATTTTAAATAAACCCCATAATATTCTTCCATTTTCTAAAAAAGATTTGAAATCCATGGAAGAACAAATAAAATTAAAATTATGAAATGTTGAAATTATTTGGAAATACTAAAAAAAATGTATTAAAGCGTTCTAGCTCATGAACGTGAAGCGTTTACTCATAACCATTTCTAAAATATTCAGGTACACTCCCAGATAAATTATATTAATAATTATAATTTATAAATTTTTTATTTATACATTCACAATTCTTCTGCATATTCCTCGATATTTTGCTTTACTTCTACAGTTCATTACCAATAATCGTTTCGAATCTTCTTCCACGCTGTTCAACTATCTTTTGCGAGGTCTTCCTTCTCTCCTTTTTTTCTATAGATATTCTGTTTAGAACCAATTTTGTCAGTCTGGTTCCATCCATCTTTTCAACATAACCTAACCATCTTATTCTATGACCGAGCAGTAACAGTGATTTTTGGCTCCCTATATATTTCTCCTATCGCTTTGTTCGTTTTTCTTTGGCATCAATTTTCAATAAATATCCCCACATATTTTATCCTTAATATTTTTCTTTCCCATCGCTCTAAATACTCCTCATCTGACTTCTTCAATAACCATGTATAACTTGCGTACAAGAAATTGGTGATCTCACTATTACTAATTTTGGTTTATTTTGCAAATTAGTTCCTTTAATTCTTTATTCTTCTGTTCCATTTTAAGTTATTTCAACTCATATTTTACATCAAAAAAATTAGGTGAATTTGAATTTTTCTCAAAAAATATTTATTTATTCACCAAACTCAAACAATTGTTCATGCAGTTGCAGTTTCGTAAGAATATATTATCTTTCCCACCAACCGATCTCTTGGAGTGTTTGAAGTCCACTAGATACTCGCTAGGACAACAAGAGGATTGCGCCGAATTCTTGGGGTTCTTGTTGAATACTCCTCGTGAGCAAAAAATAGCAGAATCAATACTCCTGACCGCTCTGGATTGAATGATACCTGAAACCGTACACTCTATCTCGTCTTGTGTTTGTAGATCTTTTGTAGTAAATGTTCAAGATGTAGCAAAAGCGCAACTAGCGTTTCCTAATACGACTGATAACCAGTCCGTGCAAAGCTTATTGTTGAATCATCTGAAAATGGAACTTTTAACGGGTGATAGTCAACTGTATTGCCAAACATGCGCCAAACTAACTGCCTATTACAAGAAAACAAGTATAGCTGAGGCACCAGTCAATCTAATGATAACACTGATGATCCTCAAACATGACTATTTATAGGTCATTCGAGTGCTTTCATCTATTTCTTTTCTCCGCTTCATCGGTTTTAGCGGAAGCTGGCCGTTTGGCAGGAGTTGGTCGTGTTCCGCTTGATTAGAGGTTTCCATATGTTGCGTATCTTTACGCTAGCTTGGCTAAATACGCTGTTGGACAACATATATGCGGCTTATTTGAATTTTCTCCTAAACCAGTGTTCCTCCTTGTGGATGATTTCAGCTTAAGCCCACTTGATGTTATGTTGATGAGTCCAAATATGCTCTCCTATTCCTGATTTGCTGGTTTCTCCTCGCTGTGTATGTTTCTTGTGCTCGGCAATGCGAACTTTCAATGGCCTCTTAGTTTCACCGATGTATGATTCTCCGCACTCGCAGGGTATGCGGTAAATGCAATTCTTGGAATCGCAGTCCACCTTGGGTGGGGTTGGGTTGTGTCGACTTCTCTTCCTTGAGGAGGTCTTGCTGTCTTACCATTCCGTTGATGGTCATTTTTGATGATGCCTTGTTCCTTTTCGAGACCTTCTTTTGAATTACAGAGCCCGAAAGCATGGTCTAGTAGAGTCTTGATACTCCTCTCTTAGTCGATTGATGGTGGTTGGATTCCTGGTTCAGATACTGTTTCGTGTGAGTGGGTTTTCATATACAGATGTTTCCCATTTAGTGTCGGTCCTCTTCGCCAATTCGTCTAAGAATAGCAATTCGTTGTGGACTTCCTTCTCCATGGTGAAAGTGATGGAAGGACTTACGTTGTTGATGCGCTTCAGGAAGTTTTTTTTAAATTTTCCTACAGATTTTTTCAGGGATTTCAAATTAGTTTATATCATATTAGACAATGGAAGGCCGCACTAATGAAATGCACCACGAAACATTGTCGACCACCTTCAAATAAACATTTCTATTGTTCATTTCTCCCCATATTTTCTATATTATATTCAATTTTTTGACTCTCGTTCGCATATTCCAATCCTAGTGATTTCAATAAATTATTTACTTATATCTACTCTGTCATCATTTTGAGCTCCTTTGTTTTTTTTTTGCGCCAATCGCACTTCTGTGTTGGTCAAAAAAAACATCATATATAGTATTTTGATAATGAAAGAAGAATTTTTGTATCATTCAAATATTAACTCACCTAACTCATCGATTTCATTGGAGTTGGTAATCCCATCTGAAGAAATGGAACATACCCAAGTGTTTCTGTCTCCTATACGGTTCCAGTTCTTTTCAACAGCAGATTCTCTATCACTCCTGAAAATAATGAAGGAAATACCTGTTAAAGTAATAGTTGATTTGCTACCTCTTGTTATTTATAAGTTTGATTTCATACTAAATATTTATTTAAATTTTCAACAAAAATTTCAGAGTGGGGTTTTTTGCCATGTGACAATTTTCATATTCATCTAGTTTATATGAGAGTCACCGCAATTAAATATAATCAAAAATAGCAGATTCAATACTCCTGAACGCTCTGGATTGAATGATTCCGTACAGTCTATCTCGTCTTGTGTTTGTAGATCTTTTGCTGGAAAAACCCCCACTTGTTTACTTTGTAGTCAATATTCAAGTTGTAGCAAAAACGTATGTGATTTTCTGGAACTTCAACTAGCGTTTTCTAATATGACTGATAACCAGCCGTGCAAAGCTTATTGTTGAATCATATGTATTGCCAAACATGCACCAAACTAAATGACTATTATAAGAAAACAATGATAGCTGTGGCATCAGTCAATCTAATGATAACACTGATGATCTTCAAACATGACTCAACCTCTGACGGAAGCACCAAACTCTTACGAAGGTTCGAAATAAATGTATACTTCAACCTAGCAGACCACTATTATAATCTTCATGCAGTCATTGTTCACTGTGGTTCTGGCGTTGAATCTGGGCATTATTACGCCTTGGTCAAAGAAGAAACGGACTAGTTTAAGTTTGACGATAGTCGTGTCACTAAGTATTCTGGCGATGTTTTGAATTTATAGGAGCCTCTGGAGTCACCCTACATTTTGTTTTATGAAAGAGAGGGCATTGGTAGATCAAGCTCTTCAGATGATGTAGTGCTGCATGTTTTTCTGGGTTTTCCTGCAGCTGAAAAAGCAAATGTGCCACTGGAATCACACCCGGACTTTTGACGTCCCTTATCTCTTCTACTATGGACAATAGGCATGATGGCAAATTTTGGAATAAAAATTGTTCTGTAATGTTGGGGAAATATATTATAATTACAACGTTTATCATATTTCCACAAATAATAAAAGTTCAGTATAAAATTAATACTTTTTAATTTATAAGTTTAAAATTTCCACCAAAACACTTCAAAGCGTCATGAAGTCGCTTGTGACGTCACGTTAGAGTAGACTACATGTAAACACTAGAAGCTCTTCCATAAATTTGGTAATAATTATTATTAAATATGAATTCAAAAGTGTATGGTGGTGTGCGGTCCCTCAGAGTACTAATACATCGATAAAAACACCGAACAAGTTATTTGTGTTCGTTCCGTACAAAAAAAAACACGCGAAATAAGTGGTTTAAACTTGTCAGACAAGATTCAACGGGAATATTGCCCAGGACTAGGCTTTATTTTTTTGAAGATCACTTTGACGTAAGTATTTATCTGAATTTTTAGATAATAAACCAGAATTATCTTGATCGAGAATTGACTTCAACAATAAACAAATCTTTTTGAGGTTAGGTTTCATCTCTCGTATCTTTCACCATTGTTATGTTTCCTGTGCACATATTTCCTTCGCGTTTTAACTGTACCTACTTGACTACATCATCGCCATAATATGCCCTGGAGGACTTCAAATTAATGAATCAATGTGTAAGTGTGTGGTGAGACGTACCTTGTTTAAGAAATATCATGTCAATAGCATAACCTCTAATATTTAACTACAAGTATCTTTGGACTTTCTTTCATCATTTGTTTTCGAAAAATTATTGTTGTGGGTACTCGCATGTAAATCATAACAATTATAAATTCTGGGGAAGAAAAGTCTTTGTTTGATGCCAGAAACTCTCCCAGCATCAACAAATAGATTCTAGGCAAATTACCGCTGTTTGCCTTTTTAAATCTTGGTTCCGAGGCTCACGTTACTTCCTCTTGATTTAACAACCCAACAAAATAGTCACTGTAAACAATTTTAGGTCGAGTATTACTGTTGTATTATACAAGATGTCATATTCGTTTGTTAACTTGAACGTGACGTAATTCGCTTTGATTGGCGTTCAAGATATCATGGCGACCAGCCGTATTTTATAGTTTAAACGGGTAATTTTTCAAGAGGTATATGATTTGATTCTCAAAACAGCACAAAAAATTTTAAAAAATTGATGAAGTCTTTATTGGAATCGATAGAACGATCAATATAATTTAATATCTGAAAATGATTTCAAGCCAAAGTTGTCCGCGGCTCCGCTTCAGATGGTCCATGCGCAAGGTCCAATTTTGGCACATATCGACCGGTATTTCACGTATAAATGCTTCAATATTGGCTTCCAGAGCGTCAGTCGTTGCTGGTTTATCCCTGTAGACATGAGCCTTAGCATGACCCCACAAGAAATAATCCAAAGGCGTCAAATCACACGATCTAGCCGGCCAATTGACGGGCCCCAAACGTGAGATAAACTGTTCGCGCCATTGTTTCGCGTGCCGTGTGGCATGTGGCACCGTCTTGTTGAAACCACATGTCAGGCATATCAAATTCTTCCATTTTAGGCAACAAAAAGTCGGCATTCATCACACGGTAGCGCTCGCCATTCACAGTAACGTTCCAGCCATTGTCGTCTATGAAGAAGTACGGCCCGATGATGCCACCGACCCATAGTCCACACCAAACAGTGACTTTTTCGGGATACATCGGTAGCTCTTGCAATGCTTGTGGCTGGTCTTCACTCCAGAGGAGGCAATTTTGCTTGTTAACGTATCCATTCAACCAGAAATGAGCCTCGTCGTTGAACACAATTTTTCGATAAAACTGTGGATTTTCCTCTAATTTTGCCAGCGCCCATTCACCAGATGTTAGACGTTGTGGGAGGTCGTGTGGCTTAAATTCTTGCACCAGCTGTATCTTATAAGGTTTTACACCCAAATTTTTTCGCAAAATTTTCCACGTAGTGGAGTAACAGAGGCCCAATAGCTGCGAACGGCGGCGTATCGACATTTCACGGTCATCACCAACACTGGCGGATTCAGCCGCAATATTTTTTTCGGTCCTCACTCTACGTATGCGTGTTGGTGGTTTAACGTCCATGGCTAAATTATAGACTAAACTGAACAAGTTTGACAGTGACACAAGACACGATTCACGTGTGATCTGTCAAAAACAGTGTTTTCAAAAAGTTATTAATCTTGCTCATGTTTATGGGTCTCAATCAGGTTTCGGATATTGCTATCCAGTTTGATACCCGACAAATTAATTGACGCAGTTAGCTAAATTATGAGCTATCTATTGCGCTGTCACTTTCATCATATTATAGAGAACTTAGGCCCGAATTTTCCTAGCAGTATATTCTACTTTATTATGGTCAGTTTCTATAAGTTGACAAACGAATATCTATTTCAATCGCTTGATTGAAATCGATGTCATATCAATTGAATAAGTTCGGTTTCAATTAATATTAATTCATCCGTTTAGTGGTATTGTTTTTCGCTACATATGGCACAATAACTTCCTTGTTGACGCCACATGCAATTATCATTATCATTCTATTTTAAGACCGCCTTAAACAACAAGCTGAATCGGTATCTCGACCAATTTTGCAGATGGTAATCAGGAAATTTGCATCATCCAAGGAACCTAACTTAAATTGTTAAAATTGTTTCCATTTTTTACATCAGTATTTGTATCTTTCATGTTTTCAATTTAACATTTGAAGACTGAACTTTATTGTACTAATGCATACATTTAATTCACGTTATTGTTATAAACATGTGGTTTGTAAAAACTGTTCTTCAATCATTGAAGCTAATTCAAAAGCGATCTTCATTAATCCCGTTATTTATATAGATCCAAGTTCACTTAACTTTGAAATTCGTCCAACACGGTTTTACTTTATGTATCCATTCTGAAAAAGATTGGCCGATGATACTTCATGAAAATTCAAACTCCAAATATACTGAAAACAAGTTTTCGTAAGATTTTCGCAAAACTGAACTGAACCAAGTCATACATTTTCTTGGTTACGCGTCTTCTCTGCTGAGTGAGACAAATCCTATATTTTCTCTGATGTTCGTTACCAAATAGGAAATTAGATCTCCCTAGCTATTTTTGAGGACACCATGATTCTCACCTGGGCAGCACCACAGAACTTCCTATGTCTCTCAACAGGATTAACAGCTGGAGAACTCAGAAATTTTGCTCTTGATCCGATATTACACTGTACTATGTCCTAGATAGTCCAATTGGCTTGCCATATTAGTGTGTTCTAGTTGGACCTTTTGCTTTGTAGACTTGTGTTCGAAGACACATTCGTGGATCTTTTCCAATTCGTATTCGACTTCTCTCACACAGCTCTTGTCTTCAACTTGAACCAAAAATGTTCCATTCTGCACTCGTTTGTCTTTTCTATAATTTGTTTCTGAGATGTTGGATACTTTAGTACAATTTTCAAACTAACATCATCTTCATGGCTGCCCCTTTTCTGTGCGTCTTATTGCGAAATATGTTCCAATAACTCGTCATTTCTTCTTTTTTTCTCTGTTCTTATTTTTCCATTTGTTCTTTTATTCTCTTTTTCTGTTCGTCCTCGTATTACTAACCAAGCGTCTTCAGTTTATTCAGGTTGAAGCCCAGCTCCCTTACCCTTTCAGCTGATTTTCGTCAGAAAGACAAATGGGTTCATGACTAAGGAGATGTTGGCGGTATGAAAGTCCTCAGACATCAGTACCGCCTTTCACGGGGTACCCCTACTTGGCTGGGGTGGGATGGATAAAAAATTTGTTCATCCGTTAACGGGGGACATGAGGGCCTCATTATACAGAGTGTCGGGGCCTTCTATATCGGAAGGGTCGTCTACGTCTACAGCATAACCTATAGCTTCCCTAACAAACGGATTTTCGTGAGTTTCCGCACTATCAAAAACTCGCCGATTCCTCGACTGAATGGACCGCTTGATGGAAGGCAGCTGCAAATCTCTGCGGATCGCTTCATTCCGCACGAACCACGGAGCAATCACAATCATCCGTATCAACTTATTTTGTAATCTCTCCAGGATGGAGATATTAGACGGAGCCGCTTGTCCCCAGACGCCTGGAGCATACATGATGACAGGCTTGAACATCGTGTTGTAGATGGTAATTTTGTTTTTCAGACTCATTTTTTATTTTCTATCGATCAGAGGGTACATACTAGCTATCCGACTCTCTATCTTTGTTTTAACGCACATAATGTGCGGGTTCCAGGTGAGCCTACGGTCTGTTAGAAGACCGAGGTACTTTACCCGCGCTGGCCAGTTGATCTTCCTTCCAGAGATTCTCACTTTTCTGGCCGGAGAAGATAGCAATCTTTCCATGGTTATCGCCTGAGTCTTGTCCGGGTTCACTCGGATCTTCCATTCGAGGTACCAGCGCTCGAGGTCGTCCAATGCACGTTGCATGAAGACGACGCCGAGCTCTCGACTCATGGAAGATGAGAGGAGAGCCGTGTCATCGGCGTACAGAGATATCTTCACACGCTCAGACCTCGGAAATTTACTGGTGTAAAGTGAGTACAGCGTAGGGGATAGCACAGCCCCCTCACTCCAGCGAGGATCTCTCTTTTGTCAGACACGGAGCCTTCTACTCTAACCTGAAATGTTCTGTCTTTCAGGAAAGACCTAATGCACCGGATCAGGCCTCGAGGTCTGATACGGTGGATTACCGTGGTGTACTGTGTAATAATAATAATAATAATAATATGTATTAAGATTGTTTATAGTAAATGTACAAGTACATATAGAAATGAACAGTGAACAAATAAAAAACATCTCACGAGGCAAAATGATCTGCCTGTGTGTAAGGAATGAGAATACTGAATCTGACATTAAATGAGAGTCATGCTTTAAATTAAGTACTAAGATATACATTCAAAATAGCTACATTTAAAAAGAATATAATTAAATAAAACCAATAAATCTATTGAAATAAATAGTAAGAAATGAGTAAACAATCTGCTTTTCCTGTATTTGAAATTTAACGTTTCCGTTATGAAAATTGCTCATCTGAATCTCAGGTCAATTTTTACAGGCTTTAATGACCTCGTTGAAAAATTTGACATTGTAATGGTCTCTGAAACGTGGCTGACCGATCAGTTTGATTCTAACATGATTCAAATTTATGGTTACAAGTTCATACGTGAGGATAGAAAAGGGAGAGGTGGGGGTGTCGGAATTTATCTTAGAAATGATTTGAAGTACAACAAATTAACTTTTGATTTTGTGGTTGAAGAATCTCTTGAATTCATCTTTATTGAAGTGAAACTTGGATGTAGGAGTCTGGCCTTAGGCGTATTTTATAGGCCTCCAAATACTAATTTTTTGAGCATGATTGGTGACCTTGATAATATTTTATCCGCTGTTTGTCCTGTTTCTGATGATGTGATATGCATGGGAGACTTCAACGTTGACATTTTCAAACTACCCAATCCCCTACTCAACTGCTTTGAATGTTACAATTTGGAACAAATTCTTAATGAGCCTACTAGAATCACCAACGTTTCTAGCACGCTCATTGACCCGATTTTCGTTAGTAATAATAATCATGTTGTAAGATCTGGTACTTTATCATCCCAAGGCATTTCAGATCACAGGCTAGTTTACGTTGAATATTTAACAAAGAAATTCAAAATAGAACCCAAACTTGTAACATACCGCTGTTTCGACAATTTCACTTTGCATACTTTTTTATCAGATTTATACCAGTTGCCGTGGTTCGAAATTATCTCAAGTCTGTCTGTTCTGAAAAAATACCACGCAAAACCTGGAATGCTCTTTCTAACCTCAATGTTCGTTCAAAAAAACAATATTCATTACCCAATCACCTCTCGAATCCCGATGAAATAAACAACTATTTTGCCCAATTCGTACAAAATGTTTCTAATAATTGTGATGAAAATATTGAATTTTATAGCAATAATTATTTAATCAGGCAAGATAACTTCTCATTTCGATTCGCTATTGAAGAAGCTATTCATGAAACCCTGAATGATATTAAAAGTCAAGCTTCAGGGGTTGATAATATTTCAATCAGAATGTTGAAACTTTGTAGCCCGTTTATAGATAAATATGACGCATATCATCAATTGTTGTTTTGAACGTTCATATTTTCCAGACTTGTGGAAAATGGCCATTGGGAAACCCATTCCCAAGAATAATGATCCAGCTAGTTATTCTGATCTCAGAATTATCAGTATACTTCCAACCATGAGTAAAATTTTTGAAAGAGTTATTTATTTACAAATTAATGAATATTTTTTTGTGAATTTATGGAGGAGAAACTTGTGTAATCAAATGGTCAGTACTTGAATAACCGGAACACCGAATTCAAATGAATGATATATTTTATGGCTGTTCCTAGAGACCCAGATCGAAATGAAATACTTGACAATTAGCTACACATTTTTAATCTGCATGAGATATAGGATCCGGTAGGTACATGAAATACACAGTATGGCGAATTAAAAAACGACACTTTACTTGTCTAGTTCAGTATCAGACACGCCTGAAGAAGCTATATGTATAGAGAAACCCGGATTGCGATTTTGTAAATATTGTTCAAATGAGTTGAGTTTTTTAAATTTTCCCTACAAACAAGTATGAAATAAATCTAGAACACAAGAGCATTGCATTCGTAATGTTTTGAGAATAAATTGAGACTAAATTACTCAATTAAAATATGCAAAATATCAACAATTTTTACATTTTAGCTAACATTTTAGCAATTGCTAATTTAGCAATTGGCCTTACCATATTTCGAACTTTTGAGTGGGACACCTTCCCTAAAACAGGTAATCAATGTCGCTAAAAACTAAGCTAATGACTCAATAAGCTTCTTAGAACAAAGGTTACGAAGTTACAATAAAAATATATCCGCCTGCCGATTTTATTTTTAGAGAACACTGGGTGTAGACCAGTAAAAATTAATTCAATGATCTTTAAAAGGAAGGGTCACTCTAATCCTCTTTACTATTTCAGGAATGCACATGCGCATATACAGTGCATTTCTTTAATCCCCCGCCTTTTAATTTTTGAACGGGTCAACTCAAAAAATTGAAATTTGGGATAATGAAATTAATGCACGAATACTTTATTTTGAAGTGAAATTGACAGATTAAACTTTCAAGTTGGCGACTGGGCGCCATCTGGGAAAAAAATTGAATGGAAAGGGGGTCTTGAGACCTGTCCTGGCAAATACCTCAAAACCCTAGAATATGAAGTCAATATCTTCACCTACTACAAAATGGCGGAATATTTGATAATTTCCTGAAGACAAACGCATTAATATCGATATTTCTAGAAATATTCCTTTTTATCTGCCATATGGCAATTCCAACAACCCGATAAGGTTTGTTAAGTTATTTTTTGTTCATAAAAAATTGGAGTGACACCAACCCTCACGTTTTCCGGGAAACACATATCCAACATCCAAATAAAATTAACGTTTGGGCAGGAATATTGAAAAACCACATTGTATGACCTCTATTTATTGATTTAACAGGGGAACTGTATTTGATTATGCTGGAAACTACTGTTGACCCTCTCATTACTGAAATCGTCGAAGCGAATCCTGATGAATTCGATATGGATATTGTATTCCAACAAAATGGAGCACCACCACATCTTTTCCCGGTCGTTGGATTGGCTGTCGAGAATGGCCAGCCCGCTTGCCAAACTTGACAGCTTTGGACTTTTTTATGGGGCTATTTGAAGCAAAAGGTATACGAACCTGAACCTGCTCAATATTGTATATACAGCACAGAATAATAAGTATATGTAGAGATATTGACGTTACTGTGTTCGAAAATGTTCGGCGTGAAATATCAGATAGGCTGTTCATATGTCAAGAAGTTCAAGGCAACCATTTCGAACATCATCTGAACTGACCTCAAGCTTATTACCTCATATTATGTAGTAATGTGGTTAAATGTCAATGTATTCAGGCAATTATTCAAAGTTCCGCCATTTTGTAGTAGTTGATGATATTGAAATTATATTCTAGGGTTGTGAAGCATTTGTCAGGAGCTTCAAAAAGATGTGTCACAAGACCCCCTTTCCATTCAATTGTTTTCCCAGATAGCGCTCAGTCGCCATCTTGAAAGTTTCATCTGTCAATTTCACTTCAAAACAAAGATAGATAGATAGATAGATATATTTTCACCATGTTACATATATAGATACATTTATGGTATGTCAATATATAGATAGATATATTCAATATGAAGTATACAATGGATAAAATAATACAATAAAACATACCTATATTATTTTAAAAGTGTTACAAATATATTCAAGTGAGGCATAAATAAATAGCATAAACAGAATGGAACATTTCAGAGAAGCGATGTGTTGAGTGCATGACTCAGTTGCTTTGTTGTGACAATAAACTCGTCTGTGGAGTAAAAGCAGTGTTCAAGAATATATTTTTGTGACTTTTTTGAACTGATTGAAAGATAGTGATTTGATTCTCTCCGACAAGCAGTTATATAGATTGATATTCAGAGAATTATTTTGAGATTTGGTTAATCTATACCTTGGAGTTTTTAATAACTTAGCATACCTAATATTATGCTCATGTATATCTGACTGGGTTTGTAACTGGTTGACATTTCAATGTATTTCTACTAAGGAATTGTAGATATATAATGAAGGTAAAGGCATGATGCCAAACTTTATAAAGTGTGGATGACAATGCTCTCTATATCCAACTCCAGCTAAAATTCTTGCACGAGTGACATTTCCTCATAAAATTATTCCATAGTTTATCTGCGAATGAAACAGAGAGAAATATGTCATTCTCAGAGTGTGTATCAGGTTGAATTGCTTTTTTCAACTGCCTCAAGAGAAACAGAGTACTTGCTAATTTGTTACAGAGCTGTTCTGTGTGATTCGACCATGTGAGTTTGTCATCAATAACAATTCCGAGTAGCTTGACAGTGTTTCACATTTGTAAGTTCAAATTTGAGGAGGATCTATGATGGAATCAGCCGATACTTGATGAAAATCCATAACTAACGTATTCTAAAAATACGTTTGAGGAGGAGGTTATTTTTTGGGATTTGCTCGCGTTCAACTTAAGGTTGTTTGCAGTAAACCAATTTTCAGCACATTTTTAAATGATATGTGAAGAAGAAGTGAGTTCCATAAGGTTTTTACCGGTACTCATCAAAGTAGTGTCGTTGGCGAATAGAACGCTTTTATTGGGTAATATGAAGTTGCATAGGTCGTTTATATAAATGACAAATAAGAATGGCCCAAGCACTGACCCCTGCGGGACACCATGTTTTATAGGTAGACAGTCAGAGTTTCTTTGGTTAACAGTAACACATTGCTTTCTATTTTCTAAATATGAACTGAATAACTTCAATGCCACCCCTCTAATACCGTAATAATTAAGTTTAAAATGAGTATCTCATAAGAGACACAATCAAAGGCCTTCGACAAGTCACAAAGTATTCATGCATTAATTTCATTATCCCAAATTTCAATTTTTTGAGTTGGCCCGTTCAAAAAATAAAAGGGGGAGAGGAACATTAAAGAAAAGCACTGTATAGTTGTCCCCCTTAAATACAAACTTCACGTGTTTGGGAGTTTTGTCCGGCCACTTAAAAAAAAACCTACTTATTTGGCTCACCCAGTATAAATAAAAAATAAAACTCCAAAGTCATCGGAATGAAAAACTCACATCTCGTTCACAGCTGATGATCCCGATGTAATCCATGTCTAAATATTCTCCAATCAAATCCACAACAGAATTTCACTGATTTTTCGATTTGAATAGATATGAATACACATTTTAGGCTTTGTTTCTGAGGACAAATGATTGAAAGTCATTTGCGTCCACGGAACTTTGAATTAGTTTCTCAAAAATGAAGAAACGAACGTTCCTTTGTACTGCTAACAATGAAAAATCCGCGAACAAAAACGTGCATTACTCTCGAATTATCAACGACCGCCGCACTTTTTCGACGGATAAAAAGATAAATTGGAGCTTGGCACTTAAAATTCCGCGACGTGAAGGATCTTAGTAGGCCTCGAGCTAAGCGTGCAAGCGGTTTGGAACTGACCGAGAAATAAAGAGAAGTTGCAAGTGCTCGGCAGGTATCATCTGCTAGTTTGCAATGAGAGAAGATGAAAGCAAAGGTGCACGTGTATTTGCACCCGTGATCCTCACCTATTTACTGGTGATTTAACGGGTGTTTACACTAAAAAAACTTGAAAACTGTAGTGTTGGAATATTGGAGGTTCCGACTTTCATTGTATAGAAATATGTTAACAGATTTGAAAACTACGAAAAAAAATAACATCAAACTTTGTGAATAAAATATTGAAACAAAAAAATGTGGAAATCTTCCAAAGAAAGTAAGGAATCAATTGATTTCAAAAGAAGTAGGTAACTCTGTACACAGATGTGTAGATTATGCAAAGAAGTAACTTTCAGACACAAACTGGAAGAAAAAATCCTCTTGAAACAGCTACTTTCATATAGATATTTAATTACACGAAAGAAAAATTCTTTCAAAACAAATACTTTTATATGAACTGTATATGAATTATACAAAAAACAGTTTTCTCTACTCAGTTTGTATTCCAAACATTTGTTATGGAATTGAATCAGATATCATTCACAGGATTCCTACACAATATACTGGATGAAAGGTAAAAATTTCACTTACGTGGAACACTGTCATCCTCACTGGTAGACATCGATGTTTCGCCGTAAATTCATAAATCACGACTTTACGTCACGGAATGAATTTGATCTATTTATGTCATCGATGACATCGTAATGACATTCATTCGCTTTTTTGATTAAATCCCAGCCAAAAATTAATCTCTCCTAAAAACATAACCCTTTCAATTTGAAATATTGAAAATAATGAAAATATAATAAATACCAAAAATATTCGGATGAGTTAGTTGAAGTTAATATCAAAAAATAAAAAAGTAATCAGTATGAAAATCACATCCACTTCCACCTCCTAATCAAACTATAAAAAAAAGTTCAAATATCGAGAAGAATCTAAAAGTTGAAGAGCCTGTAAACCAAGGATTTGTAATACAATATCAGACCAACTCTATTTAATGAGGTATCTATCACTATCTCTATTACCATTTCAAAAAAAATGGGGGATGATAACACCCCCTAAGAGGGTTGAAGATTTTGCGCGTTTTGATTTAAAAGTTGCCACGCTTTAAAAAACTTGACGTGTTTCTGTATTTTGTTTTTGTAATTCTTTTCTACCCTGTAGTGCGGTACACGTTTTCGATATGGGATACTCGGAATACAAAAGTATGTGTTCCGATTTTGAAAATAATGGGTAGGTATATAATAAACGATTTCTATGATTTCCTTCTGGAGAAAAATACGAGATCGGAGAGAATGGGCAGATCTCAAGTACAAGTACTTGGACCTAATCTAAGATAAAATGTAATTCTTCGAATAAATAGCGACAAACGAATCGTGGTTTGTTAAAAAATTCATGTAGGTGTACCTAAGGGATATATAGCACATAAACCCATAGAGAGGGATTATAGTACCAATTTAAAATAATGAAAATTTCAAGAAGAACCATCTAGTGACATCTAGTAGTAAGTAGTTCAATGTTGAAAGTTGTAAAAAAACTCATTTCAATTCTTTCCGAAATGCTGATATTCAATGTAGTATTTTTGAAAATATATAAAGACTAAATCCTTAAACAATGGATTGGTTAAGTTATGATTCAGTACTTGGGGGACGAAATAAGATAATTGAAATGACAACAAATGTCGCCATAACAATGTATTCAAAATGACAGTAGCTAAAGCCTTTGTATATACTATCACGTGAACTGTTTTAGGCGTACATGAAGTGACTATATCAACGGCATCGTTGCTCATGAAATATCAATTTTTTGAAGTGAATAGTATAATAGTGAATAGTAAAAAAGTCGTGTTACAACCTATTAAGAAAAATATACAAGATATGCACAGCTTTCACCAAAAACTAATGAAAATGATAATTGGAAAAATAATGATCGGGGCCTTTTTGTTTGTCTAGACGCTTGAAGCGTACGTGATGACGGGCTTGAACATCGTGTTGTAGATGAAGACCGTATTTCTAAGGCCGAACTTTGATTTTCTTTTTATCAAGAGGTACAAACTATTAGTTCGCCCTGGATTTTGGACCTGATGTTCGGTCTATCATAAGACCCAGGTACTTCACCCGCGATTGCTAGTCGATCTCCCTACCAGGGGTTCTCACTTTCACAGCCGGAGAAGATATAGTTCTCATGGTTATCAGCTAAGTTTTGTTTGGATTCAGTCGGATCTTCCAATTTAGATACCAGCGTTCGATGTCGTCCAATACAAATTGCATAAAGACAACATCGAGTTATCGATCCATGAAAGAAGCGGAGTGAGCCGTGTCAGGTATACAGCGAGGAAGAAAGCACAGCCCCCTGGGTAACCCCGGCGAGGATTTTGAACTCCTGGGGCTCCTGAGGACCAAAATAAGGGGTATAATACATATCTGCATAGTTGACAAATTCTAAAAATATTATTTAGTTTTACATATGGAAAGGAACTTTGACGTCATCTAAGTTCTCTGAACCATTTTCGATAAAAAAAAGAACACATATGACGTTTATGGAAATATTAATAAAAAAGAGTCATCAGCAGCAGTGTTCTGTGACTTTGCTAAATCCTTTGACTGTGTAGATCATGGAATACTGCTGAAAAAACTATATCACTATGGCATTCGTGGAATTATTCACAAGTGGTTCGAACATAATTTCACAGGAAGAAGTCAGGTTGTGAAAACCTCATCATCCTCATCAGAAGGCGAAATAAAACATGGCATACCTCAAGGTTCAATACTGGGACCGATACTTTTCCTGCTATACATAAACGATTTGGCATCTATCGATATAAAAGGAAAATTCACCCTATTTGCCGATGACACCACAATATTGTGGCGTGATAAAACTTTATGTAATCTACACGAGAATATAAGAGCAGATATAAAAAAATAAAAGAGTGGTGCAACTCTAATCTGCTGTCTTTCAATGTTTCCAAAACAAATTTAATATCATTCCGCTGCTTTATTGACAGCATTCCTTTAACAACACAGGATGCGAACAGGATAATTGAAAACAGACCTAGTACTAAATTTCTGGTGGTAATAATTGACAATAAACTCAAATTCGCCGATCACATTGTAACCCTCAATAAAAAGTTAGCTTCAGGGTGTTTTGCAGTGAGAATAAGATTTAAGGATCTTGGTTTGTCTGCCGCTAAATCGGCTTATTTCTCACTTCTTGAGCCACATTTAAGGTATGAAATTCCTTTCTGGGGAGTATGTTGCAAAACTCAAATTCTGACGGTGTTCATTATTCAGAAAAGGGCTATAAGATTCATGTGTAATGCCAAAAGTCGAGACTCCCCAAACCCCTATTTGAATTACATAAAATCTTGACAGTTTTTGAAATCTTTATTTTAGAAACAGTATGTTTAATTAAACATAAATTGATATTTAGCGGTTACTCCAATTATTATGCCCTTCGTCAATCTAACGACCTAAGATTACCCATACCAGCCTCCAGTGTAGTCAAAGACTTTATATATTATAATAGTCTCAAGATGTTTAATCATTTACCTGATCATATTAAAATTTTAGAGGATAGCTGTGTATTTCGAAAATCAGTAAAAGACTTATTATGTGGTAGATCCTATTATAGTTTAGAAGAGTTCTATAAGGACCGCTTTCTCTAATTTATTTTATCAAATGTATTTTTTATTAAACAAAGTATGGTATACTGCATTTGAACATTTTAAACTTTTTTAGTATTTTTTATTGTATGATATCTTTAATCAATTTTATATGTGTTTGGGTGTTTCAACATTATTTTTACCCTATATATATTTATGTGTGTATATATATATATATATATATATATATATATATATATATATATATATATATATATATATATATATTTTTTATCAAGTACTTTCTTGGTTTTTTCTCATTTTGTCTTCAATCGAGGACCGCCTGCCCGGTACTGACGATGCCCAATAGGCTGAAACAGCTGTATACCGGTGGCTCTTAAATTGAAATCAATATGGGAATGATCAAAGAGTACTTATTTATTTATTTTTTTTATATATATATATATATATATATGCGTATGTCTATGATGACTGATGAAAATTTGCAGCTTTGTCAATAAGACCTCATGTTCTTTGGGCAATAAAGCATATTATTATTATTATTATTATCATTATTTTTTACACATTAATTTTTTCATGATTTTTGAGAAAATGCTGTCACTTTTGAGGGTACGCGACGAATTATCTGCAGGAAAATAATAATATATATTTTTATTGTAAGTGTCCTGACGATAGGAAAAAATCATTACGCGACCGGTTCTGCTTTAATAGTCACCGCCTCACCCCTTTGCTGTCAATTCCAAGAAAGTGGTGACTTACAGAAATTCCAGATATGTTGTGATCTCAAAACCGTGACCCTGAATTGTCACAATCCACTCATATAAGTCAGTGAAGGTGATAATTTTTATCAGAAAGATACTAATTTTATTGATAGCTGTTATCGACTAAAGTTTCTGTCTCGATGCCCTACATTTTAGTGCGCGGTAATCTAGCTGCCTACGGACAAAGATACCCTTGGCGAGTGCTAGTATCAGGCCTCAAAGCGGGAGATATAGAACAGTTAAACAGATTCGCTTCTGGAGGCTACTGCGACGATTGCACCATAGTGTATATGCAACACCCTTGCGTTATTCTAACCGCTTTGGAAGTATTGGGGTACAAAGTAGTAGCTTCGTCGTCGACCAGCGTGAAACAAGACTACAACGAGTACATGTGGACTATGCGAAAGGAGTTCTCAGAGCCAGAGCCCGTTATATCTCCTACAACAGAAACAATCGACCACAAGGTTACTCTTTCCGAAGAAGGGGTTTAAAATATGGAAATCCCGGCTAGTTTGCTTGTGTCAAGCGGTACGTACGCCTATGTGGCAGTAAAAGCCTCTCTCCACTCTGCCGACAGTGCCGTTTTTGGTCTCAGTGATGTGGAGATCAAGGCGTTAGTGAAGAGATTTCCCGACTCTAAGAAAGAAGTTATAAATGGAGTTTTGCTGAAAGCCCCTCCTATTGAGGTCGTCAATGCTCTCAGTCAGCTAGGTTATCGTGTTGTGGCCACTACTGGAGAAGCAGAGGTTGTTTGGACCATGCAGCGAGATATCTAAGAGTGAATCTGAAAATTTGGTGATGTTCGTGAAGATAAAATTATTTAGTCAGTAGTGCTACTGGATGATTCATTTTATTATCATGCTGAGAAAAAATATAAATTTTATATTTTCTATTTTTTATTCTCATTTAGAGATATTGATTTTATCTTGAGTAGTATGGGAAACAGAGGATACTTAACACAGAATTCAGTTTTCTATTATAAGATATTTCAAATTATCATAATTTCGTGAATATTACTATTCCATTTTCCTTAACATTGTTAATCATACTTAGCATTGAAAATTGGGAATTGTTGAGTTGAATTGTTGAGAATTAACTGGTTCAAGTTTTTCCTAACTTAAAGATATTCAACCCAGCATTCGAAGATACATGACCTGACTAATAAAACTGCATAAAAATATTCGACCACAAGTCAAAAAAGCCCTTAATTCTTTGAATGTATAAGATAAAGAAACAACTCTGAAATGTATAAATAAATGACCTAGGAATTCATCAGTATTCAGCATTAAATGGTAAAGTTAACACAAACTGAAGTAATTCAACTGGAAATTTGGGTTGAGTTAGTACACGGTAGTCAAAACTTTGATTTGATTTTTTTTCATAGAAAATGTGGGGGGGTTTAATACTTTGTTCAACGTCTACTCCAGAATTATCTATTTCAGAACCTGATTTATTTAGAGCAAATTTGATAGTAAGATTTTTTTTATCGAATCTGCACTAATCCTACAGAACTCTGTACATGTTTAAAGTGAAGATATCCGACAAACACCCAGTCATATACTTTAAGGAGAGTTTGACGTTCTTCTGAGGATTTATGAATTGCTTAGAACCTTTTTTACCGCCTGTAGACCTCATGTCATTCTTCTCTTCATCATTCTGAAGCATCTGCAAGAAAAAAATATTGGTTTGGGAGGTACATCTTTGGGTCAAGTGTCTCTACTATTGAGGCTAGTTCAAGTATCATCATGTTATGTATTTTCATTAAAACTATATCAGCAATATCACTGAAACTGTTTAATCTTACAACATATAAAATTTATGCCTTATAAATATGCCAAATGAATTGAGAAATCTCTTATCTCTACATTACCAATATGGTTCACCAAATGTTTATACAAACTAAAGTTCACTTCTCGCTCTTAAATTTCCATAAACTTGTCTAAACCTGAACTAACAATTAGGGAGTATTCGGAATTCCGTTATCTAAAATGGTTTCAACAGGCTAGAAATGTATGAAAGAACAACAGATTTGAACGGAAGAATTCGTTTGAGTTAGTTGAAATCAAAGGTGATGTCAAAAAAAGGATAATAATAAGTATGCTAATTTGTGGAGAAAACATTTCATTTTGACATGCAATTAAAATGAATTGATAAAGGACAGCCTCACAAAAACCAAGCAGCCGAATAGGGACTGATGTCGGATGTGAATGTTTTTTCCTCCAGATCATCAAGTGAGCAGAGATTATACATTGTTGTCTTGAAAAAAAGTATCTTTATTTGTTAAATATCCTCAGTTTCCCTTTCATACCTTGGAACAATATTTACGATTATTTTTGATAAGAGCAAATTGAGCCACTGCATTGAACAGACTGAATATTTAAACTATTTTTGGAATTGCAAATATTTCCCTTTGTATTTTTGCAAGAATTGTGATAACTTCATTAAATAAATTTAGGATGGATAGGTTTTAAAAGTTTTGAAACATTAGATAATTAAGAGAATATTTTTAGGGATAATTGTCTCCTCTATTTCTCAATACAATATGTAAAATTATATTGTTAACTACTTGTTTGGGACTCAACAAATATTCATTAGAAGTATGAATACTTAGTTGTTAGAAATTTTCAAAAGTGCCCTACCTCGAATTCAAACTGATCTGGGAACTATTTTTGACATGTATGTTTCTTTAAAATATTTTTCGACTACATCGAGACAGACCAAACAGAAATTGAGAAGGTGAGGTTATGAATATGAATACAGAATGAAAATTAGGAACACTCATGAAATTTAAACACATGGATGACTTGAATGGAATTTGAATAATTGTTTCAAATTTTTAAAACCACTTTGTACAGTTTTATGAAGGACATGCCCTCAACCTTTCAGTTCCTGAAGAAGAGCCAAAAAAGTCTCGAAAGCTTGAACAGTGAAAAGATTTCTCATTTTTTTTGGCTCTGACCCCAGTACCTGATTCAACCTTACGCTGTTTCTTTACTTAGCCAGTCGAGCTAACCTCTCCGCTCTATGTATATAGGGGTGATTGTCAAAACAGTTACATATTTTTCGATGAAAAATTACAAATCAGAAAAATATTTAGTGCCCTCTAGATCATAAAAAAGAATGTATGCCCCTGTACTCGCAAGGAATTCTGTCAAAATAGAACAAACAAGAGAATTGATGTATTGGTTCCACGTATCAGCATATGGGTGTCAGCAAAATGTCTTATAATTCTCACTATGAATGGTACCTCTGTGATTCGAGAATGTGTAAAGATTATAACTGTTAACATTCAATTTGCCTATGAATCTTCCTTTTGGAGAAAACTTTTTTAGATGTATCACTAAAATTCGGGGAAATTCATGAATTGGCAGTTTTTTCGTGCATTTTCTTCTATCTTTGCACTTCAACTGGCCAGTTCTCTGTGGATTTGGAAGGGAGATCCCAAAATGAATCAAGCGTGACTGATTGGTGCCCACACTTCAATGTTGATTTCAACTGATCAAAAGAAATTATTCACAATTTTGGAATTATCTATCATTGAAAATGGGCTTTTTGTTATCCTTCAGTACTCTGCCAGTTTCTGTCCATCTTCTGGTAACCCTTTCAATAAATATTGGAGGAACTCGTGTTGGTCCTAACTCATGAATCTGGGGATAAATCTTTAGATTTGTCTATTTGTGAAGACTGCGTTCATCACATTTTTCTGATAGAGCTCTTCTGACCAAAGTTCTTTGATCACTTCTGCAAAAGCGTTGATCAAAGTACCCTTCATACTAGAATATATTAGTGTTGATATCTAAGGGTTTTGACTGAACTTTGCACTACTGGTCTGATGTTTTTAATATTGTTGGTGCTGCTCTCCAATTCTGAGTAGTCTGACACGGTGATTCCCCTTGTCACTGGAATATGAAAATATAGCGGATCTTGTGTCTTCTGGAGCAGTTGAACAATTCTGCTTGTGATCAGTGCTTGTGAAAATTGACTTGATAAATTCTGTCATAGGTTGAGAAAGAGCAATTAATAATGATTTATCCTTATAAAAATTGAACTTTGTCTTTTGTTTCCAACTCATCCAGATTTGTGTCCATACTTTTCATCAACTGTTGAATCTTATCAGTTGTAAACAATAAAGACATTTGTTATTAAATGATGTATCTTGTCACTGCTATCATCTTTACATAAATAACTTTTATAGTGACCGAGTAGTTTTCTGTATTATGCAAACTTATGAAAAATGTTCTAATGTGAATTGGTATCTGATGAGGATTAAGTTTTTTACATAAATAAACTGCTGGTAAAGATTGAAATTATTTCATGAATTCTCTTAAATTTTTTGAGAAATCTTTTCATATTTTCTCCATGCAAGTGTTGCAGATGGGTGTGTCCAAAATTTGTTATTTTGTTTATCTGTTTTTCATTTTTTATCAATATCATTTCAAATATTTTGACAATCCCTCATGTGTATCTGGACAGATTAATCCATGCATATAACTGTCATTTTTTTGTCATTTTGGATGTAGTTGATAGCGAAATTATCTCTAGAAAATTGTACAATTTTACCATAACAAACTTAATTTCTTATTCGTCTCATGGTAGGTATAGGAATTATCATATCCTTTCGCAAACATGTCATGTGAGTGCAACTGTAAGTGCTCCCACCCGGTGGCTACTCAGTCTCTAGACGAAATGGAATTCGAAAGAGGCATTTGGTATGCAGCTCAGTATGGGGATTTGGAGAGAGTGATCAAATTATTAAGGAACTGCGGTGATCCAGACAGGAGAGATTCTTCAGGATACACTGCTCTTCATTACGCTTCAAGAAATGGTCATTTGACAGTATGTCAGTTTTTGATCGAACGAGGGGCTGATGTCAACGCAACGACCAGAGGAGGGGCAACCTCTTTATGCAGAGCAGCTTCGGCAGGTAAACAGTAACTTGAATTGCAGCTTTGTAAAATTATGAATAATGAATGAATGTTGTTATATAAAAATGAATTTTTCAAAATCAAATTTCAAAAACATTCACCTCTGCCTACGTTCCTACATAGTAGGATCTGGTAAATATCACGAGATGGGGCTGTTACCGTTTGGGTCGGATCTTTCCTGCATTGACGAGGGGTACTACCCCGAAACTGATCTGTAGGTGATCCACTTGATTAATTTCAGCTGCTTGATGAATAAGAAGCATCTGCAAGACTAACTACTTAAAGGTATCTTGCACACATGTATGTTGAATATATTTCAATGTTTATCGTGGTATTAGTCAAGGAAGTAGTTGTTTCCGTCAGGTATATTCCAGATCCCACTGTAGGATTGTGAGAGATGAATGTTTCATACTTTCATAAAAAAATTCACGATCAACGTAAATACTTTCATAAGCCAAAATAAAATCTAGATCCTCAAAATTCAACTGTGTTCATGGTGGGTTCAGATATTACAGTTTGCTTAGCCAATTTCTCATATGAATTTCTTGTAGGCGCTCACTTTTATCTTTGCTATTGTGAATGATGAGAAGTTTTGCATCACACCGCTGCCTGAGGTTTGAGGTCATTACAGATGCTTTCATATTAATCTAGCAGATTTTTATTATGCCACAAAAGTGTGTTTATCATCTGTAAGAGTAGTAAAGCTACCAAAAATACAGTAGTCGGGCCAGGTGGGTCTTTGTTATGGATTCATGTATGAATTCGTTTAAAAAAATATACTTTGTGGTATACCACAAGGCTCTGTACTTGGACCCACTCGTTTCCTGTTATAGATTAATGACCTGGCATACTTGAATACATTTGGAAAATTTATACCAACATACTGACCTTTCATGGTAATTCTGACTCTTCATTTTTTTGGGTAATTAAGAAATCATACAAATGCAATCAAATCCTGGATCTGAATATAAAGATCTGAAATTTGACAACCATATAGAATAACTATGCAAAGAACTATGTTAAATACAATATTTGAAACCCTATTTACCCCCTTGAGGGTGGAAATTCCAGATTCCCTTTCTTGATGTTTATTTACGCTGTACAAAGAACCTACCTGCATATTTCAAGATTCTAGGTTCACTAGCTTCGGACATACCTTAATATAAGAACGAGCAACAACTAGTGACTTATATTTTTACTTTGAAAATACAGGTACTAAAAAAAAGTGCCAACTGCGCACAAAAACTTTGTAAATGGTAGCCAATGTGTTATTCTGATGTATAAGCTATAGTTATGTAAAGTTTCATCTAAATCCGTTCAGTCGTTTAGGTGTGAAAGAGCCACAAATATACATACACACATCATCACAAAATTTATAATTTATATTATTATAGATTTTGTGACTTGATTAAAAATTAACATTTCCTGAACTCAATTCAAGATTATTTTATGAATAAATAAAAGTGATTTAGTTATTAATAGCACACCCTTTTACTTTTTCAATTTTCAGTTGAAGAAAAAAAATAATAACTGTTAATAAAACTGTGAAATAGTATTGTATTTATTTTTAGGAAAACGAGATATTGTGAAATACTTATTGTCCAAGAAAGCGGACCCCTTCATTCAAGACTCTGATGGTAAAACGGCTCTCCATCGAGCAGCTGAAAATGGCCATTTGGAAATATGTGAGGATCTCTTGACAGCTGCCCCACTTCTCAAAGAAGTGTCTGATAACAAAGGCAATAAAGTTAGAGACCTGAATTGAAAATTCAATAATTTGATATCAAATATTGACTCATTTACCCTTTATTTCAATTGAGAAATTGTACTGTTATATACCTTTTTGAATGTCTTGCACTTCGTATATATTAAATGCAATAATACTTATCTACGGTTGTGATTTCCTTTTAGTTATCTATGGATGAGTGAACCCAAATGTGGGGCTGTAAAAAAT
Source organism: Leptinotarsa decemlineata (assembly GCF_025532065.1). NCBI lineage: Eukaryota > Metazoa > Arthropoda > Insecta > Coleoptera > Chrysomelidae > Leptinotarsa > Leptinotarsa decemlineata. Next base: position 9,229,998 of record NW_027412537.1, on the reverse strand, counting down.
TATTCAACTATGAAATATGGTCACTTTCAAAGTAAGGGACGTTTTATATTTAATGACTAAGTCGCGTTCATTTTTGATAAGCAGGGTATGGTTATAACACGCTTTTTGAGCTTTGGTTTCGTCCGTCTTCCAGTAAAAAAGGAAGTTATTATTCGTCGGTCAGTGTTGAAGTTTATTTTGCAACAGTATGCCGTGATTATCCTAGTTTATCTTGGTTAAGCATGGTTTGAGTTTTCAACCCTTCCCATAAATTATGCCAATTTCAATATACTGGAACATTAATTTTTAGGTTTTTCATCTTTCATATATATATATATATATATATATATATATATATATATATATATATATATATATATATATATATATATAAATCAAGAATGAAATAATTCGTGGACACAACACTCATAAAATAGGGGCAAACCGCGGACACGTGTTTCTGGCTATTGGCCTCATCAGCGCGGTGCAGCCAAGTGTAAAGATGGGCAACACTTGTTTGCCGAAAGCAGGAAACAACACATACGCACGGAGTCAACAACAGAAGCCAACCGCACATTTGTGGTTCCAGTTAGAAGACCTAGAATTCCTAGGCTACATCTAACATGACCACGTAGGCAGCTATAGCTACCTGCGTGAGATCCGGGTCCAGGATATAAATGATGAGGCCAATAGCCAGAAACACGTGTCCGCGGTTTGCCCCTATTTTTTGAGTGTTGTGTCCACGAATTATTTCATTCTTGATTTGTATCATACACACTCGATAAAATCTCTATCTATCTATATATATATATATATATATATATATATATATATATATATATATATATATATATATATATATATATATATATATATATATATATATATATATATATATTATATTATGCTCCAGGTTCAGGTGAAAACACCTTACTCCTTGCCTCTCATATAGACCTACGAACTTGTAGGTACATGTGGCAGATACTTGACAACTTACCTAGCTAATGCCGCGCAGAAAGCTAAAGTAAAACCATCAGGCACCTGTGCAACATCTTCGATTTGGAAGATTCGTCGCAAGTTATTTCCCACTATGAAAAGCAGAAATTAATTTCATTCAGTCGATAGATTGCTTTCAGAGTACTTGCCCCATCATCAGTACCGGGCATGTGGTCTCTTCGGAACGGAGTGAACCATCTGAGTATCACGACCGTCGGGTATCTGCCACACGTACCTACAAAATCGTAGGTATATATATATATATATATATATATATATGTGTGTTTCGTGTTTCGGGCTTCGGGCTTTTGGCCCATCATCAGTATGGTGCAGCCAAGTGTAAGGATGGGCAACACTTGGTTACCAAAAGATAGAAATACAAACGCACGGAGCCACCAACAGGAGCCAACCGCACATTTGTGGTTTCAGTTGATAGATCTCGTGTTCACAAGAAAACTATCAAAATCACCACGGAGGCAGCTATAGCTACTTTCATGAGTGCTATGTCCGATATTAACTTATGTTTCTATATCAAGACACTCAATAACTTTCATATTTGTATAATTTCCTGGACCCGGATGTCACGCAGGTAGCTATAGCTGCCTCCGTGGTGATTTTGATAGTTTTCTTGTGAACACGAGATCTATCAACTGAAACCACAAATGTGCGGTTGGCTCCTGTTGGTGGCTCCATGCATTTGTATTTCTATCTTTTGGTAACCAAGTGTTGCCCATCCTTACACTTGGCTGCACCATACCGATGATGGGCCAAAAGCCCGAAACACGTGTCTATGGTTTGCCACTTTCATGAGTGCTATGTCCGATATTAACTTATGTTTCTATATCAAGACACTCAATAACTTTCATATTTGTATATATATATATATATATATATATATATATATATATATATATATATATATATATATATATATATATATATATATATATAAAGGTGTTATTGAATGTCGTAAGGAAAATATTAGTTAGAACAGCACTCAAAGAAAAATTGATAGCAAACCGCAGACACGTATTTCCGGTTATTGGCTTTGGTGTGTGTATGTTCTTGCCGTTGCCTCTCATGTGAAACCTACAATTTTGTAGGTATGTGTGGCAGATACCCGACGGAAAAAAGAACAGCTAACCAGGCTAATGAAGCGCAAAAAGCTGAAGTGGAACTGGCAGGCACCTGTGCAACATCTTTCAACAAAAATAATATTCACGTATTTTGTAGAGATATTTTCCTTGGTTCACTTTTTTGCTAGAAAAGACAAAAATCTTTCTTTTTTGGGTAGATTTGTACTAAATAAAACGCACCTAGTAAAACTTCTATAAACTTCTCTTTCTATATATTTTAAAGCTTTCATCTCTCTTCCAGACAGTTTACACTTTTCAGTTAGTTTTTTGGTAACTACAAAATACAAAATTCAATTATGTAAATCAAAACAAATTAATACAGTCATTTGAATACATATATTCAAATAACCTCCTAGAAAATGTGACTCAATAACTTGCTGTAAGTGTATTTGGATAAATACAAACAATAATTACATTTTTGGGTTTTTGGAATCGTTCTCTGAATGTTCAAGAACAATCAATTATTGGAAAAAACTCGAAATTTGTACATGACTTACTTTTTATCATCCTCACAACTGAACAAATAAAAGGATAGAATAGAAAAGCAAACTTTCAATTCATCCTGATGAATTACTGGTGAAAACCCATTTTTTTTGTCAAAGAAAAAAATCACCTAGTCATCTATACCTTGTATTTTGTTTTTCATATCAGAAAGTAACGCCAAAGTTGAATACAACTGGTAATGTCTGTTTTTCTGTAAACCAGCTGTCGTCACACAAGGTCTTATCTTTTTACCTGCGGTTCCTAGCGTTTTTTTATGTTGGTACTACTTTCGAACAGTTGTTCACAGTTTCAGCTGTTTAGTTTGTTGGTGACAGGCATGAAAGTAAGTAGTGTTTAGGGTTCTCGACGATTTTCTTCTGGCGAAAAAAATGGATTGAAGAATTTACATGAAATGTTGTGTGGGAAGCGCTTTGAAAACCGAAACTATCTACAAAATATATTTAAAAAAAAAATTCAGGTACTAGCCGAAGCTCCATCAATAATACATTCTTGGACAACAATCCAACAAGTGTCCAAGCTTGATACCAGATACTAATTTTGAATAGTTGTAGTATCTGAATATCGAAGTTGTTAGTTCTTAAACAGTTCTACAAAACCCAAAAGTGTAACAGTAATATCTGAAGTCCAAATACACATGATAAAGCTCATAATTTGGCGATAACATAAAACAATATCATCATATCGATTAACATAAACATTTATATTGTTACAAATCTGGCTTATAACTTTTTTTTAAACTGTCTCAGTTGTAATTATAATTGGAACAAACTCAATTATAATTGGTCTTGAATGTTATCTAGAAATTTCCAAACACTTCATACTTTCCTACCTAGATCTCGAAATAAATCATATAGTGAGGTTTATTTAATTTAAACAGTTATTGATTTCATAGATTTCTGAAGCGAAACTCACTATTAATTGTGAAACGTGCAGAAGGGCGTTGTTGACTAGTTCCGACGGCTGCTAACGAAATTTTTGGAACATTTCGTCGATTTCCTTACAATAGGACTCTGCTGTGATGGTTTGGCCCTGATGCAAAAAGTTATTAAACCACATCAACCGCTGACCATCATACACTTACCATGATCTTTTTTGGTAGGTTTATGCCTTTGAGAAGTAGAGGATCCACTTTTCATGACACGTAACGATCCGATTTAAAAAAGGGACTTTTTGGATGCGCAACAGCAAAGAAGAACAGATCTTGAAACGGGAAAATTTCTGTTGTTCGTTTAAATCGGGGGACACCCCTCATCAGTGCCCAACCATTGTCCTGAACGTCTCATGTTGGAGTAGAGGATCCTCTTTTCATGACAAGTGACGATCTGATCCAAAAAAGGACTTTTTGGATGCGCAAAAGCAAAGAACAGACCTCGAACTGGGACAATTTCTGTTGATCGTTTGAATCGGGGACACCCACTTTTAGGGTTTTTTGACCTTTCCAATACGTTTAAAACCATCAAAAACCACATGCGAGTTTCCACCAGGGTCCTCAGATCCTCGTCCTTGATTACTGTAGGTCGACCAGTTCGGAGCTTATCTTTGAGACTGCAATCTCCGGAATGAAATTCAGCAAACCAACGTTGAACAGTTCGTTCAACTATCATTGCCAAATGCCTGATTCATTTTATAGGCTGCTTCGACGGCGCTTAGGTTCAATTTGAATTCGTTTAACGACACCATATAAGCTGAAGAGGCAAAAAATTAACATTTAGTTATCTCCTGATGTTTACTTCATTACCGAAACATGCGTCGAGAAACCGCTCTACCAACTACCAAGTTGAGACTTAAGGATTAACGAGGTCTTACCATTTGATTTGCGTACTAGGGCAGAGATCGAACCCATATTATATACCAATTAAACATAACGACATTTCACATCCTCTCTTACAGTAAAAACCTTTTTTTTTCATAAAGCTATCTTGACTGAAGAAAATGTGTACCACTTTAATCAAAAATCTCAGATACGTAACAATATAAACATCCTGTTGGATACAAAACAAAAACTCCTAATACTGAATGACTAGAATTCAAATAAAACGGGAATTCCCCCGAGATCATAAACGCATCTACAATACTGTGTCAAAGTTTGTTTCCAGGTTTGTTAGCCTTGGTCCTCGAATTTTCATGCCTGACATTTCGTCTACAACTGTGATATACATTATCAAAGGCATTGAGGCAACAGATCCTGCGCCCTAGTTGTTCTCACAGAAATGAAAAAAAAATTTACAAAAAAGATACATGTAGAAGGACAATCAACCTGATTCCCGAATGATGTAATATATGCTATGAGAAAGACTAGAGCACTGCGACAGTTACCTCATCACCTTTAATAATGTCTACCGCAGTTTTTACCGAAACTTCAGGCATAAAAACCTGTAAACTCTCGGCCAATAAACCCAGAAAATAGTTTCGACCATGAAAGTTTACATTCTTTGCTTCTACAGTATCTCTAACGTCAAATATCTAAGTAAAATCGGAGGTAAAGGCAGTGTCGAAATTCGCTCGAGTAATTCTTTGGTCCCGATTCGCTTCCGAATGCTGATCCTACACAGCTCACGCAAGTTCAAAGGATTCGTCTTGACATGAACTAGAAAATCACAGGTGGGGTCAGAAGACCGACTACGTAATGCTCGCGGGTCCCAGATCATTTCCGACATCCTGAAACCGCTATAAACTATTATCCTGACTAGATCCAGGTTTCCGTGACGTTTCGCTAGACTGAGGTTGTCAACGTAGGCACGTTCGTCTCTAACATTGACGTCTGCTCCATGCTGTATCAGAGCTACAGCTGCACTCCGGTTCTCCAGAATGATGGAGTAAAACAGGACATTTCCCTGGTAGCTGGGAGCGTTCATGTCGGCTCCTTTGCTTACCAGGAGTTCTATCAGCTGCTGGACGCTCCTCGCTTCGCGAACATCTTGGACACAGATGTGGAGGGCTGTTTTGCCATCGATGAGGCTGGCCGCATTGACGTCTGCACCGCATGAGAGAAGGTATCTGGATGAAAGAATGATATTAGAAGAATTTGCAACAGGTTCCATTTTTTAGAAAATTACTTCAGAGGACGGGAGAAAAAGTAGAAACATAGAAGGACGTGGGAATATTGAACTATTATGATGAAGGAAATTGAAATGGAAAAAATACAGGAATCAAATGATAGAAAGGATATGTGAACATAGAAATATAAAATAATCACATCATTCAAAATAATGAATTTCTGAATATCAGTACTTCACAAGATATTCAGTTATTTTAATTGGAGTAACAAACGAATAATTAAGTGCACATTTTGTCTCATAAGTCACTCTCGACTAACTTTCTATAAAAAAATAACCTTGTTCTGTGGAATCGAATAGATCAATTTTAAGGCATTCATATTTCAATTTGTTACACTTTGGGAGTCCAAATCCGGGGGCCACAAGCATAACAAGACTAGCCCCCTCGTTACTCAGGCTATTTACACCATGGTAGAAGATGTGGACTAGTGAAGATTTTATTTCTGTGTAGCCTCAGTAACAGAATTTTAAAAGAAAAAGCGGCATCTCTCATTGACAGCAGACTGAATCCTAGAATATCATTGATAAAATAGATGATAGGTTGCAAAGCTGCAGTGAAAGATAGAGAGCGAATCTCGTTCAGTGGTCAATGTGAAAGCTTGGATTTGAAACGGAGCATATTGGAAAGCCTCAACCATCATTGATAATCATGTATGGAGTTTTTTGTCAATGCCACAGACAAGGTATTGGACCACAAATGTTTGGTTTGTGGGCTCTTGTTTCGGATAGGATTTTTGTTCGAACCATACAATTTAATCGGTCAAGAAATCTATCTCGTCTGCGGACACAATTTGCGGAAAAACTTGAAAATATTTCAAATTCTGACAAATTATGAATAAAAAAAACATTATATTAGGTTTTAAGCTGTCTTGAGCCAGGGTTCTTACCCCACTTATATAGATCTGCATCCACTAAACAATATAACCAAAAAAAATTCTTGGGCAAGAGAGGTTTCTCAAACAACTGATTCAGAATTCCCTGAATAATTTTACATTCTCTTTACAACTTATTCATTATTATTTATCAATCCACAAGTACCTCAACAATATCTTATTGTACATTTCTCTGTGACTATTTTGTCTACTATTGATTTCTTTATTTTACTCTGCTTCTGTTCTCTATTGCTTTGTTTGATTTTTTTTCTAACATCAATTGTTAGTCAACAAAATATGTATCAAATCAAAAAGATAAAAGGTTCCATACTTGAGAACCATTATTTGAAAGTTAACCTTTTCGAGGGCAAGATGATAAATATCTTCTACTCACCTAGCTATAGCCAAATTTTTTCTAGAACAAGACAACATGAGTGGTGTATGACCCTGATCGTCTCTTGCATTCAACATGGCTCCCCCTTCTAGGAGCATTTGTACCATTTCCAAATTATTGTTTGAAACTGCAGAATGAAGCAAATGATGGGAATGTATTATTCTGGTTCCTCCCTCTAACAGCACCTTGACCTAGACAAAAAATGTAAAGCATTGCTTCTTACGAATTCAAATTATGATACATACAAATATTATTCCTTTTATAGATAGTGTACATTTCTTACCAGAGGAGCATTATTTGCCCAAACTGCCAACCGTAATGATGTTACTGCACCTGGCTCCTCATGGTTTACTCTAGCACCTTTTTTTATCAGATATCTGACAGTTTCTGGGTTTCCATTACGAACAGCTAGTGTTAGTGGAGAATGTTCATCCAAATCTACTACATTAATATCAGCTCCTGGAAACAAATTCACTGTTGGATAAGTCAGTTTCATAAGATATATTAAGGGGGCGAAAATTCAGTGATAAATCTTTGGCTTCAGAAATTGTTTCAAAATATCTTTGGCTTTTTGGAAAATCACATACTCTGATAGATGAACAAATTGTATTTATGAACCACAAATGCTACTGTTGCCTACTGAGATCGGTACATGACTAGATTTTTGGATGCTTTCAAGAGTCTGGAAATAAAGTGTGGCATGAAAAGTATGAACAGTGACAAAGGTCATGTTCCAACAGCTCAATGTATACCTTTCAATGAATCAAGATTGCGGAGGTACATTTCTACTATTATTCTTCTTTATAGCTTTTTCTACATCCCTATTAATTAGCTCACTCCAATTTCATTTTCCATGTTAGTTCTTCACTTTCTCTAAATACTTTTACTCTTCGAATCTCAAGAAGAGCACTATGAAATACTTTTAAAGCCAACAACATTTCTTCTAGTTTCACAAATGAAAGAAATATGAGGTATTGACAATATATCAATTAAACTTCGTGAAAATCTGCCAAGAAAATACAATATGCATTTTACACACACTTATAATAATGAAGTATGCTTTACTATCTTACAAAGCTGAGAAAGTTACTTAAACACTACTAATATTGATACACATCTGAAGAAGTTATTGTATAGTTAAACACGTCTCTTTGTTTCGTAAACTGTTATGTGAAAATCTCCCGATAAAGTGAACAAAATACCTGCTTCAATCAAAATCCTTATAACACCAAGATAAGCCCCTCTTGCAGCAACATGAAGGGCACTTTGTCTATGCCTCCCTCCAACTGCATTGACAGTGGCTCCCTTCTTCAGCAACCACCTGACCATCTCACAATCTTCATTTGCAGCTGCCATGTGTAACGGGCTGAAGCAGCAAGCGTCATTTTGGTAAATGCTCAACTCTTTGCCGAAGATGGACATAAGATATTCGACCATGTCGATATTTCCTGAATTGACAGCATAGTGTAGAACACTTTGGCCATGTCGATCTAGTCGAGTAACGTCTCGATCTGGTGATTCAAGCATGATAGAGGTCCTGTTCAGTATATTGGCATACCATTTGTACATATTGTTCACATCTCCTTCAAGACTGTTATCATCTGTTGATGAAATATACAATACAAACTACTATTTTGATTGAAGATATTAATATAAATAATTTTTCCAAAAAAGTATCACATCAAAAGACATTCAATTTGGAGAAAAAAATACCATTTTGATCAAATTTTTTAGATTCCACAATGATCCAACACTTACGTGTTCAAATCATTTAGTGATTTCCAAAAGATTATCGAAATTTTTTTACTATTTAGGAGCCGTATGATTTGCCCATTATCTTCCAAGTCTTTAGAAAACAGTGCAGCCTGATGGGCTCATTGCGTTTTTTATCGTTACTCAATACAGATTATGTCCAATAATTATATGTAATTGAAATTACATGCTGTAAAAATATTCGAGAATGATATACTTTAGTGTAATATTTTCAAAATTGCAATGCTTGACCAGTTTGTGGAACAGCACTCTATTATATTTTGATTACATTTCATGAAACAAGAGTTAATTTGTATTAATCTGCAAAAACTATTCAAACTGAGGGTTATTTTTGTGGTAAATTGATAATATACCTGGTGAAAAATGTGTTTCGCTAACTTCCATATCCCATTCAAGAGCTTCCATTCCATCAGGGGTGGGCCCATCTCCAAACTCGTTTTCTTCTATATCTCTACAAACTACAAAGTATCCAATATTTTTGAATGATTTCGGTGCTGCATTTTCAAGTTGTAAGTATTGTGGTTTGGAGATATTTTCGTTTTGAAAATCCAGATTCGAGGAGGGGCCATGGTGCTCTATTAATGCTTTCAATATTGATATATTTCCAGTTTGTGCAGCAGCCCCTAGGAGGGTCATGCCATTAGAGCAAATTTTGTTAATGTTGATACCTACAAAAAATGGGTAAAATTGGGAATGCATGAACGAGATAAGTTTAACCTCTGGATGGGCAACAGTTAATCAATTTCACATCTTTTTCATAAACAGCTTGCATAAGAAGCTCATTCGAGGCTTCCATTGCAAACGGCAACTTTTTCACTTCATTTGGCCACAATTGCATCCATATTTATTAAAATATCACTCTGTATTCAAATCATATTTAATAGGAGATGGCACAAGTATGACAAATGATACCAGTGGATCATTCCTATCAGCCATAGTCCTAACACAGTGTATCATCTACCTGTGCTCTAATTACATTTCAAATCAGCTGTAAATGGATAATTTATAAGATGAAAATCTACGAAGTTTCAGATCTTGACGTCTCTGTCACTGTTAAAAACAAATCATTATTCACATATCACATATGTCTAAACACACGGCCAACGGGAAAATACACTGACGTCTAGCGACCACATTACTATATCATAACATCATCTATAACCCTAATCCTCAGTATATCATTTTGTCAACACTGACAGAAAAGTAAGCTTTATAACTTACTACTAATGCATCATCCCACTTTCAAGGCTATGATTATAATAATAATGGCAATAATGAACGTCTTCATTCACGAATAACGAAAAGACTTTAAAATGTTAATCAATCTATAAATCAAAATAATCATATTTGTAAAGAAAAATAAACAATAATTTGATAAAAAGATAATCCAAAGAAAGAATGCCATTGTAACTTATCGATACATGACCTCATAAAGAAATTCATTAACTTTTTTCTTGAAGTTTATTAGTGAATAGTTTCTGAAATTTTACGGTGATGAATTGTACAATGAAGATGCATTATAAGAGAAACCATGACAACCAAAATGACTGACTGTACCTTCTAGAAATATTATTATCATGTTCCAGTCATTTCTGTTAGTTCCTTAGATATGATGAAGTACAGATTTTGTTTTTATTTTTTGTACAAAGTGAATAGATGTAGTTCACATAACGACTTATTTAGATTCAATTCATTTATAGACTTGAAATTTGGTGTGATGAGGTCCAACTTTCTCATTTCGACAGATATACATTAGTTCTGGATTCTTCAAAGTCTAATTTAAACCCCATTCACTAGTGCTGAACCATAAATGCATTCACTGTCGGTAAGACTAGACTCTCGCACAGAAGGAATTTTAATTCACGACTAAGAACGCATTTGTCAGGATACAGTTTTATGAACATGCAGAATGCAGTTATGCGTATGCAAATGTGAAAGTGATGCTATAGCTTTCCCGGAAACCTGACTGAGATGGCAAAAATCATGTTTTTTTAATGAAGATGTAGATTTATTTTTTCATTAACATATCTAGTTCATGAAAATGTCGACAATATAATTATTGGTTCAACAATGGAATAATTCATTGTACCTCTGGAACAGATCGAACACATTTCCAAGCATCAGAATGAATAGTAGAGTTTAAAACAAAATTCAGGACGAATGTTATTTGATCTAAAAGAGGGAACTTACGTACATCATCACCATGTATACCTACATCTATCCATCACTTTGCCGAAGTGATGTATAGATTGTTGATCCTTGTCAACCACCAAATATTATGAAATTGAATTTTCAAAAGACGTTTCTGACATTTTTGTCAAAAATGAGATCAGCATTAGATGAAGTTGAAGAAAGACTAAAAAATGAATGCCCCGCAAAAAACGCCAATTTTCTGTCGAAGATAACATTTATGTGAGTAAAATCTATTGAATGATTGTTTTGTATAAACTGATTACGAATTTGACAAATAGGTATTCTCTTAAATTGTTTAATGTTGGAAGAAAAAGAGACCTAACCGAAGAAGATTTGACCAAGCCCTTAGATGAACATAAATCCGACATATTAGGAAAAAAAATAGCGATTTTATGGTCCAAAGAATATGAAAAGGCCTTGTCGCAGAAGAGAACTCCAAGTATGTCAAAAGTTATCGTTAAAGCTTTCTACGGAGATATTATATACTATGGGATCATTTTACTTGTTTTGGAAATTTTTGTTAGGTATGAATCAATTTCTTAAAAACTGGGTCTAATTGAAAGAATACCATTTTTTGTGGAGGAAATAATATTTCCTGCAGTTTTTGGGGTAGTTTACTCTCCACAATTGGAAAAGTATTGGAAAGTATAATCACTTTCCGTTCTCAAAACCCAAAACATTCACTTGTAAAAACACCTTGGACGGAGATACATATATTTACTTCGATCCGAGTCTACATGAATACCTACATAAGCATGTTTTCCGAAAATACAGTTTTTATTCATATTTTCATTTTCAATCTTTTGCGTTGGCAATGTCGAGGTGAACTTCTCAGTTTGTTCTCTATCACGCATTAGCAAACTCTCTATTAAGTTGAATCTCTGTTTAGTTTTCAGATTCTTGAAAGTTATCTACCCCCAAAAACAGCAAGAAATAATAGAAAAGTATTCGACATTCAGGTCTATTTCAGATTCTAATTTTCATAACTGAAGCCAACTGAATCATTCTTATTTTCTTAGTAAAAATTAGGACCAACTTCGGCAAAAAAATTAAAAAACGATCTAATTCGGCACAAATTGATGAGCCAATAAAAACTTTTTTTCATGATCTAGTGCCTATAAATATATATATTGTACAAATTATTTATGGTGCTACACATGTTTGGGTCGCTAAAGGGCCAAAAGGTGTTCTCGAAAAGGTAAAAAAATTATCTGGTTAAGAAGTTGAGATACAATATAACAATACAAATTGAAAATGAAGTAAATAATCATTGAATTTTTTTTATTTTAAAAAACTATACAAATTTATTGTTATCAGGAATACAACTCTGTTGAAAAAAATAGATGAATTTATTCATTAATTTCTATTTCGTCCCCTTCAAAGTGCTTATGATGCACTGTTTGGAACCTTTGGTGTAGTAATGAATATTACTGGAGTTTTTTCCCAACACCAAATCGTTATTTTTAACACTCGACACATGTTTCGATCACCAAGTGATCATCTTCAAAGAGGAAGATTAAAACTAGAAACTAACGCGAAGCTAACCCTAGTTATGATATATAGTATAGATATCCCATACAGGTAAACCATCCAGTTGTACCACCCATACAGGTATACCAACCTAAATTAATTTTACAATTTTTCCTTATATATTATTTTACAATATATGTTTAACTGTTATAGCTGTATATAAAACAATTTTCAGCTATATAAAAATTAATTTCACAATATTGCCTATCTAAATTTATTTTTGCAATGTGTCCTTATGTAGGTAGTAATCAGTAAACCCAACAATATTATTTTAACAAGTATGCTCTTTAGTATAGGTCCGTCATCGTTATTCATAATATTATTGTGTTTACTTATTTTTACACTCTCATAGGCATCTAGTTGCCTGTTGTTGTTAACTTGTCTAACTAATCTTAATGAACTGAAGTCTATGGAATGGTTTTGTTGCAAAATATGATGGGCGACTGCTGATTTTTCAGGTCTTCCATATTTTAAGTGTCTGTCCATAATATTTTGCATCTTGCATCGCAGTCCTTACATTCAATTTCGTAAATTCCAGAATTTTCCGAATTCTCGACTTTGTCTTTTGGACTTCCCGAAAGGCTCTGTAGTGTATGAAGGTGGTTTTTAAAACAAGTCATACACTACAGAGCCTTTTGGGAAGTCCAAAAGACAAAGTCGAAAATTCGGAAAAGTCTGGAATTTACTAAATTGAATGTAAGGAATGCGATGCAAAATATTATGGACAGACAAAAAAATCTATTAAAGTAAGATATAAGAAACACATAGCACACTTAAAATATGGAAGACCTGAAAAATCAGCAGTCGCCCATCATATTTTGCAACAAAACCATTCCATAGACTTCAGTTCATTAAGATTAGTTAGACAAGTTAACAACAACAGGCAACTAGATGCCTATGAGAGTGTAAAAATAAGTAAACACAATAATATTATGAATAACGATGACGGACCTATACCAAAGAGCATACTATATAACTTGTTAAAATAATATTGTTGGGTTTACTGATTACTACATAAGGACACATTGCAAAAATAAATTGTAAAATTAATTTAGGTTGGTATGCTTGTATGGGTGGTACACCTGGATGATTTACCTGTATGGGATATCTATACTATATAGCATAAATAGGGTTAGCTTCGCGTTAGTTTCTAGTTTTAATCTTCCTCTTTGAAGATGATCACTTGGACATCGAAACACGTGTTGAGGTGTTAAAAATAACGATTTGGTGTTGGGAAAAAACTCCAGTAATATCCCTTCAAAGTAGTCCCCCTCAGATATAATACATTTGTGCCAGCTTTTTTTACAATCCTCGAAGTAGCTCTGATATGCAGTTTTAGGTATGTCCTCAATCGTCTCAAAATGCCGCCTTTTCATAAATATTTCGATCTTGGGAACAGGAAAAAGTCGCAGGGTGGCAAATCTGGTAAATACGGTGACTGAGGAATGATTGCTTTGTTGTTTTGGGCCAAAAAGCATTATCGTGAGGCAAAAACCACGAATTGTTTTTCCACAATACCGGATGTTTTCGTCGTATTGCTTCTCGCAAACGTCGTATAACTTCAAGTTAATACTCCTTGACCGTACGACCATGTGGCAAGAACTCCTGAAGCATCACGCAATCGAAGAAACAGTGAGCAAAATTTTGATTTGATCGAACTTGGCGTACTTTTTTTGGTCTTGGCTCTCCTGGGCTCTTCCATTGGGACTTTGGTTTCGATATCATAACGAAACACCCATGATTCGTTACCTGTTATAGCCGTTTCAAGCAAATCTGGATCGCCGTAGGCGCCATTCAACAATTTCAGAACTAACTTCGCTGCCACATACTTCATGTCCAGAATATCCGAAAAAATTGCATGGCATATGAGTTAAGCGAAATGCCGACATCCTCAGCCACTTCTCCGATAATGATTATATGATTCTACATAAAAATTTTCTTCCCTTTCTCAACACTTTCATCGGTTGTTGATGTCCAGGGCGAGCGTCGTCTTTGTACTAATATAATTATAAACAGTCTTATGAATTGGTTTATTGAATGTAATCCACTCTTTTTTGAATTAAATGAGATTTATTAAATTTTTTCATCGTTTATTATTTGAACTCGGATATTTCAACACGCTTTTTACAAAAAACAGTACAAAAAATATGGCTGATGTTGACGCATGCGTACAGGAAAAATTATGTTAAAAAAAGGCTTATTCTTACTTGATGAGACCTCGTTTGATATTTTCGGATTTTAGTTCAATTTATTTTTCATACTGCCAATCATACACCTCATGGTAACATAAACTGAATGATCAGTAAGAATATTATTGCTTTTCAGACTCCTACAACCAATTTTCATTGGACTCTTCATAAGATACTTCAATGCAGAGAACAGAAACAACACTGAACCGTGAGAACTAACGATTTTGATTTCTATAAAATTTATTGGTGTTTCTTTCCAGATATCGCTCTCCAATGTATTTTGTTAGAGTGTTCAAATTCTTCTCGCCAAACCAGGGCCCAATACAAAAAAGCGAAGCTTATTTTTTTGCGACGGGGATAATGCTTTGTAGTTGCATAGTTGTCATGGTTATGCATCCATATTTGTTGGCGGTTCAACATGTCGGAATGAAAATCAGAGTGGCTTGTTGCTCTCTTATATATAGAAAGGTACATTTTCTACTAGCTTTTATTCAACTTGTGAAGTTTGTAACTGGATTTTGAAATTATTGAGCTGAAACTTTACATACATGTTTAGTTCGGATGCATGATTAGCTAAGTAACGCTATTCTACATCCAACATGGTGGACCCTCTAAGATGGCGGAGTATGTTTTTCTTTACCTTCATCACATGAGTATCAGGTGAAAATATTTGCTAAAAAGGATACATGAAATAACAAGACATTACTCTGAATCAATTACAACCGATCGCCAAGGATAGCAGACTAGTTTTCATGCACCCATATGATATGGGTATCAGCTGAAACGTTTTGCTAAATCTGATATGCCCACTACTTAAAATGACGGACCAATTTATGAAAGAAAAGAATACGAAAAATGGCTTGACCTCACTTTGAATTCAATACTTTGGATCGTACAAGATGGCGGACAATTTTTTATGCAACTGCATTATATGATAATAATAATCGGCGAGCGGCCGACGAACGTGATTCAGCTTTCGACACTGAACCAGGTGATCATTACTCTGTCACCAAGTTGGAACACATTCACGAAAGGCCCACATAAAAGCCTCGGAGATCACTTCTTCGACTACCTAAGGATAAGCTGATGCATGGGGAATTCTTGAACAACATTGAAGACCTCGGCTTATCAAAAAAACTGGCCTTTGCTTTCCTTAGGTCGAAGGGGCTAAACTGAAACTGAGGGGTTCATCATGGCCTGCCAGGATGGTATCCTCAACACCTCATTCTACCGTAGTCCCGTGACTCCAAGTTCAGGGCCTGTCATGAGGTGCCTGAGACCCTTACACACTTGCTGTCCAGTATTTTTGGTCTCAGCCTATATGCATCGACATAACGCGGCACTCCGAGTGGTATATTACTATCTTCGGCACTGGCACTGAATAAGTTGTGGAACATGATAAGTGCCGACCTTATTGAAACCACTTATTCCCCACCCTTAGGCTGATACAAACGAACGAGATGTTAGGAATCACACGTTAAAAGGTAAGACCTCGTTAGTCTTTAGCTCGCACACGTTTCTTAACTTCTGAGAGTTGTCGCTCGTATGGGGGCGACAGCTGATTAACGGAAAAACAGATTTTATACAGATTTTTTTTAAACAGTTCTCATCTACCATCAAAGTGAGGTGATATTCTTCGTGGACCTTTGAGCTTCAACAACAACAATTTTCACTATTCATTTAGCTCAATTTTTTTGCCATTACTTTTGTATAAACTGATACTACCAAATATTTCGGTCCGATTTTTTTTAGTATTTTCAATAACTTTAACCGTTTAATCAAATGTTCAAATGTTCTTCCATAGATTTCAAATCTGTTAACATAATTTCAGTCAGATGGAAGTCCGAACTTGTAACATTCACCAAGAAACATTGTCATCCACTTTCAAACTTTCTTTTAGAACGTCTTATTTTTTTATTAGCATTGTATCACAAGTAGGGTACAGCAAGCGCCAAACGTGCGGAGAGACCGCACAAATTCATTTTCAATGTAACCCCCCTTGCAAGATATACAAATGCTCTCTACAGAGACTTATCATTACTTGTCCTCCAATGCTGTTGGCGTTTGGCATTGTCTGATTAATTTGTGTTGTTTTTGAAAAAATGTCGTCGCCTAACAAAAAACCAGTCATAAAGAGTATATCATTAATCTTTGTACATCACTTTAATGAACTGTAGGACTTCTATAATACTAAATGAAATATGAAAAGAAATTACAAAGAAGTCATGTTGCATTTGCTACCCTAATCAAAACTAATAATAGGTGCGACACTGGCCGGCAAGGGGCTTGTCGTAATACAATAGTAATTCAGTTGGGAGAGTCTATACCTGCGCGATCGCTCGCCATCACGTTTGGCGCTTGCTATATGTTTTTTTTTTTAAATCCTTGAATAATAATTGAGTATTTTTTGGTACACCTTCCTATTCCAAAAACGATTTTAGTCATTTTTTGGTATAACTCTTTGTTTGCAATATGTAGCTGTAAGTTTTTATATTAACACCCAGTATTATATTATTGTTACTGAACAGCATATTCAAGAAACAATTCACCAAACAGTTTTACAAAAAGGTAACACGTATTTCGCTATACACTAGCTATATTAACACGCCTGAAAAAGATGTTATATATCGAAACACGTGTTGCGTTTTGTAACAGTTTAGTGAAAATCTCAGAATAAAGTGTTTCTTGAATACGTAATGGATTTTCATCAAGTACCGGCCGTTTTCATCACATAATGTGAATAATGTGTTTTTTTCAAGGCTTTAAGAATTCAACTGACGGCTTTGGGAGGTCGGACTGTTGGAAACGCTGTGAATTTGATGTCGAATGATGTTGTTAGATTTGATATGGCACCCATGTTCGTTCACTACCTCTGGATTGCACCACTGCAGCTTTTTGTTATACTTTACTTTATGTATAAGATAGTCGATATATCGTCAGTGATCGGACTTCTAGCAATTTTTGTGTTCATACCACTACAAGGTATAGCATTTTGCATTTAAAATATAAAGAAGTATGTAAATAACATTATTATTTCCAGTGGTCCTGGGCATAAGAACATCCGTTTTGAGAAAGCATGCTGGTGCTAGGACTGACGAAAGAGTAAGACAGATGAACGAAATCATAAAATCTATGCAAGTGATAAAGATGTACGCTTGGGAAAACGCTTTTGCCAAACTGATAGCGAATTTGAGGAAGTAAAAGAGTATAATTTTTCAAGAAACCGCAAAATTACTACCTTCATATATTTTCAGGAGTGAACTGAGTGTACTTACTCACACTTCCTTCATCAGAGGCACGATTATGTCATTCATAATGTTTACCACGAGATTGGGGATTTTTTTAACTGTTATGTCATATGTACTCAATGGAAGCCAAATAACAGCTGAGAAAGTATTTGTCATAACCTCATACTATCAGGTTTTAAGGCAAACCATGACTGTCTATTTTCCACAAGGTATCGCCACGGTGAGATATAATGATACGTTACATATTGTCAATAATAATCTGATATATTCACTAATTTCCTTTCCCGCACAAAAAAATTGAGTTTCATGCTCTCACGCTGTCTAAGGTTTTCTCTGACGATAAGATCATGATCTATAAAACTAATTGCCATTACGAGTAATCTTAGTATTCTGTGCCTCAAATATCGTAATAGTTCATTGATTAGTTAACACTTTTGGTCTGCTCCTGCTGCCGAAACAATGCCATTTCTATTGGTAGAAGCGACGGGCTCGACAGAAGACTCTAATCCCGAATATCAAGGATAAATCTAGGATTCCCGAAGCGGTCCGTTGCAAAGCCAATAATCTACCGTTGAAGGAGATTCGTCCTCTCTTTCCCTGCAAGCATACTCGAATATACTCGTGACCCAACACCAGGCAGCGCTGTTTCGACCCACAAAGTCGTATCCGTGGTGTTAGGCTGAACTGCTGAAACGTCCTAGTAAAAACTTGCCTTCTACGAAGATGTCAACGAAATCGATAGAAGTCACAATCCCCGAATATCAAGGATAAAACACATCTCAAGAAGCAGCCGCCAAACTAGATTCGTCTGGTCTTTCACTGAAAGGCAACTCGATGAACTTGTGATCCAACACCGGCCAGCGCTGTTTCGACAAGTCAAGTTCACCTGGGAAGCCTCGTTATATCCTTGATATTCGGAGTTTGAGTCTTCTATCGATTCCATAGATGGCGTCGTTGTAGGAGACGTTGTTTTCGTCGTTACTTGCTTGCAGGCTCTTTAGGACAGTTAGTGGTTCAGCCTTGAACCGCTGATAAGACCTAGGCGGCTTGGAACAGCGCTGTTTGACGTTGGGTCACAAGTTCATTAAGATTCTATTGGCTTCTATCCAATCCAACTAGGATTTCAAAAAGAACTTCAAATAGTGTCTCATAGAGTCTGGAATACCAAGAATAACACAATATAACCATTTTTATGATAGTAGACCCCGGCTGTTAAAGCCTATGTTCTCAAATCATCATATCTGATTCCCGTCGATCGTAAATTTCGGAATGGACTAAACAATCTACCGGAGGGACTCTTGAGACGATAAGAGATTTCGACTTCAGCGAACATTGAAGAATTTATAAGCAGAATATTGTTAGGTTTTTCCCCGTGGGTTTACCAATAATTGACTACACTGTATAGTGATCAAACTTAACTTTATTTCACTATCAATTAAACAAAACACCTTAACTAACTAGAACTTCAACTATTATTCGAATGTCTATCGCCTTATTAGATCGCACTGCACCGCACTGTCCGCGAAACTTGACTGTCCCGATAGACGAATAATTCGCATTTATATTGGCAATCGAAGGGGGTAGAAAGTTCACCGGAATTTCATGGAAACCGGTGGCGCCACAATGGAAATGGCCGCGGTGGTAGTGCGCCCGACTCACGATCGGAAGGCCGTGGGTTCGATTTCCGCCTCGATCAGATATTTTTCTCGAGAGAGTTTATCTGGTTGAAGCTGGGATGATTCTGCAACATAGTTAGAAATTACACGTTAAAAGGTAAGACCTCGTTAGTCCTTATCTCGTACAATTTTCTCAACTTCTGAGAGTTGTCGTTCGTATGGGACGACAGCTGATTAACGGAAAAACATATTTTAAACAGCCATGGCCTTCAAACCCAGAAAATGGTGACACGGACCCTATAGTTGTTAGAGAGCGAAATAAGTAGAAATAGTGAACAACGGTTTGCTATGGCGTACTGCTACATTAATGACTCAGCAACGTACTTTTAACCTACACAACGGATCAAAACAGTGATGTCCGATATTGGATTGCCTTTTTTACATAAAATCTGCAAAGGGATAGAAAGTGACTTCCTATTCGGCAATCAATGTCGAACTTTTCAATACAACTTATGTCATAAGTATGGATTTATAAAAATCTCTGTATGTTTTATCTTTCATCAGGGGTTCTTTTTTTAAAAAAAGGTGGGCCGAATAAATTTTTCATATTTTTCAAGGTGGCAGAGTCACTGGTGTCCATACGCCGCATTCAGAAATTTATGCTCACCGAAGAAACATCTATCGGAGATCCAACTCCTCTAGATCCTCTATGGCAGAACAAACCAAAAAAAGTGGGATTGAGACGTACTTCTTCGAACACAGAAGTAAATCTACCATTCATAGAACTTTCACACGGAATGGCTAAATACGGTGAAGATGTGTGTTTGGAGGATATCAACTTGGAGGCTTGGCCAGGTAAGTTAACGGCTGTGGTCGGACCTGTAGGTGCTGGAAAATCTTGCCTCCTAAACCTGATAACTGGAGAACTGCCGCTGTTCAGTGGAAGACTCCGTACGAACGGGATTATATCTTACGCATCTCAAGAACCATGGCTATTCGCAGGTGAGTTACCATTTAGTCAGATTTAATGCCTTCAGATACGTTTTCGTTGTCAGCAATTTCAGTGTTTGAAGTTCGGGTTGAGCCGCGTGTGAAATTTTATGTTTGAAAATGAAGCCATTTTTAGGAACTAGAAGATAAAGTATAAGTATACTGAGGTCTAAATCTGCCCACTTTTCAGGATCACTTTATGAACTTGTTGCCGGGGCAGAACGGTAGAGGGAGCGAGAGTGGGGTGGGTAGGGTAACGGGGTTGTGGCTTGGAGCAGGGTGGCGTGAATTGTTGGGAAACGTGGAAGACATTTGTTAAAAAATAAACCAAGAAAATAAAAATAATAACGTACTCGTGTTAAATTTTTTTGTGAAACTTTCACTAAACATTTAACAAACGTTTTTCACTATACAACAAAAGTTTGGATGCGCCTTGCATTTCCGTATTGTATATAGCTATACAAACATCAAAACAACTGAAACAAAAACATATTCAATGTCAACACATAATCCGTTTATTTCGTTCCGAAGGTTCCGTGAGACAGAACATCCTTTTCGGCAGGGAATTCGAACTGCTCCGCTACAGGGATGTGATCAAAGCTTG
The DNA here is from genome assembly GCF_025532065.1 of Leptinotarsa decemlineata. Lineage (NCBI taxonomy): Eukaryota > Metazoa > Arthropoda > Insecta > Coleoptera > Chrysomelidae > Leptinotarsa > Leptinotarsa decemlineata. The sequence continues at coordinate 9,208,918 of NW_027412537.1, read as the reverse complement.
TGCTCTGACTAGAGATTTCTCCTTGTTTCCTTTCGGTGATAGAACAATAGTTGGCGAAAGAGGCATATCACTCAGTGGCGGACAAAGAGCAAGGATCAACTTGGCCCGATGCGTTTACAAAAGAGCGGATATATATCTTCTGGATGATCCTCTGTCGGCGGTGGATATAAATGTTGGTCAACAACTTTTCGAAGGATGTATCAAAAAGTGAGAAACTTCATTATAATAGTGACAGAAATCAAATTCATGAAAACTGTATCGAGGAGAGATACGTACCAAAAAATATATATTTCGAAATGAAATTTCGTCGGAATGTTGGGAGGGATGAATGTTTCGAAATATGTATTTTCTTGTAGTTATACTATGAATTTTATTCAAGACGCGTTTCATAAATCGATAAAATAATAAGAAGGCGAACGATATTATTTATTTGTGAGATGTTAAAAGAATCCACTTGTTTAGTTTTTGAATATCCGTATAAAACCAGCTGAGAGACATATATATATATATATATATATATATATATATATATATATATATATATATATATATATGACATCTCCATAACCACAAGTGATGGAATACGTCTGAGGATTGCCAATTTTTTGCAACTGTACATAACAAATAATAGTGAATCTATAACAGATCATTGAGGTACACCTGAGACAATTTGTGATCTGTTATCAAATAATAATTTGTGGGCGGCACCCACTCAAAATATTCCTTATCCTTATCCTTAAAGCTATGAAGGAAAAGTGTGTTTGAGAAGAAATACTACTTCACTTCTTCAACTTCAGGTATCTAGAAGACAAAATTGTTATTCTGATCACCCACCAGCTTCAATATCTCAAGAGAGCTGACCGTATCATCATACTTAGTGACGGAATGATTCACGGCCAAGGAACATACAAAGAATTGTTGGGCACCTCGGATTTCAGCGATTTGCTCAGAGAAGCTTCAACTGCCATGCCAACAGAGGAAAAAGAAGTCGAGAAAGTACTGAGGGCCATATCTATAACGAGCACCGCTTTCAATAGCATGATCGATATCGAAGGCAGAAAGGTAAGCAATTACTATGAGGTGAGATTATTTTGTCCGCAGGGGCAAATACATAATTATATAGCTCCTAGTTGTAACTTAGCATTCAATGGATTGATGATGTGTATGTGAATGTTTCAAGTAGCTCACAGGCCCTGCACCTTGTGTCAGAAACCACTATACCCATCACGCGACTGCGGTAGACTGTAAAAGATACCAATCCTTCAGTCCATTCCGAGTCCATTTCACTACCCCAAATGAGTTGAGTATTAGGATTGGAGCGGCAAGCATATTCGTACCAGCAACTTTCCTCTTCCCCGACAGTTTTGATGACCAGATCTGTCGGAGTTTGTACTGATACTTGCCGCGGAGAAAGTTCTTCACTACTGTTACCTCTTATAAGTGGTGTTGTTTCACCCTGAGGTGAGTATACGTCATTCAGATGGTTCATGATTCTTCAATCTACCAGCTGCTGTATTTCCTCTCCATAATTTCCGCAACGCCTTCTTTTGAGATGGACTGTTGCACACTTGTCTATCCCGAATTTCATGGCAATAGTGAGATGCAGAAAAGAAGGAGACTGAGGGAATCGCCCTGAAATACACCTCTTCTAAAAGTGATCCACACTCTTTAGACTCTAGCCTAATCACATGCAATGATAAAGCGAGTCTGCCAGAGTGGTATCAGTTGTTCAAGAAGTCTGACTATTTTCCAGATACTACAACATCTGAGCAAATGTTAGGTGTGATCTTGGATCGAATGCCTTGCTGTAATCGATCCAGGCCATAGTTAGGTTACGCTTATACTGCATCGAGTCCTGCGTAAGAAATCTATCATGGAGCAGATTCTCTTTGCATCCAGTAACGCCTGTCTTCGAATCTTTTTACTCGAATATCCGTTCCAATACTCGGTCTACGGCGGTCAGTATTCATTTGTATAAGATGCTCGTAAACAACTTATAACACAAATTAAAGCGCATGTTTTCCGCCTGTACTTTTTAAAAATCGACAAATATCCTTTTTCGGGGATAAGAACGGTCCGCCCAAACCAGTTCGGGATCAGCTGCCCTCCGTCCAGTCATGAACTGAAAACTCTGGTCAGATGGCGGTGGGTGCTTGATAGTTTTTTCCACCAATAAGTGGAGCAGCAAAGTTCTTGAATCCCAAAAGGGCTTTTCGAACGTCATCCGGAGTTATCGGGTCGTACAGTTCATTGAGCTCAGGCTGTCGAAGCATTCTACTAGAAGCTTCGGGATGCACTACAGCTGGAGTGTTTGAGTTGAGTGGCTGTACGTGTTCATAAATGTTCTTCCAGAAGGATTCAACCTGATCAGTGGTCAGCAGTGCTGTTTGGTGGTCAGCAGTACGCCTTGCCGCCCAGCGTACGTGAAAGACCTGTTGGCTGCTCTGTAATCCAATATTGGATACGAGACGCGTGTTGTTTCACCAATTTGATCTTAGCCTCCATTTTTTGTACTCGCCCTTCAATCTTCCGAATTGTTAGGTCGGAATTCCGTTCCTCAGATCCGGAAAGCGACTGAACGGCTGTGTACACAGTGGTGTTAATTTGCCAGTCTCTTCTGTAAGAACATCACGAACTTCCGCTTAACTTGGTGGAGAGCCCTGCAGGTTCTGATTGCCTCCACTGGCGGCATGATGCGAGTTTCCTCTCGTAGCAACGCATGAGGCTATCTCTTAGCTCATGCGTTCATTCAAAGCGTCCAGTGGTATTGCGTACTTTGTCATATGATGACAAATCCTCGTTATAGGCCTCACCACCTTGCCTTTGACCATCAGTTCGAGAGATTCGGTTGTGGATGACCTCTTCCTCGATTATTTAGAACCATGTATGGGTATATCTAGTGGTTCGTCCAATAGACCCACCGCTGACGTTGGAGGGGGAGACGAGTTTTCACAGCCGGGTGCGCCTGGGCTGATGGTCTGGTTTTGCACCATTTGCAGTAGCACAACTCACCAAAGGCCTAAGATATTGGATGGTCATCCCTGCTTATATTGTATATTATAATTGTTTTCATTACTATTCACCAAAATGTTTTTTTTTCCAGAAAACTCCTTTCATAATCCCAGAAATGAGGACGGTAGGTTCGGTGGACTTCCTGAATTACAAGGAATATTTCAGAGCTGGAGCCAACTGTTGCGGTATCTTCATAATGATTTTTCTTTTTCTTTTTGCACAACTCTTAGCCAGTGGCGGCGACTATTTTTTGTCACGATGGTAAGTTATACTATTCATTTTTGAATATGTTTTAACTATAGGTATGAACTTCATAACTTATTCAAATATGAGAATATTTTGCCTTTTTTTCTAATCTCCTACTAGATAGAAAGAAGAGTCTGGTAATTCTATGTAAATATTCAATTTCCGTAAAAGGAGTGAAAAACTAAATGACGTTTCACTTGAGAACGATTGATATTAATTAAAGTTTAACTTACAATAAATACCAGATAATCAATTGTACTAGAATTTATATTTGCATACTATTTTCAAAATACATAAACAAAAGTAGTAGAGTACCTATAGTAGAGTGAACTATATACCAAAAATCCAATCAGATTCTTTTTACACAAACAATATAACTTCAAAACTATGAAAAAAATTCGAAGCTGAACTCAAGTAAAGAAAGATCAAACATGAAGTAGAATACACCCAAAGGAACTTACATTTGAACAACAAAATTTCTTTACTATATGTTCGTGAACTATATAAAAATAATCATCTCTACATCTGTAGTAGTCGAACAAAAAAAATCAAACAAAAAAGTCAACAAGTGCCCTAAAACTTCTATTTAATCTACAGACTTTTAAGGAGGAAACTTACACCATAGAACTGACACTGACACTACATACTGCTACATAAAAAGTAATTTTCAGGGTTGACTTAGAGGAGCTCCGATTCCATTTTGGCAGTGCATCATCATCGGGATTTTTTGACTCTCTCTCGAGGAAATACTGCATTCATATCTACACAGCATTCATAGTCTGCACCATCATCGTAGCCTTAACAAGATCTTTGGTATTCTTCAGTATTTGCATGAGATCTTCCATGAGGTACGTTCCATGTGTTGTTTTCTTCGATATTTTACTGAACAATCGGAAAAAAATAAGAGAATGTTGAATGATCAGAAAACAAAATATTTCCCATATGGCTCGGAATATCCTTATACATGAAATGGAGGATCGTTATACCGTGCGGACGTAAAAAGTGTCCCACTCTTCTTAACCTTTGAACATGACGAGTTAAAAGTCGACAAAGATCACGTAAAAAGTGTTAAGAACATGAGTACATTTATCTTATCTTATGTTTGTTATGTAACGGTGCTGCCACCTAGTATCATTAGTTAAGTATTCATTCTGTGTATTATATTATGTGACTATATAATATTGGTATAAGATTGTTCTTTGGTCTTATGATATTGTCAGAGACACTGGTATAATGTTCGCTAGTCACTATTGTCGGAACCTTGATGTTTGTCTCACAGATTTATTTTTTTGGGACTACTGCGTGTCCATAATTTCCCGTCCCGAGTGGATTTGTCAGCGTTTGACATTTCATACACTGCTCAACAAGTGAATAAAAGATATAAACTGCTCGACAGTAAAACGAATATTATGAAACGCTTTGAATTTTTTATTCAAATTTTGCAATCGATTTGAAAATAAGTTATCGAGGAGCTAAAGGGACTTGCAACTTCAAATATAGCTCAGAACTGGATAAAATGTAATATTTTTGCATACTGTATAATAATATAAAACGTATAAAATCGAACAAAGTTCGGAAAGCGTGTCGGAGAGTTTCTAACGAAGGGAAATAATTGATTTGCTAGTCGAACCCAGACGGTCCTCTTCAGATAGGTTAGGTTAGGTTAGGTCCAAAGTGAGTGGGTCTATTCGACCTTCCACCACAACCCGCAAGGGTTTATTGTGGCAAACACCTATTCACACTCGACCAAATAAACACAGCTTCTCAACGAAGCCGATTAGTTTGTATGGCGAGTGGTCTAAAAACCTGATTCGGTCCCCAGCGAGGCAGGCAAAAAGTATATGCTCTGCTGTTTCATCGCTAATGAGGTTGTCGGATAGTCAAGGTGCAAGATTCCCACCTTGATACCCCCGTCAACCTTCCCATATTAGGGTTTTTGCACGTCAGCTACATCTGACGATGCCTTAGATACAACCGTGCAGGGCTTTTTCGCCTCTGGTTTTGGTGAATCATCACTTGACTGCAAACGTTTGCTAACCTGCTCATTGGGGGTTTGTTCCTCCACCTGATACAGATTCTGCGTACGCCGCTCAAGAATTTGGTGCAAGGTGGTTTTATAAGATACCCCGCTCTTGAGAAGACGACTCAGTCGTTTCCTGGCTGCACCACCAAACCTTTTTTTAGGTTCAGTTATTGGATCAGGAGTTGGAGAGTTGAGAAGCTCTCGCTCTTGATCTAAATTCACAGGGAGGTCAGTTGGAGTCGTAAGCTCGACATCCATCTCCTCTGTAGACTCAGCCTCAAAAGATTTTTTAAGTTTACTCTTTTCATAAAAGTCCCACGAGTAGCTAGGGAAAGACGGTCAATCACGGCAGAGCCCCGCATTTTCGTGACAAGGCGATACTACGACGAGAGGACGCCCTTTATCTCAAAGGTTCCGTAGAGACAGATGATAGGCTCAGTGTCATTCATCCTCTCGGCACGGATACACACACCTTAGGATTAAGCCATCGTTGGAATGCCTTTCAGTTAGGGAATAACAAAACCACAAGTGATTCTGTCATTCCCGTATTTAGCGGGGCTACGTGGAAGCAGGCATCCGATGGCCGGTTTGCTCAACCCCCACATCCCAAGCCAATGCACTCGCCAAAAACAGCGTGCACAGTGGTTCAGGCAGTGAAAGATGAACAAGGACACCCAACCCGCCGTCCTCTTGAAATGCATCAACATTGAAACAACCATGTACGCAGGTGGTTATTCTCAACTAAACGAAGAATAATACTAATTGCTTTTCTACGAGTATTACTGCAGAAGTGTTTTCCTTGAAGAACATTGCACAATAGATGCCAGATTTACCTGCAGGTAGTCACCATGCCCGTATCTAAACAAAATTCTGCAAGAGACAGATTAAGGCAAAAACGTCAGTTATTTCTGAGAAATTAGTGCCTAATATTTTGGAATTATAGTACATGTTCCTCCTCAAGGATAAGCATGAATAAGTAAAGACCCCAAATACGCCATCTATGGATTCACATTTGGAACACTTGTTTATTTCTGTTATTAACGGATCGAGTCTTCTGTCGATCCCAAAAATGGCGTTTTCAAACGGAGAGATCGTCTTTCCCTACTCCGACTTGTTTTTTAGGACACTTGTGTGTCCTAAAAAACCACTGGCGAGACCTTTGGCGGGTCGATACAGCATTCTCTGGTGTTGAATCGCAAATGCTTAGTTTTTGGTCTCTATTTTCAATTGGACGTGCATTTTGGTATGAACTCTCAACCAGGGCCGGATTTGAAAGTATGTAGGTCCTGGGACAACGAAGTAGTGGAGGACTCTAATTTTTTTGCTTTCTGTTTCATGTTTGTTTAATAAACGTACTTTCACAAAATTGCTGGGAAGTAGAGTTCCTAGAAGACGGAAGGGGCTTTCAATGAAATTTAATTTTCAGATTGCATAACAGAATGTTTATCAGTATTATACACGCATCTATGAGATTTTTCAACGTTAATTCTTCTGGAAGAATACTAAACCGATTCTCCAAAGATTTGGGAGCTGTGGACGAGCTTTTGCCAAATGCTTTCATCGATACAGTACAAGTGAGTTTCACCTTCTATTCTAGGTTGTTACAAAAGTTAGTCCGTATTTATTACTCTACTGTAAACTGTAATACCCCAGTGAATACTAATTCAATTTAATCGAAATAAGCGCCATTTGAATCAGGGCACTTTTGCAAACGTAACACGAGTCGATTAATTCCGTCAGCATGAAAATTGTGTGCTCGGGATTCGATAAAGTAGACGAAAGCCATTATTTGCCTGGTCCTGGTTGGCGAAAGTTTTACCGGTGAGAAAGTTATCGAAGTTCTTAAAAGATGGTAGTCGGTTGGTGAAAGGTCTGGGGAGTATGGTGGATGGAACGTGTGGACGATTGTTGTTGTGGAGCAGGATTGGACCTCTTCTGTTGACCAGTGCCGGCTGCTGCTGACGCAATTTTCGGTACATGGTTTGGCCCGGTTGTAGAAAGTTATGGTGAATGACACCAGCCGTTGACCACCATGCAGTAGCCATGGTCTTTTTTTGATGGCTCATGGGTGTCCAACCATTGTCCTGAAAGTCTCCTACTGTAGAGGATAAACTTTTCATCACACGTGAAGATCCGATCCAAAAAAGGATCGTTTTGGTTGCGCAAAAGCAAAGAAGAACAGACTTCGAAACGTAGCAATTTTTGTCAATCGTTCAAATCGTGGGACACCCAATTTTGGAACTTTTCGACCTTTCAAATACGTTTTGAACCATCAAAAACCGCGTGGGAGTTGACGCACAGTTCTTCCGCCACTCCAAGCAACTTTTATTATGGGTCAGTCTCCACCAGGGTCCTCAAATCCTTGTCCTGGAGGTCGACCACTTCGTGGCTTATCTTCGAGGGTGAAATCTCCAAAACCATATTTCGCAAACCAGCGTTAAACAGTGCATTCATTAACACCATCATTGCCAAATGTCTGGTTAATTTTTCGGGCTATTTTGGCAGCACTGGTTGAATTCGTAGAGAAAAATTGGCCGAAAATCGACGACATTATATAGTAATAAGCTAAAAACAGCAAAAAAATGAAATTTGAAAAAAAAAAATAGCATCAATGTACAAAATTCACATTAAAACGGACAAAACTTTTGAAACAACATTATATAATTAGCATTATCAAATACGTAAACAATCAGCTTCAGAATTTCATAAAATATGGAATGAATATAATATTTTTTACTCTCCCTACAGGGTTTTCACATTTTCACCGAACGAATTTTCGTTGGAGAGATCAAACTTTGAGATCAAGTGAAAATCATTTCATTTTCAGCTTATGTTGAACTTAGTGGGAGCGATAATTGTTGTTTCCTTCGTAGAACCTTACCTACTCGTACCAACCTGTGGAATGGTTCTTATTTTCTACCTTTTGCGAAGGCTTTACCTCAGTACCAGTCGAAATGTTAAACGTTTGGAAGGAATCAGTAAGTAGAATAAAATATAGAATATGGACAACAATAAATCTTTTAATTTTAAGCAAGAAGTCCGGTTTTTGCTCACCTAAATGCGACTCTCCAAGGTATAACCACAATCCGTACCAATGGTGCCGAAAAAGTATTGGTAGACGAATTTGATAAGCTGCAGGACATCCATAGTAGCGCTTGGTTCATGTTCTTGTATACATCCAGAGCTTTCGGTCTTTGGTTGGATCTGGTGTGTACTCTGTTTATTGGAATTGTTACGTTCAGCTTCGTCATCTTAGCGGATGGTTAGTATAAAAGTATTTCAAATAGATTACACTAAAAAAATATGACCTAAAGTGAATCGTCAACAATTTACAGATTATCGAGATTGTTTTTCAGGGTGTTCATCGTTGAGTTTTCTTCGAAGGTCGACTTTTCGCCATCATCTCATATAGCTTGTTTGAAAAGTGGTTGACAATATTTCTTGGTGAATCTTTCGAATCCGGACTTCCATTGTCCATACATGGTGTTAATAGGTCCAAATTTTGTGGAAGAATAAATGAAATGTTTAAACTGTTGCAAGATAAACTACCTACTCGTAATACTTAGTTTTGACAACGCTATGTTCTAGACATATATTAGGTACATTTAAACTAGTACTAAATAGAGTGTCAAGTTAAAATTTAAGGATAATGCTTTGAATTTCATTAGTTCGGACTACCATTGTCTAATAATTTGAACTCCCTGGAAAAACAAATAAAATAGAAAATAAAATGAAATGATGAATAGCTGAAAATAACATCAAAATGTAAAATTGAACAATTAAAACTGAAATCATTTTATGTCATAATAGACAATGTAAGTCCGAACTAATGAAATTCACCATGAAACATTGTCAACCACCTTCAAACAAACGATAATAACTCACAATCTCACAAATTCAGAGATTGAATTAAAATACTTCCAACTCGAAATTTTACTAAATTTTGATTTTGAACTCGGAAATTAGTGTTTTTTTTTTCAAAAGCATCCATGTCTCTTCTACGCTTTAGCAGCTATATGAACCCTTTTCGCAGCTATAAGAACCACTTTCGCATCTATATGAACCCTTTTCGCGGCTATATGAACCCCTTTTTCGCAGCTATATGAACCCTTTTTGCATCTATATGAATCCTTTTCACAGCTATATGAACCCCTTTTAGCAGCTATATGAACCTTTTTCGCAGCTATATGAACCCCTTTTCCGCAGCTATTTGAACCCTTTTCGCATTGATATGAATCCTTTTCACAGCTATATGAACCCCTTTTAGCAGCTATATGAACCCTTTTCGCATCTATATGAATCCTTTTCGCAGCTATATGAACCGCTTTTAGCAGCTATATAAACCGCTTTTAGCAGCTATATGAACCTTTTTCGCAGCTATATGAACCCCTTTCGCAGCTATATGAACCCTTTTTGCAGCTATATGAACACCTTTTCCGCACCTATTTGAACCCTTTTCGAAGCTATATAAACCCCTTTCGCAGCTATATGAACCCTTTTTGCATCTATATGAATCCTTTTCACAGCTATATGAACATTTTCGCAGCTATATGATCCCCTTTTCCGCAGCTATATGAACCCTTTTTGCATCTGTATGAATCCTTTTCACAGCTATATGAACCCTTTTCGCAGTTATATGAACCCTTTTCGCTGTTATATGAACCCCTTTTTGCAGCTATATGAATCTTTTTCGCAGCTATATGAATCCTTTTCACAGCTATATGAATCCTTCTCACAGCTATATGAACCCTAACGTTTTCTTAGATTATTCTGGTAGCAGCGTAGGTGTGGCAATAACTCAATGCATAGGTCTGAGCGGTCTCGTGCAGTGGGGCATGAGGCAGTCTGCTGAACTCGAAAACCAAATGACCTCAGTTGAAAGAGTATTGGAATTCACGAAAATAGAACACGAATCCGATCTGGAATCAGTAAGAACCAAAAAATATATAATAAACATTCAGTAATGAAATGTATAACTAGCGTAGACCGGCGTATAATAAATCCAAAACTAGCCCCGTTCCCTAACACCAGAACTATAACACTCTTCTGAAATGAGCTACTTCATCTCCTGAAGACGCCAACTTAGTGAAACGCGCGTCGAGAAAAGTGTTGCAGTTCTTATGTTTGGGAACGATGCTGGTTGTGGAATCAGTAATCGTTCACAATTGTTCTAGCGTCCTGACAAGAAACCTCCAATCTCGTGGCCGAAGCAAGGGAAAATCGAATTCATTGATACCACGATGAGGTATGCTCCGTTTGAACCACCAGTTTTGAAACATTTACATTTCGTTATAAATCCCAGAGAAAAAGTGAGTATTATGTTACACTGCACCAGCACTCGTAGTTGTTTTTACAGATTCTATAGAAAAACTAAAATTTACAACAATATGAATTAATTGTATCAAGTTGTAACTTGTTTCTTATAACGGCAAAATAGTATCGGAATTGCAAAGAAGTGTATCATGTTCGTGTCGCTAAAACTCATTATACTATAACAATTTTCAATTGAAGGTGATTCATTAGCAACGTCGCACTTGAAGTGACCAACGGATAGTCTTCTTACTAACTCTGCAGAGGCGTACCAATATAATATTTTCATTCATTTAAACACATAAGGTATTTACAAAAAAATTGTTATAGTAGGTGGCGCTACCTGAAGTCAATGGTGAAACTAATTACACTTTCTTATTATGCCTAATACAGTACTTCAAAAAAACAGAAAAGATTACAAAATAGTTATTATGTTCCTTTTATATAGAAAGAGAACTGCAAAGAGAACAAAGCAAAGAAATAATTACCTATGTTATGCTTATGCTATGTTATGCTTAAGTTTCAGAATCCATTGACTCGTCCGAAGAGGAATCCCCAATCACACTTGAATCCTTTATTATTTGGTCGAAAACAGTGTCTACCATCCCGTCCAATCTCCACATTTTCTTTTCTTCCTTGATCACATGGGCTACAGCATTTGCCCAATCTTCTTTCCGTATCCGTTCCATTGCGAGTTCTAATAAAAGTTGGACATCAGAAATTTTATATGTCACGTTTTCACGAGCTACGTTCAACTCGCAATGGTAAGGAGGAAGTCTCAAAATGGTGATGCCTTCTGCACGATTTATTGTATCCACCACATGCTGGCGATATCTGCCACGATGCTGTTTAATGACATTCATAAGCTCGGCCTTAACCATGATCTCGGAAAATTGAATTCCTTTTTGTCCTAACCAACCCTGCATTTCTGCTTTTCTGGTGGTCATAGTTGGCAGCTGTTCTACTAATCGGCTATGATAAGAAGCGTTATCTATTACTATTACCGAATTTGGCTCGACTCGTGATAGAAGGGATTCAAACCATCCTTCAAAGCGTTCGGTGTCCATGTCTTCATGATAATCCCCCGTTTTTTTGGATAACAATCCAATAACAATCTAAGATCTTGCCAGATCTTAGATACTGTTTGACCAGCATTCACCCACGTTTCGTCCAGATAATAAATCTTTTTGTGAGCAGAACGCATTTCTCTAATAAAGCAAAGATATATCCGTCACCATGAGATTATATATTCTCTTTCTATTAAGACAGATTTACGGGATCGTTTGGCATATATAAATTTTAAATCTTTTTTTATTATTTTCCTTAACTTCTCTTTGCTCATTTTTGGAATGAGATCATTATCCATTACTTTTGTCCTGATGGATTCGAGAGTTGGCGCTTTATTCTCAAAAAAGAAAGAATAAATGGTATACCATAACAAAATTTTTCTGGTACTCGTCCAATTCAATTTTTTTCTACTACGACAATGTACTTTTGGAGCTTGCACAATCCCAGTCACCTTTTTTTCACGTACAATGCGTTCAATTGTCGACAGGGATGTTCCCGTTAAAAATGAACACTGGGCTACACCTTCCACTGTACGGAGTGTATTTTTTAAATTTTCGTACACTCTACAGACAATCTGTTTTTCTTCTAACGACATAAACTTCCGCTTTCTTTGTACACTACTTGGACCTGCTACGGCATCCATCTAAATACTATAAAAATAATAAAATTCAATGATATTATTCAGCTATTTGTCAGTTGTTTACTTACCTCAAAAATTATTTTGAAGTTCTGATTAATTCGGCCGTTACTTGATGAAGGTTCATGGTAATTTCAAAAACTACACCTCAACGATTTGAACTCCACAAACTTTATTTGAAAAATATATCACAACATGTTTCGCAAAGACATTAGCGTTAGTACAAATCACTTGAAAAAGCTAATGTCTTAGCGTTTTTGTAATATATTTTTCAAATAAAGTTTGTGGAGATCAAATCGTTGAGGTGTAGTTTTTGAAAAAATATTTTAAAGTTGATGTATTTTGAAAACCACTTAATTGTGAGATTTTCATTAGAACATATTAACAAATCTGCAACACGTGTTTCGCTGCACAGTAGCTTTTTCAATCGTGTTCACTAACAAACTGAATTCTACAGACATTGTGATTTATATATACTTTTTGAAATATTACTATCTACCTAGAAACTAATAATAATCTAGGAAGTAATTAATGACAGTTATACCTGAGTTTAACGAACATTTATACCTGAGTTTATTGACTAGGTCAACTAATTATCTCACAATAATATGTGAATGTGATGAAAATCTATGATAATGTATTTTGAAAAACAAATATCGGCCAACTCTATTTTATATTTTAATGTTAATAAATATAACAGTCTATTTAATAAATATAATAAAATATACTGAATAAATACAAAACAAAGTCACCTTCACAAGAAACAGAACACACTACGCCTATGCAGATAAGGACGCTTGATAATGAAGAAACCGAATGACTAGTTATGACATTTTAAGGACGCAAATATAATAGACCTGCGAAGTGTTGATCAGTTTACCGATGTTTCAAAGTATTTAACGAACTGGTTCACCTATTCACTAGTACATCCTATCGATATGCAGAAGCTATCTTGTTACGGGGGGGCAAATTTTATGGAATCATCTTACTTTTCAATTATTTACAATGGCGATGCATAGACAATAAAAATGACCTCGGAAAGAATTTAGTTCTAAGATTTAACATCGTTGCCGTTAGCTCTCAGTTCAATTTGTATATGAGTTACCTTCAATTGAAAATTGTTATACTATAGTCCCGATTTTTTTTAAAGAATGAAACAGAAGCACTACAGGAAAATTCTTAAGACGCTCTAAGAGCGGTGCCTGTGCGAAAGTAGCGATTCACATTGGATTTGAATCGCTGGAGATTACATTCATTTGGAAAACGTTCTCAGGAAGTTTATTCCACATAAACGCAGTTCCCCATATGAAAGAGTTCTTAAACAGTGAAGTTCGAGGTGTACTGAGTTGAACCTCAAAACGATAAGCAGCCACAGTCCGTCGCGTATTTCTGATATGTACCGCCCTTGGTGGAATCAAATTTACCTGAACAAATCCCGTTAAAGTACCTATAAAGACAAATCTCGAACCTTTCTTCGATGTTCCAGACTATGAAGGATGCAAGTGATGTCCACGTCTCCAGTCAGGTGGATGGCTCTTTTCTGGATGGAATCCAGCAGCTTCAGGGTATGCTTAGAGGCGGAGCTCCATACATATGAACAATATTCCAAAGAAGCTTTATAAAGCATCAAAAGTTGCTGAGGCATGTGAAGTTTTCTGGTTCGGAACAGTGTTCCAAGCTTTTGAGAAGCAGCCTTTGCAATTCCAGCGACATGATTGTGCCAAGATATGTTGGTGTCCATTTTAACCCCCAAAAAACTTATCGAAGCAGAAAGCGGAATTGTCTATCATGTCATTATTATATCCGGTTCAGAGACATTTATCTTTTTGGAGAAAACTGGGTTTTCGAGGAATTGAATCAAACCTAGTTTCCTTCTATCTCCCCATCAATAAAAAAGTTTCTGTTTTTACCTGAACTGCATGCTCTTATAGATGTGAAGACTGGGAGTTCAGTCCAGAACATTCGGTAGTATTCGAAAGCATTCCAGAACATCCCGAAACACTCTCGAATGTTGTAGAAAGTTTTGGAACATTGTGGACCATTCGTAACCTTTTTTGTATGGGCCAGGCTACCCATTAGTAGGGGTATATAAAGCAAGATCTGTCCTAGGTTCGAAACGTGCTGTACTGGTATAGCAAATAATGTGGAACAATAACAAATTGAGAAATAAACAATATTCTAATTAGAACACCTAATACGTGCCAGGACAGCTCTTTTCGATGTATGCCGATCTTATGTTATTAAAACATTATGTAACATTGAGATAGGGAAGGATTACGACGAGGATCATGTAATTGAAACAAGGTAGATCAATTTGAGTTATTCTGAATAGAGGAAGTTTTTCTACGAAGTCGTTTCATTCCGTTCCTTATAAATGAACCTGAAGTGAGTTTATTACATGGCGATCCTGCCAGGATGATTCCAGGATTACCACGTATGTTATTAACGGGTAGATACTGAGAAATAGAGACGAGTTGCATTTGACATCTTCCAACATGGGATCCACAGAGAGTAAAGAAGAAGTAATCATAAGCCAAGCCGGGAACAGTGGTGGAGTTTCAGCTAGCAATGGGTTCTCCGTTTCCGAAGTACTAGGCATAGTAGCTTTCGCCTGTTTCATTTTGGCACTCGGCGCATTTCTAATAAAGAGGTGCCAGAAATCATTAGAAAAGAAGATAAGAAGAGAGATAACGAGGAGTCAGGAGTTGGTATAGGCGTAAGGAGTGAGAAGAAAACGAATTTCATGGGTGGTTCACGCATTCCAAAGTGAAAACCAACAACAAGTAGAGTGGAAATTGGATGACACAGGGAAAGACATTTTAAGGTCGTATTTATTTAGTATAAGTTTGTGTATCAATATATCGATTTATTTTCGTCTTTAGCGTAGCAAATGAGCATCATAGACTTATTTAGATACTCGTTTGAAGAACTCAAAGTTTTTAATAGGAATTTAAATAAAGATAGCAAAGAGAGGCGAGTCGATCTAAAAGCTATAAATCGCAAGTTTGAAGAATTAAATAGGATTGAATCAGAGTTAAATGAAGTGAAAAATAAATTCAATGCGGGCCCTAAAGATGCAGATATAATTCAAAAAGTTAAGTTATATGTTGAATCTTCAAACAAATTATTAGTCGATATTCGAAATACCTTAGAGACTAGATTAGCTAATATTACAGAAATTACTAGAAGTTTTACAATAATGGGTGAAAAATTTGATCTCAGAATAGCGTCAAGCTTATTGCCTATAACCGACAATTCGGAGGAATCTGTAAAACAGTTAATAGATGCCATTGAATTATACGATAGTCTTTTAGACGATAATGGAAAAATAACACTAACAAACTATGTCCTTAAAACTAGATTGTCACAAAGTGCAAAGATGAGATTAGAGTCGTCATATCCGTCTAATACTGATTTAATTAAAGACATCAAAACACACTTGTTGACAAAGCATTCTGCCGCAAGTTTATCAGTTGAATTACATAACGCAAAACAAAAACATAAATCAGTGAATGAATTTGGTAAATCAATCGAGGAATTACTGGTCGATTTGACAATAGCGCAAGCCGATGGAAATGTCGAGGCAATGAAAATTCTTAAAGTTGCGAACGAAAAACTGGCAATTCATGCTTTCGCGAACGGACTGCGAAGTCACGATCTGGGAACTGTCATAAAAGCTAGGAACTATAGCGCTTTGAAAGATGCTATAACGGGAGCTGTAGATGAGGAATGTACGGGAGGTGCAACCTCTTCTTCGCAGGTGTTTCACATGCGAGGGAACTCAAAACTTAATAATTTCAACCGTACGAGTCGAGGATTTCAGCAGAATTATAGGGGAAGACCAAATTTCAGTACCGGACAATTCAATAACTCACAATCGAATAAGATCAGAGGAAGTAGTTTGCATAGTAAAAATAATTTTAGGGGTCGAAACCAGGGACATTTTCGCGGAAATTTTAGAGGGCGTTGGAATAATCACAACAACCAAACTTTCAGTCCATCTCGAAGAGGGTTTTTTATGGAAAACGCTCAGGATGCTGAATTAAACAACCCTTCCCCGCAAGCTAATCAGTTTTTTCGGTCGAGTCAGTGAGAATGTAGGTGATTATAAGGTTTTAAGTATGAATGGTCTTAATTATGTATGTATGAAAAACGGAAAAAGTGAGTTGAAATTTTTATTGGATACGGGTGCTTCGGTAAGCGTAATTTTTACATCATGTATAAATAAAAATCAGTTTGTTGATACGACAAATAGAATCAAAATAAACGGCATAGCGGGTTTTGTCTTCACGCAAGGCTCGGCTAATATTACATTAGAACTATCTGACGTTAAGATAGGTCACGAATTTCATGTGGTGAATGACTTTGGTAGTGATATGAATGGTGTTATTAGGTCAGATTTCTTTGTCAAGCACTCTGCAATATTAAACTACGAATTATGCACATTCTCTATATATATAAACAATCGGAAACTGTCGATTCCACTGCAATCCAAGTATGAAAATTATATAACGATTCCACCAAGGTGCGAAATTATTAAATATTTGCAAGTACATAACTCAGATGATTGTATTATCATACCAGAAGAAATTTCAGAAGGTGTTTATACGGCGGGAATTATCGCAAAGCCTCACAACCACATTATACCTGTTAAAATTCTGAATATTACGGATAAAGAGGTACACTTGAAAAATTTTAGGCCCAAACTGAAAATATTTCAGAATTTGATGTTCATACTTTTGGAAACACACACTTTTCAGTTGAGCGTATAGATAAGTTACTCAACTCCATAAATACCAAAGGTCTTAATAAGCAGGAAAAAATAGCTATTGATAAAATCTGTGCAAAATATGCGGACGTATTTCGCTTTGAAAATGACCCACTGACGGTGACAAATGTCTGTAAACAGACCATACATTTAAAAAAGGATGCCATTCCGGTATACGTAAAACCATACCGGTTACCGCATTCGCAGAAAGCGGAAATAAATAAACAAATTGACAACATGCTGTCAGAAGGAATTATAGAGGAAACAAGGTCCGAATGGTCGGCACCATTGTTAATAGTACCGAAAAAAGAGGATAGTAAGGGTAATAAACAATGGAGGATAGTTATCGATTACCGTCTGTTGAATAAACGCATTGAGGATGACAAATTTCCATTACCTTGCATAGATGAAATTTTAGACTCACTCTCCGGAGCGATGTACTTCTCACATCTTGACTTATCTCAGGGCTATTATCAGGTTGAATTGGATGCAACATCTAGAGCTTACACAAGTTTCACAACCGATAAAGGTCAGTATCAAATGACGAGATTACCGATGGGGTTGAAACTGAGTCCAAGTGCTTTCTCTCGAGCGATGACCATAGCAATGTCAGGGTTAAATTATGAGAGATGTTTCATTTATTTGGACGATTTGATAGTTTTCGGGAATAATTTGGAAGTTCATAATCGGAATTTGGTAAAAACTTTGCAGCGATTGAGACAGGTCAATTTAAAACTAAATCCTTACAAATGCGAATTCTTGAAAAAACAGATATTGTATCTGGGTCACGTGATTTCATCTGAAGGAATATCTCCAGATTTTGAAAAAATACGTGTTATACAGCAATTTCCGGTTCCAAAAGACTCGAATGAAACTAAACGGTTTGTAGCATTTGCGAACTATTATAGGAAGTTCATTCAGAATTTCGCGGATATCGCAGCACCGCTTAACAGATTGTCAAAAAAGGGTGTAGTATTCGCTTGGAGCGAAGAATGTCAAAAAGCATTCGAAACGCTAAAGCAGGCGCTGGTACAACCACCAATTCTCGCATATCCTGATTTTTCGGAATCAAACGTTTTTAAATTACGTACCGATGCCTCAAATTTGGCTATCGGAGCAGTTCTGTCAAATTCAGATGATAAGCCGGTGGCGTTCGCCAGCAGATCGCTGAATAAAGCTGAAGTCAACTATTGTGTGATAGAGAAAGAATTACTTGCTATTTGTTGGAGTGTGAAAAAATTTCGTCCTTATCTTTACGGGAAAAAGTTCATTATCCTTACAGACCATAAACCATTATTATATCTTTTCGGTATGACGAATCCTTCAAGTAGACTAACGAAATTTAGGTTAACACTAGAAGAATATGATTTTACAATAAGTTATGTTAAAGGAAAAGATAATGTAACGGCTGATGCATTAAGTCGTATAAAAATTGACTCCGACGAACTGAAAGAAATGTCAGTTAATTCCTGTCAAGTCATGAATGTCGTGACAAGGGCACAAACGAAGAAATTGGGCAACAATTCACGGGAAAAGTCCAATATCTCTTTCGATAACAGGCCTGATCATCCTGGTGTCGTAGAATTATTGAAACCACCTAAAGAATTTGTTCAGTTGTATCCTTTGTCGAAAGTTGAGTTTCAAAGAAAAAAACGTTCTGAGTGTAAAATAAAAGGGAATATATTATATGATGAAAAGGCAAATACTATTTATATGAATCAGGATGAATCTCGATCAGCGACTGCATTCGGTGCATCGTTGAGAGACCTGAAGGAAATTTGCCAAGAATATGGAATTCCAGAATTAGTTATAGTAAAAGAAGATAGATGCGCATCGTTATTAAAAAACATTTTGGAAATTCCCAATGAAATTCGAAAGGCAGGTATAAAAATAAATATAATAAAAGCTCAGCAACACATAACTAGGAAGGAAACCCAGCAATTAATTTTGAACGATTACCACATGTTACCAACGGGAGGGCATGCTGGAATTAATCGCATGTATAACAATATTAGAAAACTTTACTTTTGGTCTGGTCTCCGAAAGGATATCGAAAATTTTGTAAAACGTTGTGATGACTGTCAGAGATATAAGTACTCAAGACCGCATCGGCAACCAATGAAAATAACCACAACGGCTACCTCAGCGTTTCAGAAAGTTTTTCTTGACTTGGTGGGCCCTTTAGACCAAGACAGGGAAAATAACCGATACATTTTGACGTTGCAATGTGAGTTAACAAAATTCGTAGAAGGGTATCCATTAGAAAATAAAGAGGCAGTAACAGTCGCGAAATCATTCGTAGAAAATTTTATTTTACGATTTGGTATTCCAGAACAAGTTGTGACAGACAGAGGCACTGAATTTCTAGCGTCGACCTTCAAAGAGTCGTACAAACTGCTAAAAATCGAACAGCTGAATTCAACGGCGTATCATCACGAAACCATTGGAGCATTGGAAAACACACATAAAAATCTAGGTGATTATTTACGCATACATGCATCAGAGCATCCGGACACCTGGAGCTCATGGATACCATATTGGTGTTTTGCATATAATAATACAGTGCATACGGAAACTCGGTATAGTCCATACGAATTGGTTTTCGGCAAAATGAGTCGAGTACCATCGAGCATTGCTACACAAGTCGACCCTGTATATAATTTCGATGATTACCCAATTCAGTTAAAATTTAGATTGCAAACAGCTTGGAATGACGCGAGAAATAATTTAATGGTATCAAAATCGTTACGAAAACAAAAACTAGATATTAAAATTAATCCTGTTAATGTTAGGATAGGTGATAAGATATTAGTAAGGAACACATCTTCAAATAAGTATGATCCTATCTTCAAAGGTCCTTATATTATAGTAGAAGATAAAGATCCAAATGTTGTAGTTAGAATAGATAATAAGCTGGTAGAAATACACAAAAATAGGACAAAATTGTTTATTGAATGAAAAAAAAATATTGTTTAAAATTTTTTTTTTTTCGTCATCGGGGGGAGATGTACTGGTATAGCAAATAATGTGGAACAATAACAAATTGAGAAATAAACAATATTCTAATTAGAACACCTAATACGTGCCAGGACAGCTCTTTTCGATGTATGCCGATCTTATGTTATTAAAACATTATGTAACATTGAGATAGGGAAGGATTACGACGAGGATCATGTAATTGAAACAAGGTAGATCAATTTGAGTTATTCTGAATAGAGGAAGTTTTTCTACGAAGTCGTTTCATTCCGTTCCTTATAAATGAACCTGAAGTGAGTTTATTACAGTGCCACTAATCGAAACGGCCAGGCGCTCCATGCGCACGTTGACAAACATGAATATCTAGTGCTGGGACCAGATGAGCCTACGTACTATCGCGGGCAGACTAGGCCAGATGTACTAGACATTGCGCTTCTCAGAAATGTCTCTCTGACTAGCGAAATTTACGTTGTCGGAACTGGATTCTGATCATAACCCAGTAGTCCTGGTATTTGGCGATGATCTTCCTTCCCCTGATTATTGCACGAAATCTAAGACGGATTGGGATGTCTTCACAGCCCAACTCGAAGAGATACGCGCCCCTCCTGAGGTACTCGACTCTCCTAACGAACTCGATGCGGCAGTCGAGCGTTTCGAGCTTTCCGTAAATGATGCGTTTCGAGCGGCCACCTCCAGGGAGGAGTGTCCGCTGAGGAGCTATAATGAGTTTCCCCCTCGTATCAAAGCCTTGATACGAGAGAGAAATCGCCTGAGAAGAGCTGAAGGGATATATCAGGGCCGCAAAGGCTAAGAAAGCACTGGGGGTCGACTCAATAACT
The DNA here is from genome assembly GCF_025532065.1 of Leptinotarsa decemlineata. Classification (NCBI taxonomy): domain Eukaryota; kingdom Metazoa; phylum Arthropoda; class Insecta; order Coleoptera; family Chrysomelidae; genus Leptinotarsa; species Leptinotarsa decemlineata. The sequence continues at coordinate 9,188,039 of NW_027412537.1, read as the reverse complement.
AACAAGTTGTTGAAGAGGCTTCCGGACAACTGCGTTGAGTGCTTACTGAATATAATTAATAGTACGTTAGCCCTCAGACACTTCCCCAGTAGGTGGAAGCATGCGCTCGTCATCATGATCCCAAAACAGGGTCAGAACCCGCTGTTCCCACAGAACTACCGCCCGATAAGTTTACTCTCTTCGGCGGCTAAGCTGGCTGAAAGAGTTGTTCTCCAAAGGCTCAACGAAGAAGTTGAGGACCAAAATGTTCTGCCTGATGAACAAATTGGCTTCAGGAGAGACCACTCCACTGAGTTACAGGCTCTAAGGCTGGTCAAAAACACCATCCGCGAGTTAAACACAAACAAAAAAATGCACATTGTCCTATTAGACATCTCGAAGGCCTTCGACCGTGTTGAAGGGTAGGGAGAAGGGTAGAATGATCACTGACGAATATTACTAAGAACTTTTAGATATATCGGATATTGATTTGAAGCCAGAACGACTGCATTTGACGCAGAAAAGTGTTTTTTTCATGAAGACAATGCACCTGTGTAGTCACGATGACATAAATTGGGCTATGAACGGCTAAACTGCTCTCCCATGCAGGATATTCTACAGATTTAGCCCCCTGCGACTATATCCAGTTTTCAAATTTAAAGAAATGGCTGGTTGGTAAGTGATTTGGGCCGAATGAAGAGATCAATACAGAAACAATTGCCTATTTTGGGGGCCTTGCGAAACCTAATTGGAAGGAATGAAAAAAAATGGAAAAACGCAAGACTGAATGTACCGAGCTGAAAGAGATTATGTTCAAAAATGAAACGTTTATTCCTTCTGAAAGTCATTGACTTATGAAACGTCCCTCGTATATAAAAATCCAATTTGATTCATGAATAGGTCGATATTTGAAAAAGAAACATCTCATTAATTGAAAACGTTTTCATTGATTTCACTATCTCATGCGCCCTTTTTACAGATTGGGATTGTTGGTAGAACCGGAGCTGGAAAATCATCATTGATATCGGCGTTGTTCAGACTTGCATATTATGATGGTTTGATTCTCATAGACCACTTAGATATCAGTGTCATCGGATTGCATGATCTCAGAAGAAAGGTTTCCATTATTCCTCAGGTGCAAAATTGGCAGTGGTATAAAAGTGTAAAAAATCTGACAGAGACAGTTTTTACAGGAACCAGTTTTATTTTCCGGTACTCTCCGCTACAACCTAGACCCATTCAATGAATACAGCGATGCAGATATATTTGCAGCATTAATGGATGTTGAAATAAGAAATGCAATGATTTACGGAATTAGTAAGACGATCAAAATAATACTTATCGCTAGCAGAGCAAGAAGCTCATAACATTTTTTGTTTTAGAGTGCTTGGACAATGTCATGACGGAAGGAGGGACGAATCTAAGCGTTGGACAGAGACAAATGGTTTGTCTGGCAAGAGCGATATTAAGAAACAATTTGATTTTGATTATGGACGAAGCTACGGCGAATGTTGATGCACAAACGGATAAATTTATCCAAAAAACGATCAGGAAAAAATTCGCTCATTGCACCGTTCTTACAATTGCTCATAGATTGCATACGGTCATGGATTCTGATAGAGTAAGTTGAGTTCAATACAATTCAATTACTTATTTGCTATACTCTTATATTATCGTATTTTTTTATTCTACGCTCTGATCTATCAAAAACTCAAAGTATGATGCATACCCGTACTTGTAAAATTCTGAGGAATCTATAGAAAATTTTTCTTTAAAACACTTTTATTTATCGGTTACAAAAAATTATTGTTTGAAAGTACATTTTCACATTTTTTCGGCCCCTATACGCCAAATATCGGCCACGTGTTTTCCAGTTTGTTTCTGACCAGGGGCCTGTTGAACTGGGATATCCGACCTCTACAACTTGTTGTTGACCTATTTTAGGGTGTTTGGCAAAATAAATCACTCTCAGTTCAAAAAACTGACAATATTTTAGGAGGTACATGAATTAATTTTTTCCTTTGGTTTGAAAATATAATTCATTTACATAAATCGCACCTATATTTCTTTGAAGGGACGACTTCGTATGCACAGTCTTGGAATTCTGTGCATTTTAGGTGATACCAGCCGATACAATAATCACAGCTAATAGTTTATTTTCTGGTTCATCATCTTTATCACTGATGAGATCCTCTTAACATAAGGTACATTTCAATCTTCCATTTTCAATTGTTGTCTCAGTATTCTCCATATTCTCTTGTAGGTAATCGCCTACTTTTTCTCCTAGATTTCTTTTTTCTCACTGTTTCTCTGCACCTTTTTCATTCTCATGTTCTCAATTCTTTCTTTTTTTTATTGTGGTGCTTTTTTCAAATGATAACTTCGCCAAGCCTGAGAAAAAATTGCACTAGGTAGTCTAGCTTTTGCCGTTTTGGTTTCCGTTTTTTTCATGTTATAAGGAAAACACAAATGAGCCTTAAAAAAATCTACGTTTTCTTCTACTACTACTCCTTTTTGATCTCTCATTTTATCTATATCTCCTTTCTCATCAACTGTTTTTACTATTTCCGTATAGTGGTCTTCAGATTCATTTCTGTTAGTTTCTGAACTCTTCTGCTGTTCTTTGTCATTCGTAAAATTAATGATGACTTCTTGTTGAGCACTTCGAACCAGAACCCCAATTTCCATGTTTAAAGATTCTGGATTCGACAATTCTTCCTGAGTTTTGGTTGATTTTCGGGTTTTACCGTGGTCTTCTTTGGTTATAATCTCCAAAAGTTTCGACTGCGACAATCACCTTCAGTGGCGTGGTAGAAGTACTCTTGACGTGCCTACTGATTTTCAGTTGACACATTTGCCGTAAAATACCCTGTTTTATGGAAGAACGAAAAACGGTATTATTTTTCTTTTCTATTTTTGACAACCCGATTACATTCTATTGAATTATCCTGCGTACATATAAAAAAGTGTCTGAAAACTGGCAATTATTACTTTCTAAGAAACAATGTAACAAAATGTGAATGTTATATTTGTGGTGGTAGTGACAGGAAGATACATCATTATTTTTAGTGTTTTCGGCTACCTTGACCGACAAAAAGATTTATATATGATTTCTGTCTAGTTTTCCGGCAACTCAATAAAAATAATATTTCTATTTTCAACAGAAGGTGAACATGAATAGTTTCGACTTATGAACAAAAATATTTATTGAATTTTCATCAAACAATACTAAAAATGATTTCTTTTCATATAAATTCTGTCCGACTTTGATATCTTGTCCCGTTGTACACACCTATTATGTTCAGGTGACCTCTTAAGTAAAAGTGACCAGCGAGTAGTCCATTTTGACTTTTTGCAAAGTTCGTGTGTTCTTTAATTGTTGATGTATCTCTTGTCTCACACTGAACCATCTTCATCAAAATGTCATACTTTTTAAGGTCTTAGTTATGGATGCTGGCTCAGTAGTTGAATTCGACCATCCACATGTACTTCTTCAAAACAGAGATGGAATGTTATTTGACTTGGTGAAAAAAACTGGTCCTGGGGTGTCCGACACGCTTAAAAAAGTAGCTCAAGAGGTATGTTCAGAAAAGCAATTCATAAAATATTCATATACATGTAGATTTTGATCTTCCAGTATGTTAACTGATGAATTAAGATTATTTCCTGTAACAATAACTTATATACCTATCGATTTTTCCCAGAATTATGAAGCCAGAAAATCTAATGCAGCCCAGTCACAAAAACCGAAGGCTGTCCAACCAGGGGGTTCTGTACAATCACAAAGAGACAATGCTACTCAACCACTAAGAGATAGTGATGAAGAAGAAGAGTCACCGAGAAATGGTTGATAGTTGGATGACCCATTTTATATGACTGCTGCCTTTCATGTGGATATCAATAAATGTTTCTTATTTTAGAAAAATCTTGAGTAGTGGTTTTGTTTTCATTGAAAACTACTAAACTAGTATTTGGTTTCGTGATTTAGCGCCAAACATAATTAAAGAGACTATAATAAAAGGTAAATCTGGAATCTCTTGCGTAGAATAAATCTAAAATCGAGCACTTTTCTCAATCACCAGAAATGCAATACACTTCTCATCGCGCGTTTTACCAACCAAGTCAGCGTCTTCAGGAGATAAAGTAAACTGTTTGTTCACCTCTTGTCTCTAGCCTACATTTCTGTTCAAGGCCTATTGATATATTTTTGATTTTCACCTCCTGTACAGTCGCTTTGCTATGATTCATTCAAAGGTGTCTACTGAGACAATTTCAACTGGAAAACCTAATCATTTTACTGCCAAACTAATCTAAATGAATATAGTATAACCACAACTAAAAATGACAGTTGAATATATCAGGAAAACACCCTATGTTACAATACTCATTCATGAAAAGAACTGTATGACTTAAAGTTCTGGTTTCATTTCAACATTGTTGGTAAAAATTATTTAGTAAACATGCTGGCAACAACGTATAGTAGCAGTTAGAAGGTGATGGAAAAAGATATATTATGTGTCGCGTCCGCTTTTGAGTTTGATTCTGTAACTTATTCATCTGGATAATCACGGTTGAACTATTTCCGACAAGTATTTGATTATTACCACTTGTTTCAGAAAAAAAAATATTTAGACAAGTTACTAAAACATACTGACTCACCAATAGGTATAAAAAAAGTGTAAGTGATCACTGATATCTGTACATGGAAGACGTTTGAAATAAATATTATTGGGGTCTTTATTAACACAATAGAACCCAAAATAATGTTTTTCAGACCTTCTGCCTGTCTGTACGTTTGTGCTTGCTAATCTCAAAAACGGCTCAATTGATTCAAGTTTGGTTTTTAATAATGTATCATGGTATTCATCACTTAACATTAAGTGTTTGATTTATTTCAAATGATCCATGAATAAAAAAAAGGTATGTCATTTGAAAAATTGAATTATATTTTTCAAATTGGATTAATCCATACAATAACTGTTCGAATAAAATATATTGTAGCCAGCCTGGATGGCAATGTGAGCAATTTACGACAAAAACAAAGTATTACACCAAATGATAATGCAGGATAGGTGTGATAACTCAGACAATACATTTGAGTAAATAGTTTATTTAATGTATATAGATGATCTTTCGGTTATGTTAACAAAAAGTCCCAATCGGTTCTTTTTTACATTTTCGTAATGTAACGTCGAAAGCAAATTTAATTACAACCTATAAAGGTGAAAAAATACTACTTTACCTGAGATACACGAATTAAACGAAATAATACAAAGCAATCAAGACAACAGTCAGACTATTTTTCTCCATGAAATTGAACGGCACAAGATGTATCAGTATAAATTGGTTAAGGCTTTCGCGTCCTAGAATTTCAGTGTTAGTATCTTCATTCGGGTTTGAGATAGTAACACTGCATCAGTATATACGGGGCTTTTCAAATTGAGTTCCCTGGGATCGAATTCTTAGTTACAGAGATAGGTGTCGTGACATTCTTTTTCCTTTCATGAATATATCTATACTAGAATGGAGTATATTTCAGTTTGAATAACAATTTTCTAGTTGAATTGAATGAATAATTTCCGGATATGGTCTGTTGTTTTTTCGTTTTTAATAAGTATTTCCCAACTTTTCGCCTAATGAAGGGTTGTCATTTTCTCGAGTGAGAAGTACTTTCTTTTTCTCAAATTAGATTTATATTTCAATGTATGTAATAAACCTTTATACTTTCCAAAAAAACAAAATAAAATCAATATTATTTCTTAGTTCTGTAAAAAAATGGTTCATTCATGAGGAAATAACCCTCACACTTTTTCATTTCGAAGGAAAATCGGAGTTTCAAAAATGACTGTGAAGTCACTATAACTTACCCTCTTTCAAACCACAATCCAAAATGTATATGATTTTTTAAAGCAGAAAAAGTACCTACATGAATGAGTATATGACATAACTATTCGATTATTATTACTGACTCAAATATCTCTTTAACAAAATTCCAAATATAAAGTCTTTGTTTCGTAATATGAAATGCTTCCTAATTTGAGAACTAACCATTAATTCGACATCAAAAACAAGTTGGCAATGCCGCACACACAACCAGAACAATAAGAATACAGGAAGAAGAAAATTACTATATGAATGTTTTGCAGTGTTGCTAAGTTCATGTCAATCGGATTGTATTTTAATTTTAATGTTTTGAATAGATGGGCGAAGTACAAACTTTCTTTCGATCCTAGACTAGAAACAGACTAGAAATTACTATTTTCTTGTTCGAATCTGAAATGATTCTTAAAAAAGAAAATGAACGTATGACATGTTTAATAAAAAGGTTTATGAATTGAAAATTTTCTAATTTGAGATTTTGAATTGCTCTCAGTTTATCAAAGATTTTCAACAAGTATCGGCGAAGTTAAAAAAAAATAATAGATATACAAAAAATAGTTAATTATCAGAATAATTTGAATGAGAACATCGTATCAGAGTGTTTTAGAAAACCAAAATTTTGAATATAAAAACATGATTTCAAATGAAATTTCAAATGTTAATCCCTTTCAATTGTCCTACATAGTAGGATTTTGTAAATGCTCATCGAAAAAAAATTCTTCCATTTAAGTCAAAATTTAAAAAGCACCGCAGAAAAGTGCACAGTCTAAAAGAAATAAAATATCACCTTTATCTTGAGTTGCAAATGTAGCACCAACAGTAAATTGTCACAAGTAACTGAAACAATGTGGTATTGAAAACAATCAGCAAATAAACAATGTAAAACTTATTAAGAGTTATTTTGTCTCCTCTGATAATTTTCGAGCTACCACCTCGCAAAGTTTCATTTTTGCTGCCTTATCCTCAGCTGTAGAGGGTGCTACATCCCTTGTCATCCTTACCCTAAATCTGTACAAATTAAAATTAGGAATGCTCCTCAATTAACTAGTTGCAACCTTCGCTAGCAACTGGTCGCAAGTTTTCTTTGCGTCTCCAAGTAACATGGATGTGTTCGGTTTGTAAAAGATTGGATTATCCACAGCTGCATATCCAGTTCCGAGAGATCGTTTCATGACGATTACGTTTTCTGCTTTCCACACGTTCAAAACGGGCATTCCCGCGATTGGGGAGTTGGGATCTTCCAGAGCAGCACTGTTCACAGTGTCGTTAGCGCCTATCACCAGAACTAAGTCTGTGTCTGGGAAATCGTCGTTGATTTCGTCCATTTCGAGGACGTCATCGTAAGGGACGCCTGCTTCAGCTAGAAGTACATTTAGTTGGCCCGGCATTCTCCCTGAAACAAAAAAAAAATGAACATACAACAAGTTATTCAACATTTTTTGGTACAAATAATAAATTTCGATTGTCAAGTTGGCGGGAATTCGGTCGAAATGTTGAAGAAAACCAATTGCTAAATTGTTGACGTTTCGAAACTCTCAACTCTCTACGAACTCAAGAAAACCTGCCTATCATCATAAAGAAGTGGCGCTAAAAACAAAAAAGACAGAACTCTGAATTAATTATATTTTTATTTGCTTCACGGATGGCCAGACATAAACGAACTCAACCAAGAATTGAAGGTTAAAGACACTGAAAGCGATCAACTTCATTTAGAACAGGGTTGCATTTTATGGGGCTATCGAGTGATAATTCCAAAAAATTTACAAAATAAAATTCTGAAATAAATTCATCTGAGTCATTTAGGAATCAATAAATGTAAATCATGGCTAGATCATACGTATACTGGCCCAATATTGATTTAGAAATAGAAAATATGTGGAACAATTGCAATATTTGTAATGCTGTACGTAGTAACCCGCCTAAATCCACAATGAATTCATGGCCGAACAAAAAAACTTTGGTGTCGGCTGCATTTGGATTTTTTGGGGACCATTCATAATAAAAAAAAATTAATTTTGACAGACTCCTATAGTAAATGGCTGGAAGCCTTCGAAATGTATGGTACCACAGCTGAAGGTACTAATTGGATTTTTCTGGTTCTCTGCCCGGACTGTTCCTAACAGTCAGAAAACAGTCACCCAACTGAATACTGAACATTTTATTCAGTATTCAGTTGGGCGTTAACCTTTTTAGTCCACAACTGACTCACTGATTTTGGACGATTCGAAACAGTACAAACTGAGAACCAGAACAAACCTATTGATAAATTGAGGATTTGTTTTTCACAATTCGAGTTACCGGATACTATAGTGACCGATAACGGTCCGCCTTTCGCATCGACTACTTTCGAGCAGTAGGTTCATGCAAATAAATGGCTGAAGGAGCTGAAGGAGCAGTGAAAAATTTCAAACATGCTCTAAAAAAGGCGGTGTTAAGTATTGATAATATTAAACAATTCATTTATAGGTTTCTGTTTATAGAAATACGGCACATACTACAACAGGGGTGAGTCCAGCTGAATTGATGTTTGGCCATAAATTAAAAGGTAGACTTGATCTGTCAATGCCAAACCGTGAAGGTCACGTAGAGGCTAAGGTAGAAAAACAAATGAAAGGTTATAGGGGCAAGAACAGAGAATTGAATGTGGGTGACAATATTCTATACAGGGATTACACTAACATCAGTAATCCTACTGGAACGAAGATGTGATAACAAAAAAAAATTGGAAATACTTTGTTTGATATTGCATCGGTGGGGGTTAGGCAACATAAGAGGCATACGGATCAAATAAGACGCTCTCGGCATTCCTTACACCCTACCGATGAACATATCGAAAATGATAATATTGTAATTGACAAAAATGATGATGTGAACTTAGATCATAAGGGTGATGTTGAAAGTGATAGTATCGGTGATAGTGGCGAGATAGAAGTGCAAAATGAAAAAAATTAGATGACGGTGAACACTGAGACTGTTGAAGATGCACCGAGGTATAATTTACGTTCAAAGAAATGTAATTAATAACCATACCAAAACAAAAAGTATTCAATAGGTATAATTGAGTTTAATATAGGAAAATATTTTTAGTTGTGGTATTATTTGTGCCATTAAGTTTAATTGTAAGCGATTAACGATTAATTATTAGGAATAGGCAAGTTCGAATTTATACTGTGCATTTTTAGGGTGAAGGTGTGATATCGTGGAGTTCCATCATTTAGATGGATCCCCCGGTATATTTCTTGGAATGTTTTTTTACTTGGAAGGTTTGAATTGTATGCTGAATAAAGTCAGTCAAGTCACAACCACGAAGATATTTGTTTCATTTAAACACTGAATTATTACAATCTTCAGGACTATTTAGGGCGGTTTTCCGAGTTCCGAACTCGGAACTTCAGATTTCATAAAGGGTACCACGAGTAGCTAGGAAAAGGAGGTACATCAAGGTAGAACTCTGCATTACCGTGACAGATTTTTATGACAAGATGTTCTCGACACCGAGTGGGCTCAGAATCATACATTTTTTCGGCACAGATACACACACCTGAGGACAAGATCTCCACTTAGGAAGGCTCTTACCTCCATAGAAGACATCTCAGGCTCTCCTGCTGCGGAGCGGGATATCTATGCTAGCGTATAATTGAAATTCAAAGAACTTCAGTGTTTTTCGATTAAACAGTTAACGATTCTTATTTTTCATATTTATAAGTAAAAATTGTTTATTTTCATTACACTTGCATGGATGTTTGATATTATAAAATTAACAACATAATGAAAAACTTTGAAAGAAGAATCCATATTTATTAATGGTCGATTATGGGCCGATTTTTATCGACTGATGTAATTCAAAGTTCCAAATGCATCAAAGTACAAAAACAAATGATACATTTCTATCACACAGTCAAATGCATGTTTGAATGCAAACACTTGTACTCACCTGCGACAGGATGGATGGCAAATCTAACATTCTTGCCTTGAGATTTCAACAGGTTCACCATCTCTGCAATCGGGTATTGTGCCTTTGCCACACATAGTCCATAACCAGGAACAATAATGATATTTCTGGCGTTTTTGATGGCATCCACTGCCCCATCGATGTTAATTTCAGAATGTGTTCCAGTTATTTCCATCGGTTTTCCAGTTCCAGTGCTTGACGTACCATAACCTCCAAGAATGACGTTGGGAAGTGAACGGTTCATTGCCTGAAATGAAAGTGATTACCTATAGCATGCACGTTAAAAAAATTGATGGACACAGCAAACCAATATCTACGACACAGATTTTGTTGAAGTTGGTATATTCGAGAGCGCGCAGGTTACGGGGAACGAAGAGACCTGTGATAGACTGTGACTTATCATCTACCGACAATGGCGTACACAATTCATGCAATTCTATTTGAAAACACAAGGCGATTTTCAGAGCTCTGGAATATTTGATGTGTCGCATATATACTAGTAATTTTTTAGTGACGTTGTATCTCCAGAAGATCTACTAACCTTGCACATGATATATGATAAAATGGCACCAGACGATCCTATAAGAGCTCCTACGATTGTCATGAGGTTATTGTTGAGCATGAAACCTTCTGCGCACAAAGCCCATCCTGAGTAACTATTAAGGACAGTGATAACCACTGGCATATCAGCACCTGAAAACAAAAATTCATATTTATATTCACAAAATTAAATGCTATATATCAATCAAGCAGATTATTACCATAAATGCAAACAAACCATTGAATATGATTGAGAAAAAAGTAATCCAATATTATTTTTATTTCCAAACTTTGAGGTCTGCTTTCTACTAGCTATTGCACAGAATTTTAACTTAGGACTAGCAAGCAATTTTATTATTCTTTCAATGTTTGTGAACTGCTTCATTTGGTAGCCCTTACCTCCGATAGCAGATGTCAAAGTGACACCCATTGCTGTAGATAATGCAGCTGTCGTTCCCAGAGCTCCCAACCCACCGACCAATGAAGGGTCATAAAACAAATATCCTCCCGCAGCAACATTTGCCAACAGCAAACCAGTGTTTAGAGCATGACGTCCTGGTAATAGAAGAGGGGTAGATTTTAATATCCCTTGAAGCTTTCCGTATGCTATGAGGGAACCACTGTAAACATTCCAAGTGAACTTCGGTGACGCGAGAAAAAATATTCATTAATACCTGAAAGTAACTCCTCCGATATATGTACCCAAGAAGAGTGCCGTCTTGATAACATTAGCAGCTGGATCTGTGGCGAAAGTAGGAAAATCATGCATGAATGTCGACACGCATGTCAAAACAGCTGCTAGTCCGACTAAACTAGAAATTATGGAAAAGTTTAATGAAATGTAAATTAAGTTAATATTTCATAGTAATCATATAATATTAAAACGAATTCTTCGTTTTGGAATTGCTTGGAAGTCCCATGTTGGGGGCCATAAGGAAGTTCAATCTTTGAGCCTATACTAAAACCAATAATGATTGAGAGTAGAAGTAAGCCCAGTTGACAGCAAATCGGGGGCGTGCTCATTAATTTTTGAGAGGGTTAAGAATGAAAGAAAAATTCTTAGTACAATTAGTTGAAATATTCATACACATTTTTTATTTATTTCATTAAAACTTTGCAATATCGTAATTTACCTAATCGTTGTAGTCATTAGGTGGGCCTTATGAAAACGGAGTAATAATCGTGGTAATTATAGTAGTAGTATACGGTTGTCTACGTTCCATATTTTTTGCTCCTCTTTTAAAACATGCTGCATGCATTTCTTCCAGTCTTCTTCAGAAACAGTTCGAATAGCTTCTTGTAGGTAATGTTGCACGTCCACTAATTTAAATGTTCTGTTTTCTCGTGCCACATATCCTTTTACTTGCGCCCAGATTAATTCTATTGGGTTTAATTCGCAGTGGTATGGTGGTAACCTTAAAACTGTAATTCCACGACTTAACGCCATTTCATCCACTGCGAATTTTTTATATTTGTCTGTGTGTAATTTTGTTAGCTGAAGTAGTTCTGCCTTTAAACTATCTTTGTTATATTGGATGTTCTTATTAATTAACTATTCTTGAATTGCTGCTTTTTTCCATGATTGTTTCGGTAATGGTTCTAAATGTCGACTATGGTATGGGGCATTGTCCATGACGATGACAGACCCAGGTTCCACAAGTTGAATGATGCCTTCAAACCATTTTTCAAACTACTCCGCATTCATCTCTTCATGATAGTCGCCTGTTTTCTTAGATTTAAATATTAATTCACCATTTGGTAAAAATCCACTGTCGCTTCCTATATGCGTAACTATCAGACGACTACCTTTTCCAGATGGCTGTTTTAACCCAACTGACAAACCTTCAATAAAGGCTTGTCGTGCACTTGTTATATCACCATCCTGCCATACTTTTTTGACCGTATGTCCTTGGTTAACCCATGTCTCGTCCATGTAGTACAATTTTTTTTTGAGCTTCCGAAATTCGTCAATTTTTCTTAGATAGCTTCTTCTCCATGCTATTATTTCTTGACGTTCAATGAGAATGCTTTTCCTGTCAACTTTTCCGTACGTAAATTTCATTTCGTGTACAAGTTTCCTAAAAGTTTCTTTACCCATTTTTGGGACCAATTCATGACCGCTAAGTGCCTCCAGAACTGTTTGTAGTGTGGGCAGCTCATTTCTGAAAAAGAAACTGTGAATAGTTCTGCGTATACTGGTTTTGGCTTCTTCATCAACTGTGATTTTTTTTCGTCCGCTACTAGTTTTTGGCGTTTGTACGTCCCCATGAATTTCTGCTTCTCTTAGTATTTTGTAAATCGATGATTTTGGTACACCGGTATAATCAGAGCACATATCAACTAATTTATCTTTTGTAATTGTGGAACTTAATGATGTAGAAATGCCCGGTTGGTTATTCGGAGGTACACACGTAGAATTACAGCACATATGCACAAAGTCATCTTTTGGTGGCTGATGATCTCTTTCAAGACAGTAAAATACTCGCAGTACAATTTGTTTTTCTCTTACTGACCGAGACTCCGACCGTTTTACCTTTTTCGACGTGGAAGGCCCGACCATGTCTCCCATTTTTTGAGTAGTTTGAAAACGGTGTAGAAATATAATTATGTAACGCTTAAACACTTATTAGCACTATTATTTTCACTAATTGTTATCACAACACGTCGATTGCTGACTAACTTAACTGTAAAACGTACAATTCAGGCTGTATAATTCACAAACCAATGATACGCTCATGGCTGCAAGTACATTAGTGAGGACTGCAACGATGAGATGGAAGTTACGGTAAAGTGCAAAGACAGAACTATCGTTGCGTACAGCGTTGCCACTAGTTGTAATAAATATCTAACACTATACAGAAAATAATGAATTTTAACTGATCAGTAATCAGGAAATGTATAAGTATTACTCATTACAAGCTCATTACTGATTTTTGTCATAAATAATACCTTTTAATCGTACTAGTATTGTGTATTATCTATAATTTGCCACAACCTACAACTCTACTGCTTACTATATTTTGATTCTGCTATAAACTGGTAACGTAAAATTTAGATATGACAACGCGCTTTACTCTTAATCATTATTGGTTTTACTATAGAGGAAGATTAGAAATCATTGAAAATAGATTTGGGCTCGATTTAGTAACAAGTTGATACATATGTTGTAACTTCACTAATGTTGATTAACAAGTTTCAACTGGCAGATATATTTTTATTTTATTTTCATATGTTTTGAGACGTCTTAAAAACATTATATGGTTGCATTATTCATCATCAAAGAAGACCACCAATTCAATTTTTGAAATAAAAGTGACTAGAATACTTATGTCAAAAATCTCCTCTAAATACAGATAATTTTGAGGAACTGAATTCTGAATTCAAGTATATTTACCTGTGAAATGCGGCAACAAGTTGGGGAAGATCAGTTATTTGTATTTTTTTAGCTATAAGAGTTCCCAACCCTCCACCTGCTATAACGCAAGCGGCCATTTGTGCTAATACTTCGTTACTTGGAGCAATTTGTCCTAAAGTAGCTGCTATTCCTCCAGCAACACCAATCTGGAATGATCAACAGATAATGATTATTCTGAAATTATCTTTACACTCAATTTTTATACTCCATTTTATTAACTCCAACTGCTTAATGATAAAATTCCAAGCTACCAGTTTGGATTTAGACAAGGAAGATCTACTATACATCCTCTCACGATTCTCACGAACAACATTGAAACAACCAAGCTGAATAACAACAAAACGGCAGCGATATTTCTGGATGTGAACAAAGCATCTGGCACAAGGGTGTTTTATTCAAACTGCATCAACTGGGTTGTCCTAACTATCTAGTACATACAATTAAGAATCTGCTAATTGACAGGAAACTGAGAGTTAAAATACTGAGTAGTTTTTCAGGCTAATATATCCCAGAGCAGGGAGTTCCTTAGGGTTCACCGCTCTCACCATTGCTCACCACAGCTCTGATATTTATCATCACAACAAGGGAATATCAACCACTTCAGGTATGAAACATATATTCTCCTATGCATATTCACCGCATAGGGCGGTGCATGACACCGCCCTAATTGCCCACGATCAAACGCTAGACAAAGTTATTAACAATTTGGAACATCTTGCAACAATAATAAAATGGTTCAATAAATGGAGGCTCCAGCCAAACCCATTTAAGTCTCAGTTCATCATATATAATAATCGGAATTCCACAACTTCTCCAACAATCAACGTTTTCCAGCATATCTTACATGCAAAGTCGGCAGTTAATTAGCTAGGTGTTACGCTTGATTCCAGACAAAATTTCAACAGCCACGTCAATAACAAAAAAAAGAATATCAAACAAATGGCCCTGAAAACAAAGTATCTGAAACAAAGGCTATAAGGAAAATAACAAGATTAAGGCATCCCAATAACCCCAAACACAAGCCCCCAAACCCTCTGCTGTACTAACTCACTGGTATTATCCCTATTGAGGAAAGACTACCGTCAGTTACTCAGAAGTTTGCTAGAAAAGACGACAATGTAGAAATCATTAGAAAGTGTGCTGTGACAAGAAACCTCCATGCAAGAGTACGACATCGACACCCAACAGAAACACTGTTAGAAAAATTAACACAACTTTATCAGTGAAATTATTTTGTTCGTTCATTTTTATATCCATATATTTTTTTAATATTGTAAAATAAGCTATATTAGTTCAAAGCCATTTTGTTACACGGGCGGAAGGACTTCGGTCGATAGCCAGTTGAACAAAATTGTGATTTTGTTCAATAAATTACAATTATTATCATTATTATTCACTGACTTATCTGTGCTCAAAAACATGTGAATAACAAAATGATTATACATTTGTTTTGAAAGCATTACTTGCAACTACAATGAAAACTATCGTTCTGGTGTCAGTGGTGGGGCAGCAGTTAGATATTGGTGTCAGCAGTTGGATGAAAGCAATCATTTGAATAAATGGTTTCAGTTTCACATAGATATCTTTTAAAATCTTTATAATCTAATCTGATTTCACTGATATTTGACCATATAATAGAGTTCTCACCATTCCTAAATTATTTCCTAATCTCGATGTTGCTTGTGAACTGAGACCAGCCAAGGCCCCGACACAACATAGAGATGCTGCCAAATACGCAGCTTGATGAATTTCAGCTAAGCCATTCATTGTCGCCCACCCATACGCCCCCATGAACCCCGCCGCTGGAATAGCGTACAGAGAGTTATATTCAGCAGGGTCTCCAGGCCTGAAAATAAAAGGAAATTGTAAACTGTGTATCAGTTGAAAATAATCGGGTATCTCTTACTAATTACTTACCCTTGGGTCATTGTTGATTTCTACTCATTCTGCGCTATCAAATTATAATTTTAATGATTATATTTCTGGAGAAACGTATACCTTACCTTCTGAACATGTCTAACATCCGCTTTGTGACTAGAAATCCCCCGAAGACGTTTATAAATGAAACGAAAGCAGCAGCCGCAGCCAAAGACTGTAATAATTTTGTATAATGAATGTAGTGAATTACATAGACCAATAGTTGCTTTGGTACCAGTTGCGGATTGACTTAGATTACACGAAATGGAGTTCTAACTGCACAGTTATAACTGTACAGTGCATTCCAGTTGAAACAAGTCACCCTCAATAATTTATGAGGATATGACAATATGAAACACGTCAACTTTAGTTTTAGGGGAGATACAGTTCTATCTGAACACCAACTCCTTGTCTTTCACTCCTTGCCCAGAAATTTTGGGTGAGCATATTGGAGGACCTCTCTTTTTGATAGCAAACTTATAGGATATTTCCATTTGCTGAATAGTCATGTTATGCCAAACACAATGCCATCCAGCCCGATTCTCTATTGCGAAATGGAGAAGTTTCTCAACAAGATGGGCCTCCTCTCATGGCGTAGTAACAGTGCGACAATTCCTCGAGAGTTCTACAGAATGGCCACCCAGATCACCCGATTTAACTCCATTGAAGTTTTTTCTATATGGATGGTTGAAATCAAGGAAACAGAAGCTTGTCTTTGCTATTATATGCAAGTTAATGGTTCTCAGTTCGAACATTTGATAAAGTACATTTTTCTGTTTAGTTTCACTTTCTAGTTCGAAATTGAATACATACAGGGTGGGCCATCGAAAACTTGACATGGAGGTTTCGGGTACTAATCTTGCAAATCCGAAAAACCCTCAGACAGGTCGATTTTTATTGGGAGGGGGACAGTTTTCCCCAGAGGGGTGAACAACCCTTGGAATTTCAATAGGGAATAGGAGGCGAGTCGCACATCGTTTGAAAGATCTTGGAATTCTCTAAACAATAGTGTACATTTTTTAAAATTTGGACGTATTTAAAAGAGTTCTTTACGATAATTAACTTTTTCAATATTGTTAATAGCAACAAATTGTTGTACGCCACTGCTCAGTTGGTATGTATTTGGAACTCTTTCATTTGTTTCTTACACTACTTTTTGTTAATTTTTTATTTCTTCTCTGATAAGAGGACTATTACAATTGAGAAATTTTCTTTTTCTCATTTTTATGTTAAAAGTGATATCTACATTATTACTAGTAGTGAGTGCCGTAAAGTGTTGCTAAAGAAACAATTGTTTACACAACTGCAGAGAGGGTTGAGTTGATTGAACTGTACTATGGAAATAGAAGTTGTGCTGCGAGAGCTGCTGAACTGTTCAATCAACAACATGGGAAGAATGTATCGCGACAGTATGTTTTCGATTTATTTGCATAATTTCGTGCAACTGGATCTGTATCAAATTAAAAACGGCAAATCGAACCACCAGTAACAAATGAGGCGACACAAGTGGCAATTTATGGGCCATGTTGAGCTTCACCATACTTCGAGCACTAGAAAGTTAGCATTTGTTTCCGGGGTGTCACGAACTAGCATTCGGCGTATTTTTAAAACCCACAATATGCATCCTTACAAGATTAAATTAACGCAAGAACTGAATGAAGATGATTTCGATTGACGCTTGCAATTTTGCGAGTTGTTTAGTGAACGAGCTGTGGAAAATCCACATTTTGTTTTCAACATTTGCTTTAATGATCAATGTTCTTTTTTTCTAAATGGCACAGTTATTCGCCATAATTGTCGCTATTGGGCTGATTCAAATCCTCAAATTTTTCATGAAGTCCATACTCAACGTCCACAAAAATTAAATGTATCGGCTGGAATTTTTGGTGACTATTTTGTTGGCCCATTGTTTTTAGTAGGCAATTTAACCGGACAAATGTATCTGGAGCTTCTGGAAGATACTATTAATCTCCTTCTCACTGATATTATTGAAAATTACCACAATTATCGGGAGGATCGGTTAATATTTCAAAAAGATGGGGCTCCTCCGCACTATGCTCTGCCTGTTCGGCATTATTCAGATCAGACTTTTCCGGATCACTGGATTGGGAGGCAGGGCACTATCAAATGGCCACCAGGATCACCAGACCTTTCACCGTTAGATTTGTTTCTGTGGGGTCAACCCTCAGAAGTCGAAACTTGTGCGAGCTAAGGATTAACGAGGTCTTACCTTTTAACGTCTGATTCCTAACACGGGTTGGGCGGTAGCAAGTGAAGATCGATCGTTCAGGCTAGGGCTTGAACCACCGACCAACACGGCAGTCAATTCGAGTGAGTGAACAAAGCACCCACGCCGAACCGCTTGGCTACCGACTGACCGCTTGGCTACCGACCGACTAAAAAGCAGAATTTACTGTACTACTCCTGCATCACTCGAAGATTTACGGCAACAAATCACAAATGAATGTCCCCAAATCACTTCAGAAATGCTAGACAATGTTCGAGGACGTTTCCAGCAGAATCTCTATTATTGCATGGAAGCTGGAGGTGCCCATTTTGAGCATATGCTAATATGAGAATAAAGTAAATAACTTCAACTCTAAATTTAATATGGTTCGTCCAAATAAAAAAATATACACCGTTGTTTAGAGAATTCCAAAATATTTCAAACGATGTGCGACTCGCCTCCAATTCCCTGTTAAAATTCCAAGGGTTGTTAACCCCCCTGCTCCGGGGTTGAAGTGACGACGCTGTAAATGGGAAAAAACTGCCCCCCTCCCAATAAAAACATCAGTACCCAAAACCTCCATGTCAAGTTTTCGATGGCCCACCCTGTATACTTTTTTCGGATATTGCTTATCGTTGTAATGTCAGAAATATTACAGGGTTCGGTACAGAATTCTAAGACTTTTCAAATAAGGTGTCACTCGACTATTATTCCCATTTGAAATTTTTGACATATGGGTTTTATGGATGGTTGATAAGGAGTTGACTTTTACCTGGAAAGGTGCTAACTAAACTAAATTCAACGTGTTTCACAGATTTTTTGATTTCAGAGTGGCATATTTTATCTGAAATGCACTGGCTTATTGAAAAAAATATATCCAATAACGGATCCCTTTATTTGAATTCATGATGCAATAATGCAAATACATGAACTTCAGCTATCAACAAAGAATGATATAAAAAGAATGAACTGCTCAAGTCAACCTCATTACTATACCGAATGAATATCAATTATTTACCTCCACCGTATTTGTTGGATAATATCCACCATTCATCAACAATAATCCTCCGACTGCTGTTATTCCCGATATGGCATTTGTAACCGACATGAGAGGCGAGTGGAGAGCGGGGGTAACACCCCATACTGTATGGTAACCAACGATACCTGAGAGACCCAGAATCGAGAGCATCGATGTGAATTCAGGATTTGGGGAACACATGCCAAGACCCAAGATCGATCCGATTCCTGAAAAAAAACAATCAAATATTAGAAGGAAAAAGTTGACTTAGTTGATGATTATTCATACCAGTTGTGATCATCAAGGATTTATTGAGATTGTCTCTAAAAGGAGTTAGTTCCTTCTTCATCTCCTTAGCCAACTCAATTTCTTTTTTGGGAGGCGCCACAGGAACGGCAGTCACCTTTGGTGGTGGTGGAGGCCACATGAGGTTTCCTCTGTCCAAAATGATGCTGCCACGTACAACTTCATCCTCCAAATTGATGTGGAAATGGTCTTTTTCTCCTGAATCGCAAATTAACTTTTTATTCGGGAAGGACTAAACAAAAAGCCAGTAGTCTTACCTATCGATAGAAGAAATTTGGAAATATTGTTAGCGTACAGAGTCGAACTTTGTGTGGGAAGCCTGCTGGGGAAATCTGTCAAACCTACATGTACAACGTCATTGTAGGTGTACACTTTACCAGGCTCGGTGGTTTCTATATTTCCGCCAGCTTCTGCAGCTAAATCGACCACTACACTTCCTGGTTTCATCAATTCAATGTGTTCCTATATTAAAAACAAGATGATTGATAGATGTTCACACAAGTAATGCATTTTTGAAAAGTAGACTGATTCTGTATAATAATGTTGTAAACCATCCCCTGGAAAAAAAACGCCGGCCGCCGCTGGTAGTCACAAATCGATTGTGACTTGGCCAAGATAGCGCTGAACTCGACTTGCGCTTCGTGATCATTCTAGATGCCGCGTCGCTTCGATAGACTTCTAGCGACTCTCCTATAGGCTTTGAGAGACTTCGATTACCATATATAAACACTACCCACATGCATATCGAGGAAGTCTAGTGACAGTGCGGTGCGAAGTGTTCTAATAAGGCGATAGACATTTCAATATCAGTTTGAAGTTCAAGTTGAAGTATTTGGTTGTATTGTCGGTGTAGCAGCGAAATAAAGTTAAGTTTAATTGTACAATGTAGTCACTTATTGGCAAACACACGGGGAAAACGTAACAAGATAATTCATTTTCCAAGAAACATATATGTTTAGGGTAAGAAAAAATAATTTGAAACTACAACATAACTGAGAACAAACATGAGATGATTATTTTAATAGTCTAACGGAAAAATTATCGATATATGTATTTTCAAATATAATTATATACCAGGTATGCACACGGGTTTGGAGAGTCCAATTGTTAATTTTTTTTTCAGCTGTATTCATTGCTATATGACACATTGACAAATTAAACAGGGTCTTGCTATTCTCTCACCTTCAATATCAGTACTGGAGCCTTCTTTCCAGGTATCAAGGCTGTAGATATTATAATATCTACTTCTTTACATTGTTTCGCAAATAGGGCGTGTTCAGCATCAATGAATTCTTTAGACATTTCTTTACTGTAACCTGCTGAAGTACCTCCTTCTTCCTGAAATGTTAATATTGTTTGAGGTTGGTATCAAGAGTTGAAAAAAGCTTCTATAAAAATTACCTCTATATTGATAGTTAAAAATTCTGCACCCAACGATTCGACTTGTTCTTTAACTGCAGATCTAGTGTCAAATGCCCTCACTATAGCTCCCATACTTTTTGCTTGGCCTATAGCAGCTAAACCTGCTACACCTCCACCTATCACAAGAATTTTTGCAGGCGGTACCTTTCCTGCAGCTGTTATCTGGCCTAAAATAATCCGAAATACAATAAAGTGTGATTTAATACCGTAGATCGATACAAGCTAACCTGAAAAAAACCTTGGAAAATGATTAGCTGCTTCGACAACTGCCCTGTAGCCAGAAATATTCGCCATGGAGCTCAATGCATCGAAAACTTGAGCCCTTGATATCCTTGGAATGCAATCCATAGCTGAAATGTATTTAGTATTGTAGGCGCTGGGGATTTATGTTCCAATAAAGAAAATCTTACCGAATGCGTTGATTTTCTTCTGCGCCAATTGTTCTATCAATTTCTGATTCTGTGCTGGATACATGAACGATATGAGAGTTGAATCTTCTCTGAATTTGTTTATTTCATGGTCCAGTGGTTGACGAATTTTCAGAACGATATCTGTAGTTGAAGATTTGATAGTAACATAGTGATAAAAACTTCTAACACTGTTCTTTACCTGTCGCAAACGCATTGTGAGTGTCTACCAACTTAGCACCAGCACTTTCATAATCTTTATTCCTGAATTTTGCTAAAACTCCCGCATCTTCCTCTACATTTACCTTGAATCCTTTTTTCACTAGAGTTTCTGTCACGGCTGGTGTAATAGCAACCCTGGGAAATGAAAGGAACCATCAGAAATTGTTCGTAAGTCACGATTTCAACCAGATCCATTGTGAACATTAATTTTTTTTACTATATATTTCAGTCTAATCACGATTTATAGAATAATTATAATTTCAATAACTAATGTATATATAATAACAGGTATAATGAGTACACATAATTGCAAACAAATACAGTTGTCATTCAATAAGTGAAAACACTAGTTAAGAGTTATAAATCAAATTAAACAGTCAGAAAACTTAAAATATAACATAGTGGAATTTATTAAATACGATACAATTGTTTGTGAAAAGTTCTGCTTATTGGAAAACATGAAACTTGAAAGCAACACAAGAATACGATAATAGAAGATTACCCAAGGAACTGTATTGAATAGTTTCGGTGCCAAATTATCATCATGCGTATTGGAAAATTGATGTATACATCTGTAGGACAATATGGTTGGATTTTTGAGCTATTATATAGGTAAATGAGTCGGTAGTCAAAAGCATTTGTTTTTGCAAATTATTACAGTGTTTAAATAGAAGAGCTAGCGATTATCAAAAAAATTGGGCCTGTAGTTTTGTAAACTGCGAATTTAAACTGAAAATCTGACAATAAACTGTTACTAAAATACTTTGAAAATCTATTTTGCAAAACTTCCAATGGACGAATATGAAGGTGAAAGGATCCTCCCCAATCCCCGGATTAGTTTTTAAAATATTTTTTCAATTTAGTCATCTGTAACTATCGATCCTTTCTAGGATTTGTCACTCCCCTTTCCACAAAAAACTGGCCAATTGATTTTATCACAATATTTGGATTTCTTCACAAGAGAGGAAATACTTTGGATGGACATGAAAAACCGACGTGTTGCAATAGTAGAAGAAAATGCACAAAGTCTCTGTCAATCCATAAGTTTCCCCGTATTTCAGTCATTCATTTTGAAAGATTATCTCTAACGGAGAAATTTAGAGGCAAGTTAAATGATGGATTAGATATGAACAATTATGCAGCAGACAATGTGACTCGTTGCCGTTATACTCTATATGCACTTTCGAATCACAGTGGGTCTACCTACAGCGGACATTATACAGCATTCTGCAGACATCCCTGACTGGGACGTGGCACGAATACAATGATTCACACGTGTCACCAATTTCACCAAAATCACTTGTGAGTGGAGATGCATACATCCTCTTTTATGAAAAGGAGGAAACAAGTTCGCACCTTTGAGCGTTTTCAAAAGTTTCTCTTGAACTGTTAATTTTGATGTTATAATGAATTATGCCTATAGAAACAATAGACAGAGATATAATAATCCAAAAGCTCAAATATTATGGTAGTTTTGAATTGGATGAAAAGTTACCTCAGTTCGCGGAGTCAAATAACAAAAATTAATAGGTGCTACTCACAAGAGTTAGTAAATGATTTTGGAGTTCCCCAAGGTAGTGTATTAGGACCTTTACTATTTCTGATTTATATAAACGATATCAATTACGTAGATGGTGATCATGTGATTAACTTGTTTGTAGATGATACATTAATATACACCTACGATAAAACCTTGCAAGTCGCTATAATATACACCGGAAACGATATGACCTTGACAAACTTTATTTCTAAACATATCACATGTTTCTTCTTGGATGTACTGGTGAACAAACGAGAGAATGAGG
The DNA here is from genome assembly GCF_025532065.1 of Leptinotarsa decemlineata. Classification (NCBI taxonomy): domain Eukaryota; kingdom Metazoa; phylum Arthropoda; class Insecta; order Coleoptera; family Chrysomelidae; genus Leptinotarsa; species Leptinotarsa decemlineata. Next base: position 9,164,949 of record NW_027412537.1, on the reverse strand, counting down.
CATTGGGTCATGGAGTACAAAAGAAGTCAACACATTCACCAGCCAAGACAAAAGAAGGGGGTTATTCGAGCGGACAATACAACCCAAGAAAAATAATACTAAATTGTGAAAAGAACGTGGAATCAGTATTCAGGCGAACGAAACAATCTGAAGTCAGCGAAATATCCCAGAAGGCCTTTAGCAACATCAGAGGTATACGTTTGTTTGAAGGTGGTTGACAATGTTTTGTGGTGTATTTCATCAGTTCGGACTTTCATTGTCTAATATAATATAAATTGATTTGATAGCCCTGAAAAAATATCTAATTTTGATAAATCTAAATTTGATAACCCTGAAAAAATAACAATTTTATTAAACAAAAAACTGAAATTACAAAGAAATAACATACAACAACCAAACAAATAAAAATTGAAATATTAATAAAAGCTGAAAAAATTGAAAAATTAAAAATTCTAACAAAAAATGAAAAAATAATAAAAATTGAAAGATTTCAAACCAAGTTATGTCACAACGTTTCGATTGTTAGTATCCACAATCGTTCGGGTGATAACTGGACTTATTCCTCCGAGATCTGACTATTTATAGGTCATTCGAGAGCTTTCACCTATCCCCTCTTCCTTCTTTCCGCTTCATCGGTTTTGGCGGGAGAATTGATTGACCTCTTTGACCGTTTGGCGGGAGTTGGTCGTTTTTCGCTTGATTAGAGGTTTCCATATGTTACGTATCTCTACGCTAGCCTGACTAAACGCGTTGTTGGACAACATATACACGGCTTCTTTGTATTCCTCTGGTGTGTTCCTGTGGCAGCCGGGTTTTCGTGAGGCTGCTACGGATAGTATTCCCAGATCTGAATCAGGTCCTGATTATACTTGGACTCAATCCGTCTTATCCTTCTCGATAATCCTCTGATGTAAGGAAGTACAAGTACTGGTTGTGGCGGCTTCTTTTCCTTGTGGAGTTCTTGCTGTCTTCTAGCTAAGGCCTGTTCTACCATCACTTTGGAGTAACCACTCTGTTGAAGGTCATTTTTGATGATGCCTAGTTCCTTTTCCAGACCTTCCTTTGTATTACAGAGCCCAAAAGCACGCTCCAGTAGAGTCTAGATGATTCCTCTCTTAGTCGATTGATGGTGGTTGGATTTCTGGTTCAGATACTGTCCTGTGTGGGTGGGTTTTCGATATACAGATGTTTCCAATTTAGTGTCGGTCCTCTTCACCAATACATTTATTTGTTTGGTTCTTGTTGTATGTTATTTCTTTGTAATTTCCGTTTTTTGTTTAATAAAATTGTTATTTTTCGGTTAATCTTTTTGATTTTTTCAGGGTTATCAAATCAATTTATATTATATTTGGCAATGGAAGTCCGAACTTATGAAATATATCAGAGGTATACCACCAAATCCCTTGTAGCTCTGGATCGGAACCACGATGAGAACCCATGTCATCGTGTATGAAGAGACATACAATTCATAGCCACTACCTAAGACCATAAAGGAAGACCATAGAAATTCAAAAGTACATAAACAATTTCAATAAAAAAAAGAGGGAACAAACATCAATACAATCTAGCTAGCTGCACTTAATTACACTCGAATAGAAATGAAGCCACGCTCAAAACCAATGGAATAAAGCTGGAGACACCAACCTTAAATGAAGTGTCTATTCCAAGGACAACCTGAGCATTACAACCATTGCCTCATCGCCTTCGATAATACATACCGCCATCGTAGACGAAACGTCAGGCATAAAATCCTGTAGACCGCGAACACAAACCCTGAAAGAAGCTTCGAAACGGATACATATTACTCAATGTATTTTATTGCTAGAATAATAACTGATAAATTACGTCTGCTGACGACTCTTGGATTTTAGACTGAGTTAACCTTAACCGAGTTAATTTGTTGATTTTCAATATACCTCTCTGATGCTGTTCTCAATCGTATTGAGATAATTATTCTATGCTGAAGCAGAAAGTAATACAAATCATGAAATTATGAAACAACAAAAAATAATATGGCGCTCCGGGACGACTTCATTGATTCTAGTGGGGCATTTGTTTTTCAGCTGCACATCATCTGAAGATTTTGATCTGCCAATGTCCTCTCTTTCATAAAACAAAATGTAGGGTGTCTCCAGAGGCTCCAATAAATTCAAGGCATCACCAGAACACTTAGTAACATGACTATCGTCAAACCAGTTCGTTTCGTCTTTGACCAATGCGTAATAATGACCAGATTCAACGCCAGAACCACAGTGAACAATGACAATGAAGATTATAATAGTGGTACGCTAGATTGAAGTGTTCATCTATTCCGAACCTTCGGAAAAGTTTGGAGCTTCCGTCAGAAGTTGAATCATGTTTGAAGATCATCAGTGTTATTATCAGATTGACTGGTGCCTCAGATATACTTGTTTTCTTATAACAGTCAGTTAGTTTGGCGCATGTTTCGCAATACAGTCGATCATTTGTTAAAAGTTTCATTTTCAGATGATTTAACGATACACTTTGCACGTACTGGTTATTAGTCATATTAGGAAACACTAGTTGAAGTTCCAGTTTTATAGTGTGGACTGTCTTAACCGTTTTTTGCTTTGGTACAATATCTATATCTGGGACAAACATATGCTATCCGCAATTGAGATATTTATGACTGATTGCAATTCTATTTTACTTAGAATTTGAAAAAAATAATGACAGTCACCCTTACAAAGATGCCCTTTATGGATCGACAGAAAACAAAAAATGAAGAACCACTCGTTAGATCTAATGGCACGATAAGTAGAATTTGAAACCAATATGATGTCTCTGACTTGGTTAGCGAATCGCGAAAAACAGTATTTTTGTTCTGGTAAGGCAAAAGTATTTTCAATAGATAGATTAACCCACGCGATACTTTAGTGCTCTTATGGATTTTTGGGAATTCATTATATATAATTTTTTTTAAATTGTTCTCAACTATGTTTTATACTCTTCATACTTTTTACCTCTTCTCATTTTTCCAAAGCTCCTTTGGCACCCCTATAGTCAAGTTGTTGTAGGCTGTTCCCCTCACAGCGTTTTCCTTTCCAAGATATCTCGAAGTAGAAAAAGTTCTTCCTCCATTTCCTAAAGAAGGACGCCATATCCGCAAAGTGTACGTAACACCACGGGATTGTCTCAAAGAGTGGTGTAGTCTTAGAATACCTCTTGTCATTTTTTATTGGCTATTTGAATCATTTACCTGAAACCAAAATGGTCAAAATTGAATCGCATGTTTCCAGACTAATGAGTGAATGCGTGAAACAATCACTATTACCTTCATTGGACAATTAACTGTTAATACACGCTGCCTTAAGTGCATTGATGCACGAATTACTTTCCTGAATGCACTTTTCATGTGGTTGAAAGTTTCACATAAATTTAATAGAAAGTAAACGAATGAGTGAAAATCAGGGCTGTAGCGAAAAGAAAAACCAGGGGGGGAAGGGAATCCAAATTTTCCCAACCCCACCAGCAAAATTTCCCAACTTTCGAAAAAATGAAAGCCGAGGGATTAGTTAGTACTATAATATATTAATTTTCTTACTTAGCTATCCAAAGATTGGCTGAATGCTTATGCCTGTTAGGTTATGCACAAACAAAAATAAATTTTGGTAATTATAAAAATAATAATGGGAATTATTCTACTTTGGACCAAGCTCCTTGGTCTTACCATATCCACCATGTATAGGAATATTCAATACAAATGAAAGGAAACAACACTTACATAATATTGTGCTTATTGTTTTCTACTATTATTTTTTCTATCTTCACGGCCCGAAATTTCCCAACTTTCCCAAGTCGAAAAAACAGCGAAAAGTTGGGAATTTCGTAAAATCGTCACTTAAGAATTTGTGGACTGTTCTCTTGCTTGGGAGAAACTAAACTTTTTTGAAGTTTTCAAACATCAGAATTTTAAAGTATGGGATCTCCAAGTTATGCATGTTGGAAATCCCAACCCTCTCCTGGTTCTTTCCCTTTTATTATTACCTCTTTCTTTCTTTTCTCTCATTTTTATTTTTCAATTTTTATTCATTTTTTCACTTTTATTTTTTTCAATCTTCACGACCCAAAATTTACCAACTTTTTCCCAAGTCGAAAAAGCAGGGGGGAGGCTCCCTCCCCCCGGTGGCGACGGCCCTGGTGAAAATGCTTGGACCGAAATATTAGGATAAGTTGGTAGAAAAATAAACTAAATTGAAAAAAAATAAAATGAACGACTAATATAGAATATAAAAATCACAAACCTAAGCGGACTGTCAACTGGTATCAACAATCGAAACATCGTGGAATGGGTCGCATTAAAATTACTTTCGTCTTTACTATTTTTGTCACAATCATGACTACTTATCTACAAAAATGTCCACGACAACCACACAATATGAATTAACGATGATGAAAATGAAAAAGGAATTCTCAACTGAAATCAAAATAAGTTTGATGACTGTATCAATGAGAGATACATACGAGGGTGGTCTAAAAGTTTCCGACCCAACAAATATACAAGACATGTTTTCTCTGTAACCCGTCCAATTAGTACTCGGCGTTTTTCTCTGAAAAATAATTGTTCACAAAGATGATTGCCTCCTCATTTGACAAACATCTCTGTCCTCCAAGCGCAATTTTCAGATGGAGGAACAAAAAGAAGTCGTTTCGGGCTAGATCTTGTGAGTAAGGCGGATGGTCAAGCAGTTCAAACCATAATTCGTGGATTTTCGCCATGACAACCGCTGAGATGTGTGACGGTGCGTTGTGTTATTGAAACAGGATTTTCTTTTTCTGCAAATGGGGCCGTTTTCCGCAAGTTCTGTCTTCAATTTGTCAAGTCATGATGCGTAGTATGCTCCTGTTATGGTTTTTCATTTTTGAAAATAATTGATTGAAATGACTCCATGACTATCCCAAAAAACAGTCGCTCTCACTTTCTAGCCGAAAAATAGTTTTGGCTTTTTTGGGAGCCGGTATCTCCTTTGCAGTCCACTGTTTGGGCTGTATTTTCGTTTAGGGCGTATACTACAGCAATTAATCGGTGCCAAAACTCGGATTGATTGCGTCTAAACTGCATAAGTGTTTGTAGAATATAATTCCATGTCCGTCGCGATATTAGTCGGGAAAGTAATTGTTTTCCGACAGGACTTTACTGTATAGGAACGAAATTTGATTTCAGACACTCAGTCAATATACATGTAATATCTGCTGAAAAATATGAGTAGCAACGCAGAGGTAGGACAAAGTTCTAGATAGACTATTTAAGTACACAATATTTATCGTGTTTGTATTCCATAGTATCTTCCAACCACAAAGTCCCATCATCCCTTGTTGGAATTTTTAGAATACGGGGCATATCTTTCAAGTACCGTTTTGAAATTAAAAAAAACAAAAACAGATTTTTTTAACAATTTTAATTTCATATAAAAACCTGTACTTTAATCTACTTTTGTACATAATTGCCACCATTATTGAGGCACTCAACATTATCGTACAATGCATACCAATGTATGCATACTTTTGTATGTAAATCGGGACTGTATGGAGGGTAATCGAGTTGTTCCCATCGGAATCATGTGATGAGGTCGTGGATTCGATTAGCCGTATGTGGACGAACATTGTCGTGCAGCAAAAAGACGCCCTTACTCAGAACACCACGCGTTCCATAGCTCACAATGTTTTGTCCGTAAACTGCACAGATCTCCCGATGAATATAGATCGTTGTTAAGCCTTTTGCACTCAGAAAACTAATAACAGTCCGAACTTCACAATTGGCGGGACTGTTCGTATGGACAGTTTAACAAGCATTTAAAACAGTCGAAGGATTTGTGGTAAAACTTAGGGTTCAAGTCCCAAACAAATCTATTGGATTTATGTGATGATTGTCAGACCAATGATCGCGTATGGTGCAATTGCTTGGTGGCCGAAGGCTTTACAGAAAACGGCTCAGGCAAAGCTCTCTGGATTACAGAGACAAGCTTGTCTGGCCATCAGTGATGTCATCAGTACTACACCGTCAGCGGCAATGAAGATCCTTCTAGATCTACCTCCTATCCACATTTTCTGGAGAGAGGGGCTAGATGGACTGCAGAAAGACTTGGGCACAGTGCCAATTGCACAAATCAATTTAATGCAGAGTATCACAGACTGTTGGTTGACACTGGAAGTCACAGCATTCTGGAAATGACCTCTGACTTTATGCCTCCAACTGTCAACTATGAACGGTCGTATAAAGTACTGTTCCCAAGTACTTTATACGTACAAGTATTAAGAGCGGATAGTTGTTGATTCACAGATGGATCAAAAACACCTTCCGGTTCTGGTGCAGGTGTTTTCAGTCGCAGACCCAGGACAGAGATATGAACCTGCCTAGGGACCTATGCGATTGTATTTCAAGCGGAAGTTTACGCTATTGAATTGTGTGCGGAGAGATCGGAAGAATCCAACCTCACACACAAGTCAATAAAAATATTCTAGGACAGTCAAGCGGCATTAGAAGCTTTTGCTCTTGCAAATTGCCAAAAACGACTCTCTTCGATAGAAAGACTTGACAAATTGTCTCTGGTTTGGATTCCTGGCCACACTGGCCTGGAAGGCAATGAGGCTGCTGACTCCCTTACAAAGGAGGGTGCTGTAAGCAGCTTCATCGGACCAGAACCTGTCATTGGCATCGCTTTAGGCTTTGCCAAACAAATATTGAACACCTGGATGGCAAGAAGATTTATGGACTTCTGGCAGAATCTTCCAGGATTGGCTCACTCCAAGGCGTTTATTCACCCTTCAAAGCTCGATACCAAACAGTTGTTGGACTACAGTAGGGATGAACTACGATGTCTAACAGGCCTTTTTACAGGTCACTGTCATTTGAATCATCATATGCAGAGACTCGGACTGTCGGAAGACAGTGTGTGTCACGTGTTTGGAAAATGATGAAACAGCAGAGCACAAACTTTGTGCCTGCCCCGCTAGGTTTTTAGAGTTTGGCAGATCCGTACTCTTACCATCTGACCTGAAAGATCACTCACCATACAAACTAATCGGCTTCGTTAAGAAGCTGGGTTTATTTGGTCGAGTGTGAATAAGTGTAAGCCACAATAAACCCATGCGGGTTGCGGTGGAAGGTCGAATAGACCCACTCACTTTGGACCTAACCTAACCTTGATCACGCACTCAAAGGCGATTGTTGGCGTAATGGCGTCTAACAAAAATGTTAATTGATCTAATGAACGAGAAGGAAGACACACATTGAGATAATTTTTTTTGGAACTTCCATGTCTCGCCTAGAATTTTGTCTACTCGTCCAAAGAGACAGTATTTTCCGGACTTGTTAGATAAATTATTATTACCTATTCAATTTGTACTCCAAACATCAATGACACAAAAACAAGTCAAAATCAAGTTCAACACATTACTGCCAAATCAAAACATTCCGTTTAGTAATATCTCGTATACTTTTCCGAGAAGTAATAATAATGAGTTACGACGAAATTGTCTAATTTACGGTGTTATCGTTAATGTGTATTTTAACTTGTGGTTTGCAGCAGGTTTCAGATCAAATCTGAGTGTAAATTGAACTTGAAATGTTTAGTACTAGTTTATCTATTTTGTACATGAATTATGCAAGTTGTAAACTAACTAATGCCAATTACAATGCACTCGTGGATATATCTATATGGGTTCTTAGTATATTTATTTCTATAAATTTTTGCAGGACTGGAACTTTATCAACCTCGGGTTTTCCATAAATTAGGTACATAAATTCTCAATCTTACAAATTTTATAAATATGAAAATGTACGAGATGTTTCATTTGAAATGCAAAAATAGATTTCATATTCGAAGTAGCCATCACTAGTTGGAAAAAAAAATGCACAGTTGTAAACTAAAATGGAAAAGCGTAATATGAATCTGTCAAACGTAACCTGTTTATTCGAGGGGCCAATGCCGGAAGATGGCGTTGCAAAACTAAAGTATAACAAAGGAAATTCTATTTTCTTTCAAATGGAATACTTTATTCGTTTTTAATTTCCCGTCTAATGTAGCTGACGTGATTCCAAAAGTTTCGTCAAATTGGTGCAGAGTGGGTAACAGTAAAAAATATTTCAAGATAAATGTGATACAAATTATTAAATGAAGCGTTGACTCATAGGCTACCAATAATAATAATAACCTACCTCTTGAGTCCGCATCATATCGCCAAACTAATTATGATTAAAATTCAAATTCAGAATTGAATTTTCATGTTTGACAGTGCCAAATGAAAATAAAATAGTATCTTAAAATCAAAATGAATGAAAATCATGATGTCATCGCTTTTGTTTTGTCGAAAGCTCACTACGCGACTGGTTGCGTCCAGGACGAAAAAGCTGAACGCGCTGAGCTGAATGTAGCGTGAAAGGGTTTTTTGAATCGCTTCAACGTTATCCAGCAACTAGATTCAGTAAATACCATTTACCACATTCAGCGGGAAGGTGCCACGATGACAGTACGTAGACATTCATACGGTTCTTTGATTCAATTCCAGCCGTAGCAATCTTGTTTAAATTGAAAAAGTAAATTTTTCAGTTGAGATTATTATTTGGGGAAAAAGATCTTCGTCTTGAAATGTTATTCAAAACGATGCTGATGAGGTTATAAAACAAGTATCTTCACCCGAAACCTCGAAGTACACCACTGAGGATGGTAGTGTTCTGTGTAAGTCACAATACTCTTTTAAATATTACATTGTGTAGCGTATCTATGAATTATATTCAGTTTGATTCCATAATGAAGGTTTCTAGTACAAATTGAATGGAAAAAAGTGATTTTCATATAATTCAATTGTTTGTGTGAAATAAGTTGTTTCGCAAAGGCTGCATGATCTACACATTTTTGAAAGGAGTTTATTTTGAACTCAATTGCTTTCTTTCCTCCTTCTGAAGTTTCTCACTTGTTCTGTATAAAAATAGATCAGTAGTACGTCAAAATGCTGGTTTTTTTTTCAAAAACTAATCTCATCTCAAAAAATAACCCTTTCAATTCAACTGAATTATATTATCTATTGGTCTGTATATACACACATCGGAAAAGTCTAGGGATATTTTTATAACATACTAAATATCATAAAAATAAATGCATGAGGTCGTTTAATTTCGATTAAATTGGTACACTCGACCACCCTGTAGATTTACGCCATCACTTACCATTGGCTGAGATGAATAGAGCTGTAAGGCTTCTTCAAGGTGGCATGCGACAAAATAATGAAGCTCTTCGTTTGGGGGTCTCCCAAAGTGTTATCAATCGATTGTGGCGGCGTTTCCGTGAAACTGGCAGTCCAGCCGAACAACATCCAGGGCGAGGACGCGCTACAACTGCAGTTCAAGACCGATTTTTGGTCTTAACCGCAAGAAGACAACCGACAATCACAGCAGCTGAGTTGGTTAACGTGTTGCAGCAGACGCACCAGGTAACCATTGGTCGTGATACTGTCAGAAATCGACTGCATGAAGCAGATTTCCACAACAGAAGGCCACTTAGATGTCCACCTTTGTCGAGAGGCAATCGCCGTAGAATATTAGAGTGGTGTCAAGAACATCAAAACTGGGATGCAAATGATTGGGCCACAGTTTTGTTTACAGACGAATCCAGATTTGGATTTCATCCAGATTCTCGTCGAGTAAGACTGTGGAGACGACCTGGAAATAATGAACGTTTGAGACACGTCCAGGAAGTCCACACATACAGAGGTGGTACAGTAATGTTATGGGGCGGAATCATGATCGGCGGCAGAACCGATCTCGTTTTTCCAAATCGCTCCCTCACAGCTCGACAGTACCTCGACACCATTCTTCTACCTATCGTCCGTCCGTTTGCTAGTGCTGTTGGTGAAAACTTCCACCTAATGCACGATAATGCTCGTCCACATGTCGCGCGTCTAGTGACTGACTGGCTCACCAACGAAGGAGTTGATGTATTGCCATGGCCAGCACAATCACCGGACCTGAATCCCATCGAGCATGTGTGGGACATACTTCAACGAAGAATTACTCCGCATATGGGGAACATTCACACAACGTTTCAATTGAGAGAGCTTTTAATCGCTGAATGGGCAAATGTACCTCAACAATACATTGACAACCAGCGTGGAGGCTATACTTTGTACTGATTCCAATTTTTTTATGTATTATAATTTTTTTCAGGGTGCCAAAGAAGAGCCATATTTTTTTTAGTTTTGCTTATATGCGCACTCGGTATTTTTGACCATTTAATAAATTTTGTTGTAAGTTACATTCGTTTAATAATCATCCGTCAACTTTTTTTCCCTAAAGCGATCTAAAAAAAATTATTGCCATTTTTAAAAATATCCCTAGAATTTTCCGATGTGTGTACTTAAAAGGCTTTATTTACACCCTGCATGATCACAATCTTTAGCCAAAATATCGATTCTGTGTATCCCTGCAAATACTATAACATCTATCTATCGTAAGTGGTTGAATGACTATGGCTAAAATACGTTCTTCGGCAACATCTCTCTTGAAAATATCTGGTGTCTGTTCGGTTTTTCTTATTATTTCCTGGTAGAAAGATATTGAGAGTGCGAAGTGCGAATTAATACCTTCTATTTATTTTCTGCGTGTACCGTGAAAACTGAAAACAAAAAACCTGATATGTTAGTTAATATGAGGTATTAATTAAATAATTTCTATAGAGGGTGTGCTAGTTGATAATTGAATTTCTATTCGAGTTCAGATTATTTATTTATAATAATAATTTCTGTGAAGAACATGCTAGATTATAATTACCCTTTTATAATTTATAATTAATCTTTAATGGTATCACTGAATGACATTGCAAATACATGAAACTATATTTTTAAATTCGGCTGAATTTGTGAAAGGCATAGAGATATTACTGAGAGCAGGAAACGCATGCTTTGCATCTGGTACTCATTATCAGTTTCATTAAAATATCCTGTATTGCATGATATGATAAAACACAAAAACCAACTTTGTACGAATTTAATCAAATGAAAACGATAGTAAAAAATCCACTCTTTGGACCGTCAACCTCGGTAGCGGTAGTTAGAAATGTTCTACATATTATGTTCCCATTGAACCCTATTATCTGATATTCATACCTTATCAGTGCGCCATCTTTGGAAAAGACCGCCATATTGGATTTGGAGAAAAGTCATATTATTATTCCTATTGCAAATCCCGACGCAAACCCTTTCATTTAATACTCTTAACGTGGAAGTAGATGAAAAAACTAGTCAGCCATCTTGAGCAGTCAGCCACATCAGATTTAGGATAATGACATTCAATACCCATATTATGGGGGGGCTGCTTTTTTTAAGAGCGTGTAAACAAAAGCTTGATAATTTTTTCATTACTATTTTTTTTATTCTGGTGTGGGTAAAGAACTTTTCTTTCATTTACCAAGTTGTAGTTACCAGGACATCACTTTCATCTCCTGATGATGCCAACTTGATTAGTGAAACGCTGTCGAGAAGAGCGTTACAGTTCTGGTAGTGTGTTTGTGTTGTTCATGATAACTACTTCAATAAAATCCATATTTACATAAAATGTATAGAAATTATTTGAATTTATAGCCAAATATAGACATACCTTGTTTTTCGAATAAAACAATGCGTCCTCTCTCGTCGAAGTTTTGGATCAATAAAATAAACACTTGTTTCATTCGATAATGTGAAAGTTCAACAAAATTACCTAAAAGAATTTATGATTTCCGGCAATCATCAATTAGTGATAAGATAAAATACTTTCCAGCAGATATTTGAAATGAATTATCCCAAATTGTTATCGAAAAAACCATTGAAAATGCTGAAAAAATACTTTCTCTCGTTAATTTGGACATATACAAAATGTGCTGACTCTTAAAATGGAAATTTACAATGAACATTCCACCAAGTATGGTTTTAAACGAGTTCTGCTTTCTGACAAATAGTTTACCAGCGTTTGTAAATTGTATTTTAATTAGTAATTAATTGGGAGGTGGAAAACCCATTTATGAATTAAGAATGAGAGTGTTAACGGATGTCTGTTGCAAACCAAAGCTTCGAGATCTATTGCCACATGGAAAATCGACAAAAACAAAGCATTCTTGATCCAACACCAGGAAGCACAGTGTCGATCTGGCATAGGCCTCATCAGTAGTACTAGGCTGAACCTCGGATGCATTACTCGTAAACATGGACATGGACGCCTACTCTCACGAAGACGCCATCTACAGGATCCGCAGAACACTCAAACCTTATGTATCCAAGATAAACAAGATTCCCACGACGGATTTTTTCTAAGGTAAGCATCGACTTTGACCGACTAAGGAGAAATCGCCTACTATCTTTTTCGGCAGAGTCCACTACAAGGCAACAATGTAACACCAGATCTCAGAAACTGAGAATTCGTGATCAATACCAGACAGCGTTATTTCGACCTGCTACATGTCTTGTCAGGCATGCATATTGGAATCAACTGTCCTTAAAGAATAAGCCTGAGTAAGCATGGATATATCATTTTTCGAAAACGCAATATATGGAATCGACCAAGTCATCAAAGACATGTTTTGAAAAATTTATCTTGGGAACAACTGAATGATATGTCCACTTATCGCCACGCCCAGAGTTTCCTAGATTTCGACTTTGTCATTTATGATCTATGGAGAAGAGAAATGCTGCTACACTGAAGCCTCAATCTTCCTAAGCCATATGTAGTGTCGACTGAATGGGTTTTTGCGACTTTGCTTCAGAGTCTTTGGTCTTTGCAAGGATCTTTATATGCATACTTCCAAGCGGGGACTGAGGGTCTCAAAACTGAGGCCTAAGTGTGCCCATTCCACAAGTACTAACATATATTCAACGAAAGTCATTTTTTGTGAAGGAAAAAATCAGTTTTTTATCGACCTTTTTTTGGGTATTTGTTACTTTCCACAAGCGGAAAAATATAAAAATTATAATGGAGAACTTTATACAAGTGTAGAAGGGCAAACTTTTTAGTTTACCCCGATAAGTTACTGAGTAAAAATCAAAGTTTCACTAGTTCGGACTTCCATTGTCTACTATATAAAATGATTTGAAATCCCTGAAACGAGTAAAAGAGAATAATTAAAAAAAAGAATAGTTGAAAATAACAATTATATTAAGCAACAATAAACCTGAAATGAAATGATAGTGAAATAACCTACAAGTAAAAATACAATAATTGAATAAATAAAAATTAAAGGAATGAAAAAAGAAAATAATAAAAATAAAAAAGTGTAGAGATTCCAAGTCATGTTAGTTCACGACGTTTCGATTGTTGGTATCTACAATCGTCTTCGGGAGTCATCACCCGAAGACGATTGTAGATACCAACAATCGAAACGTCGTGAACTAACGTGACTTGGAATCTCTACACTTTTTTATTTTTATTATTTTCTTTTTTCATTCCTTTAATTTTTATTTATTCAATTATTGTATTTTTACTTGTAGGTTATTTCACTATCATTTCATTTCAGGTTTATTGTTGCTTAATATAATTGTTATTTTCAACTATTCTTTTTTTTTTAATTATTCTCTTTTACTTGTTTCAGGGATTTCAAATCATTTTATATAGTAGACAATGGAAGTCCGAACTAGTGAAACTCATCACGAAACATTGTCAATCACCTTCAAACAAAAATCAAAGTATTTTTCACAAAGAAAAATCTTCTATTTTTCAGTAACTTATCGTATTTAACAATTTTGCCTATCAAAAAAAAATTATTATTAAGAAATAATACTTCTTTTACGTACTTGGCTACTCATCTTGAAGAAAACTTTGGATAATGGCGAAATGGTAACAAACTGATATCGGAGAGTACCTTGTATTACATCGAATGTTTCAGTTGTCAATCAACAACATTGACATAATTTCATATTTCAAATATTTGACATCTGTCGAAGAAGTAAAGAAATAAGCTATCAAAAAAGGAATAACTGCGAATATATTCGAATTTTTTATCAACTTCTGAAGACGGAGACAGATTTTGGCCTCCGAAACGTAAAAGATAAGTATTATTTCTTAATAATAATTTTTTTGATAGACAAAATTGTTAAATACGACAAGTTACTGATAAATAGAAGATTTTTCTTTGTGAAAAATACTTTGATTTTTACGCAGTAACTTATCGGGGTAAACTAAAAACTTTGCCCTTCTACACTTGTATGAAGTTCTCCATTATAATTTTTATATTTTTCAGATTGTGGAAGGTAACAAATACCCAAAAAAAAGGTCGATAAAATACTAACATATGTTTAGGTGTTGTGACTTTACGCTGAGATTTCAATCTGCCTACTACGCAGATCACTGGTCTTAGCGAAGGTCTCTATTTGCTTACTCCCAGACAAGGACTGAGTATCACCGGGCTGAAATTTTGACTATACTGAGGCCTCAGTTTGTCCTCTCTTCAAGTAGTGAGACATTTGTTTTGTAAATTGATGCCGCATGGGTGAAAATGTGGCTACACTGATCTGCCTGCTCCGTCTACTCAGATAGTGACACGCTTGTGACTTGTGAGTAGGCATTGAATATGTGATAGAATTAGCCAATATTTGATGAGAATCCATAGTCAAGTAACTTCAATGGTTTTATTTTTAAAGCGTGTTCATACATATGAACATGCCTGATAAAGCCATTATTAATGTGAAACACATTGACCCCCTACTTGATGAAAATTAATAATACTATCAATGATGATAACTTTGATACAATTTTCACACAATAAATTTTATTGTGTTGATTAACACTTATTGGAGTTCCGTGACTTGTCGCCGGGGTCTCAATCTCAATCTCACCTATATTTTTTAAGTTTTGTTTTTCCATTTAATTAGCTTCCCGGATTATCCTGGCGTAATGAGTTTTCACCATATGATGCTCCTTCATGATTCACCTTACTTTGTCGGTGATTTCATGGTAGTACCAGAAGTACCCGGTAGTTGTTTGAGAAATATAACTGTATTAGAAAGTAAACAATCTATAAAGCATATGTTTCAAGTTTGAAGACGCTGCGTTGTTTAGTATTTGTTTGGGAAATATCAATAATGAACGTTTTCGGTGAAATTACGAAAATGGAGAAAATACGGCTCAATGGCTCAATGGTCAAAGATTTTTCAGCGATGAATAAGTGATGTCGGCAGTTAATGGCTATTTTGAAGAGCAAGACAGTTCTTAATATAAAAACGGTATCGAACTTATTGAACGTTACTGGAAAAAGTATATTTTTCAAAAATTTTTGTGTTTTCTTTGTTGGGCCGGATAATTCTGGGACAACCGTTGTACATCGACTGTTTCAGAAGTCAATCAACAAAACTAACATGTTTTATAATAAAAAAAACTCCTTTTAAAAAGTCGATAAAATCTCAATTCACAAATATTGATTTTCGTTGGATAATAATATATCATATAATACAATAATAAAAATATTTAGGTCTGGTTCTCAAAGCTTTCAACAGCAAACATAAATGAATGCAGATGAAAATACGTTAGATACAGTTTTGTTGAATATGTAATCATGTTCAAGTATTTCTCGATACTTTCGATAAGCCCACTTTGATTAAAGATTACTCAGAAGCCGGTATCGCATGTTATCTGATAACACACTTTAAAAATGTTTGAATGCATATGAAGTATACGAAATAACTTACAAATGTATTAATTTCGATCTCAAAATACAAAGCAACCACCATATGATTCAAAATCACTTTATGGACTAATTAGTATTGTCGTCATATATAGGTCCACCATGAAATATGGTCAGAGGTCATTATGTTTATCTTGTCGTGACAAGTGACGAGAGTGACACACATTCAGAACTACTTCTGCAGTGAGTGGCAGAAAATTGAAATCGAGGCTCAATGAATTGATGCCATACCCAAAAATTATTACGATTGTGACACAGCGAATGATATCAGATTGCAGTAATATATACGCATGTATTATTGTCTGATATATTTACCATAAACTTTTGCGAAACTCGTGGTAGAATATAGTTCCACCCTGTGTGTTTTTGTCATTCTTTTGGTACGTGATTCATTTTGAGTGAAGAGTATTTTTATTCTCAACATTTGTTTACATGCTTTTTATGGTTATTTGTTCTCAAAAGCATGTCCACCGGTGTCAATAAAAGAGAATTCTGGAAAGATATAAAAAACATTTTTTTTTCTCAACAAGAAACAGTGCCATTTTCCTCCATTTTCCTTGCCATATATATATACCCTTCCTATATACATATATATATATATATATATATATATATATATATATATATATATATATATATATATATATATATATATATATATATATATATATATATATATATATATATATATAGGAAGGGTAGTCGTTGCTGACTAGTTAAGAATAAAAACTATTGGATAGTGGGGTATTGCAGCAAGTAAATGAGTACTCTTTTAAGTTAGTCCAAGCTTTCGGAAAATTTTATTTCTATCATCAGGGAAAATCTTATGTGAGGATGGTTACATTGATGTTGAAGAAAAAATGTTGATACATTGGAGAAGATGAAACTTGATATACAATTCTAAATGCTTGAGATTATTTTTTATAAAATATTGTTATTCGTCAGACCGTTATTCACATCATGCGTGCAGGATTCAAATGCTGATGATGGAAATAAAATTTTCCGAAAGCTTGGACTAACTTAAAAGAGTACTCACTAGTCCGGCACAGCACAGCACGGCGCTGTCTGTCGCTTGATGGCGACGGGTAGTAGCATCGCCCACGTGTCCAGCTACAACCAGCATACTGAAGGTGCTGTTTGTTCGATTTCAAGGGAATTTCAGTTGACATCGAGCAATGACAGAAACATCTCTATCACTAGCAGTTCTGACGAAGAAGTCGTCATTATAGTGGCCGCATTATTGAATGTAGAAGAAAATAGTCACAAAAAATAATGTTGTGGGACCATCCCATTAATCAAAGAGGGCAAATCTGGGAGAGTTTCATCATCTTTTCAACGATCTGTAAGAAAACGAGGAGAAATTGTTTCAGTATTTCTGAATAACTCCAGGCAAAATATTTCAGAACTTCTGGATATTCTAGAGCCTATTAACAGGTAACTCCATGTTTCCTTGTCTGACACTGTGCTGGAAACTGATGGAATAGCAAACCAGATGGACAGAAACTTTCCAGGTACATTTGGACAAGTTAATGCTGGCAAGCGCTCACTTGGCCAGTCCGTCACAGCACGTAACGTTATTTGCCGGACAGGATCGGAGAGCTGGAATCCTTTCCGGCGGCGGACGCTCTTGGCTGTGCCGTGCCGGGCTAGTGGGCGGTTGTCCATTCATTTTCATTGTTCCAATCCTATCCCTATTTTGACGAGACGGACCGTGTTGTGCCGGACAAGTGGGCGACAAGCTTTATTGTTTTATCGCTGTCCACCTGTTTTTGTTTGACATTGGGAATAAAAAAGTTGTTATGCGATATATCACGAACATACGGGCAGTGAGTTATCAATTTAATGTTTTTCTCCTCTGAATAATCAATGATGCGACATTTGAGGTTTTTCCTAATTCCCTCGAATACTTTTGGCCAAGAAATTATTGTATACCTACCACTCAGCATTAAGTGTTTTTTAATCGTCCCAAGGAATGGTAGCTATATGTTCAGTGGAGCCAGAAGGTAACAATCTTTCTGGAATTTGGTTTATCTCTAAATACCCAAACAGTTGTTGCGTGGTTTCAGTTCATACATATAGATACACGCCTTTGTCAAAACTGTTTTCAAGATTTTTTTGCCGTGGTCTGCAGGTTTATATGCCTGACGTTTCGTCAACTACTGCGGTGGACATTATCAAAGGCGAAGATGCAACGGCGATGTATGGGCCGCTCGAATTCTACTTCGCTGTACCCATTCCCTTAGAAGGCATTTTTTAGGTGACTGAGTTTCTCAGGAAGACCTCAGGATCTCAGAAACGTAGTGCCCTCTCAACCAACGTTTTGATTATCGCTCTCTTTTGCTGTGGCTGATAGTTAGACTTTTCATTCGGGTATCTGTTTTTGTGTGTTGTTTAAGTGTACACTCAATATCCAAATATCCCATTTTCACGTTTGTTCTCAAGAATATCCAAGAAGGCTATGGTCCTTTGGAGTTCTCGTTCTCTTGTGAACTGGATTTTTAGAATTTGGGTAATTTATTGCACTAATTCATACGCGGTTTTTTTTCGGTCAAATTACGCGGAATCCTCATTTTTAACATGCATTAATATTCATACATGCCAAAGGACTCTCCTATATTACGTCACATTTCGATCTTCTTCAACCATTTCGTATACAGAATCTATGTTTTTTTTTGGAAATACAACCCATTTTGGACATCCTTTTGAACCACGAACCACGAATTGTAGAAAATATTTTCTGATGGTGCTTCATTACAAAAGGTCTAAAGAAGCGATTTTTTCAATTCTTGCCGAAATTGACTTTTTCAAAATAATGAAAAATTTGCCGGAGAAAACCTTCGCGAGTATTTTCCATTTTTACACACATTTGTTTTTTTTTTAAATAATAATCATTGCCAACAACCCCGGATTCTGGATGAATAAATTAATAGTGAAAAAATATTTTTTGATAACATATACAAATAAATTTTGAATTAAACCCATGAACATATTATATTAGACAATCTCTGTATCTGTAGAGTAGGGAGGGTGAGTGTAGGCCCATAGCACTCAGGCCACATGTGACCCATTTTACATCCTCCCTCGGGACATTCGCATGGGACATGCCTGACAGTTTCATCTTCCTGTTCACACATTCTGCATAGAGGTGTGTTCATTAGCCCCATATTGTGGAGGTATTTCCTTAGTTGACAGTGGCCAGTCAGAAATCCTTCTGTTAGGCGTAGATTTTTCCTGATCATCACTAGATATTTTTTCGGCGCAAGGTTCCCAGCTTGGCTAGTTCCGCAATTGTCGAAGTCATCAGGCCGTACGTGCCATTGTGTCCTAAAATTCTTAGTCCAGCCACTTTCTTGGCTAAAGAGTCGGCAATGCGATTATCTTTACTACTGTCACGTCCTTTAATCCACCTCAGGATAATGTTATTATCTACCAGGGCTTTGGCTAAATCTTGGTGGCACTCTATTACTAGCCCTGAGGTAACACGTTGTCTGTTCGAAGCTAATAGGACTTGTCTGCTATCAGTGCAGATTGTTATGTTTTTGCCAGAAATTTCTTTCCTGGCGATTGAGATACCAGTCAGACAATAGACAATATATTTGATATAAAAGTTTGTCAAAGCTCACATATTTTTTTAAAAAACGTATAATTTTTGTAGTAAATTTTTTGTCAAGATCATATGACAAGCTTTTAATACATATGAAATGTGCAATGATTGGTGGGTTTGAGTTGAAGTATATTTTCTTCTTTTTAGAGTATATATATGGAAGCTTTTTTATAAATAATTTTTTTTAAATTAATTTATTTTTTATTTAGCTCTGGGCATGTTCTTTATTCAGTTGATTTAATTTAATACATCATTGTTTTACGGTCGATCCCTAGAAAAAAAGATACACAAATGAATCAATATGGCGGGTGAAAGGGTACGATTTTGTGAAAAATAACACTTTTAGGCTTCCACCAATAATGTTTTTTTTAACAAATTTAATAACCATTCATCTTTCATCTTTAGTTGGTATAAATGCTTCAATTTCTGAAACAACATAAGAAACTAAGTGACCGCTTCTCTCAATAGTTGTTTAATTAGTCTTGAATCCTTTAGCAAATAATCTCATTTAAAAATATCACAAATTAAACATATATCGCAAACAATTCATTAGAACAGTGAGACAGACAATATTATCTGAATAATTATGCTTCATTAGCTGAGGTTAGATATTTCCATATCTAATTATCTGATATATTAATACCACTAATGTTGCCTTAAATTGAATCCTAATGTAGGATTCTGTCATTAAATATTTACAGTTTGATAAACTGCAATTGCAAACTAATACAAACATTTTGAACTCAACAGAGACTTTGTTAAGATTTATTTTCAGCATTGAAGAATATCAATGATTTGTTTATAAGTGGTTTATACTTATACTAAATACTTTCAGAAGTAGCTTCATTTTTTCAAAAAGCAAAAAAATATTAGGTTAACTTTTCAGTTTATGAAAAGACCTATTTTTTTAAAATTATGTCATCAGATGTTAGTAGTAACTGTGTTTAATATGACTATCCATATCTAATAATAATTAAGTAATTTTTTTTGTCGGTTCAAGAAAAAATGTTAACTAACTTTTGAGTACGTATTGTAGAACTTAGTGGGTTTTCTCTTTTTCTTCTCAAAAGACATACCTATTTCGAATTTTGTGACGTAAAAATATTTGTTTGAACTGATAATACATGTCATTGAAAATAACTTTGAAGTGACTAATATTCCGATGTGAAAATAATTCGGTGGTGACAATATTACGGCAACGTGAAAATAAGTATGAGTGTTCATTGTCACAGATCTGTCCCAGAGAAATAGTTTGAGAGTGGCTAATATTTCGGCAACTTGAAAATAACTTCATTCTTCAGTTAAAACTCTTGTCAATTTATATAATATTGTAATAATATGTAATTCTTATATGATTCATAATTATGATTCTTAAATCTCCAAAATTTTTCAATAACGTTGGCATCATATAGGCAACATATCTATATTCTTATTACTTAAGTCTATCAACTAGCTAATAACGATTTGTTACAAAATAGGATACCATTTCACTTATTTATTTGTTTTCTGATTTGCTCACAATGAAGGTTGTGCTGATTACATTTGAATAGAATACCATTTAAATATTAAACATTATTATTATCGCTAGCCAACTAATTATTGTAATGTGATAACGACAATTGGAGTGGATATATTCAAAATTGATTAGAAAGTAATAACATGAGAATTGAAAACAATAGCAAAAAAGACAAAATTAAATACTGTCAAATGTTGTTGTTGAAAGTTATTTCGGATCGAAATATGAATATATAATATTATTAGTCATTAATTTCGAACCAGTTTGTCTTTATTCGCCTTTCGTCGTCGCGAACACGAAAGAGGGGTTCAGTTTTTCTTTCATTCATTGAGGTTAAAAATAAGTACAAGATATGAAATGTATTTACCGAGAATTATGAAATATTCACAGTTTGTTAGTGGTGAAAATAACTATTTGTGCAGTATGGAAGAATTGAAACCGTATATAAACTTTTCGAAAAACTACTTGTGAACAAATGATAGTACCTATATAATACTTCATCATTTAGGCTCAAAATCTAAAAAACTGACGACACGTGACACATTTAATACCACAGTATAGCTAAAACTTTCTAATATGTTGAAACTATCACCCAAAAAGTGCTCTCCCGGATTAAAACGCTGTTTTGTCTTCATAAAAGTATATAAAAGTGTGTACTGGATAGGTATGGCGTATTCATATGTACCTATGTTATCGTTTTACAACGTAGAAACTGCCAAATGTTACTTAGTTTAACATTTATTTCGGAGCCAAGTGCGATTTTAATTAGTTTATAATTTCGAACCAGCTCTGTCTTTGTGTTTGAGATTATGAAATGTTTGAAGTAACATTCTATTTCAGACTATTTACATTTTATATAAAGATAAAATTATATTTTTAGGTCTCTGAATCCCAAATTTGCTGCCTAGTACGTTTGAATATTTATTTTTAAGACATTTAATAATATAGGTACTACCTACACAAATAATGTTTAATTCCTAGATTTAACCAAAAATCAATTTGAATGGAAAGAAGTGCTGGGTTTCTTTCGAACAAATTTGCTTGGAGAGTGTAATATATATATATTGATGATCTCTCTAATAAACCCTCTACCCTCTAAAATATAAACTGGATAAACACTATATCCAATTCTTTGAAGTTAATTATAGCATAAAGTCTCGATTAAAGTAAATTCACATCAATTTAATTTCTTTACTTTCTTTTCAACATTTACATCTTAGAAATATTCAGTATGTGGTGAGTATTGCATAAAAACAACCTTTCAATCAGGGCCGTCGCCATGGGGGGGATGGAGTGGGCCTCCCCCCTGCTTTTTCGGCTTGGGAAAAAGTTGGGAAAAGTTGGGAAATTTTGGGCCATGAAGATAGAAAAAAATAATAGTAAAAAAATTAATAAAAATTAAAAAAATAAAAATGATTGAAAAGAAAAGGAGAGGTAATAAGGAAAGGGAAAGAACTAGGAGAAGGTTTGGATTTCCCAACATGCATAAATTGAAGAGAATTCTGAGTTGTTTGAAATCTTCAAAAAAGTTTAATTTCTCCCAAGTAAAAAACAGTCCTGAACAGTCCACAAATTTTGAAGTGACAATTTTACAAAATCCCAACTTTTCGCTGTTTTTTCGACTTGGAAAAGTTGTGAAATTTCGAGCCAAGAAGATAGAAAAAATATTAAAAACAATAAGCACAATATTATTTAAGTGTGGTTTCCTTTCATTTGTATTGAATATTCCTATACATGGTGGATATGGTGGAAAACCAAGGACCTTCGTCACCACCAAGGTATAATCACCAAAATTTATTTTTGTTTGTGCATACCCTAACGGGCATAAGCATTCAGCCAATCTTTAGATAATTAAATAAGAAAATTATTATATTATAGTAGTAACTAATCCCTCGGCTTTCGTTTCTTCGAAAGTTGGGAAATCTTGCTGGTGGGGTTGGGAAAATTTGGATTCCCTCCCCGCCTGGTTTTTCTTTTCGCTACGGCCCTGCTTTCAATCTGAAAATCACTGATTCACATAACCTCATTTAAATAATACAACCCTTCCTCAAGTAGCAGAAATTTATATATGATATTCAGAAATGTCAAGATCATAATAGATACTTATTCGTACAATGACGCATTTTTTATTCGATTGGAAATGTTCAATGAAATCTAAAAGAATACCTACTTATTGGTGAGGCATCCAGCCGCGTCAAGTAGGTAGATTATTGTTGACAAATACGACTTTAGAAATTTACGAATAGATACTTTCCAACAGATGTTCTTGCTGAAATTTCCCGTTATTCGGGTGATAAAATTCATTTAATTCCAGAATTGGTATTTTTTTATATCGATGCATTCACCTGAAAATTTTTAGGAAATAATATTCAGGAATGCCACTCGACCTAAACATTTTCGCAGCTCAATCCATTTTTTTAACTCAAACTTTGTTATTTTTATGCAATACCAATCGAGCTAAATAACAAAGTTTTCGTTGATAAATGCAATGTTTCGATTAAATTTTGAAGTCTTGTGCTATTATTATTGAAAAAGGTACATCAATAAACAGAAAACGTGCATTTACACTATACACTAATTTTTGCTTTATTATTTTTAATAACTTCATAAGAAAACATGAGCGAGACATGAGACAACTGAAGATGATGGAAGAACTGAATATAAAAGAGATTTTGCTCCTAAAAGTCTCGAAAATATTATGATGTCCTGCCCTGCAGCAGGTTTCTAGACATTCACATAAATCTTGAAACAGAAATTATAAACTTGCCGGCGACCTAAATAGTTTGCTAAATCGAATATTATTGGATTACATTTACTACATCTAGATCACATGCAACATAAACCCCCATCATTTATTTCTATCTAATATTTTTCTCTGTAAACAAAATGTAGCTCATTTGAAACCAAGTGCGTTCTTACTAACTCATTACACTATTAATACCCGGTCCAAGAAAAAGGTTCTAAGAAATAAAAATAATGGGTATTCTAAGCAGATAATATAAGCTGGCAACAGGAAATTTCACACAATGTCAGGTGTACTCACAGAAAAGCAACTGGAAACTACTTTGTGTTGGGAACGTACACACTTTTTATGAACCGTCAACAAAATACTACTAATTTTGTTTACACTAATGTATATATTACAACTACACTACTCACTACAAATGAATGAAAAGAAAGTCAAACTACATGCATCGTACTGTGATGCGATAGACAAAATCAGAAATGTGTCTGGTGTCTGGGCCTGGTTTAGTTTTACCACAGGTTTAACCGGCTGCAACGTTGATTGTGACACGACTTCGTCTGGTTTTAGGGATGCGATTGTGGGAGGGGAACTTTTCTGTTGCGTTGATATTTTTTCTTATTTCTGGGTATTTGATCTGTGATCTTTTTGTGACGACTGTTTCACTATAAGCGTAAGATAAGGTAAGAATAAAACAGCCAAAATAAATAGGATGTCATTTGTATACAGGACCGTCTCTAGAAACTTGTTCGTTGCTCACATGGCTGGCAATCACTGGTAAATCATAATAAACTGCGATCAGCAAATAACTTCGACTTAATCAGAATATTTTCTACATACGTATTGCATATGTTTTAAAAATACAGTTTTTCATAATACACACCCTTGAGTGTAGGTATAGGAGAAAGTCGTTTAGTATCGGACAGTTTGCTTTTTTTTTAATATATTGAGGTTTTAACGTAAAATGATTTATCTATATATATATATATATATATATATATATATATATATATATATATATATATATATATATATATATATATATATATAATATCTATTCAAAATGGCGACGGCAAACTCAAGAATCACTACTTGTCCGATACCGGCATCAGTCTGATATTTCACGATCTTCCCCTTTATACACCCTCTAGAAACACTTCCGATTTGCCAGATTTTATACTATTTTGTATCTATCATTTCTGTAATTCCAGTTTCTACATTAACAGGACTATTCTTTTGATAATAATAATCATGGTTTTTGTTGTAAGGTGTGAATTAATACATTAAAAAAAAAACAAAAAACAACAACAAACGAGACTAAACCAACAACCTAAAAAATTTTAAAATTCAGTCAGATTAAGCCACATCTGAAGTAACCCAGCGTTTGCTCTTCCATTCATTTATTTATTTACATTGCAAGAAAACATCTTTTAGGTATCAGTCATTCGTGAAGTCTTGATAATAATTAGTAGATATAGAATGACCTGCTCTGCTGAATGTGTTTTCTCTCTAGCTTCAATCCTTCTCAATTTTTTGTCTCCGAACATCATTTCCTAAAAAATATTCAACCTGGAATATTCGGCTTTGGTAGCAGCTGATGAAGAATATTGTACTGTTGAAAGAACTCACCGAATTTTGTGTTCAATATTTTCGTAAATAGAAAAACAAAACTGTAGCATGAAACGACAATAGCAGAAAACAAGGGAACCTTGAACGGATCACAAAACAAACTGGAACTGATAACTGTTGATAAATCTTACAACTTTTGTAGCTTATTTTTTGTAAAGCACTCATATTTATTGACTCTGTGAAGTATTCGTCACTGATTATAAACAATAGCATGTGAAAAATCTGTTAAAAAAATTGTTTAAAATATGTTTTCTCGTTAACCAGATGTCGCACCCCTACGAACGACAACCCTCAGAAGTCGAAACTTATGCGAGCTAAGGACTAACGAGGTATTAATTTTTAACGTGTGATTCCTAACACGAGTTGGACAATAACCCCTTTTATGGTAGTGGGGGAAAGTTAAGTTCAAATATGTTACACGAAGCAAATGAAAATATGAACTTCATTTCAATTTATTTCAGTGTCATACTGTCAAAATAAATGCCTGGAATTTTGCAATCAATTTGTTATAATCGATAATTCACACATCCTCCAGCCCTTTCCGTGGACACCTCCTGGTCGCTTAGAGTCAAATGAACTGATTTCTTTCTCTTCTTGGTTGGAACTGACTCAGTTTGAATTCGTGACCTCTTGTGGATTACTATTTTCCTTATATTTTCGGTAATAGTTCGTGGACCTACGAAAAGCTCCAGATTGCAATAGGCCTCCAGCTCCAAATCTTCCCGAATTTTTTGTCTCAGCAAATATCCAACCATAGCGGATTGGCTAAAGAACATCGGTCCAACATCCTGGAAGAAAAAGTTTTGTTAAAAAATAATAGAAAATAGAAAAATAGGAGTAAATGTGATTTGCAATTATTGAAATATACACTCACCGAAATATTACCCATGTTACCTTAGGAACCGAATGGTAGCAGGAAACGGAATTGGTAGGAAACAAGCGAATCATCTTATGTATATATTTAAGTGCACGAAAAACTGGAACTAACAGGGAGTTCTTGTTTGCCATCTTCATTTTCTTCAGGTTGGAAATGTTTCCCTTACCCTTTCAACTGTCTTTCGTCAGGAACAGGGAGTTGATAAGTCCTGCAACTTTTATAGCTGAATTCACTGAAACAAATGAAATGCCCCCCCTAATCTTTCTACTTGGTACCATGGTTATGGCGGAAATTAGCGTCAATTAAACTGATTTCATACTTGATAATAAGTGTCTTTTGTGCTTTGAAAATTATTTTACGTCATTCTACAAGTCAATTCAATCAATTGCTTTATTAATGTATATTTCACATACTCAATTTACTCGAATGTTAGAGTTAAGGCATCCCCAAGGAGTCATATCATATCAGTATAATAATTCTCTATAGATATATTCGTTTCTATGTTATCAGTATGTGAGTATTATTGATAACTTTAATTATGCAGTATTCGAGTAAGTTTCCTTTCATTGTTCTCCTGATATTACAATAAAACATTTTTTAGTTATACTCATTCGTGAAGTATCCAGTACCAACTAGAGTTTTTCGTTTCGGAACAGTGCTGCGCAATGTTTTTGAATGAGATAATTAAATTACAATAGGGTTGCCGAAAATCAAAACACCACTAACATGCCCGACTAGGCCAGTGGTTTCAACTAAGTCGTGGGTGCAACTAATTTAAGAAAAAAATTATTTTTAACAAAAAGGGGAAGGACCACCAATTTTTAATGGCCAGGTAAAAACCGGAAAACTGCCGTGTTGGTCGGTGGTTCAAGCCCTAGTCTGAACGATCGATCTTCACTTGCTATCGTCCAATCCGTGTTAGGAATCACACGTTAAAAGGTAAGACCTCGTTAATCCTTAGCTCGCACAAGTTTCTGAGGGTTGTCGTTCGTAGGGGTGCGACAGCTGGTTAACGGAAAAACAATTTTTTTTTTATTATTAGCAAAGGTAAAGTCCACGAAACTTCTTCAAGAGAATGAACTGGCAATCGTATTCAATTTCCCAAATTCAAGCCGATGCAAATACGTTTTTCTTTGGGAAATCTAACACCCTGAAGAAAAATATTCTCGTAATCAAAAAGTAAGGAAAGTAAGGACAAAGTTCATTACGAGTCGCATAGCCGAGTTGAACAAGGTTATTTGAAAATACTGTACTCAGGGCCGTCGCCATGATGGAGGATGGGGGGGAGCCTCCCCCCTGCTTTTTCGACTTATGAAAAAGTTGAGAAAAAGTAAGGACATTTTTGGCCGTGATGATAGAAAAAAATAATAGTAAAAAAAATAATAAAAAAAAAATTAAAATAAGAGAAAAGAAAGGGAGAGGTAATAAGAAAAGGGAAATAACCGGGAAAAGGTTGGGATTTCCCAACATGCATAACTTGGAGATCCCATACTTTGAAATTCTGAGTTGTTTGAATATTTCAAAAAAGTTTAATTTCTCCCAAGTGAGAGAACAGTCCTGAACAGTCCACAAATTTTTTGAAGTGACAATTTTACCAAATTCCCAACTTTTCGCTGTTTTTTTAACTTGAAAAAGTTGGGAAATTTCGGGCCGTGAAAATAGAAAAAAATAATAGTAGAAAACAATAAGCACAATATTATTTAAGTGTTGTTTCCTTTCATTTGTATTGAATATTCCTAAACATGGTGGATATGGTGGAAGACCAAGGATCTTGGTTCAATGTAGAATAATTCCCATTATTATTTTTATGATTACCAAAATTTATTTTAGTTTGTGCATACCCTAACGGGCATGAGCATTCAGCCAATCTTTGGATAGCTAAGTAAGAGAATTAATATATTATAGTTGTAACTAATCCCTCGGCTTTCGAAAGTTAGGAAATTTTGCTGGTGGGCTTGGAAAAATTTGGATTCCCTCACCCCCCTGGTATTTCTTTTCGTTACGGCCCTGACTACTAACCTCCTAATAATCGAGGATGTTTCCAACACAAAACAGACGAAGATCGTTCTCTGGAAATTGAGTGAAAATACTGACTTCTGCCCTTTTTTAAAAAAACCCTACCTTTGCAACGGTGGTTTCCAATGCTGTCTCAAAATACTCTAAACTTCACAATATCAAAAAGGAACCACAGCTGGCTGAAAATTCGAAAATCCCTTCTAGGTATTTAACGAGCGAAATAATTCAACCAGGCAATCACTTCATTCAGCAATTCACGGTAACTATTCGTTTTGAGGGCACCCGGCGATTTTGAAAATATTTTTGAGTGTACTTAAGTATTTTGATGCGTAGATTACGAATCCAAAAGAAAAACGCGACACTCTTCATTGTTTACAAAGTTACGGCCCTTCAAAGTTCAGAAAAGAGCAACTTTTCAGCCTTCTTTTTTCAGAAGATAAAGTAACACAAGCATTTATTCACTAGATCACTTCTACACCTTATTCCCCTCAATTGACACTTTTCAATTCAACAATCAACATGTTTCTTATGAAAAACCTAATTTAAAAACGAATGCTTCTTCTTCTGGTGACATTCCTCTATTTCTAGGTTAGGCTAGTGACATTTCAGAAAAAAGCGGTTGGTATTTGCCGGCGCCTACTATTTCAAATTCCTAGATTTTGATTTTTAGTTTAACGTGAGTGATTAGATAAACACAAAATGAATTTGAACGAAATTAATAATTTAGTGAATACGTTGTACCAAATTGCAAGTGCAAATTGAATTTTGACAGATTACTGTATAGGTAGATGTTACAAAAACGGAAAATCAAAATACCGAAGAAAAAAGCTCAGTACATTTGTTGTTATTTTAAAAAAGTGCTAAAATGGGAACCTTCTTACAATGTAAACTGGAATTGGAAAAAATTGCATTGTACAAAATTTGCGTATAACTCATACTCACTAGGACTATTTTGCGGAATATAAGCCGCTGTTAGTTTACTTCTACCAAAAACTAACTTAAGAATCTAAAGAATGAAGGCAAAAAACATTTGAATTACTTTAGGAATATTGACAGCATCAGTCGTACCAAGTATGCCATTAACCTTAATAACGTAAAATACAGAGATATATAACCAAAAAGCAGCTTCCGTAAAGGAAAGAGGAATAAGGTGTAAAGGTGACCTAGTGAATAAATGCTTGTGTTTTTAAATAGTTTATTTTGTGAAAAAAAGGCTGGAAAGTTGCCCTTTTCTGAACTTTGAAAGGCCGTAACTTTATAAATAAGGGAGCGCGCCGTTTTTTCTTTCGGATTCGTTATCTACGCATCAAAATACGTAAGTTCACTCAAACATTTTTTCAAAATCGTCGGGTGCGCCAGAAACGAATATTTACCCAATTCACTGTCGAAAAATACGTTTCCGCAAAATTTTCGTCCAAATTCCAATAGTGGGAACGGGACCTGGAACACACGCCGACCGGTGATCGTCGCCGATAAAATACCGGTGAGCTTCCGTCCACTGCCACTGTATCGCCGGCAGTACCGGGAAGTAGTGGCGTAGGTACGTGACTAAATACATCGGTTTTTTATCGACCATTTCAGTCTCGACTGCTCGGTAAAATTGTAGTTACTACGTATCAACAGTTTTGGTAGTGCATGCTGATTACGATATCAATGGGTGATTTAATTGATAATGATATCCTTATTTCGTTAGTGGAGGAAAGACCTGTGTTGTGGGATAAGACTATAGATACATTTAAAGACAGAAATCTTACCAGGGATGCATGGAGAGAAGTTTGCTGCGCTCTGAAATACAATTTTGAGGTTATGGAGGATAAGGAACAAAATGCATTTAGTAAGTAGTTTCCTGTGTGTCATTTATTATTCGTCCTAATCTCTTGTTTACAATCCACGGTTTATTAAATAAATTAAATATTAATAGAATATTACTTATAAAGAAAATTAAACAACAAGCTGAAAATGTACCCAACAATCTCAACAAATTGAAACTTATCACACCTTTTTTATTACTCACAGCTTACTCATTTGTCAGGGAACTGCCCCGATATGTGTTACAAAATATTCACTTAATATTTTTCCAACATTCTTAGTTTGTAGACCACCTCGTACTGTTGGATCTCTTGGCAAAGCCACTTATTGTTCTTGTGTCTTCTGGCAAATAACCGTCCCGGCCACGAACAAAATTGTGCAGAACAATGTACGCTTTTACAATGTCAACTGCAAAATTCGGTTCAGTGTTTATAGACCTGTGGAAGATGCGCCATAAGTTGGTCAATATCCCAAAAGCACACTCGACATAACGCCGAGCTCTACTCATTAAATGTGTGTTAAGACCAAATGCTTCATCTTCAACAAAATAGTAAGGAAAGAGTAGATTGCTTGAAAATGGAGGGATCACAATCTCTGCCAAAGCTCTCACCATTAACATACTCCAAACGATATTTTGAATCAGCTACTGCCAATAATACTACAGAATAATAGTCTTTGTAATTAAAAAACATGGAACCACTTCTTATCGGGCAATTTATACGAAGGTGCTTGCCATCAACAGCACTTATGCAATGTGGAAAATTGGCATTTTTTTCAAAATCAGAAGCAATGGTTTCAAGATAATCTTTAGAAAGTTCACGTATACACTCATTTTTCATTACTAACCTGATGGGGTGGCATATTTCTTTTACTATTTTCCTTGCTGGAGAAATCTCAACTGCAAGATATCTGGAAAAAAATGGCTTGATATCAGTATCATGCTTTATGAAGAGGTTTACAATTTAACGCTAATTAGAACACTAATTAAAAATTCTATATTTTATTAAAACATTAATTAGAAATAATTGTTTCAGGAAAAGAAGTAATAAAGAGATGGGGCAATCTTCGGGATGCGTTCTCGAAGTCGAAGAGGAAGCTAAAAGAGTGTAAGAAAAGTGGAGCTGGTGTTCGTAACATTAAGAAGTATTACTACGCTGATCAAATGCAATTTTTAAATAAATTATTCCAGACGAGGGAAGTTGCAGAAAGTTTAGAAGGTAGAACGGACAACAATGAAGACGAAGATGATACTTCACCCGAAGCCCCACTACCCACCAAGGAGACTATCCGTAGGAACCCCAAACCGCGAGAACACAAAAGAGGTCGCCAGCCTGATGAGGTTGAGCCCGATGAGGTTGAGCTAAAAATTATAAAAGCATTAGAAGAACCACCACTTAGTCCTCATATTTCTTTCTTTCAAGGGATTTTGCCACATTTGAACAATTTCGACGACAGTGAAATTCTTGAATTCCAAATGGGTGTTTTGGAAGTTATTTCTAAAATAAAGAACAAACGTAAAAACACTACTCAACCTCAACCCCTTCCACCGCAAACATCTTCCTACTATCCTAACAACTATCCCTTCCCTCAGCATCAATCATTTTCCACATCACTAATGTCTTATTCCAATCAATTCAGCGCAATTACCAGCTTCCAACCACAACAGTCCCAAACCCAGTCCGCAAATCGCCAAACCTACCAATTCAATAAAAATAAATTGAAAAAATAACTTGTGTGTTTATTTGTTCTCTATACTTTCTTGAATGGTACCTCAAGCTCGCAAACTCTTGGGTTGTTGTGAAGTGATTTCAACCATTAAAAAAAAGTTAGAACAACTATCAGAATTGTTTGGACTTTTTGTTTTATTGTGGTAGGCATTTCGTGGTTATATTTATTTTTTATTGAGAGAAAGCATTGAATTATTTTATATTGATTTTCTACTTACCTCTATGTTAGACCAAGCCTTTCTCGTGAAGAAATAGAGTTTCTCGTTTTGGTATTCTGATGTTAGATATCAATTTTCAACTTCTCATGGAGTTCGTCAAAGGATGCAATAGACATTCTGAAGAAGTTGAAAAACTTACTACCATCACGTCTCAGTTCTTCAAAAAGAGTGTAGAATGTTCCCGTGTGTTCTCTGTTTTGATTGATAGGATGAATTCAGCACTTGCGCTTAATACGGCGATACAATAACCGCATTGCAACAACTCATTTAGGATTCATTATTTTTCAATAACCTCGTGTCACGACAACAAAGCAACTGATTGTTTGATCGACAAAAATCCGGTGAGTCTGCAAGCACCCGCTACCAATAAAATATCGACCGATTTTATACTGGCCGTACAAAATCGGTGTGTTTACAAATAGCCTTATCATTATGCCCTTGTGTGTGTGAGGAAAAAAGAACAAAACCTATTTACAGACCTAGTTGGTGTCATAGACGGGTTAGAAAAGTTTCAAATATACATAAATGAGCATATGGAAATGAATAAACTATCTGATTATCAAAAGTATAAATAATATGTTTAATTTATGACAAAACAAAATCGTACCGTAACAACAGAACTTCCTAAGCAAATATCTAACCATAGTAGAATAACTCTGGTAGCAGAATGTAAGTGTGAACTTTTGGAGGTAAGGGTAATAGTGAAAAATTATTGAGAATGGAAAGATAACAATTAACAGAAAACAAATGGGTGCACACAAAAAAGTGGAACTGATTCATCGTTCCCCAGTGGTTGAGTGCCCGAAAAAATGTTCTCAAACTGGGGTGTGGGCAGAAACTAGATTCTCCATACCGTCCATCCTATCTTGCTTCCGAGCAGAACTCAACCTGTTGCTTGGCCCGTCAGCGATTGATATCTGATTTATTTTGGTTGGAAGTCAGCCTTTGGTGGTATATTACCTCTTATCTGTTTGTGTTTATTGTACCTGACTCTATGGTGACTAATGTTTGCATGATACATAGTGCTCTATGCCCGAATGGTCACGGGAATGCCTGTGTGCAATGTACAGAATTGTGTGTGTGTTTTTTACTCACTGAAGCGCCGGACGGCGACTCACAGAGGTGGTCTCTGATTTTGTTTCGTCGACCTCTGGTGCTTGTACCTCTCGTGTAGTCTGCAGTCATTCTCGTTCAGTGCCGTGGAAGTCATGCAGCGCTGGGTTAGGGTGTACTTGAATTTTTTTGAAGATGTTCTCCACATAATTTCTCCGGAAAGTTCTTTCACGTCTACAACTAGCAGTGTTCACTCTCAAGAGAAAAAACATGTTCTTGTTTTAAAGAAACAATACCTTATCTAGAGTATACCTACGTGTTGAGTTCTACCGGTATAGGGCTAAACCCTTCTAGAACTCAAGGAGAGATTTTTGGGATCTTTAACTAAAGGAATCAAACTGCTGCTGGACTAACGAGAACAAAATGCATTTGAGAAACTGGAAACAGCTCTAGCTCAGAATACGTTACTCTACCATCCACAAACTGAAATTCCTTTTTGCCTAGCGACAAACGCTTGTGGTACAGGGTTAGGCGTCCAGTCATTTCAGTGACTAGATGGAGAACGTCGGCTGGTAGTGTGGGCGAGTTGCTTGATGATGGACCATGAAAGATGTTATACCATAAATGAACGCGAAGCATTAGCCATAGTTTGGGTATTACAAAAATTCAGAATCTACCTCTTAGGAAAACCTTTTATTATTTTCGGTGTTAACAGTTCCACCACAGATTCAAGGATATAATTTTGAAACGAAGCATATTACAGCATATTATTGTTTTCCAGGGAATAAGTCACAACACTACATCAAGTTCTGATCATACGCATAAAAAATCGATTACCAGTTCTGATAAAACTATATGGAATAAGTTGAAACGTTTTTAAGAGGTACACTAAAAAATTATTATCACCATCGAATTAAAATAGAGAAGACGAAACGTTTTCCACGAGCTTTCAGTTTCAAATCATTTGTTGGTATGACGAAAAATAGAAGTGTGTATATTGTTTCAATTCACGCAGTCAAAACATTTGTTTTGAATTCCTATAATTATTTTTCAGAAGACTAATTACCATATTAGTGAAATGAAAAGTATGAATTTTATTTTCAAATCACACAATCACAAAAAATGTTTTAAATTTTACAATAATTCACAATCGATATTTAACTCTTTTCGTTTTCATCTGCTGGTCGCTTGGAGTCAGTTGTACTAACATCTTCCTCTTCTTGGCTGGAATTGGTTCGATATGAATTCGTGACCTCTTTTGGACTACTGTTTTTCCGATATTGCGGAAAAACATCCCTTCGGTACTACCCAATCGAGAAGTTTGGATAGTAGTCCGTGGATCTAGCATAACCTCCAGATTCTGTTTTCTCTCCAGTTCTATTCCTTCTCTGAGTTTTCTTCTCAGAACAGAATCCCCGGAGCAAATGTACATCCATTGCGGATTGTCTTTGGTGGCAGCAACTAATGAACATGGATCCAACATCCTAGACAAACACGTCATATTAGTTAAATAATCGAAAATAGATAGATAATCATTATATGAAATTCCAGAATCAAAAAAATACTCACCGAAATATTATCACCCATATTTCCGTAGGTAGGGGGACCAAACGGCAGCAGGAAGCGGCAATAACCGAAAACAAGTCAAACATCTTGAACAAGTCACAAAACAAATTGGAACTAATAACTGATTGATGAGTTCCACAGCTTTTATAGGTAAAAATTGTTCACTGAAGCGAATATCCCCTCCTCCCCGTATCCCCTTTCCCCGTTCATTATAGTACCATAATACTTTCACTTACGTCTCGCGAACATTGGCGCCAATTCAATGGTATGAATTTTGTTTCTGCAAAATTAATATTATATTCTTAAACATAGTTTACATTTTTTTCAAAAACCTGTTAAAAGGTCATGTTGACTTCAAATTTCATTAAAAGTTCAAAAGTAATATATTGTTGCGTTTTTCTCGTAAGTTCGACGATCGTTGACCATGCTGTACAGTTAAACTCGACTTTCTGCCTGTTGGTATTGCTCATATATCCCAATGGAAGTCTTCGGGAGCCGACAGGAATATTCTCGAAGCTACACGGCACCTGGAACGACTGAGAAACGCAAGGATTGAGCGTGACCTTGGCCAAGTCATGGTCAACTGACGAAGAGCAGCGGCGCCCGGCGTTATATTTTTCTAGGGAATGAATCACAACACTATATCGAATTCCTATCATATGCATAAAAAATCGATTACCAGTTCTAATAAAATCATATGGAATAAGTTGAAACGTTTTTAAGTGGTACACTAAAAAATTATTATCACCATCGAATTAAAATAGAGAAGACGAAACGTTTTCCACGAGCTTTCAGTTTCAAATCATTTGTTGGTATGACTAAAAATAAAAGTGTGTATATTGTTTCAATTCACGCAGTCAAAACATATGTTTTGAATTCCTATAATTATTTTTCAGAAAACTAATTACCATATTAGTGAAATGAAAATAAAAAATGAAAAGTATGAACTTTATTTTTAAATCACACAATCACAAAAAATGTTTTAAATTTTACAATCATTCACAATCGATATTTAACTCTTTTCGTTTTCATCTCCTGGTCGCTTGGAGTCAGTTGTACTAACATCTTCCTCTTCTTTGCTGGAATTGGTTCGATATGAATTCGTGACCTCTTTTGGACTACTGTTTTTCCGATATTGCGGAAAAACATCCCTTCGGTACTACCCAATCGAGAAGTTTGGATAGTAGTCCGTGGATCTAGGGTAACCTCCAGATTGTGTTTTGTCTCAAGCTCCATTCCTTCTCGAATTTTTTGTCTCAGAACAGAATCCCCGGAGCAAATATTCATCCATTGCGAATTGGCTCTGGTGGCAGCAACTAATGAACAAGGGTCCAACATCCGTAATATTATGATCCATATTTCCGTTGGTAGAGGAATCAAATTGTACCACGAAGCGGCAATAGCAGGAAACAAACGGAACATATTGAACAACTCACAATAAAAACTGGAACTAATAACTAATTGACCAGTCCTGCTGCTTTTATAGCAAATCTTTTCCCCTTCCCTTTTATTTTGATTACTGAGTACCTACTTTCACTTAGCCAATTTAACTAATCTGATGCTGATGAGAAGTGTCTATTGTCAATTATTTAGTGTTATTCCATAAATCAACTTATTGAAATTGATTTAGTTGTTTATACCTCATACACTGAATTTACCCAAATTGTGTGAAATTTGTCACGTTTTGAATATTTCAATATAATTATGAATACTCTGACCCGTTACTTGATGAAAATTAATAACACTATCCTTGATAGTAATTAAAGAATGTTCACACCTACTTTTATATAAAATGGTAGAATAATTAGATGCATATGTGGCTGATGAAGTTACCGTATAGGGAAACCATCTCGAATAAAATTAATTGTGAAAATTTATCATTTATTATCATGAATAATTTCAACATAAAAAAATCACTTATCTGTAGATAATTCATCATTTCAATGTCAACATTCATATGTTTGTACTCAAATAAAGTCTGAATCAAGTGCTAAATATTAATACTAGTCTATAAAAGTACTTTTGGAGTAATACAATAACACACAAGAATATTATAAGTAATAGGTCTTATAATAATGGTTATTTGTTATACAGAAAAAATCCTCATTAGACGAGATAGATGGAAAGATAACTGCCTTGGGTCGGTGTGAATCCAACTAGAATAATTCAATCTCGTTAAATTCCAAGAAACATTAATTTTGTAATACACGAGTATACAAAAGTGATTTATGCAGTATCAGAATTACAGGCTTCTACAAATATCTTTGTGTTTATGTCACCACCATGTGAGTAATGTATACTAACAAATGGGTATTGTTGAATAAAATTCCCGTTCGCTCCAGAAGATTTAGATTCAGAGAGAGAGATAGAGTGTGTGACAGTTCACCTGAATTTGTTCTATAATTAGTGATCTGGTAAAAATGATCAAATTTAAAGCATCTTCTCTGTGAAGTAGAGCCTCACTCAGCCATTGATTTCACCTAATATCAGCTATAAAAATGTTTTTGAGTGATTTCCATCGGTAACTATTCCCTTTCAATTCACGGGCCCCAATACACCATATATCTGAATCCGACCCTGAATAAAATTAGTGATACGTGCCGTTGGAATCGACAAGTATCGTTTAAACGCGTATCATCTGGAAATGGAGGGTGTTGGTTTTGTAATGAGCTAGAGATTTTTTCGTATTGCCGTCCATTTGGTTTTTGATCGCTGTTGTGGACTGGTTTCACAGTTTACAACTTCGTTGGTGTGTCGCTTGTGTGCTGCTTAGTCGACTATTTGTTTTCGTGATATATTGAGGTTAGGATGGCGAGGGCACTTCCAAAATTGTACAAAAATTTTGGTAATTTGACGACACGAAATGTTTCACCGTTTGTGAACTGCATGCAAGAGCGAAGCTGTAAGTTTTTTAAAATTTATAATTATTACTTTAGGTAATTTTTGTTAGAAATGGGGTAATAATTAAAACAGTAGGTAGGTATATCTACTTATTTTGATTTATTGATAAATCTTAGTTACCTACCTTCTTCAGTGTTTTGAAAAATATTTTGGATATACATCATGTGTTAAAAGTAGGTACACTTGGTTTCTCACGTAGGAACTTTTGAAAACTGTAATCAATTTTCCGAACAATCCTTTCTATTTTGTAAGATAACAAAAATAAAATCAATGCACTTTCTACAAGTACTATATAAAATTCTCAAAATCACTTCGCTAAGATTGCCATAGTAAAGAACACACCTTATACCTTTTGATAATAAATTGTTGAGAAAATTAACTTTTGCATTTAATTATAAATCATCACACAAGTGACAATAAATCACTTCGCTGAATTTTTCGAAATATTGGTCAATTCATAAGAGATACTTTTTGGAAATCTTAATGAAAGTTTAGGTGCCGGGAAAGCCTAATTTTGTTCCTTTTGGTGAGGCATCTATGATTTTGTAGATATTACCTACCTATATCCCAGATCCCATATTGATGAACATTTTGAAAAACAGGTAACAAAACGCTCTTGTCGATAAATATATTGATATACTCGTCTCTTAATTGGTCAAATATTAATACAATATCAATTCTAAGAACAGACTTAGTAAATATACAGTAATTAATATTATGTGGGTTCTTCTATTAACCTTATCAAGTCTTCTTCTACTCACCAGCTTTTTTGTTAGTTCCTGTTGAATTTGATTTCTAATTTTATCCTAGTATAGTTTATAAAAAATAGCGATAAAATAGTAAATAAAATAGAGTAAAATAAGAAAGATGAATATTTACTTTCTGTGGAGAGCGTTTATAAAATGAATAAGCCAAAATAAGATAAAAGCAGTAGGTGAGACAAAATTTGGCCCACGTTCAACTTTTCAGTTACCGATCAGATTAGCTACTGGACCCCCCGCTGGTATCGCCGCCACCGCTACGTCCCTGCATTTTAAATATGTAAGATCTTCGAAAAGTAAAGGGCCATATTAATTTACATTAAAAGCACAATGTATTAAGGGTACCTACCTACTTAATTGGATAAGGATTAATGCTGTGATGCTTATAAAATCGCTTCATAGGTTTTAACCACTTCTCAATGTAAGTGCTAACAAATGTGTTTATTTACGAGATTGCATTAGAAACCTCTAAAATTATCAGTGTCTCTCTACTCTTGAATCAATCTATCTATTTAAAAAACCCGCATCAAACGTTGCGTGGTTTGGAAGATCTAATCATACATAGGGACAGACAGCGGGAAGCGACTTTGTTTTATACTATGTAAAGATCATACCCTTTTTTAAAAACACCTTTGAATCTGTATTTTAATGAAAGTTATTTCTTTGCCTGTTGACGATTAAGTAATTAATAGGTCATTACAATCTTCTTTTTTAAATCCATGTGTAGCTTTGTATCAGACACATATGAACAAGTTAATGAATGAAGAAACATAAATTCTTGTAAACACCTCGTGATCTCAAAATAAAATATTCCATTCCTATTTCAGTCTTCCTAGAAGACTTTACCATAGGTATTAATTTTTTTCACAGTCTATCAAATTATTTTGAACTTTCTAATTCCTCAAGCAGTGTTACATCAAATATATCATTTAGTATCAAATCCATATATTGTGTTTCGTTTATGTTGGCCATACTGAAATGAATTCAATTTTCAATTATTTTATTAGTCTGTTTACCCTAAGGTTTTCCGCCAGAATTACCTGTTCCTCTGGAAAGGCCATGTATGGCTACCTGTCTGCACATGACGTTGCAATTTCTTATCTTTGATCTTATCATTACCAAAGTAAATTAAAAAAAAAGAAAAATTGATATTTATTTTACAGATGTTTTTATTTTTTACTCGTATTTGAAATTTATTGGATGGTGATACATAATTCGTACCCCAGGACAGATATGCTTAGTAACTGTCATCAAAATCATATTCCTTCGCGGGTTATCTGAGTTGAAATTAACAGAATTATCGATAAAACAGAGTAAAAATATACAAATTTTGATGAATTGACATTTTGAAGAAATGTCTTGAGATTTACTTCTCCAAAAGTTTCAACTGTTTAGCGACCTTTTTGGTGAAATGCTGAAAATAAAAATTTGCCTCTGAAAAAAAAAAAGGAATTTTTCCTAATTTTTTATATAACGCATTTAAAATAATATAATATATTTTCATTGTAATTGTAGTTGAATTATATTCAAACTGTCTAGCATTAAACACCCATTTTATTACCAAACTAATAACGATAAACGCCAAGTATGATTTTCTCGTGTTAGAAATCACACGTTAAAAGGCAATACCTCGTTAATCCTTGGCTCGACTTCTGAACAGTTATCGTTTGTAGGGTGCGATAGCTGGTTAAAGAAAACATATTTTTCAACATATTGAAAACAAAAATAGTAGTTCGAATATTTTATATGTAGCTTTGGCAACTACAATCACTTCATCTTCAGATTTTTTTTCTATCTGTTTTGTGTACAAATATAAACGGCCCTGCCCAAATTTGAAGACAGCTGATTACGTAAACATTTGACGAACTGCGTTCATTTTTCTCATACTATTGTCTCTCACATTCTCTACAGACTGTCAGGTTTTTAATTTTTTTTTATCAAGAATCAATTTAATTTACCTAACCTATGCTATGGTAACAAATTAAAGAATTTACTGTCTTAAACAAATTTATTTCTAACAATATTTCACTAATCACAAACTAATTTATATTCAACTAACGCTTAATTTATTTCCACTATTTGAATTCCTTGTTTAACCGCTTGATTCACTTTCTGAACTCAACTGCCCTCTTTCGACAGCCATCTTAATTTCAAACAGGTTGGACCTTGGCTCCCTTACCCTTGCAACTGCCCTCTTGGGACGAGAAGCCGGCTTTATATATTGGTAACGATCGTTCTAGAATTCTGTAGTCGTTTCGGTTCTCGAATAGAGTTTAACCGGCGGTTGCCGACTGTATTCCTTTTGCGGTGATGTTATATGTTTGTTCGCTGGCCGAAATATCGGTCAGAGGCGGCTTCAGGTTCGTTACACTATGATATTGAGGAAAAAATTATCTCGTCAATAACCTAACTTATAACCTAACCTATCCTACGAAGTTGAAGAGGACTGCTATAGGATAATTGATGATGTTGTTTTCGAAGGTTTTATCCGTTTGAATGTCATGTATTTTTGTAGCTTCATATCTCAACCAATATTTAGTCTACTGTGTTGTGGAACATACTGGTCGATAGATAATTTTGTACTCTATACATTGATGCTGAATATTTTTTTTCAAATTATGATATTTCACCTCTCTACAGATTATTATTATCAATATGATGTCGTTAACCACAGTGAACAATGAATGCATGAAGATTATAATAGTGGTCTGCTAGATTGAAGAGTTCATCTATTTCAAACCTTTGTAAGAATTTGGTGCTTCCGTC
This sequence comes from Leptinotarsa decemlineata, assembly GCF_025532065.1. Taxonomy (NCBI): domain Eukaryota; kingdom Metazoa; phylum Arthropoda; class Insecta; order Coleoptera; family Chrysomelidae; genus Leptinotarsa; species Leptinotarsa decemlineata. The sequence continues at coordinate 9,124,101 of NW_027412537.1, read as the reverse complement.
AGAGGTTGAGTCATGTTTGAACATCATCATTGTTATTTGATATTTGGTGCCTGAGCTACACATGTTTTCTTATAACAGTCAGTTAGTTTGGCGCATGTTTGGCAATACAGTCGATCATCACCTGTTAAAACTTCCATTTTCAAATGATCTAACAATAAACTTTGCACGGACTGGTTATTAGTCATATTAGAAAATGATAGTTGAAGTTCCAGAAATTCACATACGTTTTTGCTACTTCTTGAACATTTAATACAAAGTAAACAAGTGAGGAGAAGGGAAGAAGAAATATTATAGTCTCCTTTTGATATAAGAGTTCCGCAGAGATTCGTGTTAAGACCAATATTATTTCTTAGATATAATAACGATTTCAATAAAGTAGAGAACACGTAAAAGGCCAACAAAGTAAAAATTGAATAGCTGAAAAGTTCTTCGAAAACGACAAATAGATGGGTGTAGTTATTTTAGATGTACCTTTAGATCCCGTAGCACTTTGCAAGGTTTTTGCAGCTCAATTATGTTATTGGTTTGGCCTTTATACGATAAAGTAGGTAGTCAAGTAAAGGACAATTTTTATACTTACATTAGTAGCAATTTGGTATTTAAATAGGAGTAGCAGTATCATAGATAACGATATAAGTTTTGGAAAATTTTCAACATTTTTGTTTTTAGCCCTTTCAGATATTCTAGAAATTATAAACGAAGTACCGATTCCGCGAAGGGCACTCACATCAGTCTATAGTTCGCTTACGCGTGCCTAGTAAGAAAGGACGTTTTAGCCAATGGAAGAACATAGTACACTCGTAAGAGATGAATGTGGTTCCACTAGAGATATTGCGGTCTATCGTCGTTTAATTAATTTGAAATTTAATTGAATATACCTTTTTAGAAGGTCTCATGAAAGTTACAGGATCGATTCTATTATTATTGAAATTACGAAGGATACGAGACAATGGATCATAGTTGATGTTATGAAATTTTATGCTGAACAAAGCAGGATACCTAGTGGAATGAACATTTATATTGAAATTCACTCTCGATAACGATAAGAAATAAAGTTTAGTTTACAATAAAATGTTTCTTGAATACGTTTTGAATTTTCATCAAGTATCACCGATGCCATCACATAAGTCAGCGTCACCATTGAGAATTTTATACATGAGCAATGGTTTTATCTCTGTTGAGAGTATTGGTATAGTAGAAGTAAACGATATTGTGCACATTTAAAAGTGGCGGCACTCTCGAAAGCCAAAAAAACCAATAGATAGAAATTAACCGGCAGGGAACTAGTCCACGTGTACTATATTGGCGGATCAATGTTCAGTTCAGGAACTGATCGCGATTTGAGTGTTAAAATTCGATATCGGTGCAGTTATAATTACCTAAAATTTTTGTTATCTTTTTAAAATGTGGCGTCCTTGGACAAGTACTAGTAGTAATAACGAGTGTGATAACAACGCAGACTTTTTTCAGTATAGTTATTCCAATAGCGATGGTGAGCAATGCGATAAAGAGATACCAGTGAATAAGATTCGGATGCATTTGAATATTGAAACACATAGTTTATTTCCATGTGTATTAGAATCAACATCTCAAATTTGGTTTCGACGGAAACAAACTTTTACAAGCAACATCATATTTGGCTGTAATTCCTTTCTCAACTGTACGTAAAATAAACAAAAACAAACCTTATGAACGCAAGACGTGATTGGATTACCAACACCTTTAGAATAAAATCATTGAAAAAACAATATAAGACTGTTACAAAAGTAATGAGATTCCTACAACTGAAATCATAAGGGAGAAATTGATTACTACCAGCCATAACGTGAGCTGCTGTGACAAAACTCTTCAGAATTGAATAAAGAAACTAGGATTTAGATTTAAAATAAAAAACAAAAGTAGAGCAGTTTTGGCAAGCAGAATAACAGTTGAAATGCATGAAAAATATTCAGAACAAATAACTAAATATAGTTTTGGAAAGCAGAATAATAGTTGAAATGCATAAAAAATATTCAGAACAAATAACTAAATATAGACAAGAATAACGGCAAATTTTCTATTTGGACGTAACTTGGTATGACACTCGCGACACAGTTACGAAAGGGAGGACTGATGGTTCGAGAATGTGTACGCAATAAACTGTATTTATTAGTTTCAATATGGATTTTCATCAAGTATCGACCAGTTCTATTCAATTAATTTTCCTTTGAATTATTTATTTTCTTTTTTCACAAGGGTAAGAATTTATTATACTTTGAAATTTGACAATAGAAATTTGAAAATAATGTTAAAAAAATCAAAAACTCATCATTCTGAAAAACTTTTAGAATAGATTAGCAGAAGTTTTTGACCTAAATTGTATAATCTTATTTTACAAAATATACGTTTATTTCACCACCTTGTCTTATTTTTTGTCAATTCATAAACAGTTCACAATCTTATGAGATATTTATTGTGAGCTTCACATAGCAATGATGAAGTCGGATCATGGTCACATATTTTTTGATCGAACCTCGTGCAGAGGTGCATGATAGTTCTCAGCACACACCTTCCTGCTCCGCCACATGCCAACAAAAAATAAAATTTCAAACCGAAACATCAAAGGCGTCGACCGGGAGTGAATTTACTTGTGTTTACGGTGTCTTGGAGAATACGGCTATCTGGAACATCTCGTACAGCTTAAAATAATTTAAAGTCATCTGCGAAGAGACGATATTTAACATTGGAGTACATCAGTTAAGTCATTAACGAACAAGTTGAATAATAAATGTCCACAGTGTGAACCTTGTGAAACCCCCGAGTGAGCAGGAATTTGGTATGATATTTAGTTACCGATCCTGACTCTCTGACTTTCTATAGTGAAACAACTCATGAGCCAAGCAGCTATACCATCCCCAATTCTTAAGGACCTAAGTTTTTCAATACAGTCAACTTGTTTGCTATTTTCTAAGGAATTCAGCAAGAAATGTAAAAAGGTCAATAAATCATGAAAAATGATCTACCGGAACAAAAACCATGCTGGATTTTTAATTGGATTTTGATCCTATATTTGATATATAATCTCGACATTCTTTCTCGGGATAGCACCAACAATATTTTCACCGGAAGAACAAGGTAGGTATGTTATAAATGCAACTTTTTCTCTCCCATGTTTTTGGTTTTTGTTAGTGTATTTTTTATTTTCTGTAAAATTCTAACATAACTATTGAACCAAGTACTGAACTCTTGGGAAACCCGTTTTCATATAAAAACTCTGAAAATTGAAAGATATGGATGTTAGTTGTTTATGTTTGTTGTGATGTCATAAAATTTGCTGGAGTTGAAGAATCGAAATTGATATCAAGTCCATATTTATTTTTTTTACATTCTAAAGTTTCAATTAGGAAAATAGAATATCATACCAAAACAAAATTTTGAAACTATATAAATCAAATATTAGAAATAATATTAGTTAATAAATTTTGTTTATCTCGGCTCTGAAATACCGATAAATGGAACTTTTACCTTATTGTTGTTTTGGTATAATCGATAATATTGCGATGTTTGGATTTACGAAAACTCATTCGGTTGAATATCAAGTTCAAAGTCTTGCATTTAGTTTTTGAATTGCTCTAATCGACTGGTTACGTAAGTAATTTGTTTAAAAAAAATCGCGGTTCATATAAATATACATTGCTTTCCGAAAGTATAATTTTCAATCTGAACTTTGCCTGTAATTCTGAGGCAGGCAATTTTATATTTTATGTGAGATGAAGGTGGTGAATATTTGAAAAGCTAATAGTTGAGTTTCTCGGATAAGAACTTGCTTTCCCCCGAAGATTTTAATTGATCTGTTCAGTTGAATCGTGTTTCTGCATGTGATAGAGCAAATATGAATTTGTCTGATTTGTTTGCGCCTCAGCCAACTGACATTTCTATACTTAGCGATAATATGGTCAATTTTTTTAGCAAATCTTATACACGAGTCCTGTAAGCGTTACAATTTCAGACACTGAAGGTTCCGTAGAGACAGCTGATAGGCTCAGTGTCGTTCATCCTCTCGGCACGGATCACACACCTTAGGATTAAGCCATTTTTGGGAGGCCATTCAGTTAGGGAATAACAGAACCACAAGTGATTCTGTCATTCCCGTATGCAGCGGGGCTACGTGGAAGCAGACATCCGATGGCCGGTTTACTCAACCCCCACATCCCAAGCCAATGCACTCGCCAAAAACAGCATGCATAGTGGTTCAAGCAGTGAAAGATGAACAAGGATAGCCAACCTGTCGGCTATAGCAGTAATGAAAAAATCAGTTTTCTTTAGATGGTTCAAAATGTGGAACACATTTGTAATAATTTAAAAAAAGTAACTTAAATCATTTTCCAGATTGTGGAAGATTAAATACCCAAAAAACAGCAAAAAACATCTCCACAAAAAATTTCTTTCCATGAATGGTATATTTTATATTCCATTTTTCATCTTGGGTATTAAGTTAATCCTATCGCATATAAGCAAGGATTTCACCACTGACGCTTCGTGATTTTGTTTTTTTGTTTATTCGTTTTTATATAATGATTTTCATATTTGTGTCCAATAAATGAATAAACTTTGTTATTATTATTATTATTATATTATTTGAATTTCATTTGTTCTTCTTAAGGCTAACACTCCTGAATAAGTAAAGACGCCAAATACGCCATCTATGGATCAACCTTTGGGACCCTTGTTCATTTCTGATATTCGTGGATTTCGAGTCCTATGTCGATCCCAAAAATGACGTCTTCTTAGGGAGAAATGTCATCGACTTTCCTTACCCCGACTTGTTTTTTGTGGACGGGTCCATACAGCATTGTCTGGTGTTGAATCACAAATGCTTTGTTTTTAGTCTCTAGTTTCAATTGGGCGTGTATTTTGGTATATACTCTTAACCAGGGTTGGATCCCGAAGCAAAAACAGGAGCCTCCAATCCTTATTGCCCCAGGGCCATCATTCTTCCAAATCCGGCCCTGGGTGTATCGCATATTTTATTGATGGAGCGACTGTATTTTTTCGTCGTCCCAAACGTATAACTGCATATGCTTGTAAAACAGCCCAGTTGGAATAAAATTGTTCGAGTTTACACCAAAAGGAAAGTAACTATTTCAGTTCAACTCGACTTTTATCTCTCTTTTCGCATTTCGCGTGTCCCATTCTTAATATTCCGCCCATTTCTTAAATTGGTCAGTTAAGTCTAGACGGACTACGGAGAGTCCACTGCACTCCAGTGACCACAAAAATGACCTTGGCGTGGAACTTGAATTTATGTGGGACGGTGAACGTCTTGATATGTGATGTTGCATCTCTTGTAATTGGAATAATTGTCCGTCCAGTGTAGTACGGAAGAAGAAATTGAAGAAATTCTATATCATTCGAGTAATGAGCAATTTAGGAATATAAATAGAGACGAAGCATTAGCTCTGACTAATCATTTTTGTTCCCTAAGAAGTAGGTTTGTCTTTTTCACAAAAAACTTTATGGTTTCCTCCACTGCCACATTCCACAAGAATAACTAAAAACCCAGACATGGGAAGGCTCATCGTTTGTTCAAGGAGGTTTTTCCCACGTCTTTATAGGAAGTCTGTCAAACAGAAAAATGTGCTTAGAGTCTGAGCAATATAAAGAGTAATAGCGGAGATATGAATGACACAAACCTCACACTTCCAACAAAAGAGTTGCAGTTACACTGTTACACAATCACCGTATAACCTCCTTTTGGGGTCGTCAAGTAAAGTTGTCCGTCCTGTTTAGACGTTTGTTTCAACTCTGACAATGCAAATAATTCCATTAAAGACTGGCAGTATGATTTTAGGGAAAACCGCTCTACGATACAAGCAATTCAGAAGCTGATGGTGTCTGACATAGACCAGGGCTTTAAAAATGGTCACTAAACCAAAGCAAAGCCTTTGACTCTGTCCCAGATGAAGGCCTACTAGAAAAACTACCAAAACAGTGTGAGAGACTGAGCTCTTTGGATTTTGGAATGAAACATTAGGGAAAGAAATCAATTTGTATTCTACAACAACTGCTCAGTCACGAGTGGAATTGTTTCATTAGAAGTGCCACAAGGCTCAGTCATTGGTCCGCTTTCGTTTATAATTTTCATAAACGACATACCAAACCATCCCAAGGCATCTTGTTTGCGAATAATATAACCTTCTACAACTCTGACTCGAACCGAGATCTAACAAAGAGGAATGTGGATGCTTCAATCAAAATTGATGAATGGCCGACACCACAAAAACACAAACACTAACGTTTTCCTCAAACACAACGGTTAGAGCGGATGTTCCAAAAAAGCTTTTAGGAATAGCGTTAGGTAATGAACTGAAATGGATAAATCGTTGACAAACTTTGCAATAAGTATCGTCTCCAATATTCATTCTAAGGCGCTTTAGAGGTGCAGGTGTTTCAAGAATGTCATATTTTTCTATCTTCCACACACACAGTTATATGGATAAACAGCTCGCCCTCGAATCAAGTGATTCTTGCGAACTCCCGTTTACTGACATAATAATAGTAATGCTTTACCTGCACTACAGATTTACTATTGCCTCATTAAAATATATACCAATCTATATATGTACGTTTTACACAACTAGGGGAAATAACATATTTAGAACTCAAGAAATCGGATGATTAGGTATATCATCCAACACTACCACGTGCCGAAATTAATTTAAAATAGACCCGAAAGTTCTTCGAATAAAAGTCTGTCACCGGAAACTGCATAAGGTCAAAGATCTTGAAAAGAGATTAACACTATCTCGGAAAGAATGGGGGTCTGTTCTATATACTTTTTGAATTGTATACCATAGAAATTATTACTTTCCAAGTGCACTAGAGTTTTCGAAATGTTTATAATAATAATAATAATTTTATTCCAGTCAGATCACAATTCAAATGATATTGGAACATTCAAAAAAAGAGAACACAGCACATGTATATATAAAATCTTGAATAATAGTAAAAATTAATATTCTGATAATTATCACCGGTCATATACCTAAGAGTATAAAATACATAATTAAAATACATTTAAAATGCATTCAGGCACCATAGTCACTCAATAAAAAAATCATCTACTTTCTAGTAATATTTACAATTTGATTTTGAATATTCTGTAATTCCTCTCACTCGCAATATCCTCAGGCAGCTTATTGTACAGTTGAACCCATGTGAAAGAAGGGGTATTTTCGAACAGGGTTGTTCTATGTTGTGGTATCTGCAAGCGAGTACCATATCTTGTATTATAGTTGTGATTATCACCACTTGTCGGGGGGTTGGAGAGTTGAAATTTAATTGCCAATAATGATTTCATGATGAATATACATGACACAGTGAGGATATTGTTTTCAATAAAGTAGGATTTACAAGAATCGGTGCGTTTAATTCCGGAATATTCCGGTAAATATTGGTAAGTTGAAGCTTATTGAAGATGTTATTCATTTGCAGAATGGCATATCCACTATTTACTTTCTTGCTGATATGATCTATACAATTTCTGAAGGATAGATTGGAGTCTAAGAACGTGCTTAAAAACTTCGTAAATTCTGATGTAGGTAATCAATGTCCTGTTACGTTTACTTATTTCCGGGACCATATTATTGTTTTTTATAGAGTATTGCATAAGAATGGTTTTGTTGTGGTTGAGTATTAATCGATTATATTCACACCAGTTACTGAATTTGTTATGAAGTGCGTTAACTTTCTCATCAAATTCACATTCATTTTCACTGAAATGCAACAGATACATCATCGGCATATAATACTAGGCAATCGGCATTCATGTACTCTGGCAGATCATTGATGGACATAAGGAAAATCAGTGGGCCCAGTACAGAACCTTATGGTACTCCTAGATTGATGTTATGCAATTCAGATCGTGCTCCATTGAGTTCCACAATAATTTTTCTGTGCCTCAAAAATGACATGAACCACTTCAATATATTTCCACGAATTCCTAGTGAGTACAGTTTGGTTTCAGTATGATTTAGGTCTAGACAATCAAAAGCTTTCGTGAGATCGAGAAAAGTTTTTTTTATATCGAAATATTTATAGATGTACTCAACAAATGTACAAATAGATGTCTCAGTAGATCCTCCCAGGATAGAACCCGTTTTGTGAGTCCTTATATATTTTATGTTCGTCAAGGTAAGGTATCAGTCTATTGTACATAGCTCTCTCAATTATTTTGCTTATAATGCTGGGTACAGTCATTTGCCTATAGTTATCCATTGAGAGAGGATTGTCCTTTTTATAAATTGGAGTTACCATTCCACGTTTAAGTTCTTCAGATTGCTTGATATGTTCTCGTAGTTCAATTATGACATGTCGAATTTGACGGAGAAATATTTAGGGTAACTTTGAAGCACGTATAATCTATGCTGTGACGTATCATTCAATGTTTCCTCAAATTTAAGGAAGGAAAAAGCATCCTATCATAAAAAATATTCAGTGGAATGATTACCCAAAGTCAGACTTGCAGATATTATATCGGAAGTTCTGTTCTGGGACGAGAAAAGTATTTTTAGTAGATTGTACGTTAGAAATGGCTAACACAAGAAATATCAACGACCTATGAATATGAAAACACGTCTGGAAACACCAACATAACATAAAGTGACCTGATGTCTAGGTCATTGAAAATAACGGGTTTCGAAGAAAACAATTTATCGTTTGAGAGATCTACTTGTTTGTATTTTCCAAGAGTTCATAGTTCTCGTACGATTGAGAAAAATCGTATCATCACCCTCACAAATTGTTTGTTTTTAATCTCCGGGAAGTTGATAGCACCAAGAACGATATAAACATCCACAGATAGATACCAAATATTCGTGAGCCAGTGGCGTAGATATGTATTTTGAACTCTACATTATTGAAGTAAGATGAAGTAAAATAGAAAGGTCAGTCCGTCTTTTTCATAAAGTCGTGTGGAATTGGTGCCTACGGCCACACCCTGTTGTGACGGTATTCCGTGGTTTACATGAAAAAAAAATGAATTTTATTTGAAAATACATAAGGGATTACAAAATTTTACAAATATTAAAATAGTATATTATATACCTAGGGTGAGAAGTGAGCTATTATTTACCGAGCATGTTTATATCCTGAGGCGCGTAGCGCCGAGGGATATAATATGCGAGGTAAATAATAGTTTTCTCAGCCAAGGTAGGTATATATAGAATTTTTGTCACTACTAACATTGATATATTAACAATTTTGATTTTGGCATTAGTAATTTTCTAACAATTTGTTGAAAATATCGGAATATCAAGTAGAGTGGAGCGTGTTTCTAATCAGACAGTCTTTATTTATGTAAAAATTTGGCATGTGTCAAATTTTGATATGAATCTATGAAATATCTCATTGCATTTTTGATATATTTCAATGTTCCACTTCTCTCATCGCTTCTGTATGTCCAGAACTTAGAATTTCTCAATTCTGTATTATAGTGAGAAAAAAAATTTCTTGGTTATATGATAACCCAAGGCAGCTATGAATTGTTGCATGTCAAATTGAAACGGTACAGTTTCCATGTTGAATACGCGATGTCGATGATAAGCGCGCAACATTTACTTAGGCCATGAAAACGTTTGCCGGCGTTTCCATGACAACCAAACACTGTACAAAGAGATTGTTATTGCTGTCAGTTTGCCAAATGCGGTTTTAATTCAAATTTAGATGTCATATTGAAGAAGTTAAAAGATCTATATGAGTAAAACGTCAATATAATTTATTGAAAAATGGGTGAAAATTCAAAAGTGACGATGATTTAGAGATGATGTGTACCCCGCCTGAAGTTGAAATTATAGAATTGTTCTCATTATTTACCTAGGTGTTTTTTTATTATCATTATTTACCAAGGGTGACAAATATTAATTCTCGTTAGGGGAATGGAGTAAATAATAGCAATTTCTCAGGTTAGTAATGAAAAAAATATATTTTTGGCCTTACATATCGTAACTCCAGTAAAATAACATAAAAGTGCTAAAAAAGTACCTTCCGCAACACTCGATGTGCCTGTCACGGTTATCAACATTCAATTTTCAATTAACTAATTGATAATACCTATATAGAGCTCTCCAAAAATAACAAGTTCCAAATCGCCCACAAAGATATTAAAAAAATATTGTATTTGTATATGTTTATTCTTAAATTGTCATTGGGAGTATAATTTCCAACTAACAAAGCCTTTCAAATTCAAGGTCTGTAAACCACAACTCAAAAAATGTGACAGAGTAAAAAAGGTTTAAAAAAATAACGAAAATATTTACTATTTATTTAGTGTCTCAATCTGCTTACTCCCCAGGTTTGGTCTCAATCTACTTACTCTAAGCGAGGGCTGGGGGATATTAGGCTGAAAATGTGGCTTTAGTCTGCCTACTGCTCAGGTACACTTCGATTATTTTAACTTTACCGATACTTCATCGTTGATGTGCATATGAAATAAATCGCGAAATTGTGGTCAAATGTAAGACGAAGTGGCTAATATCCCGATAAAAATTATAACGTGTAGGTAATGACAATAAATTAACATTTTCAAATTTATGGAAATGTCGGATCCTAACAACCTCAAAAGTTAGTTTTTATGCAGATGTAACAGTTAACGAAAAAGGTGGCATTGCAATGTTTCCAAAACATTTGCAGACATTAATATTAACAAACGAGTTTCCATTAAATCAACCGTGCATGGATGCAGAGACACTGTAAAACTGACGAAAACAATACAATAACATAAAACAATGTTACTGTCAACTGTCACTATCATGTCTGGCAAATGTAGGTAAATTGTAAAACACTGTCGGCTGTCTGGTTATCTTTTTCCACTGTTATGAGTATTAATTGATCATCACTATAACATAAGTCTTTGATTAGAAGACACATGTTAACGAATTGTCATCTGTTCATAGCGGTTGATAGAAAGAGATGTTATAGAGAGGGTGTGTGATTTCTATGATCATAAATTGATGACGCATCGGTAAAGTTAAAATAATCGAAGTGTAGTCACACACTTGTGAGGTTTCGTGACTTGACACCTTCTCCCCAACCCGCGAATCTCAATGTGCCACCTGTCAAGCGTGGACTGAGGATCTTCGATCTGAAAATGTGGCTACACTGAGGCCCCCATCTGCCTACTCCTTTGGCAGTAACACACTTTTAGGGTTTTGTGTCTTGAAGCCGGGGTCTCAATTTGCCTACAAAGCAAGGACTAAGGGTTTTCGATTTGAAAATGTGGCTATACTATGTCCACTACACAGATAGTTACACATTTTCAAGGGTTTGGTGACTTGACGCCGGGGTCTAAAGTGTGCCTACTCCTCCGGCCTCGTCACTAGTCTTCATGTGGGTCTCAATCTGCCTGCTCCCTAGCGTGGACAGGATCTACGGTCTGAAAATGTGGCTAAACTGAGGCCTCAGTCTGCCTACTACTCAGATAGTAACACATTGTCTAGAGTTTGATGACTTGACGCCGGGATCTCAAATGTGCCTACTCCCCAGGTCTTGTCACTAGTATTGGCGCAAGTCTCAATCTGCCTGAGGATCTCCGTCTGAAATGTGGCTATTCTGAGGCCTACTCCCAAGCTATGAATAAGGGTCTTCGGTTTTAGGATTTCGTGGTCAATAGTCTTCGTACGGATCTTAATCTGCCTACTCCCAAGCGTGGACTAAGGATTTTCGGTCTGGAAATGTGGCTACAATAAGGCCCCAACCTGCCTATTGAGATAGTAACACATTTTCTAGGGTTTCGTGGCTTGACGCCGGGGTCTCAAATCTGTCTACTCCCCAGGTCTCGTCACTGGTCATCGCGATATCAATATCTCCTCGAATTATCCTCTTCTGGGGAGTTTTTACGGTGATAATGGATTTGGTGTTTTCTGATCTCATTTGGTCTGTTTCAAGCTGATGTTTGAAGATTAGTTTGTTGGTCTAGCCGAAGCAAGTTCTAGAACTGGTGGAACATGGAATTTTCTACAAACCATGTACCATTAGGTACATGGTTTGTTTTTGTGTCTACCTTTTTAGAATTCGGCTTACTTTGCGTATGGGTTTGCGGGAGTTAGATGGGTTTTTGGGATTGGAAATCCAGGAATGGAATGGATTTCGTCTTCAATGGTGTATTTCACTTCGGAGTGTAGAGAATTGATGTGAGTCAGGCATGTATAGAGACTTTCGAATCCTTGGTGTGATATAACAAAAAAGTTAGAGGTCAGGCGTGTTAATGGATCTGGTTCAAAGTCTTCCATGTAATGGGGAATGTTCCTCCTGACGAAAATCAAGTAGTTTTCATAAAAGATCTTTTAAACAACGCATTTTAAACTCATCATTTCAACCTTTTAACTTTAAAAAATTATTTAAATACTTAAAAAAGGGGACTGAAATAATGCATTCAACATTTAAAGTGATTCGTTTCTATTTCACCATTTGGCAACATCGATTATAGCTAATAAAGGACAATGAATCTGTTACCTATATGAGACAAACAAATATGACATATTTCAGAGCCGTGCTGTTCTGTTTACTTATGTTCCGAGTTCCGAGACATTCTGTGACATATGACATATTGTGCACCTAACCTACCAACCTCTATATAAATAAATAACAAAACAACTGTTGTTATGTGGCTTGTGGAAGTGGCATTGCATTTGCTGTAATAACCCAAATTGAGGAACATTCCCCATTGTGTACTGGACATGCAGTAGCGAATAAGGTGGTTGAGACTTATGACAATCTCCTCCTTTCAAAATCGAAATGTCCGAGCGTTTTTCCAAAATATTTTGTCATCATTTCAAAAAGGAAAAGTAGGAAAAATATATAAATCGACATAGTTCAGGATATTTGTTGAAAGTACAGTATTTGTGAAATATTGAAATTTGTTCATAATTCAACCGTCCACTGTAAGTTTTCATTTCATATTTCAGGTTGTAGCTTCAATATGAACTTTCATTAATCAACGAGGGAGATTTTTCGTGAATTTAATGTAGACTATAGACTACAAATTGAACCTATCAAATTGATGGGATTTACTATCCATAATTATTGATGTTTATTGAATGCTATTTATATACTTGTTACACATACTTTCCAAATAAATAATAAACGTTCCAACGTCATTATTGACCGTGAGCACGTGTAGCTAGCGAATGAACCAATATTAAATAATAAAAAAAATCGGTTTATCTGTATAATTATCCTTTCAATATATAATCGCTTACGATATGCTCTTTCTGTTTTTCCAGATGCTACGAAGAGAATTGAAGCTAAAAACCCTGTTGTCGAAATGGACGGTGATGAGATGACTAGGATCATTTGGGAAAAGATCAAGGAATCCCTTATTTTCCCATACGTCAAACTGGACTGTCTTTATTATGATCTAGGGCTACCACACAGGTGGGTATTTCAGATGAACGAAAATTTCGTGTACTTTGTGTGATGAAAAAACAAATCAAAATTTTTATCTTATTTCCACAACTACATTTTTTGGATTATTTTCTTATCGTTGAAAAATGTGTTGATTTTCAGTGAAAATACGTTGGTCTTCCCAGAATGAAGAACGGTCTGCTGAGACCATTTATGAAAAATGTTTGATAAGTTATGATCCTCTAATTTTTTAGATATTCTTTCAAATGGATATTAGTTTGTCTGTTTCAAATATGTTTGGAAAGCGTCACAAATACGAAAACGAATGTTCTTTAATGTTGTATTTCATGTAGATGATGTTTATTATCAACTTCGACAAAATTTCAGCAGATAGTGAAGATCTCTTATATAAGACAAGATGAATGTGTCATTAAGAGATTCAATCAGCGTGCAAGATTTTGTGGACTAAAAATTTTCACTCCCAACTGGAAATAAGAGATTCATCGAAAGAAATATTACTGTCTGCAACATAACATTTTATGCCATACAACCTTAAATTACAATCATTATAATTATACCTCAACTATTGACAGCCAATAAAATAAATAGAATAGAATATCATCCATTTCCTTGAGGCAGTATAAGCTGTATAAAAAATGTCGCAGCTACAAGATTGAAAGCAATAGTAATAAAAATGGCTCAAACAATATGTGAAAAGTAGTGCCGTTATTAATTATTAATCCAAAATTTTCCTTCATGAAGTTATCTATCGAAAAAAGTTATGATGAACCAGGAAATCTTCAAGTTGATTTTTGACAATCAGTAATGAATTACTGCTCTTGATAATTCTTGGCAGTCGGTGCCATATGATTTGGGGAATTGTAGGACAGCTATAATTTTGCGTAATTGGTAACGTAATTGTGTATTCTAATCGGAGGTTGAGTTTATTTTCCTGAACAATTACTTATAAATGTCCAATATATGAAAAAAACAAAAGAAAATAAGTTGAAATTTTGAGATTTTTTAAGGAGTCTTTTTATGAGGTTTTATAGTTGAGAGCCAGCATTGAACGAATTATACGACTGTTCAAAAAATGAGGTGACTGTTCAAATTTCGCGGGCTACGACCATTCGATTGTCGACTTTTTTATGTTGGTACACTGGTCTCGAACACATGTTCACAATTTCAGCTGTTTTGCATGTTTAGTTTGTTGGTGAGAGGCATAAAAGTTAGAAATGTTTTGCGTTTTCGACGATTTGCTGCTACCGAAAAAAAAAATGGATCAAGGAATTTGCATAATTGAAATCGGAGTGACAGTGGAGTTTCAATGTGTAGTCTCAGAAATTTTAAACGTTGTTGGTAATTGTGAGCGAACCAAATGAAACTTCTCTATATTTTTATGGAGTCTGAAATCTCAAGCACTGAGTCTTGCTGATATTGAGAAAGCGATGGTTTGCTGAAAACCAACCAATAATACTTTTTCACGTTTTCACATTCTCTTGCGATTGAACTTTTTTGTGGATCACAGATGATAAGAGATATATATCGTCCGCATAGATTGTGAAAGATGCAGGAATTTGTAGCTTTTCTATGTCATAAATGAAAAACAACATCGGGCCACCAACGTATCCCTGAGGGACACCCAATTCATTTTTTCAATACTCTGAATATCTTTTTTTTATTCTAACATATTGCTGTGTACCATTCAAATATGATATTATCAGTTCAAGAGGTATATCTATAATATTATATCTGTATAGAGTATCTAACACAGATTAAAACAGTCGAATGCTCTGCTGAGAACGTAAAATATCCCAACAGGACATTCGTCTGCTTCAGGCCCGCTATTTGTTATAATTTTTCTATTTTTCAACAAAAGTCTTGAGCCGATGTAAGTGGCTATACTCAAAAACCTTAAAAAAGCTACAAGGTTCTATTACAGGACGATTATTATCAATGAGTTTTAAGATGTTTTTCTTGAATTGAAGAAGTTATATTTTTTGGAGTGATTAATTTTTGGGAAAGAAAGTTTTTGGCTCTCTACTACTCCATATTGATACAAAAAACAAGGATGAGGGAATCTTCCAAGGAAAGGAAGTAATCAATTTTAAAATAAGTAACTGTATACATGGATGTGTAGATCATGCAAAGAAGTAAGTTTCAGACACAAACTGAAAGAAAGTCCTCCTGAAACAACTACTTTCATATAAACATTGAATTACACGAAAGAAAAAAAAATCTTTCGAAACAAATACTTCTATATGAACACTGAATCATACAGAAGATACTTTTCTCTACTCAGTTTGTATTTCAAACATTCGTTGTGGAATACAAATCAGATATCATTCACATGAGTTCTACTTTAAATGAATGATAATAAATTACACTTACATGCAACACTGTCACCCTCACTGGTATACACCGATGTTTCGCCTTAAGACACTTGCCCCAAGGCTCTTCAGTACCAAATTGGATAACATTATAGAAAATACACTGTACTGAAGAGCCTTGGTGCAAGTGTCTTAAGGCGAAACATCGGTGTATATCAGTGAGGGTGACAGTGTTCCATGTAAGTGCAATTTATTACCATTCATTTTAAGTAGAACTCATGTGAATGATATTTGATTTGTATTCCACAACGAATGTTTGAAATACAAACTGACTAGAGAAAAGTATCTTCTGTATAATTCAGTGTTCATATAGAAGTATTTGTTTCGAAAGATTTTTTTTCTTTCGTGTCATTCAATGTTTATATGAAAGTAGCTGTTTCAGAGGACTTTCTTTCAGTTTGTGTCTGAAAGTTACTTCTTTGCATGATCTACACATCCATGTATAGAGTTACTTATTTTAAAATTGATTGATTCCTTCCTTTCCTTGGAAGATTCCCTCATCCTTGTTTTTTGTATCAAGATGTTTTTCTTATTATGAACTGGAGTATTTTTAATACTCAATAGATGTGGGAAAACTCCGGTATTGAAAGATGAATTAACCAAAAAAACTAAAGATTTCAATAAAGCTGGTAAGCACTTTTTCACCAAATTTATTGACACCTTGTCGAACCCTGATGAAAATATGTTTTTCGATCAGGAAAAAACTATTTACAGGGGTGATTCGCTATTTTTCATGAAAACAGTATGATCATTATTTGGTTCAATATTTTGTATTATAACAAATCAGCTAAGGTATGAGCGTTTTCGATAAGATAATTATTTTTGATTCGTTTGATTGGTCTGCTATAACCTAATGATTCGTTTGTTAATGGGTTGGATTATGATAGCAAGCAAATAAAGTAAGAAATTTACAAGAAAAACAGTGAACGGTGATGAAAAAAATTCTCAATACTGATTGAATATTAATCTGTGATTTTCCAGGGATCAAACTAACGATCAAGTGACCATTGATGCAGCATATGCAATTCTAAAACATAATGTAGGAATCAAGTGTGCCACTATCACACCAGATGAGCAAAGAGTAGAAGGTAATAAGAAGAGAAATTTCAAATGAAATTCTTAGGTTTTGATATCTACTTTGGATCAAGAAAAAGAAATTGTTATAATTTTATTATTCCATTCAATTTGGCTTTTCATCTCCGTAGTTCTAACCTTCCTAGATATTAATAGCAGTTCGTCCATTGCTTCAACACCTTTGATAATGGATACCGCAGTCGTAGACGAAACGACGGACACTACCGAAATTTCGTCAATAATAATATATTTTTTAGTATTTTTTGAGATATCTTGAGTATTTGTTCTCAATTTCATCGATTTTTGTTTAGATTAGTTTAACTTTTCCGGGTACTTCAGTACTTGTAGTCTTCTTTCTCTTTCCATTTTATCAAATTTCATTTTACATTTTTTTCTCGGTCTCAAAGTCTGGAAACTTACTCTGATGAAACCCTGAATCTAATAACTAAACTGTTTCAGAATTCAAACTTAAAAAAATGTGGCTGTCTCCAAATGGTACCATTAGAAACATTCTTGGTGGGACAGTCTTCAGGGAACCAATTCTATGTAAAAACATTCCAAAGTTAGTGCCTGGCTGGACGAACCCAATTATTATCGGTCGTCATGCTCATGGAGATCAATACAAAGCTCAAGATTTTGTGGTAACCAAACCTGGAAAGGTAAGCTTTACTGTCATTCAACTGCATGCCATTTCATGATGTTATAAAGGAAAAATTAGTTGATGAAAAACTAATTGTATTGACCACTATTCACTAATCAATGACTACTTATCACCATTTTTTTTTCTTAGTTTGAATGTAGAAAGACGAGTTACATTTTTGGCAATACATCAAGAAATTGAAGTATCTAAACTGCCTGTTACACAGTGTCCCAAGTGTGTGCACACAAAAAATATATTTTGATACAATGTATCATACAAGGCATCGATTTGAACAGATGTAAAGTTTATTGTGGATATTTATTGTACTGTAGTACACTACAACTTCCAATTTCGTTGCAAGCACTTCTTTTTTCTATCCACGAGTTATTAAATGGACCGCGGTGTTATAGCGTACAGTTTACAATGTCAAGTACCCACTCAAAAATATCTAGAGGCATCATGTCGGGAGAAAAAAACAGGCCATTTCAAAGTACCACTTTCCACCACCTATATCTACCGGTTTTGATAATTGATAGTCCCAGATGAGTTTTCAAATGATGTTATCTTCCAGCAAGATGAGGTATCTCCTCATCATGACAAGCTAGTTTAAATGTGTCTAGTTGCCAGTTATCCAAATCGGTGGATCTGTATAGTAGAGAGGGTAAGCGTAGACCCACAGCACTTAGGTCACATGTGACGCAATTGTACATCCTCCCGAGGAGTTTTCCTCCTAGGTCATCGTCCATCTTGTCTTTCCAGGAAGGTGGACAGGTCACTAGGACATCTCCTTTATATTGGCAGGTGTAGGCCAGGACTCGCCGAACACACACTCTCTTTGGCAACCTTGAGGTGTCTCACGGTGGCCTCCGCGAAGGTTCTGTAAGGTGCAGCGACATTACTGTCGTTGCGCGGCTTCTTCAACCTTCTTGGGGTTCCCTCCGTGGGGGTGCACAAGTGAGGGAGCTTTCCTGCAGGGGCAGCCGGTTCCTTGCCTTTATTCAAGGTGGAACTCTTGGCGCCCGCCGCAAGAAGATGGAGTGGGGAAGGAGGAAGGTGCACTTATAGTTGCTGCCACTTCTGCTTCTTTCGCTCCCTTTCTCCTTTTGGCCTCGGCACCGCAAATGCGCTTATGCCTTGGCCTTTGTATTACATCACGAGGTGATCTGCTGTGTCAAGCCTCATTCCAAGCGGTAGATTGGGGTGGACATTTCTGTTCATCCCCAGCCACCGCCGTAGATTGAGGTGAAAACTTCTGTCCAGCCTCGGGATTGGTTTTTGTTTTTGTTGTTTCTGTCTTTGTGCTTGTTTCATTCATGTGTGTTCCCACGAGTAGCAATGGAAGAGTTGATCACATCTGGCAGAGCCCCGCATTACCAGAGATTTTCTGATTACAACGACCAGTTCCCCAAGGGGATCGTTCATAACAGCATATCACCTTGCGGCCATTCAGCTGTCAGCACGATTCCTTATACCTTAGCTTGGGTAGGCTTATCCACGGTGGCATGTTTTGCAAAGGCTTTTAAGGAGTTTCAGTTCCCTCCACCCTACTTATTTCTGCCACTGACCAGGGGTCCGGCGACCCCGTCCGTAAGGCCACATTGGATTCTCGGACAGGGCCTACAGTTCCCTGGCCGTTCCCCTATCCACCACCTGGGGACTCTCCCGATAGGTAGCCCAACCCACGGAAAATCGGTAGATAGGCAGCTGCCTTTAGATTTTTTTGTGGAATTTCGTGAAATCTAAAGTATGTGTTACACAACCACAGACCATACCAGAACTCATGACAGAGTAAGAGGTATCAAATGAGGTGTCCACTAAAATAATAGTTGGTAGCGCCTTCTCTATGACGAGCGACCCAACACTAATGTCTTTCTTATCAAAAAGTCCAAAAAACTATTCTTTTATCCGTAAACTTTCTCCGACCTCGTTCCCTTCAAAAGTTAACAAGGGGCACATTTCAATTTCGCACTGTACGTGGACTGTTTAAATTTCGCGGGCTATTTACATTCAATTTTTTATGTTGGTACACTTGTCTCGGAACATATGTTCACAGTTTTAACTGTTGAGCATGTTTAGTTTGTTGGTGAGATGCATGAAAGTTAGAAGTGTTTTGCGTGTTCGGCGAATTACTGCAATCGAACATATTGATCAAAAATTTGCATCAAGTTTTGTGTAAAAAATGGAACTGAGCGCTCAAGAATACTTGAAATGTTGACAGTGGCATACGGTGATCGTATTCTGAGTCAGAAAAATGTTTTCAAGTGATCCAAGCTTTTCACAGAAGGTCGAGAAGATGTGGATGACTATGTGATGAAAATGTTGAGAAAGTGGAGAAAATAGTTATGGAGAATCGTTGAATCACTACCAGAGAATTTGCTGAGGAAGTCGGCATATTGGTTGGCTCTTGCCATATTTTGGGCATGAGAAGTGGGGCAGCAAAGTTCATTCCAAAATTGATAAATTTTGACCAAAAAAGCCGTCGCATGAGCATTGCTCAGGAATTGTTGAAAGTCGTCAACGGCGATTCAGATTTGCTTGAAAGGGTCATAACTGGTGACGAATCATGGGTATATGGTTATGACATCGAAACCAAAGTCCAATCGTTTCAATGGAAGAGCCCAGACCAAGACCAAAAAAGCACGCCAAGTTCGATCAAATGTCAAGGTTTTGTTCACTGCTTTCTTCGATAACCGCGGCGAAGTGCATCAGTAGTTCTTGCCGTATGGTCGCACGGGTAGTAAGGAGTATTATCTCGAAGTCATGAACGAAGAAAACGTCCGGTATTGTAGAAAAACAATTCATAGCTTTTGCACAGTAGAATAATACAACCAGTAGGCTGTATTACCACGTGATCCGCTCGATTGCTGGGGACCTTCAACCACTCTTCGGATGAGATTCTTATCCAACGCTGTGTGTGCTGTAGTATCGAAGGATTCGACGGTGCCACGGGCATTTGATTAGTAATGATAAACGGTCGGAAATTGATATTTTGTTTAGTTTATTCTCTGTTGTTATTATTGTTTTTAGTTTTTGTAGTTGGTTATAAGTAACTTACCACAAAATCTTCTGTATCTTTAAATTTCGATTTTATATTAGCGCCGTTTCGGGGTCAACGACAACTTTGTGAATTTATGAATGAAAGTAGTGGGAGTGGACTCACTGGTTGATTTTTACTATGGCTTTTGCGTCACGATAATGTACCTGCTTGTTCTTAATTTTTCGGCCAGAAACAACACCGTATTGATGCCTCAGCCACCGTATTCACTAGATTTGCCCGCTTGCGACTTTTTCTGTTTCCAAGATTGAGACCCATAAAAGGAAGGTGTTTTGCGATGATTAAGGAGATAAAAACCGAATCACTGGGAGAGCTTGAGTGCATGTCAAAAAGTGCATATCAGAACTGCTTCCAGAATTGGAAAAAACGCTTGCACAAGTGTATTATATCTGGTGGGGACTACTTCGAAGGGGGCAAAATAGAAATTGATGAATGAATGAATAGTTTTGAGAAAACTGAAAATTCTTCTTATTTTTTTAATAGACAGCGTATTAGCATCATCGATATATCGCAAATTCGCGTTGTTGACACACCCGGTATACAACTGTTCATATATTCTTTATTATCACTCATGTACTCCAAAAACATTTTTTTCACAGGTTGAACTTGTTTATACCGCAGACGATGGAGAGATAAAGAAATATCAATTATTCCACTACAAAAACGGTGGCGTGGCACAAGGAATGTACAACACAGACGAGAGCATCCAGTCATTCGCCCATGCCTCCTTCCAGGTAGCCCTTCAGAAGGGCTGGCCCTTATATCTATCGACAAAGAACACCATATTGAAGAAATACGACGGCAGGTTCAAGGACATTTTCCAAGAAATTTATGAGAAGTAGGTAGAAAAGATTATGCGTTTGGGTTTTTGATTAGGTACAGTCTGACATTAAGTTTATTTCGAACGCGTATTTTGTCGAGAACTCCAGTTTAGTATTTTTGAATAATAATAAAAATTGAATGAAAAGTTATTATTATTCTGATAGTTTTGTATAACTGCAGGGAAATTTTGTGAAAAAATTATTTTTCAAGATGGTCTTCTGAAGTAGACTTGTTAACTTTTGTTTGAAGGTGGTTGACAATGTTTCGTGGTGTATTTCATCAGTTCGGACTTCCATTGTCTAATATAATATAAATTGATTTGAAATTCCTGAAAAAATCTGTAATGAATTAACTAAAAACTAACAATTTTATTAAACAAAAAACTGAAATTACAAAGAAATAACATACAAGCAGCAACCAAAAAAAACGACCATTGAAAGTTCTCATTGCTGAGCACAAGAAACACGCACAGCGAGGAGAAACCAGCAAATCCGGAATAGCAGAGCATGTTTGGACTCATCAACATAACATCAAGTGGATTCAAGCTGAAATCATCCACGAGGAACACTGGTTTAGGAGAAAATTCAAAGAAGCCGCGTATACGTTGTCCGCATTTAGCCAAGCTAGCCCAGAGATACGTAACATATGGAAACCTCTAATCAAACGGAAATTTACCAACTCCCGCCAAACGGTTATCTCCCGCCAAACGGTCATCTCCCGCTAAAACCAACGGAGCGGAGAGAGGGAAGAGGGGATAGGTGAAAGCACTCGAATGACCTATAAATAGTCAGATCTCGGAGGAATAAGTCCAGTTATTATCAGAAGACGATTGTGGATACTAACAATCGAAACGTCGTTACGTTACTTGGTTTAGAATCTTTTAATGTCTAGTTTCATTTCTTGTAAATATTATTTTTTTTAATTTTCAGCTTGTATTAACTTTTCATATTTTTTAAACTTTTTGGTTCTTGCTTGTTCAGTTTTTTGTTTAAAAAATTGTTATTTTTCGGTAATTCTTTTTAATTTCTTTTAGGGATTTCAAATCAATTTATATTATATTAGGCAATGGAAGTCCGAACTGATGAAATAGACTTGTTTAATTTGCACCTCTGGCATGAAATGAGTCTAATAATAACATAAGAAAAAAAATATGTTGGACGGTTTCATTGAAAAAAATGTTAATAATGTACTAAAAACTAAAAAATAATTCGGAAGGTCCTAGGTAGCAGTCATCGCACTACTCTCCTCAACAATCTACGGTAAATAATCAAATAAAAAAAATAATAAAATCGTTGGGCGGAGCGTAACCTGACTAAATATTGAAATACTACGCTCAACAGCTTATTTTTTTATCTGATCAATACCATGGATTGCTGAGAAGAGTGGTGTAAGGACTGCTACCTAGGACCTTCCGAATTATTTTTAGTTTTTGGCACATTACCTACATCATTATTACCTTTTTTTCAATAAAACCGTTCAACATATTTTTTTACTTATTTTATTTCCAAGTTTTTAGTTTTTATTTTATTACTCAATTCTCCTCATTCTGTTTAGTTCACCTAGTGCCTCATATATTACAAAGTAATATATAATCCGTCATTTTGTACCTGCGACCATATTGGATTTACAATGATACAGAATTTAGTAAATTGCATTTTCATCAAAACTAAATGTGTGTAGGTACCAAATATCAGATCAGTCTGTCTACAGGAAGGGGGTCAGAGTTTAGTTGCTAAAATTGACCCAAACAAACAGGTCAAGCTAAATGAAACCGTTTTAAAACATTTTTCCCACATCAGAAAAAAATGGGAGAAGTGTTTTAATAGATTTGAAAGTAGTTTTACGAAGGCTACTAATAAAAAATTACTTCTACTGAAAAATTTAAATGTATTTTGGCTTGAATAATGGATATTACTTGAGGTTTTTCCCAACACCAAACCGTTATTTTAACACCTCGACACGTGTTTCGATCACCGAGTGATTATCTTCAAAAGGAAGATCAAACTAATCCTATTTACAAAGTTGTCCTTATTTATACCATAGGTACCTGGTACCTCTTTTCTAGGTACCTGAGTCTTGAGTGTCTTGAATTAATTTCACAATATTGCCTTATCTTCTACTAGTCTTGAATTAATTTTACAATGTTTTCTTATGTAATACTCAGGTAAATCTAATAATTGAAATATTACTTTAAAAAGCCATGGGATAATGGGATGAAAATCAAAACTTCCACCCTTAAATTTGAACAAATATTTTATTTTAAATTAAAAGTATTTTTAGAAAATTTATATTTCGAAATAAAATCCAGAAATATTCATCTCCCAATTACCTACACCGTAGGTTTTAGTAAATGCACATCGGAAAACAACTACTTCCCCAGCTGATACCACGCTTGATATTGAATCATAGCCGACAGACATTTATCCAAGACACCTGCCGAGGTTAGTCTCATAGATGTTTTTGGTTGATCCAACAGCAATTGCATGCTGAAATTATCTCCAGAGCAGTTTTGAGGTATTACCTTTCATCAGTAGCAAACAGCAATGTGTGTAACTCGATTAATTTCAACGTGCCACGACTGCATGTATGAAACCTTCGTCTGAGAGATAGATTGTTAGGGTTATGTTAGGTTAGGTCCAATCTGAGTGGGTCTATTCGACCCTCCACCGCAATCCGCAAAGGTTTATTGTGGCTCATACCTATTCACACTCGACCAAATGAACCCAGCTTCTTAACGAAGCCGATTAGTTTGTATGGTGAGTGGTCTTTCAAGTCAGTTGGTAAGAGTACGGCTCTGCCGATGCCAATGACAGGTTCTGGTCCGATGAAGCTGCTTGCAGGACCCTCTTCTGTAAGGGAGTCAGCAGCCTCATTGCCTTCCAGGCCGGTATGGCCAGGAATCCAGACCAGAGGCAATTCGTTAAGTCTTCCTATCGAGGAGAGTCGTTTTTGGCAATTTGTTACCAATTTAGACGTTGTTAACTCGTAAACAAATACCCAAGCGGAGAAGAAACATCTCATGTACCTTTGCACAAAGCGTGTACCAATATTTACCGAAATATTTATTTTCTAGTATGTATGTATCTCTCCTCGATACAGTCTTCAATCACAAAGTATATTTTTGATTTTAACCCAATTTTGGTCTCGGAAATTTTTACTATTCAATTAGTTCATTATGTGACAATTGTCATTATGCTATTCCCACTTGAATTCGTCAGAAAATAGTGAATTTTATATTTCCCAATTGATTTTACGATTTTTTTTTTAACTTGAAAAAAAATTGAACGTATATTTCAAATAGCCTTCATTTGGACTGTGTATTGATTGTGACTGTGAATTGTCCACATTCACGTCGTTTCATATAATATGATAACAAAAATACTATAATTCAGTTGGTATTAGGACGTTTAGAAATATTTTTGGAACTTTTTATTTTCGAAGTATGAATATGAATGTTGCACACCATTTTCTACTTCTCGAAAATGCACAGATTATTACACTATTATGTGTTTGAACAGTTTGAACGTCGGGGTTGAATAAAAAATTCTCGAGGCCCATTTCTTGCGGAAATGGTTGTATTTTCATATATTGAAAATCTCTCGTTTCGATTTTGAATTGTCAGTATGCATTTTTTGAATTACAAAACAACATTCTTTCCAGTTAAAATTAAAAAAAATAACACTGCGATTTGCTTTCACCAAAAAAATACCATTTTCAAAACTTGATGAATATCCTACATACAACGGGAATTTTTACATGTTCCATGTTTGTTCTCTCTCTCTATTTTCTATGGCCGTTGCTTCTCATTCGAGTGCATCTGGCCAGGTCTTGCTCAAGGCAAATCTGCCACCCTAATAAGTTATTTCATTCACGATTTCATTTTACTAGTCGTCTCAGTCTCGGGAGGCCTTCGATAAAAATAACACAAATACACATGTTCTGAAAGGATTTAAATGAAGGTTGGCTTTAAATATAGGCAGTGACATTGTTTGGAAGATTACTACTGATTACTGAACAATTACAAAAATATATTTAAAAAAATTTACAATAGAAGTTTATTCATGATAGGTACAGTGTACAGAGGGGTTATTTGATTACTTCACAATCCTAATAATGTTTTATTTCTTCCCAAGCAAGGAACAATCAATTTGTTAAATCTACAGGCTGTTAAGAGAAATGTTTGCCAAGCTGATACAGCATATTTTTCATCTGGGTCAATATTTTGTGATTGACAAATCTAGCTGGGTCGTTTTTTGATAACATTGATCATTCGATATTTTTATATACTCTGATGCATAATAAACGGCCACCTTGAAATGTTAACAAATTAGTATTTTGAATAACTTTGAATGACCTCTAGCCATTATTCTCCAACTGCGGTTTTAAACCTAGTAAGGTAGGCAGTAATATATAACCAAACGACCTATTTTACCTTTTATGTATTTATTTTATTATGTATTATATAACAACCAATATCAGTCTGTAACAACCACGACACAAGCCTAGCTTAGATTGTCTAATATATAGTTCTATGATAGGATTATTAAAGATAATTTGAATTATAAATCGCAGGAAAATCAAATCATGTAACTGAATGATCGAATGACATGAAATGAATAAATTACTTACTTTCTTATTTTCAACCCGATTTTGGTTTTTTCTATCGAATAGAAAGAAATCTCTCTCAGATGACCCAGATCAATTCACATCGAACAGATTTCCTAATTAGAACCGATTCATACACATTATAGGAGGGAAAACAAAGTTATGTTTCTTTCATCTAGGTTTTAGATTAATTTAGTAAATATTGAATAAAATATTGCAATTTCTCTATGTATTTATCATATGCCACAATCAAACATGTTCTCCGGATGCCAATCCTATTGAGTATGTTTGGGACTATCTAGGTCAGAGGTGTCGAACTCAATTTTGGTTCACTGTGCCAAATGATTTTAAGCACGCACTTCCTTCTGTGATATCCATTTACCATACATTCAATATTGATAGATTTGAATTATGCAGAAAACTTGTACCTCACGTCACCTAATCTTTAGAATTTGCAATAATTTCAATTAAATTTCAAATTTGTGCAATATCAATTTTGATTCCCTAGAATATATTGTTGACACTGCATCTCAGTATTTTATGGAGAATTTTTAACTTTCTGGTATAGTTTTTTTATTTTATTATATTAAAATTTTGTTATTCATTTTTTCAAATTACAAATTTGTAATTATAAGAACCTATTTTACTTTTTTTACATACTTAGTCAACCCTGTAAATGGTTTTTGACTGTTGGATAATAAAGGCTTTTTTTTTTCACCGTAATTGGCACTGGTCAAGCCCTATCCCCCGAAGCCCCGATACATTCGGGAGGGCGCGCCAGCATTATCAACCAACGACCACTCCCCACACCGTGGTGTAGGTGATCATTGAGCCCGAGAATCATGTGCCGTGAGCAAGCGCAGTGAGGCAAGAATGACAGCCTTCTGCATCTGTCCGGCTAAGATTTCTGCCTTAGTGCGGCAAGCCGGTATGATTTTAAGATTCGAGAGTTGAGAGGACATCATTCCACCAAGGAATCCAATAAACAGAACAACCATCTTGACAGAATGGTCTGGATAGACTCTGCGGAGTTCGAAGAGAAAATCTCAATATTTTATCCGTTTTTCCTCTTCTTTTCGGACGATATTCGTCTCGCCAGAAGATGAAAACTTCGGCACTTCTCGTTTCCCACAACGGATTCAATATCCCCGGAGCGTAGGGCAACACCGGTGTCTCGTCAATACCGTAATAGTGCCGTAGATGGTAATATAGCACTCTTAGGGCCGCGTTATGTCGATGGATATACGCCGAGACCGCATATGCTGGACACGCTGATAGCAAGTGCATTATGGTCTCGGACTCCTCGCGGCAGGCCCTGCACCTTTTGTCAGGAACCTCTATGCCCATCTATTATTATTATTATATTATACAATTTGAACCGTGTTAGTTTGAGATAGGTCTCAATACAAGTTTATTGTTCATTGTAGTTGCTTTTTATGGACAGTCAAAGAATCAATGTCCAGCGTGGTATTAGCTGGGTAAGAAGTTTGTTTTCCGGCTATCACATACCAGAACCTACTGTGTAGGTACGTTGGTAGAGATGAGTGTTTCGGATTTTATTTCGAAATATTCACTTATTAATATGTCTGTATCTCTCCTCGGTATAGTTTTCAAACGTACATTATTATTTATTTCAGTTCACTTCAACTTATTCTATAAATAACTTTTGAACTATAAGTGTGTATTACTAGAAATACCACAATTCTTCAAGAATAATTGATTAAATGCCCAAATACGTTTTGAAGTATTTGTATTGACCTAATCTAATATTACAATTATCAGCCAGTTTTGAATATCGTTAGTCTAATTATTGATGCTACTGGTTATCATTGAATAAAATTAAAACTCTTCACAAATTTGCATGTTTATTTCAGAGATTACAAACCAAAGTTTGAGGCTAAGAAAATCTGGTACGAACATCGGCTAATCGATGATATGGTAGCTCAAGCCCTCAAATCATCTGGTGGCTTTGTTTGGTCCTGCAAGAACTATGATGGAGACGTCCAGTCCGATATTGTTGCTCAAGGTTACGGATCTCTGGGAATGATGAAATCTGTACTGATGTGTCCCGATGGAAAAACGATGGAGTCAGAAGCTGCACATGGAACTGTCACTAGGCATTATCGGTATGTAAAGAAGCTCAAGTAAACTATTCATGTGGGGTACCAAGATTTCCATGACGTAACATTGTATTTTTGTATTACAGGCAACACCAAAAAGGTCAACAAACTTCCACCAATCCGATAGCATCTATTTTTGCATGGTCTTGCGGCTTGGCTCACCGAGGCAAGTTGGATGATACACCTGATCTCGTTAATTTTGCTGATAAGTTAGAAAAAGCTTGCATTGACACCGTAGAATCCGGAAAATACACAAAAGATTTGGCAGCTTCGATTCACGGCTTGGCCAATGTTAAAGAGGGAATGTATTTGAATACACAAGACTTTTTGGATGCTATTTCGGAACAAATGAAAAAAACCGTTTGATATTTTCAGACTGCATTTAGAGTAATTTTATTTGTTCTCAATTCGGTACTTAATTCGAAATTTAGGTTATGCTTTTATTTCTATATCTTTTGAGTCTGATTATGAGTAGCTAAGTATTGAATTGCATTATCATCCGATTTTTATATATATATATATATATATATATATATATATATATATATATATATATATATGACTAAAGTTCATTTCCAAGACTTTTCCTGCTAACTAATGGCTAGTTCCAAGACTTTTGTATAGTTCCAGGACGGTCTCGGAAGAGTTTTATGTTTAATGTAGACTACCGGTACCTCAATGTATAGTTCCAGGACGGTCTTGGAAAAATAATAGTCTTGGAACCCATGTTAACAATATAAATAACTCATGTGAAGCTGGCGCCGACTTTGTGCGCCAGCTTCACATGAGTGCAAAAACACATTTTTTGGAGTTCTGGGTCGATTTGATAGAGTTCTGGAGTTCCTGATATAAATATTGAATAGTTTCAGCAAATTGTGTATTTCAATAAGAGAAAGTAGTGGCGCTTACTTCACACGGTGCCAAATTTTTCAAAAAACTTAGTTCTGGTGGTATTTTTCGATGAAGATGAAGAAGGATAGTTCTGGAGTTCTTGACCATTCTGGAATATAGCTCAGCCGAAATAAAAAAGTTATTGAAGAAGAAAATCTATTTTTGACTTATGAAAATTATCATTTTGGAAAAAAAATCAAGAGATATTTCAGTTCTGGTGAGAGGCAAGTTCTATAAAATATGTCAATCGAATTTTATAAAAAAATCGAAACTTCAATTTATTGGCCATCATAAGGTGAGCAATTCTAAAAACCAACATTTTGAATAATGACAGAAATGAATCTCAGAACAGTTCTGATGGAAGTTCTGAATAGCACTCGGCGAGTTATACAGAATATGTCATTAGACTTTTATCGAAAAATCGAAACTTTTCAATTTATTTATGCGAAACTCGAAAAACCAAAATTTCGAATGACAGAAAGGAATCTCAGAGCAGTTCTGATGGGAGTTTTGAGTAGCATTCGGCGAGATCGACAAAATATGTTGATCGAGTTTTAGGGAAAAATGTGTTTTTACAAAAAGTCGGCACCAGCTTCAGATGGTGTATATAATGTTAATATTTTTACAAGCACGTTGATATCAATTTTGTGAAATTCCATGTTACCCCGGAGAATTCTCAATATATGAAGGTAAAAGAACAAATATGTTTTGTGAGTTTCTATTTAAGAAGCAATATTACAATGAAAAATCACAGTCAATCGGTCATGTTGTGGATGGCATTGTAAGTAACACTTTTTGTGTTTTCACCGAGCCACTATGTGAATTCACACATTGAAATCGCAATCAATTTACTTTGACATCACAAGAACTGTGGTAGAATCCAATATCCTGGATTTTGAAAATCACTCTTCATTTTAACTTACGGGAATTTTGAATTTGCATTCTGATTATGAATTCATGTTGTGATATTCATATTAATTTCGATATTATCTACACTTCATGCTACTTTTTTTTAGTGATCTCATGTAAATGCAGCTGACGATTATGAAAAGACGAGAAAATTCTATTTACTGTGAAAAAAGGTGCTTTTATATTGAAAATGACACAATTGATGGAAAATATTCAAATGATATTCAGTAGTACCGTGCCTATTGATTTTTTGCTCTCCTGCAGACATTGTCAAGAGCCTTTGACAATATTTCTTTATATTTCAGTTGTATGGATTGATTCGATAGTCCTGAAATATTTCATTAGAGATTATTGGCAATTTATCTAGCGTGTAAATTACCTATGATCTTTTTGGAAATCGCAGTAAAATTGTTATTTGATAAAAATTATTGGAAACTCTTCACATAAACGCTGAATTTAAAAACTAAAGAGACCTAATCGTGAACCAAGTGAGATATCGTGGTCTGATTTATTCAACGTATTCAATGTGTACCTTGTTTATTTGCTGTATTCGAAGTGGAATGGTGCCATTGAATATTTCAAAGTGGTTGGTTTTTCAGAGGTTGTTACACGAAAACTGTAATCAATAGTATATGGTGGAGAGAACATGGATACTGATAATACAGATTTATATCTAAGATATAACTTCATCAATGTCCAAATCCATCCTGTTTCGACGAATAAATCTACTGCAACGAAGAAAACATTTCTACATTCACCTGAATGTTATGTTTTGTATATTCAATTTCATCTCGAGCATTGAATTGAATTCGTGTATATTTCGAGAAAAGGTTTTTCGAAAAAGTATTGTTCAATGGTCGATGTTACTCATCACCAAAATAAAATAGTGCACATGAACATGGGACTCTATAGTTTTTTAGGTACAAGGTGTTGAACATTTTCTAAAAATGTTTTTTTTTTAAATATTCTGTATTACGACACGAGAAAATATATAGTTCTATTAGTTTTTTGCTCAGACTTATTATAGAGAAATTAAATGTTTTTTTTTTCAATATTCTGTATCACGACACGAGAAAATATATAGTTCTATTAGTTTTTTGCTTAGACTTATTATAGAGAAATTCAATGTTACCCAAATAATTGATGAATAAATGATATCTTCGAATCCACTATCAAGCGTTAGCTCATTTTTGCAATAGGATTTTGTTTTAAAATTTCCCTCATTTCATATGATTGAAATGAATTTGGGCCAAAACTAGATGTACTCACTTATACAGGGTGTTAGTGAATAAGTGCGACAAACTTCCGGAGATGATTCTGTATAAAAAAATTATGACAGTTTGCTCTCTAGCTTTTGTCCGCGAATTCTTCGTATTTGTGGATACCAGATGTTAAGGTTTTCTTAAAAACTGACTATTCATTTATTGCTCTGAAACCAGTCGAGGTATGCAAATGAAATTTGCTGGGCTTCAAGGGGTAGTTATTGCACATTTTCTTACATGCAATTGAGAATTTTGTTCATCAGTGGCGGGCGTACGGGTAATGATCTCATTTTTTTTTTTTAAACTGGTATGTCAGATACGAATGTGAGATATTTGAAACTAACAATAATTTTTGAATTCTTCGTTCAATTTGTGACAGAAAATCTCTCTTACCTTTTTTTCATATGGAGGGCCGTTTTTATGCAAAAAAAATATCTTAACGCATACTTTTCATTTCTTCAATACACTATTAGGAACTTTCTAATTCAATTACATCAAACCAGAATAACAACAGAAAATAACACTCATAAATAAATAGGCGCATAGCTATAACAAATGTCCAAATGACCTCTCTCAGACGTTATACAAGATTCAACTCTTCCTTCATTGATTGTCGTATTCGCGTAAATATTCCTGATGTATTTCTTATTGCCTCACGGCCGGCTATAATTCGTTTCCTCAGGTCTTCTACATTTTCGATGAGAGAGGAATAAACCAACGACTTGAGAAAATCCGAATGCAAATATGTAGAAGATTTAAATCCGACGATCGAGCAGGCCGATGTTCCGTACCTCCCCTACCTATCCAACGATTTGGATATTATGTATCTAAGTGAATACGTACATTATTGCTGAAATGGGCTGGTGCACCATCATGAATCAACCATAAGTGCTGTCTCAGCTGTAGAGAGATTTCTTCAAAAAGAACAGGTAACTCTTCATGTAGAAAATGAAAGTAAAAGTCGCTAAATATAATCATCAATTACCCCAAGCCATACATTTACTGAAAATTGATGATGAAAATGAGCTTCAAATATTCCACGTGGATTTTTCTCAGTCCAGAAGTGATATGGAAATTTCATATACATTATCGTCCAGAATTAGCTTCGTAAGTAAACAAAACGCCATTTGAAAAATTAAGAATGTGAACAATTTGATGAAGAATCCAATGGCAAAAACTACGTGAGGAAAAAAGTCTCTAGGTAGTGGAGCTTGCACACGTTAAATATGAAACGGATACAATTGCTGTTCTGTAAGAATTTTGAATATAGTGAAGTTGCTTACATTCAATATGTTGGCAATTTTTCGATTATGTGTTGCAGGTTACTCTATGGACAAAATGCATCTCTGACAATTCCACATTTGTATAATTTTTCAGTCTTTCCGATAAAAGAAAAAATTAATTACTTATTGATATTTATATTATATACCAAACTGGAAGCTTAATAATGATGAAACGTTAATTTGATATTTCGTTGAATTATTCGTTTTTGAGAATGTTGACAGTAGCCTACTAGCTTCACACAAGTCTCTCGAAGACTTCTGAGGGTTGCCGTAAGGGAGCAGCCGGTTGACAGAGAAAAAACAATTTCAGAACAATTTCAGAACAGTTTTAGAATAACAATGACAAATACGCGTGAAAATGTTTTATTTATTTATATAAAAACCGCGCCCATACAAAAAAAAGACAAGGGGGAAATTTTTATAACAAATTGAACGAGTAATTCAGAAATGATTCTTAGTTTGAGCTCATTACCTGTATGCGCGCCAATGATGAACATAAAATTTTTATTTGCATGTCAGAAAATGCGCAATAACTAACTAGAACAATAAATAAATAGTCAGTTTTTAAGTAAAACTTTAACAACCTGTATATCGGAAAACTAAGTATTTGCGGATAAAAGTTATACAGTAAAATGTCATTATTTTTTCATACAAAATCACACTCTGGAGTTTATTTCAGTTATTCACTAAATACCCTGTGTATGAATGTTTTTCATGATGCACTGTTTGGAACCTTTGGTGCAGTAATGAATATTACTGGAGTTTTTTCCCAACACCGAATCATTATTTTTAACACCTCGACACGTGTTTTGATCACCAAGTGATCATCTTCAAAGAGGAAGATAAACTTTTTTGGGAAAGAAAGTTTTTGGCTTTCTACTACTCCATCTGATACAAAAAAATCGTAATTCATGAATGAAGTGTGTGTATTTTCTATAATGTTATCCAATTTGGTACTGAAGAGCCTTAGGGCAAGTGTCTTAAGGCGAAACACGTGTATACCAGTTAGGGTGACAGTGTTCCATGTGAGTACAATTTATTACCATTCATTCAAAGTAGAACTCATGTGAATGATATCTGATTCTTATTCCTCCACGAATGTTCGATATACAAACTGAATAGAGAAAAGTATCTTCTGTATAATTCAGTGTTCATATAGAAGTATTTGTTTCGAAAGAATTTTTTCTTTCGTGTAATTCAATGTTTATATGAAAGTAGCTGTTTCAGGAGGACTTTCTTTCAGTTTGTGTCTGAAAGTTACTTCTTTGCATGATCTACACATCCATGTATAGAGTTACTTATTTTCAAATTGATTAATCCTTCCTTTCTTTGGAAGATTCTCTCATCCATTTTTTTGTATCAGATGGAGTAGTAGAAAGCCAAAAACTTTCTTTCCCAAAAAATTAATCACTCCTAAAAATATAACCCTTTCAAATCAAAGAAGATAAACTCTAATCTATCTTAAAATGTGTTAAAAATAATGATTTGGTGTTGGAAAAAAATCCAGTAATATTAATGAATGTTTTGACAAATCAGATCTAAAAACGATGATGCCAAGACGTCTAGAGTGGTGAAAAAGTGGAAATTGTAGAAAATTTCCATGGACTATGAATGAAGTGAATTTTCGAAAATTCGATCACCTGTTTTTTTTTGCTGATGTTTTCATTAGATTCCCCATGACGGATATAATATAATAATTCTAGGTATGATTGGGTAATGTTGGGATTCTAAGATTAAAGAATAATTAATGCACCACCTTACGGAAAAGAGTCAATATTGTTTTGACAAGACAAATACCATGTCATAGTTTTTTTGCTTATAGACGTCAGGAAATTGAAAAAGGTTGATATATTCATAATAATATATAATTTGAATTATCGGATTATTATAATTATCACTTTCCAGTAATCACTACAATGGTGAAATCGATAATGTCACAATATCTTTCAGACTGATATCCCTATCGAATAGAAGAGAGGTTTTGGATATATTGTTATTACATAAAATCACGAACAACACCATAGACAACTCTAACCCTTTTAAATTAAATTGAAATTAATGTTCCTGATCGGCATTCAAGAAAAACAATGTATTTCACATACTCTTCAAGTAAACAAATTCGTCGCAGAAATCTCTTTTATGTAGAATTGTTCAGAAAATTTTCAATTATCTAATCGATATCTTTCGTTCATCTTAATAAAAAATTACACATACTCTAAAATATTTTTTCCTACAGTGAACACAACGTTTTTTTACGAAGTGTGTTTCAAATCATTATTTCAAATGATTTTCATAATATTCTAATTTTGGTATCTCATCTGCTTATACGTATATTTTTCTTATTAACAATGTCACGTATACTGTATAAATGTAAACATTCAGCACCACCGCTTCCACAACACAGCTGTGTGTCTAGGTTTTTTATGTATTCTATGAAATCGAAAATAAAGCAGTCTTCTCGCAATTGTGATATTATTAACATCAAAACAAACGATTTCATCACAATGAAAATGTCAACATTATATGTTACATAATCATTGAAATATTTTTGTGGATACTTTAGTGGACTCTTTGTCTGGTTGTACCTGAATTGCAATAAACTAAATAAATTAATAATTTTCAAAGTTCCAAGGAGGTTCCAATTATACATTGAATGGTGTAGATGGTGAAAATGAACATATTTTCCACAATTTTTTATTATAATTTGAAAATAGCATGTGTCCATATGTGGTTGTCTAGTTGGAATCGAATAAATAAATAAAATAAAGACTCCTCCTTTATATATTCAATTGTTAGACTGAAAAGAAAGAAATCTCACAAAAACTTGAAGGTCGATTTCATTTCATTCATTTTATACTTATTTGTTTTATTGTTGCAATCAATTGTTATTGCATATCCGGGAACTCTGGAGGGCACATTCCAAATATTTAAAATAGTATTTTTTCACCAAACTTTTATTAAAAAAATCTTGCAAAAAATTAAATGAAACTTTCAAAACAAATTACAATTCAATTGGAATAGAGTATCAGTAAGTATCAGGTGAGCCTGCAGAAAATTATCAGCTTGAAAAAGATCTTTATACTGCTTCATTTGAAAGGACGTTTTATCAGTTGTCACAACAATGTCATTGAAACTGGTCTGTTGCTTTAATATTTTCGTGTTTCGGATAATTTGGTTGGCTTCTTCCTGTGTATTGAATATTATATTTATCGGTCTGGGTTTCCGAGACCCTTTTGTGAAACGCCCTGCCTGATTTGAGTTGCAGACATTTGATCTCACTGGATGTGAGCCGCGAGCAGCCTTTTTCGTGAATCGGCTGTTTGCAAGAGTAACAGTCAGATGACACCTCATATTGTCATGATGACATATCATTAGTAATGTCTGTACTACATGAGTACATATTTTTCTAAAGTTTGGTTCTTTTGCCTGTTTATTTGATTTTTCATGCGTCTTTGATGGCTTTTATTCAAAATCAAAGACATTGTTTCATATGCAAGAATATTTTCCATATTGAACGAATGACAAAATCAGATGGGGTTAATAATGAAGAAAAACAGGAGATTGCTATTGAACAAAAGGAAGAATCAGATATTCTCATTGACAACTTCACAAGACTGTACCTGAATTGTAATAGCAGTAATGAAAGAGACTTTGCTTTGGAAGACGACTGGATGTTTCTCAAGCTGAATATTTTGAAACAAACTCCAAGAGAATCGTGCGTAGTATGTAATGCAAAACTCAATCTGAATCGGTTAACTTTGAAGTGCCCAATCAATGTTTGTGTTTTGAAAAATATTTATATCAGAGATAATGCCTAGGTCTTGCATACATCACTTGGAGGATGAGAACGGTTTTTTCCTGAGACTAATTCTTCCTGGGATGCAGTTTAATTTTTGATCATGTAGAATGAAAAAAATGTAAGAACTTAGGAATGTACAGAACATGCCCCAATGGGATTACCCTGGTAAACCCATTGGGGCATGTTCTTGATCCTGATCAAGAGAGTTTTACAGGTGGAGAGTTCAAATTGATGATTCCAATGAATAAGGATCAGTTTTGCAATATCTTTACCTACTGCGATTCTGTACCAGTAGAAGGTGGAAACAGATATATTTATAAAAAAGATCTTGAACAATGTCTCTTCGAAGATTCTTTAAATGGCATTTTCAAATATCTTTCATATCTACCATATATCCCTAGATTCACAGACAGAATTGTAAAACTCTTGGGAAATACAACAACAAAACGGTTTTCAAACTCAACAAGAAGATAAAACTGAACCCCAAGTCGACTAAAGACAAAAGAGACCCACTATCAACAGCAGGAGTATATCCCATACCGTGCACTTGTGGGAAGGTATATATCGGTACCACCAAAATATTGCGTACAAGGCTGAACGAACATGGAAGAAACTGTAGACTATGCCAAATGGGCAAGTCGGCTGTGGCGAAACACGCACTCAGTGAGGGAAACCACAGGATTCTATTTGAAAACTCGAAACTTATTGCCCCCAACCAGGAATACCAAAGCCGGCTGGTACGGGAGGCAATAGAGATCCCACTAACACACGGATAATTTCAACAGAAAAGAGGAAGATGTGATCCTCAACCGAATATGGAATCCCATTCTAAGAAGTTCAAGAATAGCAAACATCGTGACGCCAGGTAGAACGAATGTTAATGAAAATTTACTGAATCCAGGTATAGTAAATAGCAATTCAAACTACTTGAACCCATATGAATATGCTCTACGCAGTCGGAATACCTAGTCATCGGAGTCAAAATCAAGATGTATGAGTCTCTGAAGAAGCTATCCATTTGCGCCAGCGGAACGTCAGGAAAAATCTTCAAAAAACGTAGGCCTTCAAACCCGAATAGAAGTAGTGATACTGAAAACCTCGGCCGCGAAAGTCTTATCCATTTTGTCTAGTAGGGAAAACATGTCTCTAGTCGTGTTTGAAATGAAATTTGATCGGATGTAGAACTCAAGACGTAATTAGAGTGAAACCGAAAACAACGAAGAGAAACACGGAATATAAGTTGAAGTAAGGATTCCGTAGGTGGTACGAATTGTCTAGTGTTCGTTCCTCGTACTTGACCTCTGTTATTGATTAACCAAAGGAAGATTTTTCAATTTTCTTCATATTTATAACAGTGCATTGAAGAAATTTATCACAAATATGAATTCAGGAAAATATTAAAAATTATTAATTTTTTCCCAAGTCCATTTGACAAACGTCAAAACACATCAAAATAAGTAAATAAGTACAAATATTGAATCATGGATGTTACTTTTCATTTCAAAAAGTATCAGTGATTCTCAACAATACAACAGTCCATCTACATCTTATATCGTTATCTATTTTTCATAGACAATTTGAAAGGAAGTCCTGGTATTATACGGTTTATACAAAAATTGATATATAAAAAAGACTGACATGAGTATACATATCCATTTTATGAATGGCATCTGTTGAGTGAACTCATATATCACAAAAAAACCTAGATACACTTTGGTATAATTTTTTCTCAAATGTACAAAATGTCCTTGTACTCGCTGTTAGTCATATAAAATTCTAGGTACAGTAAATAGCAATCCAAACTACTTGAATCCATATGAATATGCTCTATGCAGTCGGAATACCCAGTCATCGGAGACAAAATCAAGATGGATGAGTCTCTGAAGAAGCTATCCATTTGCGCCAGCGGAACGTCAGTAAGAATCTTCAAAAAACGTAGGCCTTCAAATCCGAATAGAAGTAGTGATACTGAAAACCTCGGCCACGAAAGTCTTAACCATTTTGTCTAGTAGGGAAACATGTTTCTAGTCGTGTAGGAAATAAGATTTGATCCGATGTAGAACTCAAGATGTAATTAGAGTAAAAACGAAAACAACGAATTAAAGTGAGGATTCCATAACTGGTACGAATGATCTAGTGTTAGTTCCTCGAACTTGACATCTGTTATTGATTAACCAAAGGAAGATTTTTCAATTTTCTTGATATTTCTAATAGTGAATCGAAGAAATTGATCACAAATATGAATTCAGGGAAATATTAAAAACTATTAATTTCTTCCCAAGTCCATTTGACAAACGTCAAAACACATCAAAAGAAGTAAATAAATAAAAATATTGCATCATTGATGTTACTTTTCATTTTAGAAAGTATCAGTCATTCCCAACAGTACAACAGTCCATCTGCATCTCATATCGTAATCTATTTTTCATAGACAATTTGAAAGGAAGTCCTGGTATTATACGGTTTATACAAAAATTGATATATAAAAAAGACGGACATGAGTATATCCATTTTGTGAATAGCATCTGTTAAGTGAACTCATATATCACAAAAATAACCTATATACACTTTGGTATAAATATTTTTCCAAATGTACAAAATGTCCCTGTACTCGCTGTTAGTCATATATATATATATATATATATATATATATATATATATATTTTTTTTTTTCATTTTGTCTAGAGATATGTATAAATTTGAAAGATTTTTTCTCTTCAATTATATTGATTACCTTTATTTTATATTAACTCGTTTTTGTATATCAAAAAATATTGTTCCAGACATAACTTGTACAAAAACATTGAAACTGAAATAAACATTTTTATATAAATCAAGTAAAGACTTTTTCTCTCCTAATTAGAGGGGTTATGATTGAGTAGGATCATCCCATTCGATAACAAGAACACAATTTTGTTATAGTAACTATTCAATAGATTACTTCCAATTTTTATTTGATACCCACCGCAACTTGTTGATTTCTATTTGACAAATATTGAATTATTCCTTCCAAATACGACCTCCGGTGCTGCAGGCAACGTGATGCAATTGAACCCAGATTTTTCAATAAACCCTAGGGTTAATAGGGGTAGGGTTAATACAAATAAAACAGAACACAGAGTCAGATGATACAAATGCAATACGCATATATACAGACGGCTCAAAAACTAAAGAAGGCTCAGGATGTAGAGTGTACTCCAGATCACTAAGCCTAAGTATTAAGTGGGGAATG
The DNA here is from genome assembly GCF_025532065.1 of Leptinotarsa decemlineata. Lineage (NCBI taxonomy): Eukaryota > Metazoa > Arthropoda > Insecta > Coleoptera > Chrysomelidae > Leptinotarsa > Leptinotarsa decemlineata. The sequence goes on along the minus strand of NW_027412537.1, from coordinate 9,084,639 downwards.
GGAAAAACTACTAGCGTGGTTCAAACAGAACTGGCTGGTATCTTAATCGCCACAAAAAAAATCAGAAAAAGGATTTCTGTCAAAAACATAACAATCTGCACTGATAGCAGACAAGCCCTATTAGCCTTGAATAGACAACATGTTACCTCAGGACTAGTACTAGAGTGCCACCAAGATTCAACCAAAGCCTCGGTAGATAACATTATCCTGAGGAAAGTTAAAGGGGACGACAGGAGTAAAGGTAATCGCATTGCCGAATCTTTAGCCAAGGAAGTGGCTGGACTAAGAATTTTAGGACCCAGTGACACATATGGCCTGATGACTTCGACAATTGTGGAACTAGCCAAACGTCACACCCATGCTCAATCCCTAAAGAGATGGGATGGAATCAAAGGATGCGATCTTGCCAGGATCACCCTCGGCAACCCTGGGAAGCGGGCGCCGAATAAATATCTTGCGATAATCAAGAAAAATCTACGCTTAACAGTAGGATTTCTGACTGGCCACTGTCAACTAAGGGAACACCTCCACAATATGAAGCTAGTGGACACACCTCTATGCAAGATGTGTGAACAGGAATATGTCAGGCATATCCTATGCGAATTTCCGTATTTATTGTCAATAAGAGAGTGTGTGTTCGACGAGTCTTGGCCTACATCTGCCGATATGAAGGAGATGTCTCCCAGGGACCTGTCCACCTTCCTGGAAAGGACAGGATGGACGATGCCCTAGGAGGACAACTCCTCGGGAGGATGTACAATGAGTCACATGTGGCCTAAGTGATGAGGGCCTACACTCACTCTCCCTACTCTACAGATACAGATACGGCCTCTGGTACCAATAGGGATGATACAGCTTGTGTTATATTTTCTCTTTTGTTCAAATGCTTCATGGATGTGCGATATAGTTACGTCCAATGCTGTCCTAGTATTAGGTGGGCAGAAAAGTTCATAGATGACTCTATTAGTACTGAATCCATATGATTTTTAGTTAACAGTAACCTTCGAAATACACGTGTATAAATTTCATTGCTGTCGGATTATTAGTTTGTGAGATAGAAGTGTTGAAGTCAAGGCTTGCCTTGATAAACTTTGCACCACGGAAATCAACCGTTATGAAGTGGTTTGATAAGTTTAAACAAGTTGAAATGAGCACCGAGTTCGATGCTCCAGTCTCCAAAGAGGCTGTTACCTACGAAAACATTGGAAAAAACAAATTAATTTTACAACACCTCAAAGTGAAGTTGATCGAGATAAAGATATCAAAGAAACGTGTTAGACATATCTAATTGATGTTTTAGAGCAGTGTTTGAAACTGTTCCACCATATAAAACTCGAATTTATGCGTCAATATGTGACAATGGATGATAGTTCTATCATTTCACACCGTTGTCATCTGTGTGAAGTGCATATGGTGAACCGACTCCAAAGCGTGTAAGAACGCAACAGTAGGCTGGTAAGGTTATGGTATCAGTATTTTGGGATGAGGCTGAAGATAAATCGTACTATAAAAATGGTATCGAAAAATTATATGACCGCTATAATCGTTGTATCGCCATCGAAGACAACTATGTTGAATAATAAAATCAAATTTTATCAAAAAAACATTTTGTCTATGAACTTTTCAGACCAACTGTTAGATTTTTTCGCTCTGAACACATAGGTACCATGAGCTATATAAAATATCTAACTTTTCGAGATAATTACTGAGTCTAACATTATAAAAATATTCATATATTTTGCCAATAGAAAGCATTAGGTACAACAAAATGAAAGAATAAAAAATTCATTAAAACCAACAAAAAATCAAATTGGATAAAAATTCAAAAGAGAAATTCCGTAAGATTCCAGACGCTGAACTCTACGAAAAAGCAACAACCTCATCCCCCTAGGGGGGAGTTATTTATATCGGATCAAATCGCTTTTCCTGTAGAAAAGCAAATAATTAAGGAACTAGCGTTCCCTGTGGTTTCAGTACGTATTCTTCCTGCACGGTCTTGATCGAAGAATCATCGTACCTTATCCAGCAGTGCCGACGTGGAAGGCATCGGTCACGTAGTGTCCAATGTTGGCATTTTTGCCTTCTTGGTAAACGACGCCGAATAGCTTGTATCGCTTCTCTGTTGGAGACTGTGTTTCCGACGATACCAATGAGGAATCAATCTTCGAGACGAATTCAAGATCCAAAGCTTTGATAATCTTCGTACAACGGTCGTGGCTGTATTCGAAAAACTTCAGATGCAAAATGAGGATAACGGGAAGTTTGCAGAGCATAAATTGCTCCCACGCTTCGACCTTCTCGTTTGTTTTCGACCAAGTCAGCCCCTCTAAACTGTTCTTGGAGACCTTGGAGCGCTTCTCTGACAGTCTTCACTTTCTCAATGTTGAGTGGCAGGGTGAGGAAAGACTAGATATTCTCAGTAATGTGGTCCCCGTTGCGATGAATGCTCGACTTTAGTTGCCCCCCGAAGATGTCACTTATCGGTGTACTGGTGAAGTCGATCCTTCTGGTTGGATGTCCCTTATTTTTCGATTCCATTATGTTCTATTCAATATTTAAATTATTGCTCAAAGAAAACCTAGAAACTCTTCCGCACCGAATGGTATGCCAATGTGACACTGTCACAGTAGAATAATACAACCACTAAGCTCTCTTACCACGTGATCCTCCCGAGTTGCCGGGAACCTTCAACCGGTCTTAGGATGAGATGCTCATCCAACGCGTTCAGTGCTGTAGTATCGAAGGATTCGACGGTACCACGGTCATCGGACTAGTTATAATAAACGGTCGGAAATTGATATTGTGTTTAGTTTATTCGCTGTTGTTATTATTGATTTTAGTTTTTGTAGGTTTATTTTTACTATAACACTGTACTGCTGCTGCGCTTCAATTTTTGGCCACCCTTCTACTCCCCTTTTGATTGTAGAGTGGAACTACCATTGGGAACTTCAATTGTTCGGGGCATTCATAAAAGCTTCTATTCATTAAAATACTTACTTAGTGGATGTGATAAAATGTCACCAACAGCCTTTATGAGGTTTCCTGTTACATTATACCCGGTGTTTTTTTGGTGCAAACTTTTGCAAAGAGTATAGAACACGATTAATACTGCCTATTCCACTTACACCTTCAGTATGCTACTTTATCTTGGAGTAATGCAGCTCAAACATACATAGTTAAACTACTAATTTTACAAAAGTCTGCCATAAGATGTATTACAAAAGTCAAATTGGGAGGCTAGCTAATATATATATTAAAAATAATATTGGATGCTATGAAACTCGAAGAGATACATGAATATGATAATAGGTTCAAAACCAGAATAGTTGAACCAAAAACAAGGCTATAACAACTTACCATCTCAATTTCGAGATTTACCTCCAAAAATATTCAAATCCAAATTGAAATTTATTTTATCTAGTAACTGTATTTACAACTTCCAAGAATTTACTCAGTTGATCGCTGAAAATCGGCAATTGTTCATGGATAATCACAGTGATTGAATATAACTTCCCATTTTATTGTTACGGTATATATCCATATATTATCTATATTTCATTCATTTGACATTCTATACATTATATATTTTTTTACATTTTATACATCATATTTCATATATTTTATGCATTTACGTTTTATATATAATTCATACATTTTATATATTCATATTTAGTCATCCCTTAAATGTATTTTATCTTGTATGTAGATCATATGTTTTTTTTATTCTTCAATATCCCTTATCACAATCATTGTCAACCTCGATTATAATCCCAGGACTACACATTATTCTATCATCTATCTTTAGTTATTTGGGTTAAGGTTTGGATGTGTCTATAAAATGTAAAATTTTCTTGAGGCAAATAAAGATGAAATGAAAAGAACCCATTTTACTGTTTCATTCATAACAAAAACCACCACACAGATCGTTTCTCTACCTCTAGCACCAAAATTTACAATATCCCAGAAAAATTAAAACTTGCAACCAAAATAATATTCAAGAAGCGCTTGAAGCAGTTCATTGAAGATAATTCAAGACATTCAATACATTCACTGACTTATCCAAGAGACTTCATAACACCGCATCATCTGTTATTGTTATTTGTTATCAGTTATCAAGCAAATAATAAAAAATGAAAGGGAGGAAAGTGGCAGATTTGGTGATGAATATCCTTTTTTTATATTTGTTCAAAACAAGAGTTACATCACTTATCGAGCGGATCCTTCATTTACATAAAGTCTTATGAAGATGATTTGTCGTTGAAATTCTAATCCGAATATGGGGATACTCGTAAGTATATTATGGAAAAATAGAACTCGAACATCTGGCATAGAATGAATCCAAAACAAGCACTTTTCCCACAATCCAGAACTGCAACACTTCTCGGCAGGCGTTTCACCAACCAAGTTGGCGTTTTTAGGAAATTAAATGCCAGCTTGGCGACTTATTGTTATTATGTTGACATTAGTGGAAGGCTATCTGAATGAATTAACGGGTTTGTATGGTTTTTGAGTAACATTGGGTGTTGAGTACTAGTAAAAATTTCGAATCATACACCATTTTTTCTTCTTCAAGTTCAGAAAATCAGGATAATATAAAAACTTTGTCATTCAATGGCCATCAATTGAACATTATTTATGACACTGGATCTGATATTGATCTCATTAACGAAAGAGTTGTGAAAATATTGAATTTACCATATTTCAATACAAATATTTATGTAAGGAGTTTAGCTGACATAACGAAATGTTATCATAAAACAAAATTTAATTTGAAAATCAGAGGCGAAGACATTCAATTTGATCCTACCGACTGCGCCATACTGTAAAAGACTCAAACAAACAATAGCATGAATTCCTCACTTATAACTTTGATTGTCGACATTTGAGTAACAATACCTACTTGTTTTTATTATATCACCATAGCGATAAGAATATCTGAAAAAGAAGTTTACAGAGTGCTCATAAACTGTTTTTTTAAGATTTAGATATCTGAATGTGTTATGGATCCATCATTGAACCGATACCCTAAGAATGTGTGCATCCCCCGGTTGAATTTTTCAAATGGTCTGACTTTGTTATGCATAAATCAATATACTTGTGATGTAATTTGCCATTACACAGATTACCGATCATAACATTTATTGCTGTGATGATGTGAAGAAGTTTATCTTATCAACAGTTCAGTAATAACGTGACCTACAAGGGTACTTGATTATTGAAGATCATTAACAAACGCTTGTGAGAAATAACATTCTACAGACGAGTGTGAAGGAGAGAGCAGTTTCACCAGTCCTGAAAATGTCCAACCTAGTCAGCATCAAGGAGTTTGAAGAGCATGCATACAGAGTGTTACCAAGAAATACCCTGGACTACTACAGAAGCGGAGCTGGTCAACAATTAACACTCAAGCAGAATAGGGAAGCATTTTCCAGGTATTTAATGCACAGTTTATAAAAACTAATATGAATCACCGTCCCTTATAAATTTCATTTAATCAATTCACATTATAGATCATTAGTTACAATTCAATTCGGTTTATTGTCCCACGAAACAATTAATGTCTATAATTACGGTCTATAACTAACTACTACTTTTATACGTGTGTAATAGAGTTGAGAACTCCGATAGAGACCACTTGGTTTTTATATGGGCAGGCGCCGCTGCATGCGATGCGTTACATGCGACCTCCGGGTGCACCGCACCCCTTGCACTTAAGCTGAAGCCGACCCAGGCAGTTTTTACTACAAGCTAGGCAACTGGTTGACAACCAGAGCCCAAATACAACGCATTTATGCTTGATATCCGTTTATTAAAATTAAGCCTCTATATAATAAAAAAGGATCGAAATATGAGCCCAAGAGCAGTTAGAATGTACTTTATAAGCGTGGTTTTAAAAAATTATGTGGATTCTGCTAGCTTTGCCGTTAAGCTGACTCATTTTAGGTTCCTTCATTATGGTATTGATCATTTTGGGCCCCTCGTTTAAATTTAATATATGGGTTATCACCTCAGATACAGGCGATAAAAGCCGGCAATAATTTTTCGAAAATATAATTCAACAATGATTGAGAAAAAAATATATGACCTATTTTAGGCTACTATGACCATTCTTCTCCAACTTTAGATGTGTTGTTTTAATTTATCGGAATTCTCCATCTATTTTTCCACAGGTACAAAATCAGACCGAGATTCTTAAGGAATGTAGAACACAGAGACTTATCGACAACCGTCTTAGGAGAAAGAATTTCTATGCCTATAGGAATATCTCCTACTGCTATGCAAAGGATGGCCCATCCAGATGGAGAGTGTGCCAATGTCCAAGGTAAAAATATACAATTATATATTATTTCAAGTAGGCAGCATATAACTGGTTTTTTAAATAAATAATTTTTGAAAATGACATAAAAATAATCCACTTTTCCTGGAACTAAAATTCCCCAAAAGCCTTTGCAAAACATGCCACTTTGGACCAGCCTACCCAGGCTAGGGTGTAAGGAATCGTGCCGACAGCTGAATGGCCGCAGGGTGACAGATGGTCACGAACGATCCCCTTGGTGAACTGGTCGAAACCTCACTGTAATCAGCCTACCTCTGGTAATACGGGGCTCTGCCAGAGGTGACCAACTCTTTCCTTGCTACTCGTGGAAACACACATGAATGAAACAAGCACTAAGACAGAAACAACAAAAACCAATCCCGAGGCTGGATAGAAGTGCTCACCTCAATCTAAGGCGGTGACTGGGGATGAACAGAAATGTCCACCCCAATCTGCCGCTTGGAATGAGGATGGACATAGCAGATCACTTCGTGATGTAAATCAAAGGCCAAGGCATAAGCGCATTTGCGACGCCGAGGCCAAAAGGAGAAATAGAGCGAAAGAGATAGGAATGGCAGCAACTATAAGTGCACCCTACAACTCCACCTCCAACAGCAAGGGCACTTGCTGTTGGCGGTTCCCTGCCATGAATAAAGGCAAAGAACCGGCTGCCCCTGCAGGAAAGCTCCCCCACTTGTGCACCTCCACGGAGGGAACCCCAAGAAGGTTGAAATAGCCGCGCAACGACAGTAATGTCACTGCACCTTCCAAAACCTTTGCGGAGGCTACCGTGAGACACCTCTAGGTTGCCAAAGAGAGTGTGTGTTCGGCAAGTCTTGTCCTACACCTGCCAATATAAAGGATATGTCTCCTAGTGACCGGTCCCTTTCCTAGAAAGGTTAGGATGGACGATGACCTAGGAGGATAACTCCTCGGGAGGATGTACAATGGGTCACATGTGGCCTAAGTGACCCTCCCTACTTTACAGATAGAGAAACCACGATCCCCCCCTTATATGTTTATTAAAGTACGCAACATATAACTGTTTCTTCGATAAATAATTTTTGAAAATGGCATAAAAAATCCTTTCGCAAAGTAACGTTTGAAAAAAAAATCGGCATTCCAAGGTCATCAAAATCAGCGTACAGAATATTATAAAGTTCGAATCAAGTGTTTTATTTGTAAACTTCTCTAGCTACGACTACAAATTATTGTATTTACCCATACCAGCATATTTTTTTACAGCTGCACAGGCTCTAGGGACGATTTTTACTTTGAGTACTCTTTCCAACTCTAGCATTGAGGAAGTAGCTCAAGCAGCCCCACATGCTATAAAGTGGTACCAACTGTATATTTATAAAGACAGGTATACTAGAAGTGTTCAATATTCAAAATATATCAAGATAGTTTCTGGAAATTGTTCTCGTTTATTTCGGTTTCCCGAGAATGGATTAAATTGCAATACATTTTCTTTGGTGGAATGTTCCATTTCCCATTTAGAATATTTCTTTAATTACCCATATATAAGAGTTGCTCTTCCAGAGGAATAATTCTTCTGCGGTACTGAATTACCCATAAATACTTTTTTTTTGACAAATCTTCAACGTGAAGAATCAATTTCAATCTCAAACTGAATCTATAATTTTATTAGCTATTTAAGAAATATGAATATCAAGTTGGAAGTTCAATTTTACTTCATACAGATGAATGCAGGTTCCCGGGAAAAATAGAATTGAGAATTCCATACTAAAATCGAGACTATAAACGAAAACAATTTTGAATTTCTAAAAATTTTTCACTGAAAACAGTGTAACTTTGCAAATTCTGTGGATCCTAACTCTTCTTATTTTGCAGAGAAGTTACAAAACAATTGGTTGAGAGAGCCGAAAGAGCTGGATTCAAAGCTTTGGTCCTTACAGTAGATGCACCTGTGTTTGGAATTCGGTTAGCAGATGTCAAGAACAAATTTTCTTTGCCACCCCACTTGAGGTAAAATATCGCGTTTTATTTTATCAAAAACAAGGTTATAGAATAAGATCATCACTCTTGAAAAGATGAATGATAACCCAATACTGAACTTCAACTTTTATCTATGAAATACAGTGAAATTGGTGTATGCGAAATGGTTTTACGTCTGACCTAAATGTTGAGTATTATGCTCTCTATACGATACAAATCAAATCAGTTTTCATTCAGAAATATAATTTATTATCCCTTGTGGAGTTGTCATTACTATATATTTTCCTAATTATCTATAAGTATATATAATAGTAACATAGGTCAAACCATTGCGTAATTCAAAATCTTCATTATTATTTTGCACAGCAAAATATAAAAAGAACAGTTATGAAATCAATTTCTTGACTTTGTTCAACTAGGGACTTTGAGTTAATACTAAGCGCTTGAGTGCATCACTGGCTCTTGTCGAAATTTCATTATATTGTCCAAAAAGAATAAACATATTGTTTCGTTTTTCTCCGTGGGTTGACCAATAATTGACTACAGTAAATAATCAAACTTAACTTTATTTCACTTCAAATACAACAAACACTTCAACTATTATTTGAATGTCTATGGCCTTACTAAATCACTTCGTGTACCGCACTGTAACGTTCACTTGACTGTCTCGATACGCCCGCCGCCAGCGCTTAAGTATCGTAATAGAACATCGTAGAATTTTTACCAAAGTTCCATCGACATCGGTAGCATGACTCTCACTGCTTCTCGAGCGGCAGGGAACATTGGGCATTCTCGCGCTCTTAGCTACGTCACGTTTGGTTTGTGGTTACCAGTGGCGGCCGGCGTTATTTCCTTTCGGGCATGATTTACAACAATATTATTGGATAACCTACAAGCATATAATGTAAAATAACAAAGTTCGTGCCTATTTCGTGTATAATCGGGAGTGTTCCGTACACGAAATTATTTCAGCTGAATTATACTCATCATTTCCATACTAGGAAAGTTTCACAATGCTGATACTTATACTTTTTACAATATCTATCGACACAGTTCCCAGAAAGTTTTCCTGTATGTGTCGATTCGAAAGTTCACAGAGAAATCATTTGTCACTGAAGTTACTATAATCCATTTTTTTGTTATAATACTTTCGTATTTTTAAGTTTGGCCAACTTCCAAGGTGGAAAATCCACAGACATAAATAGAAAAAGTGAAGAAGGTTCGGGTCTCAACACATATTCAATGTCCTTATTCGATCCTACCTTAGAATGGAGAGACATACATTGGTTGAAAAGTATAACAAGACTCCCAATTGTACTCAAAGGAATTTTAACAGCAGAAGATGCCTTACTTGGAGCAGAAGCAGGAGTGGCTGCCATACTGGTGTCTAATCATGGGGCTAGACAAGTTGACGGAACACCAGCATCGGTATTTTATTTTTTTATTGTATACAGAGTATTATTCGATAATGTTTATTTACTATAGTTAGAAAAATGGTTACCCCATAGGATCATATTCAAATACAGATTAAATGAAAATCAAATATTTTAGTTTCAAGGGAGTTATTTATTCAATCTATTTAGATGTCCCGTGTATCTTCATGAATAAATGTTCAATTGCAGGTGGAAGCTCTGCCTGAAATCGTTAAAGCTGTTGGAGACAGAGTTGAGGTTTACATGGATGGAGGTATCACAGATGGAACTGATGTCTTCAAGGCACTAGGCCTAGGTGCTAAAATGGTTTTCGTTGGCCGTCCTGCTTTGTGGGGATTGGCTCACAGTGGTGAAGAGGGTGTGAAAAAAGTTATGAATATCCTCAAGACCGAATTTGATATTGCCTTAGGACTGTCAGGTACTATAGAAAATTAGCAACTCCATATTCCAAAGCAAATACTATTCCCATAACACTCCTTGAAGCACTTTTCACCAATCAAGTTCGAATCTTCAGGAGATAAAGTACATATACGTTTTAATGTTCTGTCAAAGAAAAATTGTATTCAAAATTCCTATGCAAGTTCATCAGTCTGTGAAAATTCACCGAAGCTTTTGGTATCAAAAATGCTTCAATAAAATAAGAGATATAATAGATGTGAATCTAAAATGAATTGAAAAATGTTCTTCTTTGAAAAAGTATTTTATAATATTGAGGAATTTTATATTTCTTGATACCTTACTATTGTGAGACTGATTATGGTATTTATGATGCACTGTTTGGAACCTTTGGTGTAGTAATGGAGTTTTTTCACAACACCAAATCGCTATTCTTAACACCTCGATACGTGTTTCGATCACCAAGTGATCATCTTCAAGAGGAAGATTAAACTAGAAACTATCGCGAAGCTAACACTATTTATGCTATATAGATATACCCTACAGGTGTACCACCCATACAGGTATACCACCCTGAATCAATTTTACAATTTTGCCTGACCTATTATTTTACAATATATGTTCAAATGTTATAGCTGTATATAAAACAATTTTCAGCTATATAAACATTAGTTTCATAATATTGCCTATCTAAATTTATTTTTGCAATGTGTCCTTATGTAGTAATCAGTAAACCCAACAATATTATTTTAACAAGCTATATAGTATGCTATTTGATATGACGATGACGGACCTATACCAAATAGCATACTATATAGCTTATTAAAATAATATTTTCGGGTTTACTGATTACTACATAAGGACACATTGCAAAAATGAATTTAGATAGGCAATATTGTGAAATTAATTTTTATATAGCTGAAAATTGTTTTATATACAGCTATAACATTCAAACATATATTGTCAAATAATAGATAAGGCAAAATTGTAAAATTAATTTAGGGTGATATACCTGTATGGGTGGTAGATAAGGCAAAATTTAAAAATTAATTTAGGGTGGTATACCTTATGGGTGGTACACCTGTAGGGTATATCTATATAGCGTTAGTTTCTAGTTTAATCTTCCTCTTGAAGATGACCAATTGGTGATCGAAACACGTGTCGAGGTGTTAAAAATAGCGATTAGGTGTTGGGAAAAAACTCCCATAATATTGATTAGAGTATGTATATTTTTTTTGTTTGTGACTATACACCATCCTAACAATTCATTTGTAGATTATCTTCTTTTTTTTTACTGTTCTGATAAGACTAATACATGTGTGCAAGTATGATGCCTTGTATAATCTTTGATTGACGAATAAATTCTAGTATCATTAAACCGGTGAACAGGCCGAAGTAATCTCTAAGAAGAGGCCACTAGATCACCTGATTTGATACCTCCTAATGTTTTTGTGACACCTGAATGAATTTGTCAATACCTCATTATTGTTATGGAGGGAAAGGTTTACATTTTGAACATTGATTGGAATGAAGTGGAGCGAGTTTTGAATATTTTTTTTGAAATCATTCATTTGTACTTGGATTTTTGAAATCAATACAAAAATGCCAACTTCTTGGAAACGACACATCCAATTTCCAAAAAAAAAGGTTGGGTAATTACAATACTCAACAAACGAGGTATCAGACAAGAACCCCTCTTTTCATTTGAAAAACGAGGTATTATAAGACTTTCCTTTTCATATGGTAGCGCTCTTTCGACGACAAGTGATGCAACACTATTATCTTACTTTTGAATACACTGACCTGTTACTTGATAAAAATCAATACCATTCATGATAATAGTTACAAAATCTTCACAATATATAGCCTATTTTCAATACGCGTTTCACTGAAACTGTAGTTTGGTGAAGATTTTGTAATTATCATAAACATTTCGCCCTTCTTATCAAAAAGAACTGAAAATATTTTTTTACGTAAATTGTGTCCCACCCTGATATCTCGTCCTGTACAAAAGTTAGAAGGGAGACTAGTCATGTCCACACTGTATATATTTTTTTAATTTCAGATTTATATGTATTAATTTATACATTTTTACTCTCTCACACATGCATTGTCAATAAGATCTCTTTTCACAATAAAGCTTATTATTGTAATCATAAAATTTAAACTAGTAAAAAAAACCTTTCAAGTCTTGCTTGGCAAGTTGCAAAACTGTTGGGAGATTAATATTGGATTTATTTTTCAGGTTGTACCAAGATCAGCGACATTAAACCCGACATGGTGGTTCACGAATCCTTCTACTCCAAAATATAATTAACACTTAAGGAATCGCACTCCTAAAACGAAAGTGACAGTTTCCAACTTTATGAAATTTAAAGTATCACTGATATATTTATATAAGTTTTGTCAATTCAAATTTATATGTTCAAATTCCTTAGAAGACACTTTATGGTGACTTTGGGGGAAGCAGGTGATAATTCTGAATAAAATTAGCTGTCAATATTGTGCCACTATATTTGACCTATATACAAATCTTATAATAAATTATATTTATTACATATGAATTTTCAAAACAATTGCATTTTTCTTCCATCAAATAAATTTTCCTATTTGCAGTATAGAAATCATGTAGTGGAACACTACAAACAATTGTGGCTTTAAACAAATCCAAAGTTCTTTGTTTTAATGGCAAGTAGAAGTTTCTGTCTCAGAACAGTTCGGCTGCTGTACAGGGGTATGTAGAGTCTGGATATGCAAGTATTTGCAGTAGGGAGGTGTGCATCGTCTGCTGGTCTAATTGTCACTGACGGCATAGGTTGGAATCCGTCTTCACTGGCTGGTAGAGCAGGAGAACCAGTCCAGAAATATACCTGACAAAAGAAATATAATATGTATGGATTGTGTATATGTAGATGTGAGCAATATTTGTTCTTATCCTATCCACAGTAATTCAAATCTATGTATTCAACTCATCCCAAAATATTGAGAAGACACCAAGTTTCTAGGAACTTATATTGATGAGATTTCGAAATGGAATGAACATATTGATTATGCATCTAACAAATTGAGCTAAATTTCATATGAACTAAGAGTGGTTAACAAATATCCCAACAAAGAACCAGTAAAAATTTTAAACTTTGCCAATTTTGAGTCTGGAGCTAGATATGGAATCATATTTTGGGTAAGCAATAGTAGTACTAAAAAAATATTTGTTTTTCAGAAAAGAGCTATCAGATTCCTTTATATTTATGAATGCCTAATGTTTCTATAAAAAAATCGACATCTGTTCTTTAACAATATTCATCAACATTCTTGTGGAACAAGAAAAAATGATTTTGTGCTCCTTATACATATGTTGACTATAAACTGTCAATTAAGCTGTATAATAAATTGCCTAATTGCATAAATTAATCTAAGAAACCAAACGGAATTCATCAGTTCAATCTATGTTGTCTGTGAACAATATTTGACATTTTTTTTAAATAAAGATTATTATTATTATTATCAAATTATACAGGATTCAATTTAAGTAATAACAACAAATTTAAAAAATAAAGGTTTCAATAGAATATTAAAAGTAAAAAATAAGTCAGTTTTGTGTACAACCAATTTATATCTTAACTTCATTCTTTTCAATAAAATGATATTCTATGAAAGTTGTTCAAAAAGTAAAATGAACGTGCCTTGAGAGAAATTATTGTTGAAAATTCAAGTGTCGGCAGAACGCTAATTGAAATATATTGGTATGATGATACTGTTAGTTTGCTGGAAAAAGACAAAAAATGTCAGTCTGGCCATGGAGTAAAGGTTGACTAGTTTATCATGTTTCTTTAATATGTTTAAATCAAACCCATCTATTTCAATAATGATAATCTATAGTTTGAAGCACAGCAGTAATTAATTCAGCCTAAAAATAGCCGAAGAATTGCGAAGAGGCATGAAAAGGCACGAAATCCTGAAAAGTACTTATAAAAATTGCACTAAATGTGATCCTATATCTAAAAAGATTTTTAGATGTTAACACATAAAAATGTTGTAAAATGAAGATAAATATTATCAACAATATAAACTAAAGATTTAGGAAGAAGTGAACAAGACAACTTTCCCTACGAAAAAAAAATATAATCTAGAAAAACAATTTCCACAAGAAAAATACTCAATACAATGGGGCGTTAAGGATATTACACATGCTGTAAAGTTGATGAATTGCAAAAGGGTTTTGAATGAACATCTACTTTTTTTTATTAGAAATATCTTCTAACAATTTGTGAATTCTTCATTTTAGAGATGGATGAATTCTTCCTGTCTGAATCAGACTTAAAATCAATTGATACTGGGGTGCCACAAAGTAGTATAATTGGCCCAATGATGTTCATAATTTTTCTAAATAACCTGGAGATTTGTGGGAAAAATTGCAAAATGACAAATTACGCGAACGACACAAACTTGCTGGTCAATGCAGCAGACTATCCCGGTCTGATATCCATAACTGAAGAAAGCATCTGAAATTTATATTGAATGACAATAAGACCAAAACTGTAATGTTCAAAATAAACCATGCAGGATTTGACTTATTTCAAGAAATTCGGCTGAAGAATATTTCACTCAAAATAGAAAATGAATGCAAATTCTTAGGACTGCACATAGACAGCAAGCACACTGAGTTTCAACAGTCATATTCAAAATGTTTGTCAAAAGTTGAACACAGTGTTGTATTCAATGAGAGTTATTGGTCAGTATGTTGACACAGATGTAATCCGAATGGTCTTTCATTCAAATTTTGAACCTGTTTGTAGGTATGGGATTATTTTTTATGGAGGTACTAGAAATGCAGAGCAAATTTTTATTGTACAAAAAAAGAGCCTTAAGAACAATGCTGAATCTAAACTCAAGAGAATCATGTAGAGGCAAATTCAGTTGTCTTAAAATACTACACTTAAAGAAGTCTATATCTACAGGAACTATTGTTATTCGTTTTTAGAAACAAACATCTTTTTGAAAATAGTCTACCACAAAATGTATATAATGGTACAAATTTTGACTATGTATACCCAAAACATAGACTAACTGTTACAGAAAGGAGCCCGTTCTATCAAAGCATGAAAATGTTCAACAAACTCCCCACCAGCACCAAACAAATTAATAAACTTGGCGAATTCAAAAAGGAAATTCACATAAGATTCTACTGAATATAGAACCCTATAATATTGATGAATACCTCAGCCATACTGTCTGACATAAGCTAGCTTACTGGTGACGTTATTTTGTCCTATCTACTGGCCATGATTGTAACATCCTTTTTCAGCTCTTCCTTAACGGGATTCATGAGCCAATCTTGAGTTGTGAGAACTCATATTGATCAACATTTGTTACAAATGTAAACATGAATGTTCCCACTGAAAATCAGTGTTCAACTTCTTATGACTTACTTATCAAAACTTTCGACAGAAAGCTCAAGACTGGTGCAGGAATCCACAATTATTAGTTATAATCAATATAAATATACTTACCAAATCCTGTCTCTCAACGTGGGTCATCTTTTCAACAATAGACCACAACCATCTCTTGAATTTAACGAGCCTCTCGCTATTTTCTCCAGACTCGTCATTGAAAGAAGTATACGAAATTAGGACTGAAACATTTATATCACCTACACCATTCAACAAAAGCCTAAGATCTTCTGCAGTCAATCCATCCAAAGAACTCTCTGGGAGAACATCAAAAACTCCTGTCCTGATACTCTACATGACAAAAAAAATATATTTCAATTTATCTGTGCAAGACAAAATTTAACACATTTATTTTTAACAAGGTATTAGCCAACAATAAAAGCCAAAATCATTAGGTATTTTGTACAAAATTAGGAAAGATTTGCCACTAATTTCTTTGAAAAATATTCATTTCAAACTTATTTACACTAGACTTAAGTTACATTTTGATTGATTGATAATATGTTCATTGTTTAAGAATAAAATTCTTGTTACAAATACAATGTCATAAATAAATATCATTATAAACATGAAATATGAAATGTAAATGATTAAAATAAAATACAACTTATATATACATACATATTCAAAGGTTACATGACAAGAACTAGGACAACGAATAAAAATGTTTTTCACACACAGTACAATCACAATTTCCATACATTCTAAATTACAGGGCATCGTCAAAATATTCTTGTAGGTCATAATAGGCTTGATCACTTAATAGTTTTGTACATTTCTTTCTGAATATGACAAATCGAGTATTTTTAATTTCATTGGAAAGTTTATTGTATATCCTGATTCAAGTATATATCAACGAGATTTGAACCAAACATGTTTTTGGAATTGGTAGATTCAGTTCATTAGACCGCCTTGTGAGCTGTAGCTGTAGATTCATAGTTCTCCCTATTTTTGTGTATAATCGATACAGTTTCCAATATAAATATTGAAATAACTGTATATATAACTGGATATAATATGATCTTTACTAGATCTACATTATTATTATTGAATTATATCCTATACATAATTTGCTTCTATTTGTCCAATAGAAAGATAAACCTTTTCAGTAATTATTGAAAATATAGAAAGGACGGAAACGGGGCCAATAATTATCCATATCACTTTTGCTTCAATTAAAATTACGATTGATTTATTGTCATTCAGAAACAAATGAATTTAACATTCAATTTTACATTATTACAAAAAAAACTATACTTACATCAATAGCTTTTTCCTGAACTTTCAACATCCTATATTTAGCATATTTCCTTACGTAATCATAAACATTGCTGAAAGTAACTTCTGTATCCTTTCCACCAGGCATTATTTCAACTGTTCCAGCGCCTTCTTCAGGGCAAAGATCAATACTGTAAAAAAAACAACAGATATTAATAATTTTTCTAAGTGATTTTCCTACCAGAAATTAACTAGATATCCACTCTGCGTTGACTTACGTGAAATTCAAGTCAAGTGCTGAGAACAAGCTGTTGCTATCCTTAGTTTCCGCATCAACCACCAACTGCCTGAGAGATTCATAAACAACTGGATCGAAAAATGCCAAATCATGGAACTTGATTGGTCTTCCTAAAATCGACTTGAGCACATGCCTCGTCAAGAATATAGGGCAGAGCTCGTTTTGTAAGAGACACAACCCCAACAACCTAAAATTGAACAAATCATTAAACCTATCAAAAGATGGCATCGTCTCGATGACTCACCTTCCAACATTTCTGAAAGCGTTTAGCCTTTCGAAAGTGGCTTTCCCTTGTCTCGGTGCATAAAAACCCCTTTTGCCGGGGCAATAAAAAAGAGGTGCTAGATCCTCCTCATCTTGCAATGACTCCTCTGTAACAGAATTATCACCATTTGTCCTTCCGCTACTCTTTCTTGTTAGCCCACGATCGGTCAATGAAAATACATCTAGGTCTAAAATTCAATAAATGAGGAAAAAAAAAACAAAAAAAATAAATAAATTGAAATTACACCAACCCAATACCTAAACCAAATCTACTTCTGAAATGCGAATGAATTAGTAACGAAGAAAGTTTTATTGATACTGTAAAAACAGTTGTTTAAACTTGCCAACTCATTATTTTGATAGGAACACACTCAAATCTGTCAGCCGTAGAACAATATTTTTTCCATCAAGACTTCAGAGTGGAGAATGAAAGCATTCCTCGGCAGAAATACTGGAGAGGTTGAAAACCGAAAATAGAATTTACTATGCGCGGAGAAATTCACGTTATAGTTATTGGCTCAGTCAATACATATCAGTTTTAAGGCTGAACCGCTATACTCGACTTTCAGGAAATAAAAATGTTGAAAGTAAGTGATAAAAAGTAGAGCATGGGATAGCATTTCCGTATGTCACATGAATGATCTCTATACAGATACTCTTCATTCGAAAACACTTCAGAATATCATATGTTGAAGTGACCTCTATTTCAATCAGTACTGTTTATTATTCATTTAGCAGGCAAGCCTAATATACAAAAATTATAAATTTATAAATATCTTCCAACATTATTAAACTATGTAAATATAATAACATTTGAAAGTACATTTAAAGGAAAATAAAATATACATACATATCTATAGATTGTTAGGTTAGATCACATTAAAGAAAAACCAACAAAAAGAAACAAATATCGTTTAATTGATATTTAACTATTGATTTAGCTTTAGCTATGGATTGTATTAGCTCAAGTTATAAATTTTATAAACTGAGCGGCTGTAATTAGCTTTTTGGTGCTAAATAAACGATTGATACAAACTGAGAGAATTGAATCTCTTATCAATTCTATAGTGGTCCTTAGTGGGAGAGTAATTGAATGCAGGGAGTAAAAAGAAAATTATAAAGTGAAAAGTTTGAACTGTCAAAAGTTTCGTGGAATTTATTTATGAAATTCAATTTTTGAACTATACTAAAACCAATAATGATTAAGAGTAGAAGTAAGACCAGTTGACAGCAAATCGGGGGCGTGCTTATTAATTTTTGAGAGGGTTAAGAATGAAAGAAAAATTCTTAGTACAATTAGTTATAATATTCATACACATTTTTTATTTATTTCATTAAAACTTTGCAATATCGTAATTTACCTAATCGTTGTAGTTATTAGGTGGGCCTTATGAAAACGGAGTAATAATCGTGGTAATTATAGTAGGTACCCAATAAATTAACAATATTAATAAAAAACACAATATATATATATATATATATATATATATATATATATATATATATATATATATATATATATAAACTTTTTTTCACTATTGGGTTGCAGCAATTGATAAGTGAACTCTTTATAACTATTCTCAAGCTTTCGAGTAACTTAAACTCATCGTCAGGGGTACTAGAAAATACAAATTACAAATTTTTGATAATAGAATATAATATAAATGTAAATGTACAAATTTTCGTCTAATCTTCAACCTCAGATTCGTCACTGTTGCTACAGCTATCATCAAAGTGAATTATGATTGGTTCAATATTGTGTTCGATACGGTTGTCTACGTCCCACATTTTTTGCTCCTCTTTTAAAACATGCTGCATGCATTTCTTCCAGTCTTCTGCAGAAACAGTTCGAATAGCTTCTTGTAGGTGATGTTGCACGTCCACTTATTTAAATGTTCTGTTTTCTCGTGCCACATATACTTTTACTTGCGCCCAGATTAATTCTATTGGGTTTAATTCGCAGTGGTATGGTGGTAACCTTAAAACTCTAATTCCACGACTTAACGCCATTTCATCCACTGCGAATTTTTTATATTTGTCTGTGTGTAATTTTGTTAGCTGAAGTAGTTCTGCCTTTAAACTATCTTTGTTATATTGGATGTTCTTATTAATCAACCATTCTTGAATTGCTGCTTTTTTCCATGACTGTTTCGGTAATGGTTCTAAATGTCGACTATGGTATGGGGCATTGTCCATGACGATGACAGACCCAGGTTCCACAAGTTAAATGATGCCTTCAAACCATTTTTCAAACACCTCCGCATTCATCTCTTCATGATAGTCGCCTGTTTTCTTAGATTTAAATATTAATTCACCATTTGGTAAAAATCCACTGTCGCTTCCTATATGCGTAACTATCAGACGACTACCTTTTCCAGATGGCTGTTTTAACCCAACTGACAAACCTTCAATAAAGGCTTGTCATGCACTTGTTATATTACCATCCTACCATACTTTTTGGACCGTATGTTCTTGGTTAACCCTTGTCTCGTCCATGAAGTACAATTTTTTTTTGAGCTTCCGAAATTTGTCAATTTTTCTTAGATAGTTTCTTCTCCATGCTATTATTTCTTGACGTTCAATGAGAATGCTTTTCCTGTCAACTTTTCCATACGTAAATTTCATTTCGTGTACAAGTTTCCTAAAAGTTTCTTTACCCATTTTTGGGACCAATTCATGATCGCTAAGTGCTTCCAGAACTGTTTGTAGTGTGGGCAGCTCATTTCTGAAAAAGAAACTGTGAATAGTTCTGCGTATACTGGTTTTGGCTTCTTCATCAACTGTGATTTTTTTTTGTCCGCTACTAGTTTTTGGAGTTTGTATGTCCCCATGAATTTCTGCTTCTCTTAGTATTTTGTAAATCGATGATTTTGGTACACCGGTATAATCAGAGCACATATCAACTAATTTATCTTTTGTAATTGTGGAACTTAATGATGTAGAAATGCCCGTTTGGTTATTCGGAGGTACACACATAGAATTACAGCACATATGCACAAAGTCATCTTTTGGTGGCTGATGATCTCTTTCAAGACAGTGAAATACTCGCAGTACAATTTGTTTTTCTCTTACTGACCGAGACTCCGACCGTTGTACCTTTTTCGACGTGGAAGGCCCGACCATGTCTACCATTTTTTGAGTAGTTTGAGAACGGTGTAGAAATATAATTATATGACGCTTAAACACTTATTAGCACTATTATTTTCACCAATTGTTATCACAACACGTCGATTGCTGACTAACTTAACTGTAAAACGTACAATTCACGCTGTATAATTCACAAACCAATGATACGCTCATGGCTGCAAGTACATTAGTGAGGACTGCAACGATGAGATGGAAGTTACGGTAAAGTGACAAAGACAGAAATATCGTTGCGTACAGCGTTGCCACTAGTTGTAATAAATATCTAACACTATACAGAAAATAATGAATTTTAACTGATCAGTAATCAGGAAATGTATAAGTATTACTCATTACAAGCTCATTACTGATTTTTGTCATAAATAATACCTTTTAATGGTACTAGTATTGTGTATTATCTATAATTTGCCACAACCTACAACTCTACTGCTTACTATATTTTGATTCTGCTATAAACTGGTAACGTAAAATTTAGATATGACAACGCGCTTTACTCTCAATCATTATTGGTTTTACTATATTTATTTATTTGACACTTTGGTACATTGAGTACATATATAGTTGACTTTAATTTACAAATTTGTCGGAATGACTTAATTGCCAGAGATCCCATATATTTTTTGGGCATTCTGTAGCCAATATATTTTTGAGCCAGTGTTTGTTTAACAAAGGGCAAAGGCGAGCTGTTCGTTATCTATACAAAGGTGTTCCAAGAAGAGAAAGAATTCTGAGTTAGTGCAAGTTTTTTAATTCCCGACTGTGTCTGATTCATGAGATATATATTCTGAAAAATCTGAGATGTCAAATTATGCATTAAAACCGCATCTCTTCAAATGGTTAATGCATTTTGACAACTATAAAGATTATATATAACACCTATCAGAAAACAACTACTCCCCTGGCTGATACCACGAAGGGCGCCCTTTTCATACAATAAAAAGTGCCTATTTTGGATTGAGTTAGGTTCACCACAGTTAACAAAATTTTTTTCCCTCGGTCATTCTGCTTGCTGACTCTGATAGCATAGTTCTTGAATGCCCGGATCTAGAGAACAGGAGAGCCGCATTCAAATCCCGGTCAGGTCACATTTTTTCAAGTCAGTTTTTGTTTCATGTCATGTTGCCGCAAACATAAATTAATTGACCAAATGTATTTGAAATAGGAAACAATAATTTCTAGATGAAAGTAATGAGCCTGTTAATTTACTACCTCAAATTACTCACCTAACAAAGCTTCTGACGTCATTTCTGACTGGGAATGTGAATATGCCAGTATCATTTCGACGGCTTCTTCAACCTTAGTTCTTAACGAGTCCTCAGAGGCAAGTAAGAGCAGCAGCTGGGCAGGAGACAGTTCCAACAACATACCGGTGATTCTTCCGGCGAAAGTAGGATGCAAATTATAAACTTTCGGATACAATCGATCACCCAAATGCTGCTGCTGACCTGTGAGGTGTTCGTTGCGATTTCCGCCATTTGCCAACTGGTCAGAACTAGGTCCTGGTTGACTTCCTGATGCCGAAGAAATGTCTGGCATAGATGGAGCGTCCGAATTGTGAACAGTTACCGGAGGAACGAAAGGCCTGACTTCCACGCTCATAGTCCTTCTGTGATGATCTCTAGACTTGGTCGAACCCCTGCTGGGTGTGGCTCTACGTATGACGTCCCTGTCTCTCCTTAACCTCTGCAGGACGCTTGACTGGGAATATTTGTTATCTACTTGAGCCGATTCAAGATTGGGTAGATTCTCGTTGCTCAAGATTGCTTCCGCAATGGCTGTATAAAAACTTCGAGCCACACCACTTCCTTCTCCCGGTTCATCTTTGAAAGTTACTTTCACCCTGTTCACAGCCAAGGGCGGAGATGATGCGGAAGTACGGCGATTGTAGCTGTTATATTGAGTGTTCAATTCTTTGAAAGTCTGAATTAAGAGTTGGGTTCTGTCTCTCTCGATCTGTAAAGAAATTGAGGATAGTTTGAGGTTTACAGGATACAGAAATGCAAAGTTTTTAAACCTATCAGTTTGACTACTTGGAGTAGTAATAAACTCACTTTGGATAGAGTCAGATCTCTTTGTTGATTATTCCTAAGCTTCTCCATATCTCTCCTGAATTTAGCTTCTTTAACGGGAAACCCGCCTAATTCGGAAACAATCGAACCTAGTTCCAGGCCAACATCTTCCATGAATACCCTACCGAATAGATCCAAAGATAATCGCCATCTACCTAAGAGTAAGTCATGTGAAACAGTCTGTCCAAAGGTGGGTTTTGGCGTTTCATTGTTTACTGTTGTGGTAACCACTGTAACATTGGCGGAGATTTCCTGATTTTCCAATGATTCAGGTTGTTGAATGTCCATAGTCATGAGTACTTCAGATTCTCCAATTTTCTGACTCTGAAATATTTAGAAGGACTTGATTCATATTGTGTTTCGAGAGTACTAGATGGTTTTAAACGCTTTCAGAAAATTTCAAAAACTCAAATGATATATTTTTAATTTCATATGTTTGCTTCGTATCTGTCCCCAGTCCAAAACTTCATCCAACTGTGGTCATCAGAAAGCATAGTTTATTTAGGAAGCATTGTGAAGTATGAAAAATCTCAATTTTCACACACGTATTGAAACTTCCACAACACTTGAATATAGGTACAAAAACTTTCTCAACTCACATTAGATGATCCTGCTCTTACGATCACACTCTTACTTGGACTTCTAGATGAATTAGTTGATGGGGTAGAGGAACCTGATGTTGTCCCGGTCGTTGTGCTTTGACTACAAACATCTTGGGTGCATTCCATAGGATTCAGAAGCGATAAAGAACTCACTGAAGAAGCCTTCAAAACAAACAAGTCGGTATAGTAGTAGTAGTTTCTAGTAAATGAAAACTTACCATTTCTTGCGAATGTGACTCAATCGAAAATTCTGATTTTTTGGAAGATACAATTATTTGTGGTCTGGATATAATGGGGTTGTCAAGAGAAGGTGATGCGAACATCTCAATGGAATGTACGTCTCGATTTCTAGATAAATCCTGAGGCCTCTCATTCATTAATTCTCCTAAAACAAACAGTAGTATGACTCCATACACAAATCAATTATTCAAATGAACTTGAAATATTGGTGATGCCCCCTTGTTTATCTGTTTATCTATTTATTTGATTGATATACAAAAATAAATAAAATAAGAATAAAAATACTACATAGTACATAAAGCAAAGATTGTGTATAAAAATAGCATCTAAGTGACTTGTGAATTGTAGCTTGATCAAAATTTTGCTCAACTGGCTATCACCTGAAGTCCTTCCGCCCGTGTAACAAGATTGCTTTAAAATCATGAAATATGGCAAATGAATCTACTTTTATTTGTAACTATGGTTGCTGCAGTTTCGTCCTATATGGACATTTTCAAACTAATAATATAAAATAATAATATAAACTGGCATTTTGTATTAGTTTGAAAATGTCCATTTAGGACAGTAACGATAGTTTCAAATAAAAGTGGTAACAAACGTTATATAGCTTATTTTACAATATTACAAAAAAAATCCTATGATAGATAATCTATTTGTTCAATAAAAAAATCCCAAAATGACAGTAGAACATGTCATTATAGAAAAATATGGGCTAACATTCGGCTTAGCGTACCCCCGCTAGGTGGCTACCTTGTATACGAATCGACATAACTTTTGATTTTGAGTCGATTGACATGACCCCTATCGTCCGGAAAGGTCAAATAAAACAGTCTGAGAACGCTATATCAGCGTTGTCCAAGTGTTGAACGATTCCGATGCCTGAAGTATAGGTAGAAAAATGTAAAAATACGTCTTAACACGTAGCCGCTAGAGGGCGACCAAATACATTAAGAGTCGATTGACAACCCCTAGCGCCCGGAAAGGTCAAATAAAAAAGTCAGAGAACGCTTCATCAGCGTTGCGAGGCTTCTTGTTCTTCAGTCAGCATTCATTTCGTTTAGACATACTTTTGTGTTGGTCACACTTTTCAACGTGTTTTTTTTTTCATTTCAAGTTTAGATTTTGCTGAGAGCAGCCGTGTTTTTGATTTGTTTGACATAGCTGCGAATTAGGTTTGTCTTTGGAATTTGAATTCCCTTCCGAAGACACCGATAGACGGTATCACTTGGGTGTTGGACGCTTCCGATGCCTGAAGTATAAGCAGATAGGTTGCGCTACGATGTCGCTAGTTAGGTTGGGTTAGGTTAGGTTGGGCAGGTTAGGATAGGTAGATTGGGTCAGGTGCGGAGGCTCTTTTCATGGAAATATAGTGTTTTTAAGCCATTTGGAACAACTTTATCATTTGACCTCTGCGAACCCTGAAGGTCATGCCAATCGACTCAAATGTATTCGGTCGCCCTCTAGCGGCGATCCGTTAAGACGAAATTTTACCCCTTTCTGCCTATACTTCGGGTATCGGAAGCGTCCAACACCCGGGCAACGCTGATATAGCGTTCTCAGACTTTTTTATTTGACCTTTCCGGACGCTAGGGGTCATGTCAATCGACTCAAAATCAAAATTTCAAAAACTACACCACACGATTTGATCTCCACAAACTTTATTTGAAAAAATATAATCACATGTTTTGCTAGCCCAGTAGCTTTCTCAAGTGTATGATACACTTGAGAAAGCTAGCGAAACATGTTTCAATTATATTTTTTCAAATAAAGTTTGCGGAGATCAAATAGTGAATGAAGTGTAGTTTTTGAAATTTCTATGGATCTTCATCAAGTAACGGCAAAAAATCAAAAGTTATGTCCATTCATATACAAGGCAGCCCTCTAGCGGCGATCCGTTAAGACGAATTTTTACCAAAATATGAATGTATCACAGCTACGAATACAACACACTGAAAAAAATTGTAAAAGTATTCTCATTAAGAGTCAAACTATAGACAGTCACAAGTAATTGAAATTATTTTTCTGATTGTTTTATTTCTTAAGCCTGCTTTGTCAACATATAAAATTTTTCATCACAGACTTTTACTATAGACTTTTTGAAGTGTGCTTGAGCCATATTAATATCTTGTTTCAAATTCTTGACCTTTATGTTAAAGTTTCCGATTGCTTTAATTCTTAAGCCTGTTTTGTCAACAAAACCTAATCTTTTGACAATAAAGTATTTCTGACTCTGACTATCTGAAATGTTTAAAAAAATGTAACTATAGTCAAGATGAGATTATCGATTAGAGCTACAAGTTATATGTTTTTTGTAAGAAATAGTAAAGAATAAGCAGCAACAAAGTGGAGATCATTCAAAACATTTTTTATACATAACAGCAACTTTTATGAAAACTAACGACTTACCACTCTTGTTGCTTACAGCAGCCAATAACGTCTCAAAGGGCTGCATGTTCCTTGGCTTCTTAGGCTCACTACTTCTAGAAGACATATTCGAACCACTTGGACCTGCTTCGAAAGGATTTACCGTCGCTTCTGTTTGCTGGCGTGCTTCCTTGAAAACAGGTTCTTCCGGTTGATAGTTTTGAGGATGAACCAATGGGTTTGGCCCCATCACATTGAGCGAGTTCGATATCGGATGGTTGGCTTTCGCAGGCTGATTCATAGCAAAATCAGTAGTTCTAGTCGAGAGACTGAGCTTCGTTGGAAGCGATTCTAGAGGATTGTCGCTGTTAGTACTTGTAGCTGTCAAAGTGACTGGTTGTTTAGGAATGCCGAACAGTTCCTCTTTACGGGCATTGGGTTGTAGCAAGTGGGGTTGGTCTGCGAGCGGTAGAGCTTCCGACATTGGAATATCAAAAGGATCAGGTGGAGGGCAACCGAGACATAGGGTAGATTCGGATCTCTGGAAAAAAATAACCACAAATTTGTTGTGGATCATGAACATGAAAACAGATTGACTACTTTTCAACTTTTACTCACCTGGAAAAATGAATGCTTTCTGCCTTTTCCGGAATGACTCTGAAGAGAAGTATTTAGACTATTTGATATATTACTAGCTAAATTAGACACGTCTTGATCATCCAAAGACTCCGTATCCATCGCAACGGCGATATCTTCCTCAGCTTCCTCATTTTCATTTTCATCCTAAAAGTAGAAGCAATAAAAAAAAAGAGAAAAAGGTTCATCTAACATACTTGATCACTCCATTGAGGTAAGGGTCCATCTCTATTGCGGGAGTCGATTTCCATACCCTCGCTAGGGCCTGATCTCATGAAATAAATCAAGGCATCGAACACATAAGCAACGTGCTTCAAAGCAGAAACGTCAAGCACAGGTAGTGAATCGAGGTGTTCGTTATTGTGTGCTCTCATCAAAGATAGACAGTACAAAAGAAATTCCCGCCTTGCAGCATGGGCATCGGTGCCTAAAATTAACATTAGTTATGCAGACTTCACTTAGAAAGAATTACTATAATGTGGGATAGGTGCAGTTGAAGTAACTTTATAAACAAGGTTTCTAAAAAAATAAAATCATTTTCATTCCTAATTTGTTTGTAACATATTGTGCATGTTTATAAATACACTCACCTGAATATTTAATTTACTTTATATTTCCTACAGTATTTGTCACATCAAGCACATCGAATTATGTGCTAAGCCAAGGTTAAGCTTGATAAACATTATTAGCATTTTGCACCAGGAAAATCAACAATTGAGAAGTGGTTTACTAAGTTCAAACAAGGTGAAACGAGCACTGAGGATAATGCATACCCCAAAGAGGCTTTTACTGACGAAAACATCAAAAAAGTTCACAAAATAATATTGGATGACTGCAAAGTGAAGTTGATCGAGATAGCTGAGGCAATAAAGATATCATAGGAACGTGTGGGATATATCTTGCATGAATATTTGAGTATTCAAAAGCTCTGTTCAAAGTGGGTGCCGCGCGAGCTAACAATCGACCAAAAACATCAACGAATTGATGATTCTGAGCAGCTGTCAGTTGTTCCACCACAAAAAAACCATTTATGTGTCAATATGTGATAATGGATGAGTCATGACTTTATCATTTCACATCAGAATCGAAACGATCGTCATCTGAGTGGACTGCACATGGTGAACCGACTCTGAAGCGTGCAAAGACACGACAGTCAGCTGGCAAGGTTATGGTATCAGTATTTTGGGTTGCGCATGGCATAATATTCATCGATTACCTTGAAAAGCTAGAAACCATCAATAGTGACAATTATATGGTGTTGTCAATCAGAATGATGGCAATTGGGCATGAATTGGGCTTCCAAATTGCTTCCTCACCCACCATATTCCCCATATCTGGCCCCAAGCGACTTTTTTCTGTTCTCAGACCTCACCGGAAAGAAATTTAGCGCCGATGAAGAGGCTACCCTCGAAACTGGTGCCTCTTTTGAGGCTAAAGATGAATCATACTATAAAAATGGTATTGAAAAATTGTATGACCGCTATAATCGTATCGCCCTCGAAAGCAACTATATTGAATAATGAAATCAAATTTCATCGCGAAAAAAAAATTATGTTAGCCTACGAACTTTTCAGTCCAGCTGTTATGTTCATTCACAAGTCTTGTGACATGTAAATATATGTGATTGGGAATTCAACTGAATCTACTACTACTGGCTTTTTACACTGTTTGCAGTATATGTTTGTACTTATGATTTTTCCAGTCAAACTAAAGTGTTTGAATGTCGCACTCACAAGATTTTTCTTTCGAAATCCAGATTTAAATTGACATGAAATAAAGAAATTAGTTGAAGACTGTATGATTATAGATGAAGCAATTCAATCCATGGAAAGCATCTCAAACCAATGCTCAAGCAATGGGAACTTTTTGGTGTATTGAAAAAATTTTCTGTTTTGAGTTCGAATATTTACCGTCGAATCAACCTGAGAAAAATTAAAAATTTCAACTTACTTTCTCTTTCAGGCCTCGATCGTCCTCCTTCAACACTTGTTGTGAACCCAATGATTCTATTACCTGAAGAGTTTGTTCCACTGGTAACAGCATGAGCTCGATGATTCGACCTGATAGCACTAGATGAATTGGACGCAACTGAAAAAATCTCGTTCGTTAAACGTTGTTAAACAAAAATACAATTGTAAGCAGCATTTTGTGAAAGTTTTGATTTGATTCAAATATACAAAAAAAATTAAGTAATAATCTATGATATGGACAAGATGCTGCTAACATTTTTATAATTACTGTAGTAATAAAAGCAAAAGAAGATGTGAATGTTTTCAATAAAAATATGAGAGTAAAAGGGGTTACTGATGAGTTCTAATAAATTCAACATGAATTGACAACTGACAGAACTGCATATATTTCAAACACAATGGTGAACTAAATAAAATGGGAAGAGCAAATGTGCAAGAAATTGACTATGATCCAATTTCACAGAACTATCCAAGATGAAATGATTTGTTAAAACTAAATGGTAGCTGTTAACATGCTAAAGAAAAAAGCCAAAACACCTAATGAAGCTAATGTTGTAGGAGGCATATTAGGAGGAAGCCCACCTCCTGTATTGGAAGCGGTGTTTATCGGATGTCCGGGACTAGTCAAATCCAAAGAATTAGTGAGTGATGCTCCAAACTTCAATTGCGCCTCTGTGGCATCCATGACAGTCAATAACCAATCCCAGGTTGGTTTCAGGCGGAACTCCAAGTATATCTTGAAAAAAAAATTAATAGTTATAACAATAATAAGTCTTTGAAAAAATACTATATGCAATATAATTTTTAAAGAAAAATTCTGTCACAACTGACCATTAAAATGGCTTTAAAAATGAATATTCCATTATAAATGTTATGTACCAAGCTCTAGTAGATAATTCACCGAATGAAAGGAAAAAACAATGACAATATGCTTGGACCTCTCATAAGCTTTTGATTGTGTTTATCATAAGATTCTCACAGAAAAATTGGACTTGCATGGTTGAAGATGAATATTGAAATATTACTTATCAAATAGAAAACAGCAATTTATACAGAAGCACTCCCATTCAAGAGTCATCAAATCTGATGAATGTATTAAAAAAGGGGTGTTCCACAGGGGTCAATTCTGGACTCCTTGCTTTTTATACTTTATACAAATGAAATCCCAAATGTAATACAAAGAAATGTAGTCTTACGCTGATGATACTTCTGTTATCATCAGCAAAAATACTGCGGGTCAATCTCATGAAAAAGTTGTACAGTACATACAAGAATCATAAAAGTGTTTATTTTAGCAAATAACCTGTCAATGAATATGAATAAGACACAATTATTAAATTCCAATAGACAAAGATCTCACCCTATTTCTGTAGATATTAACAGAAGTCGAATAGAATCGTCAGAGAAGGTAATGTTTTTTGGTTTACAATTGGATCGCAGACCTGATTGGAAACTTCATGTTGATCTGATTGTACAGTCTTTCAAAGTACTGTTATATCTTGAAAATATTAAGGCAAACTCTGGGGATTTAGACAGCTCTAGCTATCTACTATGGATATGTTGTGTCTAAACTCCGATATGGCATAATATTCTGGGGAAACTCAACCTACATGCCAAGAGTTCTTATTAAAAAAAAGTTCGAGAATGTATTCTTATTTACGTTTTTCATGATGATCTTCTACCACATAGTAATGACTACAATCAATTTATTATATAAAAGTTTTTCTTGAATAGTTTCTTGGGAAAAAACTAAAGATTTTTGTATAAATTAGATGAAGAAATAATGTCAGTTTTGGAGGTTATTTGCAATTGAATGACAAAATATTTATACATTGAAAATTAGGAGATATGCCTTTTTTAATAGGCAAATAAAATATAAAACAAACAAAATAGGACCAAGCATCAATCCCTGTGGAATACCATTTCATTTGAGAAACAATCCCAATCCCTACAATCCAACAGTGGTAGAATTAATAAAAACGGGGCAAAATTGGTAGATTTAAAATAAATTAAAGAGTCGGGAATGTACTTCCTTGACCACTATGACCTTACACATTGTTATTTATTTTGGATAAACATGAAAACCTTTTATTACGTGTTTCACTAGGAATTTCTTTTATACATTTTACTCCAGTTAAAATTACATCTTTCCAAACATATTGGAGTTATCTACTCCCAAATATCAAAAATGAAATTAAGCTAATTTCTGAAGTAATTCACTTTCTTTGGAACCTTTTTAAACAATCATAGGTACAGTGATAACCAATATGTTATATTTATCCAAGTATGGGACAATAATACAACACTCACTGTAATCTATAATAATAATATTCCTTTATTTATAAGCCAATGCATGGGGTCTTCTTCAAAAACATTGGAGACCTTGGCTTGGTGTCTTCAACACCTTAGTCTATCGCAGTCGCGTGATGGGTATAGAGGTTCCTGACACAAGGCGCAGGGCCTGCCGCGAGGCGCCCGAGACCCTAATGCACTTGCTATCAGCATGTCCAGCATATGCGGTCTCGGCCTATATCCATCGACATAACGCGGCCCTAAGATTGCTATATTACCATCTACGGCACTCTTACGGTATTGACGAGACACCGGTGTTGCCCTACGCTCTGGGGAATATTGAATCCGATGTGGGGAACGAGAAGTGCCGAATTTATTGGAACTATTCGTTCCCCACCCTCAGGCTCATAAATCTAATAAGCCTGATGTAGTCCTTCTCGACCACCAGACCAAAACGATATTTGTCGTGGAGTTTTCAGCTCCTGGCGAGACGAATATCGTTAGAAAAGAGGAGGAAAAACGGATAAAATATTGAGATTTTCTCTCCGAACTCCGCAGACTCTATCCAGATCACTCTGTCAAGATGGTTGTTCAGATTATTGGAGTCCTTGGTGGAATGATGTCCTCTCTACTCTCGAATCTTAAAATCATACCGGCTTGCCGCACTAAGGCAGAAATCTTAGCCTCACAGATGCAGAAGGCTGTCATTCTTGGCTCACTGCGCTTGCTCAGGGCACATGATTCTCGGACCCAATGATCACTTGCCCCACGGTGTAGGGAGTGGTCATTGGTTGATAATGCTGGCGCGCCCTCCCGAATCTATCGGGGCTTCGGGGGATAGGGCCTGACCAGCGCACACTACGGTGAAAGATACTATTCCTTTATTTTATCATTTGAATGCACAAAGGTTACATAAATGATTGAAAACGTCAATATTTCAGTTACATCGTTACAGTGAACAAGGACATGTCAACAATTACGAATTTACGTATACATGTATATACAAAAAAAATCAATAATGTAGTTTAAAAATAAAAAAAATTATCATAAAAAAATCGTATATGGAATAACAACACTTACAAAGTAGGATCTTTTTCAGCCTTGATTTAAAAATATGAACATTGGGGGATGATTTCATATGATCATCAAGAATATAATAGAGCTTACAGCCAATACAATAAAAATTTCTTTGATACAGAGATGTGCTATGAAAATCAGGCTGCAAGAGATTTCTATGACGGGTGTTGAAGCAGTGATTGTTATATATTGCAAACTTATTTTTATTCTTTTGTGTATAAATAATATCACAAATCATTTTGAAAATATGTTGATATCTTGTATGAATAGCAGATATGAAAAAAACTGACTACGATATGGCACTCACCTGCACATTATAGATGTCATCTTGGGTAACATCCATATTAATAGAAGAAGTTGATAATGCCATAGCATTGATGTCTGGCATCAAAGACAACAAGTCAGCAATTTGTCTCATCACGATACCTAAAAATCAGACATTTCAATATTATACCTACTTATTTCTGGTATCCTACTCACCGAAAGCTCTGGCCAAACAACTCGCAGTAGTTGCCATTGTTATTGGTTCGGAACTAGCAGTAACTGTAGTACTTCCAGCTGTCGATCTTCGCAAGGAGCTAGGATCGATGAAAACTAGATTCGACCCGTTAGGTAATCGAACGCCTTGCGATCTACCGGTCTCCCGAGATCGTATGGCCCATTGCATATTTTGGGGCGCGAGGTTGCTACGTTGACCGTGACCTGTGGCATTGCTGTAACGGCTTCTTTCATAGACAATAATCAAATCAGAGTGATGTGAAAAGATATAGAATAGAGGAAAACTCAAAAAAATATATCAAAACATACAATAAGGATGG
The DNA here is from genome assembly GCF_025532065.1 of Leptinotarsa decemlineata. Lineage (NCBI taxonomy): Eukaryota > Metazoa > Arthropoda > Insecta > Coleoptera > Chrysomelidae > Leptinotarsa > Leptinotarsa decemlineata. The sequence continues at coordinate 9,052,093 of NW_027412537.1, read as the reverse complement.
GAGTGTTAAAACAAGTTTGATGCAAAATGAAGAACAGTGTTGCTATAAAAAAACGTGTGTGTATTGAAAAAAAGGAAAATGTAATAAGTGTTTACAAGCTTTTCATGTTTTTCAATAGTTTTCATTGGCATGGGGACCGAAAGTTCTACAAGCAACGGCCATCCAAAAATTATATCAAATACAGCGATTGGCTTGTTTAAACCTCACAGGAGCCATCAGAACAACACCAACCGCATCAATGGAATTAATTACGGGTCTGACCCCTCTGGACCTGTACGTTAAGGAGGTTGCGTTAATGGACATGTTATGTCCATTAACGCAACTTAAGCACTTCTCGTCTTAGGCTAAGCCTATGGCGAGAAGTGCTTACTGTGCCTCTGCTGCAGGCAGCCAATGATGCAATTGAACCCAGGTTTGTGTTTAATAAACCCTAAAAAATACAAATAAAACAGAACACAGAGTCATATGCTACAAATGCAATACGCATTTATAAATAAATTATTGATTGATTGAAATATGCATAACGAGTGAAATCAACTAGTGAGATGAAGGAATTAAAAAGCAAATAATAGATTCTTTCATTTGAGGGTTTAGCCGTAATCGAGTAAATAAATCAAGAAAAACATCTTCATTTTCAAAATAAAAAATTCACTTTAATCGATTAACACTCCACATTTTCACAGTAAAATCTTTGCAATTGAAGTTTCAACGATTACATTTACTGCTGGATGGTTTGAAATAGTTTTTTTTTTAACAACTAAAAAAAAACGATGGATCAATGCTTGCAAGAATGTATTAATAATTGAATAGAACCGAATTTATGACGGGATTATAGATTATAATGGAAAGTTACAAAAAAAATTATTTTTATTTTTCGGGAGACTTATAGAAGTTTTAGTTTTGTATATATAAAAAAATTAATCAATACGGTTCATTGTATGATTTTCACTATAAAAGGTTTTACAAAAACCGCAACACGTGTTTCGCTATACAATAACTTCCTCAAGCATAAACTGAGAATTACTTCTAAATTACAACCTAGTACCTACTCGTCTACCTAAATAATGAATCTACCTGAAAAGGTCAGATATGAATTCATTAACAATATCAATGGCAAATTATTCAATTCAGTTTGATCGTTCATAAGATGTTGAGAGTTTTTGAATTTTTCATTTCCATACTCTCCAACAGGTTAAGTTTCAAACCTTTCTTCTGGAAATGGAGGGGTTTGTATTCATGGTTGAACTCATGTCCCTCTGAGATTAAATAACTGGCATATGGATTTTCATCAAGTATCGGCCAGTTCTATTCAATTTTTGTATATATTTTTTTTTTTAAATCTGTTTAAAATCTGTTTTTCCGTTAACCAGCTGTCGCACCCCTACGAACGACAACCCTCAGAAGTCGAAACTTGTGCGAGCTAAGGATTAACGAGGTCTTACCTGTTAACGTGTGATTCCTAACACGGGTTGGACGATAGCAAGTGAAGATCGATCGTTCAGACTAGGGCTTGAACCACCGACCAACACGGCAGTCAATTCGAGTGAGTGAACAAATCACCCACGCCGAACCACTTGGCTACCGACCATTTCTGTATTGAGAATATGTAAATGGACCTGTTTGCAATGTAACGTTTTTTTAATTCAAGTATGACTAACTATTTTCATTTTTTATATGTATATAACATGTATTACAATTATTGACTTACCATATGTACATTAGGTACCGAAAATGGTTAATAAAATTATTATTATTATTATTATTAATCCGAATTTAGCCTCTTTCCAGCAAAAGTCCATCAAAAACATAAAACAATTATTCGATGGGCAAATTGACTATTCAATTTCTCAGAAGGAAAAGGAAGAAAGTGAAGAAAAAACAATTCAAGTACCGGAAAAACTGCAAATTTTTCAACAGATATCAGTTCATTTTTATTATTAATTCAGATTTTGTTTATCAATTCAAAATTACAACACTGACTTCCTACCATAAACTCTTTGAGAACCCTTTGACATGACCCCACTCATATTTATATAAAAACTATATACCATAGGGACGGGGTGTTAACCAACAGACTTTATCGGAAACAATACCTGAGATAACCACAAAAAAAAAGTAACAGACTAGTAAAGATCTTACAATCAAAGGATTTATTTACCAATAACCCGAAGGCTGTGATATTGTTGATTAATATTCTTGACAAGTATCTTGAACTCCCTCAATCATTTTTGAAGGAAAACACATCTCACAAAATGTGTATACATTATTTTTCAAATAAAAAAAAAAAACAAGAAACTTCAAAGTGGAGTTAATTGTTAGAAAGGTTCAATGTGCAATTGTTATTGGATAATTATCAATAAATTTTAAATTCATGTATCTACTTTATGCACATTGAACTAGTCATTCTGAAATGATTTTCCCAATCCTATTGTTGATTTGGCAGTATCACATATTGATATTTACCTTCTCCTTTCCAGCTGCTCATCCAAAGTATAATCTTCTGTATCTTGTTCGTCTGTTTCACCAGCTTCGCTTTCCTCTTCTTCTTGTTGGCTCGACTCGCCACTTTCATCTTCAGGGAAAAGCAGCAGACCCCCTGATGAGTTACATATAGATTTGCAAAAAAACACTCTCTCACAAACACGCCCCCAAGAAAAAAGTGGATAATATATCCGCAAATCAGTGAAGTCATAAAAGATATTTTGATCAGTTTCTCAATAATATCCAACTTTTTCAGGTCTTCATTCATACATATCAATATAATCATTTCTCTCCTATGGACAGAGGAGCACAGGTTGGAAAACTTGATTAGAATACGAGGGTGGTCCCAGAAGTACCCAGCCCAACAAAGAAAACACAAAAATTGTATAACATAATCTCCTTGCAGCTCTATAAACTCTATCTATCTATAAGCTCTTCAAAGGGTGAATGAACGCTTTGGAGTGAGCCAATTCTGGAAGATTTTGCCAGAAGTCTTTAAATCTTCTTGACATCCAGGCGTTCAATGTTTGTTTGGCAAAACCTAAAGCAATGCCAATGACAGGCTCTGGTCCGATGAAGTCGGGTACTTTTAGGACCACCATCGTAATAAAGAAATATTTCTTGAAAGGCATAATGAAGCTATTCACTGTTTGAAGGTTAAGTTGTGTTTGGTAGGATATGAAAATGATGTGGCGACTGCAACCCTTTAGTATTAATTATATAATTTATAATAAAACAACCGTTGCTTTTTATTTTCACCAAAATTTCACACAAAATACTCCTGTGTTCATGATTTGCAAGAAAAACAATCAATCACAGTTAAGTTCCAACCCATTCAATTTTTCCTTCATTCCCTCAAACATACCTGTATCAGAACCAGCTGTAGCCCCGGTCTGGACCGATCGTTGAGCAGAAGCAGCGTCCTGATTGCTGTGATTATCATCACTGTCCGATTCTGTTTCGGCGAGCAAATCAAGTTCCGGATCGCTCTCTTCTCCCCCCAATCTGTTTTCTTGTTGATCGGAGGGAACTTCTTGAGGCTCATTTTCGTTCAAAGAAGCTTGACGAACTGGGAGTGGTATTTCCCGATCGGCCTGCGCGTCTTCGTGTTCGGAATTGTTATCTTCATCATTGTCAACTGCCATACCTAGGCAGAGAGAAAATTAATAACAATTCTGTCCATGTGGGAACATGCAATATGGGGATGCAACTTACAACAGTTTTTACTATTATCATTGGGACTCCTACAAAATTTAACAATGTTTGTGGCATATCAGCTAGGAAAAAATATTTCAATATCATTCAATTCATTAATAATATTGATAAATAATTTGTAAACATTTCCAAAGCTAATTATCGCGATTCTTGCAAGAACATGAAATATTGAGGGTAATTTCAATGTATATTCTACAAACTTACACAATAATAAAAAAAAATCTCAGTAGATTCGGGTCACACCAATTATATTACTTAATTGGACAAAACAATAATTTGAACTTCCTAGATCTATTTCAACACAATGAATGTAAAATATTCAATCACCTTTCAGATCGTATTCAAAAAAACACTTTGTGAGACTTCACTTACAAAACCGCAACAAATGTTTTGCTTCTAAAAATACTCACCTTCACCATCATTCATATCGTTCAACAAGTCTCTTCTGCTAGCCACTGCACGCCTAACAGCCTCAGCCAGAAATGGGAAGTTGTCTGAAGAGCTGGCTTGACCTGAACCTGACCTTGTGGCAGTATTACCAGATGATGGAGCTAATGGATCGACGAGAAACAGTTCCTCAGATCCCTAAAAAAAAAAAAAAAAATGTATACAAAGAATCACCTCTCTTGATTACAAGTAAATTGAAGTATTTCTTTATAACAATCATTTTGATATGACAAATGAGTTATGAAACTTTCTATGTTTTTTACCACTTTTATTTGTAACTGGCGTTACTGCAGTTTCGTCCTTTAAGGACATTTTCACTTATATATTAAAGTTTAATGTAATGAAAATGTCCTTATAATTTTTAAAAAGGATACATCTGTGAATATATATTTATATAAAAAAAATTGTGTATGCATAAATTTGTATGTGTGTATAAGTATTCATGCAAATTATAATTTTTTTCAAGTGACTTACTTTCATTTTTAAATATTATTACTATTCTTTCACTCTTTTTTGACTTGCCATATATTTGATTTGTATCGCCAATGGTCATTAAATATTATTATTACTATTTCCAGATGACTTACATTCAACACGTCAGTAGGCGTTGTGGCCAAAGAAAATGGCGCAGTAGGTCTGGCGACTCCAAGTCGAACAGGTGCGATCAAAGAATCAGCAATTTCACACAGTTCCTCGATGGAAAGCTTTGATAAAGCCTGAAAAACCTTTTTGCATTTGCTCAACGGCAAATTTTGATTGTTGAACCTCTGTCTTCTGGCGGAATTTGGCGCCATTTCGATGCTGAAAATGACGAAAATCCTAACGACGGATCTTACGAACCTTCTAGCCACATTCGTAGCTATTTCACTTTGTTTCTGATCCGGACTCTTCATTTCCTTAATGATAGTTTCCAGCAAGATATCCATGACCATCTGACATTTGACGAAGAAGCAATGGGTGAATTTGTCTAGTAAGGTGGTTCCTGTTTGACTGGTGATGTAAGGTTGATCAATAAAGCGACTGTCATTTGTTTCTTTCGTGCCAGACATTATCATGCTTTTGACAGCCTTCCAATCTCCCAGGAGACATTCCAAGGCTCTTCTGCTGAAACGAGGAGGCTCCAGGTCATGTTCTGGCATATCGGACTCAACTGAAATTTTGAAGCGTGTAAGTTAACGGACATTAAGTTTTATATATGTTCCTTACTGTCTGAAGATGGTGTTTTATTCCTTGAATTGGAAGATGCCGTTCTTGGGCGAGCACTCCTGAACTGCCTCTGTTCTTGATTTTGTCTACCAACTGTTTGCACCAAGAACAATAAAATACTCTCTCCTCTGCAAAAACAATTTTGTCAAAATTCGTCAAGTTGTGTGTAATGAAGGTACATGATTTAAATATATAAAACTCACGAAACACCAGTAAATATTCGAAGCAACAACTGATTCATTAATGAAACTATAACTGTCTGTTGGCATTACAACTATTTCCTAGCAATACTATTTCACATTAAAATAGGCTGAACTTTAAATATATTCAATATCACAATATTGGTTGATACTTGATGAAAATCCATGATAACATATTGTATGGTGAATATAAGGTAAATATTCATTGTTTGTTCAAAATTTTTGGCCAAAAACAACACTGTAATCATGCCTCAGCCACAGTATTCCCCAGATTTACTCCCCTGCGACTTTTTCCTATTCCCAAGATTGAAAAGACGGTGTTCTGCAACGATTCAGGTAAAAACAGAATCGCTGAGAGAGCTCTAAGTCAAACCAAAAAGTGCATATCAGAACTGCTTCAAGGAACGGAAAAAACGCTGACACAAGTGTATTATATCTGAGGGGAAATGCTCGGAAGGTAACAAAATAAAAATTGATGAATGAATATTTTTTAGGAAAAATGAAAATTCACCTTATTTTTTGAAGAGACCTTGTATATGCTATGTAGCTTTTGACAATATTGACAAGAGAATTTAGAAATTTACCCCACATTTTAGAAAAGTTTACGTTTTGGATTTATTCTGTGGCAGTGGTTACAGTTTCAACTTTTATATTTTAATATCCATCACCTATAACGACTTTTTTATCTACGATTAATCTGAAAAGTATTGGTATTTATTTGATTCCAAAGATTTTTCCCCAATTTCAACAGTTCTGGAATCAAAATAAATCGGTATTCTTTATAGAAAGATGTTCCAATTATAAAAGAGCTTAATTTAATATCATGAAATATTGTTTTGTTTTTTCATCACCGACCTAGGTCAAAGATCCTTATTTTATTTTGTTTATTAATGTGTTGTATTCGGTTCCATTTTTGTTTCTAATTCAAAAGGGTACAATACAAATATTTTAAAGTGAATAAATGATGTATAGATCAGACAAAATATGTAAATATATATACAAACAAAACAAAAACAAACAATTTGAACAAAAATAATGAGTGATCTCAAATTGAGATTCATAATTTATACTACGAGGGTTGCCTTTTATGTTTCAGGATTTGGCAACCATAGTGTTGCAATCTGGCAACTGACAGCTCTATCGTAAAGTTGGACATTTTTGAGCTTATACGACTCTGAACGTTTTGACATACGCGCGCTATTTGTGTTGTTTACAGTAACTTAAAAGATTCATCTCGGCCCAAAAATGGAATCAAACCGTTAACATTTTCGTGCGACTATTTTTTACAACTTACAACGTGGATTTACTCAGCAAAAGTGCATGAATGAACTTAATTCAATTTTTGGCGATGAAGCTCCAAAAAGAACCAGTGTTTATCGATGGTATGGTGAATTCAATCGTTGTCGTAGTTCATTCCAAGACGAATTTCGTGAAGGTCGTCCAAAATCAGTTGTTGTTCCGAAAACCATTGAAGGTGTGCGCGAACTGATATTGCAAGATCGTCGTGTGACCTATCGTGAGATTAAGACAAACATAGTGGGACCAGCATACATTCAATATTGCACAAACATTTGACTGTCTCGCTCAAAAAAAGGCTCGTGTCGATTGGTCAAAGGAAATACTCAAAAAATATGATTGCGGTGCTTCGAAACACGCCTATGACATCGTGATAGGTGATGAATCGTGGATTTACGCGTATGAGCCCAAAAGTAAACAGCAGTCAACTGTATAGGTGTTTCTCAAGATGAGCCAAATCCAACAGAAGTTATTCAAGCACGAAGCACTTCCAAGCAAATGGTCGCCTGTTTTTTCGGAAAAACTGGATATGTCGCAACCGTACCACTAGAACAACGCAGAACATCAATTCTGAGTGGTACACAAACATTTGTTTGCCAGTTGTCTTACGAGAAATCAGGAAAACCAACCGCCAAGACGGATCACCCAAAACATCGATTTGATGAGTCATCCGCCGTATAGTCCTGACTTCGCACCGAATGACTTCAAACACATGCAAAAGTGTATAGATCTTCATGGGGAATATTTTGAAAAACAATAAAATGATTTTCGATGATTATTATTTGGTTTTGTTCTCTAATCCTGAAATATAAAAGGCAACCCTCTTAAGAATGTTACTTTAATCACTTCTACGTTTTATTGTCATTGCTGGTATTTTGTATGACTCGAAAATGAAATGAAATACTTCAAACTCTTACCTTGAATTTGGCAAGCAAACCAAATTGGTTTCTTTGACTAAACGAGTCAGCAATTCATATCTCACTGTCTGATTACCCATAATCAGTGCCTTGCATTTACATTTTTCCCAACAATCGCAATAGGCTGTGGGCGAAGTGCGTTTCAGCTTACAATCGTGTCCCTTATGGCAAACCCTAGCACACTCGGTGCAACAGCAAAGGGTGCCGGTAAGACCACAGGTGCGACATTCAAAAATGTCTTGATTGATGTGCTCGGCGCCTGTCCAAGTAAAGCTGCAGGTGTCATTGCAACATATCACATGCAATGGAGAGTGGTCTGGGTTGGAACCCTTAGGGAACACCATGTCTTCGCGTTCTTGGGGCGTGCCTAGTTTTACTATTCTCTCAAACAGTTCGAGAGCAGCAGGATAACTCCTGGATGATACGGCCAACATGAAAGGTGTTTGGCCTTGTGCGTCCCTGAAATAATCGACACATTCTAAATGGATTCAATTGGAAGAGTGTAATGATACTTACTTTGCTGATAACATTTCAATGAGATGAGGTTCTAAAGCTGATGAGTCATACAAGAGAGTGTGTAGTATTTGCACCGCGTTAGTTCTTCTCTCGGAAGGATCAATTACCAAATTACTTGGGGCATTGTTACTGTTACCTCCTCCTTTATTAGCTGCACTACTACCTAGACTCATTAGACTGTCTTCATCGCCAGAAGCGACATCAAACGATTCTGGGGGCCAACTTGGGGTGGGAATTGGTTCTTCTGGTACATAGATATGCTGGTCTGAAGAATTCAATGTTCAGTTACTAATTTTTTTTTTTTTTTAGGAATTAAAATTACAATTATCAAAACGGACTAAAATTAATTCTGCGCCTTGACGCTGATACGGTACTACGAATTTTTTTCAGTGGAAAAAAGGGATCCTGTGGTACATTGTTTGATAGGTATTTTAATTCTCTATTCAAGTGTTTTTGATATTTGGAAACCGAATCAGCCATAACTGAGTAATTAGCAATTTATATTCATTTCAGGAATCTCTACACACAGATAAGTATCATAATTTCAATGCTTATTTCAATTAAATTGAATAGGTATTGACTGAGTTTATTTATTTATTTATACATCGGCTGGCCTAATTCAAATATTACAGTGCTATATAGTAGTCGATGCAATGTAGTGCATTGAAAGTAAATTATAATAATAATAGTTACAAAAAAGTAAGATAAAATGTAGATCAGTTAAAAAAAAATTCACAAGATATGAAAATATAAACTAATCTACTTCTTGCAGATCCATAAAAACGGATAAAACTTTTGAAACAAACTAATATAACTTTTTTTATAGATTCCTAAAACGAATATAAAACTGCTAATTACTCAGGAATTACTGATCCTGATATCCAATTAGTGTTGGAATACCTATCAATACCTAGGTATTACATAATCCACCCCTTCAGTTTGAAAAAAAAATGGTAGCGTCCTCTTGTAATGTGTGGTGAAACAATTTTTTTTATCAAAAAGTAGTGAATATTATGCATTCTACATGAATTCTGACCGACCTTGATATCTTGCCCCATTTAGAAGTTAAGAGAGTGGGGAACTTTCACGTTGACACTGTATCTCAAAAAAGTGACCTTTCCTTTACCCCTGTGTTATTTCCTACATCTTTTCGTTTTTACAACTTACCACTTTCGGAATCTTTATTAGAAGTTGGTGTGCACATATTGACGACAGCATGGAAAATATTCCTATTGCCATCACACTTCTCTGTCAAAAATGATTGTCCCATCATGTTATGCAATTCTGCAACAGAATGAAATTACAATCATTTATAATCTAGCTTCAAAGTAAAAATTACTTACTCATATCAATGTCAAGTTGCGCAAGTACTTGTCTTACTCCGTCAATATCACACCTCAGGATTTTCGGCATGAGAAGTTGTTGCTCCAAAGCGAAAACAATGATCGCTACTTGATTTTTCAAGTTCATGCTTGTACCGGATAAGGATAGAGTACCTGCCGATACACATTTTACGGGAGGCAAATCCAAAAACTGAGGATCTCTAATGGCTTCTGCGCAATCTTTAGCTAACGGATATATTGTATTATTGCCGTCCCTCAGAATAAGTAGAGATTCTGTGCTCTGAAAGATTACATATTGAGTATTAGGAGAGTCACGATGACTGATTCGGATTATCATGAGCACTTTCAACAAATATCTATTGAACAAAAATTAACAAGTTACAGAAAAATACAATAAATTCACAGGTGAGAAGCAGTACAAATCCAGTAATAGTTTTCAACATTGATTAGTATTTGAAAGTTATTTGAAATTGAAATCATACAAAAACTGTCCAACTACTTTGAAGAAAATAACTAAACTAACGATTCATAATTTGGATGTAGCTTAAATCATTCAACCAGTGGTGCAGCAGCAATGGTTGTGGAGAGATTACTCCAGAGTTTTGAACAGAGTTACCATCCTTGCAAACACTGAACTTAATATAGAACTATATTATGTTCGAACATTATACTTTCATATTTTATGTATTTATGCATTCACGTGTTAGGAATCACACGTTAAAAGGTAAGACCTTGTTAGTCCTTAGCTCGCATAAGTTTCAAACATTCTGAGAGTTGTCGTTCGTATGGAGGCGACAGCTGATTAACGGAAAAACAGATTTTAAAACAGATTTTTAGATTCAAAAACAAAACATTTCATAATCATATTCCCCCAGTTCATATTACTAAAAGTACAAACGAATTGCTACCCACTCCAAAATTCAATTAAAATATTTGTTAGCGCTTTTTAACTCAACACACTGCTTAAAATTTATAATATTCCACCCCTAAGGATAAAACTTATTAAAAATTATAAAACCTTCTTTATAGAATGAAGAAAATTCATCTTTGAAAATTACTTTCAATTTATCAAAATATTAGAACACTAATAGATACACTGCCACTAAATTGTTTCCTAACTCTATGTACACAACTTTAATTAGAATTACTTTGTAGTATAACACAAGTGTTATGTCACTTAGATGCTATTTTATACACAATCTTTACTTTGTGTACTGCAATTACTGTCTTTATATCTGTCTCTTCGCTAGAGTTTCATTCTCATTTTATGTATTTTTGTGTATCAATTAAAATAAATAAAATAATAAATAATATAGGTATTACTCTTTGCTGCCTGGCTAAAACATTCAATCATTATGGGGGAAATTCCGCCCATATGACAAAAGTATTCACTATGCAAAAAAGGATAATAAGATGTATGGCAGGTCTACGTCACAGAGAATCCTGTAGAAATACCTTCACTGAACTGGCACTTTTAACATTGCCTTCACTGTATATATTAATCATAACAATGAATATCAAGAAAAATGAATCAAGCTACATTAAAAATAACATGATACATAAACATCACACTCGGAATGGTAATGAACTGCGACTACCCTACTCTCGACTGGCTCTTGGTCAGGGATCCTCAAGTTATCAAGGTATCATCTGCTATAATAAAGCACTTCAGCTATTTGGAAACACATGTAATTTCACTGAATTCCAAAGTGCTTTACTTGATTACCTTACCAAAAATGCATTTTATAGTACTGAAGAATTTCTTCAACTCTAGCTATTATTGTATAGTTACTTTATTTTACTTGTACAAATAAAAAAAAAATTTAGATTTCACAATTTTAACTAATTTAAGCTACTTGCATATATTATCTGTCACTGTTCTTGCATCTTTTTATTATGTCTACTTAACTTCTAATAACATGTATATATACACTAACTATAGATAAGCACAATTGCTTTATGTTCGGTTCTGACTAGTCTGATAAAGTTTTATACTGTATGTACCACATGTATAAAATCTTTTAATGATGAATAAATTTCTATTCTATTCTATATACATCCTGAAAACTCAAATACAGAATAACAGGGGTTGACTCTTTAACATTCCTAGAATCCTATATGTAAAACCGATTTTACAAGCACTTATAAAAGTTTATCTAGTTACAGAGACTGTAGGGCTCTGTCCCAGGGCCATTATTATTCTTAAAAATATACAGGACTTAGGTTAATGTTTATCTATATACAGAAATGTTCTATTTGCAGATGACACCACCCGTATCTATTCCTTAAATACTCTTGCTGCAAAAGCCGAGGATAAAGCCGAAGAATTGGTTATTACAAACAGATTTAAGCTAACACTGAAAAATCACAGAAGCTGCTAAGTTGCTGGAGTTTTACTCCCTGTATACCAAGAAGTTGAGGAGAGTTGAAAATAGTTTGAATGAATGCATCATTGATTTTTGTGGTGCTCAATTATCATATAAGTATTTCAAATCATTTAACTTTTGTAATATGTCTAACTAGCCCTCATCAAGAATGACGATGCATCTATCTTATACGATATTCCTTTTGACATGTGTGTTAACACTATTGTGTAAATTGAAAAGTGTATATATTTTTGGGAGAGATCCATTTTTGAGAAAGAAAGGTTTTGGCTTTCTATTTCTTGATCTTTATACAAGATAATGTGGAAATTTTCCAAACAAAGGAAGAAAACAATCATAGTGGAAAATTCCCACATTTTCTTTGTACAAAGAGGGAGAAGTAGAAATCCAAAACTTTTCTGTCCCAAAAATATGGTATATTGTATATCAATTGACTATTCATGAAAGGGACCTCCAAGATCTATTTGAATAAAACTAATTATATGATCCGAATTGCCTGAGCATGAAACTGAAGATAAAACTGACCACTTACCTCTCCCGCACATGTAAGATTAATATTGGACGGTTGCATTCCCATAAACGCTGCCGTATCGCTGGGAAACTGATTATCCAGTTCAACCCGCCCGCTACTGATATTATATATAACGTAACTCAATTTAGAACCATTTCGAACAATAGCATGAATCCCTTGACCGTCCACGGCTATAGTCAAAATCTGTCCACTGTTTTCAGAGATTTGAATTCTCCTCGGCGTTCTCTGGAAGCAATCTGGCACACGAGAATTCGAAGAAGATTTTATAACCTACAAAACAAAATAATTAGAACTAACTCAACATCAGCCCTGTTATTTCCAACCTGTAGGTCATCTTTTCTCATCAATCTGCAGTCTTGCAGAATATCATCCACATCCTTAGAATCTCTGTCTCTCGTGTGAGCAGATGGAAATCTTACGGCCGCGAATGCCCCGTCCACTTTTAAAACTTTTCCTGTCGGAACACTTCTCACGTCTTCAACGAAAATCACATCTTTCAACAACCATTCTTCTTCATCCTTTTTCTGATCGCTGCTCGAATCTGAACTAGTAACTACTAATCTTTTCTGTCGTTCTATAAAAGGACAACTTCAAACAAAGAGGCTGAGGGTAGCAAATTTGATACTTACTGTGACTGTTTGTGATACTGCCTGTATCACTGCAGGTGCTAGAAGCAGGTGAAGGAGGAGGCGGCATGTCAAGTCTGTCAGTGTTTTCTTTATTGGTAGATCCTTTGCTGGACAAGTTAGCTAAAGGATAGAAAAGAATGCTTCATTATAATAATAATAATAATAATAATATTTATCCTTTGAGACGTTAACAACGTATAGGACATGTCAGTACAACACGTTAAAATAGAAAATAAACATACATTAAGATAAAATATCTCAGTAGTTTTAAAGTATAAAATGTATAAAATATAAAGAAAAAAAAAACAAGATTAGTCAAAATTGGATGTATAATAAAATAATAAAATCTGGATGAAAGTCTGGACCGCAATCAGCTAAAGTCGTCTAAAAGGAATTCACTGACACTGTAATAAGCCTTAGACAGGAGCAAATTTTCAACTTCTCTTTTAAATGACATCAAACTCATGATTCTAAAGTGATCAGGTAGGTGATTGAATAATTTTATTCCCATATATTTGGGTGACTGTTCAAATTTAGAGGATCTGTGTCTAGGAATACTTAACAATTTTCCATTTCTGGTTGAGTAACTGTGGTAAGAAGAATTTGTGTTATATTTTGTTAAATTATCGAGGATGTATAATAAGCATTTAAATATGTAAATACAAGGGAATGGCAGGATTTGATATGATATGAAGTGCTGTTTGCACGATTCTCTCCATGGGATATCAAATAATTTTCTGATAATTTTTTTTTGGGAAATAAAAACCCTATCTTTGTTGGTGGCATATCCCCAAAGAACCACATTGTAGCTTAAATGGCTGTAGACCAAGCTATAATATACGTCCAGCAAGGCATGCAAGGGCATAAAATGTTTTATTCTGGAGAGAGCATAGTACGCTTGGTTAACTTTTTTACAAGTGACTGTAATGTGTTCAGACCATCTTAAGCAATCATCCACATAGACACCTAGAAATTTTGTAAAATTCGTTGATACCAATTCCACCCCTCTAATATCAAAGACAGTAGGCTGTTTATCAAGACCGATAGAAGAACTAAAATGGATGATACATTTTGTTTTATTCAAGTTAACAATCAGATTGTTTAACTTGCACCAATCTAAGAAGTGTGTTATAAACCTGACCGTTGATGACTTTAATTCCTCTAGACTGTGTGCTGATACCGCTAACGAGGTATCGTCAGCAAAGAGAGTGGGACTATTGTTGTTGATGTTGAAGTATTTGGGTAGATCATTGACGAATAATAGAAAGATAAGCGGTCCCAGGACAGAGCCTTGAGGAACTCCTGAACTGATTGGTTGAGGATCAGATAGTGTATCTTTTATTGATACATTGCCTTATATAGTAATGCTCAACTTTGAAACTGTATATATAGTAAACAATTTTTGGACAAGAAAAAATGAATTTTTATAAGATAGTTAGTTATCCAATGGCTCAGTATGATACTGATACCAAAGAGATAGTTTCAACTGACAAGAACTTAACGAGCTATAGTGAGGTGATAGCCCTTTTATATTCATCAATTGACATATTTGACAAACTTGGAAGGTATTTAATTTTTTTTATATAGAGGATCATAGCTAAACAAAAAAGTCGACAGGCATCAAGTAAACCTGATTTGTTATACAACTACTTGGTTCGAAATGTTATTGGTTTGCCCAGTATGATTCTCAAAATCCATCTGTGAATTGTGTTCAACTTTTCCATCTCTTTTCTATTGTGTCAGCAAAAAGAAACACCTGTATTCAGCACTGAAAAATTATTGATTTAGATAAAAATAGTAAAGAATCAAGCATCTAAGGAATCCCTTACGGTTCTGATGATAAGTATATGGTTTGCTCTCTATCACTTGAGAATGTTATTAGCTGCATTAGTTTTGACTCAAAGACATATTTTCCAAATTCTAATAATAGAACAATGGGAGAGATACAGTCAAATGCCTTTGATAGGCCACATAGTAAACTTCCAACAAACGTTTCGTTATTAAAGCCCGAACTAATAGTATATACAAAAAGAAAACAGAATACATAGGCAGATACATCAACATAATACTTACATAATCCACTGGTAGTAGGAGTTATCTCATTCCTACACTTCTCTGAAGTATTGGAACTGTGTACATTCATTATTTTGAAGGTGCAAGAATCGTTCAATGTCCAAGCTGCATTTTGTAACTGTCCAACTTTTGGTACACCTCCAGCTACAGTAAAACCTATCGCGCCCGGCTGATACATGGGGCTATTCTTCATGCAGACTTGGGAGCCTGCGACAATTTCTGACTGGTTGTTCGAAGGACGTTGTTTTCGGCACTTCACTCGATATTTTTCCCATAAGCGTTTCCTCTGGGCGAACGGCAACACTCCCCTAATGATGAAATTATTGAAATAGTTTTATTGGAACTTCAAATAAATGCAGAAAGTATAATCTATTATGGAAATGGTTACATCATAAGGTCAGTAGAAAACAATTTCAATCTGTCTCGCAAATAATAGTTTGACATCATGTGTTGCTGATATGAGTAAATTCATTTCCTTTCAATTTCACAGAAAAAAAAAGATAACATTTGAATAACAAACAAAAAGAAGTAGAAGGTACAAAAGTGTAATAAGCGACATAAGTGACAATTGAAGTTGACAAGTGATGGATTGAATGAGTAAAACATTGTGTGAGTCTTTGTGAAGTACTGCAGTTTATTTAAAAAAAAAGTAAAATATATCTACTAATTGGTTAGATAAAACCAGAGCTCAAAAACAAAGCATTCGTAGTCAAATATGAAGCAGTGCTGTTTCGACCAGCAAAGTTATCACCAATGATACTAGGCTGAACCACAATGCTCAGCTAAGAGTGATTCAAGAATAGCCACCTAGTAAGTTGAAAAAGTGATTGAACTAAAAGAAAACTATGTCAGTAAATGACAAAAATTTAATTCAATTTAATTGTTTCAAGGACTTTTACAATTTTTTTTTTAATATAGTAGATTACAAAGGATTTGTATACTTACCACCAATATAAACAACCGCTTTCCAGTCTGGCGACTGTATATAAAGGGCAAGTATAGATTGTGTTGATCTTATCCGTCTGAAACTCATTATAGGCTTGCGCAGCATGCTCCAGTTTACTTGCAGCAGGTATCAAAAGTTCATCCAACCAAGTGGCTACTTTTCCAGTTTCGGTAGCAACCGTGCACCTCATTGCACAAGCAGAGAGATGGGTTACCTTTTCGCTAGTCAAACTCAGAGGAATCGTCTTCGGATGGTGAATGTTGGGATTTTCTGGATGCCTGTACGGTTCGTGATCATTCCATTTCCACTGGTACAGCTGACCGTTCGAGGAGAGGGCAATCAGTTCGCTATACAAGGTAGCGATCTGAATAAACTTGGGTGCAGGATCCGGCCAGAATTCCAGGTCATCCGAAATCCATAAGGGGCATGCATTGTCTTTCTTCTTGTGGTCTAATTTGAATGTAAGATAGAATGATTTTTTTAAATGTGTTCATTCATAACTGTGCCTTCTGAATCTCTCATATGAAGATGAGAGTGCTTGAAAGAATCATTCCCATCTTATAATGATATTTCCATAAGAATATAAAAGAATGAGAAAAGTTAAGTTTGTTTCAACTATAGAAGTTTGAATAGAAAAAATGACGTATAGCTCGTTTATTTTTTTCAAAGTGAGAAAGGATTAATCACTAGATGAATCATAAAATTTTTTGAATTAGAAAATTGACTGAACTATTTACTATTGAAAGAGCCTACAGAAGATGCAATTTGTGGTACTAAAAGTTGATTGATCCTGGCTGGTCAAACTCTTTGAATGATAATGCTACGTGTGTGGCACGTTTAGTTCAACCAACTATTCTCCACGGTTCTCGACAATTCATTGAAAATATCGTATATTCCGATTTGATAATTAGTGAGATTAGGGGCATTACAATATTGTTTCTCGGGTATTTCACAATCGATATTAATGTTAACTGAAGAGAAGTGATGAGTAAAGAGGCTGAAATTATTGAAACCGTTGTCGCTAGTAGATTCATTGTGAAATATTGGGGAGGGATAGGAGTATTACTTTTCATACAGTGCATTTCTTTTATGAACGCCTTTTTATTTTTCGAACGGGTCAACTCAAAAAAATATTGAAACTTGGGATAATGAAATTAATGCATGAACACTTTATTTTGAAGTGAACTGACAGATGAAACTTTCAAGATGGCGACTGAGCGGCATCTGCGGAAAAAAATTAAATGGAAAGGGGGTCTTGTAACACATCATTTTGAAGCTCCTGACGAATACTTCACAACCCTAGAATATGAAGTCAATATCTTCACCTACTACAAAATAGCGGAACATTTAATAATTTCCTGAAGACAAACAACACATTACTATCGATATTTCTAAAAATACTCCTTTTTGTTTATCATATGGCAATTCCAACAACCCGATACAGTTTGTTGTTTTTTTGGTTTATAAAAATGACAAAAAATGTCAGTACGACAATGAACATCTTTGTTCAGTTAGAATATTCTCATTTAGTTTTCAGTTTTACTAGTAGAAAGGTACCACGTCAACAATCTCTAAAATGGTCAATTCTCGTCCATTGGAAGAAACAATTGAAGAGATTTTTATTTACGGCGCGACGCGTA
Source organism: Leptinotarsa decemlineata (assembly GCF_025532065.1). Taxonomy (NCBI): domain Eukaryota; kingdom Metazoa; phylum Arthropoda; class Insecta; order Coleoptera; family Chrysomelidae; genus Leptinotarsa; species Leptinotarsa decemlineata. The sequence continues at coordinate 9,034,268 of NW_027412537.1, read as the reverse complement.
ACTTTCACGAGACCGAAAGAATTTTCAATGAACGTTTTCCGAATCGTCCTATCTGTAGAAAATATTTGAGGGAACTTATATCCAAACTCACAACTATCGGTAGTGTACATAACAATAAGCCCCCAGGTCATCTGTCCATTCCGGAAGAACAGCAAGTGCAAATAATAATAATAATAATAAACAGCTTTATTTCAGAGTAGATTACAAACTTTTATTGCAGAAGGTCGGTAACATAGAATGAAATGGCGTCAAACAAGAAGGCACAGATTTTTTGTTATAAATATTTTTAAATGAATGTTCCAGTGAGATATGCGTTTAAATCTAAGTCTATGAGAAGTTTTTTTTAGTTCTCTTTTGAAAACTTCAATTTTCCTTAGTTAGTTTTAATCAGTCAGGAAGATGGTTGAAAAGCTTGATTGACATATAGTGGGCGTTTTTTTCAGTTACTGTTAGAGTTATGGGATACTTATGAGCAGGTATATTTTCAGTGAAAAGGTGTGAATTTTTATAAAAGAACAATAGGCATTCATAGATATAAATCGCGTAGATTGTCATTATATTGGTGGATTTGAATACTGTTCTGCAAGTTTGGTTATAATTCAAGTTGTTGATTCCTCTTATTATTCTTTTTTGAACTATGAAGATTTTTTCGATATTTCGATTGCTACCCCAAAAAATAATTCCGGTTTCACCACCTGATAACAGACTTGTGTCATCTGCGAAGATAGTTTTGAACTGACGTTGGTTTAGGTTTAGATTACATAAGTCGTTCAAATAAATGACGTACAAAAGAGGGCCGGCAATGCTCCCCTGCGGAATTCCCACGTCTGTGGGAAAGGTTTCGGATTTATAGACTCTTCCATTTAGCTTTATTTCAACAGATTGAAGGCGATCTGATAGGTAGGATTCAACCCACTTTAGCGCTGAATATTGGTGAGACGGTAGTAAATCCTCAACAGTCTACTTATTCCGTCGCGAATGTTTGTGAGGTGTCTCCTTATACTGTGTGGAGACTTTTGAAGAGAAATAGGTATCATCCATACAAAATTAAACTGGTACACCAAATAACTGAAGATAACCTTGATCGATCAAAGAACAGAATTCTGCGAAATCATGACGGAAACCATGGCAAGGCATCCTACCTATCTATACAATATTTGTTTTAGTGATGAATGTACATTTTTCCAAACGGCAAAGTTCACAGACGAAATTGCCGTTATTGGAGTGTCATCAACCCTACGTTTTCTGGGAAACACATACCCAATATCAAGAAAAAAAAAATTTTTGGGCAGGAATATTTGGAAACCACATTGTAGGACCTCTATTTATTGATCAAAATTCAACAGAGGATGTGTAATTGAATATGCTGGAAACTACTGTAGACCCTCTCATCACTGAAATCGTCGAAGCGAATCCTAATGATTTCGATATGGATATTGTATTCCAATGAGATTGAGCACCACCACATTACTGCAGACGAGTAAGAAACTAATTGGATACTACTTTTCCCGGTCGTTGGATTGGCAGTCGAGGTCCTATAGAATGGCCTGCCCGCTCACCAGATTTGACACTTTTTGACTTTTTTTATGGGGCTATTTGAAGCAAAAGGTGTACGAAACTGAATCTGCTTCAATATTGGATATACAGCAGAGAATAATAAATATTTTTAGAGATATTGAGGTTATTGTGTTCGAAAATGTTCGGTGTGAAATATCGGATAGACTGTTCATATGTCAAGAAGTTCAAGGCAACCATTTCGAGCATTTTCTGAACTGACCTCAAGCTTATTACCTCTTATTATGTAGTTAAATGTTAATGTATTTAGGTAATTATTAAAAGTTCCGCCATTTTGTAGTAGTTGAAGATATTGACATTATATTCTAGGGTTGTGAAGCATTTGTCAGGAGCTTCAAAAAGATGTGTCACAAGAACCCCCTTTCCATTAATTTTTTTCCAAATGGCGCCCAGTCGCCATATTGAAGGTTTCATCTGTCAATTTCACTTTAAAAAATAAAGTATTTAGGCATCAATTTCATTATCCCAAATTTCAATTTTTTGAGTTGACCCGTTCAAAAAATAAAAGAGGGGGGGGACATTAAAGAAAGACACTATATAAGCGTATCAATAGAATGAATGTGAATCACTAAAAATATTGTTCTCAATTTTTGTTAGGTTATCATCGTAATATTTAATTGTTAAATATTTATATTTGGATTGTGATTCAAAAAAAAACAATTGATGCCTCCTATTTATTACTTCTTCTGAACAATTTATGTACTTTTTTTTTAATGAAAAATGCAGTTTTCGAATCCAAAACTACAAAGATGGATAACTGGAGTTTTTTTCTAATTTCGATAGGAATAAATAGTGCCATTGACACTGAACTAACGCAAGTTTCAGTTGAATAGTTCTCCCAGTTGATAGAGAAGCAAAAAAGTTATCAATAGCTGAGAAATCAGCACTATAGAAGTCAAAATCGAATTCTTTTCAATTCAATGAAGATTCTTCACTATCAGTAGATAATGCAAAAGGGTAAGCTGCATGGTGGGTAAGTAAGTCAGTAGCACAATACAGCCTTATACGATACAATAGAAGTGATGAAGAGGTCTTACGGCTACATTATAATAACATAATTATTGCTGAACTATAAATTACACCTTGAATGATAAATCATCACTCGAACAATTTACCTGCATCCTTTTCATAAGGATTATCTCTCAGGGCTGTTTCCAGCCATCTCCTAGGCCCAAAGTATTGTCGTTCCCTCCAACTAGAAAAATTTTCACGATTCCTCTCTGATCCGGCACTGTTGTTAGGAGTATCTCGATCAGGAAGACGACCTCGACTGCTGCTGCCTCGGCTGTTAAGGAAGCTTGTTTGAGCAAAGTCAAACATTTTCAAATAAAATTAGTGGAAATTAAAAATAAAAAAAAAACTTTCAATTGCTGTAAAATATGACATGGCCGAATAAAACAATAATATTTGAACAAAAAAAAATTGAGGTTAATAATTTAACCCAACAGTGTTTTAAGAAAAAAAAACCGGGTATTCAACTAAAGATAAACCCATATACAAATAAAATTAATCACTTCAAACTTACTTCCTGATTCCAGAATAACCAAACATATCTTCGGAAAACATTGCATCAGCATCAATTATGACGGAATGATCTGGTGGAAATCCTCCGTCAAGTAGAGAAATAAGATCTTCTGGTACATAAGAATCAGTGGCATCGTCCCCTTCTTCACCCTCTTCATCATCTCTCGACAGTAGATTATTGACCGCGAGGTTAACATCCAAATTGGTTCTCTTCAAAATTTTAAGTCTTGCTGTTAGACCGTTTATACTTCGAATTATTGAATAATTACCTGCAACTCTCTGATAATCAAATTCCTGCTCTTTCCTTGAAGTACGACTTGAGCTTGCGAGACGAGTTCTTCGGGAACATACGGAGCTGGTACGGTGACCATTGGTCTACCACTGCTCGAAGAACTGGTTCCGATTATAACTGGGGCACCACGACCACCTGAGCAAATGGAAACAAAAAATAAATACATTGAATCATCAAACATTTCATCTGATTCAATGATTTTTTTTTAATGAAAAAATTGGAAATTAATCTAAAAAACCACTTTTCCCACAAACCTGAACTAAAGGATTTTCTCTTGACATGTCATCATCAGGAAATGATTGGAATTATCAGTAGCATCATCAGGAGATGACTAAAACTTTATCTTTAGATGACGTTAACTTAATTAGCTAAAAACACATCAATAGAAAGTCTAAATCAAATCGAAATGTACTTTACTGTCAGGTGACTTGCATCTTGCATGTAAAGTTGAAATCAATCATGAAAAATACAAAAGATATAATAAGTAGACTGACAATTTTATTTACATTCATGAAGAAAGGTTTTAATAATAAATTCAAATTATCATATTTAATTTTTTTAATGACAAACATTTCAATAAATGAAACTGACAAACCATTCACAGTAATGACAGCTTCAGCTTTGTAATATTTGATTTTGTTATGCCCCGATATAATGTCAGAACATTATATCACGAATACATAGCAAATGGGTTGGGCCAAAGATTGGACCCTGTGGAATCCCTTGTTTCAGTTCACAAAAGAAAGGTCTGAATTCCTCTATGATTACAGTATTAATTCCAATACAATTTTCCTCCCTCTCAGATATGATAGTCATTAGTCATTTGTAAATGATGAAGTAATCTAGTCCTGGAGTATGGAAAATGTGTTTTTCATTTCAATACAAATATTATATAATATAAATAATAATAATACATTCAGTAGTTCCAAATATATTAGTACGTATTACAAAAAATTTCTATAACTACCACTGTTGCTGCCTCCACGTATCGCTGTATTGGATCTCATTATTCTGGCACGAGTCCGGATCTGCCTACCACCACCAGCGGGTTTATTACTGCCTCCCCCTCCTCCTCCACTACCGCCTCCACCGCCAGCTCCACTCCCCCCTCCTGTTCCCCCTGTTCCACCTCCTCCACCACTTCGGATCGTCCATGATCTTTGAGAAAAAAAAATATATAGACTACACCAGCCATTAAAAATTCCTTAATGCTATTATCAGGAATATGAACGCTGAGAAGTAGTGTCCGACCGAAAATGGTTTTTACGACCAAAACCAAAACTTCCTGACAAGGATTATGTTTTGAGGGAAAAATAAAGAAAACATTATTATAATCAGTCAGTCTGATTATAAGTCTTTAAATCACAACGTTATGCAGTCTTTGACATGTTCACTTATTGGTAATCAACAAATAAACATAACTTCTTACTTAAGAAAAAAAAATACTTAAATAATAATAATAATTAGGTGAGGTGTTTATTTGAGAAGGTGTAGATTCTTCTTATGAATACTATTATTGGTTTCTCAAAAATATTAAACATGAAATTACTTATTCAAGTTGTTACCTAATATCACAATAGGTACTTAATATAATAGTTATATCAGGAAAAAAAGGAGCACTAGTATTTTTTGACAAGAGGAGCATCTTTGTTGATTGTGATGACACCCAAAAGACAATTTTCAATTCATGTTCAATATGTTCATATTTCAAATTCTAGTACTGGAAATTTGTATTTGTGTAGTTTTCAATATTTGTGTAAAATTCTATCTCATTTTTCCTGTATCAGTTCAAGTTTTAGATGAGTGATTTGCACCAAGTCATCCTAACGGAACTGCACTCAAATTACTGCAAATGAAAGACTAACTATCAGGCTACTTACTTACTTCTTAACAAATTCTTTAAAAATGTTCGTTTTATACAATGTGGAATGTTCCTCAATTTGGGTTATTACAGCAAATGCAAGTTTGAACAAAATAAAGTTGAGTTTAATTCATGAGTTTTTCAAATTCACTTCGAAAAGTATTCAAATTGATGTTTCAAATGTTGGGTTTTAATTTATTAACGGATTTGTTTCTTATTCACATATTGGCAACAGTGACTATATCAAGTTGAAATAATTTATATGTACCTAGATATTCTACTTTAAAAAAAGGAAATATATCTTTATAAATCAACAATTAGGGCAACATATAAATTCTGGTTCAATACCACCTCCACAAGCCACATAAACAACAGTTGTTTTATTATTCATTTATATAGAGGAAGATAGGTTAGGTGCACAAAATATCATATGTAACAGAATGTCTCGGAACTCGGAACATAAGTAAACAGAACAGCACGCCTCTGAAATATGTCATCTTTGTTTGTCTCATACAGGTAACAGATTCATTGTCCTTTATTAGCTATAACCGATGATGCCAAATGGTGAAATAGAAACGAATCCCTTTAAATGTTGAATGTATTATTTCATTCCTCTTTTTTAAGAATTCAAATAATTTTTTAAAGAAAAAGGTTGAAATGATAAGTTTAAAATGCGTTGTTTTAGAGCTCTTTTATGAGAAGTACTTGATTTTCGTCAGGAGGAACATTCCCCATTATTTTGTGAAAACCAGCTACCCGACATCAGACAAATATATATGTACAACTCAATTTTCTATATCTACAAAAAAAAAGACACTTCGACCAATTACACACAATTATAATACCCACACTAAATCAAATGGTGATGTACAAGTGAATGCACTAAAAAAATCCATTGGTCAACACTCATACAAATACCACAGTGGAAAAATCTTCAACTTCTTACCATACATGTACAAGACCTACATTTATACAATGAATAATATTAACCTACTCAAAAACATCTTCAAAAATATGTACTCAATATTAATAGGGACATTGTTCATAACATTCTTATAAAGAAATAAAGACGACAATATCTGTTATACTTTCCTTTTATACTGTTGCACATGTGCACTTCTAGCACAAATATACCTCTCAATTGGCTTGGGGATGTGCAAAGGAATTTTCTAGAGTTTTCATCTCTCAAAAACGACTGATAAGATTGATATTCAACCTGGGGTACCAAGAAAGTTGTAGACCCGTTTTCAAAAGAGAACGCTTGTTGACTGCACCCGCAATTTATATAATGAAATGTGTCATTTTTGTGCACTGGAACCTTGACTTGTATAAAACGAACTTGAGCATTCACGGTCGTGATACTCGATATGCTACTGCTCTGAGGGCCCCTTCACATAAGAGTGATCATTTCAAAAAATCTCCATTATATAATGCCATAAATTTTTATAACAGACTGCCACTTTCTATAAAGAGATTGAATTCTTCAACTTTGTTCAGTAGGAAAGTTAAAAACTTATTACTGGACAAATGTTACTACAGTCATAAGGAATATTTAGAGGATTCTTTCACAGAAGGATAATAAGATATATAATCGTTCTAAATTTTCACTTGCTGTTTTGCTTTAGTTTCAGTGTTCTGACTGGCGATTTTATCGTTTTTTTTTATCGTTTTTTTTTAAATATGTGTGTACATGTTTGTAAATATATGTATATATGTAAATATATACATATGTATATTTATTTGACTACGGCAAGCAAAATTGCCACATTTTTTTATTAATTTTTTAATTAGCATTTTATATATCTATATGTACCTATATCTTTGTATATGCAAATATTAATTTTTATTCAAGCTTTGATCCCATAATTTTATTCATAAGTGACATACTGTTTTTTGTAAATAATCATTGACCTACCATATATACGCTATGTATCACAAATGGTGAATAAATATTATTATTATTATTATTAATGTACTGTAATTTATATTATATTCATGTTCATAATTATCTATTAAATACTTCTAACAATTTTATATACACTGTACACTATGTTGCAAATATTTGTATTGTTTCTCAAATCAGTTCATTAATTATGCCTTTCCCAATAGGAGTCCCACGCACTTCAGACATATATATGTGTACAACTTAATTTTGTATATCTACAAAAAAAAATGACACTTCGACCAATTACTCACGATTATAATACTTGCACTAAATCGAATGGTGATGTACAAGTGAATGCACTAAAAAAATCCATTGGTCAACACTCATACAAATACCACAGTGGAAAAATCTTCAACTTCTTACCGTACATGTACAAGACCTACATTTATACAATAAATAATATTAACCTACTCAAAATTATCTTCAAAAATATGTACTCAATATTAATAGGGACATTGTTCATAACATTCTTATAAAAAAATAAAGACGACAATATCTATTATATTTTCCTTTTATACTGTTGCACATGTGCACTTCTAGCACAAATATTCCTCTCAATGTACCGTAATTTAATATTATATTCATGTTCATAATTATCTATTAAATACTTCTAACAATTTTATATACACTGTACGCTATATTGCAAATAATTGCAATGTTTCTCAATTCAGTTCATTAATTATGCCTTTCCCAATAGGAATCCCACGCACAACTTCGGTTTCAGTGGGTTTTTCTGTCTTTGTTTCTACTGCATTTCTTAATGTCACTGTTTCAAATTATTGTAATATTTAATGTATTCATGTATGAATGAACTTATTATTATTATTAAAAACTGGGTTTTTGTAGAACTCTGAGGAATCGGACATCATAATATATAAACTCAACTATCAGAAATGATCTGCTGTATCACCTCCTCACCTATTACAATTTGTACCATGGCTTTTGAAACACCCCCTATAATAGGCTTCTCACTTTTATAACCTCAAACTTCTGAATGCTCATCAATTTTGTTTCAGACAAGGGTGTCCAGAGAATTAACAATTTTATAAGTAAAATTGGAACCTCTAATTTTGAGAAGAGGTTTTTCAATAGAACTAGCAATATTTATTGCAATTAGCCAAATGACAGAGTAAGCTGATAATGAAAATCCTCTCAAAGGCCTATGAATTATGAAAAACTAAAAAAGCATAGAAGTTTGGCATAAGGGGCGTGGGCTTTGAACTCATTAGGTCATACCTATTAAATGTAGTACCTACTCACTTTTTTTCACTTTTGCTCAAATCCAGTCTATCACATAATACATTGTAAGAAACTCTACATACTCGTCCATCTTCTAATAATAATGCAATATACGTGGAAGCTAAACAAATACGTTTGACACCAGCACGTAAGTTGGACAGTCCAGGATGTAAATTGTGTCCAAGACGATTTATTCTGTCTGCTACCTCCTTCAATCTGAAAATAAAATTGAAAACTAAAAAAGTTATAGTTCTTTATAAAAACGGATGGACTTAGGACCAAAATGAAACTTTCAAACTTTTTAGGGTCTTACATAGAAAACATTTTTAGATGGGGTTTCTGAAATATATGCCCAAATGAATAAAAATATTTAGAAAGATAGAATTGGCACTATTTATTTTATAAAGTTACATGAAACCATTTGTGGATGAAGAACAACCTGAAAGGTCCTAGCAAAACTTTGCAACATTTTGTATAAGTACAACAAATTATTCATTACCCTTTTTGCCTATTACAATATTCTCTACAAAAAAGATTTTATACTTTTTCTTATAGATGGCACTACCACAAATAATTTTCTCCGTAAACTTAACTAGAGTTGTCCTGATTTGAATTGACTGATTTAATCGCGATTTGAACCAAATGATTTTTTAAATTTTCACCATGTTCTGATTCCCCTTAAAAACTTTTCTCCAATTCATCGAATGTTTCCACCGCATCAGAAATACAGGCATATTTTTATTATAATTCATCTAGTGCTACAGCTATGGGATTCAAAACCTTCAAATTATGTTTTGCAGTTCTCTTGAGTCTAATATTTGATGCTTTCTATTCTGGTACACTACATCATCAATTTCTCTCTGATAAACTATTCTGCCTCACATTGCTGGGAAGCATTAACGTCTTTCCACCTGTTTTGCTGTACTTTGCTATAGCAACATGATTATTTCACAAGTATATGACAACTTGTACAATATTTTCTTTGATATTTTTTATCTAAAAGTCTTTATATAGCTATTTAAAAATATATAGGCGGCACAACCATAGATTTTGTGTTTGTCTTTCTCATGCAAGCCATATTGGCTGCATTATCATTTACAAAAGGTGTCACATTACATTTGTAATCTTTATTCCGTTTCATATCAAGTCGGACAGAAGATTGAGGCAGTATTATACTTGCATGTGTTTATGATACAGTTTCCAAAATGAAAATGACAATAACAGTCATTAACTTTTGTTAAACAGCCTAAGACCCAAATTAACCAGTTGCATCAAAGCACCCAAAAGCCAATTTTCAATTCATGTTCAATATGTTCATGTTTCAAATGCTAGTTTATTTTGTAAACAAACCACTGGAAATTTGGTGTTTGTACAGTTTTCAATATTTGTGTAAAATTTTATCTCATTTCCCATTTTTCCTATATCAGTTCAACTTTTAGATGAGTGATTTGCACAAAGTCATCCTACAGGAACTGCCATATTGTTCCTCTGCTAAAACAGCAGGTTTCTAAAAAATCCTACTCTTTGATCATGACTGAAATCCAACAATTAACATTAATTTCTGAATTCCTTACAGAGGCCTTGTCTATTCAATAGTGACATATGAAAGGAAAAATACACATTCACCTAAAGTATATTTGTGCTCTTATTTTCAATGAAATTTAGAAAACATTAATACATTTGGCAATATTGAAACTGATCCATCCAATGTAGGAATGCATTTCCAAGTTTAAAAAAAACTTCAATAAATTTTGTTACGTGATTGCATTTTCTTAGGTGGAACAAACTAAAGAGGTGTATCAGATGGAAAACTAGATGTTGTTATCCAAACACAAGGTAAAAAATATTGAATTAATAAGCAGTTTCCTAACAAAATGGAAACAGGGAGTGGTAAACCGATTATGTACCACAATCGCACCGAGAGACATGAAATGTTTTCAAAGAAAATGGAGGAGGTTCAACGGTTGTTCAACCCAAGTGACTTTTTGTCAGTACCCCAAAGTTTTACCTGTCGTTAAACTGTTCCTCACTGCCTGGTAAAGGATGCACTACGTACTGTAGAGAAGTCATTTTGAATTATTTCACTCGTTACAAATGAAAACGGAACTAATTTTAGGAATTAGCTAAATATGAAATCATCTTCTGAATCTCACATGAAACAAATCGCCATGTTCTTTTCAGATATCACGAATTTTCTTTTTATTCATTGTTGCCAATGGATGCCAAATCTAAAGATTCGATTTTTTCACAGAGAGGGCCTGTCAGATGTCGAAATAGAAGTACATACAGTGCTTTCCAGAGATCATTTTTATCATTTTTGACTACGAAATAAAAGTTTTAAGTGATTTTTCCATCAACATCGATGATTAGCTTTGACTGAAGTCGATTGTAATATTGCTCGTGTCCACCAGCTTCCAGGAGTTAATATAATTGCTTCAATGCGGTAAACGGTAGTTGCTGAATTCAGCTACTTCATATTGTAACCTGGTCTTTCTGAATATTCATGAAACAATCACATGTGGTATTTTGGTGGAGTTATCCAAATCAAGGGTCGAATCGAGTTTGAATTGTAATTAATTTTCAATAGTCTCTTTGGGGAGCCTCGTTTATCTTTTATATTCGGGGATTGAGTCTTCTGTCGATACCATAGGTGAATCTTCGTAGGGGAAATGCTATCACTTTCGCCTCTGGGCTTGTTTTTTTACGACAGTTCAGTGGTTCAGCCTAGCACCACTGACGACACCTGATGATTCGAAACGGTGCTGTCTGATGTTGGATCACTAATTCATCGAGTTGTCTTGTAGTGAAAGCTGAACTGAAAACCAAAGAATTAATCTCGTTCGGCGGTCGATTTTGTACTTTGGCTCTGCAACGGAGCCTCATTTATTCTTGGTATTCGGGGATTCAGCCTTCGGTCGATTCCATAAATAGCAGGGGAGGATGCCATCACCTTTACTTTAAGACTATTTTCAAATTCTGATAGTATTAAGAAAAAAGTTATTGGCAATTTTCTCAGCATTTTAGATTTCTGAGGCCTACTGCTGAATTCTGAATAATTCATCTGAATAACGATGAATAATATTCTCATAATCAATAATACGTGGTTTAAGTTTTCGGTATTCACGATTATAATTTTGTAAAGTTACATTCCACTCTTCATCTGAACTAGATCCTGAAGCACTCTTGTGATGCATCAATAAATATCCAATCACCGAAAAAGACATTCTGATTACATTAAAATATGATTTGTTTAATACATTCACTGGAATTATTTATAAAAATTTGAGTATTACTCATTTTTCAATATAAATAAAGCAAGCTTGCAATTATGGAAACTTATTGATAAGGCTTGCATAACCTTTTTAAAACTATACTTTATTTTTTCAACCGCTCCATTCCATAATCCATTCCATTTGAGTTTCCGGCTGGTAATGTTCGCAAGCAAGTGAAACGGAAAAAACTGCGGTCGTGAACGTGATCGTTGTGAACGCACATGGAATGCACATGAGCACATGTGCCATCGCATTTCTGATGTGCTTTTCTTAGCCTATTCGGGAAGAGCTGTAGAGTAATTCAGAACCATCACAACTGAATCGCTGTCATTAATAAAGCAAACAGTGTAATCTGTTGCGTACTGGTGATCTGTGCTTGTGACACTAGTTGTGACTAAACCATAGAATGAACTGACACTGACAGTCGAGTCGCGTAGTTGGGTTGGGTATGTGTGTGTGTATGTGAAATAAACATTACTATTTGTGCTTAAATTTCAAAAACTTCCAGGAATTAATAATATGAATGTAAGTTTTCACAGAAAGAATACATTAGATCCGTGATATGATTTGATAATACAAAGATCAATGACCATCGGGTGGGTTGTATCCACACTTTTCAGTGTTTGCTGAGACATACGTAGTACATTCCCACCTCTTTTTGTGTAGAGCATTTGTAGTGTTCTGGGTCAGATGGGATGTCTGTGATCGGCTTATTTAATTATTGTGGGTTTACTTTTTGGAATGATTGAGGTGCAGGTTGTTGTAATTATTAAAATCATTTTGAGACGCAATGTCATGAGAGCCCACGCTTAATTTCATTAAAACTGATATTGTTTGCAGAGTCTTTTAATTAATGTGATGAGCAACTGTTTAACTTTTCTCTATAATTTCGTGAGCTGGGCATTATTTCCATTGTTGTCATTAATCATTGAATTTTCAGTTAACTAGATAGGTATTTGTTTTTCAGAAAGAAATTGACATTTGAAAATTATAAGCTTTGAAGTAGCAGAAATAATAAAAACTATGTTTTGAATGTATTTAGTATTTTTTATTTCACTACATACATTTTTGGTATCTTTGTTGTATTAAGCAGTTTGTAGATATTATTTGAAAGACATATTTGAGGAGAGTTATCAATATTTAGACTATTATGTGTTCATATTCTGAAAAGTATATTGTGAAGAATCTGCACAGATCTAGTGAAATGCAAACTGAAAATTTCAACCCATGATGTAAGCAGAAATACACTGTATAAGTAAACTATTCTACTTAATAAATAATACAATTTCCCTACAAATGAGATGAAAAATACAAAACAAATGTATCAAGAGTAATGTGGAGAGTCGACTGCGCAAGACTAGTAGCTAAAGAGTAAACTGAAAATTTCAACCCGAAAAGGTACTGTATAATAGAATCTCAAGAAGTCCACCAAGTTTGTTTCTTGTACTACTTATAATATTCCGTATCCAAAGAAATGAGAAATACAAAATGATTAAAACAAATAGTAGCGTCAAGTGTAAATTATTTTAAAAGCTGATATGACTAGTTCATTGAATTATTATCAAGTGTTTGGTGATATTTAGATGCAAAATTTTTCTATTTTCTCTCACTTCTCTATTTTTTGTACACACATCACTTATGTTTGTATATATATTTTCGTACGGTAATTGATGATATCAAAAAATCCAGAATCACACTAAACATTGAACTACCTAGATTTTTGATAGATACCTGCTTTTCTCAAATATATTTTTTTGTATGAAGTTGGTGGAAGTGTAGCGATCCATTCTTAGGTTACCAATGAGTAATAATAAAAATGCAGTGGAATAATAATTGTCTTATACATTGTAATTCGAGATTTGGTTATGAGATTTTGAAATATTCTTAGAAGAAAGATAACTTTTTTATTATTTTTTTGATGACTATGTTTGATGGATAGATAGATAGATATATTTATCATATATCATATGTTGATCATGTTATGTATAAAATACATTTATGACAAGTCAGAAAAACAAATAGGTGCAAGGTACAAAGTTTTCTATGAAATAAAATAAACAGTAAAAATTTGTAACAAATTTACAGCAGGGTACATTATAACATATTAACAAATTAAGTGTGGAGGTTCGGCGAGCATCTTCCTTGCGTCAAAAATGTGTCTACGCACATGTTCTAAATATTCTGAAGTGGAATATTTTTTTTCAATATTTTTTTATTACTTTTTTAAACAAAACATATTCATATTTTCAATATTGGCAGGAAGTGCATTATACAATTTATAATCATAGGAGTTTTTTTGTGATTTAATCAGCCTGAAACGTTGAAGTCTAATAAAATTGCTGTTACGTGTATCATGATTGTGTAAACTGGATTGCTTGGGAAACAAGGGGGCCCTTTTGTGAATATCTAATAGGCTTGAGTAAACATTCAAAGAAGGCACCAACATAACTTCATGAGTGATGAATGATTCGCGGCAAGAATCCCTAAAACCGATTCCAGCAAGAATTCTCAGAGCTGTTTTCTGTAATATGAAAATGCATTGGGAATCACTAGAATTTCCCCAAAACAGAATACCGTAAGAAATGTGAGACTGTATGAGCGAGCAAAATACTATTTTCAACGTAGTGAAATTTGTTATTGGTTTGAAATAATCATCAACTAACAGAAAGTTATCTAGTTGGAAAATTAATATTTTCAATATCAAGTGAGTCATACTTCAAATTTAGTTTCAGTTTATTAATTTAGAAACAAAAACATTTCAATGGTTCATTCTATGTATATGTTTTTAATATTAAGATGTAATCCCATATCTAAATTTTATAAAATGACTTGTCTTTTTTTGTTTTTTGACTAGCCCAATAAGGTTTTTTATGTATAAACCCTGTATTGGATTTTTGAAATTCGTCAGTGATAAAAAAACTCACTCACTATCTCATTGAATAATTTAAATTGGAATTGAGTTTTTCAAATTGAAGGTGATTGTGAGACCTGTTATCTGTTATTTTGAAGCTCAATGGTAGCGAAACTATTCATGAGGAACAATAATATTTCAATGGATAGAAGCTGTAATCCTATCGAGAAAATTTTTTCAGGATACGTTTCAGATCATTAGGTGTAGAGAGTAGGGTGACCTGATGAAACTTACTGGAATACCCTATATATTTGAATTGAAGGGGTTATATTTTTAGGATTGATTAATTTTTCGGGAAAGGAAGTTTTTGGCTTTCTACTACTCCATCTGATACAAGATTCCTCTTGGCTGGGATTAAATCAAATAGGTGAATGAATGTCATTACGATGTCATCGATGACATAAGCAGATCAAGCTTATTCCATGACATTAAAAATCGTAATTCATGAATGAAGTGTGTGTATTTTCTATAATGTTATCCAATTTGGTACTGAAGAGCCTTAGGGCAAGTGTCTTAAGGCGAAACATCGGTGTATACCAGTGAGGGTGACAGTGTTCCATGTGAGTACAATTTATTACCATTCATTCAAAGTAGAACTCATGTGAATGATATCTGATTCTTATTCCACAACAAATGTTTGAAATACAAACTGAGTAGAGAAAAGTATCTTCTGTATAATTCAGTGTTCATATAGAAGTATTTGTTTCGAAAGAATTATTTTCTTTCGTGTAATTCAATGTTTATATGAAAGTAGCTGTTTCAGGAGGACTTTCTTTCAGTTTGTGTCTGAAAGTTACTTCTTTGCATGATCTACACATTCATGTATAGAGTTTCAAATTGATTACTTCCTTTCTTTCTTTGGAAGATTCTCTCATCCCTTTTTTTGTATCAGATGGAGTAGTAGAAAGCCAAAAACTTCCTTTCCCGAAAAAAACCCTATATATCTTTATACCTTTCCTTTTCATGCACATTTATCGAATAAATACCGTTGCTAACATAGTTTTTTATACATTTACACATTGACATACCTTTATTTATATATTAAATAACAGCCCTCAGATATAATACACTTGGGCCAATGTTTTTTCCAATCCTCGAAGAAGTGATATGCATTTTTTGGTATATCCTTTAGATCTCTCGCTTTTTGTCTCCTCAATCGTCACAAAGCGCCTTACTTTCATGGGTATCTCCAAGCTTGGGAACAGAAAAAAGTCGTAGGGGGGCAGATCTGGTGAATATATGGCCTCAAGTCTATCGAATATATATAGCCACATCTGGTGTACCACAAGGATCAAATCTAGGACCCCTACTGTTCAATATGTCCATTAATGATATCGGAGCTGAGATTGATGTCAATTTCCTTGTATACGCAGATGACTTGAAACTCTATCACAATATAACATGTTCTAATGATTGCGAACGTCTCACCCTGAATTTAAATCGCGTTGCTACATGGTGTCGAAAGAATAATCTATCTCTCAACATATCCAAATGTAATGTAATGTCTTACTCACTAAGAAGGAACTTGAATTTACACAACTACTTCATAAACAATCAAGTTCTGGAGCGTCCTGACACACTCACTGATCTATGTGTTACTTTTGATTCATCCCTCTCTTTCAATAAACATATTGACACTACTCTAACAGCAGCTGATCGCATGTATGGATTCTTAGTTAGAAATACAAAATACTTCAAAAAAACTTCAATATTGAAATTACTTTATTTCACTTTTGTTCGATCTAGGCTGAAATATGCATCTGTCGTGTGGGATCCCTACTATCAGGTTCATATAAATCAACTAGAAGCCCTACAGAGGCGCTTCCTAAAATATATGTCTTTTAAACTTGAAGGCACGTATCCTACCGTAGGAATACTACCCTATTATGAATTGCTTGTAACTCAAAATTTTTGTAGTCTCGAGCTTTTGGGTTCCTAGACGGTCATCTAGAAATAGTCTCACATTTTATCTCAACACTCCGCGTACAAATATAACGAAAAAATCTCCAATTTATACAATGTGCGATACCTCTAATTCTGTTAGTCATGTCCTAGATATATATTCAACTGCCGGATTATACAAATCAAAAGACATTTCTTAGCTAACTGACAGTTTTGTTTTAATTTTTTTTTTATATAGATTCACAAATTATATTATGTAAGTACATATTTGTAAATGCCACTGTTACTCTCTATTCTGTAATTGGGTTCATCCTGTAGAATAGTGTATGAAATAAATGAATAAATAAATGAATACGCTTCGGGAGACAACACAACCTCGAGCTAAAATTAATACTTTTTCCCTTGTATAATAAATAACTATTTACTTTTGTATATATTTTCAAATTTACCAACTATGAAGCATTTATTCGTCAAAAATCTCTCGCGAATTTTCCTAATGCCAATTATTCCAACTTCAAGGTTCACCTAAGTAAATAGTTCATGGTATTTTGTTTGTTGTAAATGATATATCTGTAATCATAGTATGTAATACACGCTAATGTAAGCATGGTGGCCTTTATTCACACATGGTTGCCAGGTAAATATTTGTTCAAGCAATATTATACTATTTTGAATTTAATCACAAGCTTGATGTTAGTCATTTTGATAGAGATACTAGTTATGGCGAAAAACTAGTGTAAAAATGATTCCTCTGAATTCATAAAAATTAAGTTGAGGACGATATACAGGGTGTTGTATTATTGGTAGATAATTCTCTGTGAAATTTTAGATTTGTTTTGATTGAATTACCTGAATTCATTTCGTAATCGGAAGAGTATTATTTATGAGTTTTCAGTAGGTTTGTAATAAAAAATACATAATGAGGGAATATTACATTGTGGTGAAAGAAATAAAATCAGCTGCAAGATTGATTGATTGATTGATAATATGTTTATTGTTTAAGAATAAAATTCTTGTTACAAACACAATGTCATAAATAAATATCAATATAAACATGAAGTATAAGATGTGAAGTATAAGTGTATAAAATATAAATGATTAAAATAAAATATAAACTATATATACATACATACGCAGAGGTTACATGACAAAAACTAGGACAACGAATAAAAATATATGTTTCACACACAGTACAATCGCAGTTTCATCACATTCTAAATTACAGGGCATCTTCAAAATATTCTTGTAGGTCATAGTAGGCTTTATCACTTATTATTTTTTACATTTCTTTCTAAATATGATGAAAAGAGTCTCTTTGATTTCATTGGGAAGTTTATTGTATATCCTGATTCCATTATATATCAACGAGTTTTGAACCAAACATGTTTTTGGAATTTGTAGACTCAGTTCATTTGACCGCCTCGTGTGGTATGTGGCTGTAGCTGTAGATTCATAGTTCTCCCTATTTTTATGTATAATTGACACGGTTTCCAAAATAAATATTTAAACAACCGTAAAGATTCTATGTTCTCGAAAAAGGGGTTTACATGAATCCCGCCATTTCGCTTTACATAAGTACCGACTGCATAAGTTGTTTACTGCAAACACCCTAAAAGGGTATACCATACCTTAGACTAGAGTCTACACTACTTTCGCTGCAGCAAACCCCAGTTCCTTTGAGATGTTTCTCAGTGCAAGACATCCTGATGCCAATTTGTTGTTGATGTTTGCAATATGCTGAGAGAATTTTAAATTTTCATCTAAATAAATTCTCAAAAATTTCAAAGTGGAGTTATTTTTTATTGTGTTATTGTCTAGGGGGATATCAGGTATACTACACTTGAATGATAATATATTTGTTTTGCTAGTATTCAATGATAGAAGATTCGAGTCAAACCAATTCTTCACTTTTTTCATGTCTTGGTACATTCACATATTCACTTGTAATGGAGTTTTTTTTAATAATTTGCTTACATTTTTCAACCGTTGAAATCGACCTTAAGTCGTCATGTCAAAAATGCGTAGCAATTGAATTGTCAAATTAATGTTTATACATTTTTGTTAAACAAAGTTGCCAAAACATAGCAACCCGTCGATTTTTGCTCAAAGAGAAAAAATCTCCTGTTTTTTCAAGGACAAAACACAACTTTACAGGAAAATCCTTAGGGCGCTCTAAGAGCGGTGTCTGTGCGAAAGTAGCGATTCACGTTGGATTTGAATCGCTGGAGAATGAATTAATTTGGGAAAACGTTCTCAGGGTGTTCATTCCACATAAACGCAGTTCTCCAAATGAAAGAGTTTTTGAACAGTGAAGTTCGAGGTGTACTAAGTTGAACCGCAAAACTATGAGCAGCCACAGTCCGTCGCGTATTTCTGATATGTACCGCTATTGGTGCAATCAAATGTGCCAATACACTTGAACACTTCCCGTGAAAGTATCTATAGAAGAGAGACAAATCTCCAACTTCTTTCGATGTTTCAGACTATCAAGGTTGCAAATGATGTTCGTGTCTCCAATCAGGTGGATGGCTCTTTTCTGGATGGAATTCAGCAGCTTCAGTGTATGGTTAGGGGCGGAGCTTTATACATGAAAAAAATACTCCAAATAACGTGTGATCTGAGCTATATAAAGCTTCAAAAGTTACCGAGGTGTGTACAGGTTTCTGGTTTGGAACAGTGTTCCACGCTTTTGAAAAGCAGCCTTCGCAATCCCAGCGACATGATTGTGCCAAAACATCTGGTATCTGTAGAGTAGGGAGAGTGAGTATAGACCCACAGCACTTAGGTCACATGTGACTCATTGTACATCCTCCCGAGGAGTTGTCCTCCTAGGTCATTGTCCATCCTGTCCTTTCCAGCAAGGTGAACAGGTCACTAGGAAACATCTCCTTTATATCGGCAGGGGTAGGTCAAAACTCGCCGAACACATACTCTCTTTGGCAACCTCGAGGTGTCTCACGGTGGCCTCCGTGAAGGGTTTTGGAAGGGGCAGCGAAATTACTGTCGTTGCGCGGCTTCTTCCACCTTCTTGGGGTTCCCTCCGTGGGGGTGCACAAGTGAGGGAGCTTTCCTGCAGGGGCAGCCGGTTCCTTGCCTTTATTCAGGGCGGAGCTCTTGGCGCCCGCCGCAGGAAGTGCCCTTGTTGTTGGTGTAGTGGGGGTGGAGGAGGAGGGTGCACTTATAGTTGCTGCCACTCCTGCCTCCTTCGCTCTCTTTCTCCTTTTGGCCTCGGCGCCGAAAATGCGCTTACGCCTTGGCCTTTGTATTACACCACGAGGTGATCTGCTATGTCCAGCCTCACTCCAAGCGGTAGATTAGGATGGACATACTCCAGCCACCGCCTTAGATTGAGGTGAGCACTTCTGTCCAGCTTTGGGATTGGTTTTTGTTTTTATTATTTCTGTTTTTGTTTGTTTCATTTATGTGTGTTCCCACGAGTAGCAAGGGAAGAGATGGTCACCTCTGGCAGAGCCTCGCATTACCAGAGGTAGGCTGAGGTTTTGACCAGTTCCCCAAGGGAATCGTTCGTGACCGCATATCACCCCGCAGCCATTCAGCTGTCGACACGATTCCTTACACCTTATAATAAGGGAGCCCAAGCGGGAATTTCGGGATTTACCAAAGCGCGGCAGATTAATATACAGGGGATACCTTGTACCCGGTCAAGTACCTCCACCAAATATGAGCCCCATATATAAGGCCACCTGTGAAGGATAAAGGATCAGATTAGTAAAAAAAAATTGATCATCAGAAATTCTCGAGCGCGTCAGATTAAGGTAGGGTGAGTTAATTACCTGCTAAAAAGTGTATATTCCAGTAATCTGACAATTTGAGAGTGACGTAAAGAAAGGGGAGGTCAGCAAAGTTGTAAAAAAATAACGTCATTTCGACATTCTCGAGCGTAGCTTATTTTTTTTTATTTTGAAGGAAACAATTCAAGGATGACGAAAAATATATAATCTGACGATTTCCGCAAGCCGAAATAACAAAAATTCGTTGATAAAGTTTAATGCGTGCAGCTGTGTGATACCTATATTTCCCTCTATTCACTTTTTCTCTATCTATTACTCTCTCACTTCGTCCCCACTCTGAATTCTGTTGCCATGACGCCATCACAGCTGATCACAGAGAATCGTTCGTGATGAAGATGATGATTAATTATTCAATTAATTGATCGTTAGGAACATGTAATCGTGTTCACTTTCTGTAACTACTGTTTTATAAAAGGTATTGTAGAATAGTTTAATGTAACAGTTCAACCGAAGAAACCACTATGTAGTGACAATAACACTGTCTATCATGGATAGTGTTATTGATTTTCATCAAATAACGGGTCAGTCAGTGTACTCATATCGAAACAACTCTTACAAACAATGCAACGAAACAAACAAAAGCGATTTTCTTCCCCCCGCTTTTCCGATCGACAATATGTTCGAGAACTTCCATTATGGTTTCTTCGGAGAATGGAACGCCTCGTTAGAAACGTCATTGTGTTGCAAGGAAATTCATTCATGGAATGGAGAGTGTAGAGGAAACATCCAGCGAACAATGAACCGAACCCGAAAGTTTTCCGCAGACGTGGAGCGAGTTATTCGAGTTAGGACGATTACCCTCGTTGATGCCAAATAATATCTGCATATGAAATTTTTTCGATTCAGAAACTGAGTTTTTCGAAAACTAGCAGTGTTAGCGTGAGTAGTTCAAACAATTAATCAATCAATCATGCTTTATTGTCCAAGAAATCCTTGAATATTACTGGATTTTTTTGCCCACACCAAATCGTTATTTTCAACACCTCGATACGTGTTTCGATCACGAAGTGATCATCTTCAAGAGGAAGATTAAACTTCCTCTTGAAGATGATCACTTGGTGATCGAAACACGTGTCGAGGTGTTGAAGATGACGATTTGGTGTGGAAAAACACCAGTGATATTCATTACTAAACCAAAGGTTCCAAACAGTGCATAATAAGCAAGAAATCCTTATTGACAAAGCTAGTGAAACTTTATGAAGTCACCAATGTTGAAGTTTTTAAAAAATATTGAAATTATGATATACAGAGTGAACAATCATTATAGGACAACGATGAGAAAAGCCACATTGAACCTAAGCCACATTGAAGACACTGATCACACCGATTTTAAACAGGAGGCTACAACTTTCAAATCCCACAGTACCAAAGATATATTGTTTACCAAAAATACACAAACCTGGAAAATCGATGCGACCAATAGTCTCAGCAATTAATTCGCCTTCGTATAATATCGCTAAATGGTTGACAAAAGAATTTGAAAATCTCCCGATCGGCCCAACCGATGCGAGTGTTAAAAACTCTCAAGAATTCATAGAGAAAATAAAAGATACTAAATTAGGAGAAGACGAATTATTGGTATCGTTCGATGTGAACTCCTTATTCCCAAGCGTCCCAATATCACGAGCTCTAGAGTGTTTGAGGGATCTTCTGAAATCGAACAACTTAGCAAATGAAGCTGTTGAAGAATACATTCAACTCACCAAGCTTTGCATGGATCAAAATTATGAACAGCGTGAAGGAACGGCTATGGGTAACCTATTGTCTCCATTTATAGCGAACCTTTTCATGGGTAGGTTTGAGACCGAAGCTGGGAAAGAACTCAGTTACTTCCCTAGGGTCTGGATCAGGTATGTTGATGACTTACTCGCTGTAGTGGATACAAGGATAACCAGAATTGAGAATGTCCTTTCAGCACTAAACAACAGGTGTTAGAGTATAAAATTCACATATGAAGTAGAAAAAGAACGAAAGTTGCCGTTTTTAGATGTATTGGTCATAAGGAACGAACAGAACGAAATAGAATTTGACATTTACAGGAAAGACACGGGCACTTTCAGATACATTCCCAATGACTTGAATCATTGTCCACAACACAAAATGGCGGCACTGCAATTTCTGGTACACAGGTTAATAACTTTTCCTTTAAATAAAGATAAGTACGACAATGAAAAGAGAGTGATTCGGTATGTAGCTGAAGCAAACGGTTTTAACCCGCAGATATAGTTGACAAGATAATTAGAAAATGTAAGTTTAGGGAAGCACTTCGTGAATCTTTGATTTTTCAAAAAGAGGAGAGTAATAACAAGTTTGTAGTAATCCCATATGAACCCCAATACACGAGAGGGCTTCAACAGATATTCGATAAAGTAAATATGAAAGTTGCATATAAAACTTTTCATAAATTGCAACAGCTTCTTGGTAATCCAAAAGAAAGACTAGAAAACACAGAAAGGTCGGGGATTTACGAAATCAGTTGTCAAGATTGCAACAGCAAATACATCGGTCAGAGCCGACGAGCGATTAAAACCCGCTTCAAGGAACATTGTGCACACATGAAATACGGAAGGATAGAAAAATCTAGTGTCGCCCAACATGGTCTAGACAAGGACCACATAATTGGTGAAAACAATCTGAAACTGATTAAGCATGTGCATGACACCAGGCTACTCGATGCATGTGAGAGTCTAGAAATAGCAAAATGTAAGAACAGCATGAATGGCGATAAGGGACCCATCCCGTTTAGCCCGCTTATTAATCTTCTGTTAGGAAGAGAATAATTACTAAGAACTTGCAGGTAGTTAATTACCGAGAAATTCCATATTGGACTTCAGGTATACAACATCAGGTAACAAATTTTTGTATATAAAGATTAACCAGACTAGACTAGGTATCAATTTTCTTCTCCTGAGGATGCTAACTTTGTTGACGAAACGCGCGTCGAGTGCAAAATATCAGTTTGGTGTTAGGACAATTGATCTCGAAAAAAGTTATTCAATCATTATAGGGTTAAAAAATGTACATATACGAATACACATAAATAAAACAATATATAAACCGTTACAGATAATAAATAAATGAATCATTACAAAAATGTAAGCATCTGAAATACCAAGAGTTAAAATACATCATCGTAATATTGCTTCAAGTCATAGTAGGCTTTTTGCAGAAGTACTCCTTCAACTAATTTTCTGAATTTTTAAAATTTGCTATTGCCCTATAGCACATTGGAAGGTAGTTGTATATTTTCTTGCTATCATATATCAAAGAAAATTTTGTAATTGGGTAATAGGTAATATACTTACCTATTTAGGCAGTATTTTCCTCTACAGTTCTGGTGAATACTTTACTATTTTAATAAATTCATGAGTATTTTAAGGATTATATGAACTTTTATTTTTTTATCCATGTAATTAGGCTGTATTAGCTTGTTTGGATAATAAATAAATCTGTTCTGGCTTGAGAATCATTCATTGAAAGTGAATTATAAGTCGGGTCTCTCCAGAATGAGAAACTTTACCTATTGCTGATATGGACTTTAGTATTTTGTATCCGTTCAAGTATGCTGACTTATACAGAGTGTTACAATCTTAAACATATACTTTACAATTTTTGGGTACATAATTTAATTTCATGTTCAATTTCTGATTATACGATAAAATGTGACAATATTATGAAAATGATATTTTCATTTATCTAAAAAGTTATAGATACACTGTATGCATCCTTGAAAAATCATCTCTTTTATAGTCGGTTAGAAATGTTCACGTTTTAATGCGAGTAAACTCTTGAGAGCCTCTCGTGGAATTATCCCATTCATTCGGTCCACTCGAGTATTGAAGGACGTTTTGAAGCAAAGAAAAAGTGTTCTCAAGCATCTGATAGAGTATCCGCCGTCAGCACATTCTTTAATGCGATAAAAATTCAAACGGAAATAGTTGTTTATTCCATCGACGAATTGCACACTTTACACGTTTATTTTTCATCGATTTATTGAAGTATGTATCACGTTTTTTTGACTCTACTTTTAATACTACAGTGAATGTGAATAATTAGTACCAAAGCGGATTTTCAACCTGAAAGGTACTCGTGTTGAGATTGGATACTTAGTCTACGATACGCACCTGTTTAATTGATGAATGATATCTGATTCAGTTCCATAATGAATGTTTGAAGTGCAAACTGAATAGGAAATAGCTATTTATGATGTGACTGTTGAAAGTAAGGTTTTATTTTGTGAGTCAAAAAGTTTGCGAATGGAGCGTAGCGAGTTGAGCAATTTCACAAACAAAATATAACTTACTTTTAACACAATTATCACACAAAGTTTTTTGTACAACTACTGCCCTGTTTTATAATAAAATAGATAAATTTGATATTTTTTTGTTATCGCATTTTCTGTGAAGTCGCCGTGTCTGGTGACGCCGAATCGCCTGGTTACCAACAAACAGTATTGTTTACAGCTCACGCGTTTTATTTAAAGTCACATTCAAAGTTCTTGCTGGTGTTTAATGTCTTGCAAAACGAAGAACAATAGTGAGGAATTGTGTGTTCCTGACGATATTGAAGAGGCTGCAAAAAGAGCTTCAATTGAATTGTTACCAAAAAAATCGACTCAGCAGTACGACATCGCATATTCTTATTTTCTCAGCTGGTGTAGGTTTAAAAACGTCGAAGGAAATTTCAGCTAAACCGTCTTCTTAGCCTATCTAGAAGAGAAATCAAAAATATGGAACTCGCCAACTTTGTGGAGCAAGTTTTCAATGATAAAGTCGGGCGCGCTCGTTAAAAATGGTGTTAACACAAGCAAATATTTCAAGGTAATAGCATTCTTAAAGCGGAAAAATGAAAGTTATAGGCCTAAAAAATCAAAAACTCTTACGTTTGAACAAGTTTAGAGGTTTATAAATGAGGCGCCAGATGAAAAATATTATTTGATGAAAGTTGCTACTATTTTCGAAATATATGGAGCCTGTCGGCGTGAAGAGCTGTGCCATTTATTAATAGAAGACATTAAATTAATGGATAAATCATTGATTGTTCAAATTCCGAATACAAAAACCAAAATCGGTCGTTCTTTTTGCATTGTTGGAAAAAACATTGACTATTTTAATAAATACGTTGCATTACGCCCTTCTGTTATCAATCATCAACGTTTTTTTTTTCTGAAATACTCAAATTATAAATGCAATGCCAACCCAGTTGGTATTAACACGTTTGGGAAAATACCCTCTACCATTGCTGAGTTTCTGAACCTCCCGGAACCAAAGGAATATACAGGTCACTGTTTCAGAAGGTCTTCTGCTTCTTCGCTAGCAGAATCAGGAACAAATATAACGGATATTGAGAAGCACGGAGGATGGAAGTCTACAACGGTAGCTGAGGGTTACATCGATCAATATATTTCTTATAAAAAGGCTATTGCTGAAAAAATAATCCCAACAGCTAGCTCCAGCGTTACAGCATCGTCCTCTTCACTTTAAGAATTAAATGTTAATGCCCATGAAATTGTCAACTGAGATAGTTCAAATATATTACAAGGCTCTTCAATATCGCAAGGTATTAAATATCAGCAGTTGCTCTAAAAAGTAGTTGTTTCGAAATTATTTTTGCTTTCGTGTAATTCAATTTTTATATGAAAGTAGTTGTTTCGAGGGGACTTTTTCTTCCAGTTTGTACCTTTGCAATACCTACACATCTCTGTATACACTTTGAAATCAACTACTTTCTTCTTTTCTGTTGGAATATTCCCACATTTTTTTGTATAAAGATGGAGAAGTAGAGAACCTTTCTTCCCCAAAAATTGATCTCTCCTAAAAATGTAATCCTTTCAATTTGAATAAGATTCCTATGTCTGAGATTAAATCAAATAAGCTGATGAATGTATTACGAACTGTCATCAATGACATGAGTGAAATGAGGTCATAATTTTATGAATGGGTCGAGTGCTTTATCTTGTAATGTTACCCAGATTGGTGCTGAAGAAGCAATAAGACAAGTATCTTATTCCAAAACATCGATTTTCACCATTGAGGTTGACAGTCTTCTATGTAAGTAAAATTTTACTCCTTTCATGTACGATATTGTGTAGCAATTTTGTGAATGATATCTGATTCAATTCCAAAACGAATATTTTGTAATGTTATGAATGTGTGTGAATAAGCCATTATTTCTCGAGGATAAAATCGCGGACTTTTTTGTAGATCTTTTTAAGGTGTACAATACTGTAGTACATTTTTTTGATCTATCTCGTAGGGTTCATCCAGCATTTGACATCACATTAGACATCACATTAGAAACCTTTAAAATTATCAGTGATTCTTTACTATGTTATGCATGTTGTATACATATAAACCTTCCTCTTGAATCATTCTATCTATTAAAAAAACCCGCATCAAAATTCGTTGAGTAGTTTTAAATATCTGAGCATATATAAGGACAGACAGCGGGAATCGATTTTGTTTCATACTATTGAAATAAATAACTATACGTGGTACTATAATGCTCAATATTCACTGATCTATCGTTATTCTTCTCAATTACACGAACAAATGCACTCTTTTTCATCCCAGTGACGCACCGCGCTCAGCTGCAATACTGCCTCCTTCTTTCATTGAGCGGGTTAGTTCGTTCGGATCTGATGGTGTCTTATCTTTACTCTGTCAAAATTTTGTTTTTTGAAACTTGTCAACCGTCATTCAGACAACCAAAAAATACACACTAGGTAATGCTTCAAATGAAACCGTTTTTTAGATAGGAAAGGGTTCCTGAACATTTATTCACTTACGCTTTTACTTATATATCATTGAATATTGTAATATGGGGAATAGCAATGAAACACAAAAGTCTTCAGGAAAAGTGTGTAGTGGATGTAAAATTTGAAGTTACTGATTTTTGTCTACTGTCCACCCATCTATATCTACCCTTCAAGAGCAATTACACTTGAGATACCAAAGCGCACAATAACAACTTTTGAAAAATAAACTTTCTACAGTTGTAAATCTCTCTACAACAAACCACTATATTGTCTTAAATATATCACTCGCTGTAACAAGTTGTAACAAGTTCTAGAAAGAAACAAAAAGATATCTAAGCTATTCAAATAATCCTTTGTTCTGAGATTTTCATACTCAGAGTATGACTATAGAGTATGAAAACGCTCAGAAGTCATACTCAGAGTATGGCTCTTAACTACTCTAGAATATGAAAACGCCCAGAATATGACTCTAGAGTATGAAAACGTTTAAGAGTATGACTCTAGAGTATAAAACACCCGGGAGTCATACACAAAGTATGACTGTAGAATATAAAAACGCTCAGGAGTCATACTCAGAGTATGATTCTAGAGTATGAAAACGCTCAGAGTATGACTCTAGGGTATGAAAACGTTTAAGAGTATGATTCTAGAGAATAAAAACACCCAGGAGTCATACTCAAAGTATGACTGTAGAGTATAAAAACGCTCAGGAGTCATATTCAGAGTATGATTCTAGAGTATGAAAACGTTCAGAGTATGACTCTAGGGTATGAAAACGTTCAGAGTATGAGTGTAGAGTATGAAAACGGTCAGGAGTTATACTCAGATTATGATTCTAGAGGAAAACGCTCAGAGTATTACTCTACGAGTATGAAAACGCTCAGAGTATGACTATAGAGTATGAAAACTTGCAGAGTATGACTTTATAGTATGAAAACGCTCAGGAGGCATACTCAAGAGTAAGATTCTAGATTATAATACGCTAAGGAGTCATACTAAGAGTATGAATCCAGAAAACGATCAGGAGTCATACTCAGATTATGACTATAGAGTATGAAAACGTTCAGAGTATGACTGTATAGTATGAAAACACTCAAGAGTAATACTCAGAGTATGACTCTGGAGTATAAAACGCTAAGGAGTCATACTAAGAGTATGAATCCAGAGCTCAGGAGTCATACTTAGATTATGAATCTAGGGTATGAAAACGCTCAAAGTATGACTCTAGAGTATTAAAATGCTCAGTCTCGGACAATTCAATCACATAAAAAATATCTGAGGTTTGTTTGCATTCCGAATGTATGGATTCAAGTAAAAGACTGTCTTCTTAGATTAACTAATTGATAAACTCCTGCGAAGCGGTCCCTTCTAAGTTCCTATTCAATTATTTTCATAGAGATCAAACTAGCGTTATTTCCAGAATATCAAAGCAGCTTCGTTTCAACAGTTCAAGTAAATTCTTGATAAATTTGATGTTGTTGTTGACGTGCGGCGCACTATGCACTAGGAAAACTATTTAAAAGTCTACGTAAATAAATCTCATCGTAACCTGCACAGGAAGTAATAATGCGTCGTTCATATTTAGCAGTCAACACGGCGGCTTTTGAAGAAAACCATCAAGTCAAAGCCCTACATAAATGTAACTTTCCGTATCTTAAAACCGTAGTCGAGGAGATCAGGGAATAATCGTCTTTTTCTGTACTACAAAGGGAGTGGATAGGTCTTTGCCGGAGGGTAGTTTCAGATTGAAAGTGCACCGAAGGAAAATCTGAGTGGAGGAAATGAAGAAAAAAAACATTCACGCCGAAGTTAAGAAAACTATGTGCACCGAAACGATCAAGATCGAAAGATATTAATGCGAGTAAAACAGAAAATGTAATCAAGAATTGGGATATTGTTTATATATCATATAATGTCAATATTATTGCTTTTTCAACAAGGAGTATTCTGGGATCCTTATCACATGCTTTATATTAGCTTCACCTGTATGTATTTATGTTTGTTTGATTGTAACTCTTCTTTCCCGTTTGAATGCTTGATCTATTCGCGGGCAGATGGCGATGTACGTAATCTCCTTGATATAAATCAAACTCACTTTACATGTATTTCTTCATTTGAAAGAAGTATTTTTTTTATTAACACGCGCGCCTGTTGCCCTATTTGTAACCCTCCTTTGCACGGCTGCTGCCTTGGGCTTAGTAGCTGATTTTCAGGCTCCCTCTTCGGAATCGAAAAATATCAATGGTCATTTTTCTAAACAATATACGGCTGATTGATCCCAAAGTTTAGATAAAATATAGTTTCAGAACATAAGAAACTAAAAAATTGAAAATGAATACAGTTTAATAAAAACTAAAAAACACGCTTTTAAAGAACATCGAATTAAAAAGTTGAAAATATTTTTTTAAATAAGCTTAACTCTTTGGAGTCTATCGGGACATACGATTATGACCCATTCCATTGTGAAGACTCATCAGATGAAAATTATTGTCCCTCAGAGAGCGATAATAGCGAAGATGATGAAAATTATTGTTCCTCAGAAAGCGACAATAACGAAGATGAAATTATCGCTGATGATATAAATTATGATGATGAAATTAGTCAAGAAGGTAATGAGACAATTTGGAGTAGCAGCAGTCAACAATTTTCTCCCTGACGAAGCAGCAGCTACTTCTTGCCTGCCGAGACAAATGAAGGAAGTTGAAATTTTCTTGAAGATTTTTCCTAGAAGCCTACTCATGCAGATTGCTGAATAGATCTAACCGATCAATATGCGGGCTTATACGACTTCGACAGAAGATCAAATAAGTGGTGGAAAAAAGTTTTTTTCAAACTCCTTATGATAGCTGCAAGAAATGCTCATATTCTCTACGATGATGTAAGACGCACAAAAACTTCATTCCTGCCATTCCTAATTACAATAGCAGAAGATATGATTGCGTTGGGATGAAGTGGGGCAAGTGTGAAGAGAAAATCAGCAACATCTTTAGGGCGACCTAGTTCGAAATAACGAAAACATCAAAATGTGGGCGATCATTTACCTATTGAGGGCCCCACAAGACGTCGCTGCTGCAGATGCGCACAGATGCAAAAAGAAGTGAGAACAAAAACATTGTGTCAAATGTGCAATAAACCTCTGTGCAAAAATTGCTACACTCCCTACCATCTGCAATAATGTTTTATATGTTGTCCAATATAATTTGAATGGAAATAAATTTTTTTTCGAGACTACTGGGTTTAATATGTCCCACCTAAAATGTCTAATGGGACACATATGTCCTGGCCCTTAGCGTAAAAAGGGCGTAACCTGCATTCATAAAACTAACATTTCTTGATATAGTATCCATATTTACATAAAATTTGACCTCAGATATATCACAAGTATAAGAAAAATAAATCAGACTCCAAAGGGTTAAAACAATAACGAACGAAAAATGCTAATATTATTGTGATAAAAGCATGGGCGCTTTGTGCCGTATTTTTTGTATATCACGCGCCCGTCGCTTTTTTTACAGTAATACTAGTATTTTTCGTTCGTTATTGTTTTAAGCTGATTAAAAAAAAATAACTTTTTAGTTCGTGTTTTTTAGTTTTTCAAACTGTATTCATTTATGATAATTCAAATAGTAATATCCAAATTCTGGGTAGTTTTAATGTAGTTAGAGTGATAAAAGATACCACCCTGAATAAATCATTTGTTGTTGATACTAAAAAAACGTGAAATACGTCAACTTTAGTTTTCAGGAAGATGAATTTCAACGTAAAAATCTACCATCCCCACCCACAACAACTCAATGAACCTTTTTCCTGAAGTACGAAAAATCACTCACTAGCAGCGCTAGTAGTTCAGTAGGGACAAACACTGCCTAGTAAACATATGGTAAAGTACAATTAAAAAAGAATGTTTTTAACAGAAGAAGATGTTCCTCGAGCAAAACTAAAATTTGCAACTGTAAAGGATAACAATGTTGTAACATCAAAACGTTGGCTTGCATGCCGTAATTTAAAAGTAACTGGAAAAAAGTGAATTAATAGACAGGTTAGTATACAGACTCTAGTAAAAGAGTAGCGGTATATTCAAACTGTAATAAAAGAAATTTAAAATAATTATGAATTTCAGACTTATTTCCGAGTAAAATATGAATGAAATATAGATGGTAATGAAATAAATTTAATGGAATATAATAAATGAATATAATTTAATAAACGATTGAGGTTATATGTCATTCTAATCAATGGTAATTAACTATGAAAAATTTACTATTCATTTCATGTTTAGAGCATACATATGAATATTTATTTATTTTTTGCACTGTTAAATCCACTCTCCTCGAAGTTTGTAACCATTTCTTACATCTAACCTCATTAATATGATGTTTTACAAATGGTATAAAAAGCACGTTTTCTTCCGGATATCGATTATCCGACGTACAATTTGCAAAACAGCAATACTTTGTCGGCATTATACCAGCACAAAATAATTTTGATATCGGATTAATATTTTTAAATAATAAATTATTATTACGTAAATAACACTGTTTTACATGTGAATAGTTTATGCTTGTACCTACTACTAGTACTGCCTCTCGTGACACGTTCGCTGTACTATTCTCAGGGAAAAGGCTCATTGTCAAAAATTTTAAATGGAAATAATAGTCGAGTGTCACCTTATTTGAAGGGTCTTTCAATTCTTCATCCAACCCTGTAACATTTTTGACTTTACAACGATGAGCACTATCATTTCAAACTAGAAGGTCAACCTGATCACTGTTGTATGATATCAATGAAAACAGAAATAAGAACTCTTTTAGTTTTTCACCTAGTTTTTGCTGAAGGTGTTGACGTTAATATCAAAATTATTCTGAATTGGCTGTTAGCTTGAGGTAGAAACATGCAGCCTGAATTACATTATTACTAAAAAGTTGAAATATTGCTTTCGCACATTTCATTTCACGCAGCAATAATTAATTCAACATTACATTAGGAGTAGGTCAATTTTCAACTCATTAATTTTAGTGCCAATTTTTCGACCTCATGCGCATTATTCTGCGCACAATTTGAAGTATTATTGTGTTGTTTGAAGGTGGTTGACAATGTTTCGTGGTGTATTGCATCAGTTCGGACTTCCATTGTCTAAATTGTCCATAAATTGATTTGATAAACCTGAAAAAAAATCAAGAAGATTAACCGAAAATAACAATTTTATTAAACAAAAAACTGAAATTACAAAGAAATAACATACAACAACAACCAAACAAATAAAAATGGAAATATTAATAAAAGCTGAAAAAAATGAAAAAAATTAAAAATATTATTAACAAAAAAGAAAATTGAAAGATTTCAAACCAAGTTATGTCACAACTTTTCGATTGATAGTACCACAATCGTCTTAGGGTGATAACTGATTATTGTGTTCTATCGTTCTATGTCATCGCTGTCAAAAAGTGTGTATAATAATAATCGTCTTTATTGTTTCCCAGCTGTAATTACATACACATATTTAAATAAATTACAGAGCTAGTTGCTGACATAACAAAAGGCGAAGTTCAACTCAGCACAAGTGCTACTGAGTGTTCATCCATTTCAGCAGTATGAGATTAAAATTATTTTCAAAAGTTGTGCGTCAATATAATGTGTTGAAGTGAATACGCATGCGTCAATTAATTTTTAGTATATGCAAAGAAATCGGATCCATTCTTAATGATAATTTCATGTCAAGTCAAATTGGCTGCATGTTTCCGACCTAAGTTTCATTATTGGAGTTTTTCATATTTGCCTTGTTTGAACTCCAGTTATTGTTTCGTTTATATTTTGTTTTATAACGAAAAAAACCAACATACTAGAGGAGATTATTGCTAAGAAGATGAATAGATTATGGAACGGATAAAATTATGGCAGATTTGATAAATGATGAAATAGTGATGAATGGAACTGAGATCATCGTGTTGAAATTTTTTAAGAATGTCCAATCACGAATTTGGGAACTTGTTAAATGTACCGGGAACAAAAATTTTCAAACATAATATAAATTACGGATATGTTGTATCTGACTAGTTGCTTGTTGTTGTCGCCGACCGTTTCCGACCGGAATCTCGCGAAAAAATTACACAGAGATGTTTGAAATTAGTTACTTTCAGATTCAGACATTGTTTCTCGTGTGTTTTTATTGCTGTTTTCATAGCTGTCGTAAAAAATTTAATATGGAGTAGTGGGAATATTTCATGTCCTAAAACAGGTATTTTCTCTCTTTTCAGCTGAAAAAATAGTTGAAAACTCTTTTCAAATTCACACATTTTTTTATTCACCGTGTGAGATCAAATACATTAATATAGGATAAGTCAAAGAATGTCAATAGGCCACCATGTCAATGAGAACATGCATAAATTGTTTTTTCTGCATCATTATTTTCTTTCCAGGATTTCGTCAAACGATAATAAATCTGGCGAAACCGGCGACCGATCTAAATGGATTCGAACAGCAGCAACCGAGGTTCGACCGGTCAACTGTCCAGTACTGAGGGAAGTACCACGGCCGGTATGCACCACTCGCTGTCAACCCCCGCGGGCGTAGACTGTGGTGGCGCTCGGACGCCGCCGGCCACCCCCAAGAAGGGCGGCAAGATGCTGGCCATTCGAGTTCAGATGCTTGACGACACCATCACTATTTTCCAAGTTCAGGTTAGTTTCGCTCTTTTTGATGTACATGATGACATGAATTTGCCGTTGCTCTCCTTGTCCTGGCCTATAGCCTTTCAATAGAGCATCTTCCCTCTATCTATCGCTACCACTGTCAAGGGAATCCCTACTCCTCCTGACTCACCCCCCTCTCGCATCCCCGTCGCAGAGCGGCGGAAATGCGGGAGGACGAACCAGCGTCCAATATTACAATATTCCAATATTACAATGTTACACTAATAATACTAATAATAATGAAAAGAAATAGAAATTCTAACATGACCAATATAAATATCTGCTCCAATAACAAAAATAAACTATTGACAATTCAATAATAATAACTTATCTATTCTTCTTTGGATGTCCCCTCGCCCAACTTGCCAGGATTGTGTCATTGTGTGCTGGGACAGACCGATTTTTGAATGTTGAAGCATGTCTGTAAGGACATTCGTTACCAGCTACAAAATCAGCAAAGGAAAACTGAATTTCACTTCAACCCTTGAATGAAATTAAAGATATTAATGTTCCTTATTTCCACACAGACATTTTTTATAGAAAATTTCCACACAGCATGTTTTATAAATTTCATATAATCATTGATTTTATCGGGGGAAATTTCAGCTTCTACAGCCCTGTCCATCATTTCGATTTCAAAAAATCATAAGTTCTGAAGAAACAGCGTTACTGGAGATATTTTTCTATAAAACAATATAACTCAGCGTACTGTACAAAGCTTATCTGGTACTTGATTTTGAGTCGAAAAATTACACCCTCTACATGAACATATGTGATACTCGATTTCGTCGGAAAAAATTAGGCCCTCCACAAAGTATTATATAATTTCAATTGAAATAAAAATATATTTTTCATAACATATAGGCCGTTTCTGTCATCATGTGGTAATATTGATATATTCTAAAGGTTTCTGTCTACTATACCGCACCAAACAATGACCGTGCTAGGACCGTATCAGACACGGAAAATAACACGACACGGTCTACCTTGCCCATTGTAATGGGTGAACCGTGTTCTAAGCCCGTGAGCAACACGTGTAATGACCGTATCATACGGGTATGATGACCGTTACATACCCGTTTGACAACTGTAGGTAATGTGAAGTATTGTATGTTATTCCGGCTTACTTCTCAGTGTAGTGTGAACGTGTAGAAGAGTTTACCACGATCGCATATACAGGCTGTTTCTTTTTCCATGTGGTAACATTGCTATATTATAAACCGTGACAGATACGAATACGAATAAATAGGAAAAAAGTTACTGTCATCGGGGACAATACAATGGTCGAAGAAAATTTACGGGGACTCTCGCCCTTCTCGAGTTATACGGGGAAAACCAAAAATGTTCTTTTTCGTTTTTTTTGAAAGGAATTGTTATTTCGGAGAATATCAAAAAATGGAAAAGGAAAATGTCATTGTATTCGAAGTGTACTATGACGATGTAATAATAAATATTCGATAAAACGTTTCGTGTCAACATGGCCACCATCAACTTTTTTTTTAAATATGGACCTGTCTTTTTAATTACGAATATTGATAAAACAATAAATTCACAATCCAGGGGTATATCACATTTGATATTTTTATAGCGTTTTATTTGAAATTACGTTTTATCGAATATTTTTACATGATACGATAGTATTTCTCAAATGTCAAAGATATTTTCCTGTTTTTTTCGTCATGTTTCATAACACCCGTATGGTCCTCGATTTTGTCTCGAAAACCCTGTCGCCCTCACAACCCTGTTCATCATTTCGATTCAAAACATCATTAGTTCTGAAGAAGTAGCGTTGCTGGGTATATTTTTGTTCAAAACAATGTTATTTAGCGCTGTACAAAACCTATGCGGTCCTTGATTTTGTCGCGAAAAACTATGCCCTCATTTCGATTGAACGCTCTCCATTGTCGAAAAGGACCACTTTTCATCAAATGTGACGATCTGATGCAAAAAAGGATCATTTTGGTTGCGCAAAAGCAAAAAAGAACAGACATGACAATTTCTTGTCGATCCTTCAAATCGTGGGGCTCATATTTTTCGAGCTTCTCGACCAGGTTTTGAACCATCAAAACCCGCGTGGGAGCTGGCGCACAGTTCTTCCGCCATCCCACGCATCGTTTGTGATGAGTCACCCTCCATCAAGGTCCTCAAATCCTCGTCCTAGATTACTGTAGGTCGACCACTTCGGGCTCATCTTCGAGGCTGAAATCTCCGGAACAAAATTTCGCAAACTAAATTTCAGTCTTGCTGAAAGAACGCAAATTTTTTTCACGGGAGGGTAAACTAAAGGAGTGAACATCATGTAACATTCTACTTAAATTGTACAGAAAGGTTAGATTAGGTTAGGTCCAAATTGAGTGGGTCTATTCGACCCTGCACCGCAACCCGCAAGGGTTTATTGTGGCTCACACCTATTCACACTCGACCAAATAAACTCAGCTTCTTAACAAAGCCGATTAGTTTGTATGGTGAGTGGTCTTTCAGGTCAGATGGTAAGAGTACGGCTTTGCCGAACTCTAAAAACCTGATTCGGTCTCCAGCGGGGCAGGCACAAAGTATGTGCTTTGCTGTTTCATCATTTTCCAAACAGAGGCGACACACTGTCTTCCGACAGTCCGAATCTCTGCATATGATGATTCGAATGACAGTGACTTGTAAAAAGGCGTGTCATACATCTTAGTTCATCCCTACTGTAGTCCAACAACTGTTTGGTATCAAGCTTCGAAGGGTGATAAACGCCTTGGAGTGAGCCAATCCTGTAAGATTCTGCCAGAAGTCCGTAAATCTTCTTGCCATCCAGGTGTTCAATGTTTGTTTGGCAAAGCCTAAAGCGATGTCAATGACAGGTTCTGGTCCGATGAAGCTGCTTGCAGCACCCTCCTTTGCAAGGGAGTCAGCAGCTTCATTGCCTTCCAGGCCAGTATGGCCAGGAATCCAGACCAGAGACAATCTGTTGAGTCTTTCTATCGAGGAGAGTAGTTTTGCAATTTGCAACCAATTCGCTACCAATTTAGACGTTGCTGGGTAGGAGCCAAGTGCTTCCAAGGCCGCTTGACTGTCCGATAAAATTCAATAGCGTAAATTTTCACTTGAAATACACTCGCATAGGTTCCTAGGCAGGTTGATATCTCTGTCCTGGGTCTGCGACTGGAAACACCTGCACCAGAACCGGAAGGTGTTTTCGAAGCAGCTTCAAAAAAAAATAGTGTATATTCAAAAAACCTGCTCAATTGTTTTAATAAAGGTGCTTCAATACTGGTTACCTGTGAAATGAAGAGTGAGGGAGTAAAAATCATACCGCGTCATTCGCACGACTGAGAAAGTATTATGTGGTCTGCCTAGATGTCAGAACCGACGTATCTGTCTGGTTTTTTTGAATATGTGTATGTAATCATAATATAAATGCCATATTTATATAATTTTCAGCTTTGCTGAAATAACTCAAAGTTGTATAAAATTTTCGTAGCTTTGAATTTCTATAAACTACAGTAGGAACAGGAAAAAATGTCTGCCATTACATTTTTCCATACAAAATAATTATATATTTTAAGATATTGAAACGGCAGACAATCATGTTTTCAGAGATAATTTTTGATGCTTTTCGACTTCTAGGCACGCTCAAAGGAACACCTGGTGGGAATAGTGAATCTCCACTTTACCTACGGCAGGTGAAATAGTATACGTAGCATTAATAAGGATTTTGCTACCATACCGTAAGTCTGCAGAGCACTGGCTCTTGGACTAACTGTGTGTCCTTCGCGATGCAAAATAACTTACTAAAATAATCTTGGATTTCAACGAAATCATTTCTCAGTTTCAATTTCG
The DNA here is from genome assembly GCF_025532065.1 of Leptinotarsa decemlineata. Taxonomy (NCBI): domain Eukaryota; kingdom Metazoa; phylum Arthropoda; class Insecta; order Coleoptera; family Chrysomelidae; genus Leptinotarsa; species Leptinotarsa decemlineata. The sequence goes on along the minus strand of NW_027412537.1, from coordinate 8,996,667 downwards.
CCGAACTTATTGATAATATCTTGAACAGTTGTTTATGCAAAACGTCATTTGAATGGGCGATAAAATAACCAAATCCTATAAATAAAACTCAACAAAAGTAGACTTGGCTTTCATTTAATACTACGTTCCTTGCCCAAGAGGTTGAGAAACGTATACAAGCTCGTTTGTCCGGTAAACATTGGCCCAAGAATTCCAGCAGGCACGGTTGTCGCAGAACAGATGTTTTATAATCTTTGAAAGAGATTTTTCCATCTCTGTCATGGTCCATTTTTTTCATAAGTATGTCGACCATATCTCGGGTGCTTTCCTCATCGGGTTTTCCATCGGTATTGAAAAAGGCTTTGTTCAGATATCTGCAACAAATATCCATTACACTTATGGAATGCACATAATCCGGGCTGATAGGCCGTGGTCGGAAGGCGTTTGCAGTCTTCGGGACATGCCACTGAAGATGTATTCCGCAGTAGCAGACGAAACGTTCGGTACAAGTTCCTTTGGACCACGGCTCATCAGCCCGGATTTTGTTTTTTCTAATCGTGAAAGCCTATATTCTTATATCCATTACATTAGCAACTTGAACTATTTCAGTCATTAGCGTCGTAATTGTAACCAGAACGCAAAAACCAAGCCTGAATAAGTAGAGGCGATGACGTAGGTAAGAGACTCAATTCACGAATATGATCAGTTGCAAAGCCAAGCTTCAATATAGGCGGCGAACTAGATTCGCCCTCTATCTTTCACTGCAGCTTTCGTTGCGAGACAATAACAAAGCAATCATGATCCAAACGGCTTTTTAACCCGCCATAGATCTCACCAGTGCTGCTCGCGTGGCAGTCGATGCCAAAGCGCGACTTTACAACTATTGCCTTAGGATGCTTCGTATATTGAGTGTTGTCGATCCCATAGATGGCTTCTTCGTAAGGGGAAATGCCATTGCCTTTACTCTGTCATTACCCTCGTGTAGTTCTTTCGGACCACGCCCCACCAGCCCGGATTTTGTTCTTTCTAATCATGAAGGCGTAGATAAGATTAGATTGTCGCGGAGTTGGCCCTTTGCCTGATTCACTGCGACTTTTTCAGATCTATTTTGATGCTCCTTGGTTATAAGATCTCATTGTCTAGCTTGATCTTTGATGAGATTCCATAGCCTTAACACTGACCCCTTCATATAGCTGGCAGCCTCTGGTTTCTCTTTCCCGCATCTTGCGAATCTACGCCTTGCTATCGCTTAACATTCACAGACCACATGCAGTGCTTGACAGAACCTGCATTGGGTTTCTTCTGTCAGACCCATGGTGTTCATATGTTTCCTGAGTCGGCAATGCACCGCTAGTAGGCCCACCACTACCCTTAACCCTACGGTTGTGGTTTAGCAGGTCTTACGTGAATCTGGGCGATGGTTTCTTTATGAACTCTTTCGCCTGCCTCGTTCTTGGGAGCTTAATCCACCAATATATCGATTCGGCTTGCATCCATGAGTTTATGGATGTCTCTCTACCCCGCAGAAGGGTTCTGGGCCGATCACAGTGAAGGCCTGTGTTCTCATATCCATTTAATTAGTTACTTGAATTGTTTCAATCATTAGACTCGTAGTTGTAACCAGAACCCAAAAATCAAGCCTGAATGAGTGGATGCGATGGCATAGGAAGAAGACTCAATTCACGAATATAAAAGATAAACGTAGCTTCCCAAGGTGGTCAGTTGCAAAGCTAAGCTTCAACATCTTCAACAGCTTCAACATTTCACTGCAGCTTTTGTCGCAAGGCAACTATGTGAGTCCAAAAACGAAGCAATCGTGACTCAAACGCCTTTTTGACCTTCCTTAGATCTAATCAATGCTGTTCGTTTGACATTCGATGTCAATGACTTTACAACTTTTTGACTCAGAAAGCCTCGTAAATTGAGTTGTCTGTCGATCCCATAGATGGCTTCTTCGTAAGGGGAAATGCCATCGCCTTTACTCTGTCTTTAGCCTCGTGTTCTGGATAGGCTATGTTGATAACTGTTCGGTGTTGTAGGGAGCATCATGGCTTTTGGCAGTCCCATCAGCCATTTCATGTAGCAGAATCATTCCACCTTCAACTAGATAGATGCTTGTGAGAAAAATATTTAGGTGCTCCAATCTATTATTCAACAATCTACAAGATAAGGAAGCATATAGGTAAGTAGGTTCAAAGTGAGAGGGTCTTTTCGACATTTCTCTGTAATCCACGTTGGTTTATTGTGGCTTACACCAATTGAACTGAATCAACTAAACTCAGCTTCCTAACGAAGGTGATTACCTTATTTGATGGGACTCTGTCCTTGTGAAGAATAATTCATTCCAGAGTTGACGGACTGCAAAATTTTCAATGGGGAATCGTATCAAGTTTGTTAATGCTCGCATCACAAGCAAATGTAGATTAGACGATGGTGAATAATAGAACTACTAGGGAATTAAGAATTAAGGACCTGTTGGCAACCCAACTGTGATCTTTTTGGTCAACTCTTCAACTTAATCCCCAAGACCCTGGAAGAATATGGACACCCGAGTTAAATTTTAACTTGGGTGGTACAATTCAATGCTAAAAAACCCAACCGTTAGCTGTTTTTTTAAGAAGGTAAATGTTACAGAACCCAAATTTTCTTCGAAGTAACAGTTTTCTTAGTAACTATTTCACATTTTCACCTACCTCATTGGGTAGCTAAAATAATTGCTTGGTACTTTCCTAAATCATCCAGTTTTTTCAGCCTAGTATTCAAATTCCCTCTGATGTTTTCTACCTTAAGAAGGGGGTAGTTTTTATAGACAACTGGACTGTTCTTCTTAGACTGGAAGTGCCTATTACGCTCTTCTGGGGTGAAGTTGCTAGTGAAAGGTTTTTCAAATCTTTTTGGAGAACCAAAGCATCTCTAGGATCTTCCCTTGTCAGTACAGCTCCAATAGCCATACCATCCGGTAGAGATGTAGGAAGATCCTTCAGAGATGAACCACAAAATCCACACACCCTGTTGCTAAGGCAGTCTCCAGTTCTTTTGTGAACAGGGATTTCTCTCCAATTTTGGGTAAAGAGATATCAAGAACTCCATCACCTAATGTGCTTATAGTAACTATTTCAAATTCCTTTTCCGGAAAACAGTCTTTTAGTAATGCAATGACATGTCTGGATTGTATGAGTGCAAGCTCGCTTTTTCTGGAACCCACTCGTATTTTTTTATTTTCGCTTATATTTGCGGAGTTATAGAAACCAACTGGAATTCGCAATCAGAAAATGTATTTTCAAAACTTGCTATTTCACGTCTTCACACTGGAAGCGCGTGAATAAACATAATAATAAATTATAATGTTGCATAAAGCAGTACTGTTTCCTGCCAAATGAACGGGAAACTCTTTCTTTCCAATAATTCACCCTTGAACCACATATTGACAAATATAATCCTATAATAATAAGTAGTAACTTCTCTCTGACCAGTGACCTGCTTTTTCCTTCTGAAGTCAATTTTGACTATTTGACATTTTTACCTATTATCATTATTATCTGGATTGGTTATCTCATTGAAACAATTTGAACTTCTATGAAATTGTTCAGTATTACGACCTATGAGATCTTTTGTGTTCGAGCTCCGGAATACTGAAACTTCTGGCGTTCATAAATTCGTTAGTTTCATTTAGGAGAATTTTCTGATTGTTTTTATCAAGTTTCGGTGATATAGCCTTAGTGGCGACAACCCTTATTCGATGTACTTGTTTCATGAAACATACTGTTCAACGAGCAATGTTCTGTAAGAAGTCTACCAGTCTCAGGCTTTTTATCCAACCCTAGAAACCGTACAACTTCGTTTGGTGATAGATTAACGAACCTTTTCTCTTGAATTTTTCCAGACACTTCATTTCACTGATATCTTTAGTAGAGTCCACAGAAATATTCAAGTGCGAAGATAAGAGTACCAGCTCCTTCTTTCGCGTGGACAAGAGTCCCCTGGCACTCACAATAAGGTTAATTGATATTTCCTTACCATTTGTTGTAGCAAGGTTTTGCAGTCCCAAGTCAATTTAGACTTGTAAGTGACCAACTTCAGAGTTGTTTGCGCTACTTGGCTGTGTGTTAAAAAAATAGATCATTTCACAAAAAGTGTTTTTTTTTAGATACTCCCAGAAATATATCTATATAGCAGGCACTCATGCCTGAAAAATAGTGGATCAGAAAGATCAAATCCAGAATTTTCATATGTTTACACAGATTTCCTATTGTCACAATAGCTTTTCTGGTGAATCCTGAGAGCACCGACTGCTGCGCTCTTTATTACACAAACATGTAATATGGAAGGTTCAGTATAATCTCCACCAAGCCAGCATCCATGTTGTTGGCTTGGTGTTGAAGAGACTGTTGTCAATGTGACTGTAACAAGTCAGTTTTTGATCGGTAATCATGACCAAGGGTCTCATTTCTTTGGAAAATGGTAAATGGAACCAATAAAAGTCCAGTTTTTGGTTGAGTTCGGGGCAGTTTCCATTGGTTTTGAAATGACCCAAATCATGTTTTTTCTTGTGCTGACGAGTATGTTATCGAATTAAGCTTAAGTGGTGGAGTCCTGATCGTGTAACCGTGCCGTGATTGTCGGCATCCAGCGACCATAGAAGAGGCTTCTTTGGTCGCTTGGTCGCTTTGATACCACTTCCTTGGGACCAACCTTTTTTCACAATCACTTAAATTGTCTCGTTTCTGAGTATTGGCTGCATCCACCTAATAGTGCTTTAGCACTAAAACACCTAATTGTTCTGATCTGAGTCCTTCGAATCTGACGATCCGAAGGACTCTATACAAAAAAGGTACAAAGAGGCCAAGTGTTCTTTACGTCTCCAATGAGGACCTATAAAGCATTTGACGATGTGATTTCCTGATAAGCAATTTTTTGTGAAGCTGTTTATCTGCTAGAAATTCGCTTGTCTTCAGGAGAAGTGACGCCGATGTAGCTATAAAGTTTTTGATGATCTTCATGATTAATTGTGTTGTGACTATCCATTCCATTAAGTCTCTACTAGAGCTTGTAAGGTCATTAGTTTCCTTAGTTGAGCTCTTTGCTTCTTTTCCACCACTAGCTTGGAGCAATAACAAAATTTTTTGAAATTGATACATAATTCTAGACTCTTTGATGCTTTCAAAGGCCTAGAAATAGTAAAGTGTGGTAAAAGAACTATGAAAAGCGACAAAGATACTATTCATAACCACTCTCATCGAATCAAAGTAAAATTTAAAGATTATGTGTATTTGAAAATAACATGTATGTATGAAAATAATTTAAGGAAAAATTTGAGGTAAGTGACAGTTCACCGTCTTGAATATAAATAGGCTGTGTTGCAGTTTGGGAAATATTTCAAATTATTTCCTGATGACCCCATCTCAGTTGTTCAAACGCGATTGAGAAGAGTGTTACAGCTCTGGTGTCTGAAAGAATTATTCTTTTGGATTCTTGAAAATAAGTCTATATCATAGTATATAGCACGATGGACGTTGTTTACAGTTGGTGCCTGAGGGAGCAGATGTCTGTCATCCCCAGCAAAACTCTGAAAATCCCCTTCACCAGGAGGAGCAAATTGGACTATCTAACGCTGCTTTCCCTCAATGGTGAGGTCATTCTATTTGGAACGGAGGTGAAATATCTTGGCATTGTCCTCACCTGGAACGCTTACTTGGAAAAAGTTTTACTCAAAGCCAGAATGTCCCTATGGACATGTCGAAGGATTTGTGGTAAAACACGGGGTTTAGGTCCCAGACAAATCCATTGGATTTATGTGATGATTGTCAGACCAATGATCTCTTATGATGCAATTGCCTGATGGCTAAAGGCTCTACAGAATGCGGCCCATGCGAAGTTCTCTGTCTTACATAGGCAGGCTTGTCTGGCCATCAGTACCACACCATTAGCTGCCATGGAGATCCTTCTAGATTTACCCCCTCTCCACATTTTTTTAGAGAGAGAGGCTAGATGGTCTGCTTGTGTACATTGCCAATTGCACAAATCAATTTAATTCAGAGTTCAACAGACTGTTGGTTGACACTGGAAGTCACAGCATTCTGGAAATGAACTCTGACTTTGCCTCCAACTGTCAACTACAAACTGTCTTATAAAGTACTGTTCCCGAGTAAAGTACTGGATCCTACGGGAGAAGGGAATATTAAAAGCAGATAGTTGTTGGTTCACATATGAATCAAAAACACCTTCCTGTTCTGGTGCAGGTGTTTTCAGTCGCAGACCCCGGACAGAGATATCAACCTGCCTAGGAACCTATGCGACTGTATTTCAAGCGGAAATTTACGTTATTGAATTGTGTGCCGAGAGATTGGAAGAATCCAACCTCATACATAAGTCAATAACAATATTATCGAACAGTCAAGCGGCGTTGGAAGCTCTTTGCTCCTACCGAGCAATGTCTAAATTGGTAGCAAATTGCCAAAAACGACTCTCCTCGATAGGAAGACTTAACAGATTGTCTCTGGTCTGGATTCGTAGCCATACTGGCCTGTAAGGCAATGAGGCTGCTGACTCCCTTGCAAAGGAGGGGTGCTTCAAGCAGTTTCGTGGACCAGAACCTGTCATTGGCATCGCTTTAGGCTTTGCCAAACAAAGATTGAAAACCTGGATGGCAAGAAGATTTATGGACTTCTGGCAGAATCTTCCAGGATTGGCTCACTCCAAGGCGTTTATTCACCCTTCGAAGCTTGATACCAAACAGTTGTTGGACTACAGTAGGGATGAACTACGATGTCTAACAGACCTTCTTACAGGTCACTGTCATTTGAATCATCATATGCAAAGACTCGGACTGTTGGAAGACAGTGTGTGTTGCCTCTGTTTGGAAAATGATGAAACAGCAGAGCACATACTTTGTGCCTGTCCCGCTGGGGACCAAATCAGGTTCTTAGAGTTCGGCAGAGCCGTACTCTTACCATCTGACCTGAGAAAACACTCACCATACAAACTAATCGGCCTCGCCAAGAAGCTGGGTTTATTCGTTCGAGTGTGAATAGAAGTGAGTCACAATAAACCCTTGCGGGTTGCGGTGGAGGGTTGAATAGACCCACTCACTTGGAACCTAACCTAGTATGTAGTTAGTGAAGATTGATTTTTGAGAAAATCAATTATAGTTTTCTGTATAAAAATACCATACTGTATTTGAATCTAGGTCCTCACTATTATACCGCTAAAAAGATGCATTTTAAGAGCCTCTGATTTGAAGAATATTTTGACGTTTCACGTTTTAATTAACTCTAGGCTAAATAACGAAAATTTACTAAAAATTGAGTCTTACCCGAATAACAATTCGCGTGATAAAAATCCAGTTCTTCTAGTATCGTACACTGAAAAACAGAATTTGATTTTCTCTCTGAGACTGCCTCTCAAAAACAAAGATAACATTCTCAGCCATCGCGCTTTCGTGATCTTTTGACCTCCGGTCTTCCAATCCAAAGCCATGGCGACATTATTCGCCATTTTCTCGTTAGTCATATCGAAGGTATCGATCAGGACTGAAAGGATTTGTTCATTGGTCATTGTCTTCCTAGATTTCTGTTCGTCAGTTAAAAATCTGTAGTGAATCAAAACCAGGCTCTGGATTTCTTCTTCGTTGAAATGCGTTTCGTTTGCCATTTTCTTGGTGAATTTGTCGTACCGTTTCAAAAATCTTGTTTCATCAAGAGTTTGGTTGTATGCGTCCAGCGGTGTTTGCGTATAATAAACCGAAGGTCGACATGATTTTTTTGGATTCATGGTTTTTATGGAAACCACTCGAGAGTTGAACACTGGAATTTTTTGGTCCCCAATTCCCCCCTCAATTGACTTGGTGAGTTTGTGAAACTATTTCACAATTAGAAGCTCCGTTATGAAGAAACTTATCCTCACACCTTACCCCTTTGTCAAACTGAAAGCCCTGATGTCAGTTGACTTCACTTGAAAAAAATTAGGACATCTTGATAAAGGCTCATTCAGATGTGCTTATGAAAACGCTAAGGTAGTTCTATCAGGCGTAAACGATCACATTCATTTTTCAATGCACTGGTTTCCTGCAACACAAATTGTGGCTCAAACAAGTTGACAAGAAACTTGCCTTTACGAAATCGCATGTTCAGTCGAAAGAGTTACATAATAGTGTTACAACTTTGACATAACAAACTTGAAATTCACAGTTTAGTATTGAAATTCACACTTCTGGAATTAGTCTAATCAACAAGTTCAAAAACATGAAAAATAGAGATAAAGGTCCTGAAAATATGAGTGATAGCTCATTCGATTCGAAATCACCACTAGAAAAATGTTTTCGAAGGATTTTGGTTCAGGTAAAAAATTGCAATTGTTATCTACAAAATAAGATTTAAAAATTGGTATTTAGTTTTTTGTTAATAACTCAGAAAATATTAATATTTAAGCAATTTTGAAAAAGAGGAGGAAATTTCCGATGAAAAAGTCCCGACTCCGGAAACTCTATCTTCATTATTTATAATTTTAATTTGACTTTGAAAATAGGGTTCCGCGCGGCTGTTACGGCATGCGCGCGCTGCCGCTAAAGAGAGTTTATCAAAAGAAATACTTTTTTTATAACATAAAATGACATTTTAAAAATTTGATAAAAATCTAGTATCTTCTTAACACTTGAATGAATCGAGTCTTGTAGAAAAAAAAGTTTTATCACTATTTTTCAAAAAGTTATTCAATTGTTAACTAACAAATTTTTTCTCAATCTCCGTTGGCTTAAATAATGGAATAAAAGGCATAAATAATTGGCATATAAATTTTAAACTCCTTAATGGCAGTTATTAACATAGGAGATGATTTTCTTACGTAATTTGTTTATTAAATTATAAAAATAACTTTTTGTTAAATTCGATCTAGAAATGCACTTCTTCAATTTTTTTTTAAAGTTGAATTTGACAAAACACTGAACGTCAGTGGATCGCAGTTGGCCGCATCATTTTAAGTTAAATTTAAAGCACAAACAAGTGCCGAAGTTAAACTTCATTGAAACTTTTCGAAAAAAAAGTTTCCCATATGGTGCGCACTTTAATGGTGACCCCGGAGGCAATAAATAGTAAGTAATTACTAGCATTCGCATACGTATGTTCACGCTTTACACCATAAATATATATTTTAATGATAAATTATATATGATCTTTAAAGCTTTGAATGTAACTTTTCAAAGAAATGAAAAACGAATGTCACACCTTGACAAAATCATCTGCAAACCTGATAGCTGAAAAATTGAGGATTCCATCCATAAACCATGGTCCTAGATATTGAAATTGGTACTTCAACTTAGTGGTCCCAATAATTCTGATTACATAAATAATTTTGGTAAATTTTCGTTATGTGGACACCCGGCGATTTTGAAAAAAATGTTTGATTGTACTTACGTATTTTGATGCGTAGATTTCCAATCCGAAAGAAAAAAGCGGCGCTCTCCCTTATTTAAAAAGTTACGGCCCTTCAAAGTTCAGAAAAGGGCAACTTTTCAGCCTTCTTTTTCACTAAATAAACTATTTAAAAACAAAAGCATTTATTCACGAGGTCACCTTTACACCTTATTCCTCCTTCTTTAACACTTTTCACTTCAATAATCAACATTTTTCTTATAAAAATGTTAAAAAATGTACGGAGCTGCTTTTTGGTTACATATCACTGTATTTTACGTTTTTAAGGTTTATGATATGGTTGGTACGACTGATGCAGTCCATATTCCTGAAGTAATTCAAATGTTTTTTACCTTCATTCTTTAGATCGCAAATTGGTTTTTGGTGGTGTATTACGAATTTGAAATAGTAGGCGACGGCAAATACCAACCGCTTTTTTCTGAAATGTCACTAGTAACTAACCTAAAAATAGAATAATGTCACCAGGAGAAGCATTCGTTTTTAAATTAAGTTTTTTATAAGAAAAATGTTGATTATTGAAGTGAAAAGTGTTAAAGAAGGAGGAATAAGGTGTAAAGGTGACCTCGTGAATAAATGCTTTTGTTTTTAAATAGTTTATTTAGTGAAAAAGAAGGCTGAAAAGTTGCCCTTTTCTGAACTTTGAAGGGCCTTAACTTTTTAAATAAGGGAGAGCGCCGCTTTTTTCTTTCGGATTCGTAATCTACGCATCAAAATACGTAACTACAGTCAAAAATTTTTTCAAAATCGCCGGGTGTCCACATAACGAAAATTTACCAAAAGGGAAAAGAAAAGAGACCTGGAAGTCAAAGGAGGATTCATAACAGATTGACTTGAGTGAAACAAGGAAAGCTTACCTTGGATTTTGTGTGGCCTCAAAGTGAGATTTAATGTTTAACTTTCAAAATTGATCTATTGAGATACTTTGCATTTAACAAAACTCGTTGTTTGAAATTTTTCTCAAATCCACAAAATATGTATCAAATTCTACAACTTAAAATTTCTTGTATGCACTCAACAGTTTTTTGATAATTCCTTCTTCGAATCTCGGAAACAAAAGTCCTCTTATTAATTCTCGTGTTTCTCCAGCAGAAACAATAGGTATGCAAAAACGCCATGGGTTTAAATAAAAAGGGATATACCAGTGAACCTCAATAGTTTGAATTGATTAATTCCAAGGTTGGGGTATGGTTAACTGAATTATTGTATTATTTGTCAAATAATTTGAAGAGATAGAGACTTCTGTTATGTGAAAAGCTGAAATGTGTCGCAGAGTGAATATTCATATTATCTGTTGTTGATTTTGCTAAATGTAAAATTTTGTAGACATCAAAACATTTTAATAGTCTCTGTATAATAGAGTTATTCTACACACATCGGAAAAGTCTAGGGATATTTTTAAAAATGGCAATATTTTTTTTTAGATCGCTTTAGGGAAAAAAAAGTTGACGGGTGATTATTAAACGAATGTAACTCTTACAACAAAATTTATTAAATGGTCAAAAATACTGAGTGCGCATATAAGCAAAACTAAAAAAAAAATATGGCTCTTTTTGGCACCTCGAAAAAAAATCATAATACAAAAAAAATTGGAATCAGTACAAAGTATGGCCTCCACGCTGGTTTATTACGGCCCTACATCTATCGTGCATCGGCAAAATGAGATTGTCAATGTCTTGTTGAGGTACATTTGCCCATTCAGCGATTAAAAGCTCTCTCTATTGAAACGTTGTGTGAATGTTCCCCATATGCGGAGTAATTTTTCGTTGAAGCATGTCCCACACATGCTCGATGGGATTCAGGTCCGGTGCTTGTGCTGGCCATGGCAATACATCAACTCCTTCGTTGGTGAGCCAGTCAGTCACTAGACGCGCGACATGTGGACGAGCATTATCGTGCATTAGGTGGAAGTTTTCACCAACAGCACCAGCAAACGGACGGACGATAGGTAGAAGAATGGTGTCGAGGTACTGTCGAGCTGTGAGGGAGCGATTTGGAAAAACGAGATCGGTTCTGCCGCCGATTATGATTCCGCCCCATAGCATTACTTTACCACCTCTGTATGTGTGGATTTCCTGGACGTGTCTCAAACGTTCATTATTTCCAGGTCGTCTCCACAGTCTTACTCGACGAGAATCTGGATGAAATCCAAATCTGGATTCGTCTGTAAATAAAACTGTGGCCCAATCATTTGCATCCCAGTTTTGATGTTCTTGACACCACTCTAATCTTCTACCGCGATTGCCTCTCGACAAAGGTGGTCATCTAAGTGGCCTTCTGTTGTGGAGATCTGCTTCATGCAGTCGATTTCTGACAGTATCACGACCAATGGTTACCTGGTGCGTCTGCTGCAACACGTTAACCAACTCAGGTGCTGTGATTGTCGATTGTCTTCTTGCGGTTAAGACCAAAAATCGGTCTTGAACTGCAGTTGGAGCGCTTCCTCGCCCTGGATGTTGTTCGGCTGGACTGCCAGTTTCACGGAAACGCCGCCACAATCGACTGATAACACTTTGGGAGACCCCCAAACGAAAAGCTACATCATTTTGTCGCATGCCACCTTGAAGAAGCTCTACAGCTCTATTCATCTCAGCCAATGGTAAGTGATGGCGTTCCATGTTAAAGCACAATATTTCCAGTTTAATTGCTGAGCAAGAACTGCATCGAATGTACAAACTCGACACTTTCAGATTATTCATTTTAGCCGAAGACGTACAGTTTGTAAAAAACTTGATAAAAGACTAGTTACCGTTTTTGCAGGCTTTGTTCAACCCATAGAAATCTACAGGGTGGTCGAGTGTACAAATTTAATCGAAATTAAACGACCTCATGCATTTATTTTTATGATATTTAGTATGTTATAAAAATATCCCTAGACTTTTCCGATGTGTGTAAATACGATGTACAATTGGTGTCATACAGGCTGTCCTACTTATTTGATCTTCTTTTAATTATACCTTCAAGTAACCAACTGTGACAAATTGAATTGTTACAACCTATATGTATATGTTATGAAGTTGATGATCTGTGTCTGGCGCACTCATTAGATTTTTCGTTGCATTTGATTATTGTGTCCTAGCAGCTAGTATAGATATATTCAATTCATTTCGGTCAGTTAGTCTTGATGTCATTCAATATCCCAAGAGAGCCTGTAAGAATATTGATTCGCACATATGCCTGACACCTACTATGAATGGTCCGAAGCACATTGCAAGGTCCCATACATTTCTGCCTGGACGAGTGATGTACATTGACCAGATGAGTAGCTGTAAGGTAAATTTCTGACCGCACAGTATATTGTAATCACCGTCCAAAGTTCGTTCCTCTAAATTATCCGGAATTTTAATTTTCCCCGCTCTATTGTAGCAGCTTGGTGAATTTTTCAATCTGACATTTAGTCAGAATTGGCCCACTTGTTTCTCTCCCTTCATTACAAAGTGTAAAGGAATTTAGGAGTACCACCCAATAGTGCTGTTGATGTTACTAACAGTCCCTTGTCTCATCTTTGGCTATCAAAAAAGTATGCGTTTGAGCACAATTGAATGCAGCCAATACATCAGCCCCCCGCTGTTGATGTTACTAATAGTCCTTTGTCTCATCTTTGGCTATCAAAAAAGTATGCGTTTAAGCACAATTGAATGCAGCCAATACATCAGCCCCCCGCTGTTGATGTTACTAACAGTCCCTTGTCTCATCTTTGGCTATCAAAAAAGTATGCGTTTAAGCACAATTGAATGCAGCCAATACATCAGCCCCCCGCTGTTGATGTTACTAACAGTCCCTTGTCTCATCTTTGGCTATCAAAAAAGTATGCGTTTAAGCACAATTGAATGCAGCCAATACATCAGCCCCCCGCTGTTGATGTTACTAACAGTCCCTTGTCTCATCTTTGGCTATCAAAAAAGTATGCGTTTAAGCACAATTGAATGCAGCCAATACATCAGCCCCCCGCTGTTGATATTACTAACAGTCCCTTGTCTCATCTTTGGCTATCAAAAAAGTATGCGTTTAAGCACAATTGAATGCAGCCAATACATCAGCCCCCCGCTGTTGATGTTACTAACAGTCCCTTGTCTCATCTTTGGCTATCAAAAAAGTATGCGTTTAAGCACAATTGAATGCAGTCAATACATCAGCCCCCTCCGCCTTAGGCTTTTCTTTCTATCTTGTTCAAATGTTGGTTTTAAGCCAGTCTGGGATTTACGATCCCTCTCAGACAGTTTTATCTCTTCATCTCAGAGTTGTCCCTCAATCTTGGTGGACACTATTGTGGTCGATTGAACCCTTTGTGCTCGGTCCATCTTGTTGTAATATTCAGCTAAGTCATCTGGGTAGTACAGTACTTTTTATTTATTCCATTATAAGGTTCCACAACAATGAGGACCAGTTGCCCCTGAAGACAGCCTCGTGATACTAGTGCCACTACTGTTTTGCCTATTCCATTACAGCCCAATCTTTCTGCAGTCCATCCACCTGTCGCTTGTATCGCCGATGTCTCTTCTTCTTGGCGCCTGGATGATTGATTTCGAGGGATATGGGTATCATCAAGCTCTACAATTGGTTTGATGGCAACTTTGAATCTACAGAATCCCTTATAACAAAACCCATCCGGTTAAATCAAGTTATAGGTCGAACAACTTTCTATATTCCAATATACACTATTCTTTCGAACATATTGTGGTACCCAATGTTACATCTATTCCATTGTGGTACCCAATGTTACATCTATTACCTCCATGATCACGAGCTGCTTCGAATGAAACAAATTATATTTCTTTTGTTGAATGATATATTTGATTCTTAATTTACATAAATTATTTCCCCCCTATCATCAGTATCTGTAATGTGTTTTAGTTATCGTACTCATGAACTTATAGACAGCGCATCTTTCCGGCAGACACTGTCCCAAAAATTCCAGCCAGCAGGGCTCTTTAAGGACGCTGCTCCGGTAGTCGTTGAATGAAATCCTGCCGTCCCTGTCCAAGTCCAGTTTGTGCATAACGATCTCTATCATGTCTTTAACCATCTCTTCGGCGTCTGCCGGACCACCCGTTGACCAAATGGAATATCTGAGGAATCTGAAGAGAACCTCTCTTCCCAGCACTCCGGTGTTGTGCGAATCGTAAACCGAGAAGCAGAATCGAATTTTTTCCTCCAGATTCCCTCGCAGAAACAACGAAAGCGAATTTAGAAAAGTTTCCATCGTGACGAACCTACTCCTGGACTTTGGGTCCAAGGCGGTCATCACCAGGTTCATGATGTAAACGTCGGTCATATCTAAAGCTTTGTGCAGCACGTCTAGGTATTGTTCTCTGGTGATGCCTTTGGAACTGCCGTGACATTTTTGGAGTTTGTGGTAGATTATCATGAGAGATTCCAGTTCCATATTGTTGAAGTGGAGTTTTTTCAACATGTTTTTGGCAAATTTGTCGTGGCGTTTCAGGAACCTCGTGGTTTCCAAGGGATTCAGGGTGCTGTCGAATGCCATTGAACTATCCGGTGATTTTGTTGTTGAAAACCCTGCTCTTCATTCACTGTTTTCATTCGGAATTTGACATGAATACTTAATTTTGGCACACTTCCGCTAATTGATGATTTACGATGAATGTAGTCACATAACGCGTACCTTTTCAATAATCAGAACGTTGACACGGTTTAAATCTAGATTGAAAATAACAATGATGACATTGACAAATAGATTGTCCTTTTAGGCGTTACAGTTACTTGGTTCCCAGTCAAACTCGGAAGTCATGAAGGTTGCCAAGTTTGAAATTTCCGCAAAATCATGATCAATTTTACACTGATAACAAATACAAAATCATCAATTAAGATTTTATCACCAATTCTCGTTTATTGAATTTTAAACGTTTTGCAGAAAATTTGGTATCTAAATTTTCGTTATGTGGACACCCGGCGATTTTGAAAAAATTTTTGACTGTACTTACGTATTTTGATGCGTAGATTACGAATCCGAAAGAAAAAAGCGGCGCTCTCCCTTATTTAAAAAGTTACGGCCACCGTGGTTTTTTCGAATTTGTGAGATAAAGATAATTTCCTCTGCAACTGCTGAGACAATTGGGATGTGATCAATCTGCTTACTCCATTTTGCGATGTTCATAGGAAATTTTTGTTTGATTTGTGGGTTCAGGAATATTTCATCTAATTTTTGAGTATACGGAAGAGTACCCAATATCACATGTGACATGACATGTGTTTGACATGTGAAATGACATGTGTTTGACATGTGATATGACATGTGTTTGACATGTGTTTTTATAGCTCCAATTTTTTTCTACAAATTCAAATTGAACCGAAACGCTACCGAAACAGCTCAAAAAATTAACCAGGCATTTGGCGTTGGTTTGCGAAATTTCGTTTCGGAGATTTTAACCTCAACGATGAGCCCGAAGTGGCCGACCGAAAGTAATCCAGGGCAAGGATTTGAGAAACCTGGTGGAGACTGACCCATCACAAATGATGGCGGAAGAACTGGACGTCAACCCCCAAGCGGTTTACGATGGTTTGAAACGTATTGAAAAGGTCAAAAAGCTTGAAAAGTGGGTGACATAAATCGCCCCGTTTCGAGGTTTGTTTTTAGGAGGATAATTAATATATATTATAAATAGTAGAGGTCCCAAATTGGATTCCTGCGGAACTCCTGAGTTGGCCTAGACCTTCTCAGAGATGTTTCCGTGTTACTACGATCAAGAGTGTCTGTCAGTGTGAATGTCATAAATGGAATGTTGATACTTCAAGACTCATACTTTCGAAGGAAGACTGCAAAAACATTGTAAAGCAATTCTTGATGAACACCGTACTAACTACAAAATGCACAACTAGTTTTAGAAGTTTCATTCATCTTTTTGCAGATTTTTTTATAAAATTTTCTCCAGATATCTACTTCGTCAAATAATATCTACTGCATCAGATTTTCATTGGACCACCCTGTATTCATCGATATTTCACAATTCAGTTCACCTTGACCATTAGTCTATATCACTGACAAACATTTTCCATTATTTGCATAATGGAAATAAAAAGGGAACACTTGCTGGCGATAACAGGTAAATATTATTATGTAAATTCAACAATCAACTGGGTTGTCGCTACATTTAAACAAATTAGACAAGTGACTGAACTGCAAACTGAATCACCTGAAATATAGTTACGAACTTCATGTTCATGAAGAGGTAATATCTATTTTAAATCGTGTGTCATACTTTCCTTCTACAGCTCAATGAACATACTTTCAACTGAATATTTCATTCTTTATTGGACAATGTCATTTGTTGAATTTCGATCTAATATCATCTATCAGAGATGAAATTTATAAATCACTAAGTATATATTTATATCTTGGTTCACCGGAAAATGAAAGAGATACGAAATGAAAGGTTTGGTGATTGACTTTTTTTGTAAATGGAGTCCAGTGCCAACTTTTTTGCATAAAAAAATGTTTGATTCAATATTCAAAGATGTTAAGAATCATTATTCAAGTGATATGACAACGCACAATCTCTTAAAAAAAACTTCAGAATAGCTAAAACATTGAAAGAAAAATTATTATCTATCAGGAGTTGAGAAAATGTCTACCCAATTTAAACTCTGTAGGAAAAACAACAAACAAAGACGATATAATTTATATAGATAGATATATGCATGTATTTTTTCCTCATTTATTACTACTACATTCTGTGGTTTTTTCTTTAAGGGAGATTTATTTCTCCAGAATTATATTTCAGTCAGTTTATAGATTCAAATGTCTAAACATCAATCAATCGAAAGGTAAATTTTCGTTATGTGGACACCCGGCGATTTTGAAAAATTTTTTGACTGTACTTACGTATTTTGATGCGTAGATTACGAATCCGAAAGAAAAAAGCGGCGCTCTCCCTTATTTAAAAAGTTACGGCCCTTCAAAGTTCAGAAAGGGGCAACTTTTCAGCCTTCTTTTTCACTAAATGAACTATTTAAAAACACAAGCATTTATTCACTAGGTCACCTTTACACTTTATTCCTCCTTCTTTAACACTTTTAACTTCAATAATCAACATTTTTCTTATAAAAAGGTTAAAAAATGTACGGAGCTGCTTTTTGGTTACATATCACTGTATTTTACGTTTTTAAGGTTAATGATATGGTTGGTACGACTGATGCAGTCCATATTCCTGAAGTAATTCAAATGTTTTTTACCTTCATTCTTTAGATCGTAAATTGGTTTTTGGTGGTGTATTACGAATTTGAAATAGTAGGCGACGGCAAATACCAACCGCTTTTTTCTGAAATGTCTCTAGTAACTAACCTAAAAAAAGAATAATGTCACCAGGAGAAGCATTCGTTTTTAAATTGAGTTTTTTATAAGAAAAATGTTGATTATTGAAGTTAAAAGTGTTAAAGAAGGAGGAATAAAGTGTAAAGGTGACCTAGTGAATAAATGCTTGTGTTTTCAAATAGTTTATTTAGTGAAAAAGAAGGCTGAAAAGTTGCCCTTTTCTGAACTTTGAAGGGCCGTAACTTTTTAAATAAGGGAGAGCGCCGCTTTTTTTCTTTCGGATTCGTAATCTACGCATCAAAATACGTAAGTACAGTCAAAAATTTTTTCAAAATCGCCGGGTGTCCACATAACGAAAATTTACCGAAAATTTTTATATCATCACAAGAATATTACTGGAGTTTTTTCCAACACCAAACCGTTAT
Organism: Leptinotarsa decemlineata; assembly: GCF_025532065.1. Classification (NCBI taxonomy): domain Eukaryota; kingdom Metazoa; phylum Arthropoda; class Insecta; order Coleoptera; family Chrysomelidae; genus Leptinotarsa; species Leptinotarsa decemlineata. Next base: position 8,978,569 of record NW_027412537.1, on the reverse strand, counting down.
TTCAACACCTCGACACGTGTTTCGATTGGTAAATTTTCGTTATGTGGACACCCGGCGATTTTGAAAAAAATTTTGACTGTACTTACGTATTTTGATGCGTAGATTACGAATCCGAAAGAAAAAAGCGGCGCTCTCACTTATTTAAAAAGTTACGGCCCTTCAAAGTTCAGAAAAGGGCAACTTTTCAGCCTTCTTTTTCACTAAATAAACTATTTAAAAACAAAAGCATTTATTCAGTAGGTCACCTTTACACCTTATTCCTCCTTCTTTAACACTTTTCACTTCAATAATAATGTTAATGTTAATAAATTTATTTACAATAGCTGTAAAAAAATTAAAAAAAATTATTAATTAGTTTTTAGCCATGAGACATTGAAACAATGAAAAATTAAAAATAAAATTTGTAATGTATTTTTTATAAAATTATTTTCAATTGTCAATAAAAAAATAGAAAATAACTTTTTTTTATTTTGGCAACGGTAATCTATTTTTTTGCCTATTAAGGATAACTTCACCAAAGGAAAAAAATGTCAAGGTTTCAGTTTGATAATTATAGGGATTTTTATATTAACTTTCAATTCAGAAAAAGGTATTAATTAACAAATTTATAATTAACGTTAAAATTGGGATAAAAATTTTTTGACTGCGGATTATTGTTTATTGATGTATCCCAACATTATATGAATTTTTTCATTCCTTAATATTTACATTTAATATGTTTAAATATTTTTTTTGTTTTTATGTCAGAGTGACGAAAGGCTTCCGCGCGCCTTTCGTCACTCTGACCAGAGCTAGACTACCCGCTTTTGGCTCTATTTTCAGGGATCTGTAAAAATTATAAATATTAGAGATACAGTTTCGGGAGTCGGGACTTTTTTTACGCAAATTCATGGATCTTTTTAAATCTTTTTTCAAATTTCCAAAATTTTGAAAATTTTCCGAGATATTAAGAAAAAACTAAAGCCCCATTTTTTTCACTTAATTGTTTATAACTTTTGTAATTTTTATCGGCGCGTTTTCGGACCTTTCCTTAAATTTTCTAGGCAAAAATACGAATCGAATGACACCTTGGTCGTAATTTTTGGACAGGGCTGAAAAATGTTACAAAAAAAGTACATGTGAACTAGACTAATTTACGGGTTCGCACCTTTGAGCGTTTTGAAAAGTTATTTTTAACTGTTGATTTTAATGTTATAATGAATTATATGTATATGAATTATATTGTATTGTCATTAAAAAATTAACACATGTCATGTCACATGTCAAACACATGTCATGTCAATCTTTTGACACAACCTAATATTCACAGTGTGAGGAAATGAAAACGTTACCGTCGAACTGGTGAAAATGACAAAGTTGAAAATATCTTTGAAATATCAACTCACTTTCAGACCACTTTTTTCCCTAAAGCCAACTATGAGAAATGGGTCCTGTTCCATTTTCATTGGTATTCTCTGTAGTGATTCACAGACTAGAATTTTGTTTTGATATTTTCGAATTCAAATCTTGTTTCAACACGTTAGATCTAGTAAAGAATTGGCCAATCAACATTCTTTTATCAAGTTGAATTAATTGTTGTCTTGAATATTTTTTCAACGCCTTTCAAAGAGTACATCGAAGATGATATATAAGACAGAGCCTCTGCCTTAGATCGCAATCTCGAAACCTTCAAAAATGAAATTAATTCCAATCAAAAAGCACATCGAGGTCATACTATCTCAGAGAAAATATGTTTTTATTGGAAACCTGTCTCGACGTTTTCTTGTCGAGATTTAGAGATTTACGAGGAAAACATTTCTCTGGTGGATGTATTACGATTTCCTGCCATCGCCGCAAAATGTTTTCTGAAACGAACAAAACAAAAACAGCCGAATGGGTTTCTAAAAGGAAAGCGAATCATTTTGAATGTGGATAATTGCAAGTGTTGACATTTGTAATTTGTTTATATATGCAGGTTTTTATGAGACTGGCGAATGACGGGTCTAAAGTATAATCTAATATTGTTTTTAGATCCAATTATTCTCATTTTTTTATTATTACAATAATCGTCTTTATTACTTCCGAATTACAATAAATATAAAATGAGTGAAAAGTAATAAGGATGAAGATAATGTACTAAAAGCTAATAATAATTCGGAAGGTCCTAGGTAGCAGTCATCACACCACTCTTCTCAGCAATCTACGATATCGATCAGATAATAAAAAGTTAAAATCGTTGGGCGTAGCTTAACCTGAGTAAATATCTGATTTTTTTTATCTGATCAATACCGTAGATTGCTGAGGATGGTGTTGTGACTACTACCTAGGACCATCCGTTTAGCTTTTAGTATATTATCTACATCATTATCTTTTGGCGATGACGCATGCACAGTAACAACAATAATATAATAATCTCAACAAAATGATACAAAAAAGGGCTGGCTGAGTTTGCAAAAATTCCTATAGTAAAATTATCAGAAATATTATTACATTAAAACGAAAACATTCTTGTCAAGGTTGTGATTCTATATATTTCATCATCATTTTTTCTCTTTAGTATAATTTCCGTACGCCACTGCAAGAGCCAGATTGAGACAAAATCCTCAGTCAGTGGATATGTTATCGCCTTTATTTATAAAAAAAAAATTATTTCACTGGGCTCCCTATACCGTTTGGGCACAGTAGAATAATACAACCAGTAGGCTCTGTTACCACGTGATCCGCTCGAGTTGCCGGAGACCTTTAACTGCTCTTAGGATGAGATTCTCATCCAACGCGTTCAGTGCTGTAGTATCGAAGGATTTGACGGTATCACGGACATCGGATTAGATATAATGAATGGTCGGAAATTGGTATTGTATTTAGTTTATTCGCTGTTGTTATTATTGTTTTTAGTTTTTGTAGTTGGTTATAATTCACCACAAAATATTCTATAATAACCTTATGAGCACACGCCTATGGTAAAAGAACGAAATTGGCTCCGCTCTTCGTTTCGAGGTCACCAAGAACTTTGTGAATGTATGAATGAAAGTAGTGGGAGTGGACTTACTGATTGTTTTTTACAATGGTTTGGAATTCTAAGAGTAATATTTAACCCTTAGGTTGAACCTGTCTTAATTAAAAAAGCCCTTAGTAATTTAAATTTAACGATCTCAAACCGATCTCAACATTTCCACTATTGTTGATTTCTTTAAAGAACAATAAGCAAATTCGTCAGTTTTCATAATAATCAGCCATGAGATTACATCATCTGTTTTAAAAACAACAATGATCATCAAATTGGATCAGTAGGTAACAACTTTTGGGGCACGGTAATTGAGATGTTTCGATGACTATATAAAATATTCTTTTCTTGGTGTGTAGTTGTTAAATGACTCATATGCTAAACAGGTTGAATAAAGTCCAAATATAGTTTAAGTGATATATGTTCTACTTACTCATAATTGTGCCCTGCGCTGTTAGTTTAGTAATCTTTTCGATTACTAAATTCGTTCCGATATACTAAATAGGTAACTGAATATGGAAACTAGACAGTTACGTAGTATCTATTCTATAAGCTAGAGGTATACATTGGCGTTTGACGAATGAGATCAAAATTGAAAAAAGATAGTACTCTGTTTGTTCTTGTGTGAACAGACCCCATAAACCTGACTTTCTTTTTGTTATTTTTCAAGTTACATTTTTACAAAGACTGGTTTTTTCGATAAAATACTTAGGTACTCTGAAGATGCCCGTCGCAGTTGTGAATGAATCGTTCGAAGCCAACACCTACACTAGATCACAGCTATGTAGACCGGATAACCAAACTTCTCATATGTATATATCAGTCACCTTGTATATAACGTATGTATTACGAGTATTTTACCTTGAATATGAAATTACAGACAATCACATTGTCAACTTGATGCTAAAATAATTGTATGCCTCCAAAACCATCAATCAAAAGCATTAATGGTTTTGATCGACCTTAATTTTTTTTTAGAGTATCGCATTATGATGTAGAAAGGTAGAAAAACATTATAAACCGCGTGCCTGCCCCGATGGGGACCGAATCAGTTTTTTGAAGTTCGGCAGAGCCGTACTTTTACCATCTGACCTGAAAGACCACTCACCATACAAACTAATCGGCTTCGTTAAGAAGCTGGGATTATTTGGTCGAGTGTGAATAGGTGTAAGCCACAATAAACCCTTGCGGGTTGCGGCGGAGGGTCGAATAGACCCACTCACTTCGGACCTAACCTAATTCTGAGTCAGAAAAGTGGTATGAGTTTTTCACAAAAAATCGAGAAGACGTTCGCCCTGGCCACTCCAGCACATCAAACAACGATGGAAGTGAAGAAAATTGTTATAAAGAATCTTCAAATCACGATTAGAGAAGTTGCTGAGGATGTCAGCATATCGGGTGGCTCATGTAATGCAATTTTTTCGGAAATTTTGGGCAGCGAAGTTCGTTCCAGAATTGCTGAATTTTGACCAAAAAAACCGTCGCACGAGCATCGCTCAGGAATTGTTGAATGACATCAACGGCGATACAGATTTGCTTAAAAAGGTCATAACTAGTGACGAATCATGGATATATGGTTATGACATCGAAATCAAAGTCCAATCGTCCCAAAGGAAGAGCCAAGACCAAAAAAAGCACGCCAAGTTCTTTTTTTAATAAGGACAAAACACAAGCACTACAGAAAAATCTTTGAGGCGGTCTCAGAGCGGTTCCTGTGCGAAAATAGCGATTCACTTGAGATTTGAATAGCTGGAGATTAAATATATCTGTAAAAAAACGTTCTCAGGAAGTTTATTCCACATAAACACAGTTCTTCAAATGAAAGAGTTTTTTTATACAATGAAGTTCGAGGTGTACTGAGTTGACCCTCAAAACGATGAGCAGCCACAGTCCGTACCGCTTTTGGTGGAATCAAATGTGCTAAGTCACTTGAACACTTCACGTGAAAGTATCTATAGAAGAGAGACAAATCTCCAATCTTTCTTCGATGTTCTAGGCTATCAAGGTTGCACGTGATGTTGGCGTCTCCAATCAGGTGAATGGCTCTTTTCTGGATGGAATCCAGCAACTTCAGGGTATGTTTGGGGACAGAGCTCCATACATGCCTCAGCCGCAGGTACCATTTTTATGGTACTCATGAAAAAAAATCGGAGGTATTGTATTTAGTCGTTGTATTATTCAGAGTTGAATTTTTCAGAGTTTATTAAGGACTGCTAATTCTTCAATTAAATATTGTAACGAATCTGAAGCCGCCTCTGATCGCTATGCGAACAAACACAACATAACCGCAAAAGGAATGCAGTCGGCAACCGCCGGTACTCTAATTGAGTACCGAAACGGCTATAGAATTCTAGAGCGATCGTTACGGATATATAAAGCCGACTTCTCGTCGAGAGATGACAGTTGAATTTAGAAAGTGAATCCAGCGGTTAAACAAGGAATTCAAATAGTGGAAATAAATGAAGCTTTAGTTGCTAAGTGTTGAATATAAATTAGTTTGTCATCAGTGAAATATTGTTAGAAATAAATTTGTTTAAGACAGTTCATTCGTTAATTCGTTACAATATGTACAGCATGCTTTCAATAATCCTAACAGTTCATGAATGTTCCACGATGCAGCTGTACCTAAACTTTACACACACTACCTGAACCATTGAAAGGCATTATTGTGTTATCGTCTTGCTTAATATTGAGGAATAATTCGATGATGCGTAAATAAAAGCACGGCGATTGCCCACTGCTGCGGCTCTTTTACATCTTATCAACTTACGCATGATGAACTAAAGACAAACCTTGAAATGAACGCTTCAGCGATGCTGGCCAGCCGCCTGAGATATTTCTTTGAAATTCATTCCCACATATAAATAAGCCAATGTAAATTTCTTCACGTGACTGTTTATTCAGTTCACAGTTCTGGGATATTTCGACGGGAAGCTATCAAAAAAGGAATGTTGACAAAAAAGTGCATGGTCGTTTTCAAAGAAAAGAAGTAAGTTTCTAGAATATTGGTAGATTGTGTCAGTTAGGGATGAAGATCTTGTAAGTCGTCCAAGAGCATACAAGGTCTGTTCAAAAAATGAGCTTAATTTTTCATTTTTCTCAAAAAAAAATACATCTATTCACCCATTTCTATTTTGTTCCCTTCATAGTGGTTCCGCTCAGCGGAACCCTCGAAATATGCACTTTCTGGTATGTCCCTGAGCTCTCTCAGCGATTCAGTTTTCATCTCCTCAATCGTACCCCCCATACCCCCTCCCGAGTTGAGTGCCCTGTGTTGAAATCTTCCCCGCACGGTTTCTGTAATAATAATATTTTATTCGCCATTCACGATACATAGTGTATATATGGTAAGTCAATCAATAATCAGAATTAATACTAGGTATAAATTTAAAAATGTTAATATTTATATAAGACGTCACTAAAAAGAAAAAAAAGAAATTTTTACATACATATAAACACATACACAATTGAAATATATAAAAACGTATACAGATCTAGTTCATATTTTATTTTTCAGAAATTATCGTCTAAAAATTCTTGGAAACTATAGTAGCATTTCTCTAATAGCAAGTCTTTCTTTTGAAATATGATGTTACTTCCAGTCCGTTTGAGTGATTCTGGTAGTTTATTGTAATATATGATTGCATTGTAATCCGGAGACCTCTCATAGAATGTCGTTCTATGTTTAGGAATTTTCAATAAGTTGCCGTGTCTGGTGTTATATTCATGTTTCTCAGAATTGCACGGATAATTATCTATATTCTGTTTGGCAAAGATAATACATCGAAAAATGTACACAGCAGGCACCGTAAGAATTTTATTTTCTTTAAAGATAGATCGACAACTGTCTTGATAATTCAAGTTAAAAATCAGTCTTACTAAACGCTTTTGCCTGTAGTTGTCTGTTCTGTGTGCAGAACATCCCATCTAGTACGAGATGGGATGTTCTGCACACGCTCCTCCGGAGCGATCTTCAACTTACTGATAGCCACTTCAGCAAGATTGGCATTTGACCTCTTTCAGTCGAAAATCACCCTTTAGGTGCTTTCACTTTCTAATCTAATGTTTTCTTTTATCGTGACTTTCCTAATTGAATTTTTGCATGGGGTCCCCAAAAACTAACCGGAGACGAGTGTCTTTATGTCGCGAGCAAATGTTGTTTCCCAGTGAATCTGGAAATGAAGTGAATTTTAAATCTGGTTAGGAAGTTTTTAAACTTACCGGAGTCGCCTGGTAGCGACTCTCGGGGGTGGTCTCTGGTTCTGGTCAACTCAGTACACCTCGAACTTCATTGTTTAAAAACTCTTTCATTTGGAGAACTGTGTTTATGTGGAATAAACTTCCTGAGAACGTTTTTTTTTCAGATAGATTTAATCTCCAGCTATTCAAATCCCATATGAATCGCTACTTTCGCACAGGAACCGCTCTGAACCGCCTCAAAGATTTTCCTGTAGTGCTTGTGTTTTGTCATTTAAAAAAAAAGAACTTGGCGTGCTTTTTTTTGTCTTGGCTCTTCGTTTGGGACGATTGGCCTTCGATTTCGATGTCATAACCATATATCCATGATTCGTCACTAGTTATGACCTTTTTAAGCAAATCTGTATTGCCGTTGATGTCATTCAACAATTCCTGAGCGATGCTCATGCGACGGTTTTTTTGGTCAAAATTCAGCAAATCTGGAACGAACTTCGCTGCCCAAAATTTCCGAAAAAATGGCATGGCATGAGCCACCCGATATGCTGGCATCCTCAGCAACTTCTCTAATCGTGATTTGACGATTCTTTATAACAATTTTCTTCACTTTCATCGGTGTTTGATGTGCTGGAGTGGCCAGGGCGAACGTCGTCATTCACATCTTCTCGATTTTTTGTGAAAAACTCACCACTTTTCTGACTCAGAATAAGGTTAGTTTAGATTAGATCCAAAGTGAGTGGGTCTATTCGACCCTCCACCGCAACCCGCAAGGGTTTATTGTGGCTTACATCTATTCAGGTGTAAGCCACAATAAACCCTTCAGGTCATATGGTAAAAGTACCGCTCTGCCGAACTCTAAAAAACTGATTCGGTCCCCATCGGGGCAGGCACGCGGTGTAGAAGTTTTTCTACCTTTCTACATCATAGTGCGATACTCTAAAAAAAATTGAAGGTCGATCAAAACCATTAATGCTTTTGATTGATGGTGTTGGAGGCATACAACTATTTTAGCATCAAGTTGACAATGTGATTGTCTGTAATTTCATATTCAAGGTAAAATACTCGTAATACATACAAGGTGACTGATATATACATATGAGAAGTTTGGTTATCCGGTCTACATAGCTGTGATCTAGTATAGGTTTTGGCTTCGAACGATTCATTCAAAACTGCGACGGGCATCTTCAGAGTACCTAAGTATTTTATCGGAAAAACCAGTCTTTGTAAAAATGTAGCTTGAAAAATAACAAAAAGAAAGTCAGGTTTATGAGGTCTGTTCACACAAGAACGAACAGAGTACTATCTTTCTTCAATTTTGATCATATTCGTCAAACGCCAATGTATACCTCTAGCTAATAGAATAGATACTACGTAACTATCTAGTTTCCATATTCAGTTACCTATTTAGTATATCGGAACGAATTTAGTAATCGAAACGATTACTAAACTAACAGCGCAGGGCACAATTATGGGTACGTAGAACATATATCACTTAAACTATATTTGGACTTCATTCAACCTGTTTAGCATATGAGTCATTTAACAACTACACACCAAGACAAGAATATTTTATATAGTCATCGAAACATCTTAATTACCGTGTCCCAAAAGTTGTTACTTGGCAAAAGAGTCGGCAATCCGATTACGTATTACGATGGCTGACCTATCTCAGGGTACAATTCCCCATACAAAGCTAGAGATCCAGTAGCATTTCTCAAACATCTCGCGGATACGAAAAACATATCAACTTTCTCGTCATTAGAAAAATTCTTGGCTTCCCTCTCATAAATTCACACGAATCGTATGGTTATTCACGTACTTGACAGTAAATTTGACAATTATATATATTGTTAAGTTTCCACTGTACAATAATTAATACAACCAAACACTTTAACTTCAACTAATATTCGAATGTCTGTCGCCTTATTAGATCGCTCCGTACCACACTGTCACTCAAACTTAACTTAACTTCACCTGATTTGAGTATATCGATATGTACATAGGAAGCGTATATATATGGCAATCGAAGTGCCTCGAAGGCGTTGGAATTCCATCGAAACGACGGGAATATCGAACAACCGCGAAACGCCGGCTGGGTTGAACGGGTTTGGCCACGTCACAATTGATTTACGACGTCCAGAGGCGGCCGGCGTTTTTTTTAAGGAGACGATTCACAACAATATTCTGTTGATTCGTGGCTCACGTTAGACAAATAAATTCATTTCAGTACTCTCATAATTTTTCTCCACTATTTTCATTTGTCAGAAGACATCAGAAACAAACATTTATGTTCTATAAAAATCGGCTTTTGAACTGTTCTTCCATATTTATACAAAATCCCTAGAACCCTCACTTGCAAATTTTCAAAAGATGTGTGGAGTTGATGTATCCTTGAGTTCTAAGATTCTGGTTTCTACCCTTTTGAGACTACACATATATTGATGATGTTTTTTCGGAGAAAAACGTCGGGAAATACATGTATTGTAACACATAGCTGAATTTGTTATTACAGTGGCTACAAAAATCTATGGAAAAAACTAGAGGTTAGGTTAAAAAATCACGTTGATGATGAAATATGAACGAAACATCTCATAGGTTCATATCAGATCATAACAAATATGAAACAGTCCTGAAAGTTCCTGTTATACCATTTAAAATGGAGGCGGTAGAGCCAAAAACTAAATATGACAATAACAACCACTGATATTCAAACACTACTGACATTCCGCCATCATGGAGATTTCTGTATACATAATTGTGGGATGGTAGCCTGGTGGGGTGGCTTGCTTCACTCTTTCAATCGACCGCTGTTTTAACCGGTGGTTCGAACCGCCAGGCCAGACGATCGATTTTCACTTTCTTCCCGTCCAACCCGTGTTACGAATCACATGTTAAAAGGTAAGACCTTGTTAGCTTAGCTCGTCAAAGTTTCGCAAGAGGGCGACAGTTGGTTAACAGAAAAACATATTTTAATAGATTTCAACAGATAAGTTGATGACTGCTCAACAAAAGGTTAAGGTAATTGTTCAATACACAACATAATCGATTTCGAAGAACTAAGAAGCAGACGGTTGACTGTGGCCATATTTGTTCTCAATTTTTCGTTTTAAAATGATTGATTATAATTGGCATGCACTCACGGTCATGGTGTCGTATGTCTGATATATTGATTGTGTTTTCATGGTTTTCGTCCCCACACACTAATACCAAACTGACCGAAAATCGAAAGCAATACATTTATTTCCCAAAGTACACCTAATGATTTGATCTTCACAAACTTCATTTTTAAAAGTATCGCGACATGCTTCGCAATCACATTCGTTAATTCTTTACCCTAATTTTTATATACCCCAAGTAATCACCTGTGAGAACTATCTACTCAGGTACTTACTCGTTCATAATTAGGTACCTAGAGCATCTTTCCTCAGGTACACTCTCAATAATAATTACCCAGAGCATATTATATCGATTCTACATCAATAATAACATGTCTACGAAGACTCGGATAACATCGATTCCTAGGAAAACAAGTTCAACGTTAGGACAACAAGAGGATTGTTACGAATTCTTGGGGTTCTTGTTGAATACTCTTCGTGAGCAAAACAATAGCAAATTCAATACTCCTGACCGCTCTGGATTGAATGATTCCGTACAGTCCAACTCGTCTTGTGTTTGTAAATCTTTTGCTGGAAAAATCCTCACTTGTTCACTTTGTAGTAATGGTTCAAGGGGTAGCCAAAACTTAAGTGAATTTCTGGAACTTCATCTAGCTTTTCCTAATATAACTAATAACCAGTCCGTGCAAAGGTTATTGTTGAATCATCTGAAAATGGAACTTTTAAGAGGTGATGATCGACTGTATAGCCAAACATGCGCCAAACTAACTGACTGTTATAAGCAAACAAGTATAGCTGAGGCACCAGTCAATCTAATAATAACACTGATGATCTTCAAATAAGACTCAACCTCTGACGGAAGCAAGAAACTCTTTGGAAGGTTCGAAAAAGATGAACATTTCAATCTAGCGTACCACTATTATAATCTTCATGCAGTCATTGTTCACTGTGGTTCTGGCGTTGAATTTGGTCATTATTACGCCTTGGTCAAAGACGAAACGGACTGGTTTAAGTTTGACGATAGTCGTGTCACGAACTGTTCTGGCGATGCATTGAATCTATTGGAGCCTCTGGAGACACTCTACATTTTGTTTTATAAGAGAGAGGAATTGGTAGATCAAGATCTTCAGATGATGTGGTGCTGCAGGTTGTTCCGGGTTTTCCTGCAGCTGAAAAAGCAAATGCGCCACTGGAATCAATGAAGTCGCCCCGGAGCGCCAATTGATTTTTATTGCTGTTTATATTTTTATCGTTGTTTTAATCCGTAAATGTGAATCATTTACAAATATCTAATTATTGAAAACTCTATATTCTTCTTTAGTTCAACAAACTATTTGAATTTTCAAGTTTATTGATTTCCATTTCTTCCAAATGATTTAGCTTTAAACCCTGATTTTCTATGTGAAAAATTTCGAAATCACTGTTAAACATATGGCATCATTTTAAAAGATGATTTGAATATGTTGAACTTGTTTTCTTATTTACATAGCCTATATGATGATCCTGGATGCGATTCCTAAATGTTCTGCCGGTTTGAGCAATATATATCTTAGGACAAATTCCACAGTTTAATTTATACATTATAATGCATTCATTAAAAAACTCTTTGGTTTACTTCTATAAATAAAAGTCAACTCCGCTACCAAGTACATGCCTTTTTCAAACGATTCTTCGGATTGTAGCCGGCCTGCAGTTTAAATAACGAACATAAACTACATTCCTGCAATTAGTATAATTGAAATGCTTGCCCGAAATGAATTACATTTGTAAAACAGCTGTCAAGACTGAGTAATGTATGGTTTGTAAATAGTTCGAATTAACCGCATTAACCCAAATTTGTTTGAAAGACCCATTCTTGTTAAAGATCTGCAAACATATCACCGAGTTGATATAACTCAAAATTGACAATTCGTTTTTGCTTTGATCCCGTGATAAACGTTCTGTTAGATTTCGAGGACGAATAATCGATTTTTTTATTCATTCATCATAATGTTTTTTGTAATCATTTTTAGTTCTACAAAACTCAATATTTTGTTATTAGCGTTCTAAAAATAAAAATTACTGAATTGAAATAAAATGGACAAGGTAGTATTTTTTCATTCTAGTTGAATTTATTATATTGACATGGTGGATAATGATGGCGAGTTACAGTAGTTGTTTTTCTAATTTGTTTATTACTCCTCATACCTTGAACGTTATTATATTTATTATAGTGAACTACACTACAAAACATGCTCTTTTTCATTTTGGTATTCCATATCTTATTTTGTTTGAGTTTTTGAAGATGTGAGAAGGAAAATTTATCAGTAAATCATATTTATTCAGCTAATTAGGTCCCGGCTAGAAATGTCTTCCAGAAAGATCAATCAGTTTCATGATTAATAACTGTGATATAAGGAAAACTAGAACAACACAATGCAAAGTTCAAACCCTCAGTTCTTAGCAAGAAAAATCGAGAAACATGAAGAATGGCTACTATGTTAAGTCAATGCGTGGAAATTCCGATCCTTCTTGCAGCATTACTGGATAAATGCCATTTGGTCCAGGCGACTTATGAGGTTGGTATGAGTTTATGGACCATTTGATTTATTTCCAAATCTGTTCCTTCGTTTGCTCAAGCCAATTCCCCCTTGGACGATCTTTCAGGGGCCTTCAGTTCTGAGTTTGTCCAGCTGTTAGATTCGTTACTCGCAGAGAAGCTCTCTCATGGTATGTCGTCTTGTTTTCTGCACTTGCCGGTATTTGATTTCAGATTATTTATTGAGACCTGAGGCCCCTTCGAGAGTATCAATCAATCAAAATATGCTTTATTATCAAAGAATAACATCTTGTTGACAAAGCCTGTATAAATAAAATAAATTAAATTATATGAATAACATTTAGATAATTATTTACTTAGTATACATAGTATACGTAGTCACTACTTTGAAAATTGAATTGTTAAAAAGCAATCAGTCACTCATTTAAAATTTAAAATATAACAAACAATAGTAGGTATATGATATAAAGTTTTGGTATATTTATTATTAGTCTATTATATCCGCATAATATTCTTCCAAACTATAATAGGTTCTATCGGAAAGAACTCTTTTTACAGCTTTTCTGAAGCCAGTGTTGGACTGTATATTTTTTATATAATTTGGAAGGTGGTTGTACATCTTGCAGCCGTTATATATAATGGAGTCCTTAACTAGAGTGGAATATGGTAAAGGTAGTTTGATATGGTCACTTTGGCGGGTGGCATATCTACTATCTGTAATATAATTTTGTTTATGTTTATAAATGAGACACACTGTTTCAAGTATAAATATACACACTACCCTGAGAAGGTTATGTTGCTTGAAGTGAACTCTACACGAATCGAGAAATTTTAATTCACAGAGGTATCTCAGGGTTCTTTTTTGTAAAACAAAAACACTTTGAAGAACATTTCCACTGCACACTCCCCAGAATGGGATACCATATCGCAAATGTGACTCTATCAAGGAGTAGTATACTGACTTTGCGATTGTGTAACCTAGTTCGTTTGCAGCAATTTTTACAGCGTAACAACCAGAGGACAATTTTTCATTCAGGTTTTTGACATGTTCATTAAATTTGAGACCGTTGTCAATGTATAGTCCTAAAAATTTAGAAAACACACTGTTTTGAATGATCTGGTGGTTGATAGAAATATCAAATACTGCGCATTTGAAGGACACTATCTTGGTTTTCAATATATTGAAGGATAAAAGGTTTGAGTCGCACCACTCTTTAACCTTTATTATATCTGAATTGATGACCTGTTGAAGATCGGCTTCCTTATCTTTATGCCATAGTATGGTGGTATCATCGGCGAATAGTGTGAAACTTCCTGAAATGTCAAGCATCGTCAATTCATTGACATATAGTAAAAACTAAATTGGACCTAAGACTGATCCTTGCGGAACACCACATTGTATATTACGTAAGCTTGACATTGTTTTTGTTTTTACTACTTGTGTGAGGCCAGATAAATATGTCGTAAACCATGAATGTGCCTTATTTCTAAATCCGTAATGGTGAAGCTTTCGCAGCAGTATCTCATGATCCACACAGTCAAAAGCTTTCGATAAATCACAAAACACAGCCGCCGCAACTTCTCCATCATTGATTCCAGTATATATTTCATATAAAAGTGAAAAAATTGCATCGTTTGTGTTCTTATTGCACTGAAATCCAAACTGTTTGATATTATATAGTCTATATAGTATATTATAGTATATATATATATATATATATATATATATATATATCCTAATTAATCACCTTAACAAAAATGGATTCTACACAATTGAATACGCAGATGACATAGTTATCTTGCAGACCGGCAAATTTGTAAACACACTGTGCGATAGAGCCCAGGATGGGCTCAAATTGATAGAAACATGGTGTAAGGAACACTCACTGTCGATCAATCCCAAGAAGACTGAGATGGTCCTTTTCACCAGGAAAAGAAGTTTAACGGGCTTAAAACCTCCCGAAATCTTCAAAAGCCGACTAAACTTCTCTGAAGAGGTGAAATACCTTGGTATTATCCTCGACAAGAAGCTAACATGGAACTCTCATCTACAGAGTAGAGCAAAAAGAGCATTTGTGGCTTATGAGCAATGTCGGAAGACAGTGGGACGCGCATGGGGTCTTTCACCCCGTGTAGTCGCCTGGATCTACACTGCAATAATAAGACCTATGTTAACGTATGGAGCCATTACATGGGGACCGAAAGTTCTACAAGCAACGGCCATCCAAAAATTATATCAAATACAGCGACTGGCTTGTTTAAACATCACAGGAGCCATGAGAACAACACCAACCGCGGCAATGGAATTAATCACGGGTCTGACCCCTCTGGATCTGTACGTTAAGGAGGTTGCGTTAATGGCCATGGTACGATTGCACACGGCTGGTGTAAACCTAGAAGTAGGAATGGGTCGATTGAGGTTGGGCCTATGGCGGAAAGCGCTTACTGCGCAACCTCTGCTGCAGGCAACAAGTGATGCAATTGAAACCAGGTTTGTGTTTAATAAACCCTACAAAATACAAATTAAGCAGAACACAGAGTCAGATGCTACAAATGCAATACGGATTTATACAGATGGCTCAAAAACCAAAGAAGGCTCAGGATGTGGAGTGTACTCCAGATCACTAAGCCTAAGGATTAAGTGGGGAATGGGAAGAAATACCAGCGTGGTCCAAACAGAACTGGCTAGTATCTCAATCGCCACAAAAGAAATAACCAAGAAAAGAATTTCTGGCAAAAACATAACAATCTGCACTGATAGCAGACAAGCACTATTAGCCTTGAACAGACACCGTGTTACTTCAGGGCTAGCACTAGAGTGCCACCAAGATTTAGCCAAAGCCTCGGTAGATAATAACATTATCCTGAGGTGGGTTAAAGGGCACGACAGGAGTAAAGGTAATCGCATTGCCGACTCTTTAGCCAAGGAAGCGGCTGGACTAAGAATTTTAGGACCAAGTGGCACCCACGGCCTGATGACTTCGACAATTGCGGAACTAGTCAAATGTTACACCCATGCTCAATTCCTAAAGAGATGGGATGAAATCAAAGGATGTAATCTTGCCAGGATCACCTTGGGTGACCCTGGGAAGCTGGCGCCGAAGAAATATCTGGCGATGACCAGGAAAAATCTACGCCTTACAGTAGGATTTCTGACTGGCCACTGTCAGCTAAGGAAACACCTACATAATATGGGGCTAGTGGACACACCTCTATGCAGGATGTGTGAACAGGAAGATGAGACTGTCAGGCATGTCCTGTGCGAGTACCCGGAGTTATCGTCAATAAGAGAGTGTGTGTTCGGCGAGTCTTGGCCTACACCTGCCGATATAAAGGAGATGTCTCCCAGCGACCTGTCCACCTTCCTGGAAAGGACAGGATGGACGACGACCTAGGAGGACAACTCCTCGGGAGGATGTACAATGGGTCACATGTGGCCTTAGGGCTTAGGGCTTTGTTTTAATGAGTAATGGACATTTCTTTGTTGATCTCAGATATTATATAATGCAAGTTAGATAAACAGAGTAATCGTAGGATAAGGATTCTTACAATTTGAACATTGTGGTTGAAATATCCTCTGGTGCATAATTGACACACAATCGATTTTCATAAATTATGGCAATGAACAGATATATTTCTTGATGTTTTTGTAAACACAAACAAGTACTGCAGTTTCTTTAACTATTTTTATGAAAATCTACCAGTAGATTTTTTATTCAAAAATCTATAACATGAAACTTTATAGGCATTTATATACTTTTTTTTTCATTTCAGGCAAAGGCCATCGGGAGGGTCCTATTCGAACAGGTGTGCAAACAACTACATTTACTAGAGGCAGACTATTTTGGATTGGAATATTCTGACACACATGGAACAAGGGTAAATATTATTATTTTATTGTATATTTTTATTATATAGAGCAAATCAGCTAGAAAAAAAATATAGAAATCAAAGAAAACAGTAAGCTAAACCTTGACATTTGATCGAACTTGGCGTACTTTTTTTGTCATTCAACAATTCCCGAACGATGCTCGTGAATCAGGTTCAATTCAATGCCACAAAAAACCAGGCATCGGTTTTCTCTAAGAAGATAAATGTCTCGGAACCGGATATAATACTGTCATGTCAGACAATTCCGCTTTCTGCTTCGATAAGTTTGTTGGGGGTTGAAATGGACACCAATATGTCTTGGCACAATCACGTCGCTGGAAATGCAAAGGCTGTTTCTCAAAAGCTTGAAACAGTGTTCCGAACCAGAAAACTGTACACACCTCAGCAACTGTTAATGCTTTATAAAGCTCAAATCAGACCTTCATTGGGGTATTGTTCTCATGTATGGAGCTCTACCCCCAAACATACCTTGAAGTAATTGGATTCCATCCAGAAAAAAGCCATCCGCCTAATTTGAGACGCGAACGTCACGTGCAACCTTGATAGCCTGGAACATCGAAGAAAGGTTGGAGATTGATCTCTCCTTTATAGATACTTTCACGGGAGGTTTTCAAGACAGAGAGACATTTTTATTGATCATAAAATCATCAATTTACATCGGGTTGGCAGGTCATAAAACTTAAAAATACAATTGAAAAATAACATTGCAACAGTAATAATATGTAAACATAGAAGTGCAGGTTAGCATTATAATAAATAGTAAATGTTTAAAGTGCATGAATGTTGACATAATAAAAAGAGTTCATCAGCTCATCTCAGTTCATATTGTAGAGAGAGGGAAATTCCTGAATGTTATAAAATGTATTTGTGATCAAAAACGACTTAAGACTATGTTTGAATCTGGCCAGGCTTGTTATAGTTTTCAAATCGTTTGATAAAATGTTGAAGTACTGCATACCAGCGTAGTTGGGTGATTTTTTTATAACTAGAGTATTTCACCTTTTGCAATCTGAATTGATTTTTTTGTCGTGTTTGGTAGTCATGAATGTCGCTATTAAGCTCAAAGTTATTTTTATTCTTGTAAACATATGTTAATATTTTATATAAATAAATACCTGTGAAAGTTAATAATTGCTTTGTTCTTAATACTTCTCGGCAGGACTTACGATAGTCTAGTCTGAACATAGCACGGATTATTCTTTTTTGTGCCAGAAAAACTCTGTTACTGGAAGACTAAGATGTTGTAACTAATGGTCGAGTAGACGAGGGCATACTAGACTGCGAATAGCCCTTCTTCGTTCAGGCAGCTTTTCACGTTATTTATGGCAAAGTATTGTTTATTTAGTTTAGAACAAATGCTGTTAATGTATTCGTCCCAGCTGAGAGTTTCATCTAGAATTGTGCCTAAAAAATTGCATTTGGAATTGAATAGGAAACTATTTTGTCTAAATGTGATATTTTGGGCGATTATGGGATCTACACAGGGTCTGTGGAATCTTATTAGTGTTGTCTTTGGGTGGTTCATCATTAGGCGATTTTTGTGACACCATTCATCGAATTCGTGGAGGACCTTTTTTGTTCGTTTATGCTAGATACGATTATAGATGTGTCATCTTCATACATGAAGACTTCGCGGTAACTTATGTAGTCAGGTAGATCATTGATGAATAATAGAAAAATCAGGGGATCGAGCACACTTCCTTGAGGTATTCCCGAATTAACCAGGTATTCGTCTGAAATTTCCTTCCTTCGTATTACAGAGCCCAAAAGCACGGTCTAATAGAGTCTTGATAATTCCTCTTTTAGTCGATTGATGGTGGTTGGAATCGTGGTTCAGATACTGTCCCGTATGAGTGGGTTTTCGGTATACAGATGTTTCCCACTTAGTGTCGGTCCTCTTCACCAAAACGTCTAAGAATGGCAATTCGTTGTGAATTTCCTTCTCCATTGTGAAAATCAACATTTCTCAAAATCCCAATTGAATAGTTCTTTGCTCACTTTGGAGAATTTTTACGTATTGTAGTTACTACATATGTCATTTGTCAAACTAAATGAGTTCTATACTTGATGATTACCTTATGCCTATGTAAAATTTTCACTTCCTTTTCCTCCTCGTACTCGTCATTCAGCACGCTGGAAATAATTTTATAATTTTTAAACAAAACATTAATATGTTAAACCTAAAAGGGTATCTATTCATGTTCACGTCTACTTAGAATAGTGTTCTACTAAGGTTTCTACAGGATCTTCTTGTATATACGAGTAAGTATTTCAAAAAAGAATTTAAAGCTCAGCTTCAAACAAATTTTCACGACTATTACTTACTTGCAGGTATCGCACTGATGATGGCGTAAAAGCCGAAAGGGCTTTGCAACTTACAAATAAATTATTCACACGAAATACGATTCAATTCCTGAATTATCATAAAAGCATGCCTTCATTTGTTTCAAATTCTTGGAAAAGTTTTTTGTTTCGGGAAAATATTAATATTTTATATCTGTTTCTGAAAATGATGTAATGACAATAAACACTTGCAGGTTTTACGACCGCATTAAATGTTTGAGTAGGTGCAACTGGATAATTTTTACTTTTTCATTACTTTGCTTTGTGGAATAATATAGATCCTAAATATAGATTATTGTTCTATTGTTAGGAAAATTATTCCTTTCAGAAAACTGCCAAGTTCATTATTCGAACCGAAAATGTTTGAAATTGCTTTTCGTTATTCAATTCATTCAGTCACTGTCAAGTTGCCATATAATTTGAAAATTCCAGGAATTCGCTTCATAAAGAGATCAATAGAACTAATTTTAAGCATCAGAAAATTCACATCGATATCGTTAATCTTCACTGGTTCATTATGAACGCTGAAGTTTATTTGATCGAAAGTGGACCTCTGTTTCACTAACTTATAATCTGTTGTTTTTTCTATCATACGCAGTCATTATCTAACTAAATTTTGGTCGAAACTATCTGCTGAAATTGAAATCTGCCAAATATCAGTCTGAAATGAATCGGAGGGTTTATATTACATACATCCTATAATATGGATGCCAATTAGATTAGTTTTTAGGAAAAAGCGTTTTGACTTCATACTTTCCTTAAAAAACGTGGAAAACTCCAAAGATAGAAATCAACTTCAAAATAAACTTTTTGTCAAAATGTGTGGATCATGCATATACATTTCTTTCAGAAAACTGAAGATGAAAATGTTTTGAGAGCAACATACGGTTACAAAAGTAGCCGTATGTTGCTCTCAAAACATTATACTTTGCCTTCGTCTACAAAACAGTGACATATGCGTCAGTTGGGTGGTATCTACAATATGAAATTTACAAACATAGAATCGTAGTGATTCAAAATAATTTGTTAAGATTTCTAATTTTATACAATAAGGGATATACAATGGTAATTAAGCCAATATCGAAACTTTTGAAGAGCAACAAATCTGATAATAGTCTCTGATGTTATTTTCCTGGATGAAATATTTAACAGTTTCATTGATTTGCTTAAGTTATTATCAAATATGTGTGATTGATGACTTGTTGATTTTGTGGTAATTCATGATCACTTTAATGAAATGAATAAAAACAGCTTTCATAAGTAATAATAATTTAGGTAGAACCTTGTTTAATGCAAAACCCAAACGGGATAGAATGAAAAAATCAGGTATATATAGAATAGAGCGTGGCGAATACTCTGCAGTATATACAGGACAAACCGGTAGAAATTTTGACATAAGGCTGCGTGAACACGTCTGCGTGGACAAAAAATCTACAATGTACGAACATCTTCAAGAATAAAAACACAAGATAAATTGAGATAACCTCAAAATCCTACACATACGTAATAAAGGGAAGAAAATGAATTTGTTGGAAGCCATGGAAATTAACAAATCAATTAAAATCCAGAAATATATACCCCTAAATGAGCAACTCGATTTATGTAGGTGTCCTTTCTTGAATTTATGAGTTAAACAACCTCAAGAATTTTCAGTGGTGAATTCTAAAGTTGGCATCCTGGTTTGCCCAACTACCTGTGGGGATGGGGATAGGGAGTCTAACACTAAAATGGCCATTTCGAATGGTACAAGGAGTGGTGACAAATTTTGTTTTATGTTTGTTCACTAAGCAAACTTTCTTCAAGATGAACGGTGCAATGACAGTTAATATTGGAATCGAAGAGTTGTCGACATGAATGTCTGGCTTTTACTTCACATTACATTAGTTTAAGTGGATATTTGAAGCAAAAGTCAACCAAAAAACGTCTTTCTAGAAAAACTTTGAAATTTATGAGGCACTCTAATGAACAAAATGGCATTAGTTATGCTAGGTAACCACCTAGAAGATGAACAATGCATGATGAAATTGGCCGATATTTGATGAAAATCCATAACGTATTGTTATAAATCATGTCTGAAAGAAAAAAACGCCGGCCGCCACTGGTAACCATAAACCAAACGTGACGTAGCTAAGAGCGCGCGAATGCACGATGATTCCCCGCCACTCGAGAAGCAGCAAGAATAATGCTACCGACTTCGACAGAACTTCGGAAAAATTTCTACGACATTCGATTACAATGTTTAAAGACTAGCCACGAGGATATCGACACAGTCAAGTGAACGTTACAGTGCGGTACGCGAAATGATGTAGTAAGGCGATAGTTTGATTATTCAGTGTAGTCAATTATTGCTGAACCCACGCGGAAAACATTACATTATTCAAGTCACAGTTTTATGTGAGATTAACACCGAACAGTTGACAAAACCCCAATACGTGTTTCACTATGCAATAACTTCCTCAGGTGTGTTTATACTGATGAACATAGTATGAACACGTGTTGTGGTTTTGTTAATTGTTCGGTGAAAATCTCAAAAAGTGTGTCTGGAGTAACGTAGATGTCGGTAGCCAGGCGGTTCGACGTGAGTGCTTTGTTCACTCTCGCGAATTGACTGCCGTGTTGGTCGGTGGTTGCTATCGTCCAACCCGTGTTAGGAATCACACGTTGAACGGTAAGACCCCGTTAATCCTTAGCTCGCACAAGTATTGACTTCTGAGGGTTGTCGTTCGTAGGGGTGCGACAGCTGGTTAACGGAAAAACATATTTTAAACAGATTTAAAACAGATTCATTATCAAATGGAAACGTTGTTCAGAATCAAATTGAATTTTTGGATTTTTTTTCAGTACCTGTGGAAGCTGAAACGTACTAGTAAGACGTTAAAATTCGTATGCACTGCGGGTAATATTGAGGGGTTTCATAGCTGGCTTCAATATTTTGGTTGGTGTCCAGGTTTTGCCGTGGCCTTCTTTGGTTAAAATTTTCAAACGTTTCAACTGAAACTGCGGCAGTCATCTTCAGTGGCGTGGTCGTAGTACTCTTCTTGACGTATCAACTGTTTCAGTTGATACATCAACCAACCAAAACATTAATAAATGTGTTTGTATGCTTTAGGGTGAGTTATAAGATCGTCGCCGTCGGGGCGGACTTGATCCCTGGTACATAAAAAATTAAACTACTGGAAAAAAATCTAGGGTTATTTACCGATCTCAGAAAAAGTGGACTGTATTGTATTGTTACATATCTCGATCAAACAAATTCAGTGAGCATTTTTATATATATTTCTATTTATTTTATCTAATTCGGTCAGTTTTTATTTTTAGATAAGCGTTCATATGGTATTCCTGACTTATAATCTACACCAGCAGATGAAAGATTTTACAAGGGTAACAAAATTTTCTGCTACCAGAATAGATAATATTTTTATAAACATTGATGAAGCACAGAGCTCTGCCAGTACATATGAACCTTGTTTATCAGATCATAAATGTATAAGTTTTCAATATAAAAATAGTTGCATTTCTGTTGGGAACAATATTCTAATGAGAGAAATAAATACAAATAATATTAATAACTACAAACTAATTTTGTCAAACCGTGATTGGAAAGAATTTTATCAAACTGAGGTGATGTGCAGCATCTTGTCAAATAACATTATTAATAGCTATGAAGCAGCTTTTCCCATCAGAGAAATGAAGAAATTTGAGAAACCAAGAATAAAATACAGTGAATACATCGTAGAACTGAAAAACCAGTTGATAATGTGGAATGAAATCACTAAAAATGACCCCTCTATGAGGGAAATATATAGGGAAATGAAGAAGCGGTATAGACTAGCAATTAAGACTGAAAAAATATCACACAACTCACGCCTAATCATGAATGCAAAGAATAAGCAAAGAATGGCATAGTCACTCATAAAACCTACTATGATCACTTCTCCTAACCCCCAAATATTGCTGGATGACTTTTGTAACATTGGCAAGGAAATTGTCCAAAAATTAGAGTCTAATGGCGATACATATATCGAATCAATACAGAATAACAGTGTAGCCTTTTCATTTTACTTAACTCCGGTAACAGAATTAGAGATAATTACCTTGATTGACAGATTAAGCACATCAAAGTCAAGAGATATATATGGGCTAAATAGCGACTCACTGAAATTTGCAAAAGACGAATTAATCAGCCCCATAACGTTTTTCATCAATACCTGTTTTGCAGAAGGTGTTTTTCCAGAGATTCTTAAACTCTCCAAAGTTATACCGATTTTTAAAAAGGGTAACAAAAATAATATCAGTAATTACCGACCCATCTCCCTAGTTCCTATTCCATCAAAATTGCTTGAATTGGCTTATAAAATCAGACTGATCAACTATTTAGAGAGAAAAAATGTACTGAACCCTAAACAACATGGATTTCGTGAGGGAAAGTCTACTATAACTGCACTTGTAGATATGATTATTCACATCACAGATGAATTTGAGAAAGGAAATGTGACATCTTTTTTGGACCTTTCCAAAGCTTTTGATTGTGTGTCACATGAAATTCTTTTAATGAAATTGGAAATTTATGGTGTCAGAGGAAATGCTTTTTCATTCATTCAGAGTTACCTTACAGGAAGAGTTACCTCAAACGGAAAGGTATCATCCAAAAGGGAAATTACATGGGGGGTTCCCCAGGGTTCAATCTTAGGTCCCATACTATTTATCATTTATGTTAATGACATAACTCATTTTTTATCGTCAAAACATGTTGAATATGCTGATGATACCACATTACTAGTTTCAATGAGAAACTATGATCAGAATATTGAATCATACACCCTCAAAAGTGCTCAGGAATATTTCACGAATGTAAGATTGTGTCTAAATAATGATAAAACAAAAACGTTACTCTTTACTCTGAATTACAACTTAACCCTGGAGGACAATTTGCCGGTAAAATGCCTGGGACTAACATTAGATTGTAAGCTGACATGGGAGGCTCACATAACCAATCTGAGAAATAAATTAGCTACCTCCATCTATCTCTTAAGAAATATCAAAGATATTGTAAATGAAAGTGTTGTTCTCACAGCCTACCACGGTCTCTTTCACAGTACCATGTCCTACGGAATTCTCTTATGGGGTGGATCGGCACATGTTGATAAAGTTCTCATAATGCAAAAAAAGGGCAATAAGAATAATAACCAATTTAAAACTTGATGAAAGTTGTCGTCCACTATTCAAAAAACTAGGTACATTGACTGTGACTAATCAATTCATTTATGAATGCTTACTTTTTGCCAAGAGAAACATTTCCAGTTATACTGTTCAAAATGAATATAATACCAGATATAAATCCGTTATAGTGCCGTATTTTCGCTTATCCAAGAATCTCAACTCTTTCAGATTTCTGTCTATTAAATATTACAATATGATACCAAACGAGTGGAAGGAACTAGTCCTAGTTAAATTTGCTAAAAGGGTAAAAAGTTTTCTTAAAGAAAATGTGTTTTATAAAAGTGAAGAGTTCATACACTTCTTTAATGGAACATGACTAAGTAACAGTAATGTATTATAACTAAGTTCTCCAACTATTTTACATAGGTTATTTTTGTATATATATATATATATATATATATATATATATATATATATATATATATATATATATATATATATAACTTTATTTTACATTTTAAATAGCTTAAAATTTGTTTCTGCAAGTACAAAATTTTCCTTTTACTATTTTTTTGACGACTGTATACAATTTTTTTAATTGTCACACAAGAGAATAAACTCTACTCTACTCTACTCTATTTTTTGTTTGTTTATTTATTGACGAAGAATAATAATGCTGCCTATTGAACACGTGTAATAAATAATGTTCACTTTCATTTTAACTTTCGATGGAAATTATTCGTATGCAATTTGATAGTATTTAAATAACGGCAGAAAGGCATCATTTATTGTGTGATGACATGTTTGGGGCTGTGAGGATGCTTCTAGCAGAATGTTGCCAATTAAACGCACGGAACCGTGAAACGGGAAAGGCCGAAAGGTATAGTGGCCGTCATCGCAAAACTAACCCAGCGCAAGACAGAGAAGAAACCAGCGCGAGAAGAAACCCTACCATAATGGCACAAGATCTCCAAATACATCTCCAACAGCCCCACAACGTTTCTTTACGAACGGTGATGAATAGATCGCGTGAGGACGGTTTAAGGTCCCCACGGACGCTCAGAGTTCAACCTCCAAACAGAAGCAATCGAGCCAATCGTATAGTGTGGGCTGAAGCGCGTAGACTGATAGGGAATGGGGTTCTGTGCCTTTTTCAGATGAATCTCGATTTGGACTCTATCCGGATTCAAGACGGTTTAGGGTCTGGAGAAGACCAGAAAATGAAGCGAGACTGGCATATGTTCAGGAAGTTCATTCTTACAAAGGAGGAACGATTATGGTATGGGGCGGTAGTTTCGGAGGAAACCGTTGTGAAATCGGTTAACCAAGTCCTACAAGGTAATGTTATGACCATGGCATGCCCAATTACCAGATCTTAACCCAATAGCATTTGAGCACGGGATATGCTCCAGAGAAGGGCGATGAAAAGCCGTGGCAACTTTCAAAATCGCCTAGAGCCCTCCAAGCCGCCTGGCAGGCAATACCGCAAAGGAACCTATAGTCCGTTCATAATTTGTCGATAGCACAAAATGAGGGCCCAAGTCATAAAACGGTCGTAAAACTCGTAAAATCATAGGCGGAGGTTCCTGAGGTGTTTATTCATTAAATATAAAGCTTCAGTCTATATTCGAAACTTGCCTTGAAAGGGTGAAGTTGTTACGAACGAAAATAATTTTTGGTTTTGTACATTTTTTAATCGCATTCAATTTACGGCTCGTTGGTGTTTCGGCGTCTACGGCAGTAATTAACGTCTCTAATATTTATTTTGCGAATTTTGTGCAATGCGTGAGTAACTTTTTTTCATATTCCTACAAACATATACGTACCTTTCGTTCCTGCTTGTTTTGTTTGATTGCTTGCGATGGCTTCGTCATCATCATCAACATCATCAAGTTTTACACCGGTACTGTTGCGTACAGTCAGTAAGTCTGTCTATTCACCAAGAGAGAAGACTATTGTTTTGAACGTTCACGATGATCTGGTTTCTCAGAATCCCACAAACACTGTTCAGAACATAATCAAGAGTTGTGCCAACATGACGGGCGTAGGGGAGTCAACAATATATAGGTTCCTATCAGAAAGGAAAAAAAAAGGTATAGCTAACCCAAATACAAACGAATACTTAAAGAGGGGGAGAAAACCTATTGAAATTGATGAATTTGCCAAAAATGGTATTCGAAGGAAAATTCACGAATTTTTTTACAAAAAAGAAATACCCAACTTAAACAAAATTTTACAAGAAGTTAGAGACGACCCGGATTTGCCTCATGTCGGACGAACCAAATTGTGGCAAGTTTTAAAAGAATTAAATTTCCGGTGGGAGAAATCAGACCGAAAATCACTTTTGATTGACCGGGAAGAGATAATATGTTGGAGAAGAAAGTATCTAAGATCTATACGAAAATTTCGGGCTGAAGGAAGGCCAATTTACTATCAGGACGAAACGTGGGTAAACGCAGGTCATACTCTCACAAAAATTTGGACAGATAAAAATATATCAAGCTCCAGGCAAGCCTTTATGGAAGGTTGGTCTACTGGTATTTCCCCACCCTCTGGTAAAGGCAGTAGATTAATAGTTTCTCACATTGGCAGTGAAAAAGGATTTGCTAAGCATGGTTTGTTGGAATTTGAATCCAAAAGCACAAAAGACTATCACGAGGAGATGACAGCTGATGTTTTCGAAGAGTATTTTGAGCAGATGATTGAACATATACCACCAAACTCAATTATAGTATTAGATAATGCACCTTATCATTCACGACTAGTTGAAAGACTTCCAACGACTGCGTGGAAGAAACAGGATATCATTGACTGGCTGCGGAATAAGTCCCTGCCTTACGCAGATGGAATGGTTAAAGCAGAACTTTTAAAAATTGCCCGGCAACACAAATCTAAGTTCAAGAAATACGTAGTTGACAAAATGGCGGAAAAAAGAAACATCACAGTCCTTAGACTTCCACCCTACCACTGCGAATTAAATCCAATTGAATTCATTTGAGCACAAATGAAAAGCTATGTGGCTAGAAAAAATACGTCATATAAAATACAAGCTGTACGCGAATTGTTATATGAGTCTTCACAACATATTACAGAACAAAATTGGCGAGATGCAGTAAGACATGCAATAGAAGAAGAACAAAAAATGTGGGATCTTGACAATATAATTGATGCGACTGTAGAGACACAACCGCTAATTTTATTAACCTGCAAGACGACTCGGATTCCGAAGATGATCCTGTTTATTTTGAATTTGAATAGTTTCGTAAGTAATCGTAGTTTATATCATTTAAAAATAGGTATTAATTAAATAAATGTATCTTTTACAAATTACAAGTAGCTTATTATTTTTGAATAAAATAAAGACATTTTTTTAAAATAAAAATACAGTTTACAGTACCTACAGTTTAAGAATATTAATATATTTATTTATTTAAAGTAACTAATGTTTTAATCATATACTCTACTACACTGGTCACTCATTTCCACTCAAAATACCTACATAATCGGATTAAAAGTTTTATAGCTGTATTGTATTTCTTCAGATACAAGGTGGGTTAGTCGAAAAACTGCCAGTTTTAGTTTGGTTTTTGTTATTATATCATATTAGCTGTCCTCTCTGTATTTCAGTTCTCTAATGAGGGTCAAACTTGCAGTGAGCTATCAACAAATTATGAACGGACTATAGACAATTTAATTTTAAGTATTCCCAGAAGATGTAGAACCGTTTTGAATAGCCGCGGATAACATACTCTTTACTACATTTATTTATTTAATTACGGGTTCATGGCCCATTTCGCTCAATTCAAACATTTAAAATAGCTACACACAATACCCAGTACAAAAGTACAGATAGAATAAAAAAATATACTAGTGAAATTGTAAGAATAAAACCAATAAACAAATAAATGTACATATGAAACTGAGACTCTGATGCAGAAGTTAAGAAATCGAGTTCCGTTTTATTTGCCGCTATAGTTCGTGATGGAAAGGAATGAAAGTACTGATTTGTTCTACAGGCTGGTTAAGAAAATATTGTATTTCCAGTAAGTTCAGGAGAGGCTGAAAGGCTGATCTTGGATCGCAATGAAGGACAAGGAACAATTCCATTAAAAATTTAAAAATATGTTCAAGTCTTTAGTATCCCTTCTGTTACGGTGTGTTTCAAGATCTATTAGAGTATGAAGTAGAGGATAGTTTATATATGTTTTTCTCAGGTGTAATTCTGGATTTAAAGGTGACAAACCTTGGGAATGTTCTCTCAACTTGTTCTAATATATGAATGTGGCTTGCATATGATAAATTTCCAGACAGAATATATGTATTCAAGATGAGATCTTACCAAAGAGTGGTACAGAATTTTTGAGCATTTGATATCAGTGAAATCTGAGGAGCATCTTCTTAGGAAGCCTAGCATTTTGAGACTTATTAACAGTGTCTGACATGTGGGGCTGAAATAAATATGAGTTGTTCAGGAGTAAACCCAAGTCTTTCATTTCTGTAATATTACTGAGTGGAACTTGATTTATATTATATATTTTAAACTATTTGTACTAAACTAGTAACATTGATTTATCAAAGTGTTAAAATATTCGAATTTTTTTAACAGAAAAAAAAAGATAAAGTTCCAACGAAAAGTAGTCAATATCTCCTATATTCAAATCCGGTAGCAAAAGTGATATGAATAATTATAGGCCCATTTCGGTTATCCCTGTATTTTCAAAAATTATCGAAAAGGTCATGAATAATAGGTTGATAGATTATTTAGAGTCAATAAATTATTTATATTCAGGTCAATATGGCTTTCGCAGATCGAGTGATACTGAGTCTGCAGTAATGGATGTCATTTCTAATATTCAACAACAATTAGATAGAGATATGAAATGTGGTCTATTATCTCTCGATTTGCGAAAGGCATTTGACACAGTCAATCATAATATTTTATTGAAAAATTTGAATAGTATTGGTATTCGAGGAATTATTCATAGATGGTTTGAAAATTATTTATCTAACAGAAAACAGTGTGTGTGTCTAAGGAAAAATGCCAGTTCATTGAAAACTATCACCTGTGGTGTTCCACAAGGGTCTATTTTGGGTCCAGTTTTATTTTTGATTTACATAAATTCTGTTTCAACATTATTGTTGAAAGGAAATATTAAGTTATACGCGAATGACACAACATTTCTTTATTTTTCTAGTGATACTAAAGAAGTTTACAATAACATGAAAAATGACATTATATTGCTAACCTCTTGGTTAAATTATCATAAATTGAGTTTGAATTATGAAAAGTCTTCTTTAATGTTGATAACTAAAAACAAAATCAAAAGAGAATTTGACTGCTAACAACAAAATGATTAAATATTGTCAATACACAAAATTTTTAGGACTATACATTGATGAAAGTCTTTGTTGAAATACCTAGTCATATTGAGATGTTAAAACAGAAAATTGGACCAATTTTAGGAATATTATTTAGGATTAAAATATCTCAGATGTATATATTTCTGTTTGGTATATTCAGATCTACAATATTTAATTTCAATTTGGGGAACAGCTTATTTATCAATAATAAATCCTCTCAAGAGACTGCAAAATAAAATAATTAAATGTATATTCAAATTACCATATCTTGAACCTACGTCAAATTTATATATACCACGTGATCTTTTAGATATTCAGTCTATTTTTCAATTGAAAATTTGTTGTTTCATTCATCCTGTTAGAAAAAAACACAAACATTCGAATTTGGAATTTAATCAAATAAATACCATCCATGACTATAATACAAGACAAGCAAAAAAACTACTAGTTGAATCAAATCGCTCAAAATTTGGAGAGAAATCAATATTTCATTTACGAGTTGAAATATATAATAATCTTTCAGAGAAACTAAAAATGAATCAAAAAACAAAATTCAAATCGGAATTGAAAAAGTTTCTAATTGAAATTCTGATCTCCATATTACATTTTTTTCTTTTTAATTACCATTATAATTCAAAAATGTATATATTTATATATGTATCAAATCAAATCAAAATCAAAATCAATTTATTCATCACTGTAAACTCCAATACAATTGCAAGAAAAAAAAGAAAAACAATGTATAGAGTCTGTTGGACTTGTCAGAAAATAGGATTAGATTAAAATTATGAACATAATATATGTGTATACACACTTTAAATAATTAAACATAGGCCCAGTACATACATCTATACAAATATTATACATACTAAACATATAAATTCTACATATTTAAGAATTCTTCTGTGGAGTAAAATGCCATATTTAACAAATAGTCTGATAATAAAGATTTTATTTTTTTGAACTTTCTTATATGACCAAAAATGTCTATAACTTTATTATAGAATCTTATCTGTTGATAATGATTAGAATTTTGACCCACTGTCAGTCTAGAGAACGATTGATGAAGATGATTGCTATTCCTAGTGTTATAACCATGTATTTCATTATTTCTTACCAATTTTTTATTTGCCATATCTAATACTAACAAATATATATGAAGAGATGGTAGTGTCATGATGCCTAATTCAATAAAATAAGGCCTACACGATTCTCTGGGATGTATTCCTTTGATGCAATGTATCACCCTTTTTTGAAGAATGAAAGCATTATTTAAGTGTGCCGATGATCCCCAGAATATTATGCCATAAGATAATATTGACTGAACCAGCCCAAAATATGCCAATTTTAAGACACTGATCGAAACCGTATTCTTTAATTGTCTAATTAAGAAACATGCCGAGCTCAGCCTACCTACTATGTTATTAATATGTATCTCCCATGTCAACTTGCTATCCAGTGTTATTCCTAAGAATTTCACTGAGTTCAGTTCATGTAAGGAATGTCCATTCAATCTTATCAGATTACTATAATCGTGACGAATATTTTTCGGTAAGAAAGTCATAAAAACACTTTTATGAGGATTTACAGTAAGTCCGTTGCTCACGCAGTACTGGTGAAATTCGGCCACACTTTCATTAGCGACATCTATGAATTCTCTGTTTTTCCCACTAATGCCAAATGTAGTATCATCAGCATATGCTACTATTGAATTTAAGGTTAAACATACTTCCTTTATGTCATTCACAAATATAATAAACAATAATGGGCCTAAGATGGAACCTTGAGGTACTCCAACACTGACATACGTTACGTCAGATTTGGAATTCGCAACTGTAACAATCTGTTTCCTATCACTAAGATATGATTCAATCCACTTATTAGTAATACCACGAATTCCTATTCGATGAAGTTTCTCGATAAGAAGAGCATGATTGATGGTGTCAAAGGCTCTTGTGAGATCAAAAAATATAGTTACCGTATGTGTGTGTATATGTAAATATGTATGTAATATATGTAATATATATTTGTGTTTGTATTTATGTATTTATGTGCTGTATATTATGTAACTGATATTTAATATGGAAATAATTTATTTAATCATTATTTTAAATTTTATCCCTGTTATAAACATTCTTGTTTCTTGGGATTAATAAAGATTATTATTATTATTATCTCCATGTGTCTATTTAATCATAGGACCCACTAGTTTTTCCCGCTAAATCTCTAAACATTTTTTTTTCAGTATTGGCTAGACCTCCAAAAACCCATATCTCGGCAGCTTGGCCTCTCGCTGGTAGACCCACTACTCTATTTCTGCGTAAAATTCTACACGCCCGATCCCGGCCAGTTGGAGGAAGAGTATACCCGTTACTTATTTTGTCTGCAAGTCAAAAGAGACCTTTCGCAAGGTTATATGCAGTGCAATGAAAATACGTCTGCGCTGATGGCGAGCTATATTGTGCAAGCGGAATGCGGAGATTTCGTTCCAGAAGACTACCCCGACCACACGTATTTGTCCAGTTATAAATTTGTGCCGAATCAGGACCCCGAGATGGAAAGGAAGATTATGGAGAACCATAAAAAGCATTCGTAAGTTTTTTGAATTTTCATTGTTATCAACTATTCTTTTGAAATTATTAATTACTTTTTTGTAGGGGGCAATCTCCAGCCGAGGCAGACCTAAATCTCCTTGAAACAGCTCGACGATGCGAACTGTATGGTATAAAAATGCATCCTGCGAAAGATCACGAAAACGTGTGTTTGAATCTCGCTGTCGCGCACATGGGTATAATAGTATTCCAAAACTATACCAAAATCAACACCTTTTCCTGGGCGAAAATTAGGAAAATATCGTTCAAAAGAAAACGATTTCTCATAAAATTGCATCCAGAAGGATACGTAAGTACGAAACTATCACCGAAAGTCTCAATTTGTATTGCTCCAATTTTAGGGTTATTACAAGGATACGGTTGAATTTTTCTTCGAAGGGAGAAACGAGTGTAAAAATTTCTGGAAAAAGTGCGTGGAAAATCACGGGTTCTTCAGGTGTTCATCTGTGAAAAATGTTTCAAGGCACAAAACACGGGTTTTGTCAAGAGGAAGTTCTTTCAGGTAAGCGATTACTTCATAAAATTTCTGGTTTTTCAATACCCCTTTGAACAGGAATTATATCTGATAGAGAACTGTTAGTATTTTATCCTTATTAAATATATGGTTAGATAGTAACGTTTTTTACGTTACAAAACAATGACAATGAGTACCATTTTCAGAAAAAAATAGGTTTCAACTCTTTCCAGCAAAACTTACTTCAACAGCACTGTATCGGCGATGCAAGGTTTGCCTACAATAGACCTTTAGGTCCTTCACTGGCCAGTCTAGCCCGTGTCCCACACGGCCGACATTATAGCC
The DNA here is from genome assembly GCF_025532065.1 of Leptinotarsa decemlineata. Classification (NCBI taxonomy): domain Eukaryota; kingdom Metazoa; phylum Arthropoda; class Insecta; order Coleoptera; family Chrysomelidae; genus Leptinotarsa; species Leptinotarsa decemlineata. The sequence continues at coordinate 8,945,571 of NW_027412537.1, read as the reverse complement.
GGCAATGATCCATCGTTAGCTGCAACGGACCTACTGTTGGCAATTTTTTGCCAGTGCTGCCAGTCAGTTAGGAACCATTAGTTGATCCTTTAAAGACTGATGATGGTATTGACCCAAGGAGAGGGAAGGAGAGTATTGTTTGCTCCATCTCCCACAAAAATTGGGTGGAGAAGAATTGTGGTTGACAATATCTCATGGAAATTCCCATCTAATCTTTTAGAAGTCACGTGCATAAAAAAGATAACTACTACCGAATAACTACCGAAATATTTCATCAGTTCTCACTTCCATTGTCTAATTTGATATGAAATGATTTGAAATCCCTGAAAGAATCAATAAAATTAAAATGAAAAGCCGAAAAATTACAATGAAATGGGGAATGTTCCTCAATTTGGGTTATTACAGCAAATGCAAGTTTGAACAAAATAAAGTTGAGTTTAATTCATGAGTTTTTCAAATTCACTTCGAAAAGTATTCAAAATGATGTTTCAAATGTTGGGTTTTAATTTTTAAAGGGATTTGTTTCTAATTCACATATTGGCAACAGCGCCTATATCAAGTTGAAATAATTTATATGTACCTAGATATTCTACTTCAAAAAAGGAAAATTATTTTCATAAATCAACATTTAAAGCAAAATATAAATCATAGTTCAATACCACCTCCACAAGCCACATAAACAACAGTTGTTTTGTTATTTATTTATATAGAGGAAGATAGGTTAGGTGCACAAAATGTCATATGTCACAGAATGTCTCGAAACTCGGAACATAAGTAAACAGAACAGCACGCCTCTGAAATAGGTCATCTTTGTTTGTCTTATACAGGTAACAGATTTGTGGTTCTCGCCATCTATGGGGTGATAAGAAAACCCAGTCAACAAGAGTGTACAAAATTGATGTGTTTCAAAACACATTTTCATTTATCTTCATGCTTTTTTTGCAGGTATAGTGGAAAAACCCAGAAACAAATCGTAGAATTCGTAAGAGATAATTATGTAAAACGGCAAACATTCCAAAGGTAAGTTGAACAGATTTGTTGCATGTTTTTTTCTCGTGTTCTACTCTTACACCACCATTTACATTGATCACATCCGACATTTACTCTTACACATACTGCTTCAAGTTGATGATTGTAGCTAAAAAGTTGATGAATACCGAGTAAATAGTTTTGCATTGCTTAATTGAGAAAATGGACTCTCGTTACCCCTCCCCCAGTAAGAACCCTGTATCATAAAATAACAAGTAGCTGATTTGTGAAGTGTGGAGCATGGTTGTTTGTAGCATTTGCAAAGGAAAATGCTGTTGCCCGACGGGCTGCTATGAAACGGATAAGGGAAGGAGGAAAGTCTCGATCTGTTTCTTTAATTTTTTATCTTCTGTCAAGAACGTGTGGTTATCGACTTACAAAAACGACACTGTACACGAATACGTAGCACTGCATGGTCTATGATCGGTGTATATATTTACTGAAATATTATCTGTTTCAATTCGAATTGAATGAGTCGGACATAGAAACGACGAAGCTCTTCACTGTGCTCCATAAAGTTTCACAAAAAGGCTTAACTTAGTTATTTTAGAGATACTAACTGTTAAGTGTGTAGAATGTAAATCTGATTCCTCTTTCTCTTACCGCAGGTCACATTCGTTCAGACATTCTAGTGCTCATTCAAGCGCTTCCAACATGCATTCGACAACCGTCGGGAACAGCATTTCCGCACATCCTCTGTTGCCTCTTGCCGATAGCAACCTGAGCGGTATGTACCCCAAGGACCCGCCTTTTTTCTATTTGTTTATTTGCATGATAAAAAATCCTGGTTGGCATAATTTTTATGAACGGTGCTTTTTTTCAAGGACATTTTTTCGGGGAGCTCAATTGTTTTCGTTAATACACAAGTTACGTGTAGAACCACATCACAAGATTGACCACTGATAGATAGATAGATATATTTATTTGATCATGTTATGTATAAAATACATTTATGACAAGTCAGAAAAACAAATAGGTGAAAGGTACAAAGTTTTCTATAAAATAAAATAAACAGTAAAAATTTGTAACAAGTTCACAGGGTATATTATAACATATTCAAATTGAGTGTGGAGGTTCAGCGAGCATCTTCCTTGCGTCAAAAGTGTGTCTACGTGTGTTCTAAATATTCTGAAGTGGAATAAAAACAGTTTTTTTTAAATATTTTTTCATAACTTTTTTTAAAACAAAAAACATTCATATTTTTAAAATTGACAGAAAGTGCATTATACAATTTAAAATCATAGGAGTTTTTTTGTGATTTCATCAGCCTGAAACGTTGAGGTCTAATAAAATTGCTGTTACATGTATCATGATTGTGTGAAGTGGATTGCTTGGGAAACAAGGGGGCCCTTTTGTGAATATCTAATAGGCTTAAGTAAACATACAAAGAAGTCACCGGCATAATTTCATAAGTGATGAATGATTCAAGGCAAGAATCTCTAAAACCGATTCCAGAAATAATTCTCAGAGCTTTTTTCTGTAATATAAAAATGCATTGGGCATCACTAGAATTTCCCCAAAGTAGAATACCGTAAGAAATGTGAGACTGTATGAGAGAGCAAAATTTTCAACGTAGTGAAATTTGTTATTGGTTTCAGCTGTCTAAGTAAAAATAAGGCACTCGATAGCTTACTTTTCAAACTTGAAATGTGGCTTGACCAATTTAGCCTATTGTCCAGAGTAAAACCCAATAATTTGACACACTGGAATTCAGGTAATGGCAGAGCCATAGAAACAATCATGTTTTGTGATTTTTTCTTATTCATCATGAGTTTGTTGACACTGAACCAGTGCTCCGATTTTTCTTGTATTTCCATAGACTTATCAACAAGAGCTGAATAATTCATAAAAGAGTATATCAAGGATGTATCGTCAGCAAATAGTACATTGTGACATGGCTTCATATAGTTGTAAAAATTATTGATGTAAATAACGAACAAAAGCGGGCCCAAAACCGATCCCTGCGGTACACCTAGGTCAATCGGCCTCGAATCAGAAAATGTATTGTTATAAAAAATTCTCTGGGAACGATTATTCAGGTAAATTTTAATCAAACCCAAAGGAGTACCTCTTACACCATAATATGACAGTTTTTCGAGTAAAATGCTGTGGGAAACGCAGTCAAAGGCCTTTGACAGGTCCAATAGTGTGACCCCCACAACCTTCCCGAACTCAAGTCCCTCAACTATACCTGGATTCTGGATACATGGATACTGGATACGTGGAAAAGAGAGATTGAATTGTAATGATTTTTTTTTAACAAAACTGGAACACGAGGAGGATTCTTTTCATGGGCGATTGAAACTCTCTAGTTCATTATGTACTATTTGGAATAGAACCTTTATATCAGTTTTTACTTTTTATGACATATTCGTTATTAATTGAAATTGACACAAGTGATACCAATTTATAAAAACGGCGATAAAAATGAACCTATAAACTATCGACCAATATCACTGATCACTTCTGTAGCCAAAATTTTCGAAAAAATTATAAAAATACGACTATCGTCCTACCTCAAAAAATATAACATTCTTTCGTGTAGACAATATGGTTTTCGAGAAGGTGTGTCGACCCAAGATGCTGTCCTAGACCTAACCACTGAAATGTATTCTGCTATGGATAACAAGAAAGCATCTCTATGTGTCTTCATAGACCTGTCAAAGGCTTTTGACACAGTTAGCCACCCTCTCCTTCTTAAATCACTTGAAAACATAGGTATAAGAGGAACAACACTAAAGCTGTTTCAGAGTTACCTGCTAAACAGAAAGCAATGCGTAAAAATTGGAAACCACAAAAGTCAATACAAGAATATAGAATATGGTGTGCCTCAGGGAACTACCCTGGGCCCAATTCTTTTCAATATTTACCTTAATGACTTATTCTCAGTACCAACAATAGGAAAAATTTTCACATATGCTGATGACACAGCCATTTTTTATGAGGACACTACCTGGTCTTCCCTGAAAAATAAAGTAGAGATTGATCTCAGAAATATCAGAAAATGGTTTTCACATAAACTCCTCACAATAAATTTCAGCAAAACGTACTACCTACCAATTTATGCTTCTGCGCGCTCCTCACCATCTTTCACTTCCCTCAATGTGTCCAGCTTGTTTAATATCACACCTGTTAAACAGTTTAAATATCTCGGGATTGTTATAGATGACCAACTCAAATGGGAATCCCATATAATCTATGTAATAAAAAAACTCCAATTTCTAATGCACCGTTTCAAGGTCCTAAGAGACATATTAGACAACAAAACACTCAAAACGTTATATTTCGCTCTCATCCAAACGCATATAACTTACGGGATACTGGCATGGGGATCAGCTGGAAAGACTACTATGAATAAACTGATAATAACACAAAAAAGAATCCTTAAAATAATTTTCAAAAAAAAGAGGAATCATCCAACAGATGTTCTTTATCACGAAACAAATATATTTGATCCCGTGCAGCTCTTCTTTCTGCTTTCTAATATAAAATGCTTCAAATCAAAACAAAAACACCCCAAGATAGAACACGAATACAACACTCAAACAAAACAACTTAACTTCAAAATGCCGTTTATTAACAAAGTTGTAGGACAAAAAAGCTACAGCTACCTCAGCCTCAAATTTTTTAATTCGCTACCCAATCAAATAAAAAGCTCAAAAAACCAAAATGAATTTAAAAAACGATTAAATGACTACATTACCAGTTTGCCACGTTCAGAGATACATAAAATAGTGTATTGATAATATTTCTGTGTCTATACATATATAGTTATTAAGCTCAAATAGTGTTCTGTTATTATATAAATATATCTTTAAATCGAAAAACAAACTGACCATATGTATGTGTATATGTGTATGTATGTATATATGCGTATATGTGTGTATGTGTGTGTATATGTATATGTATATGTGTATATATGTATATATGTGTATATATGTATTTTAGCTAATGTAAGTGTAAATAAGGATATATCTAGGGTTGAATATGAATGTTGTATTTTTATTATTTTATTAGCTTTCTTTAAGTGATTTTAACTTTGATTGTAATTTTCACAGTCACACACAAACTGGAAACAGTTTATGTGACTTCTTAGTTTATTAACTTAACTTGTTTTTACTATGTCTATATTCTATATTTTATATTGTACCTGAAGTTAATAAATAATAATAATAATAATAATAATAATAATTGTGGAATCGTCCATATCTTGCGATATGAAAGTTCATCATTCAGATGTCTGTTTGAAATATTAGAAACAAGTCTGCACAGGAACGGAATAATCTCAGGGTTTTTAGAATAAAAGACTGTGGCTTCTGCTGCACTGGCTGGGATTCTTTATTGGGAATAAATTTTTCTTTGTTTTGATGATGACTTCACAGATTAGACTATTTTCGATCTACAACTATAAATGACCATCGATAATATTTCACATACATAAAACAATGAAAATAATCATAACAAGAGATAGTCTTATGAACTACTCACCTATAAATGACCGTGGCGACCACTATAAATCATTCAACAACAATTTATGAATTGGATAAAGCCAAAATGGTTCATATATTTTGCGAATCGAGATCAGTCGTTGATTTGCTTTACCATGAAATTAGCAAGGTCATCATCTTTCAGCGAACGAAAATTCGAGATCCAATTCCTTTTTTATAAATTTGCAACACAAAAACGCGCATTCCGATATCGCGAATAATTTTCAATCCAGTGTGCGAGTTGTAGGCAACCCGTGATGTCTCTGCATGCATCACCGGTTATCACCCTTAAAATAGTTAGAACCGATACAATAATTTGAACACAAACTCCTATGAATTCAACGAAGTCTAGTTCATTACGCAACAACTGACAATAATAAATTAGCTCATCAACTCAAATTAAAACTTTCCTCAACGACAGACGTATAAGGATAATTCAATTTTAATAGAAACAAGAATATATAGTAAATAAGTTCCAGTTCAAGTCGTTTACTGTTCTTACAAATCGTTATGATTTCTTGTACTTCCCGTTAGATTTTATCTATTCGTAAGTTTCTTATGTCTGTGATAATTACTCTAAAAACATTACTCCTACAAATTCATGGTTGAACAATTCAAAACACAGCAAATTCTAAAGCAATAAGCATAACTTATATTTTGTGTTCCATATACCCTAACAGCGGTTCAATTATTGATGTCTTCATTTGTTGAACACACTAGCGCCATCATCAGAAGAAATTTTTTCCTAACGTTATATTTTAGACGCAGTTTCAATAAATAATCCAATCTATTTGTTTTTTACAACGTTATCTTCTGGATGCTATTTTAAAATAATTCTTTAAATTTGGTCAAAGAGAATTCTGGAAAATTGTTAAAGCATTTATTCGGATCTGTATCAGCCAAAAAAAGAACATAATTTGTAGGACTGAGAAAAACCCGATGTTTCATTTTTCAGCTTTACGGTTTACTAAATGATATATTCAATGTGGCTTGTAGCATTAGTGGTATTCAAACATACTATCATATTGAGAGTAAAGAAACCATACCCCAACCATAAAAAAATATTTAATAAAAAAATATCTATTTCTTTTTTTCTGTATCATACATTCTACCAATTTATAAAAAACTGGAAAAAAAATTCTGATTTGTTATTTGCTGAAGACGTTTCGGGTTAAATTTATCTAAAAGAGAATTCAAGAAGGTCTCAAGTTTCAACTGTTATCTTTCTCAAGCGAGTCTAAGGTATGAGACCACAACATGAGATGAAAGATAGTTGAAGACAAGTGAAGCCTTATAAAAACAATGACAAGGGTTCTATTCCAAACACTATATTGTTTAGTTTTTTGAAAATCGACTTTCTGATATCAAAGAAGTCCAAGAATTGCCGCTGAATATAATAAATTTAAAATTCAATTTCGATAGGTTCATTGAATATCATTAGGTAAGAGACCAATAATCAGTCTGTAAGTAGTTAATGTAAAGACTATGTCACTTCTGGTGTGGTTTAATTGATATCTAGGTACTAGGGAGTAATAAAGTAGGTGAAGCTCTTGAATGTACCACACTCAGAATATACGATTTGATAACATTTATTTACACAGATCTCTTGACATTCTACAGAGATCAGTTCATATCTTCCTACCTATAATTGAGCTCCCTAAATCCCCTGGTGAACGTTTTTAGAGAGGGCGAGTCATTTTTGTTTACTCACAGTGGAAGCGTCCAAACTCTCGGCGTCTCTGGGTTCGATGGGCGTTCATGTGGTATCCCCGGATTCTCCGACGATGAGGTCAGCCTCTCGCCACCTCGTCACAGCTACGTCCTGGAACTCGGTCCCCGACACCAGGCCTACCACGCTGCCACCATCTCGGACGACGAACTTGCCGTCGCCTCCTCCTCAGAAGACGCAATCACCGTCTCCAGAGACTTCTGCGACCACGAGCCCGCTCCATATGGGGCAGTACGAGAAGTCGAAGCCCACTATCACCAGTTCGCCGCTCGCCGTCCGCGCAGCTGTTCACAGGGCAGATACAGGTACCACTCGCACCCACATTATTACCCAGATGCCCTCTAGTCATAAATCGGAGGGCAGCCTTGATCAAACCTCCTCCTTTGCTAACAACTTTCCCTCACAGACGCAGTCGCAAAATGACGTAGGATTAGAATTCGAACCCGCCCCTGAATATACCTACAAATCCATTACCACGCTGCCCAAACGCCACGTTTGGCGGCGTAGCGCTAGTTGTAAAGATCTTTACGACTTTAGTTTCGAGGAAACGGGGCAAGCTAAACGTAGAGCGCACCCCCCGAGACCTGTCGAAAAGGCGGTCATAAGCTTCGAGGAAAGAAAGTTAGAATCCCCCGTAACGCGTTACGACGAACACCCTATATTTAGCGCCAGCTCGCGCGACAGTAGCTTAGAAATTCATCAGGATATTATGATGCCCAATGAAAAAGTGTACTCGAGTAGTTATCCTGGAACGACTACCTATTCCCAGGAGTCTGTAGAAGACCCCGGTAACTATGACCTTCGTGATTCCCAAGACGATCTCTCCCACGATAGTTACGAGCTCATAGAGAAGTCCGACGACGACTATAGCACGTCAGGCGAATATAAATATAGGAAACCTAAGCCGTTTAGTATTAGGAGTTGCAGTTTGGATTCCGGAAATTATCTTCCCTCAGATAGCGAATCAGAGCAAGATAAAAGGCATAAGTGTAAGAGCAGTTCCGATGTTCACCAGGATATATTCTTGATGGAAGATCCTAGGGATTTCCCGAGGGAAATTATTCCCAGGAAATCGGACGGAAGTTACTACAAACAGTTCAAGCAGGGTTCTAGGACGTCCAGCTTGGAATCCAAGAGCGATTACTACGAGTCGAAAACTTCTAAATCTAGCAGAGAAAGTCTAAAAAAATCCCAGAGAGATCCAAGTTTCGGTTCGCGTACGTCCAGTCTAGAATCGAAATCTGACGCGGACACTAAGAAAGTGATCCGCAGAAATAAAAGTTCTGATAACGTTGACGCGAGGAATGGATATTCAGAATCGAGGACTTCTAGTCTCGAATCTAAAAGCGAGTATTTTGACGCTCCGTCGAGATTTTCAGATGATACTAAGTATAAGAATCACAAACATGATTATGACAGAAAAATCAGTTTCGAGAGAAACTACGGAATTCACAAAATACAGAATCTCGATAATATCGAGATGAACCGTAACTTCACGCACGTACAATCGATCAGTTTGCAGAACGTTGAAACGGAACAAAACATGAAGATCAACCGACTTTTGGCGAACTTGGAACAAAACACGGTGCCGAGGACGCAGAAGTCTTCGCATCACCACAGATCTCACACAGTCGATAACGAACCGTACAAACTATCGCACGATTGGCAGGAAAACCTAACAGCATGTACCCCCTCAACGGCACAGACGTGGTCTTCACAGCCACCTCTCACGGAGAGATCCACAGAATCGGAAAGCATCATATTTAGCTTTGACGATGATAAAATTCAGTCGCTGCAAGAGAGTCTCGATTCAGACGTTTGTCCGGATCACAGTTTCGGCGTGGTGCCGAACATAGACGAGAAAGTCAAGAGGTCCGATAAGAAAAGTTACCGCGACGTGTTCATGGAAATAGAGCCAAGAATTGTACACGACTTGCCCTTGCATCAACCTATCGAACGCACGAAGTCCGACCCTAACTCACTAGCTAGGCAGCGGTTGAGTTCCAGCTCTAAGCGTCTGCTGCTGATGCATCAGAAATCAATAGACTTGACTCCTGCAGAGTCCAGTGATGACGACTTCTTTTATAAACAGATACCAAGTGCTCCTCCTATAATGAAATACAAGGGAACACACTTCGAGATGCCTTCGGCCGAATTCGGCCATTTTGACGTGCTGAAAAGAGACGCCGAAGGGCTAAAAACCAAATTCGAGGTACCGAAGAGCCAGTTCGAGATATTGGGCGTCAAAGCTCAATCGGATTTCGTTAATTTGCCTCCTAAAGATGAAGATATTTCCTACGTGTTGCATAAACGTCATATAATGAATGGAATATCTAAAAATGAAGAAGTAAAACAATACGATATGCCTGAGCCTCCTAAGAAAGTGGTAATGGAAGTGAAAGAACTTTCTCCAAAAGAGGATACCAATAAAACCAAATCACTGCTCGAACCCCCAGAAACTTCATTTCTCTTCACTCAAAACATAGACCTATCCAAAGTCGATCCAGTTACCCTTGAAGTAGATAAAAGTGTAGTACCTATCCAACATTTATCAAGTCCTAAAAGGGATATAACCCACATCGATCCTGTATTGCTGGAGGCCTTGAATTCTAAATTGAGTCAAATCGAAAGCGATTCGCCTACCAGTTCTAAAACAGAAAGCATTAAACCCATTCAGAAGTTGTTGAATATTCAGAATGAAAGATTGGCGAAAAGAGATATAAAAACGGAAGATAAAGCTGTTCAAAAAGTGGAAGAGATAAAGGACGTAGAAACCAAACCGAAAATCAAAATAAAAACTGACATCAAACCAAAGAGGGTTATTAAACCGAGAATGCAGCCTGGGAAAAAGGGTGGGAAAACAAATAAGACCAAAGTAAGAATAACTTCCTTCAGTTCTGATGACGAATCCCTAGATTCTGATGATGTATTCGGTAGTGCTGAAGCAACTCCGACTAGAATTGAATTTTCCCCTCCGCAAATGCGTAAAGAAATGGAATCGATCCTCAAATTCGAGTCTGAGAGGAAATATTTGCAATATACTATGTCCTCGACTGAAGTAGAAGGATCACCACCAACTTCTAGGAAGAAAACTGACAAACAAGAAAACAATCTGGAACTAACAACCACGGAACTTAGAAGAATCTCTGAAAGGTCGTTTTCGATTCCTAGTTCAGAGGACGAATTCAACGTGAAAACTACCGATTTGCAACCAGTGTTTATCGATTGTGTGCAAGAACCTTTGAAAACTGTCCACGAACACGATAAGGAAGACGGTGATAAATCGCTGGACGAGACCCTCAAGGAAGAGTGTTCTACAGACAAGGAAATAACAACTATCGACGATGAAAGGGCGAAAGAGAAGCAGCTGCTACAGGCTGAGATTGAAAATGACTTGAAAGATTTGAAGGTGCCATCAAAAACTACGATTACCGAAATTCCCTCTCCTTCTCTGAGAAAAAGAGGACACAGCCCTCTTCTATTCGCACACGCTCGCTTGAATCTGTCTGAAGGATCAGCATTCACGCTGTTGCAAAAACAGCAAGCTCTGGATTCGCCCAGCATAGGAAGAAGGGCAAAAAGTTTGGACGCTCCTGTTATAGCTGTAAGTAAGTTACCAGCTTTGAATGCTTTTTCGAGCAAAGATGACACTTTGGCGGAAGAAGATCAACATTTGACAGACAAAGATAGCGGGTTGGATAACTATTTGATAAGTGATAAGTCAACAGAGGAGAGATCTGACACGGACGATGGCAGAAAAAATGTTCTTGAAAATGTTTTGAAAAATCGACTCGCCCAAAAAGTACCCTCCACCCCAAGAACAACCGATGACGAGTCCACCAAAGTTTCTGTGAAAGGCAAAGATTCAGCAAAAGATGATACAAGAGTGAAGGAAGGAGCAATCAAAAAAGAGAAAGAGCGGGATCAAATAGTGCCAGATGTGAGCAGCTCAAAGTCAAAGAAGATCAGTAGAAGTACTCTACCACCGAAGCAGTCTGGTTACAGGACAACGAAATCCAGGGCCCCAGTAAAGCCGCAGATTTCTAAAGAAACTGAAAAGCAGCTACCAAGACCTACTGCATCTAAACCAAAAATTCCATCGAAGTTGGAATCTTCCAAAGGACCTAAAACTTTTTCACAAAAATCTTCTGAAGTACTTCCCAGTCAAAAATCCCTCCCAATTGAGAAAACTCCAGCTCTTCCTGAAGTGAAGAGAGCTAAAAGTCAAGAGACAGAAATTACCAAGAAAACTGCCCCAAAGAAAAGGCAAAGTCGCTGGAAAAACTAGAATTGAAAAAGATGGGCAGTAAGGAAAGAACAAAGTCTCAAGAAGATAGCGATCCCGATACGATCGCTAAAAGGAAAGAAAAACAACAAATGCTCTATGAGATTGCCATAAAGCAAACGAAAACTCTCAAGAGTCCCGTTAAGGATGTACTACCAGTCTTTCCTCAGGTAGAGGAGATGGTGAGAGAACGTCATGGTAAATTGGAAATCAGCATTAATACAATAGAACCGACTGTCTCACTTGAAGAAGCAATAATAATCACGAAATCACCCAAGAAGCTCGATAAAAAAATGGGCGAGAAACTCACCAAAAGCTTGGATCTCAATGTTCCTGAAGACAGTACTAGAATTGTACAACGTTTGGGTAAGAGTTTGGATCTTGATAACCTCGACAAGCCGCTTTCAGGGGGAGAATTTGATTTCAAGCCTGAAGCGATACGGAATATGCAAGAAAAGGAATGTCTAGAGGAAACTTCCCCAGAAACAGATGCAGTACAAGAAACTGTCACGGCAGATGTTCACGAAATTCCACCTCAGGCCGACGCAGATGATAAAATCATTCTGGAAGGAACCAGCTTGGACGTATGGATTTCAGTAGACGAATCGCACAAAAAACTTGAAAACATAGAAGTAATACAAAAGTCTAACGATTTTTTTGAGCAGCGCACTTCTCCAAAGCCACCAGATCTGGGTAAAATTGACACTAAAAGTTCCTCAGATTCACAAAGTATGGAGAAGGTGAGTTTAGGTGAATCTCTCGATATAAAATACATCGATGAGTCTACCGGGGATTCGTCTGGCAGGTCGGAAAAAGACGCCCAACTCGTAGCAGAAATGCAGAGGGCTTCTAGTACAGTCAGTAAATACTTGATGAGAAAGATCGAGAAGAAACGAGAAAAAGAACACAGAGAGGACAATTTAATTCGAATCACTAGCGAAGAAGAATCTTTGACAGATGTAAGTGAATTGAAAGGTGAAAACTTGGCAGGTGCTAGTAACTTTTTATCGGTTTCTAGTGAGCATAAGGACGCGCTACTGAAATTGGGCATAGAACGGAGCAAATCCGAAGATACGGGGTCTTGGGTTACGGTTGAGTGTGAAGAATATGTTGGTATTGAAGAATCGCTCGATTACGATAATGTTACATTGGAATCTCCAGAGAAAACGCCTGACTTAGACAAGTCGCCTGAAGATAACAACTTGTTAACGGCAACTAGAAAACTGGGCAAACTAGATTTGTTGAAGAGAAGTTCAGATCAATCTAGATCCAGTGATACAACTGGTTCTTGGACAAGCGGGGAAAAAGATATCTCCCCTGGAAAGGAAGTAAAGGAGACTGACGATAGTAGTACTAGTTGTGCGATAGGTAGAGCAATTGGTTTGAGCCAAACCATCGAAACTTTCACGACCAAGGAACTTCTTGATAAAAGGTCGCCAGATTCCGAAGCACCTAGGAGCCCAAGAAGCCCTAGAAGTCCCAGAATATGTGTTTTAGGGAGAGCATTTACTATAGATGAAGGGTCCTCCTCTTTAAAACTAGATGATTCAAGCTCCGACGAGGCGAATGATATCCCGAAAGATCTAACACCTATACAGGAAACACAGATGGAATTAGAAACTTCGACTCCTATTAAAAAGACGCCTTATCCGTTCGAGGAAAAATGGTCCAATGATTCAGAATTGAGTCAAAGGCTACATAAAAAACTGTCTAAAAAGTTGTCTTCGGCAGACAAAAGCAGTCTTTCGTCTATTGACGATTCGGCCTCTGACAAGAGAAAGAACGGGCATATTTTAGATAAACCTACTCTGTTTTCTGTCGAGAGGCTTTCGACAGAATCGAGAAACTCCCTTGATACAGAATCAAGCTCAGGAAGTCTGGGTGCAGCTTGTAGATTACAGAAGTCTAATGACATCCCGAAAGATCTCAGCTCTACTTGGAAAGCTTTTCCCTTGGACAGCTCAGGTTCCGCCGACAGTTTTGATGACAATCTTCTGCCATCTGATCAAGACCAAGAAAAGCAGGAATATTTTATGTGCCGTGAAAACTCGGGCGACTTTACTACAATGTCTGATATATACTATAAGTTTGACAATGACGTCACACCCACCGGTGACGACACTGACCTTCCCGAAGATTTGGCGAATTTCCCAACGAATTTTGGTTATCCTTGCTTAACGGCAATAAGCGGACTCGGGATTGGAAATACAGATATTTTAGGTGGATACTCAGGTGGTACATTTCTTTCGAGAACTTTGTCTAGAATATCCGAGAGGAGCACAAATTCAGAAAAGTCCAGCATGGACGACGATTCCACTAAAGCGAGCACTCAGAGTGACAGTTTGAATGATGAATCGATGGCGTCTAGCAATCCTCAGGTGAGTCTTAGTTCGGAGTCCCCGAGTCACGCCCACGTTTCTGAAAACGACAAGAAGACCCCTGTCAATACCATTTTTCCTGAAGAAGAAGACGATAAAGTCAGCGACCTCAGCAAACCGAGCGACAAACAGGAAGCTTTACCGCACGTGTGCAATTTATTACAGAGACAAATATCGGATGATAGACGAACCTCAGCGGAAATGGCCGAACTGTCGATGGACGACATAGAAATAATAACTTCTGAAAGAGGTTTGCGCTTGAAGCGCCAGGGTTCCGACGACACCATCATCGACGAGGAATGTTTCGAGCCCGAGGCGAAAGACGAGAAAGTTCGATCCAGCAGTCAGGAGAGTGAGGACTGGCCTTTGCCGGAAATTCCCCAACAAGCACAAAAGTTGTTGGCGATGCACGAAATTCCTAGCACAGACACTTCTCAACAAACAACTCAGGTTTACCAGCACCCCAACAAATACATTCCGAAAACTTTCGGATTGAAAGGGTCATTGTCGCTCAAAAGCCAAGACTCCGAGAATTGGCCGAGTCCGCCTTCGAGCGTGATCGAGCCTGTTGTTGGTAACGTAGAAACCTACTACATAACTCCACCGGAGGAGGCGCATAGGGTTGTAGTGGACTCAAACACAGTAAGCAGTTACGATAACGATTCGATCTCGGACGAGAATAAAACAGTTGATTTGGAAACTGAGAAAACCCATACCTACGAGAATGTGGCTCGGGAATGTATAAGTGAAAGCATTTCAGAAAGCTTGAGTGTTGGGCCGAGCGGAATCAAAATAGTTCTGGAAGGAAAGTCGCAGGATTCCAACTCCGACGAAGATTTGAATTTGTCCAATTTGAACGATGACGTGTTCATCGACATCGTGGAAACCACTAAACATGAACTGAGACCGCCGACTGTGATGCGTCGAAGCACTGCGTCCGATGACTCTTCTCACTCACACAAGAGCGATAAAAAGAGCTCGCACAGCTCTTATTCCGAAGAAGACTGCACCAGTTCCGTCGGTACGAATTTGGGAGACGGGACTGTTCGATTTGCTTTAAAACCGACCAAGTGCACTCACAGTTCACACTCTGAAGATACCTCAATCGCATTGAGTCTATCCGAGTGGTCCAACAGTACGAATACGGTCAAGTTTCAAAATCTCTCCAGCAATAGCGGGACCACGAAAAGTAGTTCCGGTCTGAAAAGCGACGAGAATTCCCTGACTGATATCGCGCAGTCTATATCAGAGTGGTCCAGTAGTAACACAAGCACGACGCTCAAAGCTCAGCAAAACTCCGGGATGCAGTTCCAAAAATTATCATCTACTCCGTCAACGGGGGACAGTACATTGACCGATCGAATATCGACTATTTCCGACTGGTCGGGTTCTGAAACGAAGCAATTTTTTCCCACAACCATGCAAGAACATCTCACACCCACAAGGTTAGGGTCCAGTTTAGACATCGAGGAATTTTCATTAACCAGCGAGCAGAAACCAGTGCCAAGTCCCAAGAACATTCCATCCGAAGACCTGGCTTTGTTAACATCAAACTTGTTGAGTCGCAGCGACGTCAAGTCTTTTTCGAAGTCAACGGAGCGACCGATACTGATACCCACGCCTTTGTCCGACACGGACAAATCAAGTAGCTCGATAGAACAACGAACCGTGCACACACAACGTTACGACAAAGATAAACAAAAATACTTGCAGAAACACCAACCTTCTTCTAAAAGCACCGAAAGACCTATCAAAGTACCTTTGAAGTTATCGAAATGCTCTCCGTACTATTCGAGTAGCCTTAGTTCAGAGTCTACACCTTTAGCAAGCACCAGTCCCGTTCCTATGAGTAAAACGGCAACCGTACCTCTCACCAGGACTCACCGAAAGGCGATATCTAAGAGTTTGGGTCAAAAAAGTCCTCCAAGTGAAAACGACTCCACCAGCAGTGTGGAATCACCAAAAAGCAAGTCGGACAGAGACAGGAGGGGTTACAGAAGGAAAAGACAGATGCAAAACCAGCGTCGTGCTAGGATGGAAAAGGGCCAGTACAGCATAGACGAATATTATTTTGTAGAACACGAGACGGGGCTTACGGAATATAACGAGTACATACGTACGAGAAATATGGAAGAAATGGCTTCCAATTTTCAATACGAAAGCGCGTTGGCTGAGGACAGCCCTATAATGCACTATTCCGAAACTTTGGAAGAAGGTTATTATCCTGACGTCGATTCTCAGTCCGGTTCTGATATATTCCGTATGGAAAAGGATGACGAACGATTTGAAACAGTTGAGGGATTTGACGTTACTTCTATCCCGCCGCCTTTGTTAGAAGACGATTTCGAAAGTGACCCCACGCCGCAAATTTGATTTTAATGTTAACCTAACTTAGGATTTTCTATTAGGATACTATTGCTTTTTATTTTTTTGTTTGATTTGTTTCCTGATGTATTTATTTCTTTGTGTATTCTATCATATTTTGATATTTTCTGGCGTGTTTCAAATTTGTTAGGTTGAACAAATATTTACATTACTACAGAATTTTTGCCAAAAAACTCGATGTATTAATTAAATTTAAGAGCTCTCAAAATTGAAATGATGGGGAAAATTATCATATTTGGTGATTTTTGAAATATAGTGTGAAGGTTTAAAAATATACTGAAACTAAAGATGAAAACGAGAATTCTTCTTTGAATCATTTTATATCATAATTTCAACTATTGAAATAAGGTACCTATTCTGAAAAGAGTCTGAACTAAACTTATAATTGTTCATAATTCAATGAAAGATATAAAGTTGTGAAAAGATTACACCCTATTTATGTGAGAAAAGAATTATTTTTGGGTTTTGTGTATAAACACCCTGTAGAACTTTATAAAAAATATCACGACTGGAAATAATTGTGAATCGAAAGACTATAAATGAATCATTACTGAACATTTGTCACTTTTTTCAACAATGGTCAGGTAAAATCATGTTAAAAATATTTCTATTAGATAGAAGTTGTGGCTTAGGAAGTTGTACTCGAAGGTACAACTAAAAGCTCTAACGTAGGATGCACTTCAATATTCTCCTTGATAAGTTTTTCACTAATAGAATTAGTATCATCGAGAGGTAGAAAGTCGCTTATGATGCTAACTTTGTTGGTGAAACGATTATTGTGGAGAGTGTTTCACTTCTGGTGTGTGGGTGAATCATTTCTTTGAGTGCTTTCAATTTGTTTACAATATTTTAACTTGAACTACTGTACATTTGGTGGTACCCATGAATATGACTGGAAAAAGAAGTGTTTTGTTTAATTAAAACAGTTTTATTTCTCATTCGACCAGGAGTCAAAAAATATCCTACAAACAAATACAAAAATGTATGAAATGAAGAGTATTCTATTTCTAATAAAACAATTTGAATAGGTCTCAATATATAAATAAACTCTTATAAACCTGCCATTGATGATTTTTTGTGAAATACAACTTACGAATTTGCTATTTTTCTCCTCATTATTGAAGTTTTGGGAGCTTATTCTAGGCATTTGATTTTAATTTTTGAATTGGTTCTTATTTTTATAATTTTCTTGACTAGGGCATATATTTTCCACAAGTATGGTTTGTTTGGAAAATACCAGTATATAATTATTTTTGTTTCCTTCAACTATGGAATACTTTCAAACAAGCTTTGATGAAATATCCAGTTTTAATTTAAATAAAACCTCGTATAACCTCCCGACTGACAGTATTTGATATCCCATTTTTCACAGTATTTCTAAACTGCACTAGAAAGTGTTTTAGAAAAAAGATGGATTTGTGCCAATGTTAAGTATAATGACATACATAATTATGAAAAAAAGAAAAGGAAAATGCACTTTCTAATCGTAGTTTTATGTGAATATAAGCTCAATATAAAATAAGGAATTGTTTACCTTTTTTACTGTGATTGCGGAATATTCGGAATGGTATTTAATGTGTATGTAATTGATATTGCTGATAAGTTTGATATGAATGTATTTTATATTCCATTAAAAGTATTAGAAAAAAAGTAAGAGAAGCTCATTATATGTTGAGGTACAGGATTTTTAGGTAAGATATTTGAAAATGTTTTGAAAATCCAAAACTCTTTCATATTCTAAACTCAGTGATTTTAAAAAAGATGGAAGTGGGCGGATTTTGACGGATTTAATCATCGAGTTGACTACGTTTTACTGAGTGCGGGAAAAACCCAAATTAAACTCAAAAATCAGTATTCTTTATAGTTCTTACTATCGAATATTCATTAACTATTTATTGAGAGAATACCTTCACTTCCACTGTCACATTAGTACCCAAGGACTCATTATCGGCAGTCTTGAAAATTGTGCCAAACGTTGGAGGTATTTCTGGAATTTTGCGATTGTTCTGTGTTAATGAATAGTTAACCACTTCTTTATTGTACCAACAAGTAATAATATATCTGTCTTCTGTACTAAACTTGAAACGGAAAATACCAATTCAGAATAAGAGCAAAAGTTTATATTTTGTTTTATTCTGGGTTGGATTTCTGTTTTTAATAATGTCTCTCGAAACTGTACCCTATCTTTTATTCACGATATGGATTCAGCCATCATAATTATTCGTTTCATTCCAAAATCTTGTAACTTCCTGGTAGGGAAAAAGTTTCTGCAAGACCCAAGTACGGTAATTCACATACAGTGTACGCCACCGAAAAGAAACTGAATATCTTCAAGACATATTTGCTGAGAAAAATAGGTCTATTTTTCATTCAAGAGGCTCATCTTTCTAGCATACCTCAATTGTCGTACCTTCTTCCCCACCTCTTTGTGACCATCTCGCTTAGAATTTGGATATGGAAAGTACTAAGTGTGACACATAATTAAGAGGAAACTTTATCATTTATTATTTTATTTATTTATTTATTCAACAACAAAGCCAATTTACAAAAACATATTCAACAAAGTGTGATGAACTACAAAGTATTTTTGAATGCTCAAGTCTGATGTCTACATTACAATTTACAATTTTACAAAACATTTAGCAAAGTGTGAAATACAAAATATTAACATTCTTATGACTAGTGACTATAGTACTAAAAGATGAAACAATTCTGGTACTTAAAAAAAAAAGATGTAACAAATTTGGTACTTACAAAGAAACTGGTAAGGTAAAGAAAAGCTTTGAAAACGCTGTAGCCTTTTCAATTGAAACTGTCCCAGGAATTCATTTACAATTCATGTTACTATCCACTACGTAACTTTTCATATTGGTGCCCTCTTGCAGTGAAAAACTGATCCGTATTTCAAATTACGATACTATCAAACTGAATTAGCCTCCATCACCTGTAATAATTGGGTATAATTCAGTCTACGTCCGACGTTGTCGAGTATTTCTGATGCAGAGGGCGCCAAAATGAAAACTTAGGTTATGAACAGTAACATGGATGAATATCTCATACAATTACCTTTTTAATGATGTTTCACACTTGGTACTTTTCCTATTAAAATTCTAAGGGTGATGTTCAATACGTAGGTCCAAAGTGGTCCACCGCAACCCATAAGGGCTTATTGTGGCTTGATGTTCAATAAGGGACGGAGGAGGTATAACCGTTGAGGTTATGATAGAAATATGTCCCTTTCCAATTGAAAATCGACCTGTTCATGCATTTTTTTGATGTCTCCCATTGTATTCAAAAATCTTCGATTGATAGCTGTTTTAAAAGAAATCTCATAACGTGAGCGAAAATGAAAGGTATGGGAGACAGTTTCTTAATTTTATGTTTATTGAGCAAAATGAAATCAAAATTTATCTGCTTTGTACTCTTTTCATTGTGATCAATATCCATACAATTATAATTATAATTAATATGAGCAAGCTCGAAGACTGATGAAACATTGTAAATAAACTGTTTTAAACTCGAAAATCAAACATTAAATTAGTGTATTATTGTTCAATTTTTCTTGTAGTTTTCGGTTATGGAACGAATATTTCTTTCCCGAATTTAGTTTTCTAAAAAAAATCAATTGGCTATAAACGACTATTCAAAATGACAGAAATCTAAGATCGTATTGAA
The DNA here is from genome assembly GCF_025532065.1 of Leptinotarsa decemlineata. Lineage (NCBI taxonomy): Eukaryota > Metazoa > Arthropoda > Insecta > Coleoptera > Chrysomelidae > Leptinotarsa > Leptinotarsa decemlineata. The sequence goes on along the minus strand of NW_027412537.1, from coordinate 8,925,603 downwards.
AGATTGAAACAAAAAATCACTTTAATTTTTGTTCAGTTTTGAATAAGCATTGAATTCCTTCCTTGAAATTTTCAAATTGAACAAGGTTTTAGAACGAACTACTGAAATTATTATTATGACTATTCTCTTGTCTACAGAAAAAAAATTATGGCCAATTGAAATCCCTGCGGTCTAAAACTGATTTAGCCTTTACCTGTAGTGAACTCGAAGTACAAATGATTTTAAACGTGTATTTTTTACGGTTCAACTTTGGTTCAGTGTAGGTTTAAAGATGTGATTGTTTATCGATTGTTGGCCTAAGCAACTGCAGGACGATTAATTGAATAATAATAATTCGAAATAATTATGTAACGTGTCATTGTCAATAAGCAGGTTTTCCTATTTTTACGTTTTTGTGATATTTATGAGAAATTGTTAATAAACTAATCATATAGTTGTAGAATTAGGGGAAAACTCAAGTAACTCTGAAAATGGTTGGAGTGTTGAAGAAAATGTTCAATTTAAAAAAAAGATTGTTGATGAAAGTTATTCACTAATTTGAATTTATTTCAAATTTTGATAGTTTAGTCACTTCAAGTGACTTTAAATGTTATCTACTTTGTATAGGCTCGTTGTGATATCTCTAGTCAGACTAGAAACATTGCATTTGAGGGTTTTCAGGATTTGTTCCAAAAGTAACTACTTTTTAAGTGCTACTAACAATTCAGTTTGTCAATTGTTTCAGAAAAAAAAGTAGTATTGGCCGATCCATAGGTTACTTTGATATAACCAACAAACTGCTCAGTAGTTCACAATTATTATCCAAATTAATTAATTAAAAAAAATAATGTATTTCGAAGAATGTAAACTTTCACGACCGGAGATAACCGTATAAAGACTATTTTCCGGGTTTTCTGGCCGTGGTATGCAGGCTTTTATGCCTGACGTTTCGTCTACTGCTGCGGTAGACTTTTTCAAAAGCGATGTCGTAACGATCGCAATACCCGAGCTGGTGCTCTGGTTCTTGTTCCTGTTATATCCAACACATTAACTACTATTTCCGTACTGGGTGCTCTATTTATATCGTTCTTAATTGTATTACCTGTTTGTATATCTCTAAGAACTGTTATACAGCTTTTATTAATATTCATTGTATCTTCTGTTGTATTGAAATTATCCCTATGTTTTTGAATCTCTATATATTCTTGGGTAGTAATTTTGGGTACTGTCGAGTACTACTTGACATTACTGGACTGGACAGTACCCGACAATACCCAAAATTACTCCCCAAGAATATATAGAGAGGCAATAGAGATTCAAAAGCTGGACTGGACAGTTTAAGAGAACAGGAAAAGAGTTTTCGTCAGAAAAATAGACTTTTTTGAATACATCCTGAAACATTGATATGGAGTTAATTGTGGTGGTTACTTTTCCTATGTTATCATCTCTACCAAATCTCTTTTTCTTCCTCACAGGTGAATGTTATTGAGTTAGTGTGTGGATTTATTTTAGGAAATCTGTTTTCAGGGTTGCTTCGTTAGAAAGTTTATTTCATGAAATTATGCTATAAGCATGTTGTAAAAATGATTTTTCGAGAAAATGTAGGTTCCCATATTTGTGCTATGTACAATCATTTATCGATCCTAACTTTGATTACATCTAGAATCATCCCATTTTACCTCTGTAATCATTATTTCCTCGAAAATAAAAGATACAATTTGTCAAGTTTTTCTTTTTCCTCACTTTCATTTTGAGCCTAACAAGGAGAAAGGTGAGCGAGAAAAAACTATAGCATGTTTGGGGTGACTCTTTTCAATTCATTTCAAGTTTAACATCTAACAAAATATCTTGTTCCAGTTGAATATAAAAACGATGTGTGTAAAATTTCAGCTCAAGACTTTGTTGTCTCCCATTTACCAAAAATTGAACACCGTCGTTTGGAAAGTCAGCTGAACCAAACTTCTGCAATTGTTCATCGATCAGATTAGACTGCATCCTTAAAAAATGGTATTTTTACGATGAAGATTATATATTTGTTTTCTAGTAGCGGGACAATATTGAAGAGGTACAAATAGATTTGAAAGACTTCTAAGAAGTCAGCTGTTGTAAAGGAAATCTCTTTTAATATTGCAATGAAATAGTCACAAATTAAACTGATAAAGAATATTTTTACAGATCCTTAGCAAAGACTGTCAAAAGTACCCAATAGTTGAGAAGTCCTTCCTTAGGGACAAATTATGTTCAATATTTGTTCTTTCACATTGTTTTTGGATTCCATCGAATTTATTGATAAAACATCTTTTTTTTTTGCATGGGCTATATGCCGTATGTTGTTTCTAATATTTTAATTATACATCTTATATTTTTGGGTAATTGCTAGGATTGTCTAAATGTATCGTTGATTGTACTAAATTGCTCTATTTTGACTTATGAGAAATTTAGCAATACTCTGATTCAGCTGAAATTTTGCATACCTCATTTTTTTGTTGATTGGAACAGGATTGGCGAGTAGAACAGTCGAATTTTTAATTCCCCGAGAATTATCTGTAGATAAGGGTCACCCTTATTTTATCTTACTTTTGAATGATATTCTTTTTGTTTTTATTGTGTTTATTTAAAACAATTCTTTATATTATTTACAAAAATTATTTATATTATTTATTGAATTGTACGACATATAGTTTATTATGTTATTGTAGGGTTATCAGAAGTTCTTCTCTGTTGATTATTTGTAACCTCATTTTTCTTTTTTGTTTCTTTATACTATATTATTTCATATTTTGAATAACTAAATAACACTAAACGTGAAATAATGTTTCAGATGATACCAAGAAAGAAATTATTGATCAGAAGAAAGAGAATGACACGGATAATAACAATTTCTACTCCACACCGCAGAAACCTGTAAACGGTAACATATCTGATGTTTCTCTGAATGCAAGTAACGGCAACTATAGTACGACAACTCTTGATGACAGCCCCTCAAAAAATTATGCTAAAGAGCAACTTATGAACAGTATTAACGCCAATGCTAACATCAACGGTGCTAATATCATTTCTACAACAATAATTGCCGAAATAGAGGGAGAGGCTAAGAAGAAGCCAAGACACTTCGTTGATCGTACTTATTACATAGCAAAAGAGATATTGATGACGGAACTCACCTATAAAAAAGACCTGGACGTTATCAATGTTGTAAGTATTCATTTACGTAAATTTGATTCTGGACAGGAAGTTATTCTTTCTGATATCATTGCACCTGTGGTAAGTTAGCTCATGTAACTTTTTTCATTCAGAATTTCAAAACTGCATTTTTATGTGTACAATGTGAGGACCAAGGAAGTAACAGTGATTCCAAAATGTTGTAATATAATATGTGGAATTGTGATTCGCTTTTCCTCTCATCCACTCTCCAACTCTCTACCCAATATGTAGAAGGCTTCCCCGAACTCGTTCTTGAACCAGTGTTTAACAATTCTGTAATTTCCTTTTATCCTCTTGAAATATTTTCATTATTTATATATACTGTCATTATTTTTCAAATGAAGGGGGTTAGAGGTGAGGGAGAGAGAGGAGGTAGAGGGAAGGGGAGGGTTAGAGAGGAGAATCAGTGAAATTGAAGGGGTGGGAGCTGGCAAGAGCGAGAGTGGGTGGGGGAGATGGGGAGGAGAGTGAAGATTGAGGAGAAAAAAGAAGGAGTTCATTTCAAGTATTCCCTGAATGGAAAAAACAAAAAACATATTTGAGCTAGGAATCGTGACAGATTTTAAACAGATTTTGTTGTTAATCTGTAATTGTTAATTTTCCTGTACTGAGCACCCTTCTCCATGAGCAAGACCACTGATGATTATTTTATACAAAGATGAAAACCTTTAGAAATATATTTCAATTCACAGAAGTAATAGGTTCATGATCATTAAATCTGTTTATATGTTACATCTTATCATAAAAATTCTGGTATGTTACCGGTTTCCAAGAGAATTCTGATTCTAAACATTTTTCCAGAGGAACCCCACTTGATACACAGTGAAGAAGCTGGTCATCCACAATACTACCTGCTAAGGGTTATTTTCGTGGGATTATTTGTTTTGTTTCCAGTTATAATTATTCCAGTCACAGTCCTTCATTATTTGTATTCATTTTTAAAATCAATTGACAAAATCTGCAATGGTTGAAAAATTTATATTAAATCGCACCCTGGCAAGAATAATGTCAACTCAATGAGTCTTTCAAATTTTGAATCTTGTAATTTATTTATTAGGATATCAACAAAATAAGTAACAAGTAATACTCATTCTATTGGCCTGTAAAAATAGTTACAGTAGTTTTGTATAATTTTCTGCAATTTTTTTTCAGTGGTTCCGAGATGAAGTTGGCAAAGAAGAACCAGAGGAATGCCAGATACTTTTGTCGCTAATTGCACCGTTGGCTCAAGCTCATGGATTGCTGGTCAAAGATTTGGAGCAGCGGTTGCAAGGTTGGGATGGCAGAGGTGGACCCAGAGCTGTTGCAGGGCGCATCGCTGACGTTTTACTGGCGCATCTTCCACCATTACTACCTGTAAGAATTTTATTTATATTTTTAAATATATCGTTTTATCTGACAAGAATACTTTCGTAATGTGTTGCCCATCATTTTTAGATTACTGAACTTACTTGGGTCAAATTGAAAAACAAACTGAACATTCTGGTGTTTGAAAAAGGCGCCAATTCAGAAAATGAGTCATATGTTGTACACTTTTAGATTAGAGTGAAAACATAGTCATAAACAGACATTTTTACGTTAACCTAGGAAGGGTCTAGAGAGATATTTTGGAGGGGGATATACTAGATGTAGGGATGTCAAAAAATATTTGTTTCAAATCCAATTAGATGATTTCGAATAAATGGAATTCAAATTATTTGGTAGCTAGATTTGCATGTTTGACAATATAACAGTATGAATGAATAAATGAAAAATAATGTGAATACTAGAAAAAACTCGAGATTATTGTTTTTCATTGAAGAATGCCCATTTAGGCTCCTTTCCACTAGCGGTTGAGTGTTCTTTGATTGTTGAAGAGATTGTTCTATTGTAGTTCAGTGGTCTGTTGTTTTGAGAAAGATAACTTGAAAAATATTCATTAATTCATAAGGTTATTCCCTGAAGTATAAATTAAATTTCTATTGCCATGAAACATTGAAAATAACAACTGAAATGTAACTGATTTTGTTTGAGTGTAAAAGCCATTTTTCGGATTCATTGCATTGGTTGAAACTATTGATAGTTTATTTGGATAAAATGAAAAATAATATAGGTGTACCCCAAAGGTCTATTTTGGGACCATTGTTTTTCCTCGTATATTTAAATGACATAGTAACCATATCAGAAGAATGTAGAATTCACTTATTTGCCGACGATACCCTACTGTACTTAAAGTGAAGATGTACATGAGTGTGTTGATACTATAAACGCTAGTCTTGAAAGGGTGTATAGATATTGCTCTGCAAATCTGCTGAAGGTGAACGTAAATAAAACAAAATGGATGTTATTAGGGATAGATAAAGATCATAATAATGAAAACCTACTTCTACGATTGAATGACAGTAATATAGAGAAGGTTAAAAATTTGTGTACTTGGGTGTAACTATTGACAGCAATTTGAAATTCAAGGAACATGCTAATCAAGTTATCAAAATAATAACTTACAAAATCAACTATTTAAGAAGATGTTCCCCATATATGAGCCAGTGGTCTAAATTATTAGTGTACAACTCCATAATCCTTCCACATTTGAATTATTGTTCTACTTTTCTGTTCTTTCTCAATCAAAATGAAATAAACAGACTACAAAAGATGCAGAATCGTGTTATGCGAATAATCTTACAATGTTCGAGGATAACACCCATACCAAATATGTTGCAAACCCTTCAATGGCTACCAGTGAAGAAACTCTTCAAGTACCAAACACTAATTTTTATTTTTAAAATCAAAATTGGATATTCACCTGTAAATCTTCAGAATAAATCAACTTATTCAAACCTTTTTAAGGTGGAAACTGATTCAATTGAATGAAGAAATTTTTTATACGTATCAAAGCCTTTGACATATAATGAGTTCATACTGTTTTTGGTATTAGTTCTATGTATATGGTTGTATAATTGTTTTATAAACTAATATCTTTGTGTTTAATGACAGATGTCTTGAAATTCTAGAGTGAAAATATAGTTTTTTTGAAATTCTCTTAGGTATGTATTAAAAGTGTTCCATCATATCTGGAGTATATTTAATCAAGCCAAAAATAAAACCAAAATCAAAGATGAATCCATAACCCTGAAAGATCCCAATGGTCAAACTATAACAAATCGTTTTGAAATAGCAAACACTTTCAATAACTTTTACACTCAATTCGGAAATATACAAAATGTTCATGAAACTGTGTCCCATGCAAGCAACAAAATGTTCCTTAAACTGGTTAGCCGAATAGAAATCTTTAACATAATAAATGAAATGCAGCCTAAATATTCATGTGGTATAGATGTGTTATTCTCTAACAAATTACAGAATATATATGTGATCCTTTAGTGAATGTTATCAATGAGAGCTTGTCATCAGGGATTTTTCCTGATGACCTAAAAACTGCCAAAGTTGTGCCTGTCTTCAAAAAAGGTTGTAGAGATGAGATAAATAATTATAGGCCAATAGCACTTCCTCTGTCACCTTCTAAGATCTTTGAACGTGTAATATACATGAGACTGCTACTATTTATGGACCAAAAGAATATTTTAAATGCTCAACAATTTGGTTTCAGGAAAGGTATGTCTACTGAACTAGCAATTTTCAATTCAATTAAACATATCACTGAAAGTGTGGATAAGGAACACTCTTTGATAGGCTTGTACTTTGATCTCTCAAAAGCTTTTGACACAGTAAACCATAAAAAACTTTTGAACCAACTAGAAGGTTACGGTATTAGGGGTGTAAGTCATAATCTCATTGAGTCTTATCTATCAGATCGTTCGCAAGTTGTTGCTATCATGGATGAACAGGACGAATACCTGTCTAGCAAAGCTAATATCATGCAAGAGGTGCTCCAAGGGTGTGGATGTGAATGATATGTTTCATGCATTGAAACTTGGTAGTATATATCAGTTTGCTGATGACACATCAGTTGTTGTTATAGGAAATAATATGTTGGAGCTCTCAACAAAAGCTTCAACTGTCACACAAAACATGAGCATTTGGTGTGAAGGAAACACGCTTAAGTTGAATGTTGGAAAAACGGGACTAATAACATTCAGTAAAATAAATAACTTTGAATCATCCCCACTTGTGAAACTTAACCGCAAATCGATTCCAATATCAGATCATATAAAATTCCTAGGCTTTATACTAGATCCAACCCTCAGCTGGGATTCACACATAAATATCTGGAACTCCATCTGTGGAGTTATACGATATCTATGGAACCATGTGCTCATGTTCAGTCAATTATTTCCTATCGGATTATATTTTAGGGCTCTTCATCAAGCTCACAAAGAATATTCATAACACAAAAGAAAATTATGAGATGTATACTAGGATTGAGTCGTAATACTTCATGTAGGACATACTTTTCTGAACTAGACATCTTGATAGTGCCTTCATTGTGTTTCCTGGGCCTTGTCAACTTTGTAAAGAAATATCCCCATCTGTTTCCTACAAATGCTGATCAATATTCTACTAATATGAACCTAGAACACTAGACATCGAAATGAGCTATCTGTTCCTTACCATTAATCAACTTATTATGAGAAAGGCACACACTACCAAGCAATCAAAGCATACACCTCACTACCTCAAGTACTGAAAGATATCAAAGGCCTGAACAGGTTCAGTAGTTCTGTCATAAGTTACTTGAAGCAGAAACGCTATTATTCTTTTAATTGTTGGATGTAATAACGAGTATTAGTTAGATACTCTTTCAATTGTGTTTCTCAGATTTTTAAATTCAGCTGTATACTTAAATTCTTGTCTTTGTATTAGAATACTGTTTTAACATTTTAAGATTTGTACTGTACCTCAATATTTTCATCCCCCCAATTTATAGACATTGTAAATATATTTTAACTTGCTTTTTTAAACCTGTACATGATGTTTGATGTGTCCTGTGATGATCGTTTTGCAATAAAAGTATTATTATTATTATTATATGTGAGATTGCACTCCAGTTGAAACCCTAGGTGAGTACTGTGTCTCTTCCAAAAGCGATATTATGGGTGACTTCTCTGAATGCATGTTTCTTTATTTGAATTGAAGGGGTTATTTTTTAGGAGTAGTAGAAAGCCAAAAACTTTCTTTCCCAAAAATGTTTCTTTACTTCTGATTTATCAGTATACCATATTCTATAGTAAATAATTTCTCTTGTGTCAAGAGAGTCGGGTACTTACACTTCTTTTCGTAGCTCCTGTGTAGATCGATCCGCAGATCCCTTGGTATTGTTAAAAGCTTTCTTGGGTCCAGAGCTTACTCATTCAACAAACTATTGCAAAAAAGTGTCATAATCCATGATATAAAATAAAATGGCGCCTGTTTCTTTCTTCCACTGCATAGGTATCAGTTGTTGATTCCGCATGATCTTGACGAGGTGACCTTGCGATAGAATAGTTGAGATCGGCTACAGATATGTCACTTACAAGTATGTGAACATTACGATTACTTTTTGATAACATTTCGGATATTTACTTACCCTTCCACAAGAAACAAAGTTGGTATTAAAAAAAAGGGTAGGATAATATAATCGCAGGCAATTTTAATATGATAAAATTCCTAATAGAAAAAAAAATTTAATTCTTTCATTTCTGTACAAAAGTGAAATCCATATCGAATATCAGAAAATATGATCAATGTGAATATTAAGTTGTTCTTAACATGGCGATGTTCAGTACAAGTTTCGTAAAAGTGTATTCAAGAGAAGGTTTGCTTAACCTTATGATAATGATTGCATTTTTTGGGGGTTGTTGAGAAAAGATAAATCAAGAAACACATGATTTGTGGAGGCCTTTAGTTCATCTCAATGCATTCTTTTTTCCAATCACATTACTTCACGACATAAAACACATTTGTTTTTCAAAATATGTACTATGAGGTGATACTAGGTGTAATCTTTGAAACACAAATCATTTCAACTGATTTTCAAAAACTTTCCATGATATAATTTTGATTATTCTGATTTTTCTCACGTTTTCTGGTTACCTTCAGTTGTGAATAAAATATTCTATTCATAGAACAAATATTAAAGAGAGAGAATGGACATAGTAACAGCTGTGTTGCCATGTAGTAACAGCTGTGTTGCCGTGTCATGTCATGTACGTCATGAAAAGTATGGAAATCAGTTTTTGTGTGACTAATAAATCGTCTCTAGCTGCTCTATTTTTCATATTCTATCATGCTTACCATTCGACTAACTCGATAACCATTTCCTTACAGATATATGAAGAATACTTGGATGGCCACATGCTGGTCCTCGAAAGATTAGACACCGCTTTCAAACAAAATAACCGTTTCGAGCAATTATATCGTGATTTCGAAACTCAAAAAGTGTGTTACCTTCCACTCACTAGCTTTGTTCTTAAGCCCTTGCATCGACTGTTGCAATACCAGTCTCTCCTACAGAGGCTCCTCAAGCAGTATGGCCCCAATCATCCGGACAGGGGAGATTGTCTAACCGCTAGCAACACGTTGGAAGATCTGATGCAGCCCGTTGCCGAAACTTTGGAGCAGTCCGAAAATTTGGCGACGTTGTGTGAGTTGCAAAGAGACATCGTAGGGTTCGATAATTTGATGCAGCCCGGAAGGAAGTTCATCAGACATGGTTGCCTTCTGAAACATTCCAGAAAAGGTTACCAGCAGAGAATGTTCTTCTTGGTGAGTTTTTGTCAATAATTGAGGTTTCCCCTGTTAGATCTGTAGTTTTGACTCTCATCCTAGATTAGACAATCTACGATTGTAAAAACTTACCCGAATGAAAGTATTTTCATGACTAGGAAGTGGTGTGAAATTTTGTTCAATGAAAAATCAATTGTCCAATCTTTTTATTTACATTTAGTATTTTCAGGTAAAATTTTACTTAGTGGGGTCAAGTAGTCATCTAGGGACTTTAAATTTTCAATAGTTTTCCCAAACACCTCATTATTCATATTTTCAGTTATTTCTCGAAAATGTCGCCAATATGAGAGCTTCTTGTTAATTGAACATTATACTAATTAATCATAATAATATGTTTAAATATAAACAGTGATTTTTTCTGGTATCTTTTTGGCAACACTGTTTTTAATAGATCACACGTGAATCGTGTCTTGTGTCATTGTCAAACTTAAAGCAAATGGAACTTCAAACGTTCAAGCCAGTCTCTATATATCTACACAGTAGGTTTAATGGACTGACGCCTAACAGAAAACAACTACTCTCATGGCTAATACCACGAAGGGCGTTGGATTATATCCGACAGGCGTCAGACATCAGCATGGGATTAATACCCTGTCAATGTTGACATGCCTATTGAAGAATGATAGCAAGTTGAGTATTGTATGTTAAGTCTGTTGGCACATAGGGCACACTAGGTTCCGATAATAATTAATGACTTTTCAATCATTATTAGCCATTTCAAAAGGCTTCCTCATGTATGGTTTTAGACTTACCCAGGGGGAATCGGGTTTCTCAAAGTTTGCATATGCACAGTGTGAAAAAAGAATGGAAACCCTAAAAATAATGCAGGTGTGGAGAAAAACAAAAACAAAAGGTATCACCCTGGGAAACTTTCAGTGAGAAATCTGAAGGTCCAATTGAATCTTGATGTGAACCTCATATTCAAAGATAATTTCTTAAAATGAGCACTGCTTGAAAAAATTTAAAATTTTACGTTCGACTATTTATTGAAATCTAGGGTTTGAAAAACTTAGGGACAAAATGAAGATCAACATATATTTGGAAAGTGAGAGGCGAGGAGAACATCCACATTGTTGTTCATGTGTTGCAATGAAAGTAAGATGAACGGTCACTTCAATCATGGACCCAAATAAATTTTTTGAACAAAAACATTTTCGCTATTTTTCGATTCAGGTATCAAAAATAGGGGTGTAAAAATGACCTCTTCATCAAGGTGAAATCCAATTAGACTGTTAGATACCTTGTTGAAAATGTCCTAGGGCATGACTTATGTTTTTTATGTTACCAGTGAAGTTTTGAGATTTCTAGGCGTTTCCATACTATTTCCTCACTCCGCACATATAACTGAGTAACTTGCAATAGAAATAGTTTTCTCAGCCTAGTCGGTATGCCAATAGTTAATATGCGCCACTGTATTTGTTGAAATATATTCCGTAAAGTATAAAATTATTAAACATCTTGAGTTTATATCACGGTCGAGAATTATTTAAAGTGTAAACATTGAGTAGGTGCAAAAGATATCCCTCACACATCCTACATGGTGTTCGTTACATCTCTTTTTCAGTTTTCAGATATTCTGCTTTACACGTCAAGATCGCAAGCAACCCTACAGTTCAAGGTGCACGGACACATGCCTTTGAGAGGAGTCTTGATAGAGGAACCTGACGGTGATCTCATGTTCAACGGATTGATAATTTACGGGGGTAACAGGTCGTTAACTGTGGCGGCAAATTCTCCCGAAGAAAAAGAGAAATGGAAAATGGATTTGCAGAATGCAATTCAGATGGCGAGAGATAAATCTGATACGAAAATCACGTACTTGAGCCTGAAAAGTTGTAGTAAGTAAATATTTCAACTTTATTATAGGTCAAAGCAATATAATTTGTCAATTCTTTGTTGATTCTTTGCTCACTTTCAAAAGATATGACACATGTTTTATATACATGAATGATAAAGGTTTATTCTCTTTTTTTAGAGCTGGTAAAAAGCTTGCACGCAAAAATGTTTCTTTACTATTATATCATTTATTAGATATTTTTTTAATTTGCTTTGAAGCACTTATACTCAATTGATTGAGTTGAAACTTTGCATATACGTTTAGTTTGGATGACAATGCACTACTTGCTGAGTGACGCCATGCTACATCCAATATGGCGGACCTCCCAAGATGGCGGACTAGTTTTTTTATGAACCCCCTTGATTTGGGTATCAAATGAAAGGATTTACTGAAAGGAATATAAATTGACGACACTCTAAATTCAATATGGTGGACCGCCCAAGATGGCAGACTAGTTTATTTATCCACCTTAATAATAATAATAATAATGTCTTTATTTCCAATGAAAAATAAAATGCATGATATTCATCTTGTTACACAAAAATCCCAAGGGGGAGTTCACCTGAGGGTGCTCTACCACTCAACCCTTGCTATTTTGAATAAGCATATTATAACTTGAAAACTAACCTAACTAATCCTAAAACCTAAATTTTTATTTCACAATTTTTTGGCATTTGACATTTGTCATTTGTTGGGTCATAATATTGTTTTAAAATGTAAGGGTTTGCTGAAAAGAAAAAAACAAAATGACATCATTCCAAATTCAATATGACTGACTCCCAATGACGGACTGTGTTTTTCTGATGCCTTCCTATGATATGGATATCAGATGAATGAGTTCAAGCAAAAACAAAGTTAAAATTTCAAGTAGTTTGTATTGAAAATCAGAGAAGTACTCCTCAGATAATGAGTAGGGGAGTTCATCAGGGATCAATATTGGGTCCCCTTCTCTTTATTATTTATATAAACGATTTGCCAAATATGTTCTCCTCAAATATTGAGACAATTATGTATGCTGATGACACCACATTTGGCATCAGTATCAATAAAGGGGAGTGTCCGGCTACAATCCTTGGGGAAGTTATGGAACAAGCAAAACCCTGGTTCTTGACAAACAAGCTCATACTCAATGAAAAAAAACCAAAAGTCTCATTTTCGAATCCAGGCTATTCTACAATGTAGAAAACAACCTAGACATACTGCACACTAAATTTCTGAGTGTAGATATAGATGTCAGGCTATTATGGAACATACATATATATATATACAATTTGCAATAGACTAAATAGTGCAGTATTTGCTATAAGAAAAGTTAAACAACTTATTAACCAATCCGATGCAATAACTACTTATTATGCATTGTTGAAATCCATTATTAGATATGGCTTGTCTGTCTGGAGCTCGGCAGCTCAGTTTCATTTAAATGCTATATTTCTCATTCAGAAGAGGGCTGTAATATGTATCATAGATGCTAATTTTGAAGACTCCTGCAAACCAATCTTTAAAACGTTGAGAATAATGACACTTTACTCTCTGATAATTTTTGTAAAGTTACTATATGTCAAACAAAACATTAATAGTTACTCTGTTGTGTCCGATATACACGTTCACAATACTAGAAATAAAGATAATTTGATTTTACCTCAAACCCGGTTACAAAGAATGGACGATACTATTGATATTAAAATGTACAATGCCCTACATCTTACAGAACAGCGGAAAATAACGGCCTAATTTATTTCTAGGCTCGTCTGATGAACACGTAGATCAGTGTGGGAATAACGAAGTGAGCACTCAGACTAAACCACAAGCTCAACGTAGCAATACCACCGTTCATGTTTGTTGGCACAGAAGTACTAGCATTAGCATGAAAGACGAATTATTGGCTGTGGAGGTAAGTCACTGTTAATGGACATGAAGAAATTATTACTATTTCATTACTTTCAGAATCAATTGTCCGGGTACTTGTTGAGGAAGTTCAAGAGCAGCAATGGGTGGCAGAAGCTTTGGGTGGTTTTCACGTCTTTCTGTTTGTTCTTCTACAAAGGCTGTTTGGATGAGTTTCCTTTGGCGTCTTTGCCGCTTTTGGGGTATTCAGTTGGTCCACCTGCTCCTGAGGATCAAATTATCAAAGACTATGTATTCAAGTTGCAGTATAAAAATCATGTGTACTTCTTCCGTGCAGAGTCAGAGTACACTTTTAACAGGTAAGATATTTTGATTTGTACTTGATTGATAAAAATACTAAAATTAATTTTATAAATTCAAATCCACGAATGTAGCCTCAGAGTAGTTTTTTGTATCTTTGCGTTTTTGGTTAATAGAAGTTTGTCACGAATGATGTTGAGAATATTTGAGCTCAGTTGAAACAAAAAAATGTGAATAAAATTGGAAAGTTTGGTAACTCATGAAACGTAAACAATGCTAACTGGATAGTTGACTATGGAAATAGACAACCAAATGTGATTCATTTTTTATAATAATGATATTTATTTTCTCATAAAATATTAGAATTCGGAACGATAACACAATGGGAAAATAACGGTTATCATTATAAGGAAACTTAGTCATGAAAATTCTAATATTTGATGTCATATCTATCTTATGTGATATTCTTCTACAGAAATGTGACAGTCAACTCTTTATAGTGACTAACAAATCCTAAATTTATTGTTTAGAGTTCCAGTGTGAGAATTATGTATTGATCCGAATATGTGAACATGTGAAGTTTTTTCTAAAATTCGAAACTAGCAAAAAAATTGAAAATTACACTCTTGATCGGTAAATCAATCAAAAAATTCATTTTTACACTTTGATAGAAATGATTTGACTCCAGATGTTTTTGTTCTCAAAGGTTCATCCAATTTTTTTACTCTGAATATTTAAAGCTCATTATAACTGGAAACTGGCTTTCTACTTCTCCATCTTTATACAGAAAATGTGAAAATCTTCCAATGAAAGGAAGAAAGCAATTAATTTCAAAATGAACTGTGAAAAAGTAACTATCAGACACAAATTGGAAAAAAAAGTCCTCTCGAAACAACAACTTTTATATTAACATTGAATTATATAAAAACACTTCTATTGAGTTTGTACCTCATTCATTCATTATGGAATTGAATCAGATGTCATTCATAGGATTGCTACACAATATAGCATATGAAAGAGGTTGCGATATTTCGTAATAAGACACTTGCCTTATTGCGTTTTCAGCGCCATAACATTAAAAGATGACTCACTCAATTCATTCATAAAATTACGACTATGTCAACGATGACAGCATGTAATGACATTCATTCGTTTATTTGATTTAATCCCAGCCCAGTGAAGAAATTCTTCGAGTACTGAACAGTAATTTTTGTTTTTGAAATCAAAATTGGATATGCACCTGTATATCTACAGAGTAAATTAACTTACGTGGCTGAAATACATGAGTGTAATACAAGAAATAAAAAAAAATAAAAGTTGAAAAATATTTAAAAAATAGTACACATAATTCTTCAGTTTATAAAGGAGTGAATTGTTTTAATGACCTCCCACAAGAAATTAAAGATAGTGGTTCGATAAATATATTCAAAAGACGATTGATGGAATACTTAATGGAAATATAGTATATTCCTATGTATGATTTTTTTATGTAACTTTTCATGTATACATATTTATTTTTCATCAGACGGTTTGTATTTTTTTATGTTAATTATTTTATTTATAATGTGACAATGTATTTCCTATTGTAAATGAATTAGTTTCGCAACTAAATAAAGACATATATATTATTTGATCTTCATAGGAATCTTGCTTAATTTGAAAGGAGAGATTAGCTTTTGGGAAAGAAATGTTTTGTTTTATTATTTATTTATTCTTACATGTGGATTCAGCATATGCATGTATACATTTTTACTGACAGCATATTCTAAGAAATCAAAAGTCAAGAAGATGTGATTTTGCTACAAAATAACGTAGATATAGTTTACGAGTGATCCCTAGCAAATAGCCTCACGTTTAATCTTGACAAATGCTTTAGTATATCAATTACTAGGAAAAAACAACGGAATGGTTTTAAATGTAATGAATATTTAGTCAAGAAGACAGAATGTAGAGATTTGGGAGTTCTGCTGGATGAAAAACTCACTTTTGAGCAACATATGACCAACATTCAAATTCACAAAAATATCCACATTACTAACACTTATAATGCATTTGTCCGTAGTATACTGGAATATAGTGCAATAATATGGTCTCCTTATCATTCAGTTCATAAAAATGAAATTGCAAAAATTCTTGAGATTTCTACATTACAAAAACATGTGAATATCTTTTTAATCTTAGTTATCATACTTCCTTAAGTGCATTTAAATTCACCTTAGAATTTAGAAGAAACATTGCTTTTCTATTATTTTTCTATAAGCTATTGCATAATAAAGTAGATAATCCGCACTCGTCAAAAATGTATCTGAACTGCAGTACATAGAAGAAAAGATATATTTGCTTTGCCCAAACAAATTCCGCATTGAACAATATGTGTTCTCTTACAAATTGTTTGAGGAATGTCAAATGTAATATAAAAGCATTAAAAAACAATTTTGAAATTGATATGTCATCTTTAGGAGTTAATACTTATTGTAAATGAACACCAATTTAAATGAAAAAGATCCATTCGTCATTTTCAATTGAATGTGTGTTTGAATCTGATTTTGATTCAAATGATTAGGATTTATCTTAGTTTCAGTCATCGTTTTATATTGAGAATAGTTATTTAATTAGTTTTTAATATTGTAATCAATAATTGGAGCTACTTGTTCTGTAGATTACTTAATAAATGAAATAAAATAATATAAAGCAAATACTGTCAATGTTTTCATTATTGGCCACAGTTCATACTCCATCTTTGCTTGTTTGTGAAAATTAGATTTTTTTTTTCAGATGGATGGAGGTGATTGGTAGTGCAACACAGAACAGAACAAGAAGAAAACCTATTATGGTGAATGAAAATTCTATAGAAACTTCAGCTGTAGAATGAAGTAACGAAAAAATTACCAGCTTTTGCTAGGTAGGCAAATACTATAACAGTATTGATAAATAAGATGAGGCCCATTCGATATGTCCTTCAATATTGAGGAGAGTATTTTTATATGAATAAAAAATCTTCAAAGACTTTTATTCAAGGATCATATCAGCGTGGCCTTTCTGTCTTGGGCAGCATTAAGTACTGTATTAGCATCAGTGGATAATTTATTAAAATTTTCAACTTTGGCAGCTATGATGCAACTCAATGTTCGAAATTAGACTGATATTCTTTGTTGTACTAAATACTAATACAATCGTTGTTATGTAAATAAATATATTCCATAGCAATTGATTTAAATTTTTCGAATTTATTTTACTTATTACTGACGCATTTATCCAAGTATTATGGAAATTCGTAGCCTGATAAATTCATTCCTGAGAGTGCCTTTTGGAAGTACGTTAATATTTTTTGTATATATGTATATTTTTCAATGAATGTACTTGACTTTTTATCATAGATAGGTTAGGACGTCCAAGTAACTCGTTATTAATACCAAGCTGGATATTTTAACTTCGGTTTATTTATTTATGGTTGATGATGGAAGTCTAAAATGTTGTTTTGAAAATTCTATCGATAATTTGTTAAACATTATTAATTTAAATAAAATATAATGGTTTCAGCACACTGATGTTGTTTCATTTTAATTATTATTTTATATTAGATGTTATTATATTGGTTCATGAAAAATATTTGAATACTAGAAAATAACATTTATCTTTCCCAAAGTACCTACACCGTTCTGGTAAAAGCCTATAGGAAAACAACTACTTTCTCGGCTAATAATACGCTGGATATTGAATTATATTTGACAGACATTTATGAAAGATTCCTCACAGAGGTTAGTCTCGCAGATGTTTCTCTTTCATCCAGCAGCAGGACCATGCTGAAATTATTCAAGTAGATCACAGATCAATTTCGAGGCCTTCCTTCTTATCAGTTCAGGAAAGATCTGACTCAAACAGCAAAGTGCCAGCGACTTACATAGATCATGAATTAATTGAAACCTTGAACGGTATCAGAAATAAAAATACCGCTGGGTTTGACAAGATTTCGGTAAAAATACTTTTGAATCTACCAGGCAATGCATTGGAAACTTTAGTTAATCTCATTAATAATAATAATAATAATAAATTTTAATCTTCAGAAACATACAGTTTATAGACACGTCAATACATATGCTTGAAGCAGTTAGAGATACATTACTATAACTAAGTTAAAACAATAATAATAATAGTAAGTCACTTGACTACGATAAATACATAGTCATAAAAAAAAACATGTAAAATATAAAATGCAGAAGTTACAAAAAAAGAAACTAGTTAAAATTAAGTGTTAATATTAAGATTAAACATAGATACATACATGTGAGACTATTAGTTTAGGTTGGGTTTATGACTGCTCAGCGAGTATACGTCATCAAGCCCCCGTTTATCACACAAGTTTCATATTCCTCTAGTGAGTAGAAAGCGTTGTCCGTCAAGAAGAGTTTAATAGTGAATTTAAACGTATACATGGTTGCATTTTTTAACTTATCTGGTAGCACATTATAGAGTTTGTAGTTGAGTGAGTTTTTGGAAGATTCAGCAAGTCTATATCTGGGTACTCTGATTTTATTGGCCCCGCGGGTATTGTGTTCGTGGACAGCGAATTGCAGAGTTAAATTCGGCAGGTTCTTATGTATTTCCAGTAGTGTGCTCAAAATAAAGAGAGATGGAAGGGTCATAATTTTCAGTGCTTTATAAAGTGGTCTGCATGTATCACGATAATTAGCGTTGGAGAGAATTCTTACAGCCTTTTTTTGTAGTATGAATATTTTTGGTGCCGCTGTTGAGTTTCCCCAAAGTAGTAAACCGTAATTAAGGTGGGTTTGAAAGAGGGAAAAATAGACGGTTCTTAGGGTGTATGAGTTTGTTACGGGCCTCAGTTGGCGGATTATGAAGAGTGAGCTGGACAATTTTAGGCTTAGTTGACTGACATGGTTTGACCAGGTGAGTTTATCATCCAGAACAAGGCCAAGCAGTCTTACATTTCTGCGGCCCATTTCTTCAATTACAACCTTAGCGAAAATTATTGAAAAATTAGTGAATAAACGATTGAATGATTTCTTAAATTTGCATGATATCATGAGTAATAACTAATTTGGGTTCCAGAAGGAAAGTGATGCAATATTCTCTTTCCTTTATAAACTTTATTCAGAAAATAAACGCTGGTGAAGTAGCTGCCGCAATTTTCTGTGACCTTTCGAAGGCCTTTGAATTGTGTTAATCATGAATAATTACTCAAAAAAGTTCACCAGTATGGCTGCAGAGGGGTGATGTACAATTGGTTTGAATCGTACCTCTCAGGCCGAAGTCAAATAGTAAGAACATCGGAACTCTCAGAAAGCAGGGCAATCACATATGGTGTGCCACAGGGTTCTGTGTTGGGTCCAGTTCTGTTTTTGTTGTATATTAATGATTTGACTATGATAAATATATCTGGCAGCTTTACTCTATTCGCGGATGATACAACAATAATTGTGGAAGGAAAAAACCCAGCAGAGCTACATAAAAAGATATCATCTGATTTAGAAAAGGTGAAAAATTGGTATGATGCTAATTTATTATCCTTGGATATCTCCAAAATAAATATAATAACATTTAAATGTCTGCTAAATGAACTGCCAATAGACAATGATATCTTGGAAAACAAATTGAACACAAAATTTCTTGGTGTCTATATTGATAATAGGCTCAAATTTGATGAACATGTCAGACAGCTCAAAAGTAAAATCTCCTCCGGATGTTATGCAGTGAAGGTGGTTTCTAACAAGCTGAATTTTCACACAGCAAAAACGGTTTATTACGCTTTAATTGAATCCCAAATAAGATATGGAATACCATTTTGGGGAACATGCAGTGCAACCCTTCTCTCATCTGTGTTGATATTACAGAAAAGAGCAGTAAGGTGTCTCTGTAAAGTCAAACCTAGGGAATCATACAGAAATTATTTTGCTGCCATTAAGATTTTAACCGTCGTTGCACTGTTCATTTTTGAAACTGAATGTTTCGTGCACAAACATAAAACGGAGTTTAATATTGAACTTCCTATACCTAACTCAACATTAATCGAGGATTCCATTTTTTATAATGGTGGAAAATTATTCAATAACTTACCAGTAGATATAAGGTCTCCAAATCTGACTAACGTATAATTCAAGAAAGCAGTTAAAAATTTGCTAGCTGATAGACCCTAGTATAGCTTGCAAGAGTATTTTAATGAATCATTTTAAAACGTCTATTCCATTTTATATTTATTTTTATTGTATTTGTACCCGTTTTATTCAAAACTTTATTAATGGCCAGCTTTTAACTATACACCATTAGTTATGCTTATATTTATATCTACAAATCTTGCCGATGGAATACAAAATCTTCTGACAATAAAGTATATTTTGATTGATTGAAACCATGTCCAAAGACTGTATTGAGGATAAATACTTACTAGAAAATAGATATTTCGAAATATCATCTCTCCCAACTACCTATACTACAGGTTCTGATAAATGGCTGCTAGAAAACAACTACTTCCCCGGATGATACCACGCTGGATATTGAATATAGAAGAAATAAACATTTTCTTTTTACAAACAACGCACAAGAAAAAATTTAAACCCCATCATCGTGAAGATACTGGGAAATGAAATTAAAATTGAAAACTATACAAAATTTTTAGGAGTCTATATTTATGAACATTTTCATTGGCATACATACATAAATAATCTAGAAAAAAACTTAGGTAATGAAACAGTTTATAGTATTGAAGTTGTGAGCAAATATTCAAATTTCATTCATTTAGCTAGTTTTGAAGCCTCAGATTTGGCATAATATTTTGGGGACTGATATGAACATAGTTGAAATATTCAAAATTCAGAAAAGAGTCATTAGAAGTATTTTTTAATTAAAATACAGGCAAACTTGCCGTGGCAGCTTTAGAAAAAACAGCATTTTGACAACATTAGGTTTCTATACGAAGTGTGTTCCAAAAATTAGGTGAATTTTTATTTTTCTCAAAAAATATTTATTCATCAACTTATATTTTATCCTCTTCAAAGTAGTCTCCCTCAGATATAATACACTTGTGATAGTTTTCCAATCCTCGACTCAGTTGTGACATGCAATTTTCGGTATGTTCTTGAACTCTCTCAGTGATTCGTTTTTTATTTCCTCAATTATTGTAAAACGCCGTCCTTTCTTGGGTCAATTCAATCTTGGGAACAGAAAAAGTCGCAGGGGGACAAATCTGGTGAATACAGTGGCTGAGGAATGATTAAGGTTCTGTTTTTGGCCAAAAAATTACGAACAAGCAATGATGAGTGAGCAGGTGCATTATCGTGATACAAAACCCATGAATTCAAGATAATACTCCTTTTTGACCGTACGTCAATGTGGCAAAAACTTTTGATGCTCTACGCCATGGTAATCAAAGAAAACAATGAGCAAAACCTTCACATTTGATCGACCTTTTTTTTTTTTTTGGTCTTGCCTCTCTTGGGTTCTTCCATTGGGACAAATAAACTTTAGTTTCGATATCATAACCATATACCCATGATTCGTCATCAATTATGATCCATTTAAGTAAATCTGGATCGTCGTTGACATCATTCAACAATTCCTAAGCGATGCCCATTCGACGTTTTTTTTTTCAAAATTCAGCAATTATGTACCGAACTTCGCTGCCACACGCTTCATGCCAAACGTTTCCGAAAAAATTGCACGTCATCAATCATGTTGATGAGTTGGGGCGTCTAGGGTGAGCGTCGTTATTCACATCTTCTCGAATTTATGAATGTATGAATTAACTTTTGAATAAATTGAAGTTCAAAGTGGAAAGTGAGAATTATGACTATCCTACTGGCAGTAATGATATAATTTATCCAACACACAGATTAGTATCTATGACAAAAAGACATCCGTCTTATGCGGCAATTATACAATTACCCAACATAATCAAATGCTTAAGCAGTTTCACCAAATTCAAAAAATACATTAAAAAAAAATAAATAGGGAATCATATTAACTTTTTATTTTATATGTTTTGTAACGTGTAAAGTATTTGTATAAAATAGAGACTATTATTACACTTGCGAAAATACTGGATATCAAAGTAATCTTTTTGAACTATGTCATGATGTCGTGGAGCAGGAAAGGTTCTCTTCTCTTGATCACTGCCGGCTGCTGCTGACGCAATTTAGGTACATTTTGTCGATTTCCTCACAATAAAACTCTCCTGTGATGGTTTGACCTGGTTGCAGAAAGTTATAGTGAATAACACCAGTCGATGACCCCATACAGTAACTTTGGACTTCTTTGTTGAGTTTTTGCCTTTGAGAAGTGCCTGGGTAGCTCATCGATGTCTAACCTCTGTCTTAAACGTCTTCTGTTGTAGAGGAGCCACTTGTCATCACACGTGACAGCCCGATGCAAAAAAGGATCGTTTTGGTTGCGCAAAAGCAAAGAAAAACAAACCCCGAAACGTGACAATTTCTGTCGATCTTTCAAATCGTGGGTCACCCAGTTTTTGAGCTTTTTGACCTTTCCAATACGTTTTGAACCATCAAAAACCGCATGGAAGTTGACGTCCAGTTCTTCCGCCACCCCAAGCACCGTTTATGATGGGTCAGTCTCCACTAAAGTCCTCAAGTCTTCGTCCTGTATTATTGTAGGTCGACCATTTTGGGGCTCATCTACGAGACAAAAATCTCTGGAACACACTTTCGCAAATCAACGTTTAACAGTGCGTTCATTAACACTATCATTGCCAAATGCATGGTTAACTTTTCGGGTTGCATCGGCAACGCTTTGGTCCAATTTAAATTTGTAGATGAAACATTGGCCGAAAATCGGTTAACGGTAATATGTTAACCGTTAATGTCGTTAACCGTTAATATAATACATTGTGTCGACAAAGGGTGTCCTGTTTATAAATGCATACAACGTTAAAAGTATATAAAATGTTGTTTTTTTAAGACTATATACTGTTCACAAAAATACAGTGAAGATTAAAAATAATAGACCAAAAAAAAAAACAAAAAATATCAAAGATAAGAAAAAATGTACAAATATATTGTAGTAATAAGCTAAAAAGAGGTGAAAAATTGAAATCTGAAAAAAAATGAAGAGCATCAATGTATAGAGTATCGATCAGTATATACCACGACTCGGTAAGGAACAGAAACAAAATTGGCCCTGAAACAGAACCCTGGGAGACACGCACAGAGAAAGTTCGATTAATCCGTTTTTCAATATATTCACATATCATTCTCCGGACAATAACAAACTTCTGAATCAATTGTTAGCAACTCCATGAATGCCATATGAACAGAATTTTGACTGAAGAATATCATGTATGCAGTTGATTGCTGCTGAGATCTCAAAATATCCCAACAGGGCACTCGCCCAACTCAATGAAGATGAAATTTGTTCATGAAATGAAAAAAGTGTACTTTGAGACAAACACGTTCAGTCAAGGGAAGAAAAAAGTCATGAAATATGTATTAAACACGACACAGGGTAAAATATCCCGATGATGACAGAGTTTACTCCGCTTACACACGAAGCATCGATTCACATTCACTTTCCGGCCACTTGGGTCAATTTCAATGTGGTAACTACAACCCAATTAATCTAAGCAGATGACAGCATCTCTGGAGACCCTGATTATTCACCTCAACAATAATGGATTCTACACAATTGCATATGCAGATGACATAGTTATCTTGCACACCGGCAATTTGTGCAAATGTATGCGATAGAGTGCAGGATGGGCTCAAATTAATAGAAACATGGTGAAAGGAACATTCACTGTCGATCAATCCCAAGAAGACTGATATGGTTTATCGAGCTTAAAACCTCCCGAAATCTTCAAAAGCAAACTAAACTTCTCTGAAGAGGTGAAATACCTTGGTACTACCCTCGACAGGAAGCTAACATGGAACTCAGCTATAAAGCAAAAAGAGCATATGTGGCTTATGAGCAATGTCGGAGGACAGTGGGACGCGTATGGGGTCTTTCACCCCGTGTGGTCGCCTGGATCTACACTGCAATAATGAGACCTATGTTAACGTATGGAGCCATTGCATGGGGACCGAAAGTTCTACAAGCCACGGCCATCCAAAAATTATATCAAATACAGCGATTGGCTTGTTTAATCATTGCAGAGCCATGAGAACAACACCAACCGCGGCAATGGAATTAATTACTGGTCTGACCCCTCTGGACCTGTACGTTAAGGAGCTGGCGTTAATGGACATGTTACGGTTGCGCACGGCTGGTGTAAACCTCGAAGTAGGAATGGGTCAATTGAGGAAGAGCCTATAACGAGAAGCGCTTACTGCGCAACCTCTGCTGCAGGCAGCCAGTGATGCAATTGAACCCAGGATTGTGTTTTAATAAACCCTACAAAATACAAATGAAACAGAACACGAAGTCAGATGCTACAAATACAATACGCATACATACAGACGGCTCAAAAACCAAAGAAGGGTCAGGATGCGCAGTGTACTCCATACTCCAGGTCACTCCTAAGAGGATTGAGTGGGGGATGGGAAAAAATACCAGCGTGGTTCAAACAGAATTGGCTGATATCTCAATCGCCGCAAAAGATTCAACCAGGCAAGGAATTTCTAGTAAAAACATAACAATCTTCACTGATAGTAGAAAAGCCCTATTAGCTTTGAACAGACGTGTTACCTCAGGGATGGTACTAGAGTGCCACCAAGATTTAGGCAAAGCCTCGGTAGATAATAACATTATCCTCTGAGGTGGGCTAAAGGGCAGGGCAGGAATAAAGGTAATCGCATTGCCAACTCTTTAGCCAAGGAAGCGGCTGGACTAGGAATTTTAGTACCTAGTGACACCTACGGCCTGATGACTTCGACAATTGCGGAACTAGCCAAACGTCACACCCATGCTCATTCCATAAAGAGATGGGATGGAATCAAAAGAGGCAATCTTGCCAGGATCACCTTGGGCGACCCTGGGAAGCTGGCGCCGAAGAAATATCTGGCGATGACCAGTAGATTTTCTGACTGGTCACTGTCACTGGGGCTAGTGGACACCATCCATGCAGTTTCCGAAGTTATCGTCAATAAAAGAGTGTGTGTTCGACGAGTCTTGGCCTACACCTGCCGATATAAAGAAGATGTCTTCTCGTGACCTGTCCACTTTCCTGGAAAGGACAGGATGGAGGACAACTCCTCGGGAGGGTGTACAATAGGTCACATGTTGCTGTGGGCCTACATTCACCCTCCCTACTCTACAGATACAGATGTATTAAACACGACACATGGTAAAAAATCCCGATGATGACATAGTTTACAACGCGTATACACGAAGCATCGATTCATATTCAATTGGTCGTTCCGGACACTTGGGTCAATTTCAATGTGGTCACTACAACCCAATTAATCTAAGCAGATGACAGCGACCCTCGCGCATAAATCCAACCGACGTGTTCCCGTCCATCGCAACTCCCAACTTCGACGAGCGTCAGTTTCAGTTTTCAGCCGTGACGAGCGCGCCTGAAATCGAGACCCTACAAAAGTTTTCGAAGTTGACGAGAAGGTGGTCGAATTCGAAATTTTAAAACTTTCATTTTTCGGTAATTTCGCGGATGGAGTTATAAATTAAAGTGTTTATGAACAGGTGAGTACGGTTGAAATAATTTTTTGTTAGGAGAGACGGTTGAGTAAATAAGATAATCGAAAATAGCAGTTTCAATCAATCAAATCGTATTCAAAATTCACAAAAACATTTAAAGTACTTTGAATTTCATTCATTATTTTAATATTATTATAATAATTGCCCTTGATCTCGATGATTTTTTTGGTATTGGGACGTAAATCATTCAATTAATGTTCTTGTCGATGTAACTATCAACCAATGGTATTGTTTTAATACATGACGTTTCGAAATGCATGCGGTAGAACAACTTTTCGTTTCAATTGAAACGTCCCATATCATAAAAATTAATAAATACTTTCAGACAAAAAGTTTATAGTTCTTCAATAAGAACCAAAATACCTAATACACCAATAAGTTATTCCAAATTTCTGAAAAATGAATTATGATAACTCTGTTCAATCATTGTAGATAAAATACTGCGATACAAGAATGACAGCGTTCCATGTAAGTGAAATTTCAGCTCTTTCATTCACTATAAGATGTAGGAATGCTGTGAATCATATCTGAATCAATTCCATAAAGAATGTTTGGAATACAAACTGAATAGAGAAAAGTGTTTTTTGTATAATTCAGCGTTTATATAAAAGTATTTGTTCCGAAAGTGTTCTTTTTTTGTGTAATTCAATTTATGTGAAAGTAACTGTTTCCAGAGGACTTTTTCTTTCCGTTTGTGTCCGAAAGTTACCTCTTTGCATGATCTACACATCTGTGTATAAATATTTTTTTTTGAAATCGACCGTTACCACATTGCCTTTAATAACCTACCGCAGTAGTAGACAAAACGTCAGACATAAAAATCTGCAGACCACGGCAAAAAAACCGGAAAATTATCTCCGGCTGTACAACAACTTTTTTTTTATTGAAGTTTTTTCTGAAGTCAACACTTTTCAACTTATTCGGGGTTGAATGTCTCAATTTTTCAACCAATAAGCCTACGTGTTTAGGTGAATTTTTTGGAGCAAATCAAAAGGCAAGTATTTCACTGAAAAAAAAACCACCCGAAGTAATGTAGTTGATGAAAAAATAAATAGTGGGTTTATGGGGTCTGTAGTCAGATTGATAGAACTTATGAAACCTTTTTTGAAGTGTTTGGAAAACCTTTTTTGCTTTGCATCAAAATGCAATAAAAATGTTGGTGCGTATGTTTTTCGGCGATGAGAAAATGTGAAAGGCAATTACCATTCGAATTAAAATTAATTATTACTTTGAAGTTCACTTCAACTATGTACTCATTGCTATATACTCGAAAAGTTTGACCCGTTCAAAATCGTGAAAAAATTGAGCTTGAAGAAAAATAGGATGTTCTGCAAAAGATTGCTTTCTTTTAAAAATATTAGTTGAACCATTATACATAATGAGCTATACTATGCGTGCCCGCAAGAGAATATTATAAGCACACAAATAACATGAATTTTAAACTAGTAATGATTATTTTCAACAGAGGTGGCGATTGCGAAAAACATAGGACCAAAATTATTTTCGTCATAACTCGTTTAAAATTGATGCTAGGAACTTTTTTGGAAAATGAAAATGGAGAATATTTTAAGCAATTTAAAAAGCTTTTGTGAATTTCCTCAGAAAAATTCATTGTTTTTCAGTTACTCCACACTGAATATGTTAACTCTGCCATTAGAAGAATAAGAACATACCTTCAATAACCTATTACTTTGTTTCTAAGTCTACAGGTTCCATAAATTCTCCAATCTGTGTGTTTATTATGAACTAACTTTTTTCTTCAAATGATGTTCACGAAAAGCCGTGTTAAACTTGTGTTTATTGGTTGAAAAATTCACACTTTCACTCACGAATAAGTCGAAAAGTATTGACTTTCAAACAAACATTTGAAACAAAAATGCTAGCAATAAGTCAAAATATTTATTCTCGAACTCACTTCTAATGAAACATTTATCAATATAGGGCAAACACAATCAAAACTTGAAATATTCACGAAGATCGGTGCTGTTCGGTGAAATTATGATCATTGACCGGACTATTAACAACATATATGATAGTTCCGACAAAATAATGTTCTGCTTGTTTTCCATAGCTACAAAGGCTAGGAGCGACAACTAATATATCGTTTTGTTTGCGGAATAGCCTAATCATGATTAAATTTACGTCGTCAGAAATTCGCTGATAAAATTGATATTGCGTGCTGGAAATGCCCTTGGCGTGGCTTTGTGAAAAGTTTCGAGGGGCGAGGGTAAGGCACCTTTAGTATATTTTCGAGATTGTGGAGTACCTATCGAAAAATGTTGTATAAGAAGAGGCCTCCAAAAATTTTTTAGCTAATAAAATATTGTTTGAAGGTGGTTGACAATGTTTCGTGGTGTATTTCATCAGTTCGGACTTCCATTGTCTAATATAATATAAATTCATTCGAAATCCCTGAAAAAAATAAAAAGATTAACCGAGTTATCACCCGAATACGATTGTGGATACTAACAATCAAAACGTCGTGACGTAACTTGGTTTGGAATCTTTTAATTTTAATTTTTATTTTTCATTTTTGTTAATAATATTTTTTAATTTTCAGCTTTTATTGATATTTCAATTTTTTATTTTCTGGTTGTAGCTTGTATGTTATTTCATTGTAATTTCAGTTGTTTGTTTTAATAAAATTGTTGTTTACAGTGAATCTTTTTATTTTTTTCAGGGATTTCAAATCAATTTATATTATATTAGACAATGGAAGTCCGAACTGATAAGATAATAAAATATTGTTTCACTATAGTGACGACGCGGCGTTTATGATAATTTTTTTATAATCTTATTTAATATACTTTATAGTGTGATTTTCACAAAACAGTAACACGGGTATGACTTAATTATCGCTTTTTCGGACTTTGCCCAAAATTATCATAATTTCAGTACTACTCAGACAGAAGTGTGTGATTTATTCTGTCGAAATCTTTCTACACACACTTTTATTACACAAGATCTCGAACGTAGGTTTTCCCAAAATGTATATAGCACTTTTGGAATCATATTTAGTCAACCGTAAACAGTTTGTTCAATACAATGGTTACAAATATTTCTGTATAATCTTTTGAACAATAAAATTGATTCCTGTGAATTATTATCTTACATCAACATATTTGTACCCCGGTAAACATCTCGAAAAAGCTGCACTTTTATGTGTAAACGGGCGCAAACTAACCTTATACTTAAGGCACCAATCTATGTAATGTGCACGAACTATAACAAAATTTGTGAATATTGTGATATTTTTTCCTGTTCTTTAATCGAATTAAAAAATAAGTCTAGAGCGTATATCGTATGATAACGCTGAGATCTCTATGTATTAGTGCTAGGAGTATACTTAATATATATTGTCATCTTAAATTGCTCTGTATATGGTTGTTACTGTTGGACAATAAATGTTTCATTATCATTATTATTATTATTATTAATATAACACAAAAAATCTGAGTAAACTTCTGACAAATGCTCAAATATTTTTCTGCACATCAACCGCACATCCAAACTATGCTCATATATCAGTTGGCCTGTAAAGTTCGTAAGTTAACATTGAAAATTTTTTTTTTTTGATAAAATTTGATTTTACTTCTCCATCGGTGTTCAGCGAGCATTCTCCTGAGGTCTGAGAACAAGAAAAAGTCGCTGTTGAGGTGTTTCAGGAAGGCGTCTGGTTCAGTATTCCCATGGTTCCATATTATGCAGGTGTCGTCAACGTATCTCAATCAGACACGTGGTGTCTTGTGTGCTTCTTTAACGGCCAGAGTTTCGAACCACTCCAAATATATATATATATATCCAAATATATATATATATATATATATATATATATATATATATATATATATATATATATATATATATATATATATATATATATATATATGTTGGCTATGACTGGTGAGAGTCCCTCATCTTGTGTAAAGAATTCGTCCTTCAGTTGGAAGTAGCAGTTTCGTACACAGCATTCTAGTAATTCCATAATTACTTCTATAGGTAAATTCGTTCTATCTTTCAGGTCCTCGTCTTCGTATAGCTTTATCTTTATGATTTGGAGTGCTTTTTCGACCGAAACTTTGGTGTAAAGGCTTTCCACGTCGAAAGTGATTAGTTGATCTTGCTGTGTGACTTCAGTTGCCCCTAGTAGTTCAACAAAAAGTCTTGAATTCTTCACAAAAGACGATGTTTTTCCTTGTAAAGGTTGTTTGATGGGAAGTAAAAATCTAGACAAGTTTTGAGTACCGAATCTCTGGAGCTGATGGTCGGTTTGAGCGAAACGTCCTTCTTGTGGATTTTAGGTAGTCCATAAAAGTGAGAGAGCTTACTGTGGTGTGGTGTGAGCGATGATCTCTCCTTTTCCGAAAAGTAGACTTGGTGTTTTTTCAAAATCTGGTATGACTTCCTTTCAATTGATGCAGTAGAGTCCCGTACGATATTCGTGTATTGTCCCTTCTGAAGAATCTCTTCGATCTTCTGTTAGTAGAGAATAGTATCCATCACCACAGTAGCGTTTTCTTTATCTGCAGGAAAATCCACTCACAAGGGTCAGTATCTGAAACATGAATCCAACCACCATCAATCGACTAAAAGAGGAATTATCAAGACTCTATCAGACCGTGCTTTCGGGCTCTGTAATACAAACGAAGGTCTCGAGCAGGAACTATACATCATCAAAAATGATCTTCAAAGGAATGGCTACTCCAAAGCGATGGTGGAACAGACTTTGGCTAAAAGACAGCAGGGGCCACGCAAGGAAGAGAAGCCACCACAACCAGTGCTTGGACTTTCCTACATCAGAGGATTATCGGAAAGGATAAGAAGAATTGGGTCCAAGTACAATATCAGAACCTGCTTCAGATCCGGAAACACTATCTGTAGCAGCCTCACAAAAACCAGGCCATTTACCGGATACCCATTTACATTCTATATCGGTGAAACTAAGAGACCTTTGAATGTTCGCATTGCCGAGAACAAGAAACACACACAGCGAGGGGAAACAAGCAAATCAGGAATAGCAGAGCATGTTTGGACCCATCAACATAACATCGAGTGGTCCCAAGCTGAGATCATACACAGGGAGGAACATTGGTTCAGGAGGAAATTCAAAGAAGCCGCATACATGCTATCCAACAATGTATTCAGCCAAGCTAGCGTAGAGATACGCAACATATGGAAACCCATAATCAAGCGAAAAATGGCCTACTCCCGCCAAACGGTCATCTCCCACTAAACCGGTGAAGCGGAAAAAGGAAAGCGAAGTAAAAGTACTCGAATGACCCATAAATAGTCACCTCTCGGAGGAATTAGTCCAGTCATCACCCGAAGATGACTGTAGATAGTAACAATCGAAACGTTGTGAAGTAACTTGGCGTGGAATCTCTCAATTTTTTATTTTTGTTTTTTGTTAACTTTTTCTATTCCTAACTTGTATTTTATTTCACTGTTATTTCATTTCAGGTTTTTATTGCTTAATATAATTGTTATTTTCAGCTTTCTTTTTTAATTTTTCTTTTTTTTTTATTAGGTCTTTCAGGGATTTCAAATCATTTTATATAATATCAGACAATGGAAGTCCGATTTATAATAATAATAATTTTATTAGTCTCAAGAAACACACAGTTTTTAGACACGTCAATACAATTTTTAAAATAGGTTTGAGAGGATGAGATTCGTCAATATAGTTTCTAAAATATGATTGTAGATAAATTAGTTAAAAAAAATACGAGTTAACAAGATAAAACTCCAATCGTTTCAAAATTGAGTAAAATGTAAAGCCATGAGCGTTACAAATTATAAATCACATATCTAACATATTATATATATATATATATATATATATATATATATATATATATATATATATATATATATATTCAAAGTTGAGTAAAAGTTCGGGAGGTGACCTGAAAAGTGTCTCCTCTTGAATAACTTCGAAAAATTGATCAATTTCATATAAAGGATGTTTGGTTAATATTTTCTTCAATAAGTTTTTGAATCTTCTGAATGGCAAGTTACGAAATTCGACAGATAAGGCATTGTCTAGCTTAATTCCTATATTATCTGTTCTTTTCAACTGTAGGAACAAGGTTTGATTTATTTCTTGTATCATATTGGTGTATATCCTTGTGAGCAACTTTATTCATCAAGTTTTGTTGAACAAGAAGCAGATTCTCATAGACAATAACTGAATATAGGGTCATTATTTTAAGTTTTGCAAATATTGGTCGACACTTTTCATCATAATTGACAGAGATTATGCTTCTTACTGCAGATTTTTGAATGACAAATATTCTATTAAGATGTACCTTTGATGCATTATTCCAATTGATTATACCATACCTAAGGACTGAATGAAAAAGTGAATGATATGTTGCAAGGGCCGCACTTTGATTTACTATTTTTTTTAATTCTGCTGATAGCAAAAACTGTTTTGCTAAGTTTGCTACACATGCTATTTATATGGTCTATCCATTTCAGGTTGGAATCTATTTGTACTCCCAAAAATTTGGTAGAGTTTTTGTTATCTTGATTTGAGCAAATTGTTTCAAAAGTTAGAGTTTCTGTTTTTTGATCATTGAGAATCAAGTCATTTGGTGTGAACCATGATCGAGCTTTCTCTAATATGTCAGTATGGATCATATGAGGTATGTCAGTATGGACCATATGAGGATCTGAAGAAATTCAAAACACGTATTGTTCAATTAACAATTATAAGAAAAAGTTTAGTAAAAAACGGGGATGTAATTTTTAGGCACAGCCTGTGCTATCTGGGATTTTTTATCAAATATTCTTAAATCTTTCTAATTAAAAATTGCACCATAGGGAAATAAACGCAACTGAGGAGAATTTCCTCAAATTTTTCAATTCATTCTTTCTATGCATTCTAAAAGATTGAGTTTTATACCTTCCTTTTTCGAATGTAATACAATGAAGTCATGATTGAATTTATATCGTTTTTCAAAATGACGTTTGTGGTCTTCTTATTAGAAAAGTACTAAACGATGTTTTTCTTCGAAGAAAGTTCTCTACGTTTGACTAACAAAAAAGTTAGAACAAGAATCTCAAGTCTCAAGTCAACTTTATTTTTTCTGAAAATATATTATTTCTATTTATCAATTTCTATTTCCCTTCAATGAAGTCTCATTCAGATATAATACACCTGTGCCAGCGTTTTTCCAATTCTTGAAATAGTTCAGATACCTATGCACTTTTTTGTAAATTCTTGAGTTTCCTCATCATTTCGGTTTTTATCTCTTGAATCGTCGCAAAACGTCATCGTTTCATAGGTCTCTTCAATCTTGGGAACAGGAAAAAGTCGTAAGGGGTAAATCTGGTGAATACGGTGGCTGGGGCACGATTACGGTGATGCAAAAGTTTCTATCGATAAGTGTGCACCACGAGTTGTAGAGCTACAAAAATACATTACATTGAAACGGACAAAACTTTCGAAACAACCTAATATATGTATCTGTAGAGTGGGGAGGGTGAGTGTAGACCCACAGCATCATATGTGACCCATTGTATATCTTCCCGAGGAGTTGTCTTCTTAGGTCATCGTCCATCCTGTCCTTTCGAGGAAGGTGGACTGGAGGAGGAAGATGAGGAGACATCTCCTTTATATTAGCAGGTGTAGACCAAGACTCGCTGAACACACACTCTCTTTGGCAACCTTGAGATGTCTCACGGTGGCTCCCGCGAAGGTTTTGGAAGGTGCAGCGACATTACTGTTGTTGCGCGGCTTCTTCAACATTCTTGGGGTTCCCTCCGTGTAGGTGCACAAGTTAGGGAGGTTTCCTGCAGAGGCAGCCGGTTCCTTGCCTTTATTCAAGGCGGAGCTCTTGGCGCCCACCGCAGGAAGTGCCCTTGATGTTGGAGGTGGAGTGGGGGAGGAGGAGGGTGCACTTATAGTTGCTGCCACTCCTGCATCCTTCGCTCTCTTTCTCCTTTTGGCCTCGGCGCCGCAATTGCGCTTACGCCTTGGCCTTTGTATTACATCACGAACGTGATCTGCTGTGTCCAGCCTCATTCCAAGCGGTAGATTGTGGTGGACATTTCTGTTCATCCCCAGCCACCGCCTTAGATTGAGGTGAGCACTTCTGTCCAGCCTTGGGATTGGTTTTTGTTTTTATTGTTTCTTTTTTTGTGTTTCATGTGTGTTTCCACGAGTCGCAAGGGAAGAGTTGGTCCCCAAGGGGATCGTTCGTGACCACATATCACCCTGCGGCCATTCATCTGTCGGTACGATTCCATACACCTTAGCTTGGGTAGGTTGGTCCGCGGTGGCATGTGTTGCAGAGGCTTGGTGGCATGTGTTGCAGAGGCTTTTGGGGAGTTTTAGTTCGCCTCACCCTACTTATTTCTGCCACTGACCAGGAGTCCGGCGACCCCGTCCGTAAGGACACATTAGCTTCCCGGACAGGGCCTCCAGCCCCCTGGCCGTTCCCCTATCCGCCACCTGGGGACGCGCCCGATAGGTAGCCCAACCCACGGGAAACAACCTAATATTTTCAGTTCTTCATTTTTACAACTCTTTCGAAAATCATGATGCCATGATCTAGTTTTTTTATATCTCACCCTCTTCTTCTAAAATCGGATTTTCGGCTGTACTTTCGATCCCATGAATAAGGCAAACATTAATAAGGCAAACAATTCATTGATATCATTAATTTTTTTCACTTCGCTTTCGCGATTATAAAAAACCTTTCCTAATTTCATTCAATTTAATGCTCGTGAATCCCTCTTTTCCCTCATTTTCTTTCCCTACCTATCTCATGAATTTTATTGAATATCCTGTAAGAAGACAAGCAAATCTCTTCCATCTTGTTCAGTTTTTTTGAGAATTGAACCGCCCTATGACGTGAAATTTCCACGCTTGAGGTCTTGATCCTTGAGCTGAAATTGATTACAAACCTAAATCTGTCTTTTCTGTCAACGTAAATCTCATTTGAACATCGCTTTCGAAAACACTCTTATGGAAACATTGACATACAAGAAAAGGGAAATGAGTTTCCTCCTCCGAATACAATTTTTAAGCTCCAATTAACTCTTTGCAGGAAGGAATAAATTCAATTTCGAGAGAAAATTGTGTTCGACAGCAAAATTAGCATAATATTTTGGGGATTTTGCGATGAACACGAATGGATTTGTTATTTGGGACAATCTCGCATTGATTCGTTTTCTTCGAAGATGCGTTTGATTTCGATTTCGAGTGAAACTTGACGAAAGATAAATCGTGTTAGGATAGATTCGTTTTTACGGCAAACGTTCTTTGTTTGGAGCCATTGAAAAGAAGAACTTCAGACCTTCCTAAATCATCTGAATAGCTTTCATCCAAAAATCTAGATCACCACGGAATTAGAAAAAAATCTACAAATCCCATTCTTTAATGTTTCAGTCATTAACGAAGGTAATCAACTAGGCCATAAGGTATACAGGAAGAAAACACACAGATCGATACCTACATAATGGATCCAACCATTATCCAAAACAATCCAACCATCATCCAAAACAGAAACGAACCGTCATCAACATCCTAGTCGCCGTTGTCAAGTCGCCGTCGACATCATTCAACAATTGCTGAGCAGTACTCATATTAGTATTCATGATCGAACCTCTTTTGATGACCTCCATGCTAACTGGGTTAGCGAAACATTTCAGGTTTATTGTTGCTTATTGTTGCTTAATTACATTTTCAAACTTAACATTTCAAACTTAACTTAAGGTACTTAAGGTAGAGATTGTGTCTGAAAAGGACGACCTAGGCACAGGTGCCTGTTGTGTCTTTGTCCATTTCAGACAATAGAATTATATAACAAAAGGAAAGAAAAGCGATATGTAGAGGTAGGTAGTTACAAGAGGCAGACAACCTGGAACAGAGACCAGTAAGTGGAATATTACGAAAAATACTAATTAACTAATTAATTAATTAATTAATGAGGAACAATATAAGATTATGATTAGATGATTGGAAGAGGGATTCAGATGATTTCTCAGAAAATATTGAATTGTGTAGCACTGTTGAAAATAAGCTTCTTTATTTCATATTTAAATTTATTTTTATTGCGGATTTTTTTAATGTCAGCTGGAATAATGTTAAATAGTTTCGGTCCATAATAAAGGAATGATCTTTGTGTGACAGCCTTTTTGAAATGATTGACTTCGACGTTAAGATTAGATGCTGCTCTAGTATTGAGGGGCTTTCTCGGAAAGTGTTCATGATTTTGATGCATTCGCAGGAGACACTGGTAGATGTAGGTTTGTCTTATTTGGAATAAATTAGTATCCTGATAAAGTAATTTAGTAGAGAAGAGTTTTTTTTTGTGAAGTATAATTTTTAGTAAAGTGTTCTGAGTTGTTTGTAAGTTTTGTAGTGTGCTTGTGAAAGCACCTCCCCAAATTGTTATGCAGTATCTTAGGGTAGATTCAACTAGCGAGTTGTATAACATAATAAGATTTTTTCGTGTTAGAATATCTCGTAGCAGATAAAATTTGTGAATCAGAGCTCTTAGTCGTTTTATCACATAGGTAATATGGTCAGACCACCTGATATGCTGGTCAATCATGACACCAAGGTATTTCAAGACTGAAACTTTTTGCAAGTCAGGGCAGTTACAACCATAAAAATCCTCGCATTTGGGAGAGTGTAATTTGATTTTTATATTAGGTTGATCGCTTATCGTAGGTGAGAAGGTGATATATTTCGTTTTCGCAACGTTTAAGCTTAATAAGTTGTGATCCAACCAGATTTTTATATTTTTCAGATCCCTTTCAGTTTTTTTGTAAACTTCATCCCAGCTTCTCCCAGTGAATATAATTGCTGTATCGTCAGCATAGCAGATCATTCGACCTTCAAAGTTATTAATGTTTGCAATACTATTTATATATATTAGAAAAAGTATGGGACCCAGTACTGTTCCTTGTGGCACTCCTGTCTCAATTATTGATTTATTGCTCAACTTATCACCTATCTTTATCCTCTGTGCTCGATTGTTCAGATAGTTTTCAAATAGACTTAGTGATAATCCTCGAATACCGTAATTACACATTTTTTCTAGTAATTTGTTGTGGGAGACAGTGTCGAAAGCCTTGGCCAAATCAAGGAAGACCGCTAGGCATTTATTCGATTTGCCCAAGGACCCCACCACCTTACCAACAAAATTCAAAATGGCATCCTCCGTGTTGTAATTCTGCAGAAATCCATATTGACAGCTGGTTATTATGTGGTGTTTATCCAAAAATTTGATTAGCCTTGTCTTAAGTGAATGTTCGAATAGTTTTGCAAAATTATTAATAACAGAGATGGGCCGATAATTAGTCAATATATTACGTTTCCCAGCTTTAAATACTGGGGTGACTACGAATTCTTTCCATTGTTCAGGCATTTTTCCATTGAGGAAGCAGAGATTTATAATGTGTTTCAGTGGAGTAAGGATATGTTTGTGGATAGCTTTTATAACTTTGGTATCAATTCCATCCGGTCCTGGGGAGCAATTATTTTTCAATTTTGAGATGAAAGTTATTAGTTCCGGGGCTGTTATGGGTTCTAGGAATAATGATGATTGTATAGACTTGTCATTAAGAAAATGCGGGGGTAAGTTAATTTTTTCAATATTACTTGCCATTTTCGACCCTAAACTAGAGAAGAACTCATTAAACACATTTGCTTTTTCGTTATCATCATTTATTGAGAGTCCGTTTTCATTGAGAACGTCAGTTTGAGACACGTTTAAATTTTTTTTAGCACCTGAGATATCATTGATTAAAGCCCAAGTTTTCCTACAGTTCCCGGCTGCCTCACTTAACTTTCCTTGATAAAAATCATTTTTACTTTTTTTTATTAGTGCGTTGAGATTATTCCGGTATCGTTTATATTTCTGTTCAAGTTCAATAGAATAGTTGTTCAGTAGTTGTTTTTTTAATAAGTCCCTTTTATGTACTGAAGTAATTAGACCTAAGGAAATCCAAGGTTTTATTTTCCGAAATTTATTTTTTACAGTTTTCAGTTTAGTCGATTTCGTAATAAATTCATTGAGTTTTTGAATGAAGTGATCGTAAGATGTTTGAGGATCTTGATTTCTTACCACATTTATCCATTGCTCGTTGCTAGTCAATTTCTCGAGTTTTTCAAGATTTATTTGTTTTACTATTATTTCTTTTCTAGATGTTGAAGAATTCGGATTTTTTCCTGAAAATTTTATGAAGATGGAGGTACTGAAATGATCAGTGATATCAGTATGAAAAATTATTGGGTCTATTTGTGTTGTATTCAATATGCGGTTATTTTTTTTGATAAATATATGATCAATAATTGATTTAGAATCCTGTGTAACACGTGTTGGCTTATTAATGTATGAAACAAATCCATTCAGGTTAAGTAAATCAAGGTATTTATTTGTTTCACACAGATCTAATCTCAGTAAATTGATGTTGATATCTCCCAGATAGATTTCTAAGTTTTGCTTACCAATTGATAGCAGATATTCTTCCAAGTCTTCAATATAACTTTGAGTGCTTGTTGAAGGGGGTCTATAATAGGCGGTTATACCAATTTCATTATTATGCTTCAATTTGAAAGTAGCACGAAGGAATTTACTATCGTTGATTTTTTTGATTACAATGGTAGGGATTATGTGATTTTTTATATAGATTACAGTTCCGTCACATTGATTTATGCATGAATCATTAAAATAGACCGTATAATTTGGTATTATGAAATCATTTACTTCAACTTGCCTCGTTTCTGATAAAACTATCACATCTAAGACATCTTTTCCCTTTTCCAGATAAATAAGCAGTTCATCAAAGTGTTTCCTCAGACTACGAATGTTAAAATGTACTATTCCTATACCATTCTCTGTTTTTCCTCTTATCTCATCAATATATTCTTGTAAACTACTTAGTTCTCTTGTGTCAATTTGCTGTTGACTATCTATCTCATTTAGAAAATCCAGCATAATGAATGCGAAACCTGAAGAACTCCTGCAGATATTATTCAGCGATTAAGGCATGAATATTTGATGATGTGCTTAAACATAAAAATTATAGGCAAAAATACATGTATATACATTAATTTTCACACATATGCACATATATACTCACATGTACATATGCAATAGTTGAAACATAATCATATGATGTACAAAATGAGAAATTTCACATTTATTTTATGACCCTACCACATTTCTTATTTATTTTGTAGCTCATGGAAATTATTCGTATTTGTAATTAATTGAATTCTTTCATTATAAAATACATAAATTTTCCCATTTTCGGACCATACATTCTTAAATCCAATTTTTTCAGCTATTTGATTCACCAGTTCCACTTTTTTCTTGGTCAGGTCTTCTTTAATAACTATCCCAGTGCCTTTGAGCATCTTCTTCTTCGCATATATGTTTTGTTTCACTGTTATGTTGCTTAACTTCAAATAGATACATCGGGATTGTTTGTTAGTCTGTTTACCCACTCTGTGACATATTTCTATATCCTCAGATTTCAGCTTCATTCCCATTTTTGAATTAAGGAGATCAATTAATGCGGTCCTGGTGTTCTCTTTTGGTGTTTCTTTTAGATTAAAGATTCTCAGACTTGTTTGTCGACTTAGTTGATCAAAGTATTCAAGTTTCATTTCAGCTTCTTCACGTTTACGAATTTCCTCATTCATGTTATTTTCCAATGATTGAATTTTTTTTCCAATTTTATGCTGAGAAGAATCTAAATCTGATTGGAGGGACGCCACTGAATTCTCTAAATCAGTAAAACGTTTATCCAGAGTTTTTACAATAGCCTCCGTCACACTATCGGCGATTGTTTTTATGAATTCTCTGTTCTGCATGCATGTACTTACGGCTTGGTTTACCGACTTTTCTATTTCTTCTTTGATATCCCTGGTTATAACCATGATTTGTTATTATGATATATAAGATCAGCACTCTCAATACTTAATGACCTTTTTCAAGCCTCAAAACACCACAGTAACTCAGTTTTTGGTATTATTTTCAGGAGCACAGATTTTATACGACTATTCGCAGTATACCATGGGCGTACCATGGGCGTACATACATCGATAAATAGTTTTTTGTTCTGGTGTTGCTAGTTTTTTCAATATATTCATTTTACGCTAACGGTTCAAATCATATCTATCGCATATCATTCATTTATTGAACTGAATTTCATATATTGTGGCATATGGCCATGATATATTTTTGCTAACATGACTATTTCAATGGAGAGAACCTTTCTGTTTCATTACTTATAAATTCTATACTGTCAGAATTATCATTTGGCTAATATTGTGATTAAAGCTTTTTGCAGTAGTCTAATTTCACCTCAAGTGAATGTATCAGGATTCGACAGTTTGATGCTCTCTAAAGTGTTTTAGCATTTGATAATTTTTGATTTTCAAACTTTTTCCAATATCTCATATGGAATTTTCAAAAAGTGTTGTTCTTACTGGCATAATTATTAGTGAAACAAACTCTTTCTTCATTTTTGAGTAGCTAATGTTCATTAGTGAGTGGTCAATGTTGCTTTTTTTTTGTTTTATCTTTATTGGAATTAATATTACTGATAACTCTTATTTGATATTCTTTTGTTTTTATTGATATTGAGCTTGAAACAGCTCAATATCAACAAGGCGTCTGATTTTGATGAAGTGCCCGTCATCGTACTTGAAAAAA
Source organism: Leptinotarsa decemlineata (assembly GCF_025532065.1). Taxonomy (NCBI): domain Eukaryota; kingdom Metazoa; phylum Arthropoda; class Insecta; order Coleoptera; family Chrysomelidae; genus Leptinotarsa; species Leptinotarsa decemlineata. Next base: position 8,885,433 of record NW_027412537.1, on the reverse strand, counting down.
GTGTGCCAATTAACTCGAACCAGTATTATGCAGACTTTTCAACCTGCCTTACATGGAAGGGGTTTTTCCCTCTTGTTGAAAGATTGCTCGCGTTCAGCCTATTCCCAAAAAGGACAAGAAAAATCTTTCAAATTACTATAGACCAGTTGCTTTTCTATCAGTGATATCAAGAATCATGGAGAAAGTCGTATACTACCAGCGACCATCAATATGGCTTTCGGAAACAAAGATCAACTGGCGACCTTCTATCGTGTGTCATCCATATTTGCAATAATGCAATCAAGAAACATGGAGAGTTACGCTCGATATTTTTAAGGCGTTTGACCGTGTTTGACTTATTGTAAAAAACCAAGAATCCAATATATTGTTGCTGATGACAACATCTTTGTCTCGTCATTTCACTAGGACATCGGCTGTGGATGCACATCTTCACTGGCAGCAGGAGGTTGCATATTTTAATGAGTAGCTAGAAGTGATTTGGAATTGCTGTGAAAATAACCAGGTTCAATTCAATGCAACGAAAACCCAGGTATCGGTTTTCTCCAAAAAGAAAAGTGTCTGCGAACCGGATATATCATTGTGTATTTTTACACAATATGTTTCTGACAAACTGGACCAACGTAAACAAGTAGATGTGCTGTATACGGACTTTAACAAAGCATTTGATCGGGTTTCACATCATCAGTTGCTCATGAAATTATCATGCTATGGCATTGCAAGGAGCCTTCAATATCTGCTGAAATCATATCTTAGTGATAGAAAATTATTTGTGGAATACGAAGAAATTAAATCGTTCACTCTAATGCAATTTTCGGGGTTCCTCAAGGTTCAAACTTGGGTCCACTATTATTTCTTCTGTTTGTTAATGGCATTTCTAATAAAATCAACTCTAAAAAACTACTTTTCGCTGATGATAAGAAGATTTTCAGGGAGATTGAAGACTACTCTGATTGTATATCATTACAAAACGATATTACTGAGTTACATGATTGGTGTCAGGAAAATGAACTATTAAACATAGGCAAATGTAAAATTATGATTTGTTTGAAGGTGATTGACAATGTTTTGTGATGAATTTCACTAGTTCGGACTTCCATTGTCTATTATATAAAATGATTTGAAATCCCTGAAACAAGTAAAAAAGAATAATTAAAAAGAATAGTTGAAAATAACAATTATATTAAGCAACAATAAACCTGAAATGAAATGATAGTGAAATAACCTACAAGTAGAATATAATAATTGAATAAATAAAAATTAAAGGAATGCAAAAAGAAAATAATAAAAAGTAAAAAGTGTAGAGATTCCAAGTCACGTTAGTTCACGACGTTTCGATTGTTGGTATCTACAATCGTCTTCGGGTGATGACTGGACTGATTCCTCCGAGAGATGACTATTTTATAGGTCGTTGAAATACTTTCACTTTCTCTACTTTCCATTTTCCGCTTCATTGATTCCGTGAGAGATGACCGATTTGGCGGGAGTTGGTAATTTTTCGTTTGATGATGGGTTTCCATATATTTCGTATATCTACGCTGGCCTGGCTGAATACGTTGTTGGACAACATGTATGCGGCTTCCTTAAATTTTCTCCTGAACCAATGTTCCTCTCTGTGCAAGATCTCAGCTTGGGACCACTCGATGTTGTGTTGACGGGTCCAAACATGGTCTGCTATTCCTGATTTGCTGGTTTCTCCTCGCTGTGTGTGCTTCTTGTGCTCGGCAATGCGAACATTCAATGGCCTCTTAGTTTCACCAATATAGGATTTTCCGCACTCACAGGGTATCCGGTAAATGCAATTCTTGGAATCGCAGTCCGCGTTTGGGGGCCTGGTTTTCGTGAGGCTGCTACGGATAGTGTTACCGGATCTGAAACAGGTTCTAATGTTGTACTTGGAACCAATTCTTCTTATCCTCTCCGATAATCCTCTGATGTAGGGAAGTGCAAGCACTGGTTGTGATGGCTTCTCTTCCTTGCGAGGCTCCTGCTGTCTTTTAACCAAAGTCTTTTCTACCATCGCTTTGGAGTATCCATTCCGCTGAAGATCATTTTTGATAATGTCTATTTCCTTCTCGAGACCTTCCTTTGTATTACAGAGCCCAAAAGCACGGTCTAATAGAGTCTTGATGATTCCTCTTTTTGTCGATTGATGGTGGTTGGATTCGTGGTTCAGATACTGTCCCGTATGAGTGGGTTTTCGGTATACAGATGTTTCCCACTTAGTGTCGGTCCTCTTCACCAAAACGTCTAAGAATGGCAATTCATTGTGGATTTCCTTCTCCATTTTGAAAGTGATGGAAGGTCTCACGCTGTTGATGTGTTTCAGAAAGGCGTTTCTGAAAGAAGAAGAAGTACCCACAATCGTTGTTAATTTCCAGTTTATTATTCTCATTTGGTAATGGAAGATAGGAGGTTTTATATCATATTTGAGGTAATTTGGAACAAAAACTAATGTCGAAGAATATGTTATTCAATCAATGGAAACTTGATAAAAAAAATTATTCTCTATTAAGACAATTCAAAACGTATAGAAATGAATTGAATTCATTGTTGAAGAAATCTAAGGCTGATTATTATAAGAAAGAGATCGATAAAAATAAAAACAGGCAAAACTACTATGGAAAACAGTAAATGCTGCTTGCTCTAAACCATCCAAAAGCACGGAAGTAACAGAAATTAAAATGGGGATAACAAAACCACAACTAACCCTATGGAGATTGCGGAAAATTTTTTAGAGAATTATACTGAAATTGCTGAGGACCTAGTGCTGAAAATAGAAACTCCTCGGAATTATAAAGAGCTCAGAACTGTTAACCAAAGCTAACAGCTAAAGCTAACAGCTAATAGATGAAGTTGAAGAAATAATTAACAATTCAAAAAAACACAAAGCACCAGGAATAGATGAAATATCCGTAGAAGTTCTGCAGCATATTAAAGAATATATTAAAGAGCCACTAACACTGCTCATCAATAAAATACTAACGACAGGATATTGGCCTAAATCTCTAAAGACGACAGTTATTAAACCCATTTTTAAAAAAGGAGAAAAATTTAAATACATAAATCGTAGACCGATTTCTCTAATCACTGGTATAACTGACATTCTAGAATATATTTTGAAGTGAAGGTTAACAGATTTTTTGAGAAATATAATCTCCTCTCATCTAGACAGTTTGGACTTAGAAAGTTTATAAATCTTTTGATAGTAGTAAACCGTACCTCTGCATATTCGTTGATCTGGCCAAGGCGTTCGATACTGTCAGTCATAATAAACTACTGAACGCTCTAGAAGATTTAGGTATTCGTGGAAAGTGTTTAACTCTCATAAAAGTTACTTGAGTGAGAGAAAGCAGTGTGTTGAAGTAGGTTAAGTAAGTTAAGCAAATATGTAGTAATTAAGTTTGGGGTACCTCAAAGCACCATCCTTGGTCCAATTCGTTTCACAGTATATTTTAATAACCTGTTTATTCTCTACACTGATGAGACAATTATAAGCTATGCAGACGACACAGCAGTTTTTTATGAAGCCGAAAACTGAAACTCGCTCATCACTAAAGCACAAAATGACTTTAAAACAATCAATGACTGGCTCAATTTCAAACTATTGACTATATATTTTTCTAAAACGAAATATTTAGCCTTTTCAGTGGATAACAAAAACTTACCCAGTCTTCAACCTCTTGAAATCAGATGTGAAAACAGCATCGTGAAAATAGAGTATCTCGGTGTAATGATAGACAATCATTAAAAATGGAATTTACACATTAGGAAGTTAGTGCAAAAAAATAGAAGCCTATTGTCTAAATTCAAATATCTAAGAAACATTCTTGAAGAAAAACATCTCTTAATGCTGTATTGCACATTAGTGGAGTCCCAACTGAGATATGGCATAATAGCTTGGGGAGGGGCATATAATAACATTATAAAAAATGTTGAAATAATTAAAAAATGGATTTTGAAAATAATATTCAGAAAACCAATTACCTACCCATCAGATGACCTTTACAAGCTTGGCAATATATTAGATGTAAAACAAATATTTCATTTGACACTCGCTGTTGACCAGAAAAAAAATCGGAGCAAAATATTTCTAGATTATTCCTACTCCACAAGGTCAAACAAATTTACCATTTCAGTTCCACATGTGACTAAAACTATATCCCAGAGATCTAGCATGTTTCTTGGGCCAAAGATATACAACGATTTACCAAATGAATTGAAACAACTAAACTCATTATCTCTGTTCAAGAAGAAGCTGAAATTATGGCTGACTTGAAGATCAAGAATTTTTACATATCGATTAGTCGATATAAAAATATACACTATGGTTGATATTAAGTTACTGTCAGATTTTTCTGTGGAAATCTATGGCATGCCATTATCATATCAACACAAGTTATACTTTCCTGATTTTGATGATCGCGCTTGCCCCATATTTCATGATTAATTTATGACGTAAATATGAGGTTTGAAACGATTCTTTTGTACTAATTATCCTTACTTCACAACAAATTATAGTTACTATTCCTATATTCTGCTAAATACTCTCAATCTTATCGTTATGATAACCTGAATAGTAATTTTATTTTCATGAAATTTTTGGTATTATTATTTAGTATTATTTCCTTGGAAAAAATTATATTGTTTACACTTTTCTCAAGCCATTTTTGTTTCAACTTTCGTCTACTGCTCTTTTTATAATTAAGCTATATCTGAAACTCTCAAGCTAGTTGAAAACACATTCTTCTGGTTAACCTATAATCTTATTTTTACCCTTGTTTTCTTTTTCATTAATTTGACTATATTACATTCGATTCGTCAACAACACACCATAATAATATGTCACCATACATAAGCTGATAATATCAGCTTCGGTGGAGTTTTTGTTTATTCTAAGCCTCATATTACTAAGTTTTTTGAATAATTTGATTTTGTAACTATAGAAGGTCTTATTTTTTCCCTATTTATGAATAAACATTATTATTATTATAGTTAATATTTTAAACGTTAATTTAAAAGGGTTATATTTCTAGGAGTAACTAATTTTAGGGAATGAAAGATGCAGATGTAGAAAGCCAAAAACTTTCATTCCCAAAAATATTCATGAAATATTCAATAGTCTGACCCTTCATACACTTATCTTATTATTCCAGACACATCCGAAACGTTTTTGGCAGTCAAGTCTCTTTTTGAAAGGATTTTAGTATTCTATCCCGGTTTTTATGTACGAACTGAAAGTTAAATCAACTGTGAAAGTTTCGACCGACTCTTGTAACGCCAAGTAAACACTTTTTTAAGTTGTGGAAAATAAAATGAGATGAATTTTCATGCGATATTTCTCGCTTCACAGAATAAACCGATAATCAGAAATGGGTGGGAAAATAAAAATTCTCCCGAAATCGAAGGGGTTCCGTGAAGACTTTGAAGTGTTTCTATCGGGTGATTCGATACAATAATAAAAGTGAAAGGTGAATTATGCCTTTGGAGGGCGAGTATAATAAGCATGCTAATACAAATATCGAAAGCTGAGGTCCTAGTTATTATAGAGAGCATATGCAGCTCGTAGATGGGAGGTTTTTGTACCAGTGGATGTCGGAGAGACATCCTCATATAGATAGTTACTTTTTATAAGAGGTAACCTCAGTAAAGGTTCCAACAATCTGTTCATCTAAACCAGGGGTCTCCAAACTTTGAAGTCTTCGGGTCATAATGATTTTTTCAGTTTGTTCCAAGGGCCAATTTCTGCCCTTAACTATATTTCTAGACTAGGATAGTCGCAAAGTGCGTGACCTAAGCAAACTTACGCTTTTTTGCATTTCAATTATTATTGTGTATTGTGACACTTAACGACATCTAGTGGCGAGTAGTGGTACTATGTAATATCTTTTTCAGCTACCCGCTAGGTGGTATTAGGCGTAATTAAATATTTGGAATGACCGCGTTGGTTCGAGAAAGTTCTGGTTCTAGCTAGTGTATTCCGATCACCCCGAGATGGCAGTAATAATTGCATATAAAAAGGCTAGCGGCGCAACGGCGAGTTAGTCTGCGTAGGAAAGGCGAAGGAAGCGAAACTGTCTATTGTGAAATAAAGTAACACCCGTCAATAAAAGTATTTTGATTTGACTTATTGTTTTTATGTGTGAATGCAGAACGTTCCAAGAAAAATTGAACTTTCAGTATTTTGTGATTGAGTCCAGTAATAAGGCGCTATGTTTAATTTGTAATGAAACCATAGCTGTTCTCAAAGACTATAACATTAAACGACTCTATGAATCAAAACATCTTCAAAGTTACTCCAAGTATACGGGAAGTTTGCGGAAGGAAAAATTTGAAGATTTGAAACGCGGACTCAAATCGCAGCAATCTTTGTTTACCAAAGCGAATACTGAACAAAAATGTGCAACTCGCGCCAGCTTTCGTGTGGCTCTTGAAATCGGAAAACGTGGCAAACCATTCACCGATGGAGAAATGATAAAAGAATGCTTGATTGCAGTAGCCGAAGAAATATGCCCCGAAAAGGTGAATTTATTTAAAACAGTCAGTTTGTCAGCAAACACCGTGGCTCGGAGGGTGCAAGATATCGCAGAAAATATATCATCTCAACTGTCTGACAAAAATGGACATCATGAGTGGTTTTCTCTATCATTGGATGAGTCAACGGATGTGTCAAATACTGCTCAGGTGTTGATTTTTATTCGCGGAGTAGATAAAAGCTATGAAGTGTATGAATAACTTGATATTGATATTGATAGTATTCACGGCACGACAACTGGGGCAGATATTTTTAAGGGAGTTGAAAATACCATTAATAAAAAGAACCTTCCATGGAGAAATTTGAAATCTATAACAACTGATGGAGGCAAAAATATGTATGGTAAAAATAAAGGAGTGGTTGCACTTGTGTCAAAGGCTGTAGAAAATGATGGTGGTTCAAAACCATAAGTCTTACATTGTATCATTCATCAACAGTCCTTGTGCGAAAAATGTTTGGATATGTCTGAAGTTCTAAAACCAGTCATATCAGTTGTTAACTTCATCAGATCCACTGGGCTGAATCACCGACAATTCCGCGAGTTTATTCAACAGATTGGAGAAAATGATTTACCATATCATACTGCCGTACGCTGGCTTAGTTGCGGAAAAGTTCTTAAGCGCTTTTTTGAACTTCGAGCATGGATCGATTTTTTTTTAAATGAGAAGCAGCGCCCTTTTGCCGATTTAGAAAATAGTGAATAGATGTGGAAGTTAGTCTTCTATGTCGATTTGACAAATCATATGAACTGAATTTGAGATTGCAAGGAGAAAATCAGCTTTTCCCTGATTTATACACCAATATCAAATCCTTCAGGCAGAAAATAATACTATTTCAATCGCAATTACGTAAAAAATGTTTCACACATTTTGAAACATATGAAATATTCAGCCACACTACAGACACTGAATTTCCCGTCAATTTTGCAATAGAAACTTTGGGTGCTTTGAAGATAAATTTTGATACTCGTTTTTCAGATTTTGATGTCATTGCGAATGAAATTAAACTTTTTCAAAATCATTTTGATTCTGACATTGAAACCCTGGCTCCGGAAGTCCAAATGGAAATTATTGATTCACGGTGTAGTGATATGCTTAAGAACAAATATTAAAATTCATTTTTGTTGGAATTTTATAAGAGTCTTCCACTGGAACAATTTGATAATTTGCATAAATTTGCTCGTCAGTTGTTTTCTGTTTTTGGTACTACTTACTTGTGTGAGAAAACGTTTTCCAAGATGAAGTACACAAATAATGTTTACAGATCTCATTTAACCGATGATCATCTTAAATCTCTTTTGATAATTGGTACAAGTGAAATAGATCCACAACTACAAAGTATTGTCGGTGGAAAATCACAATTACATAAATCTCATTAGCATTAGTGTTTTTGTTTTACTGTGATTCATTTCAATTATTTGTTAGTTATTAATATGCTTAAACTTAGATACTTAAGTTAAGTTTTCTTTGTCATCATTTCTGTCGTTAAGTTTTACCTTGCAAGTAAATAAAACCGAGTAATTATCATTCTGTGTTTTCTTCTTCAACTTATCACAGTAATAGTAACAACAATTAGGTAATCATAGGCTGTCGCGGGCCAGATTGATGACAGTAAATCATTGGCTGTCGCGGGCCGGATTGATGACACTGGCGGGCCGGATTTGGCCCGCGGGCCGTAGTTTGGAGACCCCTGTCGAGAAATAACAAAGTCGCTGCTACGGATATGGTTGCCGTTCCAAATTTTCTCTACTTGCCTGGAGTAGTGAAATGGACTCGGAAAGAGCTGTTACAACTTGACGTAAAGACCCGAAAATGTATGCAACTTCATAGGAGTTTCCATCGCAAATTGTCCGTTCCACGGTTATACTTACTCCGACAACTGGGAGGCCGTGAACTTTTGAGTTTGTAGTGTCTGCTTAATAGAAATTGTTCTGGATGGAGCCTGCAAAGTTATCAGAAATTTGGATCCCCTTCTCTGCATGAACTGCGACCATGAGACATCAGGAATTTAACTATTTCTCTTTGACACAGATGTCCGAGTGGGTGATGAACTTGGTTTCGTCTTCTACACCATACGAAGTAACCACAACTTTGTCAGTGACTTGGAACCCGTTTAGAAAAAGATCCACATCAAAGCCGCATGGCTTTGATGTGGATCGTATTTACATGAGGATAAGTCGACGCATGGGATTATCCTCAACAGTATGGATGACCACGATTTATCAAACCAATTTTTCTCAGGTCGATTAGGCTGGAACAGGAAAGTGAGGAATTCATCAAGGTCTACAAGGTGGCAAGGAGCGTGAGCCTTTATCTATGGATATAACGCTGCCCTACGGATGCAATATTGCCATCTTCAATACTCCGAAGAGATTGATGAGACACCGGAATCCGATCCGGAGTTTTTTGAATCCAATATGTTTATTATTCTGTCAAGAAAGTCTTGGGAATCGATCATGTTAAAAGCCCGCTTGAATGGATTGTCGTAATTATTTTAGTAGCTAGGTTAGCACATGTGGAGTTTGAGCGAATTCTGTCATTTAGTTTGTCCACAGTACTCAATTTGCTAATCAACCTCAAACGTGATTGGGGATTTTTATAATGGATAAAAATATATCGAACAAAGAGTTCGTCTGAAATTTTGTATTGCAAATGGAGTTTATTGTGTCGAAGCGCTGACAATGTTGCATAAGACTCACGATGAAACGATTTTATCAAAAAACACGGGCGTATGAATGGAACAGTGTATTTGAAAACGGTCGAGAGGTGGTGGAAGATTTTCCTCGTGCTGGTCGGCCATCAACATCCTCGACTGAAGTTAACATCACTAAAGTAAAGGAAATAGCCGACGAAATTAGTTCGTCTCACGAATTAGTTCGTACCATTTTGAAATATTTTTTGATATGAAACGCATTGAGGCTCAGCAAGTGCTAAATAACTTGAATTTCCTGCAAAATCTCAATCACGTCACTTCCCTTCCCTTCCCTTCCCTTCCCTTCCCTTCCCTTCCCTTCCCTTCCCTTCCCTTCCCTTCCCTTCCCTTCCTTCCCTTCCCTTCCCTTCCCTTCCCTTCCCTTCCCTTCCCTTCCCTTCCCTTCCCTTCCCTTCCCTTCCCTTCCCTTCCCTTCCCTTCCCTTCCCTTCCCTTCCCTTCCCTTCCCTTCCCTTCCCTTCCCTTCCCTTCCCTTCCCTTCCCTTCCCTTCCCTTCCCTTCCCTTCCCTTCCCTTCCCTTCCCTTCCCTTCCCTTCCCTTCCCTTCCCTTCCCTTCCCTTCCCTTCCCTTCCCTTCCCTTCCCTTCCCTTCCCTTCCTTCCCTTCCCTTCCCTTCCCTTCCCTTCCCTTCCCTTCCCTTCCCTTCCCTTCCCTTCCCTTCCCTTCCCTTCCCTTCCCTTCCCTTCCTTCCCTTCCCTTCCCTTCCCTTCCCTTCCCTTCCCTTCCCTTCCCTTCCCTTCCCTTCCCTTCCCTTCCCTTCCCTTCCCTTCCCTTCCCTTCCCTTCCCTTCCCTTCCCTTCCCTTCCCTTCCCTTCCCTTCCCTTCCCTTCCCTTCCCTTCCCTTCCCTTCCCTTCCCTTCCCTTCCCTTCCCTTCCCTTCCCTTCCCTTCCCTTCCCTTCCCTTCCCTTCCCTTCCCTTCCCTTCCCTTCCCTTCCCTTCCCTTCCCTTCCCTTCCCTTCCCTTCCCTTCCCTTCCCTTCCCTTCCCTTCCCTTCCCTTCCCTTCCCTTCCCTTCCCTTCCCTTCCCTTCCCTTCCCTTCCCTTCCCTTCCCTTCCCTTCCCTTCCCTTCCCTTCCTTCCCTTCCCTTCCCTTCCCTTCCCTTCCCTTCCCTTCCCTTCCCTTCCCTTCCCTTCCCTTCCCTTCCCTTCCCTTCCCTTCCCTTCCCTTCCCCTCCCTTCCCTTCCCTTCCCCTCCCCTCCCCTCCCCTCCCCTCCCCTCCCCTCCCCTCCCCTCCCCTCCCCTCCCCTCCCCTCCCCTCCCCTCCCTTCCCCTCCCTTCCCTTCCCTTCCCTTCCCTTCCCTTCCCTTCCCTTCCCTTCCCTTCCCTTCCCTTCCCTTCCCTTCCCTTCCCTTCCCTTCCCTTCCCTTCCCTTCCCTTCCCTTCCCTTCCCTTCCCTTCCCTTCCCTTCCCTTCCCTTCCCTTCCCTTCCCTTCCCTTCCCTTCCCTTCCCTTCCCTTCCCTTCCCTTCCCTTCCCTTCCCTTCCCTTCCCTTCCCTTCCCTTCCCTTCCCTTCCCGTCCCGTCCCGTCCCGTCCCGTCCCGTCCCGTCCCGTCCAGTCTCGACTCGTCTCGTGCCGTACCGTCCGTCCAATGTCGTCCCGGTTGTGCCCTTCCCGTCCCGTTCAGTTCCGTCCCGTTCCGTTACGTCCTGTCGCGTCCAACCGCTTTTCCAGTCCCGTCTCGACCCGACCCGTCTCGACCCGATCCGTCTCGTACTGTGACTTTCAGTGCCGTTTCGTCGCTACTCGTCCAGCCCCGTTCATCACCTTCCCGTTCCGTCACGTCCCGTCTCGTACCATCTCGTCCCTTCTCATGTCATCTCGACCCATCTTATACCGTGCCGTCTTGACCCAGTGCCAGACCGTCCTTTTTCGTCTCATCCTGTTTCTTCCTGTCCCGTCCCTTACCATCCCGTTCCGTCACTTTCCGTTCTGTCTTGGCTCGTCACACCCCGTCTCGTCTCGTCCATTCCGGTCTATTCCCATGTTAGAATGATTCAATTCTGACTCCACATTCATAGAACGCATTCTAATTGGTGATAAGACAGGTTTACGAATTTGGTATACAAACCAGTCAACAAGTTTCGAATGGTGTCTTCCAACTGAGCCGAAACCAAAAAAGCTCGTCAAAATCGATCAAAATTGAAAGTGATGTTAACAGTATTTTTCGATTATCGGGGTGTTATGTAGTGGAAATTCTTGCCAGAAGGTGAGAGGAGGTGAGACATTAAAGAGAATTCGCAATCGATTTCAAAAATTGCGTTCAAAAATGTTTTGATGATTCGGTTGTTCGTTGGTGTGTTATTTCGGAAGGGGGCTACTTTGGAGGCAATATAATAAATTGGGATGGATAATACATATTTGGCGTTTCATTGCCCTATTTCCTGTACTTTTTTGACATAATAGTATGTTTATTGTTCATAAGAACTGTTTATGACAAACAGTTACGTATACAAATTTCATAATATTTATATACTCGTATATGATCAAGATCAAGTAAGTTAAACTATGCAGGTATCCGCTCAACTATAAAACATCTTCAAATACTAAAATCATAAAACAAACTCACGATTGAGAAATAAAATATTTACTTTCATTCCTGACAGTATTGCAGCTGTCTTTTGAATTTTATTTGGTAATTTTCATCTTCAACCCATTATGAATCAGATAATCTTCGAATGGATTCCATTTTATTACTGATACTATATTTATTCGGAATTTATAAGTTATTGGTGGAATGAATCTCGTTACTCTCGAACCTCAAGGTCATATCGTCTGCCTACGGTAGACATCCTGTCATTCTTGGCTTATTGTGTATATTCGGAGTACATGATTCTTTGATCCAGTGATCACTGGCCGCACAGTGTGGGGTCATTGGTGAATTAGGTCTGTAAGCCCCCTAAATGTTTCAGAGCCTCGAGGAAAGGGCACAACTGACAAAATATTTTTGGTTTGGTCAACGAATAACGAATTTATTTCCAAAAAAAACATTTGAAAAAATATACAAAACGATTACGTACCTAGGTACGTGTTTAAATTTTTGACATAAAAACTCAATAACAGAATATATGTACATCGTTAAAGCAATGAATATAATTGAAAGTGACTGTCATTGACATCACTTTCTGATTGCTAGAATAACTTGTTGAATAGTCCTTGATCACTATTGATGTTGAAAATTGTATTTGTATGTGTGGTCTTATTTTTATTACCAAATGATTCATTTCAAGTAAGGATTTGAGGATTGAAGTAATTGATTTCAAGTAAGGATGAAAAATCTAATAATTTTCCCGCTTAAAACAAGTTAACTGTTAGCTCTTTGTACTTCACCTTGTATACACACATGCATTATGTTGTGACCGCAATCTGACGATTTATTGATGAGTGGTTTGGAATTATAATTGGTGCGGTGGTCAATTATTGTGCTGCCCGTTAATGACCGAAAGCTATTAAAAGCGATTTCATTTACAGCTTCCGACTCATCATTACATGTTATCTACCATACGTAGTTTCTACATTACCCCTGACAAGCAACATCACCATTTTTCAAACATTCGATGTGTTTCATTTGACGAGGAAAAATAAAACAGGATCGCCCTGTATTCAAAGTGGCCCATTCGAAATAGGAGCACCTCAATGAAACATATATTTTTCAACATGAAAGTATGTATATTACTCGATTAATTGAAAGATGGTGAAAAATGCTTCAAGATGATATACATGTCCCTATACCTAAATCGTCAAGGTTTCTTAATAAAGCCGTTTTTGTGGAAAAATAGTTATTCACGTTTTACCTACAAGTGTTGAAAGTGGCATTTTATTTTGTGAGTGGGGATTATTGCAAAACGAGCGTCCGCAAGTGGAGCAAAATAAAATCACTTTTAACAAATGTATCAACAATTTTTTTTGTATAACGTTACTGCTGTAATAAAAAAATTATAGGGTCCATGGGCTTTGAACACACGATATTTGGATTACAAAGCATATGTTACAACTACATACGCCAACTCACGTTATTTTAAGGAGGAATATTGGTTAGTCATGAAGGACTTTCTACAGTTGGACTGAATACTACTTCGTCATCGTCAGTAACTTCACAGGGATTTGATATTACCAATAGCACGAACTGCATGTGTGAACTTTTCTAAATGATTTTTTGGTAGGTGTTCTGATTGAAGTGTTTCTATCAAAGAGATTTTCAATAAAGTTGTACAAAAAATAATTTTTAAAGAATTTGATTTCTAGGTAGCCGTGGAAATATCAAGCTTATGACAGTTTAGTGACTTTTATAAGTAATTGATGAATGGTTATTGACGGTGTTTAAAAAAATCGACAAAAATGAATGCAAATATTGATTATTCAAACAAAGTACTTATGAAATTATTTATTATACACGGACAGTGTGATCAAATCATTGCCAGAACTTGTAGAAAATTCAACCAAATGTATCCTGAATTAACACCAATGAACGAGAGGAAGTTTTTAAGATTACAAAATAATTTCCTTAACTATGGCTCCATGTTAAGCGCCATCAACATTACCTAAACCTGTTACTTCAAATGAGGACAATACTGTTAACGTTTTCGCATATTTTCATGCATATCCAGAAGCTTCCATTCGCAGTGCAGAAAAAGATTTAGGTGTATCACATGCTTCAGTACAACGAATTTTGAAAAATCACGGAATGCATCCGTATAAATTTACCAAAGTTCAAGCTCTAAAAGCAGAAGACTTCGAACGTAGAATGCATTTTTGTGAATCCCTTTTGATTCATACACAGGAAGATCGGGAATTTTTGTCAAAAATAATTTGGAGCGACGATTCAAAATTTACGAGGGATGGTATTTTCAATAGAAGGAATAAACATTTTCCCAATGTTACAAAAGAAATGGGTTTTCAAGAAAAATTTGACCTGAATGTTTTCTGTATTCTGAAGAACAATAAAATTAGCTTTTTCATTTATGAAGACACACTGAATGCAGAGAGATATCTCCAAATATTAAGGACGACTGTAACCGATTTTCTTGAAAATTTGCCTTAAGGGGAATATAGGAATTCGTGGTTTCAACTAGACGGAGCGCCAGCTCATTCCACCCAGGAAGTTTCCATGAAACTTGACGAACTCTTCGACGATCGTTGGTTTAGGCGTTTAGGGCCGTGGGATTGGCCACCGAGATCACCCGATCTCACGCCACTTGAATTTTTTTATGGGGTGTTTTAAAAGAAAAGGTATACAGTACTCCAGTGCCTACCAAAGAAAAATTGCGACGGCGAATAGTGCGGAGTATTGAAGATCTGGATCCCCAGGAAATTGAAAAAGCAACCACAAGTCGCGTACAAAACACATTTTAAAGTGTTTATAATGTAATGGACAACTTTTTCAATGTGATATTTTGTTTACAATTTTGTTTTTTTGAATCATTCTATTCTGTTATTGTCTGTACTTTCACATGTTTTAGCCCACAAAATCTTACTTTTTACCAAGAAATGTAACCTTACAAACTTCCTCTCGTTCATTGATGTTGATTCAGGATACATTTGGTTGAATTTTTTACACGTTCTAACAACGATTTGATCACTTTGTTCATGTGTACAATAAATAATCTCATAAGAATTTCGTTTGAATAATCGATATTTGCATTCATTTTGGAAGATGATTCGAAACACCGTCGATAACTCTTTGTAAATTACTTATAAAAGTAACCGAACTGCTATAGGCTTGATAATTCCACTGCTACCTAAAAACAAATTCTAAAAAAAAATAATATTTCTAGAAGAAGCGACTTTATTAAGAAAATTCGACGATTTAGGTATAGGACATGATATATCATCTTGAAGCATTTTTCACCATCTTTCAATTTACCGAGTAATATACAGGGGGTTTCATTTGAAAAAATGAACATTTGACTACTTTTATGCACAATGGAAATAATAGTAATTTTAGCACGCCCTGTATGATATGGAGTCGATTTCTTGATGTTATTTGAATATTTCGAGTTTGTCCAAACTATCATCAAAATATCAACTTTTCTTGAATTGAGAGTAATGATGTACTCAATTTCAATTGAGGCTATGTTTTGGACCATATTCAGCACAATTTATTTTTTATCTCGAAAACAGATAGAGATAGGTATAGGACATTATCAACAAAAAAGTATTGAAATACCAGAGCGATTCCAAAAATGTATTAATATATGGGGTGTTCCATTAAAAAAAAAGATGCTAGGACTTTTTGTTGGAAGTGGCAACGCCGCAATGCTGAAAATATTTTAGATCCATAGAACAGGTAAGGAAATGTGAGAGGTGAAATTTTCAGAAAAATCATGCTTTGCGTTTTCCTGTAACGTCTAACCTACCATCGACCGTGAGTCACGCTGTATATAGAAGAGAGACAAATCTCCAACCTTCCTTCGATGTTCCAGACAATCAAGGTTGAACGTGATGTTCGCGTCTCCAATCAGGCGGATGGCTCTTTTCTGGATGGAATCCAGCAACTTCAGGGTATGTTTGGGGGCAGAGCTCCATACATGAGAACAATACTCCAAAGAAGGTCTGATCTGAACTTTATAAAGCATCAAAAGTTGCTGAGGTGTGTATAGTTTTTTGGTTCGGAACAGTATTCCAAGCTGTTGAGAAGCAGTCTTTGCAATTCCAGCGACATGATTGTGCCACGACATATTGGTTTCCATTTTAATCCCCCAACTAACTCATCGAAGCACAAAGAAGACCCTATTAATATGAAAACAGTTCCTATTACCTATATATAGTTGGAAAAATTCCCGTCGCATTATATCGAAATAAATTACTGCAAAAATAAAACTAGGAGAATTCACCGCTTTCAAATACATCGCGTGATGTAATCTACGAAATGAAACTGCAAAACGAGCCCATTACAATAAAAACTACGTATTGGCTTTTATTCAAGAATGACCAGACATTTTCTGCTCTAATAAAACGTTCATTAACAATCACAACTACTAAATGAGTGTTACATTTGATAAATCTACTATAAACAGAATGCCTGGATGTTAGTTGTTGTCAGCTGAACGGTCCGGTCTAGTCGCTAATTACATTAGATTTACTTCGCTCATTCAAAAATTGGAATTTTCTGTAGTTTTTATTGATCTTTTAAATTACACTTTACGAAATGAAATCGTTTGTACAATGTATATTCATTATGATTCAGTGTACCACAATCTAAAACGACAATTACATTTGAATTGAAGGGGTTATATTTTTAGGAGTGATTAATTTTCGGGAAAGACATTTTTTGGCTTTCTACTACTCCATCTTGATACAAAAAAAGATGATGCAATCTTCCAAAGATATGAAGGAAGTAATCAATTTGAAAATAAGTAACTCTATACATGGATGTGTAGATCATGCAAAGCAGTAACTTTCAGACACAAACTGAAAGAAAGTCCTCCTGAAACAGCTACTTTCATATAAACATTGAATTACACGAAAGAAAAAGATTCTTTCAAAACAAATACTTCTATATGAACACTGAATTATACAGAAGATACTTTTCTCTACTCAGTTCATATTTCAAACATTCCTTGTGAAATAAAATCAGATATCATTCACATGAGTTCTACTTTAAATGAATGGTAACAAATTGCACTTACATGGAACACTGTCATCCTCACTGGTATACATCGATGTTTCGCCGTAAGACACATGCCCCAAGGCTCTTCAGTACCAAATTGGATGATAACATTATAGAAAATACACACAATTCATTCATGAATTACGATTTTCAATGTCACGAAATAAGCTTCATCTGCTTATGTCATCGATGAAATCGTAATGACATTCATTCATCTATTTGATTCAGTCCCAGACAAGAGGAATCTTATTTGAATTGAAGGGGTTATTTTTTTAGGAGCGATTAATTTTTGGGAAAGAAAGTTTTTGGTTTTCTACTACTCCATCTTGATACAAAAAAAGATGGGGGAATCTTCCAAAAAAAAAGAAAGTTACTTCTTTGCATGATCTACACATCCATGTATATAGAGTTACTTATTTTCAATTTGGAAGATTCCCTCATCTTTTTTTGTATCAAGATGGAGTAGTAGAAAGCCAAAAACTTTCTTTCCCGACAATTACATATTATATGTTTACGAAAATTTTTTTTTTGTGAAAATACTATTGTTTAGAAAAAAAGGTTTCTGTACAACTGTCTTCAAAAATGACATTTTCAATGGTTATCAAGAGTATTGAAAGATGATGTCATAAAGTAGCGTGTTAAAAATATTTTTAACACTAGTGTAAAAATTATGTTCAACACGATTTTTTTCGACCAAATAGCAATAAACAATTAATGTACATTAATATACATCAATAATATACATTAAACACCAGCAAAAACTTCAAATGAGACTATAAATAAAACGCATGAGCTGAAAAGAATACTGTTTGTTGGTAACCAGGTGATTCGGCGTCACCTGACACGGCTACTTCACAGCAAATGCAATAACATGAAAATAGTCAACTGACAAGAGATGCCAACATGTGTTTTTATAGAAATATTAAATTTATCTATTTTATTATGAAAACAGGACAGTTGTACAAAAAACTTTGTATGAAATTTATGTTAAAAGTAAGTTTTATTTTGGTCGTGAAATTGGTCAACTGGCTACGCTCGTTTCGCAAACTTTTTCACTCACAAAATAAATCCGTACTTTTAACACTCATATCATAAATAGCTATTTTTGCGATATCTATTTCTCCAATAGTGTATAGAAAATAGAAAATCTAAACATTTTCAATAACGTCTATTTCACGTTAGTTTTTTGATTCTGGGGGAAATACCACCCTTATTTTTCCTTCATCAAGGTAATGAATTGAAGAAACTTTCATGAAGAGTTTCTGCCTTCATAGTTATTCTTTCGTAATAAGAATTACAAAATAGTGTTCCAACCAGAAGTAAAGAAAAAGAGGATAATTTGAACAAAATCGGAAAAATTATCAATTTTCAAAATGTAAAACACAAATCACAAGCAAACTTTTCCAATCAGAGATCGATTTCAGTTATAAAGTTTCTTTTCTTGCAAATCAATTTTAATCAATGTCAAGCAAGTGTGTCTTGCTAGCCAATTTAATTAATTGCTAGTTAAGTTCACAATATCAGTCGCGACTGAATTACAAGTTACTCCTCTGATATAATTTGATTTATAACACCGAACAGTATACCAAGTTTCCTCTACATCTTGTTTGTATCTGTATTATACGGGAAATGTTCGGGTTAAATTTTATGGTTGTTTTGGGAAATGTGTCAAAGTTTGATCAGCAGCAACAGTTTCCTAGTTTGAAAGTCAAATAGGTCGGTAATATCCCTACACAAAAAAATAAATTTTTGATCTTTTCATAGCTACTGTTATAACAATATCGATGAAAAAACTAGAGGTCCGTATTTAAGAAAATGAAGTGGATGATGAAATCTAATCTCATCTCATTGCAAATTGGTTTATATCAGATTATAATGGAATAGTATTGAAAGTTCCTCTGCCTTTTTTATATCATTCGAAATGGCAATGGTTTTCGGCAAAATTTCAAAAACAACCACTGACATTATCGATCTGAAAAGAGATTATTCAAGATATTACAAGAGCTGAACTTCACTTTTGGAAAACAACATATAAAGAGCATGTTGATAGAATGGAGAAGAAACTATTCAAGAGAAATGAAGAAAGGCAGAACACTGATTGAATATATTTTTTATTTGGATGAAAAATGGGTCAATGAGGTTCATAACGTCTCGAAGGTTTGGCACGACCAGAACATTAAAACCCTAAAGTTTGTCTCTCAGTACAGCCACGCTATTCTACTTCTTGAAAATGGCTTTAAAGTCGAAGCCGAAACGTCGAACAATGAAAAACTTTGAGCGCGGTTCAAACCAAAATTCATATATGCAAATTTATAACCGCGGAAATTTGTTCTATTTGTATACTTATCTGGTGACGTTTCGAGGACTTTATCCATCTTCATTATCAAACCTACGATAGATTTGATATGATCAGTGTCAATAATAATAATGTCAAATTGATTTACGTCAAAAGACGATTTATAACCACAAATTATAATATTTCGACTTAAATAGGTTGAATAAAGAAAATGGATTGTCTTTAAAACGTCTCCAGATGTTACATATTAATTTTTATATGCAAAAGTTTATGAATTCAAGTTACTGATAAATGAGATTTTTTTTCAAAAAGATAATTTATCAATTTTTGGGAAAGAAATTTTTTGGCTTTCTACTACTCCATCTTGATACAAAAAAAGAAGGATGAGGGAGTCTTCCAAAGAAAGGAAGGAAGTAACTCTATACATGGATGTGTAGATCATCTATAGAGTTACTTCCTTCCTTTCTTTGGAAGACTCCCTCATCCTTCTTTTTTTGTATCAAGATGGAGTAGTAGAAAGCCAAAAACTTTCTTTCCCAAAAATTAATCACTCCTAAAAAAATATAACCCCTTCAATTCAAAGAATTTATCAAATTCAGTAATTTTTTGCCCTTTTTACATTTGTATTTATTTTAAAATTCAATATTCTGATTATTTTATAGATCTTTAGAGGCAACAATCCTAAATTAAAAACTAATTCAAATATAAATTGTCCTTCTCAAAATGAAATATTTGAACAGAATTAGTTTTCACGGTATTTCAATTATCTTCACATCATACAGAATATTTCATTGGAAAATCTAAAATAATATCACCAGTCTGACGCCTATTAATACTAACTTCAAAGTAATATGGGAAAAACCGTCAGCCGCCGCTTTTGATGTTGTTTAATGACTCGTAAGCGGCGTCCTCAAGGAACATAGCGGGTAGAAATATCTCAGTGACTTTGTGGATGAATTGCAGTGCCACTTGCTTGAGACGACTATGTTGCTTGCTTTGATGTATTGACATGTTTACATTCTTGAAATTTTTTTATTCTCAGATAATACCGAATGTACTATAACAAAGTTCCAGAAAAGTTCCAAATGCAACTGCTTTGAGAATAAGCACCTTGAAAACCTTTGGTGTGCCACGACCCTGTATAATCAAAATATCCCTGTATTTACTGTGACCTTCTCAACTAACTTTCTGTATTGACGATATCCACTTGCAAGAAAACCAATCTCTTCATCTACCGCAATTAATTTTCTCGAACTGCAACAGAATTGCAAGTTGAATGGAAAAGGAAAGTGCTTCAACAGAATTTATATTCTTTGAAATAGCGATAGTACATCGATGCGGAATAAACGGAGTAGGGAAATCTGAATATTCGGCATTTGCCGAGTTTGAAATAGGAAATCGGACTACGCGACGCGACGGTTGTTTGATTTCATTATTCCATTTGTTTCCAATTGAGAATGGAAGGTTGAATTCAATGTAAATAGTTCAGAAATCTTTAAACACCAAAAGCTTACACAAATATAAATATGAAGTATTAGGGATAAGATAAATGACAGCTGAATTGAAAAGTGAATATTTTCAATAAAGATTATGTTTTTGAGGAAAGAAGGTTATGTGTTTTTCTACTTCCTCATCAATGATCAAAAAACTTGGTAAGGAAAATTCCGGGACATGTAGCAAAGAAAATAATCACAATAAAACTCTTTAGAAAGATATATGTATAGCTTGGCAAATCTAGCTGTGCCTCTGAATATTGAAAGCGTAGTAGATCAGCCGGCGGACTGGAGCGAGAGCTCATTAACATCGAGAAACTCGTGTAGTGAACATCGTGTTATAACAGTACAAGGAGAAATTATTCTGGTGGTGAACTGTGAGTTACTTGTTGTATTTGGAAATGCATTCGAAAAGTAAACTGAAAACAATGTTATCAGTAAATAAAGCAGAGACATTGTAAATAACGTTTCAAGATTTATGCAAGCGCTAGATAGAATGAAAATTTATCTTGCAGAGGTAATGACTAATAGCTATAATAAGTTGAATTGGTACCAATATTGTATTTCAACTTTTAAGGTTCACGAACGAGTAGATGGGGTCACAGGGGATTGTCTGCAAGCTGTAAGAAAAATCGAATCAGAGATGAAAAAATAGAAAATGTTGAGAAAAAAATCCAACTCCAAATAAAAAGGAAGGTATGAAAAATTCCAACATTGTGATGGATGCCAATTTGGCAATTTTACGCAGATGCATAAATATTTTTCATATTAAAGAGAAAAGAGTTTCCACGGTCAGGAAAATCCATAAAATTAACATCCGAAATATTGACGATCAGGATAGAGAGTATTTGCGACAAGAAATTCATAAATTTGAATTTCGATAGTGAAAGGTGAAAAATAACAGAAAAAAATGGATGGAACGTCAGCCTATTTAACTACTCAGAATAGAATTCTCGAAAAAAATGAGGACTTCTTGGGAAGAATATCGAGCTATCATTTATATGGATAAAACACGCTACACACACGCATCAAAAGGTTGTTGGAACGTCTGGGAAAACCTGTCAGTAAAGGGCAAAAAACGTCTGATCAAAATTGAACAAAAAATAATTGTAGCCTTGGATAGACCAGAAAAATGTTTAGCTATATTTTTAGACCTAGCTAAGATATTCGACAACGTTGATCACGGCATGCTATTAAAAAAATCACATGGGTGTGGTATACGTGGTCCACAATATTTTGGAAGACTATCCATCATATTGGACACAAAAGATCAAAGTTGATAATAGCACGAGTGAAGCAATGAACGTTAAAACAGGAGTACCACAGGAAATAGTTTTAGGTCCCATACTATTTCTTGTTTACATCAATAGTATCTGTTCCAACAGCAATTTTGGGGGTCATCTCATATCATATACGGACGATACAGGACTAATATATTGTTTTTTATATATTGTTTTTATTTGACCACATTATGTATACACATTCTTAGCAAGTCGTACAGAATACACAATTTGAAGTTACACAATAAGAAAAAAAAATACATATAACAATTAGACCTTGGAGTAAAGATATCACAGCCGGTTAAGAGAATAGAAGTCATAGCGGGATGATCACTCACATGTCAACTCATTATTTATATGATTCAGTTGGCAGTTCTTAAATTCATCGAGAGAATAGAATGCGTTGTTATTGAAAAATACTTCAATGATTCTCTTGAACTTGTTTTTGCTTAAATTTTTAATGTGGGCGGGAAGTATATTGAAGAGATTCAAGTCTAGCGAATTTTTGGTCGAGGTAGTGAGTCTGTATCGCGGATTAATCAACTGATTATTGTTTCTTGCATTATAATTATGCGTATCGGAGTGAGTATGCTAGATACCAATGTTCTTGTGTATCCGTAACAGGCAATAAAAAATATACGCTGAATATAGTGACATAATTTTGAATTCGGTGAAGTAGTTTCTACAAGATTCCTTAGATCCCACACAAGCTAATATCCGTATGGCCTTTTTCTGTATTCGGAGGACTTTAAGTGAGAGACTAGAGTTTCCCCATAGTCGTATACCATAAGTAGTGTGTGAATGGAACAGGGCAAAGTAAGATATTCTCAATGCTTCGAAACTGGTAACTTTTTTAAGTTGTCTTAGGAGATAGAGTTGATTAGAAGTTTAGAGCGAAATTTGTCAACATGACAGTTCCATTTCAAAGAATGATTCAAGGTTATACCCAAAAGTTTAACTTTATTAGCTGAGTTCTCAAGACAGTTAGTTGAAATGGAAATCCTTTGGCATTTATTAGGGTTTTGTATCAATTTGTTTGTTAGAAACTATTCTTCCGTCATACGCTCCGCCAATTCCATCGAATTTGACAATATTTCCTTATTAACATGTGATTCTTATATAGTTACATCATCTGCAAACATCATGCATGATGACGGTGACAAGTTTTGCGGTAGGTCATTGATATATAAAATAAATAGGAGAGGACCTAATACAGACCCTGGGGTACCCCATGTTTGATGATTCGAAACTCTGATTGAGAATCCTGGTATTGCCCTGTCCGGAATCTGTTGGTGAGGTAAGAGGAGAAAAATTCGTAAGCTGTTTCACGTATTCCGTAATATTCAAGTTTCTGAAGAAGTATTGTATGAAAAACACAGTCAAAAGCCTTGCTGAGGTCGCAGTGTCATGGCAATTACTTTACCTGCTTCAAGGCTCTCAACTATATCGCCCACCACCACCTCCTCCACGGCTTGAACCGTGGATCTACAACTTCTGAAACCAAACTGTCTATTATTTAGAATTTTATATTTTTCCAAGTACAGTATTAATCTGTTTTTCACAAGTTTCTCCATTAACTTCCTAATAATCGGGGTTATTGAATCAGGTCGGTAATTTGTTGGGCTGTCCTTGTCGCCACTTTTGTGAATCGGAATAACTTTGGTTGATTTGAATACATCGCGAAAAGTTCCAGTCAAGAAGCACATATTGATAAGGTTGGTTAGCAGATCTAGTAAACCATCAGCAATTTTTTTCAATATTATACTGTTCAATCCATAAACGTCGTAACAGGGGGAATTTTTCATGCTTTTCATTCCAGCCAGTATTTCATCCCCAGTTATCCCCAGTTACAGTCACAGGTAGTAGTTGGAAGGAGGCATTTGACAAATTACAAAAGGGACTGAAAGATATCCGGGTATGGACTGATCACAACCTTTTGAGATTGAATGTAAAAAAAAACTAAATATATATGACAGAGACTGTACTAATACAATAAACTGCAATTGTGCTGTTATAGAAAGAACGAAAATGATTAAGTATCTGGGAGTCCTTGTAGATTGGCATATGGGATCTATTACCGTTTAGAAGATATAAATTAATTTCGACATTTTTTTACCAAACATGAACTTTTATAAATGCTGATAATCTTGAACTCTCTTGCACTAAAACGATCAAATTTGAAATGGAATGGAGTGATACTATGAGGATCTTCACTACGAGTCATATTTTCATTTGCCTCATACAGGGTCTTCAAAAAATGCAGATACTTTGATCTCATGAAAAAATGATTGGAACTCAATTTTTTCAAATGGAACACCCTGTATATTTGTGGATATGAAAGATATCCACAACTTCCGAAGCCGAATAATAATGTGTTAAATCGACTACTAAAAAACTGTAGGTTGAATGGAACCTTCCGTCCAAAAATCATTCGTAAGAAGACTAAAGTGGATGATGATGACAATGGTATAACAGTTTTGGGATACTTTCATACATTTCCAAATGCTTCTCTGCACGAGGCTGAAAAGGAGATAGGTATACCCAACGTGACAATTTGTCGAATTCCTAATAAGCATAAATGGCATCCCTATAAGTTCTACTGTGTCCAACATTTGAAAGAGACTGATTTTTACTTCGTAGAGTGAAATTCTTTGAGTGGTTACTTGTCAAGACTCAAGAGGATGAACATTTCCTTGACAATATCATATGGACAGATGAGGCCAAGTTCACAAAAAATGGAGTTTTCAATAGACACAGCAGGGCGCCAGAAAATCCCTATGTTGTCCGCTAAAGGGGTTTTCAAGAAAGATGGCAATTCAATGTATTTTGTGCCATAAAGAATGAGTCAATTTTTTATACCGAGTTTTATGATGATAATTTGAATGCATCAAAATATGAAGATTTACTGATGATTTTAAATAATAGACCAGGAAGAGAACGTGTATGGTACCAAATGGATGGTGCTCCACCCCATATTCTCATTCAGTCAGCGAAGCTTTAACCGAAATCTCCGAAGACAGATGGATTGGTAATAATGGACCTTTTCGTTGGCCTCCTAGAACACCAGATGGCAATCCATTAGATTATTTCGTGTGGGGTTTGATTAAAAATATGGTTTACTCTACTCCAAAATAACAATGGAAGATATGAAATCGAGAGTTACAACTGCTTTCAATAGTTTGACTCCAGACTTGATCAGAAGCGCTACACATGACAATCTTTTGAAGAGATTACATGTTTGTTTAAGTAGAGGTGGAGATGTGTTTGAACATATTCTGAAATACATTGACGATTAAATTAACTCATTTATTTATGGGTTCATTATTTTCAGTTCGTGTTTCAGCGTTAATAAAACTATTGTTTGAAGAGAAGTTTCATTCGATGGTTGAGGAGTATTTTAATAATAATTATCTTTTCATTGTATTATCTGTGACTAATTGAGAAACATCAAACGAAATCTGTTTTACAAAAATGAGTGATGAACAAGGAAACCATGTCAATTTCCGTTTGAAACAGTTTATCTCGAGAACGGTTCAAAATATAAATAGTATTATCTGAACAAAGTTAATCTAAAATTGGATGTAGAGCTCAAAATGTTTAAATATATAGGGTGTTCCTTTTGAAAAAATTGAGTTCCACTCATTTTTTCGTGAGATCAAAGTATCTGCATTTTTTGAAGACCCTGTATGAGGCAAATGAAAATATGACTCGTAGTGAAGATCCTCATAATATCACTCCACTCCATTTCAAATTTGATCGTTTTAGTGCAAGAGAGTTCAAGATTATCAGCATTTATAAAAGTTCATGTTTGGTAAAAAAATATCGAAATTAATTTATATCTTCTAAACGGTAATAGATAGGTATAGGGAAATAGTATATGAATTTGTTGACAAAGTGATAATGAATCATAATATGATATTATATACGGGGTGTTCTATTTGAAAAATCAAAGAAGCCGCTACTTTATAGTAGAAGCGACAACGCCACTTCGTCTAAAATATTTTAGGCGTGTAGGTCATATTGACTTATGCATACTGTGTAATTTCCAGGTAGATCCGTTGAATAGTTTGCCAGAAACGGCTAATTAACGCTCATCATGAAAAGCCCTGTATAAACTGTAAAACTGTAAAAATGATGACCTATAAATAAATCTTGAATGTTGAAAATACATGTGGGTGGAGAAAATGGGTTTGTGGCTATTGAAAAAAAACACAAGCACTACAAGAAAATCCCTGGGGTGTGCAATAGTAGCGTTTCACGTTAGATTTGAATCGCTGGAGATTTATTTCATTTGGAAAAACGTTCTCAGGAAGTTTATTCCACATAAACACAGTTTTCCGAATGATGGAAAACAAATTTAAATACGGGTGATTATCTCAACGAGATTAATTTTGATAATTTTAAGAAATGGGTGTTGGAATAGTTGATTCTGAATTTGCCGTTAAGAAGCGTTATGGTTATCGATGATGCAGCATATCGTGTAAATGATTCGACAAAATGGCAACGAAATCGACCAATAAACTTCATATGCAATCATGGCTATCAGAGAGGAATATTTAATTTGAAAAAAACATGCTGAAACCTGAATTATAAGCCCGCATGAACAACTGAAAGCCGAAATTCAAGCGGCCTGCAATAGATCAGTATTCAAGAAACACTTTATTGTGCTTTCACTAAACATGTTCGGTGAAGTAGATCAGCTCTTTCTAGCAGCAAATCACAACGTTGTACGATT
Organism: Leptinotarsa decemlineata; assembly: GCF_025532065.1. Lineage (NCBI taxonomy): Eukaryota > Metazoa > Arthropoda > Insecta > Coleoptera > Chrysomelidae > Leptinotarsa > Leptinotarsa decemlineata. The sequence goes on along the minus strand of NW_027412537.1, from coordinate 8,858,779 downwards.
ACCGCCATATCACATGGATTTGAAATCAGTTTTTTTCCAAGTAATGGAAATCTCGTAGTGAATGAACAAAGAAAATTATTGAGGATGATTTCATGTCAAATGAACCCATGATAATCATCATCCTGATTTACATGATGAAGATGGTAGTCTATCCGAATTCGAAACACTATCACATAAATTGTATCTATGTTCATAGTCGTATTATCAATATTTCAAGCAATGTTTTGTAGATTATCTACCTGTTACGTTTCATAATCATCTCTAGTCTCTATGCATTCAGTTATCAATCAATTAGAGGTTAATAAATAATAAATATATCACTTATTATCTTTCAATTATTTGCAACCTGCACTAAAGGAAGACCCGGATGAACTTCCTGATTAAAGTTGGTAGTGGACAGTTACCATTTCTCTTTATCGTTTGCGCATCTCAGAGGCATTGCCTGATTTGCCATGCTGTAGATTATATTTATTGTAATCTGAAAATATGCAACATTTCCATTTCATTGTTACCTTCATCAATATTCGAGAATAATACTTTCAAAAACCATCTACGTCGATTTCCATTTTAGATCAATTCGAAGAATCCGCCGTGTGTGAAATAAATCATATACGCGTGTTAGCTTACTACTTTCTCGTTCAATTCAACATTTGTACCAATATCTGCAGCTTATTAGTATTCCAAACTGTACGAATGCTTTGAGCGATATTGGATTTGTATTTCCAGAAATCACTCGTGAAGCTACGATCGCATTTGAGTAATGTAGATACAAGTGAAATAAAAATTACACGGGTTTATTTCTGGAAGAGCGATTAGATGAAAAAAAAACTGAGGAGGATCATGTCTGCCAAAACGAATATTGGAAAGAGCATTCGATTTGTAGGTATTGTAGGTTTTTGAAGTGAATTCAAAGTTAACTGTAATAAGCAAAACCGAGCCTTCCAACTGTAAAAATTCTGCCACTGATCTGAGCTTGTCTCCCGGCTTCAATCGGAAACAAAAGTTTGTGTGACGAAGCGCTTGTTATAATATATGGTCATGATGAATGCGAGAATGAATGTGAAAGAATCATTTACTAATGGAATTTTCGAGAAAAAGACTTGTGCAAAAAAAGGCTAAAGGGGTGTAGAGGAGCCTGAAAGGTGAAGATATATAGTAAATGTAAGTATTTGGCAGGCCTCCAAACACTAATGATTTGAGTATGATTGGTGACTTTGGTAATACTTCATTCGCAAGGTGTCCTGTTGCTGGCGACTTGCTTGGGTGACTTCAACTTTACTCTCTCAAACTGAATGTTGGAATACATTTTTAATGAGCCTACTAGAATCATCAATTTTTCTAGTACGTTCATTGACCCAGTTTTCGTTAGTAATAAAGATCTATCTACCTAATCCCAAACTCAACTGAATTGTTTGTTGAAACTTTCATGTAAAATTTTTAATGAGCCTATTTACCGACCTAATTTTCGTTAGTGATGAAGATATATCTATATAATCCCATACTCAACTAATTTGAATGTTGAAACTTCCATGTTACATTTTTAATGAACCTACTAGAATTACCAATTTCTCTATTTCGTTCATTGACCAAATTATCTATCTAATCCCATACTCAACTGATTTAAATGTTGAAATGTCCATGTTGAATTTTCAATGAGCCTATCCATTGACCTAATTTTTGGTAGAAAAAAGATATATCTACCCAATCCTATGTTCAACTTTTTTGAATGTTGCAATTTATAATTGATTTCTAACGAGCCTACTGAAATTACCAATTTTTCTATTTCTCTCATTGACCACATTTTTGTAAGTCATTAAGATCTATCTACCTACTACTCCCATACTCAACTTATTTGAATATGTTAAATTTTCAATGAGCATATCCATTGATCCAATTTTCGTTAGTAATGAAGATATATCTACTCAATCCCATTCCCAACTGATTTGAACGTTGACTCTTCCATGTTACATTTTTAATGATCCTATTCATTGGCCCAATTTTCGTTAGTAATGCAGATATATATCTACCCAATCCCATACCTAATTTTTTGCAATGTTGAAACTCATAATTGATTTTCAATGAGCCGACTAGAATCACAAATTTTTCTATTTTGGTCATTGAACAAATTATTGCTAGTTAAGATCTATCTACCTTATTCTATACTCAACTGTTTTGAATGTTGAATTTCAAATGAGCCTACTCATTGATCCAATTTTCGTTAATAATAAAGATATATTTACCCAATCACATACTCAATTTTATTGAATATTAAAAATGAGAATCGATTTTTAATGGGTCTAATAGAATTACCAATTTTTCTATTTCGTTTATTGACCAAATTTTTGTTAGAAATTGAGATCTATCTACCTAATCCCATACTCAACTGATTTGAATGTTGAACTTCATAATTGATTATTAATGAGCCTAATATTACCAATTTTTTTTATTTCGCTCATTGACCAAATTAGTCATTGAGATCTACTTGTATCTACCTACTCCCATGCTCAATTGATTTGAATATGTTGAATTTTTAATGAGTCTATTCATTGACCCAATTTTCGTCAGTAACAAAGATCTATCTACCTAATCTTATTTATACCCAACTGATTTGAATATTGAAACTTCCATGTCAAATTTTTAATGAGCCTATTCATTAACCAAATTTACGTAAGTAATAAAGATATATCTACCCCAGCCATACCCAACTGTTTTGAATGTTAAACTTTAATGCTGAATTTTCAATCGGCCTACAATCCAGTACGCTTATTATCCCAATTTTCATTAGTATAATAGAGATCTATCTAGCTAATTCCATGCTCAACTGTTGTGAATGTTAAAACTTAGAATGAATTTTCAATGAGCTTATTAGAATTACAAATTTTTCTATAAAGCTAACTTACCCTAATTTTCATAAGATGCAGTTCCGCCACACAAATTTTTTTTCTCCCAGTTAGACAGTGGCTAAATGAAGGATTTCCTGGCAGATGGGTTGGTCAAAGAGGAGCAATAGAATGAACACCACGATAACCCGACTTATGGCTCCTAGATTATTTCCCTATGGTTGTATATGAAAACGATTGCTTATGAAACGCAACATTGAGATTTGAAAGATTTGAAGAGATGAATAACAGATGCGTGTGAAGGACTTCAGGCAGAAGTTTTTTCAGAATGTTAGAGAGGACTTTGAGAGCAGATTTCATTACTGTTTAGAAAATAATGGGAAAAATACTTGAAAGAAAGGTTAAGTATTCGATATTTTTGAAAAGGTAGCTGAGTGACCTTTGAAATAAGGTATCACTCAACCTCCCTTTCCATTCAACATTTCAGGAGTTCTGTCCGCCTTGCCCATAAAATGTTCCTCTCAAAAATGAGTTTAACGTGTTTTGCATATTTTCTATAGGAGTCGAAATATATAGGGTGTAACATAAGTACGTTAAAATATTGAAGAGATGTATTCCTGAGACAATTTTAAGAAAAAAAGTCTATATGAACTTGTGTCCGAAAATACTTCGTTTCGGAGATACGGGGTGTTGAAATCGAAATTTTTTTTTCGCTTTTTGAAAATAACTCTTGCAAAAAATAAGTTATTTGCACGAAATTCGGAAACCGGGGTTTTTTTGACGTGGGAAATCATAATTTCGTATTAATTTTCGTGTAACATCTAGAGGGCGCTGCGTACGCTGTCATTATTTATTTCAACTTTGTTTCAACAATGTTACACCCTGTAGAGAGTGGCATGTTTTCCACTGGACCCCCTGTATATGTACCTATTTTCTTCTATTTTTTCTTAAGCAGTCCCCAATAACTTGTTGTCTTTCTGCAGATCCGGTGCATGTGACAATCCGGCAGACTGGAACGCATAGAGCCGTCATCTCGGACCTGATGGGTGTGTGATGTGCGAAGGTTCGATGGACGCTCCGAGCGAAGGAGGCGGCTCGCTGCCACCCACTGCGGCGGCACCGGACGTCGCACCGCCAAAGGCGGGAGACGAACAAGATACCGGTGATTCTAAGAACAAGTAAGTACGGAGTTTCGGATGGGGAAGTGAGGGAGGATGGAGGTGGTGGTTTATACCAATAAATGGTGCTTTCATCTTCGTTACGGAGGGATATTGTTGGTCAGATATACCAAGTGCCTCTATAACTTTTTGTTTCTCTTGGTATAAATGTGGAACTATGATGATTCAATTGATATCAAGAGAAGTACTAATGTGATATCCATATAGATGATGGTAGCAAATAAAATATTGTTCAGTTATCGCAGCCTCTACACGAATTGAAAAAAAATCCCACCAAATTAGGATGTGTACTAACTATATGGGCTGAAAAGTCCTGAGCCGAACATATAGATGGCGCTAGTCTTATTGCATTCACCTCTTTTTCAGTTAGAAAAGAAAGCTGTTGAAGTTTCATGTTATTTTACTCATATTTCAAAACTTCTTTGACATCTGTCGAAGAAGTAAAGAAATAAGCTCTCAAAAAAGGAATAACTGCGTATATATTCGAATTTTTATCCATTTCTGAAGACGGAGGCAGATTTTGGCCTCCGAAACGTAAAAGATAAGTATAATTTCTTAATAATTTTTTTTTTTTTTTGATAGGCAAAATTGTGAAATACGACAAGTTACTGATAAATAGAAGATTTTTTTTGTAAAAAATACTATGATTTTTACGCAGTAACTTATCGGGGTAAACTAAAAAGTTTGCCCTTCTACACTTGTATAAAGTTCTCCATTATAATTTTTATATTTTTTCAGATTGTGGAAGGTAACAATTCCCCAAAAAAAAGGTCGATAAAAAACTGATTTTTTCCTCCACAAAAAATGACTTTCGTTGAATATTTGTGAGATATTTTGCTAAGAGTTACACAACTTTTGTTATTTTCAAAACAATGAATGAAAAACAATTTCTTGTTTTGATTTCATACTGCTTCTTGATGGAAAAAATACTGTTCAAGCAAAGCAATGGCTTGAAAAGTGTTATAAGGATTCCGCTCCATCAGAGACAACAATTGAACGTTGGTTTGCTGAATTACTAATAATAATAATAATTCTTTGAGGGTGGTGGAAGAGTACACGCATGCTATCGGTATGAAATTCAGGATAGACAAATGTGCAATGATCCATCTTAAAAGGGGACGATGCGGGAATTACGGAGAGGATGTACAGCTCGTAGATTGAAGCATCCTACACCATTTGGATGCCGGAAAGACGTATACTTACCTCGGGTTGGAACAACGCCACTCACAAGAGGTAATAGCAGTGAAGAACTCTCTTCGCGGCAAGTATCAGCACAAACTACGACAGATCTGGTCATCGGAACTGTCGGGGAAGAACAAAGTTGCTGCAACAAATATGCCAATCTTATTCTACTCGTTTGGAGTAGTGAAGTGGACTCGGAAGGAACTGTATCAACTCGACGTAAAGACCCGAAAAATGATGCATCTCTATAGGAGTTTGCATCCCAAATCGTCCGTCCTACGGTTGTACTTCTCCCGACAACAGGGAGGCCGTGGGCTTTTGAGTTTGTCTACTTAAGAGAATGATACTGGATATAGCCTGTAAAGTCGTCAGGAGTTCGGATCTCCTTCTCTGCATGGTCCGTGACCATGAGAGAGCAGGAATTGGAGCATTTCTCTTTAGGGCAGCTGCCCGAGCAGCTGAGGAACTCGGTTTAGTTTTCGACACTAAACGAGGTGACCACAACTCTGTCACCGAGTTGAAACCCGTTCAACAAAAAGCTCATATAAAAGCCGCAGAGGTCACCTCACTTGTGCAGAAACACAAGGATATGCTAATGCATGGGGTCTTCTTCAACAACATTGGAGTCTTTGGCTTATCAAAGCGCCTGGCTTTTGCTTTCCTCAGGTCGAGTGGGCCGAAGTCGGAAACTGAGGGGTTCATCATGGCTTGCCAGGATGGTGTCTTCAACACGTTAGTCTACTGCAGTCGCGTGTTGGGTATAGATGTTCCTGACACAAGGTGCAGGGCCTGCCGCGAGGCGCCCGAAACCCTAATGCACTTGCTATCAGCATGTTCAGCATATGCGGTCTCGGCCTATATACATCGACATAAAGCGGCCCCAAGAGTGTTATATTACCATCACGAGACACCGGTGTTGCCCTACGTTCCAGGGGATATTGAATACGTTGTGGGGAACGAGAAGTGCCGAATTTATTGGAACTATTCATTCCCCACCCTCAGGCTTATGCAAGCTAATATGTCTGATGTCATTCTCGACCACCAGAGCAAAACGATATTTGTCGTGGAGTTTTCAGCTCCTGGCGAGACGAATATCGTCCGAAAAGAGGAGGAGAAACAGATAAAATATCGATATTTTCTCTTCGAACTCCGCAGGCTCTATCCAGACCATTCTATCAAGATGGTTGTTCTGATTATTGGAGTCCTTGGTGGAATGATGCCCTCTACACCCTCGTATCTTGAAATCATACCGGCCTGCCGCACTAAGGCATGAATCTCAGCCGGATAGATGCAGAAGGCTGTCATTCTTGGCTCACTGCGCTTGCTCAGGGCACATGATTCTCGGACCCAATGATCACTCACCCCACGGTGTGGGAAGTGGTCGTTGGTTGATAATGCTGGCGCACCCTCTCGAATGTATTGGGGCTTCGGGGATAGGGCCTGACCAGCGCATACTTTGATAAAAAAATAAGTCTTCATTCCCAGAATGATAAAATAAATGAGTGTGAACATTTACTGAAACGGAAAAGGCTGAAGATCAGTTGGTTGCATCAAAAGACGCAATCTCTGTTTTCATCTTAGGCCAAAAAGTGGTCGTAGAGATAGCGATGACGCAGAACGCAGTGGACTTCCAAATGAGGCAGCAACACCACAAAACATATAAAAACCACAAAATTGTTTTGAATGATCGAAAACTAGAGTTGCGTGAGTTAGCTGATATTGTAACGATATCAAAAGAACGTGTTGGCTTTATATTGCATGAGCATTTGACTATGAGAAAGTTTAGTTCAAAGTGGGCTCTCACTGTTGACCAAAAACAAGAACGTCTTGATGATTCTGAGCAGTTCTAGCCATATTCAAACATAACAAATCGGAATTTTTGCGTCGATATGTGCCAATGGATGAAACATGGATCCATCACTCAACTCCGGAATCAAAACGATCGTCATCTGAGTGGAGAGCAACTGGTGAACCTCGTCACAAGGGCCTCTTTTACCCACACGGGGGGCTCCTCAGTTGAAATATTTGAAATTCCTCTCTTATTGCGTATCTAGGACCTAAAAAGCACCTACTGTTTTTGCTTTCAACACAAGCTTTACCGCTCTTTTATGCTTATCGCGCGTTTCCTGGTGTAACGCCATCTAGGGGACTAGAAATAACTATTTCCTGTCCGATAGTTGTCAAACTGTATAATAGATGGCGCAAAGCTTCAATGCGAAGCGATAAGTTTCTAGTCTCCATTCTCGATAGTACTAGGCCCGCCCGCTGCCTCATATGAAAGCGCGTGCGCCATCCAGCCAGCAATGCCATTCGACGATATTACGAAAACAAGTGAATTTAGTTAGATCAAATCGTAAGGTGTAGTTTATGAAAAAACCCTAACATGGTTTTCGGGGAATTTATGAACAAATTTTCAGCAAATTTACATTTCCACCGTGTCATATATATGAGAGTAAAACATTCAATTGTAATCTGGAACGAATTAACTGATTCGATGGAACATGAGTTTCAATTATTCAAATCGCATTCATTTGCATATTTCATCCATTTTGCATTTACATCACCAATTCATTTACCACGAATCGTGTGGAAACATAATAATAAAAGCCTAGTGCATGAGTGAAACACATTCGAAGATGAATTTGGAACATTTGTGAGTTATGCGTCATTAGCTGTGAAACCACAAAACTAATACGAACACATTGTTTCTTTTTGTTATTAGCGAATCGACCTTGTTTCGCCCGGGCAGTAGAATATATGTGTCTTCTCCCTGAAAAAGGTTCCCGTTTTTACCTAAAGGCTGTACTTTTATATAAGGGATATAAGGGGTAGCAGTTCCGCTTTATTGAAAGTTCTAGACCAATTCAGAACATGCGAGATTGCGGGCTAAGTACATTCGAATGGTGTTTTTTCTTTTATTTTTTCGAATATACGTTCATAGTTTCAGCTGTTTAGCATGTGTATTCGGTTGGTGAGAGACATAAAAGTTAGAAGTGTTTTGCATGTTCGGCGATTTTCTGCCATCGATGAAAATGGATCGGATTTTGTGTAAAACATGGAATAAAGTGCTCAAAAAAATTTGAAATGTTGACAGTGTTGGTAATTGTACTCTGAGAAAGAAAAACGTTTGCAAGTGGTACAAGATTTTCACAGACGGTCTATGACGACAACCGATGAAAATATTGAGAAAGTGGAGACAATTGTTTTTAGAGAAGTTCCTGAGGATGTCGGCATATCGGTTGGCTCATGTCATACAATTTTTTTGAAAACTTTGGGCATGTAGGGACTTGCTAATGATTGACCAAAATTTATTGGGGATATGAATGATCTTGCTCTCAGTTTTCTGAATGAATTTTTTATGAGCTAATCCAATGGCTCTTTTGATTTCTACTCGAAGACGTTTGGATTCGTGAAAACCGTGAATGTCGCCGTTTCTTCTGTATTCACACCAAAATTTTGCTTTAGTTCTAATTTTCTCCATCAATACATCATCAAAGTAGGCTAGATAATTATTTTTAGATTTTATCGAGAATTTTGGCACGCACAGATCAAATACACTTATACAACAGTCCAGATAATTAGAGAGGATCCAAAACTTCCAGAATACACCAGAACATTTTGGAAGGTCATGGAATGTTTGGGAATAGCCTGAAACTTTTGGGAACATCCCGGAATATCCCAGGTAGTTATGGAACATTTTCGAACAGTTTCGAATGTTGTTGAGAGTTCTGGAACATTATGGATAATTTCTGAAATTACTTCAAATCTTCAAATGAAGATTGAATTAAATGAAAGGAAACAACACATGAATATCGAATTACACAAAAATTGATTTTTAAACTCAGTTTTCACCCCAAACATTCGTTATAAGAACGCCACACAACGTAATGAACGAAATGTAATCGATAAAAAAGGTTAAAATTACATGGAACACTATCATCCCTTCTGGTGTACTTCAAAGTTTCGGGACAAGACATTTCTGTCATCACTTCCTCAACACCGTTTTTGATAACATCATAAGAAAAAGTACTCATTTCTTTCATGACAATACGACTTGTTACACTGTTGAAATGAATAATGTAACACGTAGATTTTGCTTATTTATTGTTTTCACTGTTTCCTGTGTTGTATTTTATGACATATCCTATATCATGTGAATGATCTTTTAGGGATAAATAAATGTATTATTATTATCATTATTATGTCACCGCAAAAGGCAACTCTGTAATTTAAACTAATCTTTGCTAAACCTTTGTTGAACAAGAAACTTGGCACTGTTGCCTATGGCGAAGTGAATATCTATGTGTCATAAACATGAATGACCACAATCTGACTAATAGTTTCGGAGAAATGGAAAACAAACATACAAAAGTTTCTGACCTCGACATGAAGAAAGCAGCACTCGTAAATAAAAGCTAGTGAAATTCGTTGTTCATCTGTTGACAGTTAGTCACCAAAGTTTCAGTCATTTTGGACGCGCAGTTTTTATGTAACAGTAGTTTGAGTGAGTTGATGTGAGTGTTTTTATGAAAATGGACAATATCGAGTATCGAGCTGTCGTTAAATATTTTTTTATGAAAGGCAATACGCCTATGCAAATCAAAGATGAGTTGGATTCTGTGTATGGAGGCTCGGCACCACAATGAAATTTTGGACAGCTGAAATCAAACATGGTCGTAAGAGACCGCTAAATCGACGTGAAAAATGTAGTAGAGGTTATAAACATGTTAAAAGAACGTGTTTGTTACATATTAAATCAACATTCAGGCATGAGAAGGCTGTATGTGTGTTGTGTGCCATGTTTGCTCACATTAGACCAAAAACGTGTTCGAATGAATATTTCCAACACTCTGTTGACGCAGTTTAGTTAGGCACAATAAACCCAAGTTTTGGCGCCGATTAACTACTGTAGATGAAACTTGAATACACCATTATACGCTTGAAACAAAAATTCAGTCCAAACAGTGGACTGCAAATGGGGAACCGGCTTCAAAACAGCAAAAAGTAATGGCAACTGTTTTTTGGGATATTCATGGAGTCATTTCAATGAACTATCTTCAAAAAGGAAAAACCAATATAGGAGCATACTACGCATCTTAACTCGACAAGCTGAATGCAGAACTTGCAGAAAAACAGCCACATTTGCAGAAAAAGAAAATCCTGTTTCACCAAGACAAGGCATCGTCTCACACCTCTGCAGTTGCCATAGCGAAAATCCACGAATTACGGCTTGAACTGTTTGACCATCGGCCTTACTCACCAGATCTAGCCCCAAGTGACTTTTGTTCGTTCCTTCATCTAAAAATTATCGTCAAATGCAACCTTAGTAAACAATTATTTTGCAGAATAAAACTCCTAGTACTATTTGGACGGGATACAGAGATGTGAGCATCGCTGGTAGAAGTGTGCAGAGTTGAAATGAAAATATGTTGAGGAGTAAAAAAAATATGAAAAATGTCTTGTATCTTTGTTAGGTCGGAAACTTTTCAGACCACCCTCGTACATACACACATACATACTCCTATAAAAGTTTTGAATGTTTGAAAACCTCAATAAATAATGATATGATATATAATTTTCAGATTTCAAAGTCCTTTTTAAAAAATTAAATTTTACTAACAAAAATGGGTGTTAACAATGTGAAAGCAAAATTAAGACTGAATTATAAAAGTATTCTTTCCATGAAGATAAGATTGCTTGTACATCAGTTTCCAAGAATGGTCAGCGGTTCACATGGGAACGGGCGATATAATTCCTTCCCTTGAAGATTCAACATAGGAGGGTCAGCGAGGAAGTTGAACCCTAGATATTTCAATGTCTTGATTTGGTTCGGATGATCCCTTGGTTTTGTACCTTCTGAAGCCAATCTTCTTGTGCACTAGGTACGAACAAATTGATACTAGGACCAGGTAGATACACATCGTCCAAAAACTTGGGATATATGCTAAGTCTTTGAAGAATATAATCGGTTCGTTTTCCATTATTGCTGTTTTTATTGAATGAAGTTCGTCCACGTTCAGGTCATCAAGTTGGATCCCTATTGATTTGGATGGCTCTGGCTCTGGTCCAAGTCTGGTAAGATGATTGGTTCACTATTGGTAACTTGGTGATCGTTGATTATGATTTGGTTGCCACAGGATAACTGGCATCCAATTGGAATCTCGATAAAATAACTTCCATGTGGTAGGTTCTCGATTTTGTTCTGGTTCTGGCACTTTAGTTTAGTAGTGTGTTGAGCCGGTAGGAGGACAACCCATTTGTTTGAGTTGTCTAGTTGTCTGATGGCTCGTCACGATTAATGTATGATTGTATCCTTACAAGTGGAAGTGTTCTGGACATTGATTAGCTGGATTTCGCATGTATTGTCTTCTGTCAGCTCTCTGATGTTAGTGGACGGACAGATATATGTTCGATGGGAGATCTCCAAACAAGGATTGCTCAAGAATGCGTACAACTTTTCGTTTTTGACAAATATTCGTTTTGAGGTACAACAACCTTAAACTGACCCTAAGTTAATTAATATCGGAACAGAAAATAGGGTGATAGTAATGGAAATTTGAGGAACGGGTAATTGGAATATGCAAGATGTAGGTTATTCTGAAATTTGATATATAGCTTTTAAGGCTTATGATTTTTTCATAAAGCAAAGTATTCTTGAGACTTATTTTCAATGGTAGTTGGTCTTTCTCAACAATTTTATTCAACTTTTGCAGTTCCTTGAACGAATCTTTCGTTTTTATCATACTAGGATGAAGAATGTTCAGCCTGGAAAATTGTATTGAGTTTTCAACATCTTGCAAAATTGAATTTATGATTTGAAATGTATTGATTTTCTGATTCACGATGTCTTTGATGAACATAGAGTTTTCTTTGTACGTTTGATTTTCAACAATTTTTGCTATTTGATTTATTTTTATGTTAGGTTTTGTTTCACTTGCTGAACTGTACTATTGAACTGATCAATTAATGAGATTGAGAGTGAGTTTTGTTTCTTCATGTTCGTTACTAGATTATTTTGATTATCTTTCACCATCGCTGGAACCTAAATTTTCTGTGATTGACTTGAAAATGGATCCAACGCCATTTATAAGACCACGTTTTGTTTTGAGTGGATGTGGTAAAATATTGTGGAGTCTATCATAAATTTATCTATATTTAAATAGATAGACGTGTCCCATGAGTGGTCTTTGTGGCCGCCTACAAGTGGCCTCACATTTTGTGAGCGGAATTTCAATTTATTTACCTTTAAATCATAATAATGTATAAGTGAATATGCGTACGTTTCGACCCTGACTGTTCCAAGTTTGAAAGGAATAAGTCCTGGATTGTTCTTTGAGTTTTGTTTAGATATATTTTCCTGGAGTCCGAGAGTTCTAGATAATATTAAAATTGTAAGAACTTTGAGCATCCTTTATAAGGTGGACGACTGGTTCCTCGATTTTTGATTTCCAGAAAGACTTCCTTGCGAGACTGAACGATTCTGTTCCACCCCCCGATGATCTGCCTGTTGAGGGTAGCTAAAGCTCCACGATGGATTGGGTTTCTTGAGGTTGGAAGAGTCACTCCTTCACAAACACCTCCACAAGACAAAAAACAAGTTCGATACCCGATGAATCGTTGAAACGAAAGCTGCACGTTCAATACGTTCAATTTTGAGTATCCTACCGACTGCGCCAAATATACATTTCGAATGTCAAAGTCCTTTTTTAAAATCAAATTTTATTAACAGAAATTAGTGTTAACAGTGTGAGAGCAAAATTAAGACTGAATTATAAAAGTATTCTTCCCATGAAGATAAGATTGCTTGCACATCAGTTTCCCAGAATCGCGAGATTCTACTTCAGCATTGTCAGCGGTTCACATGGGAACGGGCGATTTTTTGAATTTGCTGAAAAAGAAGAAGGAAAAAGATTTCAGACTGAATTATTTCACGACATTTCGATCATCGTTACCACAGCCGTTGTTGGTATTACCAGAACTGTTATTTGTTCGAATTGTTTTGCCTTCTTTATATTATCCTGCGATTTGGACGCGATTGTAAGATCCTTCTTATATTTCACTGACCGTAAGAGTCAGTGTCTGGTATACCCTTGAGTAGAGCAATTTCTACTTCACTTCGGAATATTACCTTGGAGTGAATATTTAAGTACGTTTGACTCATGAATTATCGACTAGTTCCGTACCTTTGAACTTTCCAATACTCCTGACATATATCAATTTCCTGGCAAATATCGAATAGCGAAATACCTCTAGCGTCAGCCTCTTATGATTCGATAACTTGTTTTTCACTACTTACCACCAGAACAAGAGAAACGAAATAAAAAAGAAGTTTCACGTCACGTTTGAAACTGAAGGAAATTTTAGACGGTACACGTCAAGAGAAATTCATAGACATCTACCTCTCTGAAACAAAAGCGAATCGTATTATAAGTTTGCTCGTTCCAGGTCACGGAATTCATGATGCTAGCGAAAAATATATTTTGCGGCGCTCTGCTTCCTGTTTTCTACGGTTAAATTCGTTCGTGGCACAAATAAGGTAGATGAGACAAGTTATGATATTGAAGGGAAAATGCTGAAAATATCTCATACAGGATGTAACACATGGGCTGAAAAGTCCCGGGCCTGAGAAATGAAAAGCTTTTTTTTTGATAAAAATGTGTTTTATTCATCAACGTAATCTCGATCATTCCAGCACCGCTCTAACATACCACTTTTGTAGAATGAGATTTATCTTTTCTACCAAAATGGGCCTCCGTTTCAGCAATAAACTCTTCATTCGAAAGAAATTTCTTACTGTTGAGCATTTTTTTGAGGTCTGCGAAGAGAAAAAAGTCGCTGGAGGCCAGACCTAGAGAATAAAACAATGAACTGAATCAATGTATAGAGTATGAAATTCTCTATCGATCAGTATATTATACCACGACACAGTAGAATAAATAATTATTGAAATATGAATAACAAAAAACGCATGACAATGATGTTATCCGTATTTGCTACTCAAGAGCCGAGAAGGCAAGTGTTTTACGGCGAAACATCGGATGTCTTGCAGTGAGGATGATAGGGTTCCATGTAAGTGAAATTTTACTTTTTTCATTCATTATATTATGTAGGAATCCTGTGAATGATATCTGATTCGATTCCATTACGAATGTAATGGAGAAGTAGAAGGCCAAAAACTTTATTTCCCAAAAATTAATCTTTCCTAAAAATATACCGTTTCAATTCAATAAACGGATAAAACTTTTGAAACAACCTCATATTCAACCTAAAGCTAGTAATTTTTATTTCATCTGGACCTACATAATATAGGTTAGGCACTTCTACTTGTGAGATATATTTTTCTGCGTACTTAAGTGATTGAAAAATATTGGAAAACCATGGAATAAACTCATAATATTCATTTTTCATATGTTTTGCTTAACTGAAATTAGCCTTTTTTATTTCATTGGACCCTATATCTAATGATACGTATATGTAATCTTTCGGTCTTTTAAATTATAAGATACATAATTCTTCTACCTACCTCAGTTAATGAAAAATACTAGAAAAGAAGAATGGACTCCTGATTTGATTTTTTATGAGTATATTTTGTTCAAATACTAATTTTTATTTCATTGGACTCTGAGACCTTGTATATATTGATATCTATTATTGATCTTCAGGTCTTTTCACTTGTGAAATATAAAGGGTGTTTAAAATTCGATCCTCACCATTGGGATCTCGGAAACTATGAGAGATACGAATATGGTTGAATCGGGGCAAAGTTGTGCATTTACCTGACTAACAATATGTTGGGAAAGTTCTGAAATTCCGAGCATATCTGGAGATATCAGGAAAAAACAGAAATTTCGGAAAATTATTTTCATTTTTTTCTGGCTTTATTTTTCGAAGGATTCGAAAATAAATTGCACTTCCACATTGCCACCTTTTCCCTGCTACATAATGGTGTTTTCAGATTTCCTATCCGACGTTTCGTCATGCAGATGACACAAATTTCATAGTGAAGGAAATTGATGTAACGACCCTACAGGAAAGAACCCAGGATGTACATAAACAAGTAAACATATGGGCAGAAAAAAATCACCTAACACTCAATACATCTAAAACTGTGATGATGAAGTGGCCCGAACATTTTGTTATCCATGAAAATGGGGATCTGCCAATTGAATCTTGTACTTCTACAAAAATGTTAGGCGTCACCTTGGACTACAAACTCACATGGACTCCTCATATTGAGACCCTCTGTATTAAATTGAGAAAAAACTGCTATGCTCTGAGATTCATGGCTAATTTTTGTAGTAAAGAGATTTTACTGAGCTTATACTATGCGACCATAAACTGCCACTTGAGATATGGAATTTTGAATTGGGGTACCGGATCTGCTGCTGAAAGAATATTTATTTTGCAAAAATATGCAGTAAGAATCATTGCCGGTATTGGTTGGAGAGAATCATGTAGAAATGCTTTCAAAAATTTCAAGATACTAACTGTTGCTGGTCTCTATATTTATGAATTGTGTATATACGTTTATAGAAACAAGCATAATACACCTTTCCAGCAACATAATTATCCAACTCGTTCTAGAGGCAAACTGATGCCCAATATTCATAGAACAACTCTTTATCAGAAAAGTTTTCTTTATATTCAGTGTATTCAGTGTTTCTGACTGACTCCATGATTTTGTTTTCCTACATACAAATGCAATTATATTCAAATCCATTTTTTTTCCAATTTTTGTAATATGACTTGCTACAAATGTAATTTACATGAACGTAGTCAAATAAAGTATGTTTAAGTCACCAAACGTAAAATACTATGTAGAATTCAACAATACTTTGCTAGGTATTTCGGCAGATACTAGAAAATTTGGCGATAATCTATAAGCGAATATTGGTAAATATGTTAAGTAAACAGAATAGGAGTGTACGCGTCCATTCCAATCAATTACAGAGATCAAAGTTGATACATGTTCCATATTGGACAAACGGAAACAACATTTCTTGAGCGGGTGAAAAACACCAACATCTGTCATGGTATCGAACAATTTTCTTCTGTAAAATATAATCGATGAGAGAATTACCCACTTTCAAAATATGAACTATTGTATTTCATTTTCTTCTTCTACAATTTCTCAGAATCTCCCTCTATATTATTTTCACGTTCCATAGTTCCATCTGTTGATCGGTTTCAATGAAACCACGAACGATTCTTTGTTTACAGAATGTTCGTTTGATTGTCTGCTTGTCTCGTTGTTGTTTGTGGCGTTGAGCGGTTTTCCCGCAGAATCGCTGAATCATAAAATTTGTTCATTTCACACCCGAACAGATGGAGCAATTTTGTATCCCCCTGAAATTTCCCACTTTCATCAGGTATCACAAATTGGTTTTGTACTTCAAATACATTGTTTTGTTGAATTCAATTCAGAGAAGAATCTATCAGTGTGGGATATTTTGTTTTTTGGACAGCTATTGTAGTGTTTCGTCTTCTAAGGGTTGTCGTTAGTGATTTAAAAATTCACTTTGTACCTGTAAAATGTTCATTTGTTACACTTTGTATAATTCACTGAAGATTGATCACCACCATGAAAGAAAACACCGGAGCTTACGTCTTTTCTCTTTCACTACTCTATAACGAAGGAATTCCTGTCTAACATCGACCAAGAGAAATGACTGCATTTTCAGTCACGTAACCAGCATAAGGTGTATCTATATCAAACTTGGGTCATACACTACAGTACCTTTCGCTTGATACAGTGAGGTATTAACAAGTTTTCAGTACTGAAATATAATTGCAGTTAATATAAGGAGGGAATATCAAATTCCCCCGAAAAAATTATAATGAAAGCAGAATATTTGAAGTCGAACAATCATACTTCAAAAGCATTCTTCGTCTATATTTCAGAGATAGAAACAAACAAAAAGGTGTAACATCCATTTCAATGAAGATGAAGACAAGATTTTGTAACTGAGTCAATGGCTTCTCCCTTCAGCCATCATTTGCTTTCATTGACAGTGTCAATGATGCCAGTTCACAGCACGTTGGTCAAACTAAGCGGATCATAATAACGCGGCTCCTGGAACATGTTTCACATATTCGATTTCGTAGACCAGAGAAGTCTAGTGTCACTCAATATGTCTAAGAAAACGGCCACAGGATAAGTGACAAATTCTTGAAATTGTTGAGGTACATTTAGGTACCGGTCCCATTACAAATATACCGTTGTTTACTGTCTCACATATTAATTACGAGTAGAACCCAGGGAAATATAGGTACAGTCGGCTTATAAGATTTCACACATTTCCACTTCCTGCAAAATTGGACAGAGTCTGGGTTCTGAATGATTTATTCGACAAGCGACCACAAAACCTGCACACCCTATGAAACTGTTATGAAGACAATTTGCATGAAAATCAGAACGAGGACGAAAAATTCTGCCATTCTATTTTCGACGTAATAAGGGATTTGCTACGAGTAACAACGATGTTTTTTCATCTCCGCCACCTTCAAATGGAATCACAAATGTCAAGCACAGTTTCCTTCGTGAGATATTCTGAATTTTGACATTTCTTGTCAATAATAAAACATATTATTTTTATTACTGCATTTATTCTGAATGAGAATATGAAATTTCTATGATATATAATTTGACTTATGAAGAGCTTTCGATCAGATCAATTTGCAGATACTCGTTTTCAAATTCAATCGACATGGTTTTTCTCCTAGCCTAGCTCATTACAGCTCCTTCAATCATATTCATTTGATGAGTATCAATATGTCGAAATTGAAAGTTATCGTTCCAGTCGGTATATAACTACTTCAGGCGTACCCGAAAGTTCAAACCTTGGGCTGCTCCATGCTAATTATTTTAAAAATCTATGGAATGATTGAAAGTGTCTCAGATTTGAAGTCTGACATCAATAAAATCAATGCGTGGTATTCTAAAAATCACCTCAACTTGAATATCTCAAATTGATATATATATATATATATATATATATATATATATATATATATATATATATATATATTACAATGTAGGTTTTCACGGATGGTAGAATATGATGTGTTGTTCCGGGTGTTCATCCGTTGTGTACTATTCGATAGTCGACGTTTCGCCATCAGTTACACCTCTCGAAGCGAAGCAGTAACTCGTCTTGATAATGCCATCTGAGATGATGGCGAAACGTCGACTATCGAATAGTACACAACGGATGAACACCCGGAAAAACAGCACATCATATATATATATATATATATATGCTGAACTGGTTTTTCCGGGTATTTGATCCGTGTATGTGATATCAAATACCCGGAAAAACCAGTTCAGCATATTCCTATCCGTGAAAACTTCAGATTTCATATATATATATATATATATATATATATATATATATATATATATATATATAGAAATACGGAATAATGTTGGGGATGCAGTCAAAATTGCTGGGCTGTTGTTTAAAGAATACTCTTTGTTATATGGTCGAGCTTTCGAGAATGTTTATTCCCTTTATCAAGACATCTACAATAAATTGATAACATTGAAGTAAAATTGTAAAACAATAGATAAAAAGTACTTACTAACTTGAGGTTATAGTAAAAAGTCGAAAATTTCACTGAGAAACACAAAAATACTCCTTTTCATTATGTAGAAAAGTGTCTATATATATATATATATATATATATATATATATATATATATATATATATATATATATATATATATTCAACAATACAATATGAAAAAAATATCACAGAGAAATTATTTTTTATCAAGAATTGACTTTTTCCTAGCACCTTGTCCAAGTTATTTTCTCTGCAATGAAGCTTTTTAGTTCAGCTTAGTTCAGCAGAATGGAGATTTCCAAAACATTGTTATAATGATTGCCATTTATTACTGTTTCATCAGAAGTAAATTGAAATACGGAATAGTTATAATGATCAGTCGCGATACTTTGTTTGCAGGCATGTTAGACGTACACATTCTCGAACCATCAGTCCACCCTTTCGTAACTGTATCGTGAATGTCATACCAAGTTTCGTCCAAATAGAAACTTTGCCGTTGTTCTTGTCTATATTTAGGTATTTATTTAGTATTTGTTATGTAACATTGCTTTTGTAACAGTCGTATATTGTTTTCTCAATGATTTTATTAGATGAACATCTAAAGGTTTTGGTAATCCTGTATCACATCGCGTCTCTCGTGCATTAGGGTTGTTTTTGACTATTTTACGTACAGTTGAGAAAGGAATTTTGGTTATATCTGATGTTGCTTGTAATAGTTTGTTTCTTTCGAAACCAAACTTGAGATGTAGATTCTCAAATACAGTGGAACGTACTCTCTGTGTTTCAATATTCAAATGCATCCGAATCTTATTCACTGGTATCTCTTTTTTGCATTGTTCACCAACGCTATTGAAATCACTACACTGGAAAAAGTCTGCGTTGTTATCAGATTCGTTATTATTATTAGTAATTGTCCAAGGACGCCACATTTTAAACAGATAACAAAAATGATAAGATTAGGAATCACACGTTAAAAGGTAAGACCTCGTTAGTCCTTAGCTCCTAGCACAAGTTTTTCAACTTCTGAGAGTTGTCGTTCGTATGGGGGCGATAACTGATTAACGGAAAAACATATTTTAAACAGATTTTAAACAGATTTTTAAACAGATTATAACTGCCCCAATATCGAATTTCAACACTCAAATCGCGATCAGTTCTTGAACTGAACATGACGACGATAACGATTCCCACATTGTAGAATTGGCCGCGGTGTTAGTGCGCCCGACTCACGATCGGAAGGCCGTTGGTTCGATTCCCGCCTCGACTAGATATTTTTCTCGAGAGAATTTATCTGGTTGAAGCTGGAATGATTCTGCAACCGTGTTAGGAATCACACGTTAAAAGGTAAGACCTCCTTAGTCCTTAGCTCGCACAAATTTCTCAACTTCTGAGAGTTGTCGTTCGTATGGGGGCGACAGCTGATTAACGGAAAAACAGATTTTTCAAACAGATTCCTGATTTCTATTCGTCACCGCAACATGACTTCAAATTTAATTTTATGACTCTTCAGCCAATCATAAAACTTGGTTAGTAAAAATTATATAATACGAACCGCCAATTCTACAGTCCACGTGGATTAGTTCGCAACCGGTTCATTTCTATGTATTGGTTTTTTGGCCTTTGAGAGTGCGGCCAACTTTAAATGTGCACAATATCGTTTACTTCGACTATACCCGCTGTATCGCACTCATTTGGCTAAAATAGAGACGGTTTTAAAAAATTTTATCATTCATAACAACTTGAGTTTATCTTGGAAGGGATACTGACTACTATCTTCTAACGTATTCAAAAATACACACTTCAATGTGAGATTTCAACTTGAACGTTTACAAAACCGCGACTACAATATCACCTTCGAGCGTCACAGTACTGTATTTTGACGCCCGAAGATGTTTACCAACGTAACGGTAATAGGAATAATCAATCAATATTACTTTGTCGATTGTTCCTAACGTGATATACCGTGAGTTCGTATTTATTGAATACCTTTTTTTGATCACATTGTTTGGAAGATTTGAGCAGAAATTCCAAAATTCATTAATTTTGGCAAATGGTTAATTTTTTCGTAAATTTGACGTATACGTATTTGGGGTGTTTTGATCCCTATACCACGTTCCAGACCGCACCTGATAAAAATTTGGCATTGACAACTAGAAATACATGAGTTTGTTGAATCTGTAAACCATGTACTCAAAGTACGCTTCAAGATTCTAAATTGCACCCGTGCAAAGCCAGGGTAGGCCTAGTATTAGGTTGTTTCAAACGTTTTCTCCATTTTTATGAGTCTACTTTTAACTATAATATCTTGGTGAACACCATCGCCATTTGAGTCAGTGCCTTTTTGCCAAAGTAACAAAAGTCGATTAATTCCGCCAGCATAAAAATTGCGTGCTTGTCGCGTGAAGTCGACAAAGGCCATTTTTGCCTGGTCTTGATTGACGAAAGTTCTACCGATGAGAAAGTTATCGAAGTGCTTGAAAAGATGGTAGTCGGTTGGTGAGAGGTCTGGGGAGTATGGTGGGTAAAACAGAACTTCGACGCTCAGGCGGTGATTTGTGAAGCGTGCGGACGGGTGTTGTCGTGGATCGGTTCTCTTCTGTTGACCAGTGCCGGCTGCTGCTGACGCTGACGCAATATACGCTACATTTCATCGATTTTCTCACAAGAGGACTCTGCTATGATGGTTTGGCGCGGTTGCAGAAAGTTATAGTGAATCACACCAGCCGCTGACCATCATACATTAACCATGGTTCTTTTATGCTATGTCTTTGCCTTTGGGGAGTGCCTAAGTGGCCCATCGTCTTCTGTTGTCGTAGAGGATCCACTTTTTATCATCCAAAAAATGATCGTTTGGTTACACAAAAGCCAAGTAGAAGATGCCTCGTTTAATGACATCATTTAGTAATAAGCTGAAGGTATGCTGGGAAATAGATTCTAGTTATTTTGCGTTGTCTGTCATATAAATTCCGTAGACTGAATTTTAGTTGGAAGTTACAATGATTCAAGATGATATTGATTAGCCTTTCTGAAAATTTCACTGATGGTGCAGTGACAAAGGGAACCACTGGTCTAATTGGATAACTCTGTTTGTGCACTTTCATGAGTGAATATAATTTAGGCATTTGGGGGTTCATCAATGTTAATTTGAACTTTTTCCTTTCAGTATGTTTGAATTTTTCAAAAAATATTTTTGTGAAACCAACTAATTCTTTTCAAAGACAAGTGAAAGATTTTTTGAAAAATTCCAACATACTTTTTACTGAAAGGGAAAAGTTCAAATTAACATTGATGAACCCCCAAATGCCTAAATCATATTCACTCATAAAACTGCATAGAGTTATCCAATTAAACCAGTGGTTTCCTTTCGCACTGCACCATCAGTGAAATTGTCAGAAAGTCTTTCTTCAGTCTTTCAGTGATACCTGCACACACAAAGTTCTGGTTAACATTTCAATGTTACTATTGAAAAAGTCAATGAAACTCATTCACCATCATTCACTGTAACCGTATTCTAAGTTCGAAACCTCCGGGCGCTCCATTTTAAGTAAACAGCTCACATATTTGCTCAAAAACAAATGAGAAATTCGAAATTATTCGACCGTCGTCGTTTTCCTGATATGGCGCCTACTCTTAGTTTTTCCTGCAACTTCTGCAACCGAGGAAGGTTTTAATTTCCTCATTTTGTTTATTCTGCATCGGCGAACTCTCGCTATTTTTAGCAATAAAAACTTTCTTGGCGCACATTCCTTTTACTATCAACTCGTAACTTCGTTACATTCCGAGAAAATTAATACGGGTAAATGACAGGGTTGAGTTTTCTCGCAAGCGAGAGGTCGTCAACACGGAAGTTCAGTGGGGGAAAAACAGGGACTATCAGTTGTCGAAATGGTCCTTATTCATTATATTCAATTGATATATTCTATTTCCTCTACATCAAAGGTATTTTCCGAGTTTGGTGATCATGGTCTGCAGACTTTTATGTCTTACGTTTCGTCTATGTCTGCGGTAGATATAATTACAGGCAATGTAGCAAATATCTGACTCTCTCTCTCTCTATGAGTAAATGTTTGCTACTACTCTAGGTATGCCTCAGGCGACAATTTCTATTGTGTTCTGAAAGCCGGCTATGTACACTTCTGTTTGTGATTCCAATGTAAACCGACCCACAGCTACAAGGAATCCGGTAAACCCTGGGTTTTGCTTTAGGCCCTCTAGGATTCGTAAGGATAGATAAATAGGTAGATCTCCATTTTCAAAAGGTGAAACACCCAATCACAGAAAATGCTTTAAATGATGCTGAAGGGAAACTCCTGTTTCCAAACTAGATAGATGAAAACTGATAACTGTCTCTCGGGGTCGAATTTTATGACAAACTCAATGGTGAAAAATGTATATCGATATCTATTATCGTTTCTGCGTTACAGCATATTTTTGAAAATGTACATTTTCAAAAAGTTGCTGTCACTTTTTTCCTGTCAAAAATTTCACGTTTCTATGAACACATTTGCTATTGATGTATTTTTTTAATGGGACACCCTGTATATTCCTGCATAATTCGATAGAGCTTGAAATAATGTTTCCAAAAATGTAGCACATTTTTGGCACACATGCACATCCAGCATCTAGCACACATGCTATAGTCATCTTTGAGATACAGAGCTTTCAAGTTTTTTGGACAAGTTTTTTTTTGGACAAATAGACTTTGGAACGCACACTTTGATCAAGTAGGCTTTGGAGGACGCGGCGATAAAACAAAGAAATTGTTCAGTAGTAGTTATCAAATGCTGAGAAAGCTTTACACAGTAGTTATTAAAACGCATAGTTTCAATAAAACTGATAACAGTTCATACTATACTTACCACTAATAAATGAAACTTCAACACCAACAATAATAAGAATAATAATATCTTACTCTACTCGTTTGGAGTAGTGAAGTGGACTCGGGAGGAGCACTATCAACTCGACGTAAAGACCCGAAAAATGATGCATCTCTATAGGAGTTTGCATCCCAAATCGTCCGCCTCACGGTTGTACTTCCCCCGACATTAGGGAGGCCGTGGACTTTTGAGTTTGGAGTGTCTACATGACCAAATGGTACTGGATATAGCCTATAAAGTCGTCAGGAGTTCGGATCCCCTTCTCTGCATGGTCCGTGACCATGAGAGAGCACGAATTGGAGCATTTCTCTTTAGGGCCCGAGCAGCTGAGGAACTCGTTTTCGACACTGAACGAGGTGACCACAACTCTGTCACCCGTTCAGCAAAAAGCTCATATAAAAGTCTCAGAGATCACCTCACTTCTGCGAAACACAAGAATGAGCCAATGCATGGGGTCTTCTTCAATAACATTGAAGACCTTGGCTTATCAAAGCTCCTGACTTTCGCTTTTCTCAGGTCGAGTGGGCTGAAGTCGGAAACTGAGGGGTTCATCATGGCTTGCCAGGATGGTGTCTCCAACACCTCAGTCTACCGCAGTCTCGTGATGGGTATAGAGGTTCCTGACACAAGGTGCAGGGCCTGCCGCGAGGCGCCCGAGACCCTAATGCACTTGAATCCGTTGTGGGGAACGAGAAGTGCCGAATTTATTGGAACTATTCGTTCCCTACCCTCCGGCTCATACAAGCAAATAAGCCTGATGTAGTCCTTCTCGACCACCAGAGCAAAACGATATTTGCTTCTGGCGAGACGAATATCGTCAGAAAAGAGGAGGAAAAACGGATAAAATATCGAGAGTTTCTCTTCGAACTCCGCAGACTCTATCCAGATCACTCTGTTAAGATGGTTGTTCTGATTATTGGAGTCCTTGGTGGAATGATGTCCTCTCTACTCTCGAATCTTAAAATCATACCAGCTTGCCGCACTAAGGCAGAAATCTTAGCCGCACAGATGCAGAAAGCTGCCATTCTTGGCTCACTGCGCTTACTCAGGGCACATTATTCTCGAACCCAATGATCACTTACCCCACGGTGTGGGGAGTGGTCATTGGTTAATAATGCTGACGCGCCCTCCCGAATGTATCGGGGCCTGACTAGCGCACACTACGGTCATAAAATAAAGAACGAACAATGAAATACATTTCTTCGGAGCAGGTGTTCAAAATGTTTACCAACTTCTCTTACACACAGGCGATATATTTTCTGAATATTTTTGCCGAATTAATTAGTTCGATAGGAGTGAAGAAAGCAAAACTTTGCATCACTACTGCTTGCAATTCGTATCCAGAGTTGATCGGCAATTCGAAAATGAGATCTTTCAACTTTCTAAATACCTCTGAGATGTAAGAGTGCCATTTTAAATGAACGAGCCGATAATTCTACCCCGAAAAATATCTGCCCACACACTAAATGCGAATTTCCCTTGACTTTTCCGCTTCACAATAGAATGAGGATTTTGTTGTGCCCAAATATAAAGAATTGTAGTGCGTTTCAAAATCTACATGAAAAAACCTAAAAGTTCTGTATTTCGAAGATAAATATAAGAAAACATCAAGTGTGCTCCCTTTTTGAAAAGGTAATTTTGAGCTCTATTGAAATATGCAGAAATATATCGGGTGTCTCATTAAAAAAATAGTGTTCTATGAATAACTATTGACAACTCATTTGAAAAAATAAGTATTTCACATCATTGAACTCCACGTAAAAAGTGCTTTGTGAATGTTTTCATAGAAACAAGAAATTTATGATAAGAAAAAAGTTACAGCAACTGCCACTCTGTATAGTCTCTGTAACTCAGAAACTATGATAGATAACGATATTATACAGTTTTCACCATGAAGATTGTCATAAAATTTGACCCCCAAACACAGCTATCTAGTTCGAAAACAGGAGTTTGTCTTCAAAAATGTCCAATTTGGCATACAATGTACACTTAAAAATACAATAAAATGATTTCAGGAAGTAGAATCCCTATTAACACTTTTGCAATAATGTTAGTTCTCAAGTATAACTATAGGAACACTACAAAATTGATCTCAAAACGGCTTCATATCCTTCACGCTACAGGAGAAAGCTGTGTTGACAGACTGAATTGAAATTCTGACACATAATAACTGGAGATTTATGTAATATATTGGTACGGTAGTTCACAATAAAGTGACGCGAGGTACTGGAAAATCAATTTTGGACAACAAATACTCACAAATTATGTAATTATGGCATAAATTATAGAGCAATTTTATACAGTTCAACGATACAAAATTAAACTGATTCAGTAAAACAGCAATTCCTCTTTCAGGATAGTTTTCATCTGTTTTATAGACTAGAAATTTCAAAAATTATCTCTGAACGCAACATGAGAGAGGTGGTATACTCATATAAGTGCATCATATTGTAGTTTTTTACGTTATTATAATATGCGGTTGTTATTGTTTCAATATTCCTAACGTCTCCACTCTGTCTCACTAAAATCTCATGAAGTTGTTTGCCAAGAAAATCATATGTGCCATAAAAGTCAATTTATTATCTAAAATGATAGCCCAGGTCATTGATCTCCTTACTTCTCTTGATATTGAATATTATAGTAATATCCTATCGTCTCATACTTCCTACAATATGAAATGACGGAAAATATTTATTTGAAGAGGTTTATCATGACACCACAAACATTCAGATTCACTGTTTATTGTGGTGAAAATCTATATATCGTCAGCATAAAATATTTTAGAGATACAGTAACTCTATTGCATGTCGTTGATAAACCATGAAAATAACAGTGGGCCAAGATTGGAATCCTGTGACACCTCTGATGTGACTAAGTAGTTGATCGATTCATGGCCATCAATTTCAACATTTTGATACCTATAGAATACGTTGGATCTGTGAAGCTCAATTAGATAAGCGGTGAATCCAAACAGATTAAGTTCATTAATTCAAATTCCCAAATCAATCTGACGAATTGCCTCCTGTGATTCAAAAGGAAGATCAAACTGATCTTCCTCTTGAAGATGATCACTTAGTGATCGAAACACGTGTCGAGGTGTTAAAATAACGGTTTGGTGATAAGAAAAACTTTACTAATATTCAACTTGGGATCTATTATCAACAGCATCTGCCAAGGACTATGACATACAAGACAAATTGGTTGTATGATTTCTCATCTTGGAAGCTATGTTCAGATAATACATTTCTGCCAGAACTTCCTACCACAACATACAAAATAATTTCCAAAAGTTTGGAGAAATTATACAAAATCAATAATGGTCGTCTTTTTTCAGGTCTGGATAGTTTTTAGAAAACCGCAAGATTCGTCCAGACCACTTTATTGTGACCCATCTGATGAATTTATTTTTAATTAAGATTTTTCAAGATGTCTAAAACGTCTTTTTCCCCAACAGTTACATTCGCACTATCTACAAGTCAAATGATATGCAGCATATGCAGGAATAACTTCAGTCAAAATCCTGCACTGACAGCTGTCGGCTGTCAACGCCCTTCGCGTTATTATCCAGGGGAGTAGTTGTTTTCTGATAGGTGTCAGTTCATTAACCTACAGTGTAGGGAGTTGAGATTGGCCTGAACGAATTGTTCCTTTAGATTTTAGATGATTTGATTTATAGCCAGTCTTCAAGTATGCCCACTGACTATTTGTGAAAAGTTTTCTTTCTTTATACGGGAAATTAGGTAAATTTCGGTTATGCGGTTAGTTACCCCGTTCACAGGCAGATGGGGCGATGACAAACCTGTTGCTCGTTGACCGCTTCAGGCTAGTTCGAGGAATGATACTCTGGAGGAATTCGATTTTCAATAATCGGAAATCATTGACTTTATGTTGATGATATACACTACTTTGCACTGACGAGTGGCTAAACAGCCTGAACCGGCCTGCAAGTGTGTTCCAATAATTGAAAATATATTGCGGCAGTCGTATCGCTAACAGCTTATGCAGGAATAACTTCAGTGAAGAATCCTGCACTGACACCTGTCGGATATAATCCAACGCCCTTCGTGGTATCAGCCAGGGGAGTAGTTGTTTTCTGAAAGGGTAAGCCTATTAACCTACAGTGTAGGGAGTTGAGTCCTTCAGATGATTTGATTTATAGCCAGTCTTCAAATATGCCCACTGACTATATGTGAAATGCTTATGGGAAAGTTTTACTTATATGTATATCACAAAGCTTTTTGATAAAAACTGGTAAAACTTGATTCATGAACTTTTTTGACATTTTTTTCAACAGTTCCAATCTACTTGACAAACATATTTTTGTGAAAATTCGAACAAATCACTAATAGCTCTAGTACTATAAGGAGAAGAGTGTGAGCTATTTGGACTCGCACCACTACAAGTTTCTGTAACATTTTTTACAATTCTCAGGTAATCCACACTTGAAACAATATCATTTTCAAATATTACTTTTACAATTTCTGAAAGTATGGTTTCCAAGTTGCAGCGCTAACGTTGTATCGAATTTGACTCAATATTTGAGCCAGTTACATTCACTTGATTGCCATCTGAAACATTTTGGTTGTTTGTTTCCTTTTTTTGCAAAAACACGCTCGAATTATAACTTTCATTTCTAAAACTGTTTCTATCATTACTTAAATTACCATAAGAGACAAAAGCAAGTTCTGGATCTAGCAAACGCGAAATAAATCTATCATTATTATCATCATCATGACTATTTTCGGCTGTACTATGGATATTAGCTTCTTCTAATCTTCTACATATGTCGCAAAGAGTACCTACACTATCAATTGTGCTCAGAGCTAGTTTTCTTCTACATTTTTTTTGCAGACCTAATTTTAGATATTTTATTTTAGTTGGTTCAGCAGGAGCTTGGCTGAGTCTACCAAAACAAAGTTTCCATGCAAGCTATATAAATAACTACAGTTTCATGTCTATGTTAACTCTTGGTTCTGACTTTGATCTTTTTTAAGTTTTATAATCAGAGCCTTCCAATCAATAATTTGTGAGCATATCTGTCGCAACCAAAACGTAGCTTTTCCATCAAAAAGATCGCTAGCAATATCAATGAGTTCACTTTTTGAAATATGATGCGCTTCAGCAAGTTATTCAATTTCTTGATGAAACAACAGATTTTTAGGATTATCATCAAATGAAATTTCTAGTTAATATGTTGGAATTGATGAAGTTTATACGTTGATTTGAATTGAATAAATACACCAATCAATGGTTCAACTAACTCGAAAAACAATCTTTGACTACAAATCTTGGTATCTGATGTGGACCAATGATCAATTTCGATTGGTATGTTTTTTACTGAGAAGCTACCTCTAGATGTCATTTTAAATTTTCCATTCATATTATTTGGAAAATGGTTGTAAATAAATACATCGTTTATGAGACAATTACAATTTCACAACACAACAAAGTTTTTGTTTCGGGGTTGAAATTAGATGATTTTAATGTATTTCCACGTGTTAAAACCGAAAGTGACCATGAAAATTATATATTAGCTCTTGTTTTCAAGATATAGTATCATTATATTATATATATGTATATTGAGTTTTCAACAAATGAAATATTTCATCACCAACAGTTGGTACACATGTTTGTTTACATAACACCCCTCTCATCAGCTGTTCTTAAGTAGTAAACATAACCTATGTGAGTTTGTCAATTGTACGCACGTGGTTGCTATTGAAATTATCGTGTGAAGTTGATTTTTAAATTAATTTAAGTGCTGATCTGAAATGCCTCGAAAGTGTGTGAATTCTGTCGATAGCTTTTGCTATATATGTGGTGAAATAACATTTAAGGCTCAGAAACGTAAAATGACACCTATCGTTAAGACAGCCTATGAACATTATTTTGGTGTGAAAGTTGGGGACCAAGATAAATCATGGGCTCCTCATATATGTTGTAATTCTTGTTCCGTCATATAGCGAGAGTGGCTGAAAAATAAAAACCGGGCAATGGCTTTTGCAGTACCTATGGTTTGGCGTGAGCCTACCAATCATACAGACGACTGTTATTTCTGCTTAACTCCTCCCATTAAGTAAGGTTTATCTATGAAGAAAAGAGAAACGGTTAAATACCCTAATCTCCCATCTGCTCTTCGGCCTGTACCACACTCAGACAATTTGCCAGTCCCTTCTCCACCCCAAAACTATGAAATTTTAGAAGAAGGTGATGAAGACTGTTTAGAAGGAGCAACCCATCCTTCTACATCCTATGACCCTGATTTTGAGGTAAGCGATAGGTCTAGTGATCCGCACAGAATTAGTCAAGCAGAGTTGAGTGACCTTATAAGAGATCTTCGCTTGTCTAAGGAAAAGGCTGAGCTGTTAGGGTCAAGACTACAACAGTGGAATCTTCTAAAACATGATGTGAAAATATCTCAGTACAGACAACGTCAAAAAGATTTGCTTCCTTTTTTTGAGAAAAAAGAAAACCTCGTAGTTTGTTCTGATGTTAATGGTTTGATGGACTGCTTGAATTTGGATCACACTCCATCTGAATGGAGACTGTTTATAGACTCTTCAAAACTAAGCTTAAAAGCTGTACTTCTGCATAATGGAAATCAGCTACCCTCTATTCTAATAGGTCATGCAGTTCACATGAAGGAAACGTATATAAATATGAAAACACTTCTCCAATCAATCAAATATGAACAACACAAGTGGCACATCTGTGGTGATCTGAAAGTCATTGCTATACTCCTAGGAATGCAATTAGGGTTCACCAAGTACTGTTGTTTTTTGTGTCTGTGGGACAGTCGGGATAGAAAATCTCACTATAAAAAATGAACTGGCCTACACGAGACCTAAACCCTAGTGAGAAAAATGTAGTTTACGAGCCTCTTGTAGATCCTAAGGATGTTCTCCTTCCCCCATTACATATTAAGTTGGGACTAATGAAAAACTTTGTGAAGGCCATGGACCAGGAAGGACAAGCTTTTAAGTATTTGAGAGCAAAGTTTCTCAGGTTGAGTGATGCTAAAGTCAAGGAAGGCATCTTTATTGGGCCTCAAATCCGTGAAATCGTAAATGATCCTGCTTTTGACATGATTTTAACAGGAAATGAAAAGAGCCTGGGAAGCCTTTAAGGGGGTTGTACATGGGTTTTTAGGTAACAAAAGAGATGATAACTTCACAGCATTGATTAAAGAGCTTCTTCAAGCTTACCACCAACTTGGATGCAACATGTCCTTAAAAATTCATTTTCTTCACTCTCATCTTAATTTCTTCCCACAAAACTGTGGAGCTGTGAGTGACGAACATGGAGAAAGATTCCATCAAGACATTGCCTTAATGGAACAGAGATATCAGGGCCGTTGGAATGAAGCAATGCTTGCAGACTACTGCTGGTCTGTGTGTAGGGATGCTCCAGAAGTGTTTTATAAAAGACAAGCTAAACGACAGCGATCTTACAATGAATCGGATGGACTTAATTGAAATTTGGTGGTACAAACTTCTTTTATTTGTCAAAACACTAAGAATAATTTTTTTTTTATTAATTTTGTACTTAAAATATTCTAAAAGAAACATAACAATATTGTTTTATGTACTTTCACTTTTCACGTATAGTATAACTACTCTTTAAGATTAAGTACTGTGTATCTCAAAAACCAGAGCTAATAAAAATTTTTCATTGTTATTTTCGTTTTTATCATCCCAAAATTAGTAAAAATTGACTAATTTAGTGTAGGAAACATTCAAAAAATATTTTTTTGTTGTGTTGTGAGAATGCTGAAAATTTTCTGCATTCCTCCTTTCTATTACTAATAGTCGAAGTTTAGACCAACGCAGTGTTTCAAATTTCTGAATTTTGGCAAACCCCGTTGTACATATTTACATATGAGAATAAAATCCGTATCAACCAAGACGGAAATTTATCCCTTCGCTGAAGGGCCCTTTTAATGATTTTCTCAACGCATGTCGGCAATTATTAGATTCGAATTTAATTACTATGTAAAACAATTAGTTTGGTTGTTAAGGTTCTCCCTGGTAATACAATTATCGTGGTAAATTTACCTCATGGGGTGGGTTAAAATTTAATTATTGCGGTATCTGTCATGAGTGAAGTTAGGGCTAGGCGATCATAGGCGTATCGATGTTTATAGTGTTTCTGTTGAAAATAGTGTTAGTATGAAATAGAAAACAATAGTTTCGTTTGAGAAACTCAGTATAGAGATGCCTAGTCGAGCTTGTTGAATCTTGCTTCGGATGTTGGTTCGTCAGACAGTATGACCAGTCTCAATCTCGTTTTTACTTATTCGGAAGCATTTTTCGGCGTCGAACTGTAGCGCGTGACTTTCAATACATCGTTTATGGTTGGTTGTCAGTGTAACTCCAGGGCTTGCTGTATTTTGATGTCATTCAAACTGTTGACAAAGTCTTGACAATCAATAACATTTCTCAAAATTTCCAGAGGCTAGGGAATGAGTCAAATCCTGTAGGTTTCCGATGTCTGCCCTGTAGGTAGATGCAAAATGATTGGGTCTATTCAACATTCTAGTGGCAAGAGTGAGACTCTACCAAACACTGAGAACCTGATCGGGTCTGTCAGGTAGGCACAGAGGCACGCTCAGCTACCAGGGCCTGAAATTTCCTTGTGGAGAGTCTACTTCTAGGATGACAGACTATGGTTTAGTCTCCTCATGCTACTACCTTCATCAAGTATGTAATCTTGGAAGGTTGGGAAAAATGTATCCACAAAACAATCAGAATTGAAGCAGAGATGTGGGATCTGGATGATCTCATAGACTCATTATCAGAAACAATTATTCCAGTTGTCATCAATCCTAATGAAACTGATTCATCCAGTGGAGAATCACTCAACGAATCCCTGTAGACTTTTTTCAGATTAAAATAATCGCAATGTCTTATTCGAAGTAAGTATTCCCATTAAATCTATGAAATTGTTTCTGAATCAACTATAAAATTCAAAAAGGAATATGAATTTTCATTTCCAAACCAACATGAATATATAAAGTGTATCTCTCAGTGCAGCCACACTTTTCTACTTCCTGAAAATGTCAAAGTTGAAACCGAAACGTCGAACAACGCAAAATTATGAACGCAGTTCAACTCGAAATCAGATGTTCAAATTTCTAACCGCGGAAATCTATTATGTGTATGTATACTTATCTGGTGATTTTTCGAATACTTTATCCATCTTCATTATCATACCAACGATCAATTTGATATTATCAGTGTATATGATAATTATAATATCAAATTTATTTACATCGAAAGACGAATCATAACTACAAATTATAATGTTTTGATTTGAATAGGTTGGATAAAAAAATGGATAGAGTCTTTAAAACGTCCCCAGATGACACATATTTCTTTTAATATGCAAAATTTTTTAAATTCAAGTTAATGACAAATTTGATTTTTTTTTCCAAAAAGCTAATTTATCTAATGCAGTAACTTTTTGACCTTTCTACATTTGTATTTATTTGTAAATTTAATATTCTGATTATTTTATAGATCTGTAGAAGGTAACAATTCTAAATAATAAAAAACTATTTCAATTATAAATTCTCCTTCCCAAAATAAAATATTTAAACAAAATTAGTTTTCACCATATTTTAATTATCTTCTCATCATACATATTATATCAATGGAAAATTTATATTAATACTCCTAGTCCGACGCCTATTAATATTATCTCAAACGTAATATCAGAAAAAATTTCACTAGTTCGGACTTCCATTGTCTAATATATGAAATGATTAGAAATCCCTGAAACAACTAAAAGAATAATTAAAAATGAATAGCTGAAAATAACAATTATATTAAACAAAATAAACCTGAAATGAAATAATAATGAAATAAACTACAAGTAAAAATATAACAATTGAATAAATGAAAACAAGATAAAAATGAAGGAATGAAAAAAGAAAATAAAAATAGAAAGTGTAGAGATTCCAAGTCACGTTAGTTCACGACGTTTCGATTTTTAGTATCTACAATCGTCTTCGGGTGATGACTGGACTGATTCCTCCGAGAGATGACAATTTATAGGTCGTTCAAATACTTTCACTTATCCCTGCTTTCCATTTTCCACTTCACTGGTTCCGTTGGAGATGACCGTTTTGGCGAGAGTTGGCCATTTTTCGATTGATGATGGGTTTCCATATATTGCGTATTTCCACGCTGGCTTGGCTGAATACGTTGTTGGACAACATCTATGCGGCTTCCTTGAATTTTCTCCTAAACCAATGTTTCTCTCTGTGCAAGATCTCAGCTTGGGACTACTCGATGTTGTGTTGATGGGTCCAAACATGGTCTGCTATTCCTGATTTGCAGGTTTCCCCTCGCTGTGTGTGCCTCTTAGTTTCACCAATATAGGATTTTCCGCACTCACAGGGTATCCGGTAAATGCAATTCTTGGAATCGCAGTCCGCGTTTGGTGGCCTGGTTTTCGTGAGGCTGCTACGGATAGTGTTACCGGATCTGAAACAGGTTCTGATGTTGTATTTGGAACCAATTCTTCCTATCCTCTCCGATAATCCTCTGATGTAGGGATGTGCAAGCACTGGTTGTGACGGCTTCTCTTCGTTGCGAGGCTCCTGTTGTCTTATAGCCAAAATCTTTTCTACCATCGCTTTGAAGTAGCCATTCCGTAGACCGATCATCAGCTCCAAAGATTCGGCTACTCAAAACTTGTCTAGATTTTTACTTCCCTTAATACAACCATTACAAGGAAAAACATCGTCTTTTGTGAATAATTCAAGGCACTTTGTCGAATTACTAGGGTCACACAGGAAGATCAACTAATTAGTTTCGACATGGAAAGCCTTTACACCAACGTTCCGGTCGAAGAAGCACTCCAAATCATACAGAGAAAGCTATCCGAAGACGGGAACCTGAAAGAGAGAACGAATCTACCTATGGAAGTAATTATGGAATTACTAGGATGCTGTGTACGAAACGGTTATTTCCAATTGAAGGACGAATTCTTTACACAAGATGAGGGACTGCCAATGGGATCGCCACTTTCACCAGTCATAGCCAACATATATATGGAGTGGTTTGAAACTCTGGCCATTGAAGAAGCCCACAAGAAACCCCGAGTCTGGTTGAGATATGTTGACGAGACCTTCATAATATGGAACCATGGGAATACTGAACTAGACGCCTTCCTGAAACACATCAACAGCGTGAGACCGTCCATCACTTTCACAATGGAGAAGGAAATCCACAGCGAATTGCCATTCTTAGACGTTTTGGTAAAGAGGACCGACACTAAGTGGGAAACATCTGTATACCGAAAACCCACTCATACGGGACAGTATCTGAACCACGAATCCAACCACCATCAATCGACTAAAAGAGGAATCATCAAGACTCTATTAGACCGTGCTTTTGGGCTCTGTAATACGAAGGAAGGTCTCGAGAAGGAACTAGACATCATCAAAAATGATCTTCATCGGAATGGCTACTCCAAAGCGATGGTAGAAAAGACTTTGGCTAAAAGACAGCGGGAGCCTCGCAAGGAAGAGAAGCCGTCACAGCCAGTGCTTGCACTTCCCTACAACAGAGGATTATCGGAGAGGATAAGAAGAATTGGTTCCAAATACAACATCAGGACCTGTTTCAGAACCGGAAACACTATCCGTAGCTGTCTCACGAAAACCAGGCCACCAAACGCGGACTGCGATTCCAAGAATTGCATTTACCGGATACCCTGTGAGTGCGGAAATTCCTGTATTGGTGAAACTAAGAGGCCGTTGAATGTTCGCATTGACGAGCACAAGGAGCACACACAGCGAGGGGAAACCAGCAAATCAGAAATAGCAGACCATGTTTGGACCCATCAACACAACATCGAGTGGTCCCAAGCTGAGATCTTGCACAGAGAGGAACATTGGTTTAGGAGAAAATTCAAGGAAGCCGCATACATGTTGTCCAACAACGTATTCAGCCAGGCCAGCGTAGAAATACGCAACATATGGAAACCCATCATCAAGCGAAAAATGGCCAACTCCCGCCAAAACGGTCATCTCCAACGGAACCAGTGAAGCGGAAAATGGAAAGCAGGGATAAGTGAAAGTATTTGAACGACCTATAAATATTCATCTCTTGGAGGAATCAGTCCAGTCATCACCCGAAGACGATTGTAGATACTAACAATCGAAACGTCGTGAACTAACGTGACTTGGAATCTCTACACTTTTTATTTTTATTTTCTTTTTTCATTACTTTATTTTTATTTTGTTTCTATTTATTCCATTGTTATATTTTTTACTAGTAGTTTATTTCACTATTATTTCATTTCAGGTTTATTTTGCTTAATATAATTGTTATTTTCAGCTATTCATTTTTAATTATTCTTTTAGTTGTTTCAGGGATTTCAAATAATTTTATATATTAGACAATGGAAGTCCGAACTAGTGAAATTATTCATGAAACATTGTCAATCACCTTCAAACAAATCAGAAAAAACATCGAGCGGTGCTTTTGGCGGTGTTTTCGCATTCTTTGTCGGTGTTTTCGCGTTCTTTGTCGCATATCCCTATTTTAATGGCTCGTTAGCTGCGTCCTCAAGGGATATAGAGGGTAGACATATCTCAATGATTTTGTGGGCGAATTGCAGTCCTATTTGCTTGAGACGACTATGTTGCTTTCTTTGATGTAGCGACATGTTTGCATTCTTGAAATTCTTTTACTCTCAGACAATACTGAACGAACTATAGTTCCTATGTGTGAAAAAAGTATCTCCAATGGATTGCTTTCACGCGACATGTAACAATTCTATTAATCAACTCGAAGTATTTGTATGAGTGTTTGTATAAGAAAATCGATATGATACGAGACATTTTTCTTAAGTAGAAATTTGTGAGAGGGTACAAACATCATTCGTTATACGAACACATACTCATTATCGCTCATCCGTCATTAGACAACATTCGACCAGTCAATATTGACAAACCGTTAACAAGAGAGACATTTATTAAAGCTGCAAATGAAACATGGTTTTCCAGAGGTCTGGCAACCGTCTACGGCGTAGATTCAATTAGTTGATTATGTTTCGCTTCATTAATATCTATACAACTCAATTTATGGGGTTATGAAAATATAGGAATATGTACGGGATCAACCTGTTGTTTTCTTTATTGTGTATATGAGAAAGTTCAGGAAAGTTTATATCCTTAAACTCGCTGTGGGAGTGGGTGTGGGATACTTGCGTTAGTCCGACGTGGATTTATAAAATGTTGCATAACAGGCAGACCGACTGGATCGAGGGTAGGCAACAAGATGCGGAAGAGTTTCTATGCTTTCTTTCGAACTGACTCAATGATGAAATGTTTGAGCTAAAGGACTTGGTTGAATATTGCACTGAAGATGGAAAACCTCTCGTTGACACTGCTTTCAGCAGTGATTCAAACAATGAATGGAACGTATTGGAATCGAAAAAAGAAGGAAATCCAACCAGAAGGATCGATTTCACCAGTACACCGATAAGCGACATCTTCGGGGGACAACTAAAGTCGAGCATTCATCGTACCGGTGGCCACATGACTGAGAATATCCAGCCTTTTCTCACCGTGCTACTCAACATCGAGAAAGTAAAGACTGTCTCAATGTACTCTCTTCAAGAACAGTATAGAGGGGCTGACTTTGTCGAAAACTAGCAATAAGAGCCAAGCGTTGGAGCTTCGACCTTTCTGCTTTGCTCTGCAAACTTCCCGTTATCCTCATATTGCATCTGAAGTTTTTCGAATACACCCACACTGGTTGCCCCTAGACTATCACGGCTTTGAAGTTTGGATTCGATTTGAAAATTGGTTAGAGATTGTTAACGTCGGTAACACAGTCTCCAACAGATAAGAGGTACAAGCTATTCGCCGTCTGCTGAGTTATCGGCTATTCGGCAAAGATGCCAACATTGGACACTACGTGACCGATGCCTTCCACGTCGGCTACAGCTGCTGGCTAAGGTACCATGATTCTTCGGTCAGGACTATGAAGCCTCAGGGAATGCGAGATCCGATCTAAATAATGCCCCCTAGGGAAACAGTAAAAATAAATATCTCAAAGTGAAGAACAATATCTCGATTTAAAGAAATCTTGCTCTTTCAAACTGAGAAACATATTCTTTCAAGTTGAATTTGAATTAACGCTGCTTTTAAGTAAAAAAAAATATTCCACCAAGATTTTGCATACAGTTCAATAGAAATAATCACATTATCTCAAGAGAAGTAAGTATGCATTCTTCAGTCTGAACAAAAGTAATCTCGAAGCAAAACTGTTTTGGGTTTTGAAAGAATGATATGTTTACTTGGTACATTATTTAAATGTCTCCGTATGAGAAATTAATTGTTTTTCTTTGAAGAGAAGCATTTTTCATTGAAACGCTTCTATTTGTATAAATCAAATAAACTCATTTACTTCATCAAAGATGAACTTATAAACTGTCCCTCTTATTTGGATGTATTTAGTTACTTGAATCCAAAGTATCTCATCTGTAATATGAACAGCTATAAGTGGTAAGGAAAGAAACTAAATAATACATTACATATTATGATTGGTTTATTTGAAACAATTGCAAATCATAAATATCATCCTGAAAAAACATGTGATAAAAAACAAAATATAATAGAGAATTAAATTTTCTTCGTTAATCTTCGCTTAAATATCATATTCCAACCGCACACTTTTGAGAGATCATACAGTTATACAAATAACATAAATAAATATTCAATAAGAAAACATATATAAAAGAGGGACATATTTTTGACAAATTGCAAATTAACAAATAAAATGAAATCGAAGCCTATAAACAACATTACAACTCAGACAAGAAAATGAATTAATTTATTAGTAATTTTACACAAATGAAGTTTTTAAAACTAGATGCCATTCTGGTAAATAACATTAAAGAAATCATTATTAAAAAAATCTGCATTCTGCTTTTGTTTATCCACAATTGCCGAGCATCACTTGGATTCTGAAACGAAAGAAGAAATCAGTACATCATCCTTAGCCACTATTACCAATATATAGAAAGATAAAAAATGAAAACAGCAGCCACTTAATCAAAAAATTTTTTTTCTTCAATAAAACACTTTTTAAGTGGGTTTATTCCGTTAACGAACCCAATTGTTGTTGGCATGCGAATGACAACCCTCAAAATTTTAAACTTGTCTCAGGTCTTATTATTTAACATACGATTCCTAGCAAGTTAAAAGGTGCTTAAACATTATTTGATCAGAAATAAATAATCAATTCAAAAGACGTACTTGAGGTACGTCCCTTTGAAGTGGACAGAAGTTCACTTTTCAAAATAATAATTTTGGAACCGTTATAGGAATTCAAAGTGTCGTGTGAGTATTATTAGAGTATCAATGAAAAATATAAAATGTTTCATTAAAAAATGTAACTCATGATCATACAATTAAACTTAAAGGATTATGATTCGCTATTTAAATAACAGCATTCACTGTTTTCACGTTTTTGGAAATTCATATTTCATCTCTAGGGAGTTTGGTAATATTTCTACCTATTTTTTACGTTCCTTAAGGAAATCTATCAAATAATTTCAAGCTGTGTAGGGTATATTCAATTTGTTTCTTTCCAATGGATAACACAAAAACATTTCTGAAGAGATTACAGAAAGCAAAGACGTTTCGGAATTCAACAAATATGTACATGTTGAAATCAGAAAGTGGCTGTCACATATAGAAGCTTTTTATACCTACTGGTGCCTATTTTGTTTTTTTTGTATTATAATTTACTGTCGAAACTATAAGTACCTCTATCTTTCAATAAAAAATTAATTCGGTCTAAGAGAAAATCAAATTTTATTTAGAGAAAATGCTCTTATTTGAAACAAGATAATTTTCGCAAAATGAAGGCAAAATTAAGAGTTGCCGTTAAAGTTTACCACTTTCTCTTCGGTACTACGTATACAACGCGGTACTTACTGATATAGCGGAGTTTTATCCAATTATAAGACTTGCCCAGGAAAATATCTTTCAACTGTGCAAAACCCCAGTCTTGTTAAATCTGTTCCATTATGGTAGATACAAAATAATCGGAAAGAAATTGCACTGCCTACAGACACATAAAACACTTCTTCCTCAAAATCGCAACACACCAACATCACTTTCTAACACATACTGGCGCGTACGCGATGCTTACAACGGAATTCTTCGCTCCCCTCTCACTTAAGAGGGGAATGAAATACTTCTTCAAAAGAAACCCTGTTCATTCTATACAAAATTTCTTTTAATATCAGTCGATCATAATATAGTTTTGTATGTAGATTCATAAAACTGTTGTTATAAACGAATTGAGTTATTTGAAGGGATACACTATTGAATCCAAACAAATACTATGTGTTCAGAACAAGTTGATATTGCTCTCCATTTGAAACAGTTTAGTTTTTCCTTCAAATAGGTGGTGGATTTTGAGATGATATTGTATTTTCTTGATTCAAAATAGTTCATCTTGGCAATGATATAATCAAACGAATGATGTCGTTGGAAGGCCAAGAAATGTGATTTCTTTGTTGAAAAAATTGTGATTTTCTGGTGGAACATGGTGATGTTGGCATAAAGTAATAGTTTTTCCAATAGAGATAAAAATTTCAGTGCAACCTATGATCTTCTTTTAAAGAAATACTTTTTACTGTGGAGATGAGGTTGCTGCAGTTACGTAGGTCTGAGAATTTATTTTTTAAATTACTAGAATTGAACTCAAATGCTTTTTAGTTAACCCTAACCTTCAAAAGTCACTTGTACAAATTTCACAGCTATCGGACTATTAGTTTGTGAGATGGAATATTTTAAGTGGAGCAAAAGTTTGAGGAAAATGAAAACAACGGAATTACGTGACAAAGCATTGCTTCTTGTCCAAAAAAATACTGTTGAAGCCAAGCCTTAGCTCAATAAACATCATTTGGACTTTGCACCAGGCAAATCAACCGTTGCCCAAAGAGGTTGTTATCGACGAAAACATCAAAGAAGTCCACAAAATAATTTTGAATGACCGCAAAGTGTATACATATGTGGCATGGGTAAGTTGTTAGAAATGCTGGACATATCGTGCATGAATATTTGAGTATGCGAAAGCTCTGTTTGAAGTAGGTGAAGTGGCGAGCTCACAATCGATCAAAAACAACAACGGAATGATGATTATGAGCAGTATTTGAAGTGTTCCATCATGAAATAACCCGAATTTATGCGTCGATTTGTTATAATGGATGAAACATGGCTCCATCATTTCACACCAGAATCAGAACGATCGTCATCTGCACGTAGTGAATTTAGTCCAAAGCGTGCAAAGTCGGCTGGCATTGTTATTGTATCAGTATGGAATGCGCATGGTATAATATTCATCGACTATCTTGAAATCGGAAAAACCATCAACAGTGATTATAATATAGCGTTACTGAAGCATTTGAAAGATGAAATCGTGGAAAAATGGGGCCTCATTTGAAGAAACAAAGTGCTGTTTCATCAAGACAATGCACCCTGTCACATATTGATGAAAACGATGGCAAAATTGCGTCAATTGGGCTTCGAATTGCTTCCGCATCCACTGTATTCTCCAGATCTGAACCCTATCTCAGACTTCAAGAAAATACGGTAAATTTTCGTTTTGTGGACACCCGGCGATTTTGAAAAAATTTTTGACTGTACTTACGTATTTTGATGCGTAGATTACGAATCCGAAAGAAAAAAGCGGCGCTCTCCCTTATTTAAAAAGTTACGGCCTTTTGAAGTTCAGAAAAGGGCAACTTTTCAGCCTTCTTTTTCACTAAATAGACTATTTAAAAACACAAGCATTTATTCACTAGGTCACCTTTACACCTTATTCCTCCTTCTTTAACACTTTTCACTTCAATAATCAACATTTTTCTTATAAAAAACTTAATTTAAAAACGAATGCTTCTCCTGGTGACATTATTCTATTTTTAGGTTAGTTACTAGTGACATTTCAGAAAAAAGCGGTTGGTATTTGCCGTCGCCTACTATTTCAAATTCGTAATACACCACCAAAAACCAATTTACGATCTGAAGAATGAAGGTAGAAAACATTTGAATTACTTCAGGAATATGGACTGCATCAGTCGTACCAACCATATCATTAACCTCAAAAACGTAAAATACAGTGATTTGTAACCAAAAAGCAGCTCCGTACATTTTTTAACATTTTTATAAGAAAAATGTTGATTATTGAAGTGAAAAGTGTTAAAGAAGGAGGAATAAGGTGTGAAGGTGACCTAGTGAATAAATGCTTGTGTTTTTAAATAGTTTATTTAGTGAAAAAGAAGGCTAAAAAGTTGCCCTTTTCCGAACTTTGAAGGGCCGTAACTTTTTAAATAAGGGAGAGCGCCACTTTTTTCTTTCGGATTCGTAATCTACGCATCAAAATACGTAAGTACAGTCAAAAAAATTTTCAAAATCGCCGGGTGTCGACATAACGAAAATTTACCGAAAATGCTCGCTGGAAAAATATTCAGTGCTGATGAGGAGGTAATCGTCGAAACTAAGGCCTATTTTGAGGCAAAAGACAAATCGTACAATAAAAAAGGCATGTTCTGTGGGATTTCTTGCTGGATTTTTGTTTTATTTTTTCAAATATCAGCAATATTTTTCAATAGGTGTTAGATACGAGTATGAGAGATAACTGCCGGATCT
Organism: Leptinotarsa decemlineata; assembly: GCF_025532065.1. Classification (NCBI taxonomy): domain Eukaryota; kingdom Metazoa; phylum Arthropoda; class Insecta; order Coleoptera; family Chrysomelidae; genus Leptinotarsa; species Leptinotarsa decemlineata. The sequence continues at coordinate 8,816,454 of NW_027412537.1, read as the reverse complement.
CCTACTCTGCCCAACAGGTTTTTTCAATATATGAAGAAAAATATATCAGCCTTGCTGCTGGAGTGAGTTGAAAACAAAAGTTGACGATGGTGAAAAAGTTATTTTCCAGACACTTACGTCTTGCCTTCAATAGAAGCAGGTGCGATGAAAGTCCGAAAAAAATCTGTGTTCATAAAATATCTTGGAATAGTGGTGAATAGGTTTTTTTGGTGGGATGAGTGAAAAACAACATTATGGAATCAAGAGGACTAGCACGACTACAAGTTTCGAAGAAGGTTTTGGACATTTCGCACTTGAAAATTATTTATTACCCCTCAACACATTCACTTGTTCCTTACTGAACTCTGCACTGGAAAGGTGTGAATGGCCTGCATCTTGAGGAACATAATGTATTGTAGCGATTCATTTTGAAAATAATTTTTGGGAAAACTTGAGAATATCTAAATACATAAAGCTCGCTTGTATGCTATTATAAATCAAAATTACTGCATTTATAGTCGAAGTAAATGATAGGATGTACTCTTAAAGTTGTCGGCACACTCAAAGGCAAAAAAAACCAATACATAGAAATTAACCGGCTGCGAAATAGTCCATAGTACTATAGAATTGGGTGTTCGTATTTGATAATTTTTACAAACCGAGTTTTATGATTGGCTGAAGAGTCATAAAATTAAATTTCAAGTTATGTTACGGTGACGAATAGAAATCAGAGAATGCGAGGATGGTTAACGCCGTCGTGTTCAGTTCAGGAACTGATCGCGATTTGAGTGTTGAAATTCGATATTGGTGCGGTTATAATTACTTGAAAAAATTTCCAATAGAGATGGTGAACAAAGCGAAAAAGAGATACCAGTGAATAAGATTCGGATTCATTGGAATAGTGAAACAAAGAGAGTATGTTTCAATGTATATAAGAATCTACTTCTCAGGTTTGGTTTCGAGGGAAACAAACTATTACAAGCATTATCAGATTTGACCGGAATTCCTTTCTCAACTGTACGTAAAAAAGTCAAAAACAAACGTTATGAATGCAAGACGCGATGTGATACAGGATTACCATAACTTTAAGATGTTCATCTAATAAAATCATTGAAAAAAACAATAAACGATTATTATAAAAGAAAGAAGACTCCTGCAACTGGAATCATAAGGAAGAAATTGAATACTTCTGGCCATAACTTGAGATGTTGTGACAAAACTCTTCAGAATTGGATAAAGAAACTAGGATTCAGATTTAAAATAATATACAAACGTCAAGCAGTTATGGAAAGCAGAAGAATAGTGGAATTGCGTAACACATACTCAGAATAAATGACGGAATATAGACAAGAACAACGACAAATTTTCTATTTGGACGAAACTTGGTATGACACTCACAACACAGTTACGGAAGGGTGGACTCATGGTTCGAGAATGTCTACGCCTAACATGCCTGCAAACAAAGGGTCGCAACTAATCATTGTGCATCGCGGAGGAAGTAAAGAATGGGTTCCGAATTCTTTGAAATTATGCTGAAAAAAACTTGAGGACTGCAATGTTGATTATCATAAGAACATGGAAGCTAATATTTTCGAGGAGTGGTTTGGAAGTACATTGATCCCAAATTTGGATGCGAATAGTGTAATAGTTCTTGACAACGCTTCCTATCATTCGCGACAGATCATCAAAGTACCGAATAAAAATTCGAGGAAAGATGAAATACAAAGTTTTTTAATGGATAACAATTTATATTTTGAAGATGACTATACCAAAAACCAACTACTTGAAGTTTCACAGACGAAAACATCTGAAAAAGTGTATGCCCTTGAGAGTATTGCTGAAGAGTATGGACACATCATACTGAAACTTTCCCCCTATTTTTGTTTTCAATCCCATCGAGTTAATTTGATAAAAATTGAAACAAAGCATCAGGCGTAAAAATAATTTTCCAAAATTTGAAGGTAATAGAGCTAATTGAAGAAAAAGTATCTGCTATTACCGAAGAAGACTGGCAGAAAAGGATTGAAAAATAATTTTAGATGAAAAAGACTATATGGTATATTCAGAAGTATTTTCAATTATTATCCTGTTATTTGAATTTCTACTTTCCCACTAACCTATATAAACGAAATATTTATATATTACTAGTTGTAGTTGGTAGTTGTAGTACTAATTAGTACTATGTTGCTGTATCGCTGCTGTTCCAATGTTTTGATTGAATCAGAATCAACGAACTTAGGCGTGCGCAGCGTTATAGAACAGTGCCTAAAAAAATGTTCTACTGCGCCATCTAGTGGCGAGTTACAGAAAAATTGATAGCCTAAAAACCTTCTCTATGAAAAATTACTTATACATGTCAAGTTTCATCAAGATCGGTTGAGCGATGTAGAAGTTTATCACTTACCAACCAACCAACTTACCAACCAACAAACATCCATTTTTATATATTAGATTATATATATTTTTCTCAAATAGTTATTGTCATTTTTATATAATCAAAAGTGGGGAACTGTTGAAAGGTAGGTGCACTATATCGTTCACTTAAACTATACGTACTGTACTTGAAAAAAAAACAGTTTTTCGCCTTCAGCTTTCCATATTATACTAGAAAGTCATAAAAATACAGTAGGAATGAATAATAATGTTCACTCTCAACAAAATAGTAATTTACTCGTAATATAACAAGTTTCAATGAATTCTCTAACGTAATGTTGACTCATCCACGTCATAATGGAAGACATGTTGAAATTGTCAGTGCAGTATTTGGCAGAAATTGATTCACTAGTCATTTTAACAAGACCCTCGCAGTTTCCGAAAACTGATTTGATCCTCCTGCCTGAGAGTTCCACCCCAATCTATTTCCATTAAACGTGCAGGGACGTCGGCAAACCAGTTATTCCACGTGGAAGACACAAATCGTTCACACATCATAGACGTGAAACTGGAGCACATTTACGCCTTATTAGTCCAACATAAAATCGATATTTTTGTCGAGGAATTCGAGTGAATCTGACGAGAATTTTTATTATTTTTGACAATTTACTGACGAGGACAGATAGAACCGAGAAAACATTATCCCACATACGCTTCGGGGAAATGTTTACGGATATATAAAGGAAACTTTATTTCCTGTATCTTTTCATACTTTTATACAATTATGTTTGTTATGTTAACTTTTGTGACATGAATAAATCATACGCTAAATAATAAATAAATAAAATTATGTAAGTACTACGACCACGCTTTCACGATGAAAAAATATTTAGAGTACATAACTCGTTATCTGATATATAAAATTCTCATCTCACAGTGTTAGTTGCCATATTTCCCAGAAACGGCTTTGCTGATTTCAATGAAATTTCAATATGTATATTCGGTAGGTTTGAGAATAGGTTCAAATCAGTTTCTCATACCCCTGAATAATAAAGGTGCACCATCTTAACTATTTTTTATAAAAACTCTTCGTTTTCATTTTTTTCTGATGTGGCATTGAAAATACATATAACCTTCCATTTTTACCCTTCTTTCACCAACCTCTATTTTTTGGTAGCCATTTTAGTAATTCACTCATTGTTATTCCCGCCAAGCGTCTACTGCTGACACTTCTCACTCAGTGCAAAGAACGGAGTAGGGATGAGAATGGAGTCGGTTTCCTGGCTCTCTCACACAGTAAGCCTTCTCTCACCCAATATAGAGTTTTTCAAGTCATTGGACGCCACCGCATAATTCACAACTGAAGGTTGGATCGCTCGGTAATTTGAATCCCCCACGGCTGTGCAGCAGCACGAGATAAGTCATTGGAAAATCAATGAAGCACGTTGCCAAAGTCAGCATTTTCAATGGAAAATTACGAGTTGAAAACATATCAATTCTGCGAATCCACGTTGTACCTAAACGTGTGCAATTTCCAATTAGATTAGCATTTGCAATGACTATTGAGTCTCAAGGGCAAATAATGTCTGTTTGTGGCTTGTTTGTGTTAGCTAAACATTGACTAACAAAAAATATTTCACACACTATAACATTGAGGGATCAATATTATATATATTACTTTGTTCATGTAAAAGACAACATAATTCGTACATGGAAAATTTAAACGTTGTCGAGCTTGAAAAATAAGGTTTTTCTAATTTTCAACCAACATTTCCTGAACTATAAGAATTACGGAAAAATGTAATTGTGAATTTGGCTCACCGATTCAATAGAAATTAAACAGTTTTCCCGTGTTTTCACTACTTGGTTCTAACTTCCACAATTTTTCAATAATTCGAGATACAGATGTGGAGGAAATGAAAATCTTTGAGACGATCAAAATTGATCCCTTCGAAAATTTAATTTTGATATCTGCTGTAGTTTCGGAGTTATAAGGGAAATTAGACTTTTTTTATTTTAACCCCATTGCCTATACTATTGTAGTTTTACAAAAACTGTAGTCAATTGTTTTGCACACTTTCATGAGTGGAACGAAAAAGGCCCAGTAAACTTTTTTTGGTAACATATCATGTAGCTCATTTATTAATACAATTTTAACTATAATATATTGATTATAGTTTGCAAAAGAAAGATTTCAACTTTCTACTTCTTCATCATCATACAAAAAAATGTGGGAAAAAGGTGGGACGGTAGCCAGGTGGGTTGACGAGGGTGGTTTGCTCCACTCACTCAATCGACCGCTGTGTGAACCGGTGGTTCAAACCACAAGGCCGGACGATCAATTTTCACTTCCTATCGTCCAACTTGTGTTATGAATCACACGTTGAAAGGTAAGGCCTTGTTAGTCTTTAGCTTGCATTAGTTTCTACTTTTGAAAGTTGTCGTTTGCTGGTTTGCTGGCGACAGTTGGTTAACGGAAAAACCTTTCTTTCCCCAAAAATTTGTACCTCCTAAAAATGCACCCCTTTCAATTTATCCTACCTTGCATTGAGAAACTCCCAACGGAATCGTTCATCATTATTATATTCTATTTGTGGTATATAGCAAGCTTCACATGTATGGAATCGTTATGAACTTTGAAAAGTTAGTATATTCAACGTTGTATTATCAAATTGTATTTACATTTTGGCGAACCCGCCAGTAATAATTGGCGAACTTACCAAAATTCAAAAATCGACATATTCACTAAAAATCGACCCTATTCACGAAACTCATGGAAGGAAAATTTCGTAGAAACGTTTGCTTCACACAGTCGACCTGGATCGCGTCACTTGGGGATGACAACTTATTGCTTGCGGAGTTTATTTGCAGTTGTCGCCGAAATAATTTGGATCTATTACTTTCTCTTCGTCCGTGTTCAGGTTAGTTTCTCCTGAATTAGGAGAAATAGGTTTATCATTACAGTTTTTGAGGTGAAATGTGTGATATTATTCTCAAGAAAAAGTATCAGGCTGGTACACTTTTTCATTTTCCAACATGGTGTGCAAAGTAGACATATTAGAGATATGAATACATTTTGAAAAAGAATGACAATGAATGACAAATTGCACGAAAAAAAAGGGTAATTTGGTGAAGGAGAGGTGGACGCGAATTGGATAAAGAAATGTCAGAGATGAGAACATGTTTATATATATATTTTTTTTATTTCAATAAACCGCATCAACCCTTTGGGTCATTAGCGGTGGAGTTGATAAATAACATTTATAACTTCCTAATTAAATCTGAAGTGTGTAAAAATGGAATGATTTTGTTACTATTACTATAGTCTAACATTTCTTTCAAGTTAGGGGATATCTTAAATGTGTCTCTCTCAATTTGAAATAGAGGGCATTGCACTATAATATGCTACTCAGCCCAACACTTTTTCTTATAGCACTCAACGACTTCATTGTGTCCATGAAAAAACCAGTCCAAGCAAGACTCTATGCAGACGATCTAATAATATTCGCTAAAAGTAGAAACATTGATGCCCTGGGAACCACTTTACAGGATCAGATACATTCGCTCGAAACATGGTCTAAGACTACAGGATTTAACTTTTCCCCTGATAAAACGAAATGCATATTATTCTCGAAAAAGAAGACAGTAGAGAGACCAACAGTCACGTTATTCAACATAAACTTGACTTTCACGGACAACATACAATTTTTAAGGATGATATTCGACCAACAGCTCAACTGGAAAGCACACATCAAACATCTCACTCTTTTGTGTCATAAAAAGCTCAACCTTTTGAAATACTTAGCCCATAAACAATGGGGTGCAGAGGGATTGACCCTTCTCACTCTATATAGAGCTCTCATACGTTCCAAGATTGATCATGGTTGCATTGCCTATGCCTCCGCAAAACCATCAGTACTGAAACCTTTGGATAGCCTTCATAATTCAGCTTTACGCACTATCCTAGGAGCTTACAGAACCACTCCTATTGCAAGATTGGAATGTGAAATCGGAGAACCATTCCTACAACACAGAAGACAACAATTAGGCATATAGAAACACAATAACAACACGCTTTCTATCAGCATACGAACAACCAAGAACCGACCCACCTTTCTATGAGAGAATTCGAAGGTACATGAGGCCACTTCAAATGCAGATATTCCCCCCTCTCTACCCCATGAACCTAAAAACCCCTCCCCCTTGGCAGATACACCAACCAATCATCAACACCCACCTATCCCAATTCAATAAAAACAACACAAACACACAAATTATAATCCACAACTTCCGTGAAATCCTACAACATCATGAAGAATTCATGGAAATTTACACAGATGCATCCAAAACAGATTCTGGAGTAGGAGCAGCAGTTGTTACACCTGAGACTACCCTAACCTATAAACTACCGGAAACCAATACGATTCTCACAGGGGAACTCTTCGCAATCCTCCAAGCGCTACGATTCGCTAAATCGAGCCTATCTAAGAGGTTCCTGATTATAACAGATTCCTTAAGCTCTCTACAAATACTTCGTCGAATATACATAAACCATCAGACTGATTAAAAGAGAACTTTTTATCATCCAATCATTGGACAAAGAAATAATATTATTTTGGGTTCCGTCACATATAGGAATAACTGGGAATGAATCGGCCGATAAAAGTTCTCGAGAAGCAATCAATAACCCGAACATGTTTATATTGAAAGGGGTATATTTTTAAAAGAGAATAATTTTTCCAGAAAGTAAGGTTTTGGCTTTGGAAAACAAGTACTTTTCCGGCTAATAGCATGCTGTTCATTGAACTCATTTATGCATTATAGAATTTCCCATTTCACGTATGATATGGGTCGTATTTTTCAAAAAATGTTTACTATTTCCTGATATCAGTAATTGATTTGAAGTAACAATGGGTCTGAAAGGAACATACGGTTTCTGAATTCTCATAAAATAAGAGAGGTTTACAGTTGGAGGTACTTCAAAATTATTATCTAAATGAAAGTGTGCAATTACATTTCTCTCATACCCATTCAATTTTAATTCTTCATAGATTATAGACAGCAAGAATCCAGAAAAAAATATTTTTTGATATTCATTAATACTCTCTTTCACAATTACCCGACGGAAACGAGAAATCGCTATAGGAAATTTTTTTGAGCTCATGAATATTTTCAAAAATTTCCGGATATTAATTTGACCTCGCGTGGTAATCGAATTGTGGTGGAAACTCAAAAATTTTTAAAATTTATTTTTCCATTCTCAACAATGCAAATCATTTTCTTCATCAAGTCACCAGGGAAACATAAAATGTGTTGTCGACTTGATTGTTGAGTTTCCATGGTAACTAAGTATTTTTTTACCCATTGTAGTTGCAAGTGAATAGAATTTCAAGATATAAAATAGTATGTTCTTCAATTTAACATAAGTTTCGAGTAACTACAAGTGGTAGAAAATTGTTTTTTATCGTTTTCATTAATGCGCGCATTAATCATAGGAGGCTGTGATCATTGTATTTTGAAAGTTTAAAACATCGAAAAAACTCGTGTTTTGTTGCAACAAAGAATATTGCACAGCCAGTAAAACCAACAAAATTCTTTGTTTAAAAATTGAATCGATTTGAAAATCACACTATATGCAAAATATGCGTGAAATTGTCTGATGTAATGATCAATCATCGTGCCATGACTTATTTACTCGCATTAATAGAGGATTGTGGCTCCAACTTGAAGAAAGAAAATTTATTCCGAATTGTCCACGAATATTTGCATCTAAACTACGCAAAATTGAAAGTACTGAATGGGGAAAAGGTGAATAGATTAGTGTAGACGTAGACACTCAATTGAAAACATTCATAGTCCTGCATTCTCGCCATTAAGAAGAGAGGAGGTATCCGAAGATAATAGAAAACATCTTAGCTTTGTAATTAAAATATATCAAAACTAAATATTACGTGAACAAATAAAAACCAAGGCACAGAAGCAGAAATCAGAAAACTACCGGATGAAGAATAAATCAGGATTGCAGCCTCAAAGAGCTTGAACTCTGATGAGAGCATCATGATACTTCCAGCAGACAAAGGAAATGCCAAGGTGATTCTCAAAACGGAAGAATATAACAACAAAATTGAAGAACTAATAGACCCGGCAAACTATCGCATACTTCAACGGGACCCAAGCAATCTAAGTTAAGGAACGTGAACAAAATTATTAGATCTTCCTCACTGTCGGAAACCACACAGAAATCCATTCTTAGAACTGAAGCTGTTCCACCTAGGCTCTACGGGCTTCCGAAAATACACAAAACCAACATGCCACTGAGACCGATAGTCAGTACCCCGGGCTCTCCGACCTACCACTTGGCGAGACATCTGGCCTCGCTCCTACAACCTCAGGTGGGAAAGACCAACTCCTACGTCAAGGACTCGACAGACTTCGTTGGTAAAATTAGGGGCTTAACGCTGGAGCCGACGGATATTCTGGTCAGCTTCGATGTGGTGTCCTTTTTTGCCAATGTCCCACTGGAAGACTCTCTGAGGGGGTGAGCCCACGTGTTCCCGAATGACATCGTCGAACTCTTCAGAGTATGTCTCACAGGAAGTTACTTTCAATGGAGGGAAAACTTCTATGAGCAACTAGATGAGGTTGCGATGGGGAGTCCAATTAGCCCAGTGATAGCAAATTATTTCATGGAACGGTTTGGAGGAAAAGCGTTAGACACTTTTGAATTGAAGCCGACCTTGTGGCTACGTTACGTGGATGACACCTTCGTCATCTGGAAACATGGAAGAGACGCCCTGAACTGTTTCCTAATCCACTTGAACGCCCAACACCCTAGCATAAAATTCACCATGGAGGTTGAGCAGCACCAACGGATAGATAGTAGAACGATGTGGTACCAGACTAATCCACAAAGTGTATCGAAAACCCACACACACACAGATAGATACTTGCACGCACTATCGAACCACCATCTTAGCCAAAAGAGAGGAGTCATCTCCACTCTAATGGAACAGGCTCGGAGACTATGCCTCCGAGATCAGGAAAGCCATTAAACCGAAGAGCACCACGGTTCAAAAAGCCAAAAAGGATCAGATGGTTGCACGCGCACCGTTTATCCCTATGGTCACGGACAGAATTGAAAAACTATTGGATAAACACGACATCGACACAGTCTTCAAACCCACGAGGAAGATACAACAAAGCCTCAGGTCGGTTAAAGACAAAAGCGACCCATTATCAGCGGCAGGGGTCTATCGCATACCGTCACTTGTGGGAAGGTGTATATCGAAAACACCAAACGATCCATGGGAACAAGACTGAAAGAGCATAAAAGGAACTGCAGACTAGGCCAAGCGGACAAGGCAGCTGTGGCAGAACACGCGCTTAGTGAATGAGACCACATAATTTTGTTTGAAAACACAGAACTAATTGTCCTCAACTAGGGATACTATAGCCGACTGGTACGGAAGGCAATAGAGATCCACAAATACACGGAGAATTTCAACAGAAAAGAGGAAGCGGTGAACCTAAATCGAATATGCAACCCCATTTTAAGGAAATCGAGAATAACGAACGGAATGACAAGAGGCAGCAAGATTGTTAATGTTCCAGGTTCAAGTACAGGTACAAGTATAGGCATAAGTGCAGGTACAAGTATAGATACAAATACAGGTACCAATACAACTGATTATCTGACAAGGCATAAATACGCTTTACGAAGCCTAAAAAGTTAGTCATCGGACAGCAAGCCATGTTGATTAAACTTCTGAAGAAGCTAGCCATTCGCGCCAGCGAAACGTCAGGAAGAAATTCCAAAAATACATGGCTTTCAAACTTGAAAAACAGTGACTCTGAAAACCTCAGCCGCGAAAGTCTAAACCATTTTGTCAAAAACCAATCTGTCAAAAATGGTCTCTTATTGTAAACGTCAAAACATTTTCAGTATAATTCGCTGTTGGGTATCCCTCGAGAAAAAAATTCCTCTATAATACCTCTTTTGCCATGGTGATTTGTCAAAATAACGTATTTTGATTGGTTCAAAATTACAGGTGTGGAATTTTTCATTCAATTTTTTATCAATTTACATGTGACAACCTATCACAACGTTTCAGGAACCATAAGGATATCATTACTTTGTTCATAATCGCAATTATTCGTTTCCTATACGATTAGTCTCAATCCGCGATAACAAAGCTCTCAGCCTATCATTATCAATCATGTAGGTATACGACAAATTTGCGTTAATCTCATCTTGTTATGCCTGCTGATACAAAGCATGACATGTTACGTATGACGTTCGTTCCGGGGTTTGTCTACCCACCCCGGAACAAGCGAATTGTTGACGCGATTATAATTTGATGAAACAATTTCCAGCTCCAACCTTAGCGAATACCTCGTCTTGCGAACAGCGCTAATAAAATAACTGGCATGCTCAAGATATAACGAAGGAGATTATTTGTTCGAATGTACCGGAAGAATTGCTCACACGAATGGTTGTGACTTTTGTTGGAAACCTTGAGCGAGGAATTCCAACACAACGTACGAATGTCCTACAAGATATACGAGGTTGGTTTGAAAATTATTGACAGTTACTTATCAAAATTTCAGCCATTTTGGATGCGCAGTTGTTATTTAACAGTCGTTTGAGTGATGAAGTGAGTGTTTTCATGAAAATGGACAAAATCGAGTATCGAGCTGCCATTAACCCTGCTTCCGATATGTGAACTTTTGTAACATTTGTAGACACGTGAGGTGTGTGAGACCCCAATTAACATTTTTTGAATTGTAACATAGTTGATATGAGAATTCTATACTGTAATATCTCTTTTTGCAATAAAATAATTTTCGATTTACCAAAACAAGCCCCATATATGAGGTCGCCTGTGAGGGATAAAGGATCAGATTAGAAAAAAAATTGATCATCATAAATTCTTGAGTGCATCAGATTGAGGTAGGGTGAGTTAATTACCTGCTAAAAAGTGTATATTCCAGTAATTTGACAATCTGAGAGTGACGTAAAGAAAGGGGAGGACAGCAAAGTTGTAAAAAAAATTACATTTCGACATTTTCGAGCGTAGCAATTTTTTTTTTTATTTTGAAGGAAATAATTCAAGGATAACGAAAAATATATAATCTGATGATAAAGTTCAATGCATGCAGCTGTATGATACCTATATTTCCCTCTCCGAGTTTCTATTCGTCTATTCCCTATTCACTTTTTCTCTATCTATTACTCTCTCACTCCGTCTCCACTCTGAATTATGTTGCCATGACGCCATCACAGCTGATCACAGAGAATCGTTCGTGATGAAGATGATGATTAATTTATCAATTAATTGATGGATGTAGCCGTTACTACGTGATAGGAAATCATAATGAAGCAAAGATAAATTAAAATTTCTATGTTTTTTACTACTTTTATTCGTAACTAACGTTACTGCAGTTTCGTCCTATAAGGACATTTTCAAACTTATATATTGTATAAGTTTGGAAATGTCCTTATATATTGTAACCTTAGTTACAAATGAAAGTAGTAAAAAACATAGAAAGTTTCATTTCTTTTTTCTTCATTAATTAATCAATTGATTATAGTAAATTAATTATTTTCTTATAAATATTATAAGTATTCTACTTGAAAAACACACACTTATTCATTTGCATGCTATTTCCTGAGCTTTTCAATTATTTGAGTTCAATGAATTGAAAAAAATATTAAAAACATATTATTTTTGTCAGATTAAGCGAATCCCTCTAGATAATCGTCAGATTATGAGACAGCACGTCCAAAACATATAGATGAACCATATATATCTTGATCTGACGCGCTTGAGTATTTTAAAATGGCGAATTTTTTGCATATTATAATAATGGCCGCGAGTTTGCGTCAGATCGAAATCGTCAGATTATTGAATGAGAGCTTTTTTTGTTGCACTTAACACTCCCTTAAAAAATCTGACGCTCTCGTTGATTTTTTTTTCTTTTCACTTATAACCCTTACGTTCAACCACCCACATCATGCAAACGATCAGATTAACATACCAATATTATTAAAGATACGTAGGACATTGATGCTATCAATATGTGACGCGCTCGAGAATGTCCATGCAACAGTATTTTTTTACATATTTAAAAATCTATAGCCGCTGCCCCCACCACCGATGAAAAGGTATATATCATTTTCTTCTTCTTATCATCTAAGCTTTGCAACCTAATATGTCTCAATAGTGCTCGAGTAAATCCCCATTTTGCATCGTGGGCTCCCCTGCTACTGAGAACTACAAGTCAACTACGCTGTCTGTTCATAAAATAATGCGAATTTTAATTTTTCTCAAAAAATAATAATTTATTCGTAAATTAGGAATCACACGTTAAAAGGTAAGACCTCGTTATTCCTTAGCTCGCACAAATTTCTCAACTTTTGAGAGTTGTCGTTCGTATGGGGGCGACAGCTGATTAACGGAAAAATATATTTGAAACAGATTTTTAAACAGATTTATATTTTATTCCCTTCAAAAAAGTTATTCTCAGGTATATTACATTTATGCTACCGTTTTTTTCGATCTCCGAAGTATTTCTGGTATGCACTTTTTGTCTTTGAACTCTCTAGGCGATTCGGTTATTATCTCCTCAATCGTCGCAAAACGCCATCTTTTCATGGGTCTCCTCAATCTTGAAATGAAATGAAATGCTTCATTATTAATTATATATATATTGTATATTAGGATACATCCTAATATACAACAATGATAGTAATGTTAACATTAATATACATATAAATATGCAATAATACAAAAAACATCTATTTATATTTGTTAATAAGTAGTCTTACCTACGATAATTGAAAATACAAAAAAAATAAGAGATGAAAAAATATCACGTAATACCTTAATGGTCTCTTAAATGGTCTAATAAATTTCTTTTGAACAGAATAAGACTGTTAGAAGACTTTGATATGATTTGAATTTGATTATTAAAATTTACAAATGTTTCAAAATATGCTTCTTGGGAACACGGTGAACACGGGGTGGCGGAGGCATGATTACGGTGTTGTTGTAGCCAAAAAATCACGAGCAAGCAATGACGAGTGAGCAGGTGTATCATCGTGATGCAAAAGCCATGAATTGTTTTTCCACGATATAGGATGTTTGAAGGTCGACTCTTTCAGTTGTATTGCCAATTGCATATGCAGGACATTTTCTGTGAAGATTCCTGCACTGACGCCTGTCTGATATAATCCAACGCCCTTCGTGGTATTAGCCAGGGGAGTAGTTGTTTTCTGATAGGCGTCAGTCCATTAAACCTACTGTGTAGGTATATAGAGACTGGCTTGAACGTTTGAAGTTCCATTTGCTTTAGATTTGTTTACTGCCAGTCTTCAAGCATAGCCCATTGACTAATAAGAAAGTTTTTATTCCTTATTTAGAGGAATCGGGCAAATTACGGATGTGCAGTTGGTTAGTACCTCGTCCACTAGATGGAGTGACATTTTTGGTGTTCGCTCCAACTTCGGAAGAGGAATGAAATACTCTGAAAGAATTCCGATTTTCAATTGTGGAATATCATTGACTTTAGGTCGATGATGGTCACTATCTTGCACTGATGAGTGGCTAATAAGCCCGAAACCGGTCTGCAAGTGTGCCCGTTCCATAATTGAAGGTCGATTCTTTCAGTTGTATTGCCAATTGCATATGCAGGACATTTTCTGTGAAGATTCCTGCACTGACGCCTGTCTGATATAATCCAACGCCCTTCGTGGTATTAGCCAGGGGAGTAGTTGTTTTCTGATAGGCGTCAGTCCATTAAACCTACTGTGTAGGTATATAGAGACTGGCTTGAACGTTTGAAGTTCCATTTGCTTTAGATTTATCCCAGAATATTTTTATTGACTTGTGTACGAGATAGCATGTATTTCTGCTTAAAATACGGTCGCAGGAGCGGAACTCCTGATTCATTTTGCTCTTTTAATCATGATTTTGAGAAACTGCAAAATGCTATCAAAACATATTCATTTAGTGTTTGCATTAACGAAACCTTGGAATCTCCTGGAATATTTCATTTCCAATCGAAATTAAACTCCCATGGTTTGGATTGAATCAACTTACCGTATGAATGTTCATACGTCTATTTCGGTGACATAAAGTAATCATGTCATGAAAAAAAGAGTGTTTCGTCTTGTGATGTTATTCAAAACATTCCTGATGAAACAGAAACAATGACTTATGTCAAAACACCAGAACGACAGCACTCTTCTCGATGCATTTTCCACCAAAAAAGTTGGCGTCTTTAGTAGCTGAAGTTGATTAATTCTGACTCTAATGTGGACTCTATTTATAGCTATTTATGACTACTTTATAGCTAATTTCACTTCCACACACATCAATGATTTCGAGTAGTAACTCGAGGGAAATAGCCTTTAGAGAGTTCCAGCTCATTCAACATAGCGGATCATATAGAGATAAAAATGTGCCCCTTGGAATGGGACCTTCGTCACTGTTCATCGTTCTCATGCCACACTTTGCTATTTCTAGACTTCCAAAAGCATTCAAAAATCTAGTATCATATACCGATCTTAACTATTTCAGACAGTTTTCCTTTATTTTATGGCCGTTCCCCCAAGTGTGCGACACCGGAGTCAGGCTTCGTGTTCTATGAAACGAATTTCAATAGCTCGCTTAGTCTGACAAATGTATCGTATACATATCGACTCCAAGTCCGTGGAAAAACACCTAACTTTCCTTTGTAAGAGATCATTCAGTATCTTTATGGTAATTCAATTCATCCAGCGATAGTAAGCCACTCGCATCGATCGATAGATATATATTGTTCACTGAAGTGTTCGTTCTGAAAACAAACAGCATCAGAACTTTACTAAATTCAACATGTGTATTATGAGGGTGATAACGTTATCATCAATCAATACCATATGGCCGAAATTATCACCCTAAAACACTCAAATTGCCTGTTGCGACATAACAGGTATTTACATGTGTCAGATTGATGAAATCACAAATAAAGAGGGTTATTTCCTGTGGTGATCTCCACATGTTTATCCTGAGCAAAGTGTATGATCATATAGAAATAGCTACGAATTTTACGTATATTTAGATGGTAATCTAAAGTGAAGGATGTTGTTGGAATAAAGTTAGTTGAAAAATGTTGGAGAGCAGCTAATGAAGAACAAATTCCAGTGATAAATTGAATTTTCACAAAGACAATTGGTGAGCTTACTTGTGAGTGGTATTAGTGATTCAGTTGATGAAGTTTCGGCATTAATCAAACCACAAAATGAAAAGGTAATACATTTTTGTTGCACATCTAAACTACTTGGATATCGCCAAAATTCCTTAGGATAACTTCCAAAAGGAATCAAATAATTTCAGAATAGATTTTGAATCATAGAGAAGGGAGAAAGATGAGGTTTTTTCAAAGGGGGGATGTAATATTTCTATATCACCTTCCAGGATCCAAGATCACTCTGTTAGCGGTTCAAATTTCGAAATATTTAGATAATCGGACGATGAGACTTTTAATTCAAAAATGTCTACTCACAGGACCTTACAAAAATGAGCAGATGAGGAGGGTTCTTTTCTGTCTTCCCAAAGTACTGCACCTTCATGGGCACATAATCGTTCCATTAAACTTGTTCTTGATTCGTACAGGTTCTTTATTGAATGTTCTCATAAAGTAATGAGCAATACATGTTAATAGGGAACTTTTCTCGGAAGTCAATGAGGACAACCATCATCCACCGCTTAAACTAGAGTTTACGACAAGAAGGTTAAATTATGTTTCTGCTCTTCGTCCTAACAACTGTCGAAAAAATTATCATTATCTTCTGGATGCTAAGCCATTAGGGCCATGAATGAAGAAGTAGATTTTGCAGCTGCAAAATCTGCTTACCATGCATCAATTGAATCACATATAGGTTATGGAATTGCTTTTTGGGGTGGATACAATAAAAGTTCGATGAAGATAGTTCAGGTTGTGCAAAAAGAGTCATTAGGGCCCTCTGCAGAATTGGGAGCCGAGTTTCATGAAAAATATGTTTCAAAAAGCACCAGATCTCTGTTTTCATTTTGCAAACTTCAAACTTCATTATCAACTCACAATACCCGATCTTCCCAACAATTTGAATTTTATGTTGCATATACACTAGAGTAGTCTTGTTAAAGACTATATAACGGCTTGAAAATATTCTTCCACTACCTTCCATCACGAATCACGCAAATAGAGAATTATAACAAATTCAAGACTGGTGCTGAGGTTTTACTCTATGCTCATCCTTTCAATAATTCGAATGAATACTTTTTTTAGCTGATTTCTCCAAACGAATGCATTTTTCATATATGTCATTGCTCAATTATGGCACGTGATGAAACAAAATATTTATACAGGGTGTTTCTAATTCGATCCTCACCATTGGGATCTCGGAAACTATGAGAGATACGAAAATGATTAAATTGGGGCAAAGTTGCGCATCTACTTGACTAACAATATGCCGTTGGGAAAGTTCTGAAATTCCGAATATATCCGGAGATATCCGGAAAAAACAGAAATTTCGGAAAGTGGTTTTTCTGGCTTCATTTTTCGAAGGATTCGAAAATGAATTGCACTTCCACGTTACCACTTTTTCCCTGCTACATAATGGTGTTTTCAGATTTGCTATCCGGCGTTTCGTCTTCCGGCCACCATCATCAACTTTATTTTTTCTTATGGGCGCCATTTTATGAGTTCTGAAATTCCGAGTATATATGGAAGAAACATTTAGTGTTTGCATTAACGAAACCTTGGGAACTTCTGAAATATTTCATTTCCAATCGAAATTAAACTCCCATGGTTTGGATTGAATTCATCTCTGTTTCTCTGTACTGGTAAGTCCTAGGTAGCTGAAATTTGGTATATAGATGCTTTTTAAATCTTAGATGCGCATTAAGGAATAATTTTCAATTATTTCAACTGGGGCGTTCCCAGTGGGGATAAAAGGGGTGCGTTTACATATGGAAATTACCTTTTTCTACGGATGCCATACAATGTGCCACTTCTCTCATCGCTTTCATACGTTCAAAACGAAAGATCACTGCGTGAGAAATATCCGCTATTACAGTGAGAAATAATTTCTCACTGTTATCACGATAACACGATATTGTTTGCAATAATTTGCTACTAAGCACATCAAGAGCAAAATATGAAATTGCTTACAGAAACTGGAAATACCAAGGACTGGAAAGTCAAGGTAAATTCTTGTTCCGAAAACACCTTGTTAGTTTATTTTGAAGAGTTTTCAAGAAGATTGAAATCATCAACATTATGGTCTCACTATTCGATGCTGAAGAGTACCTTAATTATTAAAAACTGTGTTGATATATTGATATACGTAAAACTACGTGCATTTTTAAGATGCAAATCTGAAAAATATGCTCCAAACCAGTTGAAAACATTAACTTCTGAAGAAATTCAACAATTTTTAAAAGATGCACCTGATGAAAAGTATCTGCTGATAGAGGTATGAATTGAAAATATTTAAATTGTTATCGAAAAATGATTGTTTGGTTTTGATTTCAGGCTGCTTTAGCTATTGGCCTTACAGGGCATTGCCGTTGTGATGAACTTCGAAAATTAAAAATTGATGACATGGAAGATCTTAATTCGACCCTTTTAATAAAATTACCCGATACTAAAACCAAGGTTCCTAGAAATTTCACAGTCACGGGAGAATTCTACCAAATTTACAAAAAATATGTGAAGCTTCGACCATGCACAAATGAAACACGTTTTTTTTTCAAATGACAAAAATAGCAAATGTACGAAACAGCCTGTGGGGATAAACGAATTTAGCACCATGGCGAAAGAAATAGCGAAATTTTTACAATTACCGAACTCTGAATTATATATTGGCCACTGTTTCCAAAAGTCATCTGCGACTAAAGCAGGGGCAGATCTTTTAACTTCAAAACGCCATGGGGGTTGGAAATCCAACAATGTTGCTGAATCTTATATCGACAACTCCATAGCTAACAAAATGAAAATTTCAAAAAGTATAGTAGGATCCATTCAGCCTCCAGCGCCATTGGAACCTGAACACAACAATACTGTGGAAGCTCAGTACGTTTCCCCATCAACTTCAACTTCGACCGCAGCTAATATTTCAATTACCGAAAACATGTTGAAACAAAACGACCTACCAGGAATCACTGTACAAAATTGTTCAAATATAAGTGGTAATTACCATTTTAAATAAAATATGAAAATGAATCAATGACATACAAGTATTATTATATATGTATTTGTAGAAAAAGTACAGTGTACAATGCGTGAGAAAATGACAAATTTCTTACTTTCTTGATTTGCGGCACTCGTCTTCGGCTCGTGCCATTAAACTTCTGCGCTCGTGAGAAATATGTCGTTTTTCTCACTTGTTGTACAATATACTATTTCATCACTGGTTCTCCGTGTCGCTATATTTTCGGAAGCTAAAATTTTGTATATAAGTGCATTTTATGTTGTAGATATGCAATTAGTAAGGGACGCCAGTCGCGGGGAAAAAGTTGCGTTCATTAAATAAAGTTTCCTCTTCATCACTGTTTTTCCATACCGGTATATTGTATGTAGGTTCGTTTTTTATTGTAGATGAGCAACAAGGATTGATTTTCAAATATTCTAACTGGGGCGCAAGCCGCGGGGAAAGAGGCGCTTTTTCCAATTGGAAAATGTTGCACCGGTGCTTGATGGTTTCACTTCAGCTTTCTGCCGGCATTAGCTGAGCTCCGGAATATGTTTATTATGCTGACTCGCACCAGGAGTATGTATTTGTGGAGTTACTTCCGGACTTTGTCTGCAGGTGGCGCAGTGGTACATCCCAATGAATTAACTGCAGGCAGAGCTTATGACTAGTTGGAATGAGTTTTCTTTTTTTCGGGATATTCAGTCCACTCCTTCTGAAGTAACCCACCTGGCACTGACGTGGAACTATGTACTCTGAAACCTTTCTGTCGGTGGTCATTTCGACCAAATGGAATCAATTTCAACTTTTTATATATAAGCAGTTATTTGCGTCGACTCTTCCATATGGAAGAGGTTGCACAGGTGCCTGATGGTTTAACTTCAGCTTTCTGCGCGACATTAGCTGGGTTAGCTGTTGTTTTTCCGTCGGGTATATGCCACACGTGTATACAAAATCGTATGACTCACAATTAACAAAAATTAATTAACTTCAATTCGATCAGAGCCTGACAATAAGAATTACTTTCTCAAGACAAAAAAGTAGATTCTGATTCTGAGATTTTAATTTATGGGTACAGTATAGGTTAATTTCACATATACTGCAACAAAAAATATTATTTGAGAGCTGATAGTCGATTCAGAATTCATAAAACCATGTTGATGATCAGATAATATGTCGGTATAACCAGATACGACTACACAGGATTGGTTCTGAAAGCTTGGCAAAGGTGTTGAGGTGTTGAAGCTGTGAAGAAAAACTTGACTCCCCAGAATAAGTTCAAAAATGAAACTCTCAGACAGATTTTCAATGGAATTGAAGGAATTTCTCCTGGACCTAAGATCATCTTGTTCTTCAATTTCCTTTTCCTTTAATTTGAGGCTAGTACTTTTTGGGACAGTTGAGTGGTTTATCTTGGCACCACTGATGATACCTTGGCTGACCGAAAACAGCGCTGTCTGGTGTCAGATCACAAGTTCATCCAGTTGCCTTGCAGTGAAAGCTGCAATTAAAGAAAAAGGACGAATCTCATTCGGGGTTCGTGGTTGAAATTGACCGCCTTGAGGAATCTCGTTAATTTTTGATAATCGAGGATTGGGTTTTTGTCGATCTCATAGATGTTTTCATAAGAGGAGATGTTACCAACTGTACTTTCAGGCTTTTTAATGACAGTTGAGCGGTTCAGGACTAGCACCATTAACGACACCATGGCGGATTGGAAAAGCGATGTTTGATGTATCAAAAGTTCTGGTCCTGTAAAGTAAAAGAACCTCTTCGAACTTTTTCCATTCTAAACGTAATTGTATTTGGTAGAAAAGTAATATTACTCCTGAGAGGTTGGAATTTGTGGGAGCTAAAAATTAATGAGGTCTCAGCTCTTAACGTGTGATTCCTAGTAAGGAACAGATGACACGCAGTGTCATAGAGTTTGATTCAATAAGTATGAACAATCACCATTGCTGATCAACTGATTACCGTTTGACACAAGATAGTTGTCTTTTCAATTGATTACAAATGTGTACTGTTGAACACTTTGATATATTCGTGTTTCAAGTCAACTATAGCTGTCATATGTCTGTTGTATATTTTATCTGGTAGCTTTAGATTGATTGACAGTTTTTGTAAGTCTTCTATGTTCTATTGATAACTGCCCAGTAATGAATAACTCTTTTAGAAGGTACTGAACTTAAAGTATGTACTCGAGAGAAACGACATGAAAAAGCAACAACTAACATGGAAAGAATAATATCAAGGGACACGAACTACAAGACCAGTTGAACGACCCAATGAAATTGTCTAAAAGATGATAGCTTCAGGTTTTGTAAGCAGAAAAATAAATAAGAAATATATCCGAGCATTTTCACATATCGACAAGATTCAACCCACTTATGAGAAACTTGGCAAATCCAGAGGGATTCGACTTTTTCTGTTAATGAAACGCAATAACAATTGACGAAATTGTCCTTCTGACTTTTCCGACGAATATAAACGGAAGTTGTCCTTGAACGGAGTTGGAAAAATACCGGTTGAGTTCGATGGAAAATACTATGGAGGAATCTAATTTCTGAATGCGGGATATGAAAGATATAAATTTTAGTTTTCATTATATTTGAGAAGCAATACAGAATTGTTTTCTCGTGTTCTCTTCTTCGTTTTACAGTTGAAATTGAGAATGGGGTTACACATTGAAAGAAATGGTTTACAGATTTTATTTACAAATATATTACGAGGTATAACGTTGGTACATGGAAATCTGATATTTTTGAAATGATGTGGATTATCAGAAAAAACATTCAGAATTCTATTTACACTAGAGATTTGGTAAATAGAGAAAAGTTTTGAATAGTCTCTTGTACAGATTTTGAGCTTATATCTTGTAGAGGACTGGCTCTCAAAGGCCTTCAACATCTCAGAACTGAGACCTAAGCGAAAGCAGTTTAGGCCTTGTGATTAGGATAGGAAATGAGATCATTGCGCTTATCAGACTGCTAATACCGAATTCCTTGGAACATGTCTAGATATACAGATACTATTCAGAAAAAACAGCTCCTCAATATTAATTGAGGAGCTGGTCCCTTAGTATGGCCCGCTAGATTACCTGGACTCACAATTTTGTTGAGGACTCGTGAAATCTAAAGTACACGTTACACAAACGCAATATATTCCAGAGCTCATGGATAGAATGAGGCTTGGCCTCAACGCTATTACACCAGAAACATTACATATTGCAAGAAATGTTAGGAAGTGACTGGTCAACACTTGAAACATCCATTGGAATGATCTGGTGTGGGTTATGAAAACACTTTTCCTTGAAATCATTTTGTCACGCTGCGCATTGGTCATTACCTACGCCAGCGGTTGTCCAACTTTTTTGCGACGGAACCCTTTTGGAAAGTATAATATATCGGCCAGTTCCCTTCAATCATTCCTAAAAATACTCGAGTAGGCGCCTTTCATAAATAAAAAGCCAAAATAAAAATAGAAATGCAGTGTAAACACTCTCGAATTTATATTTTGAAGTCAGAGCCGAAAGTCGCCTGCTCAAAACTAAAGCGTCTAATCTCAGAGGCGGCTTTTATCAAAGGGACTGCGCGCTCACAAATATATATCGGAGGTGGCGGCATAATACGTCCACTCAAATGGCTTGCATTGGATTCTTTGGAGTAGCCGAATGCCACCTTTCAGAAAGGCAGCGGTGGCTTTGTCTCATGCGGCGGCCAGAGAGAGGTGTTTTGAATTCGTTTCTAATTTCTTGCGCAACCCCTGCAGGGTTATCGCGGAACCCTAGAGTATGGCTGGCCTACGCCCATGATAATCTAGTAAAGTAAATACGCCACTGACTGTCCGACAACGCAAATTGTATGACGCTAGTAGGCACAGTGCCTCACGGTGATTTCCAAAAATTCTGAATGGAAAGGCTAGAAACTTGTTGAGAACGATTGACAAACTTCGAGTGTAGTATATAAACCAGACGATATCGCGGTACTAAAAAATTGGAATCAGCTTCACAGAGGGCAACAAATTTGATAGCAAAAATAATATTGAAATATTGAGATCATTCAGTGTAATTTGTGCGACTGAATGAAGTTATCGAATTTGAATAAGGGTACCACTTAATTATTTGCTCATAATAAGGGAAACTTGGTGAAATCGCAAGGACATAACAATATTTATCGTTTGTTTGCAGATTCCTGAAACGATTATGAAACTGCTTATTATTTGAACGGGACATCACAAAACCTCCCTTTCGAATAGGAAAAAACATGTTGGCGCTCTCTTGGAGACGAGTTATGCTTTCTTATCAAAAATTAGTGAAAATGATACCTTTTTAAGTTAATTTTATCTAAATTTGATATTTTGTCCGTACTGTAGATTACCAATTTGTCGACGATAAATGTGCATTAAACATTGCTGCACGAACTTCGTTGAAGTTGCTTTGAAGTGTAAGCGGTTTTTTTCCCACTACTGAAAATGTAACTATAAAAATTTCTGTTTATTTCCAATACTTTCTGGAAACCAGAAGGAAGATTAATCTTCATCTTGAAGATGATCACTTGATGTTCGAAACACGTGTCGAGGTGTTAAAAATAATGGTTTGGCGTTGGGATTAAATTCCAATAATATTAATTACTACACTGAAGGTTTCAAACATTGTATCACAAGTACCAATGAAGTAGTTTAGAGTATTTCAATTTGATACAAACCAACAGTCATAGTGAAAAAATCACTGTTTCGTTCTTCGCAGATGTTTGCCCCACTGAAAGTCCCAGCATTTATCATCTTAGTAAAATGTAATTCACTCCGGAAAGTTCTCCCAATAATTCATCTCGTACAACTTCTTATCTCTGCACTATGTGTTGCTCTGACTCCTCCATTAATCCTGTGAGATATTGGGATGCGTAGTAGTGAAGAGATTAATGCATTACGTTCCGCAATTTTTCAAACTAAAGTGAAAATCCTATCAGATTTAATGCTCTTACTGCCTTTGACGATCCAATCCAATTTCCCGCGGCGTTTGTATAAATATACTCTAATCAATCTACACACTACCAGCAAGTTCATCCTCCATAATTGCAAGATATTTTCGAACATCAAGACGTTGCCTCATGCTTACCCCTGTTCAGCTTACCCCTGTTAACACTTCAAAGTGAGATTGTGGAAAATTCAGCAATATTCGATCTGAAATCAGCTGAAGCTAAAAGAGAGTTGAGAGTGAAGTTTTGTTTGTAATAATTAGTGACTGGATTAACTATAAATCGGTTCAATTCGTGAGGTTACAGTCAATAGCTGGGCTGTTACAAAGAAAACTCTTTGTTTTTGCCCACAAATAGATAAAAAAATATAAAGGAGTTTACGTACAGCGACATCTGCCCGCGAATAGATCAAGAAATATCAAGGTTACTTACAGTGACATCTACTCGCGAATAGATCAAGCAATAATGCCGATAATTCTGTCAATACAGATATCGAATTTGAGAGTTACAAGCAAACAAACATACATACATACAGGTGAAGCTAATATAAAGCGTGTAAAAAAGGTCTAAAGTAGATATGTTTTTTCTTGAAATCTACTAAACACCCATTGACAATATTATTGAACAAGAATGTTCCTATCATTTTGATATAACGACTCGGGAGTCTACTCCTGATAATCTGACTTATCACAACTCGCCCATCCTGCAGCAGGAAGCATTTGAATACCTCGTTGCCATGAAGTAACCAAACATCTGACTCTGAGTCCTCAGAGGATAAAGATGTCATCTAAACGTCATCTAAACAACTCTTCTTCCTGCAACATCGAAACACTTCGAAATAACAAGAATGAACAATGCGGTGCGATGCTACGTAGATATTTCAAATATGTTCATTTCATTAAATATTTGATTGTTATTCTCTGCATGAATAATGATGACTAAGGTAATACATCAACAACATACATAGTTTTTTAGCATTCGTAATCTGACATTAGGCAGTGTTGTCTCGAAAGCCACCAGAAGTCTCATTAGTGATGCTAGGCGGCACCACAAATTCATTGCTAGAGTCAACTCTTCTTAAAGAAAAAACTTAAGTAAGCAGAGGCGATGACGCCTCTTGATCATTGATCGCCGAACGTCATGTCTATCACTACAGCTCCCATTGAAAGGCAACTGGAAGAAACCAGAACCCAAAGATGATTGTGATCCCACACAAGTCAGCGTTCTTTCGCCCCCTGTACAGAAAGTAGAGCTAGGTTGAAGTATAATTTTTGGATTAAACTGGACTGAGCACAAAGCTCAGTATTGAAGACGATGGCCTCTCTCTTCTAAGGAGACTGAGGACTCCATTCACGAATCCCAAAGATCAACAAGGTTTTGCAAGGCGGTCCGACATCGACCTCTGCCTTGCTTCACAAAGAAATTGGATGGCGTGAGGGGAGAATAATCTTCTTTACTTACTGAGGCTTGTTTTTCAACAGTTGGTTTCGTGGCTTAGCACCATTGATGAGGCTCATGAGAGGTCTAAAGAGCGTCGTGTTGGATAACCAATGTTTATGGGCTCTTAAATCTCATTCGGTTGTCGATGTCGAAGCTTGGCTTTGCAACTGACCGCCTTCGGGAGCCAAGGAGAGGATTGAATCTTTCTTCTGTCGATTCCATAGATGACTTCTTTGTATGCTGGGGATGGCGTCGTCTTCATTTATTTCGCTTGGTGTCAATGACAGTCACACATATATCATTATGATCCAGATGATCTTTGGCAGCAGAAACCATATTGGTAGTGATCAAATGTCACAAACGTCCTCGATGTTCAACAAATTTAATGTATTGAATCTATAGTCCAATTTTTACTGTAACCAATGTTTTCTTGCATTTCAGAAAACAACATTTGCACACCAAGGATTTGTGGACGAAAGCGGTAGAAAAGGTATCGAAGGAAAGGAAGAGAAAACCTCACTTTTCCGCTATAGCTTTTTCTGTGATCGACGCACACAAACAAATGAAAAAAGACGTTTCGTTCACACCACCAGCTTCACCAAGGCGAATGAACATGCTGAAACATGTAAGTTTTCATTATTATAATTAATAGATATGGTACAGAAAGATACGTGAGACATAGCTGATCATTTTTTTTAATTACTTACCACTAGGACTTGTACAGGATAGCTATCGAAAATGCATCACAAGACATAACACCCACGGAAAGAATTGTTTATCAGCGAAACGAGTTTTAACCTAAAAATCGTAGTGAAATCATACTCCATCCAGAAGATACAGAGCTTTGAAATGCCAACAACATATTTTCCAAAAACTACAGAATTCGAATAAATGGTACTCAAAAATTCACCGTACTGATTAGTCCTCAAAGGACTTCTAGTGAGTTAGATGGAGTGCAATGAACTTTTTTAGGTGTTCAGACAAAAATCTAAAGGACACAAATCGGGTGACCGAAGTGGCCACTCTGTAGCGCCTCTTCTTCCTATCGGGCGATTTCAGAACCTGTCGCAGTGTCCAATCTTTTCAATAAACGTTTTGTTCAATATAATTTATCCCAAAACGGATGAAGTGTTTTCAAAAATATGGAAAGAAATAGTTTTATTCATCACTAACATTTTCACACATACACAATTACAGGATAAATACTTGAGAAAACTTATTGGACCAGTAAAAAAGTACAACGCTAAAAGCTAAACACAAATGTTTGATCTTGTACAAATTAAAAAAAACTACAGGTATAAAAGAAACTATGTCATTTATCTGAGCACTGAGCATTCCTCATTACAGTTCTACTTTTATTGATCCTTATAAAATATGTTATTTTATTGAAGACAAGTATTTTGGGGAATTCTGACTCCCACTTAAGGGAGAGTAAGGGTGGTATAAAGTATCTTCACCCCCAGTAGCATAATTATGTATATCATAGTTTTTTGAATATAGGTATTTATTAACATAGATGAATAACACTAGCTGTATTATGTAGAGACACGGCAATGGTAAGATGCAATTTTTTTTTAATAGTGGCTTACAACAGTCCACTGGACTAGACTTGTCCATACAGTCTTTTCTGAACCTTATAAATGCGGTCAGTGTATGCAGAGTTACCCCTGAAGATCAATCCATACTGTAGCCTTAATTGTACCAGTCAATGATACATGAGTTTTATAACTTCTATAGAGAAAGTATCTCGCAGATTCCGAATTGCGTAGTTGTAAATTCAAATCTGAATAATGAAACCAGCAGGTAGGTACTCGACATCAAAGTGAATTATTTTTGAAACATTTGTGAATACAGGTAGAGTTTACTTGTCGTTAATGCTCAAAAAGGTTCAACAGAAACAGAATTTTCGTATGTTTGTCCAAACAAAAAATCTAGAGAACACAAATCGGGTGGTCGTGGAGACCCCCCCATTGCACACTATCGTCTTATTGAGCGATGTCGGAACCAGTCGCATATTCATTTTTTTACTCAGCGTATAATTTATTGCAATTTGTCCCTAAACTAATGAAGTGTTTCTAAATATATATCGAGTTGATAATTCAAACCTGCAGGCTGGAACTATCTGGTACGTACACGATAGGAATTAAAGTAAATTACTGTTAGACCATTTACAAATGAAGTCGCAGGTCATTTGCCGTTAATATTTCAGAGGCTTTGCATCTTGCTGTTCCTCTTCAGCTGAATTTGCTGGATGGTGCTGAATTTCCACCACATTCGAAACATTGAAGGTTTCATGATGGTTTTCAAGTCAAAAATTTGCTTCCCTTATGTTTTTGAATTATTGCAAAATTTTATTATACCCGCAGTTCTACCTTGCGGTAGATTTTGTATGCCCACTCTGTATATTCATTATTAAATCGAATAAAACACTGCCTAGTGTTATAAATTCAGATCAATACATTCTATTTTTTCCATTCCACAGGACAGCACAGATAACAGTCTGAGTAATCACTTATCGATACCGATGAGTGATTCAGCCTCTTCGCAAAATGGAAAATTTGATGAAATGCACCCTTGTAGCCCGACTGCCGACAAGCCGAGATGTTTTTTGGAAGAAGATTCTTATTCGGCTGTTCACAAAGGTGATCACCCCATTTCAGTTGAACTAAATATTTGAGACCTTTATATTTTTCTAGCCGACTTCGCAACACTTTTCAAAAGGGGCATGATGTACAAGGGAATTTACTGGCCAAGTCTTACAAATAGTTTTCATTGTAAACATCTGGAGCTGGCGTATTTGAGGTACTCCCATCGGCAGCGACAAAAATCATTAATCATTGTTAACATCGTGGATCTTCTTCTCAAGGTAAGTTATGCTTTAGTAGAAATGAAGTAAGAAATAATTCTATATTTCCCAGCGATCAAATACAACTGAAAACATTGTTACTCAATAATTTTACAATTATGACACTTAGGTTGGGTTAGGTTACGTTAGGTCCAAAGTGAGTGGGTCTATTCGACCCTCCACCGCAACCGCAAGGGTTTATTGTGGCTCACACCTATTCACACTCGACCAAATGAACCCAGCTTCTCAACGAAGCCGATTAGTTTGTATGGTGAGTGGTCTTTCAGGTCAGATGGTGAGAGAACGGCTCTGTCGAACTCTTTAAAACCTGATTCGGTCCCTAGCGGAGCAGGCACAAAGTATATGCTCTGCTGTTTCATCCTTAATGAGGTAGTCGGATAGTCAAGGTGCAAGATTCCCACCTTGATACCCCTTCCCATATCAGGGTTTATGCACGTCAGTTACACCCGACGATGCCTTAGATTCAACAGTGCAGGGTTTTTCGCCTCTGGTTTTGGTGAATCATCACTTGAGCGCAAACGGTTGCTAACCTGCCCATGGGGGGTTTGTTCCTCCACCTGAGATAGATTTTGCGTACGCCGCTCAAGAATTTGGTGCAAGGTGGTTTTATAAGATACCCCGCTCTTGAGGAGACGACTCAGTACTCGGTCGTTTCCTGGCTGCACCACCAAACCTTTTTTTAGGGATCAGGAGTTGGGGAGTGAAGAAGCTCTCGCTTCTGAACTAAATTTACAGGATAGTCAGTTGGAGTCGTGAGCTCGACATCCATCTCCTCTGAAGACTCAGCGTCAGAAAGAATTTTGAAGTTTACTCTGTCCATAAAAGTCCAACGAGTAGCTAGGGGAAGGTCAATCACAACAGAGCCCCGCATTACCGTGACAAGGCGATGCTACGACGAGAGGGTGCCCGGTATCTCGAAGGTTCCGTAGAGACAGCTGATAGGCTCAGTGTCATTCATCCCCTCGGCACGGATACACACAACTAAGGATTAAGCCATCGTTGGGATACCATTCAGTTAGGGAATAACAGAACCACAAGTTATTCTGTCATTACCGTATCCAACGGAGCTACGTGGAAGCAGGCATCCGATGGCCGGTTTGCTCAACCACCACATACCATGCCAATGCACTCGCCAAAAACAGCATGCACAGTGGTTCAGGCAGTGAAAGATGAACAAGGACAGCCAACATGACAGGACATGGCCTGTCCTTGGCCTGCCTTTGCCTCCTTTGCATATTACGGCGGGGTGGGATGCGTTCTGTTCCCCTACTTTCTTTCTTTGTTTCTGCTCGGTTCCTATTCTTATTTTCCCTCCCGTGTTCAAAAGCTCGATACCAGTAGTGTTTACGATAACTTTCCTGTCGGATTTTCTGTCCAATGGTAATGCCTGCACCGATATTTCAAAAGTGTGATGATCTTGGCGAACGTGCTTGTACGAGTATGAATTGTCAATTTCCCATCGCAGTTGGAGCCATCCCCAATTAAAGGACGAATAGATTTTTCATCCATCCCACCCCAGCCAGTTAGGGGTACCTTGTGAAGGGCGGTACTGATGCCTGAGGACTTCATAATGCCAATATCCCCTCAGTCATGAACTCATTTGTCCTTCTTCGACCATAATCAGCCAAAAGGGTAAGGGAGCTGGGCTCCAACCTATCTGAAATCAAGATGGATATCGGTAGTTGGAGCCATAAATGACAAGCATGTTGTGATTGAAAAACCAGCGAGGGGTAGCTCCGAGTTTCTCAATTACAAGAAGCACTTAAACGTTGTGCTTTGGCAGAAGTTAATGCAGATTATTAGATTTCCTAAATGGTTGGACAAAAGGGAGTAAGGGTAATGCGGGTATTTTTGCGAGATCCAAACTGGATAATGCTTTGAGAAAGGAAAAGCTGAATTTCTCGTCTCCAAAATGACGCCAAAATAATCCCTCATCGGTTGTACTGTACTTGATAGTAGGAGATGAAGCACTTCCGCTTCTTCAAAACCTAATGCGATCATACCTTGGACAACTGGTAAACTACGAAAAAAATCTTTAATTATAGGCATTCCAGATTTAGGAGATTCAGCGAGAATGCTTCATGAACGAAGATTGAAGATGCCCCAAGACCATTTGGACAGCGTCATTTTGGCCGAGCTGTACCTTTATAACAATGATGGACTGTGGCAGTCAGGAGAGAAGGTAGTTCTAGTCCTTCTTTGGGGCTGCGAGTCATTCCTCATTAACGCATATCCATTTTTTATCGAAATTACCCATATTTTCATAACAAAAATCTTGACGGCTGGTCGAAAGAAGCGCGAATATCTCTTGGGTCTTCGTAAAGCACTGAAATCCAAGGTTAAGCATGTGCCGTAGGAGGGAAGGAGCATGGGTGGTAGGAAGCCCAGTAACAGGCCTGGCTCGTCCTGTTATCATCCTGGCATGTGCCTATCCGTTGCCTGGCTTGCTTAACTCGCCTCTTTGATCGTTCAACCGCTTCCACATTTGATCTTATATATACGGCTAGCATTTCTCCCTTGTTCGGCAGTGATTATGCCTTCTTTCGTGGATTGACGATATGCAACTTGACGAGGCTGTTGTCTATCTATTTTTTCGCAGTCTCTTCTCAAACTGTATGAACTGCTGTACTCTAATTTGAAAGCATTCTGCTTATTCTCTACAAGAGTTTTTGCGTTTTAATTCGACCTCTCCAAATAAAACAAATATATACCTGTAATTCTGATATTATAAACATTGTTTTGGTTTTACTTTTGCTTTTCTTCTCCATTTTCTTCACCAACTAACTCATTGAATCGAAAAATGTACTATATTAATGAGCCCTCTCAGTATTTAGACAAGGAAAGTTCAAAACTTCGCCACTCTGCTATAACGGAACATTTTCATTTTCCTTTCTGTTGAACTTCGATTATGAATGTTTAGTTTATTCAGTGAGTTATGGAAGTTATTAATGTAATACTTCGGCATTTGTTTTCAACGAAGATTATTATCAAAAACATCGCAATGTACCTTCTATCTTCATTATTCATCATAACAGGCGATTTACTTATTAGGAGTTGAGACCACAATTTAGCCAAGGGGTTTTTCTCAATATTCGATAAATCGAATTTTAAACACTTCATTTTGAGATCTCCACAATACCAATAGCTATTGTATATATGGCTATACAATATACAATAACAATGTATAGTCAAACACGTGTTGCGTTTTTGCCAAACTGTTCAGTGAAAAATATTACAATGAACTGTTTCTTGAATACGTTTTGAATTTTTATACAGTATCGGTGATTTTTGGCACTACTCTGTTGTCACATTCACTGGATGATATTTTTTTCAACCCTCTGTTTCCAAATCATATCCATACCCTCGTCATATGAGGATATTTATTTCTCATAAAACCTCCCATACTTCTTGTGATATTCCCCATAAGTTTCCACCAAAATATGCAGAGGAATATGAATAGGTTCTGGAATTATCATCTTCCCCCAAAGATCTGCCATATATCTATGGCAGAGCTATCGAACAGTTGAGCTTCGAACTCCTTATCCCACCGATCCAATGATGGAAAGAATCATGGTATATTTGATTACTCAGAAGACAGTAGTGGCAAACATAGCATCAACAGTAACAACAGCATTCGATCAATGATACATTCTCCAGTTGAAGCCCTTGGGCTCAATTAGTTGAAAAAAATTGGCAATATTTGTTTCATTAACAGTTTAATCCAATGTTCATCAAACAAGAGGCGGTTGCTGGGATATTAAAAAAAGGACACATGAAAAATGTTAATACTAGTATTTCTAGTATGGAGGGTGCTTCAATTTCGGAGGATTCGCAGAAGTTATCAAGGAATTGTGATCAGAAATTTCATCTGAGTAGTAAACACAGTCTACTTAAAAAGACAGATTCAAAAATTTTTCCTTCGATTCATGGGATATGCCCATAAACACGACCAGGAGTTCCTTTGATAACTTTCACAAGGGTCACTTGAGGATGTTAATAGAAAAACCGAAACCGATCTTAATGGAGATTGAAGAAATATTGAGCGAAAGCAGAAATCCATTTGAGTCCTGGTTGAGATATTTGAGGATGTTCACACTTTGGAAACACTGTGGATACTCATCAGTAACCCTTTTACGATTTGTCTCTCCCTATACCACAAAGAACTGGCTAATTGATACTGCAATGCTTGGATTCCTACACGAGGGAGGTAACTCTGGATATTGATGAAAAACCGACGTGTTCGAGGTGCTTTGCCGACGACAGCCCCCTTGTCTCGACATTTATTAGGATTTCAGCACATCGGCTGTGGTTATACATCTCCACAGGCAGCAGAAGGTTGCATATCTTAATGAGGATCTAGAGGTGATTTCCAATTGGGGTGTAAGTAACCAGGTTCAATTTAATGCCACGAAAACCCAGGCATCGGTTTTCTCCAAAAAGATAAATGTTTCCGAACCGGATATAATAGTGTCAGGATAGACAATTCCGCTTTCTGCTTCGATAAGTTTGTTGGGGATTAAAATGGACACCAATATGTTTTGGCACAATCGTGTCACTGGAATTGCAAAAGCTGCTTCTCGAAAGTTCGGAACATTGTTCGGAACCAGAAAACTGTACACACCTCAACGACTATTGATGCTTTATAAAGTTCAGATCAGATGTTCTTTGGAGTATTGCTCTCATGTATGGAGCTCCGCCCCCAAGCATACTCTGGAGCTGCTGGATTCCATACAGATACTTTCACGGGAGGTGTTCAAGTGACTTGACATATTCGATTCCATCAAGAGCGGTACATATCAGAAATACGCGACCGACTGTGGCATCGTCCTGATGTGATGTTCAACTCAGTACACCTTGAACTTCACTGCTTAAGAATTTTTCCATTTAGAGAACTGCGAGAAAGGCAAATTAAATGTCACCATCGACTTTCCTTCAGAATGATTAGATATGATCAATTAGGCAGCAGACAGTGTGGCTTCTTGTACTTACACGTGGCACAAATACGACTCACACGTGTCCTAAATTTCACCAAAATCGCGCGTGAGTGGAGAGGCATGTGTCCTCGTTCATGAACAGAAAGGAACGAAGTCGCACCTTTGAGGTAGATTTTTTTCAAATAAAATAAATTCAGTGAATTGATTTCATAGCTCTAATAAAGTATATTCATTGGTTATTTGCATTATTTTTTCGAAAATGGGAAATAAGTTCAAATCGAATGCAACGATGATTTTTCCATTTTCGACAATATTCTAACAGTTTTGAAAACCGCAACACGTGTTCCACATTTTTGCTTAAGAAAGCTATTTTATAGCGAAACACTTGTCGCGGATATTGTACAACTCCTATAGTGAAAATGCTAAAGTATTTTGTGTTTCAGATAACCCTTATATTCGTATGGATTCTATGCAATCGAAAGATCAACATAGACCTGAGAGCGAATGCTGATACGATAGTTTGGTCTGTGTGCTGCATGTCCATCAACATTGCCGTTTGTGTTCTTGGCTGGTGGCGATGTTTTGCAAACAATTATCTCCACTGGGCCGCTGTATGCACGTGGCTCCTGCTCACTATGCAAAGTAAGAACGAATCTCGATATCTGTCAGGATAAATTCATGTCTGTTCTGCCGAATCCGACACTCTGAACATTAGTCTTACTCTTTTTGCTCGGAAAAGTAGAAGAAATCGGTTGTTTATTGTGAAAATAAAGTCCTGGAACACTCGTAAGTAGATCAAGATAAAATTCGACTGCGGGCCAAATGGAAGCTTTGCTGCGTAGAAATCAATCAACTTAACTACGAGGCGAGACGATATATATACAGTATTGCATGGAGGTTGTAAAGTTCAACTTCCCACTAAAATATCTATTACTTTTGGAATCCGATAGACCGTATTCCACTTAAAAAACGAGGATACATTTTATGGTATAATGGTGAGTTAGCTTGCTGTATATCAATATTTATTCAACTTAAATTCAAGCTAGTAGTAACAGTTATTCAATCATCCAGGGGTCGGGAAGAAGGGTGATCAACAACACAAGCTGCAGATGGATGTTCCGCATGCTTAGAGGAAGATTGGTATACCAAATCATCATTAAAGAGATAGAAGTGGCACGGATAGCACGGACTTGTCATCAGGGGAAGGTTTCGCCCCTACTGTTAAGGAAAATTGATGAGTTACTATGTCGTGGATACTAATGGACACAAAGAAAACCCAGTCATTTTCATTCAGGGCAAATAAAATAGGATAGTTAAGGGATGCATTTGGCAGGTCTCGAATGCAACAACCGATACAGTGTGTCACCAGAAACTCCTGAAAACCATTAAAAGTGCAGGGTTGAGAGGCAATATTTATAAACTGATGAAATTTTATCTAGCAAGAAGAAAGCAATGCGTAAAAATTGACGGCAGACTCAGTTACTTTGAAACTGTGGAATTTGGAGTCCCACAGGGTACAGTACTGGGCCCCATTTTATTCAACATATACCTGAATGATTTATACAATGTTGATACAGAAGGCCACATAATCGGTATTGCGGATGACACCGCAATCTTCTATTCTGGTAAAAATTGACAACAGTTGTTTGGCAGAGTCGAGAAAGATTTTCTCAAAATAAAACAATGGTTCGAGTCCAAATTACTCACGATTGATTTCGATAAGACAAAATGTCTTCCGTTTTCAATCACCAAAACCAATTTACCGGATAATTCACATCTATCAATCACCGACAATAATAACACCTTCACTATACCTATAATCAAAATCATAAAATACTTGGAAGTCTACTTAGATAGTCACATGAAATGGGGCATTCACATGAAAAAGCTCACTTTCAAATTGAGAAGCCTCATAGCAAAGTTTAAACATTTGTTTGAAGGTGATTGACAATGTTTCATGATGAATTTCACTAGTTCGGGCTTCCATTGTCTAATATATAAAATGATTTGAAATCCCTGAAACAACTAAAAAAAGGAAGAATTAAAAATGAATTGCTGAAAATAACAATTATATCAAGCAAAAAACCTGAAATGAAATAATAGTGAAATAAATTACAAGTAAAAATAGAACAATTGAACAAAAAATGAAATTAAAGAAATAAAAATGAAAATAAAAACGAATTGACATTCTTAGACGTTTTGGTGAAGAGGACCGACACTAAGTGGGAAACATTTGTATACCAAAAACCCACTCACATGGGACAGTATCTGAACCACGAATCCAACCACCATCAATCGACTAAAAGAGGAATCATCAAGACTCTATTAGAGCAGTGCTTGCAACCAGTGCTTGCACTTCCCTACATCAGAGGATTATCGGAGAGGATAAGAAAAATTGGTTTCAAGTACAACATCAGAACCTGATTCAGATCCGGTAACACTATCCGTAGCTGTCTCACGAAAACCAGGCCACCAAACGCGGACTGCGATTCCAAGAATTGCATTTACCGGATACCCTGTGTGAAAATCCTATATTGGTGAAACTAAGAGGCCATTGAATGTTCGCATTGCCGAACACAAGAAACACACACAATGAGGGGAAACCAGCAACTCAGGAATAGCAGATCATGTTTGGACCCATCAACACATTATCGAGTGGTCCCAAGCTGAGATCATACACAAAGAGAAACATTGGTTTAGGAAAAAATTCGAGGAAACCGCATATATGTTGTCCAACAACGTATTCAGCCAAGCTAGCGTAGAGATACGCAACATATGGAAACCCATCATCAAGCGAAAAATGGCCAACTCCCGCCAAACGGTCATCCCCCACTACTGCACCAGTGAAGCGGAAAAAATAGAAAGCGGGGATGAGTGAAAGTACTCGAACGACTCATGAATAGTCATCTCTCAGAGGAATCAGTCCAGTCATCACCCGAAGACGATTGTAGATACTAACAATCGAAACGTCGTGAACTAACTTGGGTTGGAATCTCTTAACTGTTTTTTTTTTCATTTTTATTTCTTCAATTTTATTTTTTGTTCGATTGTTCTATTTTTAATTGTACTTTATTTCACTATTATTTCATTTCAGGTTTTTTGCTATAATTGTTATTTTCAGCTATTCATTTTTAATTCTTCCTTTTTTAGTTGTTTTAGGGATTTCAAATCATTTTATATATTAGACCAAACTAGTGAAAGTTTAAACATATCAAGAAATTTTTCGAAATAAGATACTTGAGAATGTTATACTTCGCACTGGTGGGATCACAATTGAGGTACGGAATAATAGCTTGGGGAGGTGCCTACAATAATCAAATGAACGGACTCGACGTACTCCAGAAATGGATACTAAAGATAATATACTGGAAAGATCGATTATATTCCAGTGATGGAATTTATCAACTAGCAAAAGTTTTAGATTCTAAGCAATTATTTTTGAACGTCTTGATAGTGAAGCAGAAAAAAGAAGGATCTAAAAATTACTATGTGCACATATATAATACTCGGAAAGGACCGCCTCGCAGTGCCCGTCGTCTCTGAAACAATATCTCAACGTTCATCATATTTCCTCAAACCCAGAGTATACAATGCAGTTTCCAGTGAACTGAAAACAATCATCTCGCTAATCTTATTCAAGAAACAACTGAAAAATTGGATTTCAAACCTTCCTAGATCATTCACCCATCAACTGATCGATATAAATAATTTCTGAAATAATACAAAAGGACTAAGTTTTCTTCAATGAAAAAGTATCGATACTATAAATCTCAAATAGCTTCATCTAAATGTGTGTATGTGTGTATATTTATGTACGTTGATTGATCTTTCGTCAACATCCTCTATTATTTACTATCATTATTTTCTTCCATTGTTCCACGACAAGCATATGTTTTTGTGGATTATCATTTTTACAAAAATATCATCAAAACCATTTAACTACCTGCTTGAATTATTATGTATTATATAATCAACTCTGTCATTTGTTGAATAAATATATTATTATTAATACAGGTAAAAATGAAGAAGGGTTAAAAAGCTCCACAAAACTGACCATAGTGATATTCACCAAGAGAATAAAGACAGAGGGCCTAGGACCTCTAAAACCTCGAGGCAATGAGATAAATCTGTCGTGGAAAGTCAAATATTTGGGAGTGATCCTAGATTCTAACCTGACATGGAACCAACATCTGAAGAGAGTTAAAAAAACGGTGAAGGTAGCACTACTGCTGACATGACACCATGGCGGTTAAACCCTTGTTAATATATTGTTGTAATTAATCCCCTAAAAAAATGACGCAGGCCGCTATTGGTCGTCATAAATTAATTGTGACGCGCTCAAGATTGCGTCCAACTCGTCATGCGCATCGCGGTTGTTCTAGTTAGATGCAGAGTTGCTTCGATAGACTTCTAGCAAAATCCGTATTGGCTTCGAGAGGATTCGATCACCATATATAAATGCTACCCACACCCCGAGCGAGAAGTCAAGTGAAGTCTAGTGACAGTGCGGTGCGGAGTGAATTCAAATAAGGCGATAGATATTTACATATCAGTTTGAAATTTTAGTTGAAGTGTTTGGTTTTAATAACAGTGAAATAAAGTTGAGTTTGATTATTGTACAGTGTAGTGAATTATTGTCAAACCCATGGGGAAAACGTCAATATGCATCGATGGCCTAATATGAAGTAAACGAGCAACTGTTAAGAAATTGAACGATTTTCAAAGACTCGCATATTTGCAGGTGAAACGCCCTCTTTGGAGCCGGCTCTCCCTTTTGAGTCCACAAGAGTTCTGCTTTGTTGCTGTGAAACATTGCTAAACACTCAATTGAAACATCTTCACGACACTGTTGCTGCTCGAGGGTGAGCAAACGCGGCACCCATCTTGCAAACAGCTTCCTAATGTCCAAATTTTCGGACAATATACGATGTACCGCACTTTTTGAAATGTCTACGAAGTCTGCTAGCTCGCGCACCCTCAGTCGAAGATCATTCTGTATCGTTTTGTGGAATTTCTTCACGGTTTCTGGAGTCACCTCATTTGGTCGACCACTGCGATGCTCGTCTTGGCAGCTCGTACAGCCTCATTCAAACTCTACTACCCAATATGTTACTGTTGTAAACGAAGGAGTAGACTCACCTAGAGTAGAATCCAGTTCAGCCTTTATATTGTTTGGGCTGAGGCCTTTCAA
Source organism: Leptinotarsa decemlineata (assembly GCF_025532065.1). Classification (NCBI taxonomy): domain Eukaryota; kingdom Metazoa; phylum Arthropoda; class Insecta; order Coleoptera; family Chrysomelidae; genus Leptinotarsa; species Leptinotarsa decemlineata. The sequence goes on along the minus strand of NW_027412537.1, from coordinate 8,778,479 downwards.
ATAAAAGCATTATACCACAATAACGATGACCAATTTCTCCATTTCCACAAATTCACCGAAATCGTTTGCTATTGATGGCTGCCAAACATATACTAAATAACGGAGCGTCTTTAAACTTGAAACATATGCTTTATAGATTGTGTATTTTCTGATACAGGTCGGGCCGGATACTTCTAGGACCACCGTCGTACATTGAAGTAAAAATATCCACTCGTTAGGTTCTTATCCAAAAAAACTGCTTTCTGTTGACATTATTATTTCTTCCAGGTTTCCTTGCCAGAGGAGTAGGATTTGGAGTAAAAGAGGACCTAGTGTGGTATGTCCTTTTCACGATCTTTGTTCCGTATGCAATGTTGCCGCTTCCTTTGAGATGGTGCATGATAGCTGGAGCAATATCTTCGATAGGGCACATATGTGTCATTACAACGGAGATTTACTTGAAAGATGATACTGTGAGTGTTTCGCTTTTCTAACACATTGTGATTTTGAAAGAGATTTTATGATATTTCTGAAGAAGAAAATGAGTTTCAGTTAGTTGTAGGTCAAGCACGTTAAATGACACCTTCTGCTAGAAAATCTATAGGACAGAAGTCGTATGTGTTCTGAGGCCCATTCGATTCAATAATTTACCACTTCATATACAAAACTACAAATCATTATTTTAATTATAATGTGAATATATAATGGAAACACCTTGTTTGAGCCTGAGGGTGGGGAATGAATCATTTCAATAAATTTGACACTTCTCATTTCAAACAACGAATTCAATATCCCCCGGAGCGTAGGGCAACAGCAGTGTCTTGTCAATACCGTAAAAGTGCCGTAGAAGGTAATGAAGCCACGCAGTATGTCGATAGATATAGGCTGAGATCGTATTTGCTGGGCACTATTATTATTATATTATCTCTGCAACAATAATAAAAACTGACCAGTTTGCTATCTCTCTCTTTCTCTCTCTTTTTTTACCGCTCAGGAGATCAAAATGAAGACAATCTAATTCAAAACATTTTCTCTATGTAGTTGTTGATCATTAGGTACTAATCTCAATCGATTGGACGGTTCTTGAAATTAATTCTACAGAAAAACCTCAGATACAATCCTAATAGCCTCTATGAATAAATAAAAATTATTTATTATTACTCTACTTTTTTTTGTGAATATGAGGTACCACATCTAATAACATAAAAACTGAGATTCCTAACTGTGAATTCAGTATACGAAACCGCAACAAACACATCCTTCCGCATGTTACAAATTCAAAACTCAAAGAGCACACTCTTATATTTAAGTAATTCAATACTAACATTTGTTCACAAAAATTATTTGAAGCTTAAATGATTTCTAATTATTATATGCGAGCGCTTTCCATAGCAGGTTGTGGCATGACTCCACTCAAACTGAACGTTTCATCTTCTTGTGTGTTCTTTTATACGGTTAGAACGCCTTAGTGCAGGTATTTGTCCTCTCTTTTCATCCGGAGGTCTCTTCAAATTTGCCTGTACTTAGGATACATCAGGTAATATCCTCTGTGTTGGTGTTTCCCTAGGTTCATTGTTTGTAGGAATGTGTATTGTATTGTGTAGAATGTTCAATGTTAGGTCCCGTTGTGTTTTGATTTGTATTTGTAGTGTGAATTATGACTTTTGAATTTATGAATGTCTAGGTTTTTCCAGATGTCCATACGGTTTCCTTCATTGATTTGTTTAATGAGTTTGATGTTTTCTGGTGGAGGAAAGTTATGTTTGTTTTGTATGACGTGTGCTGCGAGGTTTCATTTATATGTACCTTTGGATGAGGTACGACGAGCAAAAAAAAGTATACATAAGCCCAATAACATATAAATCAAACCTCGCAACACACGTTATACAAAACAAACATAAATTTCTCCCATCAGAAAACACCAAACTCATAAAAAAGTCAATGAAGGAATCCGTATGGACATCTGGGAAAACCTAAACATCCATAAATTCAAAAGTCATAATTCACTTATCGAGGAACAAATACAAATCAATACACAACAAGACATAACATTGAATATACTATACAATATAATACACATTCCTAGAAACAATGAACACCAACACAAAGGATATTACCTGTTGTAACCGGATGAAAGGAGAGGACACATACCTGCAATAAGGCGTTCTAACCGTATAAAAGAACAAAAAAGAAGATAAAATGTTCTGTTTGAGTAGAGCCATGAAGATGATAGAACAGCCTGCTATCGAAAGCGCTCGCATATAAGCTTCAACTTCTTTTTGTGAAGGAATGTTAATATTGAAATTTAGAAAATGATGGAAAACTATTTGCATCAATAAAAAAAAATCTTACATTTCAATAAAACTTTATAATACACTGCCTGAAGAAATAAAGAAATGTAAAAACAAACTGAACTTTAAAAAAAGACAAACGAAATATATTAATGGAAATGAAAGAAAATTGTTCTCCCAATTATTTTAACCCTAATAAAATACAACCATAGCATCTTTGGTGTATTAATCGAATTGTGTACCTTTCATGGCATTTTAACTGACTTCATTTTAGAGTTATATAGTTATGCATCCTTGAATTTCAAATTTTACCAATTGACTATTTCCATACATATTTATATATTTTTCTTTCTGTTTATCTGTCAATTTTATGGGAAACAAGAGTGCTTGTATTTGTATTATATACAGTGTGTCCAAGATAAGGATCCTAAGCATGGGAATCTCAGTACCTGTTGGAGATACAGCTTAGGTTAAATTAGGAAAAAGTTGTGTTCTTTGAAGCTTATTTACATGCCGTTTAGAAACTTGAAGAATTTTCATGGCCTGCTGAGATATTTGGGAAAAACGAGAATTTGACAATATCAATTTTATTTTTTTCTGACTTTATTTGAAAAGATATCAAAAAACGAATAACACTTTTTTATTGGCACTTTCAAGGTACTACACGATGGTATTTTTAGTTTTTATATCCGACGTTTCGTTTTCAAAAAACCATCATCAACTTTATTTTTTTAAATAGCCCGAAAAAAAAGTACACCCTGTATCTGATTCCATTTTTTATTACAAATTCAACGATGTAACACATGCCATTGTTTTCTTTTTAGTTTAGGGGAAAATTGCATTTTTTCTATTTTTAAAATGTATTTTTAAGTAGGTTAATAATGATTTTTTAAAGTAATGAAAACAACAAAGAAATTAACGCATTTTTTTATTTAATTCAAAGGAGGTGTTCAAACAGGTTTCCGTTATTTTCCAAACATAAGTATGATCTTCTAACTGTAGAACTTAAAACATCACGTAACATCTCTGGTGTAATACTGTTAAATGCGACAGTTACACATTCTCGTAACTGCTGTCCAGTTTCAAAAGAATGTTGGTAAACCCGGTTTTTAACAAAACCCCATATGAAGAAGTCCAGAGGAGTTAAGTCAGGGGATCGCGCTGGCCAAGACACTTCACTAAAGGTTCCAATCCACCTTCCAGGAAATCGCTGCGAAAGATACTCTCGAACTTGTCTAGAATTATGTGCAGGAGCACCGTCTTGTTGAAACCAACAGTTATTGACCTGTGCCAGAGGTAAATTATCTAAACAGTCTTCTACATAGTTTTGAAATAAATGATGGTATCGTTCGGCGGCCAAAGAATTATAGTAAAAAAACGGACCTAGTATTTTAGTTCCTAAAATTGCACACCACATATTAAACCCGAAACGTTCTTGATGTCTTGATATTTTCTTAACACGCGGATTTTGCTGAGCCCAGTAATGCGTATTGCGGCGGTTGAAGATACCATTATTAGTGACCATACTTTCGTCGGACCATATTATTTTTGAAGGGAAATTATAATCTTCTTCACACGCGCGTGTATACCATTCGCAAAAATTTCGGCGCCGTTCGAAATCCCCTGGTTTAAGTCCTTGGCAAATACTAATTTTATAGGGGTGATATCTATTTTTACGCAAAATAAATTGAGCTGTGGATTTGGCTACTCCTACATTATTTTCGATTTGCCTAGTTGATATTTCAGGGTTCTCAACAACTGCTTGTAAAACATTATTTTGGGCTTCTTCTCAAGATTCTTTTTTTCGAGATAAAACAGGCTTTTTAAATTAACCATATTCTTTTAAATTTCGAGCCAGCTCTATGAAAATGGACTTACATGGCTGCTTTCTTTCTGAATATGTATTAAGATACATTGCTGCTGTATTTACAGTATTTTTGTGGCACAAAATGTAGCACGTTAGCATGTCAAAATTTTCTTCATGGCTATAATGCTCACCCGGCATATTCGACAGTAACAACAACGACACTTACTATTTTATCGTGTAATTAAATAATATTTGACAGGCTCGGTGACAGGTATTTACGTCAAAGCATTTGTTTGCAACGCCTACTTAAAGATTTTCTTAAAAATAGAAAAAATGTAATTTTCCTTTAAACTAAAAAGAAAACAATGGCATGTGATACATCGTTGAATTGTAGTACTTTAAAAGTGCCAATGAAAAAGTGTTATTCGTTTTTTGATATCTTTTCAAATAAAGTCAGAAAAAAATAAAATTGATATTGTCAAATTCTCGTTTTTCCCAAATATCTCAGCAGGCCATGAAAATTCTTCAAGTTTCTAAACGGCATGTAAATAAGCTTTAAAGAACACAACTTTTTCCTAATTTAACCTAAGCTGTATCTCCAACAGGTACTGAGATTCCCATGCTTAGGATCCTTATCTTGGACACACTGTATATTCACTGTGAATTAAGTTATTATTATTATAAAATTACTTTTTCAGTGTGAAGATTCCGATGAATGCAAAATAAAACGAATATCGGCGAACATACTGCTCTACATTTGCGTCAATTTTGCCGGAATGTACACGAAATATTTAACCGATCGAAGCCAAAGAAAAGCTTTTCTGGAAACTCACAGATCAATGGAAACCCGATACAGGACACAAAGTGAAAATGACAAACAGGAAAAATTGCTATTGTCAGGTAAAAAACAACCTCTCAGCACTTTGCTTTGCTTTTCTTCACTGCACGATGTTACGTGCAGATTATTCGTAAATACCAAATGAAAGGTAACGGTGGGGTGTGAGGATTTTATTATGTGCATCCAATGCAGTTTGTTGAATGCAGGGTTTTTAAAGAGGTAGATATTTATATTCTATCGGAGGAATGATCAGAATGGTTTTTTCTATAAATACCATAGAAAATTTAAAATCCGACTTTTCATTAGGTCCTTGGAATTGCTCGCGACTTCATTTACGTGGGTTTCAGTTTTTCGGTGTTTCCAGAGAAAAAACACTTTGTTGTGAGATTTTCACTAAACAGTTCTACAAAGAAGCAACACGTGTTTCGCCATACAATGACTTCTTCGGGTGGGTCTTTACTAACTATATTCTACATATTCAATGCTTTATATACCTAATTTTAAAAATTTGAAGCAGTTTCATCTTCCTCTTGAAGATGATCACTTGGTGATCGAAACACGTGTCGAGGTAATAAATGTCGAGGTGTTAAAATAACGGTTTGGTATTGGGAAAAAACTCCAGTAATATTCACTGTTCCAAACAGTGCATCAAAATTTGAAGGACAGATAGTTGAACGCCAGGTAGTTGTACAAACCAGGGTGCCAACTTTAAAATTCAACACTGAAGATTATGGGGGTTGTTGAACTTATAAATTCAAGAGTGGAGATCTACATAACTCGAGTTGCTCGTTTAGGGGTATATATTTCTGGATTTTAATTGATTTGTTAATTTCCATGGCTTCCAACAAATTCATCTTTTCCCTTTATTACATATGTGAAGGATTTTGAAGGTTATCTTTACTTATCTTTTATTTTGATTCTTGAAGATGTTCATACATTGTAGATTTTCAGTCCAAACAGACGTATTCACGCAGTCTTACGCCAAAATTTCCACCGATTTGGCCTGTATAATAAGAAAAAAAGTTTATATGAACTTGTGTCCGAAAATGCTTCGTTTCGGAGATACGAGGTGTTGAAATTGTATTTTTTTGTTCGCTTTTTGAAAATAACTCTCATAAAAAATAAGTTGTTCGCACGAAATTCGGTACCCGGGGTTTTTTAGACGTGGAAAATCATAATTTCGTATTAATTTTCATGTTACATCTAGAGGGCGCTGCGTACGCTGTCATTATTTATTTCAAATTGCCTTAACTTTTTTGACAGTAAACTTTTGATATATCTCATGAAAAAACCCAATTCCCACACCTTTTCAAAGTAAAAAAGGTACAACAACGCTGGAGGTGATTGTTTTTGAGATATTTACAATTTTCTATATCGATGCATAATACTTAGTTCCTAGGGCGCTAAGTGAAGTTGCTGAGAACATTACAAAACTAAGTCAATAAATGTTCAACGAAAAGTGATTCGTTTTCGAAATACAGATTGTTGGAATTTTTCAAAATAGTTAGGTTTTTGTCATGAGTTTTTTGCAATTTTAGTTATTTTCATCAAACTTTATACGCAGTATACCAGTACAGACTTCTTCTAAACTGAGAATCATCGAACTGCTTATTCCATTCAAATTTTAAAAATTGTCAGGTTTAACTATTCAATTAGAAAGTGCTACATTTCGGAGCTTGTAAAAAAACAATTCGGAGAAGTACTATGTTATTCATTACGAAAATAAACATATAAAAATTGAACGAAACAACTATTACAACTGTTCATAGTGACGACCACCAACAGTAATACAAGCTTCTGCTCTCCTCATCAAAGAATTCCGCACCCGTTGAAAAATGCCCGGAGTGTTTCTTATCGTTTCGCAGCAAGCTATGATGCGATCCCTCAACATTTCCTCCTTTTCAATGGGGCTAGCATAAACTAGTGATTTTAGGTGTCCCCAAAAGAAAAAATCGACGGGATTGAGGTCCAGTGACCTCGTGGGCCAATGCTCAGTGCCTTCTCTTCCTATACATCGCTAGGTCTGAAAAATGTCTTGCTATCACACTAAAATGAGCAGGAGCTCCATCGTGCATAAACCAAGAGTGATTTCGGAAACCAATGGGAACATCTTCCATAAGTTGAGGAAGCTCGTGCCAAATTGAATAATCCCCAATTATGCCTACCCATACATTAAAGGAGAATCTGTTTTGGAAATGACTTTGCGTTATCGCATATGGGTTATCTTCCGCCCATATGTGGTTGTTATGAAAGTTCATGATACCATTTCTTTAAAAATTAGCGTCATCTGTGGATTTTCGATAAAATTTGCGGATGTTGTTCGACTTTTCTTTGAAGCCATTGAGCAAATTCGATACGTGGTTGGAAATCACATATGATATGATAAGGATATAATTGATGTTTTTTAAAATTCTGTAAACTGTCATGTGACTCACATTTGAAGTTTGACTAATTTTTCTTGTACTTGTCTCTGGATGTTCACTAATTTCTTCGAGAACCGCCTCCTCCAATTCTACAGTTATTGTAGTCCGTGGCCGTCCTACTGCAGAATTTGTTTCAAAGCTTCCAGAGTCGGAAAGTCGCCGAAAGTTGCGGATTCGCAAATGTCGCTGCACAAGGAATCACGCGTTGGGGATAACTTTCCTGATAGATGCGTCTGGCCTCGCTTGAATTTCCGTCAGCCAAGCCGTATGCAAAAACGATATCAGCCATTTCAGCATTCGTAAAGTCGGGCATGGTATCAAAAAATCACTTTATAAACTCCGAATTGTGAATTTGTCAATTAATAGTTTAAAAATGTGATAGCGAACTTCTATTTTTATAAACAAACTTTCATAGCCTACTCGATTTAATTAACTTAATTTGCAAGCGGAGAATGACAAAAATTATGGAAATCAAATTTAGCATATTACTATATGCTTCGATATAGAAAATTGTAAATATTTCGAAAACGATCACCTCCAGCGTTGTTGAGGACGTGTACCTTTTTTACTTGGTAAAGGTGTGGGAGTAACATTTTTTTATGAAAAGTACCAAAATTTAACTGTCAAAAAAGTTAGGGCAATTTGAAATAAATAATGACAGCGTACGCAGCGCTCTCTAGATGTTACATGGAAATTATTACGGAATTATGATTTCCCACGTCAAAAAAAACCCGGGTACCAAATTTCGTGCAAATAACTTATTTTTTGCAACATTCATTTTCAAAAAGCGAACAAAAAATTCAATTTTAACACCCCGTATCTCCGAAACGAAGCATTTTCGGAAATAAGTTCATATACACTTTTTTTCTTAAAATTGTCTCAGGAATACGTCACTTGAATATTTTAACGTACTTATGTTACACCCTGTATATACATGAATTTTTCATTCTATCCCGTTTGGGTTTTGTATTAAACAGTGTTCTGCCTAAATTATTATTAAATATGAAAGCTGTTGATATTTTGTATTTATACAACTAACCGATTTGAATTCATCAAGCACTTTATTTTGAGTGAAGCTTTGAACAATATATTAGTGGAACCCGCACCCGAAGTTTTTGAGATTGGCAAGCACGAACGCACAAGATACACAGACACAAATTCCAAAAACCGTTGTTTTGGTTTATATTGCAATCAAAAGGTGGGAAATTAAAGGAAAAATTGAAATCAAACTTGGACAAGACTTACTATAAATAATTACAGAAAGCAAGAACATGAGTTTGTGGCTAGATGCTGATCTGAGATGTCACAAATATATAAATTCACTTTGTCGTAACTTGTACACTATTTTACGTCAACTCTATCAAAGTAGAGATATTCTGACTTCCAAATTGAAGTGGAAACTTTGTGAAAACCTCATATTGTCTAGATTAGCATATTGGTTATTAGCATATTAGCAGGTTGGTTACCGATTGCTAAAACCTGGCAGTTCCACCTACTCTTCAATACACATAAATTCCTCATTCTCAAAAAGATAAATTATATTTATGAAAGACATAAAACTTTCAAATCTCAAAATAATTCTAGGACACGAAACCGTCACACTTTTATTATTCTAAGACACTTGACAGCCTGCTTTTCTTCTAGTTTAATTTACAATTCTATCAAACAATATAACGCTCTGCCCAGTGAATTTAGACACTACTCCATATATAATTTCAAGAAAAGAAAAAGTTGAAAATATATCTGAAGTCTTCTAGATAGATAATATATTCATGTTATGCTTTGTTCATATGGTTTTCCTTTTGTCTCACTTTTGTATATGTTTTGCTGTACAGTGCATTTCTTCAATGTCCCCCCTTTTATTTTTTGAACGGGTCAACTCAAAAAATTGAAATTTGGGATAATTAAATTACTGCGTGAATACTTTATTTTGAAGTGAAATTGACAGATGAAACTTTTAAGATGGCGGCTGGGCGCCATCTGGGAAAAAATTGAATGGAGAGGGGGATCTTGTGACACATTATTTTGACGTTCCTGACGAGTACTTCACAACCCTAGAATATGAAGTCAATATCTTCACCTACTAAAAATTGGCGGAACATTTATTAATTTCCTGAAGACAAACACGTTATAATATCGATATTTCTAGAAATTTACCTTTTTATCTGCCGTATGACAATTTCCACAACCCGATAATGTTTGTTAAGTTATTGTTTGTTTATAAAAACCATAAAAAATGTCAGTACGACAATAAACATCATTGTTCAGTTAGAATATTCTCATTTAGTTTTCGAATTTACTAGTAGAAAGGTACCATTTCAACAATCTCTAAAATGGTCAATTCTCGTCCATTGGAAGAAACAATTGAAGCGATTTTTATTTACGGTGCGACGCGAAACTTTCACGAGACCAAAGAAGAAGGTTTGAAAATGTGGAATTGGTTTTCACGTTCAAGAAACTAATTTTATGTTCTTTTATTCTTTGGGAAGCAGTTCTCTCCGTTTGGCCAATATCAATTCTTAGTCAAGAATCACAAGTCAACTTATAAAGTTCTGATCTATCCGGCAATGAAGTTTCGTCTTAATTTTTTTTAGGTTTACTTTAATTATTAAGTCACGTCCAAGTCTTTCGTTTTCAAAAACGAGCTAGGTTATAAAATATGTTAATGACGCTTATTAGCGTTTCTGGAAATGGAATAGACATGATAATGTTTCCTCTTTTTCAGTGCTCCCGGATTTTGTGGCAAGAGAAATGATACGAGACATAGAAAGAGAAGAAAGAGGAGGGGCATTTCAACCTCATCAATTTCATAAAATTTACATTCATCGTTACGAAAACGTTAGCATTTTATTTGCCGACATAAAAGGTTTCACAGGTGAGAAGAAAATCATATCGTTCAATTCCGATGTTCTACAAAATCAATTTGAAAAGACAATCTAATACTTGATAGGTAGAGTTGTAGCGTGGGAAAAGTATTACTTTTCCCACGCTACAACTAAGACACTATATCTCGACGCACGTTTCGCTAACAAAGTTGGCATCATCATGAAATTGATAACATAGCGTCAACAGATAGTGCTTTAGTTCTTGTGTGTAAAAGTTTTCTCATCGAATATGATCGCACAGAAACCAATCTCATTTTCTGAATTTTATTTCGATATAAAATGAATATAGTTTAAAAAACTAAAAAAAACGCTTTTAAAGAACATTGAACTAAAAAGTTAAATTTTTTTAATACGCCTAACACAATAACGATCGAAAAATACTAGTATTATTGTGAAAAAAGTGTGGGCGCTGGATATACAAAAAATATGGCACAAAGCGATCGTTATTGTTTTAAGCTTATTAAAAAAATTATTTTTAACTTTTCAGTTCAATGTTCTCTAAAAGCGTGTTTTTTCTTAACTATATTTATTTTTCCTAATAGTTCGATGTTCTTTAAAAGGGTATTTTTTAGTTTTTGAAACTACATTTCTTTTTCAAATCAATCTTTTGATTTGGTATGTAATGTCAAGCACCTCAATTCTAATTTTTCGGTTTTTGAAAATATTCATGTAACTGAATTTTTCATGTGTTCATTTTACGATAACGTTTTCATTGTTGAAATCCATATTCTGGTTTGCTTTCAAATAATCGAATTAGATTTTAAAATGTATCTTTCGTTTCGATCAAAACTTTTTTCTGTATTAAATCACGGGTATTCGAAAATATTTAAATATCGCCATTGACGTCATTCAACAATTCCCGAGCGATGCTCATGTCACGGGTTTTTGTTCAAAATTCGACAATTTTGGAATGAACTTCGCTACCACACGCTCCTGCCCAAAATTTCCGACAAAATTGCATGGCTTGAGCCAATTGATATGCCGATATCTTTAGCAGATTCTCATATAGTGATTCGATGATTCTCTATAACAATTTTCTTCACTTTCTCAACATTTTCATCGATTGTTGATAATTTGGGGCGTCCAGGGCGAACGCTGTCATTCACATTTTCTCGACCTTCTTGTAAACATTTTTCTCTCAGACTCAGAGTACAATCACCGTATGCTACTGTCAACCTATCAGCAAAGATACTTTTACAATTGCCTGAACTAACGTTACGTAACTAACGGACGAAACTGCAGTAGCGTTAGTTACAAATAAAAGTGGTAAAAAACATAGAAATTTTCATTAAGTAACTAACGGACGAAACTGCAGTAGCGTTAGTTACAAATAAAAGTGGTAAAAAACATAGAAATTTTCATATTTCTTTTCATTACTTATACAATATTGTATACGTTTGAGAATGTCCATATTGGACGAAACTGCAGTAACGTTAGTTACAAATGAAAGTAGTAAAAAACATAGACATTTTCATTTATCTTTTCATTGCAATCTCAAATCCATCAACTTTATCAAAAATCAGTGAAAAATTAGTCGAAAGTAAGATAGTGGGTTTCTTGGAAAAACATAAAATTATAGCTCCCATACAGTTTGGCTTCCGAAAAAAAACACGAATGACGCCATCTTTTATTTCCTCGAAAACATCTACATTACCGTAAATGTACTGGCGGCGGCAGTATTTCTGGGCCTTTCCAAGGCATTTGATTGCATGGAACATGAAATCCTGCTGCAAAACTCTTCATTATGGAACTTGAGCAACAGCCTTAGAATGGTTCAGATCTTATATTAATGGTAGAAGTCAAAAAATAAAATTGAGCAACAACACTTCTGATAATGGAAAAATTGTAAGCGGAGTCCTAGGCCCAATTTTATTCTTGCCATATATTAACGATATGGCAAAACCTGATATATCTGGAGCATTCACCTTGTTTGCGGATGACACTACGGTACTTTGGGGTAATAAAGATCCGGGTACTTTGACTCGGTCTATCCACTCAGTTTCAGAAAAAATAATAAATTGGTGTGAATCGAATATGCTATCGCTAAATGTTTCTGAATCAATCAATCACATTCAAGTGGGACATAGAATAAGTAATACTAGGTGAACACATAATTGAAAGTAAGCCTGTAAATAAATTTCTTGGTATATTCATTGACAGTAATTCAAAATTTGATACGCAAATTACTGCTTTAAAAATAAATCATCTTCTGGTTCATTTGTCATAAATGTCTTATCTCGTAAACTCGGATTTTCAGCAGTAATAAATACATACTATTCACTTATGGAGAGTCATCTCCGGTATGGAATTCCTTTCTGTGGCTCAGACAGCCAGATTTTCATGCAGAGTATATTCGTTATCCAGAAAAGATCTTTGAGAATAATATTCAAATTTAAGATGCGTTACTCACGCAGGGCACTTTTCTACAGGAATAAAATGTTAACAATATTTGAAATATTCATTCTAGAGACTGCCTGCTTACTTCACAAACATACAGTTTGAGAGCCATACAGAAACGTCTACGCGGAGCGATAAAAAACTTGCCCTTCCACTGTTCACATCATTTTTGAGCAGGCATTCTCAAATCTATAGAAGTGGATAAATATATAATCATCTACCAAAACAAATTACATCAATTAATGAACTTGAAAAATTTTTAAAATCAGTAAAGAACCTTGTTTTGGAAAAGTGCTTCTACAGTTTGGAAGAGTATTTTGCATACAAATTCTAGTCTTTCGGTATACCACGATGTATATCACGAATAATATCAAGTAATTTTAAAATTGTGTTGTTTTAGTGATAACATATTTGTAAATCTTTTTTTTCTTCGATATTTTTTGATTGTTTTTTTTATCTGTTATTTTTAATTTTCACTGTATTTATAAACATATAACATAACATAACAGATAATGAAGATCTATCTATCTATCTATCTATCAACATTCTGAGTGTTTTGAACACACTCATATAGGGAAATAATATTTTACATTTTAGTCTGCTATGGAATGATTTTTTGTTGTTGTTTCAGTTCTGTCAACAAAGTGTACGGCCCAAGAATTGGTGAAAATTTTAAACGAGCTTTTTGCAAGATTCGACAAACTTGCTACTGTAAGTTCAAGTTATGTAAATACACATATTGCACGCCATATTGCACAGACGTAGTATCTAAGATGTATAAATATGATCTCATATTCCTTATGCAACGGCGCGTCTAGGATAATGTTTCGGAAGGGGCATGCAAAAAACAAAATCATATGGATATAGTACCATTGATTGAACTGAAGTGTTTGTACCCATTATCGTGCATTGAGGGGTTACCAAACAGCTTTATCATTTTTTGAAGGTGATTGACAATGTTTCATGATGAATTTCACTGGTTCGGACTTCCATTGTCTACTATATAAAATGATTTGAAATCCCTGAAACAACTAAAAAAGAATATTAAAAAATGTTCCCATTGTTGGGAACAACCCCTGACTGAAAGAGAAGAACTTTTTTTCTATATCTGAAATACCAGGTAACTGTGTGTCAAATTATGATTGCATAACTGTTTTCGCTATTGTAGTTTTAATATTTTTCATTACAAAAATTCATTTATTTTTTCGATGACCTTATATTAGCGAACATGAGATGCACTAATGAATTGGCTAATTTATAACTCTCTATCAATACCTTGATACGATACCTTGACAGGTCGAAACAGCTGTCTGGTTGGATCACGTGCTCTCTGGCTCTGCTTTCGTATAGGAATGTTCTTTTATAGTACCTCGAAATGAACGTAATTCATTTCGAAACATTTCGTGGGAAATATAACAAAATTTTTGTTCGAGTGGAGGATAATTTCATCTTGCCTAAATAAATTTCCAAATATTATACAGCTATCGGACCGAGTCATGCCCGGTGGGAGAAATCGTATCTGCGTAAAGTTTGGGTCGTAAAATTGCATATGTTTATACAATTTACTTTTAACCCTGCTACCGCACACTTATATTTCAAGACACAAATTGCACATTGGGGTCTCAAAAACCCAATAAATGAAATGGAGTTTTTTCAAGTTGGTAATATTTTTTTATTGTTTTTACACATGGAATTGTTGAAGTGGTTATTTTAGAGAGTATACAACATATTGAAAAGTAGTTTAAACAAATATTCCATTCTCGATAATATCAAATTGAAAAAAAGAAAAAAAAATTGTAACAAAATGTACGATTTTTTAGAAATTCACCAAAAAAAACAAAAACTAAAATTTTCGAATTCTAAGTATACGAAACGTTTTAACTAAATATCATTCTGTTATATTGTGCAATTGAAAAAATTATAATTCCTCAAGTTTTTCTTAGTCAGTCTAATGAATCAGGCTGATAAATCAGCCTCACAGCTCCTACATACCATTGCCCTGTGTTCATTACAAAACGATTTATGGCACACGCTACAATGCATATTTGTTTTTCTGTCTTTTTTTCTGTCGCAAAAACTACAACGAACTTTTCGTCGCAAATTTTCGTCATTATTTGGTGGTGGATCTGGCACAGGCTCATCCAAGATTTCCATTATCTTTTGACGCAGTGATCTTCTAAGCGTTGGCAACCGTAGTCGTTCCCTGAGAAATGGTATTACCAAGGACATTCCCAGCTCTTTTAGGAAATTCCTGCGTGTCCGAGTTTTTTTTTCTGCCCAATCTTCCATAGCAAAGGTAAGCAGAATCATCGAATTGATACCACTTCCATCAATCATACCATAAAACACTCGCATAGGCCATCTATTTGTTTTTCTTGCTGTGGTATATGAATGGCACAACTGATCGAAGGTGTCTGTACCACCTTTGGTTGCGTTGTATGTCTCAATTATCGTTGGTTTATTTGTCTCGTGATCAATGAAATCGTCATGGTGTAAGGTAGAAATTAGAATCACGTTTTTATTTTGCTTGGGTGTGAAAGAAACTAGAGTTTTGTTATTATCGAAAGCGAATAACGACGACCCTACTTTTTTTTGGCCAAGAAACTAGGCGGAATTTCTCTTTTGTTTTTTCGCAAGGTTCTTACCATTGTAAGCTTATATTGCTCAGATAGAAGATTAGCCAATGGAATCGAAGTGAACCAATTATCAAAAGTTAGGTTGCGATTGGTATTGTGTATGGGTTCGGACAATTTTCTAACATAATAGGTTGGCACACTTTCATTATTTTTGCAGTTCACTTTGCCCACATAAGGAATAGCATTCAACATGTAATAGGTCTTAGCATCATTTAGCATTAGTATTTTCAAGCCGTATTTATCGGGTTTGCTGGCCATATAGATGCGGAAGCTACAACGGCCACGAAAACTCATCAGTTGCTCGTTTATTGTGCAATATTCATGGGGTGTGTAGTATGCCTTGCAGTTGCTTATATATACATCCCATATTTGTCTAATTGGAGCAAATTTATCTGTCTGACGTCGTATATGTCTATCAGCCTTGTTATCAAAGCGTAAGTTAGTAGCTAAAAACTGAAATCTCTGCTGGGACATGGTTGTCCGAAAAATTCCAATCCCAAAAGCAAGGGACCATAATTCTTCTGTGCTGCAATTTGAGACACGCAAAGCTCCCGCTATATAGAGAAGACCAATGAAAGCTCTTACCTCAATAACATTTGTGGTTTTGGTGTAGCTGAGTTTGTTAGTCTCATCGTGGTTTCTCTCAATTTGTTCATTGGTGCGTATGGTAATTGTTTCGAATATATCTTCACTGATAATCAAATTCCAAGCTTCTAAAGGGGTTTCTACTTTTCTAGCATCACCTTTAGCACCGGGCAAATGTAAAACAATGTTGTCAGCTCTCAAACGACCTCTCCTCTGAGGAACTATAGATGACCACAAGTGGTTATTTTTACTTCTTAGGACGCTTTTATTTCTCGTTTCTCTTGGACGCATTTCTTGTTCATTCTCACGAGCATTGTTTTGTTCACTGCTATTTCCACTAGCTTATTCACTGTTATTCTCACCAGCTTGTTCACTTTCATTTTCACTGTAATCTTCATTTTCATTGTCACTGTTTTGTTCATTTCCACCACCCTGATCACTTTCACAAGCACTTTGTTCATTGTCTTCCTCATCTTCCTCCATCTCATAATCGTTTTCGCTATCCGAAAATTCTCCAATTTCATATCCATTTTCATGATCTGGATTGCTCCAAAGATTATCTACAATCTCCTGCAGTTCCTCCTCTGTTAGCGGACGAGTATCGTTTCTTTTATGCCTCGACATCTTCCTTCAAAATGATAGATAATAAAATTTCTAATAGAAAGTATGTAACTTAATCCTGCACACTGGGGTCTCAGTAACCCAGGAGCAGCTAAAATCAAAATTTACCACTTACCTAGGAGCGATAAAATATTGTGCGTCCTGCCTCACTCGTATACAACTGTTAACTGAATTTACATGGCGCTGGCCCAAGGTCACGATCGAAAGCCTGCTTACAAGGTAGAATATAAAGGTCACGTGGGTTTTCTAGACCCCAGTGTGCAGTAGCAGGGTTAAGCTCCATCACTAACTGAATATGGTCCTGGATTTGGATGTTTACGGCTTGAATTATATAACAGGCTAATAACAGATTTCTACACATCTACTGCACATGTTGTGGGAGGAAGCTTTTTCTACTACATTCATGTCAGTACCATTCACTTCCATTTATCTTTGCTCAGGAAAACCACTGCCTAAGAATCAAACTACTTGGGGATTGTTATTACTGCGTATCAGGGCTGCCAACTCCTAGATCGGACCATGCTCACTGCTGCGTGGAAATGGGATTGCACATGATCAAGGCTATCAAAGACACAAGAAATAAGACGCAGGTAAGGTTAGCAAAATCAGCATGATGTGACTTTATAATTATATTCATAATATTTATAGTGTGGCAATTAAAAAAGTTACATACAAAACTAACAGAAGATGGCATTAAAAATTATCAAAACCTTTTCCAGAATAGGAAGTGGGAAATAATATAAACACAAAAAGAACTCACTTCGTCAACCCTCTAGGCTCCACCTGAACAGTTAAAAAAAAATCAAATAGCAGACCCTTACTTTGGTAAGCCTGTGAAAATACTAACCAATGGTACGAATAATGATTGAAAAGAATGTGCACATAAATTGAATAAAATAGCTATTTATGATATGAGTGTTGAAAGTAAGGTTTTATTTTGTGAAATGAGCAATTTCACGATCAAAATAAAACTTACGTTCAACACAAATATCATACAAAGTTGTTTGTACCACTGTCCTGTTTTCATAATAAAATAGATACATTTATTATTTCCATAAAAACACTTTTTGACATCTCTTGTCAGTTAACTATTTTCATGTTATCGCATTTGCTGTGAAGTGGCCGTGTCAGGTGACGCCGAATCACCTGGTTAACAAGAAAAAGTATTGTTTACAGCTCACACGTTTTATTTAAAGTCACATTTAAAGTTCTTGCTGGTGTTTAATGTCTTGCATAATGAAGAACAATAGTGAGGAATTGTGTGTTCCTGACGATATTGAAGAGGTTGCAAAAAGAGCTTTAATCGGATTGTTACCAAAAAAATCGGCTCAGCAGTACGACATCGCATATTCTAATTTTCTTAGCTGGTGTAGATTAAAAATCGTCGAAGGAAATTTCAGGGAAACCGTCTTCTTAGCCTATCTAGAAGAGAAATAAAAAATATGGAACTCGTCAACTTTGTGGAGTAAATTTTCAATGATAAAGTCGAGTGCCCTCGTTAAAAATGGTGTTGATAGAAGCAAATAGCATTCTCAAAGCGAAAAAATGAAAGTTACAGGCACAAAAAATCTAAAACTCTTAAATTTGAAAAAGTCCAGAGGATTTATAAATGAGGCGCCAGATAAAAAATATTTGATGATAAAAGATGCTACTATTTTCGGAATATATGGAGCCTGCCGACGTGAAGAGCTGCGCTATTTATTAATATAAGACATTAAATTAATGGATAAATCATTAATTGGTCGAATTCCAAATACAAAAACGAAAATGGGTCGTTATTTTTGCATTGTTGGAAAAAACATTGACTATTTTGAAAAATATGTTGCCTTACGCCCTTCTGTTATCAATCATCAACGTTTTTTTTCTGAAATATTCAAATTATGAATGCAGTGCCAACCCAGTTGGTATGAACACGTTTGAGAAAATTCCCTCTACCATTGCTGAGTTTCTGAACCTCCCGGTACCAAAGAAATATACCGGTCACTATTTCAGAAGCTCTCCTGCTTCTTTGCTAGCAGAATCAGGAGCAAATATAACGGATATTAAGAAGAACGGGGGATAGAAGTCTACAATAGTAGCTGAGGGTTACATCGATCAATTAAAACAATTAAAAATGTCACTTTCAATGACAGTTGTACAAACATGTATTTGCCGTTTTTGCAAAAATATGTAAACTGTGAACATCTATTTTCTGTTTTTTTTTGCAGTCCACCTTTTTTGTTCATTCGAGACATTCAAAAGTAATTAGTGTTAAGGCTTTTTCACAGGTTTTTCAATGATATGTCACAAGTAGATGTTTGCTATTGATTTTATTCAGTTAAGGTAGGTGGACCTAAGTGGTTGATGGTGGCTTTGAGTATTTTTGTTATCATCTTTCGTTTGTAGTATAGCACATTGCAAATTTCAATATTGTCACGTTTCATCAAAACAATGTTTTTTTATCAAAGTATCTGAACTGAACAGCCTCATTCACTTCTTAGGATAAAGTGCTTGTCTCTAATATTAGATAAATTCAAAACAATCACATTTCTGATTTCGTCATTCAGTGCCATGGCATAATTTATGCAAATCATTTATGGTTATAAAAAATAGTTGAGAGTTCAAGTGGAAGTCAGTTTCCAGATACTTTTGTTTATGTGAATTATTCCGAATAATAATTTATCCAAATTTGGGGATTTTTATTCAGCGCTACTGACAATTTTGATAAAAATTAGCAAGTATAACCATTCCGAAACATCTTCATCATGATTATACCGATGAATTCAAAATATTCTCCGCATTGGTGGATGGAAGCTATATGATTCTTTCATATCTTCATTTATAATCGATAAGCACAACTTTCGTTTCTTCATTAACTCTGCTCTTTCCTTACAGGAGATTGGGAGATCATTTTGTATCCCCATTAGGCTTGTTTGTTCTAAATAAACTGAAATTGATAACAATTCTTTGCAAAGTCGTAAATAATATTCATCGATAAAACTAAATCCGTGCCTAAACAAAATCAGCATTTCATCAACATCAATAATGCTAACAAAATAATGCTTACATTGACAACTGGTTGTTAAATATCCGATAAGACACCCATTTTTATTGTTATAGTTGTGGTGTATTTCTTTATGATCCGGGAACTGTTGTATACAAAAAAATGCTCATTTTGGAAAGAAAATTATGTGTTCATCAATACATATTATAAATTGAAGTCTCTAGGTGTGTATGTCTGTTTAAACGCGATGAACTCAAAATCTAGAGAACGTATTTATACGGTTTTCATCAAGAGACGAAATGATTCAAGATAAAATTTGTGTGAATTGATTGAAATATGATAATATTATTCGCCCCCATCGGGACGTTGGTGCGATCCTACGAGAGCTTTCATCCAAAGCCTGATTCTGATGTCTTTGAGATATAACAAAACCATTCACTAAATATTGATGAATTGGTTATGTTGCCAATATCAACATATCAACAAGAGAGTCAACATAAATCCTACGAAGTAGGAATCACCAGTCATCGGTGAACCATCAAGAAGAATAACTATCTGAAGAAGCCAGCCACTCGTGCTGGCGAAACGTTGGTATGCAGTTTCAAACTGAGATGGTCGTCAAACCCGGTGGCTTATCTCTAATTTTTCAAAATAGCTGACTATGTTCATTTTAATATCAAAAATGATATGGTGATTTTTCCTCATTGAATAAGTATTTCATGCCCATTATAACTGTCAGGTATCTCCTGTCAGATGTAATATCAGATATGTAATGTCAGATGTCCCGGTTAATGGTATCTTCTATTTAAAAAGTTATCATCGATCCTAATCGAAAGTTCACCAAACAAATTACAATAACTGCCGTCTACACTGCCGTTGACAAACCGATACAAGATTGTATTTTAAAACTGAAATGGATCTTGCTCTACATACACCCGCCAATGTTTAGTACCCACCCATATGGAAAAGTCTTCAAATGGACTACAGTGTTCTAGAACATTTCACAGCATTCGATAATGTTCAGGAATGTATAACAATGTCCTGAACACGTTACTTTTCAGACTATACGGGTTCTGTTTCTATAACCTCAAGAAAAAAATTGAAAGAAAACCTCTGCTTTCTTTAGACCGTTTCTCGATACACGTACTAACTACATACACAGGACTAGTTTTCAAAATTTTTATGTGTATAACTCTTACGTAGCTATTTGAAATATTCTTCAATTTGCTTGGTTTCGTGAATCTGATATAAAAAAAATTGTTTTTTTCTTCCACCATTTCCTTTTTTTAATTATCCAGTTCAAAAAGGATTTGAAGCTTTATATCTTCTATTAATTATCTGCGAGCGCTTTCGACAGTTGGCAGTACTGTCATCTTCTAGGAACTCCTCAAACTGAACTTGTCATCATGTCGTCTGCCTCTTTATATGGTCAGAGCGTCTTAACTCAGGTATTTCAGGTACTTTAGGTAAATTTGCCTGTATTTGTACTGCATCAGGTACTCTTCTTTGTGTTAGATCTTCTCCAGGAATCTGTATGGTTTTGTTTAATATATTGATTTGATTTGTACTTGTTCCTCGTACTGTACGTACTGTATAGTTTGGAAAGCCCCGTTGAAACTAGATGAACTTTGCATCAAGTTTGACAACTTTTATTTTTCAAAATTTGTTTTTAACATCAAAGAGGCTCTTAAAATATTATTATATTACAAAAAAAGAAATTCGGTGACGAGTTTAGTTAAAATAAATGATTTAGTACAGGTGTGCTTAAATTTTGATAAGTAGAAAAAGCAGGAGTGCGGAAAAATAGTGAAAATATAAAATACTTATTATGGGTTTGAAACTTGGTGTGTGGGTATAAAATTACAAAAGAAAATGTTTTTATACTTTGATATTTTTGGATATTTTGAAGAATAATGTCATTTTTCGATGTTTCTTTTTTTAAATGTCAATTTTGGCAGGTTAAGGAAATCACGTGACCTATTTTGTAGACGCCATTTGACATCATTTCTTAAGCAAAATCTACTGCCAAAATCAAATTTCACATAAAACGATAAATAAAAAAGTTTCCCATTTGATGCGGACTTTATCGGTGGCACTGTATATATATGTATATATATTGACATATAATGGATGAATCAAATCTGGACGAAAATTATTTCTTGATTCTTCAAATGGAATCCTGAATTCTTCGTTCAAGATGTTTTGCCTTATAAGATCGTTTTTGAAAATATGAGATATTATAGAAAATTCCTAGCGGTTCGAAAGTTATAATAGAAACAGTTTCCAAAAATATTCAAATTGAAATTCTGTAGTCCATCAACCCTTTCTAGAATATGAAAAGAGGAGATCTATAAACGCTATCTCTATGGAAGCACACTCCTATTGAAATTCCGACTTTTTTCTCGGAATTTCAATTTTGAATTCCTAATAACTCTTCCAAACGCGACATCATGAGTTTAAACATAAAATTTCGAGGTTAAACTCAAATTATGACTTAAAACTCGAAATTTCGAGAATAAAATCGAAAATTAGAGATTAGGGTCGAAAATTCGAGTTAATTACGAATTTGAACTCAAAATTTTGACGTTAAACCCAAAATTACAACTTGAAACTCAAAATTTCGTGAATTAAATCAGAAATTCGAAATTAAGGTCGAAAATTCGAGTTATTTACGAATTCAAACTCAAAAATTCGAAATTAACGTCGAAAATTCGAGTTATTTACGAATTCAAACTCAAAATTTTGACATTGAACCTGAAATTATGACTTGAAACTTACGACCTTAATGCCAAATTTTTGATTTTATTCTCGAAATTTTGAGTTTCAAGACGTAATTTCGAGTTTAACGTTGAAGTTTTGAGTTCGTAAGTGACTCGAATTTTTACCTTAATCTCGTAATTTTGATTTCATTTCCTCAACTTTTAATTTCAAGTCGTAATTTCGAGTTTAACGTCGAAATTTTGAGTTAAAATTCGAAATTAACTCGAAATTTCTACATACAAGATCGAAAATTAGCGTTACTCACGAATTTGAACACAAAGTTTCGACGTTGAACTCAAAATTACGACTTAAAACTCGAAATTTCGAGAATGAAATAAAAAATTCGAGATTAAGGTCGAAAATTCGAGTTGATTACGAATTTGAACTCAAAATGTGACATTGAACTTGAAATTACGACTTGAAACAAAAAATTTAGAGAGAATAATTTGAAACTTCGAAATCAAGATAATGTTCTAATGCCCCCTGAACAATGGGGTTGAAAAATATAACTACTTAAGAGCAAATAAATTAATTCTTAGATGAATATCATACATATTGTTTAGCTTCGAAAGTTTCTAAAAGGTTTAAACAAACATTTAAAAGTGGCGTCACTGATAAATTTCACTTTATCATCTACAATTTCGATACCATTCAACTACGACCACTACTTTTCATCGGTTCCCTGACCATAACTCCAGTGAAAGCTAGACAAAAGTCAGCATTTACTCGTGCTGATAATTCATAAGAACGGTCGAAAGTAAATACTACTGAAGTCGTGTTTTTGCGAGCGTGAAATGAGTGTCGAAAAAAAAGTTCACGAGTGCCTCACAAAAAAATTGAAAAGTTTAGCGTCCAGTCACTATCACTTCATCAAAAGTAATGATAATACCGGAAATAATGACGATAATTCTATATTATGCAAGTTGAATGTAGAAGACTTTATTAATTTTGTGGAACATCTTGGCGAGTCGGATATTTCTGGAAAGATCGATTTTGAAGTATTCAAACACGGTGTTAAACAACTCGTGGAGTGCAATAAAGATGTATGCGAAGTCCTTTCAAAAAACCCTCGTGTTTTGGCAGAAAAAAGTGGTGCGATACTCCAATTAGTATACGAAGTCTTGTTGGTGATCTTTTCCAAAACAAATCAGTTAGATAGACAGTTCTATTTCCACGAATGGTTGCAGTGTTATTACGCCGAACTGAAAAAACATTTCATGCAAATCGACTTCTCTTCAACAGCAATTTTTTCTCAAGACTGCTATGAATATGAAGTAAAAAAATGTCTACTTTTCGCAAAAGTGGAAACAGCCAGACAAAGTTTCTACGACTCCAAACAAAACCACAAGACTCTAGAACTCGTCCAGGAGTTAATAGAGCACTTTAAGAACCCCAATCTCTCCAGAGAAGATTGTTACGTAGCAGTCAAAAATAAGCTCAAATCAAAAGAGATCAGCTTCATAGGATACCAACTAGAAGCTTTAAACGAGAGGTTGGGATTTCTTGGAGATTACTACCAACTGAAAATAACTGTGAAACACAACGAGCGAGTCGAATTACTCAAATTTTTTGCCAAATATCTACCGACAACAAACGAAACAACGAAAAGCTTGGCTCTATTATCATTCAACAAAGAAAGATTCATTTACCAAACATTCATACCAGTTCTCAACGAATTAGGATTCGAAGAGTTAACTGACTTTGCCCCGAAATGTTTCTTTGCGAGAAGTAACGATGTTCTGGTATTAGAGGACGTTTCGATCCTCCGATATAAATCTTCAGATATACATACCCCCGTTAGCTACGAGTGGCTCGTAATCGTCTCAAAACTGTTGGCGAAGTTCCATGCATGTTCGATCCTGTACGAAGAGAAAATACGATCGAAACTGAACCAGGAATACTGCGAGTATTTGAAGGAGATCAGCTTCACGACAGAGCCATCTGGGGCGGTGATGCTGCGTGGGGCAAGAACTGTTGTAGAATTGTTTATGGACATACTTCCAACTATTTCTAAGAGGTTGGGAATCGAAAGTCTAAAACGGAAAGTTGACAATGCTTTCAGTAGAATGTTTCAGATTCTGAAAGAGCCAAGTAGATTCAGGAGCGTAATCTGCCATGGAGACTTGTGGGGAAGCAACATCTTGACTAAGTCAGGACAAGATGGTAAACCAAAATCGTGCTTTCTGGTAGACTATCAACTGACAAGGTACGGTCCACCAGCAATGGATCTTCTTTTTCTATTGTACACGAACACTGATAAAGAAACGAGAAAACAATATATGGATGCTGCAGTGAGAGAGTACCATGAAGAACTTTCCAGGATCCTGAATAAATATGACGTTGACGTTAACAATATTTACGACTTCGAAACTTTTTTAGAGAGTTGCGAATATGTTAGATCCGCAGTAATTTGCCAGGCAGCTTGTTATTTGCAAATTTTGCTCTGCCCGAAAGAAAAAATCAAGATGATCAATGATTCTCCTGAGGATTCATTGCATTTTTATTTGGTTGATCGCAGTGATGTGTTCCTTGAGGCGATGGAATATGAACCGTTCAGAAAGAGGATGGAAGAAATTGTAGAAGATTTATGTGAAGTTTGAGGATCTTATTGGCAAAATGTACGATTTTATATCTCATATTTATATTCTTCAACTTTTTTGACATGAAATATATTTTTAAAGTGACTGATGAAGAATAGTATATTACGTATCGAGTAGGATAAGAAGCCATTTACCCACAAGCAAAAAATTGTAAGCACGAGACGTTAGCCGAGTACGATAATTCGCAAGTGGACGTAATTGGCCTTATCCTCTAGGTGCGCACTATACTTTTTCTACTACTGACCATTAAAAGGAATGGTACATTATGTTTGTATGAGATCATGACTTTGGATAATAAAGTCATTCAGTCAATCAATCAGAAGTCAATTGAATGATTTGAAAATTGGTGACAATATTTCCTACAAATTATTTTATTAGGGTTCATTTTTGTTAAAAGTTTTTGCTAAATCTTCGAAATGAACGAAAAGAACGTTTTCTTCTCTCTTCAACTCATACAATTTTCGAAATTATATCCGTATTCTTCTCTTGATTTTGCTGGCAGCAAATTATTCATCGCAATATTTGCTTGCTCGGTAATATCTGGTGGGGTAACACGAATTTTTTGATCGTTATCACTCATTTTGAATTTTCACGAGATACTGAATGACAGCTCATAAAAACGAGTGGGTTGTTGATTGACGGATATAACTAGATTCATTACCAACCCACAAACTGTTGAACAATAAATTTTGGATTTTGGCTTTCGGACAATTAAATGTATTCATGAGATCATATCAGAGTAATGGTTACATATCTTATCATTTTTGAAAATTTCCTATGGAAGTGGTCGACATTAATTTAGAATACACGTGCATTCTAAATGAGCCATTATCCACCTGTTATCAAATGCGTAATCATTACTTTAAAATGAAGGAAGTAGAAACAATTGTTTCACCAGGTGTCACAATTTATGAGTAACTGTTTCTTTGTTGTTGAAGGTGACATTTTGAATTTACAATTCCAGTGCTGCCTTTGAAAAAATCCACAACAACAGACCAAAGTATTAATAACTGTCAGACAATATTATACGATTTTTTTCTTAATATTGTATTGGAAATTTTGAAGGGTTCAAATCATTTCTATTCCATATTCGAACGAACTATGGATTCAAGAAAGATAGTTGAAATTTTTGAGCCCCGAAAAGTTTTATTTTTGGTTTTATCAAAAAATAATTCTTTGCTACGTATATCTATTATGAAAAATGTATTTTTGCAGTTTTTGAAAATCGTATCCATTGATAATACAATACAAACAGTTATTTCAATACAGTAACCGTTAACTAATTTCAATTGTATGTTTTCTACTTTTATTGTAAGAAATGTCAGAAAATGAATTTTGTAACTGAAAAAATGACCTAAAAATTTTTTTTTCATCACAAACAAAACCACTCATCAGGGAGTTATTGAAATTTGAACTTATAAAATTAACAATAGTGTAGAAATATTACTTTATATCAGCCTTATATATGTATGTATATCCACACACAAGCAGTACTGCTTCCATGGTATTACTTTATTCATAATCTGTACCCTTATATTGCTGTGAATAAATTATTATTATTATCGTTATTATTAAATATAACCCCTTCAATTTAAATATTAGTTTCACAAACTACACCTAACCGATTTGATCTCCACAAACTTTATTGAAAAAATATATCACAACATGTTTCGCTAAGGTTTTCCAAGTGATTAAGGTGTAGTTTGTGAAATTACTATGGATCTTCATCAAGTAACGGCCGAATCAATCTGAAAATTAAATAATAGTATTACAAAAATTTTGCTAATTTGCACCACCTCTCTTAAATATTTCAACTGATTTAAATTTTGAATGGAACTGGCCAGTACTTGATGAAAATTCATACCAAAACTAACTGATAAGATTTATTTTGATTTTCATTATTGCCACATGTGTTTCGCTATACAATAGCTTTCTCATGCAGGATTTCAATAACTACTTTGAGACCGAAACATTTTATATCCCAAAAACACAATGATTACGATTCTCACCTACCTGAAAAGAGCGGATACAATTATTTCATTAACCAGTAAGAGCAGGTGAATACACTTGAAATGCACCGTTTGGAACCTTTGGTGTAGTAATGAATATCACTGGAGTTTTAACCAAATACAAACCGTTATTTCCAACACCTCTACATGTGTTTCAATCACCAAGTGATCATCTTCAAGAGGAAGATTGAACTGTTCAATCGTACTGTCCCAATGGTTGGGCAGGGCATAGGCTTCTTCCCACTTACCAAAATAGTCAATGGCTACCAGGATGTATTTGTTCCCATGGTCGGACTCTGGGAACGGGCCGGCGATGTCGATGGCGATTCTCTCAAAGGGACTACCCATGTTATACTGGCACACTGGAGCTTTCGGTCGTATCCGAGGTCCGTTACTGGCAGCACACTTTCTGCACCAGTCCTTGACGTCGGCTTGACAATAAACCCAGTAAAACCGTTGTCTCAACTTCTAGAGGGTCTAGAGGGTCTTCGTTACTCCAAGATGTAATCCAGTGACTCCATCATGGATCGTCGTCTGTTCCTGGTTACCACTGTCTGGTGACTTTCTTTTCTGCTACCTCCTTCTACGATGATCTTTGAATAATTGTCCTCCATCCGATGACTAAACCAAGATCTGGGTCTTTCTCTTGGTCTTCCTTGATCTTATTGTCCACCCAGTTGTCGTCTACAGCTGTAGTTCTACAAATAGCTGTTTCCTTCTCTTCTGCTAGTCAGTAATGTGAGCAGTCATCGAGATATGGTCTCCGTGACAGGGCGTCTGCGTTTTTTTCTTGTGCGCCTTGTGGACTTTCAAGTCCACAAGGCGCACTTTCCTCGAACACACTTTGTTATCTTATTGTCTTTTTTCCACAAAACTGTATGTGTCCACTTATTTTAATCGAGTCCAAAAAACACTTATTTACTTTCACGAATCTATTTTTCACGAGAAAGGTCTATCAGTTTATGTTTCCGTAGTCCGGTACTGTCCACTCCGCGAAACACAACGAATCACCAGTCTCTCTGCACGAACAACTAAGTCTTAAGTCTCAAGTCAAAAAATCCTGCTGATCCAGGTGACCACACGGGGTGAAAGACCCCATGCGCATCCCCAGTAGGCCTAATCCACGAAAAATTATTTCTAGGCGAGATATTTTTGAGCATAAGTTGCTTTTCAGCTATTGTTTTTTCATGTTCTTTGATGGTCCAGGCTGTGGTTCAGGATCTTATTCAGTATGGGAAGTGAATGTTTGCGGAATAACGGGAATCAGAATTGGCGTTATTGTGACTAATCCATCTTCGAATTCATTTTCTTCGATGAATTTTGATATTCCCATGATATTACTGTAGGTTTAACCAAAACGATCGAGGCACACTACAGAACACTTGAGGCCTGCTTTTCAACAACGACACATACTTCCCTAGTTTCTCTTGCATCTGCAGAAGTTCGTGGGGTGCTGGAGGCTTGAAAGTTTGGATTGGTATCCAAATTTTTCAATGCTTTTTCCAGCCTCAATCTTCAGGATTACAATGTTTGTCGAGCCACGACAGAACCTGGTGATAAACTCGGTGACTGTGGAAACCGGCTGCATTTCGTGTTGGAGAAAGGGATGATGAGTTGAATGTATTTTTGGTTACTGACTTGGCGAATCGTTTGTATCTTATGCTGTTCAGAGGATTATAAAAAGAGACGAAAAAACGTTCGCCTCCGACAGTGAACAAAGATGGCTCGACTTTCTTACTGAAAAATGATGCTGTTTCGCTTGCTAACTCAGGATGTTTCTGTAAAATTTTGATGGATTGAGGTTTGTCTGCTGATCATGTGTCGCTTTCTAAAAAGGCATGGAGAAACAGCAAATTCTCTGCAATGACGTCGCCATATATAAAACCTGAAAAATAGTATAATTGATCAATCGTACGCCCTTTTGAAGGTTAAAAAAACATTGGACTGCTTCTTTCCTAATGCAAGATAAAAATGTCAATGTCATCCGCTATCATAGTCACATAATTTTAGGATTGGGAAAACGCAGAACGGACGATGACTATTATTATTGCTTTGTTATTTCTTTACCAAGAAATTTATCTTGGGATAATGTTGGTAAGGTGACCTTATCAAACTTTATCTCTGTCGATTGATGCTTTTTCGTGCGACGCAAGCGCTCCCACGACTTTGTTTCTGCGATATCAGGGTTTTCGTAGTAGCAATCAAATATTATACTTGCAGATAACCCATATTGTTCTTGAACATACCCAACATACTTATCAAGAATGTTGTTCAAAGACGAATTCCGATCTTAAATAAATAAATATACTGTGCATTCCATTTAGAACGAGCCACCCTGAATAACTTTTGGTGAAATTATTTTCAGGAAAAATAAAAAGACACCACAGTATACAGGGGGACACATTTTGACATATTCACATTTGATGTTACTTCACCCTATATTGTTTCGCATTATCAGATGCTTCATGATGAGCAGCAGATTTGAACAACGTATTAAACATATGGTCTGAAGCGGATGGTTCGTGAGCTACAAATTATTTGAGTTGTAAACGAGCCACCTTTAATAACTTTTGAAACAATGATTTGCAGGAAAAATAAAAAACAGATTAACAATTATACAAGAGGCCACATTTTCAAGTATTCGTTCTAGAGACAAATATGGAAGCATTAAATCAGAAAAAGAGATTTTTTATTAATTCTTGAATCAAAATCTGATGACTGGACTATGAGAAGAAAAAAAATTTTCTATAGTTAATGTTCAAAAACGTTTCCACCAACTTCCATACAATGGTACAAACGAGCTTCCATTGCCGCCCTCACATTTCAGACTTCAAATGACCCCATAGAAAGAAATCTACAGGAGTGAGATCCGAAGACCTTGGTGGCCATTATGTAGGATCTTTTCTGCCAACCAAGTGACCAGGAAAATGGTCATCCGAAAATTGTCGCACTGGAGCTGCATAATAAGGAGGTGCACCACCCTGCTGAAGAAATATTTCGTTTTCGAATAAATTCATATCCTTCCCAATTGCCCTATTGATGCACGTTATTATTCAATTCTTCATCATATCCAAATATTTATCAATAGTCAAATTATTATCGATGAAAAAGGTCCTATGATGTGGTCACATAAAATTCTTGCCCAAAAATTCAGTTTTTGAGGTCGTTGGGTAAGAACCTGACGGTATAAATGAGGATTCGTATCACATCAATATCGACAATTTTGCCGATTCATCTCTCCATTCAAACTAAACGTACATTCATCCGAAAAACAAATTTTATAGAAAAAATTTTGATACTTCGATACGTCTATCAAAATCATCTTCGTTCAATTCATGGACTAGTCTAATCTTATATGGATAAAATTTGTACTTATGAAGGACCCTGAAAACATTTGAACGACTGATTCCTGATTCTCGAGATAACTCAGTAAGAGATTGCGAATTTTCCATTAGTCAAACGTGCCCTAAAACTGCAGTACAAATAGCTTCATCGTTGACAACTCTTGAACGGTTACGCTTTTTTTGTTAACAGATCCAGTTTCCATAAATTTGTTCAATAATTCCGAAACGTATTTGTGTCGTACATTTCTTCCTGGATGATTATCATTGAACATACAGGCAGCAGCTCCAGCACTATTTCCATTCTGGTAGTACAAAATCATTATTTCAATCCGTTCTCGAAGCGTATAAACCATTGCTTCTCAAGAATTCACAACAGAAACACCAATTGTAACTACACCTGGTAGGTAATCGTTATTGTAGAATGAGACAAATACAAAATGAAGAGAATATCGATTTCAAATTTGAGTAGGCAAAATAACACCTCTGAAACCAAGGTAACAAATTGTACAGAAGTTCATTCAGGGTGGCTTCTTTTCAACTAAAATAATTTTTAGCTTTCAAACTATGAGCTTCAGACCATAATGTATAATTGATTGGTTTCTGAATATTTCAAATGAATAACTGAATATTTCATACTCTTTATTCTTTTTGATATAGTTTATTCAACAATAATTTGTCCTAAAACCTTTCTAGACATTGAAACTATTTTATAATTGATACGTCTACAGAATTGTCAATGAGAAATTATAGTCCAAACTATAGCACTACGATTATTCGAATTCAGTAAACTGAATTATTTGAAATTGTTACAATGGAATATTTCTTCTACAATGAGAAAACAAGTACTGATCTCTTGATTAACAGTTTCATCTATAACTAATGGAAAATTCACCAGAATGTCATTAAATATAGAACTACTCAAGCTTTCCATGTATATTTGAGTTTACTTCTTAAAGTCTGCATAAGTCCCTATACTATAAATATTCGCAAAATTCCTTGAGATCTCGAATGGATTCCCTCAGCCTTTTCTCGTAAGATTCGTCAGTGTCCTTGTGAGCCAACACAAGGTAGCTCCGATCCTCGAAGAGAGCTTTCTCGTTGAGGATTTCATCGGAAAAATATTCTTTCACTTTGTCATTACTGATCAATATAAGTGGAAAATACATAGCAGTCTGTACAATTGCAAACAACTTCTGTTCCTCACAACTTTCCATGAAATCAGAAAACGGTATGATGTCATTTATATTCAAATCCGATACCTTCAGATGCTTCTCCAAATAACTATAGTACATGCCTATGACTTGGTACATATATTTTTCCCTGAATTCCCTGGTAGTCGTCAAATAAATCAGTGAAAGTACATCTTGGGAGGGGGGCGCGTATCGTCCGAATTGAAAATCGAAGAATTTACATTCCCTTGCAACTTGATCCTTATCGTAACCTAACATGAAATTTGTCATCCAAAGATCGCCGTGGTTCAGGACATTCCTGAACTTCTTGGAAGGTTTCACCAACTGATAGATTTTCAAACACGTTGTTATAGCTATTTCAGCAAAGCATTTCCCAGATGAAAGTATCGGGGGAAAGTCGAATATCTCAATTTCCTTCACGACACACTTGATAGAGGCCTCAATACCTCTGGAGTTGATGAAACCTTCTCGATCATTGTAGAAGCTTTCCTCCAAATCCTCTTCGTATTCTTCTAACAAGTTCTTGTTTAATTTTTCCTCATAAATTATACTAGCAGCATGCAGTTTTGCCAGGGCTTGGAGAACGATCAGGACAGATTCAAAATCAAGAGTTTCATGTTTATCCAACATCTTGAAGCCTTCTTCCAATAGGTTATCCAGAACCAAGTGCTTGTTGTACTCTGCCAAGTAACACTTGGGCGCTACGTTGGCGGCAATATCAACTCCTTTTTCAATAAATTCTTCCAGCATACTGTAGATGAACACTTCTTTTCTGAAAGCACCCAAACCTTCTGCGAATTTTGCTGGTGCCGCTTCTTTTGGAAAAAGTTTCAGGAAAAACGATATATTCTCTTCGATTCCTTCAGCGTTTAGGATCGTTACAAAAATAATTATGTGATCTCCCAATAACCCATTCTTCTCCTGATGGGGCTCATTTCTGTATCTCAGAATTACAAAATGCTTCGTTTTCAGTTTTTTTGCCAAGGCTTCAGAAATGTTTTCTTTTGAAATGACTTCAACATTTGCATGAGTGGAATCGTTGAGGTCGTTCATTCTGACATATATCTGAAAGTAAAATGAGCTGTTATACTGATTTTCAACTAAACTGAGATTTAAATAAATTGGCCACTCAAAATTTAGCATCGATTGTACTTCTTTAGATTTAGATGTAACGTACCTTAGAGTTACATGTAAGAGTGTAAGGTATTTTTTGTGCAACAAATAAACAGTTTTAACTGAAAACAGTCATAATAAGATAATTGATATACAAAAGTTTACAATGGCCTTTTCATTTGACCTCATTATTGCCCTTTTCTGTGTACAAGAACTGAGTTCATCTGCTGCCTGTTGAAAAAACCACAGAATACAATATTATACAACCAGATGATAACCTCTCATCCAACATTTGAAAAATCTGTTTAAAATCTGTTTTTCCGTTAATCAGCTGTAGCCCCCTTACGAACGACAACTCTCCGAAGTTGAGAAACTTGTGCGAGCTAAGGACTAACGAGGTCTTACTTTTTAACGTGTGATTCCTAACACGTTCACGAAAGTTAAATGCAGAATCCATATCAAATCAAGACATTTTCAATTCGATTCAGTGTCAATGATTCGACTATCTACCGAAAAAGTATCATAATTGAATCGAAAATTCATAATATTTCTTTGGTATTATTGAGGCAAAACAAATTATAATCAAACCAAATTGTACTTGTGATGTACTGTTTGGAACCTTTGGTGTAGTAATGAAAATTACTGAAGTTTTTTCCCAACACCAAATCGTTATTTTCAAACCTCGACACGTGTTTCGATCACCCTGTTGATCATCTTCAAGAGGAAGATAAAACTAAAGCTACTTATACTAATCAGGTACATCATACAGGTAGGTAATCAGTAATACCACCCATACGAGTGTACCACCCTAAATTAATTTTACAATTGGCCTTTCTATTATTTT
Source organism: Leptinotarsa decemlineata (assembly GCF_025532065.1). Taxonomy (NCBI): domain Eukaryota; kingdom Metazoa; phylum Arthropoda; class Insecta; order Coleoptera; family Chrysomelidae; genus Leptinotarsa; species Leptinotarsa decemlineata. The sequence goes on along the minus strand of NW_027412537.1, from coordinate 8,745,174 downwards.
ACAATATGTCCTTATGTATGTTTGAATGTTACAGCTATATATAGAACAATTTTCAGCTATATAAAATTAGTTTCGCAATATTGCCTATCTAAATATATTTACAATGTGTCTTTTTGTAGTAATCAGTAAACCCAACAATATTATTTCAACAAGCTATATAGTATATTTGATATTGGTCCGTTATCGTTATTCATAATATTATTATGTTTACTCATTTCTACACTCTCATAGGCATCTAGTTGCCTGTTGTTGTTAACTTGTCTAATTAATCTTAAAGAACTGAAGTCTATGGAATGGTTTTGTTGCAAAATATGATGGGCGACTGCTGATTTTTCAGGTCTGCCATATTTTAAGTGTGCTATGTGTTCCTTATATCTCACTTTAATACATCTTTTTGTCTGTCCATAATATTTTGCATCGCAGTCCTTACATTCAATTTCGTAAATTCCAGACTTTTCCGAATTCTCAATTTTGTCTTTTGGTCTTTTAAAAACCACCTTCATACCTAGTTCCTTGAAAATCTTTCCAAAGTTCTTCGTATATTGGTAGTATGGTACTGAGATGTATTTATCTTGGTTTTTGTCCTTTCTGAAAGTCGAGATTTCGTTCATTGTTAACCTAAACTTCTTTTTCCTAATTATGTCATTTACAATACCCCTCGGGAAACCGTTAGTGGCTGCTATTTCCTGTATTGTACGTTTTTTTTTGTGAACCTATCATGTGTTAGAGGGAAAGTCAAAAGACGATGAAGCAAAAAATTCAACCCAGCACGTTTGTGCTGTCCACAGTGATGTGAACTGTCAGGAATATACCTGTACGTGCTTGTTTCTTTTCTAAATATATCGTATTCTAACCCTCCATCTTTGCTCCTCATTACCAAAACGTCAAGAAATGGTAGTTGTCCCTTATTTTCTATTTCATACGTGAATTTTATTGATGGACATCTATTATTTAAAAAGGAAACAAAGTCCTCGATATTCGATTTTTTGGTATCGAATACCGCGAAAATATCATCCACATACCTTAGCCAAATCCTAGGAAAATACTTTGACTTTTCTTGAGTTTCCATTTCGAATCTGCTCATGAACAGGTCTGCCAGGTAGGGGGACAAGGGATTTCCCATGGCCGTTCCTTCCTGTTGTTCATAAAAGCAACCTTCTATCTGGAAACGATTTTGTTTCATACACAAATGGATAAGAGAAACGAATTCATCGATTTCGTTGTTATTGAAACACGTGTCGAGGTGTAAAAATAACGATTTGGTATTGGGAAAAAACTCCAGTAATATTCAAACCAAATTGTAATGATTTCAAATCATCAGAGATTATTTCCTTCAAAATAGCAATTTTTTTCGCTTTAAAGCAGCGATCAATCTCAATTTGCCTTCGATTTCAAATCATTTAGATACACTAAGTAGCACGTGGGTTGGGCTACCTATCGGACGCGTCCCCAGGTGGCGGATAGGGGAACGACCAGGGGACTGGAGGTCCTGTCCGGGAAGCCAATGTGGTCTTACGGACGGGGTCGCCAGACTCCTGGTCAGTGGCAGAAATAAGTAGGGTGAGGGTAACTAAAACCCCTAAAAGCCTTTGCAAAACATGCCACCATGGACCACTACCCAAGCTAAGGTGTAAGTAATCGTGCCGCCAGCTGAATGGCTGCAGGGTGATATGCGGTCACGAACGATCTCCTTGGGGAACTGGGAGAAACCTTATCGTAAATAGCCTAACTCTGATAATGCGTGGCTCTACCAGAGGTGACCTACTCTTTCCTTGCTACTCGTGGGAACACACATGAATGAAACAACACATAAATGGAACAACACTAAAACAGAAACAACGAAAACAAAAACTGATCTGATCATAGCAGATCACCTCCAACAGCAAGGGCACTTTCTGCGGCGGGCGCCAAGAGCTCCGCCTTGGATAAAGGCAAGGAACCGGCCACCCCTACAGAAAAGCTCCCTCACTTGCGCACCTCCACGAAGAGAACCCCAAGAAAGTTGAAGAAGCCGCAAAACGACAGTAATATCGCTGCACCTTCCAAAACATCCGCGGAGGCCACCGTGAGACACCTCAAGGTTACCAAAGAGAGTGTGTGTTCGGCGAGTCTTGGCCTATCCTGCCAATATGAAGGAGATGTCTCCTAGTGACCTGTTAACCTACCTGGAAAGGACAGGATGGACGATAACCTAGGACGACAACTCCTCGGGAGAATGTACAATGGGCCACATGTGGCCTAAGTGCTGTGAGTCTACACTCACCCTCCCTACTCTACAGATACAAATTTGGGCCAAGCACCTATTCTAAACTACTTGTTTTTTCAATACCTCTGATTTGTTATGTATTTCCTTTATGTGAGTGAATATATCCTACATTTTTCTCTGATTATTGGAGAAAAAATATAGGCCTCACTACTACCTATTAATAGTACGTAACTACTGTTATTGTTCCTATGCTACACAACTACCTTTTTTTCAATACCTCTAGTTTGTTATGCATTTCCTCTATGCTAGAGACTATCCCCTAGATAATTATCAATCCCTCTAATAATTAGAAAAAAAAGTAGGGGATGCTAACTAACATAGAGGAAATGCAAATTAGCGATATTAAAAAAACAGATAGTTTAGCATACGAACAATAACAGGTACTACTTAGGTAATACTAACTGGTAGTAGTTAGGTACTACTAACAGGTAGTACTTAGGCCACTATGGCGATGCATAGACAATAAAAACGACCCCGGTAAGAATTTAGTTCTAACATTTAACATTGTTGCCGTTAGCCCTCAGTTCAATTTGTATATGAGTTACCCTAAATTGAAAATTGTTATAGTACAGCATATAGAAACACTAACATAATATTAAAATTTAGTCATAATGATATCCTGAGGACGTTCTATGTTAGGAAGTGTTTGCAACAGACTTCACTCAACGTAGGTACTTGTGGTGAACTGTTTGCAACCTTTATTGTAGTAATGGATATTATTGGAGTTTTTTTCCAACACTAAATCGTTATTTTAACAACTCGACACGTGTTTCGATCACCAAGTGATCATCTTCAAGAGGAAGATCAAACTGTTTGATCTTATGCATGCTGTTCAGCTTCAATTAGTGATATTGAATTTTACTCAGACTCTTCAGTAAATATCCATGTCTAGGACAATTCTAAACAATTCTCTTCAGTTAGGATCCTTCATTTTTTCACTCTCAGCTTGAAAGATGGCAACTTCACAAAAAACATAACTTTTCGAGGATCTATTTCTTCTCTTCAGCAATCTATAATTATTAATGAAGTTTTTCACTTAATTTGCACCACTCTCCAGAACTGATTAAATAAATATTTGACAGATTCCTCAACTAATGTTGGTCAAACTCAATGAAGGAATATCAGTATTTTTGTATCAGATATTCACCTTTTTGCTCAAATGGTGACCTGCTCATTATCGCTAGAAGGAAATATGAATTTCAAAACAAGCAGTGGAAATTTATTTTCTAAATATTATTTTCCTCTTCAAAAGTTTTTATTTGTATTCTCCTGTGTTACTTTTTTCCTATTACCTTCCAATTCCTTGGCAGTTCTTCACAAAACTTCACCGCCTTTCAACTATATTGATCAGTTCAATCACCTACTCTTTCAACAATGTTGAACATACAAAACTTCCACTTTCACACTACATTCCATCGTGAGATGAACAGGTAGTCGAAGTAGATATAGAATATTAATCTGATACTAACTATCAACACACTCACCTCAGCTTAATGGAAAAACTTCAAAATAACAATTCCGAAACAATGATGTCATATGTGAATACACATAATAGTGTATTCTAATGAGTTATTTAAAAGGTTATCTTTGTCGTTCCGTTATCATTTGCAAATATTTGTATATAACGTAATTACCAGTAGACAGCATCATGAATGTCCCAAAAACCGACCAACGACTTTCCGCTGAAAATGTTTACATTATATTCTAAGTTCATAAACATGTTTATGATGCAATGTTCAACTCCTTTACTCATTTAGAGTGAAAAATCCAACAGTTTCCTCTAGGAATATTTTGGAAAAAACTGCCAAGGAATCATGTATTTTAATATCCTTCAGTAACTGTCAAGATTTCTAATTCCACTTATTCATATACTGCAAAAAAACCTCTCATTTCTTCCACTTGGACTTGTGGACTTGGTAGAATTATGACAAATGGCTTTACCGTGACCATATCTAGAACCATTGTGATCAGCAAGAAGTTCATTTTTAGTTCTGGAGTTCTTTACTTCAGTTTATCCTTGAAATGAATTTGTTGCCAGTGATAGCAGACCTGATAGGTACGACTTGTAGCACTGAGAATTTTTCTCTACTTTCAATAGCCGGAATTTTTAGACGCGACACTTGCTCTCAATTTATGTTAAACCATGGTTGAACAGATTCGACTTGGGGATATTTTTGAACGCGACAATGGCTCTCAATTCATGTCAAACTATGGTTGAACAGACATTGACTTGGTTAATTCATGAAGTGAATTGTTGCGAGTGATAGCAAAACTGATACGACTTGTACCACTGGGATTTTTCCTCTAATTTCAATAGGCTAGATTTTTAGATGCGACACTTGCTCTCAATTTTTGTTGAACCATGGTTGAACAGACTTTGACTCAGTTCATTCATGAGTGACAACAAACCTGATACGACTTGTGGTACTGGAATTTTTACCCTACTTTCAATAGGCGAGATTTTTAGAAGCAACACTTGCTCTCAATTTATGTTGAACCATGGTTGAACAGATTTCAACTTGATCAATTCATGAAATGTATTTGTTGCAAGTGATAGCAAACCTGATGCGAATTGTAGAACTGGGATTTTTTGCTACAGTCAGTAGGCGAGATTTTTAGAGACGAAAGTTTGCTAGAAGGCAACATAAACCTTGAAAGACAGAAAATCCGTCACAACCGTCACAACCATTCCTTTAAGAGAATAAGAAAAACTGCGTGAAAATACATAGAATCTGCTTCCAATCCAGAAAAACCATTCGTAGCAGCTACACAAAATCTCAGCCATCAAATGTGGACTGTGAATCCAAGAATTGCATTTATCGAAACCAAAAAGTCGTTAAAAGTCTGCATTGGCGAATAATAACTGAAATATTTTCAATTTTCGCTGGAAAAGAGGATGACATCATGATTCGATCCGATCCAATAGTACTTCATCACCTGAGAATATGAACGAATAATAAAACCCTTGCATCTCAATCAGATGAGTAAATGCGCGTTTTCCATAAGAAACAAAATTATCATTTTTATTGTATATGATGCTCTCATACACCAAAACTCTTTATATACCATCGATGCCCTGGTAAAAATGTGTTTGTGAATGACAGGAGTTTCCAAATCATCGATATGTACATTTAAGAATTGGAGAAATAAAGAAGCTGTAAAATCACCAAAACTATCTTTAGGAAGAAAAACTGTAAGTACTTGATGATGGAAACTTCAGAATTTCTATCAGAAGAACAGAGAATTTATTTTATTTTACTGAAAAAATACCGACCCTCGAGCTTCGGGAGTCCTGAAAAAAGACCAAGAGACTTAAATTTCAGCTGAGAAAAACATAACAGAAAATCGTTCTCAATCGAAGATGGAGAAAGATAGCGATTGATCATTACTTATATTGGAAGTATAATGGTTTTGTTAAGGGCGGTTTATTGATGTTTGAGTCAAAGCATTCTAGTGATAGCATGAAGACATGAACAACGTTTTGCAATTATAATGGGGTCTCACTACTTTTCACTAGTGTGATACTGTATTTTTCCTCTTTTTGAGAAAACCATCTAGACTGCAGTAGCTGCCACATAATTTTTCATCTTGAAGGGATCAAGAAGCTGATTTTTTAAAGCATTATAAAAATAATAATATATCAACATGTTTTTCAATCTTCCAGTCCAGTAAAAATTGTTGATTTCTTACACAAAAAAAAGGATTCATTTCTAATTGACACTGCAAGTTCAAATACAATTATTCTTTTCAGGTAGAAGATTTGGACATGCGAATCGGAGTTCATTCAGGTTCGGTCTTGTGTGGAGTACTGGGTTTGAGGAAATGGCAGTTTGACATATGGTCATCTGATGTCCGGCTAGCAAATCATATGGAGTCTGGGGGACAACCAGGGTAATATAATTTACAGTAAACAATGGGCTAAAAAGTCCCAGACCCTAAGAAATAACTTTTGTAGAACGATATATCTTTTGCCTCAAAATAGGCATCTTCATTCGAGCAAAACATTTTACCGATGACCATTTTTGGAGGTCTGCGAACAGCCAGTAGTCGCTGGGAGCCAAATCTGGCGAATACGGTGGATGTGGAAGTAATTGGAAGTTCAATTCATGTTGTTTTGCCATTGTTTTGATTGACTCGTGATATGGTGTGTTGTTTTGATGGAACAAAATGTTTTCTTTGCCGTATGCGGTCGTTTTCTTGCAATTTCGATCTTCAAACGCTCTAATAACGCTATATAATATTCACTGTTGATGATATGTCCCTTCTCAAGATAGTCATAGAATATTACATCACGCACATCACAAAAACCTTTCCAGCCGATTGTTGTGCTTTCGGGCACTTTAAACCAGGTGCACCAGTTGTTCCCCTTGATCGATCCATGTTTCATCCATTATCACATATCGATGTAAAAATGCCGGTTTGTTATCTTTAAACATGGCCGAATATAGCTCAAAATAATCAAGACGTTCTTGTTTTTGGTCAACAGTGGGCTCACACGGCACCTACTTTGCACAGAGCTTTCTCATATGCAAATGCTCGTGCACTATGAAGCCGACACGATTTCTTTATATATTTACACTGTCAACTAACTGACGCATGAGGAAGGGAAAAACTACCAGAGTGGTTCAAACATAACTGGCTGGTATGTCAATCACCACCAGGGCTAGTACTAGAGTACCACCAAGATTTATCCGAAGACTTGGTAGATAATTATCCTGAGGTGGGTTAAAGGGCACGACAGGAGTAGAGGTAATCGCATTGCCGACTCTTCAGCCAAGGAAGCAGCTGGAATAAGAATTTCAGGACCCCTTAAGAGATGGGATGGAATCAAAGGATGCAGTCTTGCCAGGATCCCTCTGGGCAGTGGACACACCTTAGCAGGATGTGTGAACAGGAAGATGAAACTGTCAGGCATGTCCTATGCGAATGTCCGGAGTTATCGTTAATGAGAGAGTTTGTGTTCGGCGAGTCTTGGCCTACACCTGCCGATATAAAAGAGATGTTTCCTAGTGATCTGTCCACCTTTTTGAAAAGAACATGATGGACGATGACTTAGGAGGGCAACTCTTCGGGAGGATGTACAATGGGTTACATGTAGCCACATGTAGATCCACAACAAGTGTTGTGGATCTACATTCACCCTCCCTACTCTACAGACAAACATACAGAACTCACGCAACTTCATTTTTCGGTCATTAAAAGCGATTTTGCGGATTTCTTCATGTTTTCTGGTGTTACTGCCTCATTTGGACGTCCACTGCGTTTTGTATTATCGGTGTCTCTACGATCACGTTTGAAGTCAGAAAACAAACGTTCAATTATTGTTTCTGATGGAGCGGAGTCCTTATAACAGTTTACAAGCTATTGCTCCGCTAGAACGGTATTCCATCAAGGAGCAGTCTACGGGTAGCGGAGATATTGTTGAATTTTTACCCATACAACTCTGGCAAGGATAACCGTACTGGCTGAACAGCCAGTTTGCTACGGTTTCAAGCCGCCGGATCAAAGGACTGTTACTCGTAGTCACGGAAATAGTTTAGGGTATCGCGTACCTTTGCCCGTTGCATGCGTCGATATTTCGTTTTCTTTCGACTGTTTTTTTTATATCCGAGTCTTTCAGTTTCATCAACAAGAACATAAATAATTATCTGACTCAAACACGTCGCTTCATAAAAGAGGTACATCAGTTGAAAATGCCTATCCCAACATCGAATCTCATAAAGGACGGTATTATCTACAATAGAATGAAAGTATTTCATAAACATCCATCAACATCAACAGAATCTGACATTTTTTTGCGATAAACACATTACAAAAATTTTTTGATATTTCTACTCTGCGAACGTAATGTATTTTTGTTCTGAAACGTCGAATATTCTCCTAATAGACTTAGGTTAAGTTAGGTTAGTTAGGTGGGTGGGTCTATTCGACCCACCACCGCAACCCAGAAGGGTTTATTGTGGCTCACACCTATTCACACTCGACCAAATAACCCCAGCTTCTTAACGAAGCCGATTAGTTTGTATGGTGAGTGGTCCTTCAGGTCACATGGTAAGAGTACGGCTCTACCGAAACTATAAAAATCTGATTCGGTCCTCAGCGGGGCAGGCTCTACTGTTTCATCATTTTTCAAATAGAGGCTACATACACTGTCTTCCGACAGTCCGAGTCTCTGCATATGATGATTGAAATGACAGTAACCTGTGAGAAGGCCTGTTAGACATCGTAGTTCATCCCTACTGTAGTCCAACAACTGTTTGGTATCAAGCTTCGAAAGGTGCATAAACGTCTTGTAGTGAGCCAATCCTGGAAGCTTCTGTCAGAAGTCCATGAATCTTCTTCCCATCCAGGGACGGGTAAAGCCTTAAACGATGCCAATGACATGTTCTGGTCCTATGAAGCTGCTCGCAGAACCCTCCTTTGCAAGGAAGTCAGCAGCCTCATTGCCTTCCAGGCCAGTATGACCAGGAATTGAGAATTTAGACCAGAGACAATCTGTTAATCTTCCTTTCGAGGAGAGTCGTTTTTGGCAATTTGCTACCAATTTAGATAATGCTCGATAAGAGCCAAGAGCTTCCAACGCCGTTTGAAATACAGTCGCATAGGTTCCTAGGCAGGTTGATTTCTCTGTCCTGGGTCTGCGACTGAAAACACCTGCACTAGGATCCAGTCCTCTCTACTCGGGAACAGTTTGTTGCACTCTGCATTAAATTGATTTGTGCAATTGGCAATGTGCACAAGTCAATATGCGGTCCATCTAGCCTCTTTCTCCAGAAAAATGTAGAGAGGAGGTAGATCTAGAAGGATCCCCATGGCAGCTGACGGTGTGGTACTGATTGCTGACAAGCCTGTCTCTGTTAGCCAGAGAGCTTCGCCCGGGCCATTTTCTGTAAAGCCTTCGGCCACCAGGCAATTGTAGTGAGCATTGGTCTGATATATAGCTGAATCAAAGGAATTTAACTTTTAGAAACATAAAAAGCAGCAGGCTTCTTTCTTGTTGTTGTCTCAATTCTAAGTTCAGCCTCATGAGGCAACGTTGCATAAATCTTTTTTCGTTCCAGGCAAGTCCACATATCCGAAGCGACCTACCAGTGTTTGAATGGTGCCTATGAAGTGGAACCAGGAAACGGCCAAGAAAGAGACGCTTATCTGAGAGAACATGACGTTACTACTTACTTGATAAAACAAGTCGAGCCGCTGAGAACCAGGAGGCGACTAGCATCAAGACCAAGGTAAAAAATAATACTCTAAAAGCGTAACTCACTTCAGAATATCAACAATCAATCAAATCTAGTAATGTTGTTGATTCTCTCTCTCATACACTTTAGACTTCAAATGACCCCATAGAAAAAAATCTACAGGGGTGAGATCCGGAGACAGGGAAAATGAAAAGTTCTACCACTTTTACCACTTTCATTTGTAACTAATGTTACTGCAGTTTCGTCTTATACATACTTTAATGTATAAGTTTGAAAATGTCGTTATAACACGAAACTGCAGTAACGTTAGTTACAAATAAAATTGATAAAAAACATAGAAAGTTTCAATTCTCTTTTCTTCATTATGATTTCCTACCACGTACTAACGGCTACATCTATCAAGATATCAAAGTACTTCGGGTGTTATTGATGAAATTCTAACCTCCTCCTAAACCCATTTCATTTCCAGATTATCAACCTCAATAATTTCATTTCACACCTTTCTTCCACAACTCATTTCCCAAACGCCTAGAGCTATACGAAAGGGTTTTGGACCTTAGTCACAGATGTGCTCGTAGAGAACTTTCGTTACGGGCACAAAACGGATTGCTCTTGAATTCAAATCGGGGATTTATCACGATCCCTCAAGGATATTTCGTTTCACGAATCTGAAACTGTGCTGTGATCACCTTTCAATGGGTTCGTTATTTCATTTAGATCAGTTGTCTCTGAATATGAGAAAACCGACGATCTCCTCTGCTGAATTATATTGAAGTATTTGGCCCCATTCAATTTTCAAAAGGGTTTATTAACACAGAGAAACTGAATTATAGTATACTATAAAATAAGGCTGCTCTACCTTTTTGACAGTCGGGCTAAAAAGGTGGATTCAGACTTTACGACGGGCCACTGACAATTCCTATTTCAGTTACTCTCAGGACATGCGCAATATTAAGAAATAAAATTAAATTTTTGTTTATTAGGTAATATTGTGAACAAGCAGAGATAATCTTTAGCTAAAATTTAGCAGCTAAATAAATAAAGAAAATTGAACTCAAGTCTGTATCTTCTCAAATCTAAATCTAGGGTAAGTCGTTGTTGCAATCAATGTGATTTCTGTCATTGCTTGTCTTTTAATAATTTATTTATCCGATGTTGTTAGTAACAAGTCACTAACATGTTGCTCGGTTAAGGATTTGCGGTATTTATTTTTTACATAATTGAGGTCTGAAAATACCTTTTCACACACATATGTTGATCCAAAACTACTTAAAAACTGTAGCGCCAGGTCAGTTATTGCTGTAAATTCTGCTTTTGGTACCATTTTCCAGAAATCTGCAAAATCTTCTGAAGAATTTTGTGCTTTCGAAGACAATTTGTTGGCAAAAAGGTTTTTTTAACGAATCGTGATTTTGCAGTTCAACGAGTTCCAACTGAATATTGGCACGATTTATGAAAATTTGTATATTTTTTTTTTCCAAATCTTGAAATCTCTTCTCATACGACTGTGATAAGCATCGAATTCTAGATTGGTATTTAGAATAATTAACGGAAGCAGTATTGAGCTCCTCTTTAAAATGTTTTAGTATGGGAAAAAGGTCAAAATTTTCTGTAGCTAAATTAATTGAAATGAGATTTAATTTTGCTTTGAATCCGCTAATCAAATCAAACATAGTCGGAAGTGAACAATCTTTACCTTTTGTGGGCCACATTGTGGCCCTCGGGCTTGGGGTTGAGCACCCTTGCTATAAAACAAACATCCAGTTAAGCCTACAAGGGTTTAATAAAAAAGTAAGGTTAATTTCCATTTTTCTATATATATATATATATATATATATATATATATATATATATATATATATATATATATATATATATATATATATATATCTATCACTTTTTATTTTGAACCCTTCAAATTAGTCCCCTTCAGATATAATACACTTGTTCCAGCTTTTTTCCGATCCTCGACGTAGTTCTGATATGCACTTGGCCTAAGATGAAAAACAGAGGTTGCATCTTTTGATGCAATCAACCTTTCCCGTTTCAGTAAATGTTCCCACTTATTTATTGTATCATTATTATTATTAATTTCTGGTATATCCTTAAGCTCTCTCGGCGATTCGGTTTTTATATCACCAATCGTCGCAAAACCGCCGTCCTTTCATGGGTCTCTTTAATCTTGGGAACAGGAAAAAGTTGCAGGGGCCAAATCTGCTGAATGAGGTGGCTGAAACATGATTACGGCAGAAGCCGTGAATTGTTTTTCCACAATACTGGACGTTTTTTTCGTATCGCTTATCGCACGCGGTACATAACTTCAAGATAATACTCCTTATCGAAGAAAACACTAAGCAAAACTTTGACATTTGATCGAATTTGGCGTCCTTTTTTTGGTCTTCGCTCTCCTAGGCTCTTCCTTTGGAACGATTGGACTTTGGTGTCGATGTCGAAACTAGTTATAACCTGGGTCACTCTTCACATCATTCAACAATTCCTAAGCGATGCTTATGCGACGGTTTTTTTGGTAAAAATTCAGCAATTTGAAAATGAACTTCGCTGTCACACGCTTCATGGCTAAAATATAAAAAAAATAGCATGGCATGAGCCATCCGATATGTCAACATCCTCAGCAACTTCCCTTATAATGATTCGCCGATTCTCCATTACAATTCTCTTCACTTTCTCCACATTTTCATCGGTTGTTGATGTGCATCGTCATTCACATCTGTTGATATTCTGTGGTTTGGCGTGGGTGATTTGTTCACTCACTCGAATTGACTGCCGTGTTGGTCGGTGGTTCAAGCCCTAGTCTGAACGATCAATGTTCACTTGCTATCGTCCAACCCGTGTTAGGAATCACACGTTAAAAGGTAAGACCTCGTTAATCTTGGGTTGTCGTTCGTAGGGGTGCGACAGCTGGTTAACGGAAAAACAGATTTTAAACAGACAGAAAAGCTTGTACCACTTGTTGATATTTTTCTGACTCAGAGTACAATCACCATATGCCACTAACCAAATTTCAAGTGTTTGTGACTAGCTACTTAACTCCATTTCATACACAAAATTTGATGCAGATTTTTTGAATACTTTTTTCAATGTAATATTTGGAATAAGTTTATTTCATCAGTTCGGACTATCATTGTCCAATATAACATAAATTGATTTGAAATCCCTGAAAAAAAAAAAGTTAAAAAGAACAACCGATAATAACAATTCTATTAAACAAAAAACTGAAATTACAAAGAAATAACACAAAAGCAACAATAAAAAAATAAAAATTGAAGTGTTAATGAAAGCTGAAAATTAAAAAATATTATTAACAACACAAAAAAAATGAAAAAAATGAAAAAAGTGAAAAATGAAAATTTAAAAGATTCCAAACCAAGTTAAGTCCATAAGTTTGTACTGCTAAAATGGTAAATTATCCCAATATTTTTTTTCTAAAATATGAATACATTCATAATTACACAATATTTGTCTTTTCATGGTACTATGTATTCAAAGAGATTCATCTGCTAGCAAAAATGTCTGGAGTTCGATATATTCATCCAAAGTAATACCACAATATCCCAAAATTTTATCGACGAATTTCCATTTTTCAATAAAAACTTTGTTATTTAACAATACCATGAGAGTGAACAATATGATAAAACCACGAATCCGCAGGATCCACTGGTTGCTGGATTGTCCAAAAATAACAATTCTTATCGATTTCACCGAAATTGCTACAATCCAAAATAATGTTTCGATTCTCTTTCCAGATCGAGAATTTTGGTGGTTATTTTTGAAAAGACTAAAATTGTCGAATTTCACTTTCTTTGGCTCTACCGCCTGCATTTCGAATGGTATAAAATAGGCAGACGAACTTTCAAAACTGTTTCATATTTGTTATAATCTGATATAAACCAATTTGCAATGTGACGTTCCCTTCATTAGATTTCATCGACAAATTAATTTTTTTAAATACGGACCTCTTGTTTTTCCACCGATTTTTGTATCCACTGTGATAACAAATTTGATTTTTGATTTTCATTTTCATATGTACTTTCTAATTGAAAATTTCATCAATATTTGTTTCGAGTATAATCGAGAAGTTCATTTATACTTAGGAAGTGAGTTTGTCATCAAAAGATAGTGGCATATTGATATTATCAATTGCCTTTGAAGAAATATATATACAGTGCATTTATTTAATGTCCACCTTTTCATTTTTTGAACGAGTCAACTCAAAGAATTGAAATTTGGGATAATGAAATTAATGCATGAATACTTTATTTTGAAGTGAAATTAACAGATGAAACTTTCAAGATGGCGACTGGGGGCCATCTGTCAATTCCACTTCAAAATAAAGTATTCATGCATTTATTTCTTTATCCCAAATTTCAATTTTTTGAGTTGACCCGTTCAAAAAATAAAAGGGGGGGACATTAAAGAAATGCACTGTATAAGATGATTTATCAAAATCCAATGTTATTGTATGTGACTGAAGACACATCTATATAGATAGATAATTTTGAACATATTCATGTATAACATCAACGTTTTTACAGATATATAATAAGTTTGTATCATCAGAATGAAGTTAATGAAAAAAGAGATTATTGTATTCGTTTGAAAACGTTCTTGTATTTGTATATAACATTAGTTACAAATATCAGTGATAAAAAAACATAATAAATTTCAATTCCTATTTTTCAATTGAGATTTGACAATCTTTACAATGTTGGAAAAAAAATTCACCCGCCTGCCGCTTTTTACTTTTTGTTTGGTCTTTTGCAGTATCAAAAAATTACCCTAATCTATTCTTTGAGAGCAGTCTCATAATGGAATTATTTTCTGGCGTTTTATCAGCACTCTTGGCTGACTCAAGCAATAAAAGATACGAATGTCGACAATAACTATTTGCTAAAAAATGAAAGAATTAATTGGTTAAACCACAGAACAAACACGTTTACACCTGTCGAATTGATTAGATCTAGAAGTGTACGAACCGACACAATTCATCAATGCTAACGTTTGACTGTTCTTTTTAAGCATATTCTCCAACAAATTATGGCCAGAAGAAGATCTCATTAGAAGCGGTATGAGTACTCCTAAAACTCCATCAACTCCGGCGTCGCCTCCAGTACCTCCATCCAGCGAAAGAAGTGACAGTGGCATACAAAACAGCGGCATAGATGATGAAAATACCACTGACTGGATTCCAGAGATTCCGTTTGAAAATGTAAGTTAATTTTTAATTGACAGGTAGAATTGGAGCTTCTGGCGTGACATAAATATATTGAAAATCACTTTTTCCATACCAGAACAAAAGTACTGAATCTCAATAAGCCTTTCGCTAGCCAAGATAGCATCATTAAGAGGTAATAGCTAAGTTAGTGCTCTTGTATACACAATGGGGTTAATAAACCAATTACTGATATTAGTTATTATATTCTTATTCCTAATTTTGATGTTAATGACTACCCGTAACATACCTAATACTTACTATCTGAAATTATTACTGAACAGATGAACATCGGGCCATTTGAAATGAAAATTTTATCGCTGTTCATATACCCCATTCCGCATTTTCGATTTTTAAACTTTCATGGGCATCTAAGTGTCATGTATGTACCTATTGGTTTCATCAATTTCATCGATTTCATCTCATTTATCGTCATTCTCTGAGGCATATTGAGCGACACTATACTTCTCTGGTCTACGAAACCGAATATGTGTAACATGTTCCTTGAAACACGTTATTATAGTTCGCTTAGTTTGACCAACATACTTTTTGTCTCGAACTTCATAGCTCATTTTGTTAACCCTAGACTTTTTCTTTCCGGCCATCCTGACTTTCCCCAACACAAGTGTCAAGCAGTTAAAAGCAACTCTTATGTTCAATTTTTCCAAAATCCGGACCAATATTGTTGTGTATTTAGGTTCAAAACTATCATCTTTGAGTCTTCATCATTACGAAAAGTCGTTACTCTTCAAATTTTTGTTTCCTAAATAACTTATCGAGTGTCTGCTGGACACATAAAGTCACGCTGAATGTATTCTCAATTCAAAGTTAATGTTATTCAATGAAAGGCCTTTTCTAAAACTGGTTTCAAGCACTATTGATGGAGCTAACTTTTCCTTGTGACTAGAGTTACCAGTTATATATCACGTGAAATGAACATGTTTTGCAGATTGGGACATTATATTACAATATTAACATACATACATACATAAATACATACATACATGTTATGTGGTGTGTTCTTTTCTTTTGATCACATATTTTTTATTTTTATCTAGGAATGAATATTCAGATAGCACATACGCTGTACTGGATTATTTTACTAGTATAAATAATGAACATATGATTGTCCAAAACACATAAAAACATATTCAGGCCGTTTTTTTGCTGATCGCACTAATGTTCTTTCGGAAACGGTAAGACCCACAAGGTCGGTTGAATTGATTGAATATTTCCAAAGGAACTAGAAAAATGTCTTTCTAGATCGAGTAGTCGTTTTGAAACATTCGACAAAAACTAGAATTGTCGAACTTCGCTTTTTTGGCTCTCCTGCCCCACTCCACTTTTCGTTCATCATCAACCTATTTTTTTCAAATACAGACCTGTATTTTAATACAAAGCTGAATTTGTTATAACAATGGTCCGTATTTAAAAAATAAAGTTAATGGTGAAATCTAATGAACGAAACATCGCATTGCAAATTAGTTTATATCAGATTATAACTAATATGAAACAAAATTGAAAGTTTTACTGCCTTTTTTATATCATTCATCATAAAGTTTTTGCCGAATATTTTAAAAACAATCACTGCACGGGTGCAATGCTGATACCAAATATAAATTTACCCTCCGTAAGGACATGGAGATAATTTTGTTTCATTGACGCGCCTATTTCTTTTTCAAAGAGTCAGAAAATGACTGATAACAGTATTTCTATATATTCATTTTCATTCATACAATTTCCCCATTGTATGATTCCTCACATCTACATTCTTTTCAAGCTCCACAGAACCCTCTCGAACGAACTAGACGAAGACGATGCTATATCATATAAACAAAAATATGATTCAACTGACCCTCGATACAAGAAAAGAGGTTCGACTTACGTTTCGACTCTTGAGCAAGTAGATGAGATAATAGACCACAGCATCGAAATCGAAAGCAACAAAAGGATGAGAAACGCGAACGTGAATCCTTGGACGTTGAGGTTTATCGACAAAGACATGGAACATCAGGTGAGTATTGAACCAGGGTCGATAATTTTTGAAACCATAAAAAATGACAGTGGGATGAAACCCATTAGAGAAGGAGGGAAATATGATAAAAATGAAAGGAAAAATAAATTACATTAACAAAAATTGGGAAAGGATGTCTAATATATGATAAAATACATTGAACTTGAAATTTTTTGAAAATTTTCAAAATTTTAAACTGTAACGTATTTTATCAAATATTAGACATCTTTTCCCAATGTTTGTAAATGTATTGTACCAATGTTCATCCAACACTATGTGCCCAATATTTTAGATAACCATCGTATGAAACATCCTCAACAAAGTTGTAAGTCTAATCATCCATATATATCTCAATATTATAATCCGGTCAATCTAGACATTGGAAGATACATAAATTTACAACAAGCTGCAAACAACTTGTAATTGTAAATTGTTAGAAATAAGATTTTGAGATTCGAATGATTGCGATGCCTGGAAAAAAATTTGTTCGAGGTCAAAGGTCAAAAATATCGAAAAAAAATTGGTTTTTCGCGATTTTCATGAAAACGGTAAGTTTTATCATAAAATAACCTCAGATAAAAATTGTAGATCATAAAATTCTCTACAAAAAAATGTAACAATATTTTTTTTCTTAGAGCCACCATTTCTGAGAAACGACGAGTCAAAAAGTTGTAATCGTCATTATATGCACACGTTTCCACGACGCCTATGAGGTAGTGTACTTAGCGCGTTTTTTTAACGTGGTTTCCCCAGTAGGCCTATTCCACATGTCTGTTGTGATTCTGTCAAATTGAAAACTTGCATAATAAAATATATTAGGAAGGGTTGGACATTATAAAAGCGATTGAAATTCAAAAAATGTAAGAATTTATCCATCTGAGTCATAATCTTCAAATCCTTCTTGTCGTTCTTCTTCTTGGTCTTGTTCTTCTTGATCTTCTTCTTCTTGATATTCATCCTGGGTGTAGGTAAACTGCGTCAAGAGTGATGTATCGCATGTTTCCTCGTTGGTATCAAATGAATCCTCCACTATTGGTGACTCAGCATCAGAACATGACTAGCCTTGACAATATGTACATGCCAGAGAACACAACAGTCCAACTTTTCTACAACTACATTTAGCGCTGCATCCCTTTTCACAGTTGCAAAAAATTGTGTTCAGCAGTTTTTCCGGCGCAGGTGGGAGTAAAGTCTGAATAGGTTCTAATGCATTATCGACCAACTTCCAACCCCAGTCTTTTGGGTTTAGCTGATAACCAAGCTACACTTGAACTTGGTAATATACCCGGAAAAGATGTTGATGAGCAGCAACTGAGGTTGGAGGAAGACAGGCTATTTGCATCTGTTTCTTATTTTTAGTATTTTTTTTTACGAAACATGCATATCGATACTTATCTAAGCAGGTGGTTTTTTTTGGAGCTGTGTACATAGAAAGAAGAAACTGAATCCCGTTGGTGATAATTTCTTGTTGAGTCGAATTACTTTTTTTTGAAAACTTCAGCACATTGAACTAAATCTTGTTTTTCAAATATTTTAAAGACTGTTGCTTTACCCCTCCTGTAAAATGCAGACGTCGTATCACAGCCAGTTATTGCGTGTATAAATAGTACATGATTTTGACTCTCTGCAAAAGTAGATAAACTTTTTGACGAATATATTTCGGTTTGACTTTGAACTTTTCCTGGCTTTAGAAAGAAAATAGTTTTTTCAGGTGGAGTTCGAGCAGTAAGAAGTACGAGTAAGTCTACATCTTCACCAACAACAATAGTTGTATTTGTCAAATTAAATTGCTCTATAGCTGTTTCAATAATCAGTACGTCGGCATCGTTATTAGCCTGTTTAACCAATATATTTTCGCCAATAAACTTATCCTTCAACATTGAAATGAACCGAGATTTGTTGTGAGTATTTGCAAGAAATTTCTGTTGACTGGTAGAAACTGTCATAAGTTCATCAAATAAAATAGCGGAAGATGAAGATGTTGCTAAAAGTTCGACGACGTTGTTCTGCAGCTTTAATATTTTTCGTGCAATCATCATAGCCACCAAATACGACCGTAATTCTGGCACCAAAATTTCTACGTACATACTGAACATATTTATATGAAATAATGCTAAATGTTTCTTCACTATCCCACACAACACGATGTAGTAAATATCCACCGTCAATGATGTAGGTATGTATTATTAGTATTCTTAATTCCAATATTGACCTGTTGGAAACAGGAAACGAAATTACAACTTCAGAGATGTATATACGTGGCATACTCATGCATATAATGACGATTACAACTTTTACTACTTTTTGACTCGTCGTATCTCAGAAACGGTGGGTCTAAGAAAAAAAGTATCAGTTCATTTTTTGTAGAGAATTTTATGATCTACAACTTTTATCTGAAATTATTTTATGATAAAACTTACCGTTTTCCTGAAAATCGTTAAAAAACATTTTTTTTTTCGAGATTTTTGACTTTTGACCTTGAATACATTTTTTTCCAGACATCGCAATCATTCGGAATTTTAATATCTTATTTTCAACTTTGTTTTGAACAATTACACGCATTTGCAGCTTGTTGTAAATGTATGTACCTTCACTCTTATTTTTTAGTCTAATTTGACCGGACTATTACTCACACGCATCCCTGATGATGGAAACAATTTCATTAAATTTCTGAAAGCTTGAACAAACTTTAAAGAGTACACATTTGCTGCAAAGCCCCACTATTTACTAGTTCCATTCCTAACTAGGGTGTCCCATATAAAACTCCTCGGGCAAATATCTGAAAAATGAGAGAGAATATCCATATTTCGTGAAGGCAGATGATTTTGATGTCAAAGGGTCCTCTTATTTGCCTAAGAGATCCAGCAATAGGTGTCATCCATTAGGACGTCGCGACACCGATGCCAATTTTTTTAAATGGTAACCTAGATTTTCCGATTCGTTTTTAGATTCTGCATTGAATTCTGAATTCAGCCATATAGCACACTTGTAGTTTTCCTCCTTGAATACTGATGAAAACAGGCAATTTTATTGCATATTATAAAGAAGGTCATGAATAAGTCAAAATGAATACAATAATGCGAGTTTAATAAAATGAATTTATCAGTTATGATTTCATTGTTTGTTCAATTTTATCTAGTTGCGTATTTCTGTACAAATTGAAATAAATGTTTCAAATTACCAAAAAATATATTATTTTGACCATAACTCGACTAACATGATGATAAGGAAATCAATTAGAGATAACAAGAATAATTTCAGTAAGTGTGCGAACTGCCTCCCTTCACGTAGAATACACATATTGCATATTTTTAGTAATTCCCGATTCGTGACAGCTAAAAGCATTTCTCGCGTTATGGAAGCACAAACATTTGTAATACTATTTTCCATCATCATCTACATTTTGTGGACGTCGCATATTAACTAAGTCTTTGATATATTCCCACAAAAAATCCAGTGGAGTAATATCTGAACTTCGAGCTGGCTGGTATTGGACCTTTATTCCCAATCCATTTCTCATTAAACGTATCATCCAAATATTGAGTAACTATTCCATTATTATGTGGAGGTGCCCCATCTTTTTGAAACCACATATTCAGTCGAGTTTGTATCGGCAAATTCTCCAAGACATGTTGCAG
This sequence comes from Leptinotarsa decemlineata, assembly GCF_025532065.1. Lineage (NCBI taxonomy): Eukaryota > Metazoa > Arthropoda > Insecta > Coleoptera > Chrysomelidae > Leptinotarsa > Leptinotarsa decemlineata. The sequence goes on along the minus strand of NW_027412537.1, from coordinate 8,724,827 downwards.
AAAAACCAAGTACCTCTCCTCACTGAGAATTCCTTCGAAAAAATGAGGTCCTATCAACCGTCAATGATTCCGCACCAAACATTAACCCCCCACAAAGACTGAAATCTCGTTTCTTGCACCCAAAGAGGGTTCACGTCAGACCAATAGTGACAATTATTTTTGTTTATTATACCGTTGTTATGGAAACGGCTTTCATCACTGTATAATATTTTTTTCAGAAACTGATCATCATCATGAATACGAGTGAACAACCATGCATTGAAGTTCAATCGTCTATGAGCATCTCCTGAATATGGGAATATATTTTAGTTATTGAAAATGAAAGATGCAGATTATAACCTGTAACCAAATGTATTTTGTATGGATGGAATTTGTTTTTTGACAAAATACGTTGTACTGACGATTTCAAAATGTTACAATGCATTGCTACTCGTCTGATAGAAATTATCTGACGATTATTTTCTGTAAGGATATCGATTAGCGTATATTCTCACTGCTTCTTTTAAATTCTTTCTTACTTCGCCATAAATACATATCATATCCAACTTTTCTGCATTTGAAAATTGAACCATTTTTCAATTTTACGAAAAACCATCACAAAACTGAATACACTTTCGTCAAATCTGACAGGTCTTCTGACAGATCGATAAATACATTATTGCATTTATTTCGACTTATTCCTGGCCCTCTTTATAACATGCAATAAAATTGTCTTTTTTCATCAGTTTTCAAGAAAAACTACAAGTGTGCTATATGGCTGAATTCAGAATTCAAAAACCAATTGAAAATACTGAGTTACCATTTAAAAAAATTGGCGTCGGTGTCTCGACGTCCTAACGGTAGACGGCTAGTGCTGGATCTCTACGTAAATAAAAGGACCTTTTGACACCAATATTATCTGCCCGCGGAGTTTTATATGGGACACCCTGTATATATATATATATATATATATATATATATATATATATATATATATATATATATATATATATATATATATATATATATATATTTCAGTCGATTATTGAATAATTTTCAGAAACCAGCTGCATTATATTTTTTAAACTTGCAGGTAAGATTTTTCAATAAGTTATACTGCTGCATACTCTGTTGAAAGTAACGAACTGAGTTGTATAGTGTTTTCAAAGGTTCTCATAGAAATAATTTTTCTTATCAAGTTTCCGCTTCATAATATTTTTGAAACGGTTTTGAATGAAAACTGCATAATTACTGTCCAAGAAAGGTACAAAAAAAGTACCGTTTATTGGAAGTTCTCTAAAAATTGTCTAATGAACCTTCTTTAATTATTTGAAAAAGCCACGAGAGCTATTACTTTTTTTAGCTGCAATACTTACGAACACAAAATCAAATTGAAAGTATACTCAATATTCAAAAAATGATTTCCGATGACATCTTGGCGAATTTTGTGTCGTGACTTGAGCCTGCACCCGAACAAAATTCAACTGACCCAGGAACTGAAGGTACACGACCATAGACAACGACGTGTGTTCGCTGAATGGGCTGTGGAGCAGTTGGTAACTGACCCTAATTTTCATCGAAAAATCATACTCAGCGATAAGGCCCATTTATGGATGAATGGGTACGTGAATAAACAAAATTGTCGAATTTGGGACGATACCAATCCACATGAGACTCAAGAGCGTTCAATGCATCCCGAAAAAGTCACTATTTGGTGTGAATTTTGGGCTGGCGGCGTCATCGATACATACGTTGGCCAGGCCATCACTGTCAACGGCGGGCACTAAAGGTCGATGATTACCAACTCTTTTTGGCTTGAATTGGATGATCTGGACCTAAAAGACGTGTGGTTTCAACAGGACAGTGCTGCGTGTCACACAGCTCATGCCACATTGGATAATTTGCACGAACGATTCGAAGGCATGATTAGCTCACGTGGAGGAGATGTGAACTGGCCACCAAGATTGTACGATTTGACCCCGTTAGACTTTTCCTGTGGGGTTTTCTTGAGTCACAGGTGTATACGAATAGATCATAAACCACAGCGGTCCTCAAAGTTAACATAACTCATGCCATCGGTCGAATTCAGCCTGATTTAAACACCAAAGTCATGGAAAGTTGAACGTTTCCGATGTGCTTCACCCAGAGGAGCTGTGGCGGACATTTGAACGATGTTATATCCCACATATAATTGCATCAATAGGTCTTTCAAATGAATGAAAAATAATTTCGATGATATCTCACACAAACTTTGTTTTATTTAAATTTTAAGATAGGAAGCGTTTAATGAAAGACCCTATACTATTAATTTTTGTAAAGTCCATCACAAATAAACTTAACACTAAGAATAATTATAATAATTATATTTTACAGTTCAGCCAACTGAGAGAAGACATGTTCAAGTCAAATATGATGTGTTGCTTCATCATATGGATATTCATCGTAATCTGCCAAGCAATAATAACTCCACTGTAAGTCAAACATTTGACAAAATCCTAAACCCCATTATCACAATTCTAATTCCAGAAAAAGCTTCGTCATCGCATGCACAGTAATCACAACGATCATCCTGATATCCACATCAATTCTGGTAATGGCGGAGGAATTCGAACAATTCCCAGAATTCCTGAGACGAACCTCAGAAACTTTAGTCCACAAGAGAAAAAGGAGAACTGCGTTTATTTGTGGCGTCATCATCCTGATGTCTCTGACGAGTTCTTTGACTTTAATAAATATAGAAAACGACGAACCAGTACACAATAAACGAGTTCAGAGTCAATATTTGAGTGACGACAGCAACTTCTCGTTGGTTGTCAACTTGAAGCTGGAAGCAACTTTCAACAACAACTTCACTATACTGTTCGCAAACAGAACCGACTGTAGTGGAAGTTGCATCAAAGGCGTCCTCGAAAATATTGATATAAACGGTATCATCGAAGACGCGGCGAATATCTCGAAGTTGGCCAACAAGACCTCGACAATTGTCAAAAATCTGAACCAGAAGTTGACTAACCTCACAAGGGGTTTAATGACCCAAACAGATGCTCTCAAGGAGTTGAAAAGCAGACTTCGTCGGAAAAAAAGAGAGATCGAATCTACGACGAACAACACGACAGCAAATTCAACATACTCTACGACAGATTCAACTATAGATGTATTAACAGAAACAGTCCCGAATTCCAATAGTACTCAATCATCGGAGCAGATAGAATTTGACTGCAAACACCCGGAATACATCGTATTCACGTGGGTGCTTTGTTTGATCGCACTGGCTACTGCTCTCAAGTTATATTACCTGATAAAACTTTTACTGGCTTTCGTTATGGTGACAGTTTACGCCATCTTGATCATTTTGCCATCCAATGTCTTCAACGAACGAGGATCTTCAATAACCGTGCCAGAGTAAGAAGTTATTTATAGCAATTCGAAATATCCATAAATTCCGTACGTGGGCTTATTTTGTGATAGAAATAACAGTTTAATAGAAAGCGATAGCGATAATTAATCAATGTTTTGGATATACAGGGTTCCTCAACTTATGTATGGAACATCTGAATGGTTATTTCTTTACTTGCGCTCAAGATAAATTTTAAACTTCGTCTGCCACAGACACGGTCTAGTAGCCCGGATTTAGTTCTCTCAATTCGAGACTGAGAAATTTCGCACTGAGAGAGTATTCAATATTTTCACTATGGAATTCAATTGTATTATTTCATTCAAATAATAAAGACCTCTTTGATATGTACGTATATGAACATTGAATCTATAGTGATATTTGATTAAGGTATTAGGTTTTTCGAAAGTTTTGTCCGTTTTTATGAGACTAGGTTAGGTTAGGTGAGGTCTAGAGTAAGTGGGTCTATTCGACCCTCCATCGCAACCCGCAAGGGTTTATTACGGCTCACACCTATTCACACTCGGCCAAATAAACCCAGCTTCTTAACGAAGCCGATTAGTTTGAATGGTGAGTGGTCTTTCAGGTCAGATGGTAAGAGTACGGCTCTGCCGAACTCTCAGAACCTGATTCAGTGCCCAGGGGGCAGGCACAAAGTATATGCTCTGCTGTTTCATCATTTTCCAAACTGAGGCGACACACAGTGTCTTCCGACAGTTCAAGTATCTGCATATGATGACCTGTAAGAAGACCTATTAGACATCGTAGTTCATCCCTACTGTAGTCTAACAACTGTTTGGTATCAAGCTTCGAAGGGTGGAGTGAGCCAATCCTGGAAGATTCTGCCAGAAGTCCATAAATCCTCTTGCCATCCAGGTATTCAATGTTTGTTTGGCAAAGCCTAAGGCGATGCCAATGACAGGTTCTGGTCCGATGAAGCTGTTTGCAGCACCTTCTTTGCAAGGGAGTCAGCAACTTCATTGCCTTCCAGGCCAGTATGGCCAGGAATCCAGACCAGAGACAATCTGTTAAGTCTTTCTATCAAGGAGAGTGTTTTTTGGCAATTTGCTACCAATTTAGACGTTCCTCGGTGGGAGCCAAGAGCTACCAATGCCGCTTGACTGTCCGAGAATATTTTATTGACTGGTATGTAAGGTTGAATTTATAAAATCTCTCCACAGACAGTTCAATAGGGTAAATTTCCGCTTGAAACACAGTCGCATAAGTTCCTAGGCAGGTAAATATCTCTGTGCTGGGTCTGCGACTAAAAACACCTGCACCAGAACCGGAAGGTGTTTTTTTTATCCATCTGTGATCCAATAACTCCCGAAGGATCCAGTCCTCTCTACTCGGGAAAAGTACTTTATAAAGCAGTTCGTAGTTGACAGTTGGAGGCATAAAGTCAGAGGTCATTTCCAGAATGCTGTGACTTCCAGTGTCAACCAACAGTCTGTTGCACTCTGCATTAAATTGATTTGTGTAATTGGCAATGTGCACAAGTCTGTATGCAGCCCATCTAGCCTCTATCTCCAGAAAAATTTGGAGAGGAGGTAGATCTAGAATGATCTCCATGCCGCTGATGGTATGGTACTGATGGCACCACTGATAGTTAGACAAGCCTGTCTCTATGAGCCAGAGACCTTCGCTTGGGCCGTTTTCTGTAAAGCTTTCGGCTATCAGGCAATTGCACCATAAGTGATCATTGGCCTGACAATCATCTTATGAAACCGATGGATTTGTTTGGGACCTAAACCCCAAGTTTTGCCACAAACCCTTCGACATGTTCATAGAGACAGTCTGGCTTTGTGTAAAACTTTTTCCAAGTGAGTGTTCCAGATGAGTCTTTTATCAAGGACAATGCCAAGATTATTCACCTCCGTTCCAAATGGAGTCAGTCCACTTGAAACTGTAATATCTCAGTCAATAGTTATTCGATTTCATCGAAGTAAGCACCATTTTAATCCTGATGCTGGAAGAAATTCCAAAAATTGACGGCCTATGAACCCGAAACACTAGTGACACTGAAAATCTCGGCCGCGAAATCTTTAACCATTTTGTCAAGTTATCGAAGTGCATGAAAAAATGGCTCATTAATTTTCTGACGGTGATTTGTGAAATGTGCGGACAAGCACTATTGTGGAACAGGATTGGGCCTCTTCTGTTGCTCAGTGCTGGCTGTTGCTGACGCAATTTTCGAAACATTCCGTCGATTTTCTCACAATAGGACTCTGCTATGATGGTTTTGCCCGGTTGCAGAAAATATGAATCGCATCAGCCACTGACCACCATACAGTCACCATGGTTTTTTTGGTGGTGGTCTCTTTTGGAAAGTGCCTGGGTGGTTCGCGGTGTCCAACCACTGACCTGAACGTCTTCTGTTATGGCAGAGGATCCACTTTTCATCAGATCCAAAAAAGGGTCGTTTTCGTGATGCACTGTTTGAAACCTTTGGTGTGGTAATGAATATTACTGGAGATTCATCCCACCACCAATCTTCCTCTTGAAGATTTATTTATTTATTTGTATCCAAACAGACCGAAGGTCTAATTACATGGATAATGAATATAAAATAATCTTCACATTTCAATAATTATAATCATGATAGTCCGTTGTGTACCTACTCAAAAAACTTTGACGTTGAATATGTACTCTTATCGATAATAATAATATATGTAAATTAGCTTATGGATAGAAAATCATATTCATGAACGGATGGTAGCATGGTTATGTTGTAACCACCAACGGAATATCGAAGGGATAGGTTAGATTAGGTTAGGTCCAGAGTGAGTTGGTCTATTCGACCCTCCACCGCAACCCGCAAGGGTTTATTGTGGCTCACACCCATTCACACTCGGCCAAATAAACCTAGCTTCTTGACGAAGCCGATTAGTTTGTATGGTGAGTGGCGAGTGGTCTTTCAGGTCAGATGGTAAAAGTACGGCTCTGTCGAACTCTAAAGACCTGATTTGGTCCCCAGCGGGGCAGGTACAAAGTTTATGCCCTATCAATGAGGTAGTCGGATAGTCAAGTTGCAAGATTCCTGCCTTGATACCCACGACAACCTTCCCATATGAGGGTATTTGCACGTCAGCTACACCTGACGATGCCTTAGATTCAGCTGTACAGGGCTTCTTCGCATCTGGTTTTGGTTAATCATCACTTTGAGCGCAAACATTTGCTAACCTGCTTCACTTGAGACAGATTCTGCGTACGTCGCTCAAGAATTTGGTGCAAGGCGGTTTTGCTCTTGAGGAGACGACTCAGTCATATCTTGGCTGCACCACCAAACCTTTTTTTAAGGTTCAGTTGGATTAGGAGTTGGGCAGTTGAGAAGCTCTCGCTCCTGAACTAAATTCACAGGGAGGTCCGTTGGAGTCGTAAACTAGACATCCATCTCCTCTGTAGACTCGCTCCTGAACAAAATTTACAGGAAGGTCAGATGGAGTCGTAAACTCGACATCCATGTCCTCAGTAGACTCGCTCCTGAACTAAATTTACACGGAGGTCTGTTGGAGTCGTGAACTCGACATCCATCTCCTTTGTAGACTCGCTCCTGAATTAAATTTACAGGGAGGTCAAATGGAGTCGTAGGCTCAGCATCCATCTCCTCTATAGATTCAGCGTCAGAAAGATTTTTAAGTTTACTCTGTCCATGAAAGTCCCACGAGTAGCTAGGGAAAGAAGGTCAATCACGGCAGAGCCCCGCATTACCGAGACAAGGCGATGCTACGACGAGAGAACGCCTGGTATCTCGAAGGTTCCGTAAATACAGCTGATAGGCTCAGTGTCATTCATCCTCTTGGCACGGATACACACACCTCAAGATTAGGCCATCGCTGGGATGCCATTCAGTTAGGGAATAACAGAACCACAAGTGTTTCTGTCATTCCCGTATCCAGCGGGGCTACGTGGAAGCCGGTTTGCTCAACCCCCACATCCCAAGCCAATGCACTCGCCGAAAACAGCATGCACAGTGGTTCAGGCAGTGAAAGATGAACAAGGACAACCAACCCGATAAGTTATCCGAGTTCTACGGAACGGGGCATTGAATCTCAGTAATAATAGGATCCCTGGTGCATTTATCCAGTTGTTTATTACATTATACAAAAAATACATTATGGTGAGGAATCAAATAGTTTCTAAAGAGTTAACTTCAAAGTCATTTCTAAATAGGCAGCCATAATACGGTACTATTTGTAATATAAATACCTGAGCAATTTATTTTGTACTTTCTCGGCTGCATTGATTGTGGTCAATATTCACCTGACCATATTATACTTGCAAATTCCAATTTGAGTCTCAAAAGTGAGTAGTATAATAATTTTATAGTATTGTTATTCGTAAAGTCCCGAGTTTGTCTAATAATGAATCCTAACACTCGATTTGACGATTTGACAATATTTTGAATATATTTGGCAAACGATAAGGCACCCCAAGATTTCTAACCTCAGAACATTTGTGGTGGACTTCCCCATCCATCATATAATCAAAAATTACAGGATCCTTCAAACGAGTTATTATGATGATGCTACATTTGTTAATATTGAATTTCAATTTGTTTGTGATGCTCCATTCATGAATACTGTCGATGATCACTTGGAGGTCGAAACACGAGGATCGTTTTGGTGGCTTAAAAGCAAAGAAGAACAGACCTCGGAAGGTGACAATTTCTGTCGATTGTTCAAATAGTGGGGCATCCACTTTTTGATCTTCTTGACATTTGCAATACGTTTTAAACCATCAAAAACCGACGTAAAGTTATTTCGCTATCCCACGCACCGTTTTTGATGGGTCAGTATCCACCAGAGTCCTCAAATCCTCGTCCTGGATTACTGTAGGTCTTCGGTTTCAGAGCTCAAATACCCAGAACGAAATTTGGCAAACCAATGTCGAACTATCACTATCATTGCTAAATGCCTGGTAAACTTTTTGGGCTGTTCCAGCTGTTTCGATGTATACAGAAATGTGTAAATATTTCATTTTGATAAAAAAATATCTTTGATTTTGAGTGATTTTGATTTTCAGTATACAGTACATTTCTTCAATATCCCCCCCTTTTATTTTTTGAACGGGTCAACTCAAAAAATTTAAATTTGGAATAATGAAATTAATGCATGAATACTTTATTTTGAAGTGAAATTGACAGATGGAACTTTCAAGATGGCTGCCATCTGGGAAAAAAATTTAATGAAAAGGGGGATCTTGTGACACATCATTTCGAAGCTCCTAATGGATACTTCACAACCCTAGAATATAAAGTCAGTCTCTTCACTTACTACAAAATGGCGGAACATTTAATAACTTCCTGAAGACAAACACATTAATATCGATATTTCTAGAAATATTCCTTTTTATTTGCCATATGGCAATTAAAACAACCCGATAAGGTTTGTTAAGTTATTTTTTGTTAATAAAAATGACAAAAAATGTCAGTACAACAATGAACATCATTGTTCAGTTAGAATACTCTCATTTAGTTTTCGGTTTTACTAGAAAGGTACCACGTCAACAATCTCTAAAATGGTCAATTCTCATCCATTGGAAGAAAAAATTAAAGCGATTTTTATTTACAGTGCGACGCGTAACTTTCACGAGACCGAAAGGATGTTCAATTAACGTTTTCCGAATCGTCTTAACTGTAGAAAATATTTGAGGGAACTTGTATCCAAATTCACAACTACCACTAGTGTACATAATAAAAAGCCCCCTGGTCATCCGTCCATTCCGGAAAAACAGCAAGTGCAAATAATTGGTGAGAGAGTAGTAAATCCTGAACAGTATACTTACTCCGTCGCGAATGTTTGTGAGGTGTCTCATTCTACTATGTGCATACTTTTGAAGAGGAAAAGCTATCATCCATACAAAATTAAAATGGTATACCAATTAACTGAAGATGACCCTGATCGAAGAACAGAATTCTGCGAAATCATGACGGAAACCATTGTAAGGCATCCTACCTATCTCCACAATATTTGTTTTAGTGACGAATGTACATTTTTTTTAAACGGCAATGTTCACAGACAAAATTGCCGTTATTGGAGTGACACCAACCCTCACATTTTCCGGGGAACACATACCCAATATCCAGAAAAAATTAACGTTTTGGCAGGAATATTGGAAAACTATATTGTAAGACCTCTATTTGTTGATCAAAATTCAACAGGGAAACTGTATTTGAATATGCTGGGAACTACTGTTGACCCTCTATCACTGAAATCGTCGAAGTGAATCCTAATGAATTCGATATGGATATTGTATTCCAACAAGATGGAGCACCACCACATTACTCCAGACAAGTAAGAAACTATTTGGATACTTTTTTTTCCGGTCGTTGGATTGGCCGTCGAGGTTCTACAGAATGGCCAGCCCGCTCGCCAGATTTGACACCTTTGGACTTTTATGGGGCTATTCGAAGCAAAAGGGGTACGAAACTAAACCTGCGTCAATATTGGATATACGGCAGAGAATAATAAATATTTGTAGAGGTATTGACGTTACTGTGTTCGAAAATGTTCGGCGTGAAATATCGGATAGGCTTTTCATATGTCAAGAAGTTCAAGGCAACCATCTTGAATATCTTCTGAACTGACATCAAGCTTATTACCACATATTATGTAGTTTAATGTCAATGTATTCAGGCAATTATTGAAAGTTCCGCCGTTTTGTAGTAGTTGAAGATATTGACATTATATTCTAGGGTTGTGAAGCATTTGTCGGAAGCTTCAAAATGATGTGTCACAAGACCTCCCTTTCCATTTAATTTTTTTTCCAGATGGCGCGCAGTCGCCATCTTGAAAGTTTCATCTGTCAATTTTACTGACATTTTTTGTCGTTTGAAAAAAAATAACTTAACAAACCTTATCGGGTTATTGGAATTTCCATATTTCTAGAAATATCGATATTAATGTGTTTGTCTTCAGGAAATTATTAAATGCTCCGCCATTTTCTAGTAGGTGAAGATATTGATTTCATATTCTAGGTTTGTGAAGTATCCGTCAGGAGCTTCAAAATGATGTGTACAAGACCCCCCTTTCCATTTGATTTTGTTTTCCCAGATGGCGCCCAGTCGCCATCTTGAAAGTTTAATCTGTCAATTTTACTTCAAAATGAAGTATTCATGCATTAATTTCATTATCTCAAATTTCAATTTTTCAAGTTGACCCGTTCAAAAAATAAAAGGGGGGACATACCACGACACAGTAGAATAAATATTTTTTTAAGATAAGGAGCTACAAAAACACATAACATTAAAACGGACGAAGCTTTTAGAACAACCTAATATTTTGAAATATTAATTTCAATTTATCGTGCGCTATTTCCATTGTAAATTAACGTGGCGTGATCAGAAAATCTTGTGATTTTTTCAATAAATTCACTGTAGTCGAAAAAATTAATTATATAAGACACAAAACAGGTCCCAGAATTGGTCCTTGCGATACACCACCTATTATATTTTTTTTAATCAATTATGTTGCCCATATACATTCATTGTTTTTTATTAAAGTGTGGATCAGAAACTGTCTGTGCTTTATTTTTTCATCACTGTTTAATCTCTAAAGCTATTGTTGAATATGATTTTAACATCTTCAGGCTCTTCATTCCACTTTCTGCCCAGATGTTTATATTACTAGTGGTATTTTTTCTCATGGTGGCGTATCATGCCAGGCTGGTAGAAGTTACGTCAAGGCTAGACTTTCTATGGAAGCAGCAAGCTGAAAGAGAACTTAATGACATGGAAGAAACTAGACATAATAACACGCAGCTGTTGAAAAACATTCTACCTGACCATGTGGCTCAGCATTTCTTATCTAGCGATAGAAATAGTGAGGTAAAACTAGTTCAACTACTTATAACTAACAATATTGCACTAGTTTCAAAAATAAATTGTAGGGAGATGATATTACAAAGTACATTAACATATTGTTTCAATTTTTTTATGAGGTCAATGATTTTTATGAAGTACATGAAGAGTATATTTTTCAGGAACTTTACGCTCAGTATCGACACGAAGTGGGAGTGTTATTTGGAAGTATACCAAACTTCACGGATTTCTACTCAGAAGATATCAACAAAGGTGTGGAGTGTATAAGGCTTTTGAATGAAATAATAGGTATGCTAATGAAATTATGAAACAAATTCTCAGACTATAATCCCGATTTCATGGAATGTATATTGGAATGTATTTGTTATGAAAAAAGTTCTTTCTAAGAAGTAATAGTAACTACCGAAAACACTTATTGGAATCAACAAAATTCTCATAGGTTTTCAGATTTTGAACAATAACGTAAATAATATTGGCCTTAGTTTTAGCTCTTTCCAATATCCAACAGATTGATTCATTTATCAATTTTTCAAAATGATACGATTATATATAACAGATGAAATGATTAAAATGTATTTGATTTCTCGAATCTTAGATATAACCATTTCAAATTAAGCCACAGGCTATGTGCTGTACTATGGTATACAGGGTTAAATATACAAATTGTGTGGGATAAATCTGCCATTCTTAATGTAAGAGATGATCAAAAATCATACTCAAAATATCTAGGTGTGATTTTTGTTTTTGATGGTTAATCTAACTGTAGGCTTTATTGATTGAAATTATTTGCTAATGTGGTTTTGATTCATCTTGGTTGGAACCAGAGCAATGAAAACATCACGTGCAACCTTGATAGCCTGGAACATCGAATAAAGGTTGGAGATTTGTCTCTCCTATAGATTATTCCACGGGAGATTCCAACAAGATCGGTACATATCAGAAATACGCGACGGAATGTGACTGCTTATCGTTTTGAGGTTCAACTCAATACACCCCGAACTTCACTGTTTAAGAACTCTTTCACCTGGAGAGCTGCGTTTATGTGAAATAAACTTCCACATACGTTTTTCCAAATGAATTTAATCTCCAGCGATTCAAATCCAATGTGAATCGCCACTTTCGCATAGGCACCGCTCTGAGGGCGGATTTTCCTGTAGTCCTTAAAAAAATATCAGCACTGAATTATGTCATTTCACATTATTATCAAGAGAAGTGTTAACAGTAAAATTTTCTCCGATCCATCAATGTTTATATTACTAATTGAAATTTACTGTTATGCCATTGATTAATGCTTCAAGTAAATCCCAAGTAATACATTCCTACATGTTTCTGTTCCTTCTCTTCGCTTCTACTCGCAAATATACAAAGGTAGAACAACGATATTATTTTCTAACCAATACTACGTTTACTTTTCAGCTGATTTCGATGAACTACTAGATGAAGAACGATTCAGCACTATAGAAAAAATTAAAACAGTTAGTGCCACAGCTACATATATGGCAGCATCTGGTCTCAATCCAACGCACAAAGTAAGCTCCTATAAATTCAATGTATTATTAGGCTTCAACAATGAGGTATTGCAGAAAGCTTATAAGTTCTGTATCTCCGTGGTTCCCTTCTGTGAACTTGTCGTCAAGTATCTTAAAAACAAAAGGGGATTCTTGTGAACTTATTCAATAACCGTTTCTAACGTTTGTGTGTTGGCTATGACCGGTAATAATGACGATATTATCAGTAGTCCATCGTCTTTCGTAGAGAATTTTTTCCTGCATTGGGGACAGATTATTCTAATAATTTGATAATTTCTCTTACTGGTAACTTTGTACTTGTTCCAGATCCTCAGACAACTTTCTTTTATGAATTTTTTCTTATTCATTTGTATTTTGATTCACAGTGATATTCTTTCTCTACTTCAGCTATGCTTTTCTTTCTCTACTTTAGCTATGCTTCAGCTTCTGTTACTATTTTTAGGACCTCGTTAATCCTTAGCTCGCACAAGTTTCGACTTCTGAGGGTTGTCGTTCGTAGGGGTGCGACAGCTGGTTAACAGTTAACAGAGAAACAGATTTTTTTTAAAACAGATAATACCTTAAGTTGATGTTGATGAGTTTTTGGAAAAAATAATGGATTGTCTATAAGACAATCAACAAAAACCAATATCTGTTATATCAATATATGTTATCTTTATCTTTTGGGGATACTGTTTGATGGAATGAAGTACTGATCACTTCTAGAACTTTTTTGGAATTCTATGTTCAATTACGTACCTGAAGTTTGAACACTTTTTTCTACAGGTGAAACTCAACTGGATTTTCATTTTATTGATATGATCGAGCAGGCTTATGATATTATTAGGCAGCATTCTGTGCGGTCCAGATGAGTCGAAGACCAAATAATAAGGACGTTATCGAAGACGATGTGGCAATGATCAAAGAGATCTATCTTGCCACTTATAAGTAAAAAACTGACCGTAATTCAGAAGTATCCAGAATTATATGAAATTGGAGATTAGGTAAGATTGTCGGGGAGCTAGCCCATGGCCTGATTCACTACGACCTTTTCTGATCTATTGTGATGCTCCTTGGTTGTTAGAGCTCATTGTCTAGCTGGATCTCTTTGATGAGACTCTGGTTTCTCTCCCCGCATCTTGCGTGTCTCAGTCTTGCTATCGCTTCGCATTCATAGAGCAATGCAGTGCAGTTTCTTCCTCTTCTTGACATAACCTGCATTGGGTTTCTTCTGTCAGATCCATGTTGCTCTTATGTTTCCTGAGTCAGCCATGCCCGTCAGTAGACCCACCACTACCCTTACAAGCTTGCAGTTGTAGTTTAGCAGGTCTTCCGTGAATCTGGGCGATGTTCCTTTATGAACTCTCTCGCCTGCATCATTCCTGGGAGCTTATTCCACCAATCTATCGATTCGGCTTGCATCCATGTGTCTTTCGCTACCCCGCAGAAGGGTTCTGGGACGATCATAGCTTTGGATGCTCCTTCACGGGCTAGAAAATCGGCCTTCTCATCGCCTTTGTGACCTTCATCTCCAGGTACCCAAGCTAGATTGACCCTATTTTGGGTCAAGTCTTAAGAAGACTTGAAATGAGCTGAGCGCCTCAATTGCCGCCTGGCCGTCGAAGAAAATGGCAATGGTTTTATTTGTGACCTTCTGCCTGTTTATTTTCCCTCTACAGTGTTCGATGACCGCTACTTCTGCCCAGTTCCAGTTGCATTATGTCCAAAGCTAAGTGCGATTCTCGTCTTCGCTCTGCCTCCGTAAATACAGGCTCCTACTCCTTCTTGGGTCTTTGAGCCAAGTTACTTCCTCTTTCACCGATGGGTCGTTTTGTCAGTCTTCTCTACTTGGTATGATGATTCTGAAATCTTTTTAAAAGTTGTACTACGGAACTGTGTTATTACTAGTATTGGATCTGCCTTAAGCTCATTATACAGTTTCAAGTATTCTGCACCGTGTGACTGGCTAATTGGGGTTTGCCCCTGCATTGGAAAAAAAATGGAGACTACACGGGTAAGTATTATTACTTCCTGAGCCGCTTCCGGGAATAAACAAAATATTACGATACCATAACACTAAGAAATAACTTATTAGACATATCAGTGTCGAACCGAGTTACGCAATGAAATTTGAAAACAGGATGTTAACCAAAATTATGAAAACTGAAAAATCAGAGGATCGGGCGATCGAAAAGTAATTATATTTGAAGAAGTTGGGAAGTCAGCAGATTTGCGAGAATTTGCTTGATATTCTTGGAGATCAAAGGGATCAATTTTCCTCTGAAGAAAAATACCCATCGAGAAAGATAGTTTACATGTTCAGCCCTGTAATTATCGATGCAGTTCATGTATTAAGTTTATGAAACCGTTGAATTGGGTTCAAGCAAAAATCTGAGGTACTCGCTGAATACTTTTTATGATCACGTTCATCATACAGTTCACGTCGATTTTGAATTTCTGCAAATTTGATCCCCAAATGTTGACCAGAAGCATTATGTTCGGTCTGAAACAAAAAGACAATCGAAGATATGGAGGTACTCTGGTTCTCCAAGGTTAGGTTAGGTTAGATCCAAACTGAGTGCGTCTATTCGACCCTCCATCACAACCCGCAAGGGTTCATTGTGGCTCACACCTATTCACACTCTACCAAATAAACCCAGATCTTTAACGAAGCCGATTAGTTTGTATGGTGAGTGGTCTTTTAGATCAGACGGTAAGTACGGCTCTGCCGAACTCCTAAAACCTGATTCGGTCCCAAGCGGGGCAGGCACAAAGTATGTGCTTTGCTGTTTCATCATTTTCCAAACAGAGGCGACACACACTGTCTTCCGACAGTCCGAGTCTCTGCATATGACGATTTACATGACAGTAACCTGTAAGAAGGTCGGTTATCCCTACTGTAGTCCAACAACTGTTTGGTATCAAGCTTCGAAGGGTGAATAAACGCCTTGGATTGAGCCAATCCTGGAAGATTCGGCCAAAAGTCTAGAAATCTTCTTGCCATCCAGGTGTTCAATCTTTGTTTGGCAAAGCCTAAAGCAATGCCAATGACAGGTTCTGGTCCGATGAAGTTGCTTTGCAAGGGATTCAGCAGCCTCATTGCCTTCCAGGCCAGTGTGGCCAGGAATCCAGACCAAAGACAATTTGTTAAGTCTTTCTATCGAGGAGAGTCGGTTTAGGCAATTTGCTACCAATTTAGATGTTGCTCGATAGGAGTCAAGAGCTTCCAACGCCGCTTGACTGTCCGAGAATATTTTTATTGACTTGTGTATGAGGTTGGATTTTTCCAATCTCTCCGCACACATTTCAATAGCGTAACTTTCGGCTTGAAATACAGTCGCATATATTCCTAGGCAGGTGGATGTCTCTGTCTTGCGTCTGCGACTGAAAACACCTGCACCAGAACCGGAAGGTGTTTTTGATCCATTTGTGAACCAACAACTATCTGCTCTTAATATTTTCTCCTCCCGGAGGATCCAGTCCTCTCTACTCGGAAATAGTACTTTATAAGGCAGTTCGTAGTTGACAGTTGGAGACATAAAGTCAGAGGTCATTTCCAGAATGCTCTGACTTCCAGTGTCAACCAACAGTCTGTTTCCCTCTGCATTAAGTTAATTTGTGCAATTGTCAATGTACACAAGTCTATATGCAGTCCATCTAGCCTCTCTCCCCAGAAAAATGTGGAGAGGAGGCAGATCTAGAAGGATCTCCGTGGTCTCTGACGGTGTAGTACTGATGACACTACTGATTGCCAGACAAGCCTGTCTCTGTATACCAGAGAGCTTCTCCTGGGCCATTTTTTGTAAAGCCTTCGGCCACCAGACAATTGCACCATAAGTGACCATTGACCATCACATAAATCCAATGGATTTTTTTGGGACCTAAACCCCAAGTTTTACTACAAATCCTTCGACATGTACATAAGGACAGTCTGGCTTTGTGTAAAACTTTTTCTAGGTGAGCATTCCAAATAGAATGATCTCACCATTGAGGAAAAGTGGCGTTAGATCGTCCAATTTTCTCCTCATGGTGAAGGGGATTAGTTTTGCTGGGGTTGACAGACATCTGCTCCCTCAGACATCAACTGCGAACAACGTCCATCATGTTTTGGAGGATATTACAAGTTACATTTCCCGACGTGGACCTTGCCAAGATGATAAGGTCATCTCCATAAGCTTGCAGATTTACTTTTTTTCTGTCGAGTGCATCAAGCATCAATCCATTAGGAGTGACCACAGATGGGTCGATTCTATACTTTTCTTAGCCAGATATGATACTATAGATTCAGGTAGTGCATTGTTAAATGCTCCTTCAATATCGAGAAATACAGCAACCGCCACTAATCCCCTTGTTGTCAGGGGATTGGGAGATTTTCTCTAGAAGGTTGTTTAATGCTAAATCTGTCGATTTGCCGGTTTGATAAGCATACTGATGGTTATTCAGGGGGATGCATATAATGCCACCTTCCTGATGTGTCCGTCCAGTATCCTCTCAAGTCCTTTCAACAGGAAAGATGTAAGGCTGATTGGTCGTACCGATTTAAAGTGTGGATATTTCCGACCCCCTTGCTACCAATCAACTGAGTGGTATATAGTTCCACGCCAGACTAGCTCTATACAATTTTATATGAATAAGTAAAATTATTTTCAGTTCGTTTGGAATTAGAGCTGAAAATATACCATCGTCTCCAGGAGATTTGAAGGGCTGAAACGACTTGATAGCCCATTCAATAACGTGTCAGATTTCCAGAGAAATCTATTAGAAAAGTTCTTGCTCCAGTTTGTTTTGTATTGTAATTATGATTAATTTTCTGGAAAAGAAGTAAGTAACACCTGTGCTGAAAAGTTCTGGGCTTTATTTATCAACGTAATCTTCATCAAGAGCCACTCAATCATTCTAGCGCCGCTCAAACCATTTCAGCACTACTTTTATAGAACGATTCATCTTATTGCCCCGAAATAGGCCTCAGTTTCAGTAATAACCTCTCCATTCGAGCAAAATTTTCTCACCGGTGAGCATATTTTTGGGGTTTGGAAACAACCGGTATTTGCTGGGAGTCAAATCTGGTGAATACGGTGGATGTGGGAGCAATTCGAAGTTCAATTTATGTGGTTTTGCTATTGTTTTGATTGACTTGTGACACGGTGCGTTGTCTTGATGAAACGCATTTTTGTTTTTGCCATATGCGGTCGTTTCTTTGCAATTTTGGTCTTCAAACGCTTCAATAACGCTATATAGTATTCACTGTTGATGGTATTTCTCTTTTCAAAATAATTGATGAATATTACACCACGCACGTCTCATAATACCGAAGACATAACCTTTCCACTCGATTTTTGTGCTTTTGGACGATTTGGATGAGGTTCACCGGTTGCTCTCCACTCAGATGACGATCGTTTGTTGTTGATCAATGAAAATAACAAAAGTAGTGTTACTCTCAGCACAATAACTCACGAACTTATGAGTAGAATATCATGAAATTTCAATAGTTTTCTTTTGAAGGTTAGTACCAACTGAAATGTAGATAGAACAAGATATAAACGTACACTCCACAACAAAAACTATAGAGAGAAGACGCAAAAAGTTGTCCAAAGGTATTTTCCTGTTGCAGGATAACGACCCTGCACACAAATTGTATATTGTTATAGGTTTCTTCAAATTACTCGAACACCCCCTTATTCACCATATCTGGCTCCATCGGACTATCATATTTCGTCTGAAAAAAAAACCTGAATGATTTTTTCCAACAAGGAGGTGATAATAGTTGTGAAGACCTGTTTGCAGACCGAGATTTGGTTGGATTCGTCGCAGTTCAGCTGTTCTGATTGTAAGAAATAAAATATTGATACGTTTTTCTCCGTGGGTTGACTGACTACACTGAACAATAATCAAACTTAACTTTATTTCACTGCAAATGCAACAATCAATTCAACTAAAACTTCAACTATTATTCGAATGTCTATCGCCTTACTAAATCACCTCGCGTACCGCACTGTAACTTCCACTCGACTGTCGATATGCTCGCGGCTAGCGTTCATATATCGTAATCGAATGCGCTAGAAAATTTCTCCGAAATTTCGTCAAAATCGATAGCATTATTCTCGCTACATCTAGAGCGGCAGCGAACATCATACATTCGCGCGCTCTTAGCTACGTCACCAATGGTTTATGGCTACCAGTGGCGGCCGTAGTTATTTTCTTTGGGGCTTAATTTACAACAATATTATTTTGGCTAATAGAATACTTTTACTTTCAAATTTTGTTTGCTTCTACCTGATAATTTTTCAACACAAACTCGTACATTTTTTGCATAGGATTGTCGGAATTCAGACAGCCCGGAACATCTCTGCGCCCTGGTGGATTTCGCCATGTTGATGCGTCACAAATTGGAGGCCATCAACAAGGATTCCTTCAACAACTTCAGACTGAGGATAGGTATCGCTTGCGGACCACTCGTATGCGGAGTAATAGGGGCAAGAAAACCGGTTTTCGATATTTGGGGAGACACTGTGAACCTCGCCTCCCGAATGGACTCGACAGGAGTCATCGGTGCCATACAAGTGCCCAAAGAAACGGCCCAAGTAGGTAAAAAATTATATTTCCATATATTTTTACAAATCTACAGTGTTCAAATCTTGACAATGGTATTTAAATTACTGTATAAGCGTCGGTTGAATGTTGTTTGGGGAAGTAACGACGGGGACCATAGACCCTCGGCCATGGAATAGTACCCTCGACCTCTGGGCACCAGCGCATAGCATTTGCTAATGACGTAACAATATTAGCAAAAATTGAAAAAGAATTGGAACGAATCGTAAGGAAAATTGCTGAAAAATGAATGGCATTTGGATTGGAAATCGTCCAGAAAAAGTACATGGTAATGGGAGATATAAAACAAGACGATGATACTGATTTGAAGATACCAATTGGGGAAGAACAAATCTTGATTTTCGAAAAAGTTGAAGAGTTTACATATTCAGGGGGAATTGGAAGACAATGGCCACGAAGATCGATGAATAAAAGCAAGAATCATGAAAGAAAATCAGAAATATGAACGTTGAGTCGAAATTTCAGTCGAGAAATGCTTAGGAAAGATTATATCAGCTATATATACATAAGATACATAGGTGCTGAAGGAGAGTAAAGAAGAAAAGTTGGGAGAATGAGGTAGGGGTACATACAGAAGAGGATTTGGAGCAGGAAAACTTTTAAATGGTTGAAGGATTCATATAAAGCAGTATTAAAAGCACAAAGCATCAGATGGATAGGACATGTTTAGGAATTGCGAAATTACAGAATGGCCAAGATGGCTGGAAACATACAAAGGTTTTGCAAAGAATGAGCGTCCTAAATTGGAGAGATAGAAACTGAAGCTGAAGAGATACTTTGAAGAAGTAGTTGAAAAGGCAGGCAAATGCATTATGATCAAGGCCTCCAAGGTCTGTTCAGCAAATATATACTCTGCACCAGATTAGCAAGAATGGCATTTCATAAACATGTAGTTTAGGCATCCTTTTCTTCAGATGGGGAAGATATTATTCTGAATTTTGAGTGGTAAAAATTGATACCTATGTAAAGAATGTCAAAATATAGAGGTCACCTAGTAAACGAAAAACGTATGTTGTTTGAAGAATATAATCATATATATTTGGTCGGTCGGTAGCCGGTCGGTTCGACGTGGGTGCTTCGTTCACTCACTCAAATCGACCGCCGTGTTGGTCGCTGGATCAAGGCCAAGGCTGAACGATAAATTTTCACTTGCTATCGTTCAGCCCGTGTTAAGAATCACATGTTAAAAGGTAAGACCTCGTTAGTCGTTAGTTAGCTCGCACAAATTTCGATTAATGAAGGTTGTCGTTCGTAGGGATGCGACAGCAGGTTAACGGAAAACAGATTTTAAACAGACAGACAGAAATACAGATTTCAGAAAAGATCCTGTTCATTTTTTTATTGAAGTTGATTAGATTAAATCTTGAACAAATTTGGAGATAAACTACCAGAATTGCCATCGTCAACCAATTGGATCTGATAGATACCAGGCCGAATAACTTTTCTTTCCTAAAATATCAGCTTTTTTTTAATCAGACAAAAGAAGTTGATGAAAGACAAGAAAACAGTTTTATTTTCATTGAAAATAAAACAAACTAACAAATTGAATCCTAACCTAACCTAACCTAACCTAACCAAAGCAAACGCGAATGGGATCTACTTTTCCAACTGTCGCACTTGAATCGTAACCCAGATAAAGAATTCAATACTGCAAAATGAAATGATCAGGAACTTTCCTTTCATTTGACATGTTACAGAATTCAATTATCACGCTCAGAAGTCGTCAAATTCTCCATCGTTGATGAATCATGTCAGATATCGTTTTGAATCAGGATATTGTGTGCGTCGTTTTTTTGTACCTCCTTTGGATAGAATGATTGATACGGCCCAGGGTTATTGTATAGGGGGGTTACGAAATGTTATGTGCAATGCTTTCCTATGGTGTGTGGTTCACTTGGTTTTATAAGTTCTATTTTTTCAATCACTTCAAATCATTTTGAAATGATAAAATAATGTCGGAACAGACAATTCCACTTTCTGCTTCAATAAATTTGTTGGGGTTGAATGGATACCAATATGTCTTGGCGCAAACATGTCGCTGGAATTGCAAAGGTTGCTTTTCAAAACTGTACACACCACAGCAACTTTTGATGCTTCATAAAGCTCAGATCAGACCTTCTTTGGTGTATTGTTCTCATGTATGGAGTTCCGTCCCCAAAGATACCCCAAAGTTGCTGGATTCCATCCAGAAAAGAGCCATCCGCCTGATTGGAGACGCGAATATCACGTGCAACCTTGGTAGCCTGGAACATCGCAAGAATTCAATTCAATTCACTGTCTTTGGAAAATTCAAGGACAGGTTTGACATATACAGCCCTGAATGTTGAGAATTTTATTTTATGTGAAATTTGTCTAGTTCTATTAACTCCTTTTCTCAGGAGAGATAACCATGTTTAACCGAAACCGACACAAACCGTTTCTGTCAGTTGTTTTTGTTTCGTTAGGTTCTGTCATCAAAAGTCATCATCAAATACAATGTTTATTTTTTATATAGGTCATTGATGATACTCTATCATAAAGTATATGATTCGAAAAAAAATAGATACTAATCAGTACTTGTCTACCGTCTATAAAGTTGTTTCAAAGTAATCTGTACTTTTTTTATCAGTGAATCAAACAAAAAATGAATCAAAAGGTGGTTTATTTCTTGAATGAATTTAAATGCTTACCTATTCCCTGTTATCGGCAGAAATCAAAAATGGGTAGTTCATCACTGCCATGTTGCCAAATCATCCTTTGGACGAATTATTTTTCTAGAAAAGTATATTTTTTGAATGTCTAGAAAAGTATGAACATATAAATGTCACCAAACTTTTCGACGTTTCAAATTATCAAAGTATCAAAAATGTAAATATTTTAACAATTTTGAGAACCAAATCTAACTGAACGAAAAGTAAGCTGAAGAAGTGGCTCGTGTTCAATTGATTTTGTTCAAACTCTCATTTGATTTGAAAGTTACTAAATTATTTTGAGAAAGAGGTTGATTTCGAGTTTTTTCTGTATAAATATGATGAAGTAGAAAGCCAAAACCTTTTCCATAAATATCGAACTGTCAATCTCTTCAAATTCCATTTACCTTCAGCTGCTTTCGATTTGAGTCGAGTAATAGAATAATTTATAACGTCAAGAGTCTTTTAACCTCCCTCAGAACTACTTTCAACCTATTTGATTTCAGATATTAGGCATGAGAGGATACGAACTCAAGAAGCGTGGAATCATCGACGTCAAAGGAAAAGGTCAGATGGAAACTTACTTCGTCATCGGCAGACAAA
The DNA here is from genome assembly GCF_025532065.1 of Leptinotarsa decemlineata. Classification (NCBI taxonomy): domain Eukaryota; kingdom Metazoa; phylum Arthropoda; class Insecta; order Coleoptera; family Chrysomelidae; genus Leptinotarsa; species Leptinotarsa decemlineata. The sequence goes on along the minus strand of NW_027412537.1, from coordinate 8,702,243 downwards.
TAAAACGGCCTCCGAGTTTCCAAAGGCAGCCGAGCCATTATAGCAGTTTGGCGGCGGTGGTTTATGCTGTTGCTCAAACGAGGAGGAAACACACAGGAAATACTCGTAAACTTTCTTATTATTACTACACAACTTATATAATAAAACTAAATTGAAAATAAACCCCAATAAACTCAGGAATGGTTTCCTAAATGTAATGCTCACATTTAATTATGTTATGAAATTCGAATCGTAAAGTAACTATTGAAATACTTCAGTGTCTTTTATTCGGTCAGGGTGAGATATTCCTTATTACTTTTTTGCATATTACTGGAGTTTTTTTCCCAACACCAAATCGTTATTTTTAACACCTCGACACGTGTTTCGATCACCAAGTGATCATCTTCAGGAGGAAGATTAAACTGGAAACTTCCCTAAGCTAACGCTATTTATGCTATACAGGTAAACCATACAGGTATACCACACATAAAGGTATACCACACCTAAATTAATTTTACAATTTGCCTCATGTATTATTTTACAATATCTCCTTATGTAATGTTTAAATGTTATAGCTATATATAAAAAGAAGTTTAGATTAAGAATGAAAGAAATCTCGACTTTCAGAAAGGACAAAAACCAAGATAAATACATCTCAGTTCCATACCACAAATATACGAAGAACTTTGGAAAGATTTTCAAGGAACTAGGTATGAAGGTGGTTTTTAAAACAAGTCATGCACTACAGATCCTTTTGGGAAGTCCAAAAGACAAAGTTGAGAATTCGGTAAAGTCTGGAATTTACGAAATTAAATGTAAAGACTGCGATGCAAAATATTATGGACATACAAAAGAATCTATTGAAGTGAGATATAAGGAACACATAGCACACTTAAAATATGGAAGACCTTAAAAATCAGCAGTCGCCCATCATAGTTTGCAACAAAACCATTTCATAGACTTCAGTTCATTAAGATTAGTTAGACAAGTTAACAACAACAGGCAACTAGATGCCTATGAGAGTGTAGAAATAAGTAAACATAATAATATTATGAATAACGATGACGGTCCAATACCAAATAGCATACTATATAGCTTGTTAAAATAATATTGGATTTACTGATTACTACATAAGGACACATTGTAAAAATAAATTTAGATAGGCAATATTGTGCTATTATATATAGCTATAACATTTAAACATTACATAAGGACATATTCTAAAATACTAGTTAAGGCAAATTGTAAAATTAATTTAGGTGTGGTATACCTGTATAGCATAAATAGCATTAGCTAAGGGAAGTTTCCGGTTTAATCTTCCTCTTGAAGATGATCACTTGGTGATCGAAACACGTGTCGAGGTGTTAAAAATAACGATTTGGTGTTGGGAAAAAACTCCAGTAATATTCATTGCTACACCAAAGGTTCCAAACAGTGCATCATAAGTAATTTTTTGCATTTCTTTGAAATGACTTTTTCTGTCTTAATGACAGATCCATAAAACTTTCAACGCCTCTATTGTTCAACTTGACTTTGGACATGTCTTTGGTGATTTTAACCAAAATTACGTCGAAGTACAGATACTTTCCAACTTTTGTTATTCTCAACGAGTTCTACAATTCGCAAAGAACTCCACAGAAGCTCACATTTTCAACCAATGTCTATATAGGGCATCCCACCGAAAACTTGACCCCCCTGTAAGTCAGAAACGGACGTGTAATCTAAAACTTCAAAGAACACGTCAATTTTCATTTCTAGGAAGACTAACTTCACCCCCCTGCGGTCAGCAACTACTCCCCCTATTTTTTCAATGGCACTAGACCCCCAGTCTAGTGATACATCATTAAAAAGGTCTTATGTCCATCTATTACTTCTATAATTTTTTTCGGAATTGGTTCATTCTTATTGAGAAATTAAATGTTGAACGTTTTATTTAAGAATAAACTGAAAATTTGCTATCGATCATTTTATTGATGAAATCAACAAAAGTAATATCAGTGGCAACACAATCAACGGAAAAAGTGTTTAAAATAACCTCCTTCTAGTTCCATACAATAATACAGTGTACTTTCGAAAGCGTTTCTTACATTGTTGAAGATGTCCGGAGTCAGAAATCGGCATTCCCGAACAATTTTCTGTCGCAGAAAATTCATTTTCTTCTATGTAACGTAGGTATTGATGGCTCACGTTGTGGTCTGGATGATTCGTATTATACATTTATGCAGCAGCTTTAGCACATTCATTATTTCGATAATAGGCTGCAACAAGTTCTATTCTTTCTTCAGTAGAATAAACCATGTTGGAACACAGTGAACAAGGATGACTGAATAATAATTCGTGAAGAAGTGACAGTGGCCAACTATCTACTTTTTGTTCTGCGACAACTAAATTCAACAAAAACTACCAGTGCAGAAGAAACTAACAGTGTCGTCCATTTCAAAACTTTTGATACTAATTAAATAAATTCTACAAATCTAGAAGACCTGCGACAGAAAATTGTTCGGCAATGCCGATTTCTGACTACAGACATCTTCAACAATATAGGGAACGCTTTCGAAATAAGTAGACTCTATTATTGTAAGGAACTAGATGGAGATCATTTTGAACACTTTATCCATCGATTGTGTTGTCATTGATATTACTTTTGTTGATTTCCTCAATAAAATGAACGACAGCGAATTTTCTCTTTTTTCTTAAATAATTTCGAAAAAAAATACAGAAGTAATAGAGGGACAAAGGATCTTTTGAATGATGTATCACTCGACCCACCATGTCATTGAAAAAAATATGGGGGTAGTTGCTAACTGAAGGGGGTGAAGTTAGTCCCCCTAGAACGAAGAATTGACGTGCTCTTTGAAATTTTCGATTACCTACACGTCCGTTTCTGACTTACAGGGGGTCAAGTTTTCGTTGGAACGCCCTGTATATTTAAACTTCTGCTCAGACTATCTCCTTTCATTCTTTCTTTTTATGATTATCAATACACTTTTGTCAATGTTGAATAACTTATAATTTACCACTATTCCACTTTCTCCAATAATAGGTGCGATTCAATTTTATAAATAATTGATTCATCTATCCATATATTGCTTAGTTCCAGTAGAAACATGTAAATAAAATCAATTACATCACATACTTATTTATTCTGGGATGATTTACTAGTGAAAAAATATCAAGCAGAGACGAATTATCTAAGTAAATCTGATAATTCATAAGATAATGTTAATTTTTGAAGTTATTGATTACCATACTTTGAAGAAGCTTTAGTTTTTAACTACTCTTTTAGAAATGGAGAGTTTTGAAGGACGAGAGTAGCATATATATTCAATTAATTTTCCTCTTCTGAACTGAAAGTTGTACCCATACAGGGTGTAACATAAGTACATTGAAATATTCAAGTGACGTATTCCTGAGATAATTTTAAGAAAAAAAGTCTATATGAACTTGTGTCCGAAAATGCTTCATGCTTCACGAGCTTCCCCAACTTATGGAAGATGTTCCCACTGGTCTCAGAAATCACTCTTGGTTTATGCACGATGGAACTCCTGCTCATTTCAGTGTGAAAGCAAAAAATTTTCAGACGTAGCATATCATCAACGATGGATAGGAAGAGGAGGCACTGAGCATGGGCCCCCGAGGTCACCGGACCTCAATTCCGTCGATTTTTTCTTTTGGGGACACCTAAAATCACTAGTTTATGCTAGCCCCATTGAAAACGAGGAAATGTTGAGGGATCGCATCATAGCTTGCTGCGAAACGATAATGCGTCATAATGAATGAAATTCGTTTTTATCCCACCTGTGCGTTGTTTTTTATTCTAAGTGTCAAATGTCACAAATTTTCGTTTTTTGCGTTTTTTGCATTTGTTATCTTGAATAGTAAGAGCTACCGAAAAAATGTTTCAGAAAAAGATTTTAGATCGGGAAATTGTTTACAAAAATTGTTTCAATACTTTTTTCTTAGGAAGCATCTTTCTAGAATTACACGAAAGATTTTTTCTTTCGTATAATCCAATGTTTATATGAAAGTAGCTGTTTCAGGAAGGCTTTTTCTTCGAGATTTGTGTCTTTGTATGATCTAGACATATATGTATACAGTTACTTCTTTTAAAATTGATTACTTCCTTTCTTTGGAAGATTCCCATGGACTAGTAGATAGCCAAAAACTTTCTTTACCAAAAATCAGTCACTCCTAAAAATATAACCCTCTCGAAGTAGTTTTTTAATTCTGACAAAGCATTACCTTTCAAAAGAACGTTTATGAAAAAAAACCCGATCAGTTGTATGTGGATGTACTCACTTAAAGGTTTCAGAATGAAATATGCACTCACCTGTCGTTGATTTCGCTTTTTAAATTACAGCTGGCAGCTCGGTATTCGGAAGGGCTAGGACGCAACAGAAAACAGAAGGCGGCAAGAAAATTATCAACTATAGTTCTATGAGAGTTACTCAGAAGCCTTTTGGATATCCTGTCAGAAGAAATACCACACGAGCTAATCAAAAGCAGATGCATGCTAGGTAAGAGTAGAAATTGAACAATTTGTATGAAGTTGCCAAATTCTCTTCAGAAAGTCCTTACTTTTGATGCAGCAAAAACGATTTTGGGAGCTAGAAAAAAAAATCTCCAGTAATCAATCACGAATCATGTACTTCTCAAGTATGAATCATAATAGCAGGGGAGCCCACGATGCAAAATGGGGATTTACTCGAGCGTCATTGAGACATCTTAGGTTGCAAAGCTTAAATGATAACAAGAAAAAAATGTTACATAATACATACCTTCTCATCGGTGGGGGAAGCGGCTATAGATTTTTAAATATGTAAAAAAATACTGTTGCATGGACATACTCGAGCGCGTCAGATATTGATAGCATCAATGTCCTACGTATTTTTGATGATGTTGGTATGTTAATCTGATCGTTTGCATGAATTGGGTGGTTGTACGTAAGGGTTGAAAGTGAAAAGAAAAAAAATTAATCGATCGCGTCAGATTTTCTAAGGGGGTGTAAAGTGCAACAAAGATAAGCTCTCATTCAATAATCTGACGATTTCGATCTGACGCAAACTCGCGGCCATTATTATGATGTGCAAAAAATTTCGTCATTTTGAAATACTCATGCGCATCAGATTGGGATATATATATGGTTCATCTTTATGTTCTAGACGTGCTGTCTCATAATCTGACGATTATCTAAAGGGATTCGCTTAATCTGACAAAAACAATATATTTTTTTTTAATTCATTGAACTTAATTTATTGAAAACCTCAGGAAATAGCATGCAAATAAATAAGTGTATGTTTTTTAAGTAAAATACTTGTATTTATAAGAAAATAATTTTTAAAAAATGCTCAAAAAAATTAATTTTTTATAATCAATTGATTAATTAATTAATGAAGAGAAGAGAAATGAAACTTTGTTTTAACCACTTTTATTTGTAACTAACGTTACTGCAGTTTCATCCTATAAGGACATTTTCAAACTTATATATTGTACAGAACAAAACTGCAGTAATGTTAGTTACAAATAAAAGTACTAAAAAACATAGAAAGCTTCTTTTCTCTTTTTTTTCATTATGTTTTCCTACCACGTAGTAACGGCTACATCCATCATTTAATTGATTAATTAATCATCATCTACATTTTTCAGAATTCAGAGTGTGGACGGAGTGAGAGAGTAATAGATAGAGAAAAAGTGAATAGAAAATAGAGGAATAGAAACTCGGAGAGGGACATATAGGTATCACACAGCTGCACACATTAAACTTTATCGACGAATTTTTGTTATTTCGGCTTGCGGAAATCGTCAGATTATATATTTTTCGTCATCCTTGAACTATTTCCTTCAAAATAAAAAAAACTTGCCACGCTCGAGAAAGTCGAAATGACGTTATTTTTTTACAACTTTGCTGCCCTCCCCTTTCTTTACGTCACTCTGAAATTGTCAGATTACTGGAATATACACTTTTTAGCAGATAATTAACTCACCCTACCTGAATCTGACGCGCTCGAGAATTTCTGATGATCAATTTTCTTTTACTAATCTGGTTCTTTATCTCTCACAGACGACCTTATGTACGGGGCTCATATTTGGTGGAGGTACCTAACCGGGTACAAGGTATCCCCCTGTACATTAATCTGCCGCGCTTTAGTAAATCCCGAAATCCCCGCTTGGGCTCCAAACTGTCAAACTTCAGTGTGCCAAACTTCAGTGTACTGACAAAAATTTATCAAATCATTTCTTAGTTGAAGCATAGAGCAATGTGTGTAATAAACGGTTTAACGTCTGAATATATTCAAATCTCAGATGGTGCAACCCAAGGGTCCATTTACTCTTCATTATGTATACTTCTGATTTTGGCAAAACACTTTGAATACTTGAAATGCACTCCTTACTTTTCAGGTAAATTAGAAAAGTTGGTGGCATATAATATGAGCATTCTTCCAATAACGATATAAAAATGTGGTGAATTTTTCTAGAAACCATTGAACATGAATTCCAACAAATCATCTTGTATTATATTTGGGAATTCTAAAGACACTATGAGAGATAGTAACAAAATTATGGTCAACAATCACGAGATTGAATGTAGCGATAAAATTAAGTAATTGGGACTTAATATTAACTACAAACTACGCTTCCAATCACTTTTTATGCGATATTTTACTTCTATCCATATGCAGTCACTGCGATATCGTCTATGGTTTTTGTTTTGATCAAATCCCGTCACGAAAAATATAGAAAGTTCAGAATGCATTTATTTAAATTAGAATAAAACAAAAAGTGTGTGTGAGATATCGTCAAAAATTTTCATTCGTTTGATAGACCTATTGATATCATTATGTGTGAAATATAACATCTTTCAAATATCCGCCATGGCTTCTTCGGGTGGTGCACATCCGAAACGTCCTCACATAAATCAGGCTGAATTTGACCGATGGCATAGGTTATGTTGACTACCACATGTTGTTTGTGTCCAGATCATCAAATTCAGGCCAAAATAAATTAGTGATCATCGACCTATAGTGCTCGCCGTTGACAGTGATAGACTGGCCAACGTCGTTCTTAAAGAAATATGGACCGATGACGTCGCCAGCCCAAAATCTACATCAAACAGTGACTATTTCAAGATGCATTGGACGCTTTTGGATCTCATATGGATTGGTATCGTCCCAATTTCGTCAATGTTATTTTGTTCACGTGGCCATCCAGCGAACACATGTCAATGTCTATGGTCGTTTACCTTCAGTTCCTGGGTCACTTGAATTTTATCAGGGGGCAAGCTCAAGTCACGATACAAAATTTGCCAAGTTGTGGTCTGCGAACGGCCGAGTTATTATGAGCCATGCGAAATCAACTGCCTCAGATTCTCCTGCACATTCTCACAGACAGCGGCGATATTTTAGGTAGATCTTGCTTTTCGTTGACGTACGGGTGTTGGTCTATCGTTTATTGAACCAGTGGACTCAAATATATCCACCAAAATGACAACTAGTTTGACAGATGTAGCTTCAACAAGACTACCGTCATCAATTATTGTCAAAGTTCGGAATTCCATTTGGAAGGTCCTATATATGCATGAGCTTCAATGAGGATAACCTGTGAAAAATCCGTTACGAAGCTGAACGCGTTTTAAGTTATTGAATTAATAAATAACTTTTTTTTGAATCACTGCCAACAGATGGACTCAGAAATTTGTGGAAATCTAGATAATTTTTTTCTCATACAACGATACCATTATACAGAGCGCTATTTGGTTGTTTCTGAGGTTAGGTTAGGTTTTTAATGTTCATATTTGTTTCAATAATTCTGATTCAATCATGAGATAGAATTTTTTAAATGTTGTTGATATTCTTGCACAATTATTTTTTTATTTTTTATTATTGTCTCTCTGAAAACATTGTACGTTTCTTGTGATCATAAAACGTTAATATCAATAACAATCTCTGAATACCTCACAGAACAAAATGATTACAAGAATTTTTGAACTTATATAAATCTAATCATTTATTGGACTTAAATTTACTCTTCAAACTTAAAATTAGCTGTTACATTCATTCTGGTAAAAATATTGCAAAGAAATCAAACTTGATTTTCATTCGAATTGGACATATTCATAATCTTGCCACAAAAAAATCAAACTACGGTCAAAATTTAAAATATAAATAACTTTTGGAAAAAAGTCGATATATTATGATGAGATCATTATATATAATTCATATCCTGAGAAAATAAAGAAGCACTATTTTATTAAAAATTTAAATAACAATTTTAAAAAAATCTCATCAGTGAAATTTCATAGTTTGCATTTTTTTCTATCACACTCTAATCCGTTTTCAACCTGTACTTTCTGTAACCCCAGCATTCATCATTGAAGATTGTGCCTCAGCTGAGCAGATTGTGCCTCAGAAGACAATCTGTTGTCAATCTCTTCAAGTCGTATTTTTACAACCGTAAGCAGTACCTCCAACTCAATGGCCTCAAGTCTATCGAATATATAGCCACATCTGGTGTACCACAAGGATCAAATCTAGGACCCCTACTATTCAATATGTTCATTAATTTTTTTTGTGATATACTGTTTGGAACCTTTGGTGTAGTAATGAATATTACTGGAGTTTTTTTCCCAACACCAAATCGTTATTTTTAAACCTCGACACGTGTTTCGATCACCAAGTGATCATCTTCAAGAGGAAGATAAAACTTTTTTATCTTCCTCTCCAGTAATATTCATGTTCATTAATGATATCGAAGCTGAAGCTACATGGTGTTGGAAGAATAATCTATCTCTCAACATATCCAAAGGTAATGTAATGTCTTACTCACTGAAAACGAACTTGAATTTACACAACTACGTCATAAACAATCAAGTTCTGGACCGTCCTGACACACTGACTGATCTAGGTTTTACTTTTGTTTCATCCCTCTCTTTCAATAAACATATAAACACTAGTCTAACAGCAGCGTATCGCATGTATGGATTATTAGTTAGAAATACAAAAGGCTTCGAAAAAGCTTCAACATTAAAATTACTTTATTTCACTTTTGTTCGATCTAGGCTGGAATATGCATCTGTCGTGTGGGATCTCTACTATCAGGTTCATATAAATCAACTAGAAGCCCTAGCGCTTCCTAAAATATATGGATTTTAAACTTGAAGGCACGTATCATACTGTAGAAATACCCTATTATGAATTGCTTGTAACTCACAATTTTTGTAGTCTCGGGGTAAGGCGTAAATATTATTCATTTCTTTTTTTATTCAAGGTCATAAACAATATCATCACCTGCTCTCAACTATTACATAGGTTGAATTTTTGGGTTCCTAGACGGTCATCTAGAAATAGTGTCACATTTTATCTCAACACTCTGCATGCAAATATAATAAAAAAATCTCCACTTCATACAATGTGCGATACAACTAATTCTGTTAGTCATATCCAAGATATATTCAACTGCCAGATTATACAAATCAAAAGACATTTCTTAGCTAACTGACAGTTCTGTTTTTATTTTTATTTTTTTATATAGATGCACAAATTATATTATGTAAGTGCATATTTCTAAATGCCACTGTTACCCCCTATTCTATAATAGGGTTTATCCTGTAGAATAGTGTATGAAATAAATAAATCAATAAATAAATGAGTAACTAATATCATATTTGAGTGCATTTCTTTTTTTTTGTTATGTGTTTAGTGTGAAATATTTTATTTCTGTAATTTTATGATACATTGTAGCTAGTTATGGTCCCTAATTATGAGCATTCAGTGTTTCTTGGGACAATAAACTGAAGTGAATTGAAAATGAAAATAAAAACTGAACTGAAAATTCAATTATACTGAGCTTAGTATTTTGGAGGTGCTGACTTACATTGAGAAGTACCTCAGGGATCGGAATTCGGGCTCTATTCAATTGTAACACTCGTTATAGTGGATTAAATTTCAGTTCCAAATTTTATTTGACTCGAAAAGAAGTAATCTCATCTTGCTCCCCAGTAAATCAATAATAACGTTTTGAATATTAACTTATTGTATCCAGTCAGCTGTTCCAATAGATTCGAACTCTAAAAGTAAAGTGGATCAAAATAGTAAAATGAGTGGGATTTAATTAGGTTATGGTTGGCTGCAGAATTGAAAACGATAGAAAAATGGGAAAACGGAAAAGGAATATGTTTCCGATCCCCGGGGAGAGAATTTTCAGGGACACTCCGGTCCCTACATTGAAGACAACTCTTCATCTCTAAACTCTCTTCAACTCTTCATCTGCTGAAGACACCAACTTTGTTGGTGAAACCCGCGTCGAAGAGAATGTTGTATTTCTAGTAATTATTGTTAACAGTGCTTGTTTTTGAGGGAGAAATTGACATAATTTCTTCTGGTTTCAGATCCCAACCAAACATGAGGCAGCTTTCTGGTTCCGGTACCTACCTAGAAAACATGAAATCCATGAAGTCAATAGATCGAGACGTTACCTCCAACACCTTAAATCGAATGACGGTTTCTCAGTCGGCGCCCCACACTCCCGTTTCAACTTCGAATCACGACGGGCCAGTTTTCAAATCAGTACCCAGACTACTTTCCGAACCAATAGTCAATCGTTCGAAAAGTTGCTCGCCCTGTACGAAAACTAGTCGACTCGAACGGAATATTTCCATTTTGAACGATAAGAAGATGGAAGTTTGTACAAACGATTCCAATGATACTTCTAAGGTGAGGAACTTACAATACGTGATTTGTTTAAAAAATGTTCAAATTTCACAAGCTACATACATTCGATTATCGATTTTTTCAATAACGAAATGAAATTTTTCTAAACCAAATAGTTGTTGGAAAAATCCTACATATGTATGAATGCCTTTCATAAAAAAAGTTAATGCTAGAAGATACTACCATAAACATTCATAAACTCAATGATTATGATGATATAAATCGTATCTTTCCAAGGTTCTTCGTTTATTTCAAGGAACTAGGTATGAAGGTGGTTTTCAAAACAAGTCATATACTACAGAGCCTTCTGAGAAATCCAAAAGACAAAGTCGAGAATTCGGAAAAGTCTGGAATTTACGGAATTGAATGTAAGGACTGCGATGCAAAATATTATGAACAGACAAAAAGATCTATTGAAGTATAAGGAACACCTAAAGCACTTAAAATATGAAAGCCCTGAAAAATCAGCAGTCGCCCATCGTATTTTGCAACAAAACCATTCCATAGACTTCAGTTCATTAAGATTAGTTAGACAAGTTAACAATGAAAGGCAACTAGATGCCTATGAGAGTGTAGACATAAGAAAACATAATAATATTATGAATAACGATGACGGACCAATACCAAATAGCATATATACTATATAGCTTGTTAATATTATTAGATTTACTGACTATTACATAAGGATATATTGTAAAAATAAATTTAGATAGGCAATATTGTTAAATTAATTTTTTATATAGCTGAAAATTGTTTTATATATAGCTGGACATTGCATTTGAACATTGTTGTAAAATTACTTTAGGTGTGGTATACCTGCATGGTGTACCTGTAGGTATAGAATAAATAGGGTTAGCTTCGCAAAGTTTCCAGTTTAATCTTCCTTAATATAACGATTTGGTGTTGGGAAAAAAACTCCAGTAATATTCAAACAACTTCTAGTTAAATCATATCATTCAAAATTTGTTGAAATATATAATAATCTTCCAGACAAATCGAAAATGAATGACAGAACAATAAAATTCAAATCGCAATTAAAAAAATATCTGTTTTCTTCCTCTAATTGAAATTCGGATCTCCATATATTTTTTTCATTGTTATTAGAATTTAATTATCTATATGTGTTGTACACTTCATTGATCAATTAGCATTCAAATAATGTATTTAATTGCTAAGTGAATTTTACTCGTTTTATAAAAATTCCTTTTTCTTTGGATTTATAAAGATTATTATCAATATTAAGTGGAGTAGTAGATTTGGGAGCTTATTCATCGAACGATTCATATGTGATATCTGTTATAATTACTGTCTTTGGTATTTTTGATATTCGAGTATTTTCAATATCCTAAGTACAAATTATATGGTATCCAATGCAAGTATACTTCAAGGAAATAAATAAATTCTTATATTAATAATAATAACTTTATTCGTCTTTTCGATCATTTACATGATATAAGACATGTCATAAATAAAAATATGAAAATTATATAAAACAATAATAACGGTCCACAGTATAACATAGATCGGACACTTAAGACAGGTACTTAACTAAAAATAAAACAAACACACATACATATACAACTATATATATATATATATATATATATATATATATATATATATATATATATATATACATAAATATACATAAAAGGAAATTTATCTCTAACTAGGATGAAAGAAATGCAGTGAAAGCAATAATCATGATAACAGTGTACCCCATTCTAAGAATTCATCCACGCTATAATATGCAAATCTTTAATATCTTGAGGCCACGTATTGCAAAATATTATGCCATTATATGCAAGTGATTCTGTGAATGTTGATGTTTTATGTTTTGGGATAGTTGATAAATGTCTATTTCGTGTCGCATGGTTATGAACTATTGATTCATCTCTCAAATTGGATACATTATTTTTCACATGGAGCAGAGCTTTATATTTATATATATAGATACACGGTAACATTAGCATCTTGTTCTTGCAGAAAGCAGGTCTACAGCTATCCCTGGGTGCAATATTAAAGATAGTTCTAATTATTCTTTTTTGAACAATACACACTTTGCCCCCACAGAAGATCCCCACATTAATACATTTTGAGCCATATGTAAGTACGCCAATGAATAATCCTGGTACCATCTAAACTAAGCATGTCTTTGATCTGTCGTATTGCAAATAACGTTTGATTCAGTTTTTTGCAGGCATGAGTTTCACTATTTTCCTTAACGCGAAGCTTAAATGTACTGTTTTACTTTCATTCAGTTTTAGTTGATTTCTATCACACCAAGAAATCATGTCATCCATGACTGAATTAATGTTGTTTTCTAGCTCCTCCGCAGTATTTCCGGAAACTGTGATGGTAGTGTCATCTGCGAATAGAATAATGAAACCTTGTTTTATATACTTCGGAAGATCATTTATATAGATAGAGAAAAGCAGTGGGCCTAAAATGGACCCCTGTGGTACCCCAAGGATAATATCTTGAATATCAGACACTGCATTATTCACAGTCACCACCATTTTCCTATCTTCCATAGAAGATTTTATCCATTCCAGAAGGAACCCTCAAATGCCAATGCCATGTTAATGATCGGTTTGAATCTTGTATTTTTCGAGAAACGCAATAATTCTATTTGCTACTATTTTTTCCAATAAGTTTTGATGGAATACTCAGTAATGATATTTGGCGATAGTTATTAGGAATAACTTTGACTGTTTTGAAGACACTCGGAAACATGCCTTCCATTACAGAATGACATATTTTAGAACTTTTATTGTTATATCGTCTAGGCCACTCGATTTTTTATTTTTTAGTTCGGTCATTGTTGAAACTAGTTCAGGTTCTAGCACTTCTTCAAAAAATATTGAGTTTTCATTAAATTCCGAGACCATATGTTGTAGTGACATGTTCTGACCAACATGTCTTAACAGAACTGCTGGAGCTTCTCTGGCAAAGTGGCAAGCAAAATTATTATCAACTTCTATTCCAACATTGATCCGGATACCATTTGCTTCAAGATGATTCTCCCTTCTATTGTCAATTTCGGTTTTCCCTCTGAAACTATTTACAATATCCCATATACATATGTTTGTTTTCAGCTGTTTCTTTGAAACAATCTTCATTTATTCAATATTAGTTATCTGTTATTGAATTCAACAATACGCTCATAAATTTTCAATGTATACATTAGTTGAAATCAACTGAAAAAATGTTCCCTTATTGATCCACAAAGATCTCGTATTGAACTAAAATAATCAGATCATGTATGTAACCATATTCAATATAAATTCTTACAGGCAAAACCTACTGGAGTAGTTCCAGTGCATTCTCCCAAACATCTGAACAAGAAGGAATCAAAATTCTCCTTGAAGTCTCCAATGACAAGAAGAGAAACTAAAATTCAACTGGAGAATTCGATGAATAGGGAGACATTGAACAAGGTGCATTCCTTGGATGGGACCCATGTATAATTCATGTGAATTTAAATTCATTCAAAATATTTTAGGTGCTCTTTTTCAATTCCAAAATGTTTCATTCAGGTCTATTCATTAACTCTGTTAATTTTGAACCAAATGGAATATTTTTGTAAAATATAATTTTTCCTGCAGCTGGAAGAATGCGTATATTATTTTCTTAATAACATTTTTCATGCATCAATTGATTCCACAGGACTTACTTATCAAGAAAAAATATATGTATAGTTGTAGTTGTGAAATCAGACTGATTTTTCAAAAATGTAATGGTTTTCCTTTGTGCTCTCATATTTCATCAAGACAATGAACTGGTGTGAAAGTAACATTCCATATAGATGTATTAACTTCATATTTTTATATGTATAGTTGTAGAATGTTATAGAAATTTATTTTTTATCTAAACCATTAGTGTTCTTCTATTCATATAATATATGGCACATATTATGTGCCAGAATTTTTCTGAATTTTGGATATTCTTACAGAAATTGTCTATTTCTTGGGATTCTGACTATTAAAATATCAGATAGGGTTTGAATCAGTCTATTATATGAATGGACTCGGAAATTTCAGTTTAAAAAAGTCGTTCAAAGTCAGGAAAATACTTTTCCAGGTGACAGTTGCCAGAACCTAGGAATTTTGTAAGAGGTGACCATTTCAAATTCACATTTGAAATATTCATTTCAAGATCAAAATTGATACACTATGGCTTTAAACTGGGAAATTCAACTTTTGATTCGTACTTCTGATGTTTAAAGTGATATTTTGAACTATAAACTTTCATATCATATCATATCTGTTCAGTCTTCTACATTTGAACTGTTTAACTTTTTCCAAATTCAAATTATATTTTTCCCGAAACAAGTTATTTCCACACTCGACAAACTTATTTGCACTCTGTTTTGTTTTTTTTTTTTCAATTTTGGCAACGTTATTTTTCAGATGAAAAATTGTTATTCGTTTATTCTCTCCATTGGATCCTACATCTGTCAATCTACCGAACATAATATAAATTATTTGCTTACATATTTTCTTACAGGTTTTAAAGTCAACCTAGGCTATTTGGTGATTGTAACCTACAGTTGGGTCAACAAGAGAATACACATTAGTTATCAATTTTGAAATAATGTATCCACTACTCCGAAAAACTTAACCTTTCATTGAAGAAATCATTTTATTTTCGATATTCACTGATGAAAATATCATGATACGAATTTGGGCAGATTTCATAAAATCTGTCAGCATTTTATTAATTAATCTGCAAAAACATATGATATATTCCATTTTCATCGACTTTCATTTATGGCAATTCGAATATATTTCGGTTTGTGCTTTGAGGTTGAAATTTAAAATTATTACATAAAATGTATTTACTCTGTAATCAATATGCATTTCCCGCAGTTCATTGTTTGTGAATACAACTATTTGTGTAGAACAAAAAACTGAAACCGTAGAAACTTTTCAATAAGCAGCATGTTAATAATGTAAATCGTCAAACGATAGTATCAATCGATCTCAACATATAAGACATAGGCATGAGACAGTAAATAAAAATTATTAAAATGGTGCATTTATTCAATGAAACCTTATCAATGGACTAAAAAACACGCGAGATTGATAATATTTTGATAAAATGAAACTACAAAATACGCCAAGCCACCGTGATATCTTGAACGTCAATCAGAGCGAATTACGTCACGTTTTAGTAAACAAACGATTGACATATTGTATAATACAACAGTAATACTCGACACTTCCATGTTAAGTACAATAATCTTTCGAAAACAAATAATGATTCCAAAGCCTTCAAAAGGTACTTGTTGTTTGATATTTGAGGTTATGATATCGAAATATTTCTTTGAACTACGTACTCATTACACACTGATTTATTTATTGAGATGCTCCAGGGCTTCTTCTGGCAATGATGCAGTAAGTTACGCAAAATACGCGAAAGAAATCTGTGCACACTTGAAAGTAGCATAGAAAGGGTGAAAGATACGAAAAATGATGCCTAACCTCAAAAAAATCGTTTATTTTATTAAAAACGAATGTGTATTTTTTATCGACCCAACTGTATACCATTTGTTGAAAGTTTGAGCAATTTGATTGTCAACTCTATGTTCCATAGTTTTCCGATTCCATAGATTCATTATTCTTGCATTGAAGAAAAAATTAATAGTTCTGAAGAAACAAAGAATCTGTTAACCAATAACACAAAGGGTCTCCCCTGTTTCCATTCATTGTGTCTTTTTTGGTGGTTGGATTCTGTTTCTTCAATTCATCTCTTTACGGCTATTCACTGTGAAGGGGGTCAACAAGTACAAAACTTCTTGTGAACTCGTTTCTTAACATTCATACCACCACTAGCCAATCAGACTTCTAGATATTTCGTTAACGCTTACCATTTCTGAGATATTTATTTTCTATATAGCTTATTCGGACAATATGCGGTTGGTTAGCGTGAGTAGTTGGTTCTACTCAACAGCTATGTGAACGTTGGTTCCATCCCAAAAGTGGGACGATCGATGTTCACTATATATCGTCCGACCCATGTTGGGAATCGCCTGTTGTAAGAAGAGACGTCCTTAATCCTTACCTGGTACAAGTCTCGACTATTGAGGGTTGTTTAACGTAAACATAAATTTTAAATGTTTTGCACATTATCTATTTTGAATTTATAACCGATCCGCATAACTATTTTTTTTTTGAAATTCGAACAGATTTTGAATACATCCGCAATCTACTAATTGTGTAAGATTTAAAGATGTTTGATGTAATTCTTGACAACATGGGAATTTTACTGAAAATAATTCCATTTTGGTGTCACATCACATATAAAATTGTATAATTGGTACTTACAGTGGAATGACTCGTCAACTATTATAATACACTAGCATGGTCTTCAAATGTGACGTTTTCATGGATGTTTGGCAAAAAATTCTATAATTCCACAGTACTTATGCAATAGTACGAGAGATTTTCAATAAAAACTCAGATTTTCATTATAAAACCACCAATTGACAAAATATTCTTCATCATTTTTTATGTTCAACATATCCCTCTTTCAACATTGATGTGTCATGGTGATCATAATATATTTCGATATTGTGAATATTTCTATACGTGCGTTGCTTTCTCAATTCTTCAAGATCTCTAATCAAAAAAAAACTCAACAAGATTCAACATGCACTTCTCGTTGTACGTTTATAAATGAACTAATGCCGCAGTGACTATCGAGAGACCGCACAATATGTACTCGTATGCTACGTACTAAGAGTCCTTATCGAACACCCCTCGTATAAACTGTATAATGTTGAAAAACTCACACCAAAATACAGTTTCAAACAATAGTAATATTCTTTACCAACTTCTGAAATATGACGAAAATACCGAAAGAATTGTATTTAGTTTGGTTTAGTAGTCGTAATTTAAACACATTTAACATGAATATTTCAGACAGACAAAATGTGTGATAACTTTGAATAGACATTCCCAAAGTCTGAATACTTACCATTCCACCAAAAGTATTTTATATTTGTACTAAGTAGATATTTTATTTTTGATTCAATAAAAATATTCCAGTAAACTGAGAGTTTTTCATTCGCTTGCTGAACATTAAGAACACTAAAGAAAACACTGCGTTTCGCTAACCTAGTTAGCATCATCAGAATAAGATAATGATACATCTGAGTCTCTGAATCTCTATATCTGAGTATACATCATCAGTTCAAGTAATGTGGTTCATGAATTAAAGTTCCATAGATGAATTTCCAGTATTGATCTGAGCTAGGGCCGTTTATACGTATACATCATTACCACAGGTAATGGTGGTTATATAAAGAGGTTCTATAAGATATTAATACCTAATGATATTACAAATTAACATACATCTAAGATAGGTCCTTTTATAAGTATACACCGTTCCATAAGGTGATCATAACAGTTTATTCCGGTATAATTATGACCTATAAAATACACTGTGTTAATTTAAAATAATATAAGATATTAATATTTTATATTATCAGAAATTAATATATATCGGAGAAAGGTCTATTTATACGTATACATCATTACCACAGGTGTGTTATTGAATCTTATCAAATGAGTTTCAGTGAATGAATACCTAGTATTATGTTAGTTTGCAATAATATAAGATATCAATATCTTGTATTATTACAAATTCATAAACATCTAACATATATTTATTTATACGTTTACATCATTACCACAGGTAACGTGAGTCATCAAATGACGTTCAATATAAGATATCATTGTCTCATATTTTTACAGATTAAAATCCATCTAAAATTGGTCTATTCATAGCTATACATCTTTACCACAGGTAATGGGGGTCATCAAATGACGTTCAATAAAATAATTCCCAGTATTGTGTTGATTTGTAAATATATAAGGTATTAATGTCTTACATAAATGAATTATTGTAAATTAAAATTCATTTAAAAAAGGTCTGTTTATACGTTTGACCACATTTTATTACAAATTGAAATTCATCTAAAAGACGTTTTTTTATACGTTAACATCATTATTACAGGTAATGTAGAAATGAATTCCTCATTTAACCTCATTTGATGACCCATATATTATAAGTAGTTAGTGTCTTTTTACGCTTAATTTGCTGGTTTTCATTTTATTTTCCATTTAAAATTTTGTTTTCTTCTGGGCGTTCAGAAAATATATATTTTATGTGAATTTGAAATACTAGAATGTGATACGTTTTCCAAATGTCGCCGTTGACAAATAAGATCCTAGAAATACTCATTATCAATATTTGAAAACTTGCCGGACAATCTTCGGTGCGCCATAAAACCCCAAACTAAGTTATGAAAATAAAAACCACAAAATTAAAGTAAAATTATCTCGACAAAAGGTCGGACCGATGGTTTTATTGCACCTCATGGATTGTTGATTGTCGTAAAAGAGTGCGTCCAGGTATGTATCAGAAGCACTTGTTTTTAATGTCTTTATTGGGAGTCATAACAGAAGAAAGCGGCTCCTTTCATCTTTCCGTTGGCGTTTTATTGGATGTTTCATTAAAAGATGGATATCGACGATTTCAGACGTACACTACTTATTACACTGTTTACAGCCAGAAAGTACGTCGGATTGGTTCATGATTTTGCTTTATTTTCTTGATAATGTTCATATCAGTTATGGATTTCAGCTTTCAGAATTCAAGTAAGAATCTCATCTGATACTGAAATATTACAGCACGATTTATCTAACCTTGTACACTGGTGTGATATAAACTTATTGCAATTGAATCTAGACAAATGTCATAAATTTACTTTTTCCGAAACAAAAATCCCATAAATAATCCATATAAAATACAGCAATCGGAACTGGAAACAACAAATACAATCAAAGATTCAGGAACACTCTTGGTCCAAAAATGTCATTCAAAGCCCATATTGAAGATATTACTTCTAGAGCACTAAAAATGTTAGGTTTCACTCTTAGATTTGCACTCTTCGTTAAAAAACATATATTACTCAATTGTTAGATCAAAAATCGAATACAACTTCAAAATTTGGTACCCTTCATATAATATGGATACTGATATGCTTGAAAGTTTTTTGATATACTCTGCATACAAACTGGGATATCATTTTTCAAACTGTTTTTTGGGTTTATATCCTTCCATAATTTATGAATACGATAAGTTACTGACTAATTGGATTTTGCAGTAGTTACGCAATGACTTTTCGGCGTTTACTTTTCAGTTTGCCCTTTACTATACTTCAGCAGATTCTCTATTGATTTAGCTCTATTTTTTTAGATTATGGAAGGTTATACACCCAAAAAACCATAGGAAATATTGAGTCCTCCAGAAAAAAAAATTGTTTATGGGATATCATATCTGTGAATATAACTATAAAACTAAATTGGACATTCTTAACTAATATAATCAGATCTTTTGCTAATTCACAAAATAATAAATGGTAACATTAATTCCCTGGAACTTGTTGAACTTATAACTTCAAATGTAAATCCGAAGAGAACAAGAAATGCAGAAATCTTCCAAGTACCCATTCATCATATTAACTATGGTCAGAATGAGTATATAGGTAGAATTTTGAGACTTACAAACACTTAAAATGTGGATTAAGAACTTTTCAAATCTTCTTTGGAATCATTTAAGAGATAAAAATAAAGAAATGAAAAAAGAAAATAAAAAGTGGAGAGATTCCAAGTCACGTTAGTTCACGACATTTCGATTGTTAGTATGTACAATCGTCTTCGGGTGATGACTGGACTGATTCCTCCGAGAGATGACTATGTGTCGCCAATGGAATCGCCACTTTCACCAGTCATAGCCAACATATATATGGAGTGGTTTGAAACTCTGGCCGTTGAAGAAGCCCACGAGTCTGGTTGAGATATGTTGACAACACCTTCATAATATGGAACCATGGGAATACTGAACTAGACACCTTTCTGAAACACATCAACAGCGTGAAACCTTCCATCAATTTCACAATGGAGAAGGAAATCCACAACGAATTGCCATTCTTAGACGTTTTGATGAAGAGGACCGACACTAAGTGGGAAACATCTGTATACCGAAAACCCACTCATACGGGACAGTATATGAACCACGAATCCAACCAACATTAATCGACTAAAAGAGAAATCATTAAGGCTCTATTAGACCGTGCTTTTGGGCTCTGTAATACGAAGGAAGGTCTCGAGAAGGAACTAGGCATCATCAAAAATGATCTTCAACGAAATGGCTACTCCAAAGCGATGGTAGAAAAAGACTTTGGCTAAAATACAGCAGGAGCCTCGCAAGGAAGAGAAGCCGTCACAACCAGTGCTTGCACTTCCCTACATCAGAGGATTATCGGAGAGGATAAGAAGAATTGGTTCCAAGAACAACATCAGAACCTGCTTCAGATCCGGTAACACTATCCGTAGTGATAGTGTTACCGGATCTGAATTTACCGAATACCCTGTGAGTGCGGAAAATCCTATATTGGTGAAACTAAGAGGCCATTGAATGTTCGCATTGCCGAGCACAAGAAACACACACAGCGAGGGGAAACCAGCAAATCAGGAATATCAGATCATGTTTGGACCCATCAACACAACATCGAGTGGTCGCAAGCTGAGATCTTGCACAGAGAGGAACATTGGTTTAGGAGAAAATGCAAGGAGCCGCATACATGTTGTCCAACAACGTATTCAGCCAAGCCGGCGTAGAAATACGCAACATATGGAAACCCATCATCAAGCGAAAAATGGCCAACTCCCGCCAAAACGGTCATCTCCCACGGAACCAGTGAAGCGGAAAATAGAAAGCGGGGATAAGTGAAAGTACTCGAACGACCTATAAATAGTCATCTCTCGGAGGAATCAGTCCAGTCATCACCCGAAGACGATTGTAGATACTAACAATCGAAATGTCGTGAACTAACGTGACTTGGAACCTCTCCACTTTTTATTTTCATTTTCATTTTTCATTTCTTTATTTTTATTTATTTTTGTTCAATTGTTCTATTTTACTTGTATTTTATTTCATTATTATTTCATTTCAGGTTTATTTTGCTTAATATAATTGTTATTTTCAGTATCATTTTCAGTTATTCTTTTTCAGTTGTTTCAGGGATTTCAAATCATTTTATATAGTAGACAATGGAAGTCCGAACTAGTGTAATTTATCATTGAAGAAATGAAAATATGTAATAAACTGCAACTAGATCAGAAAAATACTTGAAAACTATTGAAATTCAAGAAATACTTGAAGACACTTCTTTTCAATATGAAGTGCATGTGCCTCAACAATATTTTAGAGACAAAATGGTTAAGGCTTTCACGGTCAAGGTTATCAATATCAATATCAATAAGTAAGGTCTTATTTCCGTTGTTTCCATTATGGAAGAAATTCAAAAAATCCACGGCCTTCAAACCCAGAAAATAGTGACAGATATTTTAGTGGTCTGAAAGTTTGTTATTTATTGTTGTTTTTTCTGGTGATTCGTTCAATTGTGTCTATAACTTTTGCATGTTATACAAAGATTGGTATCTGTTATTAATAACAACGTCACTCAATATGGAAAAATTGTTTCAGGTTTTCTCAACTGTATTTTATCTTTATCATTATTATGTTTCTCACAAAAGAACTCAAAAACGAAGTCTAAAATGATGTAATGACGAATCCCGACAATATAATAAAAACAAATAGCTGTGATATAAAGAAGATCACACGTAACTCATCCATTTAATCCATCGACGAGTACGAAATATTAAAAATCACAGTACAAACAAATCGACCGGTTCTCCAACTTAACCAAATTTCGACGTAATGTGAAAAGTACACATGCAGCATTGAAAAGGCGGACAAAACGTTCCTTGGACAGCTAGACGGCACTATAGTGATAATTACAAAAGTACATAATCTCCACGTAACAACCACATAACTGCTGCTGCTTTGCCTTCCACTTTATTGGAATGCTTGCTTTGCCAGGTTCGCCTTCATTTAAAATATTCTAATAGTACAGACTAGCGGAGCCGGACAATAATGGAAAAATAACATGACTCATATTGAATTTATATTGTCAATTCCTTGAAGTCCAAAAATCAACAGTAGGTATAACCACAACTGATACAGGCAACCCTGTACCAAAAATTAATTTGGATGTTTGGATGTTTCCATTAAAAAAAATGTATCAATCAGAAGAGACATGAAAAAAAAGGTGCACTGAGATGATCATAGAAATTATAATATAAATTTTGTATATATGATGTCATCGTGATGACGTTTGATATATAATCTAATGAAAGTACGTTATTTTTTCAATCAACGGAAATCTACGTTTTTGCTGATGAATTAAAATCGTTAGAAACAATATTTCTTTTATATATACCGGGTGTCCCACATTGTATGTGACAGGCAATATCTGGTTTGTTGAAGGAGATACATAAAAATGTTTCATACAAAAGTTTTAGGAGTTCATGAGAGCTATATTTTGATATAATTTTTAAATATACAGGGTGTTTGGTGTAGGTGCTACAGACCAAAATTCCATTTTTTAAAATAGAACGCCTTGTATATCATTACATATTCAGATGCTACGTTAAATTCTGATATCATTTCATGTTTGGTTTTTGAAATTCGGTTACGGCGTTGTTGAGTTATTGCACTTTTCCTTAAATATAAAGTTTCAAAAAACTTATTTACTCGTACACGAATCCAGTCTATATCTTTTATTAAATTGAACTAGACTACTACTGAATACAAACCATTATTCTCACCTCTACGATACGATATCGATATCAGTTGAATATAATATTGAAATTCTTGAGAATGTGACTAACTTGAGGGTGAATTGCTTTATATTGCACAATTTCATCAAGTAGCTTATGCTTGTTGATGACATAGTAACAAATGTTGAATTGTATCTACTTGTCAGTTCGATTCAGTGATTCTTTGCAAAACAGTAACTGTGTTCTTTGTGCGAAAACTCCAGTATGCCTTTCGCGTTTAGTCCAAGTGATTGCATTGATATATTATTAATTTTTGACGAATGTCAGAAAAACTGCCGTCAAGCACAACGTCTATACCAAGAACGTTTTCCAGACAGACCCATTCCGTCACGAATGACTTTTTCGAGAGTTGTAGAAAAATTGCGAACTGGGTCATTTCCTTCTACTATAAAGCATCGTCATCATACGAGATCTGTTAGAACTGAAGATTTAGAGATCAATGTGTTGGCTTATATTATTATTCATCCACATGTTTCTATCCGTACTCTTGCAGAAGAAGTCGGTGTGAGTAAATCTAATGTACAGAGAATTCTGAAAGAAAATAAATACCACCCATTCAAAATTCAGTTGGTACAAGGTTCGAAACCCACGGACTTTGAACGACGACTTGAATTCATTGCTTGTATTCAAGTAATATTACATGAAAGTCCTAACATATTCAGTCAAATTTTGTGGAGCGATGAATCGCGATTCCACAATAACGGAGTTGTGAATCGACATAACAGTCACTATTGGTCTCAAGAAAATCCCCACTGGGTCCGCGAAAGTAATTTTCAAACTACTTGGGGTATTAATGTATGGTGTGGATTGTTCAATAGCCGCATCATAGGACCTTACTTTTTCAATGAAAGTCTCAATGGATTGCGATATTTACATTTTCTAGAAAATGATTTGATTCAGTTGATGGATAGCAGAACGACAAGGAATTTGGTGGTAACAAGATGGTGCTCCTCCTCACAATTCACAGGTTGTTACTGAATATCTGGATAGAACGTACCCAAATAGATGGATTGGTAATAAGGGTCCAATTCGGTGGCCGGCTCGTTCCCCAGATTTATTACCGCTTGATTTTTTCCTATGGGGTTATTTAAAAGATATTGTTTTCACTACTCCCCCTTTGAATGTGGATGATCTGAAAATGAAAATTCGACTAGCGTGCAGTGATATTACGCCTGATATTATAAGAGCGACTTGTACGAGAGAAGTGATTCGACGTTTCGAAGCCTGTATAATATCTAATGGGCATCACTTCGAACAATTTTTATGACTTATTTCTAGGTACCTACCATTCTTATGAAATGATTTATCAAGTTATATTATTTACATTGTTATTAATTTAAGATTTGTTTTCAAATACACCTCTTCCAATTTCGCAATTGTTTCATATTCAAAATGATTCCTGACTGAATTCCACAACTCAAAATTGAAACCATTACTTCGAACACCCAAAATTTTGACTAATTTTCATGTGATCTGATGCAGAGAGAATAATTGTATGAGATATTTTTAAAAATAATAATAGTCGTTCTCAAGACTTTACATTTTAAGCAATAACTCAACAACGCCGTAACCGAATTTCAAAAATCAAACATGAAATGATATCAGAATTTAACGTAGCATCTGAATATGTAATGATATACAGGGAGTTCTATTTTAAAAAATGGAATTTTGGTCTGTAGCACCTACACCAAACACCCTGTATATTTAAAAATAATAATGTAATGTGTGTGGTCAGCCTAACAGTTAAGTTACTCGAATTGTTGCTCAGTGAAGTTAATTGAAAATCTCAAGAAATAGTGACGAAGAAAATACCCCAAACTAGGTAGGCTCATTAGTAGAGTATTTTCATCACACCCAACTACAATTTGAAAGAAATAAATGAAATACAACCCAAAATCATGATCGAAGAGAGGTTGTTAATTTAGCGCTGTACATATAGAAAAGCCCAAAACAATCGCCTTATCTTTTCTCGCTCGATAAAACATTAAAACAGCCCAAACACTTTTACAATTTCGAGCATGAATTTCGCTAGCATTGATGCAGAACGTATAATCGATGAAATTCAGCAAAATAGAACAGAACTTAAGAGTGCTATTGATGCAAGTGAAGCACGAATTCAATTAAGAATAGAAGAGTCATACGAGAGAATCAGACAATTGGAAGCGGAAAATTCTTTCCTGAAGCAGAAAATTGAAAAACTAGAGCGGCAGCAAAAATCAAATAACATTGTCATATTCGGACTCGATAGAGAACATCACGAAATCACTTTTGATTTTATTCAAGATCAGATAAAGTCACTACTTCAAGTAGATATTGCACCAAATGAAATAAAAGACATATATGGCTTGGGATCGAAAAGAAACTGTCCTGTGAAAATCGAATTCGTATCAAATCTCACCAAAAAGAGCATATTCGCAAACTGCAAAAAACTAAAGGGAACCAAAATATCAATATCACAGGACCTGACTACCCAACAAAGAGAAGAACAGGCAGTCCTGAAAAGGAATCTACAGATCCAAAGACAAATCCCAAACAAAAAATCTTTTATTAAAAGAAATAAATTAGTAGTTAATGGTGCAGAATACACGGTAAGTCAACTACTTGAAGCTGAAAAAATCGAGGAAAATCAACGAGAAGCCACTAAAATGAATAGTGTCCCATCAACACCTACCCAAACCCTCCTCCGTGAAGTATTTGAGGAAGAAACGGCCAAAGTACTGGAAGAAAAGATTAAACCAAACATTGGGACCCCCAAAAATAGCGGAAACCTTGAACCCAACAGGAAACAATTACAGAAGCAAACTACCAACCAAATCATAACCATAATAATAATAATAATAATTATTATTATTATATGAACATTGAACTACACGAAAGAAAAAATCTCTTCAAAACATAGAATTATACAGAAACACTTCAGATTGTACTCCCAACATTCGTTATGAAATCAAATCAGAAATCATTCACAAGAAAGCTACATAATATATATGAAAGAGATGAAATTTCACTTACATACACCACTGTCATCCTCAATGGCAGACATCCGTTGTTTCGGAATAAAATATTTGCGTTATTGCCTCTTCAGCACCAATGTGGTAACATTATGAATGAATTAAATGCTTCGTCCTGTAATGAATAAAGTGGTTTAATATTCCTCTTATTAAAGATGATCACTTGGTGATTGAAACACGTCTCGAGATGTTAAAAATAACGGTTTGGTGTTGGAATAGAATCCTACTAGGATATATAACCAACTACCCGGAAATATTAAAGCAAGAAAGGCATTATTTCGCTTTAAAAAAACTTTAAATGACTTTATACTGGAAAAATGTTTTTACTCACTAGATAAATAGTTTAAAGGAAAGTTTTAATATCAACTTGTTCTTATTAAACGCATTTTCATGTATTTTTATTGTTCAACTTGTTTTTGTTATATTTTTGTTTTGTATGTTCTTTATTTTATTTCATTTCTGATTGACTATTCCTATACATTTTGTGTCAAAAGGAAAATAAGTTTTATTATTATTATATTTTTTAACCTAAGTTTCCGCTGGTCAGGTCCTATCCCCCGAAGCCCCAATACATTCAGGGGGGCACGCCAGCATTATCAACCAACGACCACTCCCCACACCGTGGGGTAAGTGATCATTGGGTCCAAGAATCATGCCCCCTGAGCAACCGTACCAACCAAGTTGGCGTCTTCAGGAAGTTGGTGAAACGCGTGTCATGGAGAGTATTACATTTCTAGTAATTGGAAAAGGTGTTTTATTGGAATCATTCTTCGCCAGAGGTTCCAATTTTACCTTTTTATTGAATGAGTCAAGCCTTATCTATACCTGAAAAGTGACGTTTCAATTTTTGGAACTGCTAAATACACTTTTTTTTTATTTTTTCTGTCACTTCTATGAATAAACTATCAAACTTGAGAATGCAAACAGTGTATAGCTCGTTTCTTCATAAAACTTCAATCTTATTCTCCACTAGGCTACCATAAACTAATTCCCATCGATTTGTTTCCTGCAACAAACATTTTTTGTGCAATTATCTCCTTATTATGCATCCGAATAACTCGAGTTTTGTTTTCCGTTTCCTTTCAAAGCAATAAACCTAAAGGGTTGGTGGACCTCACATCGAGTTATTCTACCTCTGGTGTTTTACCTGCTCGATTTTTATTGAGGTTTATTTGAGTTTTGAATATCATTAGAAACTTGGTAAATAAAGGTTATCGCGGTGAGCTAAAATAATAAATCCAACCGATAACCCACTCCCAAATTATTTCGTGGAGATTCATCCAAAATATTTAGTGAATGACGTACAAATTTTGTGTTTTTCCACCAATAAACAAAAGCATGGAAAGGTCGAATTTTTTTTTTTGGTGTCTGAATGATCCTGACTTTTTGAGAGTCGAAATGTTAACTTTAAATTCGAAGTTTCCATTTTAATCGAAGTACAGAGTTTCCAAGACAAAGTTCTAGTTTGTAATCGAAATTTTGAGTACTTATACAGAGTTAGAATTAAAAAAAAGAATCGTATTCTTTCTGAATATGGAAATTGAATACAATAGATTTGATACAAATGAATGAAAAAATACACTGCCTGAGTCAGGGCCGTCGCCATGGGGGGATGGGAAAAGCCTCCCCCTTGCTTTTTCGACTTGGAAAAAGTTGGGAAATTTTGGGCCGTGAAGATAGAAAAAAATAATAGCAAAAAAATTAATAAAAACTAAAAAAAATAAAATTAAGAGAAAAGAAAGGGAGAGGTAATATGAAAAAGGGAAAGAACCAGGAGAAGGTTGGGATTTCTCAACATGCATAACTTGGAGATCCCATACTTTGAAATTCTGAGTTGTTTGAAAACTTCAATAAAGTTTAATTACTCCCAAGTAAGACAACAATCCTGAACAGTCCACAAATTTTGAAGTGACAATTTTACAAAATTCCCAACTTTCGCTGTTTTTTCGATTTTGAAAAGTTGGAAAATTTTGAGCAGTGAAGATAGAAAAAAATAATGGTAGAAAACAATAAGCACAATAAGTGTTGTTTCCTTTCATTTGTATTGAATATTCCTATACACGGTGAATATGGTGGAAAACCAAGGACCTTGGTCCAAAGTAGAATAATTTTCGTTATTATTTTTATGATTACCAAAATTTATTTTTTTTTGTGCATACCCTAATGGGCATAAAGCCCTCGGCTATCATTTTTTCGAAAGTTGGAAAATTCTGCTGGTGAGGTTTTTTTATAATGAAATACAATCTTTCACTCAAGATATAGTCAAATTACATCGTTTTTTATAATGAAATACAACTTATTTTCACAACTACATTCAACAATTTTATGTGTCATAACATAGTCTCGTATTGTATTGATTCATTTGAAAACTTTGAGGTCATCCGCAAAAACCATTCAGAATATTCTAAAACAGACAAAAGAAAATTTATGAATAGTACAAAAAGCAGTAGTCTCAGATTAGAACCCTGAGGTACTCCAGAGTTAGAATAACACGTCTCAGATGTGTTACCATTAAATTTTACTATGACAGATCTATTTCGTAGATGGCTGATCATTAGTTTCCAAAAAAATTGTGAGATTCCAAATTTATTCAGTTTCTGCAGAAGAAGATCATGGTTTACCTTGTCAAAAGCTTTCTCGAAATCAGTGTATAGGTACTGTACCCAGCTGAGATTTGTATTCTAGGGCTTGAAATACCTGATGACTATATAAAAATAAATTGATGTATATCAATTTTTGCACTTTATTGTTGTGTGACTATATATTTGCTGAAAAATTTGTATAATTTGCACCAATAACTTTGCTGGTGCATATATGATCGAAATCGCTCTGTAATTGTCAATATCGATTGATGATATTCTGGAAGTTGTGCCAATATAATTTAAATCACAATTATTACATGGTTTATTATAAACAACGTTTGATTTTTTTAAACCAGGTGAAGAATCTTTTAACTGTGTTTAATGTTTTCAATAACTTTAATATTTTTTTGGAAATTTGTGAAAAAACTTCAATAATTTTGGAAGATAATTTTCCAATATTAGGAATAAATTATTCTGTCTTCTATCTGACTACGTTCTGTCTTACTGAAAGTAGTAAAAATAATTTTGTTGAGTAATTTTTCTGGAAAAGAATTCTCTATTAGAATATTCTTCAATCACAGTGAATTTTTTTGTTTTAGTGAGGGATGAACTAGTTTTTCGATTCTGTTTTTGAGACATCGATTTTTGTTGAAAAGAATTATAAATATATCTCCCTGAACTCGTTGGTTTAATATACCAATCTGTTATTGGTGAATTGTCATCACTGCGAATTATTTTTGTATCTAAGAAAGAAATGGTATTATTTTCTTCCAGTAATAGTGAATTGTAGTTTGGGTTTATAACTGTTTACTTTTTTAGGTATTTCTTATGATTTATCCTTATGGGACAACACAAATGACATCATCAACACATTTTTTAAGAAACGGAACTTTGAAACTGAGTTGGAGAAGTACTTCATCAAAGAGATCATCCATAACGTATTCTGCAAGTATTGGTGAAATTGTTGCACCCATTGGTGTACCTAAGATCTGTTTATAATAATTTATCTCAAATGAAAAGTAACTTGAATTGAAAATGAATTTGGTTAACTCAAAAAATTGGGTACTTTGACACTTGTTTCTATATCATTCCATGTAAATCGCTTACAAAAAATACAAAACAATTGCATTCGTTTTTCTTATGGTGTGAGAAAATTCGACCATATATCCCCCAAGTTTGAAGAGTCAGGTTGGTTACCGATTGCTAAAACCCATCAGCTCCACCTACTTGTCAATACACATAAATTCCTCATTCACAAAACGCCAAATTATAATAATTATTATTGGTAATTGTAAATCGTCACACTTTTATTATTCCAAAACGCTCGACAGCCTGCTTTTCTCCTAGTTTTATTTACAATCAAACAATTTAATGCTCTACCCCGTGAATTTAGACACTACTCCATATATTATTTCAAGAAAAACTTGAAAACATATATCTGAAGTCTTCTGGATATATAATACATTCATGTTATGCCTTGCTCATATGATGTTCCCTTTGTCTCACTTTTGTGTATGTTTTGCTATATATTTTACCTTATTTAAGCTAAATAAAATTTCAATATTTACCATAAATTTATAGCCTTTGTGTTTTTTTTCTTTGTTTTACAAATATTCATGAACTACTCGCTTATTAATGTATACTAGGTAATTATTTTTACATTTCTATACAGGGTGTTAATTGAGTATGTACCATAAATTCAACAGACGATTCTTTAGGTAATTTCAAGACGAAATGTTCATATAAACATAGGTCCGCAAATCCTTCGTTCTCAAGATACAGGGTGTTAAAATATAAATAAAAAAAAGTTATTCGTAAATATCTTGAATATCCTTTACCTAATTTTGTTGTAATTTGGCAAGAAGCTAATTTAGCCCGCACGTGATTCAATTCATCAAGTCCAGTGGCGTCTCGAGCGGGATTTTAACGAATATTTTTGACTTGAAAATGTACGCCACTGACTTTTGTGCAATTTTTATCATTTCTTTGGATTAGGCAATTAAAAATACAACTTTTTTGTCTGTTGAATTTTTTTAGTATCTTTCTTAGTTTTTAAGAAAAAAATGTCGACCTAATTGCATATCCCTGGTCCTCACAAGGAATAATATGGGGAATTAAATGTTTCTTTTGGAAATTATTATTTCTACAATTTTTCATTACTAATTATGTAACAATAACAACAAATATTAAATAACATTAACATCTAGACTAACGAATTGCACTAAATTAAGTGTTGGAAATGCCTCCTTCGGCTTCAATACAACCGTCTAGCCGCCGCATCATTGAATTTCGCACTCTTCTGAAAATACCATAAATAATAATCAAGGGTTGCCTTGGAAAACGATTGCAGCATTTAATAAACAATTCGACAGTTGTTGTCAACTTTATAAGTTTTTAATTTATAATTCTCATAAAAAGTGTGTTTAGTGGTTATTTTTCGAACCATTTTTGTAAAACACGGTTCAATTTACTAACAGTGAAATGGCAGATATGCATTTCTGTTATGGAATGGCTCACGGAAACTCAAATGCTGCAAGACGCATTTACCATCAAAGATTTCTTCAGCGTGTAGTGCCTAATAGAAGAACTTTTGTACGTCTCCATGCACGACTTTCTGAAACAGGCAGCTTTAAAAGATCGACGGTTGTTATTGGGAGGCCTGCAACGGTATGAACAGTTCAAATTGAAGAAGCTGTTTTAAATGAGATTGAAATAAATTCTCATACCAGTACTCGAAAAATAGCTGAAGAACTGAATATTACCCATGTCACAGTGTGGCAGTTTTTAAGAGCCCAGCAGTTATATCCCTATCACATGCAACGTGTGCAAGCTCTATTGCCCAGATATTTGCCTGTAAGACTAGCTTTTTCTAATTGGTTACGCGGTAAAATAAGAAGAAATCCAGGTTTCCTAAGTCGAATATTGTTTACAGATGAAGCTTGTTTTTGCTTGTTCTGCAGAAGAATATCATGGTTTACCTTGTCAAAAGCTTTCTCGAAATCAGTGTATAGGTACTGTACCCAGCTGAGATTTGTATTCTAGGGCTTGAAATACCTGATGACTATATAAAAATAAATTGATGTATATGAATTTTTGCACTTTATTGTTGTGTGACTATATATTTGCTGAAAAATTTGTATAATTTGCACCAATAACTTTGCTGGTGCATATATGATCGAAATCGCTCTGTAATTGTCAATATCGATTTTACTACCAGATTTGTAAAGTGGCGTCATTAAAGATAATCTCCACAAATCAGAGAAAATACTTTATCTGAATATCAAATTCTTTATATAAATTCATGAACTTGGAAAATATCATTTGTGGCATATTCAGCATCATCTCTTGCGGAATAATAATAAAATGTTTGTCGGCTATAGACTGTGGAAAATAATTTTGCAAATGTTTCAGCTGTTTCATCTTCAGAAATAAATAATAGACTCGTACCAGACTTTCTTTTTCAAATCATAGTAGAAGTGCATGAGACACGTTCACAATTCATAGTCATATAATAATAATAATAATTTCTTTATTTTCACAAATTAATTTGCACATCAACAGTGTGATAATGCAAATAAAAAAGAGAAAAACTTCAGGTCTAGTAATTTCGTAATTTGGCATTTAATGAACATGTTTGAAAATTTATAATTCCCAATCAATCAAAAAGTAATACAATCTTGCACAAAATGAAGTAAATATGGCGTCGGTTTTAACATTCATGTTTGTTATCATGAAACAATGTAATGAATGATAAATTGGCAATAAAAGTTTGATGGCTCTAGGGCAATAACAAACAAGTTTTTTCACTGAATATAGTTCAACAAAGTATTGTCTTTGCACGAACGCAGAAAAATATTCGAACGCCATTTCGAGAAGTGAAATTTCAGCATGCAAAACTGAAGTGAACCGCATAAGTTTAAAAAAACTTTTTTCGGGAATCAATTTCACGGATATATATAGAAAATTTTGACTTTGACCGCATACCAATCCTGCCTACTTTAATGGCGAAAGACGAGAAGGAGATAGATGCTTCGATCTTTCACAACAAATATCGGTACTACTCAGAGGTTCGATGGAGGCAACAGAATCTAGTACCACCTGCGGTTCTACAGGTTTCGACTGACCAATGGCCTTCTAGTAGGAGGGGTCACAAAATCTTCATGTTGTACTCTCAAAAATTTAGTCTTTGTACGTTAATATGCGAAGATCAGTGAAATATAAGGAGTATTTATCAGTTTGGTGTGAAATAATAACAAATAATATATAATAAACGTTTAATTTACAATGTGCGACGCTGTTGGTTTATGAAATAAGCATACCGTGCGTGATTGACATTTTATTTCTACAAATACGTGAATTAGTGGCCTTTGTTTCTTGTGAATTTGTGAAAAAACTCATATACTCGTGCGGTGTTTCGTTTCAATTAGCAACTGATGTGATTATAGCAAACAGGTAAAGACAACTCGTAACTTTTATCGGAACTATCGCGAGATAGGAATTCTGGCACCTATTTGCCGTTAAAACGTAAGTCGTTGACGCTTTTTTATCTCACCGCATAAAGTTCCGTCGGAATGAAATTCATCTAGTTCTCTTTTGTCCAAGACTTATGGATTTTATTTTCCTGCTCTTCCATCTCATTAATGGAAATACCCATTACTTGATGATAATTAAAACCCACTATCCACGATAATAATTACACAAGTTTGACAAACATATTTATTTCTAGACGCCTTTCGCTAAAACCATAGCTTCCTTGGTAGAATTGAATTCATTCCCACTGGATCCATCTTCAATTTCTCTAAATCTATCAACTTCTATCTAAGTAGCATATATTTTGAATGAATCCTAGTAGGTATAGTTCAAGTAAACGATATAGTGCAACCTCTAAAACTCCCCTTTAACAATAAAGTTAGGGAGCTAAGTAATTTCGTTATCCAATAATCATTTCTGATTATATAAGAATCACAATAACTATATAATATATATATATATATATATATATATATATATATATATATATATATATATATATATATATATATATATATATAGGTAATGAAAATATATATAATAATATATAAAATAAATATTTTGTTTATTTAGGTGAGTGGGAAAGTAGGGTCAAATAACTTTCTTCTTAAACTTCTGACAACTCCTCTTCCATGTTCTCTGTTTCACTATCACTGTAGTCATTTAAATCAATATTGCATTAATTTCCAACATCAATATGGAAATGACTTTTTTAATCCGTTTCTGCCAGTCTTCTTAGGTAATATTTGATACTTCTTCTTTAATTAGCTCTATTACCTTCTTATCAAATTTTGGAAAATTCCCCAAATCAACCCGATGGGATTGAAAACACAAAAATAGGGGGAAAGTCTCAGTATGGTGTGTCTCAAGTAGTTAGTTTTTAGTATAGTAATCTTCAAAATACAAATTGTTATCCATCAAAAACTTTGTATTTCAATAAACTGATAGATGTAGCCGTTACTACGTGGTAGGAGATCATAATGAAAAGAGAAATGAAAATTTATGTGTATAAGTATATGTTAGTTACAATCAAAAGTGGTAAAAAACATAGAAATTTTCATTTCTTTTTTCATTTGTATTTCATCTTCCCTCAAATTTTTATTTGGTACCTACTTTGATGAATTGTCGCGAATGATATAGCAAGCGTTGTCAAGATCTATTACACAATTCGTATCCAAATTTGGGATCAATGTGTTTTCAAATCATTCCTTAAAAATATTAGCTTCCATGTTCATATGATAGTCAACATTGCAGTCCTCAAGTTTTTTTTCACATAATTTCAAAGAATTCGGAACCCATCCTTCACTTCCTTCACAATGCATGCTGTTAAGTCACGATCCTTTGTTTGCAGGCATGTTGGGCGTACACATTCTCGAACCATCAGTCCACCTTTTCGTAACTGTGTCACACCAATAAACAATTTGCCGTTGTTCTTGTCTATATTTAGTTATTTGTTCTAAGTATATGTTACACAATTCCACTATTCTTCTACTTTCCATAACTGCTTTACGTTTGTTTATTATTTCAAATCTAAATCCTAGTTTCTTCTTCCAATTCTGAATAGCATTGTCACAGCAGCTCACCTTATAGCCGGAAGTACTCAATTTCACCCTTATGATATCAGTTGTAGGAATCTCGTCGTATATTGTTTTTTCAATGATTTTATTAGATGAACATCTAAAGGTTTTGGTAATTCTATATCACATCGCGTCTTGCGTTCATACGGTTTGTTTTTGACTATTTTACGTACAGTTGAGAAAGAAATTTCGGTCAAATCTGATGTTACTTGTAATAGTTTGTTTCCTTCGAAACCAAACTTGAGATGTAGATTCTTATATACATTAACATATATACTCTCTGTATTTCAATATTCAAATGCATCCGAATCTCATTCACTGGTATTTATTTTTCGTATTGTTCACCATCGCTATTGGAATTACTACAATTGAAAAAGTATGCGTTGTTATCAGACTCGTTATTACTATTAGTGATTGACAACTGAACTGAACATTGACAACACGACGGCTCGCATTCTATTGGTCACCGTAACATGACTTCAAATTTCATTTTATGACTCTTCAGCCAATCATAAAACTCGATTAGTAAAAATCATCCAATACGAACCGCCAATTCTACAGTCCATGTGGACTAGTTCGTAGCCGGTTCATTTCTATGTATTGGTTTTTTCGGCCTTTGAGAGTGCCCCCAACTTTAAGTGTGCACAATATCGTATACTTTGACTATAAAACCTAACCTTCAAACCGATAAAAAATGAAGGCTAGGCCACCAAAACAGAGTTATAAAACGCTTCTTACCAACAGAGATAAAACTGACAGACATAAAAATAACATCTAGGTGTAATTATGTATTCTTGAATCATACGTTACTCCTGGAGCCCTGTTAGGTATGCATAATTCTCACAATTTCAATCACTGTCACTGTTCTAATCAAATTGAATCAATGGAATCACATTCTGAAATATTATTGTGACTAAACTATATCCATCCAACAAAAAAAGCAACCCAAACAAAGATAGGTGTGTGATCAAAGCATGATCACCATTCCCATTTGCATCTATTCGGTAAAATAAGCAAGCCTCCTCACGCTGGCCAACCAGATCCAACTGCAATCGGCTAGCGGTGTCGGAGTGGTCAATTGCGTCTTAACGCCTGTGATGTGTACAGATACGGTATTTTAGAGTGTCGCGGTTTTAGTAAAACTTCTCTATTACTCTATAACTTATTACTTAATCTTTCTTATTTTCTCTTTCCCATTATTCTAATCAACCTAACTAATATAAAATAATTCTTATAATAAATTTCAAATTCATGTACTCAATATTATCAATTTTATCATTATTATTTTTCGAAACTCGCACAGTATAAAAATAGTGAATTGAGATACCCAAATGGAAGAATGAAACATTACGATACAAGCATTTATTGCTTAGGTATGTTCCATGTTTCCTTTGTGTTTACGATGTATTTTTTTTATAGTAGATATTGTACCAAACAAAATATGGAATAAATCAAATCAAATCAAATAGTGAAAATCATACAATACACTGTATTAATTAGTTTTAATATGGATTTTCATCAAGTATCGGCCTGTTCTATCCAATTAATGTACAAGAATGTTTTTATACGGGTTTGAATTCATGAAATTTTGAAATTCTCGAAATTCCCGTACGACTTATGTCTGAAACTATAGGTGACTGAGTGGTTCTCTCCAAAAAGTATTCACCTCTATAGCGTTCCACAATTTCACTTCGGGGGTCCATTCTAATTTGCTACTCAACACGTTTCTCCAAATAACTAGTTTGGTAACGTATTTTCAGTCAACATGCTCAGAGATCGATCGTTTCAACAACTGTGCTGTAATATTAGCGCACCTACTATTTTTATAATACATTTAAATTATATCGATACTGGTTCTGCAATTGATAAGTTGAAATAACACCAGAGGGGGCGCCTCCCACTGTCCAATTGTGGGACTGTGTGATGACGTACAGTCGTCAACAGTACAGTCATCCTTCTATCATTCCCCCTACACTTTTCTCTACTTATCCTCCTCCCTTCACTTCCCTGACTCCCGCATGTGGAGAATGATTCTGTACATATGTGAAGAGATTTCAGTAGTATTATATAGGAAATTAAGAGATTTTGATTTTTGAGTTGAAATAGTTGAATGTAGATGAATAAAATATAATTATAACGGGATAAAACCAAACTGCCACTAGTGTTTACTACAGGTAACAAATTTCAAATACTAATATGTAAGAAAGCAAGTTGAGTCAAAACAATACTTCAATAAACTGCTACCTTAAAGATGTATGAATATGTATTGTTCCAATCAGTAATATAATTAAGATTTTGTATCACTTTGTGAATGGGGTATTAAGTTAGGATTTTCGCCAAAATGCTAGACCCTATTCACTCTCATTAGTACTTATTTGATAATGAGATTACATTACACAACTTGATACATGAAAATATATAGACGAAAAAATCGTCATCAATTAGAGCAATCGACAACTGTGAAAATCAAATATTTCAGATTGAATAAATCACCAAAATAACCGAAAAAACTCATGATTTCTATTTTGGAAACGCTGAATTATTCTTAGTTATTAGCATATTGCCAAAATAGAAACAAAAGTAGCGGATAGTAAATTGCTTGAGCAAATCAAAATAACCGAGTACGTAAAAATCGTCGTTATTGTGGTACCTGGTACTGAGTCTTTATTTTGATTAACGAAAGAACCATTTCGTTTACTATTTTGTCGAATACGTTTCACATAGGAATAATTTGAGGTCGAATAATTCCACTGCCATTTATAGCACATAAGATGCTATTTTTATGGACATAACATATGCACTACAGAAAATTCCTCGAGGATTTGAATCGCTGGAGATTAACTCCATTTGTAAGAACGTTCTCAGAAATTTCATCTGGCATATCTGGACTTTGTTTTAAGAAATAAGAATTCAAAAGCAACTTGTAATACCTTAAGAACGCTTGATATCCTGAGGAACAACAAAAAATCAAGAGCAACGCTTTGGGTTCTGACGGGATATCCCTCAAAATGATCAATCTCACCGACTCTTTTTTGATAAACCAATTCACCTTTCTCATAAACTTTATCATTACCAGTTGCCAATTTCCAAAATGTTGGAAGGATGGATTGGTTATCCCTCTGGCTAAGTGTAACTGACCTACTGTCCTTTCTGACCTAATACCAATTACAATTCTACGGTATCTCTCTAAAGAAGTAGAATCGATTATAAAAATTAAGTTAATGAGTTCATCAATGAAAATCATATTATAATACCTGTACAATCAGGATTCAGACCTCACCATAGTACCACCACGGCTCTTCTGTCAATTACTGACGATAATTTTCAAGATGCAGATGAACAAAATTTGACCTGTTTAATACTTCTAGATTACAGCAAGGCATTCGACACTCTAGATCATGAGATATTGTGTCACAAACTTGTCTACTTCGCTTTTTCTCGGAAAGAAGTCTCTCTCAGAAAACTATCTGAAGAATCGTACTCAAAGAGTTGTTGTGGATGAAATTATTTCAGATGCTCTGCCGGTATTAAAGGAAGTGCCACAAGGATCTATCCTTGGGCCCTTGCTTTTTAGCTTGTATATTTGTGACTTTTATCTGTTCGTGAAAAATGCAATATACATCACTATGCAGACGACACGTAGTTATATTTCTCTTTTTCGCCTGGCGAGTCTACATCTGCTCTGTCGCATATTAATAACGATCTCCAAGCCATCTTTGACATTTTTACTGCCCATAAGCTCAAGCTCAATTCTGACAAATCCGCAATAATGATGTTCAGAGCTAAGAAGAACAGAGAGCTCACCAACTCTATCTTTCAAGTTCGCATCGAAAACAATATATTTCTCTCCGTGGACGAAATAAAAAATTTAGGATTGTGGTTTGATCTGGATCTTCGCTTTACTAAACATGTCAGCTATCTGAACCAATCTTCTTATAACGTTCTCAGACAGCTTTTTCCTAATAGTAATTTGCTCAACACAAACTTAAAATTTAGACTATGCGAGTCTCTGAGTATGTCAAAAATGTCCTATTGTGACAGTATTTATGGACCTGCTTTTAAAACAGTCGGATGATCTTCGACTACAGCGTATTCAGAATAGTTATCTACGTTTCTCGTTTGGTATTCGGAAATATGACCATATATCCCCAGCAATGCAAGAATCAGGATAGTTGAATGTTGAGAAACTTAGAACTTTACATCTTCTTACCAACACACATGAAGTTTTGATAACTCGACAACCTGATTTACTTACTGAAGAAGCTTAAAACATTCTCTACGATTAACAGCTTTCACTATAAAGGGTTTTACAGAAACCGCGACACGTGTTTCGCTATACAATAGCTTCCTCAAGCGTAAACTTATACTTATACGCTTGAGGAAGCTATTGTATAGCTTCCTCCAGCGTAAACGCTTGAGGAAGCTATTGTATAAGTTGTTCACGCTTGAGGAAGCGTATAAGTAGGAAGTAGGAAGCTTCCTCAAGCGTATAAGTTTGCGCTTGAGGAAGCTATTATATTGCGAAACACGTGTAGCGGTCTCTGTAAAACACTTTATAGTGAAAAGCATACCATAAACTGTAATAATTTGTTTTAACTTCAAATGTAAAACATGACATCTAAAACAATTGAAAGATTTATTGATCATATAGAGGATAAAACTATATCTAGGTTTTTGGATGTGGTTTACAGGGTTTTATGCCTGAGGTTTCGTTTACTACTGCGGTAGACCTTATCAAAGGCGATGTGGTAACAGTCACAGTGCCTACCTACTTGGGCACCAACTTATGAGGTGGCCAAATACTTGACAACCCTACTACAGTCACTTTAGGCCAAAAAAACTATCAGACGAAGTCTAAGGTCAGCTAAGGACCCTAAAGAACCTTCAGCAACACCCGGGGTATACCGGATTCCTTGTAGCTGCGCGTCGGTCTACATTGGAACCACGAATATATATAGAGAGGTTATAGAAATTCAAAAACACAGGGATAATTTCAATAGAGAAGAAGAGGCAATGAACATCAATAAAATCTGGCTACTTGTTCTTAGAGGTACATAAACAAGGTCACGTAATCCAATTGAAAGAAACCAAGCCACACCCACTAATAATATAAAACCAGAGTCAAATACAAGTGTCGTAGTGAATGCGTCCGGAAAAACGGTACATATCGCCTTCGATAATTTCTACCGCAGTAGTAGACGAAACTTCAGGTATCAAAACCTGCAGACCACGGCCAAAAAAACCGGAAAATAGCGTTCACACAGTTATCTCTGGCCGTGAAAGATTATGTTCTTTTATAACAGTATTGTCACACAAATGTAACATGGTACCTTTATAAACTACAACATGATCAATGTATATGTGAACTAACGCCGTTACATTTACTGTTAGAGCTACACCAGGGGTGTTCAAGAAGTGTCAAAGTACATTTTTAACAAAATGTGACTTGCCACCTTTATTCAGTGAGGATTGAACAGAAATATTTACTGCAGTCGTAGTTTTAAACTAAAGTTGTAAACTTATTAGAGTGAAGTTGAATTTTACAGCAGAATGTAAGGGTATGTCACCCATATTTGGATACATGGAGAGTCAAGAGCTGTGTGTGGC
Source organism: Leptinotarsa decemlineata (assembly GCF_025532065.1). Lineage (NCBI taxonomy): Eukaryota > Metazoa > Arthropoda > Insecta > Coleoptera > Chrysomelidae > Leptinotarsa > Leptinotarsa decemlineata. The sequence continues at coordinate 8,661,496 of NW_027412537.1, read as the reverse complement.
ATGAGGGTTTGCTGGTCAAACTTTGATGCTTGTCGGATCATTTTTGAGTATGACTCTGCAGCTTCCTGGAAGAACGTTCCCTGCAAGTGGAATACTTTTACCATCAACGCTGATGTTCCCCAGGGTCCATATTGTCTCCAAACCTGTTTTTAGAGGGTTGGAGACAAAACAATAATCTTATATATTGCTTTGCTGACGACAGCACAATCGTTTTGTCATTTCATTTGAACTCCAGGACATCGGCTGCAGATGCACATCTTCACCGACAGCAGGAGGTTGCATATCTTAACGAGGATCTAGAAGTGATTTCGAGTTGGGGTGAACCTAACCAGGTTCAATTCAATGCCACAAAAATTTAGGCATCGGTTTTCTCCAAAAAAATTAATGTTTCTGCTTCGATATGTGTGTTGGGCTACATGATTGTGCCAATACAAATTGGCACAATCATGTAGCTGGAATTTCATAGGCTCCCTCTCAAAAGTTTGGAACACTGTTCCGAGCCAGAAAACTGTACACACCTCAGTAACTTTTGATGCTTTATAAAGCTCAGATCAGACCTTCTTTGTGGTATCGTTCGGTAGGTAAGTCGGTAGCCGGGCGGTTCGACGTGGGTGCTTTGTTCACTCACTCATTTGACCGATGTGTGTGTCGGTGGTTCAAGCCGCAGACTGAAAGATCGATTCTCACTTGCTATCGTCCAACCCGTTTTAGTAATCACACGTTAGTCCTTAGCTCGCACAAGTTTCGACTTCTGAGGGTTGTCATTCGTAGGAGTGCAACAGCTTTTCAACGAAAATCATATTTTGAACATGTATGGAGCCTAACCCCCAAACATACCCTGAAGCTGCTGAGTTTCATCCAGAAAAGAGCCATCCGCGATTGGAGACGCGAACATCACTTGCAACTATGATAGTCTGGAATGTCGAAGAATGGTTGGAGATTTGTTCCTTTTCTATAGATACTTTCACGGGAAGTGTTCAAGTGACTTGGCACATTTGGTTCCATCAAGAGCGGTACATATCAGAAATACACAACGGACTTTGGCTGCTCATCGTTTTGAAGTTCAAGTGAGTACTGTTTAAGTACTCTTTCATTCGCAGAACTCCGTTTTTGTAGAATAAACTTCCTGATTTTTCCAAATGAATTTAATCTCCAATGTAAATCGCCGCTTTAGCACAAGCACCGCTCTTACAGCGGCCCAAGAATTTTTCTGTTGTGCTTGTGTTTTGTCCGTAAAAAAAGCAAACAACTGATATATATTTCGAATAAAAATCTCAAATAGTTTTAATGAACTTCTTTCAACTCTATTCTGATATTTTGTTTCAGACAAATGGCACAGCACCATATACTCTCTGCAGTTGAGTCGGAAATAACCTCTGGAAAGGAGAAAGGAGATCCAACCGAAAGAGACCTCTCCATAACCCTGGATGACCGAGATTTGTGGGTCAGATTCCAGTGTTTCACAAATGAAATGATCGTCACCAAAAGCGGAAGGTAACGTAAATTGGCATTGTTACTGCTTTTGGAATTGCAATCAGCTCAATACCAAAATGGAAACCGTCCAGATTACTGAGAACAAAATTTTATGTTTCCTCTTAACCTGTTCGCACATCAACTTGTCAAACTTCTTCAACAATCTGTCCGTTTGGCTAGATTGTTGAGGAAGTTGATCAGATGATAACCTAATTTGATTAGATTTAATGATGAAACGAATCATCTTGGATCACGTACACTTTTAATATTTAGCTCAGGCAAAGCTTTCATTTATCCAATACCCAACATCAAATATTAACTTTTGGGCGATTGTGTTTTCAAAGGAAAGAAATTATGTACCGTCTCTTTGAGACTTGAATTTTCAAATTCCAAGTATTCAAAATTCGCAGAAATTTTGCCAATTCCTCCTACCCGTGACCTACCAAATTCTGTCATTTCCAACATTGGAACATGAAACTTGGCTTTTTGGTTAAAGGACAGCTACTTTCGGGTTTTTCCAAATTCTACTCCCAAGAGAGCGAAAAGGAGGGTTTGCGTGACCTTCTTATGACACATTCTTCATTTTTGAGCTAGATGCTAGAAGGAAAGAGGTTAGACCTTTCCATGGTAATCTACTCCCCTGCCATTTCCAACATTAAAAATACTAAACTCGATATAGAATTTCTTAGCCAGATATAAAACGAAACACGATACCGAAGATAAGCTGCTCAATTGTTATTTCATAACTGATGTTTTTGTATATTTGTTTCTCATAAAAAAAACTTGCATAATTTGACTACAGTAACATATAGATTTGCGCGGTTTTCTTCTGAGTATACGTGAAACTAGCGACCGCCCTGGCTCAGCACGGGTGCCATTCTGATACTAATTATTGCACACCTACAACATAAACCGAACCTGCATACAAAATTTCAGCCTCCCATAATATAGCCGTACGGAGAAACAGTGATGGAGAGGTAATTTTCATATGTAAACGCGTCCCTTTTACTCACACGGGGGGCGCCACAGAATTATGTGCGGAGAGTAGTGTCCGACCGAAAGTTCGGTTTCGGTTTCGGTCGAGTTTCGGCAAAAAAACTCGTTTCGGTTTCGGCGGCAAACCTGCCGAAACTACGACCGAAACCGAAACTGCATTCGGGAGTTCCCGCGCTGTGATCGGTCATGTTCGGCGCATTGAATTTCATACAAGCAACAAAGACATTTTGCCGAGTCCACGTGCCTAATAATGTCATGACTCGTGACTTTGTGATTTACTTTGTTCATCACATAAATATTAAGTACCTATTATGATATTAGGTAACAACTCAAATAAGTAATTTTATGTTTAATATTTTTGAAAATATTTTCAAGTATTTTCAAGGTGCAATCAATATCTTTTCTTAAATAAGGGTTTGTTATGTTGATTATCAATAAGTAAATATGTCGAAGACTGTGATTTTAAGATAAAAAAATTAAGACTGACTGATTGTTATAACGTTTTCTTTATTTTTCTCTGACCGTCGGTTGCTGACCGGTTTCGGTCAGCAATCGACGTGTTGTGATAACAATTGGTGAAAATAATAGTGCTAATAAGTGTTTAAACGTTACATAATTATATTTCTACACCGTTCTCAAACTACTCAAAAAATGGGAGACATGGTCGGGCCTTCCACGTCGAAAAAGGTAAAACGGTCGGAGTCTCGGTCAGTAAGAGAAAAACAAATTGTACTGCGAGTATTTCACTGTCTTGAAAGAGATCATCAGCCACCAAAAGATGACTTTGTGCATATGTGCTGTAATTCTACGTGTGTACCTCCGAATAACCAACCGGACATTAAGTTCCACAATTACAAAAGATAAAGTAGTTGATATGTGCTCTGATGATACCGGTGTACCAAAATCATCGATTTACAAAATACTAAGAGAAGCAGAAATTCATGGGGACGTACAAACGCCAAAAACTAGTAGCGGACGAAAAAAAATCACAGTTGATGAAGAAGCCAAAACCAGTATACGCAGAACTATTCACAGTTTCTTTTTCAGAAATGAGCTGCCCACACTACAAACAGTTCTGGAGGCACTTAGCGATCATGAATTGGTCCCAAAAATGGGTAAAGAAACTTTTAGGAAACTTGTACACGAAATGAAATTTACGTACGGAAAAGTTGACAGGAAAAGCATTCTCATTGAACGCCAAGAAATAATATCATGGAGAAGAAACTATCTAAGAAAAATTGACAAATTTCGGAAGCTCAAAAAAAAATTGTACTTCATGGACGAGACATGGGTTAACCAAGGACATACGGTCAAAAAAGTATGGCAGGATGGTAATATAACAAGTGCACGACAAACCTTTATTGAAGGTTTGTCAGTTGGGTTAAAACAGCCATTTGGAAAAGGTAGTCGTCTGATAGTTACGCATATAGGAAGCGACAGTGGATTTTTACCAAATGGTGAATTAATATTTAAATCTAAGAAAACAGGCGACTATCATGAAGAGATGAATGCGGAGGTGTTTGAAAAATGGTTTGAAGGAATCATTCAACTTGTGGAACCTGGGTCTGTCATCGTCATGGACAATGCCCCATACCATAGTCGACATTTAGAACCATTACCGAAACAATCATGGAAAAAAGCAGCAATTCAAGAATGGTTAATTAATAAGAACATCCAATATAACAAAGACAGTTTAAAGGCAGAACTACTTCAGCTAACAAAATTACACACAGACAAATATAAAAAATTCGCAGTGGATGAAATGGCGTTAAGTCGTGGAATTACAGTTTTAAGGTTACCAACATACCACTGCGAATTAAACCCAATAGAATTAATCTGGATATGTGGCATGAGAAAACAGAAAATTTAAATTAGTGGACGTGCAACATCACCTACAAGAAGCTATTCGAACTGTTTCTGCAGAAGACTGGAAGAAATGCATGCAGCATGTTTTAAAAGAGGAGCAAAAAATGTGGGACGTAGACAACCGTATTGAACACAATATTGAACCAATCATAATTCACTTTGATGATAGCGGTAGCAACAGTGACGAATCTGAGGTTGAGACGAGGATTGGACGAAAATTTGTACATTTACATTTATATTATATTCTATTATCAAAAATTTGTAATTTGTAGTTTCTAGTACCCCTGACGATGAGTTTAAGTTACTCGAAAGCTTGAGAATAGTTATAACGAGTTCACTTATCAATTGCTGCAACCCAATAGTGATTATTACTCCGTTTTCATAAAGCCCACCTAATGACTACAACGATTAGGTAAATTACGATATTGCAAAGTTTTAATGAAATAAATAGAAAATGTGTAGGAATATTTTAACTAATTCTACTAAGAATTTTCCTTTCATTCTTAACCCTCTCAAAAATTAATAAGCACGCCCCCGATTTGCTGTCAACTGGGCTTACTTCTACTCTCAATCATTATTGGTTTTAGTATAGTATAGAATCGTAATGTGAGTCCGCACAATTGAGCGATTCCAGTCGGCCGACTGAATAATCAGAAACAAGTTGGGTAGGCTTTCCAATTCTGATTCAATTACAAAGTTGGACAACTATCGCCTGTTTTTATTCAGACTGTGTGTTTATGAGAGTGCGCAGACTCACCAACTAAACAGTCGGTGCTTGCAGACACTCCACTCTACATTCCATTGTTGATATCTGATATCAAATATTATCTAGTACCTACTTTATCTTTGAATATATTTGCGGTTTCATTGCATTTTTTTTTCATAATTATGTCGAATATTGCCGAATGTTCAGTAGGAAATTTAATTTAATTTAATTTAATTGCGCACAGGTATTGTGCGTCTTAAATTTGTATCTTGCTTTATAATTAGTGGTCCGACTAGTCTAACAAGTTCATTAAAGATGGTTATGCTCATTCTATAGTAAGCGAGTAACATTTTTGGATATTCCAGCAGCTTAGGATAGAGCGTGTAGAACATTCCTTGAACTAACCTATCACTTAAAACAGGGTGCACCCACCATTCACGGTTTCTTTTGCTTGTTTTCTTCATATTTCTTCTTCGTGCAATGATAATAATTGCAATAATAGCTTTCCTCGATAACATTCTTCAATACTTTCAATACAACGTGTCAAAATATTATATACATCAACAACTGTTCAGACTTTTCAGTTGGTGGTCTGCGCACCCGCACCGAACCGAACAGTTTTGTTTGAGTAGTGTGCCCCCACCCAACGCAACCAGACTAAACTATCGGCCGATAAAAAGTCTGTAGTGTGCGCTTGTCCTTAGCATCCAATTGTTTTTCAGTCCATTTCATTTCAATAGGAGAATTGCATCCAATATATAAAAGATTAAAAATCTTTAAAAATACCGTTTATAAACATTTCTGTCAATTAGCGGTTCATCCGCCCAAGAGCATCATCGGAAGTCTTCTACAGCTTTGAGAGCATGCTTAATAATAGTAATAATCTGAGGACCAAATTTATTATGTCAAAAAAATATGGGATAAACACAACGAATAATCAGATACCAATTAACAAGTTTGTTCACGAATTGTTTGGCGCTTCAAATGTTTACTACTCGAGAAAATAAAATATAGCGGAGACCGGGGCAAGATGAAGTTCGGGGCAGGACGGGAAGTGAGCTTATGTGCGTGACTAGTTAACGTGTTTGGACTGACGACGGCGCCATTTGCACTCTCCGCCAGTGCATCTGAGCAGAGCTAACTCGTTTTTGCGTTGCTGAAAGAATAATTAATGTTGCAAGTGTTTCCATGCAGTTTTTGGTTCAGAAACTGATGTGCAGACATGTAAGTATCTGAGTTAATATAATGTTTCAATCCTAACCTCATTGTAGTAGTATAAAACTTTGAATTCACTAGATTTTTTTGCTGGTAATGCTTGAAGGTAGAATTGCTCCAACTTATTGAAATACATCTGGATCAGAGCACAATGATCGGGGCAAAACGGGATTGTCCTGTTTTTTCCCGTCCTTGTGGTTAAAATGATATTTTTTGTGTATTGATAATATATTTTGTGGTGACTTCTACTTTGGAAAGATTCAAAAATACCTTTGTTCATGCATTTTTTGTACATTCTGTACTTTCGTAACTGCTAGCAGTAGCTAACACATGCCCATTAGTTTTTTATTTCAAGTTATTACAATTATCCAATTAATCAGAATCACATGTGAAATAATTTGAATATCTATGAAAGTATGAAGATGCTATTTTTTTCACAGGTTGAATGGTCCGCAACTATAAACGAAAAATAGATCGTTGCAAATGGAACGAATAAGACATGAGGAGAGCAGTAAATGCTGCTCTTACTAACAAGATGGGATTTCTTCGAGCCTCAGCTATATACGACGTTCAGAAGTCGACCTTAGAACGCCGAATAAGAGAAGCTTGTGATAGTGTTGATGCCGACATTGATTACAATAATAACTACAGGAAAAAGCATCAAGGACCTTCCAAAACAGTTGTCACAACAGAAAAAGCAGATGAGCTGGCGCAATATGTGAAATCTGTAGAAGCACGGCTTCTTGGTTTAACGGGAAAAGAGCTTCATTTAATTGCTCATCGGTTAGCTCAGCGAAATCACATAGCTAACCCATTTAATATAGAAACTGGTATGGCAGGAGAAGACAACTGACAAGAAACACCTCGGGAAGAAGCGTCAACCCGAAAGGCGTAAGAAAGAAATTGAATTGAAAGATAGCTCATCCCAAGAAGAGGGTGATGATTGTGCTTGCATCTATTGTGGATACTCAGAGGCAACCGAAGATTGGGTTATCTGCAGCGTGTGCCATAGTTAGGCACATAATCCATGTGCCAGAGTAGATGGGGAAGACGAAGATACAGTTGATGCAATCAGTATTTGTTCTATAAAAAAGGGCGATAAGATATATATGTAGAGCCAAGCGTTTGGACCACTGTATACTAACAATCTACTGCATTTTCATTCTAGAAACAGTATGTCTAATTCAAATGGAAAAAAATACTTTTCCTTCCGAAATAATATATAACACCCGGCAAAATTACAATAAACCTCTGCAAAAGCCAACTTCAACATTAACAAGAAATTCCATTATATTTGAGAGTCGGGTGATATTCAATCATCTACCAAATGAAATGAAAACTATAATAGAGTCAAAACATTCCGAAGGAACTTTTACTCACGAAAGCATATTATAGCTTGGAAGAATATCTTGAAGACAGATTTTGAGTACCTGAACCCTTGAGGTCGAACCGAGTGATTTATTTATTTTATCTATACATGTAAATCAATTCTTAACTGCTTTATAGAATCTTATGTCCTGTCTACATGTAGCGTTAGAATCTATATTATTCCATTGTTACCGTGAATTGACTGTTTTTTTATTTATTTAAGCTTTTTTTTCTTTTACAATAAAGTGCATTTTTGATTTGATTGATTGATTTGATTTGATACACATATTTGTGAACGCTGTCTGCCCGATTGTGTTCTCGTTTTGCCCCTTGCGTTTCCCGTCTACCCCGGCTATGGGACAAAACGCAAAATTTGCCGAATATATATTGTACATTATTTGTCAGAAAAGTTCTATGATTTTGCATGCTACAACGTTTGATTATGAGAGGCAAAAGTTTATGTGTTATCTCTTCTGTTCAAGAATTTCATGAAAGAGTTTAATTTTTTTTATATAACGAGTTTTGTATTATAGTCTATTTCAAAAGAGTGTAGAGTAATAAATCATGAAGTGTCATAAAATTTGCCTGAATTTCGTTGTCGTCCATGGGCGTAGGCAAATCTTAGGATTATTAAACTTAATAATTAAAGTAAATTAAAAATTACAGACATAGATAATAATAAAAGGCCATTTTTGGGAAGTAATTTGGTCTAAAACTAAGTACCTACATGTATTTAGGTAAGTAAAATTTCTTAAAAAAAGATTAAGATTAATTTTAGTGGTTCTTGTAAACTTATTTAATATGCAATTTGGGTTCATATACTTGAGCATGATTTCTCAAAAAAGGGTTAACACTTAGTTCCGAGGTGCCATGTCATTATAATAATCCCTTTTTGACCCTGCCCACCAATCATGCAATACCTATTAAACCCAGGTAATTAAGAAAAAGGGTTTAAATATATTGTAATGGTGTCTTAAACATTCGAGTTATAATAGTAATTGTTACTACACCAATTAAACGTACAGTGATATTGTGATATAGAAATAGTGAAAAAGTTATAAAATGGGGACATTTACTCCAAAGAAAAGAAGTGTAAAAAATTCTCCGCTATCTGTTTGCGAAAAAGTTATAATTTTAAATGTATATGATTGCATAAAACACGATCACCCTAGTTTGTCTGTGCAAGAAAGTGTTGAGCGATGTGCCCGAATGACTGGAATTGGACAGTCCACGATTTTTAAATTATTGCGAGAAAGAAAGATATCAGGCCAGGTAAGTCCATGCAAGAGAAAATCAGAAAGACCAATAAAAATCTTAGATGAAGACACCAAATGTGACATTCGAAGAAAAGTTCATTCGTTTTATTTTAAAAAGGAAATACCCACTCTTGAAAAAATATTTATCGAGATAAGCCAAGATAACGATATTCCTTTGATATCCAGAAAACTTTTATGGAAAACTTTAAAAAGTATGAATTTTGCCTGGGAAAAGCACAATCGAAAGGCACTATTACTGGAAAGTGATGAAATTGTTTGCTGGAGACGAAAATATTTGACAACTATAAAGCAGTACCGCAGAGAGCAAAAGAAAATTTTTTATCTTGATGAGACGTGGATAAACGAAGGTTATATAGTCAAAAAAATGTGGCAAGATAAAAATATAACAAGTTCTCGCCAAGCTTTCATAGAAGGCCTTTCGACGGGTATTAAAGTGCCTTCGGGAAAAGGGAAGAGGCTTATAATTGCTCACATTGGAAGCGAAGACGGATTTTTAAAAGAAGGTTTGTTAAGCTTTGAGTCGTGCCGGACGGGAGATTATCATGAGGACATGAATTCGGATGTCTTCGAAGACTACTTCGGGTAAATGTTGAAATTTCTTTCAGCTGATTCGGTCGTGGTTATGGATAATGCAAGCTACCATTCAAGGCGCTTAGAGAAGGTACCAACTTCAGCTTGGAGAAAGCAAGAAATTATTAACTGGCTGTCAAATAAAGGTATTCAGTTTGAGACGAATTCAGTAAAGAAGGAACTACTAGCCATAGTAAAACAACATAAATCTCGCTTCATGAAATATGCCGTAGAAGATGTAGCAGAAAAGTATAAAGTAACTGTGCTGCGCCTACCGCCATATCATTGCGAATTAAATCCTATAGAACTTATATGGGCACAAGTTAAAGGATATGTTGCAAGGCACAATACCACATTTAAAATGAAAGATGTCAAGGTATTGTTTGATCAAGCCATTATGGAAATCACATCAGAAAACTGGCAAAAAACAATCCAGCATGTTTTAAAAGAGGAAGATAAAATGTAGGAACTGGACAACTTGGTCGATCAGGTGGTTGACCCTATAATTATAACACCAGGGGATGATGACAGTTCTTCGGATGAAGACTATACTGATGTAGAATAATTTAATTGAATTGTAAATATACTGTAGCGGGATAAGCAATCTGGACAGAGACCAGTGTATCAGTGACAGTGACACTTTTGCTTAGGTTAGGGTTTAGAATTAAGGGTAGTCTGAATAATTATTTTCTCGAAAGGTTCTCGAAAATTGTACCTAGTACTCTCTAGAACATTCAATTAGGGTATAAATAGAGTGTTGTTAAACGTTAAGGGAAGTTCACAGTTTTAGTATTGTTCAAGTGTCAAATTGTAATAACGTATCTAGTAAAGTTCTTGTCGTTTTTGTGAATAAATTGATTTAAAGTCCCCACAAGTGTTTCAATACGTAAAGTTCGTTCGTGTGTGTTTGTGAGTATTTCCCGATTTCGGTTCGTATATATTTTATTGTTACATTTTATATTTTTTTAATAACACTGTTCTGCTGTATTAAATTTTTATTTCCTTTAATATAATTTTTATGAATGCATATTCTTTTGGCAATTATCCCACTAGCGCGCCTCTGGCTCAGTATTTATCCGTCGATAACAATGGACAAATCCCTTAAAACAGGGTGATACCTACCTGCTCTTTATGAAACGACATAATTTTGCAATGCGGACTAGGGAAGTGACAGAATTTATTGACGGATCACCCTGTAGCGCTTTTGAATACTTAATGAGATTTTATTACTCTACACTCTTTTGAAATAGACTATAGCTACATCATCTTGCTCTTGTCTCCCCTATTGACATGATATGACAATTCCAATAATCAACAGCTCAACACTTCATCAATCAATCCTGGTTTGGATTGTTGCCTCATGGTTAGCAAGTTAATAATGTTATGTGGATAAAAGTTATTTTAATCTTTAGTAACCGGGTGTCACACTATTATTATAAGTTTTATCATTTCTATTCTACGACATAGATCAGAATCTAGACGCAAAAATAATTGTCATTAAATTTTCATGTCTACATCTAGTCATCTGATTCATCAATTCATTTGCTTTATCACGCCGGTAGGGTAGACTGGGTACGAGTTTAACAATGTTCTTTCAATTGCCCACAGCACAACTGTATTTTCTGAGGTATGTTGTTTTTGAAAAATTGGGAAAACATGCCTCATGTGTGGGCTCTGACACATACTGATTGCACCGGGCCAGAGTTTGATACCTGGATTTGTGATTTTTGTATATAATTAGCCAACAAATAAGAAAAAAAATTGTGACTAATATTATAATGGCTATACATGAGAGCTTGAAGCATCTTGACTGAGACTTCAACATCAAAAATTTTCTTCACGTAAACATTTTGAGTTATTGTTATTTTTATTTCATACAAAAACTGTTACATATTATCGGAAATAAGATCAAAACAAGAAAAAAAATATATATTTTGAGGATAACAGACTTTATTTACAATACACATGAAAAAACATTCAAATGAAGTCTTTTGTGCATAACCTTTTTGCAAATGTTGACTTTCGTTTAAATGTTTCATCGTTTTTCCTCACAAGGAACCAACAATGATTCCCCATCAATACTGCGTCCCATCTGCCTTGGTAACGTTGCTCCATTGTCAATATGTCTTGTTGAAACCTTTCCACTTGTTCGTCACTGACAGCACCCAAATTTTCTGGGAAAAATTCAAATGGGAGTGCAAGAAATGGATTTTGAGAGACATGCGACATTCCATTCTGCAGTAGTTTTCAAGTAGTTCTTTTACAAGTGTTTCGTATTTTCTACTTGCTTGTTCCCTAAAAACTCCAAAACAATTCTTTTGAAAGAACTCCACGAAGCTAATTCAACATTACTTAATTTTTAATCAAACTGTTAATCACTTAGTAGTTTTTTATCTTGTGGTCCAACAAATATACCTTCCTTGAGCTTTGCATCACTTAATTTTTGAAAAACGTGTTTAAAATATTTAAACGCATCACCTTCTTTGTATAATGCTTTTACAAAATTTTTCATTAACCCCAGTTTAATGTATAATGGAGGTAACAAAACGTTTTTGGGATGAACAAGAGGTATATTCTTCATGTTAGCTTGACCGGGAATATATTTATCTCTCGGGGCCATTCTTTTACTTGAAAATGGCTCTGTGTTGCCCTGCTATGTTCCGAAGGCAAATAAAATAGCAAAACTTCGTAAATCCGCCCTGAAGACCTAGTAATAGTCATATGACTCAAAGGTCACCACATATTTGCCACTTATACGTATTATAACTTAGTGCATTTAGAATAAGTGACATAATTTCGTGTATTTCCATTTAGGTTTACACAAACACACATTTTATCCTGCATAGTGAAAAACTAAGATAGCTCATGGTTACGGTTCCTAAATATTATAACTTTGGTTTTAGGGGCTAGTAAATTCCATTGTTGTAATCTTGACCCTAATAGTTCAGCATTCTCTTTGGACAAGTAGAGGTCCCGAACTAAGTCATTTAATTCAAGTTGTTCGATTAAATGGGGTGTTCTTCCTTTTCTCTCGGGAAAATAAGGACCGTCTTTTTCTGGCACATCATGGGAACCTGTCTGTTCATCATACATTTCCAAATCTTCCTCCCAATTTGCTGGGGGTGTTGGAACTGGTAAAATTTCTCCATGAAGAAGCAGCCTTCTTGCAGAAGGAATATCCGGATATACAATGTGTGTTTGCTCTTTCTTGAAAAACCAGACCCGTTTATCATGCAAAAGTAACAGTCGTTGTAATGATTTGTTGTTTCTCGCCAAATCATTCGAACTGCAAAAGGCATAGAAGAGCGTTTGCTATTTAACCAGTTACTTAGATTTGCTGCACAGGTTTGGCAACATACGTGAGGAGCCCAATCCCGATCTTGATGACCAACAACACATCCAAAATACTTATGGTAAGCTACTTTGGTCATTTGATTTGGCCTTTTCTGAAATTCAGGAGTAAACTGACCACATATATAGCTAAAACTATCTGCGGGATTAACGCAGCCACGTTTCTGTAATTTGGACATTTTTGTGCATGTCGTTTACAAGAGTCAACTTATTTTATTCACAAAGATAACACTAATACTCGTATAATAGGTACTCCTAATATTCGCGTGTTTGCTCATCTTGCTTCTCTAATACTAACTCACTACTACTCGTGTTAAACCAATATTGATGATCCGATTGTCAACCTGCTACTTTTATAGCGGTTCCGTATTTCTGGTATTTTCTGGAAACTTCGAGTATCGAAAGTTCGAGAAGCGGCGTTATAAGTCTCACATACAGCGGAAGCAGATTGAAATACTGGGCAGAGCCGCTGTGTTGCCAGATTTTAAGCAATTTTCTCAATTTAGGGGAAAAGCAAATTTGGAATGTCGGGGTTCATTAAATTTTTGTGAAAAAAATCATAACTCAAAAATCTTACGCATTTAGGAACCAAAAATTAACAAAGAACTGCCTTTGGCATTACAGTCGTGAATTGGCTGTGAACTAGTGATAATTTGTGTTCCTATCTATGTTACACCAAAGTTTTCAAAGGATACCTTATAAGTCAAGGTTAATTTTTGATAGTAATTGTAGTATTCCACATTTAGGGTGCCTATTTCATATAAAGGTTCCTTTATCGTCATTCAGTTTTTGAAAATTTTTGTTACCTCGAACTTTTCAATATAACCTAAAATTGTTACAAACTTAAGGTCAAATATATGATTGTTACAAAAGTACAAAAATACAAAAAGTCTTTCATTTATAACATTTGTGCAAATTATGTATAAAAAAAAACAAATGGTATTCCATATTTGGTCACTTTCCTCTATCTCTCTCTTTCTCACACACAGTCTCCTAACGAATGCGCATCTTAGGCGAGGTCCTAAGCCGAGACTTTGAAGTCGCTTCCTAGATTTGGTAAGCTGTATCTACATACAATTTTAAAGATTGCTTTGCAAACAGTGAATATAGTTAGCCTCTCTGGATATTTTAGTGTACAATACTCAAAAAATCAAAAACTGAATTTATATATTTGTGAATCACGATATTACGAATATTCTTTTCTATTTCAGGAGGATGTTTCCTGTTGTTAAAGTCACAGCGGCTGGTTTGGATCCCAAAGCAATGTACACGGTCCTTTTAGAATTCGTTCAAATCGATCCTCACAGATGGAAATACGTCAACGGAGAATGGGTTCCTGGTGGTAAAGCCGAAGTACCGCCTGCCAACCCCATTTACATCCACCCAGAATCTCCGAATTTTGGAGCACATTGGATGAAAGAGTCGATATCTTTTGCCAAGGTAAAGAATGTTTTTTCATAGAAACTGATCATGTTATTACTTTAAGAAAAGTAAGGAAGATTAAAGAGAATTCACAATTCATTGTTACAATAGAAGAGTATAGTTCAAATTTGAAATTAGTTTCTTGTTGAAGCTGCCAATTAAATGTGATCCAATAAAGGGTAAAATTGGAATTTCTTTCTGCTGTGGCTTACTTCATTTATCATTTTCATTGAAGACGATAAGAGAGGAATCAATAAAATTATCTATAAAATCCATAGTCGGTAATTTCCAAAAAACTAATATTCTGTTATGATAAAATAACCATTGAAGTTCAAGTTTTGATAATTGAAGATACTTTTTCAGATACAATTTTTCTATTATACCAACAAAATCCTTGATAAAATTTGGGAATATAATTAATTGCGAAACACAAAACAATTTTACGAAACTGAAACACAAAGTATCGAGATTTATATTGAAAACTCTACAGACTATACTCAGAGCACTCTGATTATAGAAGGCCTTTCATACCGCCGAACAAATACAGAAAGTTATTATTCATGGTTCGCCTAGTCATCTCAGGACATACAATTCTCGGACTCAATGAAGTGCTATTTGCCAAATGATAGTGGTATGCTCTCTATATCAGAACTTAAAAAAAATAATTAAACTATATAAAATCAATAAAAAAATATATACAAAAGCTGTTGAAAATCATATAATATCAGTTTCTTCCAGGTCAAACTAACCAACAAATCCAATGGCAACGGCCAAATAATGCTGAACTCCCTCCACAAATACGAGCCCAGGGTTCACCTGGTTCGAGTAGGTAACGAACCTAGACGAGTGTTGACATTTCCGTTTCCGGAGACGCAATTCATCGCTGTGACAGCATATCAGAACGAAGAGGTGACGTCGCTGAAGATAAAATATAACCCGTTCGCCAAAGCGTTTCTGGATGCCAAAGAAAGACCGGATAACCTCTTCAATCAGCGAGAGTTGTCCAGCAGTTACGGACAACAGCAGACGCAGTATTCGCAATGTGAGTGATATTCCTCAAAATTTTTATGTCGTCATGAAAGAGAGCTTCTTGTTTTGCGTCAACAACAAAAACCAGAAAGCTAAACGGTGACATGTAAATTCGAAAACAAAAACGGAATATGCATTACGATCAACTTACACTACAGGGCATATCGAAAAGCATTCGTTCCAAAACATTTTCTGAACTCATTAGCAAGAAAATTAGAATCTATACACTAGTCCTAATTTGAATTGTTACAATATTTTAAGTAATCGAAGATGAATACGAATTAGATAACGAAAACAATCAGGTACCTACTTGGTGGATAGTTGGATGAACAATAATGAGCTGGCAAATAATTTCCATCTTATTTTCCTCTCATTCATGCTTTTGTTAATTAACAATTTTACAAGTTGAAGATTCACATGAAAACCATGATAGGTACTTTCCAGTGTGATAATTATGTACCAGAAAATATGAACATGCACAGAGCTTTTCCTCTAAAATCCGAAACTAGGAAAGACACTGAATCAGTAAATTGATCAACAAATTTATGTGGTTACATTTCGACATAAAATATTGTTCATATATGTATGCGCTGTATTCCCAAAGTTTTTATCAAGTTCTTCGTGAATAACGGATTATATCCGTTGGCAGTACTTGCACTACAGGAATTTTGAGAAAATGTATGTTAACAAATTCGATATTTCGCGGAAATGTCAACACAAAATGTACTTTTGACATGTATAGGGTCCCAACAGGGACTTTCGAACCTTAACAATTGATAACGGCCATCTTGTTAAAGCTACATCTGTCAAATTAGATGTCATTTATTCAATTTGTTTTGCCAAATCCCCATTAACGGACAGAGCATTCAACAACGCTTGCAAATAATAAAATTGTTTTATCAAAATGGGTGATCTGTTCGGCGAACAAAGTACCGTGCAGGAGAATCCGAGGCAGTCGATTTCGCATCGCTCACAAGAACTCGGCCTTTCGTAGACCACAACTTGGCGAATTTTGCATCATGATTTGAGCCTGCATCCGTACAAAATTTAACTGAAAGTAAACAACTATAGACATCGATGTGTGTTCACTGAACGGGCTCTGGAGCAGTTGGTAACTAATCCTGATTTTCATCCAAAAATCATCTTCAGCGATGAGGTCCTTTCTGGATGAATGGGTACGAAAAAAAACAAAATCATCGAATTTGGGACAATACCCATCCTAATGAAATCCAAGAGCGTTCGATGCATCCCGAAAATATCACTGTTGGGTGTAGATTTTGGGCTGGCGAAGTCATCGGTTCATATTTCTTTGTTGACGACGTTGGTCAGGCCATCTTTGTTAACGACGAGCACTAAAGGTCGATGATCAACAACTCATTTTGACCTAAATTGACCTGGACACCAACGACATGTGGTTTCAACAGGACGGCGCTACGTGTCACACAGCTCATGCCACATTGGATATTCTGAACGAGCGATTTTACGGCATGGTCATCTCACGTGGAGGTGATGTGAACTGGCAACCGAGATCGTGCGATTTGACTCCGTTAAACTCTTTCTTGTGGGGTTTTCTCAAGTCGCAGGTGTATGCGAATAAGCCAATGATCACAGCGGCAACAAAACCAACATAACCTATGCCATCGGTCAAATTCAGCCTGATGTATGCGCTACTGTCGTGGAAAATTGGACGTTTCGGAGGTGCTCCACCCAGAAACCCTGGGGGACATTTGAACGATTTATGCCACAAAATAGCATTAATAGGTCTTTCAAACGAATACAAAATTTCGATTATATCTCACAAACGCTTTGTTTTATTAAAAGATAGGAGGCGCTATATTTGTTTTCTTTGAGGAACGCACCTTGCAACAATGGTCATCCTCTTTGTATTAATTAATTTTCTCTCAATTCTATATTTCAGATGGATCTTGGTTCATCCCCCACCAGCCAATGTACGGAACGGCTCAAATGTCGCCATGTCAGTTTCGATCTAGCCCGACGCTGAAACGACAAAAGTCAGCCCCGTACCCTGTTCAAAGGCAAAAGTCGGCTTCCGTTTCTCCTCCACCACACGGTGAGTATTGACTACGTTAGATAATAGTTTTCTTTTTATTTTTATAATGTTTAAAGATTGGGATTGCCCGATACTTCCAACTGTTTAAGAAAGTAGCCACAATAGTCCCAGTGTAATGAAAGTTGCCTTCTACTTGGAAATTACGAATTTGGAAGTATTTATATAAGAAAATATATATTTCGAAATGAAATCTCGAAACTTCCATCTCCCACAACGTATCTGCACCATGATGGACATCGAATTATATCCGATAGAGATGTATGCGTAGAAGGTAGTATTACAGATGTTTCTTATTCATCCAGCAGCAATTCAACTATGAAATCAATCAACTAGATCGTCCACAGACCGGTTTCGAAGTATTACCTACCATCAAGCCTCTCTGAGGCTTTTGTGGCGGTATGAAATTTCTGGCTGGTGTTTGGTGAAGAAGTAATTCACCCGTTGACGAAGCAGGGTGAATGTATCGAAATGTCTTCTTTTTCATTCGAAAATGAGAAAAGTGGTAATCAATGTCGATTTGAAGATCATGCCACAAATGAGAAAATTCACCGAACTCTTTTCTTTTTGCGTAAATGGGATTCGTCCACATTTCCCGCCTTCTTCGATATCGTCTGTGCCTGATACGACGATGAATCAAAGGTGATAATTCCAAAGCAGAAATTCTTCATCAAAATAATCAAAAAACCCGTTCTGAAGACCTATCTCTATTACGAATCAAGACGAATACTTAGGCAATGGACGATGCGCATCGCACGACTTCGTACGAACGGCGTTCGCACGAATTCGTTGCTTCGCGGTTCACCAATCCATGTGTTTGGATCGTTCGTGTGTTGTCGGGCAAATTCTGACGAATTGATTTCCCAACTTATCACAGCTTTTCGCTCCCAGTGGACGAGAGGCCTGACTGTTTCAGAAAATATGGGATTTTTACACTTTGTCTTATTTGGAAAATATGTTGAAAATTGTTTTATTTGTGATTTTGAGTGTCTATCACTCATCTACTAACTAACGAAAAACAAAATAGTTTTCTGAAACAGAAAGTCGAAAAAAGCCAAACATGAAGAATATAAAAATGATAGTTTATTCAATAACAAGAATATTTGAACGAATAAGATTGTTGACATACGAGAAAACATTCAATATTCCTTCAATAATTTGTGTACACATTTCAATTATCAGTCGTGATAATTCAATTCAAACAACACTAACGTAAAAATCGTCATTAATTATAACCTCCTATATCAAAAGGTTCCACAACAATTCAATGTTAAAAAACATACGTAAAATTCGTCACTGATTAGAACTTGTTAGCATCTCCTAGTACCAACAGAACCGGAAAGTCATAACGATTTTCAAATTGCATTTCTTATTCAAGAATATGAATCTGTCACTGGATAATTCAAGTTTGTCGAAAATATTCAATTAGGAAGCGTGTTTGTGTATTCAAAAAGTATTTTTCCGTTGAGCAGCTGCGAAAGATTCCAACGAAAGATTCCAACGACTACGATCGTGTTTGAATATTTGCAGCAACAATGCATCCTTTAGGCCAATGTTTAATTTCTTCGTCATAGCACCGTATAGAAGTTATACGGTAGTCATAGGTCATGTTAACCAGAACAACAATGTCGCCAACATCAACATATCAACCGTCTTTGCAGAACCCTCAGAGTTTTATTAAGACATAGAGTTGCCATGCCTATACCAATACAATTCATGTATTTTGAAGCGGGTATCGGACTATCCTTTTCTGTACAACTTATGGGCGATTGGGGTGGCGGGTAATGAGAGGTTATGGAGAGTTTGTTTACATTTGAAGTAAGTTGGACCATGAAACAGTGGCGATTGGTTTAGTTGATAATCGGAGGGATATTATATATTTATAAAATAAATAATTTCAGGTGAAAATGCATTCTGTTCAAATAGTTCCTACAGGAAATCTGATTTATTATTAATGATTATGGAAATGAGGCCAGGTTTCCTACCATCTACTAGATTTAATTTATATATGACTTTATATAATGAAGCGAATGGTTTACTGGGTTAAAATTAAATTATTTCAAATGAACTGATTCATAACAATGATAAATGTTAATTTCACAAGTAATGAACTGTGCTTCATATAATCAGATGAAGAAATTTGTGATTTATTCTCAGATTTGATGAACAAGCGGTACGGTTTGTGAGGGCCGATATAAAGAATTTTCATGAATATTCGTAATTACGATTGAGGTTTCATATTATTATGTGATTTCATTCAAAATGGGTATCCAGGGGTCTTTGTGGACCGACATTTTTTTTCCAATAATTCATGCTAACGAATTCTATAATTACGAAAAATTATTATTGTAAATGAAAAAAACTGTATTCAAAAATGGAAAATATGTTTTTCATATGTGTGTCATAGGTCATATCCATTCTGTGATCAACAGATTAAAAAACGTTCTGCTCAATGTTCAGTTTGTATACTAAATAGTTATTCTTGTGCAACCGGTGTTAAATCTGTTATTGCTCACTTAACAACTAACTTACGTCACACAAAGAATGTGATTTTCGTTTTGGTTTTTCTTTCTTTGCAAGAGGCTCTCGAGTTGCATACAGACAATATTCAATAAGAAATGGCGGTTATAATTTTTTTGGTCTTTTTTTCGTTGGGATATGTCAAATATAAACCTAGTTTCAAAAATTTTATTTATAAAAATAAGATCAAAAAAATGATCATTAAAAACATCAAAAATATCCCCTTTCATAATGTCGGTCCACAAAGACCCCTAGATACCAGTTTTGAATGAAATCGCATAATAATATCAAATCTCAATCGTAATTATAAATATTCATGATTTCTAATCGAAAATTCTTTATATCGGACCTCACATACCGTACCGCTTGTTTCTTCATCTGATTTTATGAAGCAAAGTTCATTACTTTTGAAATAAACATTTATCATTGTTATGAATTAGCTCAATTGAAATAATTTAATTTAACCCAGTAAACCAAGCGCTTTATTATAAAGCCATACATAAATAAAAATCTAGTAGGTGGTAGAAAAACTGGCATCATTTCCATAATCAATAATAATAAATCAGATTTCCTGTAGGAACTATTTGAACAGAATACATTTTCACCTGAAATGATTTATTTTATAAATATATAATATCCCTCCGATTATCAGCTAAACCAACCGCCACTGTTTTATGGTTCAACTTACTCTCGTAAACAAACAAAGTTATGCTGCCTTCAATGTAAGGATGAAAAGGCATCTCTATTCCTTTTTGTTACTCTGAGGGAGAACCATTTAGTTCTCCTTCAACTGTCAACCATCTTTGCCAGATATTTTCCATTGCTTTCGAGTAACAGAAAACTTAATGAATATGCAGCTAGAAATACGGGTACTGATCAATAAATCCTTAGTTTAACTTAATGTAACTTTTATTTAATTAATTATTAAAAATAGTTAACACCTGATAAATGAAAATGTGTTTTGAGTCGAAATAAATGAAATTAATTTTCACAAAATTCTTACATTTGAAAGCTCATAAATATTCTGTACTACTGATTCAACCTGAAGTAAACTGATTATGCTTCTTGTTTATTGGTAATTTTTATGCAAATATTGGCTGGAATAAATGGACTAACGGTTGAAAGTGAACAAACAGAATATCTCTTGTGAGAGAGGTGACCTTTCATATTTGGGTGCAGAAACGGCTTAGAGATATGGTATATTTGCATATATTTTACATAAAAATGTGTTATTTTTCTCCGTGATCGATAAGAGTATATTCAAATACGGCATATTAAGTATATGCAGGAGCGACGAACTTCATCCCAGAATGATTTGTTATTTTTGGCTTTTTCATATTCTAATTGAACAACGTTCAAGTTCAAATATTCATTCTGAAGTATCTCACGGTGTTGTTCTGAGAAGGGAATCACGCGAAGTGGGGACGACATCTAGATTTAATAATTCAAACGTTGAATCGAAATTCTACTCATAAACATCGAAACATTCCTTCTTGCATTTATCTGTTTTAATATTCATTTACACATATATGAAAGACAGCTCTCCCCAATAACTTGTGAATTCAAAATAGATGGTTCGTTCGTGATACATGTGTATTGGAAAATATGTCTGTGTATAGCATTTCCCAAGGTCCGTAATAAATAGTAAGGAAATGGATCGATATACTCAGAATCGTTAAACCACTCAGCCATTTTATAATTGTTCATAGTGAAATTTATCTGAAATATTATTTCTAGATACCAGATACCACCTCACTAATGATAACATGATTAAATTGCACTATATATGCAGATACCAAACTTCGGTGCCTAACACCGGCATACACAACACCATTCATCCATATTGTTAATGGATAAACCAAAGTTCATCTCACTTCTTGAAAAGATGATTTCAATGAAGAACTTATTATCAAAAAAAAAACAGTAATCCAGGAGGAGAATTGAGGACCCTGATGGATACCGACCCATCACAAATGATGCGTGGAATAGCCGAAGAACTGGGCGTCAGCTTCCATGCGCTTTTTAACGTTTTATATCGTATTGGAAAGGTCAAAAAGCTTGAAAAGTGGGTGCCCCATGATTTGAACGATCTACAGAAAATGTGACGTTTCGAAGTCTGGTCTGCTTTGCTTTTGCACAACCAAAACGATTCTTTCTTGGTTCGGAACGTCACGTGTGACGAGAAGTGGATCCTCTATGACAACAGGAGACGTTCAGGTCAGTGATTGGACAGCGATGAGCCACCCAAGCATGCACTTCCCAAAGGTGAAAATCCACCAAGGTTATTGTTTGGTTGTCAGCGGCTGGTGTGATTCACTATAACTTCCTGCAACCTGATCAAACCATCACTATTGTGGGGAAATCGACGAAATGTACCAAAGATGTTGTCATCAGCAATCGGCACCAGTCAATAGAAGAGGTCCGATCCTGCTCCACAACAACTCCTGTTCTGCCTCACTTACCATATTCGCCAAACCTCTCATTAACCAACTGCCATCTTTTGAAGCACTTCGATAACTTTTTCACTGATAGATTCAATATATTATAGTTTAAAGTGGGCTCATAAAAACGGATAAAACTTATTAGTTGAAAAGAGTATATTTGGAGACGTTTCTGAGTGCTTAATCCAAATTTTCATTAACTGCTGCGCTTCAAGACTAGTTCATAAACACGAAATCTTTCAAACTGTGAAATATGGAATAGTAAAAATTCATAACCATTAATTTCAATACAAACTTACGAACCGATGGATAATATAATCGTTATCATTTCAATGATTTTGAATTGTATCCGTTTCTTGTCAATCCATATGGATATGTTTAACCTTCATAATTATTTTCAGTGTACAATCCTCCCGACCACATTCAACAACAACAACCTCTGTACAGCTCAAATGGACCCACGTACACCAGTTGGCCAGCAATGACTTCCATGCAAACTCAGACCCCCTCTCCCATAGTGAGTAGTCCCATCAACTGTTGGTCACTGACTTCTAGTCCGCCACCTCCACATCAAGTCTCGTCGCAACCGAACCCAAGTCAATCACCTACCCATCAAGTCTACCAGCAATCACCTATAGCCAGCATCACCAACCTGTCTTATCCTGGATTTTATTCGGACATACCTTATCAAGGGCCGGAATACGTTTCGATAGTGAATTCGGAAGTAACATATGCCCAGATTGGGGTGGACCGAACTACTCCGATTTACCACTCCGAAACGAGTAGTTTAGAAAAGAACGAGTATGAACGTAGCACCCCCATTACAAGTAGTAGCGTGGAAGATAGGCCTGCTTCTGCTCCCGTAGTTCCACGACAAGAATGGGTTCCGCTTGGTCATTTACAAAATTAGTTTTTGGAATAATTCTATGGGAAATGAATAAATCTTTTGAGGATTCTCTGAAACGAGAAATTTTCGTATCGAAGGACAAAAAATACATTTTGCTGATACCCTATTCCAGTAATTACAATAAGATATAAAAGTAAAAACGAGCGGTACTTGCCCTAAGATCAAATAAAAAATTTGAGGAAAATGTACCTACACGGACTGTTCATTTCATAAAGAACCTATAACAGCTTACGAATTTGCAGTTGTATATACAAATTAGAATTAGAATTTCGTTTAATTGTGTTTTAAATAAATTACTATTTATATTAAACCTGTTCGTTTCATTATATACAATACATTTACTAGCTGTTTTCAGTCTACGGAAGAAAATAACATTTGATCAAGGAAAACGATTTGACGATTTGAGGACCCTGATGAGGAATGACCCATCACAAACGGTGTGTGGGATTTAGATACATAAAGGCATGACCCTTGCAATGATGACCTTTCCAATGATATGAGCAATATTGTAAAGAATAACAACTTTTTGAACTTCTTAATTGTGTCATTGCTAAATGCATTATAAGTTGATAGCTACTTCTCTATGAGAGACACAATGTTGTGGAAAAAGTTGTAGGAAATAATGTGTGACAATAAATGTGTGACAGACCAAACTTATGTTTTTATGCTTTTCAAGTAGAATAGAATTCATTCAATACCAAATATCTCCTACCGGATCAAATGGAATGAGGGAATGTTTCAACCTGATATCCTTAAGGATAGTATTTTCATTTCGTCTTCATAAGTTTACCGGACAGCGCGTTTTTTGTTCAGGGTTGAACAAAATTTGGGATCACTTGGGATTGACTATTTTATTTCCATGGGAAATGTATCTCATTCTTGAGGAAAATATGAAAAAGTCACCAGACTTATGCTATCTTATAGTAGTAGCTGCTTGGTAAAGTTTCAAGTGGAAATCTCACGTTGAAGTGTGTTTTTTGAATATGTTGAAAATCAGGATTGTTTAAACATTTGGGCTCTCCTAAAGAAATTATTTCTGCAAATGTGTTAGACTGCGCAGCCGGTCATGACCGCAGTATTCCACGTTCCACTTGCTTGCGAACATACTAACCGTACAGTCAAGTGGAATGAATTATGGAGCGTTTTGGCCGTCATGAAAGCATTACAAAAGGCGAGGTTGAAAAAATAAAGTAGACGTTTTAAGGAGGAAAGGTAAGCCTCAACAATCAGTTTCACTGATTGCAAGCTAACGTTATTTATTTGTAAAAGAGGTATAATTCTTTTTTTTATATACAATTTCAGTGACATTAAAAAAGTATAATCGTGAAAACCGAAAACTTAGCCCACGTATTATTCATTATGAGAATATAATTCATCGTTACGTAGAGTTCAGCGTCTGGAATCATACGGAATTTTTTTTTTTTTAGCTTTTATTGAATTTGATTTTTTTTTTGGGTTTAATGAATGTTTTTATTCTTTCAGTAGAGATACTTATTGATCAATTTTTACTGATATATGAATTTCATATTAAATATTTATTTATTATTATATTGTATCACCATCATAAAAAAATGAAGAATTCAGAAGTCATTCCAGGTACATGATTTTCTAAAACATATTCCACTGTAGATTTTGAAAATGTTATGTGTAAACCTAGCTTCCACTAGAATTATGTTTTCTGAATCAAATTTTCATATTTTAAAAACAATTTTAAAAATTGCGCTGAAATATCATCTACGTCCACTTTGACCCACCTAATCAGATGGGTCGTTTTGAGCTTGTCATGAGCGAAAGTAATGACGTCATGAATGACGTTCTCTTCGCGACTACAACGATCTCGGTCGTTATATGATGGAACGACTAAAAGAACATTTTGATCGTTGTGAGCGCTTAGTACAGCCACGCTGTGGTAGAACGCACGGATAGTGTTTATTCTAAGCGAGAAAGAAAACTACAAACGAACATAAGTGAAAGACAAGTGAAAGGCAAAAAAACTAGAGATTAAAGACAGCATTCGTTTCGTATTGGCACTTTAGCAAATGAACATAATAAATCATTCATAGCAAATTTATTGAGAAATACTAATAATAATTAAACCAAATCTAATATGATCAAGAGTTGGTTATTGTAATAAAGAATATCACAAAATAACCGTTGTGAAAGTATTGTTGAGAAAAACAATGCTTCATTTTGTAAATAGTTAAAGACGAAGCAGTTTTCAGTCCTCACTAAGTCAGGTTGACTCAGGTTTCCTCAATGAATGATGTGAATGAATGCCGTTATATATGTACTTGTGGAACAGATGCTTTTGGTTTCTACAAGCTATCATTGAAATTAGCATTCAAAATTTAGTTTGGGGAACTGGATGATCTGGGATTTTTTTCAAATCGAATAACTCTTTTCAACTCCTTAGTTATGTTTATAAGTGATGAATGAACTCTAATAGATCAGATATCCGCTATTACATACCTAAACATACAGATTACTTTATGTTTCAGGAGAAAAATCATTTTAGTCGTGTTTCAAAACACTGAGTTGTGGAGGGTACTATGCTATCTAAGTATAGCATAGTTTATCCCTTGTTGATGTTAATTTGATAAGTGGAACATTCATCAAAAGGAGAATAGCAATACTAGTGCATAGGATCAGTCTATGTATTGAAAAATATTGACGTTTTTAATGTGACATGTAAATATTCCATGGGGTGATGAATGAAATAGCTGCTGTTTCTAGACGTTTTTATAAAGAAATAGAAAAATTAGTTGATGGCTGACACATGACGGTTATGTGTTTATATATTGTTTTTTTCCAAGTAATTTTATATTTTTCAAAATGATTAATAAAGAAGTTGAACTTATGATAGATAAACTGTGTAGATGTTGTATGCGTGAAAATGAAAACATGCATAATATATTTGAAATCAAAGGTGGGCCAGATCCGACTGAGCCAACAATACTGCTCTCTGATATGTTGGTGGCTTGTGCTTCTATTGAGGTGGGTTTTCGACTTCTAAATTTTAGGTAAAGTAATTTCATTCAACATTTAAGGTCACTTCTGGTGATGGGCTCCCAAATAACCTGTGTGAGGGCTGCGAAGAAAAGTTGAAAAATTTATATGAGTTCAGGAGGCAGTGTCAGAAATCAGACTCTGCCCTCAGAGAATTGACGCACATCGATACCAAAAATAATGTCTCAAGGACGGAAGAGGACATTGTAATACAACCTGATGTATTGGGTGATGTTTTCGATGAAGAGGATGATTTGCCTTTGGTGAGAAGAGGCGCAAAGAGGAAACGTGGTAGACCAAAGAAAAAAGTAACGGATAGTTTGGCTTGCACATATTGTAAAAAAGTATTACATACCAAAAAGGGGCTGAGAGTCCATTTGAGGTCGCACACAGGAGAGAAACTGAGATATTGTCTATTTTGTGATGCAAAATATACCCGCACAAATCATTTGATCCGCCATATCACCACCCATGATAAACCAGGTTTGACACATCCTTGCGAGAGCTGCGATAAGGTATATGATGCTGCTGCTGATTTATACAGGCATTCCAAGGAACATGAAGATGTTGTTTCTGACGAAAAAGACTCTTCCAGAGAACAATCTATCAAAATTGAAGCTGACGAGATCAAAACTGAAGTCGTCAACGAGGCTGAACCCACTGAAACTGCTGAAAAAACAATTACGGCAGATGCTTCTCAAGAAGCTGATCAAATGTTTCTTGAAGATTTTCCAATGAGTGATGGTGATGATCGAGATGATAGCGATGGTGATTTTATTTTTGAAGAAGACTTGGATAAAGATAAGAAGTCTTCTAAAAAGAAAAAGAATAGCCCTAAGGTGGATGATAAAGCTATATACGAATGCAAAGAATGCACTAAAGTTATGACGACATACATTGGTCTGAAAATTCATATGCGCAGACATACGGGTGCAGATTTGTCTACATGCAAGGTTAGCTATTTCTTACTCTCAACTTTTTTCAGCTTTATTTTTTGAATCAGTATTGTAGTAAATATTCAGTCATGTAAACATCTACTTTAAGAGGGGAAGTAACTTAGTGACTTGAAAATTGCTCAAAGTGTAATAAAGTGAAATTTCATTTAAAATAATGGCTAATAAGACAACACTTGGGATAAAAATGAGACCTTTACCTGCTCAGCCTAAAAAAAGAAATGAAAATCCAGTAAAAGAAATTAGCTGAAAAAAAATTTTGGTTGATAAAATATTCGGATTGTTGCTAGCAGAACCACTTTAAATTTTTATATTTATATTCTTTTATAATTGTATCCCAGAATTTTTGCTCTCCATTAAATAGTGATATCGTGGGATCTGCTAGCCTACTATAGCTAGCTGAATCCAATCATAAAAAACATTTTCTTGACTGAGGTGCCTTCATTACTGTATTGAAAATTTTTTTGCTTGTCCCATTAAATAAGTATTTGAGTGATTATCTCAGCTAGGGAGAGACAGAAATATATTGAAAAATTTTACCCTATCGCCGGCTTTCCATGCATTGTTTTTTTTAATCATTGGGTCCCATAGAATTGATTCTTTATTTCAAAAATTTTGAACCTTCGAACTTTCGCTATTTTAGGTTCACTTCAGACTCCTTCAAAAGTTATGTTACTCCTTGTTTTCATTGAACAGACACATGGTAGATTGGGAAATAATTGTTTGAAACTAAAAAACTCACATTCGATATGAAAAACATAATAAATGAACACCAGCATGGCTTTGTATCTGGTAGATCTAACACTATGAATTTATTCCTTATCAACATTTTCTTTTGAATAGCCTAGAGGAAAAACACCAGCTTGACTCTATTTATATTGACTTCCCTAAAGCCTTCGACAGGGCTGTTCCTCAAGGATCGCATATAGGCCCAATACTTTTCATTCTTTTTGTAAACGATGTGTCGGTTGTCATACACCACAGCTTTGACTCGATGTTTGCAGACGATCTCATTCTTTATAGGGTAGTAGATAACCTTTGTGAAGCAGAACTGTTACAGCTAGACCTAAATACCTTATCTCTATTTATATGTTTATTGTAAAATAAGAATTTTCTTCAAATGTGGGATAGATAGATAGAAATATAATGAGAATTTCAGGACGGTATTCCCCTCCATCGCCGACTTTTAATGTGTTTCTGAGGTATTTACCCAAATATTCTATTCAAGCGAGGAGCAAAAAATGTTTGACATCCTAAAGAGAGGCTAAAATTTTAGCAAGTTCAAAATTTCCTAAAAGTGCAGTATTTCGATTCGATTCTGCCAGCTTAACGGTAAAGCTATCAGAACCCACATTAAAAAAAAAACAACACATCAAAGGCCTGGAAGGGGGGTAATAGGAGCCTGAAATGAGCCTAAAATTTTCAAATATATTTGTTTATTTTGGAAAAAATATTTCCGGGTTTCATCCTTGTCTCTGAACCTGCATAACAAAAAACCTAACTTTTTCCAAGGCTTTTGACCGTTTGAGGTGCAATTTCTACTACAATTCCTGATAATTATTAGTTGGAGAATAGTATTGTCACAGTTGTACTGTGTGGAAGAGTAATTTTGTACAAAAAAAAGTTCTATTTCACAGAGATATTCGTTCTATCTAATAATAATAATGATAATAATAGCATTTATGACCCAACAGTCAAGAACCATTTACAGGGTTTATTAAATATGTCAAAAAAGCCACTTCAGATGCTCATAACTACAAAGGTGCAATGTGAGAAATGAAGACCAATAAAAAAATAAGAGGAGGAAACAAGTTATACATAATGTTATATATTTTCTGGGTAACTCGAGACTTTCTATATTGAATGTTGTAGTAAGAAATTCATATGGAACATATTCAAAAAACACTTTAATATGAGATTTCCACTTGAAAGCTTTCAAAATCGTGACACATGTTTCGCTATACAATATAATCTTCAGGCATCACAAGCCTGAATATTTTCTAACTGTTGTTACGGTAAATAGAATCTTCAATAGTTTCGACAGGTAAATTAATAAACCACCTATGTTTGCTTTTTCAGCTCTGTAATAAGTCATTTACGAAACATAGCCACTTGGTGAGGCACATGCGAACTCATGGAGTCGTTGATTCTGATGAAGCAAAAGCTCTAAGAAAGAGTACAGATTCTAAAGATAAAAAAGTGAGTAGGCCAAAAGTGTATTTATGTGTTGTATTTATTTTTTTTTTTCATTTATTAGGTTATGGAATGTGATTATTGCGACCGTAAATTCAAGTATAGGAAGAGTTTTGTTCATCACATGCAGGTTGAACATGGAATGTCGGATGTGGATAGTGACTGTGACAAATCCGCTAACCCAGACAAAGTGAAAGAAGATAAGGGCGAAGCGGTTCGTGTTTCTGAAGAAAATGAAGGTCAGAAAAATATTTTCTCATTAAAATGATCACCTAATTTACAAAATGATATTAAGGTGGATTTATGCAGCAGCAACTTTTATTTACACTTTTAATTTCATTGTAACTTTAGTAACTTTCATTGAACACCTTTTAGATTCAGCTAATATAAATTCTTCATCAATTCAATTCAAAATATAGAGGTTCTTACAACAAGAAACTCTTTTACCTTATTTTTGAATCTCCCCATTCTGTATTTACCTTAAGTTAATGAGAAGACAATTAAATAATGTCTTACACTTGAAGATAATTGAATTTTGTGTAAGTGCTAGTGTAATTTTAGAAGGCAAATGAGTTGTGAATGACATTTACTATATGTTGAAGAAGTATTAATTTGATTTTTATAATTTTTGAGGATGAAACATTCCGTTTTCAAAATTGAAAGGTCTACCAATGTCCGAATCTTCTGTTCCACCCATATAGGATGGCATGAATCCCTATAAATAGCCTTGCGTAAATATCTGATGGCCCATCTTTAAAAGAGGAAAATGAATTATGTACAATTTCCCCAGAACAAATCCCATAATGAAAATGAGATTCAAATTGATCAAAGTGAACAGATCTTGTAAGAGCAGAATCTAACTCTCTTGCAACAACTCCCATTGCATGGCATTCTGCTGCTAGTCGTTTACATAAATGGTCAACACAGCTATCAAATTTCAGTTGCTTGTCAATGTATAGAGAGCCCAAGACATTGTTATTCTTCAACTTTATTGATTTTTTCATTTTCCAAGTTAACCTCCCCTATATCACATCTGAATGAGACCACATTTGTTTTGTCAATGTTGAAAGATAAAAGATTGGAATCGCATCATTCCTTCGCCGTTCTGATTTGGTTAGATGATTTTGAGGTGGTATTGTTGTGCCAGAGAATAGTGGTATCGTCAACGAAAAATGTGAAGTTACCATTGATGTCAACATGGACTGAGTAATTGACATAAATGAGAAACAGTACAGGTCGCAAAAGGAACCCGTGAAGGACACCACAGTCAATCAAAGTTCATCCGATGAAATTCCGTCTATCAGGACAGCCTGCCGACGATCAGACAGCTATTTCTCAAACCAGAGTAGTGCAGATCCTCTAAAACTTCTAGCTTGCAGAGAAGCAGACTATGATCTCCACAGTCAAAAGCCTTGGATAGGTAACAAAACATGGCAGCGGCAAATTCCCTTTCATTCAGACTAAAGTACAGGTTTTCTAGGAATGAAAATATAGCATCCTATGTATAGTTCAAGTAAAAGATATAGTGCCCCCTATCTTCCAGCAGTTCCCTTTTAATAACACACACAACGCGGTACTCATCGCTACATTCTGTTGGTCACCGTAACATGACTTCAAATTTAATTTTATGACTCTTCAGCCAATCTCAAAACTCGGTTAGTAAAAATTATCCAATACGAACCGCCAATTCTTCAGTCCACGTGAACTAATTCGTTGCGGCATAATTCCTTTGTATTGGTTTTTTTGGCCTTTGACTTCGCCGACACCTTTAAGATTACTATATCGGTTACTTCGACTATACCTTTTGAGGTACTATCCTTATTAAAATATTTGATGAAATATATAAATCAAAGCATGCTTTATTATCTGAAGAATATAATTCTTATTGACAAAGCTTCAAAATGTAATAGTACATAAATCGTTACTTATTAAAAGGAGCAGGAGGTCATGATAATTAAATGAAATTAAAATTATGCAAACCAATATGGATTTTCGGATGTTGAAAGTGGATGAACTTATAAATGTATATATACAGTCATGCTAATGTTCACAACAATACAGTAAAATAAATATAAAAACAGTTTTCCCTAATTTATTCTATATCAATTGGTTATATATACAGTGTCATCCCCAAAGTATGCACCATATGGGAAACTTATTTATTGAGGGTTTTTCGACAAAAAGTTATTCTTGATAAAAGTTTGTGCATCCCCTAAAACTAAACATGTAACAACAAAATACAGTACAACACACATAATATACGAGGAGCCGTAAAATATTTGATTTTGTGACAAGAGTAAAGTACTCTTATTTTGAAAAATATATGTAGATTTGAAGTCATGGCCATCTAAGTGAAGTTTTATTTTTTACCCATTTTTTTTTAAATGGGGACTACGAAAAACAAATTTTTGCTAAAACAAAACGGTCTATGGACCTTGTCTTGACTATGATACTTGGTCCAGAGTACAATGTGTTCAAAACTCTTGTATTCGTTATATATATGGAATAAGGAAGTATGAACATGTGTCCCACAAGCTTGCAGAACTGAACTGATTTAACACGAAAGATAGGTTCAAATTTCATTCAATATGTTTATTTCATAAAATTATATTATAAAGAAATCCGCCTTTTTTATATCATAAAGTAACACTCAGGACACACGTACACAACATAAATTTCAGAAACAAAAATGTAATCACATGTCCACAACACAAGACCTCAGTTTTCCAGAGAAGTTTTTCGTATTCGATTTTTCATCTTTTTAATTCCATTCCCGATTCGCTAAAACACCATAGTAATTTTTATAAATTCAAAAAAGAGCTTAAAAGTTTTCTGCACGTTAACACATTCTGATGAATTTCTCTTTTTATAATCTGTGTTTGACAAGTAGTCATTTTTCGTTATCTTCCATATACTTTTTTTTTTCATTTTGTTGGTGGTGAATATTCAGGCGACCCAACAAATGCCAAAAACTGTGTTATATAAATTTAGGTTTTAGGATTAGTTAGGTTAGTCTTTAAGTAAAAGTAAATTAATTTTCAAAGTTTTTGGTGCAAAGTTATTTTTATTTTTTGTTATCACCGAAAATTACTCAAAATTATACAGTATTGTAACAAAAACTTAATATTCAATAATATCAAATCACAAAACATCAAAATAAAATAGGTATTTCTGAACAAACTCATTGATTTCCTGGAGATTTTCTTGACCAAAATAAGTGTTTTAAGTTGAATCTCCAGAAAATCAGTGAGTTTGTTCCAAAATGCCTATTTTATTTTGATGTTTTGTGATTTGATATTATTGAATATTAACTTCTTGTTATAATACTGTATAATTTTGAGTAATTTTCGGTGTTTACAAAAAATAAAAATAACTTTGCACCAAAAACTTTGAAAATTAACTCATTTTTCAAAACAATTGACCGTGGTTAACACTATAGTTGTGTAATTTGAAATTACACAACAGGATGCTGCGTTACAAGCATCATAAACAAGAAAAACTGTTTCAGCAGGAGCATCTGATCAACCAACGGATTCTTCCCAGATTGTAGAGCTCAATCACAACTTTGAACTCGCTCAACCTGTGGGAGAAGACGAAGAGATAGATATCCCCGATGCAGAAAACTTATTCGGCAAAAAAACTCGAAGCAAGAATCAAGTGTGTCACGTTTGCGGTGCTTCGTTTGCCAGGGTGAATCACTTGACGCGTCACATGACCCTGCATAGGTCGGTGCTGGTGAATCAGTGTGACCGATGCGAAAAAGCATTTGCCACCGACGAACACCTTAAAATGCACGTGAAGGAAGAGCACATCAACAAACCATACGTTTGTACCGTATGCAACAAACCTTTCAGCAGGGGAGAGCACTTGATAAGGCATTTGAAAGTGCACCAGAACAATGCCGATAAAGATGAAAATCTGAAATGTTCAATATGTGATTCAACATTTACCAGGTGAGTACCTTTTATTATATATACCTTTATATCCAATGGATCTTGAATTGAATGATTTGTCGTAGTACAGCATTTTTCTTGTACATTATTTAGAAAAACACTGCTATATTTATGGAAATTCAATTTAACTTGCCTCTAGCTGTGACAGAAATCTCTGACCTACTCCCCAAAAACATCTTCTTTCTTTCATTTTTTTTGAGGTTCAACGTACTTTATTATGAATTATACTTGTGAACCAGAAATATGCAAAGAACACAATTCTGCGACACTTTTCTATTTTCAGATCAGACCATCTAGCTCGGCACACGAAAGTTCACTTGTTGCAGGACAAACGGCACGTTTGCGGGGAATGTGGCAAGGCTTTTAATCGCCTCGACAACTTGAAAACCCACCAAAGGACACACACGGGGGAGAAAGACACATCGAAATTACATTTGTGCATTTATTGTGGAAAGGAATTCAATAATTCCAGTAACATGGTAAGTGGTTGATATAAATCTCGATTTATATTAATTACTTAACCCTGTTGCTCGTATTATTGTATAACTTGCAAAAATACAGTAGACATTTTCTCTATGAGGAAAATAATTGGGACAAGCTCAGTTTTATACAAGAGATATTAACGACTTGACATTTTTTTTAGGTCTGTTTATTTTTCCATGACAAGTATACAAAATGTATTCAATCTATTCCCGAATTATAAAGGTGGGATGGTATTGTGAAAAAATATTAGAAAAACAATTAACTTTGATCTAGGGATACCTTCAATATTAATAATAATAATATGCTGTATTATCATAACATATAATATTGTAGACAAAGCTTGGGTAGTACATACTTGAAAAAATGCAATACATACCAACTGAAATTTAAAAAAAAGTAAATGGTGCATTGGTGAAACTATGTTAAAATGGAGGATATAAAAGATATGTATATATAAAAGAGTAAAAGTCAAGTTTAAAAAAGAGTAGACATAAAAAGTAACAACTTAAGAGCTTCTTAATAAGTAAAGATAAAAAATATGCGTAAGTCAGGTAAAAGCTATCGTTACAATATTCATCCAAAGTATAATATGGTCTATCAGATAGAAATTGTTTGACTAACTTCTTGAATTGGAAGTCATTTATATTGGCCGGTCTTATGTCCATAGGCAAATGATTGTACATTTTTCCACCGTTGTAAAATATGGAGTCTCTTGTAATGTTTTTAGTTGGCACAGTGAGTTTCAGAGTGTGTCTGCAGTTTCGGGTGTTATACTGGGAAGAGGATGCAGCAAAATTCAATATATGCTTATTTATTAAACACACAGATTCCACTATGAATAATGCAGTTACCGTTAAAATATTATGTTTTTTGAAAAAGGTTCTACAGGAGTCTCTTGGTTTAAGGTTTCCTATAAACCTTATTGCCCTTTTCTGTAAAATTAGTAAACTTTTGAATGAAGTTGGACTGAGGTAAGTAACAATATGTTTTGTTCACATGCTTCAACCAGATAGGAAATATGCTCCAATTTTGAAAATCATTTTCTAGGCTGCCATATTATCTCCCAGAAAGAATTGGGTTGGGTAATATCATTAGTTTTTTATTATACGAGATCAAAAGCTATGAATTGTTTTTCCACAATACTAGACGTTTTCTTTGTATTGCTTCTTGCAAGCAGGGCATAACTTCAAGTTAATTCTCCTTTTTAACAGTACGACCATGTGGCAAGAACTCCTGATGCACTATGCTACGATAATTGCCACGTATATTAATTCATTCTAAACAAGTTCAAGAAAATTATATGTTGTTACATCATAGATAATTGTAGGTACATAGTTGTGAACATTACCTGATAATACCAACTTAGTTGGAGAAGAATAAGTCGGCAGACTCGTTTTTTCAATACTTTTAACTACACCATTATTTGTACTTTCCAAATCATCACTGTAATACTTTTCTGAGGACAGCGAAATGAGTGGGACACGCTTACCTCTATACTCCGCTGAATAAAATTACTTCCTCAAATGCTTGGTTGGATCACAATTGATTCATAACAGCAGAGTTTCAAAGAAATCTTTCCAAAAACACCTACAAACAATCATAACTCTTGAATTAATGTAGCAAATTTCAATTCCTTTGCACCATTGAATGGAGAATAAAACCCTCTATTGAATGAGCTATCACTCACCACTCCATGCTATTTAAATTTTTCGAAAGGGTTGCTTCCCTCCGGTAAGGGATGAAATTAGGGGTGAACTGTTAATACTCAAATGTACATTGTAATAATAATAATAATCATCTTTATTTCAGAATATGTCAACAATACAATAAACATATTATGAAATGACGTCACTGAGAGTTACAAGACACAATAATCTTGCGTAAATAGAAATATAAGATGCATAAATAAAGATAATTTTAAAAATTATGATTAAAATACTCCGCAATATTATAAGGTTCCAGATGTATGAGTACCTTTTTTATTTCTCTTTTGAATTTATTGATGCTGACCAATGCTTTTATTCCATCTGGTAATTTATTGAACAATGTATTATGGGCTATTTTCAGTTACCGTGAGTCTGTGAACAGGGTAGTTGATATTTCTAGTCCTAGTTTCATATTTGTGAGGGATGTAATTTATAATAAACAAAGATTTATTTTTAAAAAGAGCATTAAACATTCATAAATATAAATTGCAATATATTGTTTGTTCGGAAAATACTTCTGCATGATTCCCTATATTATTATGGCATATTTAAGATTATTCTTAACATTCTCTTCTGAATGATAAACACTTTTTCCATATCAGAACTGCTTTCCCAAAATATGATGCCATATTCAGCAGCTGCTTCAAAGATTGCATGATACATAATTTTCATTGAACTGAAATTTAGAAATCTATTGAGAGTTCTCATGGCAAACACGACTGAATTTAGTTTCATGCATAATTATGTTATTTGTTCAGACCAGCCCAAATATTCATTAATGTAAACACCTATGAATTTAGTACAAGGAGCTATCTCTCTCTTTCTATTTTTCATATTTATGCTTGATGGACGTTCTATCTGTAGCTGTCTTGGACGAAATAGTATCGTATTAGTTTTTGATTCATTAAGAATCAATTTATTACTTTCAAACCAATGTTTGGTGCCGCCAAATAGATTACTTGCATTTTGCATAAGATCAGGAAAATTATCACCCCCGCATGAAAGGTTTGTGTCACAAGCATAATTTGTAATAAACTGATCTTCTTCAATACTGGTTACACATAGATCATCCATGATAATTATGAAAAATATTGGACCGATAATACTACCCTGTGGTATTCCGATATTTGATGATGATATTTCAGATTTATACATTTTTCCTTGATTCTTAATGCACACTCTTTGAGTTCGTTCAGTGAGATAAGATTTAGCCCATTTCAGAGCATTCCCTCTAACACCAAATCTCTCTAGTTTAACCATCAACAGGTAGAAATAAAAAATCGACGTGTCTCGGCGATTTTCCTAACAAGAGTCCAGTAACGATTTAAATAGGGGGTAATACTTATGATGCGCACTGTATGATAGATTTTAGGTCGTTTCAACAGTTTTTTTCGTGCTTCTGAGCCTACTTTAGACTGTAATATCTTAGTGAATACTTATTTAATTTAATAGAAATAAGCGCCATTTGAATCAGTGCACTTTTGCCATTGTAACACAAGGCCGGTGAAAAAGTTATTGAAGTGCTTGAAAAGGTGGTACTCGGTTGACAGGGGGGGTCTAGAGTGTATGATGGGTGAGGCAGAAATTAGACGTTCAATTCATTTAATTTTCAAACGGTGATTTGTGAAACATGCAGACGGACATTGTCGTGGAACAGGATCAGACCTCTTCTGTTACCTAGCTATCGGTATATTTCGTCGATTTCCTCACAATAGATTAGGGTTCTCAAATCCTCGTCCTGAATTACTGTAGATTGACCACTTTGGGGCTCATCTTCGAGGCTAAAACAGCTGAGGAGGCAACACTCTTGATATACAGGAATTGATTTTATAATTTTCAGTTCATTTGGTATCACATCATCACTCTTCTTGAGAGGCTCATCCAACTATCCAGTATTTTCAATGTGAAAGAGGTGATTTTTCTGTTCAAAGTCAACAACCCACATCTCCAAGAATTGTCAATCTTTTTCGTGGCAAAATGATGAATAAAGTTTTTCCATTATTATTATTATTAGATTCTTGTTCAAAGAGCGACACAATACTTCAATATTTTAATTATAATTTTCGAGTTCTCTATTTTGTTAGTGTTGATATAAAATTGAGCATTTTCAATTATTATTCTCAATTGAATAAAATTTTCAACTAACATCTTGTTCTTAGATCGTCCATATGAGGCGTCATACTGGAGAGAGGCCGTACAAATGCACGGAGTGCGGGAAGGGTTTTCCAAGATCCCACGATTTGAAGTGCCACGAACGTACACATTCTGGAGAAAAGCCTTATTTATGCACTTTATGTGGAAAGTCGTTCAATAAAAGTAATAAGCTGGTAAGTACTGTTTCTTGACCATTTGCTTAAATTTGGAATCTAGAGTAAAGTAAAAAATTATTAGTTCAAGTTAAATTTTTCATATGATTTGGTTTGATTTGATTCATCAATATTATATACAGACATGTATGGAAATAGAGCACCCAGTATATTATTAGTTTCCAAAATCTGATCAACACCTTTTCTTAAACACTACTCTTGATTCAACTGCTTTTGAAAGTGTGATAATGGCCCATAGTTTAGAAAAAAATTCTTATCTAACAGTCCAGTCCGTATGTTCAATGTTGGATTTCAAATAAGCTACATGTTGAAAGAGCTCCAAGATTAGGAAGCCCGCCTCTTTCTCTGATGAATGCTAGTTTTTTTCTATAGAAAAGACAAATTGGACATTCAGGAAGAGTTTGGAAATCGTGAAAATATATTACAGTAGAACGGCTCACCTTCCCATTTCCATTGCATGGCTAAAGAGTTTCTCGATACAAACTTTAATGGACAATGGATAGGTCGCAGGGGAAGTACGGAATGATCACCAAGATCTCCAGATTTCACGCCTCTGAATTTTTTCCTCTGGGAATATCTGAAGTTCAAAATCTTTATCATTGAATGCCAAACAATTGAACAATTTCGAAGAATAGAAACATGTGATGAAAAAAAATGAACAAACTGCCATCAATAATGAAACATTTTATAGCCTTTCAAATCGTACATTGCGACAGTCAGCTCCAGACAAGTTTTTTCCTGTCTAAATGCATATCGCTCTTGTATTGTTCGGATTACCGAAGAAGCTTTTGGAGTAACACTTCATGAAATTGACGTTCGGATTACGCACCCCTCCAAGATTTTTGGAAGGATCCACTTCAAACACTCAATCAAATAATTTTTGGG
Source organism: Leptinotarsa decemlineata (assembly GCF_025532065.1). Lineage (NCBI taxonomy): Eukaryota > Metazoa > Arthropoda > Insecta > Coleoptera > Chrysomelidae > Leptinotarsa > Leptinotarsa decemlineata. The sequence goes on along the minus strand of NW_027412537.1, from coordinate 8,622,781 downwards.
GTTTAATAAAAGTGTTTTATTGAAAAATCAATTGTTTTTCTACCAACTTATTTTCAAACATCGATATTTCAAAAGCAGTTCAGTTCAAGAGTGAGGAATTCAAAGAAAAATCGAATAATATACTGGATATCTAATAATAATAATAATAATTGGTTTTATTGATAAGTTCATACATAAGTAATCAGTACATACATAGCTCTTATCAAATGGCAGGATTCATTTTTCGCCAATGTTCACACATGGTCAAAAATTGATCTTCCATCCAACCTTATTCCTATTTACAATTTAATTTCAAAAATAATAATTATACATAAATACAAATGAATATTATAAATAATTGAGTGAAAATATATAAATAACACAATTTATAACTGTATGGTATATAAGAAATTATATAGATATTAAAATGCCTACTAAACAGGTCTCAAGATATAGTGAAAATACCCAGTAAAATATCTCTCTTAAGTTTCTTTTTCATCTCACCAGAAAAAATATGCTTCTATTCAAGAAAATAATGCAAGATGGCACTAAGCGGTCATTTTAAATCTTTCTACTATCATTTTTTCCATGAAAAAAAGTGGCTTTTCATCACATATTTAAACGTTTCATACTACGTTGCCATATACCAGTTGGCCCAAAAAATAATAGAGGGGGAACAGACTTTAGAGGGGCATTGTATATATACATATATCAGGTTACAAATTAAAATAGATACATTAATGTACATGAATTTGAACCTCACACAAACAAATTAGGACATTTAGGTTGTGATTACTAGAAAGGTATAACTCCAAACAATTTGTATGTCTAATATATTGATATAGCATAAAAATATTTTTGTAATATATAGGTAAATATTCCAATCATATTTAAGTTCTAATGTATTTTCAGTTACGTCACAGCCGTGTTCATACAGGTGAACGCCCATACGTCTGCAATATTTGCAGTCGCGCATTCACCCAATCCAACGATTTAGCGCTGCACATGCGAAGGCATACTGGGGCTCGACCATACGCGTGCGGAGTGTGCCCTGCTCGTTTCATACAGTCCGGACAGTTGAAAACTCATCGTAGGACAACAGGACACTGGATGGAGACACAGCCCGATCTCAAAGGAGGACACAGAGTAGAACCAGTGACGCCTGCCCATGAACCTATGCCTATTAGGTTCAAAGTTCACAGGTTGGTTAGATATTTACATTATGAAAAATTTATAAACAAGAACAGAGGTGTATATCATCTGAATTTTAGTTTGGAAGGCACACAAGCATTCATACGTTTTCACGCCCCTGATATCAAAAATCTTTTTTAAAAACGAAGTATGTTCAGAAAATAACGGAAATTTTCGAATTTAGTAGGTTTGGAAAGTCCAATTGAAACTTTTTTTATTGTATTATTATACAGTGTGACCCATTTTTAATGGAAACACCCCCCTAAAATTTGAAGTTGTAAATCGATTTCAATATATTTTTTTAAATGTCAAGTACTAAAAGGTCTACCTTGGGACAAAATTTGAAATGTTTATTAAAGTTTCAGGGCATACTATGATATTTTTTCTTAGTCGAAAATCGGGATTTTTTATTAGCGATTTTTTTATTGAAAAAATCACTACGCCACTGGATTCAGAGTGCCTCTAAATAGGTGTGACCAAAATTTCATGAAAAAATATTCATTATTAACAAAGTTATGACAACTCAAAAATTCGAAAACTCACACAGTTAACAGTCACAATATATCATTTTTTTTATGATTTCAACAATAAAGTGCCGCCAGATGAAAAAAACAAAAAAACAAATAGCGTAAATACTTTTAATGAAAATAACGGAATTACATCCACACAATTCAACTAACAATGAAGCAAAAAATTGTAATAAACGTAACTAATAACTAATTACTGAAATGTTTCGATTCAGTGCAACAATTAATTCTAACTCATGTTCTAGTAGCCTCTACTAATCCACTACGTATTTCGATACATGTGTCGTAGCGCTTACGAATGTTTCTGATTACGTTCCTTAGTTCTTGAGGGCTAATATCTGCACATACCTGTCGAATTCTTGCACAAAGTTCATTTCTATCTCTTGAGCGGTTTTTGTAAACCTTTTGTGTGAGAAGTCCCCAGAGAAAAAAGTCCAAAACTGTGAGATCTGGAGATCTGGGTGGCCACTCTATAAACGGACTACCACGGCCTATCCATCGGTTTGGAAAATGTTCGTTAAGCCATTGCCTCACAGCTCTGGCATAATGAACTGAACACCCATCTAACTGGATAATTAAATTTGATCGTTTATTGATTGGCAGCTCGTGAATAGCATCCCAAAACTCTGTGTTTAAAGATTCTAGAAACCTCTGCGCATTAATGTTTTCCTCAAAAAAGAAAGGACCAATAATTCGTTCGTTCAATATCCCACACCAGACGTTGATTTTTTAGGAATACTGGCTTTTACAGTTTATTACCCAGTTAGGATTATCCGCTGCCTGATAGCGACAATTCTGTGATGACACTACTCCATTTGTAGTGAAAATGGCTTCGTCGGTATATAAAATATTTTTTAGTAAATTTCTATTGTTTAAATATTCCCCTTGGGCCCATAAACAATATTCCAGGCGTCTTGCTTTGTCGCCTTCTTGAAGTGTGTGTAAAAATTTTGGCTTGGAAGGTTTAATATTCTTCGCCTTGAGACATCTCCGAATAGTTTCTCGCGGAATATTCAAATCTAAAGTGGCATTCCTTATACTGGCATTAGGATTATTTCCGAAATAATCTAAAATGATTTGATCATTCCTGTCATTCTTGTTTCGTCTTTGTACAGGATTACTTTTTAACATCATTTTTGATACTGCACCAGTTTCATTGAATATTTTATTTAATTTATTTACCGTATCGCAGCTAATACTAGGACGATCTGGATGTCTCTCATTAAATACTCTACAAACCTCTCTAGCACTTCTAACGTCATCTCCCGAAAGGCGTACAATTTCAATTTTTTCTCTCACGCTCAATCTTGCAGCCATGACACAAAATAATTCGAAGAACTGTAAGGTGAATATTGTTGACAATAGTACACTTAAATCTTTCACATGTGTCAAACTGTAATATCATTTCCATGGCAACTAAGATTTAAATTGAAATATTAGGTCTTAGTTTTAATTAATTTTCGTGAAAACTTGAATGTAATTCCGTTATTTTCATTAAAAATATTTACGCTATTTGTTTTCTTTTTTCATCTGGCGGCACTTTATTGTTGAAATTATAAAAAAAATATTCTCATGGCTATATCTGTTGATATAGGGTGTTTTTTGTAACTGTTAGCTGTGTGAGTTTTCGAATTTTTGAGTTGTCATAACTTTGTTAATAATGAATATTTTTTCATGAAATTTTGGTTACACCTGTTTAGAGGCACTCTGAATGAAAAAATCGCTAATAAAAAATCCCGATTTTCGACTAAGAAAAAATATCGTAGTATGCCCTAAAACTTCAATAAACATTTCAAATTTTGTCCCAAGGTAGACCTTTTAGTACTTGACATTTAAAAAAAAAATTATTAAAATCGGTTTATAACTTCAAATTTTAGGGGGGTGTTTCCTTTAAAAATAAGTCACACTGTATATATGCCCCTGAAGTATGATGAAATTTTCAGCTATATAAATTGTTTACTTTTCTCTGTTTATGCCAGCTTCTAAGGTTTGAAATGTTTCAAAAGCTTGGCCATTTTTGTATGTCATTTGAAATGATTCAAAGAATTTGTATAAAATTTAGCGTAAAAAATGAAATAACCTATGTAAAATGTTCACAAAGACATATGGTTAGACTGCTATGAGTAAAACAAGAGTTTACGAATGGTATTAGCGTTTCAAAAGTGGTCGTGCTTTCGTTGAAGATGGTGAAGGCCCTGGACACCCCAGCAACTGATGAAACAACAAGAAATGGTTATGAACTATCGCCGAATCACAATCAAAGAAGTCGCTGATGATGTTGACATATCGATTGGCTCACCAGATATGAACTGTATTCTGATTCACATATTGTTTGCTTGTCTACAGATTATCTAAGTGTTGACATGAGAATACTGATAAAATATGAGGGAAATTGTCATTTTCTTCAAATTCTCAATTATAAATAAATAGTAATTGGGCCAACACTAATTGTTTTGACAGTAAGTGCTTCATAACAGTAAACAAATGGTGAATGATATGCAGCAAAAATCGTTGGTGGGACAAATTTAAAAATTCGTATTTGCCAGTCAATATTCTCTAACATCAACGTAAATATTTTCCTGCCAAGTCTTGACATTTTATAATGAAATTATAATATAAATAAATAAAATAAATAAATCTATATGTTCATTAAAGAAAATTTTGGCAATGAAAACCTTGCTGACTATCCATAATTTGTATCTAAAAATGATATTATTTGATTTTAAATCACATATGTACTTTTGTGATTACTGATAAAACAGTGATTGGTCTGCAATTAGCAATATTAGCTGGATCATCCTTTTTCAAAATAAACCAACATGATTTCAATTTCATAGAAAATACTCCTTCCCTAGGAGATTTATTAATGGTGAGGGTTGAAGGTTCGATTATACACTCCACAAACTCAGAAATTCCATAAAAACCACAAAAAAAATCCATTTTTCATTTTGTACTGTAAGGAACACCCTTTACTTTCAGAGCACTTAAAAAGGAGGAAATTCCTGAGCCTCAAAACATCATCCAGCCCCAAACTCAAACCTCCACTACGGAAGACGTGTCAATAGATGAAATACATCACAGTATCCATACGGAACCACAACGAATCCTCATGGGCATAATGGGCAACATCAAAATCCCTGGCGACGAAGGCGTTCAACCTCTCATCATTGACGCTTCCAAGCTGGCAGAACTACATGGAGCAGGCCTGGTCAACCTGCCTTCCGTCATACAAACCACCAACGGGGACGAAATCAAACTGAAATCAGAAGTGGGAAGTTTCACGATTTCCCATTGCGAAAGTGAGTTGGAGAAGCAGGGAGAGAGTGCCGGAAATTCTTATCAGGATGGGGTAGTGATTTATTCGAGTGTCGGTCATACTTCGACAACTTACACCAGTACAGAAAACTTCAACTACCAGAATTACCACTAACGACAGTTGAGAAACTACAAGTAGTTTTCAAGTGCATTATTATTTGTGTTAAGTCAATGAGATTCACAATTGTGCATTTTTAGTGGACATGGGTTAGCAAGTGAGTGTTACTCCATTTAATTTAAGTTTTAAATGTATGGTTTTTCAATATTCATTGTATGCAACATGGGTGGATAGGACCAAGTTTTCAAAGACAACTGTAATGTGGCGAAGATTTTTTGCGTCGATGTTTTTATTAGAGCGTTTAGAAAGCGCTTTTGCTTTTCCACTGGATATTTTTTTTCTTTCATGCTAGGTAAAAATTAAAGTCATGAAAATTCACTAAGAAATACGTTCGGAAAATATAATTCTTATATTTTTTAGTGTATAATTAACAATTTCTATTTCATTCAGTTGAAGATTGAAAATCTTACGAACAAATTAAAAAAAAATAGATAACAACTATAATTCTTGAGCTTGGTGTCTCTCGGCATTTAATTATCACTTGAGTTCGTATTCAATATTTGAAAGTTATACATAGTGGACCAACATAATTTTTCATATTTGATATCAGTTAATTTTTGGTGTCTCAGTGGAACAATTATTTATATTCCATCGTTTTATCCACTAGTGAGATATAGTTATCTCTAAATTTCTAATGCGATGATAGGTCGAGCTAGAATAATGTGAATAATTGTTAATATTACAAAAATAATCAATCAAATATTTGAAATATTTTGGAAATCCGTTCAACAAGGTTATTTTATTGAAATTTCTGATACCTAACATATAAAACAGTCATTATTTTTTAGTTTTGTGAAAAATTCATTCTAATCCAATTTTTTTGTTATTTGACAATACTTTTCATATTATGATGTTTAAATACCAAATAAATTTTTGGTCAGGTAGCAATGATGAATTACAGAAACTCATCAGTTGCTTATCTGCAATATGTACTCTCGAAAAAAAATAAAATAGCAAAAATTCATTTCGCGAAAGCACTCGCAAAAATATTGACAAAATTAATGGTAATTTACATTATTCTTGATCAAAATTAAGTGGAAATGTACATGTTTCATATCAGAAATTAACTCAGAAAGGTAGTCATATTTGGAAATTTCCTAAATATGGGGTAAAGTAACTAATATGAAAAGTTACCATTACCAGTAGGTTACGATACAGTTTTTGATAGAAATTAGGTGGAACTGTACATGTTTGATATCAAGAATTTACCCAGAAAAGCAGTCATATTTGGAAATTGTTTTTTTGGTAAGGTAGTAATGAAAACTTACATCAACTTATCAGTTGAAAACGAAGTTGTATGTCTAGAGATCACCCTCAAACTATTGAGGAAGTTATTTATTTATTGAAGTAATACAACTTTCTCACTATTCATACAGGGTGATTTCAAGTTCAGATATCATTAATTTTTTATGAAATATATATTTCATATGTAACTCATAATAACTAATCACCACTTTGATTTATCACCAAAATATGGAGCAAAGTAACTAATATGAACAGTTACCATTACCAGTAAGTTATGGAAACTCACAATTTTTAATCGAAATTAAGTGGAACTGTACATGTTTGATATCAGAAATTCAATCAGAGAAGTAGTCGTATTTGAAAATTGTTGTTTTGGTAAGGTAGTAATGAAAACTTACATTTGCTTATCATTTGCTAACCTGCAATATGTATTTACAAAAACAAGGTTGAATGTCTCAAAATTCATCTCCAGAGATCACCCTCAAACTATTGAGGAAGTTATTTATTCATTGAACTAATACAACTTTCTCACTATTCATAAAGGGTGATTTGAAGTTCAGATATCAGTCTTTTTAATGAAATATATACTTTGTATGTAGCTTATAATGAATAATCATCATTTTAGTTCATCACCAAAATATGGAGCCAAGTAACTAATATGAACAGTTACCATTATCAATAAGTTATGGTAACTTACAAATTTTTAATCAATATTAAGTGGAACTGTACATGTTTGATATCAGAAATTTCATCAGAGAAGTAGTCATATTTGGAAATTGTTGTTTTGGTAAGGTAGTAATGAAAACTTACATTAGCTTATCATTTGCTAACCTTTAATATCTATTTACGAAAACAAAGTTGGATTTCTCAAAATTCATCTCCAGAGATCACCCTCAAACTATTGAGGAAGTTATTAATTCATTAAAGTAATACAACTTTCTCACAATTCATAAGGGGTGATTTCAAGTTCAGACATCAGTTATTTTACATGAAATGTATATTTTATATGTAACTTATAATGAATAATAACCACTTTGATTGATCACAGTAATTTATATGAATTTTTGACAAAATAAAGTGGAAAAGTCCAAATCAAATATACTTTATTATCAGAAGAAAAATACATCCTATAGGCAAAGTCTTACAATTATTGCATTTTGCTAAATTGATATCCTGAAATTATTTTAAAAAAAACTTATCCAAATGTTTCATCTAGATAATCTTTTATTCTGTTTTCATTTTGAAATGCTTATAATTCAGCCTAATGTAAGAAATGTGTGTGCTACATATTCTTAAAAAATACTTGATGCTTTCTATTTGATAACACACTAGGTAGAGAACTTTTAAAGTATTGCATTGAGGTGGCTTGAACTGGACCTGAATATCTATTTTGAGGAAGGTTTCAGAATGATAGTAGGTTTCTCAGGCTTTTTCACTTGAAACCAACATCAATCATTTACATTCATTGTTTCTTAATAACTATTTACTGGGAGATTATTTTGATCAAAAATTACACAAACGAAGTGTTTCTAATGCCGGTAAACCTTGGTGTTTTTTTACTACAAATTGACGTTACAGAAAAATATGTGCTTTCTTCTCTTGGAGTCATGACCGATTCTTTCTTCAATGTTGCCTTTGTTTAGTTTTTTAGCTTCTAGTCTGTTACATCACATATGAAGTTTTTCATTTACAGAACTATTCGAGTTTAGTAATGGGATACATAATTGTACTGTAATATAGGTTTCCAACTACAGTTGAAAGAGAAACGTGTTCAGTTTTTCCGGGACTACTCTATGAGTAATTTGCCAAATCAAACTGAGATTCGTTTGATTTCAAAGTCATCTTTAGTGGCTGCATTACTATAGATGAAATGTTCAAAACATCATGCAACGTATCATGTTAAAGTGATTACATATGTATGGTAAATCACTAACTTACAAGATTCATTTTGATTTTCAGTATAAACGCTTTACATATCTGCGACATGTGTTTCATTATACAATAGATTTCTCAAACAGATTTGGATTGAAACATTTACTGTTGAATAAGTATTTTTCCCCTCTTTTACCTTATTTACCTGATTTTAAACGTTAAAACTAGATTAGAAACATCTGATCGGATCATAGATCATAGTAATAAATTGATGGATGTAGCCGTTACTACGTGGTAGTAAATCATAATACAAAAAGAAATGAAAATTTCTATGTTTTTTACCACTTTCATTTGTAAATAACGTTACTGCAGTTTCGTCCTATACGGACATTTTCAAACTTATACAATAAACTCTGAGTTTATCCGTATAGGATTGTTTATCCTTATAGTCCATATAGGACAAAACTGCAGTAACGTTAGTTACAAATAAAAGTGGTAAAAAACATAGAAATTTTCATTTCTCTTTTCATGATCATAGTAATGTTTTTGGAATAAGATGTTTCATTCAAAACATTTAATTGTATCCTGCTTGAGAAAGCTAATCATAGCGAAACACGTGTCAAGGTTTTGTAAACTTTTTACAGTGAAAACCAAAGTAAATTTCATTAGTTAGTTTTGATATGGGTTTTCATCAAATATCAACCAGTTCCATTCAACATATGTATAGCACTTAATGCATAAATTACTTTTTCCTTAGATGTACCATTATTATATATGAAGTCAGACATAGCTCAGACTGTTCCAAGGAAACAATTACTTAATTTAGTTTTATGCTGTATTTGTATTCTAACAGTTGAGGTTGTATATAGTTTTCTTTTTTTTGTATGTATAGTCTTAATGAAATATTGAAGCCTATTTTATTGTGAACATAATGTGTACATTATGCAGTTTTTAATAAAAATATTTCACAAATTGTGTTCGAATGGTTCTTCTAAAATGAATACGATATATCTAGAAAATGACAGACGTTGTTTATGTGTGGATATTTTTAAGTGAATAGTTGACAGATACAATTTGAGGCTAGTTTTTGCTTTATTCAATACGAGAAACAAACTTATATCAGAGATTTGAGTAAAAATAATAAAACTATGTGGAAGCATTTCATGATTCCTTAAAAAATTAACAAATGTTTCATTTGTCCTTTATTTTTGAGGTGATATTTTGATTTGCTTTCAAAATTTGGTTTTCATTGGTTTGTAATGAAAGAAAATAAATTTGTATTGTTAACATTACTCAATTCTCTTATAAATATTATTGAGAGTGCCCTAATCTAACCTCAGCATTATGACTTATCAAGATTTGGATCTCTGAACTACCACGTACACAACATCAATTGAGTATTGATTACACACATCCACAGAAGAGATATTTCCGAAATCGAGATTCTAGATTGTTGAAAAGATATTCAGAATTGACACTAAAAACTTCAAATGTAGCAACTGCCCATAGGAGTTTGCAACTGTTCAATAAGTGACCTAACACTTGCTCCAAACAAATAGCCACCTATGGCAATTAGTTGGAAACTAGAACCCGAACACAGCACATTTATGATTCAATAACAGAGAACGCTGTTTTGGCCCGTCATAGGTCTCATCAGTGGTGCTGGGCTGAACCACGAATGTTGCTGGAGTCAACTGTCAAAGGACAAGCCTAAGTAAGGTCGATGACATCTTCCCTTACAAAGTCGCCATAAATGGGATTGTCAGGGTCGAGTTAAAAAACAGCTCTAGCTGTCACTTCTTATCTCTTGTTATGAATGAAGTCGATTTTTTCCAAGTTTGCACTGGTCAGACCTTATCCCCCAAAACATTCAGGAGGGCATGTCAGTATTAACAACTAACGACCACTCCCCACTCCTTGGAGTAAGTGATCATTGAGTCCGAGAATCATGTGTTCCGAGCAAGCGCAGTGAGCCAAGAATGGTAGACTTCTGCATTTGACCAGCTATGATTTCTGCCTTATGCGGTAAGCAGGCATGATTTTGAGATTCGAGGGAAAAGAGGGCATCATTCCGTCAAGGACTCCAATAATCAAATTATCATTATGAAATCAATCATTTGGTATCAAAGATAACAAATTTGGCTTTAGAAGAGGGCGGTCAACAACGCATGCCATAATAACATTTCTTAATGAACTATATAATAATCTAGATGAAGGAAAGAGAACCCTGGGTGTTTTCTTGGATCTTAGTAAGGCATTTGATTTGGTTAACCATAAAATCCTACTAGATAAATTAGAAAAGTATGGATTTAGGGGCATTCCATATAAATGGTTTGAAAGTTACCTGGGCAATAGAACACAATATGTTGAGATAGACAAGTTTAAGTCTATTCACCGTAATTATACCATGGGAGTGCCACAAGGTTCTATTCTGGGGCCATTGCTTTATATAATATATGTCAATGATTTTGCAGGTGATGTTGTAATGTATGCAGATGATACAACCTTACTGGTAAATGGACCAAACATCTCCGCTACAGTTGACTCTGCTCATATAGAAATATTGAAAGCACAGGATTGGTTCTCCAAAAATAAATTAGTTTGCAATGATAAAAAATCCTCTTTTGTAAGATTTAGTTATGCACCAAAAGGGTATGATCACAGCTTACTTTTAAAAGCATCAAATGGTTCGTTAAAACAAGTAACATCAGTTAACTTCTTGGGACTTAACCTCTCAGAAGATTGTAAGTGGAATCATCACATTCATGAAATGTGCAAAAAAATATCACCAATGTGCTATTGCCTGTATCAACTTAATAAAATTGTGAACAAATCTGTATTACTTATGTTTTATCATGCACATGTTCACTCTTTAATCTCATATAGCATATCAGCTTGGGGTTTATCTAGTGAAACGCAAAAGGTGTTTATTTTACAAAAGAGAGCTGTCAGAAATATTCAAAGAGTAAGTAGACGCACGAGCTGTAAAGAACTATTCAAAATCCTAAAAATTTTAACCTTACCTTGCATTTATATTTACCAGATACTGATGTTTGTAAAATCAGACAGACAATTGTTTGCTCCATTGAATAGAAACAAATACAGTACAAGAAATTCAACTTTATTGGAAATACCAATTCACAGACTGGCCAGGACCAAATCAAGTCCTTTTTATATGGGTATCAAATTATTTAAAAAATTGTCAACTCATGTTAGAGAAATGTCGCTGAGAGAATTCAAACAGTATGTGAAACAACTTTTAATTGACAAAGCCTATTACTCTGTTGATGAGTATTTGAAAGATCCTATGTAATGTATAATTGGTTAATGCCTTCATGGGTTGATTAGAATGCCAACACAATTACCAAATGTGGCTCAGTTCATAATTATATTTAATTTTGATGTACCTACGGTTTCAATCATATAATCGACTGTTTCAATCAACGGGGTTTTCTGTCTATGTATTTAGATTTTATTTTATTTTATGTTTCATATTTATTTTTTATTTTTATTATTGACTTGTTCTATGTCATCATGTTATGATCGTTATGAACGAATAAATATTATTATTATTATTATTATTATCAACAAATAATTTCACAGTTGGATATCATTAGAAAATTCGTAACTAAAATAGATTTTACTTAGTTTTGAGTGATCATAAAATATGTCTACAATTTTTCACTGGCATACTTACAATCAACACAGGTTTGACTAGCTATTTAACTTTATTGTTCACCAAGTAAGGGGTCAGTGTATTAAATTTTTTTTATTGTTGACCTAATTAATTTACAGCCAATCTTCATTGCCACAAAATGAAAATTCATCTCTAAACTACTATATACAATTATATAAGCAATATTAATCCCACTTTGACCTTTTTTTAATAAAATGTTCTGTTCCGTCTTCCTGAATGGCACCATAATATCCTTGTCCCTCATATTTACTTCGCATATAAGCTATATATCCGGTACAGCCAGCTATAGCTATCAATCCAATCCCCATAATAACAGCATTCTGAAAAAAATATATTTGTGACGAGACATATTCTTTAAAATTTTCTGATTGATTCGGCGGTTACTTGATGAAGATCCATAGTAATTTCCCAAACTACACCTAAACGATTTGATCTCCACAAACTTTTTGTGGAGATCAAATCATTTAGGTGTATTTTGGGATATTCTTTAAAAGAAACTCAACTGGTTTTGCATATAATTCAAAATTAACAGCTCTGAATAAAGTGGTAGTTCTAACAGATCTCAGTCCGTCGCCTGGTGAAGGATTATTCTTATTTGACATTATTTGATTTAAATAGGTATAATATTTGCAAATATTCCACAGTTTGACACATAACCTGAAAAAGCTCATTCGATCGCAAATTGATTTTGAACCAGTGTTGCCAGAGATTTTGACAAGTTTTTCATTCACGATAGTAGCCGTTTTCCACTTGGGTGAATAGAAGCCAAGCACTAATACCCTCGAAACACTGAAATTGCTCTTTTTTTTAATCCAGTTTGGCCAAACGTCTACTGAAAAATAAAAAAATTCATGGCTCGATAAAGACTGATAAATACGGAACAGATTTAAATTCTCTTCAAATTTCATTTGTGTATACAATATCAGTTTTCTGTAATAGATTTCCACGAAGGATTTGATTCGGTTATGACAATTATTTCAGATAACTGATAAACTACAGGCTCGTGGATAATTTTGAAACGTATTTTTTAAAGTTATTTAATTAGCTAGTAGAACTGAAATTTTCAAGTCTATACTGTATTTTTTTCTAGCTTCAGATCAAGTGCCTCATTGTCACCATGCTAAAGGAAGACCTATGTTCGATTATGGTCAATACATTGCACAACAAGCTGAACTAAATGAAATCACAATTTTTGACCACGGTCGATGTGAATGAAAAGCACCTTTTCTTGAACCATTCAACTAGCAACGATTAGGGATGTGTTATAGTTTATTTTTCTTTCAGAAATTTATGCCCGGACCTCTCAGCGGACCTCGATTTCTTATTTGACTAGATACACCCGTGGTTGCTTTTAATTGTCCCAACGGCAAGTTAAATCTAATATCTAGTTGGAACCACTATCAAGTTTACGTTTAGTCATTGCATTCACATAATTGGTTCACAATGATAGTTAAAAGAAGATTGTTTGAATATAAAAGTCATTTCGAATATGCAGCTTCGAATATTCTCAATTGGTCTACATTTGATCATAGTATTTACATAACACAACCACTAAATCCAGACTAGCTGTCACTTTTATGTAAACCGTGTTTTTTCCTCTCTCAATTTCATCTACTACCTTTTGATGTAATCTGCTAGATTAGCTAGATAATCCAAGGGACTACAACTTTTCCTGATTCTTGATGATCATATTGTGTGATTTTGATAATATTATGTCAAGCGTTGATGAAACAAAAGCCAATCGAGACTGGCTATTATTGCCAGTACAGAATAAAAATGGATAAAACTGAATCGCTTCTGAAAGTATACTATCTTAGAAATCTTTGCAATTCAGATTTTTCGTTTTCTTTTATTTATCTGTTTTCTTTTGTCTTTGCTTCCCTTCGGCACAGTAGACCTACGCTTTCTTTTATTCATCATGTAAATTTTACGTCTAATATGGAATTGATAGATGTTAGATCGATGCCAATCGATGACAATTTACCTTTGCTGGAGATGATTTTAATATTAACTTAGAATGCACAAAAAACTTGGAAAGAAAAATATGTGCGACTAAATTTACTCAAATAATAATGATATTTTACCACATTCTCAAGTATCTAAGACAAATTGAAGTTAATGAAAATCATTTAAGTGAGATGCCACTAAATGTCAAGGTCTAACTCCGAGAATTAAATCTTCTGTTTCTTCACTGAATACTCGAAGAGCTCGTGCCTAAAAGTTGCACTCAGTGCAATTACCATCGACCTGGTTTTCCAATGAAACGTGTGAACTAACACTCGCTTTACCAACGGAACATAAATCATGCAGTCGCTTAGCACTAGTTTTACCAATGGAAACACCATGAGTGGTTTGTTTCGTGTTTCGTAGTTTCCTGTATGTTGTAAGTTGTAAGTTTTATTTATAATCATAATATATACTACAGACATTACGGAATAGTTAGGAATTTTGTTGTTATTTTGGAAATGGCGGATGCAACTTTGTCACAAAATTCTACCGACTTCACTAAACTGAAGGTAAAACAATGGACCAGTCTTCAAATAAAAATTATTGCAAGTTAATTGTTTTGAGCAGTGTTCCAGTGCATAAATCATAAATGACTGTAAATTTTAGAGGTTATGTGTTGGTTTTTAGGTTCCAGATTTAAAGAAGGAATTGAAGTTGCGAGGATTGAGTACGACTGGAAACAAGAATGAACTCATTGAAAGGTTACAAAAAAATGTGAAAACCAATGATACTATTGGTTCAGAATCCGTGGACGACCTGGAGGAGGAATTATTGAATGTAAGGAAACTATATTTGTATCAAAGTATATGTCTGATTTATGGATAGTAAGGCAACATTAATTTTGTGGAAACCCTAAGGACGAATGTTCATTTCATAGATCACAGAGTAAACCAAATCTCGACTGCAATTTTCAATTTCAGAAGGGTTGATTATAATGAATAAATTGTTGAAATATAGCAGTCAAAAATTAAAAAAGCAGTGATAAAAAAGTTAACCAAGAGTGAAGTTGAAAAGTGACACAAATTTCATAACTGTCAATTGTGATGGGTTTGTCTCTGGGAAAGAGTTCCTCGAAAAATGAACCATAACCATTATTCACGTTACAGATATTAAAACGTTTGTCGAGTGGTATATCAAGGTTACAAACAAAATAAAATACAAAATACATTTTTTTCTAAAAACAATATTATACCTGGTTCAGCATTTTTTTGTTATAATTAACTTACTTGACTTCAGGATGATGATGATGATCATTCAGAAGAAAACGAATCATCCATTTTGGAAAATGACTTTGATGTAAGTCCGAAATCTGTGAAACGAATACTAAGTGAATCTTCGGAAATAGAGGGATCCACCCCTGTTCCTGCCAAGAAAATCGTTCTAACAAGACATAATAGTGTTATTGATCCTATAAAAGCGACAGAAAAGCAACCGGAGCCTGAAAAATCCCCTCCCAAGGAGGAAAAGAAGATAATTAAATTATCAAATCTTACTGCAAAAGATGTAAGCTGAATAATTAATAGTATGTCACTGTGAAACATAATATATATATTTTTTATAGAGATTGGAAATGAGGGCAAAGAAATTTGGAGTCTCCACTTTGAGTGCCGATGCAAAGAAACTTGTCAGAGCTGAACGATTTGGAAAAAGTGATAATTCTGCTACCAGTATTACTTCAACTGCCGTGGTAAGTATAGCATTTGGATAGCCTAAATTTTTTGAACAACTAAGATAGCGTTATCAGGAGATGAAGTATAATGTACAGTTCATTTGCAAACGCTGGTCCAGATAAGTTTTGCATTTCTGCCTTGTGAAAACTGTGTTTGTGTTGTTGGATGTAAATTAGAGATTCACTTCATATAATTTTTCTTGCAGAATACTAGTGTTGATGTTCTGAAACAAAGAGCTCAAAGGTTTGGCAGCTCTGTGTCAACTGTGATGTCTGGATTAGAAAACGAAGAAAAGATGTTGAAGAGGAAAGCCAGATTCAGTAATTCTTCTAATGGAACAACGACAGCAAGCGAGAAGGGAAAGCAACGCCTAGAGAGGTTCAAACAACCAGTCAAATGATTTATGTTCTAGTCTCTTGGATTAATTTTGTATCGATGTACAAATTGAACGTTAGACTTAAGTACAGGGCAGTTGTATTTTTTGTATGGTGGTCTGTTATAATTTCTTCTCATAAGATTCAATAATTTTCATTTTTATAAAAATATTCACCAAAACTATTATGTAATATTAGTTATTAAGCAGAAGTATTCAATGTTGATTTGACGTTTAGGTTATGCACATCTGAGAGTTTTGTTACAAGGAATTTCAATACATTGATTCAATATTGGAATACTTATTTTCTTTCTGTTTCTCTTCAGTTGGTCTTACGTGACACCCTGTCGTTCATATTTCGTTATCAGTGTTTCACTGATAATTATTCTATTGTAGATTAATGATTGTAACCACAATCACAAACATTAAAATATATGTTGAATCTGTTGTAAGATTATTTTACAGAAATATGAAAGTTGTCTCTTCATGATGGTATTACACAGTGAGCTAGTGTTATAATATGAAATATGTATCGTATGAAAACAGATTAATTTTCTTATGACTCATTGGTTTCGAAGGTGGCAAGTGGGTCTATACGAGCTTCCACTGCAACTCGCAAAGGTTTATTGTGGCTCACACTTATTAAACTCTACGAAATATACCTAGTTTCTCCTGATCCTCTTAGGTTTCCTGTAGCCATCCAGGAGGGAATGTGTAGCTCTGGAATTGTATCTGTGGATCATATGGCATACTGTGCTAGATGCCCACAGCAACCTTCCCAAACGTGGGTAACTGAACATCACTGTTTTTTTTTCTCTTTTCTGTCTGACTTCACTGCACTGCATCTCCAAGGGCTTATTGCGTTTTCCCTCCCATCTTTTTAGGACACAGATTCTAACAATCTTGTTTCCTGTAGTAGTCTATACAGGTATCTTGCTGGAAGTTTTTTCATATTCTTCTGGACACAATTTGGCTCGTACATGAATTCAAAGTCTCACACTCACATAAAATATGACGAGCTGTCTCTATCTCTTTGTTGCATTGCCTGCAGCTAAGGTATCTGTTGTACAGCCCTATTTTGTTCAGGTGTCTTTTCAATGGACAGTGCCGATTCCTGTTCCGTTGAAGCAGTTCTTCGGTTCTCTTCTCGGACGGATCCTTTATAAAGGTTTCTTTTAGACCACTTTCCCAATCTCGTTCCATACCAAAGGTTTTGGTGCCTCCACAGTATTTGAGCTATACAGATTCTAAAAGGATTTGGAAAAGCTGAATACACTTATTTGAATTAATGAATCGAAGAGGTTTTGTATTAAAGTGTATAATATATTAAAATTCTTGCAAAGCGCTTTCGACTTATGTCATCATCAGTGCTCACCTGAAAGTAAGTGATCTGGTTGAAAAGGGAATTTAGTGAAATTGGAGATTCTGGTTCAAAATCCCATGATTTTTCTTATGGCGCTTCATTCTAGTCATTTTCAACCATTTCAAGGTCGTTTCTTTGAAGGTGGTTGACAATGTTTCGTGTTATATTTCATCAGTTCGGACTTCCATTGTCTAATATAATATAAATTGATTTGAAATCCCTGAAAGAATCTGTAAAAAATTGAAAAAATGAAGTAAAAACTAACAATTTTATTAAACAAAAAACTGAAATTACATAGAAATAACATACAAGCAACACCAAAAAATATAAAAAATTGAAATATTAATACAAGCTGAAAATTAAAAAAATTAAAAAATATTAACAAAAAATGAAAAATAAAAATTAAAAGATTTCAAACCAAGTTACGTCACGACGTTTCGATTGTCATCGGGTGATAACTACAGATTTTTTCAGGGATTTCAAATCAATTTATATTATATTAGACAATGGAAGTCCGAACTGATGAAATACATTTCAAGGTCATTCAAACTGGTCGACGAGAAAGGTGCTCGGCCATCATCATGGTATAGCTCATATACTCTCCACAGCTGGTTCAGGGGATATACATGGAGTTGTGGATCTATGTCTGGTACACTCGTCAACTTTTTCGTTGCCATGATACCTGAGTGTCCTGGCATACAGTATATAGACAATCTATTCCTGTTCGCTGGTTTCCTCACTGCTTTCCCAGACCAGTTTAGATGTAACTTCTGGGTTCGTCAATGCCCCTAGTGTAGCCTTAGTGTGTGAAGATATTAATCCGCTCATTTGGTAGAGGCCTTGAATTAATACTCCTTGCGTATTGCATGATTGCATACACTTTAGCCCGGAAGACGGATATACTTATACTGATCGAGCGGGTAACTGAGATAAAGATTTCTCCCCGGATAGTATATTCCAGCTCCCGGCTCATGTTCGGTTTCCGACCCGTCTGTATACCAGGTGTTTCTGCCGAGCATGTTTTCAGGATGACCGTTCATTCTTCACTTTGAGCGCGTCGTTTGTGTTGAACATATATTTCAGTGAGGCCAGAGAAAATGTTGGTGCCCGTTCCTGTAAATATTCCGAAATTTCTGTTTTTTCAAAATCAAATCAAAATATACTTTATTGTCCAAGAATAACAATTCTCATGACAAAGCATACAGTCACCATGATAACATCACAAATATACAGTTAGCAAGAATCATAAATACACATAAATTTACAATAAGCGGACATATATATTTACGGAATATATATTTACTTCGTAGGTTGAAACAAACAATCTCTTTTGATGTTCTCATGCTTTTATACCATAGTTTAATTCAGTCAGTGATTTCCTATGGTCTTGAACAGTGGGGCTTATCAGCTAAAGCTGATGAAGTGTTTGTTATTCAGAAAAAGGTAATCAGAATTCTGGCTGGGGCATCTTCAAGTGCAAACTGCAGGCCATTATTCATTCGTTATGGTGTATTAACAATGCCTAGTTTGTATATCTACCAAACTCTGATATATATAAGAAAAAATATTTCAATTATTCCTAGAAATGAGCAAATCCATGAACATTTCACCAGAAATAACCTTCAACTTTATCAGCCTTATAGTAGATTGACAGTATCGAAGAATCACCCCATGTGCTGTGGGATTAAACTATATAATAAGCTTAGTAATGACATTAAGTCCTCAAACATCAATGTCTTTAAAAGGAAGCTTAAGGTTTTTCTATTGCAAAAAGCATACTACTCTGTGAATGAGTTTCTCCTTGAGTCATAATCATAATTTGATTGTAGCTTAGTGATTTTATTTTTATTTAAGTTATGCTTTGTATTTGTTTTTCTATAATAGTTTGACCTGTTGTATCAGCCAGTATTTTATGATGATGTTTGCCTAATGTGATTGTAAATGAACACTGATTCAATAAATGTTTGATTGATTGATTGATTGATTAATTACATATACAAAAGCAATAAGATTTACACCACTAAGCCAAATAACATTGAACAACAAAACTACGAAGTGCCAATTAAATGAATAAAGTAACATGCCGGAAAACAAAAAGAAAAAATTTTTACATTTTGTACATGAAATTACAAGGACTACCTCTAATATATAAAGAATTAGGCATACGTTATATGACCGCCGCCAAAGATAGAGATCTCAGCAAAAAGAATCCTGAAAGTATTCTTCCAGGGTATAGTAGGCCCTCCCAACTATGAGCGTTTTTACAGATTTTCTGAACTTGACTTCGCTTTTGATGACACGCAAGGTTAGGGGAAGGCGATTGAAAATTTTCTTGCCCTCAAAAAATTAGAGAGTTGCGAATTAAGGTTGAGGAGGGAATTGGAAGCGATATCAAGTGAGAGGAGCGAGTGTTATAGGTTGACTCAGAAGTAATTATAGCTTGGTATTTCTTGTGCATGAGGCAAGCCATTTCCAAAATATAGATACAAACCAATGTCAGGACTCCATGTTGCATAAACAAGGGACGACAGGATTCACGGTAATCAGAACTACATAGGTATCTAATTGCCCTTTTTTGGAGAGAGAATACTCTTTGAAATAAATACTGAGCACAAGCGCCCCAGAAGCAGATTCCATAACGAAGATGAGATTCTATTAGTGCGTAGTATACGTTCTTCGCTATACCCAAATTCAACTCATTAGCAACGACACGAACCGCAAAGCAACCTGAAGCTAATCGATTGCATAGTTTTGTAATATGGTTATATGTAATATGGTTACTACATTCCATGTAGGTCGGTGAGTTTCCCAGTCTGCATTGGCCCACTTTTGCTTCCCCAACAAAATGATGAAGGATGAAGAATCAAGAATGCCTCCAATGCAGCTGTCGGGGTGGTTTTCATTCCTCCTATTATTTCCAGACATGCAAGTTTTTGCACCCTGCTTATTTTGTTAATAGCGATAGTTTGTTTCAGACCAGACCATATAAGTGCATACGTTATCATGGGTTAAACCATCACTGTATATAGCCAATACATCATGTCTGGTTTGAACCCTTATGTCTTTCTATAGGTCCGCCTGGCCAGCATCAGCGGTAACTTCGTCTTTCTTTCCACTCTTTCTAAATGTTGGCTTCAAGTCAATCTGGAATCTGATATAGCTCCCAGGTTAATGATTCCGACAGCTGTATCTTCACCTCGGAAGTTTCAGAGGTCGTTTGCCCCTCTGTGTTCTCTTGGTGAATGCTACTACGGTGAATTTCGGTGGGCTTAAATTCTCGGTTCATATCAGAGCCTGCTTCATGCGTTCTCTCATTATATTATTGTATTTGTCCTTGTGACCGAACACTTTTATGCTTTCTTTTTAGTTTTTGATTTGTACTGTGCTACCATGTACCGTGCTGTTGGCATGAATACACACATCGAACTACAGTTTTTTAATTGATATATGGTTCTTTAACAGATATATGTACCCCCGAGGTAGACAACGAACACTTTCTTAGTGGATAGTATTTTTTTTGTACAAAAAATATGACCGATTTAGGTGGACAAAATTCCGAAACTTGTTCATATTCAACCTTCCAGATTACGGAAAAATATAAAAAAAAATCGAATAAAATCTTATGACACGATTGGCGAGCGCACATTGGTCAAAAATTAAATTTATTTGCTAAAATCTGAAACTTTTCTATATTTAACATTGCAGAGTTTGTAAAATTTCTGGCCGATCTTAAGAACAATTTTGCTACAAGATTCCAACACTGCAGAGATAGGCAAGCTATCTCCGTTTGTTTGAAGGTGATTGACAATGTTTCATGATGAATTTCACTAGTTCGGACTTCCATTGTCTACTATATAAAATGATTTGAAATCCCTGAAACAACTAAAAGAGGAGAATTAAAAATGAATAGCTAAAAATAACAAGTATATTAAGCAAAATAAACCTGAAATGCAATAATAGTGAAATAAAATACGAGTAAAAATAGAACAATTGAATAAATAAAAATAAAGAAATGAAAAAAGAAAATAAAAAAAGTGGAGAGATTCCAAGCCACGTTAGTTCATGACGCGACGACGCGAAAAATGGCCAACTCCCGCCAAACGGTCATCTCCCACGGAACCAGTGAAGCGGAAAATGGGAAGCGGGGAAAAGTGGAAGTACTCGAAAGACCTATAAATAGTCATCTCTCGGAGGAATCAGTCCAGTCATCACCCGAAGACGATTGTAGATACTAACAATCGAAACGTCGTGAACTAACGTGACTTGTAATCTCTCCACTTTTTATTTTTATTTTCTTTTTTCATTTCTTTATTTTTATTTATTAAATTGTTCTATTTTTACTCGTATTTTATTTCACTATTATTTCATTTCAGGTTTATTTTGCTTAATATACTTGTTATTTTCAGCTATTCATTTTCAATTCTTCTTTTTTAGTTGTTTCAGGGATTTCAAATCATTTTATATAGTAGACAATGGAAGTTCGAACTAGTGAAACTATCTCCGTTTCTTAAATCTCCATTTGAAATTGATGGAGCGGCAAAATGGACAGATGTGGCTGCCAAGTTGTTTAATCTGCCAAAGCCATCACTTCAAATGGAGATAATTGATTTGCAAGAAGATGTGTCTTTGCAAATGTATAGAACGGTATCTACTGAAGAGTTTGGGGCAAACATGTCCCAGATAAATATGAAAATTGTAAACGACTAGCTATCAATTTAGCCACTATGTTTTGCTCATACATATGTGAAACATCTTTCTCAAAGATGAATTTTTTGAAAAACAAATATCGTTCGAGAGTAACGGACGCCCACCTAAAAGACACACTTCAAATTTGCTGTTCCTCTCGAGAACCAAAGTATAAAAAACTGGCTCAAGGCCGTCGGTGTAGTTTCTCACATTAATAAAAGATCTTGTATTTCTTTTATAATTCAGAATGTGATTTGAAACCGAAATAATATGTAACACTTTATTATTAATATATTTTTTTTACCTCGTTAAAATTTTTCCACAGTATCCGGACCCTACTTAAAACTACTTGCCGACCCCTCCTCTAGAATATCTAGAAGTTCTGAAAATTTACCTGGAGTCATTCGGAAATACTGGAAAAATTTCTCCTCTTCTTTTTTCAGATCGTTGAAAAGATGTTGCCATCATTTGATTAATGGGATGGACCCACAACATTCTTTTTTGTGACTATTTTCATCTACATTCAATAATGTGCCACTATAATGACGACTTCTTCGTCTAAACTGCTAGTGATAGACATGTTTCTGTCACCGTTCGTTCCTTGAAATCGAACAACAGTATACTGGTTGTTGCTGGACAAGCGGGCGATGCTTCTATTTAAAAAAATCTACTGTACTGACGAGTTCAAGAACGTATACCTGAGAACTGATCAAACAGTGAAATAGCGTGAATATTATATAACATACGTAATGAGTTAACAATGCGAAAAACAATGATGAAAACTAGTTAGTAATAAACTATAAAAATGGGCATCCGACTGTAGCAGTAAAAAACTTGTAGCTCCATCGTATAGATTATTAAAGAATGATACAATTAAAACACAAACTATTTGCTTTCAAAATTGTAGGGGTCTAAATACCAAAACTTACTTATTTTATATAAATGCAGGTACTAACAAGTTGGCATAGTGTTATTTCTATTTCAGAGAATTGGTTACATGTAAGTCTTTTCAATAACGAACTATTTCCGCATAATTATACAGTTTATCTTAAAGATAGAAGCACAGGAGCTCGTGGAGGTGGTGTTTTATTGGCAGTCGATAGCAGCGAATATCATTCCGAACGAACGCGTTGAATTGATTTGTCATGGTAATAAAATAGATGTTTTGTCAGTAAAGATCTGGGGCAGTAATTATGTTTCAAATATCATAATACTTGTTATAAATTCCTCCAAACACATCTGTTGATGAATATGATGAATTTTTCGAGTGCCTAGAGAACATTCATGATCTTAGCAATACAACAATTTTAGGTGAAATCAATATTTCAGAACTTCAAGATCGTTATGATGAAATAGTTCAAACCAATTTGATATTTCGTTACAATAACTTTCTGAGCTATGGTGATATGTAATCAAATTAATAGAGTTAAAATTATAATGACAGACTTATCTAAGTTTTGGAAAGCAATATACAGGGTGTCCCTGGACTTCCTCTTTTCCTCTCGGGAATGTATAGATGGGGTCAAAATATCACCAGTACTTCATATAACTTTTTTTCCTAAAATCCTTCGTTACCAAGTAACGGGCCCTCGAAGTTACAAAATGAAAAATGTTTTTCTTTGATAACTTTTCAAGTGAATATTCAAAATCATCCAAATTTTGGTAATTGACTAAACAAATGAATTCCTTCGATGAGCTTTCATGCAGGAGTCAGTTGTTTTGCTACAAAGTCAGGAACGGACTACCCCCGATGGTCCACACCCCAAAACTTTGAAATGACAGATATTTTTCAATATTTTTCAACAAATTGAGGTTACTTGGACAATTTTATGAATAAAAGTACTCGTGTGGAAAGTCGATCGGAGCAACGAGTCTTGATAAAAATGTAGTTTCACTCGACGACATCAACCCCGCTCGTCCACCATTATTTGAAATGAATAATTATCAAAGCAGAAATAATAATGATAACGTTAATTCAACAACATTTATCCTGAGATGTCTACCATTATTCGAAAATATTAGTTTTTAAGGAAAATGGAAATGATAGGTAAAATGTTCATAACGAATTTTTATAATGCAAACACGTTTAACTAACGAAACTCAAGAGCCTCAAGAGCAAACAGAAATGAAAAATCCGCTACAGAAACTGCTCGATATGACCACCTTCTCTCTCTATACATTTTCTTAGTCTGCGAAGACACCCTCTCTGAAATAGCATTCCAGGGTCGTTTCGTATGGCTTCACAATGTAATGTTATTCTATTCAACAATGCATCTCTTGTGTGAATAGGTGTAGCGTAAACAAGGCTTTTTAGATGCCCCCACAGAAAGAAATCAAATGGATTTAAATCCGGAGACCGCGATGGCCATGAATATGGCCCACCTCTACCAATCCATCTATTGTGGAAAATATGGTTCAGATGGTCACGCACAATAAAATTAAAATGAGGAGGAGCGCCATCATGCATAAACCACATATCTCTTCGGGTTTGCAATGGAACATGTTCCAAAAGTCCATTCAAATCGTTCTGAATGAACTCCAAATAACGTTCTCCATTCAATCGGTCCTGTAGAACGAATGGTCCTATAAGATGGTTTCCTATGATACCAGCCCAAACATTCACGTTGAATTTCCGTTGGTGTTTGGTTTGCAATATCCCATGGGGATTTTCTTCGGCCCATATATGGAGATTATGAGAGTTGATAACTCCATCTCTACTGAAACCTGCTTCATCAGTGAATGAAACTCGATTAATAAAAGTCATATCCTCTCTTTGCCTATCCATGAACCAATTGGCATATTCCAGTCGTGCTGGAAAATCTTGAGGTGTCATGGCATGTACCTTCTGGATGTGAAATGGGTGGAGCAGTTGTTCCCTAATTATTCTATGAATAGTGGACTTGGATGTATGGAACTGTTCTGATAGATTTCTGATGCTCATTGAAGGATCATCAGCGACGGCTTCCAAAATATTTTCCTCCAATACAACGGTACGTACAGTCCTAGGAGCGCCCTCACCACCTCGTTTTGGCAAAACTGTACCTACAATAATATCGAAATAAAACAACGTGCTCAAATTAATTATCAATTATTACATACCTGTCTCCCTCAAGCTGCGATCGACACGCTCGAATGTTTCTCTTGACGGTACCGTTCGATTGGGAAAATGCTCGGAATACAGACGACGAGCTTCTGCAGCATTACAAAATGCTCGTCCATAAAATACATGCATATCTGCATATTCATTGAATGTAAACTGTTCGGCCATATCAAAAAAATTCAAAATATCCTATAGAATATTGACAATACAATGATAGTCATATGACAACGCACCACTCACCAAATCAAAATCGCATTCCAGTTTCTCATTTTTTATCAAAACTTTCTAAAAGGTTTTTTTGTCAACATCTGTGAAAGAAATGGAACATAATTATTCCCTGGATATTTTTCACCTGATCATGTGCAGCCGTTTTTGTAGTTCATTTGTTTGCTTTTTATTGGTATAGTAAATATTTTTTCCGATGTGCGTTTTTTCAGCTAAATTTAGATTCGTGTTAAAGAATTTCTCTCATAAAATTATAATTATCAGTGAAACTCCTCAACAGTTTAGCTGTGAAGAAGAATTTGAAACATTCGAATGTTGAGTTTCATGAGATTCAGATAACTGATCAACACGAAACGTGATTATTCCACACGTATTATGTACATACAAAATATGGAATGAATTCGATATTTCATAGTAGAGTAGCTTGTTAGTTTAAAAACACCACGAATCTACAGAACTTGATATTTCTTTTGAAAAAATATCTGCTATCACAATTGTGACTTAAACTTCCATATAGGTACTGTACTTTTTGTTTACGACTTCATTTTAGCATACTTTGTATTATTCCTGTTATAAATGTTGTTGAATTAACGTTATCATTATTATTTCTGCTTTGATAATTATTCATTTCAAATAATGGTGGACGAGCGGGTTTGATGTCGTCGAGTAGAACTACATTTTCATCAAGACTCGTTGCTCCGATCGACTTTCCACACGAGTACTTTAACTCATAAAATTGTCCAAGTAACCTTATTTTGTTGAAAAATACTGAAAAATATCTGTCATTTCAAAGTTTTGGGGTGTGGACCATCGGGGGTAGTCCGTTCCTGACTTTGTAGCAAAACAACTGACTCTTGCATGAAAGCTCATCGACGGAATTCATTTGTTTAGTCAATTACCAAAATTTGGATGATTTTGAATATTCACTTGAAAAGTTATCAAAGAAAAACATTTTTCATTTTGTAACTTCGAGGGCCCGTAACTTGGTTACGAAGACTTTTAGGAAAAAAAGTTATATGAAGTACTGGTGATATTTTGACCCCGTCTATACATTCCCGAGAGGAAAAGAGGAAGTCCAGGGACCCCCTGTATAATGCACTACATTACTGATTAAAACAGATGCTTATATGTTATAATGTTACATAGTATATAATGCTAATATAGATTTGGTTTTATGTTTTAATTTTTGTTTTTCAGGACTAATAGAAGCTTTTCATTTTGTATTATGTACTCCTGTAATTGGGTCTTATGATCTGTTGGATATATTTTCTCAATAAATAAATACGGGAAAAATAATACAGCAAATCTAATTATCGGCTCGGAATGGCGTAAACCTGCTAATAGATGTATTTTGAATCATTTAGGAAACTGTTAGATTGCAGATTAGGAAATTTTTATGTTTTTCAATAACTAATGTATATTAAATATAATTTAAATCTATTACAGAAATTAAATTAGGCATAATTTTCAATATTTAATAAACATAATTGAGCACAGGTAGATGAATATAAAAAAATATGAATATTGAACAACTAATTTTATCTTTTTCACTTGTATCATGATATGATGATCTAGATTGATCTAATAACTTTGGCTTTGACTTGTCATCATTCGGTTCCTCAAAATTCAAGTTTGATAGGAATAATTGTTCGTTCGGAGTAGTGCACTTTAGTAAATATAGCACATTTGAATCTAACGGTATTTTATTTTTTTGACGCGTTTTCGTAGTGAGGCAACAATAGGGTCCGATGAAACTAAAAGCATTGTCAACAAATCATTATTTGTGGCTATTCGTGAAATTTTTCTCATATTCCGTTCCTTGAAATAATATTAGACGATGGACGTCCGAACTAATGAAATTTAGGCATGTATAATTGCACATAATACCACTTTTCAAAAACAAATCAAATCAGCACAAACCCAAAATTTTTTTCAAGATTCTGTTGTTATTACAGTACTGTCTTGCCAAAAACTTTCATAAATTACAGAATAATATAATACTTATTGATATGTCTTGTTCCCATATGATTACATAAACATAAATCAATCACATAAATCAATGTCTATTTCCAGCAACAAAGTCAAATCAATGTGGCATATGGTACATACTATTCAAAAAAAAGAATACGTGGTAAATGAAATAAAAATTCAACAAGATGGTATTGAAGTATCAAACATAGACATGGCCAACAACTTCAATAATGAGTTCTCAAATTTCATACAGCCGCGAAATGTAGACTTCGATTACATGAATAGCAATATCTCAATATGCGAAAAATCAATGTTTTTGCGTCCACTAACGGAACCCGAAATTATAGAATTGATAAAGAGCTTAAAGCATTCAAACGCAAGTGGTTACGATGAGATATCAAACAATTTATTGAAAAAATGTTCTTATGAACTTTGCAGCCCAATGACGTATATCATAAACTTGTCTACTGAAAATGGAATTTTTCCGGATAGTCTAAAACTAGCAAAAGTAACACCAATTTATAAAAAAGGGGATAGAAACCTCTATGAAAACTACAGGGGAATTAGCTTACTCTCAAGTATTTCCAAGATTTTTGAACTAAATTTAAAAAATCAATTAATGTCTTTCTTCACAACAAATAACCTTTTTTCAGAAAACCAACACGGTTTTACAAAGAACAAAA
This sequence comes from Leptinotarsa decemlineata, assembly GCF_025532065.1. Lineage (NCBI taxonomy): Eukaryota > Metazoa > Arthropoda > Insecta > Coleoptera > Chrysomelidae > Leptinotarsa > Leptinotarsa decemlineata. Next base: position 8,594,759 of record NW_027412537.1, on the reverse strand, counting down.
GTACAGAAACAGCACTTTATGAGTTCAATGAGCATGTGGTTAATGCACTTGATGGTAAATTCCATATTTGCGGATTGTTCATAGACTTCTCCAGAGCTTTCGATTGCGTTAATCATGACCTGCTATTAGGGAAATTGGAAAGATATGGTGTAAGAGGAGTTGCCCTAGATTTAATGAAATCCTACCTGGAAAATAGAGGGCAACGTGTCAGTGTTGGAAACACTCTCAGTCAGTTGGCAACCATTAGGCAGGGTGCCCCACAGGGATCAATCCTTGGACCTATACTATTTTTGATATATGCAAATGACCTGATGAAATATTTTCAAGGATTGTCAACTATTCACACAGTAGCGTATGCAGATGACCCGAATTTCATAGTAAAGGAAATTGATGTAACGACCCTACAGGAAAGAACCCAGGATGTACATAAACAAGTAAACATATGGGCAGAAAAAAATCACCTAACACTCAATACATCTAAAACTGAGATGATGAAGTTCACAATTAGTAAGTGGCCCGAACATTTTGTTATCCATGAAAATGGGGATCTGCCAATTGAATCTTGTACTTCTACAAAAATGTTAGGCGTCACCTTGGACTACAAACTCACATGGACTCCTCATATTGAGACCCTCTGTATTAAATTGAGAAAAAACTGCTATGCTCTGAGATTCATGGCTAATTTTTGTAGTAAAGAGATTTTACTGAGCTTATACTATGCGACCATAAACTGCCACTTGAGATATGGAATTTTGAATTGGGGTACCGGATCTGCTGCTGAATGAATATTTATTTTGCAAAAATATGCAGTAAGAATCATTGCCGGTATTGGTTGGAGAGAATCATGTAGAAATACTTTTAAAAATTTCAAGATACTAGCTGTTGCTGGTCTCTATATTTATGAATTGTGTATATACGTTTATAGAAACAAGCATAATACACCTTTCAAGCAACATAATTATCCAACTCTTTCTAGAGGCAAACTGATGCCCAATATTCATAGAACAACTCTTTATCAGAAAAGTTTTCTTTATCTTGAACCAAAAATGTTTAATAAATTAGAAGAATCAATTAAAATATCACCAAATCTTAACATTTTCAAATTAAGACTGAAAAAGGCACTTATTGAAAAAAATTGCTACACACTTGACGAATTTTAAACTGTTTTTTTATATTTTAATGACAAAATATCACAACTATGTGATAAAATTGACTTTCATTTATTTATAGTTTTTTTTTACATAATCTAAGCCAAACAAATAATTATATGTATATACCTATATGTATCATATTTTTAGATTATTGATTACTACAAACATTATACTCTGTAACGTGTCCTACCCTCAGACGTTTTCCTTGTCACTGTACGTATAACAATGTACTTTTTAACAAGAAAATAATAAAAAATTATTATTATTATTATTATTATTAATCAATTAATATGATTACCTGGCAAATAATGGATAATATCAAAATTACTACCTGTAAGTATATTAGATTTTAGGTAGAGTTCATTTTATCCCTGTACCTAATTTGTTAATGTTTGGGGTATAAATTGAATCTTAGATCTAGTAGTATTTACTTGAACTTTGTGAGGTGCACATTTGGTGGACATCGTGATATTAAGAAATCGACATCAACAGTGTTCTGGTTCTATTTCGACTTAGAAAATGGCGAGTATGTCTTCGACAGAAGTTTCCTTTGACATCAAGAATGAACTTGAAGATCTTGAGGAGAAATTATTGAATGTGACAGATGATGAATATGCTCATACCGATATGAAAGAATCGGCACTTTTGGAAGATGGAACTAACATGCCACTAGGACCAAAGGAAGTTGAAAGCAGCAAGGCGGAAGATTCCAAAGAGACAAAATCACTTGTTTTGGTGAATAACTTTATGAAGACTGTGAAGTCTTCTAAACGAAAGAGACCGGATAATCCAGAATCAGGGGAAGCTTCTTCTGAATCTGCTAAAAAGTTTTTACTCATGGGTGGGAATACAAGTGACTCAATCGGAACTTTGCAAGAGAATTTAGATCTTGGACAATCTTTGCCGAAGAAGGAAAGCAAGATTACCAAATTATCACTGATGTCTTTAGAGGAGGTAAGTTCATTTTCATACTTTTCCACACTTTGTCTTGAATACATATTTTTGTACTTTATGATACATTATCTACAATTGCGGCTTACTTATATTTTTTGTTTTTGCAGAGATTGAAAATGAGAGCGAAAAGATTCGGAATACCAACAGCTAGCGATTCATTTTTGCAGAATACAAATAAAGTGCCGGAACAAAAACCGCTTGGTGATTCTGGACATACAGCGTTGTCTAGATTGGACAACAAAAGAAAGTATTCACAGAAAAGAAGCAGACCTTCTGAGTATTCCAGCACCGTTCCAAATATAAAAATTTCTGTGAAAGAGGTAAGTTTCATTGTTTCCATTGGTTTTTATCATCATTGTTGTGTTTGTGACTAGATTTGACTTTTATGCACTCTAATATCAATATTATATGCGATTTACCATATTTCTTTTTCTTTACAGAGGCTGGGAATCATGACGAGAAAACCGGAATCTTTTACAGTAAAAGTTGTTGGAAATGAAAGACTCGTATCTTCCTCGAGTGGTAGAGTTGATTCAACTCCAAGAAGGCCTGGATCTTTTACAGTGAAAATTGTTGGAAATAAAAGGCTCGTGTCGTCCTCGAGTGACAGTTGATTCAACTGCAACAATTGATCTAGAAGCAGTGAGGGTGGTTAATTTCGATCGATTCTAGAACCAGGAAATGCTACCTTAAGGCAACCTCAATTGACAGAATGATGGGATATCACCCTCTTTTCCATTTGACTATTTAAGTGTCTTTCATTTTGTTTTAGTTTGTAATTTGTAATATGTATGTGATAATGATTTATTTTGAATAGATTAGTTTCTCAGTAAATTATAGTATACTCGTATTTGATTTCAATTACATAGTGATGATTTTATGAAAGAGACAAGCGGATTGATGCTCAAATTTGTTCGTTACAGGAAATTTGAGAGCATCTGAAAACATATAGAAGAAGCGAAATGAAACATGATGAAGAAATGTTGAAACTGACAAAAAAAAGATAGCTGAATGATGTGTATGATTTAAAAGATTGTGGTAAATCTCCTATTATTTTGTCAGTGCCAATCATATTCATATCAGATGCCGATGATATTCCACTAGAGCATTATAGCTTAATACTTATGATCGAATCATACCGTCCAACTGTTTAGGCAAAAAAAACAGTCTGTAAAATAATATATTGGCCTGGTATGTTTTGAGATCTTGATAACAGGTGATAACAATCAGAGTGTACAACTTTCTCCGGAGCAAACCATAAGGAATAAGTACATTGTTCAGTTCTTGTTGACTTTTATTAAAAAAATTCAAAAGTTTTGTGTTTGAAAACTCTTTCGACTGCTAAGCTGACTTTTTATTTGAAAAACTTATTTTCAAAGCAATGTATTCCTGAAAGTTTGATTTTCCATAATGGCGCACAAATGACCTCTCACAAATTCAAATGTTCACATATGATCTAATCATATGATTCTAATAGTAACGGGTCAATAATAACATGCTAAAAAATCCTTCCAGGTATCTCAGAATTTCAAAATCGTTTCCTTCTTTCCATAAAAGAGGACGTTTTTAAGTTGCAACATGGAAGACATAGTAGAAACATAGCAAAATTGAGTAAATCCGAAATTTTGATTTTTCTCCAATCAAAGCCGCTGCACCACTGGAATCAGATGTTGAAGCAAAGTGTGAAGCGGCAACTGTTGCTACGCAGGTAAAGTTCCAAACCAGAGGTTTTTCAAATTTCCAAGGAATTAGACTCATTCCATCTGGAAGCTTTCCATTTATTTCGACAGACACCAAGGGGTTCAAGAACTGATGGAACCTCTGCAGAAGCTGGAGCTCTTTTTATAAGATCATCGATGGAATAATGTATTGAAAACTTACCAGAACTGAATTTGCGGCCTAGACCATGATAACCATTCTCTTCGGCAGTTAATCCACATCTGCACTTATGACTAACAGAAATTGAAGAACCCAAGCAAAGACCTATCGAAATTCTAAAAGATGAGTCATCGTAGAGAGTACCTGAAGAAGCCACAAAAAGAGCATTTAGTCAGGCACCAAATTCTTTGGACGAAACAACTTCGATTCTAGCCATTTGAATATCGAAACGTACAGCTGACTCAAGAAGTTGATTATGAACCAAGTTAATTATTGGATAATCCTAAGCTTTCTGACACTTCATTTTTTGGGAAGGTTATTGTTCGTTTGAGATAACCAATCATTTCCAACATCCAAGTAATTCCAATCAGATATTTCAGACAAAGATTTGGAAAGAATGGCGTTGATCAAAAGAGCGGAACTCTTTCAAGAAGAAAGAAATGTTGACAGTGAAAGGGATCAAATGATTTAGTGAAAAAAACATACAGACACTGCATGTATAGCATAATCAGAATAAAGAAATACACCTCTCTATTGAAATGTATATCACTCCTTTCAATAATTAAATAACATATCGATGAAGAACATTTCATCGGTTATCGTATAATCAATATGCATGAGAAAGTTAGTTGTTTTGGTGGGCATTTTTGTCGAGTTTGTATAACCAAACATATTTTTTCCCAAGAACATAAAATAATATTATTCATAAGCACTAAAATTGACAGTTTTCAAAATTGCAACTGAAATATTGATATAAATAAAACAAATTCAAAGTATTTATGGTTTATTGAAAAACTAACTACTTAAAAAAATGAAATCAGCTCAAACCAAAAATTTTTTCCAAGTTTCTGGTTGTTATTACAGCACTGTCTTGCAAAAAACTTTCGACAATCACAGAATAATATAATATTTGTTTGAAGGTGGTTGACAATGTTTCGTGGTGTATTTCATCAGTTCAGACTTCAATTGTCTAATATAATATAAATTGATTTGAAAACCCTGAATAAAAGAGGAAGAGAAGCCGTCACAACCAATACTTGTACTTCCCTATATCAGAGGATTATCGGAAAGGATAAGAAGGATTGGGTCCAAGTACAACATCAGGACCTGTTTCAGATCTGGAAACACTATCCGTAGCAGCCTTACACAAACCAGGCCACCAAACGCGGACTGCGATTCCCAGAATTGCATTTACCGGGTACCCTGGGAGTGCGGAGAATCATACATCGGTGAAACTAAGAGGCCATTGAAGGTTCGCATTGCTGAGCACAAGAAACACACATAGCGAGGAGAAGCCAGCAAATCCGGAATAGCAGAGCATGTTTGGACTCATCAACGTAACATCAAGTGGGCTCAAGCTGAAATCATCCACAAGGAGGAACACTGGTTTAGGAGAAAATTCAAAGAAGCCGCGTATATTTTGTCCAACAACGCATTCAGTCAAGCTAGCGTAGAGATACGTAAACGTCGAAACGAAACGTCGTGATATAACTTGTTTTGAAATCTTTTCATTCTTATTTCTAATTTTTTGTTAATAATAATTTTTAAATTTTATTTTTTTCAGCTTTTATTACTATTTCAATATTTATTTGTTTGTCTGTTGCTTGTATGTTAATTCTTTGTAATTTCAGTTTTTTGTTTAATAAAATTGTTATTTTCGGTTAATCTTATTAATTTTCTAATTGTTTTTTTTTTCAGGGTTTTCAAATCAATTTATATTATATTAGACAATGGAAGTCCGAACTGATGAAATATAATATTTATTGATATACAGTGTCACACATAAAGTCCGCATCAAATGGGATTTTTTTTTGTTCATCTCTTCAAGTAACTTTTGATATCTCCATTAGGTTGTGCTTTAAAAATGATGCCAAATGACATGCATATGACCGATCAAGTGATTTTTCTTCCCTGTCCAATTTGACATTTTTTCCAAAAAATGTTCAGAAAAGCAGTTATTGCTCGAAATTTCGAAAATCGGTAAAGAGAAAAGATGATTGTTTTTTCATTTTCTACCCATATACCAATTTTTAGCTCTCTAGTACAAAATTAGTTTTTTTACAGTTTTTCGAAAATTTGACATTTGCCGATTTCTCAAATTTAGCCAAACCTCAACAAAGTTAGTGCTTTATGCCGAACTTATCTTTCCAACGCATTTTTATTACCAATTGCAATTCTAAATACAATTTATTTCGCAAAAATTTAATACACCAGAAAAAATTATGCCAAAAATGATGCAAAGTTGATACAGTTTTTAAAAACAGATAAATATTTCACTTTATTTCTACTTTTTGCGAAATAGCTTGATACATAAGCATAATTAAAAAACAATGTCAATAATTTATTCTTTACTGCACTTTTCAAACAGTTAAACTTTGATTTACTAATTACGAAAAATTACAACGCAATTGAACTAAGGGAAGGAATTATACGGAAGTAATTTCACATTTACTAAATATCTTTTATGAGGGATGAATGAACAAAATTACTTCAGAAATCAATTTAGATTTTGTTGCCTAGAAAACTAAACCGTAAAAAATTTTAATAAACATATATTACCTGAAACTATATTAGTTTTCAGGTAGAAATTATTTTATCGCTGTACCTGTACCTATTTTGTTAACGTCGTTTCGTGTATAAATTGGATCATAGATCTTGTTGAACAGTATTACTTGAATGTTGTGAGGTGCACATCTGGTGGATATAGTGATATTAAGAAATCGATCTGGTTCTATTTCGACTTAGAAAATGGCGAGTATGTCTTCGACAGAAGTTTCCTTTGACATCAAGAACGAACTTGAAGATCTTGAGGAGAAATTATTGAATGTGACAGATGATGAATATGCTCATACCGATATGAATGAATCGGCACTTCTGGAAGATGGCACTAACATGCCACTAGGACCAAAGGAAGTTGAAAGCAGCAAGGCGAAAGATTCAAAAGAGACAAAATCACTCGTTTTGGTGAATAACTTTATGAAGACTGTGAAGTCTTCCAAACGAAAGAGACCTGATAATCCAGAATCAGGGGAAGCTGCTTCTGAATCTGCTAAAAAGTTTTTACTCATGGGTGGGAATACAAGTGACTCAATCGGAACTTTGCAAGAGAATTTAGATCTTGGACAATCTTTGCCGAAGAAGGAAAGCAAGATTACCAAATTATCGCTGATGTCTTTAGAGGAGGTAAGTTCGTTTTCATACTTTTACACACTTTGTCTTGAATACATATTTTTGTACTTTATGATACATTATCTACAATTGCGGCTTACTTATATTTTTTGTTTTTGCAGACATTGAAATTGAGAGCGGAAAGATTCGGAATACCACCAGCTAGTGATTCATTTTTGCAGAATACAAATGAAGTGCTGGGACAAAAACCCCAACCGCTTGGTGATTCTGGACATACAGCGTTGTCTGGATTGGACAACAAAAGAAAGTATTCACAGAAAAGAAGCACACCCTCTGAGTATTCCAGCACCGTTCCAAATATAAAAATATCTGTGAAAGAGGTAAGTTTCCATTGGTTTTTATCATCATTGTTGTGTTTGTGCCTAGAGTTGACTTTTATGCACTCTAATATCAATATTATATACGATTTACCATATTTCTTTTTCTTTACAGAGGCTGGGAATCATGACGAGAAAACCGGAATCTTTTACAGTAAAAGTTGTTGGAAATGAAAGACTCGTATCTTCCACGAGTGGTAGAGTTGGTTCAACTCCAAAAAGGCCTGGATCTTTTACAGTGAAAATTGTTGGAAATAAAAGGCTCGTATCGTCCTCGAGTGACAGTTGATTCAACTGCAACAATTGATCTAGAAACAGCGAGGGTGTTCACATTCGATTGATTCTAGAACCAGGAAATGCTACCTTGCAGCAAGTACTTTGATTTCGATTTAAATGTGTTTGATTTTGTTTTAGTTTTTAATTTGTAGTATATCTGTAATAATAATTTATTTCAATTATATTAGTTCCTCAATAAATCATTGTATACTCGTATTTGTTTCAATTACATAGTTACTATTTTATGGAAGTGATCACGGAATTAAATAATTGAATGCTCAAATTTGTTTCGTTTGATAAGAATCGAGATGAAATGAAGCATGATGTGTGAATATTAGAATTTTTACAACTGACACTGTGCGAATCAGCAATAGCAGGGCGTTGGACGACTCATTATGCCTGGCGATGCAAGAAAACCACATTTCCACAAGCAATACCCTTCATTGTGTTCGTATAGTAAAGTTACAGTCGTCAGAAAAAAGATACAATTTCACGATTCAATAAAAAAGCACAATTATTAAATCGACTATTTGAGCACGGCCTTTGACATATTCGTGGCAAACTGCTGAACTGGCTTAAATCTTATGTGACTGATCGTTGTCAAGCGATAACAGTCGGTAACCACAACTCGGAATATCGCCTAGTCACATTCGGTGTGCCTCAAGGATTGCATTTAGGGCCACTACTATTCAATATACCAGGTGATTCTCTACGGTGGCTCACCATTCTGGTTTGACCGGAAATGACCCCAACTTTCGATTTTTAAATGGGACATCCTATATATTTTTACCTATTTCGATGGAGAATGACATTTTAAATCCAACAATACTACATTCATTTTTATTCCAATTTTCATTTTTTGATCTTGAATGCTATGGATGGTGTAAATCGCTTCATTCTTGATCGAGTATTATGGGAAACCTAAGGCTTTGAGGCTTATGACTTCACAGTCGTTTTGAGAATTATTTTACAGTCGCAAGTATGAATTTTTCCAGTTAACTTGATTTTATCAAATGTAAAGGGGGTGGCTCGTCGACTTTTTGTGAAAGATCATTTTCTTAGGAATAATTTGATGCCACACACTTTCACTTTATTTTCCCTATTTTTCTGAATGATTGCAAGGAAGTCACAAATTAGTCCATTAAGGTTACAACTTTTCAAAGTGGCCTCCTCTTTGATCACGGCAAAGTTCAACTTTTTCAATTGTTCCGCGCATCACATTGATTAGCTGTTCAGTGTATCAGTGATGTTCTGAAATGCCACCCTTACTTTATGTTCTAGTTCTTCACGAGTAGCTGATGTATTGTAAACCTGATTTTCAATTGTTCCCCAGAGAAAAAAATCTAGCAGAGTAAGATCTGGTGATCTAGAATATGAAAAAGAAATAATGCATTTATATAAAAATATGACAAGTCGAGAATGCAGGTACGTCGCAGGCCACTGAATAGGTCCATAAGTGCCAATCCACTTTTCTGGGAAGGTGTCATATCTTTTTTCGTTGCCAATCATATTCATATCAGGTGCCACTGAAATTTTACTGATTCATTATAGCTTGATCAAATCATACCTACCGTCCAACCGCTTAGGCAAAAAACAACAGTCCGTGAAATAATATATTGGCATGATATGTCGTGAGATACTGATAAAAGGTGATAACAATCAGAGTGTACAACTTTTTCCAAAGCAAACCATTGTTGACTACAGTTGACTATTATTAAATGTTTTCAGAAGTTGTCTGTTTGAAAACTCTTTCTACTGCTGAGCTGATTTTTTATTCAAAAACAGATTTTCAAAGCGAGGTATTCCTGCAAGTTTGATTAACACTTATTAATACAGTTTATTGTATAATTAATAATAACGTTTGGGAAAGTTATTGTATAGCGAAACACGTGTCGTGGTTTTTGTAAAACTCTTTCTAGGGAAAATCATACCATAAACTGTATTCATGAGTTTTAATATGGATTTTCATCAAGTATCGGTAAATTCTGTTCAATTGTTCAAGTTTGATATTCGATAATGGCCCCCAATGACCCCTCCCTCTCCAGAGAGGTTGAAATATAAATACTTAGGTAATAGTTTTGATAATAAATGGCTCATGGAAGTTTGATGACTGATAGGCTTGATTTTTCTCACTTCCATGGTTGTCTTCTCCTGTAAATGAATAAGCAGAACACGTACCTATTTTTCTTGAAATTTTCCCTTTCCCAGAAATACCTTACGTCATCATATAGAACTAGTGTCCGACCGAAAGTTCGGTTTCAGCAAAAAACGGGTTTCGGTTTAGTTTCGGGTTCGGCGGCAAATCTGCTGAAACTACGACCGAAACGGAAACTGCATTCGGGAGTTCTCGTGCTGTGATCGGACATGTTCGGCGCGTTGAATTTCATACAAGCGGCGAAGACATTTGGCCGCGTCCACCTGCCTAATCATGTCGTGATTTACTTTGTTTATTACATAGATATTAAGTACCTATTGTGATATCAGGTCACAACTTAAATAAGTAACTTTATGTTTAATATTTTTGAAAAACCATTAATAATATTCGAAAGAAGAGTGTACACCTACTCAAATAAACACCTCACCTATTTTGAATATTTTCAAGGTGCAATTAATATTTTTTCTCAAATAAGTTGTTGTAATGTTGATTTGTTGATTATCAGTAAGTGAAAATGTCGAAGACTGTATAACGTTGTGATTTAAAGATAAAAAAATAAAGACTGACTGATTATATTAACGTTTTCTTTATTTTTCCCTCAAAACATAATCCTTGTAAAGAAGTTTCGGTTTCGGCCGAAACTGAGACCGTTGCCGAAATTCGGTCTCGGTTTCGATGGTAAAAACCAGTTTCGGTCGGACACTACATACACAGTATACTATATACAGTAATCCCACTTCGGGTGATTTTTGGTTTGAATTTTCTACACGCAGACCCAGGAGTTGCAGTCTCAGGTCTGCGCAAACGACGAGTTCAAGACAGGCACGCAACCAAATCGTTTAAACACTGCTCAACATAACAAATATTCATATAAACTGCTCAAAAAAATACAGTCGATGAAAACCATGTTGGGCACCTAAGAAAATTGTACAAATGATAATTTTGCATTTGTGTAATATTCAAGTAACCCAGATCATTTCGACAACGATGAACTATGTTTCAAGTAGATTTTAAAAATTCATGGGATCGGATGTGACAAAATATATTTTAATTTCAACAAGAGAAAAGACAAGATGAAGAACGAGTTTTGTTATTCATGAACCATGGTACTGTGCAAGAGCTCTCTAGGAGGAATACCGAGTCCCTGTGTGTATACAACCGTGATAGCATGGTCTGCATTGATAAGGAACACTTCAAAACGGTCCGCAGTTGGGTCCTTGTTCGAATCAGGCGAAGTCCCACTATTTGCAAAGTTGTTTCTCCAAAGTGAGAAGCTTTGCACTTATGTCTGAGGAGACTTGGATTCCGAAACATTAACAATCGTAAGGTATTTTTGATAGTCAAATTTACATTATATAAGAAGTTGCTGACTAATAGGACATGTTTCATTTAGAATAACTGTTTTTAATCTACGCAGCAACTTTTCGGGATTGATTAGACATCTAGACTTGTATAGATTCAAATATCAACATTTGTCAATATATGTCGAGTTATTAGCTAAAGAAGTAGTTGTTTTCTGTCGGAAAACATATATAATGGTATAGTCAAAATGCATTTGGACTTGTCAGTTATTTTATTATCAATTTTTACTTGGATAAAAGCTGGAAGCAGCAAAACAACCTATTATCTTACAGTGTAAATAATTCATAACTTCCGACTCCGAAAACTCTCACATACATTTATAGTTAGTACATACATACAAAAAAATTATTTTTGTATGATTGAACACTACATTCTTAATTACTTTTTTACTTCTTCAAGTCCTGAATAGTAACTACATAATTCAGAAAGAATAGGCTCTACAGATTCCTTAATCTTGAATGATGAATTCGATTAGGAATATTTTTAATAATTGGTCCTTAATATAATCGAATCGGCAAACTCGTTCGCCATCTTGAATTCTCCAATCAATAAATGAATATGCTATATTTGGCCCCAAAAATCACTACAAAGAAATTTCGCATGGATTCGTACCATGGTTCATGAATAACAAAACACGTTCTTTATCTTGTCTTTTTTCTTGTTGAAATGAAAATATATTTTGTCACATTCGAATATGAACATCTGCCGATTCCATGAATTTTTAAAATCTACTTGAAACTTAGTTCATCATTGCCCAAATGATCTGGGTTACTTCAATATTACACAAATGCAAAATTATCATTTGTACAATTTTCTCAGGTGCCCAACATGGTTTTCATAGACTGTTTTTTTTTGAGCAGTTTATATGAATAGTTGTTATGTTGAGCAGTGTATACACGCTTTGGTTGAGATTGTAGTAGGAAGAAATGTCATTAGTGTCAAATACGTCATCATTATAAAAAATGAAACTCCTGGACACCGACATCAAAGGGACCGACGCTGAGTGAAACTACTGTATACAGAAATACTGTGCTACATATGTCAGTCAACTGGTTAAAATAGCTGTTCAGTCAAACAGCTAGTAGCTCTTTGACTGAACAACGCCTTAGCCAACTTGTTGAATGGCAAATTAACTGGGTGACCATTAGTTTACTATGTAATTTGGAAGAATAGGAATATTTACCGTAACGGTAAATATTCGTTTAGAGTGCACCGGGGGATTTTGAAAAAATGTTTGAGTGTACTTACATATTTTGATGCCGAGATTACGAATCCGAAAGAAAAAACCGGCGCTCTCCCTTATTTACAATGTTACGACCCTTCAAAGTTCAGAAAAGGGCAACTTTTCAGCCTTCTTTTTCACAAGATAAACACAAGCATTTAGCGCCGCGGTGGTGAGCGCTGAACTATTTCAATTAGACGGCGCGGCGGCTTTTGAATCAGCGTGTTGAACGTTTTGAGTGCCTCAAATATTCAATTAAAAAGCTAGCGTGTGATTGAATGGCGTTGTTCAGTCAAAGAGCTAGCTGTTTGATTGAACGGCTACTTTAACCATTTGGCTGCGACATACAGAACATCTCTTTGCCCCTCATATTTCTTTCTCTCTAACAAACCACTCGAAGCGTAGTTCGGTCATTAATATTGACCGAATCTCCCGAATGGTTTTTAATTAAACATTCGTGCAAGTCATATCTCTTATCGACATCCAAGATTGGATTTACAACGGTGTGCCGAGGAATCTGGTAATTTTGCAGTTGCTTTAGACAACAATTGATTAATGGGTCTGTAAATGCTAAATCGTGTCTGACCGGAACGTGTTCGTTGTTACTGCTAATAAGAACAGGAAGAATTATGAGCAAACTGAAATCAATTGAAATAATCACGGTTCTGGCATAACTCCACCTTGCTTTCCTCGGATGGCTGAACGTTATGAAGATAAATGATTGTTTTTGTTTCATTTGTACAGCTATTTGTTAACAATATCATCTCGTTAGAGCTAACCAGATGATGCGTTAAACCAAGTTATTCGTTTTTTTTCAACGAGATGCTATAGCTTATAAGGGTGGTCCCAGAAGTACCTGGCCTGACCTAGAGAAGGCGGCAGTTGTTTGAAAAATATTACTGTATCAGAAAGTACCCAATCTAGAAAGCATATGTTACAAATTTGACGACGCTGCGTTGTTTAGTATTTGTTTAGCAGCCATCAATAGCGAACGTTTTCCGTGAATTTGTGAAACGGGAGAAAATTGGTCATCGTTGTGTGGTACAATACTTTTATTTGAAAAGCCTCAGCCCAACCAAAATATAAAAATTGTACTGGATTGGTTTGGTGAGTCTGCTCCATCGTTTACAAAAATAAAATATTGGGTATAGTATTTCCAATACCAATTGAAACAGCAAAAAATAATATGCCGACATAGGCGTCGGCATAATATTTTTCAGTGGTAGTTTCTCAGTTACTTATTCTTACAATCATAGTAATTGATCACCCCATGAAAAAGTTATCTCAACTGAATTTTTCCACCATGGGTAATTATGAAAAACTTCGAAATTTAAGGTAGTTGATTTCCGAGTCGAAAACTCTAAAATACGATGAAAACACAAATAATCACACCGAATTCTCGTCAAACATATATTTACAAAATAATAGAGGCCAACAAAATTGCTAGAAAAATCAAAACTTTTCTTCGCTATATTCAGATGAGGTTGAATCATCATCGGGTTGAATAACGATCGGATTTATGGAACTTTGCACATAATATTTGTTCTCTTCTTTTATAACGTGGGCTACACAGTTCTTCCACACATCACTATTACCTACTTCATTCACCACTCGCCTTATATTGTCAAGCACTACAAGTCGGTGACTGATTACATTTCCGCAAGCTTTCTTTCATTGTGGCCCAAACCATTTCAATTGGATTGAACACACAATAGTATGGAGGCAAACGTAAGAGAATATGACCATGTGTTTCACACATCGAATAAATGATAAACTCTTTTTTGAAATTACGTTGTTTTATGGTCGCTAGTAATACCTTTTTCGTTGGAATCTTTTCAGGTATTTCCACGTCATGATTTCGCATGAAATCAACAATATCTGTTTTTTTTGTGTCATTGTTTGGTATTGTAGTCAATAACCGAAAATGATACGAAGCGTTATCCATAACAATAACCGAGTTTGGAGAAATATTTGGGAGAAGCTGCTCACTGAACCAGGTTTCGAATAAAGCCGCAGTCATGTCTTCGTGGTAATCAGCAGACAAATCTTTTATATTTTTGGGCGATAGAAGCAAAGCGTTAGGTACGAAATCACTTTTATTCCCGGCGTGCAAAATTATAACACGTTTTCCCCTTGAAGAAGGTGTGTTCAATGCACAATACTTGGTTTCGTCTACCCAGCCATATTTGACAACATCATGGGTGTCAAACCAAGTTTCGTCGAGGTAGATTATATGTCTGCTGGATTCTCGGTAGCTTTTCATTCGCCTCAAATATTCTTGTCGGAGAATTTCACAAGTTCGGACTTCCATTGTCTACTATATAAAATGATTTGAAATCCCTGAAACAAGTAAAAAAGAAGAATAATTAAAAAAGAATAGTTGAAAATAACAATTATATTAAGCAACAATAAACCTGAAATGAAATGATAGTGAAATAACCTACAAGTAAAAATATAATAAATGAATAAATAAAAATTAAAGGAATGAAAAAAGAAAATAACAAAAAATAAAAAAGTGTGGAGATTCCAAGTCACGTTAGTTTCGACTGTTGGTATCTACAATCGTCTTCGGGTCATCACCCGTTCCAATTGGGAATGGATAGACTATAGCAGAGTTCAAACGAGGCCGTACGAGCTACCAAGATGAGCATAGCAGTGGTTGACCAAATGAGGTGACGACTCCAGAAACGGTGGTGAAAATCCACAAAGCGGTACTGAATGATCGTCGACTGATGGTGCGCGAGCTAGCAGACTTAGTAGGCATTTTAAAAAAGTGCGGTACATCGTATATTATCTGAAAATTTGGACATGAGAAGCTGTGTGCAAAATGGGTGCCGCGTTTGCTCACACTCGAATACAAACAGCGACGTGAATATGTTTCAATTGAGTGTTTAGCGAAGTTTTACAGCCAAAAGAACGGTCAAAACAGCGGACTCGAAAGGGAGAACCGGTTCCAGAGAAAGCGAAAACCGTTTCATCTCAAGACAAGGTCATGGCATCGGTTTTTTGGGATGCGCGTGGGATAATTTTCATTAACTATCTTAAAAAAGGTAAAACCATCAACGGCGGGTATTATGCGAAATTATTATAACGTTTGAGTGAAGAAATCGAGCAAAACAGGCCGCATTTGGTTAAGAAAAAAGTGTTGTTTCGTCAAGACTATGCACCAGCTCCCGAATCCATTATCGCAATGACCAAAATTAACGAATTAAAGTTTGAATTGCTACCTCATACATCCTATTCGCTAGATTCAGCCTTCTCGGATCATTTTTCGTTCCAACGGAGAAGTGATGTCGGCAGTCAAAGGTTATTTTGATGAGCAAGACAGTTCTTATTATGCAAACCGAATCGAACTTATTGAACGTCGCTAGAAAAAGTATAGAGCTGCAAGGAGATTGTGTTGAAAAATAAAAAATTCCAAAATTTTTGTGTTTTCTTCATTGGACCGGGTACTTCTGGGACCACCGTCGTAAATTATTCATCAAGCACTGTGAGAGCAAAAATAGGGAAGGGGCAAGATATAGAAGTCTAGTTTTTTTGAAATTTCAGTGTTAGAAAAAATACTCCTGGTAAGGAATTTCATGAATTGATTGCCCCAACACAAATTGGCTCTTTGTGTATAGTAGTTTGATTTTTAATCACTTATGAATTCGAAAGTAATTTTTAATACCAAATCACAATTTTTTATAAATTTTTTTATTGTTGCTGGCCTAAACATCCCTTTCCACCTCATTGAGTTATTCTTACAGTTGTTGATGAACCTAGAAAGAGTTTAAAACAGTTGAAAAATAGCGTAGAATCGTTATCTGTTGAAATACTTGATATTAGCCCATTGACTTTTTTGAGGGAAAATGGAAAAATTGTCGGTATGTACCTAAGTATTGGGTCAATGTTGAAATCCTGCTGCTTCCTGAAAGTAGAACTTCATGGTCTACAACTTTCATTTCATGATTTTTTTTTCGATTGGAGTAACTGTTTTGGAGTTATAGGTCTTCAGAATACCAGTGATAAATTTTTCGAAAAAGTTGAAAAAATAGCCGTTTTTCAACGAACGATTGCTCCTAGACAGCCGGATTGGTTTTGATATTCCAATAAGTTATTTAACGCAAAATTCAATGCACTTTGATTTAGTGAAGAATATTATTATCTGTGGGAGGCTTCATTAACGGGTTGTAAGCGAAAAACTGAAAAAAGTCCGAAAATTTCGAGGTCTTTAGGCCCCCAAAAGTTGTCTCGATAAAAATTCTGTTGGATCCACTTAGTTTCCCACTATTGGGGTGCCAAGAAAAACATAACATCCGACCTTCTGTAGGCAAACACCCCTTTTGATGTCTAGATTGTGTTATGTCGGTATCGAGTTGAAACAAGGTTTTAACATAAACCTAAAAACATACTGAACTATGTTCACATATATAAACATCGGTAAAACCAAGAACATGAAAAACTACGGACGAATTAATCATTGACATCTCTCAGCAACAAAGGTACAAAAGCGCTCACCGCGTTTCCAATGTTGTCAACATAACAATTCTCCCTCCTTTTTGAAAATATTGGTTCATAAGTTTGGCAAAAAAGAGAAACTATTAGTCAATGCAAGGAAACAAAATACGGAATAATTTAACATTAAAATAATGCAGCATATGAAATAATTAGAACTACAATAGTACAGAATAATCAAACAGTAATACATATACTCATAGTAACTACAAACAAAGACAATAGCAGTGTTAGACTTTACAATAATATAATAACAACCTCAGACAGTAATACTGATATTGGTATATTATAAAAAAAATAATACGTGAAATGAATGATTACAATTTTGTTTAGCATATATACTCATGGTGAGAAATTTATTAAGGCTAAACAGATTTTTCAGGCATGACTGAACTCCATTCAAATAGTAAAATCATTGGTACCTTGAAGGTGAGAACCGAACTGGAGGTCTCCGTACCGAAGGAGATCTCAGTCCTTCTCTAGCTCTTTGTTCGGTATCGAGTTGCAACAAGGTTTTAACATAAACCTAAAAACATATTGAACTATGTTTTATTAATCACACAATGATCACATGTATAAACATCGGTAAAACCAAGAACATGAAAAACTACGGACGAATTAATCATTGACATCTCTCACCAACAAAGGTACAAAAGCGCTCACCGCGTTTCCAATGTTGTAAACATAACAGATTGATTGGACTCTTCTATATTCTGATAATTCTTCACTAACTCTACAGTGATCTTACGAGTTTGAGACATTTGAACAAAATTCTGATGACAGCATTCCAGAATGATAATTTGTTGTCAATTTGGGACACCCTTACTTCGGAACTGAAATGAAACTCCAATTAACGTCAATTTTTGTGTGTGATAATTTCGATCAAGGAAGTTGTGACAAGTCCCGTCACATAAACATCGAACGTCGTCAAATTGAGTCGACTCCCATCTGCAACCGGTCTCATTACTCAGACCAAAGTGCCCACTCGAGACATACCCTTGTTTTCACACATTAGAGGCATGATGGATCGTAACCCAACACCGGGTGTTATAGCTCGTAATAACAAACAATCTGAAAAGTGTTCGGCGCTCCTCATTTACAAAAGCAGCTCGGAAAGATAAACAGCCGAATCCATTGAAACAATACGAAAGGTCCGTGTGGCCAAATGCGTCCAACTGTTCTAAACTCGGCTTCCGATGAAACGGGTCTGACGTTGACTCCTGATTATGTAAATACTCGAGAGGAAAAATATTTCGGGACATTTGAAATTTCCGTGTACACCTGGCGATGGGAAGTCGAGACTGGCACGGGTCTGCAGTGTTGCCAAAATCCAATCGAAAGGCAGAATCATAACCTCAAGAAGGGCCCAAGAAAAGACCTTGTACTGTGAAATTTACAAAATGCGTTTCCATGGGAAAAGTAACAAAAGAATTTGAGTAGCCTATTAAGGCTTTTGTGGTCTGCATTTAACAGATTATAAAAATCAACACTACCAAAAGTTTAAATGGGAATTGAAATCTACAGACACCCCATTTGAAAGTTCTTTGAATTCTGTATCCAATCCTGTAACATCTTTGACATTACAACCATAAGCAATGTCAGAAAAAATTAAATACATTTTTTCAACTACATACGTATTCCATTTTAAACTAGAAAGTGAAATTGAACAGAAAAATTCACTTTATTTCTGACCGGGATATTATAAGCTTATATCGTCATAGTTACACTATCAATAAAGAGGGTCATAACTCCCTTGGGACATTATAGATTTTATAATTCCCCCTACCTTTCACAAGTAAAAATAAATAGAAATGAAAACTGAACCATATTTTATTTATTCACGTCATTACAAATAATAAATGTACAATTTTGAAATGTTCCCTGAAAATTACTTCCGCCACTGGAAACAATTTCTTCTTTTGTATGGCTGGAGCTTCTGTTCACTACAGTCGAGGTACCTGCCTCTTCTGATGACAAAGTAGACAACATACGCGCCGTTTTATTTCTCAATTCGATGCTATCCTCCAAATACCCCTCCGCCACCGTGGAACTTTTCCAACCTCCGTGTCTTTTTAAGTTAGTCATAGTTGCTCCTGCATTGGCTAGAGCAGTAGCAGAAGTGCGACGAAGGCAATGTCCCGTATAAGAAGATGCGTTTGGCAATCCTAAATACATTGCGATTTTGCTGGGGATTTTCCCAAACATGTTTTTTCCAATTGGCTGAGATGTACATTTATTTTGTCGGAAGATCAAAAAAAATCGTTCAATACCTTTAGGACGCAAAGACATATAAAGTCTTAATAAAGGCAAAGCGGAGAACTCTTTTTCATCCACAACTGTAAATTTCTTCGATACACCAGTTGTACTTTCCGGTACGTTCACTACCATAACGGAATCCCGGTCCTCTATATCCGATATCTTCATATTCAAAAGATCCTGACTTCTGCATCCTCCAAAATAACCCATAATCAAAACAACCTATAACAAAAAAAGGAAATAAATACACACAAAAAGGAAAATAAGAAAAAAATTACTTTATGCAATAAATGAATATCATTAGGAGCGTCCTTTAGGAATCTGATAACATCTTTAGGAGATAAAACAGCAGACTTTTTCGGCTTATAACTCTTACTCTTCCGTTTCAAAAAAGCCTGTAGTTCATTGAACTTGGTGATATCTCGTTTCTCATGTATAGTCACCATCGATTTTAGCATTGACCATTTAGTCCATAAAGAATTCGGACTATACGTTTCTGACTGAAACGAATAAACACAATTACTACCAAATCTACCGAAAAACATAGAAAATTCCTTACCAGTTCTTGAAAATATGCCAGAAATACAGTTTCAGTGACATCTTTTGGCATAACATTTTTCCGTGTCAGCCAGTCCAGATATATCTTGTATTCTTTTTGGTATACGGCTTCACTTTTCGATGGAATTAATGATTCTCTTGCTTGTTCAGCTTTTTTCAAATTATCCTCCATTATATTTGGGGTAGAAAACACGTTTTCACCGCAAACACAGCTTGATAACAAAGTTCTGTTTATAAACAAGTAACATAGCAACAACCTAGCAACAAGAAAACTCTACTACAATCAACGGTACCTGATTCAAATATACCGGGAAGGTAATGAATTGGTACATTTTTCCGTTCCAAAAATGAACAAAATTTTATTGAAATCGGTCAGAAATAAAATTATCTATGTACCACGGGAATTAATGAGCCTTAATAACCTCAGGCAATTGCTGTCCCTCAGCAAACTTTGCCATCGGTAATTAAGGCCCTCCTAATTCCCTTGATACATAAATAACTATTATCAAATGTTCGGACTGAGCACCATTGATTTGCATACTATGTTGCAAGCAAGCTTCTATTTCCTGTCACATTCTGAAGAATATCAGGGGCCTTATTCTCGAGTCTTCAAATGTCAAATAACGTCATTCTGACGTTATATTGGAAAAAGATTTCAGTAACTCGAAAATCAGAATCCAGGTGTTGGTAGGCAGCAGATTTTGATGATTTCTTTCGTAAATTAGGGAGTCGAATCTGGGGGTCGGGGTGACCATTCTCTAGAACTTCACATCGACCTAAAAAGTCATTACCAAGGAGCTGTAGCACTATTTCTTAGGAAAAAAAATGTGACCTATTGCCTTATAAATGGTTTCTGTTGGGCAATAAATCCTATATTATTATTATTATCAAAAGCAGAGCCCATTTTACTCTTACGACTATACATAACGTTACGCCACAACGGCAATTTGACAAAAAAAAAGCAACCCAGATTTGCTTAAAAGGGTCATAAGTGGTGATAAATCAGTGCATTTCTTTATTGTCCCCCCCTTTTATTTTTTCAGCGGGTTGAAACGATTTTTATTTACGGTGCGACGCATAACTTTCACTAGACCGAAAGGATATTCGATGAATGTTTTTCCGAATCGTCCTACCTGCAGAAAATATTTGAAGGAACTTGTATCCAAATTCCCAACTACCGGTAGTGTACATAACAAAAGCCCCCAGGTCATCCTTCCATTCCGGAGGATCAGCAAGTGAAAATAATTGGTGAGATGGTGGTAAATCCTGAACAATCTACTTATTCCGTCGCGAATGTTTGGGAGGTGTCTCCTTCTACGGTATGGAGACTTTTGAAGAGGAATGGGTATCATCCATACAAAATTAAAATGGTACACCAATTAACTGAAGATGACCCTGATCGAAGAACAGAAACCATTGCAAGGCATATTTCCTATCTCCAAAACATTTGTTTGACGAATGAACTTTTTTTTTAACGGCAATATTCACAGACAAAATTTCCGTTATTAGAGTGACACAAATCCTCACGTTTTCCAGGAAACACATACCCAATATCCAGAAAAAATGAACGGTTGGGCAGGAATATTGGGAAATCATATTGTTCGACCTCTATTTATTGATCAGAATTTAATAAGGGAACTGTATTTGGTATTTTAAACGTTAATATGAAAATAATTAAAGTTGTATTTTTTTAGAGCTTCATGTATCCAACAACTTCGTTGGATAATGAAACAACTTAAAACTTTGTAAAATATATTGCATTGAATTTCAAATACTATTCGTGCCGTTTTCAGACTAATATCCCCCCTTTCAACGGATATCAACTCAGTCAGCATAATTTTTCTTCAGGTCCGTTGTCTCATATCGAATGAATGAGATAAGATTATTTTCATCAGTGACTCTGGTCCACCGTAATAATCCAAACTGATAATTTTAATGCCTTTCCATTAATTTTCACGTCGAAATTGTCCCTTTTTTATTGAACGTCTATAAAATTGTGTGCCTTATAATGATAGAGTTGATTTTATAGTGTTTTCAAACAGATTAAACACAATGTTTGGTTATCGATCATAATACATTTCAGTAAACACATACATTTTTAGAGCAGATCTTTAATTGACGTTTTTATTGAAACAGTTCTTCAGTTTTAGACAGCTTCAAGTCTTAACTAAAATACAACAAATGTTAATGATGCTGATAATCATTTCGCAATCTTAACCAAGTACTTTATTGTTCTCCTAGTGGACAAAAAAATGCCAGATATTTTAGTCTTACCAGAACATTGGTTAAAAATTGAAGAAACTCTATACATTCCGAATTACTCCATTTTATCTAAATACTGTCGTCCCAATACGGGGCATGGAGGTACGATGATTGTACTAAAGAATAACAATGTCAATGACTTCGCTAATGTTGATCAATATAATGGAATGTTAGTGGAAAATGAGTTCGAATTCTCTATGGTATACAATAAAACGAACCATTTGTATATCATAGGAATTTATAGGCCACATAACTCAAACGGACCCATTTTCATAGATCGACTAGAAACTCTCCTGTCTGAAATGCCCATTCACGCACATATCTTTGTAGCTGGTGACCTGAATATTAACTTAGAAGATAAATGATGGAATCGGCCGATACTTGATGAAAATCCATAACTAACGTATTCCAAAAACACTTTATTGTGAGATTTTCACTAAATTGTTTTACAAAAACGCAACACGTGTTTCGCCATACAATGGCGAATACTTTAGAAGATAAGGAATCAGCAGTACCATTATCTTTGACTAATCTATTTTTATCATTTAATATAAAAATGCATGTAACAGAGCCTACCCGAATTTCGCAACATTCATCCACTACTATTGATTATGCCTGCTCAAATTTAGATGAAGCGAATGTTCTTTGTTCGGTTATTTCCTCCGGTCTTTCAGACCATGAGCCTTTACATGTGAAAATACTTATGAAAATCAAACACTCTTTTGATCATAGATTTGGTAGAATTTATAGCAGAAAGAACTACAATAAATTCAGAGAATGTTGTGAAATATTCAACTGGAATAGTATGTTACATGATGAAGAACCATAACTTGTCTTTTATAATACTATGATACACATTTTTGAAAGATATTTTCCTGTGCATAAACTGAAAATAAAAAAAAAGAAACAATGGATTACAACTGGTATAAAAAATTCAGGAAAAAATTTAAGATCATTACATACAACCAGGAATTATAACGATAATATATATTTCTTAACATGCCTTAATAAATATTATGGGCAAAGTATTAAAAGGGCAAAGATACATATTACGCAGAGAG
Source organism: Leptinotarsa decemlineata (assembly GCF_025532065.1). Classification (NCBI taxonomy): domain Eukaryota; kingdom Metazoa; phylum Arthropoda; class Insecta; order Coleoptera; family Chrysomelidae; genus Leptinotarsa; species Leptinotarsa decemlineata. The sequence goes on along the minus strand of NW_027412537.1, from coordinate 8,571,621 downwards.
AATCAGAACAACCAACAATAAAACAAAAGAAAACTGGGCTGAAGTAAATGATATTAGGGGTAAAAATAAGGCCAATTCCATTAAAATTAACCTAGATCCAAAAGAACTCAATGATTTCTATTGCTCTATCGGTGAAAAACTAAAAGAGAACATAAAAGCCAGCTGTGACCCCTTGGAATACCTTAAAAACGTAAATGTTGTTGAAAATTTTATTCTCACAGATACGGATGTACATGAGCTTATACAGATATTCAATGAAATCAAAAATAAAAATTCGGCGGATATGGATGGAATGTCTGTAAAAATATTTGAAAATCTACCTTTAAGTGCATTACATGTTTTGGTTGAATGTATTAATAAATCATTCAGGTATGGTATATTTCCCACATGTTTGAAAACAGCTATGGTTATTCAGTTACATTAGGGTGGAGATTTGGAAGACCCCTCAAATTTCAGGCCCATTTCTTTATTATCGACCCTTTCAAAAATTATTGAAAGATTAGTGAAAAAAGACGAATGCCCTTCTTATCGATGAACAATGTGCTATCTAGCCTTCAGTTAGGTTTTCAAAGTTCGAAAAATACCATAGATGCCATTTTTTCCTTTCTAGAAAACGCATACTCTAGCATAAATGATAGCAAGGCTGTTGCAGCAGTGTTTTGTGATTTTTCGAAAGCTTTCGATTGCGTTGATCATAAGACACTGCTGCGGAAGCTCAGCTATTATGGGAAAAGAGGAACAAATTTGAACTGGTTTGGTTCATATTTGACAGGACGTCGACAGGTGGTGAAAACATTAAGTGAACAGTCTGATCTCAGTGACATAAAACATGGAATACCTCAGGGGTCTCTTTTAGGACCAGTGTTGTTTTTATATACTTAAATGACCTAATAACCATTAACATCGCAGGACAATTTACTGTATTTGCCGACGATTAATCGGCTGTCAAATACGATAAAAATAGATATTCAACAAATTCAAGCCTGGCGTAACGCAAACTCCTTGTGCTTCAACCTAAACAAAACAAAACTAGTTACTTTCAAATGTATATATACTAGACGATTTAGATTTGGATAACCACTACATAGAAAACAAACAACACACTAAATTCCTAAGCATTCACATATACACTAAATTAAATTTTAAAGAGCATGTATCCCATCTGAGTAAAAAAGTATTTAGTGGATGTTATGCTATTAGAGTGATATTAAATGAACTAGGGCACACTACAGCTAGAATGGCTTACTTTGCAGTGATCGAATCTCATATTCGCTATGGAATAGCTTTCTGGGGCCATTGTAGTTTACAATTACAGAATACGATATTTGAGCTACAGAAGAGGTCTTTGAGATACCTTACAAAGTCTAAGCCGAGAGATCACTGCAAGCCTTTATTCATCAGCGACAAAATATTAACTGTCACCTGTTTATACATAATGGAAACAGTATGCTTGATTCATAAAAATGAAACTAGCATGTACACTCCCGGAACAAATTGGCACAACACCAGACAGAACCATATGCTTCACTTACCTTATCCAAAACTCGCCTTGACTCAGCATTCTCTGATTTATGAAAGTATTAAAGTATATAATCACCTTCCTGCCATTCTAAAAAATAGCATAGATATCAAAAAGTTCCGAAGTACAGTTAAAGATCTTTTAATAAAAAAATCTTATTATTCGATCCATGAATTCTACCATGAAAACTTAGAATGTTCACCTAAACTCATCTGTCTTCTTAATGTTTTATTTGTGAAATTGCTATGTTTGTATTTTTTATATTTTATGTCACGTATGTTTTATTTGTGAAATTGCTATGTTTGTATTTTTATATTTTATGACATTCATTTGATTTTTTTACAAGACTCTGTCAATAAGATACTAATCTTCCGACAATAAAGCATATTGATAGATTGACAGATGATATCTTTCAGGATGACAAATATTAAAGAATAGGTATTTTTACTTTTTCATAGAGGTAATCAATATATCCATTTGTTTTTAATCCGTACAAAATTTTATCAAAAATCAAATCATATGTTATAGTGAAAACGTTTTTAAGATACACCTTATAAACGACTAACGAACCCTCCAGCTCCACACGGGTGCAATGCTGATACTGAATATAAATGATAAAAAACAATGATAAAAAGGTAATTTTCTTTATGTAAACCCGCATCTAAGAACTTAGAAGCACCTATATACCAAATTCTAGCGTCCTAAGACTTACCAGTAGGGAGAAACAGTGATGAATGTGTGTTGGGTGAGTGACTTTCGCAATTTTATAAGTACAGATTTTCACTAAACAGTTTACAAAACCGCAACAAGCGTTTTATTATATGCTGACTGGTCAAAAAATAAGGTGAATGTACATTTCATTTTCAATATTGGGAAGGGGAAAATTCGCAGAGGGCCAAATCTGGTGAATACGGTGGCTGAGGCATGATTACGAACAAGCAATGACAAGTGACCATTACAGGGTGTAACATAAGTACGTTGAAATATTCAAGTGACGTATTACTGAGACAATTTTAAGAAAAAGAGTATATATGAACTTGTATCTGAAATTGCTTCGTTTAGGAGATACGGGGAGTTGAAATTGAATTTTTTGTTCGCTTTTTGAAAATAACTCTTGCAAAAAATAAGTTATTCGCACGAAATGCGGTACCCGGGGTTTTTTTTTGACGTGGGAAATCATAATTTTGTATTAATTTTCATGTAACATCCAGAGGGCGCTGCGTACGCAGTTATTATTATTTCAAATTGCCCTAACTTTTTCGACAGTGAACTTTTGGTACTTTTCATGAAAAAACCTAATTCCCACAACTTATCCAAATAAAAAAGGTACACCTCCTCAATAACGCTGGAGGTGATCGTTTTCGAGATATTTACAAATTTCTATATCGATCAAATTACTTTATAGCCAATTTTGATTTCAATAATTTTTGTCACTCTCCGCTTGCAAATAAGTTCATAACTAGTTATTTCACTACAATTTTTTTTAGAGAAATAAATATTGAAACCGTAATTTTTTTCAGCTGGAACTATTTGGAACATAATGAAAAACATTATATAATTAAACATACATAATTAATTCGGAAAAATTAATTATATATGCATGTAATTTTTATATTTGATATGGAAAGAGGTAAATACCTGGTTTTCCTTCTGTGTGTGTTTTGTGCAGTAAAAATGTGTCTCCCCCGGATTCTCTTGTCCGCTGGAAATTCTTCAAGTTATAAATTTCTTGATGAGGTTTTTGGTTGGAATTGGATTATTCAGGGTGGTACTATTGAAACCTTCTACCAAGTATTATTTTCTTTTACTCATAATTATACAATATCTGCAAACTTTTCTAATAATTTTAATTAAATTCTGGGAGCAAAAGATTTGGCGTGGCTCCCAGTTTCGTCGCCTTGAGAAGAATGTTTTGTTGATAGAAAATCGAAAATCATTTACTTTCCTTAGTTTAACCACCAATTTCTGTAACTTCAAATATCTAACTTTGATATCTTAAAAACTATTTCCTCTACTAGTTTGCTACTTATTTCTTTCTAAATTTAGGTACATTTTGTGAATATTACAAACTTTTGTACACACATTTTGAATTTCCCTCTTTTCGGTCTTGTTTCCATGTAAAGCTTCTAGGCATGTACAGGGTTATCTAACTGTACTTATTCGCACTTTGTAAATAAGAAGTTATTTTTGGACAATGAAGTAACTTAACTAGCTTTTGGAGGGTAACGGTCTGAGATTGGACTGTTGTGGTACCCAAATAGTGGGTAAACATATCACTTACGCAGTCTGCACCTAGCGTTCGATTTTTGTATGACATGACTACTATAATCATCTCTAGCACCCTTAAATGAATATGAAGCACATTTCACAAATTTAAATTCTTTATTGATCATCCAAAGTAATGTTCACAACATAATTTTTACTTTTTATTTCCTTCAATGAGGTATCAGTATATTTCATGCAATATTTATGAACAATGAAAATAACACTATAAAATATATTCATTTCACATTTACAACATAATCGGAAATACCCAATTTCATGATACATGAACAGTTTAGAAATAACTACATTTTGTTATTGAAAAATCATCTTACGTGATGTAACCCCTTTTATTGCCTTCATTTTTATCTTGAGATTCCTTTACTGCATCATCATCCCAGATGTCTTATTCGAATATTGCCTCTTCTATGTTTAAGGCGATATTCTTGATGAAATGCTTTTCTTTGTTCAGAATATTTTCAACAGCTATTTCGGATTCATACGTTACGAACCAGTAACCCTTCTTCTGGATATTATTTTCGTCCAATGGCGATGTTATGTCTGAAATTTTACCGAATCCGGCTAAATAATGTATGATATCGCAGTGGTTTATTTTTGTTGTTAATTCTACTAATATTCTGGGTAGAATTCTCTTAACAGTCAATGTATCTCCAGCGAAAACTGGTGTCATAGAAGTTAATTTGTCCACGGATGAAGAATCCACGAACACAATAACTGCATGTTTTTTAGAGGCCCCACTACATTCTTCAGATGTCAGCAGGGTTAAATGCTTCACTTCACCGAACTGTTCAAAATAGGATTGTAGTTTCTGACGGTCGATTTCATTATTGAAGCCCGATACGCATATTTTCCTTGTTCTTGAATATTTTGGTCGGCGTTTGATGTCATCAAATCGTCCATTGTTTTGTTTTGTTCTCATATAACCGTTTATATCATATTTGAGCAAATTTTGTTGGAATACCATCTTTTGGTATTCGTAAATTTGCTGAACATAGTATTGAATTGAAAATTGTCTAGATTCGGACGTGGTTGTTGGATATTGATTACTTGGATGGTCATTCCGTTGGTATGCCTTGTGAGCAAGTTGGGTTACATTATTTTGGTTACTTTGAGTCTGCCCTTGAAATCCAGACGGTGGGCACGAGGTTGTAGCCTGAGCATTATTGTTGTGTTGGTTATACATGTTACTGTCTAGTGTTTCACTGAATTGTCTCTGATAATCACTCACTAAATTTTGGTCGAGATCCACTATTTTCTTCAATGGTAAATTCTAATAAATCACTTGCTATTTGATATACAAATAGAGGTAAACTGTTTCACTTCAAAGATCACTTTGTCACTAACAATATTAATTCCAAGTTGTCCCTTTTATATACAACCTGACCAGGAGTACCAACTTATGGACGGAGAGGGGTTGTTTTGGAATTAGCCAATGAAAGAAGTTCAAATTGGATTTATGAAAACTGATTTCATACGATTTGTACCTGTATGAATTTGGAGGTAAAATGTTTCACAAAATGTAAATTTTTGATGAAAATAAATTGAAGTCGATGTAGGAAACTGGGGATGAAATGGACTGAATTTTGGGTCAGTAAATGTTTTTTATTTTATGATTATCACTGAAACTGGACCTCATGTTGAAAAAAGTTGAACTTGAAATTTGTGACAAATATGAAGATCTATATTTTTTTATAAACGCTTCGTCCATATTATTTACGTTTTTTCGAGAAAAGTCGGTTTTCTCGTTTTCTTTCATGAACATAAAAAACATTACATTTGGATGAAATTCACTAATTTGTGAAGCTGAATTTTGTTAATTGATTTGTATTTCATGATTCTTCTGATTGATAAATTACATGAGAAATTAAAACAAAAATTATTGGTTGTCAAGGGTATTGAAAGATGATGATCACACAGTAGCATGTTAGAAATAGTTTTAACGCTAGTATTGAACGTATTTTCAACACGATTTTTTTCGACCAAATGGCAGTAAATAAAACACAATTATCAATTTTTAAAGAAGTTTCATTATGAAAAATAGATATAGAAACAATAAAATTCCGTTACAAGTGTGTTATACGCAATAAACACCAGCGAAACCTTTAAAATAAAACGCGTGAGCTGTAAACGATACTGTTTGTTGGTAACCACGTGATTCGGCCTCACCTGACAAGGCCACTTCACAGTAAATGCGATAACATGAAAATAGTTTACTGACAAGAGATGTCAAAATGTGTTTTCATAGAAATATTGAATTTATCTATTTTATTATGAAAACAGAACAGTTGTACAAAAAACTCTGTATGGCATTTGTGTTAAAAGTAAGTGTTATTTTGTTCGCGAAATTGCTCAACTCGCTACACTCGTTTCGTAAACTTTTTCACTCATTAAATAAAATCTCACTTTTAACACTCACAAATTGCTATTTTATCAAGTTTCAATAAGTTCATAACTAGTAATTTCACTACAATAGAGAAGAGAAATAAATATTGAAACCCTATTTTTTTTCAGCTGGAACTATTTGGAACATAATGAAAAACATTATTTTCACTATCCATAATAAGAAAATGTGATAAGGTTGGTAATGATATCATAGAGAATTTTGAATGAAAACAGGAAGGAATAGTACTTTTGCCTAACTTCAAGGCTGTGAAAATTTTGCCTTCGAAGTAACTTATTGAAACATACGGTAGTATAGATTTGAGGAATGAACATTGACCTACAAAATTCTATAGATAAAGACTCCACAAAATCTAGACTGAACAAAAGTATTGAATCTTCATTCAGAATAAAGTATTTTCCCAAAATCTTTCACTGGATAGATAACTCACAAATTTCTTTTCAGAATAATGAATTGCGTCAAATATAGCTACTAATCAGTAAAAATTTCCGGATGGTCATCTTCTATTCTGTAAGTACAGTAACCTGTAAATAATCTATCAAAGAAATTAATTAAATGAAAATAAACACAGTGCTTAGAACATATCCTTCACCAGAATAGAATCGTTTCTCAAATTTAATGTTAATCCTTTTGTCTATCTAAGATTTAGGATATCGGTTACCACGGATTGACCAAATGAAATAATAAATTGTTCTGAAATTGTACTTATCATCTATGTAACTGTCCCCATTTACAATGAAGAAAACTCATTTGAGAGATTGTTTTTGTCATGGCAATAATATTTTCAACATTTGATTTTTCGTTATCTTAACATCATAACAGAAAATAATGTAGGCATGTATATTCTGCAACCCATTTTATTGATAGTAAAAATAATGGATCCCAAAAAAAATATTTTCAACAAAGCGATGCTTTGCCTCACAACACTGTAATTGTCACCAATTTTTTGTCTGCAAATTTTGGTAAAAATTTGATAGTTGACCAAGGACCCAACCGTTGACCGGCCAGGTCACGAACCTAACGCCTATGGACTATTACTTCTGGGAAAGGTTGAAAGATCTTATTTTCAAATTGCCGATTGATTCGAATTGGCAGAGATGCAAAGTTTTGCTTCTCTCACTCCTGTTGAACTAATTAATTCGGCAAAAAACGTTCAAAAAAGGTGTCGCCTGAATGTAGGATAACCTGGTAGACATTTCGAACACCTTCTCTGAAGGAATATATTCCATTGTTTGTTCTTTATCAGTGTTATTATTATTGTTGAAATTTCATTTAATACTAGTGAATATAGTATACATTGTTAGCAGTTTTAATGAGACTATACGCTTCAATTACTGTTGTGAAAAGCTTTCTCAATATTTTATAGCTACTACTGAACAATTTCTTTCTATTTTATCTGTTTTATCGCGTGGTCTAACGTCTACTTGATCAGAGTGTACGTTTCAAAATTTTTCGTGTAGTAATTGATATTACTGGATCCTCATCAAGAGGAAGGTTGAACTTTTTTGATCCGTTTAGGTACACATTTTCGTTTTCAACCTCTCGCTTTGCTAATGGTAACCAGGTACGATTTCTTTTCATATAAATAAATATATTTTAACGAACTGAATAGAAATAGACGGTACCTACCTGGGTACGTACCATTGGTGAGGTGAGAGGTAAAAGACGGGAATGTGAAGCAATCTGAACTTTCGGACAACATCCTGTATGTGCATTCACGTGAACTACCGAATATGGTTTATTAACACTTCGTTTTTTTTGACGTATGTCTTGAAAATATAGCCATTCGAGGCATTTCGTATGAACAGTTTCTTAGGATGAGAATAGAAAGATAAAACCATCTTGAAGAAAGCGGAGTATTTTAATTTTATTTTTACTAATATTAGTCATTTCATATTGTCACGTTTTTCTCTGTGGGTTCACCAATAATTGAGTACACCGAATAATCAAACTTAACTTTATTTCACTTGAAATACAACAAACACTTCAACTAAAACTTCAACTATTATTTGAATGTTTATCGCCTTACTGGATCACTTCGCGTATCGCACTGTAGCTTCCACTCGACTGTGTCGATATCCTCGTGGCTAGCCTTCAAATATCGTAATCGAATGCCGTAGAAATTTCGCCAAAATTCCGCCGAAATCGGCAGCATTATTCTTGCTGCTTCTAGAGTGGCGGGGAATCATCGTACACTCGTGCGCTCTCAGCCACGTCACGCCTGGTTTATGGCTACCAACGGCGGCCGGCGTTATTTTCCTTCGGGCATGATTTACAACAGTATGCAAAATTTGTAAATATGAGTTACTGATTAATTGGTCTATTTTCAGCGGAGAGTTTTTAGCTTGCCCATAACTACACTTTAGCAGAGTCTCTGATGATTCAACTTTGTTTATTTTTCAGATTTTGCAAGAATAAAAATTCACAAAAACAGTAGGAAATAAATGATATTGTTCAGTATGAAAAATATTGTTTATTATAAATCTATATATTATTATAAATGAATGAATGATGAACGTTATAGTGAAATTATTGCTGCCACATTTATTTTTTTGCTTCATCAAAAATCATAGAAGACCTCTTTGAATGAAAATAAAGTATAACAAACACAAAATTTGGTTTTTAGAGCTCAAGAGGCACTAATGATACAATTTCTTATTTTCTTCAGCTTGTCTACATGAACAATGATAATTGAGAAAAGCTGTAGCTGCAGTTTTCTGCGACTTTTCTGAGGCTTTCAATTGTGTGAATCATAAACTACTTTTGGTGTCAAAATTCATTTCCTGATTGTACTTTCCGATGAAAGTTGGTAGTTGACAGTTACAATTTAGCTCTTAGTCTAATCAACAAGTTCAAAAACATGAAAAATAGAGATAAAGGTCCTAAAACTATGAGCGAAAACTCATTCGATTCGTAATCACTTCTAGAAAAATGTTTTTGGAGGATTTTGGTGCAGGTAAAAAATTGCAATTGTTATTAACAAAATAAAAAAAAATAGTATTTAGTTTTTCGTTAGTTTTTCGCTGAATATCAATTTGTTTGTTAATTAAACATTCTGTTTCTGAAATAAATATTTCAAAAAATGTTAAAATTTTATGTAATTCAAATAGGGGTTTGCAGGAGTCTCGACTTTTGGCATTACACATAAATCTTATAGCCCTTTTCTGAATAATGAACAACATCTGCATTTGAGTTTTGCAACATACTTCCCAGAAAAGAATTCCGCACCTTAAATGCGACTAAACAAATAAGAAATAAGCCGAATTAGGGGCAGACAAACCAAGATCCTTATAAGTTATTCTCATTGCAAAACACCTTGAAGCTAGCTTTTTATTGAAGATCACAATGTGATCGGCGAATATGAGTTTATTGTCAATTTTATTACCCCCAAAAATTTTGTAATGGGTCTGTTTTCAATTATCCTGTTCACGTCCTATGTTGGTGAAGGAATGTTGTCAATAAAGCAGCGAAATGATATTAAATTTATTTTGGAAACATTAAAAGTCAGCAGATTATAGTCGCACCACTTTTAATTTTTTTTTTATATCTGCACTCATAATCTCGTGGAGATTACATAAAGTTTCATCACATCATAATATTGTGGTGTCATGGGCGATTAGGGTAAATTTTCCTTCAATATCGATGAATGTTAAATTGTTTATGTATAGCAGGAAAAGTATCGGTCCCAGTATTGAACCTTGTGGTACGCAATTTTTTAATTCACCATCTGATGGGGATGTTGAGGTTTTCACAATCTGACGTCCTCCTGTAAGATATTTCTTGAACCATTTATGAGTAATTCCATGGATGCCATAGTGATATAGTTTTTTTAGCAGTATTCCATGATCTACACAGTCAAAGGCTTTAGCAAAGTCACAGAACACTGCTGCTGATGACTCTTTTTCATTAATGTTTCCATAAACATCATATAACAAAGAAAATGTAGCATCGTGGGTGTTCTTTTTTTATTGAAAGCCGAACTGGTTATTGCTTATGACACTATATAAACATTGAATTACACGAAAGAAAAATATGTACTTTCTTAACAACTGCTTTTATATGAACATTGATTATACAAAAACACTTTTCTCTATTCATTCGTTATGGAATCGATTCAGATACAATTCATAGGATTGCTACACAATATAGTAAATGAAAGAGGTGAAATGTCACTTTCATGGAACACACTATCATCATCAATGGCGGACTTCGATGTTTCGAAAAGAGACAATTGTCCCACTGTCTCTTCAACACTAATCTGGACAACATTATAAGATAAAATACTTAATTCGTTTGTAAAATTACGATTTCATGTCATGAATGAGTTGAATATATGCAAGTGATACTCATGATAACACTTGATAAAGCTATTCTATAGCGAAATACGTGTTGCGATCGTATGAAATTCCATAATAAAGTACTACTTGAATAAATTATGGATTTCCATCGGGTATTGGCCAATACCATCACATATAAAGAGCTGTACGAGTATATTAGCATATAGTATAGTTAATTCATGGTGCATACTTGATCTGAAAAATGTGAATTATGTGAAATTCTATGGTTACTTTTTAGCAAGAATTGGAATATCCGGTGTGAAATGAATCTATTGAGTTCCACCTACTACCGCCATAAAAAGTACATACTGTTCTTCCTTACATCAGAGAGAAATCTCATAGTTCCGTCACTAGTGAGGAAAGCACTTTTTTAACCCTCAAGTCAAGTATTTCGTAAATCATGAATTTTCTATGAATAGTCTATTCAAATAGTTTTCGTAATTTCCAGAACACCTTGTATATCCTATATTCTGAGGAGAGTGACACATAAGATAATATACTTTTAGAGCTAAGCGTTAGCAATACTGCAATCAGTTATGAAGATTGACATTGCATTTTGGGGATTCTGTAACTATTGAACCAGGTCTTCGTGTTGCTAAAGATATCTTTGCGATTTTTATGTAGGGCGAACTATAGGGATAGTTGTAGACAACTTTTTGTCAAATACCGAATCCCCACTCTATTCAGCATCTTCAATCTTAAAGTTGTTTGCCTGATTCATAAAAGATATAGCATTGATTCTCATGATGCAGTATTAATAATAGTAGTGGTAATAATATCCATCTGCCGATACCCTAATTGACTTTAATGTAACACTTTTGACAGTTTACGAATTATTGTCAGTCAATCTATCTATTTATGTAATAACTTTTCTAATAGTTTTAATTAAATTCTGGGAGCAAAAGATTTGGCGTGGCTCCCAGTTTCGTCGCTTTGAGAAGAATGTTTTGTTGATAGAAAATCGAAAATCATCTACTTTCCTTAGTTCAACCACCAACTTCTGTGACTTCAAATATCTAACTTTCATATCTTAAAAACTATTCCCTCTACTAGTTTGCTCATTATTTCTAAATTTAGGTACATTTTTTGAATATTACAAACTTTTGTACAGAAATTTTGAATTTCCCTCTTTTCGGTCTTGTTTCCATGTAAAGCTTCTAGGCATGTACAGGGTGATCTAAATGTACTTCATCGCACTCTGTCAATAAGAAGTTTTTGGACAATGAAGTAACTTAACTAGCTTTTGGATGGTAACGGTCTGAGATTGGACTGTTGTGGTACCCAAATAGTGGATAAACATTATCGCAGTCTGAGATATCATTTATAACACTTACGCAGTCTGCACCTAGCGTTCGATATTTGTATGACATGACTACTATAATCATCTCTAGCACCCTTAAATGAATATGAAGCACATCTCACAAATTTATTGATCTTTATTGATCTTACAAAGTAATGTTCACAACATAATTTTTATTTTTTACTTCCTTTAATGAGGTATCAGTATGTTTCATGCAATATTTATGAACAATGAAAATGACACTATAAAATATATTTATTTCACATTTACAACATAATCGGAAACACCCAATTTTATGATACATGAACAGTTTAGAAATAACTACATTTTGTTATTGAAAAATCATCTTACGTGATGTAACCCCTTTTATTGCCTTCATTTTTATCTTGAGATTCCTCTACTGCATCATCATCCCAGATGTCTTATTCGAATATTGCCTCTTCTATGTTTAAGGTGATATTCTTGATGGAATGCTTTTCTTTGTTGAGAATATTTTCAACAGCTACTTCGGATTCATACGTTACGAACCAGTAACCCTTTTTCTGGATATTATTTTCGTCCAATGGCGTTGTTATGTCTGAAATTTTACCGAATCCGGCTAAATAATGTATGATATCGCAGTGATTTATTTTTGTTGTCAATTCTACTAATATTCTGGGTAGAATTCTCTTAACAGTCAATGTATCTCCAGCGAAAACTGATGTCATAGAAGTTAATTTGTCCACGGATGAAGAATCCACGAACACAATAACTGCATGTTTTTTAGAGGCCCCACTACATTCTTCAGATGTCAGCAAGGTCAAATGCTTTACTTCACCGAACTGTTGAAAATAGGATTGTAGTTTCTGACGGTCGGTTTCAATATTGAAGCCCGATACGCATATTTTCCTTGTTCTTGAATACTTTGGTCGGCGTTTGATGTCATCATCTCGTCCATTGTTTTGTTTTGGTTTCGTATAACCGTTTATATCAAATTTGAGCAAATTTTGTTGGAATACCATCTTTTGGTATTCGCAAATTTGCTGAACAGTGTATTGAATTAAAAATTGTCTAGATTCGGACGTGGTTGCTGGATATTGATTACTTGAATGGTCATTCCGTTGGTATGCCTTGTGAGCAAGTTGGGTTTCATTATTTTGGTTACTTTGAGTCTGCCCTTGAAATCCAGACGGTGGGCACGAGGTTCTAGCCTGAGCATTATTGTTGTTTTGGTTATACATGTTACTGTCTAGTGTTTCACTGAATTGTCTCTGATAATCACTCACTAAATTTTGGTCGAGATCCACTATTTTCTTCAATGGTAAATTCTAATAAATCACTTGCTATTTGATATACAAATAGAGGTAAACTGTTTCACTTCAAAGATCACTTTGTCACTAACAATATTAATTCCAAGTTGTCCCTTTTATATACAACCTGACCAGGAGTACCAACTTATGACGGAGAGGGGTTGTTTTGGAATTAGCCAATGAAAGAAGTTCAAATTGGATTTATGAAAACTGATTTCATACGATTTGTACCTGTATGAATTTGGAGGTAAAATGTTTCACAAAATGTAAATTTTTGATGAAAATAAATTGAAGTCGATGTAGGAAACTGGGGATGAAATGGACTGAATTTTGGGTCAGTAAATGTTTTTTTTTATGATTATCACTGAAACTGGACCTCCTGTTGAAAAAAGTTGAACTTGAACACATCCTTCACCAAGATTGTGATTTGTGACAAATATGAAGGTCTATATTTTCTTATAAACCCTTCGTCCATATTATCTACGTTTTTTCGAGAGAAGTCGGTTTTCTTGTTTTCTTTCATAAACATAAAAAAAATTACATTTGGATGAAATTCACTAATTTGTGAACCACGGTAATAATTTTCTCAAATTCAAAATATACTTTTAACACGATTATTCTCCACCAAATGGCAATAAACAAATGAAACAATAAACAATGAAAAACAAAATTTTTAAAATATCTCCATGACAAAATACTCTTCAAATGAGTCTCTATTGTAAATGAAGACAGTTGTATGAAATGAAAACCTAAGTAAAAGTTATACAAAAATTATTTTCTTTATCCCATAGTTTCCATTGTAAATGGAGCACAAGCTGTTCTTAGAATATTCATGAATTCTATTGAGAATGTTCAAGTTGTGGTAATTGAGATATTAAATCTTAGGTAAACAAGAGGATAAACAAAGCTATATTTTGAAAATGGTTATTTTCTGATTATTTTCATCCTGGTGAAGGATGTGTTCTAGGTATTTTTATTTTATATATAACCTCAAAAGACACTACAGGTAACACAGAGGAAACAGTGAAATTCTTCAATATATTTACAAATGTCCAAACCAAAAAGTGAAACTACTTTCAAAAGACCGTCCAAGAAGATACAATTCCAGAATTAGTGATAAGTTTGGTAATGATATTACAGATAATTTTGAATGAAAACAGGAAGGAATAATACTTTCGCCTAACTTCAAGGCAGTAAAAATTTTGCCTTCGAAGAAACTCATTGAAACATACGGTAGTATAGATTTGAGGAATGAACATTCACCTGCAAAATTCTATCAATAGAGACTCCACAAAATCTAGATTGAACAAAAGTATTGAAACTTTATTCAGAATAAATTATTTTCCCAAAATCTTTCACTGGATAGATGACTCACAAATTTCTTTTCAAAATAATGAATTGCGTCAAATTTAGCTTCTAATCAGTAAACATTTCCGGATGGTAATCTTCTATTCTGTAAGTACAGTTACCTGTAAATAGTCTATCAATGAAATTAATTGAATGAAAATAAACACAGTGCTTAGAACATATCCTTCACGGGAATAGAATCGTTTCTCAAATTTAATGTTAATCCTTTTGTCTATCTAAGATTTAGGATATCGGTTACCACGAATTGACCAAATAAAATAGTAAATTGTTCTGAAATTGTACTTATCATCTATGCAACTGTCCCCATTTACAATGAAATTATCACTGAAACTGGACCTCCTGTTGAGAAAAGTTGAACTTGAAATTTGTGACAAATATGAAGATCTATATTTTTTTATAAACGCTTCGTCCATAATATTTTTCCAGAAAAGTCGGTTTTCTTGTTTTCTTTCATGAACATAAAAAAAATTACATTTGGATGAAATTCACTAATTTGTGAACCACAGTTATAATTTTCTCAAATTCAAAATATACTTTTTGTACAACTGCCAGCAAAAGTGACATTTTTGAGGTGTTTTTTATTCCATCTCTCTTATAATGAGCTGAATTTTGTTAATTGATTTGTATTTCATGATTCTTCTGAATAATACATTACATAAGAAAAAAAAATTAATGGTTGTCAAGGGTATTGAAAGATGATAATCACACTGTAGCGCGTTAAGAACAGTTTTAACGCTAGTATTGAAAGTGTTCTTAACACGATTTTTTTCGACCAAATGGCAATAAGCAAAACATAATTATTCAATTTTTAAAGAAGTTTTATTATGAACAATAGATATAGAAACAATTAATTTCTGTTATAGATGTGTTATACACAATAAACACTTTAAATGTGACTTTAAATGAAACGCGTGAGCTGTAAACAATACTGTTTGTTGGTAACCAGGCGATTCGGCGTCACCTGACACGGCCTCTTCACAGCAAATGCGATAACATGAAAATAGTTAACTGACAAGAGATGTCAAAATGTGTAGTTATAGAAATATTAAATTTATCTATTTCATTATGAAAACAGAACAGTTATACAAAAACCTTTGTATGATATTTGTTTTAAAAGTAAGTTTTATTTTGTTCGCGAAATTGCTCAACTCGCTACGTTCGTTTTGCAAACTTTTTCACTCATTGAATAAAATCTCACTTTTGACACTCATAAATAGCTATTTTATCAAGTTTCAATAAGTTCATAACTAGTTATTTTACAACAATTTTTTTTAAGAAATAAATATTGAAACCCTATTTGTTTTCAGCTGGAACTATTTGGAACATAATGAAAAACTTTATTTTCACTATCCATAATGAGAAAATGGGTCGCAGAAACATGGCTACATTTTTTCTGTCATAGTGTCACGATAATTTAAAACAAAATTTTTAAAATATCTCCATGACGAAATACTCTTCAAATGAGTCTCTATTGTAAATGAAGACAGTTGAAAAACTTGTTCCATTGAATAAATGGAGCACAAGCTGTTCTTAGAATATCCATGAATTCTATTGAGAATGTTCAAGTTGTGGTAATTGAGATATTGAATCTTAGGTAAACAAGAGGATTAACAAAGCTATATTTTGAAAATGGTTTTTTTCTGATTATTTTCATCCTGGTGAAGGATGTGTTCTAGGTATTTTTATTTTGTATATAACCTCAATAGACACTACAGGTAAAACTACTTACATAATAGAAGAAGACGGAACATAGTTCTATGAAACCATTGACAGAACTGCAGACGTTCAGTACTGAGGAAACAGTGAAATTCTTCAATATATTTACAAATGTTCAGACCAAAAAGTAAAACTACTTCCAAAAGACCGTCCGAAAAGATACAATTCCAGAATTTGTGATAAGGTTGGTAATGATATTACAGAGAATTTTGAATGAAAACAGGAAGGAATAATACTTTCGCCTAACTTCAAGGCAGTAAAAATTTTGCCTTAGAAGTAACTCATTGAAACATACGGTAGTATAGATTTGAGAAATGAACATTGACCTACAAAATTCTATTAATAGAGACTTCGCAAAATCTAGACTAAACAAAAGTATTGAATCTTCATTCAGAATAAAGTATTTTCCCAAAATCTTTCACTGGATAGATAACTCACAAATTTCTTTTCAAAATAATGAATTGCGTCAAATATAGTTTCTAATCAGTAAAAATTTCCGGATGGTCATCTTCTATTCTGTAAGTACAGTTACATGTAAATAGTCTATCAATGAAATAAATTAAATGAAAATGAACACAGTACTTAGAACATACCCTTCACCAGAATAGAATCGTTTCTCAAATTTAATGTTGGTCCTTTTGTCTATCTAAGATGTAGGGTATCAGTTACCACAAATTGACCAAATAAAATAATAAATTGTTCTGAAATTGTACATATACCTTATCTTATCATGAAAACTCATTTGAGAGTCTGTTTTTGTCATGGCAATAATATTTCAACATTTGATTTTTCGTTATCTTAACATCATAACAAAAAAAAATGTAGGCATGTATATTCTGCAACCCATTTTATTATTATTGATAGTAAAAATAATGTAGCCCAGAAAAATATATTTTCAACAGAACGGTGCTTTGCCTCACAACACTGTAATTGTCACCAATTTTTTGTCTGCAAATTTTGGTAAAAATTTGATAGTTGACCAAGGACCCAACCGTTGACCGGCCAGGTCACGAACCTAACGCCTATGGACTATTACTTCTGGGAAAGGTTGAAAGATCTTATTTTCAAATTGCCGATTGTTTCGAATTGGCAGAGATGCAAAGTTTTGCTTCTCTCACTCCTGTTGAACTAATTAATTCGGCAAAAAACGTTCAAAAAAGGTGTCGCCTGAATGTAGGATAACCTGGTAGACATTTCGAACACCTTCTCTGAAGGAATATATTTCATTGTCTGTTCTTTATCATTGTTATTATTATTGTTGAAATTTCATTTAATACTAGTGAATATAGTATACATTGTTAGCAGTTTTATTGAGACTATGCGCTTCAATTACTGTTGTGAAAAGCTTTTTCAATATTTTATAGCTACTACTGAAGAATTTCTTTCTATTTTATCTGTTTTATCGCGTGGTCCAACGTCTACTTGATCAGAGTGTACGTTTCAAAATTTTTCGTGTAGTAATTGATATTACTGGATCCTCATCAAGAGAAAGGTTGAACTTTTTAGATCCGTTTAGGTACACATTTTCGTTTTCAACCTCTCGCTTTGCTAATGGTAACCAGGTACGATTTCTTTTCATATAAATAAATATATTTTAACGAACTGAATAGAATAGAAATAGACGGTACCTACCTGGGTACCATTGGTAAGGTGAGAGGTAAAAGACGGGAATGTGAAGCAATCTGAACTTTCGGACAACATCCTGTATGTGTATTCACGTGGACTACCGAATATGGTTTATTAACACTTCGTTTTTTTTGACGTATGTCTTAAAAATATAGCCATTCGAGGCATTTCGTATGAACAGTTTCTTAGGATGAGAATAGAAAGATAAAACCATCTTGAAGAAAGCGGAGTATTTTAATTTTATTTTCACAAATATTAGTCATTTCATATTGTTACGTTTTTCTCTGTGGGTTCACCAATAATTGAGTACACCGAATAATCAAACTTAACTTTATTTCACTTTAAATACAACAAACACTTCAACTAAAACTTCAACTATTATTTGAATGTTTATCGCCTTACTGGATCACTTCGCGTATCGCACTGTAGCTTCCAATTGACTGTGTCGATATCCTCGTGGCTAGCCTTCAAATATCGTAATCGAATGCCGTAGAAATTTCGCCAAAGTTCCGCCGAAATCGGCAGCATTATTCTTGCTGCTTCTAGAGTGGCGGGGAATCATCGTACACTCGTGCGCTCTCAGCCACGTCACGCCTGGTTTATGGCTACCAACGACGGCCGGCGTTATTTTCCTTCGGGCATGATTTACAACAGTATGCAAAATTTTTAAATATGAGTTACTGATTAATTTGTCTATTTTCATAACTACACTTATAACTACACTT
This sequence comes from Leptinotarsa decemlineata, assembly GCF_025532065.1. Classification (NCBI taxonomy): domain Eukaryota; kingdom Metazoa; phylum Arthropoda; class Insecta; order Coleoptera; family Chrysomelidae; genus Leptinotarsa; species Leptinotarsa decemlineata. Next base: position 8,553,057 of record NW_027412537.1, on the reverse strand, counting down.
TACCAGATTCTCTGATGATTCAACTTTGTTTACTTTTCAGATTTTGCAAGAATAAAAATTCACAAAAACAGTAGGAAATAAATGATATTGTTCAGTATGAAAAATATTGTTTATTATAAATCTATATATTATTATAAATGAATGAATGATGAACGTTATAGTGAAATTATTGCTGCCACATTTATTTTTTTCTCCATCAAAAATCATAGAAGACCTCTTTGAATGAAAATAAAGTATAACAAACACATAATTTGGTTTGGAGAAAAGCTGTAGCTGCAGTTTTCTGCGACTTTTCAGAGGCTTTCGATTGTGTGAATCATAAACTACTTTTGGTGTCAAAATTCATTTCCTGATTGTACTTTCCGATGAAAGTTGGTAGTTGACAGTTACAATTTAGCTCTTAGTCTAATCAACAAGTTCAAAAACATGAAAAATAGAGATGAAGGTCCTGAAAATATGAGCGGAAGCTCATTCGATTCGTAATCACTTCTAGAAAAATGTTTTTAGAGGATTTTGGTGCAGGTAAAAAATTGCAATTGTTATTAACAAAATAAAAAAAATGGTATTTAGTTTTTCGTTAGTTTATCGCTGAATATCAATTTGTTTGTTAATTAAACATTCTGTTTCTGAAATAAATATTTCAAAAAATGTCAAAATTTTATGTAATTCAAATAGGGGTTTGCAGGAGTCTCGACTTTTGACATTGCACATAAATCTTATAGCCCTTTTCTGAATAATGAACAACATCTGCATTTGAGTTTTGCAACATACTTCCCAGAAAAGAATTCCGCACCTTAAATGCGACTCAACAAATGAGGAATAAGCCGAATAAGGGGCAGACAAACCAAGATCCTTATAAGTTATTCTCATTGCAAAACACCTTGAAGCTAGCTTTTTATTGAAGATCACGATGTGATCGGCGAATATGAGTTTATTGTCAATTATTACCCCCAAAAATTTTGTAATAGGTCTGTTTTCAATTATCCTGTTCACGTCCAATGTTGGTGAAGGAATGTTGTCAATAAAGCAGCGAAATGATATTAAATTTATTTTGGAAACATTAAAAGTCAGCAGATTATAGTCGCACCACTTTTTATTTTTTTTTTTATATCTGCACTCATAATCTCGTGGAGATTACATAAAGTTTTATCACATCATAATATTATGGTGTCGTGGGCGATTAGGGTAAATTTTCCTTCTATATCGATGAATGTTAAATTGTTTATGTATAGCAAGAAAAGTATCGGTCCCAGTATTGAACCTTGTGGTACGCATTTTTTTAATTCACCATCTGATGGGGATGTTGAGGTTTTCACAATCTGACGTCTTCCTGTAAGATATTTCTTGAACCATTTATGAGTAATTCCATGGATGCCATAGTGATATAATTTTTTTAGCAGTATTCCATGATCTGCACAGTCAAAGGCTTTAGCAAAGTCACAGAACACTGCTGCTGGTGACTCTTTTTCATTAATGTTTCCATAAACATCATATAACAAAGAAAAGGTATCATCGTGGGTGTTCTTTTTTTATTGAAAGCCGAACTGGTTATTGCTCATGACACTATATAAACATTGAATTACACGAAAGAAAAATATGTACTTTCTTAACAACTACTTTTATATGAACATTGATTATACAAAAACACTTCTCTCTATTCAGTTTGAATTCTAAACATTCGTTATGGAATCGATTCAGATACAATTCATAGGATTGCTACACAATATAGTAAATGAAAGAGGTGAAATTTCACTTGTATGGAACACACTATCATCATCAATGGCGGACTTCGATGTTTCGAAATGAGACAATTGTCCCACTGTCTCTTCAACACTAATCTGGACAACATTATAAGATAAAATACTCAATTCTTTGTGAAATTACGATTTCATGTCATGAATGAGTTGAATATATGCAAGTAATACTCATGATAACACTTGATAAAGCTATTCTATAGCGAAATACGTGTTGCGATCGTATGAAATTCCACAATAAAGTACTACTTGAATAAATTATGGATTTCCATCGGGTATTGGCTAATACCATCACATATAAAGAGCTACTGTACGAGTATATAAGCATATAGTATAGTTAATTCATGGTGCATACTTGATCTGAAAAATGTGAATTATGTGAAATTCTATCGTTACTTTGTAGCAAGAATTGGAATATCCGGTGTGAAATGAATCTATTGAGTTCCACCTACTACCGCCATAAAAAGTACATACTGTTCTTCCTTACATCAGGGAGAAATCTCATAGTTCCGTCCCTAGTGAGGAAAGTACTTTTTTAACCCTCAAGTCAAGTATTTCGTAAATCATGAATTTTCTATGAATAGTCTATTCAAATAGTTTCCGTAATTTCCAGAACACCTTGTATATCCTATATTCTGAGGAGAGTGACACATAAGATAATATACTTTTAGAGCTAAGCGTTAGCAATACTGCAATCAGTTATGAAGATTGACATTGCATTTTGGGGATTCTGTAACTATTGAACCAGGTCGTTCGTGTTGCAAAAGATATCTTTGCGGTGTTTATGTAGGGCGAACTATAGGGATAGTTGTAGACAACCTTTTGTCAAATACCGAATCCCCACTCTATTCAGCATCTTCAATCTTAAAGTTGTTTGCCTGATTCATAAAAGATATAGTATTGATTCTCATGATGCAGTATTAATAATAGTAGTGGTAATAATATCCATCTGCCGATACCCTAATTGACTTTAATGTAACACTTTTGACAATTTACGAATTATTGTCAGTCAATCTATCTATTTATGTTTGATGGAAATTCATGAATTCAATTTTTGTTCAATTGCACAGTCTTTCCTCTCGGAAAAATTAATTATATATGCATGTAATTTTTATATTTGATATGGAAAGAGGTAAATACCTGGTTTTCCTTCTGTGTGTGTTTTGTGCAGTGAAAATGTGTCTCCCCCGGATTCTCTTGTCCGCTGGAAATTCTTCAATTTATAAATTTCTTGATAAGGTCGTTGGTTGGAATTGGCTTATTCAGGTTGGTACTATTGAAACCTTCTACCAAGTTTTATTTTTTTATACTCATAATTATACAATATCTCATAACTTTTCTAATAGTTTTAATTAAACTCTGGGAGCAAAAGATTTGGCGTGGCTCCCAGTTTCGTCGCTTTGAGAAGAATGTTTTGTTGATAGAAAATCGAAAATCATCTACTTTCCTTAGTTCAACCACCAACTTCTGTGACTTCAAATATCTAACTTTGATATCTTAAAAACTATTCCCTCTACTAGTTTGCTCATTATTTCTAAATTTAGGTACATTTTTTGAATATTACAAACTTTTGTACAGAAATTTTGAATTTCCCTCTTTTCGGTCTTGTTTCCATGTAAAGCTTCTAGGCATGTACAGGGTGATCTAAATGTACTTCATCGCACTCTGTCAATAAGAAGTTTTTGGACAATGAAGTAACTTAACTAGCTTTTGGATGGTAACGGTCTGAGATTGGACTGTTGTGGTACCCAAATAGTGGATAAACATTATCGCAGTCTGAGATATCATTTATAACACTTACGCAGTCTGCACCTAGCGTTCGATATTTGTATGACATGACTACTATAATCATCTCTAGCACCCTTTAATGAATATGAAGCACATCTCACAAATTTAAATTCTTTATTGATCATACAAAGTAATGTTCACAAAATAATTTTTACTTTTTACTTCCTTTAATGAGGTATCAGTATGTTTCATGCAATATTTATGAACAATGAAAATGACACTATAAAATATATTTATTTCACATTTACAACATAATCGAAAACACCCAATTTTATGATACATGAACAGTTTAGAAATAACTACATTTTGTTATTGAAAAATCATCTTTCGTGATGTAACCCCTTTTATTGCCTTCATTTTTATCTTGAGATTCCTCTACTGCATCATCATCCCAGATGTCTTATTCGAATATTGCCTCTTCTATGTTTAAGGCGATATTCTTGATGAAATGCTTTTCTTTGTTGAGAATATTTTCAACAGCTACTTCGGATTCATACGTTACGAACCAGTAACCCTTTTTCTGGATATTATTTTCGTCCAATGGCGTTGTTATGTCTGAAATTTTACCGAATCCGGCTAAATAATGTATGATATCGCAGTGATTTATTTTTGTTGTCAATTCTACTAATATTCTGGGTAGAATTCTCTTAACAGTCAATGTATCTCCAGCGAAAACTGGTGTCATAGAAGTTAATTTGTCCACGGATGAAGAATCCACGAACACAATAACTGCATGTTTTTTAGAGGCCCCACTACATTCTTCAGATGTCAGCAGGGTCAAATGCTTCACTTCACCGAACTGTTGAAAATAGGATTGTAGTTTCTGACGGTCGGTTTCATTATTGAAGCCCGATACGCATATTTTCCTTGTTCTTGAATATTTTGGTCGGCGTTTGATGTCATCATCTCGTCCATTGTTTTGTTTTGGTTTCGTATAACCGTTTATATCAAATCTGAGCAAATTTTGTTGGAATACCATCTTTTGGTATTCGCAAATTTGCTGAACAGTGTATTGAATTGAAAATTGTCTAGATTCGGACGTGGTTGCTGGATATTGATTACTTGGATGGTCATTCCGTTGGTATGCCTTGTGAGCAAGTTGGGTTTCATTATATTGGTTACTTTGAGTCTGCCCTTGAAATCCAGACGGTGGGCACGAGGTTCTAGCCTGAGCATTATTGTTGTTTTGGTTATACATGTTACTGTCTAGTGTTTCACTGAATTGTCTCTGATAATCACTCACTAAATTTTGGTCGAGATCCACTATTTTCTTCAATGGTAAATTCTAATAAATCACTTGCTATTTGATATACAAATAGAGGTAAACTGTTTCACTTCAAAGATCACTTTGTCACTAACAATATTAATTCCAAGTTGTCCCTTTTATATACAACCTGACCAGGAGTACCAACTTATGACGGAGAGGGGTTGTTTTGGAATTAGCCAATGAAAGAAGTTCAAATTGGATTTATGAAAACTGATTTCATACGATTTGTACCTGTATGAATTTTGGAGGTAAAATGTTTCACAAAATGTAAATTTTTGATGAAAATAAATTGAAGTCGATGTAGGAAACTGGGGATGAAATGGACTGAATTTTGGGTCAGTAAATGTTTTTTTTTTATGATTATCACTGAAACTGGACCTCCTGTTGAAAAAAGTTGAACTTGAACACATCCTTCACCAAGATTATGATTTGTGACAAATATGAAGGTCTATATTTTCTTATAAACCCTTCGTCCATATTATCTACGTTTTTTCGAGAAAAGTCGGTTTTCTTGTTTTCTTTCATAAACATAAAAAAAATTACATTTGGATGAAATTCACTAATTTGTGAACCACGGTAATAATTTTCTCAAATTCAAAATATACTTTTTAACACGATTATTCTCCACCAAATGGCAATAAACAAATGAAACAATAAACAATGAAAAACAAAATTTTTAAAATATCTCCATGACAAAATACTCTTCAAATGAGTCTCTATTGTAAATGAAGACAGTTGTATGAAATGAAAACCTAAGTAAAAGTTATACAAAAATTATTTTCTTTATCCCATAGTTTCCATTGTAAATGGAGCACAAGCTGTTCTTAGAATATTCATGAATTATATTGAGAATGTTCAAGTTGTGGTAATTGAGATATTAAATCTTAGGTAAACAAGAGGATAAACAAAGCTATATTTTGAAGATGGTTATTTTCTGATTATTTTCATCCTGGTGAAGGATGTGTTCTAGGTATTTTTATTTTGTATATAACCTCAATAGACACTACAGGTAACACAGAGGAAACAGTGAAATTCTTCAATATATTTACAAATGTCCAAACCAAAAAGTGAAACTACTTTCAAAAGACCGTCCAAGAAGATACAATTCCAGAATTAGTGATAAGGTTGGTAATGATATTACAGATAATTTTGAATGAAAACAGGAAGGAATAATACTTTCGCCTAACTTCAAGGCAGTAAAAATTTTGCCTTCGAAGAAACTCATTGAAACATACGGTAGTATAGATTTGAGGAATGAACATTGACCTGCAAAATTCTATCAATAGAGACTCCACAAAATCTAGATTGAACAAAAGTATTGAATCTTTATTCAGAATAAATTATTTTCCCAAAATCTTTCACTGGATAGATGACTCACAAATTTCTTTTCAAAATAATGAATTGCGTCAAATATAGCTTCTAATCAGTAAACATTTCCGGATGGTAATCTTCTATTCTGTAAGTACAGTTACCTGTAAATAGTCTATCAATGCCATTAATTAAATGAAAATAAACACAGTGCTTAGAACATATCCTTCACCAGAATAGAATCGTTTCTCAAATTTAATGTTAATCCTTTTGTCTATCTAAGATTTAGGATATCGGTTACCACGAATTGACCAAATAAAATAGTAAATTGTTCTGAAATTGTACTTATCATCTATGCAACTGTCCCCATTTACAATGAAATTATCACTGAAACTGGACCTCCTGTTGAGAAAAGTTGAACTTGAAATTTGTGACAAATATGATGATCTATATTTTTTTATAAACGCTTCGTCCATATTATTTTTCGAGAAAAGTCGGTTTTCTTGTTTTCTTTCATGAACATAAAAAAAATTACATTTGGATGAAATTCACTAATTTGTGAACCACAGTTATAATTTTCTCAAATTCAAAATATACTTTTTGTACAACTGCCAGCAAAAGTGACATTTTTGAGGTGTTTTTTTTCCATCTCTCTTATAATGAGCTGAATTTTGTTAATTGATTTGTATTTCATGATTCTTCTGAATAATACATTACATAAGAAAAAAAAATTAATGGTTGTCAAGGGTATTGAAAGATGATAATCACACTGTAGCGCGTTAAGAACAGTTTTAACGCTAGTATTGAAAGTGTTCTTAACACGATTTTTTTCGACCAAATGGCAATAAGCAAAACATAATTATTCAATTTTTAAAGAAGTTTTATTATGAACAATAGATATAGAAACAACTAATTTCTGTTATAAATGTGTTATTCACAATAAACACTTTAAATGTGACTTTAAATAAAACGCGTGAGCTGTAAACAATACTGTTTGTTGGTAACCAGGCGATTCGGCGTCACCTGACACGGCCTCTTCACAGCAAATGCGATAACATGAAAATAGTTAACTGACAAGAGATGTCAAAATGTGTAGTTATAGAAATATTAAATTTATCAATTTCATTATGAAAACTGAACAGTTATACAAAAACCTTTGTATGATATTTGTTTTAAAAGTAAGTTTTATTTTGTTCGCGAAATTGCTCAACTCGCTACGCTCGTTTTGCAAACTTTTTCACTCATTGAATAAAATCTCACTTTTGACACTCATAAATAGCTATTTTATCAAGTTTCAATAAGTTCATAACTAGTTATTTTACAACAATTTTTTTTAAAGAAATAAATATTGAAACCCTATTTGTTTTCAGCTGGAACTATTTGGAACATAATGAAAAACTTTATTTTCACTATCCATAATGAGAAAATGGGTCGCAGAAACATGGCTACATTTTTTCTGTCATAGTGTCACGATAATTTAAAACAAAATTTTTAAAATATCTCCATGACGAAATACTCTTCAAATGAGTCTCTATTGTAAATGAAGACAGTTGAAAAACTTGTTCCATTGAATAAATGGAGCACAAGCTGTTCTTAGAATATCCATGAATTCTATTGAGAATGTTCAAGTTGTGGTAATTGAGATATTGAATCTTAGGTAAACAAGAGGATTAACAAAGCTATATTTTGAAAATGGTTTTTTTCTGATTATTTTCATCCTGGTGAAGGATGTGTTCTAGGTATTTTTATTTTGTATATAACCTCAATAGACACTACAGGTAAAACTACTTACATAATAGAAGAAGACGGAATATAAATATCAATTTGAATAATATAAAAATGGATTATAAAAAAAAGAATGGGAAATCTGTTTGCCACTAAACAGTCGAAATGACAGTGCACAATCCAATAACCAAAAAATATCTCCTGATGTTTACAGTCTGACAAATACAGGCTGATTCACGGTGGATGGCACATTAGACGTTTCTGGTGAACCAGACAACGGATCACTTTGAAAATTTGATGGAGGGCATATTCGGACATTCTCTAGCCAACTAAAATATTTTCGACAATGCGGTGTTGCCGCTTCTATTAGAAAGCAGTAGCAACTTTGATTTTTCAAATGGAACACTCTGTATATAATATTATTTTTGGAATCTCCAACAATTGCCCGACAACTTTTCTTGATATTTCCCTATACCTATCTGTTACCGTTTTCGAAATAAAAATAATTTCAATTTTTTTCTTCGAAAATCATGACTTCTAAAAATGCCGATATCTTTTAGTTAAGAAGTACTATGATATCGAGATTTGCTTTGGAGTTAGGTGATACTTGGACACTTCCCACACGTCAGCCTAATCTCCGTTACTTCAATACAGGGTGGTAAAAAAATACAGTTTTTTCGTTTGATTGAAAAAGTTGCTGAAATTTGATTATTTCAAATGGAGCACCCTGTATATTATTGAAAATTCGGAAAGCTGCTGAAATTTGCTTTCTTTCTATGCAATATCATACCTATACCTAACTAGTCAAGTTTCGGACTTATGAACATTTATTTGTGAAAATGTCCCTTCAGAATGGTATTTCCATTCGGTATTTGGTAAGCAGGCCATGATTACTATTTGACAGTAGCGTTGTGACATTCTTCTAATAATATCGACATTTTCGTCACTTCAGAAGTTGCAAATACCTTCAATACGATGGAACAAAACTATTCAAACGAAGTTCTTATGAATTTGTTTATTATTTTTGGACAGTGTGACAAAATTATCAGCAGAACATATAGAAAGTCCAATGAAATCTATCCGAATCTATCGCCAATGTACCTCAAGAAATTTATACGAATTCAGAACAATTTCAATATGTTTGGATAAACTTTAAAAAAGCACCAAGAAACTTGAAATTGGAAATATTGATATGAATAATTATAAAAAAGTAAAACAATCATGTGGAATATTTCAAAATATGTTCGAATCGCTGGCCGTTCACTTCCAAGCACTTTAAAATGCGGGTGTTGACTGCTTTCGTGGTGGCAGATCTGATTTCATTGGGATCCAAATCTTCAAATGTTTGGGCAATCCTTTCTAACAATTCATCTCTCGAACGCACGGGTATTTTGTAAACTTTTTCTTTAAACATTCCCCACAAATAAAAATCTAATGGATTAAGATCGGGTGATCTCGCTGGCCAATTCCATGGTCCCAAGTGCCTCATCCACCGATTGTCAAATAGTCTATCCAGTTCTGCGCTCACTTCTCTTGTGCAATGTGCAGGAGCTCCGTCTAGTTGGTACCAACAGTTTCGATAATCTTCGAGTGGCAGATTATCCACGAAACTGTCTACAGTATTCTCCAAAATATTCAGGTAGCTTCTGGATGTTAATGACTCCTCGTATATCACGTACCTCAATTTGTTGTCCATCAACATGCAGAAGACATTAAAACTAAATTTTTCTTGAAATCCGGCTTCTTTTGTGACGTGAGGATTTTCACTGGACCAATAATGATGATTTTTTCTATTGAAAATCCCTTCTCTCGAAAATTTCGATTCATCAGTCCAAATAATTTTATTTAAAAAAAGTGGATCTTCTTGAATGCGTGTCAACAACATTTCACAAAATTCTACTCTCTGTTGAGGATCTTGAGGCTTCATTGCTTGAATTTTGGTGAATTTATAATCATGCATTTTATGTCTTCGCAAGATTCTTTGAACCGATGAATATTTTATACCCAAATCTTCTTCAGCACTTCTTATCGATGACTCGGGAAATGCGTGAAAATATGCTAAGACATTAATCTGGTTGTCTTCGAAAGTTACGGGTCGAGGCAAGTTTCTTGGTGCTTTTAAAGTTGATCCAAATGCATTGAAATTGTTCTGAATTCGTATAAATTTCTTGAGGTTCATTGGCGGTAGATTCGGATACATTTCATTGAACTTTCTACATGTTCTGCTGATAATTTTGTCACACTGTCCAAAAATAATAAACAAATTCATAAGAACTTCGTTTGAATAGTTTTGTTCCATCGTTTTGAAGGTATTTGCAACTTCTGAAGTGACGAAAATGTCGATATTATTAGGAGAATGTCACAACGCTACTGTCAAATAGTAATCATGGCCTGCTTACCAAATACCGAATGGAAATACCATTCTGAAGGGACATTTTCACAAATAAATGTTCATAAGTCCGAAATTTGACTAGTTAGGTATAGGTATGATATACATAGAAAGAAAGCAAATTTCAGCAGCTTTCCGAATTTTCAATAATATACAGGGTTTTCCATTTAAAATAATCAAATTTCAGCAACTTTTTCAAGCAAACGAAAAAACTGTATTTTTTTACCACCCTGTATTGAAGTAACGGAGATTAGGCTGACGTGTGGGAAGTGTCCAAGTATCACCTAACTCCAAAGCAAATCTCGATATCATAGTACTTCTTAACTAAAAGATATCGGCATTTTTAGAAGTCATGATTTTCGAAGAAAAAAATTGAAATTATTTTTATTTCGAAAACGGTAACAGATAGATATAGGAAAATATCAAGAAAAGTTGTCGGGCAATTATTGGAGATTCCAAAAATAATATTATATACAGAGTGTTCCATTCGAAAAATCAAAGTTGCTACTGCTTTCTAATAGAAGCGGCAACACCGCATTGTCGAAAATATTTTAGTTGGCTAGAGAATGTCCGAATATGCCCTCCATTGAATTTTCAAAGTGATCCGTTGTCTGGTTCACCAGAAACGTCTAATGTGCCATCCACCGTGAATCAGCCTGTATATAAAGTTCTATGAAACCATTGACAGAACTGCAGACGTTCAGTACTGAGGAAACAGTGAAATTCTTCAATATATTTACAAATGTTCAGACCAAAAAGTAAAACTACTTTCAAAAGACCGTCCAAAAAGATACAATTCCAGAATTTGTGATAAGGTTGGTAATGATATTACAGAGAATTTTGAATGAAAACAGGAAGGAATAATACTTTCGCCTAACTTCAAGGCAGTAAAAATTTTGCCTTAGAAGTAACTCATTGAAACATACGGTAGTATAGATTTGAGAAATGAACATTGACCTACAAAATTCTATTAATAGAGACTCCACAAAATCTAGACTAAACAAAAGTATTGAATCTTCATTCAGAATAAAGTATTTTCCCAAAATCTTTCACTGGATAGATAACTCACAAATTTCTTTTCAAAATAATGAATTGCGTCAAATATAGTTTCTAATCAGTAAAAATTTCCGGATGGTCATCTTCTATTCTGTAAGTACAGTTACATGTAAATAGTCTATCAATGAAATAAATTAAATGAAAATGAACACAGTACTTAGAACATACCCTTCACCAGAATAGAATCGTTTCTCAAATTTAATGTTAATCCTTTTGTCTATCTAAGATGTAGGGTATCAGTTACCACAAATTGACCAAATAAAATAATAAATTGTTCTGAAATTGTACATATACCTTATCTTATCATGAAAACTCATTTGAGAGTCTGTTTTTGTCATGGCAATAATATTTCAACATTTGATTTTTCGTTATCTTAACATCATAACAGAAAATAATGTAGGCATGTATATTCTGCAACCCATTTTATTATTATAAATAATAATAAAAATTATTATAAATAAATAATAATAATAATAATGTAGCCCAGAAAAATATATTTTCAACAGAACGGTGCTTTGCCTCACAACACTGTAATTGTCACCAATTTTTTGTCTGCAAATTTTGGTAAAAATTTGATAGTTGACCAAGGACCCAACCGTTGACCGGCCAGGTCACGAACCTAACGCCTATGGACTATTACTTCTGGGAAAGGTTGAAAGATCTTATTTTCAAATTGCCGATTGTTTCGAATTGGCAGAGATGCAAAGTTTTGCTTCTCTCACTCCTGTTGAACTAATTAATTCGGCAAAAAACATTCAAAAAAGGTGTCGCCTGAATGTAGGATAACCTGGTAGACATTTCGAACACCTTCTCTGAAGGAATATATTTCATTGTCTGTTCTTTATCATTGTTATTATTATTGTTGAAATTTCATTTAATACTAGTGAATATAGTATACATTGTTAGCAGTTTTATTGAGACTATGCGCTTCAATTACTATTGTGAAAAGCTTTTTCAATATTTTATAGCTACTACTGAAGAATTTCTTTCTATTTTATCTGTTTTATCGCGTGGTCAAACGTCTACTTGATCAGAGTGTACGTTTCAAAATTTTTCGTGTAGTAATTGATATTACTGGATCCTCATCAAGAGGAAGGTTGAACTTTTTAGATCCGTTTAGGTACACATTTTCGTTTTCAACCTCTCGCTTTGCTAATGGTAACCAGGTACGATTTATTTTCATATAAATAAATATATTTTAACGAACTGAATAGAAATAGACGGTACCTACCTGGGTACCATTGGTAGGGTGAGAGGTAAAAGACGGGAATGTGAAGCAATCTGAACTTTCGAACAACATCCTGTATGTGTATTCACGTGGACTACCGAATATGGTTTATTAACACTTCGTTTTTTTTGACGTATGTCTTAAAAATATAGCCATTCGAGGCATTTCGTATGAACAGTTTCTTAGGATGAGAATAGAAAGATAAAACCATCTTGAAGAAAGCGGAGTATTTTAATTTTATTTTCACAAATATTAGTCATTTCATATTGTTACGTTTTTCTCTGTGGGTTCACCAATAATTGAGTACACCGAATAATCAAACTTAACTTTATTTCACTTTAAATACAACAAACACTTCAACTAAAACTTCAACTATTATTTGAATGTTTATCGCCTTACTGGATCACTTCGCGTATCGCACTGTAGCTTCCACTCGACTGTGTCGATATCCTCGTGGCTAGCCTTCAAATATCGTAATCGAATGCCGTAGAAATTTCGCCAAAGTTCCGCCGAAATCGGCAGCATTATTCTTGCTGCTTCTAGAGTGGCGGGGAATCATCGTACACTCGTGCGCTCTCAGCCACGTCACGCCTGGTTTATGGCTACCAACGGCGGCCGGCGTTATTTTCCTTCGGGCATGATTTACAACAGTATGCAAAATTTTTAAATATGAGTTACTGATTAATTGGTCTATTTTCATAACTACACTTATAACTACACTTTACCAGATTCTCTGATGATTCAACTTTGTTTACTTTTAAGATTTTGCAAGAATAAAAATTCACAAAAACAGTAGGAAATAAATGATATTGTTCAGTATGAAAAATATTGTTTATTATAAATCTATATATTATTATAAATGAATGAATGATGAACGTTATAGTGAAATTATTGCTGCCACATTTATTTTTTTCTCCATCAAAAATCATAGAAGACCTCTATGAATGAAAATAAAGTATAACAAACACAAAATTTGGTTTTTAGAGCTCAAGAGGCACTAATGATGCAATTTCTTATTTTCTTCAGCTTGTCTACATGAACAATGAAAATTGAGAAAAGCTGTAGCTGCAGTTTTCTGCGACTTTCTGAGGCTTTCGATTGTGTGAATCATAAACTACTTTTGGTGTCAAAATTCATTTCCTGATTGTACTTTCCGATGAAAGTTGGTAGTTGACAGTTACAATTTAGCTCTTAGTCTAATCAACAAGTTCAAAAACATGAAAAATAGAGATAAAGGTCCTAAAAATATGAGCGGAAGCTCATTCGATTCGTAATCACTTCTAGAAAAATGTTTTTAGAGGATTTTGGTGCAGGTAAAAAATTGCAATTGTTATTAACAAAATAAAAAAAATGGTATTTAGTTTTTCGTTAGTTTATCGCTGAATATCAATTTGTTTGGTAATTAAACATTCTGTTTCTGAAATAAATATTTCAAAAAATGTCAAAATTTTATGTAATTCAAATAGGGGTTTGCAGGAGTCGAATAAGGGGCAGACAAACCAAGATCCTTATAAGTTATTCTCATTGCAAAACACCTTGAAGCTAGCTTTTTATTGAAGATCACAATGTGATTGGCGAATATGAGTTTACTGTCAATTATTACCCCCAAAAATTTTGTAATAGGTCTGTTTTCAATTATCCTGTTCACGTCCTATTTTGGTGAAGGAATTTTGTCAATAAAGCAGCGAAATGATATTAAATTTATTTTGGAAACCTTAAAAGTCAGCAGATCATAGTCGCACCACTTTTTATTTTTTTTTATATCTGCACTCATAATCTCGTGGAGATTACATAAAGTTTTATCACATCATAATATTGTGGTGTCATGGGCGATTAGGGTAAATTTTCCTTTTATATCGATGAATGTTAAATTGTTTATGTATAGCAGGAAAAGTATCGGTCCCAGTATTGAACCTTGTGGTACGCATTTTTTTAATTTACCATCTGATGGGGATGTTGAGGTTTTCACAATCTGACTTCTTCCTGTAAGATATTTCTTGAACCATTTATGAGTAATTCCATGGATGCCATAGTGATATAGTTTTTTTAGCAGTATTCCATGATCTACATAATCAAAGGCTTTAGCAAAGTCACAGAACACTGCTGCTGATGACTCTTTTTCATTAATGTTTCCATAAACATCATATAACAAAGAAAAGGTAGCATCGTGGGTGTTTTTTTTATATAGAGCCGAACTGGTTATTGCTTATGACACTATATAAACATTGAATTATACGAAAGAAAAATATGTAATTTCTCAACAACTGCTTTTATATGAACATTGATTATACAAAAACACTTTTCTCTATTCAGTTTGAATTCCAAACATTCGTTATTGAATCGATTCAGATACAATTCATAGGATTGCTACACAATATAGTAAATGAAAGAGGTGAAATTTCACTTGCATGGAACACACTATCATCATCAATGGCGGACTTCGATGTTTCGAAATGAGACAATTGTCCCACTGTCTCTTCAACACTAATCTGGACAACATTATAAGATAAAATACTTAATTCGTTTGTAAAATTACGATTTCATGTCATGAATGAGTTGAATATATGCAAGTAATACTCATGATAACACTTGATAAAGCTATTCTATAGAGAAATACGTGTTGCGATCGTATGAAATTCCACAATAAAGTACTACTTGAATAAATTATGGATTTCCATCGGGTATTGGCCAATACCATCACATATAAAGAGCTACTGTACGAGTATATTAGCATATAGTATAGTTAATTCATGGTGCATACTTGATCTGAAAAATGTGAATTATGTGAAATTCTATCGTTACTTTGTAGCAAGAATTGGAATATCCGGTGTGAAATGAATCTATTGAGTTCCACCTACTACCGCCATAAAAAGTACATACTGTTCTTCCTTACATCAGGGAGAAATCTCATAGTTCCGTCCCTAGTGAGGAAAGTACTTTTTTTAACCCTCAAGTCAAGTATTTCGTAAATCATGAATTTTCTATGAATAGTCTATTCAAATAGTTTCCGTAATTTCCAGAACACCTTGTATATCCTATATTCTGAGGAGAGTGACACATAAGATAATATACTTTTAGAGCTAAGCGTTAGCGATACTGCAATCAGTTATGAAGATTGACATTGCATTTTGGGGATTCTGTAACTATTGAACCAGGTCGTTCGTGTTGCAAAAGATATCTTTGCGTTTTTTATGTAGGGCGAACTATAGGGATAGTTGTAGACAACCTTTTGTCAAATACCGAATCCCCACTTTATTCAGCATCTTCAATCTTAAAGTTGTTTGCCTGATTCATAAAAGATATAGCATTGATTCTCATGATGCAGTATTAATAATAGTAGTGGTAATAATATCCATCTGCCGATACCCTAATTGACTTTAATGTAACACTTTTGACAGTTAACGAATTATTGTCAGTCAATCTATCTATTTATGTTTGATGGAAATTCATGAATTCAATTTTTGTTCAATTGCACAGAGTTTCCTCTCGGAAAAATTAATTATATATGCATGTAGTTTTTATATTTGATATGGAAAGAGGTAAATACCTGGTTTTCCTTCTGTGTGTGTTTTGTGCAGTGAAAATGTGTCTCCCCCGGATTCTCTTGTCTGCTGGAAATTCTTCAAGTTATAAATTTCTTGATAAGGTCGTTGGTTGGAATTGGCTTATTCAGGTTGGTAAGTATTATTTTTTTATACTCATAATTATACAATATCTCATAACTTTTCTAATAGTTTTAATTAAATTCTGGGAGCAAAAGATTTGGCGTGGCTCCCAGTTTCGTCGCCTTGAGAAGAATGTTTTGTTTATAGAAAATCCAAAATCATCTACTTTCCTTAGTTCAACCACCAATTTCTGTGACTTCAAATATCTAACTTTGATATCTTAAAAACTATTCCCTCTACTAGTTTGCTACTTATTTCTAAATTTAGGTACATTTTTTGAACATTACAAACTTTTGTACAGAAATATTGAAATTCCCTCTTTTCGGTCTTGTTTCCATGTGAAGCTTCTAGGCATGTACAGGGTGATCTAACTGTACTTCATCACACTCTGTCAATAAGAAGTTATTTTTGGACAATGAAGTAACTTAACTAGCTTTTGGAGGGTAACGGTCTGATATTGGACTGTTGTGGTACCCAAATAGTGGATAAATATTATCGCAGTCTGAGATATCATTTATAACACTTACGCAGTCTGCACCTAGCGTTCGATATTTGTATGACATGACTACTATAATCATCTCTAGCACCCTTAAATGATGAAGCACATCTCACAAATTTAAATTCTTTATTGATCATACAAAGCAATGTTCACAACATAATTTTTACTTTTTACTTCCTTTAATGAGGTATCAGTATATTTCATGCAATATTCATGAACAATGAAAATGACACTATAAAATATATTTATTTCACATTTACAACATAATCGGAAACACCCAATTTTATGATACATGAATAGTTTAGAAATAAATAAATTTTGTTATTGAAAAATCATCTTACGTGATGTAACCCCTTTTATTGCCTTAATTTTTATCTTGAGATTCCTCTACTGCATCATCATCCCAGATGTCTTATTCGAATATTGCCTCTTCTATGTTTAAGGCGATATTCTTGATGAAATGCTTTTCTTTGTTCAGAATATTTTCAACAGCTATTTCGGATTCATACGTTACGAACCAGTAACCCTTCTTCTGGATATTATTTTCGTCCAGTGGCGTTGTTATGTCTGAAATTTTACCGAATCCGGCTAAATAATGTATGATATCGCAGTGATTTATTTTTGTTGTTAATTCTACTAATATTCTGGGTAGAATTCTCTTAACAGTCAATGTATCTCCAGCGAAAACTGGTGTCATAGAAGTTAATTTGTCCACGGATGAAGAATCCACGAACACAATAACTGCATGTTTTTTAGAGGCCCCACTACATTCTTCAGATGTCAGCAGGGTCAAATGCTTCACTTCACCGAACTGTTGAAAATAGGATTGTAGTTTCTGACGGTCGGTTTCATTATTGAAGCCCGATACGCATATTTTCCTTGTTCTTGAATATTTTGGTCGGCGTTTGATGTCATCATCTCGTCCATTGTTTTGTTTTGGTTTCGTATAACCGTTTATATCAAATTTTAGCAAATTTTGTTGGAATACCATCTTTTGGTATTCGCAAATTTGCTGAACAGTGTATTGAATTGAAAATTGTCTAGATTCGGACGTGGTTGTTGGATATTGATTACTTGGATGGTCATTCCGTTGGTATGCCTTGTGAGCAAGTTGGGTTTCATTATTTTGGTTACTTTGAGTCTGCCTTGAAATCCAGACGGTGGGCACGAGGTTGTAGCCTGAGCATTATTGTTGTGTTGGTTATACATGTTACTGTCTAGTGTTTCACTGAATTGTCTCTGATAATCACTCACTAAATTTTGGTCGAGATCCACTATTTTCTTCAATGGTAAATTCTAATAAATCACTTGCTATTTGATATACAAATAGGGGTAAACTGTTTCACTTCAAAGATCACTTTGTCACTAACAATATTAATTCCAAGTTGTCCCTTTTATATACAACCTGACCAGGAGTACCAACTTATGACGGAGAGGGGTTGTTTTGGAATTAGCCAATGAAAGAAGTTCAAATTGGATTTATGAAAACTGATTTCATACGATTTGTACCTGAATGAATTTGGAGGTAAAATGTTTCACAAAATGTAAATTTTTGATGAAAATAAATTGAAGTCGATGTAGGAAACTGGGGATGAAATGGACTGAATTTTGGGTCAGTAAATGTTTTTTTTTTATGATTATCACTGAAACTGGACCTCCTGTTGAAAAAAGTTGAACTTGAACACATCCTTCACCAAGATTGTGATTTGTGACAAATATGAAGGTCTATATTTTCTTATAAACCCTTCGTCCATATTATCTACGTTTTTTCGAGAAAAGTCGGTTTTCTTGTTTTCTTTCATAAACATAAAAAAAATTACATTTGGATAAAATTCACTAATTTGTGAACCACGGTAATAATTTTCTCAAATTCAAAATATACTTTTTAACACGATTATTTTCCACCAAATGGCAATAAACAAATGAAACAATAAACAATGAAAAACAAAATTTTTAAAATATCTCCATGACAAAATACTCTTCAAATGAGTCTCTATTGTAAATGAAGACAGTTGTATGAAATGAAAACCTAAGTAAAAGTTATACAAAAATTATTTTCTTTATCCCATAGTTTCCATTGTAAATGGAGCACAAGCTGTTCTTAGAATATTCATGAATTATATTGAGAATGTTCAAGTTGTGGTAATTGAGATATTAAATCTTAGGTAAACAAGAGGATAAACAAAGCTATATTTTGAAGATGGTTATTTTCTGATTATTTTCATCCTGGTGAAGGATGTGTTCTAGGTATTTTTATTTTGTATATAACCTCAATAGACACTACAGGTAACACAGAGGAAACAGTGAAATTCTTCAATATATTTACAAATGTCCAAACCAAAAAGTGAAACTACTTTCAAAAGACCGTCCAAGAAGATACAATTCCAGAATTAGTGATAAGGTTGGTAATGATATTACAGATAATTTTGAATGAAAACAGGAAGGAATAATACTTTCGCCTAACTTCAAGGCAGTAAAAATTTTGCCTTCGAAGAAACTCATTGAAACATACGGTAGTATAGATTTGAGGAATGAACATTGACCTGCAAAATTCTATCAATAGAGACTCCACAAAATCTAGATTGAACAAAAGTATTGAATCTTTATTCAGAATAAATTATTTTCCCAAAATCTTTCACTGGATAGATGACTCACAAATTTCTTTTCAAAATAATGAATTGCGTCAAATATAGCTTCTAATCAGTAAACATTTCCGGATGGTAATCTTCTATTCTGTAAGTACAGTTACCTGTAAATAGTCTATCAATGACATTAATTAAATGAAAATAATCACAGTGCTTAGAACATATCCTTCACCAGAATAGAATCGTTTCTCAAATTTAATGTTAATCCTTTTGTCTATCTAAGATTTAGGATATCGGTTACCACGAATTGACCAAATAAAATAGTAAATTGTTCTGAAATTGTACTTATCATCTATGCAACTGTCCCCATTTACAATGAAATTATCACTGAAACTGGACCTCCTGTTGAGAAAAGTTGAACTTGAAATTTGTGACAAATATGATGATCTATATTTTTTTATAAACGCTTCGTCCATATTATTTTTCGAGAAAAGTCGGTTTTCTTGTTTTCTTTCATGAACATAAAAAAAATTACATTTGGATGAAATTCACTAATTTGTGAACCACAGTTATAATTTTCTCAAATTCAAAATATACTTTTTGTACAACTGCCAGCAAAAGTGACATTTTTGAGGTGTTTTTTTTCCATCTCTCTTATAATGAGCTGAATTTTGTTAATTGATTTGTATTTCATGATTCTTCTGAATAATACATTACATAAGAAAAAAAAAATTAATGGTTGTCAAGGGTATTGAAAGATGATAATCACACTGTAGCGCGTTAAGAACAGTTTTAACGCTAGTATTGAAAGTGTTCTCAACACGATTTTTTTCGACCAAATGGCAATAAGCAAAACATAATTATTCAATTTTTAAAGAAGTTTTATTATGAACAATAGATATAGAAACAATTAATTTCTGTTATAAATGTGTTATACACAATAAATACTTTAAATGTGACTTTAAATAAAACGCGTGAGCTGTAAAGAATACTGTTTGTTGGTAACCAGGCGATTCGGCGTCACCTGACACGGCCTCTTCACAGCAAATGCGATAACATGAAAATAGTTAACTGACAAGAGATGTCAAAATGTGTAGTTATAGAAATATTAAATTTATCTATTTCATTATGAAAACAGAACAGTTATACAAAAAACTTTGTATGATATTTGTTTTAAAAGTAAGTTTTATTTTGTTCGCGAAATTGCTCAACTCGCTACGCTCGTTTTGCAAACTTTTTCACTCATTGAATAAAATCTCACTTTTGACACTCATAAATAGCTATTTTATCAAGTTTCAATAAGTTCATATCTAGTTATTTTACAACAATTTTTTTTAAAGAAATAAATATTGAAACCCTATTTGTTTTCAGCTGGAACTATTTGGAACATAATGAAAAACTTTATTTTCACTATCCATAATGAGAAAATGGGTCGCAGAAACATGGCTACATTTTTTCTGTCATAGTGTCACGATAATTTAAAACAAAATTTTTAAAATATCTCCATGACGAAATACTCTTCAAATGAGTCTCTATTGTAAATGAAGACAGTTGAAAAACTTGTTCCATTGAATAAATGGAGCACAAGCTGTTCTTAGAATATCCATGAATTCTATTGAGAATGTTCAAGTTGTGGTAATTGAGATATTGAATCTTAGGTAAACAAGAGGATTAACAAAGCTATATTTTGAAAATGGTTTTTTTTCTGATTATTTTCATCCTGGTGAAGGATGTGTTCTAGGTATTTTTATTTTGTATATAACCTCAATAGACACTACAGGTAAAACTACTTACATAATAGAAGAAGACGGAACATAAATATCAATTTGAATAATATAAAAATGGATTATAAAAAAAAAATGAAAAATCTGTTTGCCACTAAACAGTCGAAATGACAGTGCACAATCCAATAACCAAAAAATATCTCCTGATGTTTACAGTCTGATAAATATATAAAGTTCTATGAAACCATTGACAGAACTGCAGACGTTCAGTACTGAGGAAACAGTGAAATTCTTCAATATATTTACAAATGTTCAGACCAAAGAGTAAAACTACTTTCAAAAGACCGTCCAAAAAGATACAATTCCAGAATTTGTGATAAGGTTGTTAATGATATTACAGAGAATTTTGAATGAAAACAGGAAGGAATAATACTTTCGCCTAACTTCAAGGCAGTAAAAATTTTGCCTCAGAAGTAACTCATTGAAACATACGGTAGTATAGATTTGAGAAATGAACATTGACCTACAAAATTCTATTAATAGAGACTCCACAAAATCTAGACTAAACAAAAGTATTGAATCTTCATTCAGAATAAAGTATTTTCCCAAAATCTTTCACTGGATAGATAACTCACAAATTTCTTTTCAAAATAATGAATTGCGTCAAATATAGTTTCTAATCAGTAAAAATTTCCGGATGGTCATCTTCTATTCTGTAAGTACAGTTACATGTAAATAGTCTATCAATGAAATAAATTAAATGAAAATGAACACAGTACTTAGAACATACCCTTCACCAGAATAGAATCGTTTCTCAAATTTAATGTTAATCCTTTTGTCTATCTAAGATGTAGGGTATCAGTTACCACAAATTGACCAAATAAAATAATAAATTGTTCTGAAATTGTACATATACCTTATCTTATCATGAAAACTCATTTGAGAGTCTGTTTTTGTCATGGCAATAATATTTCAACATTTGATTTTTCGTTATCTTAACATCATAACAGAAAATAATGTAGGCATGTATATTCTGCAACCCATTTTATTATTATTGATAGTAAAAATAATGTAGCCCAGAAAAATATATTTTCAACAGAACAGTGCTTTGCCTCACAACACTGTGATTGTCACCAATTTTTTGTCTGCAAATTTTGGTAAAAATTTGATAGTTGACCAAGGACCCAACCGTTGACCGGCCAGGTCACGAACCTAACGCCTATGGACTGTTACTTCTGGGAAAGGTTGAAAGATCTTATTTTCAAATTGCCGATTGTTTCGAATTGGCAGAGATGCAAAGTTTTGCTTCTCTCACTCCTGTTGAACTAATTAATTCGGCAAAAAACGTTCAAAAAAGGTGTCGCCTGAATGTAGGATAACCTGGTAGACATTTCGAACACCTTCTCTGAAGGAATATATTTCATTGTCTGTTCTTTATCATTGTTATTATTATTGTTGAAATTTCATTTAATACTAGTGAATATAGTATACATTGTTAGCAGTTTTATTGAGACTATGCGCTTCAATTACTGTTGTGAAAAGCTTTTTCAATATTTTATAGCTACTACTGAAGAATTTCTTTCTATTTTATCTGTTTTATCGCGTGGTCCAACGTCTACTTGATCAGAGTGTACGTTTCAAAATTTTTCGTGTAGTAATTGATATTACTGGATCCTCATCAAGAGGAAGGTTGAACTTTTTAGATCCGTTTAGGTACACATTTTCGTTTTCAACCTCTCGCTTTGCTAATGGTAACCAGGTACGATTTATTTTCATATAAATAAATATATTTTAACGAACTGAATAGAAATAGACGGTACCTACCTGGGTACCATTGGTAAGGTGAGAGGTAAAAGACGGGAATGTGAAGCAATCTGAACTTTCGAACAACATCCTGTATGTGTATTCACGTGGACTACCGAATATGGTTTATTAACACTTCGTTTTTTTTGACGTATGTCTTAAAAATATAGCCATTCGAGGCATTTCGTATGAACAGTTTCTTAGGATGAGAATAGAAAGATAAAACCATCTTGAAGAAAGCGGAGTATTTTAATTTTATTTTCACAAATATTAGTCATTTCATATTGTTACGTTTTTCTCTGTGGGTTCACCAATAATTGAGTACACCGAATAATCAAACTTAACTTTATTTCACTTTAAATACAACAAACACTTCAACTAAAACTTCAACTATTATTTGAATGTTTATCGCCTTACTGGATCACTTCGCGTATCGCACTGTAGCTTCCAATTGACTGTGTCGATATCCTCGTGGCTAGCCTTCAAATATCGTAATCGAATGCCGTAGAAATTTCGCTAAAGTTCCGCCGAAATCGGCAGCATTATTCTTGCTGCTTCTAGAGTGGCGGGGAATCATCGTACACTCGTGCGCTCTCAGCCACGTCACGCCTGGTTTATGGCTACCAACGGCGGTCGGCGTTATTTTACTTCGGGCATGATTTACAACAGTATGCAAAATTTTTAAATATGAGTTACTGATTAATTGGTCTATTTTCATAACTACACTTATAACTACACTTTACCAGATTCTCTGATGATTCAACTTTGTTTACTTTTCAGATTTTGCAAGAATAAAAATTCACAAAAACAGTAGGAAATAAATGATATTGTTCAGTATGAAAAATATTGTTTATTATAAATCTATATATTATTATAAATGAATGAATGTTGAACGTTATAGTGAAATTATTGCTGCCACATTTATTTTTTTCTCCATCAAAAATCATAGAAGACCTCTTTGAATGAAAATAAAGTATAACAAACACAAAATTTGGTTTTTAGAGCTCAAGAGGCACTAATGATGCAATTTCTTATTTTCTTCAGCTTGTCTACATGAACAATGAAAATTGAGAAAAGCTGTAGCTGCAGTTTTCTGCGACTTTCTGAGGCTTTCGATTGTGTGAATCATAAACTACTTTTGGTGTCAAAATTCATTTCCTGATTGTACTTTCCGATGAAAGTTGGTAGTTGACAGTTACAATTTAGCTCTTAGTCTAATCAACAAGTTCAAAAACATGAAAAATAGAGATAAAGGTCCTAAAAATATGAGCGGAAGCTCATTCGATTCGTAATCACTTCTAGAAAAATGTTTTTAGAGGATTTTGGTGCAGGTAAAAAATTGCAATTGTTATTAACAAAATAAAAAAAATGGTATTTAGTTTTTCGTTAGTTTATCGCTGAATATCAATTTGTTTGTTAATTAAACATTCTCTTTCTGAAATAAATATTTCAAAAAATGTCAAAATTTTATGTAATTCAAATAGGGGTTTGCAGGAGTCTCGACTTTTGGCATTGCACATAAATCTTATAGCCCTTTTCTGAATAATGAACATCTGCATTTGAGTTTTGCAACATACTCCCCAGAAAGGAATTCCGTACCTTAAATGCGACTCAACAAATAAGAAATAAGCCGAATAAGGGGTAGACAAACCAAGATCCTTATAAGTTATTCTCATTGCAAAACACCTTGAAGCTAGCTTTTTATTGAAGATCACAATGTGATTGGCGAATATGAGTTTACTGTCAATTATTACCCCCAAAAATTTTGTAATAGGTCTGTTTTCAATTATCCTGTTCACTTCCTATTTTGGTGAAGGAATTTTGTCAATAAAGCAGCGAAATGATATTAAATTTATTTTGGAAACATTAAAAGTCAGCAGATTATAGTCGCACCACTTTTTATTTTTTTTTTATATCTGCACTCATAATCTCGTGGAGATTACATAAAGTTTTATCACATCATAATATTGTGGTGTCATGGGCGATTAGGGTAAATTTTCCTTTTATATCGATGAATGTTAAATTGTTTATGTATAGC
The DNA here is from genome assembly GCF_025532065.1 of Leptinotarsa decemlineata. Classification (NCBI taxonomy): domain Eukaryota; kingdom Metazoa; phylum Arthropoda; class Insecta; order Coleoptera; family Chrysomelidae; genus Leptinotarsa; species Leptinotarsa decemlineata. The sequence continues at coordinate 8,528,228 of NW_027412537.1, read as the reverse complement.
AGGAAAAGTATCGGTCCCAGTATTGAACCTTGTGGTACTCATTTTTTTAATTTACCATCTGATGGGGATGTTGAGGTTTTCACAATCTGACTTCTTCCTGTAAGATATTTCTTGAACCATTTATGAGTAATTCCATGGATGCCATAGTGATATAGTTTTTTTAGCAGTATTCCATGATCTACATAGTCAAAGGCTTTAGCAAAGTCACAGAACACTGCTGCTGATGACTCTTTTTCATTAATGTTTCCATAAACATCATATAACAAAGAAAAGGTAGCATCGTGGGTGTTTTTTTATATAGAGCCGAACTGCTTATTGCTTATGACACTATATAAACATTGAATTACACGAAAGAAAAATATGTAATTTCTTAACAACTGCTTTTATATGAACATTGATTATACAAAAACACTTTTCTCTATTCAGTTTGAATTCCAAACATTCGTTATTGAATCGATTCAGATACAATTCATAGGATTGCTACACAATATAGTAAATGAAAGAGGTGAAATTTCACTTGCATGGAACACACTATCATCATCAATGGCGGACTTCGATGTTTCGAAATGAGACAATTGTCCCACTGTCTCTTCAACACTAATCTGGACAACATTATAAGATGAAATACTTAATTCATTTGTAAAATTACGATTTCATGTCATGAATGAGTTGAATATATGCAAGTAATACTCATGATAACACTTGATAAAGCTATTCTATAGAGAAATACGTGTTGCGATCGTATGAAATTCCACAATAAAGTACTACTTGAATAAATTATGGATTTCCATCGGGTATTGGCCAATACCATCACATATAAAGAGCTACTGTACGAGTATATTAGCATATAGTATAGTTAATTCATGGTGCATACTTGATCTGAAAAATGTGAATTATGTGAAATTCTATGGTTACTTTTTAGCAAGAATTGGAATATCCGGTGTGAAATGAATCTATTGAGTTCCACCTACTACCGCCATAAAAATTACATACTGTTCTTCCTTACATCAGGGAGAAATCTCATAGTTCCGTCCCTAGTGAGGGAAGTACTTTTTTTAACCCTCAAGTCAAGTATTTCGTAAATCATGAATTTTCTATGAATAGTCTATTCAAATAGTTTCCGTAATTTCCAGAACACCTTGTATATCCTATATTCTGAGGAGAGTGACACATAAGATAATATACTTTTAGAGCTAAGCGTTAGCAATACTGCAATCAGTTATGAAGATTGACATTGCATTTTGGGGATTCTGTAACTATTGAACCAGGTCGTTCGTGTTGCAAAAGATATCTTTGCGGTGTTTATGTAGGGCGAACTATAGGGATAGTTGTAGACAACCTTTTGTCAAATACCGAATCCCCACTCTATTCAGCATCTTCAATCTTAAAGTTGTTTGCCTGATTCATAAAAGATATAGCATTGATTCTCATGATGCAGTATTAATAATAGTAGTGGTAATAATATCCATCTGCCGATACCCTAATTGACTTTAATGTAACACTTTTGACAGTTTAAGAATTATTGTCAGTCAATCTATCTATTTATGTTTGATGGAAATTCATGAATTCAATTTTTGTTCAATTGCACAGTGTTTCCTCTCGGAAAAATTAATTATATATGCATGTAATTTTTATATTTGATATGGAAAGAGGTAAATACCTGGTTTTCCTTCTGTGTGTGTTTTGTGCAGTGAAAATGTGTCTCCCCCGGTTTCTTTTGTCCGCTGGAAATTCTTGATGAGGTTTTTGGTTGGAATTGGCTTATTCAGGTTGGTACTATTGAAACCTTCTACCAAGTATTATTTTTTCATACTCATAATTATACAATATCTGCTAACTTTTCTAATAATATTAATTAAATTCTGGGAGCAGAAGATTTGGCGTGGCTCCCAGTTTCGTCGCCTTGAGAAGAATGTTTTGTTGATAGAAAATCGAAAATCATCTACTTTCCTTAGTTTAACCACCAATTTCTGTGACTTCAAATATCCAACTTTGATATCTCAAAAACTATTTCCTCTACTAGTTTGCTACTTATTTCTAAATTTAGGTACATTTTGTGAATATTACAAACTTTCGTACACAAATTTTGAATTTTCCTCTTTTCGGTCTTGTTTTCATGTAAAGCTCCTAGGCATGTACAGGGTGATCTAACTGTACTTCATCGCACTTTGTCAATGAGAAGTTATTTTTGGACAATAAAGTAACTTCTATCTTTTGGATGGTAACGGTCTGAGATTGGACTGTTGTGGTACCCAAATAGTGGGTAAATATTATCGCAGTCTGAGATATCATTTATATCACTTACGCAGTCTGCACCTAGCGGTAGATTTTTGTATGACATGACTACTATAATCATCTCTAGCACCCTTAAATGAATATGAAGCACATTTCACAAATTTAAATACTTTATTGATCATCCAAAGTAATTTTCACAACATAATTTTCACTTTTTACTTCCTTTATTTAAGTATCAGTATATTTCATGCAATATTTACGAACAATGAAAATGACACTATAAAATATATTTATTCCACATTTATAACATAATCGGAAACACTCAATTTTATAATACATGAACAGTTTAGAAATAACTACATTTCGTTATTGAAAAATCATCTTACGTAATGTAACCCCTTTTATTGCCTTCATTTTTATCTTGAGATTCCTCTACTGCATCATCATCCCAGATGTCTTATTCGAATATTGCCTCTTCTATGTTTAAGGCGATATTCTTGATGAAATGCTTTTCTTCGTTCAGAATATTTTCAACAGCTATTTCGGATTCATACGTTACGAACCAGTAACCCTTCTTCTGGATATTATTTTCGTCCAATGGCGATGTTATGTCTGAAATTTTACCGAATCCGGCTAAATAATGTATGATATCGCAGTGGTTTATTTTTGTTGTTAATTCTACTAATATTCTGGGTAGAATTCTCTTAACAGTCAATGTATCTCCAGCGAAAACTGGTGTCATAGAAGTTAATTTGTCTACGGATGAAGAATCCACGAACACAATAACTGCATGTTTTTTAGAGGCCCCACTACATTCTTCAGATGTCAGCAGGGTCAAATGCTTCACTTCACCGAACTGTTGAAAATAGGATTGTAGTTTCTGACGGTCGGTTTCATTATTGAAGCCCGATACGCATATTTTCCTTGTTCTTGAATATTTTGGTCGGCGTTCGATGTCATCAAATCGTCCATTGTTTTGTTTTGGTTTCGTATAACCGTTTATATCAAATTTGAGCAAATTTTGTTGGAATACCATCTTTTGGTATTCGCAAATTTGCTGAACAGTGTATTGAATTGAAAATTGTCTAGATTCGGACGTGGTTGCTGGATATTGATTACTTGGATGGTTATTCCGTTGGTATGCCTTGTGAGCAAGTTGGGTTTCATTATTTTGGTTACTTTGAGTCTGCCCTTGAAATCCAGACGGTGGGCACGAGGTTCTAGCCTGAGCATTATTGTTATGTTGGTTATACATGTTACTGTCTAGTGTTTCACTGAATTGTCTCTGATAATCACTCACTAAATTTTGGTCGAGATCCACTATTTTCTTCAATGGTAAATTCTAATAAATCACTTGCTATTTGATATACTAATAGACGTAAACTGTTTCACTTCAAAGATCACTTTGTCACTAACAATAATAATTCCAATTTGTCCCTTTTATATACAACCTGACCAGGAGTACCAACATATTGACGGAGAGGGGTTGTTTTGGAATTAACCAATGAAAGAAGTTCAAATTGGATTAATGAAAACTGATTTCATACGATTTGTACCTGTGTGAATTTGGAGGTAAAATGTTTCACTAAATGTAAATTCTTGATGAAAATAAATTGAAGTCGATGTAGGAAACTGGGGATGAAATGGACTGAATTTTGGGTCAGTAAATGTTATTTTATGATTATTACTGAAACTGGACCTCATGTTGAAAAAAGTTGAACTTGAAATTTGTGACAAATATGAAGATCTATATTTGTTTATAAACTCTTTGTCCATATTATCTACGTTTTTTTGAGAAAAGTCGGTTTTCTTGTTTTTTTTTCACAAACATAAAAAAAAATTACATTTGGATGAAATTCACTAATTTGTGAACCACACTTATAATTTTCTCAAATTCAAAATACACATACCAACACGATTATTTTCGACCAAATGGCAATAAACAAAACATAATTATTCAATTTCTAAAGAAGTTTTATTATGAACAATAGATGTAGAAACAATTAAATTCTGTTATAAATGTGTTATATACAATAAACACTTTAAATGTGACTTTAAATAAAACACGTGAGCTGTAAACATTACCGTTTGTTGGTAACCAGGCGATTCGGCATCACCTGACACGGCCTCTTCACAGCAAATGCGATAACATGAACATAGTTGACTGACAAGAGATGTCAAAATGTGTAGTTATAGAAATATTAAATTTATCTATTTTATTATGAAAACAGAACAGTTGTACAAAAAACTTTGTATGATATTTGTGTTAAAAGTGTGTTTTATTTTGTTCGCGAAATTGCTCAACTCGCTACGTTCGTTTCGCAAACTTTTTCACTCATTAAACAAAATCTCACTTTTGACACTCATAAATAGCTATTTTATCAAGTTTCAATAAGTTCATAACTAGTTATTTTACTACAATTTTTTTTAAGAAATAAATATTGAAACCCTATTTGTTTTCAGCAGGAACTATTTGGAACATAATGAAATACATTATTTTCACTATCCATAATGAGAAAATGGGTCGCAGAAACATGGCTACATTTTTTCTGTCATAGTGTCACAATAATGTAAAACAAAATTTTTAAAATATCTCCATGACGAAATACTTTTCAAATGAGTCTCTATTGTAAATGAAGACAGTTGAAAAACTTGTTCCATTGAATAAATGGAGCACAAGCTGTTCTTAGAATATTCATGAATTCTATTGAGAATGTTCAAGTTGTGGTAATTGAGATATTAAATCTTAGGTAAACAAGAGGATAAACAAAGCTATATTTTGAAAATGGTTATTTTCTGATTATTTTCATCCTGGTGAAGGATGTGTTCTAGGTATTTTTATTTTGTATATAACCTCAATAGACACTACAGGTAACACTACTCACATAATAGAAGAAGACGGAACATAAATATCAATTTGAATAATATAAAAATGGATTATAAAAAAAATGGAAAATCTATTTGCCACCAAACAGCCGAAATGACGATGCACAATTCAATAACCAAAAAATATCTCCTGATGTTTACAGTCTGACAAATATATAAAGTTCTATGAAACCATTGACAGAACTGCAGAAGTTCAGTACTGAGGAAACAGTGAAATTCTTCAATATATTTACAAATGTTCAGGCCAAAAAGTAAAACTACTTTCAAAAGACCGTCCAAAAAGATACAATTCCAGAATTTGTGATAAGGTTGGTAATGATATTACAGAGAATTTTGAATGAAAACAGGAAGGAATAATACTTTCGCCTAACTTCAAGGCAGTAAAAATTTTGCCTTAGAAGTAACTCATTGAAACATACGGTAGTATAGATTTGAGAAATGAACATTGACCTACAAAATTCTATCAATAGAGACTCCACAAAATCTAGACTGAACAAAAGTATTGAATCTTCATTGAGAATAAAGTATTTTTCCAAAATACTACACTGGATAGATAACTCACAAATTTCTCTTCAAAATAATGAATTGCGTCAAATATAGTTTCTAATCAGTAAAAATTTCCGGATGGTCATCTTCTATTCTGTAAGTACAGTTACCTGTAAATAGTCTATCAATGAAATAAATCAAATGAAAATGAACACAGTGCTTAACATACTCTTCACCAGAATAGAATCGTTTCTCAAATTTAATGTTAATCCTTTTGTCTATCTAAGATTTAGGATATCGATTACCACGAATTGACCAAATAAAATAATAAATTGTTCTGAAATTATAGATATCATCTTATCTTATCATGAAAACTCATTTGAGAGTCTGTTTTTGTCATGGCAATAATATTTTTAACATTTAATTTTTCGTTATCTTAACATCATAACAGAAAATAATGTAGGCATGTATATTCTGCAACCCATTTTATTATTATTAATAGTAAAAATAATGGAGCCCAGAAAAAAATATTTTCAACAAAACGATGCTTTGCCTCACAACACTGTTATTGTCACCAATTTTTTGTCTGCAAATTTTGGTAAAAATTTGATAGTTAATTAAGGACCCAACCGTTGACCGGCCAGGTCACGAACCTAACGCTTTTACTTCTGGGAAAGGTTGAAAGATACTATTTTCAAATTGCCGACTGATGCAAATTTTTGCTCCTCTCACTCCTGTTGAACTAATTAATTCGGCAAAAAACGTTCAAAGAAGGTGTCGCCTGAATGTAGGATCACCTGGTACACATTTCGAACACCTTCTCTGAAGGAATATATTCCATTGTTTGTTCTTTATCATTGTTATTATTATTGTTGAAATTTCATTCAATACTAGTGAATATAGTATATATTGTTAGCAGTTTTAATAAGACTATGCGCTTCAATTACTGTTGTGAAAAGCTTTCTCAATATTTTATAGTTACTACTGAACAATTTCTTTCTATTTTATCTGTTTTATCGCGTGGTCCAACGCCTACTTGATCAAAGTGTACGTTTCAAAATCTTTCGTGTAGTACCTAATTAATATTACTGGATCATCATCAAGAGGAAGGTCAAACTTTTAAAATCCGTTTAGGTACACACTTTCGTTTTCAACCTCTCGCTTTGCTAATGGTAAGCAGGTACGATTTCTTCTCATAGATAAATATATTTTACCGAACTGAATAGAAATAGAGGGTACCTACCAGGGTACCATTGGTAAGGTGAGAGGTAAAAGACGGGAATGTGAAGCAATCTGAACTTTCTGATAACATCCTGTATGTGTATGCACGTGACTACCGAATATGGTTTATTAACGTTTCGTTTTTTTGACGTATGCCGTAAAAATATAGCCATCCGGGGCATTTCCCATAAATATTTTGTTAGAATGGGAACAGAAAGATGAAACCATCTTGAAGAAAGCGGAGTATTTTAATTTTATTTTGAGTACATAATTGAGTACACCGAATAATCAAACTTAACTTTATTTCACTTCAAATACAACAAACACTTCAACTAAAACTTCAACAATTATTTGAATGTTTATCGCCTTACTGGATCACTTCGCGTATCGCACTGTGTCGATATCCTCGTGGCTAGCCTTCAAATATCGTAATCGAATGCCGTAGAAATTTCGCCAAAGTTCCGCCGAAATCGGCAGCATTATTTTTGCTGCTTCTAGAGTGGCGGGGGATCATCGTACACTCGTGCGCTCTCAGCCACGTCACGCCTGGTTTATGGCTACCAACGGCGGCCGGCGTTATTTTCTTTCGGGCATGATTTACAACAGTATGCAAAATTTGTAAATATGAGTTACTGATTATTTGGTCTATTTTCAGCGGAGAGTTTTCAGCTTGCCCATAACTACACTTTAGCAGATTCTCTGATGATTCAGCTTTGTTTATAATTAACAAAATATTGTTAATTATAAATCTATATTCTATTATAAATGAATAAATGATGAACGTTATAGTGAAATTATTGCTGCCACATTTATTTTTTTGCTCCATCAAAAATCATAGAAGACCTCTTTGAATGAAAATAAAGTATAACAAACACAAAATTTGGTTTTTAGAGCTCAAGAGGCACTAATGATGCAATTTCTTATTTTCTTCAGCTTGTCTACATGAACAATGAAAATTGAGAAAAGCTGTAGCTGCAGTTTTCTGAGACTTTTCCGAAGCTTTCGATTGTGTGAATCAAAAACTACTTTTGGTGTCAAAATTCATTTCCTGATTGTACTTTCCGATGAAAGTTGGTAGTTGACAGTTACAATTTAGCTCTTAGTCTAATCAACAAGTTCAAAAACCTGAAAAATAAAGATAAAGGTCCTAAAAATATGAGCGGAAGCTCATTCGATTCGGAATCACTTCTAGAAAAATGTTTTTGGAGGATTTTGGTGCAGGTAAAAATTTGCAATTGTTATCAACAAAATAAAATAAAAAAAAAGGTATTTAGTTTTTCGTTAGTAACCCAAAAAATATTAATATTCAATATATAAATATATATGTATATATGTATACACACATATACACACAAATTTACAATTTATTGCTTATTCTCAGCCATTCTACCGAACAAATGGTTATTCTCGACTTATCATAGAAATATTGAAACTTTATATTTTATTTTTGGAGTATGAGCAGGATTATTAGGTACTTCATTGAGAATTTTAATTCGAGCAGAATTGAGAAACCTTGGAACTTCAATCGGTAATGATCAAATTTATAATGTTATCGTAACTGCTTATGCCTTTGTTATAACTTTTTTATAGTTTATCAACTTCAACTTTTCAGACTTCAATACAAATATATGGAAATTCTGATCTGGGAGTCCCGAAGTCAAGTTTAATGGGTATTACAGGGTTGCCACGACTTTTGGTCAAATAGGAGTCAATTTAATGCGTGGGGTGAAATGAAAATATACATTATGTATATAACGCTCGCGCTCCCAATCGGATTTATGATGAACTAAAAATGTATATTTACTTTCATTTTTGGCACTAACTTACTTCCATTGAATTGTCTATTACTGACATCTGGTAAGGAGAGTAGGAAAAGTATCTGAACCAGAAACAAGCCATGAATATATCCGTTGTGAATCTGTAATACGGTTGGTTTCAGTCGTTTATCTAGAGAGATATTTACGATGACTATTTTTCGTCCGACACACGGACGTGAAATAGTCATGGAAGCAAAATGTAATGAAGGTACCGAGCCTATTGATGGACGCAAAATGATGCTAAGGATATGTATATATATATATATATATATATATATATATATATATATATATATATATATATATATATATATATATATATATATATAATTAGTGACTGGATTAACTATAAATCGGTTCAATTCGTGAGGTTGCAGTCAATAGCTGGGCTGTTGTTACAAAGAAAACTCTTTGTTATATATCAAGCTTTCGGTATATTTCACATCTTCGTCAGGATAACTACAATAATAAGATTATATATCTTGTAAAAAATATATAAATATGGAGAACTTACTAACGTGAGAATGAAATATAAAAAGGTTCAAAAACAGATAGAAAAACATTAAATAATGACAGTTGATAAAAATTTTTGGCTGACAATGTCAAGTGGGAAAATGCTGAATGATACTCGAATCACTAGATTTTTTATTTTCTTTATCATATTTCAGTAGGTACGTGTAAATTTTGCTAAGACTATCAATATCAGTTCGTTTATTCATTGAATGTTCTTCGTTGTTAATATGTATCATTTCCAAAAATATTCTTTTAGTTGTATTGGTTTCTCTACCTAAAATATTTGGATTTTCAAAATTCATTTTATGATCCTCCGAATTAACATGTTAATTTTAGATATTTATATATATATATATATATATATATATATATATATGTCTGCTATATATATATATATAAGTTAGTTGCATCATTCAAAAAAAAATATATCATTCAAATAGTATTATTTGTATTTTTTTCTATTAAAATACTTATGTACTTTCAGGTAATCCTTCTGTTTGTGTTATCTCTGATACCATGGCCAGGACCGACAGTTTTCAAGATATCCTGCCCCAGAGATAATGCCCGGGTAGTAAGAAAAATAGTTCAAACTAAATGGTTACCTGTACTAGACAAATTCAAACTTAGCTTACCATTAGAATGCCCTTTTCATCCGATGAGGGACATTTTTGGGCCCCAACAAGCTGCTAAAAAGCAGCATAGACCTTCTCAATGGACTTGTGGACTTTGTGGAAAATCATTTTTTGAAGAGAAATATTTGGATATGCATTTCGACAATCGACACAAGGGATATATAAATATGGTAATAATTAAAAAATACCAACAACTGGATTCTTTGGGATAGATGTAAGAACATAGGCTTTCACAGCCATTGTCGACAGGAACTTGAACTACCACGCGTTTTGTCTGCTACTGCGGCAGACTGACGACTGACTGGAGAGCTCTGTGTTTATGTATTTATAACTTGAGAGGGAGGTGGGGATGGCGGTGGTGGTGGGGTGTGCATGTGAATGCTCATTTCTGGTTGATATGCTGCTGGTGGGATGTCAATCAGTGTTGTATTCTATACCATTTCTGAGCTTTTTAAGTACTGGAAACCATGTTCTGTTGACCAGTGTACCTACTGTTGGGATGTTCATAGATCTATAAGAATACCAACAATTTCAACAGAAGGTATACAGGTAAACACAACGCTCGTATCCAGTACTCAAGAAGGCCAGAAATTGACTAGAATACATCTCGGTCAACATCCCACCAACATGTTGGTGATGTTTTTGATTTTCTCCTCTTTCTACACTTTTCGGCAGGACTTGATTATTTTCACTGTATTTGTATTTTTCAAATTGATATAAATTGTGATAAATATATAAGGTTACAAATGTATGTTAGAAATTCACTACTTCAATAAATATATGTAACATAGTTACATCACATTTCCTGATGATGCCATTCAGTTAAGGGAACGTGAGTCGACAATAGTGTTAATACAGTTCTGGTGATTAGATGTTTTTTCCTTTAGATGCGGTTGGCATTGGAGTGAATCCATTTGTCACAGATTTTTGTAATAGTAGGTGATTACATATCATTTCACTGTCTCATTATATTGATTTATTGGAATCAAAGTTCAACTTCAATAAGGTTGAATTTATTTTACAAGGCTAACGTAACGTAACGTAATATATATGTGTGTGTATACATACATATACAGATACACATATACATATCTATACACACATACACTAATGTAGGGTAAATGATTAAAGATATACAATAAAAAATGATACCAAAGAAGTTTAAAATGTTCAAATGCAATATACCATACTTTGTCTATTTAATAAAAATACAGTTGACAAAATAAATTAGAGAAAGCTGTCCTCATAGAACTCTTCTAAACTATAATATGGTCTACCACATAATACATCTTTTACTGATTTCAATATGATAAGGTAAATAATTAAACATCTTGAGACCATCATAATATATAGTCTTAGACTATGGATTGACGTTGGTATGGGTAATTTTAGGTGATTAGTTTGACGAAGGGCATAATAATTGGAGTAACCGCTGAATATCAATTTGTTAATTAAACAATCTGTTTCTGAAATAAATATTTCAAAAAATGTCATAATTTTATGTAATTCAAATAGGGGTTTGCAGGAGTCTCGACTTTTGGCATTGCACATAAATCTTATAGCCCTTTTCTGAATAATGAACAACATCTGCATTTGAGTTTTGCAACATACTCCCCAGAAAGGAATTCCGTACCTCAAATGCGACTCAACAAGTAAGGAATAAGCCAATTTAGCGGCAGAAAAACCAAGATTCTTATAAGTTATTCTCATTGCAAAACACCCTGAAGCTAGCTTTTTATTGAAGGTCACAATGTGATCGGCGAATATGAGTTTATTGTCAATTATTATCCCCAAAAATTTTGTAATAGCTCTGTTTTCAATTATCTTGTCCACGTCCTATGTTGGTAAAGGAATGTTGTCAATAAAGCAGCGAAATGATATTAAATTTGTTTAGGAAACATTACAAGTCAGCAGATTATAGTCGCACCATTTTTTATTATTTTTTTATATCTACACTCATAATCTCGTGGAGATTATATAAAGTTTTATCACATCATAATATTGTGGTGTCATGGGCGATTAGGGTAAATTTTCCTTCTATATCGATGAATGTTAAATTGTTTATGTATAGCAGGAAAAGTATCGGTCCCAGTATTGAACCTTGTGGTACGCATTTTTTTAATTCACCATCTGATGGGGATGATGAGGTTTTCACAATCTGACGTCCTGTAAGATATTTCTTGAACCATTTATGAGTAATTCCATGGATGCCATAGTGATATAGTTTTTTTAGCAGTATTCCATGATCTACACAGTCAAAGGCTTTAGCAAAGTCACAGAACACTGCTGCTGATGGCTCATTTTCATTAATGTTTCCATAAACATCATATAACAAAGAAAAGGTAGCATCGTGGGTGTTCTTTTTTTATTGAAAGCCGAACTGGTTATTGCTTATGACACTATATAAACATTGAATTACACGAAAGAAAAATATGTACTTTCTTAACAACTACTTTTATATGAACATTGATTATACAAGACACTTTTCTCTATTCAGTTTGAATTCCAAACATTCGTTATGGAATCGATTCAGATACAATTCATAGGATTGCTACACAATATAGTAAATGAAAGAGGTGAAATTTCACTTGCATGGAACACACTATCATCATCAATGGCGGACTTCGATGTTTCGAAAAGAGACAATTGTCCCACTGTCTCTTCAACACTAATCTGAACAACATTATAAGATAAAATACTCAATTCATTTCTAAAATTACGATTTCATGTCATGAATGAGTTGAATATATGCAAGTAATACTTGATAATACTTGATAAAGCTATTCTATAGCGAAATACGTGTTGCGATCGTGTGAAATTCCACAATAAAGTACTACTTGAATAAATTATGGATTTCCATCGGGTATTGGCCAATACCATCACATATAAAGAGCTACTGTACGAGTATATTAGCATCTAGTAGTTAATTCATGGTACATACTTGATCTGAAAAATGTGAATTATGTGAAATTCTATCGTTACTTTGTAGCAAGAATTGGAATATCCGGTGTGAAATGAATCTATTGAGTTTCACCTACTACCGCCATAAAAAGTACATACTATTCTTACTTACATCAGGGAGAAATCTCATGGTTCCGTCCCTAGTGAAGAAAGTACTTTTTCTAACCCTCAAGTCAAGTATTTCGTATATCATGAATTTTCTATGAATAGTCTATTCAAATAGTTTCCGTAATTTCCAGAACACCTTGTATATCCTATATTCTGAGGAGAGTGACACATAAGATAATATACTTTTAGAGCTAAGCGTTAGCAATACTGCAATCAGTTATGAAGATTGACATTGCATTTTGGGGATTCTGTAACTATTGAACCAGGTCGTTCGTGTTGCAAAAGATATCTTTGCGGTGTTTATGTAGGGCGAACTATAGGGATAGTTGTAGACAACCTTTTGTCAAATACCGAATCCCCACTCTATTCAGCATCTTCAATCTTAAAGTTGTTTGCCTGATTCATAAAAGATATAGCATTGATTCTCATGATGCAGTATTAATAATAGTAGTGGTAATAATATCCATCTGCCGATACCCTAATTGAAACACTTTTGACAGTTTACGAATTATTGTCAGTCAATCTATCTATTTATGTTTGATGGAAATTCATGAATTCAATTTTTGTTCAATTGCACAGTGTTTCCTCTCGGAAAAATTAATTATATATGCATGTAATTTTTATATTTGATATGGAAAGAGGTAAATACCTGGTTTTCCTTCTGTGTGTTTTGTGCAGTGAAAATGTGTCTCCCCGGATTCTCTTGTCCGCTGGAAATTCTTCAAGTTATAAATTTCTTGATAAGGTCGTTGGTTGGAATTGGCTTATTCAGGTTGGTAAGTATTATATTTTTATACTCATAATTATACAATATCTCATAACTTTTCTAATAGTTTTAATTAAATTCTGGGAGCAAAAGATTTGGCGTGGCTCCCAGTTTCGTCGCCTTGAGAAGAATGTTTTGTTGATAGAAAATCGAAAATCATCTACTTTCCTTAGTTCAACCACCAACTTCTGTGACTTCAAATATCTAACTTTGATATCTTAAAAACTATTCCCTCTACTAGTTTGCTACTTATTTCTAAATTTAGGTACATTTTTTGAATATTACAAACTTTTGTACAGAAATTTTGAATTTCCCTCTTTTCGGTCTTGTTTCCATGTAAAGCTTCTAGGCATGTACAGGGTGATCTAACTGTACTTTATCGCACTTTGTCAATAAGAAGTTATGTTTGAACAATGAAGTAACTTAACTAGCTTTTGGATGGTAACGGTCTGAGATTGGACTGTTGTGGTACCCGAATAGTGGATAAACATTATCGCAGTCTGAGATATCATTTATAACACGTACGCAGTCTGCACCTAGCGTTCGATATTTGTATGACATGACTACTATAATCATCTCTAGCACCCTTAAATGAATATGAAGCACATCTCACAAATTTAAATTCTTTATTGATCATACAAAGTAATGTTCACAACATAAATTTTACTTTTTACTTCCTTTAATGAGGTATCAGTATATTTCATGCAATATTTATGAACAATGAAAATGACACTATAAAATATATTTATTTCACATTTACAACATAATCGGAAACACCCAATTTTATGATACATGAACAGTTTAGAAATAACTACATTTTGTTTTTGAAAAATCATCTTACGTGATGTAACCCCTTTTATTGCCTTAATTTTTATCTTGAGATTCCTCTATTGCATCATCATCCCAGATGTCTTATTCGAATATTGCCTCTTCTATGTTTAAGGCGATATTCTTGATGAAATGCTTTTCTTTGTTCAGAATATTTTCAACAGCTATTTCGGATTCATACGTTACGAACCAGTAACCCTTCTTCTGGATATTACTTTCGTCCAATGGCATTGTTATGTCTGAAATTTTACCGAATCCGGCTAAATAATGTATGATATCGCAGTGATTTATTTTTTTTGTTAATTCTACTAATATTCTGGGTAGAATTCTCTTAACAGTCAATGTATCTCCAGCGAAAACAACTGGTGTCATAGAAGTTAATTTGTCCACGGATGAAGAATCCACGAACACAATAACTGCATGTTTTTTAGAGGCCCCACTACATTCTTCAGATGTCAGCAGGGTTAAATGATTCACTTCACCGAACTGTTGAAAATAGGATTGTAGTTTCTGACGGTCGGTTTCATTATTGAAGCCCGATACGCATATTTTCCTTGTTATTGAATATTTTGGTCGGCGTTTGATGTCATCATCTCGTCCATTGTTTTGTTTTGGTTTCGTATAACCGTTTATATCAAATTTGAGCAAATTTTGTTGGAATACCATCTTTTGGTATTCGCAAATTTGCTGAACAGTGTATTGAATTGAAAATTGTCTAGATTCGGACGTGGTTGCTGGATATTGATTACTTGGATGGTTATTCCGTTGGTATGCCTTGTGAGCAAGTTGGGTTTCATTATTTTGGTTACTTTGAGTCTGCCCTTGAAATCCAGACGGTGGGCACGAGGTTCTAGCCTGAGCATTATTGTTGTGTTGGTTATACATGTTACTGTCTAGTGTTTCACTGAATTGTCTCTGATAATCACTCACTAAATTTTGGTCGAGATCCACTATTTTCTTCAATGGTGAATTCTAATAAATCACTTGCTATTTGATATACAAATAGAGGTAAACTGTTTCACTTCAAAGATCACTTTGTCACTAACAATATTAATTCCAAGTTGTCCCTTTTATATACAACCTGACCAGGAGTACCAACTTATGGACGGAGAGGGGTTGTTTTGGAATTAACCAATGAAAGAAGTTCAAATTGGATTCATGAAAACTGATTTCATACGATTTGTACCTGTGTGAATTTGGAGGTAAAATGTTTCACTAAATGTAAATTGTTGATGAAAATAAATTGAAGTCGATGTAGGAAACTGGGGATGAAATGGACTGAATTTTGGGTCAGTAAATGTTTTTTTATGATTATTACTGAAACTGGACCTCATGTTGAAAAAAGTTGAACTTGAAATTTGTGACAAATATGAAGATCTATATTTGTTTATAAACTCTTTGTCCATATTATCTACGTTTTTTTGAGAAAAGTCGGTTTTCTTGTTTTTTTTCATAAACATAAAAAAAAATTACATTTGGATGAAATTCACTAATTTGTGAACCACAGTTATAATTTTCTCAAATTCAAAATACACATTCCAACACGATTATTTTCGACCAAATGGCAATAAACAAAACATAATTATTCAATTTCTAAAGAAGTTTTATTATGAACAATAGATGTAGAAACAATTAAATTCTGTTATAAATGTGTTATATACAATAAACACTTTAAATGTGACTTTAAATAAAACACGTGAGCTGTAAACATTACCGTTTGTTGGTAACCAGGCGATTCGGCATCACCTGACACGGCCTCTTCACAGCAAATGCGATAACATGAACATAGTTGACTGACAAGAGATGTCAAAATGTGTAGATATAGAAATATTAAATTTATCTATTTTATTATGAAAACAGAACAGTTGTACAAAAAACTTTGTATGATATTTGTGTTAAAAGTGTGTTTTATTTTGTTCGCGAAATTGCTCAACTCGCTACGTTCGTTTCGCAAACTTTTTCACTCATTAAACAAAATCTCACTTTTGACACTCATAAACAGCTATTTTATCAAGTTTCAATAAGTTCATAACTAGTTATTTTACTACAATTTTTTTTAAGAAATAAATATTGAAACCCTATTTGTTTTCAGCAGGAACTATTTGGAACATAATGAAATACATTATTTTCACTATCCATAATGAGAAAATGGGTCGCAGAAACATGGTAACATTTTTTCTGTCATAGTGTAACAATAATGTAAAACAAAATTTTTAAAATATCTCCATGACGAAATACTCTTCAAATGAGTCTCTATTGTAAATGAAGACAGTTGAAAAACTTGTTCCATTGAATAAATGGAGCACAAGCTGTTCTTAGAATATTCATGAATTCTATTGAGAATGTTCAAGTTGTGGTAATTGAGATATTGAATCTTAGGTAAACAAGAGGATAAACAAAGCTATATTTCGAAAATGGTTATTTTCTGATTATTTTCATTCTGGTGAAGGATGTGTTCTAGGTATTTTTATTTTGTATATAACCTCAATAGACACTACAGGTAATACTACTTACATAATAGAAGAAGACGGAACATAAATATCAATTTGAATAATATAAAAATGGATTATAAAAAAAATGGAAAATCTGTTTGCCACCAAACAGCCGAAATGACGATGCACAATTCAATAACCAAAAAATATCTCCTGATGTTTACAGTCTGACAAATATATAAAGTTCTATGAAACCATTGACAGAACTGCAGACGTTCAGTACTGAGGAAACAGTGAAATTCTTCAATATATTTACAAATGTTCAGACCAAAAAGTAAAACTACTTTCAAAAGACCGTCCAAAAAGATACAATTCCAGAATTTGTGATAAGGTTGGTAATGATATTACAGAGAATTTTGAATGAAAACAGGAAGGAATACTACTTTCGCCTAACTTCAAGGCAGTAAAAATTTTGCCTTAGAAGTAACTCATTGAAACATACGGTAGTATAGATTTGAGAAATGAACATTGACCTACAAAATTCTATTAATAGAGACTCCACAATATCTAGACTGAACAAAAGTATTGAATCTTCATTGAGAATAAAGTATTTTCCCAAAATACTACACTGGATAGATAACTGACAAATTTCTCTTCAAAATAATGAATTGCGTCAAATATAGTTTCTAATCAGTAAAAATTCCCGGATGGTCATCTTCTATTCTGTAAGTACAGTTACCTGTAAATAGTCTATCAATGAAATAAATTAAATGAAAATCAACACAGTGCTTAGAACATACTCTTCACCAGAATAGAATCGTTTATCAAATTTAATGTTGATCCTTTTGTCTATCTAAGATTTAGAGTATCGGTTACCACAAATTGACCAAATAAAATAATAAATTGTTCTGAAATTATACATATCATCTTATCATGAAAACTCATTGGAGAGTCTGTTTTTGTCATGGCAATAATATTTTTAACATTTGATTTTTCGTTATCTTAACATCATAACAGAAAATAATGTAGGCATGTATATTCTGCAACCCATTTTATTATTATTAATAGTAAAAATAATGGAGCCCAGAAAAAAATATTTTCAACAAAACGATGCTTTGCCTCACAACACTGTTATTGTCACCAATTTTTTGTCTGCAAATTTTGGTAAAAATTTGATAGTTAACTAAGGACCCAACCGTTGACCGGCCAGGTCACGAACCTAACGCCTATGGACTTTTACTTCTGGGAAAGGTTGAAAGATCCTATTTTCAAATTGCCGACTGATTCGAATTGGTAGAGATGCAAATTTTTGCTCCTCTCACTCCTGTTGAACTAATTAATTCGGCAAAAAACGTTCAAAGAAGGTGTCGCCTGAATGTAGGATCACCTGGTAGACAATTCGAACACCTTCTCTGAAGAAATATATTCCATTGTTTGTTCTTTATCATTGTTATTATTATTATTGAAATTTCATTTAATACTAGTGTTATCATTTGCAGAACGCGGCCAGACTATAACAGTAGAAATATGTTTTAACGCTGCTGGAACCTACATACCTCCACTGATGATTTTCCCGAGACAACGAATGAAACCAGAATTGTTAGATCACGCCCCACCAGGTACTGAAGGTGTTTGCAATGCTCGAGGCTGGATAACTACTGAAATATTTTTGACTTTGTTCAAAAAGTTCATCAGATTCTCTGGAGCTACTCGTACTAATCATGTGTTGCTGCTTCTGGATGGGCATGTAAGTCACACTCAAAATTTGGAAGTAATTGATCTGGCACGTAAAAATGGAGTTATAATTCTTTGCTTTCCACCTCACTGCACACATAAAATGCAGCCAGCAGATGTTGCATTTATGAGGCCACTAAGTACATATTATGACCATGTTGTTTCGGCCTGGTTGAGATAACACCCAGGGCGTGTGGTAACTGTATTTCAGATAAGTGAAATATTTGGAAATGCATACATTCAGGCAGCTACAATGTCTACAGCAATCAACGCATTCAGAAAGTGTGGCATATGGCCGTATAATCAAAATAATTTTACGGATGCCGATTTTATATCTGCTGCAACTACTGATATACAAAATATTGAAAACTCGTCTAGTGTAGAGCAACAGAGAGTTTCAGAAGCCGAAGGGCCTCAGTATGAGGTAGTTTCATCTGTGCCTTCAACCACAGTAGCCACGACTGTATCTTCAACGGCCACAACATCCCATCCTGGAGCAGTTACAACAAGACCTGAAGTTACAACAGAATCATGTACTCCAGTAAGAATAGATTTTATCACCGATCGTAACGAGCAAGTCACACCTGAGACGAGTAAAACACCTGCTCCCGAACCTGAACCTGGATGTTCTTTTGCTTCTAAATCTCCCATCCGTGCAGTGTGCCGCGATTTTACATCTAGCTTTGAAAATGTAACCCCTGGTGATAATATGCCGATCCCTTCGGTCCAACGGATTGAAAAGAGGAAGCAATACCGGAGAGGAAAAACAGCCGTCATTACTTCAACTCCTTATAAAAATGAGCTGGAGAATTTAAAAAAAGTGAAGAAAGTATCCAATCCTAATGATCCCCGGCTCAAAAAAAAACGCTAAGAAGAAACAAAAGACTACAGTTGCAGCCGAAACGAAAAATAATGATGATAAAGATGCAATTTGTCTCTATTGTAAGGATGAAAATCATAGTTTTCTGAAATCATCCGAAGGTTGGGTAGGCTGCCAGCTTTGTGGACGTTGGGCTCACAATGATTGTGCTGGTGTGGATGATGATAACACCGAAGAAATTCATATTTGTATTTATTGTGATAATAATTAGCTCATCCCATTTTGCCCCATTTTTACTACCCCATTTTACCCTATGGTAAGGGGCAAGATGGTTTTTCGGAAGTTCCCATTAAATCATTTATTTTTATTAAATATATATATCTTTATTTGAAATAGGAATTCCTAATATACATACAAATCTTAAAAATTATGATAAATGTGAAAAAATTGTCAATATCGCGAAATATATGAATACATCAATTATAATAGCTACTAGTAATAAAATACAAATAGATAAAAACAATTTTTATATCAATCTGTTAAAAAAATATTCTTCAAAATAAGTGTAAAACAGTGAAACATATGAATGTGTGTGTATAAAGTTAAAAGTATTTTAAAAGCTAAAAAGAAAGAAAAGAAAGTTAAAAGAACGAAAAAAATTAATAAATATCCAGTGACCTTATATGTTTTTTTAGCTGATATTTGAAACTATCGATAGTGACCGAGCATTTAATGTCTTGAGGGAGTTCGTTGAAATCATTCAGTCCCCTGAAAAATAATGATATCATAGAATTTTTAGTTTTGGTTCTAGCTATATGAAATTCATTATTAGTCCTTGTATCATAACGGTGAATTTGATTGTTATAAGTAATAAAAGACTTGAAGTAACTTGGTAATAAATTCTTTGTGATTTTATAAATGAACATCATTGACATATAAAATAGTCTTTGCGTTACACTATACCAATTTAGAGTATTTAGCATAATTTGAATGGGAGTATATCTATTACACATCAAGATTATTCGCATTCCTCGATTTTGTAATTTTTCTAATTTTTGTTTGTTGTTTTTGTCCAAGAGATATAGAAGACTAGAACAGTAATCAAAATGTGGCTGTATAATGCTTCTATATATAGTTATCTTTGAAAATAAAGACACTTGAGATGATATCCTAGAAAAAAAGAAGAGTTTTTTCGAAATTTTTTTGCAAATGTAATCGCTATGAGCGTTCAGTGTTAGTGAGTCATCTATTATGAAACCTAAGTATTTAAACTCGGTTACCCATTCAATCTTGTCATGATCAATGGTAAGTTGTAGAGACTCATAGTCCACATACTTTAATTTATGTTTATTACTGAGAATCATGGCTTTGGTTTTTTTTGTATTTAATTTTAGTTTATTAGTTCCCAGATAGGTTTCATATTTTTTTAATACTTGGTTCATTCGAGTTATTGTTTCGTTAAGATTGTGACCATAACATGCAACCAATGTGTCATCCGCGAATAAATTCAGAAAATCATGACCTTGCACATAATTGAGATCATTCAAATATATTATAAAAAGCAGTGGTCCCAGCACACTGCCTTGAGGTACACCAAAATTATTAATAATTTCGTTTGAATAAGAGTTGCCTATTTTGGTTCTTTGAGATCTATTACTGAGATATTCTTTGAACCAATTCAATACTTTACTCTGAATGCCATAATATTTCAATTTTAGAAGTAAAATTTCTCTGTCGATGGTCTCAAACGCTCTTTTGAAGTCAAGAAATACTGCCACTACATATTTACCATCATCAAGTACCTGCTTCCATTTCGATATTGTTAACTGAAGGGCAGTTTCACATGAATGATGTTCTCTAAAACCAGATTGGTTACCCATAAACAGATCATTCTTACTGAAGTACTGAGTTATTTGTTCGTGCACTATTATTTCTAAGAGTTTCTCTATAGTTGGTAAAGTATTTATGGCCCTATAGTCAGACATTTCTATTGCGTTATTAATTTTAGGAATGGGCATTATAGTACTGAGTTTCAATTGGTTGGGAAAACTACCATTTGCAAGTGAAGTATTTATCAAGTTCAGGAAGACAATTCCACCAGTATAAAACGTTTCTCTCAAAAACCTGACACTAATTACTTCCTCAATACTGCCTTTTTTTTTGAGAGAAAATATAGTAGATCTCAACTTACTTAGGTTTACACTTTCAAATTCAGGAAAACTAGCTACCACTGGTTTAAGATTTTTCTGAGACCACTTTTCTTCAGAGATGATAGAACTAGAGATCCGCTCAATGCTATCAACATAGAACGAATTAAACTTATTAGCAGCATCTTGCTCAGTTTTTACCCTTGATATAGTGCCATCAGTGCTAAAGTTAATGCACTTGAAGTTCATATGCTGCTTCTCACCTTTTGTTAATTTTTTAATAGTTTTCCACATTTCTTTAGGGTCATTTTTATTTGAATCAATTTTATTTTCAAAGTATTGCAATTTTTTTATTTTCAGTAAATTAACAACCTCATTTCGTTTTGATTTATATTTATTCCACAACTCCTCTTTATTGGCATTGGAAGTTTTTCTGAAATCTTTATACAATTTGTCTCTTTGTTTTGAAAATGATTTTATCTCATCATCGTACCAAGGTACCTGATTTTGTTTGTTTTTGATTTCGATAATGGGTGCTATCTCATTTAAAATTAATCTACACTCCGATTCAATATTATGGTAAATCTCATTCACATCAGTGGAGGTTTTCAACCATTCACATTCAATCAGCCTCAGGTTGATACTATGAAAAACCTCATCATTTAATCTCCGTGTGAAAAAAGGTGTAGATATTGCAAAGTCACTATTTTGTATAATAACGGAAATTATTGAATGATCAGTAATCTTAGGCTCATGGTGAACACAAACTTTTAGACCACTCTGATTTGATATCGCATAATCAATCAATGAAGAACTATTAGAGGTTATTCTTGTCGAATCACAAACAAGTTGTTCGATACCAAAAGTCATCATTATATTTTTAACTTTTTTGCCGTGAGTAGTATTACTAAGATAATCTATATTTACGTCACCAATCAAAAGACACTTTTTATTTCTCATGAAGTAGTCCTCACACCATTCTTCAAATTTGTCCAGGAACACATCATGACTTGAATTTGGAGAATGGTAGAGTCCACCTACTAACCATTTAGTGTTATTCAATTCAATTTTGATAAATTGGCACCAGTAATTGGTATCCAGTATATATTTTCCTTTTAACGAATAACTTATATCCCCTCTTACATATATAAGTACTCCTCCAGTATGTCTGCTGTTAGAATCACATCTAACGATAGAATACCCTGAAATGACAATTTCGCTATCAAGAACACTATCTGTACATCTGGCTTCACTTAATATTACCATTGATGGATAATAACAAAATATTTCTCTAATTATTTGATCTTTGTGGGCTAGAAAACTCTCAGCATTCATGTAAATGATGTCAGCCTTGTATACTATATTAGGACTTTCAGTCAGTTTTTTTGTTTATTTATAGCATCAACAATTGTGGGAATATTATTTATATACCTAATAATTTTATTTTGACCACTATTCTTGTATTCTTCTAATTTTCTTTTAACATTGAGAAAATAGTCCCTTTGTATTTTAGTTTGATCAGCAAATATTTTGACACTTTGTACTTTTAAAAACTTCTTATTTCTTAGGACTACTAACGCTTCTTCCGGGGATGAGAAACACACCTTGATGGGCCTATTCTTGCTTTGATCAAATTTACCTAGTCTATATGTGCTAATATTTGTAGTATCTACAGGAACATCTGCAAGCAGGTCCCTTATAGTGTTTTTGTCGTCAGCAGTTCTATTTGAATGTGAATTTTGTTTAGATTCATTAATATTGAGAACGATTACATTCGAAGCTCTTTTCTGTCTTTCGCAGACTTCAGCCATAATTTGTTCGGTGGAACCTAATGGAAGGATATCAGATTTGTCAGCTGGGACTGGATTATTTTTCAACTGTACCAAGTAATCCTTCACTTCTTTCAACTCCCTCATCATTTCAGGAACTTTCCAAAAACCAGTTTCACAGTTTTCACAGAGAAAAATTAGCTTTCTTTTCTTGAGTGCAAGACACTTAATTTCTGAAGCAGTCAAGCTACCACAGGGTCCACATAACAATGTTCTACAAGAGTCACAGGGAAAGAGTACTTGACTAGTTTCCTCAGTATCACATTTGGCACACTTTTTGGGATCCATTTATAGTATTTATTTTGGCTATAAGCTCCTGTACTATAAGAACACAGGTTTTTCAGATGTCTGTACGTTATCTCCACTTTTTTGTGATCTATCTTTTAATTGTTTTTAGTTCACAATTACTGATTTGTTATTGCCCCTAGATTGTTTTAAACAAATTAAATCAGTTAACACAAACTATTTTAGGTTGAATTATAACTCAGTTTATAGCTAGGCGATTTATCTTCCTTATGGTATGCAACAATTGTTTTAATTGAGAGTATTTAAACAGAGAAAAACTGTTTTATTGTACTGCACATTACACATTTGACACACAACACACACATGCTGTAAGTTCAGCTCCCAAAGACTATGCCAAATTGTAGTTAGATAAATAAGACATTGTGTGATAAGTAAATAAGAATAATAAACGTAATGATTATACTGTATTTTTGGTATTTTCCTTAGATACCCCATCATGCCCCCCCTTCCCCTATAAATTGTTATCAGTTTTGATGACACTATGCGCTTCAATTACTGTTGTGAAAAGCTTTCTCCACATTTTATAGCTACTACTGAACAATTTCTTTCTGTTTTATCTGTTTTATCGCGTGGTCCAACGCCTACTTGATCAAAGTGTACGTTTCAAAATCTTTCGTGTAGTAATTAATATTACTGGATCATCATCAAGAGGAAGGTTAAACTTTTTAGATCCGTTTAGGTACACATTTTCGTTTTCAACCTCTCGCTTTACTAATGGTAACCAGGTACGATTTCTTCTCACAGATAAATATATTTTAACGAACTGTATAGAAATAGACGGTACCTACCTGGGTACCATTGGTAAGGTGAGAGGTAAAAGACGGGAATGTGAAGCAATCTGAACTTTTGGACAATATCCTGTATGTGTATTCACGTGGACTACCGAATATGGTTTATTAACATTTCGTTTTTTTTGACGTATGTCGTAAAAACACAGCCATTTGAGGCATTTCGTATGAACAGTTTCTCAGAATGAGAATAGAAAGATAAAACCATCTTGAAGAAAGCGGAGTATTTTAATTTTATTTTTACAATAATTAGTCAATTCATATTACGTTTTTCTCTGAGTACACTGAATAATCAAACTTTACTCTATTTCACTTTAAATACAACAAACACTTCAACTAAAACTTCAACTATTATTTGAATGTTTATCGCCTTACTGGACCACTTCGCGTACCGCACTGTAGCTTCCACTTGACTGTGTCGATATCCTCGTGGATAGACTTCAAATATCGTAATCGAATGCCGTAGAAATTTCGCCAAAGTTCCGCCGAAATCGGCAGCATTATTCTTGCTGCTTCTAGAGTGGCGGGAAATCATCGTACACTCGTGCGCTCTCAGCCACGTCACGTCTGGTTTATGGCTACCAACGGCGGCCGGCGTTATTTTCTTTCGGGCATGATTTACAACAGTATGCAAACATTGTAAATATGGGTTATTGATTAATTAGTCTTTTTTCAGCGAAGAGTTTTTAGCTTGCCCATAACTACACTTTAGCAGATTCTCTGATGATGTAATTTTGTTTATTTTTCAGATTTTGGAAGGTTCATTATAAATGATATTGTTTATTATAAATGAATAAATGATGAACATTATAGTGAAATTATTGCTGCCATATTTATTTTTTTGCTCTATCGAAAATCATAGAAGAACTCTTTGAATGAAAATAAAATATTACAAACACAAAATTTGGTTTTTAGAGCTCAAGAGGCACTAATTATGCAATTTCTTATTTTCTTCAGCTTGTCTACATGAACAATGAAAATTGAGAAAAGCTGTAGCTGCAGTTTTCTGCGACTTTTCTGAGGCTTTCGATTGTGTGAATCATAAACTACTTTTGGTGCCAAAATTCTTTTCCCGATTGTACTTTCCGATGAAAGTTGGTAGTTGACAGTCACAATTTAGCTCTATCGTTCGCGCATAACTAGCGCATAGCTAGATTTGCCAAATAGTAACGAACATACAATCGAATGATGTTGCATCGCTTGGAAACCCTCAAACAAATGAACCAACAATCACAAACATAACAGCTGAATTCAATATTTTCTTTTTAATGGTGGAATGAATTGTATAACTTGTTTTTCACGCTTCCCACTTGTGAAGGGTTCACACTGAAATGAAATATGAACGATGTATAAAATTGAACAAACAAAATATAATTTTCGATATATCAGTTACTTCGATTGAAATACGAGGGTCACTAACAATAATATAATTTGTGCACATCTGTATATTCAAAATGGAAAAATGAACATTCTGTTGATCCAGGCATCATTTTTATGCAGAATTTTATTGCTAGAAGGCAAGTTTTGGGGATCTATTAACCAATTGAGTGGGACAAACCCGAGGTTCTAACCTTAAATTAGGTATCTGTTGTGAGGACAACTATAGTCTCTTCAGAACGAAGTGAACCGTCTGAGTATCACAAGCAAGTACCGGTCTATGGGTTGGTCGTATCGACCAAATGAAATTAATTTCTGCTTTTCAAGGTGGGAAATTACTTGCGACGAATCTTCCAAATCGAAGACGTTACACAGGTGCCTGATGGTTTTACTTCAACTCTCTGCGCGACATTAGCTGGGTCAGTTGTTGTTTTTCCATTGGGTATCTGCCACATGTACATACAAAGTCGTAGGTCTGCATAAGAGGAAAGGGGCAACCTTGAGCATGTCATAATGCACCTCTCCGGAATATCAATCATATATGTCTACCTCATATGTCTACCGTAGTAGTAGATTAAAGGTCAGGCTTACAAACCTGTAGACCTCGGCCAACAAAGCTGAAAAATATTTCTGACATACTTTTAATGATTGTATATCAACTGCTTCAATTGATGATATTCAAAATTGAAGCCTACATTATTTTCTTTCTTGTGGTTATTCATTAAAGGCTAAGAAAATATTTTCGTTGGGGAAATGATAGAATTGTAATCATTAATTTTTTGAGAAGTGGGGAACTAAATGAAACATTGATTATTTTTCTCCAGTATCCCGATTGCCTTGTTTTATGAGTGATGAAAGCTGCAGGAATATATTCTCTTACTTTTCCTTCATATTGTTTGGAAAATTGTTTCAAACAGAAGTACCGTTTATAAAATGATTGTTTTTTTCTCTAACTGAAATTATAAATGCAAATATACTTTTTGAAAACAAAAGTGTTTTAAAAAAAACTTTTATTACATATACCCAAAAGCATTCGTTAATAATTATGTATTTATGTTTGCCACAAAATATTAAAATTGAGGAACATTTTTTTCAATCATAATTTCTACTTGAAATCCAGACTACTTTTTCGTATTTTATGAAAATCGTTATTTTTTTTCGATTTTTAATTATATCCAATAAATGATTTGTTATAAAATAGTAAAAATATATGTAGAAGCAACCATGTATCATTTTGGGAAAATAATTTTCCTTTTTTTATTCTATTCTTTATTACTATGCTTTATTACTCTTTGGGAAAAGTTTGAGAATTTATTTGTTTATAACAAATTGTCTACTGAAAAAAATAATGAAAAATTGGAAAAATAGTAACTATATTTCGGAATACCAAACTGCAGAGAAATGATGATTTGAAATGTCATTTGCGTCAATAATTATAACTCTAAAAAAATCCAGTTGACCTGTAACTAAGTACAATTCATTTATTCATAAAAAAATTACGATGAAAATGAGGAAACAAAACATGTTTTCATAAAAAAACTCCAAGAAAAAAGAAGAATTTCGGGTTTCAATTTTAAATCAGGTGGAGAATTGCGGCAACATTTTTTGGTGGTGTATTACTATTTATTTTTAATAATAATATTCAGTGAGTTGAAATAATAATGATGAAGTGCCTGAATTGAAACTGTTCATATTGGTGCTACATTTTCTGACGGTAACTCCCGTTTAATAAACTTTCTGTTCTTTACGGATCTTTTTTCCAATTTTGGAAATCTTCAGGAGTTTTGTAAATACATATTCGGAAAAACAAACCCCTCTTTTTTGTCCAACCGAATTGTTTATAACTTAAAAACCATTTTTAGTGCGGTCAATTCAGGCATTCGAAGCTATCTAAATTCCCACCAAGCTGAAAATCAGTAAGATTATCTTTAATATGATTGAAAATGGAATTTGAAAGTTCCCTATCTTTCCCCTGCATGGAAAAAAATGTATTCAAGGTCAAAAAATAAGTTTTTCGCGATTTTCAGCAAAACGGTGAGTTTTATCATAAAAATACTTCAAACAAAAATTGTAGATAATGAAATTATCTACAAAAAATGTAGCAATACTTTTTATCCTACGAGCCACCGTTTTTGAGATATAACGATTCAAAAAGTTGTAAAAGTTGTAATCGTCATAATATGCACTGCACCCCTTCTTGCAGACTGTTACTTTACCCCTTCTGTAAAATGCAGATGTCATTTCACCTGATATTCTTATAGTTATAACTTATGTATATTTTATATTATAAGTGTAAGTTACAATGACCGATAGAAAAATATTTTAACATATATTACAACTACAGAGATGTATATATGCATATTATGACGATTGCAACTTTTACATTTTTTGAATCGTTAAATCTCAAAAACGATGACTCGTAGGACACAAGTGTTGATACATTTTTTGTAAATAATTTTATGATCTACAATTTTTGTTTGAAGTATTTTTATGATAAAACTTACCGCTTTGCTGAAAATCGCAAAAAACTAATTTTTTTGACATTTGACCTTGAATAAATTTTTTTCCATACAGGGGAAAGATGGGGAACTTTCAAATTTTATTTTTAACCATATTTTAAACAAGCTTACTGATTTTCAGCTTGGTGAGAATTAAGGTAGCTTTACTTTAATTTTTTGGTCTAATTTGACTGGACTATTTGCTCGAATTGTTGTGGGTTTTATTAGGAATCGACTGACACCTCAATCATGATTTTTTGAGGCGGTGAACTAAAATTTTCGTAATGGCAGTTGTGAACTACACTATGAACTACATAATGAATGTTTTCGAATGACTGTTCAATGAAAAGATTGTGAATATCAAGAGTTATTACGTCTTCAGGAATTCTTCAAATACAAAATGTGATTATAGCAATTAAATAAAGGCGAAATAATATATGAGATTATATTACCCAGAAACTATTATATTCTCACAAATATATGAACAAAAAGTAAACTCTGAAGAATGGTGGACTCACAAACGATTCACAATTTTTCCTCAAATTGGTCACATAAGGATGTGACGTCGACATCCTCGGGTGGTCTGGGAACTACTTTAGCGACTATAACTTTATGTCCTTGGATTATATGCTCTTCCGCTGCCAAAGCATTATCCAGATCTTCAGCTAACTCGAACTGAACGAAGGCGTATCCTTTGAAATTTCCAGTGCTTCTGTCAAAACCCAGCTGTACCCGTCTAACGCGTCCGTATTGGTTAAAATGTTGGCGTATATACGCTCTCTTCGCTATTCCCTGAATGTGGGTAACGAACAATTTATTCGCATCGGGGTCACTATCGAATTGACACTTTCCTATAGCGGCCAGAAGTTTTCTTCTAGGGTCCATTGTGCGGCCTTGAATGGTATTGCACTATTTTTGGTGATTTTGAAGGAAACCACAGGCCTAGAGAGACTGGCAACGACTGGGACCTTTTCGAGAAGCAGGTACCCGTTTTTATCTTCACTTATATGAAAGTGGTTTCTGAAAGGAAGCGATAGAAATGTTCATCCCTTATTTATTTAGAACCGTTAGTCTAGTTCATAAGTTGAAAATGGTGATAAATAGAGATAGTGGTCGGAAAATAGCTGTAAATTTATATAAACTTTCTATTTTGGCATTATAAAAGTATTCTCAAAATTCACATATGATTCGACGGCCGCAACTTCAAACATTGGGGGTCAAAAGTAAAAAAACCTACTTATTGCAAGTTTTTTGCCAATATCTCGTTTCCAATGGGTTTTATGGTGATTGTGTTTGAAATTAATATTGTAGAGAATTGAATTCTCTACAACTTTTGTTTCAAACATTTTTTGATACATTGAATCGTTTTTGAAATAGAGGGCAGCGCGAGAGCAGATTAAATATTATTTGAAATCAACTGGTTGTCCCGATCGAAATCAGTTCATTTAAGGTTTATAAATTATTACTTAATGAATAATTATGAAAAAATTTCATTTTTTATTAACAAATACATTATATTTAAATATTTTTTTCATTAATGAACCGACCTATGAATTCAAATAATGCAATTTATTCCTGTATTTCAAAAAGTCAATAAGGGATATACTTTAATTACATTTTAATTGTATTCTCTTTCACGTTAATTGCATTTTAAGTAGAAAATAATATAGTTAGTCTTGTTTAAAATTTCTAAACTCTGAAATTCTTTTATAACTTTTGAATTTATACCTGGCAGCCTCTTCTCTTGAACAAGAAATTTTCTTTAAAAAAGTTGGCAAAGCAAATGTGAAAATGGAAATATACTCCTCTGAGAGTTTCGACAAATATTCAAGTTCTAAAAATCACATTTTGTTCCTTCAAGCTTTAAGCGGCTATGATACGACTTCTGCGCTCTTTAAAAAAGGAAAAAAAAACGTTTTTAAGAACATTCGAGAAATTATCTAATTTGGATGAACTTGCCGCAGCATTTGAAGAAGAAAACTGCCCGGTTCAAAGATTATTTGATAGTAGATTGCAAATTTTATTAGCTGTTTAGAATGCTCCAAAGTCTGCAGATACTATCGATCATCTTCGTTATGCACAATATGTCAAGCTAACAAAGCTCAATAAACCTGTGCAGTTATCAAATATCCCACCAACAAGTGGAGCAGCTCACCAACATTTCAATTGTGTTTATTACCAAGTTCAAACTTGGTTAGGACATGATTTGGAACCCCAGAAATGAGGTTGGACAATGCTCTTTAGCTTGTGGCCAGTGTAATGGGCAAGCTTGTCTCAATGCTGTACCATATGAGATCGATGTTAACGAAGATAGGTCCTTTGATCCAGAAATCATGGAAGAATTGGAAAGGAATCTGGGTGAAGATGACAATGAAGATGATAACGCCCTTGAATTTTTATAGCTGCGAGAAGACGACAACGATGAAGAAGATGAAAATTGAAATTAGAACTCATTATTCTTTAAATTA
The DNA here is from genome assembly GCF_025532065.1 of Leptinotarsa decemlineata. Classification (NCBI taxonomy): domain Eukaryota; kingdom Metazoa; phylum Arthropoda; class Insecta; order Coleoptera; family Chrysomelidae; genus Leptinotarsa; species Leptinotarsa decemlineata. The sequence goes on along the minus strand of NW_027412537.1, from coordinate 8,497,376 downwards.
TTTTATCTGTTTTTTTAATTTTTGACATTCACAAATGTATCAAATGAAATTTTTTATTAAAAATATTATTTGAAACTTTATTTCTTTTTTATTCATTTTTATTTATTAAAGAATAATGACTATATATTAGATTAAAATTATTATGTAATATATATTTTTCCACGTTTGAAGGTGATTAACAATGTTTCATGATGAATTTCACTAGTTCGGACTTCCATCGTCTACTATATAAAATAATTTGAAATACCTGAAACAACTAAAAAAGAAGAATTAAAAATGAATAGCTGAAAATAACAATTATATTAAGCAAAATAAACCTGGAATGAAATAATAGTGAAATAAAATACAATGAAAAAGAAAACAATCTAATAAATAAAAATAAAGAAACGAAAAAAGAAAATAAAAATAAAAAGTGGAGAGATTCTAAGTCACGTTAGTTCACGACGTTTCGCTTGATGATGGGTTTCCATATGTTGCGTATTTCGACGCTGGCCTGGCTGAATACGTTGTTGGAAACATGTATGGCAATTCGTTGTGGATTTCCTCCTCTCTTGTGAAAGTGATGGAAGATATCACGCTGTTGATGTGTTTCAGGAAGGCGTCTAGTTCAATATTCCCAGGATTTCATATTATGAAAGTGTCGTCAACATATCTCAACCAGACTCGAGGTTTCTTGTGGGCTTCTTCAATGAACAGAGTTTCAAACCACTCCATATATATGTTGGCTATGACTGGTGAAAGTGGCGATCCCATTGGCAGTCCATCTTGTGTAAAGAATTCGTCCTTCTGTTGGAAATAACAGTTTCGTACACAGCATCCTAGTAGGGGATTTCAAATCATTTTATATAGTAGACAATGGAAGTCCGAACTAGTGAAATATATTTTTCCCTCTACAAATTTATAACTACACGGGCAGGTAAGTGTTATTAAATAAATTGATACTTAATTGAAAATAAATAATTAATGACAACCAGTTGATTTCAAATAATATTTAATCTGCGCTCGCGTTGCCCTCTATCTCAAAAACGATTCAACGTATGGAAAAATGTTCACAACAAAAGTTGTGGAGAATTCAATTCTCTACAATATTGATAATGAATATAATTAGCATAAAACCCATTGGAAACGAGATATTGGCAAAAAACGTGTAAAAAGTCGTTTTTTTTTTTACTTTTGACCGCCAATTTTTGAAGTTGCGGCCGTCGAATCATATGTGAATTTTGAGAATACTTTTATGATGCCAAAATATAAAGTTCATACAAATTTACAGCTGGGTATGTCCATTTTCATAGGCAAACCCCCTGAAATGACTGGCCATGATATCTAGAAAAAGTGCTAAAACCGTTTTTTAGCACATAAAAATTGCACACAATGTGAACAGATTAAGACTTGAGAACAAAGTATTTAGATTTTTGCAAATATTTCAAAAACTATAAAGAATTGATGAAATTTTAAAAGAATTTGAATAGAAAGAGGTATATTTTTAGGAGAGATTAATTTTTGGGAAATAATTTTAGTTTTGGTTCAGAAAGTATATTCGTAATTCATTGTTTATGAAATGAAAATAGCTGTTTTGAGAGAGCTTTTCTTCCAGTTTGTCTGAAAGTAATTTTTCTGATTGATTCGGCCATTACTTGATAAAGATTCATAGTAATTTCACAAACTACACCGAAAACGCTTTGATCTTTACAAACTTCATTTTCAAAAATTTCACATGTTTCGCTATCACAGTAGCTTTTTCTCAGTTGATAACATTATGGTATTCACTGAGAAAAGCTACTGTGGTAGCGAAATATGTGAAAATGAAATTTCCGGTGTCGTCTGTGAAAAGTCTGGAAGTTACTTCTTTGTCTGATCTACACATCTTTGTATTAGTTCCCTTTTTTAAAAATGATTACTTTTTTTTTTCTTCGGAAGATTTTCACTTTTTTGTGTAAATATGGAGAGGTAAAAAGCCAAAACCCCTCTTCCTTTAAAGAAAGATCTTTAAAGAGGAGGAACTTTCATAAAAAAGTCCTACCTCTCTTGCTTTCCAATCCCAAAGGGTCTAGATCTTTCTGGCCGGTAGCTAGAGCTGTTAATCAAAATTTTACCAGAATCCATAATTCCACCACTGACAAAAGCGGATTGTTCAATTGCAACACCCGTAGAAAAAGCAAATCTACTAGCTGAACAATTTGCAGTCAATTTTCTGGGAAAGGCATCAACCACTATTTCCACACTAGGATCCACAATGCCGGAAATTACTTTTCAACAGCGCCTAGTCAGGCGAATTTTGAAGCAGCTCAATATCATCAAGGCATCTGGTCCTGATGAAGTGCCCGTCATCTTACTTAAAAAGTGCGCAAATAAACTCGCACCAGTACTTTGCAGACTTTTCAAACTGTCTTACAAGAAAAGGGGTTTTCCTGCTTGTTGGAAGATTGCTCGCCTTCAGCCTACTCCCAAAAAGGGCAAGAAAATTCTTCCAAATATTTGGAAGGTTTCAACATCGTGAGAGATCATCAATATGGCTTTCGGAAACAAAGATCAACAGGCGACCTTCAAACATATTTCAATCATGGAGAGTCAAGAGCTGTTGCGCTTGATATTTCTGAGGCCTTTGACCGTGTGTGGCATGAGGGTTTGATGACCAAACTTCAATGCTATGGCTTTTCGGATCACTTTTGTGTATGGCTCTGCAGCTTCCTGGAAGAACATTTCCTGCAAGTGGCCGTTGATGGATATCTGTCGAATATTTTCACCATCAATGCTATTCCCCAGGGATCCATATTGTCTCTGACTCTCTATTGATTATCAACGACTTATTGGAAAAAAATCCAATATATTGGTTTGCTGACGACAGCACGCTTGTCTAGTCATTACATTTGGATTCCAGGACATCGGCTGCGGATGCACATCTTCAGCGGCACATCTTCTCCAAAAAGATAAATGTTTCTGAACCGAATACAAAAATCTCAGGTCAGACAATTTCGCTTTCTGCTTATTTAAGTTTGTTGGGTGTTAAAATAGACACCAATATGTCTTGATACGATCATGTCGCTGGAAATGCAAAGGCTGCTTCTCGAAAGCTTGGAACAGTGTTCTGAACCAGAAAACTGTATACATTCCAGCAACTTTTGATGCTTTATAAAGCTCAGATTTGATCTTCTTCGGAGTATTATTCTCATGTATGGGGCTCCGCCCCCAAACATACCCTGGAACTGCTGAATTCCATCCAGAAAAGAGCCATCCACGAGCTTCACGGGCAACCTTGATAGTCTGGAACATCAAAAATTTGTCTTTCTTCTGTAGATACTTTCACGGGAAGTGTTCAAGTGACTTGGCACATTTGATTCCATCGAGACCGGTACATATAAGAAATACGTGATGGACTGTAGCTGCTCATCGTTTTGAGGTTCAACTCAGTACATCTCGAACTTCAGTGTTTATGTTCCCCGCTTATGTCTACGCTCCCCTACGAACGACAACTCTCAAAAGTCGAAACTTGTGCGAGCTAAGGACTAACGAGGTCTTACCTTTTAACGTGTGATTCCTAACTCGGGTTGGACGATTTGAAGGGAAAATCGATCGTCAGGCGGGTGAATTTAGGGACGCTGAATAATAATTCAAAAACTCTTTCGACTTTCAGTTTTTATTTTGTTGCTGACTCTCTGCACTCAATTAGTGCGTTTCATGCGGAACAACAAATATTAATTCAAGTTTCAAGACATTAAAAGTTGAGAGTTGAGCTAGCGTGGACGCTCTCTAATTTGACTTTGTTGAAAAAATGGAATTTTATGTTTTTTTATATTTTTTGTAGCATTTCACAGCAACAAATTAGCAATAAATTGACATTCATTTGTTTGATCCATGAATTCAAATTTTAATCAGTTTCACGCTATCTTAACAGAAAGCTAGGGTTGTTGTCGATTTTTCGCGATAGGTTCGAGCAACAAAACTAACGTTCTAGCAACTAATTAGCAACAGAACAGCACCATTTTTTAAAAATTTTTTACTTCCGTTAAATATACAACTCCATTTTTTCAGACCTAATTTAACGGGCTGTTTCAACAGCGCCTTAGTTCGAAATGAATTTGTAAATTCGCTTAACGTCATTATAATATGTAATGAGGTGAAAAGAGAAAGAAAATGAAAACTTGGCAAAAATGAACAGCATCAATGTTTAGAGTATAAAATTCTTTATCAATCGGTATATACCAGAATCAGTAGAATACATATTTATTGAGATTTGGAGCTATGAAAACATATGACATTAAAACGGACCAAACTTTTGAAACACCTAATAACACTCTTCATCAAATTAAAAATAATTTCGACGTACAGTGTGTGAAAGCCAAATGGAATAAATTCATTATTTCGGATACTGTACATATTAAAAATAAACCCGAAACACGTCAAATGTATATTATAATTTGACATTCTTCAACGTTAAATTAAAAAATGTTATTGCTTTCGAATTCATTGCAACAATCAAGATAAAATGAATAAAAATCATGTTGTTACCGAAATTCGATAAAATACACTCAAAAATTAAAATGTAATGAAAAACGTAATGGAATGTAGAATACGAAAAAGAACTATGGATGTTAACGAAGTAGATATTCAAAATGTTCACCGCGAATGTTTTGGCAACATCTTCATTTCAAATAAAACTGTCTTTCAACATCATTTAGAATATCAGGCGTGACCGACCTAATCGCAAGCGTTATTCATTCTTTTAAGTCATTCAAATCTGAAGAAATCTAATGGTGAAAGATCAGGTGATCGCGCTGGCTATTCAATCGATCCTTGCCTCCCTATCCACCGATTGGGAAATGTTGTATCGAGGTATTGCCGGATATTAACTTGGTGATGTGGTGGTGTCCCATCCTGCTGAAACCATATCGTATTCACTGGAACTTGAGGGTTTCCTGGATCAGGATATAAATTTGCTAAACTTGGAATGACATCATTTTGAAGTAGTGCCAAATAATTATCGCCATTCAAGTTGCCCTCAATGAACAGGGATCAATGATATGGTTTACTACAATCTCTGCCCAAACATTAACCTTTTGAGGGTATTACGTGTGTTCTTTCCTCATCCAGTGAAGATTTTCCGTTGACCAGTAACATGACCATTAAGAAACAAATGTCCATCATTTGCTCACAAAAATAAGTATTTCTATCAAAATCGTCTTCCATGAGCTTCCATTTTATAGGGATGCATTTTATTTTCTTTTAATACGTTCACTATCGATGTATCACTAAAATTGAATCTAATGGATGCCTGTCTACTCGATGTATGTGTGTTTACCCCAAACTCAAGCATCACATCTAATTTGAGTTCATCACTCATTGCATTGGCAGCTGCTTTTTTTATCTGCCCCACATGACCAAGCTCGCCAAACTGCTTCACTATTTTGCCTATTGTTCCTTGAGATATGGGCGGCAAATTAGGAAATTCCTCATGAAATAGGCGAGCTTCTTTCTGTTGTGTTCGGGTTTTGTCTCCGTAACCAATCATTTGTAAAACTGTTATTTTGTGCATTTCCGTTAATCTAACCATTTGTCAGACTTGAAGTTAACGAACTTCAAACTTAAATTAAAATACTGACAACTAATGCTGTAACATAAAAATCAAGTTGACAAGGCGTTTTAGGGTAAGCGCACATTGCAGACTTTTTATCGGCCGATAGTTTAGTTGAATGCTTATTAGTATAGAATCATAATGTGAGTCATCTAAGCGATTCCAGTCGGTCGACTGAATAATCAGGAACAAGTTGGATAGGCTTTCCAATTCTGATTCAATTACAAAGTTGGACATTATCGGCCGAGTTCTAATCAGACTGTGTGTTTATGAGAGTGCGCACATTCTATTGTTGATATCTGATATCAAATATTATCTAGTACCTACTTTATCTTTGAATATATTTGCGTTTCCATTACATTTTTTTTCATAATTACATCGAATATTGCGGAATGTTCAGTAGAAAATTTAATTCAAAATCAAAATCAAAATCAAAAAATCAAAAAATCTTTATTTCCGTAGACCTAGGGAAGGCATGGAAAAAGTCACATTACTCAGTACAATAACAATGAGGTCACAATCATAAAACAACATAATTATAAGATATAATTGCAATTGTTGTTCCTGCATGGGCTGAAATAGATGCTGCAGACAGAAGAAAACTAACCTTCTTCGATAACATTCTTCAATACTTTCAATACAACGCGTCAAAATATTATATACATCAACAACCGTTCAGATTTTTCAGTTAGTGGTCTGCGCACCGGCACCGAACCGAACAGTTTTGTTTTGCGCACACTACAGACTTTTTATCGGCCGATAGTTTAGTCTGGTTGGGTTGAGTGGGGGCACACTACTCAAACAAAACTGTTCGATTTGGTGCGGGTGCGCAGACCACCAAGTGAAAAGTCTGATTAGTTGCTGATATACAGCGTGACTCACGGTCGATGGTAGGTTAGATGTTTCTGGAAAACGCAAAGCATGATTTTTCTGAAAATTTCAGCTCTCACATTTCCTTACCTGTTCTATCGATCTAAAATATTTTCAGCATTGCGGCGTTGCTACTTCCATCAAAAAGTCCTAGCAACTTTATTTTTTTAAATGGAACACCCCGTATATTAATACATTTTTGGAATCGCTCTGGTATTTTAATACTTATCATACAGGGCGTGCTAAAATTACTATTATTTTCATTGTGCATAAAAGTAGTCAAAAGTTCATTTTTTCAAATGAAACCCCCTGTATATTACATTGAAAGATGGTGAAAAATGCTTCAAGATGATATATCATGCCCCTATACCTAAATCGTCAAATTTTCTCAATAAAGTCGCTTCTTCTAGAAACATCATTTTTTTTAAGAATTTGTATTTAGGTAGCAGTGGAATTATCAAGCTTATAGCAGTTCGGTTACTTTTATAAGTAATTTACAACGAGTTATCGACGGTGTTTCGAATCATCTTCCAAAATGAATGCAAATATCGATTATTCAAACGAAGTTCTTATGAAATTATTTATTATACACATGAACAAAGTGATCAAATCATTCTCAGAACGTGTAAAAAATTCAACCAAATGTATCATGAATTAATACCAATGAACGAGAGGAAGTTTGTAAGGTTACAAAATAATTTCCTTAACTATGGCTCAAAATTTCCAGAGAACAACTGTACCAAAAATTAGTCATTTCTAGGTAAAAAGTAAGATTTTGTGGGCTAAAACATGTGAAAGTACAGACAATAACAGAAAAGGATGATTCAAAATAACAAAATTGTAAACAAAATATCACATTTTCACAATAAATGCTGAAAATGTTGTGCATTACATTCTAAACACCTTAAAATTTTTTTTGTACGCGACTTGTGGTTGCTTTTTCAATTTCCTGGGGATCCAGATCTTCAATACTGGAGTACTGTATATCCTTTCTTTCAGAACACCCCATAAAAAAGTCAAGTGGCGTGAGATCGGGTGATCTCGGTGGCCAATCCGACGGCCCTAAACGCCTAAACCAACGATCGTCGAAGAGTTCGTCAAGTTTCCTGGAAACTTCCTGGGTGGAATGAGCTGGCGCTCCGTCCAGTTGAAACCACGAATTCCTCTAATTGCCTCTAAAGGCAATTGATAAATTTATACAGATGCATTCCGTGATTTTTCAAAATTCGTTGTACTGAAGCATGTGATGCACCTAAATCTTTTTCTGCACTGCGAATGGGAGCTTCTGGATATGCATAAAAATATGCGTTAACAGTATTGTCCTTATTTGAAGTAATAGGTTTTGGTAATGTTGAAGGCGCTTTTAACATGGAGCCATAGTTAAGGAAATTATTTTGTAATCTTACAAACTTCCTCTCGTTCATTGGTGTTAATTCAGGATACATTTGGTTGCATTTTCTACAAGTTGTGGCAATGATTTGATCACACTGTCTGTGTATAATAAATAATTTCATAAGAAACACTTCAATCAGAACACCTACCAAAAAATCATTTAGAAAAGTTCACACATGCAGTTCGTGCTATTGGTAATATTAAATCCCTGTGAAGTAACTGACGATGACGAAGTAGTATTCAGTCCAACTGTAGAAAGTCCTTCATGACTAACCAATAATCCTCCTTAAAATAACGTGAGTTGGCGTATGTAGTTGTAACATATGCCTTGTAATCCAAAGATCGTGTGTTCAAATCCCATGGACCCTATAATTTTTTTTATTATCAGCAGTAACGTTATACAAAAAAATTTGTATGATACATTTGTTGAAATTGATTTTATTTTGCTCGTGAGTTTGCTCCACTTGCTGACGCTCGTTTTGCAATAATCCCCACTCACAAAATAAAATGCCGCTTTCAACACTTGTAGGTAAAACGTGAATAACTATTTTTCCACAAAAACGGCTTTATTAAGAAAACTTGACGATTTAGGTATAGGGACATGTATATCATCTTGAAGCATTTTTTACCATCTTTCAATTTATCGAGTAATATACAGGGGGTTCCATTTGAAAAAATGAACTTTCGACTACTTTTATGCACAATGGAAATAATAGTAATTTTAGCACGCCCTGTATGATATGGGGTCGATTTCTTGGTGTTATTTGAATATTTCGAGTTTGTCCAAACTATCATCAAAATATCAACTTGTCATGAATTGAGAGTACTGATGTACTCAATTTCAATTAAGGCTATGTTTTGGACCATATTTAGCACAATTTATTTTTTATCTCGAAAACAGATAGAGATAGGTATAGGACATTATCGGCAAAAAAGTATTAAAATACTAGAGCGATTTCAAAAATGTATTAATATACGGGGTGTTCCATTTAAAAAAATATAATTGCTAGGACTTTTTGATAGAAATGGCAACGCCGCAATGCTGAAAATATTTTAGATCGATAGAACAGGTAAGAAAATGTGAGAGGTGAAATTTTCAGAAAAATCATGCTTTGCGTTTTCCGGAAACGTCTAACCTACCATCGACCGTGAGTCACGCTGTGTATAATATTTTGACGGGTTGTATTGAAAGTATTGAAGAATGTTATCGAGGAAAGCTATTGTTGCAATTATCATTGCATGAAGAAGAAATATGAAGAAATCAAGCGAAAGAAACCGTGAATGGTGGGTGCCCCCATTATAAGTGATAGGTTAGTTAATGGAATGTTATACACGCTCCATTCTAAGCTGCTGGAATATCCAAAAATGTTCTTCGCTTACTATAGAATGAGCAATTCCGCAATTTAATTTTCTACTGAACATTCGGCAATATGCGACATAATTATGAAAAAAAAAAATGTGATGAAAACGCAAATATATTCAAAGATAAAGCAGGTACTAGATAATATTTGAAATCAGATATCAAGAATGGAATGTAGAGTGGACAGTCTTCAGGCACCGACTGTTTAGTTGGTGAGTCTGCGCACTCTCATAAACACACAGTCTGATTAGAACCTAGCCGATAGTTGTCCGACTTTGTAATTGAAACAATATTGGGAAGCCTATCCAACTTGTTTCTGATTATTCAGTCGGCCGACTGGAATCGCTTAGATGTGCGGACTCACATTACGATTCTATACTAATAGCATCCAACTAAACTATCGGCCGATGAAGTCTGTAGTGTGCGCTTGCCCTTAAACTAACGTTGCTACAGAAATTATTCACAGTTTTTTTAAAGATACCATCTGAAAAAACATTACTGTGGTTTTTGCTTACTTTCTTATTATCAATACCTCGACATGAAATAAGTTTTGAGTATATTGTAATAAGTTTTGAGTGTATATTATCGAATTTCGGTAACCACATGATTTCAATTCATTTTATCTTAATTGTTGCACTAAAGTTGAAAGCAATAACATTTTTGAATAGAAAATGAAGAGACCTTTCAAACGATACATCACAAGCCTATAGGTACTTCCCATTGAAAAAATTGAGGGTTGTACCTATCATTCGACAAGGGTTGAAGGTAGGGGTAGCATTTTTCCGTTGAAGTATATCAAATTATAATTTGAATTTGACGTGTTTCACAATTTTGTTAAAATATGTACAGTAACCGAAATAATGAATTTATTCAATTTGGCTTTTACACACTGTAGACGAATAATGAGTGAATCAACAATTTCCTGTTGTGAAATTTCTTTATTACAGTTTGAATCTGTATTTAGATCATATCTAAACTCAGGTAAAAAATTCAGTCATTGAGTAGGTACAAAGCCATATTATACAAATTGGTTATTTGTATGAAGCACTAACTAGGTAGAATCTTGTTAGTATGTGACCGCCTGAAGAAGCTATTGTATAGTGAAACACGTGTTGCAACTTTGTAAACAGTTAAGTGAAAAATCTCACAATGAAATGTTTCTCTAACAGACATTCTTACAGGTCACTGTCGTTTGAATCATCATATGCAGAGACTGTCGGAAGACAGTGTGTGTCGACTCTGTTCAGAAAATGATGAAACAGCAGAGCACATACTTTGTGCCTGCCCCACTGGGGACCGAATCAGGTTTTTAGAGTTCGGCAGAGCCGTACTCTTACGATTTGACCTGAAAAACCACTGACCATACAAACTAATCGGCTTCGTTAAGAAGCTGGGTTTATTTGGTCGAGTGTGAGTAGGTGTGAGCCACAATAAACCCTTGCGGGTTCCGGTGGAGTGTCGAATAGACCCATCACTTTGGACCTAACCTAACCTGACCTACTTAAATATTGATTCAAAGAATTCAATACCATGAAACTTATCATCAATTCATTAATAAATTATTCAAATAAATAATGTAATTGTATAGAAGTATATCAACTAAAACCAAAATAATATGCGAGATTATATTACCCGATAACTACTACATTCTCATTAATGTATGAACAGAACATAACTTTATAAGAAAAGGGTCAGCTCATGAACGTTTCACAAATTTTTCTCCACTTCGACGCTATCGTGAGTTTTTGAACTTCTCCTGGCTGCCTTGCGAAGACTTTTTGCAACGCTAACTTCGTTTCCTTCGATTATATGCTCATCCACTGCTAACACCTTTTCCAGATCTTCGGCTAACTCAAACTGAACGAACGCGTATCCTTTGAATTTTTTAGTTTTTTCATCAAAACACAGTCGTATACTTTTAACGCGACCGTATTGGTTGAAATAGTTTCGAAGATGTTCTCTCCTAATTTTCCATATGATCCGGCTAACAAACAACTTGTTTGTATCGGGGTCACAATTTTCAATAGCAGCCAAAAGTTTTCTTCTCGCGTCCATTTTTTGGGACCTACAACCGTATTGCTTTTGATATATCCGAAAAAACTGCAGGCTTCGAAAGACTTATGAACACTGAGACCTCTTCGACAAGCAGGTATCTATTTTCATCTCCACTTATCGAATGATCCCTGAAAGTAAGCGGTAGGAATGTTCATGCCTTATTTATTTATAGTCCGGGAATATTTGTCAAATGAGGGCAAAGATCTCGGAATAGAGGATAGTCAGCTATAAAGTTGTATAAACCTTCATTTTGGCACACTAAAACTTATCTCTAAAACTACTTACCGTAGGGTGTCCGAGACTACACATATTTCAAAGTCAAAAAAAACGATTTTTTACTTTTTTTTTCTCATTTAGAATTTTATTTATATATTTATAATGGATGTAATTTTAGTTCCAACGAAATCAAATATACATATAACATTAAAAATTGAAAAATACCCATCACTAATGAAAGAATAAAATAATTCATTAAAACCAAAAAAAATATCAATTTCAATAAAAATTTAAACGAGAAATTCCATAAGATTCCAGACGCTGAACTCTACGTAACTCTACGCAACCTTATTTAGATAGGAAGATATCGCTTTTCCTGTAGAACAGCAAATAAGGAACTCGCGTTCCTTGGGGTTTCAATACGTCTTCATTTTGCACGGTCTTGACCGAAGAATCGTCGTACCTAATCCAGCAATTGTAGCCGACGTGGAAGGCATCGGTCACGTAGTGTCCAATGTTGGCATTTTTGCCTTCATGGTAAACGACGGCGAATAGCTTGTATTGTCTCTCTGTTGGAGACTGTGTTTCCGACGATATCAAAGTCGAATCAAACTTCAAGTCGAATTCAAAATCAAAAGCCTTGATAATCTTCGTGCAACGGTAGTTACTGTATTTGAAAAACTTCAGATGCAAAATAAGGATAACGGGAAGTTTGCAGAGCGTAATTTGCTCCCATGCTTCGACCTTCTCGTTTGTTTTCGACAAAGTCACTCCCTCTAAAATGTTCTTGGAGACAAGTACCTTAAGCGCTTCTCTGACGGTCTTCACTTTCTCAATGTTGAGTGGCAGGGTGAGGAAAGGCTGGGTATTCTCAGTAATGTGGTCCACGTTGCGATGAATGCTCGACTTTAGTTGCCCCCCGAAGATGTCACTTATCGGTGTATTGGTGAAGTCGATCCTTCTGGTTGAATGGCCTTTATTTTTCGATTCTATTATGTTCCATAAATTATTTGAATCATTACTCAAAGCAGAGTCAACGAGAGGTTTTTCATCTTCAATATAATTTTTAACCATCTCATTCAGCTCAAACATTTCATCATTGAGTCCATTCAAAAGAAAACCTAGAAACTCTTCTGCATCTTGTTGTCTACCATCGATCCAGTCAGTCCGCATGTTATGCAACATTTTATAAATCCAAGTCGGACCGAATGGGATGCCAGTGTTGATTGAAACTTTTTGGCCATTCTTGGAATTTTTATCTACTCTCCCGTCTTTCGTCAAACAGTAGGAAGGTAGGTGAACAAACTGTTCCACAAAACGGCACATTCCAAATATAACCGGGGTAGATGACATTCTCTCGTTCGAAGAGATGTTTTTACTCAGACTGTTTAGTAAGTTGTAGAGTGGTGGACATGCGATCAGGCCTTGCAAAATAGAGTTGACATAACAGTGATTGTTTTGATTGAGCAGACCCCTTGGCTGCAAGTTCACTGCCCTACCGTCGATCATATATGTAGATAGAACCATGCCCATCTTATAACAGTCTGGATCTACAAAATGGTGGGACCTTCTGGAGAGCTTGAAGGGGCATAAGGGAAAATTATCGTTGAACACATTTTCGGCATCCTGGTCAGTAGCGATTTCGTCAAAATTGTTGACGGGTTCAGACATAGGCGAATGATGGTGGTTCATCGTCGGGAAGATCATAGTGTGCGGGTTGTTGGCAAAAGGTGGAGATTCGGCAGTTTGTTGAATCACTGCAAAATTTTCATGGATTTGAACATTTTTACTTTTCTGCATTTGTCCTTTTATGATGTTGAAACTGCTAGTGTTGAGTTTGCCTGTTAAGTCCTCTTCTACAATTTTTTTAGAACTGAAGTCTGATTTACTCTCATTAACGTTTGGATAATTTTTAACAGAAGAAGCTGGGGAGAAATCCGTAGTATCATATCACTTTAGTGGGCTAAAGAAAATTTCATCAAGACTTTGAAAAGAAGAAATAGTGCCAAGGATTGATGCAGCATTTCCTCTCTGAATTGCAATGCTGATTCGTTGTATAAGAAATGATCTTGCTCTAGAATCGCCTGTTACCGTAATTATTTTTTGACCTATATCTCTGAAAAAATCGGAAGCAAAGGAACCAAAGCTACCGAATGTTTCAATGGCAATTGGATAGAAAATATATCGATCTTCCAGACAAATGTATTTCCGCTGTTTCATTTTCTCAGCATATTCAGCGGCCCCACCAGATGATTGCGAAGTTGAATTGAGATGAGAGCGAGCCAAGGTATCAACACAGGTGAAGTCCCAAACCAAAGGTTTTCCATGTCTCCAAGGAATGAGAGACATTCCATCAGGACGTTTTCCATCATCTCGGCTAATTCCAAGAGGTTCAATCACAGAAGGGATATTGGCTTATTATGAATATTACTTATTCATTACGTTTGATGGTATTTGTGGATATGATAAATATTATAGAGGATTAAATTCTCGACAACTAATGTTTGTTTTTTTTATATCTTGAACCATCTTCAAGATAGAGGGGAGAGCGCGCGCAGTGTTTAACTATTTAGAGCAGAGGTTCACAAGGCCGAGGAAGCGGCTGAACTAAGAATTTTAGGACCCAGTGACACCTACGGCCTGAAGAGATGGGAGGGGATTAAATGATGCAGTCTTGCCACGATCACCTTGGGCGACCCTGGGAAGCTGGCGCCGAAGAAATATCTGGCGATGACCAGGAAAAATCACAGCTTAACAGTAGCGTTCCTTACTGGCCACTGTCAATTGAGGAAACACCTCCATAATATAGGCCTAGAGGATACACCTCTGTGTAGGATGTGTGAACAGGAAGATGAAACTATCAGGCATGTCCTATGCGATTGTCCAGAGTTATTGTCAATGAAAGAGTGTGTGTTCGGCGAGTCTTGGCCTACATCTGCCGATATAAAGGAGATGTCTCTTAGTGACCTGTCCACCTTCCTGGAAAGGACAGAATGGACGATGACCTAGGAGGACAACTCCTCGGGTGGATGTATAATAGGTCACATGTGGCTTAAGTACTGTGGGCCTACTCTCACCCTCCCTACTCTATAGATACAGAGAGGTTCCCAAACTTTTTTCATTATAGATCACTTTCAACATTTTGCTGGTTCCAGTGGATCTCTTGCAGCTACATTTCTATCATATTCCCAAAACTCGACAAAAAAATTGAAAATTAACCAACTATGGAAATTTGCAATGCGGCTGCGTTACAAACACGAATTAACAGTGTTTTGAATGAATAAAAAGTGAGAATGATTTTAATGAATTAATTGATCGTGATATAAGTGGATGTCAAAAAAGTGAAGTTGGTCAATCAAACTTTATTTTATTCAGAAAAGTCGCTATTCGGTATGGTAAAAATAAAATATCAGTATTCATATTGGTAGAGAATCAAACAAGTTGCTGCAAGATTCCCTTTGCACGGCGTTGCGGACGGCGGCGGCACTTTGCAAGTCTCGACACGTTGGACTGAATATGAAATTTGCAAGTTCTTACATGTACCAGTCCCTGAGCTTCCCAAAATATTATCTGCCTAGATTGATAGGTGAAGTCAAACCGACATTATAGTTCTTCACTATCAAAGCCAGATAAATTTTCGTGGAATCCTGTTTACGAATTGTGAACACCCATTTTTCGGTCACGTCAACGTAGACTCTCGTCGAGTCTCTCGTAGACCCCTGAGGGTCCATCTGGGCCACTTTGGGATTCACTGATTTAGAGTATCATTCAAAGTCAACCTGTAGTCCCCATTAAAAACACGCCCTATAAAGTTGATAAATTATTGATAAATATATAATTTTGAATAATTTGCTAACCAACACTTTAGTCAAGTGTTTATTATCAAGTTCAGACTTGGTTAGGACATGATTTAGAACCCCAGAATTGGGGTTGGAAAATGCGTATTGAATTCCTGGAACGATGACAATGAATCCACCAGCTCCGGAGGAATTGCTTAACACAAAATTCTACAACTGCATGAATGGTTGTGGTTCGTGATGTGGCTGCAGGAAAGCTGGTTGCAGTGCTATAGGCTGCGGCCAGTATAATAGGCAAATTTTTCTCAATGCTTTACCTCAGAGCGATATCATGAAAACGGTACTTTTGACCCTGAAATCTTGGAAGAACTGGAGACAAATGTCGTTGAAGACAAGAACACAGAGGAATTTGAAATTTTACAGCGACTGGACGACGATAATGAATATTGAAATGAGAACTTATAGTTCGTATCATTATTCAATTTTTTGAGTTTCAACGTTCATGAATGTATGAAATCGTATTTTTCAATAAAACATTGATTAAAAATTTAAATTCTCTTCCTCTCATTCAGTTAGGAAGTAATTGGTATAAATAACATTAGAATCAAAGAATAATAATGAAAGAATTTCTCTTAATAACTTTATAATTACCTACACGAGTAGGTTAGTGTTATTGAATTAATAGATACTGAATTATTGAAAAAAAATATTAATAACGTACTAGTTAATAAAAATGCAAATTATTTAGAATTACATACATTCATCAGTAATTTATTGACTTGATACGGCTTGTTTTTGATCTGGACTATAGGTTGACCTGGAATGATACCCTAAATAGTTGAA
Source organism: Leptinotarsa decemlineata (assembly GCF_025532065.1). NCBI lineage: Eukaryota > Metazoa > Arthropoda > Insecta > Coleoptera > Chrysomelidae > Leptinotarsa > Leptinotarsa decemlineata. The sequence continues at coordinate 8,481,274 of NW_027412537.1, read as the reverse complement.
CACTTTGCGGGCTCCGCCTCTATCTCAAAAATGGTTCAAAATATAAAAAAAAATTATCAAAACAAAAGTTGTAGAAGATTCAATTTTCTACAACATTTATAGGGTGAACAAAAAGCATAAAACCTATAGGAAACAAGATATTAGCAATAGATCAGTAAAAAATTGATTTTTGCACCTTTGTCCTTGAAATATCTGTTGTCGCGAACACCCTATGATAAGTAGGTTTTGTAAAAAGTTTCAGGATGTCAAAATAATGGTTTAAGAAGTTTATAGCTGACTATCTCTCATTCCGAGGTGAAACCCCTAACATTCCTGGTGTATTAGTATCGTGTTGAATATGTGATACGCCTTGAATTGGAAAAATATGTACGATATCACTTGAATTGTTCGCAACGAAGATATTTTTCAGGAGATATTAGTTTTTTGATTTTTTTAAAATTTTTACCTCATTTCGAAATGAGTCCTTAACAAAGATGGGTAGATAGTTCATTTACAGAAGCATCCGAATACATAATGGAAAAAAATCCTCTCGAAATAACTACTTTCACATGCACATTGAATTACACGAAAGAAAATGTAGAAACAACTACTTTTATGTGAACCTTCAATTACACGATAACCTCTTTTTCCATTCGGTTTTTGTACTTCAATTCTGTTACTGAACTGGAACAAATATTTTTAGCAACGCTACATAAGGTGACATATGGAAGAGCATTGTTAAAAAATTCACTGACATGGAAATCCTTGAGGTGTACTCAATTTTTTTAAATCAAATCTGGGTAGCTGGCACTTCCCATACAGAGATACACACAAGCATAAAAAAGTTCAAGCGAGAAGTAAGTTAACTGCGAATGTAAACAGACAATTTGAACACAAAAAAACAATTTATTCTCACGAAATACTGGTAAAATATTAAATCACAATCCACCTTATATCATGGTCTGCCATTTTACTTTTTACCAGAATTTAACTCTAGAGCTGAATTATTTTAATTTTTGTATTTGATTCATTCATAATTTGAATTGTTTTTTTGACATTTTCGTAGCATAATCAAGTATTTTGTTTGGTGTAATGATATAGGATCTGCATAAAAATAATTTTCTGTGGAAGGAAACCTGATTTTGTTAATGATTTTAGTTTTTTATACCTCTTACAATCCAAAAAAAAGTTAGCGGATTACTTCGAAAACAGGTATTGAAGTGGTAAGTTTTCTGGTTCACCCCGAAAGAACCACGTTTAAACAAAATTGACTTTTGTTTAAAAAAATTCTGATTATATGAGTCACTTGTGAATTTCTCCATCATATTTTTTGTAGAATTTCTAATATAATCTCTGATATAATCTCTGAAAATTTTCTTTCACATCAAAAAAATAAATAATCAGACTACTTATACGCATAAGTTTGATGAAATGATGTTTCGAACAAAAGTTTCATCCAAATATGAAAATGAACACCTCAACAATGACAATTGGAAATTTTGAATTTTTTTAAGTGACTATTTAATATTACAACGATAAAAATAAAAACAACAATAAAAATTAATTGGCGATCCGGGGCGACTTCATTGATTCCAGTGGCGCATTTGCTTTTTCAGCTGCAGGAAAACTCGAAAAAACCTGCAGCACCACATCATCTGAAGACATTGATCTGCCAATGTCCTCTCTCTCATAAAACAAAATGTAGGGTGTCTCCAGAGGCTCCAGTAGCTTCAATACAAATGAATTTGTTCAATTATACATTGAACAGGGAATATTTTGAAGGAAATATTAGTTTTTTGTGAATCTTCCAAAGTAGGGAAGAAAGCAATTATGTACAAAATGAACTCTTCATAATGATGTAAATCATGCATGGAAGTTACTTCCAGATACAAACTGTAGGGAGTGCTTTTTCTTCAAATACAAAATCTGTTCAAAAAGCAAGGTGCTTTTCTTTCTTTTAGATATTTATTTATTCATCAATTTCAAACAGCTAAATTAGAAATGAAGCATAAACAGGTATAGATAATTTCATAGTAGACATTTCAATGTTGGAAATGATAATAGTTTTTTTGTAAAATTATAAATTACTCGAGGACTACTTATTTTCAAGTATTCAAACAATCCATTCCGATTCAGCATAAAAGCGGCACACTTTCCTAATTTCCATGAAAATTAAATCATTTCTGCGGGGGAAAAAATAAAAACAAAATATCAGTGTTCGCGATTTTCATCACCAACTCCATTTCGCCATTTCCTTTCATTTCGAGTTTAATTCATGTTTTTTTTATCAAGTAGTTATAACCCAAACTGAATTTTCCCAATCATATATTTACACCAGCCAAAATGAATAATTCTCTCCCGTGAAATTTGTTTTATGATCTATCAAGCACAGTGTTACAACTAACAGATTTTTTGGGAATCAATAAAGTGGCAGTTTTTGTCGATTTGCCAAATTTTTATAATGAAAACCTAATCAAGAAACTGAACTATTGCGGCATCCATGATGTTATCTTTCACTTGACAGAATACAAATGTTGAAAATGACAAGTGAATTCAGTTCAGAATAATTAATAGGTTTACAGAGAGCATGCATCTTTCAAAAGTTATCTCTCTCTCTGAGTATTTATGCACACGTAGAATCAGTAACTTTAATATATTTTATATTTATACTTTATATTATTTGTAATAATTGTTTGTGACGGATGTCCTATACACATCCAGATATATTAAATCAATCTAGTCATTTCATATTTATATACATTTTCTTATATCATTTCTCTACTTGAATTTATTGACGATTTTCTCTTTTGTATTTGCATTATTACACTGTTGATGTGCAAACTAATTTGTGGAAATGAAGAAATTATTATTATATTATTATTATTATACTAATTTTTGTAACTTACACTAGCTGTGGTAGAACAACTCAAAAACCAAACACTGCCAAAAGAATCCATGCACCTCTCCTGGAATACCGAAATCAATATCAAATGTTCCTAAGAAATACAGACGAAACACAAACCTGTAAAATCTACTATGTCGAAGTTTTGTTCACTCATACAAAGTTTGTATAAATTAACAAATATTTGGAAAAGTTTCCGGAATGATACTAGTTATGAAACTTGCTTTCAAATTATTATCTATTGAAGTTGGTCTAGATTGCAATTGTTTGCAGATCTATATTCTACCTCTTAGTAACGGTAAGTACTAAATGTAACTATCGCCTGAGTCTAATTTAAAACTGTCAGGAAATATACAAGGTGGAAAAAAATCCACTCTTTTTATTAATGTCGCGTACCACAGCTAATGAAGGTTTTGCAAGGGTTTTTATTTGCGAAACGTCTTACTTTTTTAATGAAAAATACAGGATGATTTCTATAAACATCGCTGGTATGAAAACAATTTTCAAATTGTTTTACAAAAAAGTGTTTTTTTTGATACCAAAGTTGGAGAATCTGGGAAAACCCAAAAACTGAAATACACGCAATTGAAGTCACGAGCAATAGCTAGTTATGGATATGATGATTGATAGACGAAAACCCAAAAGCTAAACGAGCTGATTTTGCAGACATTATCATTATCAACAAATAAATTTCCAATGATGTGTAGTTCATTAACTTTCTAACTGAATACCAACATCCCGTATGTATTCTTTTTGACTAAACGGTCTGTGAATTTTTAAATTTGTGGTGGAGGTTCAAGAAATAATTAGCTTGATTTTTGAAATTTTATTGGGTTCAGTTCTGTGGTAATTTCACCCTTATGTATCAGATCTGATAAAAATCTTTCTTTAGACAGAGTAAGTTACAACGATGGACCCTGCTGGGCCTGTAAATTTAGGTCAGGAGCGAGAGCTTCTCAACTCTCCAACTCCTGACCCAATAACTGAACCTAAAAAAAAGGTTTGGTGGTGTAGCCAGGAAAAGAGCGGGGTACCGCCTTGCACCAAATTCTTGAGCGGCGTACGCAGAATCTGTCTCAAGTGGAGGAACAAACCCCCCATAAGCAGGTTAGCAAACTTTTACGCTCCAGTGATAATTCACCAAAATCAGCGGCACGGTTGAATCTAAGGCATCGTCAGGTGTGGCTGACGTGCAAAAACCCTCATATGAGAAGGTTGTCGCGGGTATCAAGATGAGAATCTTGTATTTCAGAATAAATTGCATTAGAAATTCGGTATTCAATATTTGTTTTTCTTACGAACGTTCGTTTTATATCGAGTGGTCCAACGAAAAGTATGCACCTTGCTTTTCTCCTTTTTTTGTAACTTAACGCAAAAATGCTCGGACAGGTCAATTTTGCTTTTGAGGGGGACACATTTTAGATGTATTTTTTTACCTGTGCCTTCAACCTCCTAGCGAGGGTGAGTAACAACCCTAAAATTTTAAATAGAAAGTGGGGTCGAGTGATATATCATTTGAAAAGGCACAAAATTCTCTTTCCAATGATACCTAATTTGTTGTATTTACTTGAATAGTTATAAAAAAAACGAGAACATTTACATGATATTTTTGGTGTTAATGAAAATGCGAAAAAAACGGCATTTTTATCACTACTACATTCCTCAATTTCTCTCGTGCGTTTTTTGGTTCAAATAATAACAGCAGATAAGTGTACAAAAAGAATTTAGGCAAACGTTCATTGATTCAGTTCGGTTGCTTTTGAAATTATTTCAACTTTACTGTAAAAATGGTTTATTCCATTCCTGAACGAGTTGAAATTGTTAAACTTTATTATCAACATAATAGTTGTGCTAGACTTACTGCTCGCCTCTTTAATAACAGTCATCCCGGGAAAAATGTGAATGATTCGTACGTTGCCAAGTTACTCCAAAAGTTTTTCGATACCGGATCTGTCTGTAATGTGAAACACCAGCCACGGAAACCGATCAGAAATGAAGCAGTGGAAGTCGCTGTTTTGGGACATGTTGAATTGGATCATACTCAAAGTACCCGTCAGCTTGCTGCAGCCTCAGGTGTCTCCCGTTCGTCCATAATACGGATATTGAAAGCCTATAAATTTCATCCGTTCAAAATTAAATTAGTACAGGAACTCAATGAAGATGATCCTGATAGAAGGCTGCAATTTTGTGAACAACTGAGCAAGCTACTAATTGATGATCCGCACCTATCATTCAACACATGCTTTTCCGATGAGAGTACATTTTTTTGAATGGAGCTGTGAATAGGCATAATTGCCCGTTGTGGTGATTAATATAAAAATTTCAAATTCTCTTGTGAGTTTTTCAAGTGATTATTCATTTCATTAGAATTTCAAATGCACGAACGTTATTGATGGAAGCTCATTATGGAATTTAATGGCATGCGAAAAGAATGATAAAATATGGATGAAAAATGACAAAGTGTTTATAATGAATTTTATTTCTCGTTTCTCAGGAAAACGAAATACACGGTTCGATAATTTGGTTAAGCTCATCACAATGCAAGTAAAATTATTTTCAGTACATCAAATTCTGTACTTTTGGTGAATATTTGAAATTCTATTTTCTGAAGAAATGAAATATATGGAAGAACAGATGAAATTAAAATGAATTGAAAGTTAAATTTAATAAAAATACTAAAAAATTACCGGATCGATATATTGGTATAAGTTCGAGTTAGTTTAAATAGAAAAAATGAGCAATGAGTCCATTTTTTTTAAAGAAAGTTAGGAAAAAAATGAACTTTGTAGAGAAAAATTTCATGAAAAATACGAAAAACTGAAAAAAAAGGAGTAACAGTTATTCATCAATATTTTTAGCTGTTATTTATGCAAATGCAAATTTTTAATTGTTCAGTGTTAAACTCGCAATTTGTAATAGATACCCTGTCAATGTCAATGTCTAGTTTATTTGGTCGGTCGGTAGCCAGGCGGTTCGACGTGGGTGCTTTGTTCACTCACTCGTATTGACTGCCGTGTTGGTCGGTGGTTCAAGCCGTAGTCTGAAAGATCGATTTTCACTTGCTATCGTCCAACCCGTGTTAGGAGTCACACGTTTGAAGGTAAGACCTCGTTTATCCTTAGCTCGCACAAGTTTCAACTTCTGAAGGTTGTCGTTCGTAGGGGTGGGACAGCTGCTTAACGAAAAACAGATTTGAAACAAATTTTTTTCAACAGATATTTGAACATTTATCGCATTCATCCCGAAATTTTTCTTCACAGAGGTGTCTATTTTTTCCTGTTTTCATATGTGATTCACTCTAGACCACTGTAGGGTGCTGGATCACAAATGCTTTCCATTAGTTCGTACATCCATTGTCTAATATGATATAAATTAATTTGAAATCCCTGAAAGAATCTGTAACAAAATTAAAAATAGCTGAAAAATAACAATTATATCAAGCAGAAAAACCAAACAACACGAGATGAAAATTAAAAAATTATTAACAAGAAATGAAAATTAAAAAATTCCAAATCAGGTTACTTCACGACCTTTCGATTGTTAGTATGCACAATCGTCTTCGGTTGATAGCTGGACTTGACTATTTATAGGTCATTCGATTGCTTTCACCTATCTCCTCTTCCCCCCCCCATGCCCCCTACCGGGTTGAGTGCCCTGAAGTAGGAGCTTCCCCTCCAATTTATTTAGCGAGGAGAACCTACTACCCCACTCCATCCACCCCCGCTCTCCGAGCGGTCCTCAACTTACTGATGGGCACTTCAGCAAGATTGACATCTGACCTCTTTTGGTCGAAAGTCAGCCTTTAGATGCTATTCTTTCGCGATCGGTACTCCTCTTCCCTCTCTCCGTGTCATCGGTTATAGCTGAAGCTGACCGTTTGGTCGGAGTTGGTCGTGTTCCGTTTGATCAGAGGTTTTCATATGTTGCGTTGTTGGACAACATATATTCGGATTCTTCGGATTTTCCCCGAAACAGTGTTCTTTCTTGTGGATGATTTCATCTTGAGCCCACTTGATATTATGTCGATGAGTCCAAATATGCTCTGCTATTCCTGATTTGCTGGTTTCCCCTCGCTGTGTGTGTTTCTTGTGATCGGCAATGCGAACATTCAATGACCTCTCAGTTTCACCGATAAAGAATTTTCCGCACTCTTAGGGTATTCGGTAAATGCAATTCTTGAAATCGTAGTCCGCGTTTGGTGGCGTGGTTTTTGTGAGGCTGCTCCGTATAGTGTTTCCAGATCTGAAGCAGGTTTTGATGTTGTACTTGGCCCCAATTCTTCTTATTCTTGCCGATAATCCTCTGATGTAGGGAAGTGCAAGCACTGGTTGTGGTGGCTTCTCTTCCTTGTGAAGCTCTTGCTGTCTTCTAGCTAAAGCCTGTTCCACCATTACTTCGTAGTAACTATTTCGTTGAAGGTCATTTTTGGTGATGCCTAGTTCCTTTTCGAGATTTTCCTTGGTATTACAGAGCCCGAAAGAACGGTCTAGTAGAGTATTGATGATGCCTCTCTTAGTAGTTGGATTCCTGGTTCAGATACTGTCCTATGTGAGAGGGTTTTCGATATACAGATGTTGCCCATTTAGTGTCGGTCCTCTTCACCAATACGTCTAAGAATGGCAATTCGTTGTGGACTTCCTTCTCCATTGTAAAAGTGATTGAGGGACTTACGCTGTTGATGTGCTTCAGGAAGGTGTCTAGTTCGGCATTCCCATGGTTGAATATTCTGAAGGTGTCATCCACGTATCTCAACCAGACTCGGGGCTTCTTGTGGGCTTCTTCTCCATATATATATATATATATATTGGCTATAACCTGTGAAAGTGGCGATCCCATTGGCAGTCCCTCATCTTGCGTAAAGAATTCGTCCTTCAGTTGGAAGTAGCAGTTTCGTACACAGCATCCTAGTAATTCCATGATTACCTGTATTGGCAATTTTGTTCTGTCTTTCAGGTCCCCATCTTCGGATAGCTTCCTCTGTATGGTTTGAAATGCTTCTTCGACAGGGACGTTGATGTAGAGGCTTTCCACGTCGAAACTGATCAGTTGATCCTTTAAACAAACCACCTTCAAATAAACCACAAATGATTTGTTTTTAAACGCTGGTATGAAGTAGTTGGAGTTCTCTTGGAGGCAAAGCGAGGGACAGATACGGGACGAATCGCGTTTGACGATCGATTTCGAAGGTTGGCTTTGCTACAATATGAGTATTTTTCTCTTCCAACTTACCTGTAATCATACCCAATTTTCAGAATTAATTCAAAAGTAAATTAGTTATTAATACGGTCCACTTGTTTTACCCTGCAACACCAATAATATTGGCGAATTTATTCTTGCAGTTATTAAGTGGGCTCAAAATTTCGTAGGCTAACACACAGATGGCGCTACTAGAATTGAATTCATATGATTTTTGGTTCACCCTAACCGTCAAAAGACACGTGTGCAAATTTTACAGCTGTCAGACTATTAGTTTGTGAGATAGAAGATCCTCAGTGAAGCAACTTCTGTTAGTTTGAAGGAAATGGATAAAAAGGAATTTCGTGTGGTAAAAAAATACTGGTTGAAGCCGAGGCTTGGCTTAATAAACACCAAGAAAATCAACCGTTGAGAAGTGGTTTGCTATTGGACTGCACGGGAAGAACGGACTCCAGAGATTACAAAGACGCAACATTCGGCTGGCAAGGTTATATTTGGGAAAAACCATCAACAGCGACTATTACATAGCGGAAAAAGTTCCCATTCGAAGAAAAAGAAAGTACTGTTTCATCGTGTCACAAATCAGTGAAAACGATGGCAAAATTGCATGAATTGGGCTTCGAATTATTTTCGCATCTACCGTATTCTCCAGATCTGCCCCCAACGATTCTTTCCTGTTCTCAGAATGCTCGCTGGAAAGAAATCCACCGCCGATGAAAAATTGTATAACTGCTATAATCGTTACAATTAAATTAAATAATGAAATTTTATAAAAAAAGATTTTAGCACAACGTTAGATTTGTAGCGTTTTTAACAACTTTCACTCAATATCTAAATCCTGTCTCATTCGAAAATAGGCGTGATGGAGGGATTTACGTCGACACTGTCTTTATTTCTAACATTATTGTCAATCGTAGGCGGTAATGAATTCGAACACACTGTGAAATAAATTGTATTCGGAAATTTATAGGTACTATGCTCCAAGAGGTTAATTGTGGAGTTTCATAAAATCGAAGTAACGACATTGATAAAAGTATCGATAAGTGGTTGAGGGGTTTAACTATAACGGTCTATAAAACCTTAGGGTCAGCTCATAAATGAACCCATGTCGCTGATCTTTGATAGTAAAATGAATCAGGAGTCTGTAATGCCTCGTTTCGATATTTATACTAGTCGAGCGTTCATAAACTAACTTTCCAATTGTTTACAAAACCTTGCAAAAAGAGAAATCTGTTCTGAGTGCTTTTTCCCTTTCGTCGAATCATTAGCTAAGTATATAATAACTTCCTTCTATATTTCATTCACAACTACATAAACAGCAGAATATTCTCATGTATTTTCTCATCTTTGATTCTTAAGAATATCCTCTACAAACCACAAGGTAAATCATTAAGCGCTTACTATTTTTAAATTTAAATAAAACAAAGTGTGTGTTAGATATCGTCGAAACTTTTTACTCGTTTGAAAGGCCTATCAATGCCATTATGTGTAAAATATAACTTCGTTCAAATATCCGCCCGGCTTCTCTGGGTGGAGTGCATCCGAAACGTCTAATTTCTGAATTGGACCGATGGCACGGGTTATGTTGGTTTTGGGGACCGCTGGTTTGTGGCTTATTCGCACACACCTGCGACTTCAGAAAATCCTACAAGAAAGAGTCTAACAGAGCCAGAAACCAGAAATGGGCCTCATCGCCGAAAATGGTTTTTTGATGAAAATTAGGGTCAGTTGCCAACTGCACCAGGGCCCATTCAGCGAACACACTTCGTTGTGTTTGATCGTTCACCTTCAATTCCTGGGTCCGTTGAATTTTGCTCGAGTGCCGACCCAAGTCAGCAAGCAAAATTCGGCAAGTTGTGGTCTGCGATAATGTCAGGACAGACAATTCCGCTTTCTGCTTCGATAAGTTTGTTGGGGGTTAAAATGGACACCAATATGTCTTGGCACATTCATGTCACTGGAATTGCAAAGGCTGCTCCTCAAAAACTTGGAACACTGTTCCGAACCAGAAAACTGTACACACCTCGGCAACTTTTGATGCTTTATAAAGCTCAAATCAGACCTTCTTTGGAGTATTGTTCTCATGAGAACTATCAGAATAAAAAAACCTTATTTCCCTTGGATTACTGACAATATACGAATATTAATGAAATTGAGAGATAAGGCTCGCGCTAGGTGGAAACGATCAAACAATGTAGTTCATTATGAGTATTATAAATCTTTGAGAAATTATACCACTTTAGCGTGTAAAAATAATGCGAACAAATGGTGATAACAAAGTCTGGAAAAAACTAGGTTTACTTAACATAAATAAAAAAAAATCTACTAATATTCCAGAGGAACTTAAGAAGCCTGATGAACTTGATAACTTTTACGTGAATTCAAATCGCAACTTGGTAATGAATCCTGAAATTCTGGAATTTTACAAAAATAATGAAAGGCAGAATTGTCTTGGGTTTTCCTTCCAACAAATAAGTGAAATTGATATACAAAAAATCATATACACTATAAAAAGCAATGCTCAAGGCTCCGATGGCATAAATATCACATTATTGATTATGTGTTGTCCTTTCATAGTACCTTACATAACACACATAATGAATTTCGGCATTCAAACAGGTTATTATCCAAATTATTGGAAGAAAGCCCTGGTCATACCTTTTCCAAAAAAAAGTAATCCAGAAACCTTCAAAGATTTGCGTCCAATTAGCATTCTGCCAGCTGTTTCTAAGTTATTTGAAAGAGTGATTTACTACCAACTTTCTAAATTTGTTTCAACTAAAAACCTTTTACCAGAAACACAATCGGGCTTCCGGTCATCTCATAGCTATGAAAGGACAATTTTGAACATTACAGATGATGTTTTCAGCGCACTTGACCATAAGAAAGCTACGTCACTTGTTATGCTTGATTTTTCGAAAGCTTTCCATACGATAAATAATGTTATTCTCCTCACTACCCTCGAATCCATTGGTTTGTTAAATATCGTGGTTCAAATTTTTGAAAACTTTTTGAGCGAACGAGTGCAAAGAATCAAACTAGATAATATAGTATCCAGTCCATTGAAGACAAATCGCAGTGTTCCCCAAGGCTCGATTTTAGGTCCTCTTCTATTTATATTATACGCCTCAAACTTTGTGAACGTAGTTAAATACTCCAAAATAAACCTATAATGTGATGATACACAATTACATCTTTCATTCCACCCATCGGACATGAATACTGCAATGCAGGTATTAAATGAAGACATAGCCTCATCGATTTCTACCTCTGCGCAGCATTGTCTTCAAATCAATGCTAGTAAAAGTTCAGTTTTGGTCTTTGGGGCTAAGAGAGAATTGAATGGCTTTCACCGACTGAACATGCAAAAAATTTAGGTATCATTCTTGATTCAAAATTGAAATTCAAACATCACATCAATAAATGCATCAGTATTGCCCATATGAACATCAAACAAATTTATACCAACAGACAATGTCTCAACAAAAAAGTAAAAACCATATTCTGTGAATCTCTTATATTATCCAGATTTAATTTTGGAAGCATAGTCTATGGGCCATATATTGATTATGAAGATAAACGAAGAATTCAGGTTATTCAAAACAATTGTCTACGTCTAATACACGGCATCAAACGTGGCCAACATATATCACATAAACTCAAAAATACCAACTGGGTCAATATGGCAATACGGCAATCATTACATGCTGCCTGTCTATATCATAAAATTATCACTAGAAAGCTCCAAAATATTTATACAAGAAATTGTCATATCGTTCAGATTTATCGTTCAGATGTATCGTTCAGATGTATCGTTCAGATAGTATGAACATTCGTTACAGGGGAAGACTAACACCCCCTATACACCGTACATAATTATTTAAAAAATATTTTTCATACCAGATCGCACGAGTGTACAACTCAATCTCTGATCAATTTAAACTGATGTCTTTGAAAAAATTCAAAAGAGTATTGAAACGGAACTATTTGAACGAATTCTAATGTACATCCATTGTCAATAAGAATGGTGGTTCGTAACATTACTACCTTCTACCTTTCTGCTTATAATTATGTCTAATATACTATTGTGTCAATTATATATTTAGTACTTTTACTCAACAATTTGTAATTAGTTTCGAATATTTTTCTCTGTTATTTTTTCTTCATATTTATATATATATATATATATATATATATATATATATATATATATATATATATATATATATTTAGATATATATATGTATATGTGTGTATATGTGTATATATTTATGTGTATGTATTGTATATGCATATGTAAATATGTATATATAGTTTTGTTTTTCTTTTTTTGGCCTAAGATGAAAAACAGAGGTTGCATCTTTCAATGCAACCAACTGATCTTCAGCCTTTCCCGTTTCAGTAAATGTTCACATTTATTTATTGTATCATTCTGGGAAGGAAGACCTATTATTATTATTATTATCATTATTATGTATGGAGCTTCGCCCCAAAGCATAATCTGAAGCTGCTGGGATTCCACCAAGAGCGGTACATATCAGAATACGCGACGGACTGTGGCTATTCATCGTTTTGAGGTTCAACTCAGTACACCGCGAACTTCAATGTTTAAGAATAAATTTCCTGAGGAAGTTTTTCCAAATAGATTTTATCTCCAGCGATTCAAATCTGATGTGAATCACTACTTTCACTCAGGCACTGCTCTAAGAGCGCTTTAAGGATTCTTCTGTAGTGTTTTTGTTTTGTCCTTAAAAAAACGGGAAGTTTAACCGCCGCTTGTTGAGCAGGATACTATGGTAGAAAAATCAGTGTAGATGACATCAGTATGATACTAACAATCAATAACCTCTGCAATACATTGAGTGATTGTTACAAGATTGCTGGTGGATGAACGTCCTTTCATGAAACCGTGTTGATTGGGGCTAATAATATTGCTGACGTGATAATAGATTGTCTTCTCAAGAAGCATCTCGAACACTTTACAAAAGTTGCATATGATAAAAATTGGTTTGTAATTTTTTATCACACTTTTATCTCCTTTTTTGAAAATTGGGCAGATTTTCGACATTTTCCATATTGATGGTACAATTGATGTTTTGAGGCATATATTAATTACAGTTGTTAGTGGTTCAACCAGAGCTGAGGCATAATGATGAATGCTGGAATATGACCAGGTCCCGCAGTAAATTTAGGCTTAATTTTCTAGGGTATGATAAACATCTTCAATACTGAAGTTATTGATTAATGGGCTGGTAATATCACTACTGTTGATCGCATGGTCACTTGATGTTGACACTATATGAGAACCACTGAAGAAATCTGCAAAACCATCAAGGGATTATCGAGCAGCTTGCCTTCATGTAACATTTTGTCTCAGATTCTATTCGTATATTTTGACATGTTAATGAATGATCAAAACTTATTGGGGTTATGGATAATCTAGCTCTCAGTTTTTTGTATGAATTTTTTATAAGCTATTCTAATGGCTCTTCGATTTTTGCCCAAAGACGTTTGAATTCGTGAAAAGCGTGAATGTCGCCGTTTCATTTGTATTTACACCAAAATTTTGTTTTAGTTCTAATTTTCTTTATCAATGCACCATCAAAGTAGGCTGGACAATTATTCATAGATTTTATCGAGAATTTTGGCACGCAGCGATTAAATACACTGTGTAATTTTTCATAAAAGTGAAGACAGACATTGTCTGCATTGCGAAACGCATTTAAAAATCGAAATTCAGGATCAGCTGATTGATTAGCGGAAAGTTAGCTTTTTTAAAATTGTATGCATGTCATTTCCAAAGCAGGATGATGTGCGTCCTCTTTTACTAATGGATCTAGGGATTTTTCAACGAGACAGAAGTGATTGCAGAACACCTGGTCGAAAAGTCTGTGCATCTCATTGAAAACAAAGTTATTTTGCAATAAGCCGAATAACTCTGACATGTTATTCAACAAAGTAGGAGTGGGAAGTAGGAAGTGGGAAAATTATGCTGAAGAATTAACCTAGCCAATGTATTTTCTAATGCCGCTATTGGAAACACTTCGTATTTAAGTAGAACATCTATTTTCGAAGTTCCGTTTCCTGGTAGCCACCGACCCGCTTCATTACTCTATTCTTTTACTGAAAAATATGCCACGCTTGATTTCCATCGCAAACTCTCGAGTGATTTAACTTAGCGGTAACGTGTGGACTGAAACGTTCATTAGATAATATGTAAACATATATATTCAATAGACAAACAAGAGCAGAATCGACTCAATAGGATCAAACTTCTAGAAATATTTCTCGATTGACTTGGTCTAATGGTTAACATAATTTCAATAGAAATATTTCAACAGTCCTAGTAATAACTGATATAAATATTTCTTGAATGCGTGTTTAAGATGGTGAAATACTAATTGGGCTGAAAATTCTCGGGCCTAACACATAGATGGCGCTAGTCGTATTGCATTCACCGCGTTTTCAGTTATAGTTCGTTAAGTATTGTCTGAGAGTCAAATAATTTCAAGAATGCAAACATGTCGCTACATCAAAGAAAGCAACATAGCACTGCAATTCGCCCACAAAATCATTGAGATATGTCTACCCTCTATATCCCTTGAGGACGCCGCTAACAAGCCATTAAAATAGGGATATGCGACAAAGAACGCGAAAAAACCGACAAAGAATGCGATAATACCGCCAAAAGAACCGCTCGATGTTTTTTCTGATATTACGTTTAAGATAATATTAATAGGTATCGGACTGGGGGGTATTAATATAAATTTTCCATTGATATATTCTGTATGATGAGAAGATAATTAAAATATGGTGAAAACCAATTTTGTTTAAATATTTTATATTTGAAATAGTTTATTATTATTTAGAATTGTTACCTTCTACAGCTCTACGTTCAGACGTTCTGCCTCTTGTAACTGAAGCAGAGAACCTAGGCCTGTGGCTCGATTCTGAACTGCGCTTTACAAAACACGTTAATCATTTGATTCAAACGTCTTTCAACATCTTGAGGCAACTGTTTCCAAATCGGGACTTACTCACCAAACAACTCAAACTTAAATTATGTGAGGCCCTAATCATTTCGAAAGTTTCATATCGCGATAGCATTTACGGCCCTGCATTACTTCAATCTAATTCCCTCCGTCTTCAACGAATCCAAAACAGTTGCCTTTGTTTTTCTTTTAGCATTCGAACCACGTATCAACGGTCATGAAGGAATCAGGTTGGCTGCAACTAGAGAAGCTCAGGAAACTGCACCTACTCATAAACACCCACAAAGGAATGCCACATTATTTTATAGAAAAATTGAATTATTTCTCTAACATTACCAGCTTTTCCACTAGAAACAGGTCGGTGCTGGGCATTCCTGAACACAGGTCTTCTGTTTTTACTCGCAGCTTCTCATACAAGGCAGCTAAATTCTACAATCTCCTGCCCAGTGAATTCAGATCCTACACGTTAAAATACTTTAAAAAAAGACTCAAAGATCATTTATCCCATTAGTTCACTTTCCTCATGCTGACCGTGGCTCATGCGTTTACACAAAAGATTTGGTGACTGAATAATAATATTTTTTTTGAAATTGTTTGTATGTACTGTAATTTTTCATTTATTCATTTCAAATTTCATTTTTTTCTTGAAGGTTGAGTTTAAAAACAGCTTTGCTGACACTCCGCCCATTCACCTCAATATTTTTTATTTTTTTGTATATTCTGTATGTTCTTACTTCAGGTGAATAAATACGTTTTATTATTATAATTATTATTATTATTATTATTATCTACAAAATGATCAGAATAATAAATTAACAAATAAATACAATTGTAGAGAGGGCAAAAAGTTACTGCATTTGATAAATTAGCTTTTTGGAAAAAAAATCAAATTTGAATTTAAAAAATGTTGCATATTAAAAGAAATATATATCATCTGGTGACGTTTTAAAGACTCTATCCATTTTCTTTATCCAACCTATTTAAATCAAGACATTATAATTTGTAGTTATGATTCGTCTTTTGATGTAGATAAATTTGATATTATTATTATCATATACACTGATAATATCAAATTGATCGTCGGTATGATAATGAAGATGGATAAAGTATTCGAAACATCATCAGATACTAATAGAATAGATTTTCGCGGTTAGAAATTTGAACATCTGATTTCGAGTTGAACCGCGTTCAAAATTTTGCGTTTTTCGACGTTCCGGCTTCGACTTTTGACATTTTCAGGAAGTAGAAAAGCGTGGCTGCACTGAGAGATACACTTTATATATTCTTGTTGGTATGGAAATGAAAATTCATATTCCTTATTGGATTTTATAGTTGATTCAGAAAGAATTTTATAGATTTAATGGGAATACTTACTTCGAATAAGACATTGCGATAATTTTAATCTGAAAAAAGTCTACAGTGATTCGTTGAGTGATTCTTCACTGGATGAATCAATTTCATTAGGATTGATGACAACTGGAATATTTTTTTTTGATGATGAGTTTATCCGATCATCCAGATGCCACATCTCTGCTTCGATTCTGATTGTTTTGTGGATACATTTTCCCCAAGCTTTTTGTTCGACTGTATAGGTATTTCTATACTTCACACAGCTTGAAGGTCTTATTATTCCTTGCGATGAATCCTTTAACCTGAGCCCAAACCAACTCTATTGGATTCAATTCACAGTGATAAGGCGGTAACCGAAGAACCGACATTCCTTTAGTCTTCGCCATCTCATCGGTGACATACCTGACGAATTTTGACTTATGACCTTCATCCAATTTGAGGAGCTCCGCTTTCAACATGATCGATTCAGAAGGAATAGCTTTCATTTGTAACCACTCAGTAATATCTGCTTTCTTCCAACACGACGTCGGCAGCTTCTCGACTCGTCTACTGTGGTAACTTGCGTTATCCATTACTATTACGGATCCCTGCGGAAGTTTTACAAGTATATTTTTAAACCATTCTTCAGATACTGTGGCATCCATTTCTTGATGAAAATTCCCATTTTTCTTCGATTGAAACATCATCGATGTATCTTTACTGCTGCCTATGTGAGTGATGATAAGACGACGACCTTTTCCAACTGGAATTTTCAAACCAGTGTACCAACCTTCCATAAAGGTTTGTCTTTCACTTTTGATGTTCTGATCTTGCCAAACCTTCGAGACGGTATGACCCTCATTGACCCATGTTTCATCCAAATAAAAAATAGATTTACCTAGTGCTCTGGCTTTCTTTATTTCTTTTAAATAGTTTCATCTCCATTTTCTGAGTTTTCTATTAACATGATCTTCCTATCTTACTTTCCAAAAGTGAAATTAAACTCATGTAATATCTTCCATAATCGAGTTCTTTTTATATCAGGAAAAAAACTGTCTTCACGAATAACTGACAAAACATTATTTAATGTAGGTATTTCGTTTTTTATGTAAAAAGAGTGTACTGTTCTCCTAATAGAATTCTTCACTTCTTCATCGATTACCAAACACTTTCTACCAGTGGATACTTTCGGCTCTAAAACGTTGTTGTTTTCCTTGAGTTCCTTGAGAATTCTATAAATTGTCGATCTATTGACATCGGTCATACTCGCGCATTTTTGCACTACTTCCTCCTTTCTTTTTATTTCAGGTAGATATTGAATTTTTAAAGAATTATATACATTCATAACAATTGTTTTTTCATTTATAGTTAATGGTGACAATTTCGGACGCTTCACGATTTCCGAACAACTGCTTCCATGTCGTATAGCTATTAATTCAACGCGCTCTCGAAGTAAACTGAAGAATACCACGAATAACCCCGCTAAAAAGCCAAGTCGGTCTTATTGATGGGTGCGATGTGTCTGTTGACAGTATAATTCAAATTGACCTTCATTATATCTGAATTAATGATATGATGAAAATCAGCTTGCTTATCATTATGCCATAATATGGTGGTATCATCGACGAACAGGCTGACATTTACTGTAATGTCGAGCGTTGTCAGGTCATTAACATAGAGTAAATACAAAATTGGACCCAAGACTGATTCTTGCGCAACACCACATTGTATATTGAACTTGAGATTGATTTTGTCTTAACTACTTGTGTGCGGCCTGATAAATATGTCGTGAACTATGAATGTACTTTATTTCGAAATCCGTAAGGTGAAGCTTCCGCAACAACTTTTACCGTACGAACAAGCTACTTTATGAATGCGATTCTTTGTTCTCTCTGCTGTTTTGTTGGGTTTTGTTTATGTGGGCTTAGATCTCAGTGTACTTGCTGTTTTGTAAGAAGTTCTACCATCATATATATTCCCAATTCGTCATATTTCATTTGAACTTTCGTGGTCTTGCTATAAAACTTAATGAATTCAGTACAAATATGAATAACAGATTATTCAATAATAACAGAAAAGCTGATTATGCGTCACTATATAATGAATTTTTGAACACGGATTGGAACTTTTTAGAAGACTCATCTGAGGTAAACACTGGTGTAAATAGTTTCTACAATAAGTTTTATGAAATTCTAAATGCTCATGTTCCACCCACAAAAAATTTTAAACATGTTTATTCAGTTTGGTACACGAGTGACATAGTAAAACTTTTTAAAGAAAAAACTAAATCACATAGAAAATACAAAGCAACAAAAAATATGTGTTATTACCAAGAATTCTGTAGAACTAGAAAAATTATTAAACAGAAAGTCAAAGAAGTATATACATCGTATATAAACAGTATTGAAAACGAATTGATAGTTAATCCAAAAAACTTACGGACATTCGTACATAATAAAAATAATAGTACAAGAAGGCATTTTTTAAAAATGTCTATTTATCACCTGAGGCTGATGAAGAAACCGTTGTTTTCAACTTCGAACCTAATAGCTTAATAGATGTTAGTGTGGAACCAATAACAGAGTAAGAAATATTAGAAGCTGGAAAAAAATTAAAAAATAAGATGACCTCAGGTCCAGACAAAATTCCATCATTTCTATTGAAAGACTGTCTGAGAGTACTAGTTTATCCCCTACAAGTTCTTTTTAATCTTATCTTGAGAACGTCAGTTTTTCCTGAACTTTGGAAAACTGCCAAGGTTTGTCCAATACATGAAGCTCAAGATCGAAATGAAATCAATAATTATAGACCTATTTCAATCCTAAACAACTTTGCCAAGCGTCTAGAAGCAATTCTGTATAGTCGTATCTATCAATCCTCTTGACATATAATATCTGATCACCAACATGGTTTTGGGAACTCTAGAGCCACCATCAGCAATTTAGCTGTTTTTGATCAATATTTTTGTGAATCGTTAGACCGTAGAGGGAAAGTAGATGTGGTGTACACGGACTTCCCTAAAGCATTCGATAGGGTCAGCCATAAGTTACTAATTTGTAAACTTTTTTGCATGGGTTTCAATGAAATTTATTGTCAACTTTTGGAATCATACCTTAGCGAACGTAATCAATACGTATATTATCGCGGCTTTTCTTCAGATGTGTAGGTATTTAGCAACCAGCGGAGCCCCGCAAGGATTCAATATTGGTCCCTCATTGTTTTTACTATTTATTAATGATCTGTGCAACTCAATAACTTGCAATAAATTGATGTTTGCTGATGATTTGAAACTGTATACATCTATAAACAGTTTAGTTGATTGTAACATTATGCAAAAGGAGATTGATCTTTTACAAAATTGGTGTCTCAAGAATCGCCTATATTTGAATATATCTAAATGTAAAATTGTTACATTCAGTAGAAAACTCAATACACTAGAATTTCCTTACCACATCGACAACATTATATTGGAAAGAGCTGAGAATATTAAGGATCTAGGAATCTATTTTGATCATCAACTAACTTTCAACTACCATATTATAAATTCGCGCGGTGAGCTGAATTCGGCTGTATACGGTTTTATAATAAGGAACTGCAAAAATTTTTATAATATGATGCTAATCTTGACCTCTCTGTATTTCAGTCTGGTATGGCCAAAACTAGAATATGGGTCCGTTATATGGAATCCCATATACCATCAATACACATCAGCAATTGATAGAGTCCAAAAGAGGTTTTTAAAATTTCTTACTTTTAGAATGACCGGAACTTATCCACCAAGAAACTGTGATTACCCTGATCTGCTATGCAGATTCGACTTTGAAGCCTTAGAAAAAAGAAGAAATCAGGCATCTATTTTATTTCTATATAAGCTATTGAATGGCAAATTGGATTGTCCTGTACTATTATCAGAAATTGATATCTTTGTTCCAAGAATATCTTCTAGGCACATCAATACTTTTTTATGCAAAAGGGCACAAACTAACTTAATGTTGAAATCACTAATCAATCTGATGTGTCGTAATGCGAACAAGCTCTCTACTAACATCGATATTTTTTGTTGCAGTATTTGTGAAATTAAAAATAAGTCTCGTGCGTACCTATAAGTCATTTATGGTTTTTATGTAAATGAGAAACTGTTGGGCAATAAACGCTATTATTATTATTATTATATTTTTTCAGATTATCTAAGGAGAAAATACCCATTTTGATTCCCTCCATATAAACTGACTTTCATTCCATAATATTCGTGATCTATTTGAATGACTTATTCATACAAAAAACAATCGGGGAAATTATAAGTTTTGCGGACGACACGGTAATATACTATAAAGATGAAGACTGGTACAATCTGAAACTGAACATTGAAAAAGACCTAAGAAATCTCAAAGACTGGTTTGACAGTAGATTACTTTCAATTAATTTTGACAAAACGGTATACTTACCATTCAGCAGTCTCTCAACATCCTTGCCAGAATACACTCTGAATATTCAACAAAATCTTGTAATTAAACCTGCGGAAAAAATCAAATATCTGGGTATATATATAGATAATCATCTTAGATGGGACCACCATATACAGTACTTAACAAAAAAACTACCTTGTATTTCATATAGACTGAAACAAGTCGGAAAGTTCGTGAATTACAAATACAGAAAAATTCTATACCACAGTTTAGTAGAATCACACTTGAATTATGGCATCATTGGTTGGGGAGGAGTATCAAAAACTCACCTACATCCTCTTGAAGTCTCTCAAAGACGATTTCTTCGAATACTACTCAATAAACCTGCAAGGTATGAAAGTAATTTGCTGTATAAAGAGACACAAATTTTAGATTTGAGACAATTATTCATCGTTCAAATAGGATGCCAGCTATACAAGAACAAAGCTGAACATGACACTCCAAACCACCCATACGCAACGAGAAAAAGGCATCACCATTGTATACCACTGGTTTCCAAATCTATAGGACAGAGAAGCTATCGTTATCTAGCTCCCAAACTATTAAATTATTTACCAAAAGAAATTACATATGAAACTTCTATGAAACGCTTCAAAAAACAATTAGTATCATTTGTAAAGGAAAATGCAAGAACGGATATTCATAAACTAATCGAAGGTTGAACCACTGTCCAAATATATTGTTATTATGATTATCAATAGCTTATTTATATATGTATGTATGTATGTGTATATGCGTGTATGTATTGTGTATATATGTGTATATATGTATGTATATGTGTGTGCGTATGTATGCGTGTATATGTATGTATATATGTGTATATCCATTGTTCATTAGATATAAGATTTCTGCAGAGATTGAAATGCATACTTCTGTGGATATTATTATGTTTATTCATTTTTATACACAACTCTTATATTATTGTATGGATTTTATTTTATCACGAATAAACGTCATTATTATTATTATTATTATTATTATTATTCCATAATAATTCCTGAGCAAATGTCTTCAATGAACAGATAATGTATCACTGTATGAAAGATAATGAATGTACGTCTTTTATGTAGTTTGTAGAATCAAACTACAATGATGAAGATAACAAATGATGAATTCCGTCCCAAAACAAATTCTAAAAATATTCAGTTGTAAGTTATCGAAACTCGTCTAAATACGAAGTGAATCGTAATGATGCTTGAATAATTAAAAACACAGATAAGAGCAGCTCATCCAAACAAGCTGCTGTATTGTGGCATGCAGCCATAAAACCTTGCCCTATTCACATTTGTTGACGATATCTCATCTCGAATTACAAGGGGAAAGGAAGCCTTCGTGAATGCATTTGTTCTTAAACAAGAATATCAATTTCGTTTTGAAATTTGAGGTGTTTGCCCTTTGAAAGAGGTAAAGTATGAAATATGGGAAAAAAATTGTGGAAGAAAATTACAGTTTTCACTTTGAGAAAAACAAAAATATTTCTGGGAAACATACACTGAAGAAAAATGTCATTTTGAAGTTTAAATTCCATGCAAAAACTGATTCAGATATGAAATGAACTCTTATCAAAGCTCTTTTGCAAGGAAATTACGAAAGCACAGAAGGACAACTCAATTTTATTATTTGTTTCTTTGAAATTACAACTTCGAAACTCGAAAATTCGACTTTGATCACAAAATTTCGAGTCAAATATCGAAATTACGACTCTGAACTCTAAATTTCGACTTAAATTTCGGAATTACGACTTAAAACTCGAAATTTTGACTTTCGTCTCGATATTTCGACTCTAATCTTAAATTCTTGACTTTAAACTCGAAATTTTTACTTTCATCTCGATATTTCGACTCAAGTCATCAATTTTTGACTTTGAACTCGAAATTTCGACTCTCATCTCGATATTTCCACACAAGTCCTAAATTTTTGACGTTAACCTCGAAATTTTGACTTTCATCTCATTATTTCGACTCAAGTCTTGAATTATCGATTTTAAACTGGAAATTAATAAAAATAATAATAATATCACCTTTATTATTTCATAACCAAAACAAAAAACACAACATAACTTATATATTCAACTTACAACTGAAATAAAGGGCAAAGTTCATCGTCCGTAATGAAATACATCACGGAAAATGTTCTTCCACTTAATCCTGAAAAGGTAACAGATAAAATGAAAAAAAAAAGAAAAGCAAAAATAAAGCTCATTGTTATATATAATGATATTATAATTTAAATACGATTAAACACCTTACATAAAGAGTTTACTTCACCTATTCCTTACAAGATATCAATAATTTGATTTAATTTCAAAAGACTTTATATTTAGTTTTCAACTTTGTGAAATTTAATTTTTTGAGGGGGTTGGGGACAGAATTGATACTCTCGACAAATTTGATACCTGAAAGACCGCCTGAACAATTCTGTTTTGAATTTTGGCATTGCAATCATATTTTTATATGATTTTCCTATGAAAATATGAAGGATTTTTTGTTACAATTATTTAATGGAAGTAACCATCATTTCTCCATGTTCAGCCATCCAATTTCTTGAAGCTTATATGAGTTTTGAACTTTTTGAATCTTATTTTTTGTATTGATTGGTTAAACATGGGCCATAAAGAACATCCGCATAATTGAAAACTGAAAGCACCAAAGATTCACATAAGGAATTTTTCACATGATAAGGCAGAATATGTCGGATACCATAAATTATTTTCAGTGCAGAATAGGCACGTTGTAAGAGTTTATTTACAAATTTTTCAAATCTCAGATCTACATCCATCGAAGAAATACCTTGGTATTATCCTCGACAAGAAGCTAACATGGAACTCTCATCTACAGAGTAGAGCAAAAAGAGCATACGTGGCTTATGAGCAATGTCGGAGGACAGTGGGACGCGCATGGGGTCTTTCACCCCGTGTGGTCGCCTGGATCTACACTGCAATAATAAGACCTATGTTAACGTATGGAGCCATTGCATGGGGACCGAAAGTTCTACATGCAACGGCCATCCAAAAATTATACCAAATACAGCGACTGGCTTGTTTAAACATCACAGGAGCCATGAGAACAACACCAACCGCGGCAATGGAATTAATCACGGGTCTGACCCCTCTGGACCTGTACGTTAAGGAGGTTGCGTTAATGGCCATGGTACGATTGCACACGGCTGGTGTAAACCTAGAAGTAGGAATGGGTCGATTGAGGTTGGGCCTATGGCGGAAAGCGCTTACTGCGCAACCTCTGCTGCAGGCAACAAGTGATGCAATTGAACCCAGGTTTGTGTTTAATAAACCGTACAAAATACAAATCAAGCAGAACACAGAGTCAGCCAAAGAAGGCTCAGGATGTGGAGTGTACTCCAGATCACTAAGCCTAAGGATTAAGTGGGGAATGGGAAGAAATACCAGCGTGGTCCAAACAGAACTGGCTGGTATCTCAATCGCCACAAAAGAAATAACCAAGAAAATAATTTCTGGCAAAAACATTACAATCTGCACTGATAGCAGACAAGCACTATTAGCCTTGAACAGACACCGTGTTACTTCAGGGCTAGCACTAGAGTGCCACCAAGATTTAGCCAAAGCCTCGATAGATAATAACATTATCCTGAGGTGGGTTAAAGGGCACAACAGGAGTAAAGGTAATCGCATTGCCGACTCTTTAGCCAAGGAAGCGGCTGGACTAAGAATTTTAGGACCAAGTGGCACCCACGGCCTGATGACTTCGACAATTGCGGAACTAGTCAAAAGTTACACCCATGCTCAATCTCTAAAGAGATGGGATGAAATCAAAGGATGTAATCTTGCCAGGATCACCTTGGGCGACCCTGGGAAGCTGGCGCCGAAGAAATATCTGGCGATGACCAGGAAAAATCTACGCCTTACAGTAGGATTTCTGACTGGCCACTGTCAGCTAAGGAAACACCTACATAATATGGGGCTAGTGGACACACCTCTATGCAGGATGTGTGAACAGGAAGATGAGACTGTCAGGCATGTCCTGTGCGAGTGCCCGGAGTTGTCGTCAATAAGAGAGTGTGTGTTCGGCGAGTCTTGGCCTACACCTGCCGATATAAAGGAGATGTCTCCCAGCGACCTGTCCACCTTCCTGGAAAGGACATGATGGACGACGACCTAGGAGGACAACTCCTCGGGAGGATGTACAATGGGTCACATGTGGCCTAAGTGCGTGGGCTTACACTCACCCTCCCTACTCTACAGATACAGAGATACATCCATCAAAACACAACGATTTTTTGCTTCACTAACAATATCTAGTGTCTTATTGTATAGTAAGTTATTTACTATGGAACGGTGAAATCTTGGACCAAAGATCATCACATTTGATTTACTAGGATTTATAAATAGACAGTGCTACAAGCATTGTCTGCCATTTTCCCATTTTCGCCGGAAAGCTGTAGTATACTTGAGTATCATCAGCATATAAATGCACCTGATAATTGTGAAGACCCTGTAGTAAGTTGGATGTATATATACAGAACAATAAAGGGTCGAGTATGGATCCTTGACGTACCCCTGATTTGGGATTTATGATATCTGAGTTGTATTCCTCTATACTAACCAGTTGCTGTCTATTTTTCAAATAGTTCGTCAATAATGCAAGAGCGTCGGCAGAAAAACCATTATAATCCAAAATGCTCGACAAAAGATTGTGATTAATAGTATCAAACGCCCGGTTGAAATCTAGTAGGACTAACACCGTATATTTGTTTTCATCTATTGCTTTCATTATATCATCCGCAATATCTAGAAGGGCGGTTGAACAGCTATGCCCTTTTCGAAATCCTGATTGAACAGAAGGCAACAGAGAAAAGTTCAAAATATGATTTTTAATTTGAAACTCCATGGCTCTCTGCAGGATTTTTGACAATACAGGCAGGATACTGATACCCCTCAAATCTTTAAATTCCATTGGATATTGTGTTCAAGGCAGAACCTTCATAATGGCTCTTTTCCAGATAGTTGGGCAGAAATTCTCAGTTAAACTACAATATGGAGTAGTGTCTAAATTCACTGGGCAGAGTGTTATATTGTTTGATAGAGTTGTAAATAAAACTACGAGAAAAGCAGGCTGTGCAGTGTTTTGAAATAATAAAAGTGTGACGGTTTCGTGTCCTCAAATTATTCTGAGATTTGAAAGTTTTATATCTTTCATAAAAATAATTTGGCTTTTTGTAAATGTGTATTGACGAGTAGGTGTAACTTTCAGATTTTAGAAATCGGTAATCAACCTGACTCCTCGAACTTGGGGGGTATATGGTCGAATTTTCTCACACCATAAGAAAGACGAATGCAATTGTTTTGTATTTTTTGTAAGCGATTTACATCAATTTCTATCAAAGCAGGCCCGTAGATTATATCGCAATATGCTAATCTAGACAATATGAGAGTTTCATTCAATTTGGAAGTCATAATACCTCTACTTTGATAGAGTTGACGTAAGATACTGTACGAGCTACTACAAAGTGAATTTATATATTTGTGAAATCTCAGATCAGCATCTAGCCACAAACCCAAGTTCTTGCTTTCTGTAATTATTATAACACTATCACTGTCAGCTGGTCTCCAAAGCAGTCAATATATGAGCTTCAACATCGAAATTACATCTGTATTTAGTTGTCGTTTTCTGTTCATATATTTTTTAATAGCATTATCATAATGCCTAATACTACATTACTATACTACTATGGTGCTATCAATTAAAAGAGTTCGAGCAACTGCGGCAATCTAGAAATAGCAGAGGAGCCCACGATGCAAAATGGGGATTTACTCGAGCGTCATTGAGACATATTCGGTTGCAAAGCTTAGATGATGAGAAGAAAAAAAATGTTATATAATATATACCTTTTCATCGGTGGACATACTCAAGCGCGTCAAATATTGATAGCATCAATTTTTAGCGTATTTTTAATAATGTTGGTATGTAAATTTGATCGTTTGCATGATGTGGTTGGTTGTACGTAAGGGTTAAAAATAAAATAAAAACGTAATCGAGCGCGTCAGATTTTCTAAGGGGGTGTTAAGTGCACCAAAAAAAGCTCTCATTCAATAATCTGACGATTTCGATCTGACGCAAACTCGCTGCCATTATTATACTGTTGAAAAAATGCCATTTTGAAATACTCTAGCGCGTCAGATTAAGATATATATGGTTCATCTTTATGTTTTAGACGTGCTGTCTCATAATCAGACGATTATCTAGAGGGATTCGCTTAATCTGACAAGAAAAATACTTTTTTTTAATTTTTTTCAAATCATTGAACTTGAATAATTGAAAAGCTCAGGAAAAAGTATGCAACTAAATAAGTGTATGTCTTTTAAGTAGAATACTTGTATTTATAAGAAAATAATTTTTTTTAAATGCTCGAAAAAATTATTCTCATATTATCAATTGATTAATTGATCATCATCTTCATCTTCATCACGAACGAGTCTCTGTGATCAGCTGTGATGGCGTCATGGCAACAGAATTCAAAGTGGGGACGGAGTGAGGGAGTAATAGATAGAGAAAAAGTGAAAGAGGAATAGAAACTCGGAGAGGGAAATATAGGTATCATACAGCTGCACGCACTAAACTTTATCGACGAATTTTTGTTATTTCGGCTTGCGGAAATCGTCGGATTATATATTCGTTATCCTTGAATTATTTCCTTCAAAATAAAGAAAAATTAGCTACGCTCGAGAATGTCGAAATGACGTTATTTTTTTACAACTTTGCTGCCCTCCCCTTTCTTTACGTTACTCTCAAATTGTCAGATTACTGGAATATACACTTTTTAGCAGGTAATTAACTCACCCTACCTTAATCTGACGTGCTCGAGAATTTCTGATCATCAATTTTCTTTTACTAATCTGATCCTTTATCCCTCACAGGCGGCCTTATATATGGAGCTCATATTTAGTGGAGGTACTTAACCGAGTACAAGGTATCCCCCTGTACATTAATCTGCCGTGCTTTAGTAAATCCCGAAATCCCCGCTTAGGCTCCCTTATTAAAATAAACATTTTAGTTGACTCTTTCATAATCTGTCAATTGACAAACTGAAAAATGTCAACGCACATACTTCAATAGTTAAAATCGACAATATCGTAGAAGGGCTATAGAAATAATTTTTCTCAATATTTTTGCCTTCAAATTCGAATTTTAGTGTTCCTGACATTCAACTTAGGTTAGGTCAAAAAGTTAGGTAAAGAAATACAAAACATATTATTGCATTATGAATGGTGTGGTTATTGAATTATCGATTGTAATATTCAAAAAGTGGCTATTGACAGAATAGAGAATTGATAGATTAGAAAAGTGTGATTTCATAGATTTGAGAAATGCCAACTAACAGTTTTTTTAATCTTTCTACGGTTCTATTATAGACGTTTAATATTGACCAACACTAATATTTGAGGAACGCCTTGGATTATAAATTTATAAAATATGTACACCTGGATTTCAATCAAGAAAATATGCCTTGGAGAATAAATGTCAACATTCCCTCCCAAGATCAAAATTGTTACTTGAACACGAAGCCGTCTAACGAACTTAATACGCAGAAATCAGCGGGTAGAATTTCAATTCCTCGAATTATTTCCCAAATGGAAAATAATGAAGGCATCAGTCTTGAATGTTATATTTCCACATAACAGCTCATGATGAAAATTTACAAGGGTACCCACGTTTGCCGTGATCTAATTCAATTCAATTTACCTATTCATACATACAAATACCTTGTGTTGGAAATTTATGAGGGACTATTTACTTCTCAGATCAATCCACTGAAAATACCTTCATCGTGCTTCCCCCTATTCGATTAGTACAGTAAATTTGACTTCTGATAATGTTATCTGAGAATTGCTTTACATCTTCCATTTAATAGTCTGGATGCTGTGAAAAGGGCACGTAGAAAGTTTACCATGTTTGGAAAAGTGACATGTTTCCTTCCGTTCTTGAAAATCAAATGTACTTTATTGTGAGATTTCCATTCGAATACTCCAGCGAATACAGCTTTCTATATATTTCCTTCAAACTTCATAGCTGCACTCCTCGTAAGCCCCTATCTTCTTTTTTTTCCAATAGTGTTGTAAATCATGCCAGAAAGAAAATAACGCCGGCCGCCACTGGTAACCATAAACCACACGTGACGTAGCTAAGAGCGCGCGAATGCACGATGATTCCCCGCCACTCGAGAAGCAGCAAGAATAATGCTACCGACTTCGACAGCACTTCGGAGAAATATCTACAACATTCAATTACGATATTTAAAGTGATCTAGTAAGGCGATAGACATTCAAACAATAGTTGAATTTTAGTTGAAGTGTTTGTTGTATTTGAAGTGAAGTAAAGTTGAGTTTGATTATTCCGTGTAGTCAATTATTAAACTAATCAATAGAGTTTATTGTATGATTTTCACTATAATCATATCATAAAATCAATTTCACTAAAATCATACAATAAACTCTATTGATTAGTTTTTTAATATGGATTTTCATCAAGTATCGGCCAGTTCTATTCAATTAGTCAATTATTGGTTATCTCACGAGGAAAACGTAACAATAGCAACATATCATGTGTTAAACAATACGTGGAAATCCTCGTTGAATGAGAGATTATCTCATGATTGTATAAATCAAATTGGTGCCGTTATGTTTCATTGAAGATGGACCCCAAATATTTCCGAAACAGATGGTACTGTTGTCCAACATGTACAATTTGATGAAACTTAGGATACATTTTTGGAATACGCTCAACAAGACCGAGATACGGCATTAGAAGAGAAACTTGCCAATAAGATTTATTTTGACTCTCCCTGACTGTCTTAAATTCCTGTCGGAAGACAGGGATTTAAGAACTTTGACAATTGACAACGGCCATATTGTTGAAGCTACATCTGTCAAATAACAAATTAGTTTTCATTTATTCAGTCTGTTTTGCCAAATCATCGAGGACGGATATACACATGCAATTAATCAAGTTGTTTTATCAAAATGGGTGTTATATTCGGGCAACGTACCGCGCACTCCGCCCACTTTATGGTCGCCATAATCGTCCTACCGAGAGGACTATTTCCAATGTGCTGGGTAAATTTGAGTCCATTGAGTCCACGATCGACCAACACTCGTAAGTCAACGAAACGCAAGATCTGCCGAAAACATCGCCTATGTCTGTGAGAGTGTGCAGGAAAATTCAAATCATTCAGCGGTAAGGCCCATTTCTGGATAAATGGTACGTGAACAAACAAAATTGGCGAATTTGGGATGATACCAATCTACAGATTTTGGGCTGGTGACGTCATCGGCCCATTTTTCTTTGAGAACGACCTTGGCCAGTCCATCACTGTCAACAGCGAGCAATATAGGCCGATGATTACCAACTTCATGTGGTTTCAACAGGACGGTGCTACATGCCACACAGCTCATGCCACATATTCTGCACGAGCTATTTGAGAGTATGTTCATCTCAAGTGGAAGTGATGTGAACTGGCCACCGACATCGTGAGATCTGACCCCGTTTGACTTTTTCTTGTGTTGTTTTCTTCAGCCGCAGGTGTAAGCGAATAAGTCACAAATGAACATAACCCATGCCATCGATCAAATTCAGTCTAATTTATGACCCAGAGTCATGGAAAATTGGACATTTCGGATGCGCTCGATCCAGAGAGGCCGCGGCAGACATCAAAACGATGTTATATTTCACACATAAGTTTTTCAAACGAAAAAAATATTTGATGATATCTCACAAACACTTTGTTTTATTCAAATTTAAAGATAGAAACCGCCTAAGGAAAGACCCTTTATAAGAGGTTTACAAAAGAGCGGTAGGTGTTTCGCTATTCAATGGCCTTCTCAAGCAGGATCGTCAGAAAAGAAAACCAACTTGAGCAAATATTTAACTGTGGCGACGATTTGTAGAATTAATTGTCGCATTCTGGCAAGGTACTATAAAAATTTACTTTCGAAAAGATAAACAACAAAGTCACATCAACATTATCTACAAATAACGATGAGATTGGAACCTTTGGTGTGAAAGTTGAATAATTTTTTCGAGATCAATTGCCCTAACATCAGACTGATATTTTTGCACTCGACGCGCGTTTCGCCAACAAAGTTAGCATCCTCAATTTTCTTCTCCTGAGGATGCTAACTTTGTCAGCTTGGTGTTAGGGCAATTGATCTCGAAAAAAGTTATTACCTACAAAACTTAGATATCATAAGGAAAGAGATGATCTTCACTGATGAATAGAAAGAAAAATTAGAAACATGCAGATTTCTATTTTCAAGTAACTAGGTACTCGGAAAATAGCATGCAATTTTGCTATTGCTAATAATTCGACAGTTTCGAAGTCTTTGGAATCGAACAAGTTTGCTAGCTTTTAGCGGTTTACATAATTCATGAAGAGATAATCTTCCATAGGTATCCATTTGAACACCTGAAACCACTAGTTCAACCAGGGCCACCAGTTCCAACCCACATTATGTTGGGTTTTTGAAAAGTTGAAACTAATTAGCAGGATTCCATTGTGAGATATTCACTGGGGAGTTTACAAACTGTAGCACGTGTTTCGTTATATATTATAGCTTCCTCAGGCTTCCTCATAGTGAACTAATCAACCCCACTTTATGCTTAATACAATGACAATTTGAATCATATTACCACCAGCCTACTTAATGAGTACTCATTTTACCAGAGTTCAGATAAAAACTAACTGAAAATTTAAACATTACGAAAGAAATTTTACAAACTCATCGAATGGTCATATTATAGACTAATTACCAATTTCCACATTAGAAGACATAATTGAAAGGGAGGAGGTATTCAAGTATTTTTTGGCATTCAGTGAATATTCAAAATTTTCAAATTTAATATAAGCATTTCAATAGATTGAGTTTCAAAATTTTATTCTCCAAATGTAATTCGTAATAGTCGTGATTGAACTCAACCCCCTTTGTCAAAGGATCGTTGTAAAATGTGGAATTGTTCTTCACTTTCGAAAAATTTCTTCTATGAACCTTCATTCTTTAGGAAAGGTTTCTTTCTTTCTGGCCAATATAAATTTTTGGGCAAGAACTACAAGTCAAGTTATATATTTCCGAACTATCCGACAGTGAAGTTTTGTTTTCACTGTTTTAAATAAAATTGCTTGAATTATAATTTGTTCTGTAAGCCACTTCGTGACAAAACTCACTTATCTCTGAAATTTATTTTCTTACAGTGAAATATTCAATAGTCTGTGAAGCATATACCTACTATTGCAAGCTGCTATTCATGTTTATAAGGATGTGTCGATGAATTATGACAGAAAATGGCCGTATACGATGATTCGTGAAAATTGCAAAATCATGTTCATTATTCTTTTCAGTAATGGTCGAGTCTAGCCATTTCATTGTTAGTATCCACAATCGTCTTCAGGTGATGACTGGACTAATTCCTCTGAGATATTTGCTGGTTTCTCCCCGCTGTGTGTGTTTCTTCATACAGCGAGGGGAAACCAGCAAATCAGGAATAGCAGAGCACGTTTGGACCCATCAACATAACATCGAGATCATACACATGGAGGTATATTGGTTTAGGAGGAAATCCAAAGAAGCTGCATACATGTTGTCCAACAATGAATAGAGATTACGCAACATATGGAAACCCATAATCAAGCGGAAAATGACCCTTAAATAGTCATCTCTCGGAGGAATTAGTCCAGTCATCACCCGAAGACGATTGTTTTATTTTTATATGTATTTTATTTCACTATTTTTTCATTTTAGTTTTTTTGCTTAATATAGTTGTTTTTTTCAGCTACCTATTCATTTTCAATTCTTCCTTATTTATTAGTTATACAACATCAGACAGTGGAACTAATGAAATTCATCATGAAACATTGTCAGTCACCTTCAAACAAAAGGTGGTAACATTGCCTGGGTTTTGAACTGAAACCGATTCTATGTGTGAAGGATGAAATTTGGAAACGGTCTTGTGTACTCGTCTACTCGAGTAGAGCCAAGCCAGCTAGCTATTGATTTTCCGGAGATTATTTTGGAGAATTATTTTGGACAAGAAATTCTCCAGAAAATCAATGAGTTTGTTCCAAAATACCTATTTTATTTTGATGTTGTTTGATTTGATATTATTGAATATTAAGTTTTTGTTACAATACAGTATACTCTAGAGTAATTTTGGGTGTCGACAAAAAATAAAAATAACTTTGCACCAAAAACTTTGAAAATTATTTTACTCTTCAAAAAATTGACCGAGGTTAACACCGTAGTTGTGTAATTCGTAATATTACAGGCTTTCAAAATAAACTATCGTATACAGAATGTTGTCTATTTATCATTTTAGCAAATTTTCATTTTTCGTAGCCCCCATTTTAAAAAAATGGGTAAAAAATAATACTGCGCTTCACGGCCGTAGCGAAAAGAAAAACCAGGGGAAAAGGGAATCCAAATTTTCCCAACTCCACCAGCAAAATTTCCTAACTTTCGAAGAAATGAAAGCCGAGGGATTAGTTACTACTATAATATATTAATTTTCTTACTTAGCTATCCAAAGATTGGCTGAATGCTTATGCCCTTTAGGGTATGTACAAACAAAAATAAATTTTGGTGATTATAAAAATAATAATGGGAATTATTCTACTTTGGACCAAGGTCCCTGGTGTTCCACCATATCCACCATGTATAGGAATATTTAATACAAATGAAAGGAAACAACACTTAAATAATATTGTGCTTATTGTTTTTTACTACCATTTTTTCTATCTTCACGGCCCGAAATTTTCCAACTTTTCCAAGTCGGAAAAACAGCGAAAAGTTGTGAATTTTGTAAAATTGTCACTTCAAAATTTGTGGACTGTTCAGGACTGTTTTCTTACTTGGGAGAAATTAATTTTTTTTGAAGATTTCAAACAACTCTTCAAGTTATGCATGTTGGGAAATCCCAACCTTCTCCTAGTTCTTTCCCTTTTCTCTTTACCTCTCCTTTTCTTTTCTCCTCCCCCTACTTTCGAAAAAGCAGAGGGAGGAGGCTCATCCCCATCCCCCCTCAGGGGGATGGCCCTGCTTCGCTTGGATGGCCATGACTTCAAATCTAGATGTATTTTTTAATGTTGAACAACTTTTTCAAATAACATATATCATACATATATCATACAAATAAATATATATATATATATATATATATATATATATATATATATATATATATATATATATATAGATACATTCTCCCAGATTGATTCTAAATACGAAAATAACTTCATTGTACCTTTAACAAAACTCAGAATAACTAAAAATGCTGCCTCAAATTTCAGGGCTCCAAAAAATATTCAATTCTATTCCAGAAAATGGCAGTTCACTATACATTTTCAAACGAAAACTTAAAGATTTTCTAGTGCAAAATTGCCTTTACTCCTTAGAACGGTGTTTTGAACAGCACTTCTGAGGATTTTTTTTTCTAAATACTTATTTGCTTTTACTTATCTGTTATTCATAGTTGTTTTTATATGGTGGTAACCTAAAAGTTTCGAAAATGATAATCATAGAAAAATATAAATATAATGAACAAGTGTGTCAAGTCCGATTGGAGACCACCTTAAAAAAATTCTCGTCCGTGTTCGTCTTAGAAGTGTCACCGACACAAGTCAGAAAAGGTGGTTTCCTATTCATCAATGATTAAAATAATACTTTTCGATTGGACAAAGCAGACACACGCCGTACAATCACATCACGGCATCGGAGGAGGCACATGAGAAACGAATAATAAACAAACTTGAATGATTCGGAAGCGTGCTAGATATCGTTTGGATCCCGGTAGTGGGAGAAACGAGAGGCAGAAACTTCCAAGCGCCACTGAGAGCGATCATCGCTAGTTTTCGCGTTCCATTCAAAAGCTCAACATTTTCGGAGATAGCCGAAAGCTCCGCGTCGCGACGAGAGCCGTCGATATACGAAAAAGCTTGACATTTTCGAGGAATATCGAATTTCGGTCGTTTTTTGGAGCAGTGTTTTAGAAACCTTAGACTGAGAATTATCAGTTCAGCAATAATTCTGTAAAGGAACTGTGAATTATCCATATTGTGGCGACCAACTTGTTGATAGTAATAATAAAATAGTTTGTGAAGAGTTTTCATCGTGACTGTTTTTTCCGTCAGTGACTTGGAAATGATTTTTATGGTGGTGTTTACTTCTCATCTAGATTTTCCGTTTGTATTTTAATTTCAAACGAAAATGACGCGAAGAAAGGAATCCAGGAAAAGAGCTATAGATAAACGAGACGGTGAGTATTTTTCTATTGATATTGTATACATTCAACCAAAATTGAATAGTTGTTCCTCAAATGATAATATGTTTTACTTTTGTGTGCTGAAATCGACAAGCCTTTTCAAAATACGTCAAATATGGAGGACAAAATACTAAATTTGCCACTGATTGTTACTACGTTCGAATAAAATTCAAATAGTAATATATGCAATTTATCTGAGAAACACTTTTCATCGACTTTGCAAACCTATATAACTCAGAACTGGAAAATATATGAGTGGTGAATGAAAATACACCCGGTACAAATTGTAATCGCAAAATACTGGTCATTAGTTCATAATGTCATGATTCCAGAAATGAATGGAAAATACGCATTTTTTATTGATAAGAATCTTTATTTCGACTTATGAATATCACAATCAAAAACTCAACAAACGTTTGGCGATAGAAGTTACTGGTAATTCAAAATGAGAAGTACATATCGTATATCCCAAAACTTCAGAAAATAACAATTATTCAAATACCTTATAGAACGGCTTGAATGGGGTGTTATAATAAGCGCTTCCTATCTTTAAATTTAAATAGAACAAAATGTGTATGTGTATTCGTTTGAAAGATCTATTGATTTGTGATGAACTGTTTGGAACCTTTAGTGTAGTACTGAATATTAGTGGTGTAATACCAACACAAAACCATTATTTCAACACCTCGACACGTGTTTCTATCACTAAGTGATCATCTTCAAAGAGGAAGATAGAACAGTTTGATCTGAGTTATGTTGGCTTTGAGAACCGATTTGGTTTGTGGCTTATTCGCATACACCTGCGACTTGAAAAAATACCACAAGATAAGGTCTAACAGGGTGAAATCACACTCTCTTGGTGGCCAGTTCACAGCACCTCCACGTGTGATGACCATGTCCTCAAATCGCTCGTACAAAATATCCAATGTGACATGTGTGGCACGTGGCATATGTGTGCGCCGTCCTGTTGAAACCACATGTCGTGGGTTATAGATCATCCAATTCAGGCCAAAAGAAGTTGGTAATCCTCGACCTATAGTGCTCACCATTGACAGTGATTGTCTGGCCCACGTCGTTCTCAAAGAACTATGGACCTATGACGCCGCCAGCCAAAAACACATACCAAAAAGTGACTTTTTCTGGATACTTTGGACACTCTAGGATCTCATGTGGTTTGGTATCGTCCCAAATTCGACAATTTTTTTGTTCCAGTATCATTTATCCGGAAATGGGCCTTACCGCCGAAGATGATTTTTCGATGAAAATCAGGGTCAGTTGCCAACTGCTCCAAAGCCCAATCAGCGAACACACGTTGATGTCTATGGTCGTTTACCTTCAGTTCCTGAGTCAATCGAATTTTGTACGGGTAGACAAAGGGCTGTTGGGAATGGGGCCACTGTCGCCGTTCATATTCCACATTTTTTCAATTTTAAACTTTCGGAAACATCTAAAAACTTTTGTCATGTACCGGTCTCAATTACTTCAAGTATCCTCTGTGGTCATTCTCTGTGATATGTTGAACGACATAAGCTTTCTCTGATCTATGGAACAGAATATCTGTTCTGTTCCTGTTTAAAATATGTTTTTTCCGTTAATCAGCTGTCGCCCACATACGAACGACAACTCTCAGAAGTTGAGAAACTTGTGCGAGCTAAGGACTAACAAGGTCTCACCTTTTAACGTGTGATTTCTAACACGTTTGACCAACATATTTCTTATCTCAATCCTCAGTGCTTATTTTGCTTATACCAGACTTTCGGGTTGTCCAACAATTTTTGAAATTTTGTCTTTCAGATGAGATGTTTAATTTTAATAATGAAATACAAATCAATTCAAAGAACTAAGATTATAAAAAAAAAGGAAAGAAAAAAATCACGTCAAAGGTGCTGCTTCGTTCCCTCCTCTTCATAAAAGAGGACATATGCCTCATCGTTCACAAGTGATTTTGGCGAAATTGGTAACACGTGTGAATCGTTGTATTCATGCCACGTGCCACTATATGGGCGTCTGCAATATGCTGTGTAATGTCCGTTATGAGTAGTCCCACTGTGATTTGAAAGTGCATATAGATTATAACGACAAGGAGCCACATTGTCTGCTGCATGACTGCTCTGCATGACTGCTCATATCTAATCCATCTGAAGAAAAGTCGATGGAAACATTCAATTTGCCTCTGAATATTTCCATTGGAGAAAATCTTTACAAATGAATTACTAAAATACGGGGAAACTTATAGATTGATAAGGACTTTGTACATTTTCTCCTTTGCTTGCACCTCGAACACATTGGTTTTTCATCTCCATCCAGAGTTTCTTCTCTTGTGAAAGAATCCAAGCAATGTGACAAACTCAATTGGCCAGTTCTTTGTGGTATGGGAAGAGACAAATCTCAGAAAGGATCAAAAGTTACTGATGAGTGTCCACAGTGTGTGCACTTCATAGTGGATTTTAATTAACCAACGAAATAGTCTACAATCTTGGAGTTGTTCATATTCAAATATCTCTGCCATGACTCTTGTGCTTTTCCGTTATCGCTCAATTTTTCGTCAATCTCAGTTAAGATCCGTTCAGGTTTCTCAGTAATTCTGTTGAGGTCTTCATGTAAACCTTCTGAAAGATATCGAAGGAATTCGTGGGCGTCTTGATGGGCAGAACCCATGAATCGAGGGGCAAATCTTTGAATCTGATTTTTGAAGTAGACTGTGTTAATTACTCTATCAGATGAATCTTCTGACCACAATTCCTTGATAACTTTTGCGAACACTTTGATTAAAACACCTTTCATACTAGAAATACTAGTATTGATATCTTCCATGTATGTATTATTTTTTAGGTATTCCAGCAACCATCCCGTGTTCGATAAACACTGGATTATACTGTTCATGAAACAGGTGTTTTTAAGATTTTTTAACCCATTGAAATCAAGAGTTTTGACTGAAGAAGTGTATGAACAGTTTTTAAATCCACTTTCATTGTATATAGAAACGTGTTTTTAATGTGAGTCAGCATTTGATTCGAAAGTATATTTCTGTTCAAATCAATGTTTATATGTAAGTAGGAGGAGGGCTTTTTCTTTCAGTTTGTGTCTGAAAGTTACTTTTTAACATGATCTACACATCTTTGAAGAGACTTGCCTTTTCAAAATTGATTTCTTCGGAAGATGCTTACCTACATTTTTTCATAAAGATGTAGAAGTAGAAAGCCGAAACCGTTCTTTCCCAGAAAAAACAACGGAAAAACAGTTTTTGACTCTGAGCCCAAGTAAAAAAGACATAGAGGTTGTCAGAGTTGGAGTGATATATCAAAATACCAAACAAACAAAACTGAATTATTCTCACAGAAGTGCTATCTTATCAGACGTTTTTCAGAAGTATAATGGAAGGTTAATGACCCATTCGATGAATAGTTGAAACATATTAATGCCAGCATATTGCTTTAAAAGACTCTACAGAGAGTTGGTATTTAAAGTCAGAAAATTTGTATGGTTATCCAATGTGGACTCGGCCTCCATTCCATTTTGTCGATTATCTAACCAGCTTCACCAGTATGAATAACACTGGTCTACAGTGGCTTTGTTGCTCTAGATATAAGATTGATTTTGGGTGTATTTATACTCACAATTCATGAAATTATCAATGGTTTTGTAAGATTTGCTCT
Organism: Leptinotarsa decemlineata; assembly: GCF_025532065.1. Lineage (NCBI taxonomy): Eukaryota > Metazoa > Arthropoda > Insecta > Coleoptera > Chrysomelidae > Leptinotarsa > Leptinotarsa decemlineata. The sequence continues at coordinate 8,442,472 of NW_027412537.1, read as the reverse complement.
CGTTTTCTTTCAAATATATATTTTCATTTTACATTACAAAAATTCGAAATCAAGAAACAAAATAACAGATATATTTATAATCTCAGTTTTATTTGGAAAAAAATATGATACTTTGAAGTAAATAGAAAGGGAAATTTCGAAAACATGTTATATTTCCATGAAACGCCTTTCAAGAGCTTTTCTTTTATAATTTTTCAGGGGTCAATCTCTTTTTGAAGACCAGCAGTAATCGGCTATCATGTGACAATCCCATCGACCCTGATATCTTTCTTCCATTACTTTTAGATCCTGGTGGAACCGCTCTCCCTGCTCCTCACTATAATTTCCTAAATTATCTGGAAATTTATCCAAATGGTTGCGAAGATAGTGTAACTTGATACTCATTTTTGCTCCTAGAATCTGAAAGTTTGTCAGCATATTTAGTAAAATTTCTTCATAATTTGGTGCTTTATGGTAACCTAGGAAAATTTCGACTACCAACACAAAACTTTTCCAAGCTTTACTTTCCGGAACAGTCATAACTTTAATAAAATCAGTGTCTTTCATCAATTGCCGTATTTGAGGACCATCAAATATTCCACCTTTCAACTTTTCCATACTAAGTTTTGGAAATTTTCTACAAATATATTTGAAACGATTTCCTTCCTTGTCCAAAGCTTTTACGAATTGCTTTATCATTCCTAACTTAATATGCAATGGTGGAAGTATAATTTTGTCTCTGCTCACCAACGGCTCTCTTATTACATTAGCTTTAACGACAGTTAAAGAATTTCTTTCAGGCCAAACATCTTGTTCCCAATGACGTTGCTTTGCTCTTCTGTCTCACATACAAATGAAGCAAGGGTATTTCGTGTATCCACTTTGTTGACCAAGTAAAAAATTAACCATTTTTAAATCCGCACAGTTCGACCATTGATGCTCCGAGTAATTGATTTTTTCTAAAACTAATTTGACATTTTCATATTCTTATTTGAGTTTTGTAGAATGGGCAATTGGAATTGATGCAAATTTATTTCCATTATGCAGTAAGACGCATTTTAAACTTCTTTTACAGCTATCAATAAAAAGACGCCACTCAGTAAGTTTGTATTCTTTCAAACCCATGTCCAGAAGCAGCTTCGCAATATTATTACACTATACCAATCCTTCATTTTCATCAAAAAATTGTAATAGCTCACTTTCTCGCGTTCTGTACGTTGTAATTGTAACTGTGCCAATAAATTTTTTTCTTTCAATTTCGAAGGTAACAGTTCTGATCCTTGTTTTAATAAATTTAGATCACGTATTAAATCACTGAGTTCATTTTGAGAAAACAACTTTGGCGTAGATGTTTCACCCTCCCATTCACTTCACCTGGTAGACTGATTCGATTTCTGTGAATTTGACAACATCATTGTTTCTGAGGGCATGCGAATCACTTTTGAAACATAAATAGGCCGAGGGAGATTTTCACTGTGTAAAACAGGACATTTTGTAGACTGTAAGTCTGGACATCTCCACGTTTGATTTCGATTAAAACCTTTAGCATCTACTACGCAAAAGTAACAATCATCGAAATGATTCTTAGGCTCCATCCAGATCATAGAAATACCAAAGTCTAATCCAGAACGTTCCCCTTTTTTCCACAACCGCAAAGACTCAACGCAAGACTTACAAACTTTATTAGGAACCCATGATTTATCTAATTTGTCCATTTTAAAACCGAAATATTCAGCATAAGTTTCCTTAACAAAGTCTGTGATATTTCTTTTTTGTTTTTTTGATATATAAATACCACAAATATAACAGAATAAATCACTACTATATTTGCACTTCCTTCGTGACAAACTCATGTTTAAAAAGACAAGATAAATATATTAGAATGGACACTCAACAATTGAAACAAAATATTAACATATAACAACTTATCCAGATTTCCGTGTTAGTACTTCAATATTATCAAATAACTGAGTTCTCAGCTGTTTTGCAGAGCAAGGAGACCAAGAAGTGGGGATCACGTGATGTTTGTACGCGCAAAAAAGTTGCGCAGAAGCCTAATCATGACTGAGAAAATAATTTTTTTTTACTAACAAGGCGATTATTATTAAAAATACAAGATACGTAAAAATCATAAAAAATAGAGCACATTCAGTACTTTCATAAATATATTCGTGATTTAGGCACTCGAAAACATAAAAATTTGCAAAAATATGAAGGGCAACACAAAAAAAAATTTTTTTTGTAGAGCTGTGTAATGCGGGGTAGCTTCAACCGGCTTCAAGGTATATAACTCTTTCATGGAGAAATTATGTTCATTGGTATTTCTCATTGAACCCAAATACGTGATAAAATTATTCTTTTCATTTGGAACGCTTCAAAATCCTAGACCACTGTCCGTGATTCCAGGAACTTCCTGAGATTTTGGTATTTACTCATTTATAGCTAGTCATTTGTTCGCTGGTGGTCATTATGTTTTTGGGTAATGACAAAACCTGGTGTAGTGCAAAGCTGTGATATTTCAACTTCTGGATATTGTTTTTCTTGTACAATGAAGGATGATTCTTTTGAGATTTCTACTAGATTATGGTGAATCTTAAAGAAATATTTCTAATATTTCATTATTTCTAATATTCATAGTAACTGAAATAATTTCTGAAAAATTGCAATATTCATAACCTCCCAACTGAGCAATGCCAACAACTGAGAGAATCTGAAGAATCTCCTAATGCCCAATTGCCATTGCTTCCAAATGATTGCTCTAAACCATTTTTAGATGATTTAAATATGTTGAACTTGTTTTCTTATTTACATAGGTCATATGATACTCCTGGTTGCAATTCCTAAATGTTCTACTGGTTTGACCATTATATACCCTATAACAAGTTCCACCTGATTTCTCGAATTTGGATGTTTTGTATTCATAAATTTAAACTAACTTTCCCAGCGTATTACCTGTCCTAATTTTAATATTTTGATCTCCACAAACTTTACTTGAAAAATATAAAATTGTGTACAGAACAAGTAATGCGTTGGGAAAACGTATTACTTGTTGTAAATAATAAAGACACAACATCCAAATTCGAGAAATCAGGAGTATATAAATTGAAGTGTGGAACGTGTCCTAAGGTATATATTGGTGAAACTGGCAGAACATTTAGGAATCGAACCCAGGAACATCATCGAGCTATACAAATAAGAAAACAAATTCAACTCATTCAAATCATCCTCTAGGAGAAAATCATATCTTCAACGAAGAATTCAAAATTTTGCACATAAAAAATAAAGATTTGGAACTGAATCATTTGGAAGTGAGGAAAATAAATAAAATAAAATATTCAAACATTCTAATGAATGACCAACTGGATTTGAATAGATCACCATTATTGAACTTGTTTTATCAAAAGTCGAGAAAGAATTATTATTGATGTAGATGTGAAATAATATGCTTCAGGTGATTATTATTGAACAGGTATATACCTTAGGTAGAGGTTTAGGTAATTGTTTGGAGGTAGTCTCAATTATGGATACCAGTAGGTATATAAATATTGAAGTATTCAAATCACTTGATGAAGCTACTGTTGTGATATATATTTTTCAAATAAAGTTTGTGAAGATCAAATCGTGAGGTGTAGCTTTTGAAAAGCAATTTTGATATCTTGTTTATTCAAAAATGAAATCACTTTTTTTGTTGTTTGTCCATAATATGCTGAAGCTCTAAAATTTTTGGTGTTGATTATCTAACTTATTGATAGAAAAAATGCCTGAATCGCTTTTGCGTAGACCTTTTTGGAAAGCATTGTGTCTAGTGATTCAGCGTTGACTCCATTGTTTACTGCAATTTGCTTACTGATATTGAGTTCTTCCTTAAAACCATCTATTGAAATAGAAAAACTGCCTGGTCAATGAATCATGCATCATGAAATGCTATTGTGTTGGTACGGATGGGTAGAATCGTGATGAATAGTAATATCCGTATGTGATGGTTTATGATAAATTGGAAAATCATTCTACTCTTATAAATCTAAAAAATCAAGTGGACCAGTTATAAAAAAAAGCTGTTACCGATGAAAACATCAAAGAAGTTCACAAAATAATTTTGGATGACTGCAAAGTGAAGTTGATCGGGAGAGCTGAAGCTCTAAATATATCAAAGGACATATCGTGCATGGTTAGGTTAGGTTAGGTCGTGCATGGACATATAGTGTATGAATATTTGGGTATGCGAAAGCTCCGTTCAAAGTTGGTGCCGCGCTAGCTCACAATGGGACACAGCAACAACGAATTGAGGATTCTGAGCATCGATATGTGAAAATGGATGAAACATGGCTCCATAATTTCACACCAGAATCAAAACGAACGTCATCTGAGTGGACTACACGTGGTCAACCGACTCCAAAGGGACTCCAGTATTTTGGGATGCGCATTCATCGAATATTTTGAAAAGAGGAAAACTATCAACAGGGACCATTACATAGCGTCATTGGAGCGTTTGGAGCACGAAGTTGAAGAAAAAGAAGTACTATTTCATCGAGACAATGCTCCTTATCACCAATCATTGAAAATGTGGGCAACATTGCATGAATTAGGCTCCAAGCGACTCATTTCTGTTCTTGGACCTCAAAAGAATGCTCGCTGGAAAGAAAGTTTGCGCCGATGAAGAGGTCGTCGTCAAAATTGAGGCTAAAGACAAGTCGTACTATGAAAAATATCGAAAAACCGCCCTAGACGGCAACTATATTGAATAATGAAATCAAGTATTATCAATTTTTAATTATATGTTGGCCTACGAACTTTTCTGCCCAACTGTCATTTCTGTAAAGAATGTATGTTGATATATCATTTTCTTCTTTTTTTCGGAAATATAGCCCAATGTTATTTCCAAAATCCAATCTTTCCTGAGAATTATTTTCTATTCAGATTTCATATGTAGGTTATGTTAGGTTAGGTCCAAAGTGAGTGGGTCTATTCGACCCTCCACCGCAACCCGCAAGGGTTTATTGTGGCTCACATATATTCACACTCGACCAAATAAACCCAGCTTCTTAACGAAGCCGATTAGTTTGTATTGTGAGTGGTCTTTCATATGATGATTCAAATGACAGTGGCATCTAAGAAGGCCTGTTAGACATCGTAGTTCATCCCTACTGTAGTCCAACAACTGTTTGATATCAAGCTTCTTAGGGTGAATAAACACCTTGGAATGAGCCTCATTGCCTTAGTCTTAGCCTTAGTCAGTAGCCTTATTGCATTTCAAGCCAGTATGGCCAGGAATCCAGACCAGCGACAATCTGTTAAGTCTTCCTATCGAGGAGAGTCGTTTTTGGCAATTTGCTACCAATTCAGACGTTGCTCGGTAGGAGCCAAGAGCTTCCAACGCCGCATGACTGTCCGAGAATATTTTTATTGACTTGTGTATGAGGTTGGATTCTTCCAATCTCTCCACACACAACTCAATAGCGTAAATTTCTGTTTGAAATACAGTCGCATAGGTTCCTAGGCAGGTTGATACCTCCGTCCTGGCTCTGCGTCTAAAAACACCTACACCAGAACCGGAAGGTGTTTTTGAACCATCTGTGAAGCAACACCTATCTGCTATTAATATTTTCTTCTCCCGGAGTATCCGGTCCTCTATACTCGGGAACAGTACTTTATAAGGCGGTTTGTGGTTGACAGTTGGAGGCATACAGTCAGAGGTCATTTTCAGATTGCTTTGACTTCCAGTGTCAAACAACAATCTGTTGCACTCTACATCAAATTGATTTGTGCAATTGTCAATGTGCACAACTCTGTATGCAGTCCATCTGTATGTATCATACATGCCTGAAGAAGTTATTGTATAGCGAAACACTCAATACGGTATTTATTCGATAATATTATTAAACAAGCTTCGAACATAAAATTGAATTATTTTTTTAATGAGCAGTTTCATTTTTATAACTTCAACAGTCAAAGAAGTATTACATCTGTTTTTCATAAGTTTACTAGATTTTTGTTGTCTTTCCAGAACATTTGTATAGAGACTCTTTGTCAGTATTTCCGGAGATAAAATAACCTTGATTCTGAAGCCATATTTCAGTGCGTCAGATAGAAAGGTGGGATTGGCGCTGATACATATACGAGTTTCAAAAGGAAAAGAAAAAATATCGGGAAAAATGAAATTGGCAGGAAATCTAATCAATCATCGAGAGTGGAGTTGTATGCTTATTTGACCTCGTATAAATCCGCCACGAAAAGTTATATTGCACCGAAATATTCTTAGGGTTTCCAACCGATTTTTATTTTAGCTATGTTTCATTTCTCTTTGATCTCGGTGATGGAGCATTGACATCTATAATTAATGCTTATTGCAATATCCTAAGAAAGCCTTTTAAGTCCTTGGAGACAAATGAGTTGGCGGCCTCCTGAGGTTTTGAACCGTGGCCCATTAGTCTTGAGAGGTTCTCGATCAACGATTTGGACTCCTACAAATCTGTTCAAACCGAAAGTTTTTACATTCATACAGGGGGATCAATAGTGTCACTAAAAATCAATATCATTATTTTTGTGATGTTTACAGCTTCGACTACTTAGTGTACTTAGGTACTTATTGATATCAATTTTACATTTCGTTATAGTCTATTTTCTTCAGCAGCGAAGTCAGCAAATGTCTGTTCCATGGACGTACATAATTGAGAAAGCTTGAAAAATGTAATATTCATTTTACGTATTCAATGTTGCTGTATTATTTGAAACAACAAATCTCGAACGTATTTTTATAATTATATGTATACGGTGAGAAACACTCACATTAATATATTATAGACTAGTTGTTGCCCGTGGCTTCGCCTGCGTAGAATTTAGTTTGTCACATCAAGTTTCGTGACAGACCATTTCAAACAAATAGTTACAATATTTTTTTATTAACCCAAAACTTCAAATTTCCAACTTCAAAACTGACGGAATTCAATACAATTTTTGAACTCTCATTTTCCCCCTTGGGGGTGGAAATTCCTGATTTCCTTTTTTGATGCCTATTTAATCTATACAAAGAACCTACCTGCATATTTCAAGATTCTAGGTTAATTAGATTAGGCTGAATGTTGATTTATGGACGGGCAACAGCTAGTAATTTGTATTTTTACTTCAAAAATGCAATAACTGGAAAAATATGCCAACTGCACTGAGTGATGAATAGCTGCAAAAATCAAATTATGTTACCTATAGAGAAGTTCGCAGAGTTAACACAACCGTCAACGACTTCTGCTCTCACGCGTCTGCCCGCGTTGGGATTGCGTTCTTGGCGATGGCGCTTTGTTGCTTAGACCGCCCCCTACCCCCGCGCATCGTCCTCGTCGTCTTACAGTAGAAGCGACGCGTAATGGCTCACTGCGTTAATCTTATCGTGACTTTTAAACGATTCGTCCAAATTACTCAGTGTCAAAGACAAAGTTTATCTACATTGAATACTTAAAACGACAACTGTATCAATTTTTATAAGAATTCGACAGATATTCTCAAACGGGTATTGTAAAAAAAGTATCCAATTCAATTGGATAATTCGTATCCAACTACAGATCAGTAGCTTATTTTATGCAATTTCGAAAAACTGGAAGCATTTATAATCAAATATATAGGTAACGATATTACAATGATAATAACAACGAATGAGGATGGATTCATATCCAAAAGATCTACCGTAACAAATCTGGCGAGTATAACTGAATATATTTCTTGTAATCTCGATTCAACATACTGATATGAGGAAAGCCTTTAATCTGATTGACTACATTATACTTTTGAAAAAACTTCAAAGAATCAATAGGTTTGCTCAAATATTATCTGTCGAATCGCATTCAGTTTCTCGAATATGGGGGGTACAGAAGAACCATTACAATTTTACTTCAGGGGTGTCCCAGGGTTCTAATCTGGGTCCACTTTTATTTAAGACTCATTCAGTAATCCAGCAATCCAACACTACTTTGCACTGACGAGAAAGCCAAATAACCCGAAACCGGTCTTCAACTGTTCCCTTTCAATAATTGAAAATCGATTACATCATGACAGCAAACAGTTTATTTCAAGAACTATTGAAAAGTCGATGTTATGATTGTTTTTCATTTTCTTCTTGTAATCTGAATCGTTTTCGACTATTCTAGTTTTGACAAATTCAACCGGTCTTGTTGGTTTCACCGTTTGCTAATAGCATCAGCTAAAAAGCGGCCTATATAGCGAGACTCCGGCCTGATGGCCTACACGTCTACTCAATACCTCTCTGAGTACACGAAAAACTTTTTTTCACTGTGATCATCTGAACCTTTCGATGCAATGTTTCTATTTTAATACTCCTTTCCTCATTCAGTTTCGAAATCTAATCATATTTTAGGTAGTGTATGTCCAAACACTTACCATTCGAAACTATACTTGCAGCTCACGAACTTTTGGTGAACATTAGAAAAAATTCCATCTATGCTAACGTAATGAAGTTGAAGAGTTCGTTTTGAACGCGGAAATTCCAGTCGGATTTGAGCAATCATTTCAGTGAGCCATATTTATACAGAAGGCTAGATGCTATCTAGCATTATGCTGCAAATCTCAGTTAACCTCAAGAGCATCATCCTAACGCGTCATCACGGCCCAGCAAGATTTGTATGCATAAACATTGCAACTCTATTCAAAATCGACACAATCTATCTGTTTTCGAATTTTAACATACTATATAGTATTTTGAGTAATTATGACTGATTTCAAAGGTCTTACTTCATTCTGTCAGATTGTAATGTGCTTTAGATGCCATGTAACTTTTTCCTAAAAGTTTTAAGAGAATCCATGTTCTTTATATCTTCAAGAAGTTTATTATACATTTTGACACCTACATACATTAATTGAGTCTTTGATCAGCGTGGATTTAGCGATGATTAATGATTAATTCTTTGCATTCCGTGCAGTGCGATTGTTTTTTTCATATAAAGAATCAGTCTTCTAAATGAAACATGTAGCTTCTAAAACGTAGATTGAGGTTAGTGTCAGTATTCCGTGTTTCAGGAAAAGAGGTTTGCAGGAACTCAAGCTACTTACTTGGCACAAATACCGCACCGCTCGCTTTTGCAGCAGAAATGCACTCTCAAAGAGTTCATTACTACACGAACCCCAGAACTGGATTGCGTATCTCAAATTTGACTCAATGACTCAACAAAATATACATTTTTTGCCGCAGCATAACCTAACTTTTTAGTTGTAGACCTGAGGGCAAAACAGCCGGATGATAATTTCATGTTTAGAATGTTTAGAATGATTTGTGAATTTCAAATTGGTATCCATGTTAACTCCCAAGAATTTCATATTGCTGTCAGATGATATAGAGTCAGCACCTAATTCTATATCTGCTATATTTATATCTACATCTATATCTATGAGGCTGCTGACTCCCTTGTAAAGGAGGGTGCTGCAAGCAGCTTCATCGGACCAGAAACTGTCATTGGCATCGCTTTAGGCTTTGCCAAACAAAGATTGAAACCTGGATAGCAAGAAGATTTATGGACTTCTGGCATAATCTTCCAGGATTGGCTCACTCCAAGGTGTTTATTCACCCTCCGAAGCTTGATACCAAACAGTTGTTGGACTACATTAGGGATGAGCTACGATGTCTAACAGGTCTTCTTACAGGTCACTGTCATCTGAATCATCTTATGCAGAGACTCAGACTGGCGGAAGACAGTGTGTGTCGCCTCTGTTCGGAAAATGACGAAACCGTAGAGCATATAGTTTGTGCACGCCCTGCACCGACCGAATCAGGTTTTTAGAGTTCGGCAGAGCCGTACTCTTACCATCTGACCTGAAAGACCACTCATCATACAAACTAATCAGCTTCGTTGAGAAGCTGAGTTTATTTGGTCGAGTATGCATAGGTGTGAGCAACAATAAACCCTTGCGGGTTGCGGTAGAGGGTCGAATAGACCCACTCACTTTAGACCTAACCTAACCTAATTCAAGTTCGGGAAGAAAACATTTGAATGTTTTGTTGTTGTTTCATTGAAATTTAAACATAGAAAATTTGCATCGCACCATCGCATCGCATCTTCAGAGTGCCATAGAATGGTAGTGTCGTCGGCAAATAAAGTGTAGGAACCAGATATATCTAAGAGGGAAATATCATTTATACACACAAGAAATAGATATGGACCTAAAACTGATCTTTGGGGTACTCCCCAACTAACTTTTAGTAATCCGGATGTGTGATCAGTTCCAACCAGTTGGTTTCGTTCTGTCAAATATTGAAGAGAAATTCATATAATTGAATCTATACTTTGCGCACTGAGAAAGGATTTTCAAATTTTTCCACTGGGGCGCCTCCCGTGGGGGTAAAAGGGGCGCGTTAACATATGAAAATGACCTTTTAATAACTGTTTCTCCGTACTGCTATCTTTACAAAGGCTGAAATTTTGTATGTAGCTTCGTTTCATGTTGTAGATGTGCAATAGAAAAGGATTTTTATATATTCCAACTGGAGCGCCAGCCGGGGGTTAAAAAATGCGCCTTTACATGTGAAAATTACCTTAACACCTAAATAAATGAACCACAATGAGGCATTTCTTGTCAAAAGTTTATTGAAAATCAAATTGGGAATTTAGAGCAGTATTATCAGGAATGTTTATTATTCATTAAGAGCGAAAGTATCTCATTCATCAAGTCAATTCCATGAAGATAAACTTTTCTTTTTCGCATGTTATTCGGATTAGTTAAAGTGCAGATGAAAATCTATAATCAAGTGTTTCTCAAATGTTGTTCTTCTCAACTAGAAATGACAGTTGAATGACTTCCTTATTTCGGAACAAGTTCCGTTTGAACGGGTCTTCAACAGATGATAATAATAATAATAAATCTTTATTTTTCAGTTGAAAAGCATAAATGTATGAATACATTCCAGCAGTAACTGACAAAAACGTCATAATTAATATAGAAATGAATTTAAATGATATGAATACAGTCATAAGTTAATAATATAAAAGAAGTTTAGTATATAATTGTATAGAAATATAAAAAATTTATAGAACCTATCGACTTAATTGAAAAAGACACAACAAAAACATATTAGAAAAAGGTTGAAAGTGTCATAGTACAAATGACAACTGTCAGTTGAAAAACAATAGCACAAATATAATATTTGAATTGTCAACAAGAAAACATCTTTATAAAATATAGTATTATGTCATAAATTCACTAATACTGTAACAGTTCTTCTCAATAAGAAATGCTTTAAGTCTGGATTTAAAAATATTATTATTTGGAGATGTTTGGACGGAGACATCGGGGTGAATAAAAACTTTCCATCCCAAATATAAGTGACTTTTTTGGTATAGGTTGGTTCTGTGCACAGCAGGCACAAGAATATTTCTGGATCTAGTGTCATATTGATGATCTGTTCAATTGAAGAATTTATCTTTATGTTTGTATACATATATACACAGTTCATACAGATACAAGCCTGTCAAAGTTAAGATCTTTAGTCGCTTAAAAGCCTCTCTACATGACTGCCTCCAATTTAGTCCTGCAACAATTCTCACAGCAAATTTTTGCAAAGAGAAAACACGTGACCGAGAGGTACATGTACTCCAGTCAAGAACACCATATCGCAGATGATAGTTGATGTTTGCATAATAAACGATTAGTAGTATGTTTTCGTGACAATGATTTGATAAGAACTTTAACGCATAACAATTTTTTTTAAAACTTTTTACAAAGTATATCTACGTGTGGTTCCCAGCACAATTTATAGTCGATTGTTAGTCCAAGCAACTTAGTCGTTTCACTAGCATTTACATTCATGTCATTGTCTTTAAAAATTTGAAACTGTTCCATAGTTCCCCTCAAAGTAAATTTCATCAAAGAGGTTTTAGATACATTTACCGTTAGATGATTTATTTCGGACCACTCCATTACTTTATTGTATACAATTTCTGAGGTTATCACAAGTTCAGTAGTATCTTCGTTCAGTAGTTATGAGTTGATTTGTATCATCAGCATATGATATTACTTGGACTTTGGAGATGTCAAGAAGGAAATTAATGAGATCATAAGCATAGATAGAAAATAACGAAGGTCCAAGAATTGAGCCTTGGGGAACTCCCAGTTTAACAATGAGAGATTGGCTCTGAGTTGTGTTGATAATTACACTCTGGGATTGATCAGTTAAGTATGATTTCATTAAATTCAATGCAATAAATAGCCCACAAATCTAGACTTTTCCATCCAAGGCTGTTATTATATTATATAAAGCAGTTTCAGTACTTCTGTCATTTGTGAAACCATGCTGACTTGAAAATAGCGACTTATTCATAGTTAAGAATGAAAGCAGTTGATTTTTTATAATCAACTCATAAAGCTTACTAAAACTTGATAAAAGATTTATTCCTCTGTAGTTTTCAGTGAAGTGGGGGTCACCTTTTTTATAAACTGGGTTTATTAGCCCAGACTTGAGTTTGTCTGGGAAAATCCCTTTTTGTAATGACACATTTATCAGAAATGCCAGGGGAAAACACAGTTCCTGACTACATTTCTTAATGAGATTATTTTTAAATATTCCCCATCCGAACCACGCATTTTACGAGAAATACAATTTCCTAACAAATCAGCATGGAAATTGTCTGAGGAAGAGTGTCTCTTCTGATCTTTCTATCTCTTGAGATTACATTCCCCGGAAGCGTTTTGTGACATGGTGGAGTATTCGAGAACGTTTCCGAAAAATCCTTTGTGTTATGATGAAGGGAGGACAAATGTCAATATATATCTCACTCAATTGATTTTACGAGTAAAATATTTCTGAGGGAGCAACGATTCAAGTTATCGGAATAGAAATTTATTAATCTTTGAGGTGGTTGACAATGTTTCGTGGTGCATTTCATCAGTTCGGACTTCCATTGTCTAATATGATATAAAATTATTCGAAATCTCTGAAAGAATCTGTAAAAAATTAAAGATTAGCTGGAAAAACCATTTTATAAAACAAAAAACTGAAATAACATGAAATAACATACAACATGTATGAAATAACATACAAGAAACAAACAAAAAAAAACAAAAAAATTAACTATCAACCCAAGCTAAAAAATTATTAATGAGAAATAAAAATTAAAAATATGAAATTAAATGATTCCAAACCAAGTTACTTCACGAAGTTTCCATTGTTCGTATACACAATCGTTTTCGGGTGATATCTGGACTTATTCCTGCACGTCGTCTTGAGTTCATTCAGGTTGGAGCCCAGCTCCCTTACCCTTTTAGCTGATTTTTGTCGAAAGGGCAAATGGGTTCATGACTGAGGGGGTGTTGGCGGCATGAAGTCCCCATACATCAGTACCGCCCTTCATGGGGTACGCCTACCTGGCTGGGGTGAGTTGGATGAAAAATGGACGGAAAAGTTTATAGTTATTCGAATCGAACCCGGATCGTCCTTAGCCTCTACACTAATGTAAGATATTTGGACTTATTTCTTCGAGATCTGACTATTTATAGGTCAATCGACTGCTTTCACCTATCTCCTTTTCACTCTCTCCGCTTCATTGATTTTTAGCGGGAACTTACCGTTTGGTGGGAGTTGGTGGTGTTCCACTTGATTATAGGTTTCCATATCTTACGTATCTCTAGATTGGCTAAATGCGTTGTTGGACAACATATATGCGGCTTCTTCGAGTTTTCTTCTAAACCAGTGTTCCTCCTTGTGGATAACTTCAGCAATGCGAACTTTCAATGGCCTCCTAGTTTCACCGATGTATGATTCTCCGCACTCGCAGGGTATCCGGTAAATGAAATTCTTGGAACTGCAGTCCGCGTTTGGTGGCCTGGTTTTCGTGAGACTGCTACGGATAGAGTTCCCAGATCTGAAGCAGGTTCTGATGTTATACTTGTTATACAGTGTCACCATTAAAGTGCGCACCATATGGGAAACTTTTTTTCCGAAAAGTTTAAATGAAGTTTAACTTCGGCACTTGTGTGTGCTTTAAATTTAACTTAAAATGATGCGGCCAACTGCGACCCACTGACGTTCAGTGTTTGTTAAATTCAACTTTTTTTTTAATTAAAAAAGTGCATTTCTAGATCGAATTCAACAAAAAGTTACTTGAAAAAGTTGTGTCTAAGGCAATTTTATATAGGTACATATCCCAAATTTTATGCAACTAGGATAAAGTTAACGTTTTGCTTATTTTTGACAGGTATCCCCTTTATTTTAAAAAACAAGTTCGATTAATTGTCATCAATTCATGTATACATAACAAACTCATCATGGAGTTTAACTTTTCTGATAAATTTTTACTTATACGGACATTTTTAAAGAGAAATTAAAAATTTGCTATAAATATTTTAACATGACTGGTGCAAAGTTTCAATCACTTGGCTATTTTCTTAAACGAACGCCAGTACCTTCAATTTTGAAAAAGCAGGGGATATCTGTCAAAAATAAGCAAAACGTAGGCATAGGCATATGGATATAAAATTGCCGTAGACACAACTTTTTCAAATAACTTTTTGTTAAATTCGATCTAGAAATGCAATTTTTCAATTTTTTTCAAAAAAAAAGTTGAATTTGACAAACACTGAACTTCAGTGGGTCGCAGTTGGCCGCATCATTTTAAGTTAAATTTAGAGCACAAACAAGTGCCGAAGTTAAACTTCATTGAAACATTTCGAAAAAAAAAAAATCTCATATGGTGCGCACTTTAATGGTGACACTGTATATAAGTACTGGTTGTGGCGGCTTCTCTTCCTTGTGGAGCTCTTGCTGTCTTCTAGCTAAAGCCTGTTCCATCATCACTTTGGAGTAACAATTCCGTTGAAGGTCATTTTTGATGATGCCTAATTCCTTTTCGAGACCTTCCTTTGTATTGCAGAGCTCGAGGAGTTTTGATGATTCCTCTCTTAGTCGATTGATGGTGATTGAATTTCTGGTTCAGATACTGTCCCGTGTGTGAGTGGGTTTTTGATATATAGATGTTTTCCATTTAGTATCGGTCCTCTTCACCAATACGTCTAAGAAAGGCAATTCGTTGTGGATTTCCTTCTCCATTTTTGGTTTTTGCTTGTATGTTATTTCATCAGTTTTTTGCTTAATAAAATTGTGTTTTCAGCTAATCTATAATTTTTTACAGATTCTTTCGGAGATTTCAAATCATTTTATATCAGATTAGACAATGGAAGTCCTAAATGATGAAATTATACAAATGTCATACAACCCTCAGAAGTGGCACTATCTTCGACTTCTGAGGGTTACCGTCTGTTGGAGTGCGATAGCTGGTTAACGGGAAAAACATATTTTAAACATTTTTTTCAACATATGTACAGATTAAATTAAAATGAAATAATATCATTCAGGAAAGTAGAAATTCTTCAACAGAATCAAAAATATTTCCTAAAAGATAATTCAAAAATGCCTTCTTCCACTCACTACAAGTTCCTAGATTTTCAAGTATTTTATTTGATTTGTCATATACTAGAATTTAAAAATAGTAGGCAGTGAATTCTCAAAAATGACTGACTTTTTTACCTTAATCTGTATCTTGCAGTGGCTTACGAAAATTATGCTGAACAGATGAGGAGAATTGATGATAAAATATATGTATAATCACAACCTTGACAACAATGTTTTTCTTTTAATGCAGTAATATTTCTCAGAATTTAGTGCCTACTATTATGGAATTGTACCATAGCAGATTACCCTCTGATAACCTGCAGAATATTTGCCTAGAGCTAATCGGGAATAAGGCAAACGCATTTTATTACCTCTTCGAGTTTTATATTCATGTACCATATCATTTCTCACATGTTTTTTAATTTCAAAGTAATTATGTAAATATAAACAGACAGGGTAAAGTCAATATTGAAAAATCAATGCAGGATTTTTTACACGAGGGTCTGTAATATTAGCCAGCAAAGCACTTCATGACTCTTTTGTCATAATATGTGCCGAGCCCCCCCAAAAAACCAGGCCATATAATGATAATAATAATAAAACCTTTATTTCAATAACATGAAGATATAATATAGATACGAGTAAATAAAATAAGTAAGAAGTAAACGTAATACGTCACGAAAGCATCGCTTCTGTGTGACAGACATAGCTATAATGAATAAAAGTCCCAGCAACGACTAGAGATTTTTCTGAACACCTCAGGTGAATTCAGGCTCAAACACAAATATTACTTACCAAGAAACAATCTGAATAGCAGGTGTACCTGTAGATAAATTTTGGAGAGACATTACTGACAATAGAAAAATGAAACAGTTTAATATAAAGTCTAAATTCTGAATATAAATTAACTAGTGTGAACAGCAATTCACGCTAGATAATGTTTTATGCTAAACCGAAATATGTAATATGAATTTTGGAACGCACTATCAGTTCATGAAATGTCAGTATCCTGGAAACTTTGTAGTGTTATGTTCGATGGAAATTCAAGAATTTTTTTTTGTTCAGTTGTCTAGTGTTTCCTCTTGGACACGTTCTTTATATATGCATATATTTTATATTCGATATGCAAAGAGGTAAATACCTGGGTTTCCTTCTCTTTGTGTGCAGATTGTGTTTCCACTGGATTTTCTTCTTGTCTGCTGGAAATTCTCCAAGTAATACATTTTTTGATGAGTTCCTTGGTTGGAATTGACTTATTCAGGTTCGTACTGTTTAAAACTTCTTCCAAGTATTATTTTTTTTATATAATTATACAATTTCTACTAACTTTTCTATTAATTTCGATTAAAATCTGGGAGCACAAGATTTAGCGTGGCTTCTAGTTTCGTCGCCTCGAGAAGAATGTTTGGTTGATAAAAAAGTTGAAAATCATCTACTTTCTTTAGTTACTAACCATCA
This sequence comes from Leptinotarsa decemlineata, assembly GCF_025532065.1. Lineage (NCBI taxonomy): Eukaryota > Metazoa > Arthropoda > Insecta > Coleoptera > Chrysomelidae > Leptinotarsa > Leptinotarsa decemlineata. Next base: position 8,425,656 of record NW_027412537.1, on the reverse strand, counting down.
ATTTCTGTAACTTCAAATTTGTAACTTTGATATCTTGAAAACTATTTCCTCTTCAAGTTTGCTACTTATTTCTAATTTTAGATACATCTTTCCTTAATATTTGTGTAAATACATATTTAATCTCACTTATATATAAACATATGAATTTTTCGTTAGCATCATTTCATACCCGTAACTAGGGAAACGGTTTACAACCATAATTTTCAAACTTTTCATTATTTCTAAATATTTACAACAATTTTATGATGTGTCTTCCAATTTTATTTAACAGAAATCATATTGTTTCCATTTGATATTAATTCACATCTTCTGCCGGTTGTCTATTTTGTGAAAATTACAAATTTCTATACACAAATTTTGAATTTCATCTTCAAGGAGTAGAGCCTTGTGTGAGAGGAAAGGTCAAATGACGATGCACTAGAAAATTCAACCCAGTGTCCACAGTGATGTGAACTGTCAGGAATATACCTGAAAGTGCGAGCTTGTTTGCTTCCTGAATACATCATATGCTAGCTTTCCACATTGACCCCTCATTACCAAAACGCCAAGAAATGAAAGTTTTCCTTTATTTTCCAACTCATACGTGATTTTATTGGTGAAAGTCTGTTATTTAAAAAGTAAACAAAGTCTTCAATAATCGATATTTTTGTTGGAAGGTGATTGACAATGTTTCATGATGAATTTCACTAGTTCGCATATCCATTGTCTAATATATGAAATGATTTAAAATCCCCGAAAAAACTAAAAAAAAGGAGAATTAAAAATAAATAGCTGTAAATAATAATTGTATTGAACAAAAAAACCTGAAATGAAATGATAGTGAAATGAAATACAAGCAAAAATAAAACAATTGAACAAATAACTAAAATAAAGAAATACAAAATGAAATGAAGATAAAAATAAAAAGTTAAGAGATTTCAAGCCAAGTTAGTTCACGACGTTTCGATTGTTAGTATCTACAATCGTCTTCGGGTGATATTTTGTTGTCGAATATGGAAAAAACATCATCCACATACCTCAGCCATATCTTAGGGAAATACTCTGATTTTTCCTTAGTTTCCATTTCCAATTTTCCTATGAACAGGTTTACCAGGTAGGGGAACAAGGTTACTCATGGCCGTTCCCTCTTGTTCATAAAAGCAACCTTTTCTACCTGAAAATGGGTTTTTTCATACCCAAATTAGTGAGAGAAACGAATTCATCAGTTTCGTTATTATTGAAATTATTTTTCTCTAGTAATTTCCTGAGGCATTGCAAGGTCTGTGGAATCGGGACGCTAGGAAATAAAGAACTAACATCAAGGAAAACCAAAATATTTCACCCTTTAATTACACAATGATAAAAAGTTGAATGTACAACCAGTTATCGTTTCGCATAAATATTCATGTGGAACTGCCCAAAATTTAGTGTACCTTCAAAATGTCTTTTTTTCAAACTTGGGAAAAAAGATAACAATATACTGACCCATTACTTGATGAAAATCGATAACGCTGAGACCTGAATGATCAAAGATATTCATGAAAAGAACTAATTGAGATCAGCAATTCATTCGATTGTAATAAATACAGAGTTCATTAACAATGGATATATTTTTTTTATAGAAAAGTGACTTGAACGTATTGAACTGCTTAGTAGTAGTAAAGTGCTAGGATCATTACCATGAGCGTTTCAGTTTACTAGTAAGTAATTCTTTCGTGTAATTGAGTAGCCATTTCCAAAAAGAGTCTGACTCACGTTTTCCTACCTAATATTACCATAGTACCACTGAATCCAATGATGCACATAACTCAATTTCAATTTTGTATGGCAATATTTTTTTGCAACTGAGCTACTCATCTGAACATGTTTAAGTAGTGCCAATTGAACACTGTTTAATTGGCACAAGAACATTTTTTACTTACATCAACGATTGTACGAGTGAATGAACTACTATTCAAATTTCAATAATGGCGATTGAAGTTTTTCCTCAGTGAACAAACTTCTTTCATGGAAACCCCGTCATGAATAAGATTCCAACCTTCGATTGACGCAACTTTGTCGGTACGTTATATAAAATCAGTGAGTGCAGCTGAGAGATAAATTGAGTATAACTCAACAAGATGTATGTACAAATCTTTATCTCTTATCCTCCGACCTCTGACTTTCTTAGAAAGAATGGCTAGTGAACTGATCATCTTATGTAGGAACGACTGGAAATTAATCAAGGGTTAACAAGACGAGTTTACTGTTTCACATACAGTACGAGTCAGAAAGAAACCAGTAAAAACAATAGTTCTAACAGTTGCAATTTCGTTTTAAGACTGTTGTCAGTGGCAAAAATAACATTTTGTGATGATGATTTTATTTATGTACGCTCAACGTTGATGATATATATATATATATATATATATATATATATATATATATATATATATATATATATATATATATATATATACAGGGCAAGGCAACTTTTCAGAACTAATAAAATACAGTGTGACACAATTTAAGATGTAGACACCCCTGTATTTTGGTAATTTTTGATAACAGAAATTTAATTTTTGGTACAGGTGTAGACTTTCATAAGTGGCACTGTTCACAATATATAGCGTTCGCGTTCCTGCGACAAGGGAAAATGTTCGAAATTTTGATTCGCGTTGATGATACTGGAATAAGTTATTTGAAAAAGTTGCTTGGAAATCGATTTTGACCCCACTTGCCAAATTTCAACCCGAAATTCAAAATTGTAATTGTAATTTTCATATTCAAGTCCGATTTTAAATTAATGACTTTGAATAGGATATTAAGAAAATTACAGCATATATGGAAGCTGCCATCAGAGCTCTACCGGATGATGAAGCGGAGAAAATTCGGACTGGGACAGCAAATATTTTACGTAAGGCCCGAACACCAAAATGCAATAGGTATACGAAACAGAGAAATTGTGGCCTTAAAAAACCTGAACTCAGATGAAATCATCATTCTTCCAGCTGATAAGGAAAATGCCACGGTGCTCTTGAAAACAGAAGAATACGTTGGGAAAATTGAAGAGCTTCCTGACCAATCCAGCTACCGCAAGCTAAAAAGAGACCCAACACAATCAAGGTTGCGGAATACGAACCGTCTTATAAAATCATCATCATTGTCGGAAACCACTTAGAAGACCATCTTAAGAACAGAAGCCGTCCCGCCAAGGCTCTATTGTCTTCTGAAGATACACAAAAAAGAATTTCTGTTGAGACCCATAGTGAGTGCATCGGTTTCGCTTACGTATTACCTGTCGAAACACCTTACATCGCTCCTCCAGACTCAAGTTGGAAAAACTACCTCGTACGTCAGGAATTCAACAGACTTTGTGGGAAAAATTAAGAGCATAACCTTGGAGTGATATTCTGGTTAATTTCGACGTTGTGTCCTTGTTTACCAATGTCCCGCTGGAAGATTCTTCGAGAGAGATAGCCAACCTGTTCCCTAGTGATATTGTCGGACTCTTCACGGAAAGTTACTTCCAATGGAGAGAAGATTTCTATGAGCAATTAGACGGCGTAGCGATGGGAAGTCCACTCAGCCCAGTGGTAGCCAACTTCTTCATGGAGAAATTTGAGAAGAAGGCAATCGACGATTTTGATTTCAAACCAACCATTTGACTACGATACGTGGATGACAACTTCGTTATCTGGATACATGGGAGGGACTGACTGAAACTTTATCTAGACCACATAAATGCTCAACACCTTAGTATCAAATTCACCATAGAGACTGAACAGGAACAACGAATAGCTTTTCTAGATGTACTCGTCGAAAGGCGTGGCACAAGACTTACACATAAAGTGTACCGAAAACCAACACACACGGACAGATATCTGCATGTTTCGAACCATCATCCAAGTCGAAAGCGGGGAATTATCAACACCCTGTAGAATATGTGAACCGGAACAACTACAAGAAGAATTGGAACATCTTGAAGTGGCTTTGAGATCGAATGGATACAATGTACAAATCAAAATAGGGAGGAAACTCAAACGTTTGCACATGCGTTTCTATCGTACATCCCTAGGATTACAGATAGAATCCTAAAGAAGCATTACATAAAAACAGAGTTTAAACCCACCAGGAAAATACAGCAAAGCCTGAGATCTGCGAAAGGCAAAAGAGATCCACTATCAGATGTGGGGGTATACCGTGTACCATGCACCTGCGGAAAAGTTTATATCGGTACCACAAAAAAATCCATGGGTACAAAAGGCTGAATGAACATCGAAGAAACTGTAGATTAGGTCAAATAGAAAAATCGGCAGTAGCGGAACACGCATTTAGTGAAGGAGATTGTCGGAGTCGGCTTGTACGGGAAGCCATAGAAATCCATAAACATACATAAAACTACAACAGAAAAGAGGAGGCGATAACACTTAACCGGATTTGGAATCCCATACTAAAAGATGCTGAGGTGGCAGCAGTGCAACTCAATGTAACAGGTAATAACACTTCGACCAAAGCTGCTAAGGTGGTAGCAGTGCAACGCAATGTAACAGGTAATAACACTTCGGTCAGAGATGCTAAGATGGCATCAGTGCAGCGCAATGAAACAGGTAATAATACTTCTGAAAAAGATGCTGAGGTGGCAGCAGTGCAACTCAATATAACAGGTAATAACACTTCGGTCAATAACAACGCACCAAGTAGAAAGGCGGGCTACCTGTGTCAACATGAATACATCTTAAGAACTAGAAATCACGAGTCATCGGTGAACCATCAGGATGAATAGATCTCTGAAGAAGCCAGCCACTTGTGCTGGCGAAACGTTAGGAAACAGTTCCAAACCACGACGGCCTTCAAACTCGAACGAAGATCATAGCACTGAAAATCTTGGTAATCAGTTGAAAGAATGTACTGAAATAACTAAAATTGAAAGTTGTTTGAAGTGAAAGGGTTATATTTTTAGGAGTAACTAATTTTCGGGAAAGAAAGTTTTTGCCTTTCAACTAATCCACCTTGATACAAAAAATGTGTCAATCTTCTGAAGAAAAGAAAGAATCAATCAATTTCAAAAGAAGTAACTCTATACATGGATGTGTAGATCATGCGAAGAAGTAACTTTCAGACATGAACTGGAAGAAGAAAAAAACCCCTCCTGAAACAGCTACTTTCATATAAACATTGAATGACACGAAAGAAAAACATCCTTTCGAAACAAATACTTTTATATGAACACTGAATTATACAAAAAACACTTTTCTCTACTCGGTTTGTATTTCAAACCTTTGTTATGGAATTTAATCAGATATCATTCACAGGGTTTCTACACAGTATACTAAATTAAAGGTGAAAATTTCACTTATATGGAACACTGTCATCCTCACTGGTAGACATCGACGTTTCACCGTAAGACACTCGACTTAGGGCTCTTCAGTTCCAATCCATTCCAATAAGGAAAAACACACAATTTATTCATAAATTACGATTTTCGTGTCACGGAATGAGTTTGGTCTACTTATGTCATCGATGACATCGTAATGACATTCATTCACGTATTTGATTAAATCCCAGCCAGAAGGTATCTTGTTTAAATTGAAAGGGTTATATTTTTAGGAGTGACTAATTTTTGGGGAATAAAGTTTTTGGCTTTCTACTACTTCATCTTGATACGAAAAAATGTGGAAATCTTCCAAAGAAAGGAAGGAAGCAATCAAATTCAAAAGATGTAACTCTATACATAGATGTTTGGAATACAAACTGGGTAGAGAAAAGTGTTTTTTGTATAATTCAGTGTTCATATAAAAGTATTTGTTTCGAAAGAATTTTTCTTTCGTGTAATCCAATATTTATATGACAGTAACTGTTTTAGGAGGGCTCCCAGTTTTTGTCTGAAAGTTACTTCTTCGCATCTATGTATAGAGTTACTTCTTTTGAAATTGATTGTTTCCTTCCTTTCTTCTGAAGATTCCCACATTTTTTAGTATAGTATCAAGATGGAGTAGTAGAAAGCCATTTCAGTTCTAAGTGTTCCGGGTTGTCAATTACAATAATCACTAGATAATAGGTACGGTCACCTAGTTCCCCAGAACTCAATAGTTTAAGTCATTTCTTTAGATGTCATCTCCAAACAGTTGAGAAATTATGGTTCTTTTAAGAACAGAAACAGTCCTGTTATGTGTCCAGAAGTACTTACATACATGTGAAAAAAGTAGATTCATACATGTTAGAGGTAGGCACATTTGATTCAGTTTTTTTTTAACGTGCAGGGTTCCGAAATATTTTTGATTTCTTCAATTATATAATTCCACCGTTTGGATATTACTGAAGTTTTGTCCCAACACTAAACCGTTATTTCATTACCTTGACACGTGTTTCGATCACCAAGTGATCATCTTCTTCTAGTTTGATCTCCCCCTTGAAGATGATCACTTGGTGATCGAAACACCTGTCGAGGTGTTGAAATAACGGTTTGGTGTTGAGATAAAACTCCAGTAATATTCATTACTACACCAAAGGTTCCAAACAGTACATCACAAGTACTCACCATTGAATATAATTTAAAGTTATATATATTGAATTTCAAAAATAAACACAAAATCATCCTTTCTAATTTCAGCATGTTATTGAGGAATACCTTGTAGAGTTGTTGATGTGTTTTGATGAATGAACTCTGTAAAACATGGTTCAAATTAGGGTTTTATCTGAAATAACAACTCTCATTAATAAATATCTCTCCTATTCATATCAAGTTCGTACGACTAATTGGCCCTTGTTAAAATTGATTTATTACCAAAGTACACAGATTGGAAATTTGTTCATCGAAATACACGATACGAATTAAATTTTCGAATTGGAAGACTTGTTTGCCTAGATATAGAGTATATGGAACATTTTATAGTCCATTGAAATGTTACATTTTTTAGATCTTAGTGTGCGTTTTTCAGAGGGAGAAATTGTATTTTTATCTTTAGGGGGGTTAGTATGAGCTTAAGCTCAAGTTTGTGGGATCGCCAACCGTGTCCCCCAGCCGTTATTTCGGAAAAAGGGGTGCAAAGGGGTTTCGCGCTATATATCGTAAACTACAGGAAAATTAATATAACATCATTTGTAGCGGATTGAATTGTCTACAACTTCAATTCAACTACTTTCTATCGTTAAATGTAAAATAAAAAATTATAAACAAAAATAACTGAAAATTTTTGGGCGTTATAACTTTTTTCGTCATTTCACAAGGAAACAACACCAAAGCAATATCATAGAGGATTTTTCAAATGATAATATTCGTTATGAATTTGTTTCATTTCATTAATTCATTGGGGTTTTACAGCGCTCGGAAATTGACAGGGTTCTTGAATACTCGTAAGAATTCGATAAAAACGAATCGTTATGCCTAGTTTTCTATTATATAGTGCATTTCTTTAATGTCCCCCCTTTTATTTTTTGAACAAGTCAACTCAAAAAATAGAATTTTTGGATAATAAAATTAATGCATGAATACTATATTTTGAAGTGAAATTGAGAAATGAAATTTTCAAGATGGCCACTGGGCGCCATCTGGGAAAAAAATCAAATAGAAAGGGAGTTTTGTGATACATCATTTTGAATCTCCTGACGAATACTTCACAACCCTAGAATATAAAGTCAATATCTTCCCCTACTACAAAATGGCGAAACATTTGAGCATTTCTTGAAGACACACATTAATATCGATATTTCTAGAAATATTCCTTTTTATCTGCCATATGGCAATTCCAACAACCCGATAAGGTTTGCCAAGTTATTTTTCGTTTTTAAAAAATTGAAGTGACACCAACCCTCACGTTTTTCAGGAAACATACCCAATATCCAGAAAAAATTAACAGGAATATTGGAAAACCATATTGTAGGACCTCTATTTATTGATCAAAATTCAACAGGTGAACTGTATTTGAATATGCTGGAAACCCTCTCATTACTGAAATCGTCGAAGCAAATCCTAATGAATGTGATATGGATATTGTATTCCAAGAAGATGGAGCACCACCATATTACTCCAGACAAAGAAACTATTTGGATACTAGTTTTTCCGGTCGTTGGATTGGCCGTGGAGGTTCTACAGAATGGCCAGCTCGCTCGCCAGCCTTGCCACCTTTGGACTTTTTTAATGGGGCTACTTGAAGCAAAAGGTGTACGAAACTGAACCTGCTTCAATATTGGATATACGACAGAGAATAATGAATATTTGTAGAGATATTGACGTTACTGTGTTCGAAAATGTTCATGGTGAAATATCGGATAGGCTGTTCATATGTCAAGAAGTTCGAGCATCTTCTGAACTGACCTCAAGCTTATTACCCCATATTATGTAGTTAAATGTCAATGTATTCAGGCAATCATTAAAAGTTCCGCCATTTTGTAGTAGTTGAAGATATCGACAATATATTCTAGGGTTGTGCAGCATTTATCAGGAACTTCAAAAAGATGTGACACAAGACCCCCCACACCACAATTTTTTATAAGGGAAACTTATTGAAAATACATTTTCATTAATTGTGTTCTATGTAGCAAAATGTACATTCACATCTATTATTATTTTATATGCTACTGTTCTTCTCTGCTTTAACGCAGGTTTTGTATTATGCATAGTTGTTAGCATTGTAAATATCAATAACAAATATTTCCATTTAGACTTTATTTTCCGCATTTTCTCAAGCTTGTTAATTTGAATGATATTTCTTCAATGGTTTGGCATCAAGAATATATTAAAATAATAATTTTTTTCTCTAAAAATTTCATTAAAATCCCTGAGTATTCCTATAAAAGGGTAAATCAACAGATTTCATTTCTTTAATATTTTGAAACAACTGTCCTCATTGTTGAATTCCACTCCATGAATATTAATCTCTAGACAAAGCATTCAGCCGATAGCGTAATCATAGATAGAGCACTATCAGTAGATATATGGCTAGTCCATTTACTAATGACGATGAATATTATTGCTGCAGTACTCAAATCTGAGGACTATTTCGAGATTTGGGAATCGCTTCCTGATGAATGAGGATGAGTTTGGATGTGTTTGCTCCAAGTGTAGTTCTCAATTGCCTAATTGCTTTCTGGAAAAAAAATTATTGGGATGTGAGTCAATTCGCCACTTTCCCAAAACAATTTACGACTTGTTGCGCTATAAGTTATAAACAATTTAGTTGAACAAAACTAGATGGGATTGATTTTCACGAATATTGCGACATTTAAAATAAAAAAAAATCGAAAAGAGTAGAAAATTTACTAAAAAAGTCTCACCTTTCGAAACCATAAGTTTCATAGTTTAATTAAGCGGTGAAAATACGTATACAACCGGGTGGTTCGAGTCGCGTTCACGACGCCTAATCCAGGGATCCAACAGAAATCATTATTTAATCAATTAAATCCGAAGTCTGTGAAATTTCAATTTTTCTCCAAAAATGTTTATTAATTCATAAATTTCTATTTTTTCCTTTAAAAGTGGTCCCCGTCAGATATAATATACTCGAGTCAGCGTTTTTTACAATCCTCGAAGCTGTTCTAATATGCACTTTTTGGTGTGTCCTTCAGCTCCCTCAGCGATTCATTTGATCTCCTTAATCATCGCAAAACGCCGTCCTTTCATGGATCTCTTCAATATTGGAAGCAAGAAAAAGTCGCAGGGGGGCAAATCTGCTGAATACGGTGGCGTGCTTTTTTGGCCTTGGCTTTCCTCCGCTCTTTCATTGGGAAAATTGGACTTTGGACCACTTACCGATGAACAGTTATGACCTTTTTAGGAAATCTGTATCGCCGTTGACGTCATTTAACAATTCTTAGGCGATGCTTATGCGATGGTTTTTTGGTCAAAATTCAGCAATTTTGGAACGAACTTCGCTGCACAAAATTAACGAAAAAGTTGCATGTCATAAGCCAATCAATATGCCAACATCCTCAATGACTTTACTAATTTTCTTATTAGTCAGTGGGCTATTCTTGAAGACTGGCAGTAAACAAATCTATGATGAGTGGCTAATAAGCCCGAAACTGGTCTGCAAGTGTGCCCGTTCCATAATTGAAGGTCGACTCTTTCAGTTTTCTGTGAAGATTCCTGCACTGACGCTTGTCGGATATAATCCAACGCCCTTCGTGGTATTAGCCAGGGGAGTAGTTGTTTTCTGATAGGCGTCAGTCCATTAAACCTTCTGTGTAGGTGTATAGAGACTGGCTTGAACGTTTGAAGTTCTATTTGCTTTAGAACTAATAGTAATTCGATGATTCTCCATAACAATTCTCTTCATTTTTTCAACATTCTCATCAGTAATTGATGTGCTGGAGAGTCCAGGAAGAGCGGCGTTATTCACATCTTCTCAACCTTTTCTGAAAAGACTGACTCAGGGTAAAGTTGCCATATGCCACTGTCAACATTTTGGGTATTTTTCAGCACTTAATTATATTCTTTTTCACAAAATTTGATGCAAATTTTTCGACCGATTTTTTTCACCAACACTTCTCTGACTTTTATGCCTCCCACCAACAAACTGAACATGCTAATCAGCTGTAACCGTGAATATATGTTCAAAACGAGTATATCAACATAAAAAAATAGAACAATCGCTAATCGAATGTGCGAAGAGCCTGCGAAATTTGAACATCCACATTGTATGAATATCGAGGAATGAAAAAAAAATAGATAGAGCATAATTTTTTTTAATTTTCTGATTGTTTCATTCTCTTATTGATAAAAACTAGATAGAGGGTAATTGTTATGAAAAACTACATTTTTATAAGAAGATTGATTTTTTTAAATTCTAATCAATGATGCAATACAATTTTACAGAAATAATATTTCAAAAAAATTTGTCATTGCATTAAAAATATTGATTGTAAGGTATTATTTCGACAAAAAAACATTTTCACTGCTCTCTCGCATTTTGTATTTTTTTCTTTATTATTTTAATCTGTTGAATAAGAACATTGAACAATGAAAAAGATAACTAATCCGCCAGCAAAAAAAATGCAATTTTCCTCCCAAACATTCTATCGTTAACAGACAGAAAATTCAATTTTGATTCAATCACAACACAACAAAGTTTTTGTTTCGGGGTTGAAATTAGATGATTTTAATGTATTTCCACGTGTTAAAACCGAAAGTGACCATAAAAATTATATATAAAATTATATGTTCTTAAGTAGTAAACATAACCTATGTGAGTTTGTCAATTGTACGCACGTGGTTGCTATTGAAATTATCGTGTGAAGTTGATTTTTAAATTAATTCAAGTGCTGATCTGAAATGCCTCGAAAGTGTGTGAATTCTGTCGATAGCTTTTGCTATATATGTGGTTAAATAACATTTAAGGCTCAGAAACGTAAAATGACACCTATCGTTAAGACAGCCTATGAACATTATTTTGGTGTGAAAGTTGGGTACCAAGATAAATCATGGGCTCCTCATATATGTTGTAATTCTTGTTCCGTCATATTGCGAGAGTGGCTGAAAAATAAAAACCGGGCAATGGCTTTTGCAGTACCTATGGTTTGGCGTGAGCCTACCAATCATACAGACGACTGTTATTTCTGCTTAACTCCTCCCATTAAGCAAGGTTTATCTATGAAGAAAAGAGGAACGGTTAAATACCCTAATCTCCCATCTGCTCTTCGGCCTGTACCACACTCAGACAATTTGCCAGTCCCTTCTCCACCCCAAAACTATGAAATTTTAGAGGAAGGTGATGAAGACTGTTTAGAAGGAGCAACCCATCCTTCTACATCCTATAACCCTGATTTTGAAGTGAGCGATAGGTCTAGTGATCCGCACAGAATTAGTCAAGCAGAGTTGAGTGACCTTATAAGAGATCTTCGCTTGTCTAAGGAAAAGGCTGAGCTGTTAGGGTCAAGACTACAACAGTGGAATCTTCTAAAACATGATGTGAAAATATCTCAGTACAGACAGCGTCAAAAAGATTTGCTTCCTTTTTTTGAGAAAAAAGAAAACCTCGTAGTTTGTTCTGATGTTAATGGTTTGATGGACTGCTTGAATTTGGATCACACTCCATCTGAATGGAGACTGTTTATAGACTCTTCAAAACTAAGCTTAAAAGCTGTACTTCTGCATAATGGAAATCAGCTACCCTTTATTCCTATAGGTCATGCAGTTCACATGAAGGAAACGTATATAAATATGAAAACACTTCTCCAATCAATCAAATATGAACAACACAAGTGGCACATCTGTGGTGATCTGAAAGTCATTGCTATACTCCTAGGAATGCAATTAGGGTTCACCAAGTACTGTTGTTTTTTGTGTCTGTGGGACAGTCGGGATAGAAAATCTCACTATAAAAAAATGAACTGGCCTACACGAGACCTAAACCCTAATGAGAAAAATGTAGTTTACGAGCCTCTTGTAGATCCTAAGGATGTTCTCCTTCCCCCATTACATATTAAGTTGGGACTGATGAAAAACTTTGTGAAGGCCATGGACCAGGAAGGACAAAATTTAAAGAACTTGAGATCACAGTTTCCCAGGTTGAGTGATGCTAAAGTCAAGGAAGGCATCTTTATTGGGCCTCAAATCCGTGAAATCGTAAATGATCCTGCTTTTGACATGATTTTAACAGGAAATGAAAAAAGAGCCTGGGAAGCCTTTAAGGGGGTTGTACATGGGTTTTTAGGTAACAAAAGAGATGATAACTTCACAGCATTGGTTAAAGAGCTTCTTCAAGCTTACCACCAACTTGGATGCAACATGTCCTTAAAAATTCATTTTCTTCACTCTCATCTTAATTTCTTCCCACAAAACTGTGGAGCTGTGAGTGACGAACATGGAGAAAGATTCCATCAAGACATTGCCTTAATGGAACAGAGATATCAGGGCCGTTGGAATGAAGCAATGCTTGCAGACTACTGCTGGTCTGTGTGTAGGGATGCTCCAGAAGTGTTTTATAAAAGACAAGCTAAATGACAGCGATCTTACAATGAATCGGATGGACTTAATTGAAATTTGGTGGTACAAACTTCTCTTATTAGTCAAAACACTAAGAATAATGTTTTTTTTTATTAATTTTGTACTTAAAATATTATAAAAGAAACATAACAATATTGTTTTATGTACTTTCACTTTTCACGTATAGTATAACTACTCTTTAAGATTAAGTACTGTGTATCTCAAAAACCAGAGCTAATAAAAATTTTTCATTATTATTTTCGTTTTTATCACCCCAAAATTAGTAGAAATTGACTAATTTAGTGTAGGAAACATTCAAAAAATATTTTTTTGTTGTGTTGTATAATTGAAGAATTCGAGAAATGAATAAAATTGATCGTGAAATTTTTTTTTCAAATTGTATTACTATTTCATACGGTTTTCAACTTGTGAAGCAGACCAAAGCGATCTCGTTCGAAAGCTCATCGTTTTTATGAAGCTTTTTACTTTACCACGCGTTTATCAAGAATTGTTTCCCTATTTTGTTGAAGATACTAACCTGGTTAGTATCAAACCACGCCGAGGAACAGTACTTGTGTCCTAGTATGGAATAGGTCATCAGGAATCACACATTAAATGGTAAGACCTCGTTAGTCCTTAGCTCAATACATATGTGATACTCAATACGACATCAATTCAAAATGACGTCACGTAATCTGTAATCAGCGTCCGATCAAAACACTTTCCCGATGATATGTCATCAATTGAATCTGGTAAATGGAATTCACTTGTCCAATTCATCAGTTTAATCAAACGGCCCTTTTGCGTATGCAGGCAATGAGAACATTTTTACTTCTAGATTACCACCACCCAACCAATCAATAATGTGATCATCAAACATTTCTACCCTAAACATTCATCAGTTTACAACGCCCCCAAATAGCAAAATAATCTAATCTAATTCTTCTGGAAACAGTTCACATTTCTTGAAATAATATTAGGATATGAATCATATAACAATGTAATATTAGATAATGAACTACCTCACTATCTACTGATACTGATAGTGATCATTTCTTGTGATTATGTTACCGACTTAAACTAAATGCCTTAGTGCTCAATGATTATTTCATTGATTTTATCTTTATGAAGGGATTGATATTTACAGGATGGAATTCAACAATGTGGCATTAGTCGAACTAACGAAATCTTTTCTTCGAAACAGTTGCGACTATTATCATTTTCTTCAGAATGTTTTGTTTATTATTTGCAATAAGACACTTTTTGAACAGTGGACATAAATTTTCATATTGTTTGAATAATAATAGCACTCCAAACATTTGTTATGAAATCGAATCAGATATCATTCAGAGGATTGCTACACAATATAGTACAGGGTATAGTATAGAACTTTGAAATGGAATAAAACAAAGATGAATTTTTGAATTGACATGAAAGTTACTTTATTCGAAAGACAATCTTCTGGCATTATAATTTGAATATGACTTCTGGCATATGACCACAGCTGGCTCGAACCTAGTCTAATCTGGAGGTCTAATTTTTGAGGATTTTTCCAACATTTGCGGCCATATATCGGCAATAACGCGGCGAATGTCATTCGCCGAATGTTATTCGCCGCGTTATTGCCGATATATGCGACTTTACATATCTCTACAGAAAATTGTCTAGCGGCACTAAATCGCACGGTCTTGGAGTCCAATTGACGGGTCCGAAACGTGAAACTATGCGATTACCAAACGTTGCCTTCAATAAATCAATTGTGGCACGAGCTGTGTAACATGTTGCGCCGTCTTGTTGAAACCAAATCTCCTGCACATCATGGTTGTTCAACTGATGAACGAAAAAGTCAGTAATCATGGCTCTTCTGTACGCACTGTACTTGTACGACATCTCTGTGGATGCGTATAGAGTAAACGTGGTGTGAAATCATTTCATAGTTAATCGAATTAATTTCGTTCATTTGATATCACTTTGGTGTTACCAAATTGAACATTGTTTTTTATGTATATAATAATGATGGAACTAAAGAGTTTGAGAGAAATTATAGATAAATAAGTTGTCCTCATTAAGTAACACTGTACAGTTTACAGAACCTCAACATGTGTTTCACTATACAATAACTTCCTCAGGCCTGTTCATACTTGTTCAGAATGAACAAATACTTTTTAATGGAATATTATTTGTATTTCCACAATATAACATACATAACTGTCCAAAACTTGAATGAACTGCGATACAAACATTTCACAGTATTAGCTTCAAAAAACGAGAACGTAAATTGTTTTCAAAGATATGATGAATCGACAATTCCTGAAAATGAAAGTAGAAGGTATGTACTCTATAGAGATCAGAGTGAAATATTGTTGTTATCAATATACTGACCCGTTACTTGATAGAATTGAATATAATCTATTCCGGATAAAAAACAGTTTTCACATCATCAACTTAATCGAATACGCGTTTGACTACACAGTAGCACCCGTTTAACTGAAGAAGCTACTGTGAAGCGAAACGCTTCTTTAGTAAAGTTTGAATATCTCAAACAGAATTATTGTTAGGCCATTTGAAAGCAAGAGCACATTATACTTATCTACAGAAAGGCACAGTTATTTGTAATAAATGACTCTAATCATTATCGAGTAATGTCTCTATTAGATAGATAATTATAATAATAATGATAATAATAATAAACTTCTTTATTTCTGAAGAATAATCGCAAAAGGATACAAATACAGAAATAACCTCACCAGTAAAATATATTATGTTAGACAGTATGGCTGAGGTATTCAGCAATAGTATATGGTTCTATATTCATTAGAAAATTAAGAATTACCTTTTTGAATTCACCAAGTACATTCATTTGTTTGATGCTGGTGGGGAGTTTGTTGAATATTTTCATGCTTTGATAGAACGGGCTCTTTTCTGTAACAGTTAGTCTATGTTTTGGGTATACATACTCAAAATTTCTAGTGTTATAGACTCCTATAAGTGTAAGTATTTAAGACTACTGAATTTTCCTCTAAATGATTCTTTTGAGTTTAGTTTCAGCATAACTCTCAAGGCTCTTTTTTGTACAATAAAAATTTGTTCTGCATTTCTACTACCTCCATAAAAAATAATCCCATACCTACAAACAAAATTGAAATGATAGACCATTCGGATTACATCTGTGTCAACATACTGGCCAATAACTCTCATTAAATACAACACTGAGTTCAACTTTTGACAAACATTTTGAATATGACTGTTGAAACTCAGTGTGCTGTCTATGTGCAGTCCTAAGAATTTGCACTCATTTTCTATTTTGAGTGAAATATTCGTCAGTCGAATTTCTTGAGGTGAGTCAAATCCTGCATGGTTTGTTTTGAACATTACAGTTTTAGTCTTATTGTCATTCAAAATAAGTTAGTTTCTCCTGAACCACTTATCTGCCTCACAGAGGCTTTCTTTAGTAATGGATATAAGACCGGGATAGCAGTCTCCTGCATTGACCAGCAAGTTTGTGTCATCCGCATAATTTGACATTTTGCAATTATCCCCACAAATCTCCTCCAGGTTATTTATAAAAATGATAAACATCATTGGGCTAATTATATATATTACCTTGTGGCACACCAATATCAATTGATTTTAAGTCTGCTTCAGCTTTGATTGCTTCCTTGTTAATTAAAACCATTTGTTTTCTACCTGATATACAAGATTCAAGCCATTTCAGCGCAGGGCCACGTATGCCATATGATTCCAGATTTTGTATAAGAACTGGTGGTTCAAACAAAACTCATGTTCATGACATGTATCAAACGAATGAGCAATGATTGCATTTCCACTGTGTACACCTCATTTTACTAACTCCGATAGAGGATGCAGCAAAATAACATATAATGAGAGCGTAATTGCGAATGCAACAATAGGAAAATAATGCACTAGTACCTCCTGAAGAATATAGTTGGCCAAAAGACAATCACTCTTCAACCTTTATTTCTTCAACGGGGTTTCGGTTACCAAATCTGCGCTATCTGCAATGATACAAGTATAACTAAATCAGTAAACCTGCATTGTGAAGTAATAATGACCTAGTTAACCTTGCAAGGTTTTTCATCGTATAAATTGAACTTCGCATTGTATTTTCTGATAATTCCTGTTTTTAAGCTAGTCTAGCCCTGTCGTCTCAGAAGCCTTGGTATATTCGGGAAGGCGCACCAGCATCATTAACTAATGACCACTCCACTCACAATGGTGTAAGCGATCATGGGGTCCGAGAATCATATGCCCTGAGCAGATGCAATGTATGTATATTATAATTCGGGAGAAGAGAGGGTATCGTTCCATCAATGCACCAATAATCACTACAACCATCTCAAGGGAATGGTCCAGATATACTCTGCAGAGTTCGAAGGATAGAATCTACGGAGTTCAAAGAAAAAAATCTCGATATTTATCCGCTTTCCGCTTTTCCAACGATATTGGTCTCACCCGGAGCTGTATGAGCCTGAGGGCGAGGAATGAAAAGCCAATGAATTCAATACTCCTCATTTCTCATAAAGGATTCAACATTCTCCGGAGCGTAGGGCAACACCATTGTCTTCTCAATACTGTGTAAGGTTATAAAGATGGTTATACTGTAAAGGTGGTTATAAACTACTCTTAGGGCCGAATCATGTTGATGGATACAGGCTGAAACGCCATATGATGGGCATGCGACAACAAGTGCACTAAGGTCTCAGAGGCCTCGCGTTATGTCCTGAACCTGGTGTCACTAACGTCTACACCTATCACTCCACTGCGGTAGACACTGAGGTCACATTAATAACATATTTGAAAATCAGACATGTGAAAGTAAGTGAAGTTCATTTAATTTTAGTGGAACTTTAAAGCGTCTGACAAAAGTTCTGGTCCATGACAAGTGTCTGACACTTTTCACAGTATTTCAAAATAATATTCTACAAAATATGTATAAAAATCAGTTATACAAATTTAAGTTGAGTAGCTCTTATTTTTAGTTACCTTTCTCACCTGGTACCTGCCCAGGTGTCACTCAGCAAGTTTCATAAATACGCAGGTATTCAAAACACACGAGACGCTACTGAGACTCTAAGGTTTCATCTGTGTGAAAATAAGTTATGTCTGATCGCTCTGGGATCTTACTCTATTAGACAAATATGTAAATACTGAATTGAATATGTTTAGTAATTTTTATCAGAGGGAAATATTTAATACAACGTAATATATATGAAATTCATGAAATGTACAGTCAAAAATGCAATAAGGAATAATATAGGTATGTTAAAATTCCTGATAGCTTAAAGGATCAGTGTTTTGTTCAGTTGGATCACTTTCCCCAATGAAATGTAGGTAGTGCGTAAATATAAGTATCCTTGGTAACATCATCAATAGATTTAAAGCCTCGGTCACTCCTGCCATATTTTTTCACCCATAATTCACATTTCGCACATTTTGCACAGGCATTAATATGTAATTTGTTTGATGATTTGATTTTTTTTTTGCGATATTCAAGACAATGCTTTGGAAAATTTATAAAATAGTATGTATTGGTTTTGAATGATTTGTATCGTGAATCACTTTCACATACTCCATAACTACACATAATTATAATGGAGTATAAAAAGTTGTTTCTGATTATTTTTACTTACTACTTTATTTTTTTCTCACTTTTTTTACAATTAATAAACTTCAATTTATATTATAATTTTTAAAACATGAGTTGCGAGCTCTTTAACATGGTTGTTTATAAAAAACGAAAAAGATGGCCGATACAGACGTATGCGCACAAAACAATTTGTGATGAAAAGGCCTATATCAACAGTCTACGGCCTTCCTGTTGCCAGGGGATGTTCAACTGTGGAGATTATTATTATTTTCAGCATTTCTCAAAGCCACTCGATAAATATTTTGTCTAATTATGAGTACGCAGGTTGCAAAAATGCAAAGCGATTATTTCAATATTTTTTGTTGATGAAATTGTGAATTGACAGGATTATTATTTCACTCAATCATAAAAACCAACTGATATTTAGCATGTTCAACAATCGATGCACTGTTTGGAACCTTTGGTGTAGTAATGACTACCAAACAGTTATTTAAACATATCGACACGTGTTTCGATCACCAAGTGATCATCTTCAAAAGGAAGATCAGTGTGATATTCATGTTCAACAATAATATAAATCTGTCAGTACACATAACGCAACTTTGATCGCTCAGTGATTGTAGAGAGGTGAAGTTATTGCCCAAAAGAAGTTTGAATGCTTCACGAACTAGTTTAAATTAAATGCAAAACTGAGTAATTATCGACGCGACCACAGCGCCCACATACTGTTTGAATTGTTTGATTAGTTGCGTAAATCAAATGCAGACAGAATTTGATACTGATATTACTGAATAAATAGAAACTAGGAGTGTATATTTGCATTGGCTATTGAATTTCATCGAGTCCCTGCGTTACAAAAACTGGCCGTGAGACCGAATCTAGTATCCAGGGTAGGGGTGGGTTGTTTTCCCCTTAGCAATGGATTCTAGAGAGAAACAAACTTCAAGAAAAATATCAATTGAAAGTATTTTGCTTTTCACGATTTACAATCAAAAAGAGAAGACATCAATGTGGAATCTAACGTTACACTATCTGTGATAGACATTTTGATAGTCAAAAATATAAATCGAAGAACATCAATATTAACATTCCACTGCTCATGTTAAACTAAACGGATTATTCTCTGCAACTGTGCCGTAATTTATACTCCAGTGGAAGTATCTGCAATAGCCTTTGCTACCATTATATTCAGGAAAATAGTAGGGTCTATTTTCCTGAATATTAGATTAGTATTAGATTCTGTGGCAAAAGGATAACTCCAATGCCAATCCTCTCACACACCCACACAAAGTTACTGACAAACCTCAGTTCATATATATTTTATAGAAATTAATCCTATTTACCGACGAAACAGGATAATCGTAATTATAAGGTTTCTTTGGTAATAAAGTCAAAGGATCAGATGAGAAGTTCACAATGAAACAACATCGTTAAATGTAATTAATATCTGAAGAAGAACAGATTACTCGAGTGCGAAATAGCGAATGGAAGTTCAATATTAATTATCACCTGTAAATTTTGTACGATGTATTGATACAGATTCGTTTACAATATTATTGAATATTAGAATAGAGTGTAATGGCTAAAAAATTGAAAGGAATATAATATTATCGAGAAACATTTTCCAAAAAATATTTCCAAATAGAAATCTACTTATACAAATTATTGTTATTGTAAAATTGAGTTTATTGATCCAAGTCGGTGTTCTTCCACTCTGTACTGATTGACTTCGAAAAAATAAAAAATGATATCTGAATTTCAAAGACGCGTATTATTCAACTCGACTATGTGTCAGATTTTGAATCAACAGAGCATTCATTGAGTGCTGCAAAGATCAGTCCTTGGCCCAATGCTATTTATTCATTAAAGACCTTATGTTTCATGAGTAATTCTGTTCAGCACATTGGATATCACGATGTATCACGAAACAGAAATTTGTTGAAAAAAAACGAAAATCCAGAAAAATTGTCATGGATTTTCATTGAGAGTGACTTTTCAGTGTTCTTGCTCGTCAGCATCTCGACATCATCTACCCTAATTGCTGGATTGGACATGCAGGACCTTAAAATTGGCCAGCTTCCAGTCCCGATATGAATCCTCTAGATTCCTTTTTATGAGGTCATCTGGAGGCTCTTGTTTATAAAACTCCTTTACTAGATGTGAATGACTTGAGGAATCGAATAATTGACAATTGCAATGTCATAAGGAATACTCCAGGTATTTCTGAACGTGTCAGACAATCAATAACAAATCGATAGCAGTCGTGTATTTATCAGGAGGTGAACATTTTGCTCATTTACTTTAAGGTACTTTTAGTTGTTCAATCTGAAAAAGTGAAAAACTACAAATAATTCAGTGGCCTTCTTTTTTTCTCATATTGTTGTCTGTGGTGGCCACTGAGACGGTACTGGGCCTAATAATTTCAATCTAGTTTGAGCTAAATAAGCGCCTTTCTACCTCAAATAAATGTACAAATTTCAACCAAATCGGTGTAAGTATTTTGATGATATTTTATAAATACCTTTTTTTTTAACTTCACCGCCCCTGTATCTCAGAACCGAAGCAACTCCGGAGAAATGTCTATAGGAACTTTTTTTCTCAAAACGACCTAACGAATCGCTCTCTGAAGTTTCGTACCGTAGATAGAAAACACCCTAGATACAATATGTATATATATATATATATATATATATATATATATATATATATATATATATATATATATATATATAAAATCTCTCTTTATATATATATATGATTTATATACTATTGGATTTATGTATGCCTTTTTGTGCTCATTGTACCTTTGGATCAGTTTTTTCTTGGTTTGGCCGATATAGAATTTGTTGCAGTCCGAGCATTGTATACTGTATATCCCGTTTTGGTCTTTGTCTTCTTCTTTTTCATAGTGGTTTATTTTTTTTGTGTTATCTTCGTGTTTGGCTTTTATGTGATGTTGATGTTCAGTGGTTTGAAGACGTTTGTTAGTTTTTTGGTTTGGTGTCCTACGTACGTACGTAAATGCTGTCCATCGTTGTGTTGTTTTGTCTGTTGGGGTGGCTTGATGCTTGTTCTGTATTTTTTGTTTGATTCTGTTTTCTTGTTTATCTATTGTCTTATGGGTGTATCCGTTTTAGTTCGCTATTTGGTATATGACTTTCCGTTCTTTGTTTCGGGCTTCATTGCTGTACCTCCAAATTGTATGTACCCTCTTTAAGGGGCTGTATCTTAACAAGGGATGCTCCAATGAAGTTTCTTTATATGAAAGATCCTACCGTTTTTTCGATGAGGAATCACCTCCTTAAATGTTTTACACTTATTTAGTTACACCCTGTATAATAAAAGACAAAACACAAAAAAGACAAAGACAATATTGATAAAATTACAATGGAGAAATATAAACTTATACCTATTAGCTATAATTTAATGTTGTAATACATTAGGTTACATACTAGCGAGTAGTGAATGAAAGGAGAGATGAAAGAGTATAAAAAGTATTCATCATTCGAGTCGACCAACAATGACTTCACGAAATTTTTTCCGGGGTTCTTTATGTATGAAAAATTTCAGTTCTTTCTTGAAGCGATATAATTTTGAAGCGTATAATTTTGGAGCAAGGTATTTATATGAGCGTTGGGATATTGGTTTTTGTATTTGTGGTGTGATATATTGAGTTCGTTGACGTGTATCATATCCGTGTGTGGGTAATTCAAATTTTTGTTTTTGGTGGTAATACATATTTATTTTCAGGAAAAAGAGTTAGTAGATAGTAAAATCCTTAAGGTGTTCTAGGAGCGGTGCCTGTGCGAAAGTATCGATTCACATTGGATTTGAATCGCTGGAGAGAGATTGAATGCAATCAATCAATCAATCAATATATGCTTTATTGTCGGAAGATTAGTATCTTATTGACAAAGTCTTGTAAAAAAAATTAAATGCATGTCATGAAATATAAAAAATAAAAAAACATGATATAAATATGTGTGATTGATGACTTGTTTACTTTATACTTGTGATGTATTGTTTGGAACCTTTGGTGTAGTAATGAATATTACTGGAGTTCTTTCCCAACACCAAATCGTTATTTATACACCTCGATACGTGTTTCGATCACCAAGTGATCATCTTCAAGAGGAAGATAAAAACTTTTTTATCTTCCGATAAACGATTTGGTATTGGGAAAGAACTCGAGTAATATTCATTGTTTACTTTATGATAATTTATGATCACTTAAATGAAATGAATAAAAAAACCTTTTGTCTAAATACCACTGGTAGATTTTATTTATACGACCGGTTTCGGGTGTAACCCCATTATCACCCCAGTATCATGCAGTTTTATACATAATATAAAATATAAAAAATATCAACATCACAATTTCACAAATAAAACATTAAGAAGACAGATGAGTTTAGGTGAACATTGAAAAATCAAGTATCAGGTTATCATGGTAGAATTCATGTATCAAAAAATTAGATTTTTTTATTAAAAGATATTTAACTGTACTGCGCTATTTTTTAGAATGGTAGGAAGGTGATTAAATACTTTAATACTTTCATAAATCAGAGAATGCTGAGTCCTGAGTCTCAGCGACTTGATTGTGCCGACATATTGGTGTCCATTTTAACCCCCCAACAAACTTATCGAAGCAGAAAGCGAAATTGTCTGTCCTGACATTGTTATATCCGGTGCTTCTGCCGGTGAAGGATAGAATAGAATAAAACTTTATTGACTACGTTACAGATCCATACAATACATTTGTAGCAAGTCAGTGTTCCACCTTTCGGAACAGAAATTGAAGTTATGTACAATTTAAAACGAAAGACCAATTCTTCCACTGTAAAAAGGAACATAACACATACACATGAATATACATGTGCCTCCATAGGCTCATCCTACACTACTAATAGTAAAAATACCTACAAATATGAAAAAAAGTAAATACTTTGAAATTTTCTGAAATTGTCTAAGATCACACTGAACCTCAATATCATATGGAGTTGTCGTTCCAAGAAGCTTTGAGAAATTCATTGATGGAATAAAAACATTATTTTAATAATAGTACTTTGCATTTTCTCTTGAATAATCCTTGAGAAAGTTGTTTCAAACCAGCTGGTAACTTGTTGTATAAATGCAGTTTAGGTGAGTTATTCCTGCATACGTCAAGTTAATAAAAAGGTATTTTGAACAGATTCGCTGATCTAGAATTATGATTCTGAGATTCGAATACGTTCGAATAACAATGCTTGTTTTTGTGAATATCTATCACGGCATAATAGACAAACAGGCAAGGTAGACGCAAGATTCCATATTTTTCGAAAATTGACTTGCAGTGAGCATTGAGGTCCGCACCAACGATTATGCTCATTGTTTTTTTTTTCTGTGGAGCGAATATTTTCAGACCGTAGCTTGAGTTCCCTCACAGAAGAATCCCAGACGTGATCTGAGAATGTATCAATGAGTAGTACGGAGAGAGTGGAGTGTCAATAGAAGGGGAGCCCACGATGCAAAATGGGGATTTACTCGAGCGTCATTGTGACATATTAGGTTGCAAAGCTTAGATGATAAGAAAAAAAATGTTATATAATATATACCTTTTCATCGATGGGGGAAGCGGCTATAGATTTTTAAATATGTAAAAAAATACTGTTGCATGGACATATTTGAGCGCGTCAGATATTGATAGCATCAATGTCCTACGTATTTTTAATAATGTTGGTATGTTAATCTGATCGTTTGCATGATGTGGGTGGTTGTACGTAAGGGTTGAAAGAAAAAAAAAATTATCGAGCGCGTCAGATTTTCTGAAGGGGTGTTAAGTGCAACAAAAAAGCTCTCATTCAATAATCTGACGATTTCGATCTGACGCAAACTCGTGGCCATTATTATAATGTGCAAAAAAATTCGCCATTTCGAAATACTCAAGCGCGTCAGATTAAGATATATATGGTTCATCTTAATGTTTTAGACGTGCTGTCTCATAATCTGACGATTATCTAGAGGAATTCGCTTAATCTGACGAAAACAATATTTTTTTTATTTTTTCAATTCTTTGAACTTAATTATGTGGAAAGCTCAGGAAATAGCATGCAAATAAATAAGTGTATGTTTTTTAAGTAGAATACCTACTTGTATTTATAAGAAAATAACTTTTAAATTATGTTCAGAAAAATTTAATTTTTTATAATCGATTAATTACTGAAGAAACGAGAAATGAAACTTTCTATGTTTTTCACCACTTTTATTTGTAACTAGCGTTACAATATATAAGGACATTTTCAAACTTACACAATATATAAGTTCGAAAATGTCCTTATAGGACGAAACTGCAGTAAGGTTAGTTACAAATAAAAGTGGTAAAAAACATAGAAAGTTTAATTTCTCTTTTCTTCATTATGATTTCCTACCACGTAGTAACGGCTACATCCATCAATTAAGGGAAATAAAGGTATTACACAGCTGCACGCATTAAACTTAATCGACGAATTTTTGTTATTTCGGCTTGCGGAAATCGTTAGATTATATATTTTTCGTTATCCTTGAATTATTTCCTTCAAAATAATAAAAAGTTAGCTACGCTCGAGAATGTCGAAATGACGTTATTTCTTTACAACTTTGCTGCTCTCCCCTTTCTTTACGTCTTTCTCAAATTTCAGATTACTGGAATATACACTTTTCAGCAGGTAATTAATTCACCCTACCTTAATCTGACGCGCTCGAGAATTTCTGATGATCAATTTTTTTTTACTAATCTGATCCTTTATCCCTCACAGGCGGTCTTATATATGGGGCTCATATTTGGTGGAGGTACTTAACCGGGTACAAGGTATCCCCCTGTATGTTAATCAGTCGTGTTTTAGTAAATCCTGAAATCCCCGCTTGGGCTTCCCTATTGTAATGTTAACAACCTATTTTAGTTGTCGCATTAGATAAATATGACTCGATACTTCCTCACTAAGTTGTTCGATGTGCTTGAACCAGTTCAGTTTATCATCCAAAACAACTCCAACCAAAGTGACCTCATTACCTGCCGCAACATTATGATTTGTTGAAATAACGAGATTTTGACTTTTTTCTCTATCAAATTTTAAATTATTGTCATTATACCACACCTCCGCTTGATTTTCTGCCTTTTCAATAATAATCTCCAAGTATTCCGTATTTTTATCCGCGTTCATGCGAGTGTTGCATCATCAACAAACATAACTATATTATTTGGAAATGAATGAAATAACAGATCGTTGATGTAGATGATAAACAAAAGTAGTTCTAGAACTGACCCTTGTGTTACACCGTGTGTAACTGGCTGGGAACTAGAGTATCTGTTGTTAAAAAATACCCTCTGCTCCATGTTCGTGAGATACGGTAGTCCTATTATACCATAATGGGATAAGTTTTTCAACAAGATGTGCATCCGCAGCCGATGTCCTAGAATCCAAATGGAATGATGATAC
Source organism: Leptinotarsa decemlineata (assembly GCF_025532065.1). Taxonomy (NCBI): domain Eukaryota; kingdom Metazoa; phylum Arthropoda; class Insecta; order Coleoptera; family Chrysomelidae; genus Leptinotarsa; species Leptinotarsa decemlineata. Next base: position 8,399,711 of record NW_027412537.1, on the reverse strand, counting down.
AGGTGTGCTGTCGTCAGCAGCAAAGCACTATAGTATAGTGGATTCTTTGTACGTACGGGTACGTGAGCTTCCTCAGTTTATTTGTTGGGTAGCCAGTTTTCAAGTTTTGATCGATTATTACCACCAAATACTTGATTTCCATCACCTCTGGCCTCCCAACTTCTGTTGTGGAAAATGTAATGTAGTATTTCTTTATTAATTCAGAGGAAATTGGTAGGTACTTAGCTAGCCAGATGTTGGTAATTTCCAAAGCTCTTTGCAAAAGTTCTCTTGGCAGTCCATGTATTGCCACCATCTGAGTAAAATATTATTTTTGCGTCTGTTGATAACAATGAGAATGCCTATTAATTCAATACTTCTGAATTAATTTCTTTCTGCAGTCATCTTCATTTCTCCAAATCATTTTTTGTGCTTGTACCTGTAGAACGATTGTCAGCATCTTCACTTTTATCCAGCTTTCAAACTGAAGCACTTTGAAATGCTTGCAACAATCCAGTCTCATAACAAGATTGCATCTGCGTCAACAATAAATCACTCCAAATGATACACTCAATAGAAATCTCTTTCCTTATTAGAGTCTGCTCTCTGTACTTACCGAACGGAATTCAATAAATAAGACCCAGTAATCATGTGTCGCCATCTTGTGCAACGTGCTTCTAGAGAAACGTCGAATGCGATCATTAATCATAGTAATAAATATTGGTTTTCCGTATGTGGAACTCGATATAATACCACCTACCTGTGAGAGGTGAGCATGACGTTTCTTCGGCGTTCTCACGTTTTTCACAGAAGAATCGGAATGACATACCTATAAAATCGGTTGAATACGATGTGAAATTGCCCCGTGATTGTAAAGGTTTTCATTCTGACTGTTTCACGTCTTCTGATGCACCAGTCAATCGAATTCATATTATTCTGGACTAACGGTACAAAAATTAGAATGACCAGAATATTTGAGGAATGTTATTCAAGCAACTTCTTCAATAAGTAGAATTTACTTGGCGCACGTTTGGTTAATCAAGTTAGCATCATCAGTATCATCTACAAGCAAAGGCCATACAAAAATTATATCAAATACAACAATTGGCTTGTTTAAACATCACAGGAGTCATGCGAACAACACCAACCGCAATAATGGAATTAATTACTGGTCTGTCCCCTCTGGACCTGTACGTTAAGAAAGTAGCGTTAATGACCATGTTATGATTGCGCACGTCTGGTGTAAACCTCGAAGTAGGAATGGGTCAATTGAGGCTGAGCCTATGGCGAGAAGCGCTCACTGCGCAACCTCTGCTGCAGGCAACCAGTGATGTAATTGAACCCAGGTTTGTGTTTAATAAACTCTACAAAATACAAATAAAACAGAACACAAAGACGGCTCAAAAACCAAAGAAGGCTCAGGATGTGAAGTGTACTCCAGATCACTAAGCCTAAGGATTAAGTGGGGAATGGAAAAAAATACCAGCGCGGTTCGAACAGAACTGGCTGGTATCTCAATTGCCACAAAAACATAACAATCTGCACTGATATCAGACAAGCCCTATTAGCCTTGAACAGACAACGTGTAACCTCAGGATTAGTAATAGAGTGCCACAGAGTGCCACCAAGATTTAGCCAAAGCCTCGGTAGATGAAAACATTATCCTGAGGTGGATTAAAGGGCACGACAGGAGTAAAGGTAATCACATTGCCGATTCTTTAGCCAAGAAGCGGCTGGACTAAAAATTTTAGAACCCAGTGGCACATACGGCCTGATGAAATCGATAATTGCGGAACTAGCCAAACGTTACACCCATGCTCAATCCCTAAAGAGATGGGATGGAATCAAAGGATGTAATCTTGCCAGGATCACCCTGGGCGACCCTGGGAAGCTGGCGCCGAAGAAATATCTGGCGATGACCAGAAAAAATCTACGCTTAACAGTAGGATTTCTGACTGACTACTGTCAACACCTCCATAATATGGGGTAGTGGACACACCTCTATGCAGGATATGTGAACAGGAAGATGAGACTGCCAGGCATGGCCTGTGAGAGTGCCCGGAGTTATCGTCAATAAGTGTCAATAATAATATAGTGTCAATAAGTGTGATTTCGGCGAGTCTTGGCCTACACCTGCCGATATAAAGGAGATGTCTCCTATTGACCTGTCCACCTTTCCGGGAGAATGTACAATGGGTCACATGTGGCTTAAGTGCTGTAGGCCTACACTCACCCTTCCTACTCTACAGATACAGATACTATTGGAATTGTAAAATCCGTTAGAAATTTCATCAAGTTTTTGGCAAAATGAACTAAGTGCTTGAAAGAGGATATTGAAAAAAACTTCCCCGAAACACAATAGAAAAACCTTACCGCAATGTGCGTACAAACTCTCAAAGATCTTGGCGACACAACCTGTTTCCACATGTACCCCTGGAAGGACTTTCTCTTTTCTGAAACGCCTCAAAACTTATTTAAGAAACTCCACAAGCCAGGAACAACTGAACGGTTTGGCGTTAATGTCAATCCACCGTAGAATTGACATCGACACAGAGAAGGTAATTGATTTATTTACTGCAAAGAAAGCTAGAAAACTAAATATGATTTTGTAAAAAGATGTTAATATTTCTGTAATGTTTTTCTAATAAATATATATTTTCATGTAACACCATTTTTTTTCGTTATTTTTATATTTCATGTTTTTCTACTGTTCCACCAAACCAAACCCCCCCTGAAATTGTTTGCTGGCTACGGCTTTGCCAGTAGATGACTAAATCTACTTCTCACAAGCTATGTTGAGTTGATGTTTTTATGTGCATCTAGATGAATCATTACCGCTGCATAATGGGCGGCACCCACTTTGAACAGAGTTTTCGCATACCCAAATATTCATGCACAATATGTCCAACACGTTCATTTGATATCTTTGGAGACTCAGCTATCTCGATCAACTCAACACTCTGGTCATCCTTAATTATTTTTTGACCTTTTTTTATGTTTTCGTTGGTTACAGCTTCTTTGGGGCGTCCACTGCATTCATCGTTTGTTTTCGGTGCTCATTTGACCTCGTTTAAACTTAGCAAGCCGCTTCTCAGATATTAATTTTCTGGTGCAGAGTCCGAATAATGTTTATCAAGCCAAGACTTCGCTTCACCAGTATTTTTTTCGCCATAAAGCAATGCTCAATTAACAAAAGAAATTTCGTTTTGTCCGTTCTACCTCACACACTAATAGTCTATCATCTATGAAATTTGTACACGTGTCTTTTGAAGATTAGGATTAAGAAAAAGTCTATGGATTCAATATTAGTATCACCATTTGTTTGTTAGCCTACTAATTTTCAGCCCATATAAAAATATATAATAACCTATATAATCTCCTATAACCGAGTTCAATGAATGTTCAAAGGATTACCATTTCACATTCACTTTGAAGATGGAGGTTTTTCTTTGGCTGGTACTTTGAGGTCGCGTAAAATGACAGTAATATTTTTGGCAATAGACTTACCTCTCGTTGGGGGAATCTTCGACCATTTATTGCGGTCCTTGCCATAAAAGGCTTGATGATCACGTTTCAGTAGTTCCGTTTCATCTTGTATCTGAAGCTCAGTTTTTTTTTCTCTGGAATTTTCTCTTTTTCTTCGTCTCCTAATTCACAATCATCAGAATCATAGTCTTGATCATCAGATTGCCACTCAATTTCACTGGCTAGATCGTGATCGCTTATTTCCTCAGAGTCTGTTTCTACATTATCACTTGCATCTCCATAATCGATTAACTCTTAAATAGGATGCAACAGGTCTTCTCAATTATTCGAAACTTCATCTTTGTTTTTAACCACGGTTCCCGCGAATCCAAAATCAGTTCAAATTGGTAAAAAATCAATATGCACTCGTCAGCCGTTCAATTGCAACTGTTTCAAGGAATGCTCAAGAGTAGGTACGCGAAAGATTACTACTTAGCGCTTCATAAACAAGAATCTTTTTCTCTCACTATAATTACGTTAGAGTGCGAACTAATGGCATATTAGGAATGGGACATTCATCACTGTTCGTGAATCTAATTCCACATTTTTTTATTTCTGAACTTTCAAAGGCGTCTGAAAGTCTGTTGTCATATACCGACCTCAACAATTTCAAGCATTCCCTACTTATTCTGAGGGCGTTCTCTATTAGATGTTGAGCAATAATGGACTTTCCTTGTCTATGGAATCGAATATGTGCCTTTCTGTTCTGATGAGAAAGAAGTTGCTACAATAAAAGCAACTTTTTCCCCATCCATATTTTATACGAGAATCCACACGCAGGCGATTGTTTAGTAGCGGCAATTGAAAAATTACAACACGTTCGATTGACTTGACTTGACTTGAATTGACTACCGTGTTGGTCGGTGGTTCAATTCCCAGTCTGAACGATCGATTTTCACTTACTATCGTGCAACCCGTGTTAGGAATCACACGTTAAAAGGTAAGACCTCGTTAATCCTTAGCTCGCAAAAGTTTCGATTTCTGATGGTTTTCGTTCGTAGGGATGCGACAGCTGGTTAACGGAAAAACAGATCTAACAGATTTTAAACCTATGTTGCTGGCAAAATGGAAGAAGAATGTTAATTTCGGTCTGCACACTATGGCGATTAAAGATTTGATCTTAATTTTTTAGTTGAAATGTCGCTAGACATCGAAGTATTTGTAGAAGTGGAAGAATTACGCTCCGCGTTTCATCATCATCATCCAAAATAATTCGAAACTAATTTGAGATTGTGTTCAAAATCGATCATAAGTTCTATGGCTATGACCATAGAGTCATTACCCGAAGACGGGTCATCACCCGTCTTCGGTTGATGACCGGAAGACGATTGTGGAATACTAACAATCGAAACGTCGTGAAGTAACTTGACTAGGAATCTCTTATTTTTTTTTACTTGTATTTTATTTCACTGCGATTTCATTTCAGGGTTTTTTGCTTAATATAATTATTATTTTCAGCTATTGTTTTCAATTTTTCAAACTTCAATTACTATGTTCGACCCAAATAAATAAATGAATGAACAGACAAACAGGTCAAGATAATTAAAACCGTTTGAAAAATATGGGAGTTGCAACAAAAATATATTAGACAAACTAAATGAGTTATTAAAACTCGTTTTAAAGAGAACAACGCAAATTTCCAATTTTGTTGGGTCGTAAACACCGGTAGAACTTGACATACCTAAGAGAATAGTCACATAATGTAAAACTCGTTGAAACAGACAGACAATACAAGACTTCCAGATGTTTTCGAAACTTCAGAAATATCAAACTGTGGCTTGAGCACCATGTATGAAGCTTTCTTTCCCAACAGTCCATGGATTTTTCTTTTATAAACTGCTTTCTTGAAAATTATTCCTAGAATTATAGCTTGTCAAATGTAGGAAGACCTTTTTAATTTTTATATCGTCCCGCCTTCTACATGCACGTTCGTTAGGAGACTGTGTGTGAGAGAGAGAGAGAGAGAGATAGAATAGAATTCTAGTCTTTTTCTAGTTTTGACAACTTTAATGGCTAAGATACATTAAGAAATTATAAAAAATGTCAATTGAGAAAGTAGGATTTAATTTAGATCATCTCGTGATGAAGCCTTTTCGATTGGAAATGTGTGTTGAGAAAATAGACACAGTTCTGGTGCGTGCTGAATCATTTTCACTGTATTCGCCAATAAAATATCAGCATTTTATAATATCACATGTAACTGGTGAACTAGGATTATTCATTTCAATAAATTTAGATAAAAAAGAGTACACTGAAACTTTGAAATCGTTGAAATTATAAATGAAATCGCATCCCTTCATGAATTTTTATCGATTGTCCTGGTATCGAAATATGAGAATAATATAAATTCCAGGTTTCATTTCATACCAAACAATATTCAACGTATCCAATATGTGACGGAATAAGTTCTTTGTCAATTCATTTGAAAAACGTTCCTCGAACAGGAATATTCATTCATATTGTTAACTATCCTCAATGTGTCTTTGAAATCGTGACAGTATATCCTTGAAGTTCGCAGTTTGATGGAAATACGCCATATATTTCGCTTCAAATGGAGAATTTAGTACATTTTAACGAAACATTTCAATCAATAACGATGTACTAGAACTTCAAAGAAATAGCTTTCTGAATATAGATCATCTCGGATAGAATCAGGCATATAAGATGAGGAAAATAACTTTTGTTTAATTTCTACTATGATTTTCATTTGTTACCACCGGTTTTGGTTATTAAACCATTTTCGAGACTTGAAGTAGTAGAAATTAAACATAATTATTTCCTATATTCAATATGAATTTTTACAAAATATATAGGAATGTTTTGGCTTTTTACTTCTCCATTTTGATTAAAAACAATGTGGGAATATTCTAAAGAAAGAAATTGGGTATTTATTTATAGTGCTCTGTATTTTAAAATTACACTTTCCAAAAACTATGCATGTATTTTCTGAGTTTTCATGTTCCTAAGGAAATTAATATCCGGTGATACGTTGAGAAGAACAAAGAGAAAATGGAAAATAGAATGCACTTCGCAGACGCTTCAGTTCAGCTTTCCATTAACGGGTGTTTGTTTAAAAAAAGAAGAACACCTAAATTCGGAAAATGAAACTGTGCACTATATGAAATTTAAATAGACTATTACGCAGGGTCTGACGCTATATATTATTATTTGCCTCTTTTCACATCTTTCTTTTCAAGATGACGATTCCGCAATTTACGAACACTCGTTTTCGGGCGAGGTGGCTGTGTAGTCCAGTCATTATAGTAAGTTCACCTCGGAATTCGAAATACCCAGCTGTAAGTCTGTAAATACTTGTATATTGACACCCTAAAAGTTGTCTCAAAACCTACATTTGGTAGGGTGTAAACAACTATTAAATTTCAAGGTCAAAGGTCACAAAAATCGTTTTTTTGCGCTTTTTTTGGAAATATCTCATTTCCTATAGGTTTTTTGCTATTTATATTCATTATCAATATTGTAGAATACAAAATTCTCTACAAATTTTGTTCAAAAAAATTTTTCATACGGTGAACCATTTTCGAGATAGAGGGCGGAGAACACGCGGTCACAGCATCACTTCAGGTCAACCGGTGCCTCCGGTCGAAAACGCGCCATATATAGTTGATGAACTATCGATAAATGAATGATTATAAATATTTGTCAATTTTTATTAACTATTATATTATATTTTATCATTTTTTTCCTAACTTATCCACTTTTTACTCAGTATTAATTTATTTAACAACACTTACCTGTCCATGTAATTGCAAAATTGTTAATGAAAATATAGGAATTATATTTGAATTTTAACCTAATTAATATTTATAACTTCTTACATGATGAAAAAAAAACAAATAAATTATGAATTAATCTTTTTACTAAAAAATATTATTGAATACATTTATTTTTATTGAAAGTAAAGAAATGGAATAAAGGGTACAAAAACTACAATTTATAATTTTAATCATCTTCTTCCTCTTCATCGTCGTCTTCTGGCTGCTGGTAAATTTCAAACTGGTCTTCATTATCGTCTTCAACGACATTTGTCTCAAGTTCTTCCATGATTTCGGGGTCAAAGGTTCCATCTTCGTTAATGTCGCTTTGATATGGTAGAGCATTGAGACAAGCTTGCCCATTACATTGGCCACAAGCTAAAGAGCATTGCAAGCCCGCTTTCCTGCATCCGCATCGCGAACCACAACCACTCTTGCAGTTGCAGAAAATTGTATTTAGCAAATCTTCTGGAGCAGGTGGTAAAATTGTCATGATAGGCTCCAGAAAATCGTTTCGCATTGCCCAACCCCATACCTGGGGTTCCAAATCATGTCCTAACCAAGTTTGAACTTGATAATATACATATGATTTAAGTTTTTCTCTTAATTATTTTTTAATTTTAGTAAACGGTTATCAGTATTATTGAATAGATATAGATTTAATGCATGAAGAAAATGATAAAATATAATATAATAGTTAATAAAAATTGACAAATATTTATAATCATTGATTTATCGATAGTTCATCAACTATATATGGGGCGTTTTCGACCGGAGACACCGGTTGACCTGAAGTGATGCTGTGACCGCGCGCTCTCCGCCCTCTATCTCGAAAACGGTTCACCATATAAAACATTATTTCAAACAAAATTTCTAGAGAATTTTGTATTCTACAATATTGATAATAAATACAAATAGCAAAAAACCCATAGGAAATGAGATATTTCCAAAAAAAGCACAAAAAACCGATTTTTGTGACCTTTGACCTTGAAATTTAATAGTTGCTTACACCCTACCATATGTAGGTTTTGAGACAACTTTTAGGGTGTCAATATACAAGTATTTACAGACTTACAGCTGAGTATCTCGAATTCCGAGATTCTTACCTAATTTAAGCTTAAATGACTGGATTAGTGCAGCAACTGCAGATCAACCTCGACAGGATGGTCGTGCCGACGAAGAAATTTATCTTCGGGAAGTTGCGAATCAACGGCTAAAGCGTCGGTGAGCAAATAAGCGCGTGATATCTGGGGGTTATCCCCCAGACGCCTGAATTTCCATTACCACTTGAGTCTTGAGTCATTACCATTAACACTACATTCGCTGCGGAGTTTGCTTTATCGTTGTTCAGAGTTCGCTGTTCGTTCATCCTTCGTTCGCTCAGTGAATACGCACCTTTAGCGTGATCCCCGAATTATTCGTACTTAGTTTTTTCATGAACTTTTTCCAGGAGGTTCTGACACCACTTCAGCAGGAAGTGAGACGTCATAGATGGAGGCTGAAGTGAAACTCTGTTGAGTAGAGAGCCAACCGCCAACACCAGAGGGGGCGCCTTCCACTGTCCATTTGTGGGACTTTGTGGTGGGGTGTCTTTTGTTGTCTGCCTTGGCTTCCTTGCCAAAACGTTAACAGTATTGTTCTCATTTGAAGTAACAGGTTTTGGTAATGTTGAAGGCGCTTTTAACATGGAGCCATAGTTAAGGAAATTATTTTGTAACCTTACAAACTTCCTCTCGTTCATTGGTGTTACTTCAGTATACATTTGGTTGAATTTTTTACACGTTCTGACAATGATTTGATCACTTTGTTCATGTGTATAATAAATAAATTCATAAGAACTTCGTTCGAATAATCGATATTTGCATTCATTTTGGAAGATGATTCAAAACACCGTCGATAACTCTTTGTAAATTACTTATAAAAGTTACCGAACTGCTATAAGCTTGATAATTCTACTGTTACCTGAATCCAAATACTAAAAAAAAAGAATGTTTCTATAAGAAGCGACTTTATTGAGAAAACTTGACAATTCAGGTATAGGGACATGATATATCATCTTGAAGCATTTTTCATCATCGAGTTTGTCGAAACTATCATCAAAATATCAACTTTCCATGAATTGAGAGTACTGATGTACTCAATTTCAATTAAGGCTATGTTTTGGACCATATTTAGCACAATTTATTTTTTATCGCGAAAACAGATAGGGATAGGTATAGGACATTTTTCACAAAAAAGTATCGAAATACCAGAGCGATTCCAAAAATGTATTAATATACGGGGTGTTTCATTCAAAAAAAAAAAAAGTTGCTAGGACTTTTTGATAGAAGTGGCAACGCCGCAATGCTGAAAATATTTTAGATCGATAGAACAGGTAAGGAAATGTGGGAGGTGAAATTTTCAGGAAAATCATGCTTTGCGTTTTCCAGAAACGTCTAACCTACCATCGACCGTGAGTCACGCTGTATATATACCGCAATTTTCCATGATAAAAACTCACATTTTCAATACACACTAACACTATTCTCACATGTATACATATGGTCCTTAGAGTCGTTATTTCATTGATGCGGGTGAGTGCCCTATTGGAGGTATATTTTGTGACCTGAGTAGGGCGTTTGATTATTGCATCAGTCACGGAATCTTATTGAATAAACTGTCTAGGTACGGAATCCGTGGTGTCACTAATGAATGGATAAACGAAAATTTGAGTGAACTTGTTAATCCAGTCATTATTGGTAACCATCTGTCATCATGCAACAATTATTCTGAAGTAGGTGTTCCTCATGGCTCGATCCTAGGACCTACCTTATTTTTGCTCTATATTAACGATGTCTTACACATGACACAATAATAAAGAATCAGCTGAACTCTTTCTAGGGTTCTAATATCCAAAGACTTTCCTATCTCACTAGCTCCTCAATTATTTAGTAAATTACCAGATTGCCTGAAAGAGTCGAACCTCAACGTATTTTAAACACTTATGATGCACTGTTTGGAACCTTTGGTGTAGTAATGAATATTCCTGGAGTTTTTTCCCTAATCGTTATTTTTAACACCTCGACACGTGTTTCGATCACCAAGTAATCACAGAGGAAGATTAAACAGTTTAATCTTCCTCTTTGAAGTCACAAAATGTATAATCAATATTGATAATTTCAATCAAACATTGAGTAAGCAAAATCTTATATAAATCATTCGATTTCCTTGTCAAGATAACCCGAGAAATCGAGATAAATGGAAAACTGGCAAAACTCGAAACTTGAATCAGCATTTCAGAATTTTTAACTATATTCTCTGTACTATACTCAGTCACACCACCCATTGTTTCTACCAACAACATGACGTAGTGATTGATCTCCAGATTTAATTATTGTCGTTTCTTTGACTTCTGGACTATAAAAGCATATCCAATCTTCAGAAACTAAAACATTTATGATGAGATTCCAGTTGTATATGATGACATTCTATATCTGCGAATGACAACAAGAACGTAGAGAAAACAGTACATTCCAGCGACTTATTAGCACAATTAAATCAACGATAATGATAATGGCTTTCCAGAATGGGAGGTGATAAATCGAATCCATCAATCTATTGATTGGAAATGAGTACAAAGTACATTACTGAAACAGTTTGAATTTATTACTTCTTTGTTGAAAAATAACCTCTTTCTCTCTCATCTAGGAATAAAATCATCCGATCACCTTTCAGTAGGTATAGTCGATATAGTTTCAGCTGACTTTTTTTCGAATTTTTTGCAGCGGTTCATGAAACTAAACAGATTTTCTAACAACTTTCACAACTTTTTTCTGAATTTTTTTATATGCAGGAAAATGCTCAAGTATGGATTATTTTGTATCTAAATACCGCCGCCCCTACTTTTCCAGTAAACCATTAAAACCCTTCTGATTGAAACTGCTAATTCCATGTATTTTTCTTACCTATTGCGAATATGTTATTATAATTTTTTAATTAACACAGTGGTTGACAATCTTTCATGGTGAATTTCTTTAGTTCGGACTTTTATTGTCTAATTGATATTATTTGAAATCTCGTTAGGACAACAAGATGATTGTTTCGAATTCTTGGGGTTTTTGTTGAATACGCAGGAAAATAGCAAAATCAATACTTCTGATCGCTCTGGATTGAATGATTCCGTACAGTCTGTCTGTAGTCGATTTGTAGATTTTTCGCTGGAGAAATCCTCACTAATTGACTTTGTAGTACATATTCAAGAGGTAGCAAAAACGAGCACAAGAAACACACACAGCGAGGGGAAATCAGCAAATCAAGAATAGCAGAGCATATTTAGACCCATCAACATAACATCAAGTGGTCCCAAGCTGAGATCATAGACAGGGAGGAACACTGGTTTAGGAGAAAATTTAAAGAAGCCGCATACATGTTGTCCAATAATGTATTCATCCAAGCAAATTGGCCTGAAAGGCAATGAGGCTGCTGACTCCTTTGCAAAGAAGGGTGCTGCAAGTAGCTTCATCAGACCAGAACCTATCATCGGCATCGCATTACCAAACAAAGATTGAATACCTGGATGGCAAGAAGATTTGTGGACTTCTGGCTCACACGCTAAGGCATTTATTTACTCTTCGAAGCCTGATACCAAATAGTTGTTGGACTACAGTAGGTATGAACTACGATGTCTAACAGGCCTTCTTATAGGAATTTGAATCATCATATGCAAAGACTCGGACTGTTGGAAGACAGTGTGTGTCGCCTCTGTTTGGGAAATGATGAAGCAGCAGAGCATATACTTTGTTCGGCAGAACCGAACTCTTACCATCTGACCTGAAAGACCACTCACCATACAAACTAATCGGCTTCGTTAAGAAGCTGGGTTTATTTGGTCGAGTGTGAATTGGTGTGAGCCACAATAAACCCTTGCAGGTTGTGGTGGAGGGTCGAATAGACCCACTCACTTTGGACCTAACCTAACTTAATCTAGCGTAGAGATATGCAACATATGCAAACCCATAATCAAGCGAAAAATGGCCAACAATAATCTCCCTTACTAAACCAGTGAAGCGTAAACAGGAAAGAAGAGATAAATGAAAGTACACGAATGATCCATAAATCGACATCTTTTGGAGGAATTAGTCCAGTCATCACCCGAAGATAATTGTGGATACTAACAATCGAAACGTCGTAAAGTAACTCGACTTGGAATCTCTCAACTTTTTTTGTTTAATTGTTCTATTTTTTACTATTGAAAATGTCAATTAAGTAAATGTTCAAAGTGGGTTCCGTTGTTTTCTAAACAATAATACAGCCTATTGTCAAAGTCTGCACGAACTTTAATATCAGCCGGCTTACTATGACTTTTGTATTTGTAATGCTACCTCCCGGACTATTATTTTCAATGATAAGTGTCCGTCGATACTTTTTTTGTTATATAAAAACTTTATTTGACGTTTTTGCAAAACAAGTTGGAAAGATCTGTTTTTTGAGTTCTATCAGAGTCAATAATTTTTGGTTCAATAATTTTTGGTTTGTTTGAGACTTTTATTTCTGACCGGGATATTATAAGCTTATATCGTCATAGTTACGCTATCAATAAAGAGGGTCATAACTCCCTTGGGACATTATAGATTTTATAATTCCCTCTACCTTTCACAAGTAAAAATAAATAGAAATGAAAACTGAACCATATTTTATTTATTCACGTCATTACAAATAATAAATGTACAATTTTGAAATGTTCTCTGAAAATTACTTCCGCCACTGGAAACAATTTCTTCTTTTGTATGGCTGGAGCTTCTGTTCACTACAGTCGAGGTACCTGCCTCTTCTCATGACAAAGTAGACAACATACGCGCCGTTTTATTTCTCAATTCGATGCTATCCTCCAAATACCCCTCCGCCACCGTGGAACTTTTCCAACCTCCGTGTCTTTTTAAGTTAGTCATAGTTGCTCCTGCATTGGCTAGAGCAGTAGCAGAAGTGTGACGAAGGCAATGTCCCGTATAGGAAGATGAGTTTGGCAATCCTAAATACATTGCGATTTTGCTGGGGATTTTCCCAAACATGTTTTTTCCAATTGGCTGAGATGTACATTTATTTTGTCGGAAGCTCAAAAAAAATCGTTCAATACCTTTAGGACGCAAAGACATATAAAGTCTTAATAAAGGCAGAGCAGAGAACTCTTTTTCATCCACAACTGTAAATTTCTTCGATACACCAGTTTTACTTTCCGGTACGTTCACTATCATAACGGAATCCCGGTCCTCTATATCCGATATCTTCATATTCAAAAGTTCCTGACTTCTGCATCCTCCAAAATAACCCATAATCAAAACAACCTATAACAAAAAAAGGAAATAAATACACACAAAAAGGAAAATAAGAAAAAAATTACCTTATGCAATAAATGAATATCATTAGGAGCGTCCTTTAGGAATCTGATAACATCTTTAGGAGATAAAACAGCAGACTTTTTCGGCTTATAACTCTTACTCTTCCGTTTCAAAAAAGCCTGTAGTTCATTGAACTTGGTGATATCTCGTTTCTCATGTATAGTCACCATCGATTTTAGCATTGACCATTTAGTCCATAAAGAATTCGGACTATACGTTTCTGACTGAAACGAATAAACACAATTACTACCAAATCTACCGAAAAACATAGAAAATTCCTTACCAGTTCTTGAAAATATGCCAGAAATACAGTTTCAGTGACATCTTTTGGCATAACATTTTTCCGTGTCAGCCAGTCCAGATATATCTTGTATTCTTTTTGGTATACGGCTTCACTTTTCGATGGAATTAATGATTATCTTGCTTGTTCAGCTTTTTTCAAAATATCCTCCATTATATTTGGAGTAGAAAACACGTTTTCACCGCAAACACAGCTTGATAACAAAGTTCTGTTTATAAACAAGTAACATAGCATCAACCTAGCAACAAGAAAACTCTACTATAATCAACGGTACCTGATTCAAATATACCGGGAAGGTAATGAATTGGTACATTTTTCCGTTTCAAAAATGAACAAAATTTTATTGAAATCGGTCAGAAATAAAATTATCTATGTACCACGGGAATTAATGAGCCTTAATAACCTCAGGCAATTGCTGTCCCTCGGGCCAGAGGCCCTCGGGACGCAAACTTTGCCATCGGTAATTAAGGCCCTCCTAATTCCCTTGATACATAAATAACTTTTAAATGTCATTAGTTTTCATCATTTGTACGATCTGTACCTACTGTCATTCAGCTGTAGTTGTGGAGATAATTTTCAATTTGCCTGCCAGAACCAGTGTTATTTAAAAACAACTCAAATATTTCATGAAAGGCATCCGGACAAAAATGTAAGTCACGTGTACGTCCGCGATTCAGTTGAAAATTTTAGAGAAATGAGATCAGTGCAAAATAAAAAAAAGGATGCCCCAAGATTACTGAATGAAACAACCCAAATTGAGGTCCTTGGAAATTTTGCAATGGAGCCCACTGCATCAACACGTCAAGAATCTGCAGTGACAGGACTTTCACATGAGTCGGTTAGAAAGGTGTTGAAATTACATAAGTTTCACCCGTACAAAACACAAATTCTACAAGAACTAGGAGATGATGATCCAGACCGACGAATTGAGTTTTGTGAACTCATGACTGAAAGAATTCGCGTTGAACCGAGAATGCTGAGTTTCGTTTCCGATGTGGTGGTGGACGGACTTGCCGACAGCGACCGTCCACAAAGAAGGCAAGCGGACGCCATTGTTGGGGACGAAACTCAGTTTGTGTTGTGAATGTCTGCCGTCATAGAACATGCCATCATTAAATTAAAAGTTTTTGTGAGCAGTCTATGAGTGTTATAGAGAAACAGCACTCCCATTCACGCCGGTTGGAGGCCGGGGTGGACCGGATGTCCACGTGGGAGTGTTATAGTGGATGTACATAACTCCTGTCCCCATTCACGCCAGTTGAAGGCCGGGTGGACCGGATGTCCACGTAGAGACAGGAATTTACCAAATAAATGTGTTAATTATGTGTAAAAAGTCTTGAGGTCTCCAAAAAATACTAAGTGTTTTTTAATATAATAAAAAATTCAGACAAAAAAGGGGTAGCAGCATTGCTGCGTGCAAGACAGCTGCGCCCCCCGAATCGAGCTGGCTAAATGCGCCTATCTGGAAGCAAAGGCCAAGAACTTTGAGTGAAGTGAAGTGAACCGAGAATGCTAAAAAATATTTGTTTCAGCGATGAATGTACTTTTGTGCTGAATGCTAATGTAAATAAACAAAACTGTCTGTACTGGAGTGATGCGAACCCGCATCGATTCAAAGAAGGTCACATTCAATATCCTGAAAAACTGAATGTTTGGGCAGGAATATTAGGCGATGCTATAATAGGTCCCTTGATCATACCAGGCGATTTAAGTGGCGACATTTTTCTCGATATGCTGGAAAACACCATCGAACCTTTAATTGTGCATGAATTAGAGAACCAAAGGGACGACCAAGGCAACTTAGCTGTAGACGAAGATTTGCTGCACTTCCAACGAGATGCAGCACCTCCTCACTATACAGCTCCAGTTAGGCACTGGTTGGGTACTAATTATCCGAACAAATGGATTGGAAGGAGAGGTCCCATTGAGTGGCCACCAAGGTCACCAGACTTGGCGCCACCTGACTTTTTTCTGTGGGGTCACCTCAAATCAGTTGTTTATAAAACTCAACCTGCGTCACTTGGGGAATTGCCAGAAAGAATTACGCAAGCACGTCGCGCCATTACTAGAACATCATTTGCCAAAGTTCGTGCAGAATTTGATAATAGGCTGTATTATTGTTTACAAAACAATGGAACCCACTTTGAACATTAACTTAATTGACATTTTTAATAAATTTGCAGTTCAACGAAAACCTCAATAAATATTCCATTCAAGCCAAAGTTTCACATTTATTGCTCCACCCTGTACAATTATCATTTAAACCATTGGATTGTATTTTTTATAGTCTTTTCAAAGATGTATCACAAGTAGGGGTTTGCAATTTAACCTTTTTGAGTTTTGGTGGGTGGGGCCTAGGGGGTTGACGGGGGTGAGTTCTCTTTCATGTCACTTTAGTTACCCCTTACTATCCTAGAAACGGTTTCAAGCATTTTTCGATATCAGCTTCCGTTTGTGGGATATAGCCCATTGTAAGTTTTAAAATTGACACACTGTATAATATAATATTAGACAATGGAAGTCCGAACTAATGAAATTCTTGATAAAACAATTTTACTATTTGCATGTGTTGTTAAATGCTATATCCATCGTGATTTGTCGAAACATTTCGGATAAATGACAACTTATTTGACAACTTATTTCGTTATCAATTGTCAAAGTTCAGAAATCCCTGTTGGACGACCCATTGCAAGTAATTTATTTCGTGCTATGCTATTCAGCAAGTTGGTTTAACAAACTTGACTTACTATTAACGAAGTTACCATATAAATCACATTGCCCTAACTTTAAATTCCGTTGTAGGTCGGATCTACGTATATTTGGCTATTCAGTCAAATCAAACTTCAGTTCAGGTATTCATGTGATCTATTTGGGGAAACAAATCTCCAAATTGGATATTCACCAGTATTATCCTTTGGATTCATCAAGCGCATTTTGAAATTTCGCTCATAAATTCAACGAACTCTGGAGCAGGCAACGGCAATACGTTTTTGATATTGTACATATCAGCTTACAAGAGAGTTGATAATTTAATTTAGGATAGTCCAGATAATAAATTAGGATTGTCTGATAGTTTCTGAAGTGAAAAATACATTGAAGAAATGTTAAAATCTGATCACAGCGATCAGGAGTCTGCCAAGCTTGGTGAATCTAGCTGGGCCTCTAAGATGCACGAATGATTAAGATATAGTATTTTATAAGAAAGTACTGCCGGGAAGAGAATTTTGGCTTGAATAAATTTGGTTGTTGACATACACATATATCAGAACGGAAACCCTAATTCTTCCTTTTGTGCAGGTGGAGAATAATTGAAGATAATGTGATATTTCGAAACCGTTAAAAACATGAATATCGCCGATCACTTTGGTACTATTTTCGAAATGATTTCGAACGAACAATCAAATGAGTCTAAATCAGTAAAAGAATCGATGACATACAGGAATACCAGTGAACCAAACCTCACAAATTTGAAATTACTTCTTGAAAAAGAGACTTTCCTGACGATCTACGAGAGTTGTCACAATATCAAGGGAATTTACGATAATTTTATAAATATAATTCAATATCTAATCGATTTAACATGTCCAATGGTTGTGAAAAAAATTTAAGGGAAAAATATTGCAAAAGGATGGTTGAGTAATTATATCATTTATATGAGTGAGGACTTGAAAAATATTTTTTGGTTGATGCAGAATTCTGGTGATGCCCATTACAGCGAAGTCTATAAAAAATATTAAAAAATATATATTAGATCACTCAATTGTACAAAAAAATGCATACTATCAAAACAAATTAGGAGGTTTGGGTCACCAGAGGAGAAACAAAAAATACATTGAGTTATGAAATTAATATAAATGTTGAAAATGAAATGATCGTCGCAAATGCTTCAGGAAATTTCTATAGCTGTCGACAACCACTTCAGTTAAAAAAATAATAAATAATTATACCACAATGTACAGAAGTGAAACATTTTATTTCTTCCCTGTATAAGATTGTAAGGTCATGTATGCGATTAGCTCATTGAAAAACACTAATTCTGTCGAAATAGTTTGCATCTCAACGGAGATCATTGAAAAAATGGCTTAATATATCGCCAAACCATTAGCATACATTATAAATTACTCCATACAATCCGGGATTTTCTCTGATTTTCTCAAAGTTGGAGTAGTAAGCCCTATTTTCAAGAAAGTATGTAGTATGTGTAATTTTCGACCCATAACAATTCCCACCATTATCGAGAAGGTATTTGAAAGGTGTGTGTATAATAAAATATACACATTTTTATCCAAATTCCGAATACTGTCAAAATATCACCATGGTTTCTGTCAAGGTAAGTCGACCGAAACAAATATATATACGACTCACTAGATAAAATGTGGGAGCACTTTTTTTCGACGTATCGAAGGCATTCGACATTATTGACCTGGAGGTAATCGAAAGTAAAAATTATATTCCCCTAATTTTCGTGGAAATTTCTCGTCATGGCTGCTGATGTCATACATGCGTTTCAGGAAAATATCAGTAAAAATCGAAGAGCATGAATCTGATTATTATGAAATGGACCTGAGAGTTCCTCAGGGATCGATCTTGGGGCCGCTTATTTTTTTGTTATTCATAAACGATTTACCTGACTATATTAGTTTAGATTCAGTAGTTCTCTATACAGATGATACTACATTGGCCATTTATTGAGATAGTCCTGAAGACTCACAAAAAAACTGAATAATTAAGCAGAAAAATTCATGAATTGGTGTGAAAGAAATGTTTTTAATAGTCAATGCAGAGAAAACAGTCTGTATGCATTTCCATTCTAGGTGGAGATCTGTGACATATTCAAGTGATTGTCAAAAATAGTACTATCCATCTTTCTGAAGTTACGAAATTCTTGGAACTTACATAGATAGTGGAATGAGTTGAGAAAATAATATTGATGCCATAAACAAAAAAGTGAACACAGGTTACAATTATATTGCGATTAAAAAATATGTTCAATACCAATCAACTCATCAATGTATATTATGCTCTAATCTACTGCAACATATCCTATAACATCAACATCTGGGGATGCTCCAGTAACTCAAGCAGAATATTTGACTCCCAAAAAATAATTATTTGACTCATTTTCAATCTACAACCAGATAAATCGTGTCGAACATATTTTCAAAAATATAAAATTTTAACAGTTCCATGTATTTATGTTTTCAAATGTATAATGTTATTTATGCATCATGCTGAGATGTATCAAACAGTTTCTCATTGCCATGGTTCCCAACTAGAAATGGAGACTTCATCAAAATTCCTGCACACAGCTCATCATTCTATGAAAAAAGCCCCTCACATAGAGGTATAAAGTTCTTCAATCATCTTCCCGCAAACTTAAGAGAGCAACGGAATAAAAACTTCTTCAAATAAAAATTGAAAGTATATTTGCAAGAAGAACGTTACTATAATATCAAAGAATTTCTTGATGCAAAATGAAAATGTGTTTGCTCATATGTATGAATATAAATAAATGTAATTAATGTTTTCATGTATATGTGTACAAATCTGTTAAGTAGTGATATTTTAATATTTAGTATTGTTGTTGATTGTAAAATTGTCTGCCATCACACGGTTTTTTAATTGTGACGTATCCTATATCATGCTGTATGTGATCTGTAAAGATTGAATAAATAGTATTATTATTATACAATTGCAAATGAAAGATAGGTAGATTTTCAATAGAGATGAACGAATTAATAAAATGGATCAATAATTGATAGATATTTCAATGCATAGTTACTAGAAATGATTAAGAAACATAGCAGGTAGGTAATCTTCAAAACATTGCTTGCAATATTGACAATAACATATTACTATACAGGGTGTAACTGAATGAGTGTAAAACATTCAATGAAATGATTCCTCATCGAAAAAAGATAAGATCTTTCATATAAAGAAACTTCATTGGAGCATCCCTTGTTAAGATACAGCCCCTCAAAGGGGGTACAGAAAAATTTGTATAACAATTTTTTTCACAAGCACTGAAAAAGTTACAATATTGAAATCAACCTGACGTTTTGAACTACCAAAAAGACTGTACTACCAGTAATTTATTTTGTTTACCCCATGGTTGTAAGGGGTGGAAAACGCATCCCTTAAAATTCATGGGAATCTTGTTTGAATTAAAAGGGGTATATTTTTAGGAGAGACTGAATTTAGGGAAAGAAAGATTTGGATTTTCTACTCCTCCATCTTTATACAGAGAAATGTAGGAAGTAGAAAGCTATAACATTCCTAATAACTATTTTCTGAAATGTATTATACTTTTTTCTCTGCTATAAGGGTGTCTGCAATATGATGTGTAATGCCCGTTGTAAGTAGTCCCACTGTGATTCGAAAGTGCATATAGATTATAACGACAAGGCGCCACATTGTCTGCTGCACAATTGCTCATATCTGTATTTGTATCTGTAGAGTGGGGAGGGTGAGTATAAGTCTACAGCACTTAGGCCACATGTGACCCATTGTACATCCTCCCGAGGAGTTATCCTCCTAGGTCATCGTCCATCCTGTCCTTTGCAGGAAGGTACTTGGAGACATCTCCTTTATATGGGCAGGTGTAGGCCAAGACTCACCGAACACACACTGTCTTATTGCCGCTTCCTTGGCTAAAGAGTCAGTAATGCAATTATCTTTACTCCTGTCATATCCTTCAATCCACCTCAGGATAATGTTATCATCTACAGAGGCTTTGATATATATACATGGTGTCCCATATAAAACTCTGCGGGCAAATTTCTGAAAAATGAAAAAAATATCCATATTTCGTGAAAGCAGATAATTTTGGTGTCGAAAGGTCCTCTTATTTTGGTAACCCAGTATTTTCAATTGGTTTTTGAATTCTGCATTAAATTCTGAATTCAGCCATATATTACACTTGTAGTTTTCTTTGAATACTGATGAAAAGAGACAATTTTATTGTGTATTATAAAGAGGGCCATGAATAAGTCAAAATAAATGCAATAATGTATTTATCGATCTGTCAGAAGACCTGTCAGATTTGACGAAAGTGTATTCAGTTTTGGCACGAAATGGATGTTTTGATGAACGGAAGCCAAAAAAACCAAAAACGGCTACACAGTGTTGCAGTGCTAGGTAAATGGTGTTGGAACCATATAGTTCTACCAGACAAGTAGCAATGCATTGTAACATTTCTACATCGTCAATACATCGTATTTTGTCAAAAAACAAATTCCATCCATACAAAATACATTTGGTTCAAGGACTACATCCAGGTAATAATCTTCATGTTTCATTTTTAATAACTAAAATATATTCCTATATTCAGGAGATACTGATAGAAGATTGAACTTCATTGCATGGTGGTCCACCCGTATTCATGATGATCAGTTTCGGAAAAAATATTATGGAGTGATGAAAGCCATTTTCATAACAACGGTATAATAAACAAACATAATTGTCACTATTGGTCTGACGTGATCCCTCATTGGGTGCAAGAAACGAGATTTCAGTCTGTGTGGGGGGTTAATGTTTGGTGCGGAATCATTGATGGTTATTTGATAGGACCTCATTTTTTCGAAGGAATTCTCAATGGGAAGAGGTACTTGGTTTTTCTATAACATGTGTTGCCGAATCTCTTGGAGAATTTACCAATACAAACTCGACTCAATATATAGTTTCAACAAGATGGGGCTCCTCCACATAATAATAGAATAGTTACCCAACATTTGGATGATACTTTCAATGAGAAATGGATTGGAAATAAGGGTCCAATACTATGGCCAGCTCGAAGTCCACATATTACTCCACTAGATTTCTTCTTGTGGGGATATATCAAAGACCTAGTTTATATGCGACGTCCACAAAATGTAGAGGATTTGAAAAATAGTATCACAATTGTTTGTGCTTCCATAACGCGAGAGACGCTTTTAGCTGTCACAAATCGGGAATTACTAAAAAGATGCAATATTTGTATTCTACGTGAAGGAAGGCAGTTCGAACACTTACTAAAATTATTCTTGTTATCACTAATTGATTTCGTTATCATCATGTTAGTCGAGTTATGGTCAAAGTAACATATTTTTTGCTGATTGAAACATTTATTTTAATTTGTACAGAAATACGTAGCTTGATGAAATTGAACAGACAATGAAATCATCATAACTGATGGATTCATTTTATTAAACGCGTATTATTGCATTCATCTGCCTTCACGAAATATGAATATTTTGTCTCATTTTTCAGAAATTTGTTCGCGGAATTTTATATGGGACACCCTATATATATATATATATATATATATATATATATATATATATATATATATATATATATATATATATATATAATATATATAATATATATATATATATATATATATATATTATATATAATAAATAGATAAGTACTTGTTGATCATTCCCATATTGATTTCAATTCAAGAGCCACCGGTAGACAGCTGTTTCAGCCTATTATTATTATCTTAAATTAAAATCAATATGGGAATGATCAACAAGTACTTATCTATTTATTTTTTGATTTTCACAGAATTATGCCCTCATGAATTATCCCAGGTTCATTCCCTTCTATAAAATTGAGGCCCACTTCCATGGATGTTCGTTCATTTGATGGTATATTTACATCTTGTAAATTTCTTGCGTGGGATAGTTACATTTGCATGTTGCATGTAGGTTGTAGGAGTCCTTCCTATTGTATTTGGGATTATTTCACAGTGGTTCCACACCTGCTAGACATTTCCATAAGTCACAACCAAGCTGGTCTATCTATAAACTCTCCAGTTGAGAAATGTTTCGGATTTATGAAAATCGCACCGAAAAAGGTGTGTCCGGAATTAATATGAGCCCTTCTAGAGAGGAGATACGTAGTATCGGAGAGTTTGAAAACAGATGACGATTTTAGACAAAAAATTACAACTACGAAACTTATACCGCATAGTGCAGATTTCAATTTTATTTCTTCAAACTATTATTGATCAATTATGTAAATACTGCCACCTGACGTAGGCTGATAATCCGATTTAGATTTCATTCAGTAATTATCATTTCTATCAGAGGAAACCAGTTTGATTTTGTTCTTGAAGATGATCTCTTGGTGACCGAAACACGTGTCGAGGTGTTGAAATAACGGTTTGGTGTTGGGAAAAAACTCTAGTACTATTCATTACCACACCAAAGGTTCCAAACAGTGCATCACAAGTAGAGAAAACCAAATCTAGGCTTTTCGAATTGAACCGGTAGTATAGAACGTCGTCTGCTTCTGCAGCAGACATCATCAGTGGTATGGTTGTGAATTGCAAGGACGAAGGTTGTATGTCAAAGTCTTAGCGACGACTGACTTATCATCGCTAATACTTATTACGGATATATGAAAACTATGTGCCTGTGAACAAAACCAATAAATTTGTTTTGGGAATATCTCCATTTCATTGTATGTGTAATGATTAAAGCTGCAGAAGAAAACTTATTCTGGAGTCTACAGTGTGACTAAAAAAGAGTGACATATCAAAGTTGTGTTTTTATAAAAAGGACACTTTATATTTCGTTACGCTTTAGAATTGTTCAGGAAAAAATAATATGATTTCATATGAGGTATTATGTACCTAACTATAACCGTTCTCGAGTTTTTTTAATGAAAATTCTAGGTACAAATGGAAACTGAATAACATCGAATTGGAAAGAAATCATCCATTCGAGCATAAATTCGAGCATCCAAGCATAAAAGAGTTTTTGGGCTATTGATTTCGATGAACCCCGTTTCTTAATATTATACAGAATATTCAAAAACCATTGTCAATTTTTTATAATTTCGGAGAAAGATAACTCTGTTATTTCAAATAGGACACCCTATATTTTTTCGGTCTCAACAATATAAAATTCATTTTGGGGTTCCCTCTACCTAACCTGAATGATTTTTCAGATACTGGATTTTTCAAATCGTAGTTCTTATTTCAAGGCATTTTTTAAATCAAGATAACTTTGAAACGACATCTATTCAACTTGTTGAAAGAATTCTTATTGACAGTTATTGTTTTTCACATTATTCAAAACATTCACTGAATTATTTCTGTTGAAAATGGAAACTTATCCCGTTCAAGGGTGGATAGATATGATTTCAGCGATTGGTGGGTGTTTGGAGAATTGGCTTTTGGCGTCGAGTGTGTATGCCCAAAAATATCCAGGTCAGAATCATCCAAACGAGTTAGTTTTCAAACGATTGCTACATGAATTTCGTAGAACTGGATGCTTATAAAAAGGCAAATTGACCAAAACGTATCATTGGAAATGGGAAAATGAATTTCTTATAATGGATCAATCATAGGAAGCCCTGATACGAGTCAACGTAACATCGAGAAAAATACAGGGATAAACAGATGGAACATTTCTGGGGTAATAAAAAAATACAAATTCCACTCGTACCGTATTCACATGCACCAGGAATTATATGAAATAGACTTCCATCGACGAATCGAGTTTTGTCTACGGGTTCTGGACAGTTTTAGTAAGGTTGAACAGTTTTTGGAACCCATTCTATTTTCTTATGGATCTACTTTTCATAACAATGACTTAATGAACATACATAACTTCCATTATTATAGTGATCTGAATCCTCATTTTTTTCTCCCTCTAGATCACCAGAATAAATGGTCTGTTAAAGTGTGGGAAAGAATTGTAGGTACACAAGTTATAAGACTATATTTTTGTTATGGAAACTTTATTGATCAACAATTTTCACGAGATGATCTGCCTGATGTGGTTACAATATTAAATTTTGAGCAGTCTTTCCATAGACAGAGTTAATCTTTTTATTCAACAGGTTGGTCGTCATTAAAAAATTGTTTAGTATGTTTAGTGAACTCCTGTCAGAATATGAATCTAAACGATAACTTAATTTTAGGAAACATCAAATATTCTCGATGAACTGAAGTTTAAAAACTGTCAATGAGAATTATGTGAGCGAATCAGAGAAATATCGATATCGTTCAGGACGAGAATCAGTTGCCTTTGACAGAATCTACGAAAAAACTTGGTATCATAATTGACCAATCATTTAAGTTCAACTCTCATGTCTCCCAAATTATAAAACGTGGCTATAGTAATTTGAAATCAATATACTCAAATAGGAAGTCATTGAATCAAAAATCTAAGAAAATA
Source organism: Leptinotarsa decemlineata (assembly GCF_025532065.1). Lineage (NCBI taxonomy): Eukaryota > Metazoa > Arthropoda > Insecta > Coleoptera > Chrysomelidae > Leptinotarsa > Leptinotarsa decemlineata. The sequence continues at coordinate 8,374,585 of NW_027412537.1, read as the reverse complement.
TAATGCGATGCCCTAGTTCTCTCTCTCGCCAACTATGCTGATATAGTATAGTATATTATTTTCATAAAAAAATCAATAACTCGAAAACGGTTATGGTTAGGTACATAGTACTTCGAAAGTCTAACGAAATACAAGGTGTTTCATAAAAAAACACAACTTTGATATATCACACTTTTGAGCCACTCTGCAGCCTCAATCAATGTAAATATAATGAAATGGAATATTACAATGAATATGTATTATATTGGATTATAAACCATAATTTGAATAAGCTCTAATATACGTAAGTTTTTCCTGATTCCTGATTATTTTGGATAAAGTAATCTTAAGAGACGAGTGATTTTGATCTCTTGACCTCAATATTATATCCAAGCCAGCCAACAAATAACATTGAGTATTCGTCTTCGAATTTCAGAAATGCGTTTCATGAAAATTTAAACCCTTTACGAAGAAAATGAAATAGGCACACGGTACAGTAGCTATTCGAGAAAATTCTCACGAACTTCCATTCTTCCATAATGACATTATCCTCTGTTGAAGGGTTCTCCAGTATGAACGCTTCTGATATGATTTTCAAAAACGAATTTTTCTTGGATACCAAACGGAAGGACAATAACAAAGATATTGTGATTTAACTTTTATTCTTGTGAAGTGGATTAGTTTAGAAGGAAAAGCGAAATTGTTAAATGAAATCATATAGTAATAAGATTGTAACGATGAGCATTCTACTTGTATTTTGATTCCAATTTTGTAAATGCGAGTCTTTTGTAGGGCCATCGTTTCCGAAATGTAACAATGGAAACGATAATAGATACTAACATTTTCAGCGTTGTATTAGATTATTCATTTCATATATTTATAGAATTTCATTTCTGGAGGTGACCAAAAATCTTCGAAGTTGTATCAAAGCTGCTTCTGCAAGAGTTGATAAAAATAAATTTGTAGTAGCTGTTTTTCTTGATCTGAAGAGGGCGTTTAAAACAATTGATAGTAATATTCTTCTAATAAAATTAAGAGGTTATGGCATTGATGGTAATGTTTTCCAATGGTTATAATAAAAATAATAATAATGATAATAATAATGATAAGGAGATAACAATAATAGGTATTCGACAAAGATAAAGTGGCAAAGTGTCACCCGTGGGTGTTTTTCAACTTAACCATGGAAATACAATATTAATTTACAATGGTCTTAATTATCTTAGCTATAATATCAATGATGAGTATAATTCTATTATACATTGTAGAATAATTTTGCTGTCTGAGATCTATCAAATTAATGAGTACCTTACATTCATAAAGTGATTGACTGGTCATTATCCGTTCTGTGGATGCATAGTTCGACATTTGTTAATCATATTGAGCTGATAATAGGGATTTCAACTTTTTTCTGAAGTTCATCAGAGTATATGTACTGTAATCATGCGGAAGTTGATTATATATCTTACAGGCGTTGTACGTGAAATATTGCTGAAAAATGGAAGTTTTATGTTTGTACATTGCCAGTAACCCCGAGTTACGAGTGTTATAATCACTCAGATTCCCTATTTCAATTAGTTTGTCATATAGATATGTTGGTGTTCTATATTTCAGTTCTTCATGAGTCATATTTAATTGATGCAATTTTCTCATATTCAACAATTTCAGTTTTCGCATTTCCCGATATTTATGACTTATGTGCTCATATTTGCGTATTCCGCAAGTCTAATACAAGAGTCCTGTATTTTTTGAAGTCGACTACTGTCAACACTCAGAAGAGCGGGTCCATAAATGTAGTCACAGTAAGCCAGTTTCGATAATATAGGGATTCATATACACGAATTTTCAGAGCGGAACTCATGAATTGTCTACTTGGATAAAGTTGTTTGAGTGTATTATATGAACCTCGGCAAAGTTGATTGACATGTTTTGTGAATCTCAATTCATTGTCTAACCAGAGTCCGAGATTTTTTGTTTCATTTTTTTTGGGGATTTTTTCCCCACCCAAAATGATGTCGATTGAGGTACTAGCTAGATTACGTTTGAGCTTCGGTCCGAAAAACAATGCACTGGACTTACTCGCGTTCAACTTCAGATTATGTGCTGCAGATACATTTATCAAAGAATCCAGATCCGAATTTAAAGCAGCGGTAACATCGGGTTTCACTTCATTGAAAGATAAGTACAGCTGGCTATCGTCCAGGTAATAGTTTATGCGGCAGAATTTGACGAATGAATGAAAATCTGAGATGTACAAAGAAAATAACAGTGGGCCCAATATTGATCCTTGCGGAACGCCTTGGCTCAAAGCAAGGGTCTCTGAGGATTCAAGGTCATGAACCACTCTCTGTGTTCTTCCCTTCAGGTAACATTCCAATAGTTTCACTGAATCAGGGTGGAATCCAAAGAATTTTAATTTACTACAACAGGATTAGACAAGTAACCTTTCCTTCATCAGTTGCCCTAAAAATATCATCGACAATATTTGTTAGAGCTGTGGTTTTTTAAATCCTTCCGTGAAACCAGACTGAATCGGTGGTATAATATTATGTTTCATTACGTATTCATTGATTTGATTGTATACAATTTTTTCAAACGCTTTAGCTAGAACTGGCAGGAGACTGATTGGTCTCAAATGGTTGATATTGGTAGGATTCGTTATTTTTGGTAAGGCGATCACAAGTGACAATTTCCAAGCCGTAGGGAATGTTGAGTTATTTATGCAATAATTGTATATGTATGTTATATACTCGATTAGAAAACTAGAGACCAAATTGAGCATAATCAATGTCACTAAATCGAAGCCCACTGCGTTACTTTTTATTGAGTTTATGCATTCAAGCACTATAAACAAGTTCACATTCAGAGCTTTGAAATACAAAGACTCGCCGGTAAGAATTCTGAACATATTCGGAACATCGATAACAATATTCTTATGAAACATATTTTGAAAAAGAATCATCTGTTTAATGAATATATCTTGTTGCAAAACATTTTTTGAGTAGCTTTCTGAAAGCCAATAACGAAGAATAAGTTTTCATTTCATTTGCTAATTTATTTGAATCCACATCCATCATTAGTAGGAGAGCAGAAATGTATTTCTACAGATTGGTGAATGAAAGTTATTATGAGCACGAATATTCACTTGACGTACATAAGAATTCTTAACAATGCTATCTCTATTCTAAAAAATTCAAAAATATAACAGGTCTTTCATCAAGCGATTCTTATCACCTCTACGTGAGATGACCATGCCATCAAATCTCCACGAATATCCAATTTGGCATGAGCTGTGTGGCACGTAGCGCCGTTCTGTTGAAACCACATGTCATTGGTTTCCAGATCATCCAATTCAGGCCAAAAGGAGTTGGTAATTAGCGACCTATAGTGCTCGCCGTTGGCAGTGATGGCCTGACCAACGTCGTTCTAAAAGAAATATGGACCAATGACGCCGCCAGCCCAAAATCCACACCAAACAGTGACTTTTTGAGGATGCATTGGACGCTGTTCACGTACCCATTCAACCAGAAGTACCTGTTAGAAGACCATTCATAATGATGGAAGTGTTAAGATTTCATATTCGTTAATAAAACTTTCAAATCTCTCGGTACTAAGCACATTCATGATGCACCTGATAATTATTTTGTGCAGTAAAAACTTCCTTTCCACAGAAACAAATACCATAACGCATACGGCTCTTCACTTGCCCGTGATACACCATCAGCAATTGAAAATGTGTGAATGTGGAGCGCTGATATCAAACTCGAACAATGTACTTTCCGCAATCTAGATGTTCACAATGCACATTCCTAAAAACTTGACATGGGTGGCAGACTTGGTAACTGGCATATCATTTATAGTGAGATCAAGTTTTGTACATATTTTTTGGCGGTTGTGCAATCGAAGATATTGTGTATCATCCACGTTTAAAAATAGTGACTTGTCAAATGTCCACGTTGCCAAAAATCGGATTAGTTCATTACAACGTGTTCCAAACGTTGGATCAGAATGATCTGACACAAGAACAGAGATATCATCTGCATACATTGTCACATGAACATTTCCACATAGTTTTTCAATATTATTAGTATATAGCAGAAGTAACAGATGATCCAAAATAGAACCCTGTGGAAAACCTATGTTGATGTCAGCTAATGTAGATTTCGAGATCCTCAACTAATTGCATTGTCCATTTCCAAACATACATACTGTTTGCTATTTTGTAAAAATCGATTGCATTATGTATACTTTTGATGATGTTGATATGACGGTGTTCACTATACTCATAATTTCCATCACATTTTGTAAGTACTTTCTGACACGTAAATATAATTAAGGTTATATTATGTTTATACAACGCCGTATAGAAAGGCCACCATGAAACTGTCTATTATTTGTGAACGAAAAACTTTTTTTTATTACGTATACAGAAACATGTTCACGGGATAGTTTGTCTCCTTTTACATTTCGTTATATAATATATAACTCCCATGTGTAAGGAACGCTCTTTTACGTAGGAAGTTATTGATTAGATCGACGTTGATACCATAGTAAATATGTTTTTTATTGACAGTGCTTTTAATGCGGAAAATACGCAAATGTATCTGACAACTATATTGTGTTTAATATAGATAAGATAGATATCGCTAATGCAAATTTTGTTTCCAGAGAGAGCGAATCCGCTAGTTGATAAAAAAGTCAATAAAGCTCCCCAGCGAATCAAAATTATCAACCGTGAAAGTATTTTCCTGTTAGTGAAATGACTAGATATTGTTAGATAATTTTGTCAACGTTGTTAGTGTGAACATTTTTTTTTAATTCTACACATGCATTGTGATAAAACTGTGTCATCTAAACTGTAAAAACGTTGGATTGCCGTTGCGAATGATCGATTATTTGAAAATACCCAAATGATGTTGAGTGAATATGTACAACCTAGCTCGTTATGGCTACGAGTATATGGAGTGATTGCAATTATTACGTTTGAAAGAGAAATGATAGAGGCTGACAAGCTTGAAAAATGTACTTTTTAAAATGCTACGCATAAGTTTCAAATGAAATTGATGACGACGTTTTCTACTTTAGATTTTATCTTCAACTTAATTATTTTAAATACGGACCTCTAGTTTTTCTCATCGTTTTTTGTAGCAACTGTAATTTCAAATTCTGATATGTATTATCATCACATGTGTTTCCCGACGTGTTTCTCATCAACACTGTATGGTCATACAATTCCCAGTCAGAGCTACCTTAAAAAAGTAGGGACCAATAATTTTTGGTTCTAGAACTCAAAGCTATACATAAGCTCCGCAGATATTGGAAGTAACCAAGTAAAGAAAAAAACTAAAGTCAAGATACTCCTAACCATCCATGTCGTTCACGATATCCCATTAAATATTCAAACTGCCATCCATCGTTCCTTAAACACATATTCGCTCTTGCAATAGTATTTTTATGGTGATTTTCCAGCATTCGTGAAGTTGTAGCCGTGCAAGCCCTTCTTATTGTTTCTTCCCATTCATCGATATTGCCAAAAACTAAGCCGAATTCCTTGTCTTTGATGTAGCCCCACAATGAAAAGTCCAGAAGGGTGAGGTCAGGTAAACGTGGTAGCCGTTTAATAGGATCATTGTTTCCTATCCATCGTCCTGGCATAGTCCTATTGAGAAAAGCACTGCAAATAGTTCTGCGATGTGACGGAGCTCCATGTTGGACATACTGATATTTTCTCAGAATATTCAAAGGAAAATCTTCCAAGAACTCAACCAGAGTATTTGACAAGAATTCCAGATATAATTCCTTGGTGTCCAGCACACCAAGACAAACATTGACTTCAAATTTCTCTTGGAAATTTGTAGCTCTATGTAGAAAGGGATTTTCTTGTCGACAGAGATGATAAATATTTCTGGTAAACTGAATTTTCTCTCATCATTCCATGAAATTCAATTTTATATTTCATTATATATGTATAGATGAATTCAATTATAATTTGAAGCAACATCTCTCCCAAATACATTAGCAAGAATATGATCACATAATTATCGTGGGTGACATGAACATTAATATATTGGAAGAACAAAATAAAAATAGTTCTATTGATGATTATATGAATATTCTTTCAGAATTCGGATTTGTTTCACTGATCAATAAGCCTACTCGCATAACTCAGACCTCCAGCTCTTGCCTGGACCACATTTTTATAAAAAGTAAAACGTTTGTCCCAGAAATGGTAACTTCAGCAATATTCAAAACTTCAATAACAGATCATTTCCATACGGTTGCGACACTGAAAAATGACACCCCTTTACAAGAAATACCAAATAACAAAGCGAAGTTTATAAATAAGATAAATCAAAACAAAATGTTGGAACTACTACGTCAACAGGCATGGACTGAAATCTATGAAGAGAAAGAACCAGAAACGAGTATGAATAAATTCATTTCCACATTTAAAGAAATAATATCTCAATCAACCACATGCATAAAAGTGCAATGGTCGAAGAAAAAAAAGCCTTGGATTACAAGGGGTTTAATTACATCTATAAAAAAGCGTGATAAATTATTTATCAAACACGTTAAAAATCCACGTAATGAAGACTACAAAAAAGAATATATTGATTATAGAAATAAGATAAATAGTCTCCGAAAAAAAATAAAAACTGATTACTTTAAAAACCAAATAAATAATAACCAAAACTCCTCAAAAAATATTTGGAAAATAGTTAATGATTTTACAAACAATTATAATAATAAAAATAGCATACTTAAAATACAGTCAGACATAAAGGGCGCACTTATTGAGTTGAAAGATATTTGTAATGAATTCAATGTTTACTTTGCGGAAGTAGGACCAAAATTAGCTGCAAAAATACCTTATAAAAAAATCGAAAAAGGGGAAGTAAGACTTCCAAATGAAGTTAGAGAAATATAAGTAACTTGAGAGATAAAAAATCACCTGGTCTAGACGATATCTCGAATGAAATACTAAAAACATCATCTGAGTTAATTTCTAAGCCAATTTCACATATATTCAATATAGCTATAGAGCAAGGCGTGTTTCAAAAATATCTGAAAGAGGCCAAGATTATTCCAGTCTACAAAACAGGGAAGAAAACAAATGTTTCAAATTATCCTCTATTTCGGAAATATTTGAAAAGATAATTAAAAAACGATTGATCTCATATCTGAATAAAAAAAAAACATTTTGTCAAAATATCAGTACGGATTTCAAGAACATAGATCAACCGAGGATGCTATAGCAGGTGTAACATCCACAATATATAAGGCTATAGATGAAAAAAAAAATTCCTAGGTGTACTACTTGATTTGGCAAAGGCATTTGTATATCTGAATTCATTATTTTCTCAACAATCTTGTGGGAAGATAATTTCATTTGCTGATGACACTGTTATAATATATACCGCAAATGGATGGGAAGAAGTTAGAAATATTGCTGAACGTGATCTGGAATCATTAACTAAGTAGTTTAGAGCAAATCTGCTCACAATCAACGTTGAAAAAACTAAAGTACTTCCGTTCACTTCGTATGAGTCATATTTACCAGAATATATAAATATAAACATCAACTCCAAAAATGTCAATTCCGTTAAATCAGCAAAATACTTAGGTATTAACATAGATAGCTTTCTGAGATGGAATATTCAAGTGCATAACTTGAAAAATAAATTGAGAGGACTTCTATACAGGTTTCTATACAGGTTTCTATACTAACCCTTAATAAATTGAAAATATTATACTACGCATTTGTAGAATCTCTTCTACAATACGGTGTAATTGGTTGGGGTGGTATTAATGCTTCTGCACTCGATCCACTAGAAAAAATACAGAGGTGTATTTTAAAAATTATATATAACAAAAGCTCTCGTTATCCTACAGAACAACTCTATGGGGAATTAAAAATTTTAGATTTAAGGCAACTGTTTCCTAAAACGATTATCATATTCCTCCTGAAAAATAGAAATTACTTGAAAAACTTACCCCACAATCGAATAACACGAGCTCAAAACTCTGCAGCAGTGTACATACCAAGAGCAAAAAAAACAATTGGTCAAAGATGCTTTACCTATATTGGAGCTAAACTCCTGAATCATGTTCCTGTCTCAGTTAAAACACTTAATAATATTGGTCTGATGAAGAAACGCATTAAAAAATGGATTCTTGGACAAAGTAGACAATTTGTCAAAAACATTGTAGACCCAGCAAATTGATTCATTTCTTATTTACTCATTTATTTATCTTATTTCTTTTCTTCATGATTAATTTTAATTTCCTCTTATAAGCTTACTCATAAGACGAAACAAAAAAAAAAACAATTGTTCCCACAGACAGGTTCCATGTGAACCTAAGTGGCAATCGTTTTTTATCTGCACACTCTTATGCTTTTCAATATTCAATATAATACTTCTAAGAAGATTTGGCAAATAAATATTATTGATATTATTATTATTATTATCCTGACGATGTCGTGTGAGTAGCGATGTACAAAATATCTGTCTCTTAGCATAATCCGTTTAAAGCAAATGGTGGACTTTTCTGACTTTGTGAAGTCTAAATTTATTTCTTCTCAAATTGTTTCGAATTGATGGAGTCGATATGATGTGCAACATTTCTTAATGGTACTTCTTTGTTCTCAATTTTTTGATATTCCGCAAATCCTGAATCGAGTGAATACCTGTATTATTATTGAAAATGTCTTTTGAACTTACCCAAATCGCCAATTTCAGTATCAATAACTTTTAGTTGCTGCAAAACTCTTTCTCGAGGAATTTTCAAATGAACAATGATTCCGTAAACTCCTCTCAATGCGTCTCTCAGTGTACAATTCCCCATACAAAGCTATAGAGATCCAGTAACATCTCACATATACGTAAAGCATATCAACTGGCTCATAATTTCAAAAATTTGCAAGAGGTAAAACCAAAAAAAACTAAAAATTAAAATTGTCTCACAAAGAATATTAATATACTATTTTTTTATTCCAGCTTTGTTAATATTTAAGATTGTGGAAGGTTATACATCCAATGAACAGTAAGAGACATTAAAATACAAGTAATCAATGATATTATTACCAATTGTTTCCACCGAGTCACGAAATTGAACACCTTCCACACAGCTCGTATCTCGTCAACGTCACCCTAAAATAATATTTATTTCTAAATTCGATCATGTACTAAGTGTTTTGAAGTGGGTGAGAAACAAGTAAAGGTGTTTCGTGTTCAGTTCCGTGAAATGAAATACATTTTGTGTTTTAGGTAGCCGACATGAACCAGGCGACGCTGAAGGTCGTCATTTTTATAGACAGTTTGGATAGATTTACAGTAATATAGACAGGGTCATCCATTAAAGTGGCTTCATTTTAGAGGAAAGGAGATTTTAAAATTGCACATAGACCAAGTAATACGTTGGGAACGTTAGTTAAAAATAATAAAGACAAAACATCCAAATTCGAGAAATCAAGAGTATATAAATTAAAGTGTGGATCGTGTTCAGAAGTATATGTATATTGGTCAAACTGGCAGAATATTTAGAAATCGAATCCAAGAACATCATATGAGCTATGTAAATGAGAAAACAAGTTCAACATATTTAAACAATCATTTAGAAAAAAATCATATCTTTATCGAAGACTTCGAAATTTTACACACAGAAAATAAAGGTTTGAAACTGAATCATTTAGCAATGAAAATTATTAAACTTAAAAATTCAAACATTCTAATGAATGAACAACTGGATTGAATAGATCACCATTATTAAACTTTTTTTTATTATTATTTGAAAATAACCGTCGCTAATAACCCTATGGTTATTAGATATTTACAGGCAGTAACTATATTGATTACAATATTATATTTTGTTGAATAAGTTCAGAGTACTTGAATAATTTAAAATCTTCCTAGCTTTCGATTCCTTCGATATTTTGCACATTTCCCTCTCTAATTGAAACAATGGACACTGCTCTATGATGTGGCTTTATTCTTGTTTTCTTAAAAACCCGAGGAAGTATTATTATTGATGTAGAAGTGAGTTAATATGCTTCAGGTAATCATAATTGAAGAGGTACCTCAGGTATATAAAAATTGTAGAGGTTTGGGTAATTTGATGGAGGTAGTCTCAATGGAAAATGTTCCACCATTTGGGTTATTATAGCAAATGCAAGTTTGAACAAAATAAAGTTGAGTTTAATTCATGAGTTTTTCAAATTCACTTCTAAAAGTATTCATATTGATGTTTCAAATACTGGGTTTTAATTTTTTAAGGGATTTGTTTCTAATTTACATATTGGCAACAGCGCCTATATCAAGTTGAAATAATTTATACGTACCTAGATATTCGACTTTAAAAAGGAAAATTATCTTTATAAATCAACAATTATGGCAAAATATGAATTATAGTTCAATACCACCTTCACAAGCCACATAAACAACAGTTGTTTTGTTATTTATTTATATAGAAGATAGGTTAGGTGCACAAAATGTCATATGTCACAGAATGTCTCGGAACTCGGAACATAAGTAAACTGAACAGCACGCCTCTGAAACATGTCATCTTTGTTTGTCTCATACAGGTAACAGATTCATTGTCCTTTATTAGCTATAACCGATGTTGCCAAATGGTGAAATAGAAACGAATCCCTTTAAATGTTGAATGCATTATTTCATTCCTCTTTTTTGAATATTTAAATAATTTTTTAAAGAAAAAGGTTGAAATGATAAGTTTAAAATGCGTTGTTTTAGAGCTCTTTTATGAAAACTACTTGATTTTCGTCAGGAGGAACATTCCCCATTGTAGTTACCTATGGTATATAAATATTAGCGTTAGAAGCAACTTGTTGTATTCAAATCACTGTTGAAGAAGCAACTAAGTTAGCGAAACATGTGATATATTTCTCAAATGAAGTATGTGGAGATCAAATCGTAAGATAGGTTATGAAATCATCAAAGCATATATTAAAATTTTCAGAAGGAAGTATATTATTATCGTTAGAACCTATCCCAATATTTTATTCAACTCGTCGCGTTCATTGTTTATCCGTCCATATGTCTATCTTCTTGGTTGTTTTCAGCAAAATGTTGAAACAAATCATCACTAGAATAAAACAGAATATCTAATTATGATCTGCCAAGGTTTTATCAGATTTGAAGAGCTATAGATTGTAAAAAAGACCATTTCCTGATATTTCTTTTATCGATTGGCAGAAAATGAAATTTCTTTCAAATAGATGATCCTATTGATTGGAGCTATTCGTATTCGAGTCTATTGATGGGGAATCCGTAAACAGTATGAGACAGAGGGAATGGTCAATTTTAGCAAAGTTGCTTTTTTGGTACGAAAAAAACAAAAATTCGACTATTTTATTTTCCGCTGTATCTTCTTTATTTGCGGAGATATTTAATATATGCATTGGAACTTTCATTATACTATCAGAATATAATCATATGAATAAGTTCAGGTAAAAAACACTCTAAGCCTAACCTCACCTCTCACCATCTAAGACATCACCCCTTCACCAACAATTAAAACAATTTCAATTTTTGCTTGAAGTGACGGACGTGCCACGTTGAACTTTGTCAATCAAAATGAGGTGATATCAGTTAAAATGGGAACTTCAGAAATATTAAAATTTGAACAGGAACTCAAGAACAGAAAACAACTGGAACACAGGAACAATATCTAACACAAATACAGGAACAATAAACACAATGGGAACAAAAACACGGCAGAAACAACAGAAACATCGGTGATTCAAAGAACAACAATACTAGAAACAACAAATGCGATGAAAACTGGTCTGGGGGTTAATACAACTAAATCTTCCAACAATATTGTCAGGTTGACAATAAATATCAATGAGCAACTGTTCTCCGTGGTGATTTCAGAGCACCGCATGATTCAATGAAACTGATGTAATTCAATCCCTTCAAATGATTTCAGACAACAATTCAGTAAGTAGGTAAAATTCTACCTGTTCACCAAGTGCGATTTTTTCTTTAGAAATTAACAGGTGTTTTGGTGTTGCAATGAGTATGAAGATTAATTTTGTTTCGGATGGTAAAATGTTTCCTCAATATTTTGATAAAGGACCCCGCACATTTTTTATGACAAATAGCTTGCCTTGAATTTTAACGAAATTTTGATATGTTGTAGTTCTTGATGTGCTGATTGAAAGTTTCCACAGCCAAAGCTCAGAATTGTACAGTTTTCGAGAGGTGAACCTTTGAATATAGATTTTTTCCATTTTTTGCAGTTTTTGCTAATCAATCGAGAGCTCTCACTTCTGGTTGGGATAGAATTTGGATGTTCAGCAACCAGAATTAGTTTTACGAATGATCTTCTTCAGTTATAATAGATGCCGCCATCGATAATTTTTCATACACTGCTTCGCACTATCTCGATAATCTGAGAATGTGTTGCTGTGACATTTTCCTCAGATAGACTCAAAATGGATGATACCATCTCACAGCATCTGTATCTTTCATACCTGAGAGTACTCTCCAGATAGAATGAAGGGGTTCAGGTATTGGAAGCGAACTATTTTGCACCGTAAAATAACTTATCGAACACTCAAAGTCCTTTTTTTAAAAATCAATTTATTTAGTACAACAAAATAATTAGACAAAGGTACGTCTTTACAGTAAGAAAGTTTGATTATGAATGCCGGCCAGTTCCCTGGAATCTTCGCAAGTCGGCTTATCTATCGGTGTACGCTTTCGTAGACTCAGCATTCTTTCTATGGGAACCGTGTTGGACGTTGATGTAATTCCTCCCCCACAAAATTCAACTCCGGAGGGTTAGCGAGGGAGTTGAACATCGGAAAGTTCTATGTCTCCTCTTGAGCCTTGACTGGGTCGTCTATGGATATACCATGGCAATATCAGCTTCCTATAACAGATGTACAGCAATACTGTGAACAATACTAAGTAAATAGCTATTGTCCACAAACTAGGGGTGTGTGAAATTCTTCCAAATGACACGTCTGGTTGATTATTAATAATTTGAGTTTTAATTTCATGAAGTTCGTCCAGTTTAATATCCTCTAACTGAAGGCTGGAATTCAGGTTTGGAATGGATTCGACTTCTAGGCTCAGATCAGGCAGTAGGATTGGCTGTTTCGGGACTGTAGAAATTCTATCGTTGGCGATTATTTCCTTCTGGCAGATTATTTGGCAACCTACTGGAATTTCTATTAAGTAGGTTCCGGTGAGTTTTAAAATCTCTTCTTGTTCTTCACAGATGAACTTAAGGGTCTCCATGGATGGCAGTAATACGATCCATTGATTGGAATCTTCCAGTCTATTGAAGATTGGTTTGGTGAGCTCTATTCGAACTCGATTGCAAGATGTTATATTCTGTACACTCAGCATCTGAATCTCGCATGCTGGGTTTTTTTTTTCGACTTCTTGAAGGTGTAATTTTTTGCAAGTATAGAATTGCGGTGAAACTCGTAGACATTCGTCGTTTTGGAATGTATAGTACAACTGACTTCTCAATAAATATCTTTTTCGAGGAATTATAGCCTTGAACTGACTCCTTGTGGGAGTGGGTATGGCATATAAATGGTAGTATTCGAAAGAATAAGGATGCATGATAGGAACGTCTAGAATATAGGTAATTTTATTATTCAATATGTAACTTTTGATTCTTTTATATTTTCGAACATGAGCGTGTTATCTAAGGTCACTGAAAATGGTAGTTGCTCTTGTTTTAACTCTTTTTGAATCTTCAGTAGTTCCTTATAAAGATCAGCCGTTTGTATTATACTTGGATGCATTATTTTCAATTTGGAAAATGAGATCGAATTTTCGACATCTTGCAATATTGAATTGATTATTTCATACATGTTTATGATTTGAATCAAAATATCCTTGATAAAAGTTGAATTTTCTCTGTATGTAGTTTGATTTATTATGTGAAAAATTTGTCGAATCTTTGAATCCAACAATTTTTCATTATGACTTATCTGTTGAACTGTGTCATTGAATTTATTTATCAAATCAATGGTTAGACTGTTTTGCTTTTTAATGCTGTTACTCAATTTACTCTGGTTATCTTGAAGTTCTCTGATCAGGTTTTCGTATCTTTCGCCATCAGCGGAATCAAGATTTCCAGTGATAGACTTAAATATTGAACCTATACCATTGATGAGACCTCGTTTTGTTCGTTGAGGATGGGGTATAATTTCTTTCAATTTACTTTCTACTTTCTCTTTGGTAAATGTCAAAATTTTCAAGTAATTTGAAGTGTCATGGAGATAATCTTTATTTTTTGTAATAGTACTCATCAGTACATTTGATTGTGATTGAAGCTTATTGATTTCGATAATAATCGGAGACAGATCATAATAATGAATCAGAGTGTGGGTGTATTCTTCGATTTTAGCGGTTCCTAGTTTCAGTGGGATTAGGCCTGGATTATTTTCCAAATTTCTTACAGTAATTTTTTCATGAAGTCCAAAGACAACAGGAAATCTGAAATAATATATAATGTTGAACTTAGAAATTGTATGTTTTCTTAAGAGGACGTTTTAGGTTGTCCATATGAACCTTTTCTTGGGAGTTTGTCGAAACTGTTTTAGACTGATTATTTACCGTTTTTAAAGTGGTTGGCTTGTTGAATTTATTAGCATTCTTTTGACGTTGATGTTTTTTGACAAAAACAGTTTGATTTGGTTCAAAGATCGCGGGGTCGTCACGGCTTTTATTTACTCTTTCGATGGTTTTTTCTTTATTTCGAACAAGGTCTCTGTTGATTTTAGAGTAAAGGATTTTTGTTTTCTCTTTATGACTATTTATATAGTCATTGAGCAGAATTTGGTCAATATCAACGCTGAAGGGATTTTCGTTATCGATATGACCATTGATGATATCGATGGGTTTTAATTTCGTGGTTGAATGAATTGAATTGTTATATGCTAAAATTGCATATTTCATTTTCATTTTAGCAGGTGATTTTAGGTATCCTTGGGTGTTGAGTAAACGGATGTGTTCGATTAGCGTGGAATGGAGCCTTTCGATCATTCCGTTAGACTGTGGGTGATCAGGGGATATGAAGTGAACATTGATTTTGTGTAATTTTAGTAGTTCAAGGACTACAAAGTTTTTAAATTCACTACCGTTATCCACTATGATCTGTTTGGGCACTCCGTGATGGGAAAAGAATTGTATTAGGTTATCTACAATTTCCGTTCCATTCACTGATGTTAGGTAGTACGCTTGAGCGTATTTAGAAAACGTGTCTATTATAGTTAGAAATTTTGATTTTTCTATAGTGAACGTATCGAGATGAATTATTTCAAAAGGCTTTGTCGCGGTAGGGGTTATGTTCATTTTCATTCTAATAGGATTTCTCTCATATTTGCTTTGTTGGCAAATCTCACATTCGTTAATATAGGTCTGGACTGAATTTTTCAAGAATGGCCAATAATATTTACTTTTGATTCTTTGTTCGGTTTCATCAATTCCGCGGTGATTAGTTTTGCTTTCATGATAATTTTTAATAATTTCTTCGGCATCTTTTTTTGAAGTGACATCTATGAGCTTCGAATTACATTTTTTGAATTTAAGTGATGGCCATTTAAAATTTTTTGATATTACGGCAGAAAAACGTTCGTAGTCATTGGGTTTTTCGAAGAATATGTGATATTGAACATTAGGGGATACATATTCCGTAACAAATTTAATAATGTCTTCTTCGAATTTTTCCTGCGATATTTGTACAGTAATTCGTTTCTTTTTACCAAATAATATAGTAATTTTTGGTTTAGCGGGACTATGTAAGGTTGAACTGAAAATAATTTGATTTTGACCATAATTAACCGCAGTTTCAGAGATCGGTATGTCTACTACAGGATTTTGTTCTTGATTGGTATGTACCGTGTTATCGTCTTCTACTGGTGGTTCTATTTGTATGGGAAGTTCCGATTGGTCATTTTCAGCTTGGTCAGGAGGTTCTGGTTGGTTGAGAGGTATTGGTTGGTTGAGAAGTATTGCTTGGGCAGGGGGTCCTGGCTGATCAGGAGGTTCTGATTGGGTGTTCATTGGCGGTTCTACGTCAGGTGAAACCTGAATTGAGGCATTGTCTTCGTTGAGTCTGTCAGTATTATTCTCAACGGCATCGTCGCCTACATTTACCATAACAGATATGTCGTCTAGGTCTGGCAAAGGATCTCCGATGGTTTGGATATCAAAAGAGGGCTGATATTCAGGGGTTCCTAGGACTGGATGGATAGGATTTGGTTGGTTACCAAAAGTTGTAGACTGAGGAGCTAAACGTGCATCTCCGAGTATTTCGTCTAATTCGTCCCAGAAAGTCCTTGTTTCTTTGGTGTGAATTTCTATACGTGATAGAGCGTCTGCATTTGTGTTCAGTTTGCCCTTTTTGTAAATTATATTATAATCGTACTCGTCGAGTTTAATACGCCATCGCAATAGTTTCGAATTTGGATCTTTTAGCGAAAACAACCATTGTAACGGCTTGTGGTCAGTTAAAATGTTAAATTTCCGTCCAAACAGGTATGGGCGAAAATATTTCGTAGCCCAAACGATTGCCAACAGTTCTTTTTCAATAACCGAATAATTCTGTTCTGAATCATTCAGCGTTCTCGAGGCATACGCCACGGGTAAGTCATTACCTATCGGTCCCTGGGACAAGATGGCGCCTAATGCAACATTACTTGCATCGGTGGTCAAATTAAATGGTTTTGTGAAGTCGGGATATTGTAAGATAGGCTCATTTATCAAAAGATTTTTACAAGTCTCGAAGCATGAAAGAAATTCTTCATCATGTTCGATTTTCGCTCCCTTCTTCAGACATTTCGTTAAAGGTTTTGTGATTTTAGAAAAGTTATTGATGAATCTCCGATAGTAGCCAAGGAGTCCGAGAAATCCTTTGATTTGTTTCGTGGTTTTTGGCAATGGATAATTTTTTATGGCAATTATTTTATCGGGGTTAGGTTTAACTCCGTTAGGGGTGACAATATGGCCTAGATAGGCAACTTCTTTACGCAAAAACTCAGATTTGTCCAACTGTATTTTAAAGTTAGACTCTCTTAGTTTCTGAAACACAGATCGTAACCGTTCTATGTGTTCTTGCAGGGAAGTTGAAAAAACTATTATATCATCGAGATATACCAAACATTTTTCGTTTTGAATACCGCGAAGAATGTTATCCATCACACGTTGGAAGGTGGCTGGTGCATTTTTCAGCCCAAACGGCATTCTCAGATATTCATAGTGTCCGTTTTCAGTATTGAAAGCTGTTTTTTCAATATCTTGTTCATCCATTTCGATTTGATGAAATCCACTTGCAAGATCTAAGGTAGTAAAATATTGACACTTCCCTAGTTTGTCTAAAAGATCAGTAATATTTGGAAGTGGGTATTTGTCGTCGATTGTCTTTTCATTGAGTTTTCGGTAGTCTACGACTACCCTCCATTTTTGCTTCCCAGAAGCGTCCGCCTTTTTGGGCACAACCCAAATCGGTGATGACCAGGGTGAGTTACTAGGTCTTATAATTTTTTGGTCTAACATTTTCTTAATTTGACTTTCAACCTCTTGTTTATGTATGAATGGGTATCTGTAAGATTTGGAATAAACAGGAGTTTCATCGAAAGTTTTTATGTTATGTTTAATTTTACTTGTAAAAGTAAGGGGCATGTTTTCCTGATAGAAGATATCAGAAAATTCCTTACATAAGTTGAAGATGTAATGTTTTTCTTCTTCGTTTAGGTGGTCTGTGCGAAAATTAGTGAAGTCAAAATTCGTTTTTTCGGAATCATCGAAATTATTGAAATTTACTTCTTCTATGAATTTTCGATTGAATTTTTCTACTGAAATAGGTTCTGAAAAATCCAAGACTACGGGAGATGTTGTATTGTTTAGGATTGTTGTCAATGCTTTGCCATTTTTTGCTAACGTTAAGCATTCCGGAATTTCGCAATTGTGAAATTTTTGATGGGGTATTATTATTTCACCTTTAGCAATTGAAGTTTTTATTTGTATAACTTGTTCTGTTCGAGGTGCAACTGTGATTAAATTAAGATTGTTTTGAGTTTTATGGTACTTCAGTTTGATTTGGGTATAAGGAGTTACAAGAAGATTTTTACTGAAGTTCAAATTCGCTTGAAGCAGTTTCAGATTGTCAAGTCCTAGCAAACCGTCAAATACATTATGAAATTTGAACAAATAGAATTTCAAGTTTTGGGATTCTGGTAATCTGAATATTTCTGAAGCAGGTACCATTGCGCTATGTTTATGAGCTGATTTCTGAAAGACAGTAGAGACTATAAAGGGGTCATTTCTAATAGCATTTGGAAAAATTTTGAAGGCTATATCTGGATCAATAAATGATTTAGTGGACCCAGAATCAATTAAAAGCTTAAGATTATAGTCAGGTAATAAAATATATGGCAATTCTCCTGAATTGGAAGTATTGAAGGGAATAATTTGTGGATTTATGTTTGGTCGTTCATTGGAGGCAGGTTCTGAAAATTTTTATCAAAATGCGGGTTTTCGTCAAAATTCTGAACCTGCTGACTTTCGCAATAATCGTAATAAGCTTTTTCTTCGTGACCTTGACCTTGGTCATCGAATGAGTAAGTGGGGCAGAACTGACTTTGGTCATCTACTGAGTGAGTGGGGCAGAACTGACTTTGGTCATCTACTGAAAAATTATCATCTTGATTTAATTCAGTATTATATAGCTCTTCAGAAATAAAGTTTTTTTGTTGGGGTTGTCTTGGAAAGAAGCCTTGCGAATTTTGTTGAAAGTTGTTTGAAGTTTGTCGAGTGGAAACACTCATTGGGGTAGGTCGTGGAAATGTTCGATTTTGATTTGGTTTGAAAACGTTTTGTTTTTGTTGCTGATTATTACCAAAAACTTGTGAGTTGGTGAAGAACTTTTGTGGCTGATTGATTGGCTTCGAGTGAATGGGAATTGGTTGCGATGGGAAGTTGTTTTGCGCCCGGAAATGGTTATTTTGAGTATGATTATTGAAAGGTTGTCTTGGCATGGGATTAAAATATCTTTGTTGTTGAACAGGTTGAGTTTGTTGTTGTAACGGTGGTCTAATGTTTACAGGAGTTGCTCTGGTTAAAGTTCTGCTAGTATAATTTTGGAAATAATGAATATTGTCTTCTTGAGTGACTAATTGTAATGCTTCATTAAGTGATTTTGGTCTCATACAACGGATAGTAGTACCTAATGGTTCTTTCAACCCTGACAAAAATGTTTTTAGAGTTAGGTTGTTGTAAAGTGTTCTCTTTAAAATTTTTGAAGCATCATCTACCTCATGCAAATCTATATAACTACAAAGTAAATTGAGCAGATTGAGGCAACGGTCATAAAACTGTTGAGGTTTTTCATTATTTTGTTGCCGCATCATTACTAGGTCTCTATTAAGGCAAGTTTCATCTCTTTGGTCTGCAAAGTTTCTAGACAGGGTGGCTTTGAGGTCATCCCATGTAGAAACATTCTGTATATTAATAATTAATTTGGCATTTCCTGTCAATTTTGAAATTAGGGAATTCAACAAATAAGTGTTCTGAAAATTGTCAGGATTCTGAGCATCATAAAATGTTCTAATTATACTGTCACAAACTGAAATGTATCTGTTCAGATCATTTGGGTTTCCGTCAAATTGAGGGACACAGTTTAAGTATTCTGGTTTGAATTGTTGTGCCATTTTTTGTTCAAAATTTATGCTAACTGGTTCGATTGAAATATTTGGAAATTGGTATGGGTGATAGGAGTCAGCTGAAGGAATATCTAGTGATAAATTTTCAAGAATTGTTGTTAAATTTTCAATAGACATCAAGTTGTACTCACATTAAATAAATTGAGGCTCTGAGCATTATCCTATAAGGTCAACTTCTGGATTCACAATTTTTGTCTTCACCAGGTAGTATTCCTTGCAAATTTGGACAATATTGGTTCCAAATTTCGTTGGTTCACTGCTAATGGGGCCTTCCACGAATCTTCGATAGATTGGGTGTCCTGATATCCAAGGAGCCACTTCGTTTCAAACACCTTAACAAACGAGCACCAACTGTTCGATAACCGATTAATCGTTTATACGAAAATTGTCCGTTCGATACGAATCAATCCCGGTTATCCTACCGACTGCGCCAAATAACTTATCGAACACTCAAAGTCCTTTTTTTAAAAATCAATTTATTTAGTACAACAAAATAATTAGACAAAGGTACGTCTTTACAGTAAGAAAGTTTGATTATGAATGCCGGCCAGTTCCCTGGAATCTTCGCAAGTCGGCTTATCTATCGGTGTACGCTTTCGTAGACTCAGCATTCTTTCTATGGGAACCGTGTTGGACGTTGATGTAATTCGTAATATGTTTTACCTAAAAATGGGGCGTTCCTTCGCAGGTGGCGGACAGTGTATATTTTGGCCATGCCATGTTTGAATTGAAGTAATGAATATATTGGTGAAACGTCAAGATTACTTAAAGATAGAATCACTTCACACAAAAGTGATAGTAGATTACATCCTGAGAGCTGTGCTGTCAGCAATCACGTTTTTAAAGAAGGTCATAACATGGACTATAATTCAACCAAAATCTTAGCCATTGAAGGAAATACTTCTGAAAGTTTGTTTTTGGAAATGTCATGTATATTACAATCAAATAATTGCCCCAACAAAAGATCAGACATTGATCACCTCAGCGACATTTATGCCTTTCTACTCAATATTGATAAAAATTTACATGATTTTCAAATCAGCAATAATGCTGAATTCTCATTAACTAAACTCATAACATTTTTTTTTAATGTATCAAATCTCCAACCTCCCTAAGGCATGGCTTTACTTCATTTCAATAACATTTTTCATGTATTTGACATTGGGTTTTCTCATTGATAATATCACAAGACAGCAGATGACTCTAATCACACTTGCACCATAATTGTTCTCTTTTGTTCCATAGTTTCACATAGACATACAAACAAACGATTTTTCAAACAGAATCACATGACAGCTGTCAGTGTCAACTGTTTCATCATCTCTCTCTATGGTCTACAGCCACATGGCTTTCACCAGTATTTTATAATTTCAAAAATAAACATTCTTCCTTATATCAGTGAAGAGTCAAACCTTTTTCAATTTTTTGATTTGTTTTATTTTATTGACATGTTTCAACTGTTTAAATGTAACATTCTTTCCGACACGGACACGAATTTCATATTGTTGTATCAAAAAAATTTTTTTATAGCTCTTCCTTGATAATGATAATAAACTTTATCGAAATATTGGAATAAGTTGTGTTATAAGAGTACACTTCCGTTCTGCTGATCACCCAAATATAGTTCCTAAGTATATATGATGGCCCGATTTTTGATGACGGAAAAAAATTAATGTAAAATTCAATTTTCACTAAACAGTTCATAAAATTGCAACGCAATCTTCTGATAATCATTTACGAAAACAACGTTCTAATATAATAGCTGAAGTTAAACACATTTCCGTTATTTCAAATTGCCGTAGTTTGATAGAGACGTAATGAACCTCAGATTCCTTTGATCGGCGCAAAAGGCATCTTTCTGTGCATAATTGGTAAACGTTCCTTCACGAACATATTGGATGGTGAAGGGGGATGGGAACAAGGAGGAGAAGGAGATAGGGATTGACTGAAAGGGAAGGGGAGGATAGGAGAGGGGCATAGGTAATGGGAGAGAAAAGGTTGGGGGGAGCGAAGATTGAATGGGAAATGAGAGGGGAGGAGATGGGAGAGAAGTCACATTGATGCTGGAGAGGAGGAAGAGAAAATGTGATGAGATGAGAGCAGTAGAGAAGAGAAAAGAACAGAGGTAAGGCGAGAAGAGGAAAGTAGAGGTGAGGAGAAGAGTGGAGAGGGAAGGAGAGGAGAAGAAGGGAAGGGGTGAGACGGGAGGGAGAGGGAAGAAAAGGGAGAGAGAAAGAAGATGCGATGAGGGGGGAGAGGGAAATGGAGTAGAAGGAAAAGGAAATTGGAAGGGAGGGGAGGAAAAGGAGAGGGGATGGTAGGGAAAGGGAGAGAAGAGAAAAGGAAAGGAGAAGGAAAGGAGTGGAAAAAGGAAAGAAGAGGAGGGGAGAGGAGAGAGATGAAAAGAGATAAATGGAAAGGAGAGATGAGGGGATATTGAAATCTGATAATATTGAAATCTGATAATGAATCTGATATTATTTGAGCTCATTCAGAATGATATCTTGTTGGTTTTTCTTGAACTCTCCTAACTTTGTTAGAAATAATGTAGCAATTCTGACTCGTACGGTCAAGTGTACAGGTGAGTTTTCCCCCTGGTGTAGTTATAGAAGGGATTGTAATTCATATATTTCCCCGTATGTAAAATATAAGCAAGAACAATGAGAGAATACAAATAATAGCAAAAATTCCGATGTAAAATGTGAATTTTCTTCAATCTACTGAGTGTGATGAAAACTATCTAGTAACTTCTAGTATCCATAACCTCTTCCAAACCTTTTATTCGATAGCATCGCAGAATTGAGGGAACTAGTGTAATTCTTGTAATGTATCTTAAAACTCTTTTCGAAAGACAGTGTATATTTGTTCAAGTATATTCCTTGTACTCAAAATTCTAGTTATTACTAGAATAGCTCCAATAATAGTGATGATGAAAAAGTGGTTAAAATAAACCAAAATTCCGAGCATTCATGATCTGAACATCCGACAACGCTGTTTTCCACTGAAGGTCTCATCAGTGGAGCTAGGCTGAGCATTCTAAATATTGGAAAATTCTACATTTGCAAATGATTGTGAAATAAAATATGATTTGTGAGAGTCCTTCTGACCCACACGACTATGCAAAAAAGGGATCGATTGTAACCTTCTCCTTACCTGAATAAGAACTCCTATATATATACAAATATATTTTTGACGTCCCGAGACGGTAAACCGTTTACATTTCCGACATGAAATGTATCTTGTGTCATTCAACAATGGGCGATGAAACGGTTTGTTTACGTTCGAAAATAGCTCTCCAGTTGCATGTAATCACCGTAATACAATAATATCAACAAATCCCAAACAATGGGCTTAGCCCAATAAACATGTTGACGTTAATAGAGGGCAACAAATTGGGGGCAACGTATCAGTTTTGTAATAGCTCAACGGATTTACACAATTAATTAGGATAGAATCCACGGGAAAACGTTCCTATAAATAAATCAAATCTAGTGAAGAATAGCAAAAATCAGGATACATTCTGAAATGGTTACATATTTTCACATATTATTTCAGCTGGTGACTTCAATATCAATTATTATGAGGACGAAACTTCCACATATCCTCAGGCACTCGTGAATTCACCAGTATCATACATCTGATGGTTCGTGAATCAACACGAATCTCAAAATATGCATCAACAATTTTTTTTTTCAAAGACAAAACACCAGCACTACAGAAAAATCCTTAAGGCGCCCTCAGAGCGGTGCCTGTGCGAAAGTAACGATTCTCATTGTATTTGAATCGCTGGAAAAGCGTTCTCAGGAAGTTTATTCCACATACACGCAGTTCTCCAACAATGAAGTTCGAGGTGTACTGAGTTGAACCTCAAAACGATGAGCAGCCATAATCCGCCGCGAATTGGTGGAATCAGCTGTGCCAAGTGACTTGAACACCTCCCGTGAAAGTATCTATAGAAGAGAGACAAATCTCCAACCTTTCTTCAATAGTCCAGGCTATCAATGTTTTTCGTGATGTTCCAATCAGGCGGATGGCTCTTTTCTGGATGGAATCCAGCAATTTCAGGGTATGTTTGGGGGCAGAGCCCATTACATGAGAACAATACTCCAAAGAAGGTCTGGTCTGAGCTTTGTAAAGCATCAAAAGTTGCTGAGTGTTCTAGTTCGGAACAGTGTTCCAAGCTTTTGAGAAGCTCCCTTTGCAATTCCAGCGACATAATTGTGGCAAGACATATTGGTGTCCAACTTAACCCCAACAAACTTATCGAAGCAGAAAGTGACCTGACCTGACATTTATCTCCTTGGAAAAACCCTTGTCTGGGTTTTTGTGGCACTGAATGGGCTTGTTTTATGATTTTTGGTTTATAGTTCACTTGATAGAAATTTTGAATTGAAAAACAGTGTCTTTTGTCTCATCTCTCTAAGTACCGTAAGTACCGTAGTTTTCTCGTCATTAATTATTGAAAATCGAATGTGGTAGGGTGATGACGTCACGCCCCTATTCCCGCTTCTTGTTCGATTGACCACCTATTTTTTTTTCTCATCATTTTATGATATAGGTATATATATATATATATATATATATATATATATATATATATATATATATATATATATATATATATATATATATATATATATATATATATAAATATATATATATATATATGCTCCTACCTGCGATGGTTCATTATCAATTTGTGGTTGTCTTTGGTGGTTGTTTTTAATTATTGTTTTCCAAATCCTTGGGATGTTTAGTGAGTCATCCATTTTGTTGATGAGGCCTTGCTTTTCGATTTCGATAGCTTCCCTGATTTGTCGAATTCTTGGGTTTTGCACCTGTGCTATCTGTTTTGTGGACTCGAAATTAATCTTGTGACCTGTTTGTAGATGGTGTTGAAAGAGGGCAGAGGAGATTTGTTTTGTTCTTATCGAGTTTTTGTGCTCCTGGGTTCTGGCAGATATACGTCTGTTGGTCTGACCGATATATTGTTGACCACAGTCCTCGCATATAGCATCATATAGTATATAGCATCACATACTATATTGGTCAGACCAATGACGAGACCAGTGTGGTGTCGTAAGCAAAGCAGTATGTATATTGGATTCCTGGTTTTTCCCAATAAGTCGTTGATATACAATAAAAAGGGGTTTGGAGACAATATGGATACCTGGGGTACACCCGCGTTGATGGTGAAGTATTCGAGAGATATCCATCGACGGTCACTTGCAGGGAACGTTCTTTCAGGAGGCGGAAGAGCCATACACAAAAATTATCTGACAAGCCATAGCATCAAAGTTTGGCTTTTACTATAGTAAAGACATAGGTACGTGTTGCTACACGTGTTTTGCTATACAACACAATAAAGTGTTTCTTCACCGGCTATTGATTACTTCTGTGAAACCTTAAATGGGGATGATTTGACTTGTAATAGTATCTCTGCAGATCTATCAGACCATGTGACTATTTTTACGGAATTCTCAGCACGCAACAGCAATAATAAAAGTATGAGTTCCAAGTTGGGTCGAATATGTAAAAAACAATATGTTAAGAATTCAAAGGAAAATTTGAATTCATTCCATTTGAATTCAGAAGTTGATAATATGATTTTTTGAAGAGTGTTTCATCAAAAAAAACTGAAAACAAAAATTACAAAGAAATAGTCTTGGATAATTCTGTCAACTAAGGAAAAATAAGGAATTAAGGTGACCTATAGTGAATAAATGCTTGTGTTTTCAAATACTCAAGTACATCAGTACTCTCAATTCATGAAAAGTTAATATTTTGATGATAGTTTGGACAAATTCGAAATATTCATTTAACACCAAGAAATCGACTCCTTATCATGCAGGGCGTGCTAAAATTACTATTATTTCCTTTATTACTTTATTTCCCCCGTATATTACTCGATAAATTGAAAAATGATGAAAAATGCTTCAAGATGATGTATCATGTCCCTATACCTAAATTATAAAGTCACTTCTTCCGGCAACATTATTTTTTTCAAGAATTTGGTTTTGGGTGGCAGTGGAATTATCAAGCATCTAACAGTTTGGTTACTTTTATGAGTAATTTACAAATAGTTATCGACGGTATTTCAAAACCTCTTTCAAAATAAATGCAAATATCGATTATTCAAACAAAATTCTTATGAAATAATCCATAACACACGAACAAAGTGATCAAATCAATGTCAGAACTTGTAGAAAATTCAACCAAATGTATCCTCAATCAACATCAATGCACGAGAGAATAGACAGCCTATGGATTAGCCCCGGAGTAACTACCCTACTATTAAGCCGTTTTCCTAACAGCACACAGAAAAGGGTTCGCTAATCACGAAATGAATCAAGTTTCAGCGACATGCAAACTAATTAGCACTATAACATCTACTAATGGATTCACTTTTCCCACTTTCCTCGCATACCCCCAGGAGTTAAACATAATTGCAGAACATTGAGGTAAAATTCTGGGCGTATTTCCCAGAAAAGTGTTTTATATGTGGATACATAGAAAGTTCTAAAAATAGTTGACGATCGATAATCATTCACTATTAAATGTAACTTTGATATTCTCTTTCGTATAACATATGAAAAGAAATTATAATAGTACGCAACTGATACCGTCTTGATTCACCGATATAACACATCATCTTCGGTACTTCCACGGTATTGACGATTCACCGATATTAAGGAACTGCTTTGATGCTTTGTGACCTGTCGAAAGCGTTCGACTGCGACTCACATGAAATTCTGTTGAAAAAATTAAACTATTACGGAGTTAGAGGTATTCCGCTTCACTTAATAAGAACTCATCTTACTGATCGTCAACAAGCAGTGATGCTCAACGATACCTTATCAAACTATTAAGCATGGCATTCCGCAAGGGTCTGTTTTGGGCCCGCTCTTATTTGTCATTTATGTGAATATAATTGAATGGAACTGGCCGATACTTGATGAAAATCCATATTAAAAAACTAATCGAGCATAAACTGTATGCTTGAGGAAGCTATTGTATAGCGAAACACGTATCGCGGTTTTTGTAAAACCCTTTTATAGTGATAGTCATGCAATAAACTGTATTGATTAGTTTTTTCTTCATGTGAATGACTTGTGCAAACATATGATGCCATTCAAATCGGTTCTCTTTGCGGACGACACCACTTTCATTCTGTCGGTTAAAAATGATGATATGTTACAGTCTCATCTCGACGAGGTATTTAATAGTGCTAATCAGTACTTTCTATCTAATAAGCTGAAAATAAATGGTCAGAAGACACTATACATCCAGATTTCTGCAAATAATCAAATTATCTCTAATTGTGAAACTAATAAAGTTAAATTACTGGACATTACATTAGATAATAGACTCAACTGGTATGCACATATTTCTCAACTGACGAGAAAACTCTTGGATTTTCTATTTGGTCTTCGCCAATTGAAGTACATCACTAGTGCAAATACATTAAAAACCTTATATTTTTCTCTGTTTCACTCTCATATTTGTTATGGTGTACAACTTTGAGGAAATTTATGTAATTCCATTCAAATATTTAGGATGCAAAAGAAGACATTGAGAGGGCTGGCTAATATTGGATACAGGGATCACTATCAAGAATATTTAAAAAAAAAACTCAGATGCCATTGCCAACTTTATTTCTTTATTACGTTCTGATTGAAATCCATAAGAAGAAACCATCCTTGACGAAACAATGTCATAACCACGAACATAATACACGAAACGCTCACCACATTAAAATAAATCGAATTCGTCTTCACTTATCGCAAAAAAATTCCATAGATTACTCTCTGTACAATATTTTGCCCCAAGATTTCAAAGAACTTACAAGAGAAAATTGAAAAATTATTTGTTGAGGCATTGCTTCTATTCTGTCGATGACTTCAGTTATTATGTAACGTAGTCAACTAAATATTATTATTATTATGGGTTTTATCTCGGAATGAGAGATGATTATGTAAACTCTTATTCACCTTCATTTTGCTGCTGTTCTAAAAGTTGTCTCAGAAGTCTCATAATTATGCCGTTGCCAACTTTATTTCTTTATTACGTTTCGATTGAAATCCATAAGAAGAAACCATCCTTGACGAAACAATGTCATAACCGCGAACATAATACACGAAACGCTCTCCACATTAAAATAAATCAATTTCGTCTTCACTTATCGCAAAAAAAATCCATAGATTACTCTCTGTATAATATTTTGCCCCAAGATTTCAAAGAACTTACAAGAGAAAATTGAAAAATTATTTGTTGAGGCATTGCTTCTATTCTGTCGATGACTTCAGTATTATGTAACGTAGTCAACTAAATATTATTATTATTATGGGTTTTATCTCGAAATGATAGATGATTAGCTGTAAACTCTTATTCACCTTCATTTTGCTGCTGTTTTAAAAGTTGTCTCAGAAGTCTCATAAAATTTCGTGTCTGTGCCGAAAGTTAGGTCAAAGGTCATAAAAATCAGTTTTTCTCGATTATTTCGGTTTCTATAGCTCCAATGACATTAACATACATTATAAAAATTATAGAGCATAAAATTTGCGACATATTTTGTTTGAATTTTTTTTCATACGCCCAACCGTTTCTGAGATAGAGGGTGGAGAACCCGCGGCGCTCTGCCATACTCCTTGCAATGCAAGATCAACCGTGAATAATAACTTGTATAAAGTAGTTGAATTGATTAAATATTATTAACAATGAATGCGGCTCGAACCACCGGTTCACACAGCGGTCGATTGAGTGAGTGGAGCAAACCACCCACGTCAACCCCCCAGGCTACTGCCCACATTTAGGCGCAAGCTTATCTATTGCAGTGGACACAGGCTAAAGTGCATTGCAACCCCGATTTTCTGCAGCCACAGTGTTCACTACATCCATTCTCAGAATCACAAAATAGTGTATTGAGTTGAGGAGTTGATTTTGCAGCACACCACCCCATTCCTGGGTTTCTAAATCATGCCCAAATCATTTTTGAACCTGGTTATAAACACGATTTATATGCTGAAAGGCTGGTGCAATTGTCAGTGGAAGATTGGACAGCTAGACAGGTTTATAAAGCTTTGTTGATTTTACGAACTGAGTATATCGAAGATGGTCGATATTGTCCTTAGATTCAGGAGCATTATATATCACTAGTAAGATGCGTAATCGAGTTTCGTAAAATTGCTGTACGGGACCGACTTCTTGCAGAAAAACTCGAACCAGTTGGTCGAAATTGGCAAGTTTTTCTAGAGGTTTAGACTTCTGTCGTATTATTAGAGAACAATATTATATGTATGACAACTGTTATTAATCATAATGTATTAAGTGATGAATAATATGAATTATAATAGTTAATCACGGTTGACCTTGCATAGAAAGAGTATGGATGAGCGCTGTGGGTGCTCCGCCATCTATGTCACAAAATATGTAGCAAACTTTATGCTCTACAATTTTTATAATGGATGTTAATATCATTGGAGCTATAGAAACCTAGATAATCGCAAAAAACTGATTTTCGTGAACTTTGACCTTGAATAACATCCGGCGCAGACACGAGATTCCATACGACTTTTGATACAACTTTTTGAACACCAAAATGAAGTTGTATACAAGTTTACAGCTCATTATCTCTTATTCCGACGCTGAGCTTTTTTTTTGCTCACGTGACGGGACTATGAAGTTTGTTTTGGTTCTGCGATGAGTTTGGTACAGTTCTATCATGCGCGGTAATTGAAATATGTTTTGTATCATTTGAAACTGTTTCGTTATCGTCTCTAGAGAATTTTGGTCCTTTCACAATCGATTCAAAAATAATTCCAGAACGATAACCATTAGTTGGGACATTGGAGTAAGGACTGGTTAGAACTTACAATTCGCACATATACATTTATGTTGATTTGAAAGGGTTATATTTTTAGGAGTGATTAATTTTTTGGGAAAGAAAGTTTTTGGCTTTCTACTACTCCATCTGATACAAAAAAATGGATGAGAGAATCTTCCAAAGAAAGGAAGGAATAATCAATTTGAAAATAAATAACTCTATACATGGATGTGTAGATCATGCAAAGAAGTAACTTTCAGACACAAACTGAAAGAAAGTCCTCCTGAAACAGCTACTTTCATATAAACATTGAATTACACGAAAGAAAAAATTCTTTCGAAACAAATACTTCTATATGAACACTGAATTATACAGAAGATACTTTCCTCTATTCAGTTTGATTATCGAACATTCGTGGAGGAATAAGAATCAGATATCATTCACATGAGTTCTACTTTAAATGAATGGTAATAAATTGTACTCACATGGAACACTGTCATCGATGACATAAGCAGATCAAGCTTATTCCGTGACATTCAAAATCGTAATTCATGAATGAAGTGTGTGTATTTTCTATAATGTTATCCAATTTGGTATCGAAGAGCCTTAGGGCAAGTGTCTTAAGGCGAAACACGTGTATACCAGTTAGGGTGACAGTGTTCCATGTGAGTACAATTTATTACCATTCATTTAAAGTAGAACTCATGTGAATGATATCTGATTCTTATTCCTCCACGAATGTTCGATAATCAAACTGAATAGAGGAAAGTATCTTCTGTATAATTCAGTGTTCATATAGAAGTATTTGTTTCGAAAGAATTTTTTCTTTCGTGTAATTCAATGTTTATATGAAAGTAGCTGTTTCAGGAGGACTTTCTTTCAGTTTGTGTCTGAAAGTTACTTCTTTGCATGATCTACACATCCATGTATAGAGTTATTTATTTTCAAATTGATTATTCCTTCCTTTCTTTGGAAGATTCTCTCATCCATTTTTTTGTATCAGATGGAGTAGTAGAAAGCCAAAAACTTTCTTTCCCAAAACATTCATGTTGTGTTTGAATGTGCAATCCCTTTCATTCACATAACCTCATTCTTTATCATCAAATCTACAATTTCAATATTTGTGATTATAATTACAAAAGAAACAACCGGGAAAAAATGAATGACAACATCCCAACTACAAAAAAATGGATTTTTCTGTTCTTACAGAACCATTCTGTAACTATAGTGTTCTGTGCATTGATTATGTGTCAATCAAACAGGTTTCTCTAAACGCTCGAAATACAGAAACAAAATAAACTTTAACGCTGCGGGAGGGTGATATTAAATCCGTGTGGGGAAAAAAAGTGGCGAATTTATTGGAACCAGTCTTTCCCCAACTTCAGGCTGATACAAGGTAATACACCTGATAAAATTCTCCTTGGTCATCTAAGTAGGAGTATCATCCGAAAAAAGAAAGACAAGGAAATAAAATACAGATATTTTCTCCTCAATCCCTGCATATTCTACACAGACCATTCTGTTTAAAGGTGTGTTTTTATTATTGGAGTTAGTGTGAGGTCTACGCGGTCCCTACTTTCGAACAATCACATTGCGCCTTCATGGAGCATATAATTTTTGGACCCAGTGATCATTTACCTGCCGATATGAAGCGAAGGCATTGGTTTATAATGTTATTGCCCCAATTGATATGCCTGGTTATGCTATTATTTCAAAATTTTGTAAGAAAAATTCAATACACGGAGGAACCTTAATAATGATCAAACAAAAGTTTGTTTAAAGGTGATTGACAATGTTTCATGATGAATTTCACTAGTTTGGACTTCCATTGTCCAATATATAAAATGATTTGGTATTCCTGAAACAACTAAAAAAGAAGAATCAAAAATAAATAGCTCTAAGTAACAATTATAAAAAAAATCTGGAATGAAATAATAGGGAAATAAAATACATGTAAAAATTAAACAATTGAACAAAAATTAAAAATAAAGAAATACAAAATGAAAATAGAGATAAAAATAAAAAAGTTAAGAGACTTCAAGCCAAGTTAGTTCACGACGTTTCGATTGTTAGCATCCACAATCGTCTTCGGGTGATGACTGGACTGATTCCTCCGAGAAATGACTATTTATGGGTCGTTCGAGTACTTTCACTTATCCCCGCTTTCGATTTTTTTTCCGCTTCACTGGTGCAGTGGGAGATGACCGTTTGGCGTGAGTTGGCCATTTTTCGCTTAATGATGGGTTTTCATATGTTGCGTATTTCTACTCTGGCTTGGCTGGATACGTTGTTGTACAACATTTATGCGGCTTCCTTGAATTTTCTCCTAAACCAATGTTCCTCTCTGTGTAAGATCTCAGCTTGGGACCACTCGATGTTGTGTTGATGGGTCCTAACATGGTCTGCTAATTCTGATTTCCTGGTTTTCCATCGCTGTGTGTGTTTTTTGTGCTCGGCAATGCGAACATTCAATGGCCTCTTAGTTTCACCAATATAGGATTTTCAGCACTCACAGGGTATCCAGTAAATGCAATTCTTGGAATCAATTCAAACAAAAGTTTTTGAAAACTTTTCTTTTTGTAAATATAGATAAGTTTGACAATTTGATTGTGAAAAACAATTTGAATTTTCAATAGTCCACTCACAACATAACAATGTCTATATCGTGTGTGTCTATAGGCCACCTTCATCAGATCATAAAATGGTTATAGAAAGACTAGAATACTTGTTATCAAAATTACCCCCACTTGCATCAAAAATTTTAGCTGGAGACTTCAACATACATTACGAAAACAAAACATGCGCTGGTACCCAAACACTAAACGCTGATACCCTAACACTAAATTAACTTATTAGACTGTTTTAATCTAGTCATGTATAATAGATAGCCCCACCTGAATATCTAAATTTTCATCGAGCATTATAGGTTACGTC
This sequence comes from Leptinotarsa decemlineata, assembly GCF_025532065.1. NCBI lineage: Eukaryota > Metazoa > Arthropoda > Insecta > Coleoptera > Chrysomelidae > Leptinotarsa > Leptinotarsa decemlineata. The sequence goes on along the minus strand of NW_027412537.1, from coordinate 8,342,138 downwards.
TGCACCAACATCAAAGATGTATCAAGCTCAGTTATAAATCCAGGATTATCTGATCACGAGGCTATTTCTTTGTTTCATCCCGAACATTCTCAGACATCTGTTTAAAGAAAATCTGTTTTCTGTTAATCAGCATAAAAATATACACCAGGGACCCAGGGTAAACTGTATGGACGAATATATAGCAGAAAAAATTATGTTCAATTTCAAAATAACCGTCAGACCACAGATTGGAATTCTATACATGGTGCAGAAGATCCAGTGAATAAATTTCAGAAACTTTTTGTCAAATTTGAGTAAGGTAAGCTCTCCTATGCGTTCCTTGTTTTTATATGACACAGATTTGAGTGACCTGAAGTTAGTAATGAAATAAATAAAAAACAAAAATTCTGCTGGTGAAAACAACTTATCATCAACAAAGTTGTTTTTACAATTGCCTGATGAAGCTCTTCAAGCTTTAGTAATAGCTATAAACTCGTCGCCGTTTTCTTTCTGGTGTCTTTCCTTCAAGTTTGAAATCAGCAAAAGTGATACCGCTTTACAAAAGAGGTGCCATTTGATAACCCCAGCAATTTCAGATCGATCTCAATTTTATCAACGTTATGAAAAATCATTGAAAAACTAATCAAAAGTAGGATAGTGGGTTTCTTGGAAAAACATAAAATTATAGTTCCTGTACAGTTTGGCTTTCGACACAAAAAAACACGAATGACGCCATCTTTCATCACCTCGAAAACGTCTACACGACTCCAAATAATAAAGAAGTGACGGCGGCAGTATTTCTGGACCTTCCTAAGGCGTGGAACATGAAATTCTGCTGCAAAAACTCTTCCATTATGGAATCCTGGGTACAGCTTTAGAATGGTTCAGATCTTATATTACTGGTAGAAGTCAAAAAATAACATTGAGTAACAACACTTCTGATAGTGGAAAAATTGTACGTGGAGTACATCAGGGGTCAGTACTAGGGGCAATTTTTTTCTTGCTGTATATTAACGATATGAAAAAACTTGATATATCTGGAGCATTTACCTTGTTTGCGGTTGACACTACGGTACGATCCTGATACTTTGACTCGGTCTGTCCACTTAGATTTAGAAAAAATGAAAAAATGGTGTGAATCAAATATGCTATCGCTAAATGTGTCTAAAACAAATCTGATAACATTCAAGTGGGACTTAGAACAAGTAATACTAGGTGAACACATGATTGAAAGTAACTGAATTTCTTGGTATATTCATTGACAGTAATTTGAAATTTGATATGCAAATGACTGCTGTAAAAAAGAAATCAGTTTCTGGTTGCTTTGCCATAAATGTCTTATCTCATGAACTCGGATTTTCAGCAGCAATAAATGATTACTATTCACTTATGGAGGAGAGTCACCTCCGGTATAGAATTCCTTTCTGGGGTTCAGGCAGCCATTTTTTGATGCACAATATATTCGTTATCCAGAAAGGAGCTTTGAGAATAATATTCAAATTGAAGATGCGTGACTCGTGTGGGACACTTTTCTCCAGAAATAAAATATTAAAAATATTTGAAATATTCATTCGAGAGACTGTCTGTTCACTTCATAAACATAAAAGAAAGTTTGAAAGCCATACAGAAAGGTCTACGCGTAGCGATAAAAAACTTGCCCTTCCACTGCCAACATCATCTTTGACCAAGCAGTCTCAAATTTATAGAAGTAGACAAATATATATTTATCTACCAAAACATATTACATCAATTAATGAACTTGAAAAATTATAAAAATCTGTAAAGAACCTTGTTTTGGAAAAGTGCTTCTATAGTTTGGACTATTTTGCATACAAATTCTAGTCTTTCGGTATACCACGATGTATATTACGATTTATGTTAAGTAATTTCAAAATTGTGTTGTTTCATTGACAACATATTTGTACATTTTTTCTTATTTTTGATATTTTTTTATTGTTTTTTCATCTGTTATTTTTTAATCTTGACTGTATTTTTGTGAATACTATATAGTCTTAAAAAACCAACATTTTATATATTCTTAACAGTTGATGTATTTATAAACATGACACCCTTTGTCGACAAATTGTATTACATTTTAGACTATAAAGATCTCTATCTATATGATCGTTAGGTAGTGTAAGAAGTATGTGCCCTGGATACGAATGAATGAATAAAGACCTAAAAGAGTATTTTTCCCAGCGGTTGAAATCCTCCTTATTGATTCTTTCCCGAATTTTGAACTGTTTCCTATGGCATGTCGAATCAGCGCTGTCAGATGTTAGATCATAAATGCGTTATTTGGGATATGGTTTTCAACCTTCTCATTAATGGAGCAACTATTCCACTGTATCAATCCATAACTAATTGGGTGAGCATAGTAGGCGGAGAGAAGAGATTTTTTATCTACATAAGATTTTAGTTTTCTCAGGAGAAACTGATTTCCAAAAGTTCTACGTTGTTTTAAAACAGATATTACAATTATATTGCCTCAGGACACGCTCTTAGAAGATGTATCAGATCCAATTTATAATAATTCGAAAGAATCGTAAATAATCTCATTTCTATAATACGGACAATAACAATTTGTTATCTTTCTGACCTTTAGTCATCCATCACTATCGTCACATAATTTCTTCTCCGGAATATATGATATACAGGATTTGTACTAACTGGGTCTTTGCTCTTTACTGATAACGATGAATGCAAGACGTATTATGATTTTTTTTAACACACCTCTGGGTTGAATTATCCACAAATATTTCAAGGGAACTGCTCTCATCATAAACTGAGGTTATAATATTTGTGATTGTGTGCACATGAATTGTTATGTAATGACAGAAACAAAATCAGCAATGTCCATCACAGTGTTATTCAAAATGCCGCGAGCGATTAGAAGAAATTTTTCACAACGAAGGCGTACTACAATTAAACTGCTGAAAATTGCGAATCAATCCACTGCAGATGGAGGAGAATTCTCAATAATCAAGCGTCGTGTTCAGCGTTGCCAGGTCTACTGTTACAGCAGTAGATCTCCTATTTTGTGTCTCGAGTTACTGTTACTATCTGTATCTGTAGAGTAGGGAGGGTGAGTGTAGACCCACAGCACTGAGGCTACGTGTGACCACATCCTCCCGAGGAGTTGTCCTCCTAGGTAATCGTCATCTTTTCAGGAAGGTGGACAGGTCACTAGGAGACATCTCCTTTATATCGGCAAGTGAAGGGCAAGATTCGTCGAACACACACTCTCTTTGGCAACCTTGAGGTATCTCACGGCGGTCTTCGTGAAGGTTTTGGAAGGTGCAACGACATTACTGTCGCTGTCGTCACTTATAGTTGGTGAGGCTCCTGCCTCTATCGCCCTCTTTCTCCTTTTGGCCTCGGAGCCGCAAATGCGCTTACGCCTTGGCCTTTGTATTGTATGACGAGGTGATCTGCCATGTCCAGACTCATTTCAAGTGGTAGATATTTCTGTTCATCCCCAGCCACCGCCATAGATTGAGGTGAGCATTTCTAGTCAGCCTGGGGATTGGTTTTTGTTTTTTCAGTGTCTGTTTTTGTGTTTGTTTCATTCATGTGCGTTCCCACGAGTAGCAGGGGAAGAGTTGGTCACTCTGGCAGAGTGCTGTCTGCACGATTCCTTACACCTTAGCTTGGGTAGACTGATCCAAGGTGGCATGTTTCACAAAGGCTTTTGGGGAGTTTTAGTTCCTCTCACCCTACTTATTTCTTCCACTGACCAGGAGGCCCAATTTCCAGGGCCGTAATTTAAAAAGGAATAATTCACACAATTATAATCGAATATTACTGAAAAATCCCGAAATATAAAATTGAATTTAATTTCTCAGTATGAAGTGAACGTGTACGTTCCAAAAACTACAACAAAAAATACTTCATCTTTGTCACAGCTGTCATCTTTGTTTGTCTCATACAGGTAACAGATTCATTGTCTTTTATTAGCTAACCGATGTTGCCAAATGGTGAAATAGAAAAGAATCCCTTTAAATGTTGAATTCATTATTTCATTCCTCTTTTTTAAGAATTCAAATAATTTTTTAAAGAAAAAGGTTGAAATGATAAGTTCAAAATTCCTTGTTTTAGAGCTCTTTTAAGAAAACTACTTGATTTTCGTCAGGAGTAGGAACATTCCCCATTGCCTAATATTGGAAATAATAAAGACGAATTATTATTATTAAAAGGTGCTTCAATGATTCCATACAGTATGGGGTATGGTCCATACAGTACATAGGTATGTTATATATGGACGTCCCGTTTTGAGTTGAAAAAAACTGGTCAGTTTATGTATATTAGTGTATCTATGAATTATATTTCATACTATTTTTTGTATCAATCCACTGTTTTTCTGACATAAAATCTACTGCTCTCGTCAAGCATGAAGATTACCTAAAATAAGTAATTTCCCGTTTGATACCACGCTAAACAATGGACGCAATGTATATGGAAAGAAATATGAATTATATTTATTATTTACAAAATAACTGGCAATTTCAAAATGTTTGAACAAATTCACCAGCTGAGGTACAATAAAGGATTCGTTATAGTCAGTTTTATATATTTTATATATTACTGTTCAATGAAATGAAGTGTAATGTCAATATTCTTTGTTGAAATTGAACGGAATCCGGATTCGAATTTTTCAAACGAAAAGTTCCTATTTTTGAACTGAAAAATTGAATTCAGTCATAATCGCGTTTAACGCTTTGAAGCACCAAATCAACACGACTGATCAAATCGCGTAATTATTTATTGAAAATGAATAACTGTTGAAAGAGAATGCGTAACTTTTTAATTTCCATTGTAATTCCTGTTCTCCAGAGAAATTGTGTATACAAGGTCTGTTCAAAAAATGAGGTGAATCTCAAAAAAGATTTATTTATTTATTCATCAATTTCTATTTTGACCCCTCCACAGTAGTCCCTCTCAGATATAATACACTTGTGCATCATGTTTTCCAATCGTTGGAACAGTTTAAACATGCACTTTTTGGTATGTCCTTGAGCTCTTTCAGCGAATCGGTTTTTATATCCCCAATCGTCCCAAAAAGCCATCCTTCCATGGGTCTCTTCAACAGAAAAAGCTGCAGGGGACTAAATCTGGTACATATGGTGGCTGAGACATGATTACAGTATTGTTTTTGACAGGTGAGCAGGTGCATTATCGTATCGTAAACCGAAGGTTTTTTTCGTATTGCTTTTCATTATTTCCAGTATTGTATTTGCTCCCCATAAGCTTCACTGCCTTGTGTGTAAATTGTTTTAATGAAGTATGCCCTCAACTGCCCCAAATTGAATCATCAAATACTCATCAGCGTAAACATTTCTGTTAGAAATCAACTTTTTTGGAAGTAGGGTGACAACAATCAAAACAACTTAGTAAACTGAAATGTTACCTCAATAATAATAACCTAATAATCATCTTAGAATTACCATTACTTACATGAACATGATATCAGAATTTAATTACAGTCTAAATTAACTTAATTCAATGTTTAAATGTCATTCGGAAAAACTGGTGCCACAGTAGGATCTAACTTTTCATCAGCTCTCTCTGGAGCTATTTCTATACTTGCCGCCAAGCATCTGGATTCATCTATTTGCCCCTCATGAGCATCATTGTCTCGTGTGTCACTTAGGAGAGATTCAGATATCACATCCAGCCCACCTTAATATCTTCTGAGTTGAGTCTTGCTGGGTTTGTCTCTGGCTCAGGACATATTTCTTCAGGTTCCATTTTCGAGAATCATGAACTGCTTTGCCTTCCTTGTTTTTCCAGGCTTCCATTAAAAACTCATATCTCATCAAGCAGTGTGTAGCTGATTTTCCAACTGTCTTCGCTATTATTGTCTATTGTTTTGGCATGAGTTTGGCCTGTCGGGACCATCCTATTTTTATTATAATTGGTAGGAAGGAAGGTAAGGAAGGAATTAGGGATGGAGAAATTATTAATAATAGTATATATTACTTAGTGAGAGTAGTTTTATTGAGCCCTTTTGGAAAATTCGTTACAAAGTACATAAGAAACTTCAATCAAGCACGTATTAAATATTAAACTGTAAGCCATAAAAATGTATCAATGTTGATTCATGTTTCCGATTTTTCATTCATGTGATACGGCCATTAATCAACTTAATATAATGAAATGTTACCTCAATTATAATAATCTCGAATCGACCGTCGTGTTAGTCGGTGGTTCAAACCCCAGGCTGAACGATCGATTTTCACTTGCTATCGTCCAACCCGTGTTAGAATCACACGTTGAAAGGTAAGACCCCGTTAGTCCTTAGCTCGAACAAGTTTCGACTCCTGAGGGTTGTCGTTCGTAGGGGTGCGAAAGCTGGTTGATGAAAAAACAGATTTTAAACAGATTCCTTTTATTGATTTTCTTAGAATTACCATTACTTATGATATGATGAACATGATATCGGATTTTCAATACAGCCTAAAAGAACTGAATTTAATGTTTACATATAATTCGGGAAAACTGGTGCCATAGTAGGATCTTACTCTCCATCAGCTGAGTTTGTCTCTGCTTTGACTGCCTTGTTTTTCCGGGCTTCCATTAAAAACTCATATCTCACCAAGCAGTGTATAGCTGATTTTCCAATGGCATTCGCTATTATCGTCCATCGTTTTGGCATGAGTTTGGCCAGATATAAAAGTTTTTCATCTGCCTCTCGGGACCATTCTGTTTGCATTATAATTGGTTCAAGCCACTGGAACCAACGAGCCTTGCATTGTTTGGCGGTTTTTTTATGAAACAATGAGGCAATCCTATGCCATTGGTTTTTTCCGTTTTTCACAATGGCTGCTTTGAGAATTTCGTCCTCCTTACTTTCCCAAATAGCTCCTTTTATCATTACTCGAGGCATGATACAATCAATAGATTTGCGAGGTCACAACACGAAATACAATTCTTCGCACTTCGATTTGATATAAACAGGAACAATACTCGATACGATGATACTGCTTGATATTGAATGTTGAAGGGTAACTTGAAAGTGATCCTTTTATGCTACTCAACAGTACCTGAGAATAGGTAGTATTCAATTTCTCCAATTACCTGAGAAGTCATTTCTAGCAAAAACTACTACCTGAAAATGTATATGGGGAATGTTCGATTTCTTGTGACTCGTGTTGACGCAATGTTCCAAGAATAACAGCTTTCTTCATTTTCAGACCAAGATTCTGCTTCAGCGTGGCAATCTAACATGACCATTTTTTTTTCACCTAAAAGGTTGTGATCGGACACTGTCCCAGAAGCTCTGACGCATTCGTAGGGCGCATCGGTATTACCAATCAATAACCATTTCCCACACAGAAGCACCGAGAATCGTCTGGCTCGTGTTAACGTAATGTTCCAAGAATAACAGCTTTCTGCATTTTCAGACCAAGATTCTGCCTTAGTGTGGCAATCTGACATGACCATTTTCTTTTTACCTGAAAGTTTGTGATCGGACAGTGTCCCCGAAGCTCTAACGCATCCGTAGGGCGCATCGGTATTACCAACCAATAACCATTTCCCACACAGAAGCACTAAAAACCGTGTGGCTCGAGTTGACGCAATGTTCCAAGAATGACAGCCTTCTGCATTCGACCTGCCAAGGTTACTGCCTTGGTGCGGCAAGCCGGCATGACCTGGAGATTTGAGAGTAGGAACGGCATCATTCCACGGTATCATCCCAACAATCAATCAGAACAATCATTTCAACATAGTGGTTTAAATAGAGTTTGCATAAATCGAAGAGAAGATCCCGATATTTCATCCTTATTTCTCCGAAGAGGACTATATCCAAGCTTATTAGCTTATTTAAAAAGTACACTTCACGATTTGATATTCATAAACTTTATTTTTGAAACTATCACGATAACTTTCGCTTACACAGTAGCTTTTTCGTAGTGGATACGATACATAACAAAAAAATAACACCTGGGCTGTAAAGTCCCGAGCCTAAGGAGAAATACATTTTTATTTTGTTCAAAATTGGCCAATGATTTCAAATTTCTCCTATAAAATATCGCTAATACGATTTCTTGTATTTTAAGCTTCAAAAATATTCGCAGCAGGCCTTGGTTTTCGTAAAAAGAAAATGATATATGGTTCCTAAGTACAAATTTTTGAGCTCTACAATTCCAAATAAAGTTCTCCGAAATCGGAGAAAAGTTGCAAATTTTAGAGAGGTGATCCTCTTTCAAGTGGGTCACACTGTATGTAAAATAATCAATAATCGTATTGATTTTCCCAAAATCCTACGCTTGATTTTGTTTCATGTTCCTTCACGCTGAACTCGCAAATATGTTTAATATGTCTGCGTCAATATCTACAACTAGAACACCTCTCACAGCCATGTTGATATGGTCTGATGAATTTAATAAAATAACAGATATTGATTATTCTTTACTAAATTAAATTTTTTTAATACAATACTGAATACATCTTCGTGACAATAGATCTACCTAAATCTGTAACCCAACAGTTCTGATAGAATTTATGTAATTAAAATATATACTTTTCAAGTTACATTTATATTATATATAATCTCAATAAGAATCCATGTAATAAAACTCAAGAAGTTTGTATGGACCAAATTAATAAATAAACAAAATGAATGAAGGTGTAACTAGGTGTTTGTCTATCTGCGAGTTTTTCACGAATGGTTTTTGTGAGCGTTATTATCATTTCAATGGGTTCATAAATGAACAAAATTTCTATATGGGTATGCTCAAAATCTGAAGTTAAATTCTCGTATCATCTGTCACGTTTTATATGCTTTCGTTTTACGATTACATTTAGCCTTCTGAGGGTGAGTCTGTGTTATTAATGAACACAATATCTTATGAGTTCGATTAGATAATTTCTCGTGATATTTTTTCAGTTGGAGCTGATTAATTCTGGTTGACATGATTACGAAGATTTCAACAAGGTGGAACACATGACTAATGACCACAAAAGCCATGCTAAACAACGATTTCGACCAAAAAATCATAAGTACTTCATAAATTTCTTAGTAGATTTCAACTGGAAGTACAATATATTTGACGAACTAATATTGGTCTCGTGGATGCTTACAAAGCTAGCTAAAAAACTTAAAGCCTGACAAGCTTTGAAAACAGAACAAACATAACCAATGGAAACACATGATTAGTATATGTAATCAAAATCTGCTAAAGTCATCTATGCTTTCATCCGATGCATCCACTCGTATATTACGATCAACTTTCATGTTCCATATTCCAAAAATATGTACCACACACACATTGAAATCAGAACCTTGATAGGGTCTCACCAATAGCGCTATGAAGAATCACAAATGCATTTTCGGACTCAACTATCCTTAAAGAACAAACCTGACCGAATAATTGCGATACCTCGTTCTTTGTTGATAGTCATAAGATTATTATACAATGAGCGGAATCTAGAATACTACTATGCAATAGCTAGCAACAATAACTATCTGTAAATTCACATAAATTATTTTAACGAGGTATGCTCTCAACTGCCCCAAATAGGATCATGAAATACTCATCAGCGTGATCATTTATGTTAGAAATCAACTTTTTTGGAAGTAGGGTGACAATAATCAAAACAACTTAATGAAATTAAATGTTACCTCAATTATAATAACCTCAAATCGACCGCCGTGTTGGTCGGTGGTCAAGCTTCAGGATGAACGATCGATTTTCACTTGCTATCGTCCAAGCTGTGTTAGAATTACACGTTGAAAGGTAACACCCCGTTAGTCCTTAGTTCGAACAAGTTTCGACTTCTGAGGGTTGTCGTTCATAGGGGTGCGACAGCTGGTTGACGAAAAAACAGATTTAACAGATTTTTTTTATCGATTTTATTAGAATCACCATTACTTATGATATAATGAACTTGATATCGGGATTTCAATACAGCCTAAAAGAACTAAATTTAATGTTTACATATCATTCAGGAAAACTGGTGCCACAGTAGGAACTTACTCTCCATCAGCTGAGTTTGTCTCTGCTTTGACTGCCTTGTTTTTCCGGGCTTCCATTAAAAACTCATATCTCACCAAGCAGTGTATAGCTGATTTTCCAATGGCATTCGCTATTATCGTCCATCGTTTTGGCATGAGTTTGGCCAGATATAAAAGTTTTTCATCTGCCTCTCGGGACCATTCTGTTTGCATTATAATTGGTTCAAGCCACTGGAACCAACGAGCCTTGCATTGTTTGGCGGTTTTTTTATGAAACAATGAGGCAATCCTATGCCATTGGTTTTTTCCGTTTTTCACAATGGCTGCTTTGAGAATTTCGTCCTCCTTACTTTCCCAAATAGCTCCTTTTATCATTACTCGAGGCATGATACAATCAATAGATTTGCGAGGTCACAACACGAACTATAATTCTTCGCACTTCGATTTGATATAAACAGGAACAATACTCGATACGATGATACTGCTTGATATTGAATGTTGAAAGGTAACTTGAAAGTGATCCTTTTATGCTACTCAACAGTACCTGAGAATAGGTAGTATTCAATTTCTCCAATTACCTGAGAAGTCATTTCTAGCAAAAACTACTACCTGAAAATGTATATGGGGAATGTTCGATTTCTTGTGACTCGTGTTGACGCAATGTTCCAAGAATAACAGCTTTCTTCATTTTCAGACCAAGATTCTGCTTCAGCGTGGCAATCTAACATGACCATTTTTTTTTTTTCACCTAAAAGGTTGTGATCGGACACTGTCCCAGAAGCTCTGACGCATTCGTAGGGCGCATCGGTATTACCAATCAATAACCATTTCCCACACAGAAGCACCGAGAATCGTCTGGCTCGTGTTAACGTAATGTTCCAAGAATAACAGCTTTCTGCATTTTCAGACCAAGATTCTGCCTTAGTGTGGCAATCTGACATGACCATTTTCTTTTTACCTGAAAGTTTGTGATCGGACAGTGTCCCCGAAGCTCTGACGCATCCGTAGGGCGCATCGGTATTACCATTTCCCACACAGAAGCACTAAAAATCGTGTGGCTCGAGTTGACGCAATGTTCCAAAAATGACAGCCTTCTGCATTCGACCTGCCAAGGTTACTGCCTTGGTGCGGCAAGCCGGCATGACCTGGAGATTTGAGAGTAGAAACGGCATCATTCCACGGTATCATCCCAACAATCAGAACAATCATTTCAACATAGTGGTTTAAATAGAGTTTGCATAAATCGAAGAGAAGATCCCGATATTTCATCCTTATTTCTCCGAAGAGGACTATATCCAAGCTTATTAGCTTGTTTAAAAAGTACACTTCACGATTTGATATTCATAAACTTTATTTTTGAAACTATCACGATAAGTTTCGCTTACACAGTAGCTTTTTCGTAGTGGATACCATACATAATAAAAAAATAACACCTGGGCTGTAAAGTCCCGAGCCTAAGGAGAAATACATTTTTATTTTGTTCAAAATTGGCCAATGATTTCAAATTTCTCCTGTAAAATATCGCTAATACGATTTCTTGTATTTTAAGCTTCAAAAATATTCGCAGCAGGCCTTGGTTTTCGTAAAAAGAAAATGATATATGGTTCCTAAGTACAAATTTTTGAGCTCTACAATTCCAAATAAAGTTCTCCGAAATCGGAGAAAAGTTGCAAATTTTAGAGAGGTGATCCTCTTTCAAGTGGGTCACACTGTATGTAAAATAATCAATAATCGTATTGATTTTCCCAAAATCCTACGCTTGATTTTGTTTCATGTTCCTTCACGCTGAACTCGCAAATATGTTTAATATGTCTGCGTCAATATCTACAACTAGAACACCTTTCACAGCCATGTTGATATGGCCTAATGAATTTAATAAAATAACAGATATTGATTATTCTTTACTAAATTAAATTTTTTTAATACAATACTGAATACATCTTCGTGAAAATGGATCTACCTAAATCTGTAACCCAACAGTTCTGATAGAATTTATGTAATTAAAATATATACTTTTCAAGTTACATTTATATTATATATAATCTCAATAAGAATCCATGTAATAAAACTCAAGAAGTTTGTATGGACCAAATTAATAAATAAACAAAATGAATGAAGGTGTAACTAGGTGTTTGTCTATCTGCGAGTTTTTCACGAATGGTTTTTGTGAGCGTTATTATCATTTCAATGGGTTCATAAATGAACAAAATTTCTATATGGGTATGCTCAAAATCTGAAGTTTTATTTCTTTAAAATTCTCGTATCATTTGTCACGTTTTATATGCTTTCGTTTTACGATTACATTTAGCCTTCTGAGGGTGAGTCTGTGTTATTAATGAACACAATATCCTTCGGGTTCGATTAGAAAATTTCTCGTGATATTTTTTCAGTTGGAGCTGATTAATTCTGCTACGTTATATGGTTGACATGAATACGAATATTTCAACAAGGTGGAACATGGGACTAATGAACACAAAAGCCATGCTAAACAACAATATATTTGACGAACTAAAATTGGTCTCGTGGATGCTTAAAAATTTAGCTTAAAAACTTAGAACTTGACGCGTTTTGAAAACAGAACCAACATAACCAATGGAAACACACGATGAGTATATGTAATCAAAATCTGCTAAAGTCATCTATGCTTTCATCCGATGCATCCACTCGTATATTACGATCAACTTTCATGTTCCATATTCCAAAAATATGTACCACACACACACACACACATTGAAATCAGAACCTCGATAGGGTCTCACCAGTGACGCTATGAAGAATCACAAATGCATTTTCGAACTCAACTGTCCTTAAAGAAGAAACCTGACCGAATAATTGCGATACCTCGTTCTTTGTTGATAGTCATAAGATTATAATACAGTGAGCGGAATCTAGAATACTACTATGCAATAGCTAGCAACAATAACTACCTGAAAATTCACATAAATTATTTTAACGAGTGAAATGAAATGTTACCTCAATTATAATAATCTCAAATCGACCGTAGTGTTGGTCGGTGGTCAAACCCCAGGCTGAACGATAGATTTTCACTTGCTATCGTCCGTTGAAAGGTAAGACCTCGTTAGTCCTTAGTTCGAACAAGTATCGACTTCTGAGGGTTGTCGTTCGTAGGGGTGCGAAAGTTGGTTGACAAAAAAACAGATTTTAAATACATTTTTTTTATTGATTTTCTTAGAATTACCTTCACTCATGATATAATGAACTTGATATCGGGATTTTAATACAGCCTAAAAGAACTAAATTTAATGTTTACATATCATTCGGGAAAACTGGTGCCACAATAGGATCTTACTCTTCATCAGCTGGTTTTGTCTCTGCTTTGTCAGCCTTGTTTTTCCGGGCTTCCATTAAAAACTCATATCTCACCAAGCAGTGTATAGATGATTTTCCAATGGTCTTCGCTATTATCGTCCATCGTTTTGGCATGAGTTTGGCCAGATATAAAAGTTTTTCATCTGCCTCTCGGGACCATTCTGTTTGCATTATAATTGGTTCAAGCCACTGGAACCAACGAGCCTTACATTGTTTGGCGGATTTTTTATGAAACAATGAAGCAATCCTGTGCCATTGGTTTTTTCCATTTTTCACAATGGCTGCTTTGAGAATTTCGTCCTCCTTACTTTCCCAAATAGCTCCTTTTATCATTACTCGAGGCATGATACAATCAATAGATTTGCGAAGTCACAACACGAAATACAATTCTTCGCACTTCGATTTGATATAAACAGGAACAATACTCGATACGATGATACTGCTTGATATTGAATGCTAAAGGGTAACTCGAAAGTGACGCTTTTATGCTAGTTAGCAGTACCTGAGAATTAGGTACTATTCAATTTCTCCAATTACCTAAGAAGTCATTTCTAGCAAAAATTACTAAGCCTGACCACTTTTTGACAATAATCGAAATATTTCAGTTTAAAAAAATCTTCACCAATACAATACGAGACAAGCGGATCATATATGTTATCGGTGTCGATTTTCTGTTTCCCAAAAAATTCAGCTCAGTGGAAACTAAATAAAAATACACTGGGACCATACATTTTTCAAATAATAAATCCTGTACTACATGAAATGAAAATTAAAGTTGGCCGCTTCTTTTCAAGAGTTACTTTCGAATTCTGATGGGTTAGAAGAAAATAATATTCAGAGTGAGACATGCTTTATTGTCATATAAGTTTAGGTTTTTTGACAAAGCAGGCTTAAGAACTAAAACAATCTGAAACATTAAAAGAAGCTAAAGCACACTTCAAAAGGTCTATGGTAAAAGTCATTGACATAAATGAGAAACAACACCGGTCCCAAAACGGAACCTTGTGGAACCCCACTGTCAATGAAACGTTCCTCTGATGAAATTCCATCCAATAGAACATTCTGCCGCCGATGAGAAAGGTACGTCTCAAACCAAAGTAATGCCGATCGTCTAAACCCGTAAACTTCCAGCTTGCGAAGAAGCAGCATGTGGTCTACACAATCGAAGGCTTTGGTTAGGTCACAAAACATGGCCGCCGCAGATTCTCTGTCATTAAGATTGATGTTATCTTTGTGCTTTTTGTGCATTAGGCAGACTGTTTCTAAAATAAAAAGGCAGTGGATTGTTAAGATGTGATGAGTTGAAAAAAGGGGCTTACAGTAATCTTGGACTCTGGTAATGAATCTCACTGCACTTTTTTGAATTGTGAAAACTAGACTCGTTAAGTTTCGACAGCTGCTCCTCCAGAAACAAACTCCGTACCGCAAGTGGGAGTCGAAAAGTGCAAAGTATGCTTTTCTAGCAGAGTGATAGTCCAAATTAGAGATAGATCTTATCGCATAACAACTTGAGGATAATTTTTTGCATAGTATACTAATATGCGTTCCAAATTTTAAATATTAGTCTTTGATATTTTTCACATATAGTCAGTGGGCATACTTGAAGACTGGCTATAAACGGACGAAGTGTTCATTCAGATGTTTAGTCTTTGATATATTGAAAGATAATAAATTGGCATCACCCCAGTGTTAAACTTTGTCTATATCATGCTCTACCCTAATTTTTAATGCATCAGTGTTTCGTCCATGCCAAAGTATCGTCAGCAAAACTTGAGAATTTGCCTTTAATCGATATATTATGTGCAAGATCAAATAGCACTTATACATAAAAAAATTGTGAGTACGTTAATGCTAAAAAGTGTCAAACTTTATTATGGTTTCAATAGGTGAAAGATGATTTACCTATTGACACTAGTGTTGCCAGTTCCCGAAATAGAAATAGTCGCCCAAGTTTCAATTCTTGTTATTTCACTGTTGTCTGCAATGTGTATCCTGTAAACACTTCTCTGAAATTAGTCCATATTTAATAATGATCAGGCAATATGTTCATATGCCATTCTCATATCTGTTCTGCCGCCAAGTGGGTTATAAACAATAAGCCCCTTTCAACAACATTTCAAACCGTGCCGCTTATTAATTTTTTTCTACTTAATCAATCCACGCATCGCTGCTTTTTCGTCTGCCTCAATCTCGGACGTGACACCACAAAAAAAAACTATCAGTTGCATTTCTATTTCGCAGTTGAACCGCGAAGGGTCACGAATTGAGTAACACGCTATTCTCTGTCCTCGAGTCGATCTCGGTTTATCTTAATTGAGTTTTGAATCAAGTTTTCAGCTAATTAATCCGGCCAGGCTTTCTAATGCCCTCTCTGATAGTTGGTCATTCCATGACCTGCATTTGTAGCGTTCATTTCGAATGTGCATATGGTTCTATATACAGAGTGGTCTGAATTTCTGGCAAAAACATAACAATCTACACTGATAGTAGACAAGCCCTATTAGCTTCGAAAAGACAACGTATTACTTAAAGGGCTAGTACTAGAGTGCCACCAAGATTTAGCCTCGGTAGATAATAAAAGGGGCTTGTTTCATGCTATGGAAAATTATTTGGTTTGCTTATAGACTGATCGAGTTAGGGGTATATTAAACTTATCAAGCCTAATCGGTCCCAAAATATCTTTATACAGGGTGTTCCTTAAACACATGCTAATATTTAAGGAGGTAATTCTTAGACCCATTTTAAGGAAAGAACGTCCTATGGACGTATGTCCTAAACGCCTTAACTTTTGAGATACAGGGTGGCAAAGTTTTCAAAAATAATCAGTTTTTCAATAATAACTGAGATAATTTTGTAGACATTTTTGGCATATTTGGTACATATGTTCCATGCCTCAAGGCGCATTTTCTGATGTGCTATTTTCTTAATTTTCTCTGCCAGTGGCGTACGTACGAGTTTTGAAATGTATATTTTTTGGCAAAAAAAATACTACGCCACTGCTTCATCTTGAATTAAAAATTATTTTTAAAATCTCCATACATTTTTGAGCAGATTTGATTTGCTGAGTTTTCTTTGTCCGACGCATGGTTTTCGCTCAAAAAATTAAAAATCGCTTTACTTAAGGATAAATTCCTCAAAAATCTGATGCGGTATCGTGCATCGACTGAAAGCAAACTAAGAGATCAAATTTGTTGCAAAATAATTGAGGATCTAAAAGGTATTTGTTTGTTGTCAGATGCACTGTTCTCAATTAAAATTACGTCATAACGCAGCACCGCTTAATAATTTTTGAAAACATAAATTTAGTTATCCTGGAATAAATGACGTGTAGCAGAATTCATTTACTGCACCTCTTGGAAATATGGAGTTCCTCGATATGTGATTTCTTTTAAAGATTGAAAGCAGAAAAAACATCGTACCCACCATAGCAATAAAAAACGAATTCTCTGTATGTACAAACGTCAGTAGCTAATATTGATGTTGGTTTAAAGTAAGGTGTTGGTGTTAAAAACTGTCACAGCGCGTTTTGATTGATTTTGAAGCGTTTTCGAAGTTATTTTGGTAGTCCGCTGTTTTTCTGAATATCAGTAAATATGGTAAATTATACGAATGCGGAAATGGCGCAAATGCATTACGTATATGGCCTTGCCGATGGTAATGCAACAGAAGCCAGGCGCATTTATCAGGAAAGATATCCTAATCGTGCCTTACCAGATAGCCGAACCTTTTCAAATATTCATCGTCGACTTGGGGAAACGGATAGTTTCAAGAAAGGGACTCCGGAAGGTAGACCTCGTGTAGTAAGAACTCCTGAAATTGAGGAAGCGGTGCTGCAAGAAATTGAGGAACAACCTGAGACGAGTACGAGGAAGATCGCTAAAACTCTGGATATTTGTCATCAAATTGTTTGGCGTATTTTGGTTGATTTTTTGTTATACCCATACCATATTTCAAGAGTGCAGGCATTACTCCCCAAAGATTTCCCACAGCGTGTGAACTTCAGTCAGTGGTATCTACAAAGTATTGCACTAAATCCGCATCAGTTTGAGACACAAATTTTGTTCACAGACGAAGCAAATTTTTCTCGGAATGCCATTCAAAATTTCCATAACAATCATGTGTGGGCTGAAGAAAATCGCCATGCAATAATCGAAACCCATTTCCAACCCAATTTTTGGTTAATGTATGAGCAGGAATTATAGGTGATCATCTAATAGGCTCATTTTTTTACCAGGACTCATTGATGGTCGTTCTTATTTACACTTTCTCGAAGAAGACTTACCTGGGTTATTGGAAGATGTGCCACTTGCGTTAAGGAATCGAATATGGTACATGCACAATGGCGCCCCTGCTCATTTCAGTGTAATTGTCCGAAACCATTTAAATACAGTTTATCCTAATCGTTGGATAGGTCGCGGAGGACCTCAGCAATGGCCAGCAAGATCCCCCGATCTCAACAGTTTAGATTTTTTTATGGGGTCACCTTAAAACTCTTGTGTATAAAACTCCCGTTAATACTTTAGAAGATTTAAGAGAGCGAATAGTTGCCTCGTGTGAAACTATACGAAATACGCTGGGAATATTTGAACGAGTGCGTAATTCCATGCGTAGAAGGGCGGAAGCATGCATACTAAGTGCAGGTGGCCACTTCCAACAATTTTTATAATCAGTTTTGGTATTATTACTAACTAACAAATTTGTGCTATTCGTTTAGACTTACTGTCACAAAATAAAATAAAACTCGTTTTTGTGAAAAAATTATTTTTTTGCAGATTATGTTTTCAAATATTATTAGGGAATTGGTAATGCGTTATGAAGCAATTTTCATATTCTCATTCATTTTAGAATTGACCTAATTTCTTAATTTGTCGATCTTTATTTTTTTGAGTGAAAATCATGCGTCGGACAAAGAAGTACCAGGTGATCAAATTTTCTCAAAAATAAATGAGAATTTTAAAAACGATTTTATTTTGAAAAGAAAGCATAGGCGTAGTACTTTTTCCCCAAAAATATTCAATGCGAAACCCGTAGGGATGCCACTGTTTGAAAAAATACAAATTTGTGTATATCAGAAAATGCGCCTTGAGACATGGAACATATGTACCAAATATGCCAAAGATGTCTACAACATTATCTCACAGAAAGTATTATCTAGAGTTAATCCTGTTACTGACAGTATGAAACAAAATCAATTAAATGTTATCATATGATTAATGGTATTATTACCTCAGAAGCTTTTGTTGGATCAGTTCCGAGTACAATCAATTCTGTCTATACTTGACCTCATTCAACCTTCCTCTCAAGTTTAGGAAGATTTAACAGATTACCCAAGCGAGCCTATAACGCTTGAATTTAGTAGCTATATCAGAAAGAGGTATGTATGTAGGAATAGTTTTTTTATAATAAATTGCAGTTGTACATATTGAGGATTGTAGAATGAATTAACATGATTTTTCGTGTACATTTTATTCCATATGGAGAACTTTTCATTAATTGAAACGTCAACGGGTTCATATACACTTCCATAATTAAATTGCTAATGATAGGCTTCGGAAATATTATGATTTGGCAATGTTGATTATTTTTATTGTTCCTATTGTTCAATCGAACAAGAAGCAGGAATAGGGGCGTGGCGTCACCACCCTACCACATTCGATTTTCAATAATTGATTACGAGAAAACTACGGTACTTAGAGAGATGAAACAAAGTGCACTGTTTTTCAATTTGAAATTTCTATCAAGTGAACTATAAACCAAAAATCATGAAACACGCCCATTATCCTGAGGTGGCTTGAAAGACACAACAGGAGTAAAGGTAATCACATTGCCGACTCTTTAGCCAAGGAAGCGGCTGGAGTAAGAATTTTAGGACCCAGTGACACCTACGGCCTGATGGTGGAACTAGCCAAACGTTACACTCATGCTCAATCCCTAAAGAGATGGGATGGAATCCAAGGATGCAATTTTGTCAACTAAGAAAACACCTCCATAATATGGGGCAAGTGGACACACCTCTATACAGGATGTGTGAACAGGAAGATGAAAATGTCAGGAATGTATTATGGGAGTGTCCGGAATTATCGTCAATAAGAGAGTTTATGTTCGGTGAGTCTTGGCCTACACCTACCGATATAAAGGAGATGTCTCCCAGTGACCTGTCCACCTTCCTGGAAAGGACACGATGGACGATGACCTAGGAGGACAACTCCTCGGGAGGATGTACAATTGATCACATCTAGCCTAAATACTGTGGGCCTACACTCACCCTCCCTATTCTACAGATACAAAGATAGATCTTAAAAATCACCTTTTCAAAAATGTAGCACACTTAATGTTTTGCTAACACAGGGCTTTTAAGTTTTTTCATGTAGACTTTGAAACGCACACTTAGATCAAGTATATGTGGATATAGTCAATTTCTTTGAAACCACTCTCATAGCAATGCATCCCGACGAGAGTTCCTTATTAACATTTGAAATATCATTATCGAACGATATATTATTATTAACAAAAATTTAGTTGCTGGATCCGAGCTGATTGTCAAATGTCCTAATTTCATTTGAAACTCACCTGAAGTTGGAAGACAAGTCTTTGTGGTATTGACAGATAGCCTGTTTGCGTTACACTTTTTGACTTTATATGAATCGCCCTCAATATTATCACTGATATCATAATTGTTCTTTGAATGCCATTTACTTTTGTGTTGTCATCAGCAAACATTACTATGTTTGCTGATTTCCTTTGATTTCAATGGGAGCCAAGTCATTTATGTACATCAGGAACAACAATGGGCCGGCAACAATATCGTGTGGAACCCCAGAAGTTATTGACTCGTAATTGGAGGTGTCGTTTATAACGAAGACTACGGGGTTTGATCTGACAAGTATAAACGAAACCATTTCACAGCATCATTCCTGAAACCAGAATTTTTCTAATTCACGCAAAATAAATAACCGAATCAGCACTGTCAAACGCTTTTGCGATGTCACAAAACACTGTTGCTACTACCTCACCTCCATCTATTTTGAGATATATTTTCTACAGTAATGTCTGCAATCCAAATTGACAATTGCTGAGAGGTGATTTTTACTAAGAAATTCTCTTCTCAACAAGCTTTTCTACAAGTTTCGCAAGAGTTGGCAATAGTGAAATAGGTCTTACGTTTGTTACCAAATCACAGTTCCCCGTTTGGAGAGTGGATTTATAGTTACTGTCTCCAAAACACTCAGAAAATATTTCACTCAAGTATGGGTTGCTCAAGGTAAGGTTGCTGGGAATTCTCTGGTAGATGGTAGATAGGACCTTTGCTGATATATTATCCCAGCCTGATGTGTTTTTGTTCATTATATTATCCAGGATGTCAACAATTTCATCTGGATTTGTGGGTGGCAGAAAAAAAGATTCTCAAACAGATTAATTTCCATCAAGATAAAGGAATCTTCTTGTGGTGAAATATTAACACACCTATTTTCAGCTATAGTGCAATAATAGTTATTGATTTCCTTCGCTGTAAGAGTTATTAGAACTGAGGATCTGCTCTGTTTGCTACGTATCTCATTAATGTGTTCCCAACTCTAGTCGCCCATATTTGTAGCATGAGTTATACGTGTTTTGTGTCCGTACTAGAAATTGCAACTATACTTCTGTGAAACTTTGTCCAAAATCAAAAAAGTTGGTCACCCTAAATAGGAATTCTAAATGAAAAAGTGCCATGAAATCGTTTATTTATGAAATACCCCGAAAAATTGAAAATACTTCTCTTGTAGACGTTTTAATGGATCTTGCTATGAGAATTGTTATTTTTTTATCGACAAGCTGAAGTAAAAATATCTTTCTGCTCAGTGAAACAGTTTTTGTCGTTATTCTACACACTGTATTTTTACACTCGTTTAAATATTTTTCATTAATTTCAGGTGAAAGAGTGGCTCATAGTAGCCCGGGATTTTGTACTACGCAATCCTGTATCGGCGATTCCTTAGCTTGTAAACCGTTGCCGAACAACACCCACACCTGTGTCTGTACGCATGATTCTCAACCACCGTTTGCAGATGGATCATGTCCCAGGATAATCATATCTTCAAGAGGAGAATGTAAGTATTACTTCCTGTAGAATTCCTTCCATGCGGTTTTTGATGGTTTAAAGCACATTGGAAATGTCAAAAAGCTCGAAAACTGGGTGCCCCACGATTTGAACGATCGGCAAAAATGGTCACGTTTTGAGATCTGTTCTCCTTTGCTTTTGCGCAACCAGAACGATTCTTTTTTGGATGGGATCGTCGCGTGTGAGTGGATCCTCTACGACAACAGGACACGTAACTTTCTACAACCGGGCCAAATCACCACAGCAGAGTCCTATTGTAAAGAAATCAACGAAATGTACCGATTATTTCGTCAGCAGCAGCCGGCTGGTCAACAGAAGAGGTCCGATCCTGATCCACGACAACGCCCGTCCGCACGCTTCACAAATCATCGTCCGAAAATTGAACGAATTGAGCGTCGGCTTAATCGATTGCCAAGCACACAAGTTAAATGCTAACATTATTCGACTTGTGTTACGTTAGCAAACGTGCACTGATCAAAAGCCGCTCATTTCGATTGAATTGAATAAATATTTTATTTCATCAATTTTTTTTTCAATCAAGTGTCAATGTATATTGTGACACAACTAGAAATACAAATCAATTCAAAGAACTAAGATTATTAAGAGAAAAGGAAAGAAGAAAAAAAAAAAGGAAAGAAGAGAAAAAAAAAACACACATCAAAGGTGCTGCTTCGTTCCCTCCTGTTCATAAAAGAGGACATATGCCTCATTGCTCACAATTGATTTTGGCGAAATTGGGAACACCTGTGAATCGTTGTATTCATGCCATGTGCCACTATATGGGTGTCTGCAATATGCTGTGTAATGTCCGTTGTAAGTAGTCCCACTGTGATTTGAAAGTGCATATAGATTATAATGACAAGAAGCCACATTCTCTGCTGCATAACTGCTCATATCTAATCCATCTGAAGAAAAGTCAATGGAAACATTCAATTTGCCACTGAACCTTTCCGTCGGAAAGAATCTTTTCAAATGAATTACTAAAATACGGGGAAACTTATAGATTGATAAGGACTTTGTACATTTTCTCCTTTGCTTGCACCTCGAACACATTGGTTTTTCATCTCCATCCAGAGTTTCCTCTCTTGTGAAAGAATCCAAGCAATGTGACAAACTCACTTGGCCAGATCTTTGTGGTATGGGAAGGGACAAATCCCAGAAAGGATCAAAGATTACTAATGAGTGTCCACAGTGTGTGCACTTCATAGTGGATTTTAATTGACCAACGGAGTTGTTCAACGGAGTCCTCTGCCAGGACTCTTGTGCTTTTCCGTTATTGCTCAATTTTTCGTCAATCTCAGTTAAGATTGGTTCAGGTTTCTCAGTAATTTTGTTGAGGTCCTCATATAAACCTTCTAAAAGATATCGAAGGAATTCGTGGGCGTCTTGATGGGCAGAACCCATGTATCGAGGGGCAAATCTTTGAATCTGATTTTTGAAGTAGACTGTGTTAATTACTCTATCAGATGAATCTTCTGACCATAATTCCTTGATAACTTCCGCGAACGATTTGATTAAAACACCTTTCATACTAGAAATACTAGTATTGATATCTTCCATGTATGCATCCTTTTTTAGGTATTCCAGCAACCATCCCGTGTTTGATAAACATTGGATTATACTGTTCATGAAACAGGTGTTTCCAAGATTTTTTAAACCATTGAACCCAAGAGTTTTGATTGAAGAATGTATCACCGATCTATTGTTGCAACTACGTTTGCTACTACTATCTTCTTCTGAGTAAACACGGATAGGATGATTCACCCCTTCATTGGACTGGATAAAGAATTCGAAGCAAAACTGCTCAAAACTGAATTAGATATTAGTTCGTTTGAGGGCTCAGCCAGAGGACCAAACTCAGCCTCTTTTAGAGTTCCCACTTCCTTTTCTGTCAAAGCTTGACGGTTTTGCTGCGAGTCTTCCACCAAACTGCACAACTCCAGTTCTTGCACTGTCTGTACATGCCGATACATTTTGTTCATGGGAAACATTGATAATTCACTTAGGGTTTTTGATTGAGGAATTGTACCTAAACATGAAGCTGCATTTCCTCTTTGAATCAAGAAAGAGGTAGCTCTTGGGTCATTCGTTTCTTTGGATATCCTATTGCCGATTTCACGGATGAACTCCAATGCTTGGGGGCCTAAGGTACCAAATGTTTCAATTCCTATTGCATAAAAAATGAAATTATCTCCCAAATAATTGTATTTCCGTGTTTTTGACAATTCCGCTGATGAAGCTGCTGCACCGCTGGATTATGGCACTCCAAAGACTAAAATGTGTCGAAAGAAAATGTCGTCTGAACGAAAAATTTGGAAAGGAATATTGCAAAAAAATTATGGAACATGAAGTTATTTTATTTATTTTTCACAAATTCTACAGACCATGGCCTACTTACAGTGTAGGAAAGGTAAATATCACAAATAGATTTGTATATACGACAAAAATGTATTGAAAAAAAATATTCAACAAGAGTTATACGATTTCATACAACCTATTTTCAAAACTAGTAATATTTTGAAAGAAGATATCACAGTCATTTTGTACATTATTATAGGCATTGTACATAGCATTCAATGAAGCATTTTGATAATAATTTGTTCTTGCCAATTCAATATAAAATGTGTGAAACGATCCTGTTTCATAAGCAGGTACATTAAAATTGATTTTTGATAGAAGACAGGGATGTATCATCTTGTACAAGTATATTAAGTATGCAAATACTCTTCTTTTCTCAAGGGTTTGAATGTTGTTCTTTTCAAGTAGCACTACTTTGGAAATATAAAGGTCATAGTTATCTGTTTCTTTGAAGTAAAGATATCTCAGGAACTTATTTTGAACTCTTTGAATGCTGTACTTGTGACAGTTATATTGAGGACACCAGATAATGGAAGCATATTCCAAAATGCTTTTAAAAAGAGTGATATACAAATGTTTGATGCAGGTAATATTGTTGAATTGCCTAGAGTTGCGAACTACAAACACAGACATCTTTGAGGCCTTTTTTGTTATGTTCAGTATATAAGATCTGAATGATAATTTATAATCAAAAGTAATACCAAGGTCTCGAGTTCTGTTGAGTTTTATACCGTCCATCTCGTAGCTGTATGATATACTGACTTTTTTTCGGGAGAAGGTCATAGTATTACACTTTTGAACTTTGAATAACAATTTGCTCTGTTTTGACCATTGAACGCTGTTATTTATATCGTTTTGTAGATGTACACAGTTTTCAACTGTTGATATTCTACTAAAAATTTTCAAGGCATCTGCAAACAACAAGTAGCAAGATGCTATGATATTTTTTACAAGACTGTTGATAAATAAAATGAATAACAAAGAACAGAAGTTGGAACCCTGGGAAACTTCATACGATGCAATAAATGGACTGGACTTATGCCCTTCCAGTAGCACACTTTGTTTTCGATTAGATAGATATGAACTGAAAAATTTTATCAGGTTGGGATGAAAACCAAAATCATATTCTAGGGTTCTTAGAAGAATTGGAAGTGAGACTTTATCAAAAGCTTTGCTTTATCAAAAGCAAAGTCGGTGTATATAATGTCAACTTGAGCACGACTATCCAAGTTTTCAGCTATAAATTGGGTAACTTTGCTAAGAACCACAAGTGATTCTGTCATTCCCGTATCCAGCAGGACATTCGTGGAAGCAGGCATCCGATGGCCGGTTTGCTCAACCCCCACATCCCAAACCAATGCACTCGCTAAAAAGAGCATGCACAGTTCAGGCAGTGAAAGATGAACAAGGACAGCCAATTCAAGACTGGTATTATCGAAAAATGCTGAACCATCAACACAGTCATTTGTATAAACTAAACTGAAGTGTTTTGCAAAGGCATTAGAAATATCAATACCATTGGAAAATTCAATATTATCAAAGTCAAATCAAAGTCAAAATATGCTTTATTGTCTGAAGATTCATATCTTATTGACAAAGCTTGGTTAAAATAATCAATTAAAAAAACAAACAAATAAAATAACACATATTAGCTATCGCTACTTAGTCATATAAAACTATAAACTATAAAATAATATACAATTTCAAGTAGATACTGAATATATATGTAACAACATAGGACATAAAAACATAACAACATAGGACAAACTATAAACTATAAAATAATATACAATTTCAAGTAGATAGTGAATATATATGTAACAACATAGGACATAAAAAGATAACAGGAATAGTTTGTATTTACTTAGCACAATACAACACTTTAGGAAAATAGCCAGTATTTTAAAAATTTCCAATATTGATTACATGAACTATATTGAGAGTCAGACACAAGGCAATCAATCAATCAATCATGTTTTATTGTCCAAGAAATCCTTATTGACAAAGCTAGTGGAACTTTATGAAGTCAACAATGTTACAGTTTTGTAAAAAAATATTTAAATTATGATATACAGTGAACATTCATTATAGGTTTAAAAATGTATATATACGAATACACATAAATAAAACAATATATAAACCATTACAGTTAATGAATATTACTGGAGTTTTTTCCCAACAGGATATCGTTGCTAATGTTGAAAGTTCGATTCAATATATGTCCGATTCCTCGAAGGGACTAGTTCGAGAAAAGGTCAAAAATCAAATCTCTAAGAACATGATATTAGATAAACGGAAGCATTCAATAAATAACGAGAAAAACCAAAAGAAACGTATCAAACGATTGAAAGACAAGAACGTTTTTTACTTGAAAGCCGACAAAGGTAACAAAGTAGTAATTCTGGATAAATCGGACTACTACGAAAGGGTCAATACTCTCATTACCAACGGACCGTATGCGAAATTGTCCAGAAACCCGTTACCAAAGATGATTGCAGAAGTAAAAGACGTCCTAAAGAAATGCGACAACATACTTACCCCTAAACTGAAACGGAAGTTACAAGTTTCCAACCCAACGGTGTCGAAACTATATTGCCTCCCAAAATTCCATAAACCGGGAAAATCAATGCGCCCCATCGTGTCAGCTATTGGAGCTCCTACCTACCAAATAGCGAAGTGGCTTACTAAGGAATTTG
Source organism: Leptinotarsa decemlineata (assembly GCF_025532065.1). Lineage (NCBI taxonomy): Eukaryota > Metazoa > Arthropoda > Insecta > Coleoptera > Chrysomelidae > Leptinotarsa > Leptinotarsa decemlineata. The sequence continues at coordinate 8,315,716 of NW_027412537.1, read as the reverse complement.
AAACCTTGTCTATTGCGGAACCAGGTTTTAGTATAAAAAACTCTTTAGAGTTCATACAACATACAAAAAACATGGTTCTGCAAGAAGGTGAGATTTTGGTTTCTTTTGATGTTAGTTCATTATTTCCTAGCGTCCCAATTCCACAGACCTTGCAATACCTCAAGGAACTACTAGAGAAAAATAATTTCAATAACAACGAAATCGATGAATTCGTTTCTCTTACCAATGTGTGTATGAAACAAAATCGTTTCCAGATAGAAGGTTGCTTTTATGAACAACAGGAAGGAACGGCCATGGGAAATCCCTTGTCCCCCTACCTGGTAGACCTGTTCATGAGCAGATTCGAAATGGAAACTAAAGAAAAGTCAAAGTATTTTCCTAGGATTTGGCTAAGGTATGTGGATGATATTTTCGCGGTATTCGATACCAAAAAATCGAATATCGAGGACTTTGTTTCCTTTTTAAATAATAGATGTCCATCAATAAAATTCACGTATGAAGTAGAAAATAAGGGACAACTACCATTTCTTGACGTTTTGGTAATGAGGAGCAAAGATAGAGGGTTAGAATACGATATATTTAGAAAAGAAACAAGCACGTACAGGTATATTCCTGACAGTTCACATCACTGTGGACAGCACAAACGTGCTGGGTTGAATTCTTTGGTGCATCGTCTTTTGACTTTCCCTCTAACACATGATAGGTTCACAAAAGAAAAACGTACAATACAGGAAATAGCAGCCACTAACGGTTTCCCGAGGGGTATTGTAGATGACATAATTAGGAAAAAGAAGTTTAGGTTAAGAAGTTAGGTTAGTTTCAGAAAGGACAAAAACCAAGATAAATACATCTCAGTTCCATACCACCAATATACGAAGAACTTTGGAAATATTTTCAAGGAACTAGGTATGAAGGTGGTTTTTAAACCAAGTCATACACTGCAGAGCCTTTTGGGAAGTCCAAAAGACAAAGTCGAGAATTCGGAAAAGTCTGGAATTTACGAAATTGAATGTAAGGACTGCGGTGCAAAATATTATGGACAGACAAAAAGATCTATTAAAGTGAGATATAAGGAACACATAGCACACTTAAAATATGGAAGATTTGAAAAATCAGCAGTCGCCCATCATATTTTGCAACAAAACCATTCCATAGACTTCAGTTTTTTAAGATTAGTTAGACAAGTTAATAACAACAGGCAACTAGATGCCTATGAGAGTGTGGAAATAAGTAAACATAATAATATTATGAATAACGACAACGGACCAATACCAAATAGCATACTATATAGCTTGTTGAAATAATATTGTTGGGTTTACTGATTAATACAAAAAGACACATTGTAAATATATTTAGATAGGCAATATTGTGAAACTAATTTTATATAGCTGAAAATTGTTCTATATATAGCTGTAACATTTAAACATACATAAGGACATATTGTAAATAATAGAAAGGCCAATTGTAAAATTAATTTAGGGTGGTACACTTGTATGGGTGGTATTACTGATTACCTACCTGTATGATGTACCTGATTAGTATAAGTAGTTTTAGTTTTGAGTAGTTATTAGTTTCATCTTCCTCTTGAAGATGATCACTTGGTGATCGAAACACGTGTCGAGGTGTAAAAATAACGATTTGGTGTTGGGAAAAAACTCCAGTAATATTCATTACTACACCAAAGGTTCCAAACGGTATATCACAAGTACATTACAGATAATGAATAAATGAATCATTGCAGATATGTAAACATCTGAAATACTAAGAGTTAAAATACATCATCGTAATATTCCTTTAAGTCATAGTAGGCTTTTTGCAGAAGTACTCCTTCAACTAATTTTCTGATTTTTTTCAAATTTGCTATTGCCCTATAGCACATTGGAAGGTGGTATATTTTCTTGCTCTCATATATCAAAGAAAATTTTGTAATTGCTGATTTTGGGATTGGGTAAATTCCGACTTCTTCTCGTGCGGTAACATCTGTCATTATTTACTGCTGAGTTGGAGTATTTTTTGTGAATTAAGCAAACGGTTTCTAAAAGGAATAAACACGGTACAGTAAGAATTTTATGACTGATGAAAAGTGGTTTGTAGTGGTCTTGCCCTACATATGTATCTGACAGCCCTTTTTTGTAGAACGAATACTGAATTTAGAAGTTGCTAACTACAAAAGTACATTTTACCTGCTATTTTACTGTTAACATACTGCCAGAATGATCTAGAATCACTACTAATTTCCTGCTGAATCTTGCTTAGATATAATGTGTGAGCTGAATTGATTTTTCAATTTCCTTCTCAAATCGCGAAATTTCTGTGCTAATTTATAACTACTGTTTTGTCTACATTTTAACCTTAGTTTGTTTTTTCTGTGATATATTTTATTATCTGTCTGTTGAGCCATAGTATATAAATATTGAAAATTTAATTAATTTTACTGTAGAAGAAACTCACCGCAAAATTAGGATCTGTAAACAATTCTAGACCACTCCAGTCAACATTAGCAAATAGATGGTACATGAGCTCAGTATTCGCCTTTTTGAAGTTGAAACATAATAAATTATTAGCAGATAAATATTCACTGAGATATTACAGTTTGAAGTAGATCACATACGAACCCAACTTTTTATTAATTTCCCGTTATTAGTCTAAGAAAAATATTCCTGATTGCATTTCAACATACATAAATCCTACTCTTTCACAGCCTTCGACCATGCTCAAAACTCATCAATAACATTACAACACCACATCGTTCTCAAAGCAATGCTTCAATGCTCCTTATTTTGTAACTCATCTTTCATTTCATTAAATAAACCGGATATCGAGTGTCAAAAATTAATTGTGGGTAGTGCCCCGACCGACAGTGGAGATACTCTCTGAGGTGAGATTTGAATCATTTTCAATCTGATTAGAATGCTATTCACTGTATGTAAATGAATATGTAGGTGTTAGATACAATTGCTGGGTTACCTGGTGTAGTGGGCCAAGCGGACTTCTGGGAGGAGCAGTGGTGTATCCAGCTGTGCTAATTATAGGTGGAATATGGAACTTTGTCAGTATTTTGTTTCAGGAGATAATAAGTCATTTATGGCCACCCAAGATAGCTCTGATTTGTATCGAACCGAGCTGTTTTATTGTTTCATTCATATTGAAGTATGAATAAAAAAATTATAAAATATTGATAATTACATCTTTACGATTTCATTTTGAAAATTTCTTGGTGCTCCATAACACTTCGTATATGGAAAAAACGTGGGTGGGACAGAAACAATCAATTTGTTTGAAGGTGATTGACAATGTTTCGTGATGAATTTCACTAGTTCGGACTTCCATTGTATACTATATAAAATGATTTGAAATCCCTGAAACAAGTAAAAAAGAATAATTAAAAAAGAATAGTTGAAAATAACAATTATATTAAGCAACAATAAACCTGAAATGAAATGATAGTGAAATAACCTACAAGTAAAAATATAATGATTGAATAAATAAAAATTAAAGGAATGAAAAAAGAAAATAATAAAAAAATAAAAAAGTGTAGAGATTCCAAGTCACGTTAGTTCACGACGTTTCGATTGTTGGTATCTACAATCGTCTTCGGGTGATGACTGGACTGATTCCTCCGAGAGATGACTATTTTATAGGTCGTTAAAATACTTTCACTTTCTCTACTTTCCATTTTCCGCTTCACTGATTCTGTGAGAGATGACCGTTTTGGCGGGAGTTGGTCATTTTTCGTTCGATGATGGGTTTCCATATGTTTCGTATATCTACGCTGGCCTGGCTGAATACGTTGTTGGACAACATGTATGCGGCTTCCTTAAATTTTCTCCTGAACCAATGTTCCTCTCTGTGCAAGATCTCAGCTTGGGACCACTCGATGTTGTGTTGATGGGTCCAAACATGGTCTGCTATTCCTGATTTGCTGGTTTCTCCTCGCTGTGTGTGCTTCTTGTGCTCGGCAATGCGAACATTCAATGGCCTCTTAGTTTCACCAATATAGGATTTTCCGCACTCACAGGGTATCCGGTAAATGCAATTCTTGGAATCGCAGTCCGCGTTTGGGGGCCTGGTTTTCGTGAGGCTGCTACGGATAGTGTTACCGGATCTGAAACAGGTTCTAATGTTGTACTTGGAACCAATTCTTCTTATCCTCTCCGATAATCCTCTGATGTAGGGAAGTGCAAGCACTGGTTGTGACGGCTTCTCTTCATTTCAAATCATTTTATACAGTAGACAATGGAAGTCCGAACTAGTGAGAAACAAACAATGTCAAATTTTGGAGTTTTGAGATAATTGGCCTCAAACCTCAAAGTCCCATCTCAATTCTATAAAAGATTTTAGATTTGCCAGCATGTCCATAGAGGGAAACACCAGTTTCAATTCCATCAAAAGTATAAAGTGCATAATATAAGTGAAATTGACAGATGAAACTTTCAAGATGGCGGCTGGGCGCCATCTGGGAAAAAAATTAAATGGAAAGGGAGGGTCTTGTAACACATCTTTTTGAAGCTCCTGACAAATGCTTTACAACCCTAGAATATAATGTCAATATCTTCAACTACTACAAAATGGCGGAACTTTTAATAATTGCCTGAATACATTGACATTCAGTAAGGTAATAAGCTTGAGGTCAGAAGATGCTCGAAATGGTTGCCTTGAACTTCTTGACATATGAACAGCCTATCCGATATTTCACGCCGAACATTTTCGAACACAGTAACGTCAATATCTCTACAAATATTTATTATTCACTGCCTTGTATCCAATATTGACGCAGGTTCAGTTTCGTACACCTTTTGCTTCAAATAGATCCGTAAAAAAAGTGTAAAGGTGTCAAATCTGGCGAGCGGGCTGACCATTCTGTAGGACCTCGACGACCAATCCAACAACCAGGAAAAGTAGTATACAAATAGTTTCTTACTTGTCTGTGGTGGTGCTCCATCTTGTTGGAATACAATATCCATATCGAATTCATTAGGATTCGCTTCGGCGATTTCAGTGATAAGAGGGTCAACAGTAGCTTCCAGCATATTCAAATACAGCTCCCCTGTTGAATTTTGATCAATAAATAGAGGTCATACAATATGGTTTTCCAATATTTCTTCCCAAACGTTAATTTTCTCTGGATATTGAATATGTGTTTCCCGGAAAACGTGAGGGTTGGTGTCACTCCAATAACGGCAAACAAAAAATAACTTAACAAACCTTATCGGGTTGTTGTAATTGCCATATGGCAGATGAAAAGGAATATTTCCAGAAATATCGATATTAACCTTCCGTTACTCGCGCTCGGTATCCCAGATCGGTCAGAAATACATTAAAAGAGTATTTACGACATAGGAGGCTATGTAGCCTCCCCCTCCGCGTACCTTTTGACTACGTGACCAGCTAACACCCCACTCAGTTTTATGTTATTTGGAAGCGATTTTCCAAAATGTTGAGTAATCACGGTGAAGTGAGTAAAGTTTTTTTTTCAATAAAAATGATTCCTGAAACAAATCATAATTTATTCTGATTTTCAAACCGGTCTCCCCCACCGTGCGCCAGTAACTAACTACCAAAATTTGGCGTGAGTACTGGAATGATGTGTCACAAGACCCCCCTTTACCTTCAATTTTTTCCTAGATGGCGCTCAGTCGCCATCTTGAAAGTTTCATCTGTCGATTTCACTTCAAAATAAAGTATTCATGCATTAATTTCATTATAGCAAATTTCAATTTTTTGAGTCGACCCGTTCAAAAAATAAAAGAAGAAATGCACTGTAGAAACTGAGAAACTTGTATAGTTGACACTTTAAATTCCATGACAGGGATACATTTTTAACGATCAACATTCAATTAGAGCAGTTGACGTACATCATTTTAATCTAGTGGGTACATTTAGTAGTGAAATATGTGAATATTACATATTTAACCTCAATTTTATGCCGATAACAAATATTCGTTACTTATGATTCATCGCCAATAATAGGAGACAATAATCTGAAGTAGATATGAAGGGAAAATTGCTCAGCTAGAGATCAAGGTCATCATTTGGGAATTTGACATTAGCTATAGCTACCGCTCAGAGATATTCATTTAGCTGAATATTATCTGCATGAAGTGATATTTGTGAAATTAGATACCATTATAGGGTCTTCCGACAGGGACATCGTAACTTTGACAATTGTTGGAGCTACAGCTCCACATGAGATCTAATGCAACGCGAAAAGTACCTGTTTGATGTGGATTTGGGGCTGACGGTATCATCGGTCTATATTTCTTTGAAAAGAACGTTGACCAGGCCATCACTGTCAACGACGAGCTCTGTAGGTCGATGATTACTAACTTCTTTTGGCCTGAATTATATGATTTCAACACCAACGACATGTGGTTTCAACAGGACGGCGCTACTTGACACGCAGCTAATGCCACATTGGATATTTTGCGAAATGAGGGCATGGTCATCTTATGTGGATGTGATGTGAACTAGCCACTAACATCGTGCGATTTGACTCCGTTAGACTTTTTCTTGTATGGCTTTCTTAGGTCGCGGATGTATGCGAATAAGCCATGAACCACAGCGGTCCTCAAAGTCAACATAACCCATGCCATCGGTCAAATACAGTCTGATTTATGCGCCAGAGTTATGGAAAATTGGACGTTTCGTATGCGCTCCACCTGGAGAAGCCGTGGAGGACATTTGAAAGATGTTATATTCCACTCATAATGAACATCAATATGTCTTTCAAACGAATACAAAATTTCGATGATATCTCACGCACACTTTGTTTTATTTCATGTAAAGATAGGAAGCGGTTAATGAAAGACTCATTACATAGATGAGCAGTGTATATAAAAATGGAAGCGGGTCCAAAATCTAGCCTTACTGAACTCCATTGATAATTTTTTCCTCTGAATTATTATTGAAAAAAAAATTATAATTCGACCAAGGGTCGAATTATAATTTTTTCCATTAAAATGACTCAAAAATCTATGAGGATTTCTTGTTTCTTTTTGTTTGATATGAAAAGTTATTAGTTGAAGTAGTTCTGGGCAGTTTATCTCACTATTTATTATTTTGAAGAGGAAACTCGAGTTCATAGAAATTCTCCTATCTTCCAATGATTTTATATCAATCAATCAATTAAACATTTATTGAATCAGTTTTCCTTTACAATCATATTAGACAAGAAAAAAAAACATGACTTCATCATAAAATACTGGCTGATTCAACAGGTCAAACAAACATAAAAAAGATATATATATATATATATATATATATATATATATATATATATATATATATATATATATATATATATATATATATATATATATATATATATATATATATATGATGAGCTGTTTTCTCGGGTTTCGCTTCGTGTTCTGTGTATTTTCTCCCCATAAGGATAAGAGAAAATACACAGAACACGGAGCGAAACCCGAGAAAACAGCTCATCATACTTTATCCGTGAGAATCTTCGGAAAAATCTAGGGATATTTTTAAAAATGGCATAATTTTTTTTTAGATCGCTTTAAGGAAAAATAAGTTGACGGGTTATTATTAACTTACAATAAAATTTATTAAATGGTCAAAAATACTGAGTGCGCATATAAGCAAAACTAAAAAAAAATGGCTCTTCTTTGGCACCCCGAAAAAAAATCATAATACAAAAAAAATTGGAATCAGTACAAAGTATGGCCTCCACGCTGGTTTATTACGGTCCTACATCTATCGTGCATCGACAAAATGAGATTGTCAATGTCTTGTTGAGGTATATTTGCCCATTCAGCGATTAAAAGCTCTCTGAATTGAAACGTTGTGTGAATGTTCCCCATATGCGGAGTAACTCTTCGTTGAAGCATGCCCCACACATGCTCGATGGGATTCAGGCCCGGTGATTGTGCTGGCCATGGCAATACATCAACTCCTTCGTTGGTGAGCCATCAGTCAGTCACTAGACGCGAGACATGTGGACGAGCATTATCGTGCATTAGGTGGGAGTTTTCACCAACAGCACCAGCAAACGGACGGACGATAGGTAGAAGAATGCTGTTGAGGTACTGTCGAGCTGTGAGGGAGCGATTTGGAAAAACGAGATCGGTTCTGCCGCCGATCATGATTCCGCCCCATAGCATTACTGTACCACCTCTGTATGTGTGGACTTCCTGGACGTGTCTCAAACGTTCATTATTTCCAGGTCGTCTCCACAGTCTTACTCGACGAGAATCTGGATGAAATCCAAATCTGAATGAAATCCAAATCCATTTGCATCCCAGTTTTGATGTTCTTGACACCACTCTAATCTTCTACCGCGATTGCCTCTCGACAAAGGTGGACATCTAAGTGGCCTTCTTTTGTGGAGATCTGCTTCATGCAGTCGATTTCTGACAGTATCACGACCAATGGTTACCTGGTGCGTCTGCTGCAACACGTTCCAACTCAGGTGCTGTGATTGTCGGTTGTCTTCTTGCGGTTAAGACCAAAAATCGGTCTTCAACTACAGTTGTAGCGCGTCCTCGCCCTGGATGTTGTTCGGCTGGACTGCCAGTTTCACGGAAACGCCGCCACAATCGACTGATAACACTTTGGGAGACCCCCAAACGAAAAGCTACATCATTTTGTCGCATGCCACCTTGAAGAAGCCCTACAGCTCTATTCATCTCAGTCAATGGTACGTGATGGCGTTCCATGATAAAGCACAATATTTCCAGTTTAATTGCTGAGCAAGAACTGCATAGAATGTACAAACTCGACACTTTCAGATTATTCATTTTAGCCGAAAACCTACAGTTTGTAAAAAACTTGATAAAAGATTAGTTACCGTTTTTGCAGGCTTTGTTCAACCCATAGAAATCTACAGGGTGGTCGAGTGTACCAATTTAATCGAAATTAAACGACCTCATGCATTTATTTTTATGATATTCAGTATGTTATAAAAATATCCCTAGACTATATATATATATATATATATATATATATATATATATATATATATATTTATCTATCAGTGTTTGATAGATATACAAACTAGACATTGTTAATAAACAGTATTCACTTGAAGATGCACCAGCCAGAATTCTGATTACCTTTTTCTGAATAACAAAAACTTCCAGCTTTAGCTGATAAGCCCCACTGTTCAAGACCATAGGAAATTACTGACTGAATTAAACTGTGGTATAGAAGCTTGAGAACATCAAGAAATACTGTTTGTTTTAACCGACCAAGTACATATATATGTTAATTGAGCTTCAGTTTGACACTATCAACATGGAACTTCCAGGTAAGTTTATTATCAATATCAACACCTAAGAATTAACTTGGTTAAGAGTTGACTGTACTCAAATTCATTTCGTTGAATACCAAAGTGAAAAGCACAATTCCTCAAAAAGTTTATTTATAAATCGATATTTAGATTATAGTATGGGTAACATATAACCAAACAATATTCAAGAATGGATCTTACTAAAGCACAATATAACATCTTTTCTGTTTAAATTGAAAAATCAATCAAAATTCCCAATACAAAACCTGGTAGTTTGAGACTTTTTGCCACAATTTCTGATACTTGAAGATTAAAATTAATTTTGCTATCAAATTTAACTCTCAGATTGCGAATAAATGTTTCTCTTTTGAGAGCTACATTATTCAATTTATATTCAAAGAATATTGGACTTCTAATTTTAGCGTACGTAATGATTTGACACTTATCGATGTTTACCTCTGACAAATTATTAGTACACCACATGGAAAAAGCTTCGAGATCTATTTCCCTGCAAGAATCACGTAGCTTCATGTGCTTCAATTGTGCTTCAGTGGAAAAACCCATGAAAAACAGATGATTTGAACAAATCATGCTTACTGCAAGATATACCAAGTAATAATCGGATGGGGTTTGAAACATTATTGTTAGACTCAGAGAAGTTCATTATATCTCAAAGTGGAGTGTAGTAGATTTGCGAAGAATAAAAACTCAAAGTCTTCTCCAAAAGTATGGACTCTGATTCTTAGCCACCCGATAAGATGTACTGTGTTTGAAAGCAACCGAAAGTATTGAATATTCCTGAGGTTCTCTATCGTGTTAAATAACAAAAGAAAATCAAACTACCTCACTGGAAAGTAGTGAATCATGCATAAGCAAGTGAGAGGTCAACTAAGGTGTTTTCATAAACATACTTGTTCGTTTCACAATGTTTTATGATGTTTAAAGAAGATAAATCTCAGTCAATGGAGATGCATTGCATTTGTTTCTTTCCAGCTTGACTTTCAATGAAATACTATTCAAACGTTTCAGTATAACGTTTCAGTATCGTCCTAAAATCAAATTTCGGGGATCCGATTTCAAGGAAAAACCCGCCTCCTATTTGAAAGGTACCGAGATTTTGTAGGTGCGGACTCAAATTTCGAAAGAAAAACTTTGATTTATTTTCGAAGGTCAGTCGCCTATTATGTTGTTCAACCCTTCCTTTAACGATCTTATTCACTGCTTCCATGAACGTAAAGCTTTGCTATTTGCTGGCGATTTGAAATGTTTTGAAATAATTAGAAATGGGGCCGATATATTGATTCTAAATAAATATAGTTTAAAAAAATAAAAAACACGCTTTTAAAGAACATGGAACTAAAAAGTTAGGAACATTTTTTCAAATAAACTTAAAACAATTACGAACGAAAAATACGACTAGTATTATTGTGGCACAAAGCGCCCACACTTTTTTCACAATAATACTAGTATTTTTCGTTCGTTATTGTTTTAAGCTTATTTAAAAAAAATTATTTTTAACTTTTTAGTTCGATGTTCTTTAAAAGCGTGTTTTTTAGTTTTTTAAACCATATTTATTTTTCATTTTTTAGTTTCGTATGCTATAAAACCGTGTTTTTCAGTCTTCTTAAACTATATTCATTTTATCTAAATTTTGGGATCAATCAGCCGTACAAAAAAATACTTTTTTCGAATGAAGAAATACATGTGAAGTGACTTCGAATTATTTCAAGGAAGTGACGTACAGCGCCATCTGCTCGCGAATAGATCAAGCAAATATGGCGATAATACTGTCAGATACATATCTCGAGCATTCAAACAGGAATAAATATGCAATGAAAACGAGAGTTACAAACAAACAAACATACATACATACATATAGGTGAAGCTAAAAAAAGCGTGTTAAAAAACGATATAAATTGCCTATCAAACTAATAGTGTACCTACGCAGAATGATATGCTGGTATTTGACGTTGGTTCATATTATCATTATTATTGGCTTGGTTTCTCATAATTGGATTACTTGACATTGCTTGTGTACCTTCAAGGACAGGTTGCCATATTTTATCATGTTCGTTGCCTCAATACCCTTTTCTTTTGTAGGGCTTCTTACTTCAAATGGTTAACTTTAACTGTCAAACTAACTTTGGAGTTATTGTTAGATATCTATCAGTATCAGTATATAATACACTACATTCTTAAACCAATACTTACTTCGTCTAAGTGCACCTCAAGTGATGAACCATAATAAGTTCCGTCTACACTTCTTCACCTCGTATATGCGGTGTGTTAACACCGCATATACGACGTGGTATGAAAAGGTTCCGACCTCACATTTTTTCAGTTTTTTTTATGTTTTAACATAGTCTCCTTCCAACTCTACACACTCCTCCCAGCGATGCTCCCATCTCTATAACCCATCCAAATCATACTCAACGTTTTTCTCTGTAAAATAATTGTTCTCGAAGGTGATTGCCTCTTCATTTGACGAAAATCTCTATCCTTCGAGGGCAATTTTTTGATAAGGGCACGAAAAGAAGTCGCTTATGCTAGATCTGGTGAGTAAGGTGGATGGTCAAACAGTTCAAACCGTATTTTTGTGGATTTTCGCCATGGCAACCGCTGAGGTATGAGAAGGTGCGTTGACTTGGTGAAACAGGATTTTTTTTCTGCAAATGTGGTCGTTTTTTCGCTAGTTCAGCTTGTCAAATAATTTATTTATTTTTATTTTTATTTATCGGTCAAGTACACTACAGAATTATTATAAAATCCCAAATGGTACACCAAGAAAATTTCAATTATTGAAACCAGTCAAGCATTAGAGTTGAGTTATGAACCCAACAAGTAAGATCCTCAATATAAATTATTGTAATTGCCTAAAAATTAATAAACCTATTTATTTTTCTATCAGTCCAGTACAGCACAAACTGTTAATAAAATACCAAATGGAACATAAAAAAAATATTAAAAAGACAAGAATAAGCATAAAGACATTCAACACTGATGATCAATTAAATTATAAAACAAAACGTAACTATGTCAAGAACATTACAGAATGGGCTTGTTTCATGATTTTTGGTTTATAGTTCACTTGATAGAAATTTTGAATTGAAAAACAGTGCACTTTGTTTCATCTCTCTAAATACCGTAGTTTTCCCGTAATTAATTATTAAAAATCGAATTTGGTAGGGTGGTGACGTCACGACCCTATTCCCGCTTCTTGTTCGATTGACCAATAGAAACAATAGAAATAATCAACATTGCCAAATCGTGAAATTTACAGAGCCTATAATTATCAGTTCAATTATGGAAGTGTATATGAACCCGTTAACGTTTCAAATAATGAAAAATTCTTCACATAGAATAAAATGCACAGGATAAATCATGTTTGGAAATAAGCTCTATATCTAAAATCAGTACACAAAGTCGATAGATCACATTATATTTACCTAAACTATGATTTTATGCATTATTTAATAATATAGAGTTATGAAAATAAAAAAATATTGCAAACTGGATTGAAGAATCATTTAAAATATTCAATTTATTCTACAATCCTCAATCTGTACAACTGCAATTTATTACAAAAAAAAAAACGATTCCTACATACATAGCTCTTTCTAATATATATCTGTTGAATCTTCCACAACTTGAGATGATGTCAAGTATAGACAGAATTGATTGTACTCGAACTGATCCAACAAAAGCTTCTGAGGTAATACCATTAATCATATGCTAAAATTTAATGAAGTGAAATGTATCATACTTTCAGCAACAGTATTAACTCCAGATAATACTTTTTGTGGAGAATACTTGAAATTGAAATGAAAAACCATGTCATTAAATTCAATATTTTCGGCTCCCTTTCATTAATAGTCACTTTTTAAATGATTTCTATAAAGTCTTGGAAGAGTAGAAGGATTGTAGTTCTTTCTTTTCAATACTTTCGCCCATTTTTTTTCTCATCATTTTATCCTTGGGGAACCTAAACTCATTATATAAAATAACTCACCTTTAAACCAATGCGCTTTCTGTTTTCGTGTGCCTTACCGCACAATAAAAATCAGCACAAGAATGCACCATATTAATATTCAAATATATCTCTAAAACACTTTTAAAACACATACAAACTAAACTCGATGAAAAAACGAATTGTTCCTACGCGAACTGTCTGCTAAGAAAAAGTTGAGAGACTCAACGTTGCAAAAACAAGCAGGATGGATCCGATATGACATACATTTTCAATGCAGAATAAACCAATAAATTGTGATATGGGTACTCCCTTTTCCTGAGAAAATGAACGATCAATTAAAATTTTCTGTAATTATTTATTCATTTTTTCAAGAATGAAGCCAGCAAGCAAATAAATATACAATAATAAGATTGCTCGAATCCACGAATTAAGCATAAAAATGGACAATAATATTTCCTTTGATAACTGATATAATATAAGTTACATCTAAATATGATTGTAAATAGAATTAAACGAGCTGTATTTTCAAATGGTTTTCGAATGCTCATGAACCCTAATAAAATAAATCAATTATGCATTCATGCTACCCACCAAAAATAAGAAATTCAACGTTACCGGTATATTAGCCATACTTTCAGCCAGCGCCTTCTGTAGTGACTGCGACAATGTGCTCTTTCTGATGTCAACGGTTTCCACAAACTTCGTATTTTTGTTAAAATAATTTCAAAGTGAATGTTGAGTCTAGTTTTCTTAAAAAAAATGATCGATGAATTTTACTTGAAAAATTTGCATTTGGTACCGAAATGAAGAATGAAAAATTGAAACGGTAGGTGGTATAGTTAGTAGGTCCCTTTTATTTATATGACATTCATTTCAGACGTTGTCTTTTATCGAAGGATGGAAAGTTTTGATTTAATTTTTGTTTTATCTTGGCCAAGGAGCAGTATGTTGACTGAAAAGAGAAGCAAAAATATTTTGATTAAAATGTAAAATTACTCCAGAACATATCAATCCAAAAATAACCTGAAAAAAATATTTTTCGGAATGTAAACTAATGACTAATTAGATACTAATGAACTAATTAGATAATTGTAACAGTTGTATTCACACCGAGTTGACAACAATAACAACAAAAATGGCGTCGGTCAAATTGGATCATCAGATCTGTGATTGGATATTAAAAACCGATACACTTGGCAACTCCGCTCTAGACACAATCAATTTTATTGGTCAACATACACGCGGCAAATTTAAATTCTTGCTTTTTGAATTATTCTTTTTTCTGCAAATATAAAGAGATTTTGGGACCGATTAGGCTTGATGAGTATAATATACCCCTAACTCGATCAGTCTATAAGCAAACCAGTATCATTTTCCATAGCATGAAACAAGCCCATTGTAACAAAGTCCCAAATGTTACATCAATGTGCAAACAAACCCTAGAGTCAAGTTATTACTTCATAATAAATAAAGGTATGCATTTTCATTTATCAAGTAGTACATTAAGTTCAAATTTAAATTAAAAAAAAGACACGTACAAACACTAGAATAAGTTATGATCATTAAAAGAAATAATAAACGACTATTCAGAAGTTTAATGAACAATCTCTGGATGAAGTCGTCTAATTGCCATTTCTTTGAATTTTAAATATGACAAATGAAAAAGATCAAGTTCTGAAAAGTATGTATTGAAATTTTTTTAAAGCCTACAACTTATTGCCATCGAGCCATAGTTAGTCTTGTGGAATCGCAACCCAAATGAAAAAATGTGATTGGTTAAGGATCTTGAGTTAACAGAAAGGTAAAGGTCATCTAAAGTACGCATAATGATGGGTAATATACTCCCTTTTAAAGATAATCTATGGAAATGATTTCACGGCTATCTCAAAAAAAGGTGCTATCACTTTTCAAGCCGATAAAACAGTTTTTGCTTTTTTTGAGCCAGTTCCGACTCTGCTGTCCACTGTTGGACTGTATTTTTATTTCGGGCGTATGTATAATGGTGTTTCAAAGTTACATCTACAGTAATTAATCGACGCCAAAATTCAAAATTATTGGGCCTAAACTGCGCCAACAGAGCGTTGGAACACGTTTTTGGTCTAACGTTCATAACCTCTGCTAACTCTCTCACTTTCATTCGGCGGTCGTACAGCAATATTTGATGAACTTTGGTAATGTTTTCGTCGGTAATTGCAGTTTTTGGACATCCCAAACAATTATTATCTCCCAATCTCTTACGACCACGTTTAAATTCAGCCGCCCAAAATTTCACTGTGATAAATGATGGTGCAGAGTCCCCATACACAGAATCCAACTCATCTTTGATTTCAAAGATGAAATCTTCGATTTCAAAAACAAATATTCAAAGACAGTTCGATATTCGATTTTGTCCAGTTTGATAAAAACACTAACAAAACTCACTCAAACGACTGTTACATAACAACTGCGCGTCCAAAATGGATGCAACTTTGATGAGTAACTGTCAATAGATGAACAACGAAAATAGCTTTCATTTACGAATGCTGGTATCTTCATGTTGAGGTCGGAAAATTTTCAAACCATCCTCGAATGCTGCACTAAAGTAAACAATACCAATACCCATTCGACTTCCCAAACTAAAAGTGACTTAGATTTTGTTTGTTACTGTTACAAAACTCAAGAAATAGGTATTTTTTTTTAGATATTCTGAAATGAAAATGAATAACTCTATAATTGATTTCAACATGTTTTTATATAATATTACTAGTACGCGTGTTTTATAATTGTGATTTCATACTGAATTGTCAATTTGATTTTATTGTAACGAATCTGAAGCCGTCCCTGACCGATATCTTAGCCACCGAATAAACATATGACATCACGGCGAAAGAATGTGATCTGACTCGTCGGGAAAATATTAGGCGAGAACAGAGACCACTAGAGAAATCTAGAATTATCGTTACCGATATAAAACGTCGGCTCCTCGTTCAGAGTTAGAGTATGAATTCAGAAAGCGAATCGAGCGGTAAACAAAGAATTCGAACAGTGAAGATAAATTAAACGTTATTTGCTAAGTGTTGAATATAAATTAGTTGTGATAGTGAAATATTGTTAAAAATAAATTTGTTCAAGACAGTTAATTCTTCAAATTTTTACATTATGTTTGTATGATTTTATATTTAAATAATATTACAGACCTTAAATTAATATTATAAGTGTAAGTTACGATTTTAATAATATATGTTATTAAATTATACAACAACGATAAAAATGAAACTGAAAACAACAATAAAAACTAATTGGCGCTGCGGGGCGAATTCATTGATTCCAGTGGCGCATTTGCTTTTTCAGCTGCAGGAAAACCCGGAAAAACCTGCAGCACCGCATCATCTGAAGATCTTGATCTGCTAATGTCCTCTCTCCCATAAAACAAAATGTAGGGTGTCTCCAGAGGCTCCAATAGATTCAATACAATCCCAGAACACTTAGTGACACGACTATCGTCAAACTTAAACCAGTCCGTTTCGTCTTTGACCAAGGCGTAATAATATATTATATGTCAAAACTGACAACTTTTTATATTTATACTTTTATTTGTGATTTTATATTATCGTACGTGTTTTTAATTTCATATATTAAGAAGTTTATTTTCATACGCAAATTCCTTTTACATAATTCATTCTCAAACTTCAATATTTATCATATATTAATTTTTTTTGGATCTCCTTTTCACCACATACAAGCAACACCTGATGCTTCTGTGGTTTCTACGATGTCTATTCAACTGTATGTATTAGTTTAGTTATTTGTTTTTGTGATTTGAATCTGAATAAACATTATTATTATTGTTATTAATCAATATGACATTTCAAAATTTTTAATGAACTTACCCTTTTTTCATTTGTTTTTTTAGGTACACTCCCACATAATATTCTACCCCTATACCCCTTTAGACCAGTTATCAACCATGTAGCTTCTAAGATATTTGAAATTGATTCGAAGATTATTTTTCGTGACAGTTTTCAATATATCACGTTTGGGTGTAATACACTTTTGCATCAAAACTTCTGAATCAATTCTTTATTAAATACTTTCTGAATCGTTTGTAAGACGTAGTTAGAAGATAAACTTTCAGCATATTTGTATCAACGACACAAAGCTTTGTCGTGTGTTCATTGTCCGAAACTCCTTGAAACTTTTCCACATCCGACTCTTTGACGTGAACTTATTGAATTGTTTCATCGAGTCGGGGCGTCTAGAAAGTAGCTATATACAGCCTCTGGATGAAATCTAAAGGAATCTTCGGAAATACTTCATGAGTTTGGAAATGCTTCACTATTCATATAATTTATTTCCAAGTCGTCATGCTCCTTTATTATTTCTGACATCTCAGAGTATGAAGTTCAGGTATGGAGATAACGATTGTTACCACTCTTGGATGTTCTAGATATAAGAAACACCGATAAGGGTTTAGAATTTGATGTGCCTTCAAAAATCTTGCTTACCGGTAGTGGCGCAAAAATCCCAGTGCCGAAAACCGAACTAGGTTTGTTAATGCTGGCAATATCTGCAAACTTAGAATAAATGAAAAAAAGAACCTCGAATTAAGGGAATTAGAGATAAATTGCTTGCCAATCCCAACGGGTCTAGATTCATCTAGTCTGTAGCTGAAGCTGTTGATCAAAACTTTACAAAATCCACAATTCCATTACTAACACAAGCGGCTGGTTCGATTGCAAAAAGTTATGAACCCGAGTTCACTGACCCAGAATCACTCAGGTATAGAGTTACATACGCTGTTCCAGACGCGACTACATGCTAAGTCAACAAAACCAAAGTCATACAATATTGTTAATTTAATAATCATGCATTCTTGTTACCTTGTTTCAACTGTAACGTTGTATTTTTTCAAAATAAAGTCTAACAACAGCCATAGAAAAAGCAACTCTACTGTCTGAACAATGTACGTCCCATTCTAAAATCGATTTTCTGGAAAAAGCAACACCCACTATTTCCACACTCGAATCTACAATATCGAAAATCTATTTTTGACAACGTCTAGTTAGACAAATTTTGTATCAACTCAATATTAACAAAGCGTCTGGTCCAGAAGTGCCCGTCATTGTACTCAAAAAGTGCTCCAATGAACTCGCACCAGTAGTTTGTAGACTTTTCAGCATCTCTTTCAAGGAAGGGGTTTTTCCTTCTGTTTGGAAGATTGCTCGCGTTCGGCACATTCCCAAAAAGGCCAAGCAAAATCTTCCAAATAACTATAGACCAGTCGCTTTGCTATCAGTGGTATCAAAAATCATGGAGAAAGCTGTAAATCACCATATGCTTGACTATTTGGAAGGGTTTTATATCTTGAGCGATCATCAATATTGTCAAGAGCTATTGCATGAGGGTTTGCTGGCCAAACTTCGATGCTACGACTTGTCGGATCATTTTTGTGTATTGCTCTCCAGCTTTCTGAAAGGACAGTCCCTGCAAGCAATGTTCCCCAGAGAGCCATATTGTATCCAACCCTCTTTCAATTGTGAATCAAAAACTTGTTGAAAAAATCTAAGAATACAATACATAGCATCGCTAATGACTTGTCTCGTCATTCCATTTGGATTCCAGAACATCGTCTGCGGATGCACACCTTCAGTAGCAGCAGGAGATTGCATATCCTAAAGAGGATCTAGAGTTGATTTCGAAATGGGATGAAAGTAACCAGGTTAAATTCAATGTCACGAAAATCCAGGCATCGGTTTTCTCCAAAGAGATGAATGTCTCCGGACCGGATATAATAATGTCGAGACAGACAATTCCGCTACTCTACAAACCCCAGAAACTTTGATGCTTCATAAAGCTCAGATCAGACCTGGTTTGGAGTATTGTTCACATGTACGGAGCTCCGCCCCTAAGCATCGAAGAAAGGTTGGAGATTGGTCGCACATTTGATTCCACCAAGAGTGGTACATATCAGAAATACGCGACGGACTGTGACTGCTCATCCTTTTGAGGTTCAACTCAGTACACCTCGAACTTCACTGTTTAAGAACTGTTTCATCTAGAGAACTGCGTTTATGTGGAATAAACGTCCTGAGAACGTTTTTCTAAATGAATTCATTCTCCGGCGATTCAAATCGCTACTTTCGCATAGACACCTCCTTTAGAGTGGTGTGTCACGTGTGTGATGAAAAGTGGATCCTCTACAACAACAGGAGACGTTTAGGACAGTGGTTGGGCACCAATTAGCCACCCAGACACTTTCCAAAGGTGATAACGCACCAAAAAAAGACCATGGTTACTTCTGCAACGGCTGCAACCGACCCAAATCATGACAGGAGAGTTTTGTGAGGAAATCGACGAAATGTACTGAACATTGTGTTACGGGTTTTTTCCTGGCTCAAAAGGAGTCTGTATATACTGTGTAAGAGTTTTATCAGTTGTTACTCTGAAGGGTGAAACCGTATCAAAATTTTATAGTACTCTACCGAAAGCCAGTATTTGAGGTAGAGTAGATCACTGGTTGGCTCAGTGGAGACGGGTGGTTCGTATTTCCTAAGAAGTTCAATTAATGCCGAGAGAGAACGTCTATATTACGTGACTTTACAAAACTCACTTTCTAATATACTAATACCTAGCCTTGTACGTACTAGGGGTTGAAACAAGTCCAATTTATTTATATAGGTAACTAAGTTAGCTTGAAAATAACTACAAATAACTTGGTTGGTGACGAAATTGGGTGTCAGAAGAAAATGGCAATGGTCAAAGAAATAATGGTGGGACTCATCCGATTCGTTAGCTTTCCTCCCTTTTTGGCTGCAACCTGGGAAGTTGAAACTGCACTCCCCCAACTTCCAGGAAGTAGCGGAACTATCAGGCTTTCGAATTTCAGAAATTCATTTATTACGTTATCCAACGGCATAAAACCAAAAAGGAATAGAGGATAAAGAGAATACTATGACTCTAGAATACTTTATCAACTATTTTATCCATACATTTGATGAAGGGTGGCCTTGGAGTCTGATTTCAGCTTTGTATCCCCTTCAAAAGAGGTAATAACAACTAACTCACAACACTGGTTGTTGAAAATGGAACACGGCAATTTAATCCCCAATCGTGGGTAATAGTAATGAAAAATAATCCAGAACTCGTATTTTCACATTCACTAAATAAACACACATTTTAAAATGTTGGAAAAGGTCTAGGCTTCCGTTCACGAATCAAAATATTCAATATGATTGTTGAACTTCTTTACCCAACTCATGAGAATATTTCACTTAATTTGGCAGCTAATTGTCGGTGACTGATGCGGAGCGATATTTGAAGTTGACGAG
This sequence comes from Leptinotarsa decemlineata, assembly GCF_025532065.1. Taxonomy (NCBI): domain Eukaryota; kingdom Metazoa; phylum Arthropoda; class Insecta; order Coleoptera; family Chrysomelidae; genus Leptinotarsa; species Leptinotarsa decemlineata. The sequence goes on along the minus strand of NW_027412537.1, from coordinate 8,295,189 downwards.
ACATCGAGAAACGTACCTAGTTGCGAACTTTGCAGAACAATGACCTTGATATAATTTATCGAATAGGCGAAACAGACAGACAACCACTCTAAGAGAAATTATACTGTAACAATTGCGTCAGCAGCAGCCGATACTGGTCAACAGAAGAGGTCCAATCCTGCTCCACGACAACGCCCGTTTGCACGTTCCACAAATCACCATCTGGAAATTAAATGAATTGAGTGTCAAAGTTCTGCCTCATCCACCATACTCTCCAAATCTCTCGTCAACCGACTATCATCTTTCTAAGCACTTCGATAACTTCTACACCGGTAAAACCTTCGCCAATCAGGTCCAGGCAAAAACGGCCTTCGTCGACTTCATCGAATCCCGAGCACGCAATGTTTATATTAACGAAATCAATCGACTAGTGGTACGTTGGCAAACTTGCACTGATTCAATGGGGTATATTTCAATTAAATTGAATCATTCACTGAGATATTACTGTTTGAAATAGACCCATAAAAACGGATAAACCTTTTTAAACAACCTAATACAATCGTAATTATAATAACATAGAATCCTACTAAAGTACTGATATCTTTTTTTCTGAAGCAACATTTTTAAAACGAAATCAATCAATCTAGATATGGAACTTTTCATAAAAGTGACATATCGAGAACTTGACCTAATATTGTCAAATTCAGAATAGAGTTGCCGTTGTGTTATCAATAATGACGGAGTCCTTTAGGTTTACCTTTTCGTTTTGTTATATACCTTTTTATAGTTCACAATTGTTTTTGATAGTTTTTCCTTTTCAAATATCGGAAATATTGCCTGTGAAATATATCGTGATGTATAAAATAACATTAATTTCATAAGATGAATTCACGTCAAGAAAATGGATTTAAAACCATTAATTTTCTTTTCCTCTCACATTTCTTTTGAAATTTTGTGATGATTAATTATAGGAGTCTTCCGGTGGCATTTTAAATATTTCAATGATTTTATTTTCGTATGTGAGGAGGCTTCACGTTGTTTTGATTCAACTTTCACAATCGAGGCAAATTCATGAAAACGTAAGAAGTTCATTGAAAACAACATGATGTTTCCATATTTGAATAAATGTAGCAAGTGAGTCGACTCTGACAATCCGTTGTGAATGGTTGTAGTGTCCGCTGATAAATTCTACAAGTGATAAAACTGAAAAAAGGTGTAAAAAGTGTAGCAAGATCTTAACTTCGATTTATATCGGTGAGACTTTTTTCCTAAGCGAAAGCTAAAGTGGTTTTTTCAGAGGGGTATGCCGAATATTATCGGCATATATTCCTGATATTACCATGAACTCCACTAACACACCGAGTGTCTCTGACTACAGGGACACTCAAAGTAATCAATCAAATGTTCAATCCAGCTCATACTCTACTGCAGAGAGCAAGCCATACTCTTCAATTCTATCGAAGGAGTTAAGATACAGGAGTACATCATCGCCATCGGAACCAAAGTTCAGCCTAAAAATATAATTTTCTTCTCCAGGATCTCCAATAAAAGAGTTTGTATACTTTCCTTCAACAAGGTGGAGAAATAGTGGTGAACCAACAACTACTGAAAGCGCGGAGGTTAATAACACCCGCAACTCGTTTGATCCTATCAAATGTATGCCCGTCAATTCCCCACATCATAATTGAAAATAGCCTTGAAGACCTAGGTTTGAGCCTTATGTCCCCTATAATCTTTCTCAGAATTGGGATTTCACAATCAGAGTTCAGCCATATTCTTAGTTTCCGAAGGCAAGTCTACGTTCAAACCGATACCTCTACCTTCCCAGAATCAATTGTTATTCCTTTCGAAAACACTTCATACCGTATCTTTCTATCCGAAGACAAGCTAACCTGCTTTAAATGTAAAGAAGATGGTCATGTAGCCGTCGCTTGCACGGAAACAGTTAATGATATCCCTACCACGGTTAGTCCCGAAAACCAATTGGAAAATGAACGTGTGGTCATTCCAACACAAATCACCAACCCAACACAAAAACGTTCAAGATCAGAGGTAACAAGCCCCACGTTATCAAACACCGAGTACAATCCAGCTAAACAGCCCGAGTTTATTCAGCCGTTTTCGCAAAATCATATCAAAAAGTCAGTTTTTTGGAAAATAGTTACGAGTCATCCGATCCTCTCAGTATAGCACGTGAATATATTGACAACGTGCATTCTCTCATGGGTATATTAAGAAAAATATACCCAGCTCTGACTGAACGAAGTATTAAGGCTCGTATCACAAAATTAAAGAGACAGTTGATGAAACAACTGAATAATGAACTCGAAACAAACTCAAATATTTCCCTTTCTGAGAACGAAAGCGACCTTTCACAAGAAACCTATTGAAGTTTATGACCCCCCTTTTCTTCATTTTTTTTTATTTACAGAATTCATTCTTCAATGGAACATAAATGGAGTATTCCCCCATCTGGAAATGCTTCAACTTCTGATGAATAATAAAAACCTCTTAGTAATATGTTTGCAGAAAACTAACTTCAAGACTGCACATACATACGAAATGAAATCTTACAACTCTTTCCATAAAATTAGAAATAGCCCACTCAGAGCCTGCGGTGGAGTCATCATTTATACTAAAAAATCGATCACTTCAAAAATGGTTTCAATAACGTCAGAACACATTTCGGCAAAAATTATGCATCTGCAACGTATATATTCTACCGAATGTAGAGTTAACCTTTCGAGAACTTGATACGATAATTCAACAGCTTCCAAAACCCTTCATTATTGTGGGAGATTTCAACGCCCACAATCCTCTATGGGGCTGCGCATCTTCTAACAAACGCGGAGTAGTCTTAGAGGAATACATAAACCATTCCAACCTCGTTATATTAAACCAGTGGTCGCCAACCTGTCGATCGCGAGCTACTGGTAGCTCGAGGAGGCAATTCTGGTAGCTCTCACAACGATTTTAATTTAAAAAATACAAACTGCAAAAATCAGAGAAGCTTCCGAAAATTCCACAAAAAATCTAATTGTCATAATATTAAACATAAACAGCGGCAACGTTGCGGTGAGCGATCTGCCGCTGACGCCATCAAGCTAGAATCGGCTAGAACCGACCAGCCGGACCAGCGCGTTAGTGTTCGAGAACGATCTGGATTGCGTTGAACGGGATAAATACGCACGGCGCGGCGACATTGCGCTTAGTTTAAAACTGAACGCGTAACCAACGTCCAGCGGTTGGGTTAGTAAAGAACAACAAAAATAATATTATGGCAAGCAGTTGTAAGAAGGTAAAGACATACCACTTTCATTCGGAATGGGAAAAACAATACTTTTTTACAGAAGTTAAAGATAAAAATGTTTGTTTGATATGTAATACTTCGTTCTCCGTTGCTAAAAAAAGAAATATTGAGAGACATCATAAAACTGTACATTATAATTTTGAAAAATCATTCCCACTACATTCTGCCGCCAGAAAAAAGAAACTGAAACAGTTAAAAAAGCAGTTAATCGGACAACAATCAATATTTTTAAAAACAGTCGACAAAAATAAGGCTGCAACTGAAGCATCGTAACGTGTGTCCCAGATAATTGCACAAAAAAAAGAAACCTTATGAAGACGGGGAAATGATAAAACAGGCGGACACACAAGACTAACACACCAACACCTTATGAAGAAATAAGATGCTGTGGAGTGTGATATTTGTGGTGTTATCAACAGTGTGAAACACATTATCCTGGAGTGCCCAGTTTTTGAATATGAAAGACAAGAAGCAAGACTTCCCAGTGATCTCAATTCTGCCTTAGACGTGATGAACTTGAACTCGTTAGTAACCTTTTTGATATCTATTCATATATTACATTAAATATAATTATACCTAATTGTTCCTCCCCGCTAATAACCCTTCACGGTTGATGCGGTTATTTTTGAAAAAAAATGTAGCAAGTTGAGCTTAATGAAATGTTTCATAAATTATTTTCTCGCATTACGTTTCGTTTCATTACACTACAAGTACGGTATTAACTTTATGAATATAAGGCTCGATATGAAAGGAGATAATTACTTGACCTGAAGTTGAATGTTAGTAGATTACGTTTTTCGTCGGAAATCCCGAACAAAAAAAAGCTATATCAAGTAACTTATCGAGGGATGCCATGATGATATTATCTTTGGAACTTCATGAAATTCCCATTTCATGTTGGTTTCATCAAGGAATATTAATCAAAAAGTAGATTACGATACAATTTATTTCCATGTTTCCTTAATTTCTCTTTTATTGAACTAGAAAATCTTCATGCTTGAGTTATAAAATATATGAATGAGTGGTGAACTAATTCAAATTTAATTACTTTTTTCAATAACCATCTGTTGTTCGCGACTTAATTTGTGTGTGCTTCAGCTTTTACGTTTTTCCAAATTATCTGAATTTATTCTGTATACGTAAAAGAAAATGATGGACGGCATCAGAATTGCTTTTCCACAATGGATTTTCTCTTCTGTTTCATTTATTTTCATTTATCCCTTTATATACGAGTAGTATACTGTTCGAGAGCTAAAGCCGATTACAGAATTGAGAAACTGAATTCATAAGATACAAAAACAAGTACTGGTATAAACGATTTGAATACAATGGTGAATGACAGAAAAGAACAGATAGAATAATGTCAACAACACAAACAACGTGATATTGTATATGAGCTATAAGATAGCTATACAGTATGTCCGCAAAGTATGGAATAAATTCGATATTTCCAAAACCAGAGGTCGTTTTTCAAAAACTTGAAACACGTCGATTTTTAATTTTATTATTCTACATTTTACAATAAAATTTCATTATACAGAGTGATCCATATTAATGTGATGACGTCATCGGTAATTTTTTTAAATGCAACACCCTGTATTTGGTGTTGGTTTTAGATAATCCGTAACGAGCTGATTCCGAAAAGGTGTCTAGCGGACAGAATTTGAAAGATGTGTGCTTAGAAAATAAATTTTATTGATATCTAATAAAAGTAATAAATACATGGTTTATCATAAATGTTCGAACTGTAGTCCTTGCTGTATTTGACAGTAACCTAAACGTTGAATAAATTCTTGTTGAACCTTGTTTATGGTTTATTGAGAAATATTGTTTATTTCTGTTCGAATTCTCTCTTTTAATTCTTGAATATTTGCTGGTTTCGTTTTATGAACAAGATTCTTCAGATAGCTCCACATAAAGTAATCCAACGGATTTAAGTCTGGCGACCTCGCTGGCCATTCAATCTGTTCACGTCTACCAATCCATCGGTTTGTAAACATTTGGTCGAGATACCTTCGAACATCTGCAGCATACTGTGGAGGCGCACCATCCTGTTGAAATCATAAACTTTCATCCAAACTTCCAGGATTGATTTTACTGGGAAATAAATTAATTGAAGTAGGTACAAAATATCTTCTTAAAAACTGAAGGTTTATTGGCCCTTCTAAAGTACCGTCGAAAAAGTAGGGTCCGATGATCTTGTTTCCTACAATGCCAGCCCATACATTTACCTTTTGTCTTTGTCTTTGTCCTTGTACCTACAATTCTGACGGTTGACCCCACAATTTAATGTAAAAGTGGCTTCAAAATTATATTTTTTACGAGGAGACGGTCTTGGTGACAGTTATCCATCATGTCTTCACAAAATTCTATTCTTCTAACTGGATCATCCTCATTTAATTCCTGTGGAAGTTCGATTTTAAAGTGATGCCATTTTTCCAATTTCAATCTTTATGTACAGTTGTTTTACTGACATCGAAATCACGACTAACCTTACGAACAGAAGTGTGCACATCTTCTTCAGAAGCAAGTAGGACATCTAGTTTTGTACCATCATTTAGAGAAGGACGACCTGATTTGCGTGCATTTTCAACTGTACCAGTTTCTCGAAATTTCTTTTCAATCTTACTTACTGCTGACTACGTTATGCGTCTTTCTGGATATTTTTCACTAGGTAAGTTACACACTTCCATCTGAGTTCGCGATCTGTCTCCATAGCCAATCATCATAATTATTTCAATTCTTTGCTTTGCACTTAAATTCATTACTACCTACTTCAAAGTAATTCGAAGCAATACTAGAGAAAATTCAAGAATTAATACAACAACTAATGTCCTATTTAACAGTTACTGAACGTCAATCGAAATAATGACATTTCACAAATATAACAAAAAAAACTGGCCACCTAGTTTTTTCAAATCAAAGAAATACTTGTTAGCACGGTTACTGTCAACTACAGCAAGGACCACAGTTCGAACATTCAAAATAACGTCATGTATTTATAACTGGATTACTTTCCCGTTGTTGAATTGATCATGAGAAAAAAATATAAAATAATTAAAGTATTTCTGGGATGATTCTGAAACCGTGTTAGGAATCACATGTTGAAAGGTAAGACCTCGTTAGTCCTTAGCTCGCACAAGTTTCTCAACTTCTAAGAGTTGTCGTTCGGAAAAACAAGATTTTGAACAGATTTTGAACAGATTTTTAAACAGATTAGATATCAATAAAATTAATTTTTCTAAGCGCACATATTTCAAATTCTGTCCGTTAGACCCCAAGTATCATACCTTTTCGGAATCAGCTCGTTACAGATTATCTAAAACTAACACCAAATACAGGGTGTTGCATTTAAAAAAAATATCAATGACGTCATCACATTAATATGGATCACCCTGTATAATGATATTTTGTTGTAAAATGTAGAATATTAAAATTGAAAATCAACGTGTAACAGGTTTTTATAAAACGACCTTTGGTTTTAGAAATATCGAATTCATTCCATACTTTGCGGACACACTGTATAAGAACTATTTCATCTGGAGAAAGATCTTCCTCTTGAAGATGATGACTTGGTTATTGAAACACGTGTCAAGGTGTTAAAATAACGGTTTGGTGTTGGGAAAACAGTCCAGTAATATTCATTACTACACCAAAGGTTCCAAACAGTGCATCACAAATATAAAGGACGATCCAAATGATCTCCAATTCAAAGGTTCAATAAAATTGAGGACATTTCATTTTAAAATTGAAAATGGATCTTACACGAATAATACATAGAAAAGGGTAGTTTACCAGGTGTGTGAGACATACTGTTTAATCAATAGGGAATTTCTCGTAGTTTTTGGTATCTTGATTGTTTTGTTGGATCGAAGTTGTGATTGATATATTGGCGATACTGAACTCTGTTTATTTCTGTTTCAGTTGACGAAAGCTCCGGCAGAATTCCTGTTCAACCTCTGGCACCAAAACACGAAAATCACATTTTGCTGACAACTACATTGAAGTCAACGTCACCTCCTGCAGTAAGTCATTCTTATAGAAATTGTGACATTCTCTCAATTACGTTCTTTCATATCATAATTCCTCCCTTCGTTCTGAAATTCAATAAGCATAAATTGAATTGCTGTTTCTGACGAAATAAACTGATAAATCACCCAATTATTTTCTTTCGGGTCCTGAAGTGAATACTCGGTTCATTTTTTTCAACATAATTAAATTTTCATTTCGCTCGCTTTATATAAGGTAGATCAGATTCCTTAACAACTCCATATTTTTCGTAGATTGAAAACTTAATTTTATAATTATAATAATATTATTCGGACTTCGAACCTCCATTTTTTTAGTTGAAAGTAGCGGTTTTGAATGCAGCAAATTTATAATATCTCTGATGACTGGATATTACGACTGGGTAACGTGTATTTATGTTCACTACCCAAGTAGTTTGGTGTGCTAATACCTGTACCTGGCTTAGGTAAATTACCTGAAGCGTTTTTATGTTGATTCAAGTAGTCTGGTGTGGTAATGCCTGAACCTGGATTACGTAAATTGTCAATAACATTCGTAGACCCTTTTCTACCTGCCGTCATGCGGTTTGCTATTCTTAAACTTCTTAGAATGGGATTCCATATTTGATTGAGGTTCACAGCTTCTTTTCTGTTAAAATTATCCGTGTGTTTGTGGATTTCTATTGCCTCTCGTACCAGTCGGCTATGGTATCCCTGGTCGGGGGCAATGAGTTTCGTATTTTCGAACAGAATCTTGTGGTTTCCTAGGCCGACTTGTCCGATATTGGGTTCACTGTATCCATTCAATCGTAAAGTCACTTGAAGATGTTCCAGTTCTTGCGGACTGCGAAAGGTCAAACTTCGGACAGCCAAATATTGTAAAGTGTTGTATACCAAGTATAAATTAATACGTAAATAAGTTATTATATATCTTTATTATTTAAAATAATATTTTTGAGACACGTATAATTCGACTTAGTACTCATTTTATTTTAGTAAGTTGCCTTGTTAACCTGTTTTACAAGTACCTACAACCAATATGGTTTGATTAGTTTCCTATTCAGCCTGTGTGTGTGTGTGTGTGTGTTTGTGCAATTCAGTTGATGTTGCGGCAGAACGGACAGATGTGACTGCCAAGTTGTTGAATCTGCCAAAGCCATCACTTCAAAGAGAGATAATTGATTTGCCAGAAGATGTGTCTTCGCATATGTATAAAACTTATCCATCGAAGACTTTTGGGGCAAACATGAAAATTGCTATACATTTGGCCACAATGTTTCGCTCAACATACGTATGTGAAACATCTTACTCAAAAATGATTTTTTTAAACATGTATCGTTCGAGATCAACGGACGCCCACCTAGAAGACACACTTGCAATTTGCTGTTCCTATCGAGAACCAAACTATAAAAAACTGGCTCAAGACCTCAAGACCGTCGGTGTAGTTTGTCACATTAATTTTAGGTCTTGTGTTTTATAATTCAGAATTTGATATGAAACCAAAATAATACATAGGTAGCACCTAGTTATTATCAGTTGTTTATTTCTGGACCTCGTTAAAATTTTCCCACAGTATCCGGACCCCTCCCAAAACTACTTGCCGACCCCTGCTTTAGATGCTCTGGTACACATATTCTTCGAGCCCGTTCCGTTAGAGTGAAGATGACTCGTCTCTTTTGACTAGGATGGCGTTCGATAGTGCGTGCAGGTATCTATCTGGGTGCGTGGGTTTTCGATACACTTTGTGGGTTAGTTTAGCACCACATCGTTAGATTAGTACACCTGGGAATGCTATCCGCTGCTTCTGTTCAGTCTCCATGGTGAATTTGATGCTTGGGTGTCGAGCGTTCAAGTGGTCTAGGAAAAGTTCAGAGCGTCCCTTTCATGTTTCAGATGACGGAAGTGTCATCCACGAAACGTAGCCACAAGGTAGGTTTTAATTTAAAGGAGTTGATTGCTTTCGCTTCAAAACATTCCATGGAGTAATTGACTATCACTGGACTATGTGGACTTCCCATCGCCGCGCCATCTAGATGCTCATAAAAGTTTCCCTTCCATTGAAAGTAACTAATCGTGAGACATGTTCTGGAGAGATCGACCATATCACTCGGAAACAAGTAGGCTAGCTCCCTCATAGGGTCTCTTAGTGGGACATTGGTGAACAAGGACACAACATCGAAGCTGAACAGAATATCCGTCGGCTCCAGAAGTAAGTTCCTGATTTCACCAACGAAGGCTATCGAATCCTCAACGTAGGAGTTTATCATTCCTACATGAGGCTGAAGGAGTGAAGCTACATGCTTCGTCAGGTGGTAGGTCGGTGAACCTAGGGCACTGACTATTGGTCTCAGTGGCTTCGTCTTCAGTGAGAACCCGGTCTGTTCGATGTATGACCAGTCTGTACATGCCTAAGCGTGGGGTTGCTGCACCTCTGGCCTTGTGTTGTTTTTCAAACTTCATTTTGTGTTTTTTGCTTACTTTGTCTCGTTCATTCTCCACTTTCGAGTACGATATGTCATCAAGTTCGTTCCAGTCTTGAGGTTTCATTCGGTTGCCAAGCACCAGGTGTAGTTTCAGCAAGGCATTATCCGTCTCCGCTATCTAGTCCCGTGTAGGGCGGATCCATTCTCGTAGACACTTTCACTATTCGAACAGATCCGATTTGCCTGAGCTGAACAGACCTCGATCTCACTGAAGACGTAACGTCAGTGTTAGCACGAGGCGGTAATTTCGCGATCATGCCGCGCCAGGTACCAAACGAAGGAATCATCGCTGGTACGGAAGGTCAGGAGTCTACCGGATGAGGAAGCGGAAGAAATCATGATTTTGTGACAGCAAATATTCTGAGCGAAGCATGAACTCCAGAATGCAACATCCAAAAAAAAGTAACTACAGCCTTAAAAAGCTTGAACTCTGATGAGGGTATCACGATTCTTCCAGAAGATACGGGAAATATGACGGTGATTCTGAAAACGGAAGAATATAATAGTAACATTGAGAAACTATTAGACCTTGCAAACTACCGCAATCTCAAATTGGACCCAACACAATCAAAGTTGAGGAACGTTAACAAAATCGTTAAGTCTTTCTCGCTGTCGGATTCCTTACAAAAAAATATTCTCAGAACAGAAGCCGTTCCTCCCAGGCTCTACGATCTTCCGAAAGTACACAACAACAATCATGCCACTGAGACCAATAGTCAGTGACCCAGGCTCACCGACCTACTGCCTGACGAAGCATCTAGCCTCGCTTCTCCAGCCTCATGTGGGAAAGACAAACTCCTACGTCAAGGATTCGACAGACTTCGTTGGTGAAATTGGGGACTCAACTCTGGAGCCGATGGATATTCTGGTCAGCTTGGATGTTGTGTCCTTGTTCAGCAATGTCCCACTGGAAGACTAGATGGCGTGTGGCAATGAGAAGTCCACTCAGCCCAGATATATCCAACTAATTCATGGAAAGTTTTGAAAAGAAAGCAGTTAACACCTTTGAATTGAAACCGACCTCATGGTTACGTTACGTAGATGACACATTCGTCATCTGGAAACATAGAACGAACACTCTGAACCTTCTCCTAGACCACTTGAACGCTCGACACCCAAGCATCAAGTTCACCATGGAGACTGAAGAGAAGCAGCGGATCGAACGATGTGGTGCTTCACCAACCCACAAAGTATACAGAAAATCCTCGCAACAGATAGGTACCTGCACGCACTATCAAACCACCATCCCATTCATCTCCACTCTAACGGAACTGACTCAAAGAATATGTGGATCAGAGCATCTAGAGGAATAACTGGAACATCTTCAAGTGACCTTGAGATTGAATGAATACAGTGTACTCGATATCAACAAGGCCATGAAACTGAAAAATTCTATGGCTCAAAACAATGAAAAGGCTCAGATGGTTCCACGCGCGAATGTACCTTATATCCCTAGGGTAACAAAGAGAATTGGAAAACACCTGGATAAACAAAACATCAAAATGGTTTTCAAACCCACCAAAAAGATACAACAAAGACTCAGGTCGGCTAGAGACAAAAGGGGCCCACTATCAGCAGCAGGAGTTTATCACATACCGTGCACTTGTGGGAACCACCAGAAGATCCACTGGAGCAAGGCTGAAGAAGCATGAAAGAAATTGCAGACTAGGCCAAACGGATAAGTGGGATATGGCAGAACACGCACTCAGTGAAGGAAACCATGGGATTCTGTTTGCCCCCGACCAGGGATACCATAGCTGACTAGTAAGGGAGGCAATAGAAATGCACAAACATACGAATGATTTCAACAGAAAAGAAGCTGTGAACCCTAATTGAATATGGAATTCCATTGTAAGAAGAGTAGCAAACAGCATGACGGAAGGTAGAAAAGGGTCGACGAATGTTATTGACAATATACTTGAATCAACATAAACAAGCTTTACATAATATACCTAAGCCGGGTACAGGTATTAGCACACCAAACTACCGAAGGAGTCAACTAATATCCGCGTTATGCAGCCGTAATTTCCAGTCATTGGAGATCTTAACTCAGGATGTATGAACATCTGACGAAACTAGCCAGTCACGCCAGCAAAATGTCAGGAATAAATTTCAAAAATCCACGGCCTTCAATTCCGAGAAATAGTGACACAGGACATTCTTTGTCAGTCGTAGACTTTTGAAACAACCTAGTGCTATCTCTTCCACATTTTCTTAGGTCATTAATGGTTGCAATGACAAGTGCAAACGTGTTTGAAAATCTATTCAATTAAACCAGATAAAAGTATCGTTTCTTTCCCTGAAATTAACAGAGCTAGCTTAGATTTGTTCGTCATCTTAATAAAATTATTTGAACTTCAGCTTCTTTCAACTTTCTCTTTGGTTCTTTAGAGATCGCCATACATTACTCGAATTTTACTCGCCCAATATAAGCATTTTGTCCCTCTCTTGAATGATTGTGCACTAGGAAGTAAGTGAATATTTTTTTTTTCAGAAAGAAAATTCGGCAGCAGCAACTTTAAACTACTCCCATATGAATACCTACATAGTTCCTTCCGTCTCTATTGTATGTATCAGCTTGGTTATTCTTGTCCCTCTCATATTGTTTCTCAGGAGAAAAATTCGCCGACCGGAAGCTGCGGTGAGTATCATAATAATAATAATAATAATAATAATATATCTTTATTCATCACAATAAGAAGTAACAATTAAATAAAATTCAAAGAAATGATGAATAGGCAGAGTTCAGCTGTGAGAGCTGCTTTCAAACCCAACCTCGACCATTTTACATACAATCATCAATATCAAAACAATCAATAATGTGAAAATAAATAATATAATAATATAACAATAATAATATTGGATATTTGGGAAAGAAAGTTTTTGGCTCTCTACTACTCCATCTGATACAAAAAAAATGGATGAGAGAATCTTCCAAAGAAAGGAAGGAAGTAATCAATTTGAAAATAAGTAACGCTATACATGGATGTGTAGATCATGCAAAGAAGTAACTTTCAGACACAAACTGAAAGAAAGTCCTCCTGAAACAGCTATACTTTCATATAAACATGGAATTACACGAAAGAAAGTACTTCTCTCATCCATTTTTTTTGTATCAGATGGAATAGTAGAAAGTCAAAAACTTTCTTTCCGAAAAATTAATCACTCCTAAAAATATAACCCCTTTCAATTCCAATATTGGATAGTTGTATGAATTTTTACTGAAGTAGACTCACGCTGTTTTGTGATGTCTAAATCAGCATGGCATTTGTACAATTGTAAATCTCATGTGATTGTATTCAAATGGTAAGTGAAAAGCTTTCTTACATTTTTATGAATATATAAAGAGAATAAGAGAGATAATTTAAAATTAGTGTTCAAATGAGATTGGATAATTTGTATCATTTGTAACCATTTACTGTGGGGTGTAACCGTTTACTGTGGTATTATTGTTAAATTTCGGTAGTGTATTTGTAGTGCTTATGTATGGTGTCCCATATAAAACTCCGCGGGCAAATATCTGAAAAATGAGAGAGAATATCCATATTTCTTGAAGGCAGATGATTTTGATGTCAAAGGGTCCTCTTATTTGCGAAGAGATCCAGCAATAGGCGTCAATCATTAGGGCGTCGCGAGACCGACGCCAATTTTTTTGAATGGTAACCCAGATTTTCCAATTCATTTTTGTATTCTGCATTAAATTCTGAAATCAGCCATATAGCACACTTGTAGTTTTCCTTGAATACTGATGGAAGAAGGCAATTTTATGGCATATTATAAAGAGGGCCATGAATAAGTCAAAATGAATGCAATAATACGAGTTTAATACAATGAATCCATCAGTTATGATTTCATTGTCTGTTCAATTTCATCTAGTTGCGTATTTCTGTACAAATTAAAATAAATTACCAAAAAATATGTTACTTTGACCATAACTCGATTAACATAATGACAACGAAATCAATTAGTGATAATAAGAATAATTTTAGTAAGTGTTCGAACTGCCTTGTTCCACGTAGAATACACATATTGCATATTTTTAGTAATTCCCGATTCGTGACAGCTAAAAGCGTCTCTCGTGTTATTGAAGCACAAACATTTGTGATACTATTTTTCAAATCCTCTACATTTTGTGGACGTCGCATATAAACTAAGTCTTTGATATATCCCCACAAAAAGAAATCTAGTGGAGTAATATCTGGACTTCGAGCTGGCCATGGTATTGGACCATTATTTCCAATCCATTTCTCATGCCCCACCTTGTTGGAACCACATATTCAGTCGAGTTTATATTGGTAAATTCTCCAAGAGATTCGGCCCTCTTTCCATTGAGAATTCCTTCGAAAAAATGAGGTCCTATCAAATAACCATCAATGATTCCGCACCAAACATTAACCCTCCACACAGACTGAAATCTCGTTTCTTGCACCCAATGAGGGTTCACGTAGGACCAATAGTGACAATTATGTTTGTTTATTATACCGTTGTTATGGAAACGGCTTTCAGCACTTCATAATATTTTTTTCAGAAATTGATCATTATCATGAATACGGGTGGACAACCATGCAATGAATATTCCCATGAATATGGGAATATATTTTAGTTATTAAAAATGAAACATGAAGATTATTACCTGGATGTAGTCCTTGAACCAAATGTATTTTGTATGGATGGAATTTGTTTTTTGACAAAATACGTTGTATTGACGATTTAGAAATGTTACAATGCATCGCTACTTGTCTGGTAGAACTATATGATTCCAAAACCATTTGACCTAGTACTGCAACACTGTGATTCTCATCAGTAGCCGTTTTTGGTTCTTTTCGATAATATTCATTAAAACATCCATTTCGTGCCAAAGATTGGGCTAAGCCAACGAATTTTTTGTCTGACGGTAATTTTCTGTCAGGATACCGATTAGCATATATTCTCACTGCATCTTTTGAATTCCTTCTTGCTTCGCCATAAATACATATCATATCCAACTTTTCTGCATTTGAAGACTGAACCATTTTTCAATTTTACGAAAAACCAACGCAAAACTGAATATACTTTCGTCAAATCTGACAGATCTTCTGACAGATCGATAAATACATTATTGCATTTATTTTGACTTATTCATGGCCCTCTTTATAATACGCAATAAAATTGTCTTTTTTCATCAATATTCAAGGAAAACCACAAGTGTTCTACATGGCTGAATTCACAATTCAATGCAGAATTCAGAAACCAATTGAAAATACTGGATTATCATTTAAAAAATTGACGCCGGTGTCGCGACGCCCTAACGGATGATCCTAGTGCTGGATCTCTACGTAAATAAGAGGTCCCTTTGACACCAAAATTATCTGCTTTCACGAAATATGGATATTCTTTTTCATTTTTTAAATATTTACCCGCGGAATTTTATATGGGACACCCTGTATACACAATATATATACAAATCATAAGTAACTATTTATTTCAGTATGAATTTGGAATTTTTTCTGGGTGATTATGTACATACTTTTTCGCCTCTTTTTTGAATAGTTTGAAGGATGTTATATCTTTTATATTTTTCGGAAAGAAGTTGAATATTTTTGGACCATAAAACAAAAAAAAATTTGGGTGACCGTTTTGTTAAAAAATTCAATTTTTACGTCCTGGTTCATTTTTGATCGAATATCTCTTGAATATTTCTGCGCGAAATCTGCTCGTTTATGGAACATTCTTATTAGGCAATGATGAATATATAGTGAATGAATACAGGATGTAACTAAATAAGTGTCAAACATTTAAGGAGATGATTCCTCATCGAAAAAAAGATAGGATCTTTCATATAAAGAAATTTCATTGGAGCATCCCTTGTTAAGATACAGCCCCTTAAAGGGGGTACATAAAATTTGCATAACAATTTTTTTCACAAGCACTAAAAAAGTTACAATATTGTATTGATTCAATTTCGAAAATTCACAAACTGACTGCGTTATACCAATTTGATTGTTACTATCGCTAATAGCGACCTACTAGATAAATTAGTTTCGTATTTTTGCTTTTATGATGATGTATCTCTATAGTTGTTCCTAAAATAATTTTTTGCTGCGAACTGGTTTATTTTGGGCAAAAAACCCAAGAAACATTTTTTGTTCAGAATGAAACAGGCTATCGAAAATTAATTTTTAAATGATAAACAAATAATAAGACAAAAAGTTATATTGGAAATAAATTTTAGGGATTGCGTTTTCCACCCCTTACAACCATGGGGTAAACCAAATAAATTACTGGCTAAGTGTCTTTTTGGTAATACAAAACGTCAGGTTAATTTCAATATTGTAACTTTTTCAGTGCTTGTGAAAAAAATTGTTATACAAATTTTATGTTCCCCCTTGAAGGGGCTGTATCTTAACAAGGGATGCTCCAATGAAGTTTCTTTATATGAAAGATCCTATATTTTTTTCGATGAGGAATCACCTCCTCAAATGCTTTACACTTATTCAGTTACACCCTGTATTTAACATGTTGGTTTCTTGATATAACTCTCTTGTTGAAAAGAGTCTATTTTTTTTTAATAAAATGTTTTGAGCGGTTTGTAATGGGCTGATAGCTTTTATGAAAGTTGCACCCCAAGCAGAAATACAATATTTCATTATAGATTCGGCAAGAGAGGTATAGAGTATTATAAGATTTTTTTGACAGTATGTCACGTAGTTCGTAAAAAGTGTGCATTAATACTTTGAGCCTTTTTGTTACAAAGTTCATATGTTCCGTCCATTTTAGGTGCTGATCTAAAATAACTCCGAGGTATTTTATCGATTTGGTTTGTTCTATGGTCTGACAGTCGCAATTATTTTAATTATCACAGTGCGGTATGTGCATTTTTATTTTGTAGTTTTTGGGTTGATCACGAAGGGTGGGGGAAAAGGTCAGATACTTTGTCTTATTTACATTCAGTGATAGTTTAGTACTATTCAACCACATGTATATTTTTTGTAATTTTGTTTCTACTGTCTCTCTTATTTCATGCCAAGATGTTCCCATGTAAATTAGAGCAGTATCATCGGCATAGCATATTATATCGCATATGAAATTGTTGATTTTTGTTATACTGTTAACGTAAATGAGAAAAAGTATCGGTCCCAAAACGGTTCCTGGTGGTATACCAATTTGTACAGTCAGTTCGCTAATAATTTCATTTCCAATTTTCACTCGTTGGATTCGATTTGATAGGTAGTTCTTCATCAAAGCCAAAGTTGCCTCGAATACCATAGTTGTTCAATTTTTTCATCAATAGTTCTTGGTCAACTGTATCGAAGATCTTAGCCAGGTCCAGGAAAACGGCCAAGCATTTGGTTGGCCTGTCCATGGCCTTCACAGTGGTTTTGAGAAAATCCATAATGGCATTCTCCGTGTTTGAATTTTTCACGAATCCAAATTGCCTGTCAGTCATTATATGATGTTTATCCAGAAAATTAAGTAATCTTTTTTTGGCACATTGCTCGAAAATTTTGACTAGCGTATTTATGATAGATATAGGTCCATAGTTATTAATTTGGGATTTTTTCCTACTTTGAAAATGGGTGTTACGTTGCTGATTTTCCATTGCCAGAGTATGACGGTCGATGAGAATGTTTGATTGATGATGTGGACAAGGGGGACTAAAATGTTAATATGAATTGATTTCAGAGTCTTCGAGTTTTTTTATCGGGTCCTGGTGTGGAGTTATTCTTTAGATTTACAATTATCACTCATAATTTTCATGAAAAAGTATCACTTCAAGGGTTACAAAAAAAGGGTTCCCATGGCATCCTGTTGACAAACTTCTAAATCAATCATCTGATGAGAAATCGCTTTTTATTTTTCTCTATACCTCTGGTTTCATCTAGGAAAACAACAAGCGATATCTCATAATTTAGAGATCGATATCGACGCTTGACTTTGCAATTGACACTTGTTTGTGTTGCATAAGCAAGGTTCAGCTTTTTTAAATTCAATTATCATGCATCATTTTCACAGAACTGAGAAGATAATTGAAAACTGGAAAAACATTGTCCACACGCTAGTTGAATGAACAAAAAAATTGCAGGGAGACGATTAATACATGTCTTTCAATGAGTGAATGAACTTGATTTCCAGCAGTTCACAAAAAATATTTATTATTTCAGAAGTTTTGGATGATGGCTTAGAATAAATCCACAACAAGCACTTTTCCCAATCACCAGAAATGCAATACTATTCTCGAGGCGCGTTTCACCAACCAAGCTGGCGTCTTCAGAAAAAAATTGTTTTTCTTCATTTCTTTATTCCACTTGATTGGTTAAATACGCGTCGAGAAGAGTATTGCATTTCTGGTAATTGTAAAAAGTGCTTGTTCTGGATCCCATATTACGAGAAAAGGCCATTATTAGAAAAATATTCACATGATAAGGAACTTCTGTTGCACTTTTGTAATCGTTTTCGAAAATATTCTGTAATTAAAACACAACAGCATTTCTTCAAAATCGAAATCATCAATGGATAATGTATAAAGAGTGAACTTTTTCTTTCTGTTTCTCACAGATCAAATTTAATGTCATGCATTTTGTGAATTCTAATATTTTATTGTGAATATATCATCCAAAATAAAATGCCAAATATTTTAAATCAGCAGCATTTAACGTTATCAAGATACGAGACTTTAAAATTGGGCATTTATTGAAAGCTATTGTGACGTCACGAGATATGTGCGATGGTTGATACAGTGTCTGAACTGTTAAGCAAGCGCATTAAATGTTCGTGGTTTTGATGAATATGTGTTCATTCCAGGAAAACTTTATTAAGACGGTATGCATTCATGTTCATGGAATATTTCAATGAGAATAAGGACTGAGTTTTCTATCAAATTTAGTAATTAAACTCGTTTCTGAAGTACAGTCATTCATATTGAATGTTTTTCAGCAAAGAATAAAGTTTTGTCCACTTTGTTAATAGGTATAAATGCAAGTATTTCATCATCACTTTGCACTGGATTTGATGAATATACATTAACATGATATTGGCATCGAGTTTATTTTACGATCTACCACTTTTTCAGCATAGCCATTTGCAGGGCTTTGTTAACTTTTTAAATTTTGGGTAACACTTAAACAATTGTATGTAATTCGGGTACACACATAAATTCCATTCTAATATATAAAATTCTCTTGTCACATTGTTAGTTGCCCTACTCCTCAGAAACGGCTTGACCCATTTTTATGAGATTTCATATGTATATTATTGTTATTGTTTTTTGGACAAAATTTTTCGTCTCTATTTTTTTATGATGTGCCATTGAAAAATACATATAACCCTCAATTTTTACCCTTCTATCACCAACCCCTATTTTTATTAGCCATTTCAGTAGTTCAATCATTGTTTTTCTCGCCAGGCGTCTGCCGGTGTCACTTCTCACTCAGTAAATAGCACGGAGTAGGGGTGAGAACGAAGCCAGTCTCCTATCTCTCCCACACAATAAGGCTTCTCTCACTTCCTATACAGTTTTCGGCCACTATTTTTGTTTATCCATTGATCGTAGAAGCAGTTTGTGATGTCACCGAAGCTGTGAATTATTCAACAGGATTCTTGAACTCATTGTATTTGCCAGGCATGCCACCCCATAATTTACACCTGAAAGTAGGATCGCTCCGTAATTTCAATCCACCACGGCTGTGCATAGGCACGCGATTAGTCATTGAAAAATTAATTAAAAACGTTGTCGAAGCCAGCATTTCAAATGAAAATATATTAATACCACGAATCCCCATTATACCTACAGATGTGCCAATTCATTTTAAACGTGTGCAATTTCCAATTAGAGTGGCATTTTCAATGACTATTAAAAAGTCGCAAAGTGAAACAATATCCGTTTGTGGTATGGATTTGAGCACACCATGTTTTTCACACGGACAGTTGTACGTAGTATGCTCTCGAGTGGGCAAGCAATCCAGTTTGTTTGTGTTAGCCGAACATGGACTAACGAAAAAGTGTTAATGTTTTGAGAGAAATAATGTATGTGGCAAAACAACGTTTGCCGGGTCAGCTAGTATACATATAATACTTTTTAGGACTTTATCCTCGACACTTTCATAGCATAGGCAGATGAATACAGACAACTAAAAAATAATTGAACTTCCACACAGCTTACGAAGAATTGTCTGAAACCAATGGCGTATTTAAGGCGGCTCCGTACTTCTTATATCTGGTGATGTCACGCCCTCTTTTGATGAACAACTTTTTGAGACTGTTTTCCGAAATATTATGTATTTCAAGACAAATTTCCTTCATATTACTTGTCGATTTCATTTTTGGGTGTGAAAATGAACCTATCCAAACGTAAATCAAGCTATTCGCGTAGAAAATAATTATTCAGTTGTCATTTCCATCTTTCCATTTTATGCTGTAATACTTTACTTTATACCTGCGATTGGGGTCTACTGGATGTAATGAAATTAATATAGTTTTTTAAGCTCTGTGTGGAGCCTACTCCAATATAGTTTTGAAAAGTTCCATATCCTACTCGTAAACTGAAATTAATTTGGAACGAAACTTCATATATTAACAAAGGTAATACTACCACTCACGAATTTTCACCAAAGGGCTTTCGCAAAATCCTTCATTATTTAATCCCGGATCCACGTGTAGAGAAATGAACTAGATTAAAGTCAATGAGGTCGATGTCATCAAAAAAATTATAATCAAAGTTAAGAGGATTTCTCTAAAATAGACGCGACCGAGAAGAATCATTCTCTCAACTTTGGGAACTGCTAAATGAAGCTCAATTGTTGACAAAATTCTAATATGCAAATCGTTCTTTTCCGTATTGTATGTAAATATACTAGTAGATTTTCACACCAATAAATTATCAGCAACAAAATGAATATATAAATCTTCTTCGACTGTTATTCGTTTCTGCATCTTTATCCTGAAATAATTAAGCTGCAAATACTGAATGGAATACAACTTTTTTTTCTCTTTCTGAATTTATTGGAAAAAAAAAGTGCATTATGTAGGATAGTAAAGAAATAGGTAATTTCAATTTTCAGACAAATTTCAATTATCTTTACTAAGAAAAGTTTCAGGAAATACCTCTTTGAGAAAGCCTACATACAAATATTAGTACGCTTGTTTTTCTCTTTCATTTGTTTCATTCGATTTGAATACTTTCATCAGTTCATGAGGTCTAAAAAAATACACCATTTATTTTTGACGAAACATTAGATTATTATATTCTTCAGATGGTAATGAACAATAAAAACCGATTCACGTCTGTTTTTAGTTTTTCCTTTTCATGAAGAATTTTTTATTTCCAGCCATATTTTGATAATTCCTGCTAATCAATGGAGTGGAATCTATCCCAGATTACTCCACATTAAATAGATTTTCCACTAAGACTCGAATTATACACATTAAACGAGGAAAAATAAAGTCATGTTTCTGACATCTAGGTTTAAGACACCCTGCGGTGAAATACAGCTTGTAAATAACACTAAAATACCATTCTGTATGCAAGCTTGATTCTTTCACTATATATTCAATTATTTTGATATCACGCTTTGTTCGAAATTTATGAATTATTGAATAAAGCATTGTATTTTCAATACGTATTCATCATATTAATAAAGTCATTTAAGCTTAAATTAGGTAAGAATCTCGGAATTCGAGATACCCAGCTGTAAGTCTGTAAATACTTGTATATTGACACCCTAAAAGTTGTCTCAAAACCTACATATGGTAGGGTGTAAACAACTATTAAATTTCAAGGTCAAAGGTCACAAAAATCGGTTTTTTGCGCTTTTTTTGGAAATATCTCATTTCCTATGGGTTTTTTGCTATTTGTATTTATTATCAATATTGTAGAATACGAATTTCTCCACAAATTTTGTTTGAAAAAATTTTTTATACGGTGAACCGTTTTCGAGATAGAGGGCGGAGAGCGCGCGGTCACAGCATCACTTCAGGTCAACCGGTGCCTCCGGTCGAAAACTTCTGCGCTTTTTAAAAAGGAAAAAAATCATTTTTAAAAGTTTTTGAGAAACTGACAAATTTGGATGAACTAGCTGCAGCATTTGAGGAAGAAAATTGTTCGGCCCAGAGATTATTAGAGAGTGGAACTCAAACCTTATTGGCAGTCTATAATGCTCCGAAATCTGTGAAAAGTCTCGATCATCTTCGTTATATGCATTACGTCAAGTCTACAAAACTTAATAAACCTGTGCAGCTTTCAAATATTCCACCAACAAGTGCAGCTGCTCATCAACATTTCAACCGTGTATATTATCAAGTTCAAACTTGGTTAGGACATGATTTGGAACCCCATGGGGTTGGGCAATGCGAAACGATTTTCTGGAGCCTATCATGACAATTTTACCACCTGCTCCAGAAGATTTGCTAAATACAATTTTCTGCAACTGCAAGAGTGGTTGTGGTTCGCGATGCGGATGCAGGAAAGCGGGCTTGCAATGCTCTTTAGCTTGTGGCCAATGTAATGGGCAAGCTTGTCTCAATGCTCTACCATATCAGAGCGACATTAACGAAGATGGAACCTTTGACCCCGAAATCATGGAAGAACTTGAGACAAATGTCGTTGAAGACGATAATGAAGACCAGTTTGAAATTTACCAGCAGCCAGAAGACGACGATGAAGTGGAAGAAGATGATTAAAATTATAAATTGTAGTTTTTGTACCCTTTATTCCATTTCTTTACTTTCAATAAAAATAAATGTATTCAATGATATTTTTTAATAAAAAGATTAATTCATAATTTATTTGTTTTTTTTTCATCATGTAAGAATTTATAAATATTAATTAGGTTAAAATTCAAATATAATTCCTATATTTTCATTAACAATTCTGCAATTACATGGGCAGGTAAGTGTTGTTAAATAAATTAATACTGAATAAAAAGTGGATAAGTTAGGAAAAAAATGATAAAATATAATATAATAGTTAATAAAAATTGACAAATATTTATAATCATTGATTTATCGATAGTTCATCAACTATATATGGCGCGTTTTCGACCGGAGGCACCGGTTGACCTGAAGTGATGCTGTGACCGCGTGCTCTCCGCCCTCTATCTCGAAAATGGTTCACCGTATAAAAAATGTTTTCAAACAAAATTTGTAGAGAATTTTGTATTCTACAATATTGATAATAAATACAAATAGCAAAAAACCCATAGGAAATGAGATATTTCCAAAAAAAGCGCAAAAAAAACGATTTTTGTGACCTTTGACCTTGAAATTTAATAGGTGCTTACACACTACCATATGTAGGTTTTGAGACAACTTTTAGGGTGTGAATATACAAGTATTTACAGACTTACAGCTGGGTATCTCTAATTCCGAGGTGAACTTACTATAATGACTATATACTGAGCATGTATGAGAGACGTGTATACATTGGGCTTTATTAAGAAATCTGTTCAATGTGAATCATTCTCGGATAATATTTCTGTCATCTATTGAAAAAAGTATAAAAATTGGGCTGAAAATAAAAAAAGTCATTCACGATCAAAATTGGATTTCATGATTGGAAAGGTTATATTATATTTATCCGTTTTTCTTTCACCTCATGAAAGTTTCCATTCTCGATCCTCGTTTTTCCTTCGTCACAATTTTTTTCGTGTTTCGTTTGACTTTTCTATTATTCCTCTTTGTTACAGGCATCACCTATAAATCTCAAACAAGGGTTTCTAGTAGCTGAACGATACGCTCCAAATCCACAGTATTCAGCCTGTTCTGCATCAGGAGTGCCCATTTTGAAGAAGGAAACGTTGTCTTTCTTAAAGGAAGTTGGGGAAGGTTGTTTTGGAAAAGTTTTCAAAGGTTAGTTTTATATACTTTGCTTGGATATTCCATAGTACCCCTTTGACTCTACTATTTTTTGGACTCCAAAAATAAACCAGTGGATGTGTTAAAATATTAATTTAAAACTGTTTTGGGTCTAGCAACAGGTTTTGATTACGAAGATATACAAAAGTACTCAATACTCAATTAAACATATTTTCAATCATAACAAGTTGGGGGAAACATCAGCTCTTAGATGTAACTTACGAATTATAACAGTCCATTTGATATAAAAGGTTGACAAGTTTTTAGATCTTTTCAAATGAAGCATGTACATGGTTTTTGTTCGCAATTATCGCAATAAACTATGAAAAGCAGCAGCGATAGTGATTTTGAAAATGTGTCTTACGAAATGGCCAATCTATTGGATTGAAAAATCAAAGTCCCAGTAGGAAAACGGTTATGATTTTTTCTCGAAATGAATGGATATGAAAAAATGCAGAACTATTTCTGAAGATACAGTTTTGGCTAATTTGGCGCAAAAATCTTAAACTGTCAATTTCTCCACCTTAAAGAGCCTTCAAAAGTACTATTTTAATGAAGAAAAATATAAACAAGGCCCCTTTTCCACAGATTAATTATTGCATTTTTTCAAAGAAGTCAAAAGTCTTCAACAGCGAGCAGATCAATATATTTATTAGGGGATCAAATAATCAAACATATCTAATACTAAAGGTAATTTTTAACGATATATTACGATTGTAGAACATGAAAGAATCAACTAGTTTGCTTTATTTTCAAGTAGCAATAGTTATTGTGTTAGCCGGTGCGTTTGGCGGGAAGAACTAACAAAAATGTCATTTGATCTAATGCACGACTAGGAATACATGTTGCTCGTGAATATACCGGATTCCAAAGACATATTGAGAAATGTGTTGATAATGGAGGAATCAGAAATTTTAAGAGTCACGGTGGCTGGAAATCTACCAATGTTCCTGAAGGAGTGTACACAATTCACTTTCAAACAAAATTAATTGGTAGCACCATTCAAAAACATGAATAAAACATGAAAACAATCAATGTTCAATACAAATGAGAATCAAAATGTTCGAAATTTTGTTGTTCAAAAAAATATAATGAAGAAATGTGTCTCATTGTTCCGTTATTCTACACAGTAGCCGAAAAAATAGCGACACATCCGAAAACAGTTTTTTGGACTCGCAGACTTGAATTTTGTACAAAAAACATATATTTCTCGAACTTGTTGAGTAAGTTACTATTCCTTGACTTTTTCCAGTTTCTTGTTTATTACGGTGACTAATATTGCTGTTTGATTTCGAATATCAGAGAGATGTTACAATTTCTTAACGACGGCAGTTGTTTGTAATTTGTTTCATTTAACAATCCATTTAATCATTCATTCATTCAATAATTCACCTCAAAGGCATGAATTACGTATGTATAGGAAAATTTCAGAAGCCGGAGAAATCAAAAATCACAAACGTCAAAACTGAAAACAAAAATAACAGTAACTTGTAATTTTTTTCAAAAAATGAAAACATTTTTGTATTGAAACTTTTATTGCAAACTCCTACAATAACTACAATGAATTCAGAAAAGTTATATCTGAGTTCCCTGTAAGTACTTTCCAGTATTTTTATGAATCGAAGGAGTTCAGTTGAAAAGGAAGAAAGCTAAATGGAAGCTGAGCCCTCAGTTGGGCAACTTTGATACTAAAAGATTATTGTGATCACAGTAAGACATTCTCCTGATTCTTGATATACCGAAACTCTTTCAAAGAATGAGATTGTAAGTGCATTTGTTGAAGAAACAATGTCAATTATTCAAGATGTAGAATTTACCAGAAACTAAACAACCAATCACAAAAATATTATTCAACACTTTTCAAATAACTCGACGTTAATGTAATTGGCTGATACTCATCCAATACGCTAGTAGTGTCTTTCTTATGATTACTAACAATTTTTATATTTCCAAGATTAAGAAAAAAATTTATTTTCACAAAAGACAAATCCACTAGAAATGACAAGGTTCAATTGTGCCTAATATTTTGGAGTTTATTTTTGAATAACGCTTTAATTTGTGGGAAATAATGGATTTGGCTTCCTACTACTGCAGCTTTATAAAACAAAATAATGGAATCTTCCAAAGAAAAAAGGAAAGCAATTTATTTCAAAAAATAAACTCTTCACAAAGATGAGTAGATCATGCAAAAACGTAACTTTTAGACACAAACCGGAATAAAAAACCCTCTCAAAACAACTACTTTCATATAAACATTGAATTGTACAAAAACTACTTTTTCCTAGCCAGTTTACACTTCAAACATTCGTTTTAAAATTGAATCAGATATCATTCGAAGGATTACTACACAATATAGTATGTGAAACAAAATAAATTTCACTTACGTGGAACGCTTTTCATCCTCAATCAATGTTGCGGAACAAAATACTTGCATTATTGCCTCTTCAGCACAACATCAAACACTCAATTTATTCATAAAATTACGACCTCATGTCACGAATGAATTAAATGAGGGATGTTTCCAAAGAAAGGTAGAAAGCAATTAATTTCAAAATGAATTTCCAGGAATGTTTCTGAAATTGATCTTGGTTAGCACATAAAGCTGCAATCAACTACAGTTCACAAAATGGCGAACGCGCAACCATTTATGATATGCGTGTGTGAGTATGGTATAATATAAAGCCACATTTTTGTAGATGAGGAAAACGATATTTTCAATATATTCCATACATATTTGTCACGTTTACGAGCTGTTATCTAAAAGGTAAATTCTTTCAGAAACTCTAGAGAAAACAGTTATAACATATTTGGCGAAGGCGTCAGGACACCATTTTGAATAAGGGAACGCATTTTCAAGGGAATTAAATTTAAGATATACAAAACTCATCTTTGAACATATTACCAAAAAAACAATAGTGTTATTGCTCTCAAAAATCGATTTTCAGTTGAAAGAACAAAATTCAAATTCAGATTTTCATGTCATACACTGATGTTATAAATATGGAAATATCTTTAAAAAATACAAAAACCTGTTTTGTCATAATAAAAGCAGAATCAGCAATATTCATCACAGTGATTGTGACTGTGCGAGAAGGTCGAATCGTTCACTACGAAATCGTAATGCAATTAGATGTTAACTTTCGTTATTGTCAAGTCCAAAAAATTTATAGAGTCGTCCTTATTCATCTCCATGGTGAAGAGGGGATACAATTGATGAAATTCAAGAACTTGAAAATCTCTGTCAAAATGGGACTAAGCGGGTTTCCCATTCTGGGACCTTTGTATTGAATCGGAAGGAATTATGTGACAAATAAACCGTAAGCAAGTCTAATATTTTCTTTTTCACTACCGGATTGATAGACCTTTGTCTACAAGAGTATTCATTTGGAGGAATACTGGGAAACATATTCTTTACATCGAACGAAATCAATTTTACATTATCCGGGAGTGTAATATCTTGAATTTCATTGATTAAATGGTATGCATTCTTCAAACTGAATTTTGATTTGAAATTGGTGTGGTTTTGAAAATTTGCGATGAGTTTTTCGGATATTTTAACTAAAGAAACTATCGGTCTAATCGGATAGCTATCTTTGTGTAATTTAATAACGAATGAAGTTTAGGTGGTGGTTGTGGGTTCATGACTAACGATCTGAATTTTTCTGTTTCATGACACAATGAATATTTAAAGTTCCCTTGACTTATTTCAGATATAAATTGGTGTTCTCGTTTCAGAGATTATCGTAGATGCCAGCATTTAGGAAGTCTATAGTCTTCTCTACGTATTCTTCTTTGTTCATGGCTATGACCGTTTTGCCTTTATCAGCTCGCGTGAAAATGTTATTTGCTGTACTCCTTGTGAGTATTGTATCCTTTCAACTTCTCCAAAATGACAGTTGCATTATGCATCACAATCACAGTCGTTTTCATTTCTCAAAAGGCGACTTCAATCTGGTAGCCCAGCTTTCTGAAAATACTTGAGGTGAACTTTTGATGTTTTTGTCTTACCAAATATCTCCAAGGAATATCTTTTTCAGGCCAAGTTTCGATTCGATAGTAAATATTTCCATTGTCGCGTCGAAACTCTTGTCGTCTTCAGTGATTTTTTGTTTTGTTTTTCCCAGCTGAAATTCAGTTTTCCACAATTTCTTTCTGCCAATCAATGGAGACTTACTTTGGTCTTCTTTCAAGGCTCCCATTATTTTGTCGAAAGTCGGTATTTCTTTCTTTAAATAAAACGAATGTACCGTTCTTCTGAGTGCCAGTCTATAGTTTTCATAGAAAAACTTAACAGATTGTCTCTGGTCTGCAGCTTCATCAGACCAGAACCTGTCATTGGCATCGCTTTAGGCTTTTCCAAACAAAGATTGAACACCTGAATAGCAAGAAGATTTATGAACTTCTGGCAGAATCTTCCAGGATTGGCTCACTCCAAGACGTTTATTCACCATCTGAAGCTTGATACCAAACAGTAGAGATAACTACGATGTCTGACAGGCCTTCTCACAAGTTATTGTCATTTTAATCATCATATGCAGAGACTCGAACTGTCAAAAGACAATGCGGGTCGCCTCTGTTTGGAAAATGATGAAACAGCAGGGCACATACTTTGTGCATGCCCCGCTGGGAACCGAATCAGGTTTATAGAGTTCGGCACAGCCGTTTTCTCACCATCTGACCTGACAAAATCGTATGGATACCAAAGAAGGGCGGAAACCCCAGGCCGATCAGCCTGCTGTCAGGTATGGGGCGGATGTTGGACAGGCGTCTTAATGGTAGGATAGAAGTCTGGTGTGAAAGGGAGTTGAAATTCTCTCCAAGCCAATATGGTTTTAGAGGAGGAATGGATACTATAATGGCCGTGGAAAAAATGGTGAAAAGGATAAAAGAGAATAAGCAAGGAAAGAGGCACAGCTTGGTTGTGGCGTTAGACCTGTCCAACGCCTTCAATATCGCGTGTGCACCGGCGATTGAGAAATGCATGACACGAATGGGCATACCGAAAAATGTGAGGAAGACGTGTATGAGCTTCATAGGGGAGAGAACAGCTACCTGTGGGACGGTCTCTGAAACAGTGAACAGAAGGTGTCCACATGGTTCTAGTCTGGGATCGACGCTATGGTTGGTCGTGATGGAAGCCTGGTTCGAACGAATGAGAGATATGAAAGCCAGACAAGGCATAGAAACGTACGGAGTTCAAGTGCAGGCCTACGCGGATGACTAGCTGGTCATCATTAAGGGTAGCTCTGTGTGATAGAGGACACTCGCAGACACTCGGACTATCGAAAGACAGTGTGTGTCGCCACTGTTTGGAAAATGATGAAACAGCAAAGCACATACTTTGTGTCTGCCCCGCGGGGGACTGAATCAGGTTTTTAGAGTTCGGCAGAGCCGTACTCTTACTATCTGACCTGAGAGACCACTCACCATACAAATTAATCGGCTTCGTTAAGAAGCTGGGTTTATTCGGTCGAGTGTGAATGGGTGTGAGCCAAAATAAACCCTTGCGGGTTGCGGTGGAGGGTTGAATAGATCCACTCACTTTGGACCTAACGTAACCTGTAATTTTCATCAACAGGCACAGTTTTTTTTCCTAAAGATGGTTTTGATAATGGTGAATCTTCCGTCATTTGCGAACACATTTCCACCAGAATATAAACGGTATATGAAGGATTCTGGTGTATGAGAGCGTCATATATACCCTACATTGAGAATAATAATTTTTTGCTTAACTGGGGAGAAAACTGAAGTTACCATTTTGAGTAACACACTAAATATAATTTACTGATAACAACTTAAGACACAAGGGTTTTATCATTAATTCGTATTCTTCAGATAATAACGTAGCTAATTGAAGCACTATCAGATCGGATCGAATCATGACGTCATCCTCTTTTCTGGCGAAAACTAAAAATATCTCAGGTAGGCCTGGTGTGATACATTGAAAAATGCTTTTCTTATAGTTGCTATTGAAAATTTAAACCAAAATTCGAAAGTTAAAACGATTTTAGGAGTATAATTTGAAAAAGATTTATCAATTATTAATGGGGGTGTTTTACATTTTTGTTACTCACCGTTTACATACAACTATGAAAAGTCTTTTGAAATTTGTTGTTATGAATGTTGTTCACTAATTAACCGACTTGATTATATACGCTTGTGAAACAGCCACTTGAAAATAATTCATTACTCCGCTGCTTGAAAAAATCAATATATAATATAAATCAAAATCGCTTTCCGTTGTTCGTCCTTATGTATGCTTAGATCTTTAAAACTACGCAACGGATTTTCATGTGGTTTTTTAAATAGATAGAGTGATTCGGGAGGAAGGTTTATATTCATATAAAATGCATCATATTGTAGAGAAACACTAATAATTTTAGGGTTTTCTAATGTGATGTAAATAAATACATGTTTTACGGTTACATTGCAGACGCTGGCTAAACCCTACGAGATAGATCAAAGTAATGTGCTACATTATTGTACACCTTGAAAATATCTACAAAAAAGTTCACCATGGTTTATGTCTATCTCTTAGAGATAATCCACAATCACTATTTTTTATCCTTTCATATTTACGAAGCGATTTTAAACGATACAGCATTAATCCTCATCCAATTAAGAACCTTGAATATATTGTGCATTTAATATAGATCAATATGGCCCTTTACAACATGTAATTTAAATGAATATTTTTAGAGATATTACAGTACTTATGATGCACTGTTTAGAACCTTTGGTGTAGTAATGAATATTACTAGAGTTTTTTTTCCCAACACCAAATCGTTATTTTTAACACCTCGACACGTGTTTCGATCACCAAGTGATCATCTTCAAAGAGGAAGATTAAAACTAGAAACTTATGCGAGCTAAACCTATTTATGCTATTAAGGTATCCCATACAGGTAAACTATCCAGGCGTACCACCCATACAGGTATACCAACCTAAATTAATTTTACAATTTTGCCTTATCTATTATTTTACAATATATGTTCTTATAAAACAATTTTCAGCTATATAAAAAAGATATTATAGATTTGAAATGCAGGGACATAGCGGTTGTGGCGGTACCGGCCGGGGGACCGGCAGCGCGTGTCTATAAATAGCACATCGAAGACAGTGCTTCGTCCTATAGCGTCCTATATGTATATTTAGTATCAATACGAGTAACGGCATTAGGATTTTTTTGTTGATCAATCCAGGAGAGTGTTCAGATCTCTGAATGATAAATACTGAGCCAATCAGGATTTTTGACCTTGATGGAGAATATGCTAGTCTTCTGGATCTATACCTAACAACCAATCCAGAAATTTACACAGTCACCGTAGGGTCTCCATAGGGATCTCCATTGTGGGACCACAAACTCATTTCAGTGTTGAGTGAATTACCGATAATACTGGGGAACAATCTAAGGCAACCGGCAACTTTCCATCGTATGTCACCCATATTTGGAATAACGCAATCGAGAAACATGGAGAATCAAAAGCTGCTGAGTTTGATATTTCTAAGGCCTTTGACCATATGTGGCTTGAGGGTTTGCTGGCCAATCTTTGATGCTATGGCTTGTCGTATCATTTCTGTGTATGGCTCTTCCGCCTCCTGAAAGAACGTTTTCTGCAAGTGGCCGTCGAAGGATATCTCTCGAATACTTGCACCATCAACGCTGGTGTTCCCCAGGAATCCATATTGTGTCCAACCCTATTTTTATTGTATACCAAAGACTAATTGGAAAAAAACCAAGGATCCAATATATTGCTTTGCTAACGACAGCACACTTGTCTTGTCATTCCATTTGGATTCGAGGATATCGGCTACGGAGGCAGCAGGAGGTTACATATCTTAATGAGGATCTAGACGTGATTTCTTTCAAATTGGGGTAAAAGTAACCAAGTACAATTCAATGCCACAAAAACCCAGGCATCGGTTTTCTCCAGGAAGATGAATGTCTCCGAATAATGTCAGGTCAAACAATTCCACTTTCTGCTTCGATAAGTTTGTTAGGGGTTAAAATGGACACTAGTATGTCTTAGCACAATCATGTCGCTGGAATTGCAAAGGTTGTTTCTCAAAAGTTTGGAACACTGTTTCGAACCTTAAAACTATACACACCTCAGCAACTTTATAAAGCTCAGACCAGACCTTCTTTGGAGTATCGTTCTCATGTAAGGAGCTCTGCCCCCAAACATACCCTGAAGTTTCTGGATTCCATCCAGAAAAGAGTCATCCACCTGATTGGGGCGCCTTACATCACCTGCAACCTTGATAGCCTGGAACATCGACGAAAGGTTGTCTCTTTTCTATAAATACTTTCACGGGAGGTGTTCAAGTTACTTGGCACATTTGATTCTACCAAGTGCGGTACGCATCAGAAATACGCGACGGACTGTGGCTGCTCATCGTTTTGAGGTTCAACTCAATATACCTCGAACTTCACTGTATAAGAACTCTTTCATCTGGAGAACTGCGTTCATGTGGAATAAAATTCCTGGTAAGGTTTTTCCAAATGGATTTAATCTTCAGCGATTCAAATCCAATGTGAATCGCTACTTTCGCACAGGCACCGCTCTGAGAACGCCTTAAGGATTTTTCTGTGCTTCTGTTTCGCCCTAAAAAATACTTTCCGAATGTTCTAAGAGATTGACTGGTCCTACTCTGATCCGTTGTTTTTTATGCAAATGATCTTGATTACGGAACCTAATTATTGCAGCAAGACTTCAAATCAAGTAATTAGGATATTCTTCAATTTCTGAAGCTAAAAAAACTGAAGTTTACTTCAATATGACTGAAAATATTGAGGCGTTGGATAAAAGGGTTAATCAAAATCACCACAGAAATGATGAACAATGCTCAACAAGCCAATGTTTATTCTTGTATGAATTTTGAATTTATTTAAAAAGAATCGGCCATCAAAAAATGTTTAACTTCACTGGAATCCAATTCAAATTCCATTTCAACTCCGGCCAAAGTAATGAATCCCCGTTTTTTCATTATCCTTTCATTCGGTGACCTGAGATTTTAATTCCTGCGGAAGGTTGGTTTTTCTCTGAAATATGCACACAATTTAGAAATTACGGTCAAACTGAAGATTCAATTGGGAACGTGCACGAATCCGTTATTGCCCGCCTTCAGATTCGTTCCATGCCTCTGGATGTTTTTTCAGTAAATCGGAAATGATGCAGGAATATTATTCCGTATGGGAGTCAACGACCTTTACGGATGACTGAGTACTTTGAGTCATTCTTGAAATAAGAAAACAACTTCCAAGCGGAGAATGTAAACATTCACAGTCGAAGATTAATGTACCAAATATTTTTTTCCGGATAGCAGGTTTTTATACTCGAAACTTCGTCTACAACTGCGTTAGATATTCACAGGCGATGGAGCAACAGGCACAGTAATTATCCTCACAGGGCATACTTCCACTAGTACCATACAGTAGTATGTATTATAGACAACTACAGCACTATATACAGTATGGTCAGTTAAGGTGCAACATATAGGATTTTTTTTTATATTAATGGCACAACCAAAATACAAGATAATGCCGATAGTTGATGCATGTTCGGTAATCATTTTAGGTGGACTTACAATGGTTGCAAGTCAAACAGCATACAGGGTAGGTCAAAAAATATAAAAATCGCTCATGAGTAAAGTACCCTTATTTCAGAGATCTCAGCAAAATGTTATCGGGAAAAGTTGTTTACAATTGAAAGTTATGCCTCAATATCATGACATAGCCTCCCAAGTTATTTTTTCATTTTTAATTTTTTTTTTTATTAATGATTTCCCAATTTGTAATTTTTTTTTCATAATCAGTTGAGCATAGCTTCGTTCAAATTCAAGAATATTTGTGAAAAAGGTTCTTTAAAAAAATGAATATCATGCCAATAAGCCTATGTTTATTTGCAAGTTTCAAGAACGAGACTAGGACTTACGGTTTGACTTCTGCATGAAGATTCAAGGACGAATAAAATATCAACGTGATTTCCATTTCCATGAAATTGAGTTTTTCAATTGCAAATACAGTATGTACAATACGTCTTCTTCTCAATTTCACATGCCAAATATTAGGAGAAAATAATCAATTATTCTTTTTAGTACTTGAATGAGGTTTGTCTGCTTTCTCTTGATTTGAAAAAATATATTTTTCATTCATCAGGTTCTCTGAACCTGCTATAAATTTAATAAAAAGCTATTTCAAAGATCCTTCACAGTTTGTAGAAACTTCAAAGAGAAAATCAAGCAATGAACTTTTTAAATTTGGTGTGCCTCAGGGATCTATACTTGTGCCCTTATTATTTTGCGTATACACTTGTGATTTAGTTTCTGTTTTGAGACATTGTAATTCACATATGTATGCGGATGACACACAACTATATCCATCATTTGACCCTAATGACGTTGCTACTGCTAATCGAAAATTGAATGAAGATCTAGCTCGTTTCATTACAGCATCTGAAGCTCATAACCTCAAAATCAATTCAAACAAAACTAATCTGCTTGTTTTTGGTACTATTCGTAGCTTGGTGGAATGATATATTAATATTGTTATTGGTAATACAGTAATATGCCCCACGAACGTGGCAAAAAAATTAGGTATCGAAATGGACGTGGATTTAAGGTTTACAAAACATGTCAGAAAATGTGTTCAAAGAAGTTACATGAGTTTGAAAATGCTTTATCCTCACCGTCATTTATTAATAATATTAATAAGTTTGAAAATGAAATTAACAAATGCGCTTGAGTTGAGTAATTTTGTATATTGTAATGTTATGTATGGTTCATGCCTGGATAAAAAAAACATTTTTAGAATTGAAAGAGTTCAAATATATATATATATATATATATATATATATATATATATATATATATATATATATATATATATATATATATATAGATATATATATATATATATATATAAAGTTATAAAGTTAGTAAAGTTTCTTTATTTAAGTGCTGTTACAAAAAATATCTCATCGCTGTTCAATCAGAAAGTCATTGATTTCATAGATTTTATACTTCTGAAAAATTTTCATATAACATTTAGGTAACATGTTTTCTCTTCCTCTTCCCTCTTTCTTCTTCCTCTTTTTTTTTCTTTTGTTTTTTATTTGTTTTTTTCTTTTCTTCACGGCTAGAACTAACATGAACAGTACCCTTCTGGTACATGTTGTTTCTAGCCTCATTTGTAGTTTTTTTTAATATTTTTATAGATTGAATATTTATTGTATTTAGGTATATGAAATAAGGAACTACTAATAAATATTATTATTATCGTCAACGTGATTTCCATTTCCATGAAATTGAGTTTTTCAATTGCAATTACAGTATGTACAATACGTCTTCTTCTCAATTTCACATGCCAAATATTAGGAGAAAATGATCAATTATTCTTGTCTGCTTTCTCCTCATTCAGATAAAAAATGTAGAAATGAAAAGACGTAAACTGACCGTTGTGGTCTTTCTTTGGTAAAATTAAATCTTTATTAGAAAAATATACATACATAATCAAATAAAAACACACACAATTTCGAACGATCTTCAATTACAGTTTTTTTATCTTCCATTCGTATATTTACAGAAGGTATACAAGTCTCAGGTCATCTCTACACATTTTTTTTCCTATTATCACAGACATACAGGTTGCCATGAAATCGCTTTTCTATGAGTAAACGACAAAAGATTCCTAAATATGTCAAGTTTGCATACAATACATTTCAGGTAAAATGAATGAGTGACACTTTATTTGAGAGGTCTTCCAAGCTAGGTCAACCATGAACACACTGTTTGGAATATTCAAACTGAGCACTAATGAATGATATTAGCGAAAAAAACAAAATCTCCAATTGCAACATTAGAAACTCACTTAATTTAAATTATATACAAGAGGTGAAATTAATAAATTGATAGATGTAGCCGTTACTACGTAGTAGGAGATTATCATGAAGAAATGAGAAATAGAACTTCCTGTTTTCATACCACTTGTATTTTTAACTATCGTTACTGCAGTTTCCTCGTATGAGGACATTTTCATACTAATACAATAAAGTGTGTTGTATTATGAGGACATTTTCAAACTAATACATTAGAAATTCAATATATTAGTTTGAAAAAGTCCTAATACAAACATTGAAAATGTCCTAATACAAACTAATACAATAAAAGTTTATTGTATCAGTTTGAAAATATCCTCATAGGACGAAACTGCAGTAGGTTAGGTGAGGTGCAAAGTGAGTGGGTCTATTCGACCCTCTACCGCAACCCGCAAGGGTTTATTGTGGCTCACACCTATTCACACTCGATCAAATAAACCCAGCCTCTTAACGAAGCCGATTAGTTTGTATGGTGAGTGCTTTTTCCATGTCAGATTGTAAGAGTACGGCTCTGCCGAAATCTAAAAACCTGATTCGGTCCCCAGCGGAGCAGGCACAAAGTATGCTGTTCCATCATTTTCCAGACAGAGGCGACACACACTATCTTTCGACATATTCAAATGACAGTGACCTGTAAGAAGGCCTGTTAGACATCGTAGTTCATCCTTACTGTAGTCCAACAACTGTTTGGTATCAAGCTTCAAAGGGTGAATAAACGCCTTGGAGGGAGCCAATCCTGGAAGATTCTGCCAGAAGTCCATAAATCTTCTTGCCATCCAGATTTTCAATATTTGTTTGGTAAAGCCTAAAGCGATACCAATAACAGGTTCCAGTCCAATAAAGCTGCTTGCAGCACCCTCCTTTGCAAAAAAACTGCAGTAACGATAGTCACAAATACAAGTGGTATTAAAACATTGGAAGTTTCATTTCTTATTCTTCATGGAGCGGCCAAAATTGCAAATTTTGGCCAATCCATTCTGAAAAGTGACTTCTCGTCACGTCACGTCACGTCACGTCAAAGGGTTGAATATGCATGACTTAAAACAGACAGATGCAAAATGTGTACCTTTTCTATCAATATCAACATGTCTGGGATGTCCAGGGATGACATTCTTCATATTGAGAACCCAATTTTCCCTGAAGTGCTCTTGAACTACTTTCAGTTCATAGTTAACAAAATTTAAACTAACCCCACAGTCACTGTTGAACTTTCAGTTATTCAGTTCAGTCTTGAATTCTATTGAATTTAAATCGCATATTCTGTGATGGCTTGATAATCATCTGCAAAATATCATGCACCTCCTCTCTATTGCACATTTCAACCTGAAACCTATCCACAATTTTTGCAAGGGTTCCATGAAGCTGGTGCTCTGCAATTTTCCTACCGATGCACGATCTTGACCCAATTCCAAAAGGTAGGCTTGCTTGCTGGAGTGCCATATTCATCTCATGATTATTTCTAAGCCACCGATTAGGTTGAAATAGTTCCGGTTCAATGAAATATTTTTCATTTCTTCCACTGGTGTAGATCGACATCACTACTAAGGTGTTGGCCGGTATACGGTAGTTACACAACGTGACACTTTCGGGAAGAAACCTTGTAATGAATGGAGCAACAGGATAAAGCCTCAGGGTTTCTTTCACTACGTTTTTCAAGAATGGGGGTTTCTTGTTCTGGAGTAATTGGTTACGAAGTTCCTTCTGCACATTCGGATTCTTAGATAGAACGTACAGAATCCAAATCATGGTATACGCCGTA
Organism: Leptinotarsa decemlineata; assembly: GCF_025532065.1. NCBI lineage: Eukaryota > Metazoa > Arthropoda > Insecta > Coleoptera > Chrysomelidae > Leptinotarsa > Leptinotarsa decemlineata. The sequence goes on along the minus strand of NW_027412537.1, from coordinate 8,257,947 downwards.
GTATCTCCAGCTCCCAATATCAGATCTACAATAATCCGATTCAAGTCATCACTCTTGATATTTTCGCTGAGCATTTTAGCCATCAAGCCATCTGCGTCTTTGTAGTTAGCGGTAATGTGATTCACTATACTATAGGCAGAATCCAAGCCCTCCTTTACCGAATTTTCAAATCGTTTCCAGTAGCCCAGCTGATATTTCTGAGCGAGTTTCGCAGATATCAGCTGGAGCTTACTCGTAGTTTCGAATATCTTAGAAACCTTCCCAGCTAACTCGTATACCAGGACGTCCAATTCCTCTTGGTGCGAAGCGTAAGTCCTCTTGCCTACTAATACCGATACTATCACGTCCATGGACCATTTGTACATTTCTTGTTCCAAGTTAGGTACCTCGATGTTCTTGAACCCTTCGAGTTTCTTGACAAGTACTTCACCAGCCGCATCGCAAGATTCTTCTAGCCAAGAGAGGCTACCCTTCAGCAACAAGCTGTTCATGATTCTTCTGAACTTTAGCCATTCTTCGCCGTCCATGAAGAAGAGGCCTCTGGTGTAGCCGTGTTTCTCGTTGTATAGAAGCCAAGATTCCGGTTTTATGTGAACCGGATATTTTCCTAGAAAAAAGTTTTGTTAATGACTTTGTTTCAATATATATATATATATATATATATATATATATATATATATAGGTGATTATCACAGATCCAAACAAACATGTCTATCACTCTCATCTCTCATTATACCAAAAGATGGTATTTGATACTCTAGGTCATAAAATTATTCTAAAAATAATGTAACGTAATCAAAGTGAAAATATTATACAAGGAATGAAAATCATTATTGCAAAAGATCTTATTCAGCAAAAAAGGTTTTAGCTCTCAGAGCGGTGCCTGTGCGAAAGTTGCGATTCACATTGGATTTGAATCGCTGGAGATTGAATCCATTTGGAAAACGTTCTCAGGAAGTTGAACCTCAAAACGATGAACAGCCACAGTCCATCGCATATTTCTGATATGTACCGCTCTGGGTGGAATCAAATGTTCCAAGTCCCTTTAACACCTCCTGTGAAAGTATGTATAGAAGAGAGACAAATATCCAACCTTTCTTTGATGTTCCAGGCTATCAAAGTTACATGTGATGTTCGCGTCTCCAATCTGGTGGATGGCTCTTTTCTGGATCGAATCCAGCAACTTCAGGGGATGTTTGGGGGCAGAACTCCATACGTGAGAACAATACTCCAAAAAAGGTCTGACCTGAGCTTCATAAAGCATCAAAAGTTGCTGAGGTGTGTACAGTTTTCTGGTTCGAAATAGAGCTTTTGAAAAGCAACCTTTGCAATTCCAACGACATGATTGTGCCAAGACATATTCGTGTCCATTTCAACCCCCAACAACTTATCGAAGCAGAAAGCAGACATTATTGTATCTGGTTCGAAGACATTTATCTTTTTGGAGAAAACCGATGCCTGGGTTTTTGTGGCATCGAATTGAACCTGGATACTTTCACCCCAATTCGAAATCACTTCTAGATCCTCATTAAGATATGCAACCTCCTAGCCGATGTTCTGGAATCCAAATGGAATGACGTTTGTATTCCAAAGAAGTAACATTTCTCTTACATGAAACACTGTCATCCCCAATGGTTGACATCTGATATTTCGTAATAAGACGCTTGTCTCAAATATCCGCCACGGCTTCTTTGGATGGAGCGCATCCAAAACGTCCAATTTTTCATGGCTCTGGCGCAATAAATCAGGCTAAATTTGAACGATGGCATGGGTTATGTAGGCTTTGAGGACCGCTGTGGTTTGTGGCTCATTCGATACACCTGCGACTTAAGAAAACCCCACAAGAGAAAGTCACAGACCACTTCACATCACCTCCACGTGAGATGGCCATGCCCTCAAATTTCTCGTGCAGAATATCCAAAGTGGCATGAGCTGTGTTACACGTAGCGCCGTCCTGTTGAAAACATATGTCGTTGGTGCCCAGATCATCCAATTTTGGCCGAAAGAAATAGGTAGTCATCGACCCACAGTGCTCGCCGTTGACAGTGATGACTTGGCCGACGTCGTTTGAAAAGAAATATGGTCCGATAACTCGACCAGCCCAAAATCCACACCCAAACGGTGACTTTTTCGGGATGCATTGAATACTCTTTGATCTCCCGTGGGTTGGGCTACCTATCGGGCGCGTCCCCAGGTGGCGGATAGGGGAACGGCCAGGGGACTGGAGGCCCTGTCCGGGAAGCCAATGTGGTCTTACGGGGTCGCCGGACTCCTGGTTCGTGGCAGAAATAAGTAGGGTGAGGTGAACTAAAACTTCCCAAAAGCTTTTGCAAAACATTCCACCGTGGACAGCCTACCCAAGCTAAGCTGTAAGGAATCGTGCCAACAACTGAATGGCCGCAGAGTGATATGCGTCACGAACGATCCCCTTGGGGAACTGGGAGAAACCTCATTGTGATCAGCCTACCTCTGGTAATGCGGGGCTCTGCGAGAGGTGACCAACTCTTCCCTTGCTACTCGTGGGAACACACATGAATGAAACAACAAAACAAGAACGACAAAAACAAAAACCAATCCCGAGGCTGAACAGAAGTGCTCACCTCAATCTAAGGCGGAGGCTGTGGATGAACAGAAATGTCCAACCCTATCTACCGCTTGGTATGAGGCTGGACATAGCAGATCACCTCCAACAACAAGGTCACTTCCTGCGGCGGGCGCCAAGAGCTCCGCCTTGAATAAAGGCAAGGAACCGGCTGCCCCTGCAGGAAAGCTTCCTCACTTGTGCACCTCCACGGAGGGAACCTCCAAGAAGGTTAAATAAGCCGCGCAACGATAGTAATATCGCTGCGCCTTCCAAAACCTTCGCGGGGGCCACCGTGAGACACCTCAAGGCTCAAGGTTGTCAAAGAGAGTGTGCGTTCCTGGGAAGGACAGGATGGACGATGACCTAGGAGGACAACTTCTCGGGAGGATGTACAATGGGTCACATGTGGCCTAAGTGCTGTGACTCTACACATTATATTTGTTCACGTACCCATTCATCCAGAAATGGACCTCGTCGCTGATGATGATTAGGGCCACTTGCAACTGCTCTAGAACCCAATCAGCGAACACATGTCGTTTTCTATGGTAGTTTACCTTCAGTTCCTGGATCAACTGAATTTTGTACGGGTGTAGGCCCAAGTCACAACGCAGAATTCGCCAAGTTGTAGTCTGCGAAAGGCCGAGTGAGTGACTGAAATCGACTGCCTCGGATTATCCTGCATACTCTCACAGACAGCGGCGATAATTTTCGACAGATCTTGCGTTTCGTCGACATACGGGTGTTGTCCGATCGTTTAATGAACCAGTAGACTCAAATTTATTCACCACATTGCGAATAGTCCTCTCGGTATGACGATTATGTGAAACGTGAAATGGGCGAAGCACGCGGTACGTTGCCCGAACTAAACTCCCAATTTTATTATTTGCACGTGTTGTTGAATGCTATATCCGTCCACGGTGATTTTGGCAAATAGAATGAATACATGACAACTAATTTGGCAGATGTAGCTTCAACAAGATGACCGTTATCAATTGTCAGCGTTCAGAAGTCCCTGTTGGAAGACCCTATACTCATTAGTATATTGTGTAGCAATCCTGTAAATGATATCTGACTCAATTCCATGATGTTTGGAATACAGACTGAATAGAGAAAAAAGTGTGTTTCGTACAATAGTACAATAATACATACAGTGCCTTCATTTCAAAACTTCCCACCCTTAGTACTTCGTTTAGTAGGGAGAATTTGCCATAGGCAAAAAAACACGTCAATTTAGATATCGAGGGGGAAGTTTAAAACCAGTGCCAGTGGTATTTTAGGTTTAACCTCCTTACCCCTAGCTACCCCCACTTAATAATTTTAAATGACACCCCCTATCTTGTAACACATCATTTTAAAGATCTCAAAAATCCTCACTCAACCCTGTTTAGAAAACTGAAATTGATCCGTTCTCGTAAAATAAGGCAAAAAGAAGAAAATCAATTACATTAAAAAATAAAATAATAGCTATTGCAATTAAATAAATGTACCTTATTTTATTAGGTGTTCAAAATGTTCACCATTGGTAGCTAAGCAAAGGTACAATCTATTCTCGAATTCCTGTCGTTATTAATTTGTCTGCATGTGTCAGTAATCCTGTGTCTTAGATCCTGAATGTCCTGCGGGGGAGTTTTGGAGAGAAAGAAATCCAATGGCGTTAAAACCGGAGATCTCGCGGGCCATTCCAGAGCGCCCCTTGTGCCAATCCATTTGTCAGGATACCGTTGATCGAGCCACTGTCAGACATGCAATGCGTAGTGTGGCGGTGCGCCATCCTGTTGAAAATGTAAATTTTGTTCATCCAAGATCGGGTTGTCTTCTTCATCAACTTGGAGTTCTAAGAACTGTGTTATGAGTGGATCGATTACATTTTCCAATGAGTTTAAATACAATTTACCACTTAAATTTTCTTCAATAAAAATAGGGCCAATTATTTCGTTTCCCAGAATTCCAGCCCAGACGTTTATTTTTTGTGGATATTGCGTATGATCCTCTCGAAACAAGTGTGGATTTTCATTATCCCAGTATCTACAGTTATGTTCATTTACAAAGCCATTAGAAAAAAAAATTTGATTCATCACTGAAACAAATATTTTTTATTAAATTCGGATCATTTTGAATTCTCGCAGTCATTATTTCACAAAATTCAATCCTCCTATCATAGTCATCCTCACTGAGTTGCTAAAGAATACTCATTTTGTAAGGAAAGAACTTGTTTAGTTTTAAAACTTTGTGTATAGAACCAACTGAAATATTTACTAACTTAGCGACTTTCGTAATTGAAGTAAGTAGTAGGCTCAACGGCGAATTGGCCTAAAATCTCAATATGTGCGGTTTCCGTAAAAACTCCCGGCTACATTATTGCTTTGTTGTACACAATACCGGTCTCTTCAAATTTTTGAACAAGGTCTAGAACATATCGGTGACTCACATTTTGGCCTGCATGCCTTTCATTACACCATTACGATTTGTATTACTGTCAGTGCAACTGACACCGCTTGACAAAGAGTTTAAAATCGGGAATAACTAATTCTGATAAATGTTTTCACCATTTAATTGTAACTGACGCCAAGAAGCAACTGTGTGCACTTATCTCACTTTCAGCAAAAGCAAAAAACTCTGTGTGAAAAAGAGACATAAACATACCGTTATTTTTGCAATTTGTTATAATTCATTTTCTTTTTGCCCTATTTTACGAGAACGGATCAACAAATTTCAGTTTTCTAAACGGGGTTGAGTGGGGATTTTTAAGATCTTTAAAATGATGTGTTACAAGATAGGGGGTGCCATTTGAAATTATTAAGTGGGGGTAGCTAGGGGTAAGGAGGTTAAACCTAAAATACCACTAGCACTGTTTTTGAACTTCCCCCTCGATATCTAAATTGACGTTGTTTTTGCCTACGGCAAATTCTCCCTGCTAAACGAAGTACTAGGGGTGAGAAGATTTGAAATGAAGGCACTGTATAAAAGTAATTGTTTCGAAAGTATTTTTATTCGTGTAATTTAATATTTATATGAAATTAGTTGTTTTGAAAGGGCTTATTCTTCCAGTTTGTGTCTGAAAGTTACTTCTCTGTATGATCCACACATCTTCGGATAGAGTTAATTTTTCGAAATTGACTGTTTCCTTCTTTTGGAAAAATTCCACATTTTTTGTATAAAGATGGAAAAGTAGAAGGCCAAGACCTTTCTTTTCCAAAAATTGATATCTTGTGTCAATTTAAATATAAGTTAAAAATACTATTTATTTTATTTCAACAATTGCCCTAGTCTACAGAATGAACGTCCGACACTGGCAAGCCTTTACCATAGACACAAAGTGATACTACAAGCCAGAAGAAGGTGCTTTGTAATGGTTTCCGCATAACCTTGAACTCTTTAAAATTCTATTCACCTTGTGTGTTACGTCTCTGATTAAATGCGGTCCTAGATTACTCATAAACTCGTACACTCAATTTGTGAGGAACAAATGAAAATGAATGAAAGTGAAATTCACAAAAAATCAGCCGGTACATTTCTATTTTTAGACCAAAATCAACAATTTCGTGACAAGTGCTGTATACAGTCTGAGGATAAATAGATCAAATGCATTACTTCGGAAACAATGTCATTTTGACAGAAATCTCAAAGTAGGTCGATACATATGTTTGAATGCTGATTTTTTTACGTTCAGTGTTTGCCAATAGTAGCGAAACAGTGATATTTATCCGTTGTGTACGGTTTTTTTCCAAATTTGGAATGTATGAGTGTACAGTAATGAGAAAAATATAACACACCTTGCATTTCTTCATGTTCTATCAGTTCTTCGACAATTAATATTTAACTTTCTTCGGAGATGGCAACGTACTCAAAACCCAGAATTTTTTTTTGAATTTTTCAGTTGAAAATGTAATTTGTTTGTGAACATTTGTCTTGAACAAATGGCTGAAAAGTATTTTGATTGACTTCCGGGTTTTGCCGTGGTTTTCTTTGGCTATAACCTCCAAACGTTTCACTTGCAACTGCGGCAGTCATCTTCTGTGGCGTGACCAAAGGACTCTTCTGGACGTGTCAATTGATCTAATTTATACAATTTTTTTATATTCCTAAATAAATTCCAATGTAAAAATAAAATTTCTACAAATATTTGTCGGCACTGGTAACAGGTGAACTATTAATCAGACGGACTCAGCGTTTATCAATAACCAAATTTATTAACAACAAAACACAACGACAAACAAAACACGAAAAATAAAATTACAGGGTAACCTCGAGGAACTAACGCCAAGTTTTTTCTAGAGGAGACTCTAGAGCGGGTTCAGTTCTCTGCGGAAACCCAGAATAAGAAATAGTTTCCGACCGAAATCCCAGAACAGAATGAATGCCTCGGCTAAAAAATGTGTTCGAAGTAACTCTCGAAAAATCATCACTGACAATGGCCGGGGTCATAAATATAGTCGAGAAGGGTCAACCACTTGGTCCCGAATTCCTTGTCTTAATTCATAAGACTGTTAACAATGAGTAGCTACTCGAAACATCCCAAGTGGTGTCGTTCTAAAGATTCATGAGAAAATACGAAAATGATAAGTAAAAATCAAAATATTTAACATAAAAACCCAAGCAGATGGATATTTTGGACGACTGCTCGATAATGGAGTTATGAAAAGTTGATTTCCTAACAAAAATTAAAAATACTAAATAAAAATCAATAAAGAAATAAAATGTTTCTAAACTAGTTAGTTGTAGGAAAAACCCTACATATTTTTCATGTGTTTTCATTTTATAATATTTTGTTACCTGAAAAAAGTCTGAACAATATTCATCAATGATATCAAGAGTAAGATTATAAGTATACGTGATATGGATTCATGAATATAAAAACTTTTGGCAACTTCCACTTCTGAAAAAGAAACATCATATAAGCACTGACATTTTCTACAAATACGTTCATTATCATTATTGAATTACTAAAGTTGGTTTGCTTTTTAAATTGAATATTTACGAGTGAGGTGTCTACTTGGAACTTTTGAATCCCTCCCAATTTCGAAAAGAAAATACTTCACCCAGCCGTCATTTTGAATGAAATTATATGAGTTTTCTTTTTGGGAACGAATGAATTATGCATACATAGTCCACTCAGAAAAAGGTTATGCGGAGATTTTTTAATCGAATTTTTTGCTTGTGTTCCTATTTTTGTATATTATTAAGGAAAGTAGATTTTCCGATTGATAAAAAACCAAATTCAATTTCCTACAAAATATATTTTGTTATTTTTTTCACAAAAAATGCTTCAGTTCAAATTGAAGTATGAAATAATTCAATATTACAAATCAATTTCTTACTCATTTGATTCAATCAATATAGCTCAGAATTTTCTGATTGACTCAGCTCTTACTTGATAAAGATCCATGGTTATTTCACAAACTCTACCGGAAACAATTTTTTCTTCATAAACTTCATTTACAAAAATAAATTTTGTTTTTTGTTAATAAAGTTTGTGAAGATAAAATTGTTTCGGGTGTAGTTTGTGAAAATAGCTTAAAAGAAACGTATTACAACTTAAATCAGAAAGCTATGTTGAAACTACTGGAAATAAGTATTAATTAACACTTTCCTAAACATAGAATTAATATCATTCTCTGAGAAACGAAAAAATTGCAAAAAAATATTGCAGCTTCACGAGAGATGTTCAGCCGACTCAAATGGGATTGAAAAATTAGAAAATAATAAAAAAAACTCGTTTTGAATTAGCATAAAAAGAATTGAACGAAAGATAGACAAAATCAATAACTGAGTTCAACACTCAATGACAATGTGAAGTACAAAACACAAAAAAGAAGATGAAAATCCAACAGTCCATCGCATGAAAAGATTAGATTTTTCAAATATTTGTTTAGTCATTTTCAGTGGAATATTTCAAGAAATTGGTTTCAAAACCATTTTTGCGACATAATAATAACCTTGGCCCTATATCTTTAAACAATAACTAACCTTCTTTTGAGAAAACATGCCTCATCCCTTCCGGATCTGCCAGAAAAACACAAGAAACGGGTCCGACATTATCCTTAAAAATCAACCCGAGTTCTTTGTGCCTCCTATCGACGTACTTGTGGAGATTTTTCGCACCCCCTGCAGCCAGCAAAGAAAGGGTTGTTCCGATTAAGGGCAGCCGTTTCGGAGACGGAATATCTTCGAATTCCAACGCACCACTAGAACTAGCACATCTGACTCGAAACTTACAGAAGAATGGTCTAACCTGTCGGCTTAACATCTTTTTCAGTTATGTGGAATATTCTTCGGTCACAGGCGATCGATCACTTTCTAACGGGATGCATTCGTTAAAGTAGGTACTGAAAGGGCTAACAGGGTGCTAGCGAACTAGACAGGGGACTAGGAGATGTTTGAAATATTACTGTTGGGTACTGTTTCCGAGGTCATGCAACCTCATCGTGCTCGGGTATTATGAACTTATACTATTTGTAGTGTTTAATTAGTCCCGACTTTTGTTTGTTCATGCGCGCTGTTCAAATTATAAAAAGTCGACGCACAGATACCAACGGAATGAACAACACGCGTCGAGATTTAGTTACGGATACTGCGTTATCGTAATTATTTGATATTAACTCAGTGGCGTACCATTTCATTCACATTCGACTGTAAACCAGTAGTATGGTTCGATTCAAAAATTTATTTTTACATGATTGTACATGATACCTCAATGCATGAAAACGATGAAAGATTGAAGGCAAGGACGCCAAAAACGATAATCTGCATCAAACTGATAAAATGATGAAAAAATTGAATGTAAGACCACCAAAACGGAGTTTTCCAGCAGATATTTCCTTCAAACCCATTAAATATCGCTTTATTGGACTAATAAGTAAGCTTTTGTTGAATATGGGAATCTGTTTTTTCACAACCATAAGCAGTAGGTCCAACTCAATGGCCTGTCAAATATGTAGCCATATCTGGTGTACCACAAGGATCAAACCCAAGACCCCTACTCTTCAATATGTTCATTAATGATATCGGAGCTGAGATTGATGTTAATTTCATTTTATACGCAGATGACTTAAAACTCTATCTTAATATAACATGTTCTAATGATTGCGAACGTCTTGCCCTGAATTTGAATCGTGTTGCTACATGATGTCGGAAGAATATAATCTATATTTGACATTACACAACTACGTCATAAACAATCAAGTTCTGGAGCGTCCTGACACACTCACTGATCTAGGTGATACTTTTGATTCATTCCCCTCTTTCAATAAACATATTGACACTACTCTGAGAGCTGCTTATCGCATGTATGGATTCTAAGTTAGAAATACAAAAAACTTCGAAAAAGCTGCAACTTAGAAATTACTTTATTTCACTTTTGTTCAATCTAGGCTGAAATATGCATCTGTTGTGTGGAGTCCCTACATACAAATCAATCATACAAATCAACTAGAAGCCCTACAGAGGCGCTTTTAAACTTGAAGGCACGTATCCTACTATTATGAATTGCTTGAAACTCACAATTTTTATGGTCTCGAGGTAAGGTGTAAATATTATTCATTTGTTTTTTTATTCAAGGTCATAAATAATATCATTACCTGCTCTCAATTGTTACATTTGTTGAATTTTTGGGTTCCTAGTAGGTCATCTAGGAATAGTGTCATATTTTATCTCAACACTCCGCGTACAAATATAATGAAAAAATCTCCAATTTATACAATGTGCGATACCTCTAATTCTGTTAGTCATGTCCTAGATATAATCATCTGCCAGATTATACAAATCAAAAGGCATTTCTTAGCTGACTGACAGTTCCGTTTTCATTTTTTTTATATAGATTCACAAATTATTCACATTTTTAAATGCCACTGTTTCTCATTATTCTGTAATTGGGTTCATCCTGTAGAATAGTGTATGAAATAAATAAATAAAAATGTTTCTTCCCAACATTGATAAAACTAACAGCTATTATATTAAACTGATAGGTGTCATAGCTATGAAATCAACATTTAGTCGTCAATATTCTTGACGTAATCAAATATGTTTGTATCCTAATATAAAAACTATCCATGAATGCTTCTACAACAATTCACAGGTTCGATTTGATATTATGATCAGAGCAGTAACTGGACCATAACTCTACTAAGACAACTCAAATGAATATATAAATTAAATAAAACTCACCAATACCATGAACAGATAGTTTAGGTGTTGTTACAGTTTCTGGTCTTCCACAAGCTGCATTTTTATTAAAACCCACAGTTTCAGATGATCTTGTATGTAGCGTTCTAAATATTTTAGCAAATCTTTCTTCTCAGCTGTGATATTGGAAGCGGCTAACTGAGTTTGCAAGTTGTATCCTGCAATTGGTTTCGATTTACAACACTATTCGGGTGGAGTAAGCGATTATGATATTTTTCGCATTTCTGCAGACCACAACGTCTTCGATTTTTACATTTGAAAGTACGATGAGACGAATTGAGGCAAGAAAAGCAAACTTTTTGTTCTTTCACCCATTCCCATCTCTTATCAGTGTCGAGACGCAGGAAATGGTCGCATTTGTATATGGAATGAGTAGATTTAGAGCAAAATCGGCAGTACTTTTCCATTGATGAGTTTTCTGTTCCAATGAAAACGTTCGTTTCATTTTTCTTGTCCATATACGGGACTGTTGATGCAGAATGTGAAATAGAAGGTTTACATAACAAACAAGCTGCTGAAGATTCTTCTTGTAACCACTCTGAAAACTCTTTCAACGATGGTGTAGGTATGTCTTTGTATTTCTTGACAATAATTCTTGCCCACTGGCAATTTTTGAACGAGCTGACTAAGAAGTTGGCTATTGTTGATATATGTTTCCATTTTCAATGATTTTGCAGTGACAGTAAGATTAAGAACCGAATTGGCAAATTTTATAAAGGATATTGGAGAACGAGTATTCACGGGTGGTAATAATTTCACTTTATTCATCATGGATTCCGTTATAAATTCAGGTCGTCCAAATCTAGCCTCTAACGTCTTAAGTATGTCATTGAGATTATCTGGAGATACAAATAGTGGCTTCACTGCATCTAAAGCTTCATTTTTCAGGGCTTTTTGTAAACGTAGCAAATTTTCTTCATCAGAATAAGCACATGTTTCAGTGGATCGTTGATATAGAGAAATAAACATCGGCCAATCCTCAACATTTCCGTAGAAATAAGAAAGTTCTTTCCCCACAACATTCCTGCAGGATACCTTAGAAGATTCGTTGTGGATTTGATTTTGTTTGGTTGCTGATTTGAAAACATCTGTCATTGCTGAAGTGAATTCTTTCATAAACTGATGTGTTGTGATAGGTTCATTCATTAATTTTTAGGTTTCTGGGTTTGACTGCTTTGAATACGGAAAACTATTTTCCAATAACCAGTCAACAACTTTGACATGAGTATTTTCTATTGAAATATCTATTAAAATCTCGAAGAGAATTCATTTTGCTACTTCTTTCAATGCTTTTTTTATGTATGCTACTTTCCACACTTTCACTTTGCTCACTACTACTTTCAATGCTTTTTGAAGATTTTTCTGCTTCTATAGACGTTTGAATCTCCAAAATAGCTAGCTCTCTTTCAGTTTCACGTTCTGAATGTTCTAATTTTTGTTGTTCGAATTTCAATTGCCTATCTTCTAATTCTTTCTGTAGCTGATTTTCAGCCTGCAACTTCTTTAACTTCAATATTTTCAATTTACTTGCAGTTGATCTACTTGACTTGATAGATTTTGATGACTCAACTGATTTATTTGGCGTATATTTCGACGGCGGGATTCCATCAGTGGCTCTGCTAGTTCTTCGAACAGCACCTTCCTCTCGTGACATCATTCAATTGGGGTTTTACAAAGTTGACAGCAATCAATAATTTCCTTTTTAGAATGCGTCTTCAACTCAAAAAGGTACTGAACAAAACTCGAAGGACCAAAATGTTTGAGCAAACTACTTAATTTCGGCAAAATAAGATTCTATTTGACTTTTTTGCTTTTTAATCAAAAACAAAACTGACAACAACAATGGTAACTATATAAAACAATAAATAATCTCAACTTCAATACTAGATGTGAAATTAATTCACAACACTAAATATTTTAGCAAATGGAATTAATCTGTTGAGATATCTGTCCTGCTAATCCATAAATGAAGTGCATGTCAGCCATTTCACCGTTAGTAAAATTATTCATGATGGAATCACTGCTAATTGACAACTCTGACTTTCACTGATATGACAACACTATCACTGTCAGCTGGTCTCCAAAGCAGGTGACATTATATGCAAGGTGCTTTCAATTTTTTTTCTCGAAAACGAGGCTAAATATGAAGAAAACACAAGCGACGAGAAAGTTGTATATTCAGTTGATTAATGTAAAAAAATAAAAACTACAACAAGTTAGTGGCGTACTTTTTTCCCAATATTGTTGGCTATGGTGGCTACTGAGACTCCACTGGATCTAATAATTTCAATCTAGTTAGGACCAAATTAGCGCCTTATTACTTCAAATAACTGTAGCCAATTTCAATCAGATCGGTGTTATGATGTTTTATATACATACCGTTTGTTTTAACTTCAACACCCTGTATCTAAGAAACGGAGCCACTCCGGATATATGTTTATAGGAACTTTTTTACTTAAAACGACCTAACACATCACCATCTTAAGTTTCGTACCGTAGTTAGGGAACACCTTGTATATAATATTCAGATATCTCAAATCGAAACTCATTGACATTTTTAAGTCGAATAAAAACATTATTCTGAATATCAACAATTTTATTGAAATCGAAAAAATCGAAAAAAATAATCGGCGTACTGTAAATGCATCTTGCATCGAGTGACTCAGGTGCCGGCTCTGTGGATCATGTCAAGGCACGATAGATTTTTACAATCAACTCCTATTGTTGCCTTTGATAATTATACTTTCAAACAAACGTTCCTATTGAAATTTCTCATTACGTTTTCGAGGTGAGCATTTTTTTTTCTATCTAGACGCTGAATAGCTCTAACATAACGATTAATTCCTATATTGAAATCTAACCCCAATTTCAACAACAACATTTAATTACTTTCATCTCCACTGCATGTGTTACCTTTGATTTTAAATCCATATACCAGTTTAATTTAATCAAAATATTTAATCAACAAATATCCATTTCCCATTGAAAGGCTACTAACCCTACTAATTCATCTTCAGAATTGCATGTTTTGCAGATGCCTTAGTCGCTGTAGTATCCTTAAATGTCCGAAACTTTGAAATTTGCACATTTGAATGTAATATACTATTAGTACTTGTCGAAGGACGCTACATTTTAAACAGATAACAAAAATTTCAAGTAAGTATAAGTGCACTAATATCGAATTTCCACACTCAAATCGCGATCAGTTCCTGAACTGAACACGACGGCGATAACCATCGCCGCATTCCCCGATTTCTACTCATTACCGTAATATGACTTCAAATTTAATTTTTTCTACACCCGTACTCTAACAATACACTTATATGACCATAATCCGTTTCATAATGATATCCATTATGATACAGATTTTTCATAACGATACAGATTATCAACCAATAGAAACCCATAATTTTTCAATCAATCCTTTGTTTGTCCTAGATTCTAACCTAAGTAACTAATTGCTTCATTTGTCAAAATCAGTTTTCATATTACCTACCTATATTATCAAAATGTCTGAAAACAGCGATATAGAAGGAATATAATTAGAATCTTTATAGTTTTCATATATCCATGATAATACCATTAAGTTTGTGTTTTTTTTTAAATATGAGTTAATTACTGTAAATGTGTTCAATACAAATATAATATTTATAGTTTTTCATTATTTATCGGGTTTAGAAAAAATTGCGTATGCAACTCTCATGTAATGGTTATTAATACACTCGCATATACCATACAAAACTCGCCCTCGGCTCGTTTCGTATCCCGGTTAATGCTCGTGTCTAAATAACCATCATTATATGATCGTTGCATAATATACTATTATGACTCTTCATCCAATCATAAAACTCGGTTAGTAAAAATTATCCAATACGAACCGCCAATTCTGCAGTCCACGTGAACTATTTCGCAGCTGGTTTAAGTGTGCACAATATCGTTTACTTCAACTATAACAGCTTTTTCAACACACTGTGTCATTTTCTGAGTGAGTTATAACTCTTCTGAGCGAGTTATAACAGTTTATAACTCGCTCATAAGATGACACAGTGTTTCGAAACAGATGTTAGCATTAACTGTTAATGTTGTGTAAATTGTGAAGTATTATTTCCGCCGCATCCATTCAACTAAAGTGAAGCCGAAACTGTAGAACTCAATTGTTATTTTGTGTCTTAGTCTTCTATGATGGCATCAAATTTTTCATTCAAAGACATTTCCTTAAAGATATTGAAATATTCCAAGGTAACTTTACTTTTATTGTCATGTCATTCATTTTTAAAGTATTCGTTATAAGTTATAAACCTTTGAAAAGAATGAAAAACTTTTGGAATAAATTTTAAATGAACATGAAAATCAATGAATAAAACAAAATATAAATCATATTGAAGGTTTCATCTCAATAACACTTCATGTCTGATTGTCCTGTATACAAAAGTGGTGAAAGAGAGAATTACAGACCCATTACAGAGAGAATTAGACTCTATTTCATGTATATTTTCTAAAATTTTTGAGATTCTGTTTAAATCTGTTTAAAATCTGTTTTTCCGTTAATCAGCTGCCGCCCCCATACGAACGACAACTCTCAGGAGTTGAGAAACTTGTGCGAGCTAAGGACTAACGAGGTCTTACCTTTTAACGTGTGATTCCTAACACATTATTTCATATAATCGCATATATGCTTTTGTTCAACGGCAACTATCTCAACACCAACACGAATTTGTTACTAAGCGTTCTACTGTTACAAATCTAGTCATTATTACTCAATTTATATCCGAGGAATTAGATAACAATGGCCAAGTTGATATTATATTGATATTGATATTATATAGATATTATATAGACACGGATTTCTCTAAAGCATTTGATAAAATTGATCATGGTATCTTGCTCAATAAATTGATGAGTTTTGGTTTTTCGAATACTGCCTGTCAGCTGATGCAATCCTATCTAACATGTAGAAAACAATTCGTCTCCTATAACGGTTATAAATCTAGAACATATATAGCTTCTTCTGGTGTGCCTCAGGGCTCCAACCTACGTCCTCTTTTGTTTTTATTGTTTATTAATGACTTATGTGAAAGTTAAGCTTGTGAGCGGTTATGCTTCGCGGATGACTTAAAATTATTTTCTATAATTAAGGAAGTAGGTGATTGTGTAAATCTTCAATCTCAATTAAAGTTTCTTGTGGCTTGGTGTAGCGATGATAAATTGAAACTCAATGTGGAGAAAAGTAGTGAGTTATAGTCGAAAAAAAGAAGTTTATACATTCCCGTATGTAATATTCGATCATAAATTAACATTTAGTAGACATATTTCACAAAAAGTTTCAGAATCTCTCGGAGCTTATGGTTTCATTGTTAGAAATTGCAGAAACTTTCATAATATTAAAGCCATGAAGCTGTTGTATTTCACCTACGTACGTTCGAAGATAGAATATGCAAGTATCGTCTGAAGTCCATTCTATGAGATTCATAACATAGCCATTGAAAGAGTTCAAAGAAAGTTTTGTAAATTTCTAATTTTCAGAATAGATGGTTCTTAAAAAAAACTAATAAATAGAGTTTATTCTATGATTTTCACTATAAGGGTTTTACAAAAACCGCGACACGTGTTTCGCTATACAACAGCTTCTTCAAGCATGAAGAAGCTTGAAGAAGCTATTGTATAGCGAAACACATGTCGCGGTTTTTGTAAAACCCTTATAGTGAAAATCATAGAATAAACTCTATTTATTAGTTTTTTAAATATGGATTTTCATCAAGTATTGGCCAGTTCTACTCAAGATGGTTCTTACCCTGAGAGAGGTATCAGTAATGATGTCATATATGAACGTTTGGAACTTTTTAGTTTAGAGCATCGCAGAAAATGTGCGTCGCTCATATTACTATTCAAGTTACTGAATGAGAGAGTTGACTGTCCTAAAATTCTTGAACAAATTAACTTCAATGTACCACGGCCAGCTTCACGATCTCAATCCATTTTTAGACCTCTCAGAGCAAGAACTAACATTATGCTCAATTCCCCAATATATGTTATGTGCACAAATTTCAATAGCATTTGTGTCCATGGTGATTTATTCTTCACTAACCTGTACTTGAAGTAGGTAATTAGTTAGTTTTTCTTTTTTATTCTTTTTATTTTTCGTTTATGGTTAAGTATTGTGAATAAAATTTTATATTGTCCTGTAAATGGGTAACTGTTGGACAATAAAGCTATTATTATAACACTGAATGTTTTTTTCACCATATCACAGAATAAGTATTTTTATAGTTTCACTAAACTTCAGTTACTTCAGTTGGATATAAAAACTATATCCAGAAGGTGTGTGTTTCAAAACCTAAAAAAGTTAATTGGAAAACTTTCTAAAATTTGTTTTCTTTTCAGGAGAGCTTCTTGCCGATGATAGTGATCAGGTGCGAGTGGTGGCAATAAAAGTTTTAAAAGATACAGCCAACAAAGAAGCCGAGGAAGATTTTCTTCGGGAAGTCGAAATAATGAGCGCTTTCAGGCATCCCAATATTCTTTCTTTGCTCGGAGTAGTCCTCAAAGGTAATTAAGTATAATACACTCTCATGAAAGTACTGTGAAGTTACTGTTTCCGTTTCGTCAGAAACATACTTTCTGAATTCTTTGAAAGTGGTTATTTGTTAACTACCGAATTCTGATCGGATTTCAATTTTCGAAAAGGGAACATTATCAATCATTAGAACTGTAGAACTGTTATAGGCGATGGAATTGTTCGATATTTGATGAAAATCTATAACTTATTTACGAAAAAACAATTGATTGTGAGATGTTTATAGTTTACAAAACCGCAAGTACGTGTTTCGCTATACAATAGCTTTTTGAAGCGTTTTCATGCGCTTGTATAAGGTCTTACAGCAGAGACATCCAAACTTTGACGATTGATAACAGCCATCTGGTTGAAGCTTCATCTGTTAAATTGGTTGTCATTTATTCAGTCTGTTTTGCTAAAGGTGCGTATTCACCAAAAAAGCGAGCACGAGCGAACAAGAGCAAACAAGAGTGAACGAGCCTTCTGCATCAATAACCGTCTGGTGAGTACGGGCTAGCGAGCGAGCGAACGTATGTTTGTTCGCGTTCAGAAAAGATTGAAAAGAAGCCGGTACATCAAAAGTTGCTCGCACAAACTAGATGGATCAACTACGACCACGAACTTGAAGATATTCGCTCTGGTGTGGACGAGACATCAATATGTCGAGCAAACACGAGCGAACATGAGCGAACACGAGCAAACATACAAGAATGCTCGCTCATGCTCGCTCGTGCTCTCTTTTTTTGGTGAATACGCACCTCAAATAGACCATGGACGAATACAGCATTCCACAACACGTGCAAATAATAAAATTGGGTGTTCAGTTCGGGCAACGTACCGCGTGCTTCGCCCATTTTACGTTTCCCATAATCGTCATACCGAGAGGACTATTCACAATGTGGTGAATAAATTTGAGTCCACTGGTTCATTAAACGATCGGACAACACCCGTACGTCGACGAAACGCAAGATCTGCCTAAACATCGCCGCTGCCTGTGACAGTGTGCAGGACAATCCGAGGCAGTTGATATCGCGTCGCTCACAATATGTGTCTTCAGCAAACCACAACTTTGCGAATTTTGCGCAGTGACTTTTTTCAAGGATAAAACACAAGTACTACAGGAAACTTCTTAAGGCGCTCTCAGAGCGGTGTCTGTGCTCGACGGGAAAATCCTTAAAGCACTCTTAGCGCGGTGCCTGTGAGAAAATAGTGATTCACACTGGATTTGAATAGCAGAGGATAAAATCCATTTGTAAAAACGTTCTCAGGAAGTTTATTCCACATAAACGCCGTTCTCCAAATGGAAGAGTTCTTAAACAGTGAAGTTCGTGGTGTACTGAGTTGAACCTCATAATGATGAGCAGCCACAGTCCGTCGCATATTTCTGATATGTACCGCTCTTGGTGGAATCAAATATGCCAAGTCACTTGAACACTTCCCGTGAAAGTATATATAGAAGAGAGACAAATCTCCAACCTATCTTCGATGTTCCAGACTATTGTTGTTGACGTGATAAAACATTTCACACTTTCTTCTTAGATCCGCTTTGCCACATAATTAACTTATGTTTCATGGAAGGTTCAATTCCTGATTTGTTTAAACAATCCACTACTGTACCAATTTTCAAAAGTGGTGACAAAAAACTTGCAACTAACTATAGGCCAATAACTATTATAAATAATTTCGCAAAAATTTTTGAAAAATGTTTAAAAAGTAGACTTATACAGTTTATTGATAAATATAATATTGTATCTTCAGGACAATTCGGGTTTCGCGAGAACTTATCTACTGAAAACGCCGTTAACCTCTTGGTTAGTGATATAATAGAAAGTTGTAACCAGAACAAAAAGAGTATCGCAGTATTTTTAGACCTCGCGAAAGCTTTCGATACTGTCAACCACAACATTTTGTTAGATAGATTAGAAGAAATAGGAGTTCGAGGTATCGCATTAAAGTTATTCTCAAATTATCTTTCAGGTAGAAACCAAATAGTAAAAATTAACGACTCATTTAGTAATCCACTACCCGTTACCATTGGCGTCCCTCAGGGAACAGTGATTGGACCCATACTTTTTTTAATATACATCAATAACATATTTAAAATTGAAAATATTGAAGCACAAATAACTTCTTATGCTGATGACACGGCACTACTTTTTGTTGGTGACACATGGGATGCAGTCTATGAAACAGCAGAAAATAGTTTAAAAATTCTATATTGCTGGCTAAATGCTAGCCGTCTCAGTCTAAATATCAGTAAAACTAAATTTGTGGCATTCACTACAACTTCAAAAGACCAACCAGTCCGTGATAAAATTGTGATTCATAAATTCCAGTGTGATCATTTTCCTGGTTGCTCCTGTCCTACCATACAAAAAACATGCTACATAAAGTATCTTGGTGTAATGCTGGATCAATATTTGCGTTGGGATACACACATTGACTATACCGTTAAAAGACTTAGAAAGCTCATGTATAAATTCTACCAACTGAGGAATGTACTAAATAATAAACTTTTATTAATAATATACGATTCCTTAGCAGAATCAATTATTAGATACTGCATTACAGCATGGGGAGGCTTGAGCAAAACTTATCTACATAACCTACAAGTCATGCAAAATACGTTATTAAAAATATTACTTAAGAAAAACAAGAGGTACTCCACGGAAGCAATTTATAGGGAGACAGGATTATTCGATGTAAGAAAACTATATACCTTCCATTGCTTACTATGGATGATGAAATCTCAGTTACCAGCTTTACCACACTTTCACAATACTCGTGCTACAGCCAAGCGAAACACAGTGTTACCATTATGTAAAAAAAATCATACTCAAAGATTTATGAGTTACTACGGTCACAAACTCTTTAATATGTTGCCTCCACATATAAAAAATATCACTAAGAACTATAAGTTGAAAAAAGAACTAAAGTGCTTTATAGAACAAAATCATGAAAAAATAAAAGACCTATTTCTAAATACATATTGACCTAAACAACGTAGATTTTGTAACAAATCCTCTAGACCTGCAGAGGGTTGCTACTAACTACATCTCGCCATTCTATGTAATACATGTTATAGAAGTTAAATTAGACGTTTGAATACTGTACTATATAAATATTATATATATATATATATATATATATATATATATATATATATATATATATATCGTAATACCGCTGTGAGAATCACATCACAAGCTTGCTTAGGTGACTCACAGTGACCAATATAATATTCACAATATTCAGCCAATATGTTTGTATTATTGAATTGATATTGACCAAATATATCTGTGAGAATTATTTGAATTATATGAATGATTTTTTATTTGTCTCTGTCTAGCCCATATTATATACACACATCGGAAAAGTCTAGGGATATTTTTATAACATACTAATTGATACGTGATATTTAGTATTATCATAAAAATAAATGCATGAGGTCGTTTAATTTCGATTAAATTGGTACATTCGACCACCCTGTAGATTTCTATGGGTTGAACAAAGCCTGCAAAAACGGTAACTAATCTTTTATCACGTTTTTTACAAACTGTAGGTTTTCGGCTAAAATGAATAATCTGAAAGTGTCGAGTTTGTATATTCTATGCAGTTCTTGCTCAACAATTAAACTGGAAATATTGTGCTTTAACATGGAACGCCATCACTTACCATTGGCTGAGATGAATAGAGCTGTAGGGCTTCTTCCAGGTGGCATGCGACAAAATGATGTAGCTCTTCGTTTGGGGGTCTCCCAAAGTGTTATCAGTCGATTGTGGCGGCGTTTCCGTGAAACTGGCAGTCCAGCCGAACAACATCCAGGGCGAGGAAGCGCTCCAACTGCAGTTCAAGACCGATTTTTGGTCTTAACCGCAAGAAGACAACCGACAATCACAGCACCTGAGTTGGTTCACGTGTTGCAGCAGACGCACCAGGTAACTATTGGTCGTGATACTGTCAGAAATCGACTGCATGAAGCAGATCTCCACAACAGAAGGCCACTTAGATGTCCACCTTTGTCGAGAGACACTGGCGGTAGAAGATTAGAGTGGTGTCAAGAACATCAAAACTGGGATGCAAATGATTGGGCCACAGTTTTGTTTACAGACGAATCCAGATTTGGATTTCATCCAGATTCTCGTCGAGTAAGACTGTGGAGACGACCTGGAAATAATGAACGTTTGAGACACGTCCAGGAAGTCCACACATAGAGAGGTGGTACAGTAATGCTATGGGGCAGAATCATGATCGGCGGCAGAACCGATCTCGTTTTTCCAAATCGCTCCCTCACAGCTCGACAATACCTCGACACCATTCTTCTATCTATCGTCCGTCCGTTTGCTGGTGCTGTTGGTGAAAACTTCCATCTAATGCACGATAATGCTCGTCCACATGTCGCACGTCTAGTGACTGACTGGCTCACCAACGAAGGAGTTGATGTATTGCCATGGCCAGCACAATCACCGGACCTGAATCCCATCGAGCATGTGTTGGACATGCTTCAACGAAGAATTACTCCGCATATGGGGAACATTCACACAACGTTTCAATTGAGAGAGCTTTTAATCGCTGAATGGGCAAATGTACCTCAACAAGACATTGACAATCTCATTCTGTCGATGCACGATAGATGTAGGGCCGTAATAAACCAGCGTGGAGACCATACTTTGTACTGATTCCAATTTTTTTTGTATTATGATTTTTTTTCGGGGTGCCAAAGAAGAGCCATATTTTTTTTTACTTTTGCTTATATGCGCACTCAGTATTTTTGACCATTTAATAAATTTTGTCGTAAGTTACATTCGTTTAATAATCACCCGTCAACTTTTTTTCCCTAAAGCGATCTAAAAAAAAATATTTCCATTTTCAAAAATATCCCTAGACTTTTCCGATGTGTGTATTTTGAATACTCAATTGTGAAACACTGTATTTTAGTAGTAAGCACAATGACTTTTCAAAATAGCTCAAGTGTTAATATGAATGTACATCAATCATTTTCACATTTCTAGACGAAAATGTGAATCCCATGATGGTGTTCGAGTTCATGCCTCACGGCGATTTGGCAGAGCTGTTACGTTTCCAAAGAAGAACTTTCAGCTGTGAGAAGGAGGCTCCTCAATTGACGAAGAAGGATCTCCTCTCAATAGCCCTTCAAATCGCGAGGGGAATGAAATACCTAGCTTCGCAGAGATTCGTCCACAGAGATCTGGCTTGCAGAAATTGTCTAGTAGCGGAAGGACCGGTAGTCAAAATAGCCGACTTTGGAATGAGCAGAGATGTCTATACTTGTGACTACTACAAGGTGAGATCGATTATAATCCACAAATTTGTTCAATACCTCAAAAACTTATCAATTAATCGACCACGGTCTACCAGCCCGAATTTCGGTCTCTTTGAAAGTGGCTACGGTCGTGTTCTTATGGGGTCTTTTTCTCTTATGTGTTCAACGAGAACTGCTGCATCTTTTGCATCTCATCCATGTTCAGACAACCTGTTTGTCACGTAACCTCTCTTTTGTCCTACATAACATTTTGACCAATCCTTGCATTCGATTTTATAAATTACATTTGATTGTATATTTATCGGAGCTTTTTCTGTTTCGAAAAAATATTTTTTCCCAGAGTTGACATTTGCAAACGCAGTTTTGATATGTTCATTATTTAGAACTGATCCAAGTTTTTCAAGAAACATCAGGAATAGAATAGGTAACCCCAAAGGAGTAAAGTATTATATTAAGGTCCTTCTGACACTTTTTCGACCTTCTGGTCATTGACAATCTACACCAACAGGGTTACTCTAGATGTTACGTCATTCCACTGTGTTTTCACCTCCTCAAAAGTGCATTGAGGTACTTTCAACACCCCTCTTCGTCGACGTTGACGACTACCCTTCTAGTCATTGACGATATCTGCAAGAACTAACACGTGTGCTCAAGAACTTACGTCAATCCATTGTTCTTGGGGGTACATTTAGGCCTTATCCAACTCTTTACGCATCGACGTCACCCCTACAGCTAGGGGTGGAGATAACTCGATGACTGGATCTAGAACCGCTGTTAGATAACTACTTTTTAGATCGTTTCTTCTCATTTAGACCGTCTCTTTAACTTTTTCAACATGATCTGCATATTTTTTGTATTTATTGATTTTATAATTGTATGCTTTTATTCCTATTTCTAAGATATCTTCTATCTTTTCGGAGTAAATGAAGCTTCTTATAATAATTTCAGTTCAGTAAAGTTCAAAAAGAATACTCACCTTTTTCCAGATCGGCGGATCCCGCCTCCTACCAGTACGCTGGATGTCCCCTGAAAGCGTGGTCTACGGAAGATTCACTCTGGAATCCGACATATGGTCTTTCGGCGTGGTCCTCTGGGAGATCTACAGCTTCGGAAAGCAACCCTATTATGGCCACACCAACGAGGAAGTGGTGAAACTCGTCCTCGACGGTATCATGCTCATCCCTCCAGAAGACTGTCCCACACTGATTTGCGACTTGATGAAGAACTGCTGGAAATCGGAACCAAGGCATCGAATAGTATTTCCGACCATATGCGATCGACTGGAAGCGGCCTACGAAAACGAAAAGAAACTCGCCGAATTTTCCTACGAAACTGAAACCAAGATGAAACCTGGAGGTAACAAGAGCTTGCCTAGGCCGCCTCCTCTACCGGTGCTAGGTCAGTTTGATCTGCTCGACACGCAAGGATATTTGATACCCAACGAAATTAAAGAACCCGCCAAGTATTTAGAGACGATATGCGACTGACAAGAAGGTACGAAACTACAGCTTTTCAATATAGAAGGCAGTGGTGCGGGAAGTTTGTGGCGCAGTACGTTAACTGTTGATTCCCAACTATGAATCAGTGTATATAAAGTCTGGTTTAATGTTATTTTTCCATAAATTTCCAATGGACTGAGCACGATGGTAGGTTGAAAGGTATGGGTGGTTGACGGTTATTGTTCATGTCATCTTAGGGGTTCCAAGACCCAGAGTTGACCCAAAAAACTTTTGAGATATTTGAGGTGAACTTGAAAGTGCTCTAAATGTATTCGAACGAATATCATATTCAGAAGTGGTGGCTATTGATGAAGAATCATTGCAATTCTCGAAATTGCAAACCTGACCTTACTGAACTCTAAAACTTGGACAAATAACACTCAATTAATGGAAATAGATTATTTTATAATGATTATTACAAATATTGTGAGTGTTGAAAAAGTTCCTCCGAAAAAATGATGTTTTTATTATTAATAACAATACCTGTGAGTTTCAAAAATTTCAGCTTTCTCGTTCTTGAATCTCGCTCTTTGAATGTTTTAGATCTTAACACGAATTTACCATTGTCGTTCGAAATTCATATAATTAGTGATGTTTAAAAAATAACAGATGCAAATTCTTCTAAAAATGTTTATATAACTGAAATATTAATTATATCAAGTCGGCGCTATCACAAAATATTTCGTGTAAAAAACGTGCGTTCACAAACGATGCTTCAAAATTGGCGACAACTGATGCATTTAGTCCCATACATATCATTTTCAACTCTTTTCATTAATTCCATAGTAGATATCGAAGAACATTGTTACTTTTTGCCATCGATATCAAAAAAATATTTATCTATGATAATTACACAATTTTCCCAAACATTCTAATTTCTAGACGCGTTTCGCTAACAAGTTAGCTTCCTCGGTAGCTTCCTTGCGAGCTACGGTATAATGTCTTTGCGAGCAGCTATTTTTCTATCCACGAGTTCTGAAATGAATAACGGTTGTGTATATTACACTTCAGATGTCACGTATTCCCTAAAACTTCTAGATACGTCATATCAGGTGATCTAGTGGGCCCTTCTGAGACATTACGTTTGCCTGTCTATCGGGTTGGAGAGTTTTCAACTAATATTAGGTTTCGGCAAAATGAAGTGCTTCTTCATTACGACGAGCTGGTTTGAAAGTGGCTAGATATCAGTTATCCAAACCTGTGGATAGGTAAACGTGATCTCTTAGAATGGCGCTCTGCATTACCTGATATGACACCTTTAGATTTCTATCAGAATTATTCTCAGGAAGTGAATGGTGACCAATTTGAACATTTACTGGAATGAACTGCAGTGACTTTAAAGTACATTTTTCCTTAAAATCATAATATTTATTTATCGTTCGTCCTTAAAACTAGTATAGAACTGCTAATTACTCAGGAAGGTCTAATTTGATTTTCTAAAATTTAAAAAAATGGATAGAGAATTGAAATATCTATCAAACGAGTTATTACAGGATTCCTTTTCTATTTGAAAAAAAAAGGGATAGAGCACATTGGCGACGAGAGATGCAACACTATTATAAATGTTGTCCAACCTTGATATATTTGAACGATATGTTCTAGTATCTAGTTTGTGAATAGAAAAAATTTATAGTGTGGATGAGAGTGGAAACAAAAATTGCATTTATAATATACTTCCTTATTCTGTGAAAGTTACATTGGGGAAACATCGAAATTATTTAAAGTGCGCAAAAATGAACACCGAGATCACATCAGAAATAAACAATTGGGTCCAAATTGTCACAAAACGTTTTGAAATTCTATGGTGATCATAAGATGATCTCCAATGAAACCAAATTTCAATATATAAGTTTGTTGTTGGAGTAAAACTACTGTTGTGACTAGTAGAGGGAGTTGAAAATTTCGAAATTCCATAGTGTCGATCATGGCGCTCCAGATGTGTTCCATCAACTCCGGAAAAAAATCCAGTGTGGCAAATCTCTATCGAGAAAACAATATTGATAATGATTACAAAAAGTTATCATCCTTGGCAGAAGTGATGTTCTGCTCGATTCGTTAATCTAATGATTACTCATTCCCGATGAGTGATAGATGGGTCCGAGATTCATATGCCCTGAGCAATGAGCCAAAGATGTCAGACTCTTGCATTTGCTCGGTCAATCTCAGTTCATTGAGAACGATCCAATTGTGTTTTGAATTCAATAATTTCGAACGGCTCAATTTTTCAACACCCTTCCTCTGCCACCCTCGATTTGCGGAATCAAAAATAACACACACATACCATTATAAAACTTTAATTTTTTACCACCGTTAATCCATCGTATTAGGTACTCCAAACTAATTAGGGTTGTATGATATTTCAATGAAAGGCTCATTGTGACAAATAAATTTCCCAAAAACATCTCACATCCGTTTTACGAATGGTACAATATGGCGGACACCAACGAATGAATCTGACAAAAAAATTAACCTCTCTCATACACACACACACTAGTGAGAGTTATTCTTTTAGTGATGCTTAATTTCCAATAAACATTACCTGTTTATAATAGAGAATTATACATATCAAATTCTACTGGAATTTCAGAAACTATGTGGATTATAATGCTCCCAAGCGACTCCCAATATCTTTGTTGCAGCGACCTCTTACAGCCATAGGATATTTTGAGGTATCCATTTAGTGAATATACATGGGTTCTACTTCAAAATTTATCAATTTTTTCACACTGAAATTTTAGACGTCAAACTGACAATTAACTAATCGTTTTTTAACCCTCAGTTATTCTAGAAATTCTACAACTTCAATCTAAGTTGAAAAACCACAGCCCAAACACAACACATTTGTGATCACACACCAGTCAGAGCTGTTTTGACATGCCAGGGTCTCATCTGTGGTGATAGGCTGAACCACAAATGCGTTGCTGGACAAAACGATGGCGATGACATCTGCCCTAACGAAAACGCCATCTAAAACTCGACAACTAAAACTCGTCTGCGGTCGATGTCGAAGCTTTACAACTGACTGCCTTGGGGAACCCCGTTTATCTTTGATATTTGAGGATTGAGTTCTCTGTCGATCCCATAAATGGCGACCTCGTAAATGGAAATGCCATCGTCTTCGTTTAAGTTCGATCCAACTACAATTTTTGGTGTGGAAGCTATTTTTCGAGTTTGTTGGATGTAGTCTGCAGGTTTTTATATCTGACGTTTTTTCTACCGCTGCGGTAGACATCATCAAAAGCGATGAGGCAGATACTACATCGTTGCATAAGGTCTCCAGTATTATTCCAATGGTGGTGGACGTGAATTTGTTCCTACTAGAACCGGAAGGAAGAATGAATTAACATAAATTTCGTTTGGATACTTGTATTAATTTAATAACCAATGGGAACGAAGCTAGCCCAACACTAATGGTATGAAACGGGAGATTCGAACTAACGATGTAGTTGTGAAGATAATTAAAGCACATCATTCATCGCCTCAATAATGTCTACCTCAGTCGAAGATGAAACTCCAGGGATAAAACTTTGCAGTTCACAGTCAACGAATCCGGAAAATAGCTTTGACACAGTTACCTCCAGCCGTGAAAGTTTACGCTTCTTGGATAATTCCCCTTTTCAAAGTTGTATGTTCGATAGTTGATATTGAAGTGGATTCCAATGTGATTTCATCATATTTTACCTCAAATTAAGGTCTACATTGTGAATTATGAAGCTGCACGAACAGGATGTAAGGATATTGAGTTTGCTTTGGACCCTTAACGGAGTATCGCCCTCATCTGTCCTTTATAACCTATAACCTATAACTAACTAACTAACCTATAACTAACTCAGAGCATGGATCTACTCGGAAAAGAGGAATTCAATACGACAGGGTGTACTTTGATGACTTCTCCGACTACAATCAGACCAGTAAATTCTCTTTGTCAAGAAACTTCGAAGACCTTTAGAAATTTTCAATGGAGAAATATACAGAGAGATTAATTTTGTCACATTCACTATCTCATTAACCTATAGAAAATTGATAATTAGTGTACTATGGAAACAATTCAGTATTTCAAAAAGACATTGATTTCTATAAAAGTAGTATTTCTACTATCCATTCGAGATGTGGGAATCTTGGCAACTTCTATGAAATTCAGGGAGTTTTGAATGAATTCAGGTCAGGGAAAAAAAGTTCTTGAACTATATCAAAGGATATTTCTTTTTGGCACTCTAAGCACCTTACGATATAAATTAATGAATGCTGCAATGCTGGTAATGAAATTGTCCCAGTTGTTAAATAATTATAAAAATAATAATAATCTTTATCAATCCCAAGAAACAAGAATGTTTATAACAGGGATAAAATTTAAAATAATGATTAAATAAATTATTTCAATATTAAATATCAGTTACATATTCAGCACATAAATACATAAATACATACGCAAATATACATATATACATACATATTTACATATACACACACACATACATATGTAAATATATACATTTTTGAATTATAATGGTAATTAAAAAGAAAAAAATGTAATATGGAGATCAGAATTTCAATTAGAAACTTTTTCAATTCCGATTTGAATTTTGTTTTTTGATTCATTTTTAGTTTCTCTGGAAGATTATTATATATTTTAACTCCTAAATGAAATATTGATTTCTCCCCAAATTTTGAGCGTTATGATTCAACTAGTAGTTTTTTTGCTTGTCTTGTATTATATAGTCATGGATAGTATTTATTTGATTGAATTCCAAATTCGAAGGTTTGTGATTTTTTCTAACAGAATGAATGAAATAACAAATTTTTAATTGGAAAATAGACTGAATATCTAAAAGATCTCGTGGTATATATAAATTTGACGTAGGTTCAAGATATGGTAATTTGAATATACATTTTATTATTTTATTTTGCAGTCTCTTAAGAGGATTTATTATTGATAAATTAGCTGTTCCCCAAATTAAAATTAAATATTGTAGATTTGAATATACCAAACAGAAATATATGCATTTAAGATATTTTAATCGAATAAAATTTCTAATCCTAAATAATATTCCTAAAATTGGTCCGATTTTCTTTTTTAACATCTCAATATGAGTATTCCAACAGATACTTTCATCAATGTATAGTCCTAAAAATTTTGTGTTTTGACCATATTTAATCATTTTGTTGTTAACAGTCAAATTCTCTTTGGTTGTGATTTTGTTCTTAGTTATCAACATTAAAGAAGACTTTTCATAATTCAAACTTAATTTATGATAATTCAACCAAGATGTTAGCAATATAATGTTATTTTTTATGTTATTGTAAACTTCTTCAGTATCACTAGAAAAGTAAAGCAATGATGTGTCATCCGCGTATAACTTAATATTTCCTTTCAACAATAATTTTGAAACAGAATTTATGTAAATCAAAAATAAAACTGGACCCAAAATAGACCCTTGTGGAACACCACAGGTGATAGTTTTCAATGAACTGGCATTTTTCCTTAGACATACAAACTGTTTACTGTTAGATACATAATTTTCCAACCATCTCTGAATAATTCCTCGAATACCAATACTATTCAATTTTTTTAATAAAATATTATGATTGACTGTCAAATGCCTTTCGCAAATCGAGAGATAATAGACCACATTTCATATCTCTATCTAATTTTTGTTGAATATTAGAAATGACATCCATTACTGCAGACTCAGTATCACTCGATCTGCGAAAGCCATATTGACCTGAATATAAATAATTTATTGACTCTAAATAATCTATCAACCTATTATTCATAACCTTTTCAATAATTTTTGAAAATACAGGGAGAACCGAAATGGGCAATAATTATTCATATCACATTTGGTATATATTCATATCACTCTAGCAATTAAAAACAGATTCACTGTATTTCTTGAAAGGTATATGAATTTCGAAGGAAAATCAAGTTTTTGCCCTATTCTATGAAAATAATTCTGACCATTTCAAACTGTGAAAACGGTTTTTTATACACAATACTCTTATTGAACAAGTCATTTTTGTGAAAAAAATCTAAGTTTTACATTGACCTCTTTTGTGAAGTTTCATCTTCAACAATCTGAAAAAAATTGATGTCAATTGTAATGGAGAGGTTCATAAAGGTTTAGAAAAGCCCAAACTTCTAGTTCATCATGATAGGTTCAAGGTGAATTCCATAGATTACTCACAAAGAAAAATATACCGCTTATCAGTAACGTGTCATAATAATTTTTCTAATCAAAACAATACTGAGAATTTCATACTTATCCTAACGTTTCGGACACCAAAATCCGTCTACGTCTTCTTTTGAAATTTCGTCTAATGTATATTGAAATGTGTCAAGTTTTTGATTGACTCTTTGAAACATTCACTGTAGTACAAGATGTCCTCTGTTGTTGCTATTTTGTGTATTTCATATATTTCTTTCAAACGGTTAGCCATGTCAAGCCAGATTTTTTCAAACAGATTTCTTGGGAGCTATTCAAAATACTATTTTCTCCAGATATAAGAATGTATGAATACTGATTCTTTGAGTTCAATCCGCTCCGCATGTGGTTTCTTTGCGATCATTCTCGTCTTATTGATCTCTTTTCGATGTTCACCATAGAATGTCCAAACGTGTTCTGATAATTTTGATTCCCTTCGTTGTCTATTTTTAATGCGATCTTTTTTAGTAGATATACTATGAGAGAACTAGGCAATATAATAAAAATGACATGATGACACTGCTTTTTTTCTTACTGAGATTCACATGAAAAGGGGTCCTAAATCTCTCATAGCATCTACTTTCATTCTCGCGCCTTCTAATGGTTTTAATGTTTCACCAAAATAACTCTCACCAAGAACAAGGTATGTTAAAAATTGCAATTTTTGTTGTTTATGGGTTTTATTTATGTGAATATAGATCTCATATGTGTTGTCAATTGAAATATTACATTTTGAAATTGTATGTCACCAACATTAGGATTTGTCAATGTTATGACCATAATTATAGTATATCAACTAATTTTCAAACATTTTTTTTAATCAGTTATGGAAGTTAATTTTCATTTTGAAAACGAAACAGCTGAAACCATTAGAATTCACAGATTATTAGTCTTAGCGAAATTAATTCATGTTTCACTGATACTGCTGATCAGCTTATTCAGAATTTAATTTTACAAGCAATAGCTTATTTTAGCAAGAATAATATCACATGAAGATCCTGCAAAGCCAAATTTTGTATCGACAATCAGGGTAATTTCTGAATAGTTTTCAAAAAACGATACAGAAATGAAATGAAGTTGAAAAATCTCTTTAAAAAACGGTTTCCAATGGAACGTCGAATATAAATTAGCTGTAAATAGGATTCATTCATCACCGTGTGGGTTAAAACCCATGTATTCTATATAGTCTTCTGTGTTATTCTCTATATAGTCTATTTCAACAAACAAATAGCGTTTCTTCTGTGCTTAAGATTTACCTGGAGCCAACAGGGTTGAAAAAATTTCATGCTCAAGGACGTAATCTTCAGGAATTTTTCATCTCAAAATCTGATCCAATAGGAGGAGTAGTCCTACACAGGTTTACGTTTTGAATGTGTTCACTTGTTTTTTAAATGTGAGATAGAGCGGGGCTTTAAAGTTCGCAAATGAAAAGGTCCACCGTGTATAACTCAGCTTATACAAATTTGATATATTAGAATTAGGAATTTCTTGTAATTATATGGGTATTATAGTTGATATCAATCTGCCAATGGAGTTAGGAAGTCCATTGTTGAACCAATGGTTCCGGTTTGATATGTTTGAACATGGCCAAACACTACTCAGAATCATCAAGACGTTCTTGTTTTTGGTCAACAGTGAACTCGTGCGGCAACAGAGCTTTCTTATAGTCAAATGATCATGCAATATAAAACCAACACGTTTTTCTAATATCTTTACAATGTCACCTACCGCCATCTATGTTTTAGCCCATATAGGTAGTATATCAGAATGTGAAATTATAGATTATGGAAACACTTCGTACATCATCGAGTACGTTTTCTCTGGAAGTTCTGGAGTTTCAAAACCGCTGTAACAATTGAAACTGCTGAAAAGGATGCTCTATCAAGTTTGGAACAGCAGAAATCAGGTTTCGTAAAAGATTTTGATTTAGATTTGATTAAGAATGAGTGAGTTTATTCGGCCCCCACTACCGCCTTTGAGTGTTTATTGTGGCTTATCTCGTAAACAAACTGTTGCAAAGAGAAATAAACCTGTGAAAGAAAATATTTTTGCAGAAAAGAAACGAAAAAAGTTCGAATTTTCGAAAATGAATCATTCTGATTAGTGTGCTGTGAATCATTTGCATTCAGAATTCCTTGAGTAGAACAATTCAAATGCTTTACTTATGGAAGTTGGGCCCATATCAGATGTACTGATCAATCATTATCGACATCGCATGTTATGGATTTATATTAAAAATATATTTTTGTATTGACTGTTGACTGAAAATAACATTTGCTGTCAAGACTGACATGATGTGCATTGGTTTTAAGATGAGCAACAATTAAAATTGATAGATATACTTTTAGGGGAGGAAAAAAATAGTGTAATCGATTTTTATCCTGAAAAATTGTACCAATTTGATCAGTTTTTTTTACTCCAGCACTGATCTTTTATGGCCAATAAATATGGTATAAAGAACCACTCGGCTCGATTGTCTATACGAGTATTGCCCTTGTCAGGTTAAACAGATGAAAGCTGATCATATCCAAATGTCAGTAGGTAATCAAAGATGAAAAAAAGTTCTTTACTCACTGGTATTTTACTGTTTTCCAAGGCATACATCTATAGTTATCTTGTATTATATGTAACATGGACCTATTAACTCCGCTCTATCCTAGTGTGACAGGGTGAAATAGAACGTAGTTTTGGAATACTAAATAAATATAACTGAAAGCAAATTCTCGTATTTTTGTATTCCTTGAGATTTTTACTGTTGTTAGTAGTTATACAGAAAGAATTGGTTTTTTGATATCACGGTTTTCAATTAAATAAAATTTCTCGAAAGGCCTAAAATCTATAGCATGCGACTCTACTTGTAACATGCGTGTATTGATAGCAGTTAGCATTTAATTATAATGTGTTACAACTGTTGATAGTTATACAAAAAAAAATCAATATTTTCCATATTACCATTTACAATCATTAGACATCTCTCATAAATATTGTAGGTACTATATACCCCATATCACTTAATTATTTGTGAAGATAGATTGTTTCGAATGTAAACATGTTGAAAATCCGTCACCACATCATTAGTAATGAAATGAATGTATTTCTCAATATATGAAGACGCATCCAAGATTTTTAGTGAATATGATTTACCTTCAAAAATCAATACATGGGCATTCAACGGAGATCCGGTGGATAACTGCTCTGGTTATTTCGGATAT
This sequence comes from Leptinotarsa decemlineata, assembly GCF_025532065.1. Classification (NCBI taxonomy): domain Eukaryota; kingdom Metazoa; phylum Arthropoda; class Insecta; order Coleoptera; family Chrysomelidae; genus Leptinotarsa; species Leptinotarsa decemlineata. The sequence goes on along the minus strand of NW_027412537.1, from coordinate 8,224,431 downwards.
ACTATGGACATCCAGATTCATTATACCCATATGACCATGAGAAAGCCTTCAAAGATATTCATAAGTTATCCATGAAGATACTCGTGAATGACCTTGAATTATATCTCATAAATTATTTATTATTTGTGTCCACAATCATTTTGAAGTTCTCTCTAAAAGATAACTGTGGATACAAATCATCAAATAGTTGGACTGAAGAGTTCGAAGGCTTACATATAGAAAAAAAATTATAAAATTTGAGTTTATTCTTCAATATAGCTGCCAGAACTGCTGTTGGTTAGAAATTTGCTTGATCGGACCTTGAGAGGGGCCCAAATCCTACTGACAATTTTATAGATCAAAAACTGAGTAGTTCTCAAAATTGTATTGCTAATATATGCATAGAAATAAGTATATGTATGATGTTTTATTGTTATTATAAGAACGCCATGGATGTTTTAGTCAAATATTTGTATATAGAATAAAAGCATTGCTCTGAAATAATTTATGAAAAATATTAGGTAAACTTAAATCGATGAATATTTGTGTATATACAAAATCAGTAATGTACCCCTCTAAATGATAGATTATAAGAGACGTTATTTTTCTGTTCTGTTTTCAATATGTACAAATACAGATTGGTGTTATACGCAAATGTTTAATCATCTCATGTCGAATACGAGGTATATTTTTATTGGTATATTTTCCCTGCCATCAATTTTGCAAATAAATCAAGATACCTTAACACCTAGTATCGTGTATAGACGTCTTAGATGTGGTGTTCACGATAATGTTTGGATCAAACTTTGATATTCAGTAATTGGAAAACATGAATGTGTCCTATTTGAGCCAAATGAGTTTATATTCTCATATATGCTTCGTATTTTTTGTACCAAAGACTCTGAAATATCATCATTCAATAAATTTGTAGATTTACTGTTGTTATTAATGAATGTTATTTTGTATATATAAAGATAAATTATTGTAAAATAAAGAGTTTTTCAATTATTAACACTTTCTTTTCTTTCAAATGAACTTCTGGCACTCCTCAAACTGCAGTTTGAGGAGTGACAGTACTACCAACTGTCGAAAGCGCTCGCAGATAATTAATAGAAGATATAAAGCTTCAAATCCTTTTTGTAAAATTTAATATTGACAAAAATATATATATATATATATATATATATATATATATATATATATATATATATATATATATACCGGGTGTCCCACATTTTATGTGACAGGCAATATCTGGTTTGTTGAAGGAGATACACAAAAATGTTTCATACAAAAGTTTCAGGAGTTCATGAGAGCTATATTTTGATATAATTTTTAAATATACAGGGTGTTTGGTGTAAGTGCTACAGACCAAAATTCCATTTTTTAAAATAGAACGCCCTGTATATCATTACATATTCAGATGCTACGTTAAATTCTGATATCATTTCATGTTTGGTTTTTGAAATTCGGTTACGGCGTTGTTGAGTTATTGCACTTTTCCTTAATATAAAGTTTCAAAAAAACCTATTTACTCGTACACGAATCCAGTCTATATCTTTTATTAAATTGAACTAGACTACTACTGAATACAAACCATTATTCTCACCTCTACGATACGATATCGATATCAGTTGAATATAATATTGAAATTCTTGAGAATGTGACTAACTTGAGGGTGAATTGCTTTATATTGCACAATTTCATCAAGTAGCTTATTCTTGTTGATGCCATAGTAACAAATGTTGTTGAATTGTATCTACTTGTCAGTTCGATTCAGTGATTCTTTGCAAAACAGTAACTGTGTTCTTTGTGCGAAAACTCCAGTATGCCTTTCGCGTTTGGTCCAAGTGATTGCATTGATATGTTATTAATTTTTGGGGAATGTCAGAAAAACTGCCGTCAAGCACAACGTCTATACCAAGAACGTTTTCCAGACAGACCCATTCCGTCACGAATGACTTTTTCGAGAGTTGTAGAAAAATTGCGAACTGGGTCATTTCCTTCTACTATAAAGCATCGTCATCATACGAGATCTGTTTGAACTGAAGATTTAGAGATCTTGTTGATATTATTATTCATCCACATGTTTCTATCCGTACTCTTGCAGAAGAAGTCGGTGTGAGTAAATCTAATGTACAGAGAATTCTGAAAGAAAATAAATACCACTCATTCAAAATTCAGTTGGTACAAGGTTTGAAACCCACGGACTTTGAACGACGACTTAAATTCATTGCTTGTATTCAGGTAATATTACATGAAAGTCCTAACATATTCAGTCAAATTTTGTGGAGCGATGAATCGCGATTCCACAATAATGGAGTTGTGAATCGACATAACAGTCAATATTGGTCTCAAGAAAATCCCCACTGGGTCCACGAAAGTAATTTTCAAACTACTTGGGGTATTAATGTATGGTGTGGATTGTTCAATGGCCGCATCATAAGACCTTACTTTTTCAATGAAAATCTCAATGGATTGCGATATTTACATTTTCTAGAAAATGATTTGATCCAGTTGATGGAAGATATTCCCATAGCAGAACGACAAGGAATTTGGTGGCAACAAGATGGTGCTCCTCCTCACAATTCACAGGTTGTTACTGAATATCTGGATAGAACGTACCCAAATAGATGGATTGGTAATAAGGGTCCAATTCGGTGGCCGGCTCGTTCCCCAGATTTATCACCGCTTGATTTTTTCCTATGGGGTTATTTAAAAGATATTGTTTTCACTACTCCCCCTTTGAATGTGGATGATCTGAAAATGAAAATTCGACTAGCTTACAGTGATATTACGCCTGATATTATAAGAGCGACTTGTACGAGAGAAGTGATTCGACGTTTCGAAGCCTGTATAATATCTAATGGGCATCACTTTGAACAATTTTTATGACTTATTTCTAGGTACCTACCATTCTTATGAAATGATTTATCAAGTTATATTATTTACATTGTTATTAATTAAAGATTTGTTTTCGAATACACCTCTTTCAATTTCGCAATTGTTTCATATTCAAAATCATTCCTGACTGAATTCCATATATATATATATATATATATATATATATATATATATATATATATATAAATACTGTGCCCTGGCCACCAGAGGGCGATAGAGTACCATGTCAGTATTTAATGTGAGTATCAACATTAACAGAATTGGGTAGCTAGCCTAGCAGTCGCTGAAAACCAGTCGGCCGAATCATATAGAAGTCGGGATGTACGTCAAAATTGAATTAAAATAAAAAGCCAACAGCTTTGTCAGCGACTGCTACCCAGTTCTGTTGGTAAACACATTAAATACTGACATCGTACTGCTATCGACCTCTAGTGGTCAGGATAAGTACTTACAATTTTAGTTGGTACGAAAATGCCACTTCTGACATTGTCTATTAGACAATGCTTCTGACCTATAAACTTTGTATAAATAAAGCTGGCGCCATATATTATAAGCCGAGGCTGTATCTCATTTGGAAAGATTTGTGTTACCTTCGTAGTCTATATACAAAGTTCGTATATAGGTCTATAAACAAAGCTGTTACCTTTGTATACAGACTAACATACAAAGGTGTTTCTTAATGTCTCCTTTCAATGACTATTTCCTTCTGACTTTACCTATTTCCCATTGTTACTGAAACTTTTTATTATTTATTAAGAAATTTGTATTCTTTTCCACGGGCATATTGAATACTTTTTCAAATTTCTTCGATGAGAATGAAAAAATAATTACTTCAATATTTGTATTTTGTCTTAACAAGCCATTGCCCTACCGCTCGACCTCAAAGAGCTTGTGCTAAAGAAAATGCACTGAGTACAATTCTCATTGACCTGGTTTTTCAATAGAACATGTGAATTGACACTGGTTTTACCAATGGAACATAAGCAGGAAACTCGTCTGGCAGTGGTTTTATCAATGAAAAACGCTTTTTCAATTGGTGACCACCACCCAACGATTATAGACATACCCATAATCGTTGACCACCACCAACATAAAATTATGTCGATTATCAATACTGTCGAAGTTTCAGTTTATTCTGTTTTTGTATCACCAGTGTTGCCAATGATCTGGTTACAAACGACCGGGATCGTGTGATTACCGGGTAATCAAACTCACGACAGGGTAAATATCCTAACATTATATAGTATATTGACATTGAGGGTTATAACGGAAATCATAATTGCCGACAATTAAATATAAAACAGGGGTACTAATCTATAATGTGTTATATTGAATTAGCGCCAATAGCATCGCTAATGGTGTTATTAGTAGTGATATGCCGAGTATCTGTTTTGATGGATCGAGTCGACTCGAGTCAGTTTATAGGTACGGTATTCGTATCATGACTCAATTCCCGAGACCAGTACTCGAATTCTTTGTTTGGTATTCGAATATTGACTCGAGTCTAGAAATTAGAGTCCAGAATTCGAGTCTGAAAATTTTAGCCCAGAAGTAGAGTTTGGGAAAAAATTAAAAGGAGTGTAGGTTAGGTTAAGCATAATGACACAACAATAATGAATCAATACTTTTTAATGAAAGATAGTTATAAACATCAAATAAAAAAATTGATGCATGATCCTAGAGCGATCTAATATTGTTTGTATTATAATGACGTAACATAACCTCAAAGTAAGAATTAAATTACGTGGGAAACCCCGGTATCATCGATAAGCTATGGAGTTTTGAAAATATTGGATGCGTTCTTGAAAATACGAAAAAAAAAAGTTTAAAGCCGGTTTTAGTTTAAAAATGGTTGGATAAGTGAATTATGAATAAAAGAAAACAACTGTAGATTGTTATTGATTTTTTATATCGACAAATAAAATTAATTGGATTTTTTTCTCATTTTATTCTAACATTTGAAAATATCATATTTTTTGCGTACGATTAGGAATATACAATCGTACGTTGGGTAGCCCATCAAGTTATCACAAACTGTCAAATTTTTCCAAACGGAAACCAACCTTATTATTCCGCTATAAAGTTCAAAATCGATTACAGAAATTTGACAGATTTGTATAGCTTGACTGCTGGCAGCTGACTTGCTGGCGGCTGTACATCGCACCAAAGCCAACAAGGTCGTATAAATACGATTTAAATAGTACGGTTGGCAACTCTTGTAAGAGCGAGTTAACCAAATTCGAATACGAGACTCGAGTCAGCTGGACTCGCATAAATAGAATCGAGTTAGCAAGTACCAATCGATTCTTCCTAACTCGAGTACCGGAATCGAGTCCGGCGTACTCGAATCGAAATAAATTGGTATTCAAGTAAGCGAGTTCTAAAGCATGAATCGAGTCTGACTCGAGTCAAACCGTACTCGGTACATCGCTAGTTATTAGCATATTTTTACAGCATTATTTTGGCCGTAAAAGACCAGTACATATTTTTGTGTAATTTTATCTTTTTTTCATTACTAGGTACATCGTTGAAGGATTGATATACACTAATTGTGCACAAGTTCTGGAGTTCTAAAATAATTTGCTGTTGCAATCAATGGGCAAGTTTCGCTATTTCTTCACTCCTTTGCGGCTTTTGAAATTGAAATGGACAATTTTACCAACTTGAGCCTTTAGAAGTAAAAGCGTAGGTAAGTATCGAACATTACGTATCAATCGATGAGAATATTGACTTTCAAAGCAGCACATTTCTTGTTTTTAATACAAATTTCCATCAGAAAACACATGGCGAGTACTTTAAGACACACTTGTAGGCAATTTGACGATTCATCATTGGTAACACTGTTTATTACTACCACATTGTGCGCAGTTTTAAACAAAATATAAATCTGTATTCATTCATTCCTGTTTCCTATATTTGTTTATAGAAGGTCGACTAACTTGATTCATTCGTTTATTATCGAAAAATTTTTTATTTAAGGTATCCAACGATGGCAGAAGGGTACACTTCCAATGAATATACTGATATGATTTTGGCCATGGGTGAAGCTCAAGGTAAAGCTGCTGCTGCTGTACGGATTTACGCGGAGAAGCACCCAGGTCGCAAAGTTCCTGTTGCAAGAACCATGACGGCTCTTGTTAGAAGATTAAGACAGACCGGCTCCTTTTTTCCAAAAACTGGTGGGAATCATCCAAGAATGTGGGTCCAAATGAAGTAAGCTGTACAAGTATTTCTCAATATAAGTTACAAGAATCTTCAAAACATTCTAGATGTATACCTACTTAGATATTAAGAATTGAAATTGTAGTTTGTTAATGCCGTAAATAAACTTATGAATCTCAATACCACTTTTATTGAGTAGAATAATTTTATACTTGAAAAATATTGCATTTGTAGAGAAACAATAGTGCTTTTGGTGATTCAGATTGTCACTACTTATGTTGAATTTGATTATTAAACTTTATAGAAGCAACAACCCAATTGGTGTTCCACATAGTTTCATATTAGGACACTTGTATATAATATATAAGTAAATATTTTTAAATTGAAAGGTTATCAGTTTTCCACTTCTCTATCTACAAAAAATGTGAAAACTTACGAAGAAAGAAATCAATTAAGTTTGAAATGAATTATTCACAAAGATGTGTACATCACGCATAGAAGTTACTTTCAGATACAAAATTGGAGGGAAATTTCCTCCCGAAACAACTACTTTCACTTGAACATTGAGTTACACTAAAGAAAAAGTACTTTCAAAATAACTACTTTCGTATGAACATTTAATTTTATCAAAATTACTGAATGAAAAAAAAAAAAGTTTTATCAAAACTTTTTTTTTTTTTCATTCAGTTTATGCTGCAATCATATGATATAGAATTGAATCAGATGTCATTCACAGGAGCGCTACACAATATGAAAGAGCAATGATAATAAATTTCACTCACATGGAGCACTGTCATTCTCAATGGCGAACTTTGAAGTTTCAGAATAAGACAATCTTTTTATAACCAATCACCACCATTCTGGATAACATTACAATTCATTCGTAACACGATGACTTCAAGCCACTGCGGAGTTAAATCAACTCATGTCACGACATCAATACGTAAAGATATTCGTACACTTATCCTAGCCATAGAAATCTTGTTTGAATTTAAAAGGGTTTATTTTTAGTAGAGATTAGTTTTTGCGTAAAGATGCGGAAGTAGAAAGCCCAAAACATTTCCCAAAAACATGTAAATATGATACTAGGATGTCTAACGGCCTTCTCACAGGTCACTGTCATTTGAATCATCATATGCAGAGACTTGACTGTTGGAAGACAGTGTGTTTTGCCTCTGTTTGGAAAATTATGAAACAGCAAAGCACATACTTTGTGCCTGCCCCGCTGGGGACCAAATCACGTTTTCAGAGTTTGGCAGAGCCGTACTCTTGCCATCTGACCTAAAAGACCACTCACCATACACACTAATCGGCTTCGTTAAGAAGCTAGGTTTAATTGGTCGAGTGTGAATAGGTGTGAGCCACAATAAACCCTTGCGGGTTGCGGTGGAGGATTGAATAGACTCACTCACTTTTAAACTAACCTACTTCCGAGGATACTTCTTTATTAGTGACAGCCAACACTGTTAAGGGTAGATAAAAACTATCAAGAATTCAATAATACAATTGTCTGACTTTCAAGGAGTCTAAATAGGTAGATGATATCTATACAGACATTACTATCTAAATAAAAGGAGCCATGTTCCATTTGCTACCCTAATTAAAACTAATTATAGGTACCTACGACACTGGCCGGCAAGGGGCTTATCGTAATCCAATAGTAATTTAATTGAGAGTCTATACCTTGCGCGATTGCTCGCCATCAGACGTAGCGTGTAGGTACTGTAAGTCAATGTCCTATGATGCTTATTATTATCTTTTTGGAAGTTGGATAGACGCGGTAAATGGCTCGTTCTCGTAATTTTTTGGAAAAATTGGAATGTAACTGTTGTTGACAGCAATTCTGTGATTAAACTATGTCCTCTTATTACTTTTCCATCGGTAATCATTAAGAATGGTCTTGTAATTCAAGGAATGGTGATCTTTGAAAGAGAAGCTCAGTTTTCATAATCCTAACAAAATATGTGGAATTCAAAGAATGAAAATTAGTTTTTGTTCTCAGATCTCTTGTTTACATGACAATAAGGAATTACAAAAGCCTTGTTTCAGATCATTCACAGGGACAAGGACATCCACATACAATTTCTGCTTCTAGAACATTAGATTTTTCACCGTTACAACTTTTGGGACTTTTCTTAGAATCTTCTTGAGTTTTTTCCTCGATAAATTCATTGTCCTCCTTACTTGCCCCTGAGTTTTTCTTCCCTCCCGGGACCGTCTTCAGGGGCTTTTTTACATGGTCCAAAGGCAGACATTCAGTTTTATACTTCATTTTTTCGTAGTTCGGTGCCTTATCGTCTTGAGTTGAATTTCCAGGTACTGCTTTTCTTGAAACAGAAAAGCATTTTTTATAACATTGTTTATGACTAATATTATGGTAATCATACAAACTGCCAAAAATGTCCCAATAAAGTTTTTTGCAGGTATGATGAACAACAAAATATTGCTGAACTAATTCTGAGGTTCCCATAAAAACATCAGAAATAGTTAAAAATAAAAATACACTTGAGAAGATAATTTATCACTTATTAAATATGTAAATTGTCATGTTTTCATTAACTAAAAAGTCTTTTATTATACAGGCTTTATAAAAGGACTAAGTAGTACAGTTTATTGTATGATTTTCACTATAAAGGGTTTTTCAAAAACCGCGACACGTGTTTCGATATACAATAGTTGTATTAATTTGTTTTAATATGCATTTTCATCAAGTATCGGCCAGTTCTATAAAATTTTTAAAAGGAACTTGAAAATTTCATTTGAAAGACTATATTATAACTTCTGGTAAGAATGACTATGAAAACAAACATTTGCAAAATTTTAGTGAAGTTGCTGGATTCCATCCAAAAAAGAGCCAACCGCACGACTGGCGGACATCACTTGCAACCTTGATAGTCTGGAACATCGAAGGAAGGTTGGAGATTTGTCTGTCTTTTATAAATACTTTCACGGGAGGTGTTCAAGTGACTTGGCACATTTGATTCCACCAAGAGCGGTACATATCAGAAATACGCGACGGACTGTGGCTGCTCATCGTTTTGAGGTTGAACTCAGTACACCTCTAGCTTCACTGTTTGAAAACTTCCATTCGAAGAACTGCCTTTATGTGGAATAAACTTCCTGAGAACGTTTTTCCAAATTAATTTAATCTCCAGCGATTCAAATCCAACGTTAATCGCTACTACCGCACCATTTTGAAACTGAAAACTTTCAAACCAATCTGCATTTATGAATATACAGTCATACAAAACATGAAGTACTTTGGAGGGAAAGTATAGACATTCTTCATATTTGATTCTTTCTATGATGTTGACTATGTTTCGATATCCCAATATATTTTCTGGGTTAACTGATTTTTTTTTATACAAATATCAACATTTTCACGTCAGAAGGAGGATTCTCTCTCCCTATCTCTCTCTGTCATGTAAATTTGTGAGAGCTTACTAAAATACAAAAATCCTCATTTTGGGAGTCAAAATTGAAAAGACAATTCTTTATTCAAATAGGATACATCCTAATATTCAATGATAATAATGTTAACATTGATATACATATAAACACAATAATAGAAAAACAGATCTACTGATATTTGTTAATAAGTAGTCTTACCTGCGATAATTGAAAATAAAAAAAAAATAATACATAATACTTTGGTATCACCTTAAATGGTCTCTCAAATGATCTAAAAGATTTCTTTTAAACAAAATAAGACTGTTAGAAGACTTTACATTTTCAGGTAGACTGTTATACTTAATAAATTCTTTAAAAATTAATGTTTTAGTGTATAACATTTTTGTTTGATTATTTTTATACAAATTATTTTTTATTCTAGTATTATACTGATGGATTTGATTATTAAAAATTAAAAATTTGTCAAAATATGAAGGTAGGTTATGCAACAATTTGTAAATATAAATCATCGTTAAATATGTAGCCTACTTTCTATAGATAACCATTCTAGAGTATTTAACATTGAAGGGTACTGTCACTGTCACATCTCAAAATAATCCTCTTTGCGTGATTCTGTAGTTTTTGTAGTGTTCTCATTTAATTTAAATCACTTGTGTATAGAAGAGTGGGACAAAATTCGAAATGTGGTTGTATAATGGTCTTATATACAGTTATCCGTGATTGCATAGTTGAGTGTTGGGACACTCTTGTGAAAAAATATAATTTCTTCAACATTTTTTTCTGTATGTAAGTGAAATGGTTATTCATTGATAGATGCTTGTCCAACATGAATCCTAGATATTTGAATTCAGTAATGGGCTCAGTTTTGTCATTTTCTACTTTTGTTTCAATTTTATTTAAATCTAATTATCTGTACTTAAACGGTGTAGTATCATAGCCTTTGTTGTGTTGCATTTAGCTGCAGTTTATTAGTTTTTAAATATGTAGCAATATTGTTCAATGCTTCATTCATTTTTTAAATAGCTTTATCTAATATCTGTAGAGTAGGGAGGGTGAGTGTAAGCCCACGCACTTAGACCACATGTTACCCATTGTACATCCTCCCGAGGAGTTATCCTCCTAGGTCATCGTCCATCCTATCCTTTCCAGGAAGGTGGACAGGAGACATCTCCTTTATATCGGCAGGTGTAGGCCAAGACTCGCCGAACACACACTCTCTTATTGACGATAACTCCGGGCACTCACACAGGACATACCTGACAGTCTCATCTTCCTGTTCACAAATCTTGCATAGAGGTGTGTCCACTAGCCCCATATTACGGAGGTGTTTCCTTAGTTGACAGTGGCCATTCAGAAATCCTACTGTAAGGCGTAGATTTTTCCTGGTCATCGCCAGATATTTCTTCGGCGCCAGCTTCCCAGGGTCGCCCAAGGTAATCCTGGCAAGATTACATCCTTTGATTTCATCCCATTTCTTTGAGGATTGAGCATGGGTGTAACATTTGATTAGTTCCGCAATTGTCGAAGTCATCAGGCCGTGGGTGTCACTGAGTCCTAAAATTCTTAGTCCAGCCGCTTTCTTGGCTAAAGAGTCGGCAATGCAATTACCTTTACTCTTGTCGTGTCCTTTAACCCACCTCAGGATAATGTTATTATCTACCGCCAGAAATTCCTTTCTTGGTTATTTCTTTTGTGGCGATTGAGATACCAGCCAGTTCTGTTTGGACCACGCTGGTATTTCTTCCCATTCCCCACTTAATCCTTAGGCTTAGTGACCTGAGCCTTCTTTGGTTTTTGAGTCGTTTGTATAAATCCGTATTGCATTTGTAGCATCTGACTCTGTGTTCTGCTTAGTTTGTATTTTGTAGGGTTTATTAAACACAAACCTGGGTTCAATTGCTTCACTTGTTGCCTGCAGTAGAGGTTGCGCTGTGAGCGCTTCCCGCCATAGGCCCAGCCTCAATTGACCCATTCCTACTTCGAGGTTTACACCAGCCGTGCGCAATCGTACCATGGCCATTAACGCAACCTCCTTAACGTACAGATCCAGAGGGGTCAGACCCGTGATTAATTCCATTGCCGCGGTTGGTGTTGTTCTCATGGCTCCTGTGATGTTTAAACAAGCCAGTCGCTGTATTTGATATAATTTTTGGATGGCCGTTGCTTGTAGAACTTTCGGTCCCCATGCAATGGCTCCATACGTTAACATAGGTCTTATCATTGCAGTTTAGATCCAGGTGACCACACGGGGTGAAAGACCCCATGCGCATCCCACTGTCCTCCCGACATTGCTCATAAGCCACATATGCTCTTTTTGCTCTACATCGGTAGATGAGAATTCCATGTTAGCTTCTTGTCGAGGATAGTACCAAGGTATTTCACCTCTTCAGGGAAGTTTAGTTTGCTTTTGAAGATTTCGGGAGGTTTTAAGCCCGTTAAACTTCTTTTCCTGGTGAAAAGGACCATCTCAGTCTTCTAACTATAGCTTTATCTAATATATTCTATCACTAACCAGCATCAGCAAAATATTGTTCATAATCACATTCATTACATTTGCTGATATCATTAATGTAAATTAAGAATAGCAATGGCCCTAAAATCACGGCGGAACCCCGTGGTCTACGCTTATTGCTGTTGAGACAAACTCATTAATTTTGATTACCTGCTTCCTTCCTGTAAGGTAATTACTGATCCAATAAAGTACTTTTCTTTTAATGCCATATTTTTCTAATTGATATTTTAAGATTAACCATTTCAAAAGCACGTTTAAGATCTAAAAATACTGCCACAGTGTAGATGCTGTACATGCTGCAGTATATAGAAATTGTTACATTGTTATAGCGAATCCCAAAAAACTTTTTGGGCACTTTTGGATACGAAAATTTGTTTAATACCTCTTAGCAATACTTTCCTCAATAAATTGATTTTTGGTAGGTTTTCTATAAGTCATCATTCTCTGAACAAATCTCCTCTTTATCTTATTTTCCTCTTTGATTATTTTCTCTCTAGTGTAGGTATCTTTCTCGAATGCTGCTCGCTCTGTAAACCATCTCCTCATATACTCGTTAGACATTAAGAGCCCCATATGTTCACGTGGCTCCTACAATATGAATATGAAAAAAAAAAATCGAAAATTATATGTTCACTGATTTTACATTTTCATATGATGGTTTGAACCCAAGTAAATTCTTTTCTCTAGCCTTCGAAGATATGATATTATCTTGTTTTTTAACAGGTGTAGCTGGTGACCACTTCAGTAAAGCTGCACTTTTCATTTCTGAATTATTTATATGGGCAAACAACAAAACTTGATAAAGATATTGTGTCCACTTGACTGACAATTTGATGACAATCACTGTTTCTGTGGCAACAGTATTAGAAAGTAAATTGATGGATGTAGCCGTGGTAGGAAATCATCATGAAAAAATAGAAATGAAACTTTTTATGTTTTTCACCACTTCTATTCATAACTAACGTTACTGCGGTTTCGTCCTATAAGAACATTTGAAACTTATACATTAAACTGAAAATGTCCTTATAGGACGAAACTACAGTAGGTAGTTACAAATAAAAGTGGTAAAAAACAAAGCAAATTTCATTTCTCATTTTTCAGTATTAAAAAGGATGATTCAACTTGACCAGAAGAATACAGCTGTTTTTTTGGGTAGATAGATAATTTATTTAATCTCTTATGGTTGCAACATGAGACAAGTCATAGTTCATAGAGGAAATACAATAGTTATTAAAAATCAATAATTTACGATGAAATTCTCACGAGAATTACAAAACTTAAGAAAACATTTGTGGTAATAAGATGTGAAATCCAGACACAAAAAGGTTACTTTAATCAGCTGCAACGTAGCCCAATCACAGACTAGATAACACCCCACTGAAGGTGTGTACATAGTAGTAATACAATGCGAAACTTTAAACTCATTTTTCGCAAAAACTTGCTTTCGTACATTACCTTTTTTTCGGCAAACATTATGATTTCAAATTCATTCACCAATAATCATCTACCACCTATCAGTAATGTCTCCATTGACAGCTGAGGACGATAAAAAAAGAAAAAACTGAGGACGATGAAAAAAGAAAAAACCTCTTTCAAATGCATTGTAAAATTATAAGAAGCTGTTACTTATCCCCAATAAAATCCAAACACTTTCTCTGGTTGGGTGGTTGCAACCTCTACAACTGAAGGGAGAACTGTAAGGTAAGACCTATTGCATAACAGACAATAGAGGAAACAATCATACCTTAATCAAATTCTCAACTAGTAGCTTGGTTAGAATCTTATTCATTTTTATTTTTTTAATATTTTTTCATCATTTATTTTCATGTTTCATTTTTGGTTTAGCATTATTATTTTGTTGTTTGTAATTGGCTGTTTCAAAGGTTTTCTCCTTTTTTATGTGTTGTTTTTTTGTAGCTCCATATCTCAATATATATTAATTCCACTCTGTATTGGTATATATTGATCGATAGAGTTTTGTACTTTTTACATTGAAGCTGTTAATTTTTTCCAAATTTTAATTTTTTGCCCCTTTAAAACTTATTACTATATAATGTCGTTAGGCGATTTTTGGCTAATTTTTCTCTACTAATAGTAATAATCTTTATTTCAAAAATATGCCGACTAGTACAGGTTGTACACACACAACATAGAATGAAATAATGTCAACAAAAAAAAGAAAAACACTACATATACTCATAAATATATTCATTTCTATAATTCAGTTTGGTCTAAATAGTCACTAACACTATATGGTTCTAAATCTATTAAATATTTTTGTATTTCTTTCTTAGATTTCTTCATGCTCCTCAAATCTTCAATTCGATTTGGCACTTTATTGTACAGCTTCATTGACATGTAATGAGGAGTTTTTTCTGTTATGGTTAACCTATGTATAGGGAGCACGAAATAATTTCTTCTTGTTGATTGATGAGTACTTCAAATTACTCATAAATCTGATTGCTCTTTTCTGAATTACAAATATTTTATTTATATTACTATTGCTTCCCCAAAATATGATTCCATATCTAGAGCTACAGACTCAAAATTGGAAAAATATAAAAATTTTACCGATTCTTTGTTGAGATATTCGTGAACCACCCTTGGTCCATACGAAATTTTGTCCATTTTTTAGCTGTATAATCAATCTGTTTGTTCCATTTCAAGAATTCATCAATATGGAGTTCTAGAAATTTGGTGTCTTCTGAATATTTTATAGTAATGTTTTCAATATTCAAATTTTGAGGTCGTTCTATCTGTAATTGATTAGTTCTGAAAAGTATAAGATTAGTTTTAGATTCATTCAAAAATAACCTATTCCGAGTGAACCATTCTTTTGTATCATTAAACATTTCCATACCTGTTTTTACTACTTCAGGGTATGTTTCACGCCCTATCAATAAATTAGTGTCATCAGCAAAGACTGTTATTGAATTATGTGTATTTGAATGATAACATAAAGTGTTTATGTAGATAATAAATAACAAGGGACCCGCAATGCTTCCTTGGGGTATTCCTACTTTCACTGCCGCATTCTCAGATTTGTATGTTCGACCATGTTTGTTAATAGTTACTATTGTGAGTGAGTTTCCTCTTATACCATATAGTTCTAGTTTTTTTATAAATATCTCGTGATTCAAGCAGTCAAATGCCTTCGACAGATCTAAGAACATACCAAGTACTAAATATTTTCTTTCCATTAAGTTTATTATATTTTGAGTAAATTGAAATATTGCACTGTTTGTTGATCTCTCTCGTAAGTATCCGTGTTGGTTATTGCTAATTATATTACATTTATATAGAAAATTTGTAATGTTATTACACATAGCTAGTAGCTCTGTTTGTTGATCTCTCTCGTAAGTATCCGTGTTGGTTATTGCTAATTATATTACATTTATATAGAAAATTTGTAATGTTATTACACATAGCTAGTAGCTCAAATAATTTTGCAAAACTTGGCAGGTCGATGGTTTTCCATATGTTCAGAATCCCCCTTTTTGTAAATAGGTTTCACTAGGAATAGTTTCAATCTTGAAGGGAAGACGCCAAATTTCATGGAGTTATTTATGATATATGATATAATTTCACTTATGCTTAGTATACTTCTTTTCATCGAAGAAGTGGGAATTTCATCATACCCACTTGAGTGTTTATTTTTAACTTTATGTGATACTTCTATTACCTCTTGAGGAGATATTGGCTTTGCTAACATTGACTCAAAATTATATTTTATTGAACATTCAAAAGGAATATTTGGGAGGTTTGATATTAATTCTGGAACAATTTTAATCAAGTATTTGTTACAGTCATTCACAATTTTTTCTGGATCCACTTGTAGTTGACATTCGGATTTTTTTCCCTCTTCCTGTTAATTCAGAGATTATTGTTCATATACATTTATTTTTATTATCAGAAGTCTTTATTCTGTTCAAATATTCATCTTCTTTAAATTGTCTCAAGCGATTATCATATTCTTTTTTCACCTCATTATATTGTTGCCGACTTACTTTATTATTTACATATAAAATTAACATTGGCATCCAAAGTGCGTTTCCATTCAGCAATTTCATTATTGTTGAAATATTTACAAATTTAAATTGAACCAAAGCGCTGCCGAAACAGCCAGAAAAAGTAACCAGGCAGTAACATTTCGAATTCAATGTCATGGGGAGCTGCAAACGAGTTCGAAATGTTGAGGCTTCATCAAAGGAAAAAAAATTCAACTTCTTCACTAAAGTGTTATTGACGTCGATATTTATACTAGTAAATTTTTCTTTTGATGAATTTAAAAAGTCTCATGCTTTATTTTGTTTTTCATGAAAAGAAGAAGCATATCAGACGACCAAACTAAGAAGTTCTAAATTATGGTGTTAATTTTCATAATTTTGAAATATTATTCTGTAAAAAAGTAGGTGCATATAAAGTAGTGAATGCATCAGGTAGAACTTTTCCTATTCAATGTCAACTACAATGTCAAGAGTCAACTAACCAAAAAAAATGATCTTCAGAGTAATACCTGGTTGAAGTTGAGTTTGAATCCCCGATCTTTGAACCTGAAAACATGCCACTTGCACCAATTTACTATTTAATAGTATCATTATTTATATTGTTGTGAAAACACACCATGTGCCAGGTAGAAAAATAATTTTCTCAGTCTATAAATCTTTATTACTTGAGGTAATATCGTACAATATACAGGTTTCGTATAACAAACTGTGCCACTTTCCATCTGACAATGAAAATTAATAAGTTATGGCTCGAGGATATCCACGCTGATGCGAAATATAAGAAAAATTCATTATTATTAGTGCTTGTATTACTAGCAATTACCAAAATTTAGCATAAACACATCTCTTTGATGCACCGGAAACAAAAAAGGATTAGCCCTTCATAAGAACTTAAAATAAATACTATCAACAAGTTACAGAATGAGAAGGAGTATGCTACTAAAATGCTGGAATGTACATAGCACTTTAAAATTAAAAAATTTAACTGAACTGGAAGGAAAATCCGCCAGGAAAGCCACCAAATCCGAATTCTTGACCGTGGTGTCCTCCGCCGCTGAAGAAAGTTTGGAAGACCTGGGTGGGGTCAATATCTGAAAATTGAATTGAATTTATACGAATATTTACCAGCACAACTGCATCTTGAAATCATTTCATTTAGGATCACATACATTCAGCTAACCGAGATTTTTCAGTAAAAATGGGAAAGCCCTTTTTTTTTGTATTATCTATTTTGCTTTTTATCAGACATTTTGAAAATCAGAAATCAACAGTTTATGATCCAATGACCACAATTTTTTCAATAAGCTCCACTTATATGTAAACTGGTTAATATGTATTTCGAATCAGGAGTATTCAAAAATATTCAAATATTTTCAAAGTTACAGGTATTCAAAGGATGAAAAAATATTCAACGAATAATACTAGGCCAACTTCCTTACTTACCATATTTTCAAATACTTTAGAAAGTTATGCATGAAAGGCTTTCACCATATTTACAAAAAATTAAATTTCTTTATGATGGGCAACATGGCTTTCACATATCTAGTGATACAGAGTCTATAGCTTTTGAATTAATTACTAACATACAATCAAAAATAGATTCAAATTACAAGTGTGAATTTTTATAACTAGATCTTTGCAAAGCTTTCGACACAGTAAATCATAACATTTTACTTGAAAAATTAAAAAATGTTGGCATAAAAAATACCTAAGTTTTCACCTGGTTTCAAAATAATGTATGAAAGAAAACAATATGTACAAATCAGCGAATCAAATCACAGATGAGAAAAATTTCATGTGGGGTACCTCAAAGATCAATTCTTGAGCCTACCCTTTTTCTCAATTATATAAACTCGATTTCGAAATCAAATTTAAATGGTGAATTGGAATTATTCGCAGGTGACACAAGTCTATTTTGATAAAAATGTAAGTGAATTGAAAAATTAAATGAAAAATGATCTTTGTACCATTTCAAGAAACTAATGACTATGACACAAGTACACCTTTCTCTTACAATGATAGTAGAATTGAATATAAAAAATATTCAAAATCTGAAAACAGGAATTTTATATAAATTTAGATTTGTCTTATCCTTAAAATATCTGAAAACTATTTATTTCTCTTCACTTCACTTAAACCATTCATAAAATTACGACCTTACGTCACAAATGAGTTGAATCTACTAAAGTATTTAATGACTTTCATTACATAAGTAATGACATTCATTATGTATGGTCATTGTTGACATGCCATTACGTAAATTTATTCTGAACCTGTAAAATATATGAGCTCTGTACTAAAGAAAAACGTTAATTTTAGTTGATATGCAAAATATATAAATAATTCAAGTGAAGCAGTAACTTTTCAATAAAAAAACCTCAATTTATCATCCATAAATTCTTTCTATTCAAAGAATCAAATAAAAAATCACTTGTTTCTTAAATATCTATAATATATTATTTGTAATATGTGAATTGTTTTGCTATTCCCATAGCTTTCTCAAAGAAAAATGGTATTCAGTAAATGTATAGACAAGAATTTTATGATTAGCCAATAGTAATGTTGATCTTGAAATGTTTAACATCTCCTTGCATCATTTTAAAACTCAATTACGAAATACTGTGCTTTCATGTTTTAGTGCGTAGTTTAATGTAGTGTAGGGCGGTCGGTAGCCAGGTGGTTCGACGTGGGTGCTTTGTTCACTCAATCGAATTGCGACAGCTGGTTAACGGAAAAACAGATTCAGATATGTGGTATATGTTTTATTATTGCTCATAGTTTTTCGTCGTTTTATAATCAAAATTAACTCCTTTCAAACTTCAAATTTACCCCTTTTGAGCTATTCTTAGTTGCAATTTGTAATTCAGTACCTTATCTGATTTTCTTTTAATTATAATTCAATACTTCAATACAATAATTATAATTTATACTTTAAATGGGCTTGCCCATAATTGAATAAATAAATAAATATAATACTTTGAAATTAAGTGAATAGAAGGAGGTGTTAATTAAAAATGGGTAGCCTAATATATACCTAATTTCAAACTACTATGAATATGTCTGAACATTTACTGAATACCATTATTATTTGAGAAAGCTATAGGAATAGGGAAAAGCGTCATTACAAGTAGTAATATATTGTGGATATTTAAAAACAAGTGTTTTTTCATTGAATTACTAGTAATTATGGATATCCATCAAATATCGGTCAAATCAATCAAGATTATAATTTCAGAAAATTTGCCCAGAACAGAACATTTTCACCAAATGTTCACTAAACGACATTATTAGCACGTTGCAGAATATTTCAGGGTGAACGACAATCCATTCAATACCTACGCAAACGCCTACCTTTTAAATTTACCGTTCTGTTAATGAGACAACAATAAATATTTAGATCCCACGAGGTCGTTATACCAACACAATGACCACTTTTTTCGTGTAACCTGTTTCGTGCCGGTCATGAGCGTAAAATATTTGGAAATGACTTGAGAATGAATCATGAATTTAAAGTGAATCATTTTCACCTTTAATGAGTAAGAGAATTTATTGAAACTAAGACAACAAAGAAATTTTCATACAGCCTTTGACCTTAACAGTTCCATTGAGAAATGATGTGTATTTTTCTGTCCGAACATTTTTCTATGAAGATCAGATTTATCAATTCTATTTATAAAAAAAAATCAAATCAAATGTTTTCATAAAAAAACGTGAATGCTTTTCACTTTCCACTGTTTTTCACAAAAGTGAGAAAATGGTTTACCAGGGTTACCTGCAACCACCTAAACATTAAAAAATTAAATAACTAAATAAGTTCAGAAGTGGCCTGAAAAAAACTTTTCTTCCTTTGTCCATTTGGTTTTGTAACATTACAAATGAGGTCAGGAATACTTACCAGACATTCCACCATCGAAATCGTCCATGTCTTGCCCATTATCATACCTTGACCGCTTCTTAGGATCCGATAAGATACCGTAAGCCTCGCCGACCTCCTTGAATTTCTTTTCTTGATCTTTTTTCTCGCTCTCACTCGCACTCGCATGGCGATCGGGGTGGTGGACAAGCGCCCTCTTTCTGTAAGCTTTTTTGATTTCGTCATCCCCAGCAGTTCTGTCAACCCCAAGAATTTTATAATAATCCTTCCGTTTGGATTTTTTCAGTGCAAATTTAGCATCCTGTAGTAATTTTTTGTTCTCTCGGCTCTTGTCCATTTTACAGACCTTCTCGTAATCCCGAACAGCTTCCTCATATTCACCCAGGTCCATGTAGCATTTTGCTCTTCTCAGGAGAGCTTTCAGATATGTTTCATCCAAATTGAGAGCCGCTGTACAGTCTGCTATGGCTTCGCGTGTTTTTGTCAGCCTGGAATAAGCTGTTGCACGATTGAAGTATAGTTTGGAATTGGTTTTCTTGTTGAACGGATCAATTTCAAGGGCTTCAGTGTATAATTGGCAGGCTTCCTGCAAGCATAACAATTTTGGAGGAATTTTGACAAATTTGAGATTTTTTATGTTACTTGAATTTTCACCAAAATGGCGAAGAGATTGTTCATAAAATTAAATTCACATTTCATTATTATGTTTATGTTCTAATAAGAGAACAAAAATGAAGAAAATGTTCATAAAGAATTTCAAATAAGAACAGTTTCAGCTTGGAAAACTATAATTCTGAGATTGAAATCAGAATTTCTGAGATAAAAGTTGCATGAATATAATTCTGAAATGTAATTTCTGAGTTGAAAAAATGAACTTTCTGAGAAAAATCTCATAAAAATATAATAACGTGTTGGAAGTTGGAAAATGAAAAAAAAACCTTTTCTTACTTTTCTGTATATTATTTCTGGAATTATTTTTAAAATTTTAGGTTCTGACTATGGATAATGAAAATAGACTACAATCTGTGAGAAATTGTCAAGCCATGTTTTTATTGAGGGTTCTTCCATCAAGTGTCATTAATTTTTTTAGAAAATGAAGCAGAGCTGAAGTTACATTAATTCATACAAATGTATCATATGTTACATGCCAACAATAACAATAATAAAGATAACAATAATACTCATATTACATGTGATTTATCATAAATCGATATATGACAAAGTTCATTTTCACTTCTTTTCTGCAATTGGTAGGTAAAATTCATATAATTTTGTTTTGAAATATTTGAGACATATTCTCTATGTTTTTCAAGAATATGCCACTGTAAAAACAATAAAGATAAATAAAAAAGACTAAAGAAAAAATATTAGAGATTACCAAAGGAAGAAATTATAATTTTTTGACAGCAATTCAAACAATTTCAAATAGTACATATAACATAAAAATGATTTTATTTTAAATTCAGAAATAAATTCTCACAGTTTCCAATCTCTTCACTTGCAGCTAATTTTTTGCATGGTTAATAAACAAGAAATTCTCATAAAAAGTATATATGTATATATAATGTAATAAACACATTTAAAGTAAAAAATTCCAATTTATAAATACCTGAAAACGGCATAACTTGTAGGCTTCATTGCCCTCCTCCTTCTTCTTTTTCAATAGTTTGGCACGCTTGTATATATTCATTGCTTTCTGGTGGTCAGGTGCAAGTCTCAAGACTTGCTGAAAATGTTGGAAAGCACTGTCTAAATTGTCCTCGTAAAATAAACATATCCCACGAACGTAAATAGCATCAGCATTGCCTTTGTTCAAATGCAAAATACTGTTTGCAATTTCCTGAGCTTCTTGATATCTTCCAAGAAATGCAAGACATTCTGCTTTGGTGAGCTTATAGCGATGACAAGAAGGGGCCTCGTCTAAGCAACGATCCATACAGTAAACAACTTTACGGTAGTCATTTTTCTCGTAAGCTTTAGTGGCCTCGCTTTCATTGTGCTTTAGTTTTTCCAAAGACTTTATCTCACTGGTGATTCCTACAATAGTACCAGTTGAAAAAATTACCTTATGTCACCTATTGTCAAAATGGTTGGAATATGGAGTATGACAAACATCATCACCTCCACACTGACCCCTATGAAATAGGTATCAACTAAAAGGGCTCTTCATAAGCAAAACACAATAATCAAAGTAACGTTTTTATAAAACCAATATGGGGAACCGCCCAAGACTAGTTTTTCTAATGCATTCCTATAACAAGGTTATGAAATAAAAGGGTTTGCTGAAATTATGAAAAATGACATGACATTACTTTAAATCCAATATGGCAAACCGCCCAAGATGGTGACTATAGTACAATTCCATAATAGTAGACTCTAAATTCTCAGAAATATCATTTCAATATAACGAAAACATTGTCAAGGTTGTGATTCTATAGATTTTATCATCATTTTTCCTCATATGTTTAGTTTTCTGTAAGCCACTGCAAGAAACAGATTAAGGCAAAAACGTCAGTCATTTCTAATAATTTAGTACCTACTATTTTAAAATTATAGTATAGTTATTTGTTCTGTATCAAATGAAAGGGTTTTGGAAAATAAAAAATCAAATGAGATCACTATCATAAACCTATTATGGTGGACTGTTTTTATGCATCTCCGTGATATGAATATCAAATGAAGGGATTCAACGGGAAAAAA
The DNA here is from genome assembly GCF_025532065.1 of Leptinotarsa decemlineata. Taxonomy (NCBI): domain Eukaryota; kingdom Metazoa; phylum Arthropoda; class Insecta; order Coleoptera; family Chrysomelidae; genus Leptinotarsa; species Leptinotarsa decemlineata. The sequence goes on along the minus strand of NW_027412537.1, from coordinate 8,201,882 downwards.
TTGGCAGAAAACAAATTTAAAGAGTTATAATAGTTAGACAACAGTTGGTATGGTTTCGCGGTGCTTCAACAAATGGTGTAGAATAAACCTATCAACAATGACTCATTAAATGAAATGAACAAACTGAAGAACATGTCCAACTTTATATAAAACAATTAATTTAAAGTAAATAAATTGAAACATTTTTGAAAATAAGTTTTCATTTCTATGTTCTAAAAAGTAAAAAAACGTTGAAATAAATCAGACTCATCAATTCACTACATTACAGAATTTATATGATATAAAAGCTTGTGGAAAGATTCACCTGCATACATAATCAAGAATACAATATGTAGTTTGATCTTGACACAAATAATTCTAGGGAAAGTTATATATTTTTATAAAATAGCTAAAATTCACAAGCTTTCAATTCATATAAATTGTGTAACGTAATGAACTGATAGATTTGATTTAATTTAAAGTTCATTTCATTCATTTCAGAGCATGTGAAAAACTTATTTTTAAAAACTTTTTTAATATTCATTTTACAATACATACTCTGAAACAATTTAAAAAGTGTTCTGCCCATGAAATACCCATTTACATATGTCTGAATCAAATTGTATTCTTATACCATAAACATTTCTGTTTCTCAAGAGGGTAACAAGTTTCCATGAAACAAACAAAATTCAACAAAATCACTTGAATAAAAATCATTGATATTCAATAAAAAGAACTGAAAATACCAATTGTTCTTCATAGTAGTAATACATGAATATTTGATGAGTTGTAACACAATTTCCAAAAAAAATTTGGGGGTTATACAAAATTTTAATGAAGTCCTAATGTTGGGACAAGTTTCAACACAACATGAAATTTATTTAGAATAAAAAGACTAATGAAATTTTGGACACTTGAAATCCACCTAAATATTTTGATAATCATTCTTATAAATGTTTACCAGCAAACATACCTGAACCATCGGGCTGAAGTTCTTGAGTTTTCTTTATTGCATACTCTGCAGTCATGAGATCTCCCAATGCTATGCTGCATTTAGCCATTCTGATGTAACCTCTGACGAACCGGGGGTCTAGCTGTATGCTCTTTCTGGCATCTTCCATGGCGTCCTCATACCTGTTCAACATGATGTAGCAAGCTGAGCGGTTGCCATAGTAAGCTGCTGTGTCTGGACACAAATTGATGGCTTCAGTATAGAGAGGAAGTGCTGATCGATATTGTTTGATTTTGTAGAGCTGGTTGCCGTTTTCTTTTTTCAGCTCTGCCATTCTGAATGAATGAATGAAAAAAAGTTAGTAACAAATATCAATCAAAACATACGATGTTATAAGTCTCAGAGTTGTTTGTAAATGGAGCAAAAGCTGACTGGCTATTGTAGTAGTATGAATAGTGTTCAAAACCTGTTTTAAATATAACCTTTGAAGAGTCAGTTGAAATCTTAACAACATTCACTACTTGATCATTTTAGAGGTACTTATTTATAATTTGACCTGCAGATTAGGTTGGTCTATGAAGATTTTATCGAGAATCTAAATACATTATATTACATAACTATATTTGGTTTTCATATTTGTAGTCTTTAGAACAGGAAATACATTCGAAACCAGAATATATCAAGGGAAAATTTAATGAAAATAAATAAAATTATTCAAATCTGTTTCTTTCCTTCAACAAAACAGCTTTCCACTTGAAATGGTCATAAAACAAGGATATACTTCAAGAACTCTTTTAGCCAATTCTAAAAGCTACTAGTTTTTGGACATTATGAAAAGTCTGACCAGTTACTTGGTGAAAATTATCAACACTATCCATGAGAATAATTATAGAATTTACACAATAAATTTTATTCAAAGACTCCTTTCGCTAGATGGTAGCTTTATTAGTTAATGGTACATCAAACTATTCTACAATGTATTTTATATAACAGTAAGTATTTACAAAAAGTATTATATAAATGCTTAAATCTGGTAAATGGATTTGTTTCTTTCAAAATCTACCTGTTTTACCAGGTTCAATCATTTATCCAATAAGTTTTGACCTTACTTACTGATATATGAAATCGTAGTTTGATGTACAAGTAACTGATGAAGTTACCGTGTAGCGAAACGCATATTAAAAAAAATTATTGTGAAAATTCTAAAATTATCATCATGGATGAAAACTCTATTGTAAATTCCTCATTAAAACAAGATGTTGATAAAATATCAATGACATAAGTTATAACATTGAAAGATATAAAATACTTGATGTGAAATATAATATACATCATGATAAAAGGATGTGGTTTAACATGTCAACAATCTTATCAACAAGGGGAAAAATAATAATCAGCAGTTTCTGAACAATAATATTTCCAAATTTTTTTACATAAGTTTTCAAAACAAAGTTGTTTTTAAGTTTACTTTAAAAAAAAACGAATCTTTTTAGGAAATTTACATCAAATAAAAAATTGTAAAACTTGGAACATGGGAAACCTAGGTACCTAGTGAAAATTTGGATTATTATTAGCTCGGATGATAAATTTAGCCCGTTTTTTCAGGAAATGTGAGAATGCTCCCACAAAGAAAAACCAGTAACGTCCTTGACATTTGCTTGCATTATTTAAGATTTAGCTATTGATAGACTTGTAATCCACTTTTTAGTTCATGAAATATCAAAACAAAGGACCCGTAAAATGACACATAATCGATTTGTGATTTTTGAGTGATTATTTGTACTTCAATAAAAACAAATTACGAGTACTCACTCTTCTGTACTTTTTGGAATGATGTCCTCATTTTCATCAGAATCCATAATAACTTCCTCTTCTACGTCCACCATTTTTAAACCGAAGAGAGTAGTGAAACTAGTGAAAGACGAAAGACTGAAGGATTTTGACGTATGACTTGTTTTCTCTTCTGCGCATTAAAATACAGGAAAAATAAAAAAAAATGTTAACTCACATGTTCTCATAGAACATCCAGAACAGAATTATATCGCAGTATTGCCGTTCTGTGAAAAAAACGACTCTCTTTAGGACATTGCTACCTAAAATAAAATTTACATCAAATGAAAAATTTTAAGAATTGGAACATCATTTGACATTATGAAAAACTTAGCTAGCCGAAATATGGATTTTTATTAGCTGGGATGATAAATTTAGCTAGTTTTTTCACGAAAGTGGGAATGCTTTCTTGAAACATTCGCACCTCTATGATTTGTTACACGCAGAACGAGAAACAGATACATGGAACGAATGGGTTCAAGCTGGGGTCCTATTATTGAATCATTCACAGTTTTGTGTACTTATACGTAGTTCTATACGTCGTTCTATAGTTCTATATGTCTATACGTAGTTATATAATTCACTGGCATTTTATACATATCAATAACACAAAATCAAATGACAGGTGCCCTACACTTGAATATGTAGTTCTGTGAATCGGTTGAGCCCATCGACATAACCTTTGTCAGTGAGAATGTTTCAATAATATCAGTTTCTATGGAATCGTTCGCTGTAGCGTTACTTGCTCATATGCTGCGAACAAATGATTCTATCGTTTTTCGAGAAATAATCGAATCGTATATTCACGAATATGTAAGAATTCTTCGCTGTGACGTCACCTACGCGAACGTAGTGAATGACGAATAGAACAAGAATACCTGCCCTGACATTGAGATCTATGCGGTTAATGTGTATGAATCATCCGCGAATGATCGTAGACACAAGAATACAGAATTCAAGAAATCGTTTGTACGAACAATTCTAAGAACTAAAATAAATTAACTACGTTACGCCTTTCAAAATGCAATCCACTATTTCTTTCTCTAAGGGTACTGCCAGGGATGACTGAGAAAATCAAACCATAATACTGTCCGGCTGAAGCCTGTAAATTAAGCCCGGTCACCCATTCGTTCTCTTGGTAATTACTTGATATTCACTTAGAACCAATCTCAGCCTGAATCTCGGGGCAGTGGAAAATCAATTTTGCTTTGAGGCCTGAATCATTGGCATCGTTGACCATTTACAAATACGAACAACTAACTTAATCGCATGAGTTATTTCATAAATTTTGTGAATATCATCATCTAGATGCGACATCTATTAGATATATCAAAACTATGTCAAACGGTGAAACAAAATCAAAGTTTTATCAGCTGTCTTTCACAAATGACTATGATTTCGTAGGCACCAACGTTTGCAAAAATATTTTATTTTACCTATTCATCAGATTCTCACGTCTGATCTCAGAACCGACTCCTTCATTCAGCGAAGAGTTCTCGAATTGATCCATCTATTGGTCCATTCGACACGTTAGCGTTTTTCTATTCAATTTGAGACATTGGCTTTATTGTTGAACAGACTAGTGCCTTCATCGGTAGAAATTTCTTTTATTGCCTTTTATAATACCAAATACTCAAATAATGAATTATAGATACGAAAACAAATGAGAACCTATAACAGGTTCACTTTACGGAAGCACTCACTGATAGTTCCGAGTGGCAGCTTGCTTGAATACAGCCAGTGTAGTTAGTGAGTGAAATAACCGAACCACAGCATAAGGTATGCTGTGACCGAACGGTCCTCTATATTGATTTTTAAAAGTTCTACAAACAAGTTAATACATTTTCAACTTTATTATGTTACTGCTTCTGAAATATTCAAATTTTAGCGCCGAATAATAATTTTGATAAGTTATAAACAAAAAACATATTTAAACATCCAAAGTTATCTGATAAATCATTGAAATTATACGACCCTTGTGTATGACCGTATTTATATTTCTCATTATGCATTATTATGCACTTCATGCACTCATTAACATGATATTGATATGTTGGTTGCACAAAGGAGAGTCATCCAAAGTGGACATATTGATTTTTTGAATAAAACATTTTCTTGAAATATATATATTCCACTTTTGTGAAATATTTCACTTCAAAACTGAATGCAATTTTCATGTTTTCATGAGTCCTAAGAGGATTTTTTTGCCTGTGTATTTTATAATCACTCGTCGTTTTGACAATAGTATGACGTCGCGACGACTTGCGCCCTGCGCCCTTAAACCACCTAAAGGTGAAAGGTGAAACGCAATTGTAAAGAAATATTTTTTAGTGTAATGTTATAGTGAGGAATATGAATGAAGCCGAATCATTTCAATATTCAGGTATTATTGAAAATTTAAATTCAGTATAGTAAATGCACGCTTTACTTTTAACAGCCTCTACTCTATAAATTCATTATTTTATTGTTTTCATAATCTTAGAACGAAAATCATAATTTATACAACCACTGCATTAGCTCGATAATTAATATTATTATCTTCATTTTGAAAAGTGTTTTACTGCAAAATAGTTATGGAAAACCAAAATTGAAGGTGTCAGTTTTGTAATTTCACTATATCCAATACACCGTTTAAATCGTATTTATCTGGTAGCAAACAGATAATGTTGAAACGTCTGAGTGCTTTTCAGAATCAGCCATCAAGTAGTCTACCTCAAGGCTCGATTCTAGGGCTTACTTTATTTTTCTTATATATAAATGACATAGTTCTTAAATTACAAGAGCCACGATCACACTCTTTGCTAATACTTCCTCATTATAGTAATATTGTTCTTCATGAGGCCATTTCCAAATACATTAACAAAAAAGCAAAGAATGTCATTAAAGCCAACATACTTGGTAACGCGTAGTCATATACAAGTTTAAGGATTATACAATAAACTTGAGTAAGAAGCTTACCTCAGGTCTTTACTTCATTCGACTATTTCCAATCAACAAGAGCAAGTATTATTATGAAGAAGTATTATTCATCTTTTGTTACTCCTATTTCGATAATACTCTTATTCCAGAAAGAAATATTAAACTCCCTACATAGGGACTTGATCATATTCATTGAAATTGAACTGTTTGATCAAGATGAACAATATATTCAGAAACACTGTTGCTACTCGTTGATAATAAGGCATATTACCTATATAGTTCAGTGAAGTGAATTTCAATGTTTTTGTTTTCTATTTACTGTCTCTACTGATATATCCATGCTATATGTGATTAATTATTTTTCAATGATTCAGGCAATTCATTAAACGATAACACATTGCTATTTCAACAATTTTGAGAAACCTAGTAAAACACTAATTGGTATGAAATTTTTGATCTACTCACAATATTATTTTGGTATACAGAATCAATCAAATCTGGTGAACACGGTGGCTAAGGCATGATAAAGAAGTTTTTTTTTTCGTATTGCTTCTCGCAAGAGCGCATAACTTCTAAATACTCCTTATACGACCATGTGGCAAGAACTCCTGATGCACTACGCCGGGGTTATCGAAAGGAACAGTAAGCAAAACATTGCCATTATTTGATCGAACTTGGCGTGTTTTTTTTTTGGTCTTGGCTCTCCTGAGCTCTTCCATTAGGACGATTGGACTTTGTATTCGATGTCATAACCATATACCCATGATTCGTTACCAGTTCTTTTAAGAAAATCTGAATCGCCGGTAACTTCATTCAACAATTCTTGAGCGATGCTCATGCGACGTTTTTTTGATTCAAATATCAGCAATTTTGGAACGAACTTGGCTGTCACACGCTTCGTGCCCAAAATTTACAAAAAATAGGTGGTTCCACTTATATCTCAATTGATGCGTTTACGCAGTTCTTTTTATTAAGTACTTTCTTGGTTATTCACATTTTGTCTTCAATCGTGGACCGCCAGCCGGTACTGATGATGCCCAATGGGCTGAAACAGCTGTCTACCGGTGTCTCTTAAATTGAAATCAATATGGGAGTGATCAGAATGGTACTTATTTATTTATCTCTTGATTTTCATGGAATAATTTTCCAGCAGCTTGACTGCATTAACCTTTCTTGATTAAATAGGAGTTATAAAGCTTCAAATCCTTTTTGTGACTTATATTATATATATATATATATATATATATATATATATATATATATATATATATATATATATATATATAACAGAATAATTAGTGACTGGATTAACTATAAATCGGTTCAATTCGTGAGGTTGCAGTCAATAGCTGGGCTGTTGTTACAAAGAAAACTCTTTGTTATATGTCAAGCTTTCGGTATATTTCACATCTTCGTCAGGACAACTACAATAATAAGATTATATATCTTGTAAAAAATATATAAATATGGAGAACTTACTAACGTGAGAATGAAATATAAAAAGGTTCAAAAACAGATAGAAAAACATTAAATAATGACAGTTGATAAAAATTTTTGACTGACAATGTCAAGTGGGAAAATGCTGAATGATACTCCAATCACTAGATTTTTTATTTTCTTTATCATATTTCAGAAGGTACGTGTAAATTTTGCTAAGACTATCAATATCAGTTCGTTTATTCATTGAATGTTCTTCGTTGTTAATATGTATCATTTCCAAAAATATTCTTTTAGTTGTATTGGTTTCTCTATCTAAAATATTTGGATTTTCAAAATTCATTTTATGATCCTCCGAATTAACATGTTAATTTTAGATAGAGAAACCAATACAACTAAAAGAATATTTTTGGAAATGATACATATTAACAACGAAGAACATTCAATGAATAAACGAACTGATATTGATAGTCTTAGCAAAATTTACACGTACCTACTGAAATATGATAAAGAAAATAAAAGATCTGGTAATTCGAGTATCATTCAGAATGTTCCCACTTGACATTGTCAGCCAAAAATTTTTATCATCTGTCATTATTTAATGTTTTTCTATCTGTTTTTGAATCTTTTTATATTTTATTCTCACGTTAGTGAGTTCTCCATATTTATATATTTTTTACAAGATATATAATCTTATTATTGTAGTTGTCCTGACGAAGGTGTGAAATATACCAAAAGCTTGACATATAACAAAGAGTTTTCTTTGTAACAACAGCCCAGCTATTGACTGCAACCTCACGAATTGTTTGTTTTTCCAACACATCATATTCTACCATCCGTGAAAACCTACATTGTAATATATATATATATATATATATATATATATATATATATATATATATATATATATATATATATATATATATATATATATATATATATATATATAAGTTAGTTGCATCATTCAAAAAAAATATATCATTCAAATAGTATTATTTGTATTTTTTTCTATTAAAATACTTATGTACTTTCAGGTAATCCTTCTGTTTGTGTTATCTCTGATACCATGGCCAGGACCGACAGTTTTCAAGATATCCTGCCCCAGAGATAATGCCCGGGTAGTAAGAAAAATAGTTCAAACTAAATGGTTACCTGTACTAGACAAATTCAAACTTAGCTTACCATTAGAATGCCCTTTTCATCCGATGAGGGACATTTTTGGGCCCCAACAAGCTGCTAAAAAGCAGCATAGACCTTCTCAATGGACTTGTGGACTTTGTGGAAAATCATTTTTTGAAGAGAAATATTTGGATATGCATTTCGACAATCGACACAAGGGATATATAAATATGGTAATAATTAAAAATACCAACAACTGGATTCTTTGGGATAGATGTAAGAACATAGGCTTTCACAGCCATTGTCGACAGGAACTTGAACTACCACGCGTTTTGTCTGCTACTGCGGCAGACTGACGACTGACTGGAGAGCTCTGTGTTTATGTATTTATAACTTAAGAGGGAGGTGGGGGTGATAGTGGGGATGGCGGTGGTGGTGGGGTGCGCATGTGAATGCTCATTTCTAGTTGATATGCTGCTGGTGGGATGTCAATCAGTGTTGTATTCTATACCATTTCTGAGCTTTTTAAGTACTGGAAACCATGTTCTGTTGACCAGTGTACCTACTGTTGGGATGTTCATAGATCTATAAGAATACCAACAATTTTAACAGAAGGTATACAGGTAAACACAACGCTCGTATCCAGTACTCAAGAAGGCCAGAAATTGACTAGAATACATCTCCAGTCAACATCCCACCAACATTTTGGTGATGTTTTTGATTTTCTCCTCTTTCTACACTTTTCGGCAGGACTTGATTATTTTCACTGTATTTGTATCTTTCAAATTGATATAAATTGTGATAAATATATAAGGTTACAAATGTAAGTTAGAAATTTACTATTTCAATAAATATATGTAACATAGTTACATCACATTTCCTGATGATGCCATTCAGTTAAGGGAACGTGAGTCGACAATAGTGTTAATACAGTTCTGGTGATTAGATGATTTTTTCTTTAGATGCGGTTGACATTGGAGTGAATCCATTTGCCACAGATTTTTGTAATAGTAGGTGATTACATATCATTTCACTGTCTCATTATATTGATTTATTGGAATCAAAGTTCAACTTCAATAAGGTTGAATTTATTTTACAAGGCTAACGTAAGGTTCTATTTTTGTGATCTTCATTTTAGGCTGAAGACGCTGTGTGCCTTGCAGACTACTGTGACATCATGCGATGTGATGTACTGATGACCCAGGATTTGAAAACCGTCTTACCTGAACACGAAAATACTGACATTGAAATATGGCGAGAAGCTTCTTCTTATTCTAAAGCTTTAGCTACCTCGGGGCCAAGAGATGTAGCCAAATATACACTGAGAAGTGGAAATTACCCTCACTTGCAAAAAACATCGAAAACCAATGGAAAACTGAAAAAACATTGCCAAAAAAAGGATGCACCAGATACATCAAAGAGTAGTGGTAAGAAAAAATTCCTTCTGAATTAAAAAAAAACTGGAAATTTCAGTCTAAAGTGAAAAATAAATAAGTTTCCTTTTTTGAAGTTCCCATCTTCTATGATACTGAACAAGTGATTATTTTTTAAATTCAAATATTAATTTTAATGAAACTACAGCAAGCGCCAAACGTGATGGCGAGCCCGCGCACACTCATTTTCAATGTAACCTCCACTACAGCTCTTGCAATATATACAAATTCTCTGTACAGAGGTGTATATTATTACTTGTTCTCCAATGCTGTTGACGTTTGGCATTGTGTGAATAATTTGTGTTGTCTCTGAAAAAAATGCCATCGCCTAACAAAAAAACAGTCACCAAGAGTGTATCAGTATATAACATTTTAATGAACTGTACTACTATAACACTAAATAAAATATACAAAGAAGTCATGGTCCATTTGCTACCCTAATTAAAACTAATTATAGGTACGACACTGACCGGCAAGATGCTTCTCGTAATCCAATAGTAATTTAGTTGGGAGAGTCGTCTATACCTGCGCGACAGCTCGCCATCACGTTTAGCGCTTGCTTTTTTTATACATATATTCATAATGTGACTAGATTGAATATGGATCCAAAAGGTTGGATAAAAAACAATTTTTTATTGAAAATATGCACTTTTTTTAAACACATCACATTTTAATGTCACATAAAAGTATATTATAATTGGCAATTCTAGACGAATGATATTATTGAATATGCGTTTCCCTTCAAAATGGAAGAATTGAATACCATGGCATCATATTGGATGGATACTCCAAATGGGATACTTCAGGATTTGTGGAATACCGAAAAAATGGAGAACAAAGAAGTATCATTGCACATCATAGTGCTACATCGACTACGTCAGTTTGAAAAATTTCGAGAAGAAATGAATTTAGGCCTTATAATATTAGAAAAATCCACCATAATAAGATAAGACAATATTCTGTAGATGGCTACTCAGAAAACATCGTCTGGATAATGAAATCTGTAATGAAATTCCATGGCATTATGAGAGTGAATTCATTATCACCGGCCATCAAGAAAACTCCTTTCTACATAGAGCTACAAATTCCCAAGAGAGATTTGGAGTTAATGTTTGGCTTGATGTGCTAGACACCAAGATTAAAGGTTCTACTTTTTTGAGACAACTTTGACGGAAGTATTGTATTTGTAATTCTTATCGGAGACTATAGTTGAGATGTTCGAAGATTTGCCTCTGAATATTCTGAGAAAATAATATCAGTATTTCCAATACGACTATGGTAGGACGATGGAAATAAAAACATTGGTCCTATCAAATGGCCATCACGTTTACCTGACCTGACCCTTCTTTGGGGTTCCAATAAAGACAAGGTATTCAGCTCAACTTTTGGCAATATTGACGAATTGAAAAAAACAATAAAAAAAGCTTAAATTATGGAAAACTGCCATGAAAATACTATTGCAAGGGCAAATATGTGTTTGAGGAACGACGGACGGCAACTTGGAAATTTGATAGGATATCGTAAACAACATAGATGATTAGTAGTATTTTGAGTTTTTTTCTTATTGTTACTTGGTATATTACATGTTCTTCTGATATGTGTATGTATAACATTGAGTTCTAGACTCAAAAAATATTGTTCACTACTTTTTTGAGATACACGGTCATATAGTGATGATGAGAAAAACGTCGGGAAATACAAATATTTATTTCAGTTCGGACTTTCATTGTCGCTAATATAATATAAATTGATTTGAAATCCCTGAAAAAAAATTAGAAGGATTAACCGAAAATAACAATTTTATTAAACAAAACTGTAATCACAAAGGAATAACATACAAGCAACAACCAAAAAAATAATAGAAATATTGATAAAAGCTGAAAATTAAAAATATTATTAACAAAAAATAAACTACTTATCACCCAAAGATGATTGTGGATACTAACAATCGAAAACGTCATGACATAACTTAGTTTGGAATCTTTTAATTTTTATTTTTTGTTAATAATATTTTTCAATTTTCAGCTTTTATTATTATTTAAATTTTTTATTTTTTTGGTTGTTGCTTGTATGTTATTTCTTTGTAATTACAGTTTTTGTTTAGACAATGGAAGTCCGAACTGATGAAATACACCACGAAACATTGTTAACCACCTTTAAACAAATACAAATATTGTAATACATATCTATCTGAATGTGTTATTACAGTGGCTACAAAAATTGATGAAAAAACTAGAGGTCCGTATTAAAAAACAAATTGATCTTGAAATCAAACGAACGAAATGTCGCTCTACAAATTGTTTTATGTCAGATTATAATAAATATAAAATAGTATTGGAGGTCCCTCTGCCTTTTTTTTATTGCATTTGAAATGAAAGCGATAATTCTAGTTTTTGGCGAATATTTCAAAAACAGCCATCGATGTTTTCAATCAGAGAAGAGATTTTTTTAGTTCCATTGGCAACTTTTGTCCAATTTGACTGACCTTGTAGGTCTTACCGTTTTCGAGATACTAATAGTGGGACCACCTAAAAAAAGGCATATGCAAGGATATTTTATCTAATTGATACTAAAATACTCTATCAATTAAGCTAGAGACATGATTCAAAACCACTGTTCTTACGATGCATTCCAAGTTACTTGTCCCAATGACAAATAATTATTCCCTGTTGAAAAAATGTAGGTTTCACCAGTACTTTGACCCGCATTGTATTATTCTATCAATAAATATTTTCAAAAATTCATCAAATAATAACCAAAATAATATTCAGGTGAAGGAGAACCTGATGACGACAAATCCCAAAACACATCTAAAAATGTTTGTCAGAACGACTTAGTAGATTCAGCTTTACCATCTCCTGACAACCGACAACAACGAATAGCAGAACTGCATAAGCTGAAGGCTAATTGCAAGCCTGAGGAACTCCAAAAAATCAAAACGAAATGCGAAGTGTTAGTAAGAGACTGTATTGCCGGATTGCTGATACAACTGTCCGTGAAAGATTTCAAAGAAGTCGAAGGTTGGAAATGAAATGTTAAAGTGCTCTATACTTTCCATTGTTTCGTGTTTGTATTTCAGATGAACTGAATAGAGCTGTCTGTTGGTACCTTACTTGTGACAGATATTGGGAAGACTCGCAAGCTGACATCAGAAGTTTTCCATGGGGTCTTGTATGTATGATTATAATGGTTATGTCACTGGGAATATGCCTTTGCTATTATATAATATGGGTGCTATTTGAGTGAGTATTGAAAACAGACATTTTTACTAATTTCTATATCACGTAAATCAATGATACCAAAAACCTTTCAAACTGTTTTCAGATCAATTCAATCTGTAACATACCATTTGACGACTGGCATCTATCCATAAGATAACTGAAATTGGTTACAACACTTTTCTTTGACCCCTCAAAAGCTTTTGAAAAACTATTTCGAATTTTTCAACTATAGGAAAGGCGCCGTTTTTACGTCCACAAGAAGTAACATTGGGGCTTTCACATGGGTCTGATCTCTGTTATTTCTCAACCAAATAAGCGACTTGCGCCAGAGTTTAGAGTGTCTCTAATGCCTAGGTGACATAAAATAGATTTATCTCTCATGTAAAATACACATTTCATGATATCGACAAAATAAACTTTCTCCAAGTCTGTAGCATTCTCCGGGAGAAGGAAAAAATATTAAGAACAGATAGTTGTTGGTTCATAGATAGATTGAAAACACCTTCAGGTTCTAGTGCAGGTGTTTTCAGTTGCAGACCCAGGACAGATATATTAACTTGCCTAGGAACCTATGCAACTGTATTTCAAGCGGAAACTTATGCTATTGAATCGTAAGCGGAGAGATTGGAAGAATTCAACCTCATACACAAGTCAATAAAAATATTCTCGGACAGTCAAGCGGCGTTGGAAGCTGTTGGCTACTACCAAGCAACGTCTAAATTGTTAGCAAATTGTCAAAAATGACTCTCTTCGATATGAAAACTCAACAGATTGTCTCTGGTCTGGTATCCTGGCCATACTGTCCTGAAAGGCAACGAGGCTGCTGCCCCCCTTGCAAAGGAGGGTGCTGCAAGCAGCTTCATCGGACCAGAACCTGTCATTGGCATCGCTTTAGGCTTTGCCAAACATTGAACACCTGGATGGCAAGATTTATGGACTTCTGGCAGAATCTTCCAGGATTGGCTCACTCCAAGGCGTTTATTCATCCTTTGAAGCTTCATACCAAACAGTTGTTGGACTACAGTAGGGTTGAACTACGATGTCAAACAGGCCTGCTTCTCACAGGTCACTTTCATCTGAATCATCATATGCAGAGACTCGGACTTTCGGAAGACAGTGTGTGTCGCATCTGTTTGGAAAATGATGAAACAGCAGAGCACATACTTTGTGTCTGCCCCGCTGGGGACAGAATCAGGTTTTCAAAGTTTGGCAGAGCCACACTCTTACCATCTGACCTGAAAGACCACTCACCATGCAAACTAATCCGCTTCGTTAAGAAGCTGGGTTTATTTGGTCGAGTGTGAATAGGTGTGAGCCACAATAAACCTTTGCGGGTTGCGGCGGAGGGTCGAATAAACCCACTCACTTTACTTTGACATGGTTTACTTATTTAACACGTCAGTTCTTCAAAAAAATAAACTTGAGTCTTATTCTTTATTACACATTAACATTTTTTGAAAATATTAAAAAATTATAGGTTGAAAGGGATATATTTTTAGGACAGGTTAATTTTTGGGAAAGGGAGGTTTCAGCTTTCCAATTCTCCATCTTTATACAAAAAATATGGGAATCTTCCAAGGAAGAAAGGAATTAATTTCAAAATGAAATCGGTACAAAGATGTGTATTTTCATGCAAAGAAGTTACTTTCAGACACAAATCAGAAGATATAAAGCCCTCTCGGAACAACTACTTTAATATAAACATTGAATCACACGAAAGAAAAATACTTTGGAAACAACTAGTTTCATATGAACATTGGAGTATACTAAAAATACTTTTCCCTATCCAGTTCGTACTGAATTACTCACAGGATTGATACAGAATATAGTATGACAGAGGTAAAATTTCACTTACATGGGACACTGTCATCCTCAATGGCGGACATCGATGATTCGGGATAAGATACTTGCCTTATTGCCTCTTCAGCACCAATCTGGGTAACATTAAATATACTACATTTTGTAGCAATCTTGTGAATGATATCTTATTCAGTTCAATATATGCATATTCCAGATTGTAATTATTTGTTAGCAACATATTCTAACCCCTAGAAGTAAAAATGTTTTCAGTACGGATGATGTCAGCGTGACGAGCACCAGCATAACAGACAGATCTACCCCGTCTCCTGCACATGCTCTCCGACATGATCTGTCAGCAGTCGATGGAAATCAAATATATAGCGAGGATTATTTTTTGGCGCAAGATAAAGAAAATGAATATATTTATGTTACGTATCCTCCAGATTTAAAGAGGAGACTGTTAGAAAGGTTTGTTTTAGTAGTATTCTTTCCATTCTATTTTCATCAACTTGAAACCTAATTCCTCAATCAGAAAGTATAAACCGAGCAGTCAACTTGGTAAGAGAAAAAAAATCGAAATTGGAAAAGGTTGCAGTAAGTGTTTAATGACTGGTTCATAAAGCAAACACTTGATTTTATTTTAGGAAAGTTGGCACAATGTAAATCTGTTGAAGCATTTTTACACTATACTCAAGTGGTTACTGAACTTTTACTTCAAGAAAGTTGTCACACTTTAAATCAATATAAGCATTCACATACCACACTTGAGTATTGCATATGAACTTTCCCATTTATTTACATTGTGACAAGTGAAAGTATTTGGTTTATGAAGGAGTTATAAGCAAAAAAAATCTGATACCATTCAAGCTAACCCAATAATTTACCATATACTTCAATTATTATTACCAGTTATCAATAAATAACAGAGTTATTTATATTTATTATTATAACTGCAGATATTGATCGTTTTCTCTTCTCCACTGGAAAATTGATAGCAACTTCATAGGTTGCAAACAACTAGTAATAATTGAATTAAATAGCAAATCGTTTGGTAAAGTATAATGCAGATTTTTTTGCTTATAACACGTTCAAAAAGCAAATACTTTCACTTTAAGCGAGCTGTCACAACATAAATCAATGGGAATGTTCATGCACTACTTAACTATGGTGCATATTTTCATATTACCGAGTTATCAAAGCTTGGCAAGACCGCATTTGTAAGCGAAACGTCTATATACCGTCTCTAGAGATGCCATCAGGTCACGATCTTCAAGGCCCGTTAATGTTTTTTTTGTCAATTGTTGAATTTCAAGCTATATTTGAAACACAATCAAAAACAACTCACAATACACATAAATTGTTTGTGTTGAAATCACAATAAATTACTGAAAGGATTTTATATTTCATCATCAAACATATGAACTCTGTATGTTCATAAATATATAAGTTTTTTATAATATATATTTTATCAATTGGTTTATGCCCACCCTAAACAAGTAAGAATGTTTGGAAAGTAGCTGAAATAGATTAGTTATTTTTGTCGATATAATTAAAGTTTATTTTTCTAGCTGCTACAATCGAACTACCCGCTTGTGAGAATAGAGAAAAACCAATAGTTAGAAGACTATTTTTCACTAGAATTTCCTGTCGAATTTCATACCGAATTTTTCATATTCGTAGTAGAGTAGGCTCAATGTTAGTAAAAAACTCAGTTTTGCCAAATTTTTTACATAGACCAACTAGGTAACAGGGTCAAAAGTGAGATGAAATACCTTTTTTAATGTTGAAATTTTTCATTTGCAAAAAATAAAATTCATTAATAGACGAAGAAGAGATTTTTCTTTAGTTGCTAATACATGTTTGTTGAATACCATAATAACAGTTATGGAAAATATTAATTTCTATAATTGTATTTTTCTGATAATACGTCTGATCATTTCACTTCTGAACCTACAATAACTTTTAGCAAATATTGATAATTTATGCTACTACTTTTGTAGGATTTGAAATGATAGACTACATTTTGCTCATTAGAATAAGTGCTGATTTTTTATTATTTCATAGGCAGTTGTTTTACAAACGCGAGTCTAGATTTTTAATTGTAATTAAAAAATCAGTGCTTTGGAAATTTGATATTTGGTTATTTAGAAAATAATTGTAGTGCACGTTTTAAATTTGGGCTCATAAAAATTCAACCAAAAGTTGTAGACAGTTTGTAACAAAAAGCTTGGACCAGAATTTTGAACTGAATGTGAATATATTGTTATTAATCGACGAGAATCCTTGTATCTAGCATGTATTTGAAAGGAGTTTCATCTTTTGAGGGTTGTCGTTCTTTCTTTTCCAGGTCAAATTCATGAATCAAAATATGGTCTTGGCACAGTACACTAATGAATGATTATTCTGAAAACTCAACAATTTTAAATATATGAAAAGATAAATGGAAATTTCTATGTTTTCTAACACTTTTATTTGTAACTAACGTTACTGCAGTTTCGTTCTATATGGACATTCTCAAACTTATACAATGATTCATTACATTCGCCAATATATACCATTCAGGTACTTGATTGAGTACCTGAATTTACAGTTCACAATGCGGATGTGCCAATTCAAAAATCGGAGAGTAAATGAAATCGATTTGATCATTTAACAGGTTGCACCCGCAATGTTTATGCACATGAATTTCCAAGGATTCTAAATAATTGAATTTGCAACCCTTCCTTGCATAGTGCAGAATTTCCGTATCGTTCAGATTCGGAAACTTGTGGTTGCATGCCAGGGACTGGTTTGAAAAAGTGGAATCATTTTTTCCTAGTCTGAAGGACCTTTCATGTTCAGCATACCGTTTTTGGAAATTTCGTCCGCATTGTCCCACATAAACACATATTACAGTATTACCGGACACTTGAGCTAATAAACTCCAGATTTTTCCAACTTGTCGACCTTATCTTTGGCATTGAAAAGGAAATGAGATAACCTGACATGTGGTCTGAATGCTACTTCCACATTGTTTTTTCTGAAGAAACCTGCGATTATTTCTCTTCTTTTTCCAAAATATGTTAGCGTTACCCATTTCTTGATTTCTGGTTTTTTGACCTGAGGATATATTAATCTTAATCTGTAAGTGAAATTCACTAATTCACTACATAGAAAGTTTCATTTCTCTTTTCATTATGATCTCCTACCACGTAGTAACGGCTACATCCATTAATTTATTTTTAAATATATGTTGCAAGGAGTTAAAAATATTTCACCAAAATTTTGAGATGAGTACTAAAAACAGTTCTCAGTTTTGAATTCACCGAGATAATTTAGTACCTTTAAATTTCATTTGCCATTAGAGTAGTAGTTTTCTTTGAGAGTAGAAATACTTTTTTAAATGTTTAGTATTAGATATAGTTTTAGGTGAGCCAAAATCTTTATTGTTATAGCAAAGTCCATTCTTTTCAGGGACTCAATTGTCGATTCAAACAATTTACATCAAAACGAATAATCAAACATTTTGTATTATAACTGATTGAGAATTGAGGTCCTGAATAATTAAAACAGTAGTTAATATGTAGCGCTAATACATATGCTGACCATCAGTCTTGAAGTAAACATCTCACTTCCACAATGGAATTTTTTTGAACCCAATTATTTATTGTTTTTGTAATTGTTAACATTGAGATCCATTCCATTAAAAAATATAACTGAGTCAAATGGATTTTTTTACCATTCTAATACAAATAAAATATAACCTTTAATCCTTCAAGACCACAGCAGACCCCTTTAAAAAAATACTGACTATTGATATGCATTTTAATAAAAACTAATACAAAAAAGCAAGAGATACACATGTTTAGTGTTAGGTAATAGAACAAATAAAATGTTTAATTCAAAAAGAAATTCTTACAATAGTTTTGCTCCGTTGTTTTATTAAAATATCCAAATGAATAACATAAGTAGGTACTTGAATAATATAATTATAATTAATAATAAAAACTAAATCTACTTGCTATAATGACAAAATTCTAAACAGTGACAATGTTGGTAAAACAACGTGGTCAATAATAAATCAATTTAATGGAAAGTCACAAGTCGTCCATAAAAATTCAGATATTTCTGCTGATACTTTTAATAGCTATTCAACTTCTGTAATTGATGAGCTGATTACAAAAATTACTGTCCCAGGTACTGATGGTGCAGATCTGATGAAGACTTCACTGAAAGATACATTTTTCTTGAAGCCAACTAATGAAACTGAAGTGCGAACTATAATTGCCTCATTGAAAAATTCAAATAGTTTAGATGCCTATAACATCAGTTCCGTTATAGTGAAGATGGCATGTGACGCTCTTAGTCAGCCTATAACACACCTAGCAAATATTTGCTTCTCATGCGGAATGTTTCCAGCGAACCTGAAATTATGTCGAGCAACACCAATCCTAAAAAAAGGGGATCCTAATGATTGCAATAACTATAGATTTATTACCATAACTCCCATTATATCAAAGATCATTGAAATTCTAGTCAAAAACAGACTTCTTGATTGAATGATGCTCAATATGGTTTCAGATCAATGAGGTCTACATCACAAGCGATGATGGATATTGTTCACACCATTGCCCATAATAAAGATTTGGGTATCAGCACTCGCTTACTTCTTTGCGATCTATCTAAAGCATGACATATTATTGAGAAAACTTGAAAAATATGGTATTAGATGCATAGCATATGACCTAATACATTCTTTTTTGACAGACAGGCTGCAATATATATTATATAACAATGTAAAATCTGATAATAAAATTGTTAAGCATGGAGTACCTCAGGGATCCGTACTTGGTCCCCTTTTATTTATTGTATACATAAATGATCTTCCTACATATATTGATACAGCAGATGTTTGTTTATATGCCGATAAGGCAACTTTTGTCATAAGTAACCAACGAGTGGGGAAACTAGATCAGTTGTCATGTGAAACACTGGCAAAATGCGAAACATACTTTAGCGCTAATGTTCTATGCTTGAACGCAAATAAGACTCAGGAAATAACCATTGCAAATAGATCCCAAATGTCTGACGATGACAAAGAGGTGTGTCTACTAGGATTCCACCTTGACAACAAATTAAATTGGAATGGACATACGCCATCATTATGTAAAAAGCTCTCAAGGTGTCGCTACGCATTGAGAGGACTAAGGAGTTCAGTTTTGAACGATGTGCTGAGAACTGCATATTTTGGCATGGCTCATTGCCACATAAACTATGGAATACTGATATGGGGTGCTTCCTCACATGCAAGTAAAGTATTCATTATCCAAAAAAAGATAATAGGAGATTTAGAAAAAGTTGATTCCAGAACCCATGCTAAACCAATCTTCATAAAATGGGTCATACTTACATTACCTTCCATGTATATACTAGAAGCAGTATTATTTGTACATAAAAATAAATATAATAGTCGCTCCAGCATTCACAATTATGATACAAAACACAAAGATTTAATCAGACTACCGAAGATGCATTATCAAAACACAGCCAAACAAACGGAGTTTCTTCCCATAAAAATATATAACACTTTGCCTAGTGAGTGGAAAGACCTTCATATCAAAGAATTGAAGTTCAAAGTAAAAAATTCACTTGTTAACCAAGGCTTCTATAAGATTGATGAGGTATTCAATTGTCAGTGGACCTAATATATGTGTGTATATATGTGTATTTATATTGTGAGTCATAACTATTGTGAGATTTTTTTATGTACTCTATGTATATTTTTTATATTTTCAGTATGATGTACCTAAGCAAATTTTGTTATTGCAGATATTTTCTAATTAAAAGAAATTGTAATTTGAGGGCAATAAAATTTCTTTCTTTCTTTATTAATGCTTGCAGTTGTGATCGTGAAAGGATTTCGATTCCAATTCAGAATTACCAATACATGGAAAGTACCTTTTCTAGCTTTTCATGCTCGTCGCACATAGGCTATCCCGTTATTTTCGAATTCTTGGGATACTTATGCTCCGGTTGCTCTCGTCTGGTGACTGGGTCGTGAGTAAGTCTAGGAAAATGTCATGAAAAATCCGTTCTCTAATTCAGAATTCTTTCAGTTTCTTTTTTGTCTTTATGGGCGCCACCCAGCTTGTTTTCTCTAAACTGGGAAATATAAAAAAACACTTTCACGGACTTTCGGAGAAGGCGGGTTTATTGCCACAATAAATATTAAATTGTATATTAATAATCAATATATAAAAAAATATCGGTACCCGGAGTAACGTTACCCTTGGCTTACACTTCAAAATTAACACTTATTTTCTTTCGAACGACCCCAAGGGTCACAATAATAGTACGTATATGTGGGAACTAAATATTTGTTAGGATTATCTTTTCTAATCCAGAGCTCGCCTTTTGCAAAATCAGGGAGGGAAGGTTAAATAATCCAGGAAGGGATATATGCTGGAATTCTAACGGTACACGGGGAAATTTCTCCTACGTCCTTGCACAATTTCCATATGAAATAAAAAATAGAGTCGGTCTGACCTTAGGATCCAACTGATTGAAGTCCAAGGTGAAAATTATTTATTCATCATTTCCTATCCAACTGCACCAATGAATTATTGTGATTAATAGTAATCTCCGTGTTACCAATTTCTATGTAAAAACGGCGTTATTGATATGATAAGGTATGGAGGCCTGACAGATCTACAAAAATAAGAATTGAATTTAACTTTTGATTCAACGATATAATTGTCAAAACGGATAAGGATGCAACCTACCTTCTTCCCAGAACAGCCTCCAAAATTCCTTTACATATCAACAGGTACAGGAATGTGATTTCGCTTCTTTTGATAAACCAACGAAAAATTTTGTACCAGCTAATCTTCTCGACTCCTTCGTTCTCGATCTCTTTACCGTTCTGTTAGTCGGGACATGCGCAAATTTGAATTCCAATATTTAAATCAATTAAATCTTTGAATTAGCATACGGTATGCAACCTTCCTTACCCTAGTAAATATGTTTATTCCAAAGATCTACCGCGTTACTTGTTGATTTAGTAAGGTCATTTCGATTCTCTCTGAGGGATCTATACCCAGGTTAACAAAATTATCCCAACGTTTCTGAAGTGTTCAAATTTTACGTTACAAGGCCTAGTCGCCGCCTTTAAGTAAATTTTATCACGTACCCCCTATGACTCAATGGCGTATCTCCAGTAATACTGTGACACTTTTCTTTATATTCTAGTAAAATTTTATATATCTAGAAAAAATATTTTATTTTTTTAATTTGAGTAGCTTATAATAATTGATTCTCATATTCATTTTCTTCTAATTGATTTATATATGTATCTTTTTTATGGCCTACATAGCATCCTTAAGCTCAATGCCTTAACCATAATATGTACTATGTAGAATTTTGTATTCATATTTGTAGTATACGCAATTTGTGGAATAAATAAATAAATAATACGTGTACCCCACTTTGAAAAACCCTTTAGAGGAACAAAAGGTTCAGAATTTTTTGCAACATAACATTAAGTGGTCCCAAGATGAGATCATCCACAGGGAGGAACACTGGTTTAGGAGAAAGTTCAAAGTAGCCGCATACATGTTTTACAAGGACGCGTTCAACCAAGCCTCCTAAACCGGTGAAGCCAAGAGATGGAAGAGGGGATAGATGAAAGCATATAGTCATCTCTCGGAGGAATAAGTCCAGTTATCACTCGAAGACGATTGTGGATACTAACAATTGAAACGTCGTTAAGTAACTTAGTTTGAAATCTCTCAATTTCTAATTTTTATTTCATTTTAATTTTTCAATTGTTTGCTTCATTTTTATTTTATTGTAATTTCTTGTTGAGGTTTTTTTTGATTAATATAATGCTTATTTTCAGCCATTCTTTTAAATTTTTATTTGTTATTTTAGAGATTTCAAATCATAAATTAGACAACTGAAGTCCGAACTGATGAAATTGATCAATCTATGTTGGCAAAAGTGCACAGCATCAAATGGCGCTCATTTAGATTGAATTGAATTTATATTCACTGAGATATTACAATTTAAAATAGACTCATAAATATGCCAAAACTTTTGTAACAACCTGATATTGATTATTATCTAGAAATATAGGTTGGTAAGTCGCCTAATCTTAAGTATGCTTTGGTGTTCAGAGAATTCATTCGTTGAAAATCAATAAATATTATCATAAGTTGATTATGTCATTAGGCAGTATTTTTAATTTGTCACAATACAGTGTTGTAGTTTATACAATGCCAATGGCATAAAAACTAAATAGTTTACGAACGTCGGCACTTTCTTTGTATGACCCATACAACATAAATAACGATTTTTGGATTGAAGTTTCCCAGTCTTTTATTTCTAGAATCAACCAACTATTTTATGCTACTCACCAATTGAAGCAACATCTTCTTTCACCGGTGCTCAATCCACAAAGTAGAAGAAACACAAACACTTTGGGATGTTTAGGTATTTATTACTCAACGTTCAATTTGGCTTTACAAATTTTCAACTCATTTCGGATAAGTTCGAACGATTTCATAAACTAACTACTGCAAATGTACACTAATTTCCCTGTCTCTAGCGGTTTGTCAAAATAATAAAAACAAACCACCATACCGTGTGCTCCGTGAAGAATATTCCACAGATGAATCCTCGTCGTTCAGCCGGAATTACGATGATATCCTATAACAATCGGGATTACTACAGGCACTCGGTCTCCATTCAGCACCATTCACTCAAAAAACAAAAAATAATGTTCTGTGAACTTAAAATATAAAAACAGGAAAGTGGAAGCGGAAAGAGGAGAGGTGAAAATACACACAGCCATTCGTTCGCCAACCACAAAAATTAAAAGAAGCCCTGAAAAATCTAAAAAAATTTAGGAAAATGTCAGCGTCTTCTAAATGGTGCTCTTCTGACATCTCTCATACGCCCTCGCGTTTCTTCTATTCGTCTCTTGTGTTGCTCCATGCGCACCAGCCGTTGCTGCTGCTTTGTTGCGATCTGCAATAAAAATGTATGTTTGAAATGATGGAGTTCACTCACGATTGAAAAGTGAACGAGTTGATTTACTTTATAATGGGGAACATCTAAAAATTTTTTTCTCAATACATCATCTAAATTTATATTCGGATCACCAGTTAATATTATAACGGTGGTTTGTAAGATCACTGAACTTGACTAGATAATTTTTTTTATTAATTACCTCTTGGGGAGTAAGGGGTTTCCAGTAGATACTAGGAGTTGCTTTTGTTTTGAGGAAGAGATCGTCCATCCGCTTCTGTGGGACTGGTTCTTCTACTTGTTTGTGCATTTTATTGATAACTGGAAAAAACAGTAGCAATTAGATTAAAAACACAAAATAAATCTTTAAAAAATTAATTCCAAACATAATTAAAATTTATGGAACTACAAGTGCAGAGAATAGATCATAAGTCACTTAACAAAAGTGAAGGTATTCAAAGTTGTATGGTTCGCTAGCCTACTTTAATGATGAATGTCAAGAAAATTAATTATGGTGCTATTTTCAAAAATTTGTGGTTTGAGTTTAGTTTGATTTATCCAATGAGTCATTGGAGATATCAACTCAGGATGTATAAACCTCTGAGAAAGTTAGCCACCGCGCCAGCGAAAAGTCAGAAAGAAATTGCAAAAATCCACGGCTTTGAAACTGGAAAAATAGTGACACTGAAAACTTCGGCCGCGAAAGTCTCAAAAATTTTCACATATGTATAATTTTCTCAACTCTAATATGTACTTACATTCAGGGGTGTAAGACCTGTGACTATGTTTTCTGACTCTCTCACGATCCCTGCTCTTGCTCCCACTCCTTGAACGCTTCCTGCGTGTATCCTCTTTGGTCTTATTCCATTCTCTGACTGGAGTGTGACGTTGCTTCTGTTCCCTTTCATGTTCGTTCTGCCTGTTGTCTACCTTCACTGGTTCCTAGTAAATCAGTCAGTCATATGACATCAACATATATCAAATAAATGTTGTATCAGAATTATCAAAAGAAATATTGATATAAAAAAGAAAAGAAAGAAAATAATTAAAGTCAATTGTTCAAAATATATTTTTTCATATAATTTTTGAACTTGATCAAGGAAGTAGTTGATTTAATTTTGGTAGGTAAGCTGCTAGTCAGTTTCATTAATACCATTTTATCAACCTGACCTCTAAGACACATTATGATTAAGGTATCCTTAGATTTGGAATTTTATAAAACTTTTGACAAAGGCAGACAAAAATAACAGAAGTTATTAACAATTATTTGAAAAAAAAAGTTTGATTATTTGCAAACAACTTAAAAATTATTGGGAAATATGAAAAATAAGTCTTATGAGCAGTAGGTTTACTAACGAGGCTTTCAAGCACTTTAATACACATTTATTTTTATATTTGAATATTCAAGAAACACTTTCATTGTGAGATTTTCACTAAACAGTTTTTCAAAAACGCAAACACGTGTTTCGCTATACAACAGTTTCCACAGGCTTCAGTAAAGACACACCTAAAGAAGCTATTATTTAGGGAAACACGTATTGCGTTTTTCTGAAACTGTTTAGAAAAAATCTCACAATAAAGTTTTACCTGAATACAATACAGATTTTCATCAAGTATCGGCCAATTCCATCATATATTTATATTTAAATACTGTTTAGAAAAGATCCATGCTAGAACAATGTTTTCATCAAAAACAAAAAGTAAATAAAGCGTCCCTTGATGAACCTCTATTCTTTCACCCACTCAACTACCCTTTCAGCCACTTATCGTTTATACACCCTATATGTATTGTTATAAACCATGCCCGAATGGAAATAACGCCGGCCGCCACTGGTAACCATAAACCGAACATGACATAACTAATAGCGTGGGAACGCCCAATGTTCCACGATGTTTGATGGCGATATTTAAACGTTAGCTGCGGGTATATCTGGACAGTCAAGTCAAGTGAAAGATACAGTGTGGTACGCGAAGTGATCTACTAAGGCTATAGATAATAATAGTTAAATTTTTAGTTGAAGTGTTTGTTGTATTTAAAGTGGAATAAAGTTTAGTTTGATTATTCGGTATAGTCAATTATTGGTGAACCTACTGGGTAGAAAACGTAACAGTATGTTTCGTGCCTTATACATCTTTCATTACCATTTCATATCATCTACTAACCCAAGGAAACATAAAGTCAACAACAGAAAATACACTATATTATATCATCTGATGAATAAGCATAAACTTTTACCATAAATGGTTCGTGATTATCAATAATGGATGTTGTTTTATTCATGAATATTATCCGTTAGTATTCTGAAATTTAAAAGTAGAAAAGTTTACAAAATTTGGGTTAGCTTGCATTTTTTCAAAGATACATACTTTTTTTAGTACTTTCTTATATCAATATAAAAATTTTTGGGTTATATACTTCAAAATGCATAATCAATTCAAATAAAAAAATCAGAATTATAAAAAAAAAGTGCTTTAAAACAACATATATTTTATGACATCTCTTTTTTGAATTGAAGGGGTTATATTTTTAGGAGTGATTAATTTTTGGGAAAGAAAGTTTTTGGCTTTCTACTACTACATCTTGATAAAAAAAAAGATGTGAGAATCTTCCAAAGAAAGGAAGGAAGTAATCAATTTGAAAATAAGTAACTCTACACATGGATGTGTAGATCATGCAAAGTAACTTTCAGACACAAACTGGAAGAAAGTCCTCCTGAAACAGCTACTTTCATATAAACATTGAATTACACAAAAGAAAAAAATTCTTTTGAAACAAATACTTTTATATGAACACTGAATTATACAGAAGATACTTTTGTCTACTCAGTTTGTATTCCAAACATTCGTTATGGAATAAAATTAGATATCATTCACAGGAGTTCTACTTTAAATGAAATTGCACTTAAATGGAACACTGTCATCCTCACTGGTAAACATCGATGTTTCGTCGTAAGACACTTGCCTTAAAGCTCTTCAGTACCAAATTGGATAACATTATAGAAAATACACACAATTCATTCATGAATTACGATTTTTAATGTCACGGAATAAGTTTGATCTACTTGTGTAGATGAAGATCCCCACATCTTTCTTTGTATCAAGATGGAGTAGTAGAAAGCCAAAAACTTTCTTTCCCAAAAATGATATTCCTGATTATGTATACAGTATTGATACTCATTTTTTCAAAATTTATTTTTAATTTGCTTTTTTCGTACTTGGTAGTAATGTTTTAGTTTTTAATTTTTGTTTGTTCCCTAACATGTAAGTTTAGAAAATAAATCGTTATTATTATCATTTAATTGAAAAAATATAGATGCTTAGGTTCTAAATAAGGTCAAAATTTAGGAACTTTTTGGATGGTAGTGTAACCTAACTTTTTCTTTCCTTCATTTTTTTCGCTGTGATGTAAATAATTTTTTTCTGTCTGATTTGAGTTATTGGACTATATTGGACAAGGCTTTCCTTTGGATAACATCAATTTTTTCCAAGTTGGTTACTCTGTTTATTTTTCATTAATGTCAGTTGATATATTGATAGTTCACGCCGTTAACTGCAGTAAATATTAAAAATACTGAATGAATAAATATAGTTTGGAAAACTAAAAAACACGCTTTTGAAGAACATCCAACTAAAGAATTGAAAATAATTTTTTTTTCAAATAAGCTTAAAACCATTAATATTTTTCGATTCCGGAGAGAGAGCCTGCAAAAAAAAGACTTTTTTCAAATGAAGAAATACATTTAAAGTGAGTTCGAATTATATCAAGGAGGTTACGTACAACGCCATCTGCCCGTAATAGATCAAGCAATAATGTTGATAATTCTGTCAAATACAGATCCCGAGCTTGAGAGTTACAAACAAACAAACATACATACAGGTGAAGCTAATAAAAGCCGTGTTGAAAACATATTTTTTTTCAAATGTTCGAGTTCGAATTATATCAAGGAAGTTACGTACAGCGCCATCTGCCTGCGAATAGATCAAGCAATAATGTCGATAATTCTGTCAAATACAGATCCTGATATGAAATGAAAAGGAGAGTTACAAACAAACATACATACACGTACAGGTGAAGCTAATATAAAGCGAGTAAAAAAAATACAATGAAAACAGCAAATAAAATAAAAAATGGGGGACACTAATATCATCTACATATGAAACTAATGACAAATACACAGAGTAACGAATTTAGAAAAAAATTAAGTGCTTTCGATTAATGCGTATTTTATATGATGGAATTGGCTGATACTTGATGAAAATCCATAACTAACGTATCCAAAAAAAAATTCATGACATTTTCGCTTAACAATTTTACAAAAATGCAACACGTGTTTCACCTCACAATGGCTTCTTCGGGCGTGTCTTTAATAACTAGTAAAGACACGCCTGAAGAAGCCACTGTATGGCAAAACATGTGTTGCATTTTTGTAAAACTGTTTAGTTAAAATCTCACAATGAAGTGTTGTTTGTTAATGTGTATGTTGTTATGGAAATTAAAGGACTGAGAGTATGAAAAAGAGGTTGAGATCACATACCCTGTTTTCTTTTTCAGGTAATTTCTCAGGTAGAACAGGAGCTACTTCAGCTGGAACTGGTTTCCTCGCCTTCTCCATATCTTCTGCTGTTGCGTAATCAATGACTAGTCGCTTTCCATTCCCTATGGGCCAGAAGATACCATGAAGGGCATTTCTGGTAGCCTCTGCCTCTCTAAAAAAAATCCAGTCATTTTAGAATCCACACTGGTATAAGGCAACGATTTCATTTACAAAATTGATAAAAAAATTACATGTGAGTTACATCTAAAAGGGTTCAATTTCATTATGCTGACCATTTTGCAGAATATTTTGAATAGTTTTCACCAATGGTACCTATGACTTGCTTGATGTTCCAGCTCCTCAAAATTCAAATCTGACCACTTTCAATCTCTATATCCTTAATTTTTGATAAATTCAAGAAAATACCAGTACAACTTTCTAATTCTCTATTATTGTTGTTTAGTTCTTTTTTACCCTGGGTTTTTTCATTTTTAGAAAGTATTAAGCTACTGGTACTATCCCAAATTACTGGAAAATAAGTTGTATCACACCCATCACCAAGTCAAGTAGTCCATTTATCATAAATAATTACATTAGATTGTTTCAAAAGTTCTGTCTGTTTAAATGTAATGTGTTTTTGTAGCTCCATATCTCAATAAATATTCATTCTACTGTGTCTGGGTACATACTGATTGGAACAGAATTTTATACTTTATACATTGATACTGTTAATTTTTTTCCAAATTTAAATTTTTCGCCTATTATCACCCTACTACCCTCACATTAACTTCCTTCTTGACATCTCTAAGGGCCAAGTAATATCATATGCTGATGACACAAACCTACTCATAACGGATGAAGATAGTACTGAACGTTTAAGGACAATGACATGAAAGTATATGCTAGTGAAACGACAAGTTGCTTAGAGTAACAATTGACTATAAACTGCCTTTTTATGCAAAGCCAAAACATGTACCTCTTGGTACCAGTACATGACAACAGGTTTTTGAATGCATTCGAAAGCTTGGAAATCGAAAAGTGTGGAATGAGTTCTATGAATAGCGACAAAGGTCCTATTTCAACCAGTCGTTTTCACTTTCAAAAGAAAAGGATGCTATATGAAATTATGTGTTTTATCTCGTATTTTGTTGATGACGCAAGAGCATTGTTTTATCTGTGCTTGTGCCATAAATTAACAAATTGATAAAAAAAAGATGCACTCACTCTTCAGATTCATACTGAACATAACATTTTGACTTGATCCGGTCCGTCCAAAATCCATCTTCACGAATCTTCCCCGTCCTCTCTAGTAGCTCTTTCAACTGCTTAACTGTGAAAGGTCTCACCAAGTTTGTTATGTACAATATGTCAGAGCGAGAGTTTTTCGCAGGGCTCGGCGGAGGTCTCATTTTACTGATAGTGTCATCTACAATGCTAATCTTTCTATTGAGAGCTATAATATTCTGATTAGTTTCAGATTTTTGTTCTTCCGTAGTTTCCTCAGAAACCTGCCTCTTGAATTTCTCGTCCTCGGATTTTTCTGTGGAAAGTTTCCTTTTGACTGTTTCACTCTCAGATTTGGTTTGCACTCTGGGTACTGAATCTAGTTTAACCTCAGATTCTTTGAGAAACTCAAGAGATGGACACACTATTTTGATGGCGTCTACATCAATCTTGAATGTTGTAGCTGACAAATTATTCAGCGAATCACTTTTGCCCCAAAGATGCCGGCGAGTTCTCTGAGCGCTTTTGTCGCCTTGGCTGTCTCTTGGTTGGGGGACGTGTCTGAGCAATTTTACTTTTCTAATGGGTGCAATAGGTTTGTTTAGTTTCTCTAAAAGAAAATGGAACATCAGACAGATTGAATATAATTAAAAGTTAAATATATTATTACAAAGTTTTTATCTGCATCAAAAAAGGTATGTAAGAAATAAGTTCATAATTTTCACTGAAAATTACAATTAATTATATTTCCATGAAAACAAAAAAGTTAAACTTTACTAATATCTACTGATAATAATAAAAACAGTCTCCAATCTATAACGAAGAACTTTTCCACATATATGAACGAGCTACAGGAAACAGCTATATTTCCATGCTGCCCTAAATTCCCATTTGAATATGTTCAAACTGATAATTCAGAAAATCAGTATTGAAATATCTATTCAATTTCATTAGATTCCACAATCAATCAACTGTGTTTGAGAGCATTAGTTGATATTTGAGGTGGAAATTACATTATTTGTACAAAAAAAGATTCTGTTGTGATAAAAACTGGACAGGATAAAAAAAGGATTGTCTACTATGATCTATTCCAAAGCAGGTCAGGCCCCAGGAAATTAATATTGTGATCTGTGTTAGATGTAATGATGGTTCTAATGACTCCTTCCTATCCTGTGAGAGTTGTACAGAAAAAATATTGTCTGTATGTAATGAAACAAAATGTCTAAACAAACTGTGTATGTTCTGCGAAACCAGTTGATACACAGGTATTGAATGCATTAAAAAAAGTTTCATTAGTAATATATCATTATTAATTTGATCACAAACTTTGGTCAAGTCACAAATATCACATAAATGTAGCAGTTTCATTTTTCAAAGTTGCGCGGAATATCTGTTACTAAATTTGTTTTGCCCGATCCCTTGCAAGTTGTTGAGCTACAAGGGATCAAGATTATTCATGTATTTGAAATAACTAGATGGTCTATTGAATTTCTTAATAGATAATTATCTCTCCCAAAAACAGTCGTCCGGCTTATATATACATAATAATTTTCTAGTTTCACTTCCTTGATGGAAAATGTCACTGCCTAGGTTTCTTAACAATATTCATATTTGGCGAAAAGACCCCACTATTAGTGGAGAAATTATTACTTAAACTTCAAAAAACACAAAAAAACCTCACCTTGTGTAGCTACCCTCTCTTCACTCTGACTACTCAATCTTCTCTTTTTCTCTACACTTTCCTCACTTGTTGAAGATTCCCTTCGTCTAATATTCTTTGAATCTTCTTCAGGTTTCTCATCAACAGAAGAATTTTTC
The DNA here is from genome assembly GCF_025532065.1 of Leptinotarsa decemlineata. Taxonomy (NCBI): domain Eukaryota; kingdom Metazoa; phylum Arthropoda; class Insecta; order Coleoptera; family Chrysomelidae; genus Leptinotarsa; species Leptinotarsa decemlineata. The sequence goes on along the minus strand of NW_027412537.1, from coordinate 8,170,609 downwards.
TCGCCCCCTGCTTTTTCACCAGGTGTGAGACGTTTAAGAACAATTTTTTTTCGGGGTATATCTTTGATGTTTTCATCCTGATTAAATTTTTTTGAATCGTCGTTTTCTTGTGTGCTTTTTGGTAAAGATCTGCGAAGAATTATTCGTTTCTTTTCTCCAGTTGATTTCCTATCATTATCATCCGACTGGCTCCTAACTAGAGCATCTGATTTAGATGCGTTATGTTTTATTTCAGGAGTAGTTGATCTTTCTCCGCAACTGATCGATTCATTTATGTTGTTGCTGCTTTGAGTTCCTTCATTAGGAATTTCACTCGAAACATCACCATCTTGAACATATGCACTTTCAAAGTTTGCTTGGGTTGAACTTTCACTTCCTTGTTCGTTCACTATTTCCCTAGCAATGTTTCCATCATTTGGTTCTGGATTCTCGTGTGTATTTTCTTGCGCAGTTCCACTGGAGTTCTCTATACTTTCATCATTATCTTTAGGGGGTGACTGGATTGACCCCTGAACATTGTCATTTTCAATTTCAGGTTTGCTACTCCGTGACTGTTCAACTTTTTTGTTACTTTTACCTTTAGACTTACCTTTAATATCCTTCTCTTCTTCATTGTCACCATCCTGTTGACATTTAAGATCCTTTTCATTTTCTTCCTTATTATCACTTACTGAATTATTAATTTCATTTGAAACATTTTCTGGATCAGTTGATGTGTTCTGTACGATTTCACTTCCTTGATCAGGATTATTGCACTCAGTACTTTGTTCATTATTTTCATTTACAGGTTTACTATCAAATCTAGAAAGTCTTTTGATAGATTGTCCATTGCTGTCGCCCATGGATGAATCAAGAGGATCTTCCTTTTCACTAGCAGATTTTCTAGAATTCCTAGATCCTTTGCGACGCATCTGAAACATCGAATAACCAATAAAATTCATTTACCAGTCGAAAAAAACGGTGCAATCAACTAATAGAACCAAAAAAGCCCAAAGGACGCCATATTTCATTTCAGTAAAAAAGCATTATTGAATAATGAGGGCCAATAGTTGTTTTGAATAAAAATAATTTGAAAAACTTACTGTTGAGTGCAGAAATGTGGTACTTTTATTACATAAAAGAAACTAGTCGGAAAACGGATTGAAAAACCACTTTTATAAAGCCACAACCTAAAATATAATAATAATTCCCTTTATAACTTTGCTGATGGAATTTGACATTTGACATAATCAATTTTTCATTGATCTTCTTCTTAATTTTCGCATACTGGCCCGGGTTATTATTTAAGGAGGATTGTTCCCCAATTGCGCCTGAACAGGAAGCATCGGCCAATAAAGAAGAGAGACAGAAGAGGATTGCCAAATGTAATCATTTTCGAATGACATTTGTAGCTGCATATGGCGGGTACTGCCATGTGATTGGTCGAATTAATTGTTCACAGATACTGAATCGTTGTAAAAAATAAACAATAAGTGATGAATATATTGGAGTTTTATTCTATCACTAAACCGTTCAAGTTCTTCAAGAGGTAGAATAAACTTGAAGCTGATCATTTGGTGATCGAATTCAAGTCAAGGTGCTAAAAATAATGGTTTCGTGTTTCGTTTACATGAAACTCCAGTAATATTCATTACTATACTTAAGGTTCCAAATAGTCCATCAACCATGTAACGTTGCAGAATCATCTCAACTTCAACTAGATAAATTCTCTCGAGAAAAATATCTGGTTGAGGTTGGGATTGAACTTTCGACCTCCCGGTCATGATGTAAGATCTATTAACTTATTTATTTGATACTGTTGTTAATTATGCCCTAAAGAAAATAACTCTGTCCGCCACTGGTAGCCGTAAACCAATCGCTAAAAGTGCGCGAATGTACGAGGTTCGCTGCCGCTCTAGATAATGCTAGAATATTGCTACCAATTTTGATGGAATTTTGGCGAAATTTTCTAGCGCATTCGATTACGATATATAAACGCTAGCCACGAGTATATCGACACAGAACAGTGGAAGTAACAGTGCGGTACGAGAAGTGATAGACATTCGAATAATAGTTGAAGATTTAATTGAAGGGTTTGTTGTATTTAAAGTGAAAGAAAGTTAAGTTGATTATTCAGTGCAGTCAATTATTGGTCAACCTTCAAGGAAAAACGTAACAATACGAAACTTAGAGACAGGAATTATGCTGTTATTAAAAATGAATTGAAATGTTTAAGTGTAAATTGAAATAACAACTTTTGATAATGAGAAAATATGAACATTCAAATTATTATAATTTGATGATCATCATTGAACTGAAAAAAAACTTTGATGTTTTGGAAAATATATGAAGTGTTTTAAATTCAATTAATTGATAACTCCTAAACCATTCAAAAGTGGATTATTCTTTCCACTGGATTGCACTCAACATGCAGATAAACCGCGTTGAAATCAATCAAATTCCAGGCACCTAGGTATTTGGGTCGGATCTTGCTTGCACTAATGAGAGGTAATACCTCATCGAAACCGGTCTGTAGACGATCTATCTGAATAATTTCAGCATGGTCCTGTTGCTGCATAAACGAGAATCATCTGCAAGACTAACCTCTGTGAGATATCTTGCATAAATATCTGTCGAATATATTTGAAATTTCATTTCAAAATATTTATTTTCTAGTAACTATATGAAACTATCAAACTCACATTGAAAATAAAGCTAATACTTGGTTTCTAACAAATAATTTGAAATTAAATACCAATAAGACACAACGTCTTGAATTCTCTACTGTAGGCCCCTCAAATGATAGTGTGAAATTGCTTGGCATAACATTTGACAATACTTTATCTTGGCATCAACATACAAATCAGCTTAGGAGCAAGTTATCCAGCACTATCTATGTTCTACGACAACTTCAAAAAATTACCAGCTTCGATATATTAAAAATTACTTATTATTCGCTTTTTCATTCTCACATTGGTTATGGGATTGTTCTTTGGGAAAACTCACCTGGTTCTCTCAATATCTTTGGGTTACAAAAGCGAGCCATTCGAATATTGGCAGATGTAGGTTTTCGGGAACCGTGTCAGCCAATTTTCAAAAAACTAGGTATCATGCCTGTACCAACGTTATTTATTTTTCATGTTTTGCTAGAAATCCACAGAATGGCGAGTACCTTAACGCTGACAAGATCTGTACAAATCGATATCACCTAGCTAAATCACATAAAATTCTTTGGATTACAACTTATATAACTGTTTACCAGTCAAGCTGAAAGATGTTAGTATGAATAAATTCAAACAATCCATCAAACAACTACTATTGGAGGGCTGCTTTTACTCTGTCTCTGATTACCTGGGGTATTTTAAAAATCGCTCCTAAGTCTCAACATACAAGCAACATACTCATCTGACTACCGTAAATATGCTATATCATGTTGTTCTTTCATGTTTTCAATATTAATTTTTTTGTTACTCTACTTTTTATCTTAGATTATATTTTATACTTATCCGATCTGAAATTACTTTTGATGTGCGTAAGCATATGTAACAAATTTGTCATGACTTGCTACAAACATGTAAAGTGTAATGTGGTTAAATGAACTTCTATTCTATTCTAATCTACACATACTCTCCATTGCTTCAGTGTCATGTTATTGATTCAATAAAATTCCTGAAAAACACAAACTCAATGGGAATCGACTGCATTTCCACAAAAGTAATGAAAAGTACCATCAAACACATTGCCAAACCACTAGCTTTAATCACAAATATCTCTATTTAGAATGGATAATTCCCGGAATATTCAAAAGTAGGTCCACTGAGCCCCATTTAAAAAATAGATTTACCACTTCCATGGATGATTTTTGGTCAGTAACAGTTTCAACTGTAAGAGGTGAGGTATTTAAAAGGTGTGAGTATGTCAAAATAAATTCGTTTCAGAGTTAATCTGAAGTACTGTCAAAATATCAACGTGGGTTATGTCCTGGCAAGTCGACTGAAAGTCCATCAAGAAAGTTCACAATTCATTTGATAAAAAAAAATATGTCAGAGCACTAAACTTATCAAGGCCATTCGATATAATTGGCCCAAATATCATTGGTAGTAAATTGTTTTTTTTGGGATTTTAGGCAAATTTCTTGTTGTGGTTAGTAGTCCATCTGAGCTTTATGCTATGAAAGTGTTAATAGTATGGACCTGGGAGTTCTTCGGGGATCTATACGGGGACCACTACTATTCTTACATTTTATAAATGATCTTCTCCTTTACGCGTGTAGAGACTTTGCAGTTATTCATGCCGATGATATAACTTTGGCATTCAACGCTCATAGCCCTGATGAGGAACTCCAAAGTAAGTTGAGTATGTTATCGCAGAATTCACGGAATGGTGCAAGAAAAATCATTCGGTCCTAAACTTTAAAAAAGCAGGAAGCGTTCCATTTCATTATCTATTCCAAATTGCAGAGAACTTTCAAGTAAAAGTGTTGAATGATACAGTAAATCATTCACGAAGTTAAAATTTTTTTGAAACATATTTAGATGGTGGCATAGGTTGAAATACAAATATAAATTCTGTTTGTAAGAAAATAAACAGTGGCTATTATGCTATTATGATAATCGAATGCGATACAGTTTCCAAAGTTGAATTATGTGAAAACAGGTCTAGAAAGTTCTTCGTTAAAATTTTTTCCTCTCTGTAGTTTTTTAACAATTCGTCGTTATATAAAGGATATTTATCTCAAATAGTTGTCCGTGAATATATATGTTACGGAAAAGGTGTTAGTTCCATTATTTTTTATCATATTTATTATTTTCACCAATTATTATTTGAATGAAAGGTAGCATTAAAACCTCTGGGAATAAATCTATAACAAACACTACTTCCAAATATTCCTCACGAAAGCGTTTCACAAAACAAGTAGGGTTCGTCAAGTCAAGAACTATATACAGTCTAATTTTAACTTTGGTAGATATACCTAAAAGTATGTTTTATTCGTATCAACCTTATTTCAGAATCATCATGCCTGTTATAAGTTATTCGCTCTCTGTAATCGTCCAAAATTCAAAATACAATGAGCAGAGATCGCAAATATCTTTTGGCGGGAAATGATCAATCTGGAATATTATGAGTGCAATGATAACAAAAAAACACAACTATTGTTCCACTGATTTTGAAAGGTGACAGGAGATGATGACATGTTATATGTTATCGTTTTCTGTTTTTTAATTTTCCTACTACTCATAACAGGAAACTCAGCATTTTTGTAGATTTACAAAGTAAAAAACACGTTGAGAAAAATTATAGTTCGCTTCGTACAGAAGGAAAGGAGTTAAAACGGCAATTTTTTTAAAGACTTCAAATAATTTTTATCTAGCATTGGGTCAGTTGACAATTCTGGTGACGTTTTGGAACGCCAAAAGATAACGTGTAAAACTTTCGTTCGAAGTTTTCCAATTTTGTTCAATGCAAGTACCTCTAGATGATACCAATTCGAGCAAAAAATGAATAGAATTAATTTCTTAATTTTGTTTAATTTTATTTGTGTTGATTCCTTTTACCTGCCTGGGTTAGCTCCTGTTAATTTTTGCAAAAAGTCCGATGAATCAGATACTTGCAAAGTGAGTCCACAATTAATATATATTTACCAATATTAGTAAAACTTTTTTTCAGTCCGAAGTCCAGCTATTCGTCAATAGACTGAACACAGAAGAATCTGTTATACCTTATGAGTACAACCACTTCGATTTCTGTTTAGCCGATGAAACGGCAAAATCACCTGTAGAAAATTTGGGACAGGTAGTATTTGGAGAACGAATCCGGCCTTCTCCTTACAAAATTCAGTTCATGAAAAATGAAACATGTAAAATTGTTTGCCGTAAAACCTATTCCGGTGATAACGCTAAGGATAACTTGTTGTTGAGTAAGCTAAGGAAGGGTATTAGCTTGAATTATCAACATCACTGGATTGTTGACAACATGCCAGTAACCACTTGTGTCTCCTCAGAACACAACTCACAGTACTGTTCTACTGGTTTTCAAATGGGTTGTTACTCAAGAAATGGGAAACACAATTGTGGCAAACTAGAGGGTCAATCAATTACTCAGCAAGAAGCTTACTACATCCATAATCATGTAGATTTGTTCATCACTTATCATTCTGGCGCTAAAGAAGAATGGGGAAACAAGTTGAATTATAAGGGTGGCAGAATTATAGCTGTCAAAGCCAAAGCTAAAAGCATCGATTACAAAGGGTAAATATCTCTGTTGAAAGAAAGGAAACATGATTGTATATTCTGGAAAAATGAACATTAATGAATAAAAATTACGATATATAAAAGACACTCTCATCATTGAGAAATACATGTTCACGTGTTCTTCAAAAAATTGCCAATATCTTTTGTAGATTTCTATTTCTTCAATATATTCAAATTTAAAACACAAAAAGGGAAAATACCAATAAAAAACCATTTTCATTTATTTAGTATGAAAAGAAAAGTCTATCTGCTACAACTTTCTTCTGGAAAATTTATTTTTTTATTTCACAATTTGTATGCCAAAAATATAATCTTTAGATGAAATACTGCTTTCATAGGCCTATTTCATGTACTGAATATTGGTTCAATTTGAATTCGTATAGAAAAATTAGCTGAAAATCAGTTAATGACATCATATACGAGCTGAAAAGACACCAAAATTTGAAATGAAAAAAAAAACAAACTTCATCAATGTGTAGAGTGCAAAATTCACTTAGTATAAACCAAGACACAGCAGATTAAATATTTATTGACATATGGAGCTACAGAAACACATGACATTAAAACGGTCAAAACTTTTGAAACAACCTAATAGAGTAAGCCAAATCATATCAGATTTCTTATAAGAAACCTGCCCAGCTTTCCTAGGAAATGTTTTAGACAGATCTAAAAATATGCCAAAAGATATATAATCATAAAATGTAAAAAAATGTATTGATACAAATAAATAAAAATATATCACTCAAACTTATTTCAAAAGTCAATATATAGAGGTCAATATATATTAACAAAATTATTGAAATTTTTACAAACTATGGCTGCATAACACAATAAATTTAAATGTATCCTATTTAAGTTGTTTTCTGTTATTTCATTCATTATTTGTTTATTCATTATACTACAAAATATGAGAAATGAAACTTTCAATGTTTTTTTCAACTTGTTTATTCGTAATTAATGTTGGTACTGCAGTTTCGTCTATAAGGACATTTTCAAAGAATTGCAATACGAGTGATCTGGCTGAAAGAAGAGCACCAAACACTGTTCTCAACATTATCTGAAGGTACTGCACTTTGAATTTACTTAACTCTATCAGATATATGATGGAATCGGCCGATACTTAATGAAAATCCATAACTAACGTTATGGATTACGTATGGATACGTTAACTCTATCAGATAGAATTTGACATTTTTTATTAAGTTAGGTGTAGAATTAGTAGTTTTATATCCCAAAAGTACCATACTCAACTTAAGAAACTTAGGGCACTAACACAGAAACAAAAACATATTATCATACATAACGAATCAGTCAAACCAGATATCCAATTCAGCAAAAGAATCAATAGTTTTACCAAACAACATTAGTTACGAGTAAAAGTGGTAAAAAAACATAGAAAGTTAAATTTTTCATGATGTTACCATGTAGTTATGGCTACATCCATCAGTTTATCAAAATATGTTGATTTTTAAATTCAGCACTAGTCTATCTCTCTGTTGTCCTAATTACTGTAAGTAAAATATATGAACTCTGAAAATTCGTAAAAACTTCCAGTTTTGCTTTCTCAAAGTACCTTTGAAAGTTTTTTGATTTATATATCAAATTCATCTTAATCTTCCTCTTGAAGATGATCACTTGGTGATCGAAACACGTGGCGAGGTGTTAAAAATGACAATTTGGTGTTGTAAAGAAAACTCCGGTAATATTCATCTCAAAACATGTTCAATAATCCTATTGTCATTTGTTGGAATAAAGCGTTTAAGAAAAACTACCGGAAAACTCAATTAAATAAGGTTTTGTTCTCATTTGATGATTCTTAAGCAATTTCAATATTTCTTAGAATGATATTCATTCAAATTTTTAATACCGTTTTCATAAATTGAAAAGATGAACATTATTCTCCGTTAGATTCTCCTTCTAGTCTCTATGCGTCATATTTCTCTTTTAAGGTAAAGTTAATTTGGGACTTTGTGGAATCCTTATGTAAATATATTATGTTGGCGGTTCCTAAAGCAAATCATCTCAGAATAACATATGGTTTTTGATAAAGATCTGAGAGGTCTTTGAATAAATGAAAATATGTTACTTTTTGGTAGAATAAAGTACTGGGTGGTGTAATCACACTGTTACACTTAAAGGTTATGTTACAATTTCCTTTTTAGATCTGAATGTCGTCCGGATGCTTCTGAAATGTTGAGTTTGCCAATAAAGAAGCTTGAAAAAGGCTCATCCTTTGAAATACTTTATACCTATTCCGTTACATTTATCGAAAACAATGATGTGAAATGGTCTTCACGTTGGGATTATATTTTAGAATCAATGCCTCACACTAATATCCAGTGGTTCAGCATTTTGAACTCTTTGGTCATTGTACTATTTCTCTCAGGCATGGTAGCCATGATTTTGCTCAGGACCTTGCACAAAGATATAGCAAGATATAACCAGATTGACAACGGAGAAGATGCTCAGGTCAGTAAATATTTTTACTTTTAAACATATAGATCGATTAAAAAAAACATTGATAACTTTTATATCCAACTAAATTATATTGTATTATAATAGAATGACAATATAAGTTTCATTTCAGGAAGAGTTTGGTTGGAAACTGGTCCACGGAGATGTATTCAGACCTCCACGTAAAGGCATGTTGTTGTCAGTTCTTCTCGGTTCCGGTGTCCAAGTATTTTGTATGACACTTGTAACGCTAGTCTTTGCTTGTTTGGGATTTCTCAGCCCAGCAAACCGTGGTGCTCTTATGACAAACGCCATGATGTTATATGTTATGATGGGATCACCTGCCGGTTATGTCTCTGCTAGAATTTACAAGAGTTTTGGAGGTGAAAAATGGAAGTCAAACATTCTACTGACATCTATGCTAGCACCAGGGTGAGTATTTCATTGCCTTACATGAAGAACCTGTCAGTAAATTATATGTTTATTGGCTTTATGCTATTATAGGTGAAAATCAATTGTACTTGAAAATAAAATTGAAGTGTTTTCTATTTTTGAAAGCTACTTATTTCACTTCTATGAACTGTTTAATAAGAAATTGAGAAAATTTCTCAACAAACTATATTATCAGTTTGATAAGCCTTGTTTGAACTGATTACCCAGAACAATTCTTGTCAGATTTTTTATTACCACTGAATTTGGCTTATTGAATTCTGAGAATGACATACAAATTACTTAATTTGTTCTAATTGTACTATTTTTGTACTGATATGATTGAACGGTTCTAGTTAAATATTTGCTTACTGATGCTTAATGCAGATACAGGGTATTTTCAAATTATCTTTAAAATGTGTGCCTCAAAAAGTTATTTTTCGTAAGAGCTTGTCAGACAATTAATTAAAAAGTTGACATTCACTTCATGTCACGATATGGTTGTTGATATGGCAACTTCAAAACATGCAAGAATTGGATTTGAACACTCCCAGGCGTACTTTAAAGAATGCAAAATAGGATATCAATACAAAATTTATATATTGGAATATTTTGTATAAAGATATGAATTTGGAAAAAAAGGATAATTGTTGTAATGAACTGTTTTCATGTTAACCTTCAAAAACAAAATTCATGTGTTTAATTTTATTTTTGCAGTACACATTGTCTGAGTTTTAATATTATTCTTGCCATGATGCCTCATGTCTTCTTTTATGTAGTAAATAATAAGATTGCTACGTATATTTCAGTATTGTCTTCGGCTTATTCTTCATCATGAACCTTGTTTTGTGGGCAAAGGAGAGTTCAGCAGCTGTTCCTTTCAGTACTTTGTTGATTCTTCTTGCTTTGTGGCTGTTGGTGTCAGTACCAATGAATTTTGGAGGTGCCTTTTTTGGATTCAGACAGCGGGTAAGTCGACTTGAATCTCTATTGGTTAGGTATTAAAAAATATTTCAGCATTTACCTCAAAATGTAATACTTGGAGGCAGGTCTAAAATGAATATTAACATCAATTACAAACATTTTTGGGGTGATAACCACGTTCAGTAGGTAGAATTATTACCACCAGCGTGAAATGAATCTAATGAGAATACGTGGCAGAACACCAGAACTCTTGACACATGTTTCACTAATCAGATGAGCATAATCAGATGATAACAATTGTGGGTTACAATTAACATTAAAAAAAATATATTTCTTGGTTCCTGCTTCTTGAATTGGTCGTGAATAGTAGAGAAGGCATCTGAAATTAAATCAAAAAATCTTATAATAATAGTATCATAGTTTTTGGGGAAGAAAGTTTTTGGCTTTCTACTACTCCATTTTGATGCAAAAAAAAACAAGGATGAGGGAATCTTCCAAGGAAAGGAAGGAAGTAATCAATTTCAAAATGAGTAGCTCTATACATGGATGTGTAGATCATGCAAAGAAGTAACTTTCAGACACAAACTGAAAGAAAGTCCTTCTGAAACAGCTACTTTCATATAAACATTGAATTACACAAAAGAAAAAAATTCTTTCGAAACAAATACTTCTATATGAACACTGAATTATACAGAAGATACTTTTCTCTACTCAGTTTGTATTTCAAACATTTGTTGTGGAATAAAAATCAGATATCATTTACATGAGTTCTACTTTGAATGAATGGTATTAAATTGTACTTACATAGAACACTGTCACCCTCACTGGTATACACCGATGTTTCCCCTTAAGACACTTGCCCCAAAGCTCTTCAGTACCAAATTGGATAACATTATAGAAAATACACACAGTTCATTGTTGTTTTTTGCATCAAGATGGAGTAGTAGAAAGCCAAAAACTTTCTTCCCCAAAAATTAATCACTCCTAAAAATATAACCTCTTCAATTCAAGTATTATTGTCTAATTCAAATAAACATATATTTGACAAAAATTCAAACTTGAATTGTAACTAAAACAAAACTGCTGATTGGTTATCCAAATGCCATGTTGAATCACAGTTGGTTGAACAAAAATCATTGGAATAGTTAAATTGCCTATTTTTCTCTACTGTTTTGAACTTTGTCAATTTTATCCTTGAAGTGAGGTTGAAAGAATAATAAAATTATGAACATGATAACAAGGTATGGTACAGATGAAATAAAAAAAAGAAACAAACCACTGAAATAATGCCGTAACTTGAGCTGTAATCTGAAATATCTCTGAAATTTCAAAGAAACTACATTGTAGCAATATTTTGAAAATCAAAGCAAAGAGGAACAGAAAATAGTCACTAACTGTAATGGTGATGAAGTTCAGAATCCAGTTTCAGTTTGATATCATGAAATCATAACTTCTTTTGATAATACTGATACTGTCTCTGAGGTCCTGAGTACTATATCACCGGAGCTTTCAGTTACCAATATCAAACTATTCAGAGTGGGTGCCTACTCTGAGACCAAGAAACGTCCTATTGAAGAGATTCTTGAAAATGATGTCATTGCTAGAAAAGTTCTGAAGAACTCAAAATTAATAAAATCCAAACCAAATCTCAAAAACATCAGTCTCTCGGCCGATCGTACCAAGAAGCAAACTGAATACTATAAGAAAGTCAAGCAAGAACTATTGGACAGGATCAACTCTGGTGATAACAACTGCAAGATGAAGTACTTCAATGAAATACCTAGGGTGGTTTCGTTAAACGGAGTGAGCCCAACAGTTTAAAAAGTTACACAATATCCGCTTATTACCAAAATGTCAGGGGACTAAATAGCAAGATAGACATTTTTTAACCTAACGTAAGTGATTGTGAATATAATATTGTTGCACTTAGTGAGACCTGGTTGAAATCTGACGTTAAATCTAGTGAACTCTTTCCTGATAACTATGAAATCTATCGCAGGGATCGCAAATTCAACCACGTAGAATCGACACGTGGAGGAGGAGTATTACTTGCTATCTATAATAATAATATCAATTCTGAAATCGTTGACACCTCCAAATTTGAAGAAAACTTTCCTAGTATTGACTTCTTGGCTTGTAAGTGCACTATATCATCTGTTTTTTTCTGGTAGTCATTGTTTATATTCCTCCATCATCAACAATAGATAAAGTTGATAATTTTATTGAAGTTGTAGAAGGATGGGGTGAAATGAATTCTGACAGAGTCTTATTTTTGGGAGATTTTAATTGTACACACTCTATTGTTGGTAATATGGAAGATAGGAAAACTCTCACAATCACAAATATGCTATCATTCTTTAATATGAAATAATGTAACCGCATTTTGAATGAATATGACAGACTCTTAGATTTGGTAATAAGTAATATTGACTGTGCTGTTTACCGAGAATTTATTGTGTTAGTGAATGAAGACCTGCACCACCCATCCATTTCAATTGAACTTCGTGGTCTCACTACAAAACCTAATAAATTCAGTACAAATATGAATAACAGATCATTCAACTTCAGAAAAGCTGATTATGTGTCACTATATAATGAATTTTTGAACACTGGAACTTTTTAGAAGACTCATCTGAGGTAAACACTGGTGTAAATAGTTTCTATAATAAGTTTTATGAAATTCTAAATGCTCATGTTCCACCCACAGAAATTTTTAAACATGTTTATCCAGTTTGCATAATAAAACTTATTGAAGAAAACGCTAAATTACATAGAAAGTACAAAGCAACAAAAATATGTTATTTACCAAGAATTCTGTAGAACTAGAAAAATTATTAAACAGAGTCAAAGAAGTATATACATTGTATATAAACAGTAATGAAAACGAATTGATAGTTAATCCAAAAAACTTCTGGACATTTGTTCATAATAAAAATAGTAGTACAAGAATTCCAGGCCAGATGGCTTATGAGGGTGAATCCTATAACAACCCACAATTAATTGTTAATGCTTTTAGTAGATTTTTTTATAAATGCCCATTTATCACCTGAGGCTGATGAGCAAAACGTTGTTTTCAACTTCGATCCTAATAGCTAAACAGATGTTAGTGTGGAACCAATAATAGAATTAGGAATATTAGAAGCTGGAAGAAAATTAAAAAATAAAATGACCTCAGATCCATCATTTCTATTGAAAGACTGTCTGAGAGTACTAGTTTATCCCCTACAAATTCTTTTTAATCTTATCTTGAGAACGTCAGTTTTTCCTGAACTTTGGAAAACTGCCAAGGTTTGTCCAATACATAAAGCTCAAGATCGAAATGAAATCAATAATTATAGATCTATTTCAATCCTTAACAACTTTGCCAAGCTTCTAGAAACAATTCTGTATAGTCGTATCTATCAATCCTCTCGACATATAATATCTGATCACCAACATGGTTTTGTGAACTCTAGATCCACTATCAGTAATTTAGCTGTTTTTGATCAATATTTATGTGAATCGTTAGACCGTAGAGAGCAAGTAGATGTGGTGTACACGGACTTCTCTAAAGCATTCGATAGGGTCAGCCATAAGTTACTAATTTGTAAACTTTCTTGCATGGATTTCAATGAAATTTATTGTCAACTTTTGGAATCATACCTTAGCGGACGTAATCAATATGTATATTATCGGGGCTTTTCTTTAGATGTGTTTTTAGCAACCAGCGGAGTCCCGCAAGGATCCAATATTGGTCCCTTATTGTTTTTACTATTTATTAATGATCTGTGCAACTCAATAACTTGCAATAAATTAATGTTTGCTGATGATTTGAAACTATATACATCTATAAACAGTTTAGATGATTGTAACATTATGCAAAAGGAGATTGATCTGTTAGAAAATTGGTGTCTCAAGAATCGCCTCCATTTGAATATATCTAATTGTAAAATTATTACATTCAGGAGAAAACTTAATACACTAGAATTTCCTAACCACATCGACAATATTGTATTGGAAAGCTGAGAATATTAGGGATTTAGGAATCTATTTTGATCATCAACTAACTTTCAACTACCATATTATAAATTCAGCTTACCGTGCATACGGTTTCATAATAAGGAACTGCAAAAATTTTCATAATATGCTAACCTTGACCTCTCTGTATTTCAGTCTGGTGAGGCCAAAACTAGAATATGGGTCCATTATATGGGATCCCATATACCATCAATACACATCAGCAATTGATAAGAGTCCAAAAGAGGTTTTTAAAATTTCTTACTTTTAGAATGACCGGAACTTATCCTCCAAGAAACTGTGATTACCCTGATCTGCTATGCAAATTTGACTTTGTAGCCTTGAAAAAAAAAAGAAATCAGGCATCTGTTTTATTTCTATATAAGCTATTGAATGGCAAATTGGATTGTCCTGTACTATTACCAGAAATTGATATATTTGTTCCAAGAATATCTTCTAGGCACATCAAAACTTTTTTATGTAAAAGGGCACAAACTAACTTGATGTTGAAATCACCAATCAATCTGATGTGTCGTAATGCGAACAAGCTCTCTACTAACATCGATATTTTTTGTTGTAGTATTTGTGGAATTGAAAATAAATCTCTTGCGTGCCTATAAGTCATTTATGTTTTTTATATCAAATAGTATTAATGCTTCAAGTATGTTAGTTTTGCTCTGTGAAGGGGAACTGTTGGGCAATAAACGCTATTACTACTACTTCTACTATAATGAATAATATGAAGAGGATTATAGACTCATATCCCGACTTACAGTCAGCCGGTAAAACAGTGACAGTTGTTGCAACTGTGATTATTGTGCCAAAACTGCAGAACCCTTGGTCCCAGAAAAGTAGAAAACTTATTTTCATTTTATCGTATACCTTATAATCCCAAACTCTTCACTGTATTCAATGCTTAGAATATTCATTTACTGTTAATTCATACCATCAGCATCAAACAAATCAATAAATTTGGTGAATTCAAAAAAATGAATTCATAAGATTCTACTGAATATAGAAAGAACCCTGTACTATTGCTGAATATCTCTGACATAATACTGTCTGACAGTACTGGTGATGTTATTTCTGTTTTTGTACCTTTTTGCGATTATTCTTCAGAAATAAAGGTATTTTTTTATTATTATTTTCATTATCAAATCATTTCAAATCGAAGTTGAAAAATGTATAAAATTGGATTTGAAGTGAAATATCAAAATTGACCTGCTGTATGTTTTGAGATTTATTTAACAATTCATGTTTCTATAAAAAATGCTTATTTTGTAATTTATTTCTACAGCGATTGGAACACCCAGTCAGGACGAACCAGATCCCGAGACTCATTCCCGAACAGTCGATTTACACCCAACCCATTCCCGGTATCGTCATGGGAGGCGTTCTACCATTTGGCTGCATCTTTATCCAACTTTTCTTTATCCTAAATTCGATATGGTCTTCTCAGATGTACTACATGTTTGGATTCCTTTTGCTGGTCTTCATTATCCTCGTTATAACTTGCGCGGAAACAACTGTTTTGCTCTGCTACTTCCATTTGTGCGCAGAAGATTATCATTGGTGGTGGAGGTCGTTCCTCACATCTGGATTCACCGCAGTATATCTCTTCTGGTACTGTTGCCACTACTTTTTCACGAAGTTGCAGATTGAGGATGCTGCATCGGGTTTTCTCTATTTCGGTTATACACTCATCATGGTGTTCCTATTCAATTTGTTGACAGGAACGATAGGCTTCTTTGCCTGTTTCTGGTTCATCAGGAAAATTTATAGCGTAGTCAAAGTGGACTGAGTAGTTTTCGTATGGCGATTTATTTCAGTTATGGTGGTGTGAAAGAAAAAACTCTTTGTTTTCCACCTGTTCGTCCAGGTGATCAATGCATAGAAATATATCATTTAGATGTAAAATTTTGATTGTTTAACTTCAAAAATTCAGAGTACTTTTGCTTTCGCTTACTCAGTATTAATGAAAAAATTGAATAATATTTTAATTTCGTCAACAGAATTATGGAAGCCAGTAGTTGTAAATATTTCATTTCAACTCTCCTCGGTCCCACGTTGGATGCCATTTATTCAAGGTCCGAGGTTAATTTAAAATGTTACTTTTTTTTCTACTTAGTGTGAAATTGGAATTTCTGTTCACATTTTATTGAAATTACATTTTGATGGTATTTCTTCAAGAAGTAATTCTTGTTTCAAGTCAGTAGCAACTAACTTTTTGTTAGTTCAGAGATGTGATGTAGAGATATCGCGAATTATGTTTTTATTCCTACTGAATGCACAAAACTTATATTTGTATTTGTATTGAAACTTGTGCAGACATATTGTGTGATGATATCCTTTTGTGGAATATGTATAATAGTTGAATAAATTTATTGTAATTATGTTGTGTTTTTTACTTTAGAATGACTGCAACAGGTTCCATACTGTTAGGATGTGTTGAAAGAAATATGTATTATGGAATATACCATGATACAAAGCGGTTTCAAGACCTTGTATTCAATGTGTCCCTTGACAGAAAAGTGAAAGATTAATAACTCTGAAACCATAACAAAAACAGTAAAATAAGTATCATTGCGTCTACTCGGATCATATTATTCTTGAACTCAATGATCACTCACTCCATGATATAGGGAGTAGCCATTGGCTAGTGATGATGTGCCTTTCAAACGAATCATAGCTTCAGGAACAGGGTCCAACTGACACAATCACTTAAATGAAAAAAATTGTTATAGTGATCAATAAGAAGTTGAGTATGAGTTTCCTTAGGGATAGTTTGGGAACTAATTCTCATCAATATCAATCTTTTATACACAAGTTAGTTAAGGGTGACATCATCAGCTTTGTCGATAAAACTGCTGTTTATACATCTCAAACCATAATGACGAATCATATTGCAGAAACTGATTTAAAGTTAGTTATACAAAAGTATATAGATACTTTTTTTGATAAGAATGTAATGTATCTAATGTAAGCTTTCACAGGTTTTTATATCTGATGTTTCGTCTACATTTGCAGTAGACACACATTTGACAATGTCGTCCCCACTTGTAGATGAAATGTCAAACATAAAAAGTACATAGTAAAAATTTTTTGTTGGATGTCAGACAATTCTATTTCTCAAAAATGGCTATTGAACAAAACACATCAAATTCTTCAAATACTAACAACCATACATACATGATGTATTTCATCAGTTCGTACTTCCATTGTCTACTATTATATAAATTGATTTGAAAACCCTGAAAAAAATGAAAAAAAATGAAAAAGTTAACCGAAAATATTAATTTTATTAAACAAAAAACTGAAATTACAAAGAGATAACATGCAAGCAACAACCAAACAAATCCGGAATTGGGACTCATCAACATAACATCAAGTGTGCTCAAGCTGAAATCATCCACAAAGAGGAACACTGGTTTAGGAGAAAATTCAAAGAAGCCGCGTATATGTTGTTCAACAACGCATTAAGTTGAGCCAGCGTAGAGATACGTAACATATGGAAACCTCTTATCAAGCGAAAAACGACCAATTCCCGCCAAACGGTCATCTCCCGCTAAAACCAATGAAGTGGAAAGAGTGAAGAGGGGATAGGTGAAAGCACTCGAATGACCTATAAATAGTCAGATCTCGGGTCCAGTTATCACCCGAAGATGATTGTGGATACTAACAATCGAAACGTCGTGACATAACTTAGTTTGAAATTTTGATTGTCAAGTAGGCGGGAATTCGGTCAAAATGTTAAAAAAAACCAATTTCTAAATTGTCGACGTTTCGAAACTTTATTGTTTCATCTTCAGGACTCTGAAGTATAAGAACCTTGACATACATATTAAAATGGAAATTTACAAAGCAGTTCTGCTTACAAAATAAATTATGTAATATAAAAATCGTTAAAAACAGTTTCCCATTCCTAGACCGAAAATCTGTTTATAGAAAACTTCATTGAAATTAAAATAGCTGTTACTCGTTACGAACTGGAATAACTTAATGAATGTTTCTAAAGGGATAGTAGTGTGTGGTTCTAGTAAATGCCATTTTTTATTAACGAGACTTAGTACTAGATCTATTGGTATGTTGGTGAATAGAGATACTACATCCATTGATATCAAAATGAAGTCGTCTGGTACGATAACATCTTTCATTTGATCGACAAAGTCAAATGAATTTTTCACGTAATGGTCTTTTTTTATAAATGCATGTTTGGGGAGACCATCTAAAAATTTACTTAAATTATCACCAATTTTCTCTGATATTGTTATGTCTGACTTACAAAATAAATGTCTACGTCAATGTGATTTTCCGATAATTTTTTTCGAAAGATATGTTGATATAGTTTTGTGCATAGAAAAAGAAAACGTAGATAGAATGTTAACAACATTCAATAGTTATCATCCCAAACTTCAGTTCACCGTTGAAGAAGAAAAAAATAATAGAATTGCTTTTCTGGATGTTTTGCTGATACAATCTAACAACAAAATTATAACTGATTGGTACCATAAACCAACATACTCTGAAAGATTTATAAATTACCACTCTATCCACCCAATGACACAAAAAATAAACATCATCAACAATATCAAATACAGGGCTACACATTTAGCACGTGCGAATTTTAAAAACCAAAACCTAAAACCAATAGAAACTATGTTACTTGAGAATTGCTATCCTAGATCTTTAATTAAAAAATTAATATATTCAGACAGAACAAATAAACAAAAAAAGAAAAACACCGTTGAACATTAAATATTTCAAATTACCGTATGTAGCAGGTCTGACACCACAAGTATGCAAGACTCTAGAAAATAAAATTTTTAAAATTAGTATGAAATTTGAGAATACAATTAAAAATCATTTATTCACAAGAATAAAAACAAAAACACCAAAAGACCTGAAATCCAATATAGTCTATAAAATACCATGTGCTGAATGTGAGAAAATATATATAGGGCAAACAGGCAGGTATCTCAAACAAAGAATTACTGAACATAGCAGAGATTGTAAAAATATACACAACCCACTAAAAACAATGAAAAATCCTACTAGCCTTGCAGAACATTGCAAATCGTCCCTTCATACTTTTGATTTTGAGTCGGTCAGTATTATAGGACAACGGACGATATTAAAAAAAAAGCCTGAATGAAATGATTGAAATAACAAAACATGGAACAAAATGCGTTAACCAAAGGTCGGATATTGAAAACTTACACACCTCATATTTCAATCTAATAGAAAAAATCAAACAATAACTACTTTGGAATCATTAACCGACTGCTTTTTCCAAATACAATTCTCATTTCTTTCTTGAATTATAAAGAACGATTTACAGACAGTTCAGATTGTTAATCCCTTCGTGTCTGTGTCAACGTCTTTCAGGAACCTGTCTACGTATTTATATTTTATGTCGAAATTATTCACTTCACCCTTCAAATCGGAAAGCCACCCTAAATGTAAGTACTCATCAATGTTGTTTTTTTGTAAAGTGTTCGAAACGTTTATTATTTTTTAACGATTGTTATATTACATAATTTATTTTGTTTCTAACATAACTGCTTTGTACATTTCCATTTTAATATATATGTCTTGTACTTATACTTCAGAGTCCTGAAGATGAAACAATAAAGTTTGGAAACGTCGACAATTTTTCTTTTTAATCTTATTAATTTTTATTTATCATCTTTTTTTGTTAATAATATTTTTTAATTTTTATTTTTTCAGCTTTTATTATTATTTTAGTTTTTTTTATTAATCACCTTCAAACAAATACATACATGACTCGAAAAGAAACTATTTGCGGTACCAAGAATCAAAAATACATACTAATGAGAAATTTCATCTCCGGTTTGCCTTGTTACAATATTATATCAAATAAATTGAAAACGTCCATTTTGATAAAATTAAAAATTTTTAAAAAAGAGGAAGCGGGCGAAAATCGACGCGTTCAAGTGATTTCGTCAAATTATTTTTTACATTTTGAGCTCTATGAAGCGATCAGTTGTAAGGATGACCTGCAGGGTGAACCGTTTTACGGTTTTTTTAAATTTAATTTATCTCTCTTCAACTCATGGATACAAATTACACACTAAAAAAAATATTGCCATTGAAATGTTCGATCAAATAAAAAATTGATAGTAAATGGAAACTTGCAATAAGGGCTTTCTGAAATATCGATAACAACATCATTATTATGTTTGTGTGAGTATTGTTAGTAATTCATGCCGGTTTCCAGGCCGCGGGGTTCGGATAACCACGTGAAGGGGGCTATGTATGTGAATTTAAAAACCCGAAATGTCTCCAGAAGAAGAGGCGACTCAAAAAATATATGTGGAAGAAATCAAAAGGTCTCCCGAAGAAAGAAATGTCATCTTCAATGGACCAGAGATTCCGTGGGCTAACGAAGCAAGATACCCGGGTGTCACTCTCGACAGGAGACTGACATTCAGGTCCCACATACGGCAGAGACTAGGGCTGGCGAGAGCCGCCCGACAAACTATACCCAATCAAATAGGCCGCAGGAGTAACATGGGTCTCCATGTGAAACTGCTTGTTATCAAGACCGTACTACTTTCCATCATTCTGTATGCCTCCACTGCCTGGGACCAGTGAGCAGCGACATACAGACGCAGTATCCAGACGTTCATGAACGCTTGACTACGAGCTGCCGTGAACGTCCCAAGATACATACCAAACAGATACATCTACATCTACCGGGACCTGGACCTCCACATCCACTACGTAGACGCTTACATGAGGAGCACGCCGAAAACCTATTCAAAAGAATACGAACACACGCTAGTCCAGTGCTACGTGACTTACATGAAGCGCTCAACAGGGACGACCCCTGATTTCGCTACGAAGCAGAACCGACGACCACCTCTGACAGTCGCTGTCAGGCGGCTCCGGTAACTATTAAAATTTAGAGGTTCCATATGTTACGTATCTCTACGCTAGCTCGACTAAATACGTTGTTGGACAACATATACTACTAGGGTGCTGTGTACGAAATTGCTACTTCCAACTGAAGGATGAATTCTTTACGCAAGATGAGGGACTGCCAATGGGATCGCCACTTTCACTTGTTATTGCTAATTTTTATATATAGAGTGGTTAGAAACTTTGGCCATTGAAGAAGCCCCGAGTCTGGTTGAGATACTTAGACGACACCTTCATAATATGGAACCATGGGAATGCAGAACTAGACACTTTCCTGAAACACATCAACAGCGTGAGACCTTCCATCACTTTCACAATGGAGAAGGAAATCCACAACGAATTGCCTTTCTTAGACGTTTGGTGAAGAGGACCGACACTAAATGGGAAACATCTGTTTATCGACAGTATCTGAACCAGAAATCCAACCACCATCAATCGACTAAGAGAGGAATCATCAAGACTCTACTGGACCGTGCTTTTAGGCTCTGTAATACAAAGGAAGGTCTCGAAAAGGAACTAGGCATCATCAAAAATGACCTTCAACGGAATGGTTACTCCAAAGTGATGGTAGAACAGGCCTTAGCTAGAAGACAGCAAGAACTCCACAAGGAAGAGAAGCCGCCACAACCAGTACTTGAACTTCCTTACATTAGAGGATTATCGGAAAGGATAAGACGGATTGGGTCAAAGTATAACATCAGGACCTGCTTCAGATCTGGGAACACTATCCGTAGCAGCTTCACGAAAACCAGGCAACCAAACGCAGACTGCGATTCCAAGAGTTGCATTTACCTGATACCCAGCGAGTGCGGAGAATCATACATCGGTGAAACTAAGAGGCCATTGAAAGTTCGCATTACTGAGCACAAGAAACACACACAGCGAGAAGAAACCAGCAAATCCGTAATAGCAGAGCATGTTTGGGCTCATCAACACAACAAGTCACAAAGAGAAATACTGGTTTAGAAACGACCAACTCCCGCCAAACGGTCATCTCCCGCCAAAACCAATGAAGCGAAAAGAGGGAAGAGGGGATAGCTGAAAGCACTCGAATGACCTATAAATAGTCAGATCTTGGAGGAATATAAGTCCAGTTATCACCCGAAAACGAAGACCAAACTTGGTTTGAAATCTTTTAATTTTAATTTCTTCATTTTCTGTTAATAATATTATTAATTTTTTCAGCTTTTATCAATATTATTTAAATTTTTATTTGTTTGGTTGTTGTTGTATGTTATTTCTTTGTAATTTCAATTTTTTGTTTAATAAAATTGTTACTTTCGGTTATTCTTTTTGATTTTTTTTCATGGTTATCAAATCAATCTATATTATATTAGACAATGGAAGTCCGAACTGATGAAATATATATAGTCCGTTCATAATTTGTTGATAGCTCACTGCAAGTTTGACCCTCATTAGAGAACTGAAATACAGAGAGGACAGCTAATATGATATAATAACAAAAACCAAACTGAAACTGGCAGTTTAAGATGTTTTCGACTAACCCACCTTGTATCTGAAGAAATACAATACAGCTATAAAACTTTTATTCCGATTATGTGGGTATTTTGAGTGGAAATGAGTGACCAGTGTCGTAGAGTATATGATTAAAACATTAGTTACTTTAAATAAATAAATATATTAATATTCTTAAACTGTAGGTACTGTAAACTGTATTTTTATTTAAAAAAAATTTCTTTATTTTATTCAAAAATAATAAGTTACTTGCAATTTGTAAAAGATACATTTATTTAATTAATACCTATTTTTAAATGATATAAACTACGATTACTTACAAAACTATTCAAATTCAAAATAAACAGGATCATCTTCGGAATCCGAGTCGTCTTGCAGGTTAATAATTAGCGGTTGTGTCTTTACAGTCGCATCAATTATATTGTCAAGATCCCACATTTTTTGTTCTTCTTCTATTGCATGTCTTACTGCATCTCGCCAATTTTGTTCTGTAATATGTTGTAAAAACTCATATAACAATTCACGTACAGCTTGTATTTTATATGACGTATTTTTTCTAGCCACATAGCTTTTCATTTGTGCCCAAATGAGTTCAATTGGATTTAATTCGCAGTGGTAGGGTGGAAGTCTAAGGACTGTGATGTTTCGTCTTTCCGCCATTTTGTCAACTACGTATTTCTTGAACTTAGATTTGTGTTGCTGGGCAATTTTTAAAAGTTCTGCTTTAACCATTCCATCTTCGTAAGGCAGGGACTTATTCCGCAGCCAGTCAATGATATCCTGTTTCTTCCACGCAGTCGTTGGAAGTCTTTCAACTAGTGGTGAATGATAAGGTGCATTATCTAATACTATAATTGAGTTTGGTGGTATATGTTCAATCATCTGCTCAAAATACTCTTCGAAAACATCAGCTGTCATCTCCTCGTGATAGTCTTTTGTGCTTTTGGATTCAAACTCCAACAAACCATGCTTTGCAAATCCTTTTTCACTGCCAATGTGAGAAACTATTAATCTACTGCCTTTACCAGAGGGTGGGGAAATACCAGTAGACCAACCTTCCATAAAGGCTTGCCTGGAGCTTGATATATTTTTATCTGTCCAAATTTTTGTGAGAGTATGACCTGCGTTTACCCACGTTTCGTCCTGATAGTAAATTGGCCTTCCTTCAGCCCGAAATTTCCGTATAGATCTTAGATACTTTCTTCTCCAACATATTATCTCTTCCCGGTCAATCAAAAGTGATTTTCGGTCTGATTTCTCCCACCGGAAATTTAATTCTTTTAAAACTTGCCACAATTTGGTTCGTCCGACATGAGGCAAATCCGGGTCGTCTCTAACTTCTTGTAAAATTTTGTTTAAGTTGGGTATTTCTTTTTTGTAAAAAAATTCGTGAATTTTCCTTCGAATACCATTTTTAGCAAATTCATCAATTTCAATAGGTTTTCTCCCCCTCTTAAAGTATTCGTTTGTATTTGGGTTAGCTATACCTTTTTTTTTCTTTCTGATAGGAACCTATATATTGTTGACTCCACTACGCCCGTCATGTTGGCACAACTCTTGATTATGTTCTGAACAGTGTTTGTGGGATTCTGAGAAACCAGAGCATCGTTAACGTTCAAAACAATAGTCTTCTCTCTTGGTGAATAGACAGACTTACTGACTGTACGCAACAGTACCGGTGTAAAACTTGATGATGTTGATGATGATGACGAAGCCATCGCAAGCAATCAAACAAAACAAGCAGGAACGAAAGGTACGTATATGTTTGTAGGAATATGAAGAAAAGTTACTCATGCACTGCACAAAATTCGCAAAATAAATATTAGAGACGTTAATTACTGCCGTAGACGCCGAAACACCAACGAGCCGTAAATTAAATGCGATTAAAAAATGTACTAAACCAAAAATTATTTTCGTTCGTAACAACTTCACCCTTTCAAGGCAAGTTTCGAATATAAACTGAAGCTTTATATTTAATGAATAAACACCTCAGGAACCTCCGCCTATGATTTTACGAGTTTTACGACCGTTTTATGACTTGGGCCCTCATTTTGTGCTATCGACAAATTATGAACGGACTATAGTCTATTGCATAAGTAGGTATATAGAAATTGAAATGGATTCACACTATCATCAATCCTTGTCTACAGACAATCAGAGTTACAAAAATCGGTATTTTGTGTCACACAAACAAAGCATGTTGCATTGAACAATTAGATTTTTGATTTACTCGTATTATACTGTCATACTTCATGCATTAATTGATTAAAGCAGTAAAATTCCATAATTAGGTAGGTATATTGGATCTATTTTGAATTTCAAAACATTTGTGTTCGTTTAAACGAATCAGTCGACTCAATCACAGATCCTTAATATCATTCAATTAGAGTGATCAGTGGCGTAGCTAGGCAACCTAGGGCCCTGGGGCAAATAAAAAAAATGGGGCCCCACTGCTATCAAAACTGGTAAAATCATTAAATATACAAATACTCTAAAAATGCTAAGCTACTTTATCATCAGCTCTTTTTCATGCATTGCAGGGTAGGTAATAAAAATATATTGAACACTAACAACATAAATTGAAATTATTTTAATAATTGGGGTAGGTATTGGCCAATAAAACGAAATAGAAAAGATTCAGGGGTTTATTATTATTATTATATAAAGATCGGACCTATCAACTGAATAAATAGCTATTATAATCACAATCTTTTCCAAGCTTTAGTTTTTGCAAAAGTATCAATAACTTCGGTTAAATTCAGACTTGATGCGGTTTTGTTCTCAACTGCTATTAGCGATAAATGTAGGAGTCGAGTTTGGCCCATACGATTTCTTAAATATTTTTTTATTATTTTTAACTTGCTGAATGACTTTTCCACTGCTGCAGAAGTGACAGGAATTGAAGAGAATAATAACATTGCTGTAAATACTTCCGTTAGATCGTATTCTAGCACTCCATATTTACTCATTATTTCCTTACATAATGGTGAAAAGTCCATGCTTGAGTTATAAGTAGGCGGTAAATATTAACAAATTGAAGTGAAAAGCTAGGGCCTATTATATCTGAATATTTTCTTTGGAATTCGCCACACTTTTGTAATAAAGTTGCTTCATCAACATGTAATAAAAATGTGGGTTTTAGAAAATCGAATGTTTGACAGACTGTACTCATACTAGTAAATCGTGTATTTAATCGAGCTATTAATGTATCAAGTAACTGAGTTGCCATGATTGAAGTCGTGTTGCCACCTGTCATATTCATTTTGAAAATGGGAGAAATTTTCAAAAGTTGAGTTCGATTGAGATTTTCTGGTAAGGTCAAGGCCCCCCTGTGCTTGAGGGCCCCTGGGCACTACCCCGTCTAGTCCCTTAGTAGCTACGCTACTGAAAGTGATGAAACCTTGGTTTATGTATGAACTTCAAAACATATTTGATGTCACAATCGTTTCAACTCTGATAAGAATAACATTAGAGCGGGAGACAACATTATCTAAAGGCGATAATGAAGTTTTCGCTCGAATTTTGAGCGAACAGTTTGTTTTATTTATCCATTATGGCCTCCTATATACAGTTTTATTCTTTATTACAGCAGTAAGTTGAGTTTTGATTACCTGCTTTAAATTCAAAAGGTGTGGAATGCATGACCTTAATTCAGCTTAAATAGGAAAATTATGTTCTTGCAGTCGTGTTCAACCATTGGTATATAATCTCAACACAGTCAGATGGAAGAGTACCCTAAGAAGAATAGAAAAGCTTCTGATTGCCAACAGAGGGGAAATAGCATGTAGAGTAATAAGGACTGCTCGCCGATTAGGTGTAAGAACTGTTGCAGTGTACAGTGATCCTGACGAAAAATCGTTACATGTTGATTTGGTGAGCTTTACCTGCTGTTATTCATTTCTGACTTCTCCATTAATAATAATTTTCATTCGTTCTTCTGATACCCAGGGCCGGATTTAGGAAAGAGCAGGCGGGGCTGCCCTGGAGCCTTCACAGGTGAGGGGCCCCCATAATAAATATAAAAAATATACAAAATTTGACGGATCAGTAACTTTTATGTTTTTCCGCTCAAATTTTATTTTGATTTTTATCTAAGAATACTTGCACAAACATAATAATATAGTATTTCCAATACCAATTGGAAGAGCACAGAGAAAGAATTCCCGCCTCGACATAAGCGTCGGCATATTATTTTTCAGTGGTAGTTTTTCAGTTACTTATTCTTACAATCATAGCAATTAATCACCCCATGAAAAAGTTATCTCAACTGAATTTTTCCACCATGGGTGATTATGAAAAACTTTGAAATTTAAGGTAGTTGATTTCCGAGTCGAAAACTCTAAAATACATTGAAAACACAAATAATCACACCGAATTTTCGTCAAACATATTATTACAGAATAATAGAGGCCAACAAAATTGCTAGAAAAATCAAAATTCTTCTTCGCTATATTCGGATGAGGTGGAATGATCATCGGGTTGAATAACGATCGGATTTATGGAACTTTGCACATAATATTTGTTCTCTTCTTTTATAACGTGGGCCACACAGTTCTTCCACACATCACTATTACCTACTTCATTCACCACTCGCCTTATATCGGTGACTGATTACATTTCCGCAAGCTTTCTTTCATTGTGGCCCAAACCATTTCAATTGGATTGAACACACAATAGTATGGAGGCAAACGTAAGAGAATATGACCACGTTTCTCACACATCGAATCAATAATATAATCTTTTTTTTTAAATTACGTTGTTTTATGGTCGCCAGTAATACCTTTTTCGTTGGAATCTTTTCGGGTATTTCCATGTCATGATTTCGCATGAAATCAACAATATCTGCTTTTTTTGTGTTATTGTTTGGTATTTTAGTCAATAACCTAGAATGATACGAAGCGTTATCCATAACACTAATCGAGTTTGGAGGAATATTTGAGAGAAGCTGCTCACTGAACCAGGTTTCGAATAAAACCGCAGTCATATCTTCGTGGTAATCAGCAGACGAACCTTTTATATTTTTGGCCGACAGAAGCAAAGCGTTAGGTACGAAACCACTTTCATTCCCGGCATGCAAAATTATAACACGTTTTCCCCTTGAAGAAGGTGTGTTCAAAGCACAATACTTGGTTTCGTCTACCCAGCCATATTTGACAACATCATGGGTGTCAAACCAAGTTTCGTCGAGGTATATTATATGTCTGCTGGATTCTCGGTAGCTATTCATTCGCCTCAAATATTCTTGTCGGAGTTGAACAATGCGTGTCGATTCCATTATGACCATCCGATTGTTCAATTTTTTATATTTGAAACCACAAGACATTGAGACACCTCTTAGAGTTTCTAAAGATTTGTAATTGTAATCGGGATAGTCGAGTAATTTATATCAAATCATTTCCAAGATTGGTACTTCATTTTTTTGGTATATACCATAAATTTTTCGCCGAATCACACCTTTTGTAGCACCATCAACGTTAGCGAATTTTTTATTCCTTTGCTTTTGTTTCATTGCATGGTCAATGACATCCCCTATTTTAATGAATCGAAGAACTGTCGAACGAGATAATTTCGTTAACTCGCATATTCTATTCACAATAGCATTCTGTGAAGTGTGACAGTTTTCCTTCTTCAAGCATTCATGAATATTTAAAATTACTCGCTGAACTTGAACATGTAAATCCTTATTTAAATTCCGGATCCCTGTCGATTGACATGGATTCCTCACACGTAATGTTATCATTTGTTTCAAAAGGTCTTCAGAAAGCCATATTGATGAAAGTACCCAAAAACACTAAGATTTTCACAAAAATCGGTTTAAACGGTGAGTTGGAACCTTTGGTGTAAAAGTTGAAAACTTTTTCTAGAGATCAATCACCCTAACACCAAACTGATATTTTTGCACTCGACGCACGTTTCGCTAACAAGGTTAGCATCTTCAGGAGAAGCAAATTGATACTGAATCTAAAGACAAGGGTTAGCTGTTTATATACCTAACGTTTTTTGGTCCGATGTGGACTTTGTTTGTTGAATGATGATTCTCTTAATTGATTTTTCGGTAATTTACCAGTGGAACCACTACCTGCAAATTAATTTGTCAACAATAGATTAAAAAGCGGATAAATTAATTTGCAGGTAGTGGTTCCACTAGTTAATTATCAAAAAATCAATTAGGATAATCATCATTTAACAAAGTCCACATCGGACCAAAAAACTTTAGGTATATAAACAGCTAACCCTTGTCTTCAGATTCAGTTTCAATTTGCTTCTCCTAAAGATGCTAACCTTGTTAGCGAAACACGCGTCGAGTGCAAAAATATCAGTTTGGTGTTAGGGTATTTGATCTCAAGAAAAAGTTAAAAAAAAATCGGTTTGCAAAACCTCTCACTACCTCACCTAACCCCACGAACACACGGCACTAATAAAGAAATATTGTGAAACAGCCAAATAATTAGTATTCAGTCAGTCCAGCTAGCCGAGCCTTTATTCCTCAACTACATTTGATAGCACGTTTACTAACTATTTGGACGACTAGGGGCCACAGGCCAGAAATGTTTATGACTGTACCAGGGATGCTTTGAACATAAAAGCACTGATTGCACGTTTTCGTTTAATTTCAGTTTATGATTTGATGGAAATCCTTTTTTTCAATGTGTTATTTGTATCCATGAGTCGAAGAGGAATAAAATAGGTAAAAGAATCCGAAAAATAATTAATAATTAGAGACATCCACTTCTTCGTTGCTCCAGGGTCTCGAGACTTCCAAATCCGGCCCTGGTCATACCTGACAAAAAGTCAATAATATGAAATCAAAAAACTATATCTATGAAAAAAGTTGAGCAAAACTGTGTATTGAAATCATGATTCAAATCATACATCAAAATAAGAATCGAATATCTAAATCAACTTTTTTGTTGAATGTAACGAGATATTAGCAGTTATAAAGAATCTGCCAAATACTCCGTTTGTTTCCAAACTGAAAAAGTGCTGAAAGATAGTTCGAGACCTATAATTCACCAATTCTTCAACGCTACCAATATCTTCAACCTATTGAAAACGCCCTTCCCAAACTGGAACAAAAGTACGTGGAAGACGATCCTTTTTTGTATCATGGTTACTGTATGGTGGTCAGCGAGTCAGCAGAGTCCAGTTGTGAGGAAATTAACGAAATGTAGCGGACTGCAATTCGAAGAATTGCATTTACCGGAGGCCATTGAATGTTCGCATTACCGAGCACAAGAAACACACACAGCGAGGGGAACCAGCAAATCAGGAATAATAGAGCATGTTTGGACCCATCAACATAACATCGAGTGTTCCCAAGTTGAGGTCGTACACAGGGAGGAACATTGGTTAAGGAGGAAATTTAAAGAAGCCGCATACATTTTGTCCAACAATGTATTCAGCCAAGCACTAAACCGGTGAAGCGGAAAAAGGAAAGCGGAGATAAGTAAAAATATTCGAATGACCCATAAATAGTCATATATCGGAGGAATTAGTCCAGTCATCACCCGAAGCCGATTGTAAATACTAAGAATCGAAACGTCGTGAAGTAACTTGGCTTGGAATCTCTTGATTTTTTATTTTTATTTTTTGTTCAATTGTTCTATTTTTACTTCTATTTTATTTCACCATTATTTCGTTTCAGCTTTTTTTGACTAACATAATTGCTATTTTCTTTTTATTGGTTCTTTCAGGGATTTCAAATCATTTTATATAATATCGAACAATGGAAGTCCGAACTAATGAAATTCATCATGAAACATTGTCAATCACTTTCAAACGAAAGTATTCTCTGAGATATCACAGTTCAAAGTAGACTTGTAAAAACGAGAAACATTTTCGAAACAGCCTAATAAAACTGACACTTCTAAAAGTCATTTTTCATTGCACAGCTACATTACAAAAGATTTTGTTTATCCTCGAAACGGGGCTAGGCTAACTAGATATCAATACATCCCCATAAAATTGCGCATTGAACGTCGCTGATCGCTGAAAGTATCCGTTCGTGTTCGAATTGTGAATATTTTTTTCATTACAGGCAGACGAAGCATATAACATTGGTCCTGCGGCTGCATCTCAAAGTTATCTCAGAGGCGACAAATTGTTAGATGTCGCCAGTAAAGCAAAGTGTCACGCCATTCATCCAGGATATGGATTCCTTTCAGAGAATCTCGAGTTTGCTGAGAACTGCCAACAACAAAATATCATTTTCATTGGCCCTCCTGCATCAGCCATTCGAGATATGGGAATTAAAAGGTAGTAATATTGAATAGTGTAAAATAATATTCAGTGTATAGTGTATAATACTATTTTTATGGCTTCAATGCCATGGAATGACACTGAATTTTCAGAAATCATCATATATGTTCATATCAAAAGGTCTATATCAATTGATTCAAATCCAATCCAATTAAATTCAATAATGAAAATATTAAATCCTCTCCTAGTGCTGAATTTCTTGGTCTTATTGTAGATAAAAACGTATCATGTAGAAAACATATTGAAACAATAAGAAAAAATAAATAGCTCCCATAATTGGAATTTTATTCAAAATAAGAAATGTTGTACCCCTAAAATACCTTAAATTGATTTATTTTCCATTAGTATAATATTCCATGGGGAATGGCAATAAATTCCTTATTGAATCCAATTCAAAAAGAATGAAATTATAAGGTGTATATACAAGTTGAACTACAAGGAGCCTACAGTTATCTTGTATAAACAAAAAAAAACGATTAAATTTGTCGTTCTTACATACATTCAAACTATGTACCGTACCTTCATTCATTTGGCCAAAAATAAGCTCAAACATTCAAATTTGACTTTCAAAATCAATGATGACCAACACAACCATTTGACAAGATATTCAGGCAATCTGAAATTAATGAAAATGGGCGAAATTCGATTCATTATAAATGTATCAAATTTCACAATGAGCTATCGAATGTTTAAAAAAAATTAATGAATAAAAATTCCAGAGCAATTTGAAAAAATATTTATTGTTTGTATAGATTTATTATCTGATGAGTACATTTATGTTCATGTTGATAATAATGTTCAAACATATATGTATGTAGATATGTGTATATGTATGTATATTTATATTTTTTTCAAGTTTCAGTTCTGATTCAACTTTTTTGTGTGCTCTGTTGGGTCTCAGTTATGTTATAGTTAGTTTTTTGAATTATTGTTTTTTTTCCCTGCTATAAACATTGTATGTTTCTTGGGAAAATAAATTATAATTATTATTATCATTA
The DNA here is from genome assembly GCF_025532065.1 of Leptinotarsa decemlineata. NCBI lineage: Eukaryota > Metazoa > Arthropoda > Insecta > Coleoptera > Chrysomelidae > Leptinotarsa > Leptinotarsa decemlineata. Next base: position 8,138,901 of record NW_027412537.1, on the reverse strand, counting down.
TTATAAACTCATTGGATTCCTGAAAAATAGAAAATCATTATTTTTAGTTCCCTGGCCACAACTTTTTTTCGTACAATGTTAAGTCATATGAGAAATTTTCTAAATCATTTATTACTTAGGACGACCTGGTCAGAAAAAAATAATACTATGTGGTGAGTATTAGAAAGGTTTGCCGACACTTCAATTTAGAATGGAAGTAGCATATAAGAAACTTGAATAAATGTTTATTCATCATTCTAGATGAAAATATATCATAGCCAAAACATATTGAAACGACAAGAAGAAAATTAGTTCCCATAATTGGAATCTTTATTTTAATCAATTATTTTGATTACGTCAATACACTCTACCATTTGCCACTACCTTTAGGGCGTATATTCATCAATTCTGGAGGTCAATTCGAAGGTCAATTATCATGTAGGTCAAGAATTTATGTTCATGATATTAATCTCGACCATTTTTTGCCTCTTTCTTTTCAAATTCACAATTATTGGTTGAAACAAAGTATTAAACGAAGTAAATAATGTGCTTCAGATGATCTCGAGACCTAACACCAGACAGCGCTGTTTCGACCTGACTACGTCTCATCAGTAGTGCTTGGCTGAACCACTCAATTGTCTTCTAAGGAAAAGCATAAAAGTGGTTTCAGTGCTTTCTTTGTCGATGAATATCATTCAATATAATGTATTTTTTATTTCTTTCAAATAGTTCAAATCCATGCATACACTTCTAAACATACCTTGAATTTGTGAATATTTTAAGAATATTTCTGCTAGATTTCGAATCCGAAACTAACTGTAGTTGAAGTGAATAGTTGAATTTCCAGAAACATGAGCTGAATAATTTGTCATACTATCAAAACTGTTTTCGCTTCAATCTTGAATAATCATTTCTAAAAAATATTTTTCCGATTTCTTAGCACGTCTAAGGCCATCATGTCAAAAGCTGGAGTACCTGTCATAAAAGGATACCACGGAGAAGATCAAAGTAACGAGAGGCTGAAAGAAGAGGCAAGGAAAATTGGTTTTCCTCTTATGATAAAGGCTGTGCGTGGAGGTGGAGGAAAAGGTATTAGGAGTTTTCAAAAGTTTTATCCGTTTTGATGTTGTGTTTTTGTAGCTCCATATCTCAAAACATATTTATTATACCGTGTTGTGGTATATACTGATCGATAGAGCTCTAGAGAGCCGGCTGCTGAAATTGGGTCGCTTAAACGACCTCTAGTAAAGAAACTTTAGAGCTTTTGATAGAAAAACACTTTGGAAATCAGACTCTTGATGTTCCATTTTCTCCCCCTGAACTATTTTACTGTGCGCCGCTGGTAGATTCTAAAATACAAAATGAATTTTCCGTTTTATTTGGAAACTTTTTTTGTTTAGAAACTCTTTTCGTTTCTGCGACCGTTATCGAGAAAAAAATGAAAGATTTTTTGTAGAAATGATTTATTTTACAATACAAAAACCTAAATAATAACAATTAAACTGCATTATAACAAATGTTGAAAGTGACCCCCTCCTACCCTTATACATGCGTCCGCTCTTCTTCTCATTGATGCCCGTACTCTTGCGAAGACTCCCGGAGTATTTCTTACAGTTTCAAATGCATTTATTATTCGTAAGTCATCCACGTTATTCACTGGTGTTGTATACACTAGAGATTTGAGATATCCCCATAGGCAAAAATCTAGACTATTTAAATCAGGCGACCTAGGGGGCCATGATTGAGGTCCACCCCGTCCTATCCACTTGTTCTCATACACTCCGTTTAAATACATCCTAGCCAAAATAGAAAAATGTGTTGGGGCGCCATCGTGCATAAACCAAATTTGATTTCTCAACAAAAGAGGCACGTTTTCGAGTAACAAAGGCAATTCGTGTTGCAAAAAATGTCTGTAGAAGCGACCATTAAGTCGACCAGGCAAAAAGAAAGGTCCAATCAAATGATCCCGTAGTACACCAGTTCATAATTTGTTGAAAACTGGTCTTGAAAATGTGCTTGGCTTCGTCAGTAAAAAGGATTTCACAGTCAAAATCGGGGTCATCTGCTAGTCTATTAAGGTACCACTGGCAGAAATTGATCCTTAAAGCGAAATCTCGAGGAAGAAGCGCCTGCACTCTTTGAATATGGTAAGGGTATAGTAGAGACTCGCGCAATATTCTCCAAATAACCTGATGACTAATATTTAAATGTTTACCGATTATTCTGGTGCTAGTACTGGGATGTTCTTCTATTTCATTTAGAAGAGCTTCTTCGATCTGTGGAGTTCAAACAGTACGTGGTCTACCTCCGTCACATACCTTTTTATTAACACATCCAGTTTCTACAAGACTCCTATGGATATTCGAGAATGTTCTTTGATCAGGTATTACTCTATTGGGATAGCGCTCCATGTACAAACGTCTGGCTTCTCGTGCATTTCCATTCGCAAGACCATAGATAAAATGTATCTCAGCCATTTCAGAATTGGTAAAAATTGACATTGTTTGACATTGTAACGAGTAATTAAAACAATTAGTTTTATACCGTACAGTGTCAAACTGAAACCTTAAATAGTTAAAACGCAAATCCGAAAAAAACTCCTAAAGAAAACAAAACATTTATTTTGTATCGTAGAATCTACCAGCGGCGCACTGCAAAGAAGTTCAATAGGAACTGCAGGAATCGCCTTTATTACTCGAACACTTGCCTCTTTTGTTGAGAAATTTGATTTATGCACGACAGCACTCCAGCATATTTTTCTATTTTGTCTCGGAAGTGTTTACATGAAGTGTATGAGAACAATTGAATAGAGGTTTTTGTATTGTAAAATAAATCATTTTTAGAAAAAATCTTTAATTTTTTTCTCGATAACGGTTGCAGAAACGAAAAGAGTTTCTAAACAAAAAAAGTTTCCAAATAAAACGGAAAATTCATTTTGTATTTTAGAATCTACCAGCGGCGCATAGTAAAAAAGTTCAGGGGGAGAAAATGGAACATGACACCTGAAAAAATATCACCTTGTAGAATCAACAACCATCTGACAAAACCCACTAATGTATGCCCTATAACGCAATCTAGATTCCAAATTTGAGCTCAATATCTCGAAAACTGCAGGAGCTCCAAAGAAATAACAAGAAAAATCTTCAACACCCTGTAAATCGGTAACGAAGCGTTTGCGGACCTATGTTTATATGAACTTGTAGTTATGAAATAAGCCAAAGAATTACCCCCTTTTGTATGTGAACGATGTTTAGGAACACCCTATATACCACCCAGTTGGTTGGCAGCAAGGGTGGCATATGTAGCTAAAGTGAGTCGGAAAGGCCCACATCCTGAATCGGTACGACCAATCAGCCTTACATCCTTCCTGTTGAAAGGACTTGAGAGGATACTGGAGGGACACATCAGGAGGGTGGAATTATATGCATCCTCCCTGAGTAACCACCAGTATTGTTATTAAACCGGCAAATCGACAGATTTGGCATTAAACAACTTTGTTGAGAAAATTTCCCAATACCCTGACCATAAGGAGATTGCGGTTGCTGTATTTCTCGATATTGAAGGAGCATTTGACAATGCACTACCTAAATCTATAGGATCGCCTCTGGCTAGGAAAGGTATAGAATCGACCATAACTGGCTGGATCTATGCCATGCTAGTAAACAGAACTGCAACTACGACTCTTCAAGGCGAAGCTATTAGGTTCAGGGTCACCAGAGGCTGCCCTCAAGGTGGGGTACTATCTCCCCTTCTGTGGTCGCTCCTGACAGATAGTCTTCTTGATGCCCTCGACAGAAGAGAAGTAGATCTGCAAGCTTATGCAGATGACCTTGTCATCTTGGCAAGGTCCACGTCGGGAAGGGTAGCTTGTAATATCCTCCGAAGCACGATGGACGTTGTTCTCAGTTGCTGCTTGAGGGAGCAGTTATCTGTCAACCCCAGCAAAACTGTTATAATCCTCTTTACCAGGAGGATCACTTATGGTGCAAATGCCTGATGGTCGAAGGCTTTACAGAAAACGGCCCAGGTGAAGCCTGCCCAGGGCAGGCTTGTGCCAACAGTACCACACCGTCAGCGGCCCATGGGGATCCTCCTAGGTCTACCTCCTCTCCACATTTTTCTGGAGGCTAGGTTGACTGCATATAGACTTGTGCACATTGCAAATTGCACAAATCAATTCAATGCAGAGTGCAACAGACTGCTGGTTGACACTGGAAGTCACAGCATTCTGGAAATTACCTCTGACATCGGTTTAGGCTTTGCCAAACAAAGATTGAACACCTGGATGGCAAGAAATGTATGGACTTCTGGCAGAATCTTCCAGGATTGTCTCACTCAATGATAGTGTTAATGAACTCACTGCTCGACGTTGGTTTGCAAAATTTAGTTCCGGAGATTTTGGTTTCGAAGATGAGCCCGAAGTAGTCGAGTTACTGTAATCCAGACGAGGATTTCAGGACCCTGAGGACCCATCACAAACGGTGTGTGAGATAGTGGAAAAACTGGGCACAGTTCTCATGCACTTTTTGAAGGTTTAAAACGTATTGGAAATATCAAAGTGGGTGGAAAAGTAGGTGCCACTCGATTTGAACGACTGACAGAAATTGTCACGTTATGAGGTCGTTGATTATCTACGGAACAGGAGATATTCAGGACAGTGGTTGGACACCGTTGAGCCACCTGGGCACTTCTCAAAGGGGGAATCCTATCAAAAAAAGACTATGGTCACTGTATGATGGTCAGCAACTGGTGTGATACACTATAACTTTCTGCATCTGGGCCAAACCATTACAGCATAGTCGTATTGTGAGGAAATCGACGAAATGTATTGAAAATTGCGTCAGCAGCAGCCGGCACTGGTCAACAGGAAAGGTCGGATGTGCTCCACGACAACACCCGTCCGCACGTTTCACAAATCACCATCTGAATACTGAAAGAATTGAGTGTCGAAAGCCTGTCTCACCCACCATACTCCCCAGACCTCAACTTTTTCACCGGTAGATTCTTTGACAATCAGGAACAGACAAAAACGGCTTTCGTTGACTTTATCGAATCCTGAGTACACAATTTTTATGGTGATGGAATTATTCGACTTATGTTACGTTGGCAAAAGTTTAATGATTCAAATGGCGCCAATTTCGAATAAATTGAATAAGTATTCACTAAGATTTCACGGTTCAAAGTAGATTCATGAAAATGGACAAAACTTTTGAAACATACATACAAAAATACACTATTTGAAAAATTTTCTGGGTTTCAACAATTCCAAATCGCTAGTATGATGTAAATATATCTATCTTACCAGTAATAACTTTCAATCATTTTGACAAAATTGATTCTATACTTCAGGTTGGTTGTAAGAAATGAAAATATAATTCATAAATTGGATTCATTACTACCAAATGAACCAATGTGGTATCAATGTGGCTTGAAGGAACTATCATAGCGGATGGTACACGGATCATTGGATACAGCGCCATCTATTTGTTTGTGAGATCAGAAATTTTAAATTTGGAATAGAGGTAGGGGGCATCAAATTGGATATTTCTAGCGATAAACCAATTGAAAAAATGGCATCAAAAAACAAATAAAAATATATTCGTGAATAAGTGAAAATTTCCATTTTCGATTTATTCTTGAAAAATTAGTAGGCTTCGTCTTTTATGTCTCACCACCTCAAGTTGTTTTATAATATTCTTTCAGTCGACGTAATACTGCCGACAATTTGGAGAAAATGGCTTCTGAATAGAAATGGTCATTTTATAGAAATTTTATCTCCTATAAAATGATTTGGAATTGGGTTAAACCAAAATAGGTTTTCAATTGTTTTATCATTGAAATTATCGGCAGTATCAATATTTCTTATAGATCTTCAGCAATATAATGGAAACAGTTATTTAATGAATCAGGGGTTATTCAATTCGGATAAAAATTATTCCAATAAACATTCTTATGTAGAATTGAAATTGAAAAAATTAATATTATCATTTCATTTTCCAAAATTCACCACCTATTGTTCCAGTCACATTTAATAGGTGTAACTGGAACTTATGGCTTAGAACTGATCTAAAACGAGTATTTTTTATCTCCAGAAAACGCCAACTTAGTTGGTGAAACACGCTTTTATTATCTTCACCTGTATGTATGTATGTAATATGTAATATGTTAGCATTTTTGTTTTTGGTTTGGATGCCACCTCTAGTTGGCTATCTTTATATATTTTGAGAGTTTCGGTGGTGTTCTGCATTGTGAATTTGACTAATGCTGTTTTGCTGATATTTAGTGCTAAATGATTTTTTTCAGCCCATTTCATTATTTTCTCATATATGGATTCTGCTGATTCTGCAAGTGCAATCAGTGACCAGAACATTTGTATCGTCTGCATATGCAACTATATGTACCTTTAATAGACTATTTAGGTATTGTATTGAGTCGTTCGCATAAATAAGAAAAAGCAGTGGTCCGAGTATAGACCCCTGTGGAACTCCTTGCTTGCAGGCCAAGGACTGACTGTGAACACCTTGAATTCTTACTGTTTGTAACCTGTTCTCTAGATATGACCTCATCCAATCTTGGGCAACTCCACGAACCCCATAGCGATGCATTTTCTGGATTAGTACATAGTGATCCACACAGTCAAATGCCCTAGAAAAATCGATGAACAAACCACAAATTTGCAATTTGTTATCCAAGGCTGTTACTACGTGTTCTATGAAATCATATAAAGCTGTTTCCGTGCTTTCATTTTGCATGAAACCATGCTGGTTTGTCGAAAGTAAGGAGAAACGATAGTAACTGATTTTTAATATTCATTTCGTATACCTTGGATATACTAGAGAGAAGACTTACCCCTCTACAGTTCTCATAGCTATTTGAGTCTCCTTTTTTAAAGATTGGGGTAACGATTGCTACTTTTAATTTCTCAGGGAACATTCCCCGTTCCATGGAAAGATTTTTCAGATAGGTCAGGAGGTAGACTATTTCTTCCATGCATTTTTTCGGAAGATTGTTTGAGACCTGATCATATCCACTAGCATTAGAATTCTTTGATTCATTTATTGATTCAAAGACCTCATATTCCTTGATTGGGTGGAGAAATATAGAGTTTGGACAGAGTGCAACTGTATTTTCCATAAAATTGAGATCATATTCTCTTTGTTCTTCCGCTTTCGTGAAATGAGCATTGAAATTGTTAGCCATGTCAACACATGACACCTTAGTGTCAATGGAAATATCTTTGGGCTTATAGTTTTTTTCTGGATATTATTTTAGTTTGCCACATGGTTTTTGATTCATTGTGAGAACTATTTATCTTATGGTCAATGCATCTTTGATTATTCTGCTTTAGTTTATCCCTGTATATTATAGTTACTTGGCGACATATATCCTTGAAATTTTCGTTCACTCTCGCGCATTCTGAATATAGATAAACCATTTTGTTGTGGTTATAGAGTTCGGGGGTAAGGGGGTTAGAGTTGACTTTCTTTGTTTTTTCGCGGGCAGATGGCGCTGTACGTAACCTCCTTGATATAATTCGAACTCACTTTACATGTATTTCTTCATTTCAGAAAAGTATTATTTTATCAACATGCACGCCTGCTGCTTTATTTGTAACCCCCCTTTGTGCGCCTGCTGCCTTGGGCTTGGCAGCTTGATTGGCAGCTGATGGTCATTTTTCTAAGCAATATAGGCTCAAAGTTTAGAAAAATGACTGAAAAACACGCTTTTATAGCATACGAAACTAAAAAATGAAAAATAAATATAGTTTAAAATACTAAAATACACTTTTTCAAAGAACATCGAAGTAAAAAGTCAAAAATATTTTTTTTAAATAAGCTTAAAACAATAACGAACAAAAAATACTTGTATTATGGTGAAAAAAGCGTGGGAGCTTTGTGTCATATTTCTTGTATATCAAGCTCCCGTCGCTTTTTTCACAATAATACTAGTAATTCTCGTTTGTTATTGTTTTAAGCTTATATAAAAAAATATTTTCAATTTTTTAGTTCAATGTTCTTTAAAAGCGTGTTTTTTAGTGTTTTAATCTAAATTTATTACTCTTCGTTTCAAACCAAAACTATTCAGTCCATAGCTTTCGGAAAATAATAGAATCCTTGATTATTTTTATTAATTATTCAAGGAATGAGAATAGCATACACCGAAGAGCAGTTTGAAGAAGCCCTAGAATCAGCCAGGACTGAATCTCAGAAAGCATTTGCTGACTCTGTTGTTCTACTGGAAAAGTTTGTGACCGAACCAAGACACGTGGAAGTGCAAGTTTTCGCAGATACCCATGGAAACGCAGTACATTTGTTTGAAAGAGACTGTTCCGTTCAACGGAGACATCAGAAAGTCATTGAAGAAGCTCCTGCGGTAAGTTGATTAAAATCGAGTGTTTCAAAACTTACTTAGAACCTATTTTCCAACAAATTGGCTCTTATGTCACAATGTGATGAACGAAATCATTTCTGTTCTGCTTCTTTAATTTGTAATACTTCGATAAAGGTCATTGGACTCGTTCTATGCTGTGTTGATTAATCTACGTTTGCTTTAAAATTATGCCTCTTACTACGAGATAATTAACATTAAATTAAACCCATCATATTCAAATGAGATTTTATGCTATTGTTAACAAATAAATGGTACCCACTTTCAGAATGAACTCTGAACCTCTGAGTAATATCAAATTGCTGCTGGTATATTGTGGGTATATAACCTGTTATAAAAATTGTTACATCTTAGCGTAATATTCCAAAACGAAAGGCGAATTTTTATTTTTCTCAAAACATATTTATTTATTCGTCAATTTTTATTTTGTCCCTTTTGAAGTAGTCCCGCTCAGATACAATACAATTGTGCCAGCGTTTTTCCAATCGATGCACTTTTTGGTACGTTATTGAGCTGCCTCAGCGATTTGGCTTTCATCTCCTCAATCCTCGCAGAACGTCGTCCTTTCATGGATCTCTTCAATATTGGCTCAGGAAAAAGTCGCAGGGGGGCAAATCTGGAGAATACGGTAACTGACGCATGATTACGGTGTTATTTTTGGCCAAAAAATTACAAACAAGCAATGACGAGTGAGCAGGTGCATCATCGTGATGTGAAAGCCATGAATTGTTTTTTTACAATACTGTACATTTTTTTCGTATTGCTTCTTGTAAGCGTCGCATAACTTCAAAATAATACTCATTATTGACGGTACGACCATGTGTTAAGAACTCCTAACGCACTACACCATGGTAATCGAAGAAAACAGTAAGTAAAACTTCGACATTTGATCGAACATGGCGTGATATTTTGATCTTGCCTCTACTGGGCCCTTCCATTGGGGTGCTGGACTTTGGATTTGATGCCATTATCATATACCTATAATTCGTCACCAGTTATGACACTTTCAAGCATAAATCTGGATCGCTGTTGTCATTCAACAATTCCTGAGCGATTAGAGTAGATTAGATTGTCGGAGAGCTAGCTGTTGGCCTGATTCACTGCGACGTTTTCAGATATATCGTGATGCTCCTTGGTTGTTAGAGCTCAATGTCTAGCTTGATCTCTTTGTTGAGACTCCATAGCCTTGACACTGACTCCTTCATATAGCTGGCAGCCTGTGGTTTCTCTTCCCGCATCTTGCGTGTCTCAGTCTTGCTATCGCTTCTCATTCACAGAGCACATGCAGTGCGGTTTCTTCCTCTTCTTGACAGAACCTGCATTGGGTTTTTTTCTGTCAGACCCATGTTGCTCATATGCTTCCTGCTATGTCCCGTTAGTAGACCCGCCATTACCCTTACAACCAACCTTACGGTTGGCAGGTTGGCGGTTTAGCAGGTCTTCCATAAATCTGGGCGATGGTTTCTTTATGAACTCTTTCGTCTGCCTCATTCCTGAGAGCTTATTCCACCAATCTATCGATTCAGTTTGCATCCATGAATTTATGGATATCTTCATACATGCTTTCGCTACCCCGCTCATTGCCTTGGGCGCTTTCACGGGCTGGAACATCGGCCTCCTCATTGCCCTTGTGACACTCATGTCCGGGTACCCAAGCTAGAGTGACTCTATTTTTTGGGTACTTCGCCCCTTGAGTGCGCTCCTGTGCGATGCTCATGCAACGGTTTTTTGGTAAAAATTCAGCAATTTTGGAAAAAACTTTGCTGTCACATAACATAAGTTTGAGAAGAGTATCCAACGTAAAAAATAACGAGTGAGTTTAAGCTACTTATGTTATCGATGACACTACGTAATGACACTCATTCGCTTATTTGATTAAATCCCAGCCTTCACATTGGATTTGAATAGCTGAAGATTAAATCCATTCGTAAAAAACTCTTCATCTGAAATCTGAACATATTGTTCTGCATGCAGATGATACAAATACAGTAGCCAGTGACAATTCCCCGGTAGAGCTTCAAACTAAAATGAACACAATAGCAAAACAATTCAGTTTATGGTGTAGAAAAAACTGTTTGACTTTTAATGCTGGAAAGATGATATGTTTACAATTTTTACTTCAAAACAGTTAAGGTCTATTTCGTTGACCAGCAACATAATTGAACCCTTTGAAAATACCACATTTTTGAGATTATATGTTGACTCAAATATAAGGTGAAAAATAAATAAATATCAACTATGTATCCAAAATATCAGTATCATTGATACTTTACTCCTATATGATGTAAGTGATCAGATTGGAATGAAATGCTTATTATTATTATTATAAAAAAAATATGCACGTTATGTTCCAGCCAGGTCTGTCGGAAGAATTGAGGCAAGAATTAGGAAATGCCGCGGTGAGAGCAGCTAAAGCAGTAGGATACGTTGGAGCGGGTACCGTTGAATTTATTTTGGATAAAAACGATCATAGTTTTCATTTCATGGAAATGAATACGAGGCTTCAAGTGGAACACCCGATTACGGAAATGATCACAGGTGAATTTTCTATTGATCACTGGGCTATAGTTGAAAAAATGAAAAACGAAAAAAGTTCGAGTTTTACATGTGTAAAGAGAAATGAAAATTTCTATGTTTTTTACCACTTTTAATTGTAACTAACGTTATTGCAGTTTCGTCCTATATGGACATTCTCAAACTAATACAATAAACTAACAATGATTCATTACATTCGCCAATATATACCATTCAGGTACTTGATTGAGTACCTGAATTTACAGTTCACAATGCGGATGTGCCAATTTAAAAACCGGAGAGTAAATTAAATCGATTTGATCATTTAACAGGTTGCACCCGCAATGTTTATGCTTGTTAATTTCCAAGGATTCTAAATAATTGAGTTTGCAACCCTTCCTTGCATAGTGCAGAATTTCCGTATAGTTTAGATTCGGAAACTTGTGGTTGCATGCCGAGGAATGGTTTGAAAACGTCGAATCATTTTTTCCTAGTCTGAAGGACCTTTCATGTTCATCACACCGTTTTTGGAAATTTCGTCCGCATTGTCCCACATAGACACTATTACACTCCGGACCCTTAAGCTTATAAACTCCAGATTTTTCCAACTTGTCGATCTTATCTTTGGCATTTAAAAGGAAATGAGATAACCTGGCATGTGGTCTGAATGCTACTACCACATTGTTTTTTCTGAAGAAACCTGCGATTATTTCTGTTCTTTTTCCAAAATATGTTAGCGTTACCTATTTCTTGATTTCTGGTTGTTTGACCTGAGGATATATTAATCTGTGAGTGAATTTCCGGCTTTGTTTCCTGACTAACTTCTGAATAGTATCTGCGTTTAAACAATTATTATGACCTATCTGTGTAATTGTATCAATTTCCCTAGCTAGATTGTCTGCAGACAAAGGCAGTGCGAATGCCCTGTGCAACATTGAGTTGTAGGCTGCTAATTTATGACTGTCTGGATGAAAAGAATCGCTTGGGATGGTGGTGTCAGTATAGCTAGGTTTTCTGAAAACATTGAACTCGAATTTATTCTGATTGTGTAATGGCCAGGTCTAAGAAATTTATCTGTTTCTCTATCTCTGTTTCGAAATATCTATTCAACAAAATCTTCTCCGAAGCTTTGGTCTCTTGTGCTATCTAGGTGAGCAAAAGTTAACACTAGTGAAGATGAATCTAGCATAGTTGAGAAGAAATATTATCTGATCGAAGGTTTTCTTTTAATAGAATATGATAATTTCCAAAAGTTCATTAGGGCTAAAAAATCAAAGACATGAATAATATCTTTGTTTATAGATGAAAGGAAAAATTTCTTTTTACATGAAAATGAAAATATTGAATGACTTGATGAAATATCAGTAATATCGGCATTTCTTTTCACAAGCTTATTAGGAAGACTCTATAGCAAAAAAAACTATAATGTATTTCAACAGCTTTGTAATAAAACTGATTGTGCAATTAAATTACGTAATAACGATGCATTCTTGGAATTTTATGAAAAACTCCGCACCAACTTTGAAAAAGCATTCTCTATTAAACAAATTAAACGCAAAAAAAAATTAAAGACTTGGATAACCAGAGGCATCAAAATAACGGCAAAAAATATGAGATCCTTGCACACAATTCATAAATTTACTGAGGAACCGTTTTTCCACAAGTATTACTTGGCATACCGTAAAATATACCGAAAGGTCATCAAAGCAGCAAAAACAAATCATTATACTAGTAGGATGGAAAGTGCAAATAATATGAATAAAGAATGCTAGAAAGTGATTAATAAATTGAGGGGTAAATACAAAAAGTATCAAAAAATTTCAACGGCTACATCCTTTCATTTCAACGACCTAAATACTTATTACTGCAACATAGCCGTGAGATAATTAACTCAATTTCGGTACCTCACTCTGCTTTAGATTACATGAAGGGAACCTGCATAACAGACGAGTTTTACTTGGACTACACCAATCTTTCCGAACTGAAACTTTTCTCAACAATACTCAACTCAAAAACTTCTCGGGAATTGATGATATCTCAATGAGAGTAATAGAGAACTTGCCAGATTCAGCCTTAGATGCTCTAATAGTGCTAATCAACCATTCATTCAAAACTGGGATAGTTCCCCCATTTATTAAAAATGCAGTTATTATTCCTATACATAAGGGCGGAAATACAAACGACCCTTCAAACTATAGATCAATATCGCTCATAAACAGTTTAGCGAAGTTAATAGAAAAACTAGTAAAATATCGACTTCAAAACTTTTTACTATCAAAAAATATAATAACAGAAGAACAATTCGGTCTCCAACCAAATAAGGGAACCAACGATGACCTCTTCTCATTCGTATCGAACATGTATGCGATTTCTCGAAGGTGTTTGATTGTGTGAACCACGGTATTCTGCTGCAAAAACTTGAATTCTACGGAGTCAGAAATGGGAGTTTGAAATGGCTAAAAGCTTATTTAGAATAGCGCAAACAAATCGTTCGACATGGTACGGAGTCTGAAGTAGGACACATACAATAGGCGTTCCTCAGGGCTCGGTCATTGGCCCATTACTTTTCTTACTGTATATTAATGACACCACTAAATTGAACATCTCAACAAAAATTACCCTCTTTGCGGATGACACCACTGTACTGTGGCACAGTAAAACACCACAGCAACTGTTTAATAAAATAGAAAAGGATATGTGCAAAATAAAACAATGGTGTGACTCAAACTTTCTAGCTCTGAACTTGAATAAAACTAGCATAGTCACTTTCCGCAGCAGTCTTCCTGATATACCAATGTCAAATGAACTAATAACTAATAAATCACAAACGAAATTTTTTCAGTTCGAAATTGAAAATAAATTTAAATTTGAATGTTACATAAAATCTTTGTGTAAAAAACTCGCATCAGGTTGTCACGCAGTTCGTATAATCTCCAATGACTTGGGTAGTTCCACGGCCAGAACTGCTTATTTCGCTCTGATTAAATCCCACATGAGATATGGAATCGCCTTCTGGGGTGTTTGTAGTACCTACTTATTTGATAGTGTGTTTATTCTGCAAAAAAGAGCATTGAGATATATATATATATATATATATATATATATATATATATATATATATATTTATATATAAAGTGGATCGAAGATGCTCGTGTAGAGAATTATTTAAGCATCATAAAATATAAACAGTAACATCACTTTATATACTTGAGACGGTGAGCCTCATACTACCTATCCCCTACCAGCAATTTAATAAAGGATTCAATCATCTATAATGGGATTGAAATCTACAACCATCTTCCGACAGTTATAAAGGACAGCGCATGCATTAACCGTTTCAGAAAATCGTCCAAAAAACTATTGCTTGAAATCTCACCTTATACCCTTAATGAATATTTTTCCTCCACTTTTGACTAATTATCTTCATAACTGTATGTTTACTACGTGGGCTGCTCATAAAACATCTCAGCATGTATCCATATATGAATATAAAAATCATGTGTAGAGTTGTAAAACATGTATAAATCTCAATTTATGTATATTAGTATTAGGATTTAGATATTGAGATTTTTTACATAGATGTAATCTAACTAATTGTTTGACCAAATCACATTGTATAGCTTTGTCTACGAGAATTATGTTCTTCTGACAATAAAGCATATCTTGATTGATTGATTGATTTAGGATTTAATAATCAAATTATATTCTAGGAACGGATCTGGTGGAATGGCAAATTAAGATAGCATCTGGAGAAAAATTGCCTCTAACCCAGGAAGAAATAACTGCGAAAGGTCATTCTTTCGAGGCACGAATATACGCTGAAGACCCTAGAGGTGGGTTTCTGCCAGGTGCTGGACCTCTTTTGTATCTGTCAACACCAGAAGCATCTGAGGATACTCGAATAGAAACAGGTGAGTATCAGTGATTTCATTGGATACATTCGATTGAAACATTTGCTTCTATTACTTTGGAAAAATATAGTGAATGTTTTGGAATATAGTGAAGGTTGTGGAATATTTTATTTTCTGTCTAACGAGGGGTACTCATATTTTTTAATTATACTTAAATACAATTTGGAATCATTACAATTATATGACACTGCAGAAGACAAATTTGCCCCATTACTATGACAGTTTGAAAAAAACATTCCCAGAACTAGATAATCAATTCCAGCCAAGGCAATTTCCTGATTGATTCGGCCGTTACTTGATGAAGTTCCATAGTCATTTCCCAAACTACACCTAAACGATTTGATCTCCACAAACTTTATTTGAAAAAATATAATCACATGTTTCGCTAGTACAGTAGCTTTCTCAAGTGTATGAATACATCAAATTATCCTTACATTCATATTTATATACTACAGGTAACCATAATTGAGACTACCTGTAAGAAATTACCGAACCTCCACATCTCGTACCTGCTCTATTCAAATCTAGTCGGTCATTCATTAGAATGTTTGAATTTTTAAGTTTATTAATTTCCATTGCTTCCAAATGATTCAGTTTCAAACCTTTATTTTCAATGTGCAAAATTTCGAACTCTTCATTAAAGATGTGATTTTCTTCTAGAAGATGATTTGAATATGTTGAATTTGTTATCTTATTTACATAGCTCTTATGATGTTCCTGGATTCGATTCCTAAATGTCCTGCCAGTTTGACCAATATATACCTTCGGGCACGTTCCACACTTTAATTTATATACTCCTGATTTTCTCGAATTTGGATGTTTTATCCTTATTATTTTCAACTAGCTCTCCCAATATCTCGATTCCTCAAAAATGAAGCCACTTTTTCCGTTGGTTGTCCAAAATAGGTTAAAGCTCTATAATTTTGATTATCTACCTTATCAATGGGAAAAACGTCTCGAATCGCTTTTGTGTAGACTTTCTTGGCAAGTATTTTGTTTATTAATTCGGCTTTAAACCCATTGTTAACCGCAATTTGCTTGATGATTTCAAGTTCTTTATTGAAATTATCTATTGAAAGAGGAACATTGACTAATCTGTGAATCATGCTATTATAAGCTGCTACTTTGTGTTGATACGGATGGGTAGAATCGTAATGTATCGTAATATCCGTATAGGACGGTTGTGATAAATTGAAAAATCATGTTTGCTGTTCATTCTACTAATTGTTAGGCCCAAAAAATTGATTGAGTTGTTTGTTTCTATTTCAATAGTGAATTTAATGTTTTCATGAATTTTGTTAATATCCCTATGAAAAGTATCTAATTGCCTCTTAGTACCTGTTAAACATACCAAAACGTCATCAAAGGATGTTTAAAGATCGACTTCTCTAGATCATCCATGAAAATTTCTGTAAGTATGGGGCTTAATGGATTTCCCATAAATAAACCTTTTGAGGAGGAATAAATATTGTTGTTGAATTGAAAGTAATTTTGGTTGAGACATAATAACAGAAGGCAATTTCAATAATGACACCTATTGAATTGGCGTGAAGTTATCCACAGATTTCTGGCCACACATGCTGACGTAGAGGAAAATAAAAATCTGTGGTTGGGATACGAAATTATTAGCACCCGTACTGATATCTGTGGTTGGAAATACCTAATCGCTATAGGTTGAACGTGGAATTATTAAGACTATTTGGTGTTTAACTTTTTTATAGAATCTTGAGTAGATTGACGCGTTGATAATCGTTTTCTCATCAACAATACAAATTTAGGGAAAAATAAAATTGGAAATATTAGACTTTCCAATACCCCATATAGAAATGATATCCGATTATGTGCGTCCATCAAAATCACACAACTTCCATAGTTTCTTGAGTAGATTAACTTGGTAATAACAGTTTTCTTGTCATCTAAACAGATTTCGAAAAAGAAATTGTTGAAACAATCAGACTCATTTTTTGAGATTCCTTGTATTCATGAAAATCACACAACTCTTATAGAATCTTGAGTAGATCGATATAGTGAAAACTGTTTTCTTGTCACCCATACATATTTCGTGAATAAAATTGTTGAAACGATCAGACTAACTTTTTAAAACCCCTAGTGGAATTGAAACCAGATGATGTGCGTGCATAAAAATCGTACAAGTCTTATGTGATCTTAGGTAGATTGACGTAGTGATAACAATTTTTATGTCAACCGAACAGATTTCGAAAACAAAAAGGTTGAAACAATCAGACTCATTTTTTGAGATTCCTTGTGGAATTGGAACCAGAAGATGTGCGTTCATGAAAATCACACAACTCTCATAGAATCTTGAATAGTGAAAACCGTTTTCTTGTCACCCATACAGATTTCGAGAATGAAATTGTTGCAACAATCAGACTCACTTTTTAAAACACCTTGTAGAATTGGAACCAGAAGATGTGCGTTGATGAAAATCACACAACTGTTTTATAATCTTGGGTAGATCGATATAGTGAAAACCGTTTTCTTGTCACCCATACAGAATTCGAGAGAAAAATTGTTTCAACAATCAGACTCACTTTTTAAAACACCTTGTAGAATTGAAACCATATGATGTGCGTTCATAAAAATTACACAACTCATATGGAATCTTGTGTAGTTCAATATAGTGGAAACCGTTTTCTTGTCACCATACAGATTTCGAGAAAAAAATTGTTGCAACAATCAGACTCACTTTATAAAACACCTTGTAGAATTGGAACCATATGATGTGCGTTCATGAAAATTACAAAACTTTCATAGAATCTTGGGTAGATCGATGTAGTGAAAACCGTTTTCTTGTCACCCATATAGATTTCGAGAATGAAATTGTTTGCAACAATCAGACTCACTTTTTAAAACACCTTGTAGAATTGGAACCGTATGATGTACGTTCATGAAAATCACATAACTCTTATAGAATCTTGGGTAGTTCGATATTGTGAAAACCGTTTTCTCGTCACCCATACAGATTTCGAGAAACAAATTGTTGCAACAATCAGACTCACCTTGTAGAATTGGAACCATATGATGTGCGTTCATGAAAATCACACAACTCTTATAGAATCTAGGGTAGATCGACATAGTGAAAACTGTTTTCTTGTCACCTATACAGATTTGCGATAAAAAATTGTTGCAACAATCAGACTCATTTTTTAAAACACCTTGTAGAATTGAAACCATATGATGTGCGTTCATAAAAATTACACATATGGTTCCAATTCTACATGGTGTTTTAAAAAGTGAGTCTGATTGTTGCAAAAACTTTTTTCACAAAGTCTGTACGGGTGACAAGAAAACGGTTTTCACTATATTGAACTACACAAGATTCCATATGAGTTGTGTAATTTTTATGAACGCACATCATATGGTTTCAATTCTACAAGGTGTTTTAAAAAGTGAGTCTGATTGTTGAAACAATTTTTCTCTCGAAATATGTATGGGTGACAAGAAAACGGTTTTCACTATATCGATCTACCCAAGATTCTATGAAAGTTTTGTAATTTTCATGAACGCACATCATATGGTTCCAATTCTACAAGGTGTTTTATAAAGTGAGTCTGATTGTTGCAACAATTTCATTCTCGAAATCTGTATGGGTGACAAGAAAACGGTTTTCACTATATCGATCTACCCAAGATTCTAAAACAGTTGTGTGATTTTCATCAACGCACATCTTCTGGTTCCAATTCTACAAGGTGTTTTAAAAAGTGAGTCTGATTGTTGCAACAATTTCATTCTCGAAATCTGTATGGGTGACAAGAAAACGGTTTTCACTATTCAAGATTCTATGAGAGTTGTGTGATTTTCATGAACGCACATCTTCTGGTTCCAATTCCACAAGGAATCTCAAAAAATGAGTCTGATTGTTTCAACATTTTTGTTTTCGAAATCTGTTCGGTTGACATAAAAATTGTTTCACTAGTTCGGACTTCCATTGTCTATTATATAAAATGATTTGAAATCCCTGAAACAAGTAAAACAAGTGAACTAACGTGACTTGGAATCTCTACACTTTTTTATTTTTTATTATTTTCTTTTTGCATTCCTTTAATTTTTATTTATTCAATTGTTATATTTTTGCTTGTAGGTTATTTCACTATCATTTCATTTCAGGTTTATTGTTGCTTAATATAATTGTTATTTTCAACTATTCTTTTTAATTATTCTTTTTTACTTGTTTCAGGGATTTCAAATCATTTTATATAATAGACAATGGAAGTCCGAACTAGTGAAATTCATCACGAAACATTGTCAATCACCTTCAAATAAAAATTGTTATCACTACGTCAATCTACCTAAGATCACATAAGACTTGTGCGATTTTTATGCACGCACATCATCTGGTTTCAATTCTACTAGGGGTTTTAAAAAGTTAGTCTGATCGTTTCAACAATTTTATTCTCGAAATATGTATGGGTGACAAGAAAACAGTTTTCACTATATCGATCTACTCAAGATTCTATAAGAGTTGTGTGATTTTCATGAATACAAGGAATCTCAAAAAATGAGTCTGATTGTTTCAACAATTTCTTTTTCGAAATCTGTTTAGATGACAAGAAAACTGTCATTACCAAGTTAATCTACTCAAGAAACTATGGAAGTTGTGTGATTTTGATGGACGCACATAATCGGATATCATTTCTATATGGGGTATTGGAAAGTCTAATATTTCCAATTTTATTTTTCCCTAAATTTGTATTGTTGATGAGAAAACGATTATCAACGCGTCAATCTACTCAAGATTCTATAAAAAAGTTAAACACCAAATAGTCTTAAAAATTCCACGTTCAACCTATAACCACAGATATTAGTACGGGTGCTAATAATTTCGTATCCCAACCACAGATTTTTATTTTCCTCTACGTCAGCATGTGTGGCCAGAAATCTGTGGATAACTTCACGCCAATACCTATTGAAGATATCTTGAAAGGTGCTGATGAAGAATTGATGACTAGTATTTTCATACGGAACTTCTGGAAGTCCAGCAAGAGATTTGTACGTGTTCCAGGCAGAAGTAGAAGCGGCCATCAAACACTGTGTAGGGGAAATAAACAGGCAGAAGGTCATAGATAAAGCCATTGCCATTTTCTCCGACAGATAGGTGGCAATTAAGGCCCTCAGCTCATTTCAAGTATTTTCAAGACTGGCGGGAAGCTGTCTGAGCACACTCAAGGAGCTAAGTACCCAAAATAGAGCCACTCTAGCTTGGGTACCCGGACATGAGGGTCACAAGGGAAATGGGGAGGCTGATGTTCTAGCCCGTGAAGGCGCATTTAAGGCTATTATCGGCTCAGAACCCTTCTGCGGGGTAGCGAAAACATGTATAAAGACATCCATAAATTCATGGATGCAAGCCGAATCGATATATTGGTGGAATAAGCTCCCAGGAATGAGACAGGCGAAAGAGGTCATAAGGAAACCATCGCCCAGATTCACGGAAGACCTGCTAAACTACAACTGTAAGGTTGTGAGGGTAGTGGTGGGTTTACTAACGGGGCATATCCGACTCAGGAAACATATGAGCAACATGGGTCTGATGAAGGAGCCAATGCAGGTTCTGTCAAGAAGATGATGTGCTCTGTGAAAGCGAAGCGATAGCAAGGCTGAGACACGCAAGATGCGGGGAAGAAAAACCAGAGGCTGCCAGCTATATGATAATAATAATAATCTTTATTGAAATAGGAAACCTAATATACATATCTATGAGTGTAATAATAACACTAGCACAATGAAATATAAAAAAAATGAATATGTAAAATTTTAAATTTGAGATTTAAACTAGCATGTAGCCAGACAGTGAACATTACATACAAATATTTCAGTATCATTTGTTAAGTAACATTTAAATAGATAATGAAATATAGGTACATATATACATTAAATTATTATTAAAACAGTGATATTTGGTTTCATTACAGATACAGATACCCTAGTGAACAATTGAAAATAATTAAAAACAATAAATGAAAGTCAATAATATCCCAAATAATTTCACATAATTATACAATTTGTATTCTATTACTTTTTTTAATTCTTTGTGTGCTCTTTTAAAATCTTTTAAAATGGATATTTTTGTATTTCTTCAGGTAATTCATTGAACTCTTGGAAGCCCTTAAAAATTAAAAAGTTCATGGTACTTCCGAATGCCGGTCTGTTTATATGTATATTATTGGAATTTCTTCTATTATAATTATGAATGTTTTTATTGAATTTGATGTAATCTTTAAAATATTCTGGTGCCATTCCATTTACAATTTTGTATACTAGAGTTATTGTAAAATAGTAGAGTCTACTTTCAACTGATAATCAATTCAAACAATCATAGAATAGAATAGAATAGAATATTTATTTACCAATATTTGATACAATAGTGTATATTTGGCTCGTCACTTAAATATCACACACAAATAATATCACAAATGTCACAAATAAATGCAGAGTCATGTAACAAAATGAATAAAAACTGAATCATCACATTTTCACACATGAACATATTTACAAATATGATTGTATAATATAACTTATACTTGTCAATTTCACAAAAAAACAGGTGTATATGAGACAAAATAAAATATTTGTCAGGTGTATATGGGATAAAACAAAATACTTACACTACACAAAAAGTTTACACAATGAGGAAATAATTTAGATTCCTCATTCCTCCTATTTTCCCTTTGACAGGTCATTTATTTCTATTTATAAACTCATCTATACTATAAAAAGCATTCAGCATCAAATATTTTTTTATTTCATTTTTAAATGAAGATAACGTCATTTCTTCCATAGGCTGAGGAACACAGTTATACAAAATAATACAGTTATAGTATAGATAGTTTTTGAATGCAGCTGTTTTATGCCCAGGTATCGACAATACTTTTTTATGTCGTGTATCGTACATGTGCCTTTCCGCAGAGGTATTGAAAGAAAGTATATTAGTTTTCGCGTACACCAGACATTTATAGATGTAAATGCTAGGTACCGTAAAAATATTATTATTTATAAAAGTTTCTTTACAGCTATCTAAGCGATTTATATTGAAAATCAGTCTCAGTAATCTTTTCTGAGCAACAAAGACGCGCTGTAAATGACTCGATCGTCCCCAGGTTAATATATTCAATGAAATATGTGAATAAGCTAATGCATAGTACACACTTACAAGACCCTGTTTGGCAATTGTGTCTTTAAGCTGTAAAATGGCAAAATAAGCTTTATTAAGCAGCTTGCAGCATACTTTTTATGGGAGTACGGCGATATGTTTTCAAGATTACTGTCATCCCTCGATTTTGTAGTTTTTGTAGCAAGTGTGGTTGAATAATGGTATTGTAAAATGTTACTTTGGAATGCATTGACAAATTTTGTGCTATTCTACTGAATTTTTTTTATATTTTCTTATGTATAGGTATATTCAAAGTGATTGTCAAAATTTAAAAAATTATCCAGTTAAAAACCAAGGTATTTGACTGATGACACAACTTAAATTTTTTCGTTATTGATATTGAGGTTTATACCGTTGATATCTAGAGAACTGTATTTATATTTCGTGGTGAATATCATTGCTTTTATTTTTGTTACGTTTAACTTCAATTTGTTAGTGCATAAATACTCATTTACCGCTCCTGAAATCCTATCCATTTTATGAATAGCTCTATCTAAATTCATATCGCTACACATAAGCAACGTATCATCAGCAAATAGGTTTATGAACTCAGATTCAATAAAAAGTTCAATATCGTTCAAATATAAAACAAAAAGAAGTGGGCCCAGAACGCTACCTTGGGGAACACCTAGATCAATGTCTTTTTCATTTGATAGTGCATCTTCAAAACGGATTTTCTGTTTTCTATTGTTTAAATAATCAGTGAACCATTCTAACACCTTTCCATCAATCCTGAGCCAATTTCAACAACATAATTTCTCTATCAATTGTCTCAAAAGCTCTTTTTAAGTCTAAAAATACAGCAAAAACATACATATTTCTGGTTATCCAAGTTAGTTTCAATATTACATATTGTGAGCTGTAATGCTGTTTCACATGAGAAGTTTTTACGGAAACACGATTGATTATCTATCGAAATTGAATTTTTAGTACGTGATGTAATAACTGATCATATACAGCAACTTCCAGAATTTTTTCAATTGGGGGCAAAGTATTAATGGGTCGAAATTCACTGGCTTTATTGGTGTTTGCTATTTTTGAAATAGGAATAAAAGTACTGCTTTTCAATTTATATGGTATTTTTCCTGTGTATAGAGATGTAATAATTAAGTTTAGAATAATATGACCGATGCTTTCGAAGATCTCTTTGATCATTTTACAGTTCAGCGTTTCATATATGGAGAATTTATTGTCTAGGTCACTAACTATTTTCCGCAAATCTATCATAGAGAGCATTTCGAAGTTTTCGAATTTACAATATAAATTATTGTTTACATTGTGCCAACTTTCAGTGATGCTTATACTTTGTATAATATCATTAATACTATGACCAAAATAATTATTAAAACCGCACGCTATTTCTATGTTACTCGTTAATCGATTATGCTCATTTGATTCAAAATATATGCAATTCGAGACATTATGGCTATTACTGTTAACCAGTCTCTTCAAAGTTCTCCACATTTCTTTGGGATTATGTCTATATCTGTAAATATTGTCAAAATAATATATTTCTTTTTTTTGTTTTAAAAGATTGACAACATCATTTCTCAATAGTTTAAAGGTTTCCCATTTATCTTGTTTGTTGTTGTTGCAGCTTGATTTAAAAATTTTATATGCTTTATCCCTCTTCTTGATTAAATCATATATCTCATAGTCAAACCATGGCAACTTTGATTGGTACTTACATATTTCAATAGGGGCATTTCTATTTATTACAGTTCCACATGTCTCCAAAATTTCATTATAAATTGTGTCAACGTCAACAGAAGTTGAATTAAAGTTGTGCATCATTAGGGTAATTTCAATACTGTCTATATTTTCCTCATTAATTTTTATACATTTTTTGACGTTCTTATTAACCTTGATTTCATTGCAGAAATTAACTGAAATAACCGAATGATCCGTTATTTTTGGACAGTCATGTACTTCAGCTACTATATTATTTTCATTGACATTGGATATCACATAATCAATGAATGACTGTAATACGTGTAGGTTTTGTGACACTTTGTAAAATACCTTAAGCAGAACAAATATTTTTAATTTTCTTACCATACATAGAATCAGTTAACCAGTCAATATTAAAATCGCCAACTAACACACAACGATATGATATGATATGAAAGTGTCAATGTTAAGGCTATGGAGTATCATTGAAGAGATCAAGCTAGACAATGAGCTCTAACAACCAAGTAGCATAACAATAGATCTGAAAAGGTGGCAGTGAATCAGGCTATGGGCTAGCTCCCCGACAATCTAATCTAAGAGACTTGTAGTATTTCATGAAATGTTATATTGAAACTCTCACATATACATGGCCTTTCATTAAGCACTTCTTCTCTTTAAATTTGAATAAAACAACGGAATTTTTATTCGTTTGAAAAAAAAACATATTGATGTCATTATGTGTGACTCTGACGCTTAAATCAGGTTGAGTTTGACCGATGGCATGGGTTATGTTGGCTTTGAGGACCACTGTGGTTTGTGGCTCACTGGCATACACCTACGACTTGAGAAAACCTCACAAAAAACTCTAACGGGGTCAAATAGCACGATCTCGATGGCTACTTCACATCACCTCCACGTTAATCGCTCATGCAGAATATCCAATGTGGCGTGAGCTGTGTGGCACGTAGCGCCGTCCTGTTGTGACCACATGTCGTTGCTGTCCAAATCATCCAATTCAAGCGAAAAAAAGTTGGTAATCATCGACCTATTGTGCTAGCCGCTGACAGTGATGGCCTGATGAAAATTGGGGTCAGTTGCCAACTGCTACAGAGCCCATTCAGCGAACACACGTCATTGTCTATGGTAGTTCACCTTTAGTTCCTATGTGAGTCGAATTTTGTACGGGTGCAGGCCCAAGTCACGACAAAAAATTCGCCAACCTGTGGTCTGCGAAAGGTCGAGTTCTTGTGGGAGACACGAAATTCACTACCTTGGATTCTCCTACACACTCAAAAGATGTTTTGCGTTATCTGTCTGTAGAGTAGGGATGGTGAGTGTAAGCCCACAGCACTTAGGCCACATGTGACCCATTGGACATCCTCCCGAGGAATTATCCTCCTAGGTCATCGTCCACCCTGTCCTTTCCAGGAAGGTGGACAGGTCACTGTGAGACATCTCCTTTATATCGGCAGGTGTAGGCCAAGACTCGCCGAACACACACTCACTTACTGACGATAACTCCGGGCACTCGCATAGGACATGCCGACATGCCTGACAGTCTCATCTTCCTGTTTACACATCCTGCATATAAGTGTGTCCACTAGCCCCATATTATGGAGGTATTTCCTTAGTTGACAGTGGCCATTCAGAAATCCTACAGGTATCTTCGGCGCCAGCTTCCCAGGGTCGCTCAAGGAGATCATGACAAGATTGCAT
This sequence comes from Leptinotarsa decemlineata, assembly GCF_025532065.1. Classification (NCBI taxonomy): domain Eukaryota; kingdom Metazoa; phylum Arthropoda; class Insecta; order Coleoptera; family Chrysomelidae; genus Leptinotarsa; species Leptinotarsa decemlineata. The sequence continues at coordinate 8,113,551 of NW_027412537.1, read as the reverse complement.
CCTTTGATTCCATCCCATCTCTTTAGGAATTGAGCATGGGTGTAACATTAGGCTAGTTCCGCAATTCAGTCATCAGGCCGTAGGTGTCACTGTGTCCTAAAATTCTTGGTCCTGACGCGGCAATGCGATTACCTTTACTCATGTCGTGCCCTTTAACCCACCTCAGGATAAAGTTATTATCTACCGAGGCTTTGGCTAAATCTTGGTCTAGTACTAGCCTTAAGGTTATATGTTGTCTGTTCAAGGCTAATAGGGCTTGTCTGTTGTCAGTGCAGATTATTATGTTTTTGCCAGAAATTTCTTTCCTGGTTATTTCTTTTGTGGCGATTGAGATACCAGCCAGTTCTGTTTGGACCTCGTTAGTATTTGTTCCCATTTTCCACTTGATCCTTAGGCTTAGTGATTTGGAGTACACTCCACATCCTGAGCCTTCTTTGGTTTTTAAGCCGTCTGAATATATATGTGAATATATATGCGTATTGCATTTGTAGCATCTGACTCTGTGTTCTGTTTAATTTGTATTATGTAGGATTTATTTGATACAAACCTGGGTTCAATTGCATCACTAGTTGCCTGCAGCAGAGGTTGCGCAGAAAGCGCTTCCCACCATAGGACCAGCCTCAATTGACCCAGCCTCAATTGACCCATTCCTACTTCGAGGTTTACACCAGCCGTGCGCAATTGTACCATGGCCATTAAGCCAGTCGCTGTATTTGATATAATTTTTGGTTGGATGGTCGTTGCTTGTAGAACTTTCGGTCCCCATACAATGGCTCCGTACGTTAACATAGGTCTTGTTATTGCAGTGTAGATCCAGGTGACCACACGGGGTGAAATACCCCATGCGCGTCCCACTGTCCTCCGACACTGCTCATAAGCCACATATTTTTTTTTTGCTCTACTCTGTAGGTGAGAGTTCCATGTTAGCTTCCTGTCGAGGATAGTCCCAAGGTATTTCACCTCTTCAGAGAAGTTTAGTTTGCTTTTGAAGATTTCGGGAGGTTCATGGTGAAAAAAACCATCTCAGTGTTCTTGGGATTGATCGACAGTGAGTGTTCCTTACACCATGTTTCTATTAATTTAAGCCCATCCTGCGCTCTATCGCACAGTGTGTTCACAAATTTGCCGGTCTGCAAGATAACTATGTCATCTGCGTATGCAATTGTGTAGAATCCATTTTTGTTGAGGTGATTAATTAGGGTATCCAGAACTATGTTTTGCGTTTTGTCGACGTACGGGTATTGGTCGATCGTTTACTGGATCAGTGGACTCAAAATTATCCACCACATTGCGAATGGTTCTCTTGGTAGGACGATTATGTAGACCATAAGATGGGCGAAGCGCGCGGTACGTTGCCCGGACAGAACACTCATTTTGATAAAACCATTTTATTATCTGCACGTGTTGTTGAATGCCATATTCGTCTATTGTGATTTGTCAAAACATGTTGAATAAATGACAACTCATTTGACAGATTTAGCTCTTTATGATTCAATGTTTATAGTCGGTTTTTTTTCTATTTCTAATTGAACTTCTGTCCATACACGTATATTCATCAAAAATTCATTTTATCTTGATTTTTTCAGAAGTTGCTTGCTTTTTATACATTGATAGAGAGGTAGAAAGCTGAAAAAACTTTTCTCTCACGCATATTATGAATACATCATTCACATTCATTTCCAGGAGTGAGTCAAGGAGACGAAGTATCCGTTCATTATGATCCCATGATTGCGAAACTGGTAGTCTGGGGCAAAGATAGATCAGAAGCACTTTCAAAATTGGAAACTAGACTTCTGGAATACAATGTGAGTTGTACTTACATATTTCATTACAAAATACTGAATTCGCCTTCCTAGATTGCTGGACTAGAAACGAACGTCAATTTTCTGCTGGACTTAACGAGACATCCGGAATTTGCAGCTGGAAATGTCCACACTAACTTCATCAAGGATCATCACGACTCACTCTTTGGGGAAGAGTACCCAAGAAAAAGCCAGTTAGTTCAGGCTAGTTTAGCAATTGTTTTGAAAGATTTGTTAGAAGAAACCCAAGATTCCATCGATCGAAAAGATCAAGCAAATCCTTTTTGCGTGGAAGCCAATTTCAGAGTCAATCACAACCATTCAAGAAATATTAAACTGAAGTTCGGTGAAAAAGGTAGGTAAATGTAGAAGGGTTTGTAATACTTTACCAGGCCCACCCAATTTTCATATTGCAAAAATTTGTATGAACTTTTGGTTTGTTTCACACCTTAATAATATTGTTATAACATTTCAATTAGAAGTATTTACATGATAATAATAAGTAGGCATGCTTATTCAAGAATACTTTAGATATAAGCAACACTTTTGGTCGTGCTATCATCAGATACATCTGATGAATCTTCGTTGAATATTTTGGTTGAAGGTTTCTCAATGGAATGCATTACCCATCATAATCACAGGTAGAATGAGGTCCAACATTTACTCAAAATATTCATCAAACACATTACCCTTCATTTCTTCATGGTAATCACCAGAATCACTGACAATACAACCAAACACTTCAAACTAATATTAAAATGTTCTTATCAGATCGCTTCGTACCGCACTGTAATCTAGACTTCCTCGATATGCCTGTTGGTAGTGTTTATATATGGTAATCGAAGTTTCTTGAAGCTGTTAGGAAAGTCGCTAGAAGTCTATCGAAGCGATGCGGCATTTAGAAAAATCGCGAAGCCCAAGTCCAGTTGAGCACAATCTTGGCCAAGTCACAATCGATTTACTATGACGAGCGGTGACCCGCGTTATTTTTTCACGGAATGATTTACAACAATACATTTCATCCAGGAATATAATGTCAAGTTATTTTAAATAATGCAAATGGCTGTCTGACAGAAGGATATATGTTGAAATATATATATATATATATATATATATATATATATATATATATATATATATATATACCTACATTTTATGTGACAGGCAATATCTGGTTTGTTGAAGGAGATACACAAAAATGTTTCATACAAAAGTTTTAGGAGTTCATGAGAGCTATATTTTGATATAATTTTTAAATATACAGGGTGTTTGGTGTAGGTGCTACAGACCAAAATTCCATTTTGTAAAATAGAACGCCCTGTATATCATTACATATTCAGATGCTACGTTAAATTCTGATATCATTTCATGTTTGGTTTTTGAAATTCGGTTACGGCGTTGTTGAGTTATTGCACTTTTCCTTAAATATAAAGTTTCAAAACAACTTATTTACTCGTACACGAATCCAGTCTATATCTTTTATTAAATTGTACCTGCAGTACAGGCAGTACCTACATTAAAAGTAATATATTTCTTTCCTAAATACGATTGATATACAATTTTCCATTTCAACCTAGCTAATCAGCTTACTAAATTAGAATTTTTTTGTAGAATTCTCAACCAAGGTGGAGTTCGTCAACAGTGAACAGTACAGAATATCATGTGATGGGGGAGACACATGGCAATCAGTGAAAGGCAGTATAACCAACCAAAATAACAAATCAATACTGAATTGTTCTATAGAAGGGAACAAAATTAGATGCAACGTTTTTCAGAACGAAGAAACATTGGTTATTTTCGATCAGGTAAATGGTATTGAGAAATCTTATATTTCGAACAACCATCATAGAATTTGGCAAATGATTCTGTCTATTTGGTGTATTCACTTTGAAGATATAAAACAGTACCGGCTGTTTCTGACGCAAGTTTCGGAGTATTTCGTCGATTTCCTCACAAAAGGACTCTGCTGTGATAGTTTGGACCGGTTGTAGAAAGTTATAGTGAATCACACAAATCGTTGAGCACTATACAGTAACCACGGTCTTTTTTTAGTGGGTTTTCGCCTTTGGGAAGTGCCTGGACGCCTCAACGGTGCATAACTACTATCCTTAACATCTCCTGTTATCGTAGAGGATCCACTTTTCATCACACGTGACGATCCGATCCAAAAAGGGATAATTTCAGTTACGCAAAAACAAAGAAGAACATACCTCGAAACGAGACAATTTCTGTCGTGAGGCACCCACTTTTCGACCTTTTTCACCTTTCTGAAACGTTTAAAACTATCAAAAACCGCATGGGAGCTGACACCCAGTTCTTTCGTCATCCCACGCACCATTTGTGATGGGTCAGTCTCCATCAAGGTCCTCAAATCTTCGTCCTGGATTACTGTAGGTCAACCACTTCGGAGCTCATCTTCGAGGCTGAAATCCAAACCAACGTTGAACAGTGCGTTCATTAACACTATAATTGCCGAATGCCTGGTTGATTTTTTGGTATGACTCGGAAGCGTTTTGGTTCGATTTGAATTCGTAGAGAGACATTGGCCGAAACTCACCTAACAACATCATATAGTAATAAGCTTAAAAGGGTTGAATGATTGACATTTGAAAAAAATGAACAGCATCAATGTATACCTATTGCGCTTGATATTTAAGGCCTTTGACAGTGTGTGGCATGAGGTTTTGCTGGCCAAACTTCGATGCTTTGGCTTGTCGGATCATTTTTGGGTATGGCTCTGCCAGCTTCCTGAAAGAACGTTCAAATACTTTTACCATCAACGCAGGTTTTCCCCAGAGATCCACATTGTCTCCAACCCTCTTTTTATTGTATACCAACGACTCATTGGAAAAACCAGGAATCCAATATATTGCTTTGCTGACGACACGTCCACTTGTCTTGTCATTCCAGAGGATTCCAGGACATCGGCTACGGAGGAACATCTTCACCGGCAGCAAGAGGTTGCATGTCTTAATGAGGATCTAGAAGTGATTTCGAATTGGCGTAAAAGTAAGCAGGTTAAATTCAATTCCACAAAAACCCAGGCATCGGTGGGTTTTTGTGGAATTCCAAGAAGATAAATGTCTATAAATCGGATATAAAAATGTCAGGTCAGACTGTTCCGCTTTCTGCTTCAACAAATTCGTTGGGGGTTGAAATGGACACCAATACGTCTTGGCACAATCATGTCGCTGGAATTGCAGAGGCTGCTTCTCAAAATCTTGGAACACTGTTCCGAACCAGAAAACTGCACACACATCAGCAACTTTTGATGCTTTATAAAGCTCAGATCAGTCCTTTTTTGGAGTATTGTTCTCAAGTATGGAGCTCTGCCCCCAAACATCAGCCATCCGTCTGATTGAAGACGTGAACAGCACGTGCAACTTTGATGATCTGAAACATCGACGAAAGGTTGGAGATTTGTCTCGCTTCTATAGATACTTTTACAGGAAGTGTCCTGTCCTCTCATTACTTTTCCATTAGTAATCATTAAGAATGGTCTTGTAATTCAAGGAATCGCTGATCTTTGAAAGAGAAGCTCAGTTTTCATAATCCTAACAAAATATGTGGGAATCAAAAAATGAAAATCAGTTTTTGTTCTTAGATCTCTTGTTTACATGACAATAAGGAATTACGAAAGCTTTGTTTCAGATCATTCACAGGGACAAAGATATCCACATACAATCTCTGCTTCTAGAACATTAGATTTTTCATCGTTGCAACTTTTGGGACTTTCTTTAGAATCCTCTTAAGTTTTTTCCTCGGTAAATTTATTGTCCTTCCTACTTGCCCCTGAGTTTTTCTTTCCTTCCTTGACCATCTTCAGGGGCTTTTTTACATGGTCCAAAGGCACACATTCAGTTTTATACTTCATTTTTTCGTAGTTCGGTGCCTTATCGTCTTGAGCTAAATTTCCAGGTATTGCTTTTCTTGAAACAGAATAGCATTTTTTATAACATTGTTAACGTATTCCAAAAGAATGGAGCTTGCAATATCTACCTTATAACCGTTATTAATCGCGATTTGTTTGATCAAATTCAGCTCTTTCTGGAAATCCCTATCAGATAGTGGAATATTCAATAATCTGTGAAGCATACTATTGAATGCAGCAACTTTATGCTGGTACGGGTGTGTGGAGGAATTATGTATGATAATGTCCGTGTACGATGGTTTGTGGAAAATTGCAAACTCATGTTTATTGTTATTTTTCGTAATGGTTAAGTCCAGGTGATTTATTGAATTTTCCAAAAAACGACAAAAGCAAGCCATGGATCTGGTCTACCCATATTCAAGATGCGATAACGTTAGTTATAAGACATTGACATATGTGGGGGAACCAAACAGGAATATTGCCCGTTTTTTGAAGAAAGAAGGCGTAAACGTAGCTTATAGAACGAATAATAACCTAAGTGAATTTATTAAAAACAATAAGGACAAAACTTTGGTGTCGGATAGATCAGGAGTATATAAGCTGACTTGTGGCTCTTGTCCAAAACTGTATATTGGCCAAACAGGAAGAACATTTTTCCAACGAATTAAAGAACATATGAGTAGTTTTGTGAATAGAAAGACCAATTCCACATTTGCAAACCATCTTTTAGCAGAAGGACATGAGTTCAATCATGAGTACGAGGTGTTACATTTAGAAGAGAGGAGTTTGAAACTTAATCTTCTAGAATGTTTAGAAATCAATAGATTCAGGAATTCGGGTAATTTACTGAATGATCAATTAGAACTCAATAACTCTCCGTTACTGAATATATTTTTTCAAATGTGAAAATGGAACATAAGTGCAGGTAATTTAATTCGTTAGAAACTCAGGTAAAATATCAGCTACTTAAAATTCAGGTACTTCGTTTACAGGTACTTTGATTTCAGGTACTCCATAAACTATATATATATATATATATATTCAGTATTGAATGTGTAGAATTAGTTGAAAGACACGCCAGATGAAGCCATTGTATGGCGAAACACGTGTTGCGTTTTTGTAAAACAATTTAGTGAAAATCTCACAATAAAGTGTTTTTGGAATACGTTAGTTATGGATTTTCATCAAGTATCGGCCGATTCCATCATATATATAACATTGTTTATGACTAATATTATGGTAATCATACAAACTGCCAAAAATGTCCCGATAAAGTTTTTTGCAGGTATGATAAACAACAAAATATTGCTGAACTAATTCTGAGGTTCCCATAAAAACATCAGAAATAAATAAAAATAAAAATACACTTGAGAAGACTCGATAATTTATCACTTATTAAATATGTAAATTGTCATGTTTTCATCAACTAAAAAGTCTTTTATTATACAGGCTTTATAAAAGGACTAAGTAATTATTAGTTTATTGTATGATTTTCACTGTAAAGGGTTTTACAAAAACCGCGACACGTGTTACGATATACAATAGTTGTATTAATATGTTTTAATATGCATTTTCAAGTATTGGCCAGTTCTATAAAATTTTTAAAAGGAACTTGAAAATTTCATTTGAAAAGACTATATTATAACTTCTGGTAAGAGTGACTATGAAATCAAACATTTGCAAAATTTTAGTGAAGTTGCTGGATTCTATCCAGAAAAGAGCCAACCGCACGACTGGCGAACATCACTTGCAACCTTGATAGTCTGGAACATCGAAGAAAGGTTGGAGATTTGTCTGTCTTTTATAAATACTTTCACGGGAGGTGTTCAAGTGACTTGGCACATTTGATTCCACCAAGAGCGGTACATATCAGAAATATGCGACGGTCTGTGGCTACTCATCGTTTTGAGGTTCAACTCAGTACACCTCGAACTACACTGTTTAAGAATTTTTTCATCTGGAGATCTGCGTGGATTGGATTTAATCTTCAGTGATTTAAAGTGAATCACTATCTTCGCACAGGCATCGCTCTGAGAGCGCCTTAAGAATATTTCGGTAGTGCTTGTGTTTTGTCCTTAAAAAATGTAGAGCACTGAAGAGTACAAAATTTTCTGTCGATCAGTATATACAACAACACAGTAGAGTACATATTTATTGAGAAATGGAGTTACAAAACACATGACATCAAAACAGAAAACTTTTGAAATAACCCAAAATATGATAATAATGTGTTGCGATTCTTAAACTTTCATGAACAGGTAATCATCATTTCTCATGATAAAATTTTCCAAGTGTATATCTATAACTTCGGAAAAGCTGAGATTTCTTTTTGATTTTATGAATTGAACTTCTTACATTATCATTTAAGATGAGTACGATAACATCTCGATGCACATGGTCTCTAGATGCATCTTATTTTTTTAAATTTTGGCTGCCAAAGCACAACTATAGAAAACTGACTGATATTACTAAACAATATTGGGAAACAATTATTGATATTTTTTTATTTCAGCACGGCAAATCACAGTTTATGTTACCCCAACCGAAATTCATAACCGATCAAGAAGACACTTCGTCAGGATCGTTGAACAGAGCAGTGGCTCCCATGCCCGGAGTGCTAGATAGGATCCTTGTCAAAGTTGGCGACGCAGTGAAAAAAGGCGACTCTCTATTTGTTTTAATTGCCATGAAAATGGAACATGTTGTAAAGGCATCAAGAGATGCCGAAATTACGAATGTTAATTTCAGAGTTGGCGACAATGTTTCCAAAGATGCTGTTATTGTTCAGTACGATGAACTAGAGACATCACCGTGAAAAGTTCATACTCTTTATTTTGTTTTTTCAAATGAATAAATATGGTGCTGATGTTATTTTTATCTTTTCCTTCATCTTCGAATTCCTTGAGCTGATTCAGTTTTTTTTTTCTGATTGACTCGGCCGTTACTTGATGAAGATCCATAGTGATTTTAAAAAATACACTTCACGATTTGATCTCAACAAATTTTATTTGAAAAAATATAATCACAACATGTTTCGCTAGCACTGTAGCTTTTTAAAATCTTTTATCAGAATCATGCTGTATTGGTATTTCTTTTCCCTTTCAAATCTATAGCTCTGTCTATTTTCTTTAGATTATATTCATACTAGTATTATGTTGCTGTATCGCTGCTGTTCTAATGTTTCGACAGAATCAGAATCAACGAACTTAGGCGTGCGCAGCGTTATAGAACAGTGCTTTCAAAAAAATTGTTCTACAGCGCCATCTAGTGGCGAGTTACAGAAAAATTGATAGCCTACAAACCTTCTCTATGAAAAATTACTTATACATGTCAAGTTTCATCACGATTGGTTGAGCGATGTAGAAGTTTATCACTTACCAACCAACCAACCAACAAACATCCATTTTTATATATTAGATATGAATCATTGAAGAAGAAAGTAATACAAATTATGAAACAACAAAAATTAATTGGCGCTCCGGGGCGACTTCATTGATTCTAGTGGCTTTTTCAGCTGCAGGAAAACCCTGTAAAACCTGCAGCACCACATAATTTGAAACAAAATATAGGGTATCTCCAGAGGCTCCAATAAATTCTAAACATTGCCAGAACACTTCGTGATACGACTATCGTCAAACATAAACCAGTCCGTTTCGTCTTTGACCAATGCCAGATTCAACGCCATAACCACAGAACAATGACTGCATGAAGATTATAATAGTGGTCTTCTAGATTGAAGTGTTCATCTATTTCGAACTTTCGTAAGAGTTTGGTGCATCCGTCAGAGATTGAGTCAAGTTTGAAGATCATCAGTGTCATTATTAGAGTGACTGGTGCCTCAGCTATACTTGTTTTTTATAATAGTTAGTTAGTTTGCCGCATGTTTGGCAATATACGTTTGGCATCACCCGTTGAAAGTTCCATTTTCAGATGATTCGACAATAAGCTTTGCACGGACTGGTCATCAGTCATATTAGGAAACGGTAGTTGAAGTTCCAGAAATTCACATAGGTTTTTGCTACCTCTTGAACATTTTCTACAAAGTAAAGAAGTGAGGATTTTTCCAGCCAAAGATCTAAAAACACGAAACGATATCATTCAATCCAGAGCGGTCAGGAGTATTGATTCTGCAATTTTTTTGCTCACGAAGATTATTCAACGAGAACCTCAAGAATTCGGAGCAATACTCTTGTTGTTCTAACGAGTTCTAGTGGACTTCAAAAACTCCAGGAAATCGGTTGGTGAGAAAGATGATACATTATTTCGAAACTGCAACTGCATGAACAATTGTTTGAGTTTGGCGAATAAGTAGGAAACATTCTCGTTCATCGTTAAAACCTCGTTCTTGAAATTCTTCGCCATGAAAAACACTTGTAAAATGCTATTCATGTAGCAAGTGTGTTCTATTCTATCCTATTCTATTCTATTCTTTTCCTATTCTATTCTATTCCTATTCTATTCTATTCTATTCTATTCTATTCTATTCTATTCTATTCTATTCTATTCTATTCTATTCTATTCTATTCTATTCTATTCTATTCTATTCTATTCTATTCTATTCTATTCTATTCTATTCTATTCTATTCTATTCTATTCTATTCTATTCTATTCTATTCTATTCTATTCTATTCTATTCTATTCTATTCTATTCTATTCTATTCTATTCTATTCTATTCTATTCTATTCTATTCTATTCTATTCTATTCTATTCTATTCTATTCTATTCTATTCTATTCTATTCTATTCTCTATTCTATTCTATTCTATTCTTTTCTATTCTATTCTATTCTATTCTATTCTATTCTATTCTATTCTATTCTATTCTATTCTATTCTATTCTATTCTATTCTATTCTATTCTATTCTATTCTATTCTATTCTATTCTATTCTATTCTATTCTATTCTATTCTATTCTATTTTTATTGACCTTTCATCTTTGTTTGCGGAAATCGGCCAAGTAATGACATCTATTCCTGTCACATTTCCTTTTATGCGTGGGTTTCTCAAAAGTAAATAAATGAGTTATGGGCTCATTCAAAACTGAAAACACCGATACTGTTACTTTTGATGGGCATCTCTCGTAGCTTTGCAGTGCCTAATCTCACAATGTTAATACTAATGCAATGACTGCTTCGAATTGTCGACGGTACATGGTCTTAGAGGAATAACCATCAAAAGTAGATGTCTTCAATATTTTCAACAATGAATTCTCTATAACATTTTCGAGAGTAACCAGAATCATTATCAGAGGATTGTTGAAGCTTTAGAAATGCAATACTTGAAACAAGTATACCATAACCAACTAAGGAACGAACATCAACAATTACAGAAGACTTTGAAGAAATATATACTGATTTCGAAAGACTAATTAGTAGGCTTGTCTTTAAACATGAAAAAAGAGGTAGAACAAATTGGATTGAAATTTTTATCAGTTGATTAAAGGACACAACAGCAAGTCTTGGAGAAACGTAGAAACGCAACGATAGAGAAATCGTGGTGATTAAGAAAGTCAACAATTCAATACAAACATTATCTGAATGGAACGAATCTTATAGGAAACAAATTTCTCCCTGGAAACGGCGTTGTAGGTGGACTTTTGGAAATGACCAAAGACTCACGTTTTCACAAGAAGGAATAAAATAATCGAAGAGGAGGTTGTCAACGCCGAGATATACACTAATTATCAACATCAGAGAGGAAATACAGGTTGCCACCATCAAAGAGTAGGCACAGGTCGCCAAGGCACACATTTCAGATGTTCTGGACCAAATCCATAGGGATTGAGTCGTCGAACACTTCGATAACAACAGGACTCTGGTACAAGTTAGACCGAAGTTCTACTACTTACGAGTGGTGTATACGATGCGATCTTTACACCTCGATCTACATTAAGTTATTCAAAAAGAACAGAGAATGCGGAAAAAGTCCTTACGTTCTCGCGAAAATGTCTCAAGATTACCAGCGACTGGAAAAAGATGTTGGACTGGAAAAGCTGGAAGGTATCTGCTGGTTATACCTACCACAGAAAAATTAAAAAAAGTCTCAAACTACATATAGGTAGGTCCAAAGTGAGTAGGTCTATTCGACCCTCCACCGCAACCCACGAGGGTTTATTGTGGCTCACACCTATTCACACTCGGCCAAATAAACCCAGCTTCTTAACGAAGCCGATTAGTTTCTATGGTGAGTGGTCTTTAAGATCAGATGGTGAGAGTACGGATCTGTCGAACTCAAAGAACCTGATTCGGTCCCCAGCGGGGCAGGCACAAAGTATATGCTCTGCTGTTTCATCATTTTCCAGACAGAGGCGTCACACACTGTCTTCCGACAGTCCAAGTCTCTGCATATGATGATTTATAGTATATTTCAAAAGAGTGTAGAGTAATAAAATCTCATTAAGTATTCAAAAGCGCTACAGGGTGATCCGTCAATAAATTCTGTCACTTCCCTAGTCCGCATTGCAAAATTATGTCGTTTCATAAAGAGCAGGTAGGTATCACCCTGTTTTAAGGGATTTGTCCATTGTTATCGACGGATAAATACTGAGCCAGAGGCGCGCTAGTGGGATAATTGCCAAAAGAATATGCATTCATAAAAATTATATTAAAGGAAATAAAAATTTAATACAGCAGAACAGTGTTATTAAAAAAATATAAAATGTAACAATAAAATATATACGAACCGAAATCGGGAAATACTCACAAACACACACGAACGAACTTTACGTATTGAAACACTTGTGGGGACTTTAAATCAATTTATTCACAAAAACGACAAGAACTTTACTGGATACGTTATTACAATTTGACACTTGAACAATACTAAAACTGTGAACTTCCCTTAACGTTTAACAACACTCTATTTATACCCTAATTGAATGTTCTAGAGATTACTAGGTACAATTTTCGAGAACCTTCCGAGAAAATAATTATTCAGACTACCCTTAATTCTAAACCCTAACCTAAGCAAAAGTGTCACTGTCACTGATACACTGGTCTCTGTCCAGATTGCTTATCCCGCTACAGTATATTTACAATTCAATTAAATTATTCTACATCAGTATAGTCTTCATCCGAAGAACTGTCATCATCCCCTGGTGTTATAATTATAGGGTCAACCACCTGATCGACCAAGTTGTCCAGTTCCCACATTTTATCTTCCTCTTTTAAAACATGCTGGATTGCTTTTTGCCAGTTTTCTGATGTGATTTCCATAATGGCTTGATCAAACAATACCTTGACATCTTTCATTTTAAATGTGGTATTGTGCCTTGCAACATATCCTTTAACTTGTGCCCATATAAGTTCTATAGGATTTAATTCGCAATGATATGGCGGTAGGCGCAGCACAGTTACTTTATACTTTTCTGCTACATCTTCTACGGCATATTTCATGAAGCGAGATTTATGTTGTTTTACTATGGCTAGTAGTTCCTTCTTTACTGAATTCGTCTCAAACTGAATACCTTTATTTGACAGCCAGTTAATAATTTCTTGCTTTCTCCAAGCTGAAGTTGGTATCTTCTCTAAGCGCCTTGAATGGTAGCTTGCATTATCCATAACCACGACCGAATCAGCTGAAAGAAATTTTAACATTTCCCCGAAGTAGACTTCGAAGACATCCGAATTCATGTCCTCATGATAATCTCCCGTCCGGCACGACTCAAAGCTTAACAAACCTTCTTTTAAAAATCCGTCTTCGCTTCCAATGTGAGCAATTATAAGCCTCTTCCCTTTTCCCGAAGGCACTTTAATACCCGTCGAAAGGCCTTCTATGAAAGCTTGGCGAGAACTTGTTATATTTTTATCTTGCCACATTTTTTTGACTATATAACCTTCGTTTATCCACGTCTCATCAAGATAAAAAATTTTCTTTTGCTCTCTGCGGTGCTGCTTTATAGTTGTCAAATATTTTCGTCTCCAGCAAACAATTTCATCACTTTCCAGTAATAGTGCCTTTCGATTGTGCTTTTCCCAGGCAAAATTCATACTTTTTAAAGTTTTCCATAAAAGTTTTCTGGATATCAAAGGAATATCGTTATCTTGGCTTATCTCGATAAATATTTTTTCAAGAGTGGGTATTTCCTTTTTAAAATAAAACGAATGAAATTTTCTTCGAATGTCACATTTGGTGTCTTCATCTAAGATTTTTATTGGTCTTCCTGATTTTCTCTTGCATGGACTTACCTGGCCTGATATCTTTCTTTCTCGCAATAATTTAAAAATCGTGGACTGTCCAATTCCAGTCATTCGGGCACATCGCTCAACACTTTCTTGCACAGACAAACTAGGGTGATCGTGTTTTATGCAATCATATACATTTAAAATTATAACTTTTTCGCAAACAGATAGCGGAGAATTTTTTACACTTCTTTTCTTTGGAGTAAATGTCCCCATTTTATAACTTTTTCACTATTTCTATATCACAATATCACTGTACGTTTAATTGGTGTAGTAACAATTACTATTATAACTCGAATGTTTAAGACACCATTACAATATATTTAAACCCTTTTTCTTAATTACCTGGGTTTAATAGGTATTGCATGATTGGTGGGCAGGGTCAAAAAGGGATTATTATAATGACATGGCACCTCGGAACTAAGTGTTAACCCTTTTTTGAGAAATCATGCTCAAGTATATGAACCCAAATTGCATATTAAATAAGTTTACAAGAACCACTAAAATTAATCTTAATCTTTTTTTAAGAAATTTTACTTACCTAAATACATGTAGGTACTTAGTTTTAGACCAAATTACTTCCCAAAAATGGCCTTTTATTATTATCTATGTCTGTAATTTTTAATTTACTTTAATTATTAAGTTTAATAATCCTAAGATTTGCCTACGCCCATGGACGACAACGAAATTCAGGCAAATTTTATGACACTTCATGATTTATTACTCTACACTCTTTTGAAATAGACTATAAATGACAGTGACCTGTAAGGAGGCCTGTTAGACATCGTAGTTCATCCCTACTGTAGTCCAACAACTGTTTGGAATCAAGCTTCGAAGGGTGAATAAACGCCTTGGAGTGAGCCAATCCTGTAAGATTCTGCCAGAAGTCCATAAATCTTCTTGACATCCAGGTGTTCAGTGTTTGGCAAAGCCCAAAGCGATGCCAACGACAGGTTCTGGTCCAATGAAGCCGCTTGCAGCACCCTCCTTTGCAAGAGAGTCCGCAGCTTTATTGCCTTCCAGGCCAGTATGGCCAGGAATCCTGACCAGAGACAATCTGTTAAGTCTTCCTATCGGGGAAAGTCGTTTTTGGCAGTTTGCTACCAATTTAGACGTTGCTCGGTAGGAGCCAAGAGCTTCCACAAACTACATATAGTGGAGACTGAAAGTCCTCGTATTTTTGACCGTAGATCGCAATCAGCAATCATCGACGTAGAAAAATTGGCCGCCTATAATGTGGTAACAATCCTCCCAGCTCGTTGAGCTAGAATCAAGTAGATGAGTATTCCGTGATGGCGTTGAGAACAGAGTCCAAAAACGTCGTCGAATACCAGACATAGTTGCTTCAGCCTGCGACAGACTGTGGTGATAAAGCTGAACTACGAATTGATTTGTGGACTCAACTCTCCTTGAAGAACAAGCACGAGGAAGGGGATGACATTTCCCCTAACGAAGATTCCATCTATGGGATCAGGAGAAGACTCAATATAAAAATATCAAAGCTAAGCGGGACTCCTCAAGATGGTTTGTTGCAAAGTCATGCTTCGACACCGCCCGCCGGAAGAGAATTTGTCCGCTGTCTTTCAAAGTAGCTTCCACTGCAAAAGAACTGGTTGAAAACCAGAATCACAAAAACAAAGCATTCGCGATCCAATTCTAGACAGTGCTGGTTCAACTTGCCATAGGTCTCAGTGGTGCTACGAATGCGTTGCTGGTCTCAACTGTACTCAAAGGGCGAGTCTGAGAAAGTAAAGAGAAGACGCCTGGTGAGAAACAACGATGTCTAGTGTTGGATAACTTTGAGGAGCCTTTTATAGTCGTTCATTTACTCTTCTGTTTGGTAAGGGGAGATTACATCGCCTTTACTTTTTCGGAAGGGCACAACTCGAAAAGGAGGCAATGTCACGGCGCGGATGCTGCGTATGCCACTGGCAAAGAACAAAGTATTGGTTATCGCAGAGCTATAGAGTTCGAACTGCTACCCGAGAATGATTGGAAAGAGCAAGAGAGTACGAATGCAGTATATACTACCTGGGCTGAAAAGTATCGGGCCTAACACATAGATGGCGCTAGCCTTATTGCATTCACCGTTTTCTCAGTCAGTACTTTCAGTACCTTGAAAATTCGAAAGTTTTTCGAACAACGCCGATTGGTTGATTCTTGAATCGAGTGACCGACATATTTATCTCCAGCTATCAGATAGATAAATGAATACTTACTATTATTTAGTCTATTTCCAGCTGCTGAGCAATACAATGATATCAGATAACGACGATTCGAATTGCGAAACAAAATTAACAGTGCAACGTGCGGAGGATGGAGAAAGTTATAGTGAAAATGAATTTGAATCGGAACTGGAAGTCGAAAAGTAAGTCGATGACATTATTCTGCATGATTTCGAGAGAAGAAATATATTAGTACGACAATAATACATTTTTCAAATGAATGAGTTCGTAATTTGATTGGAATGGATGGATGTTCAGATTTGTAATCCAAAAACGCATGAAAAAGGTAAAATAAATAAAGTAAGACCATACATTTTCGAAATGAAAAGCATCCAGAAACAATACCTTTCCGTATCTTTGGGAATATTTTTCTCTTGCAATTTGTTTTTATTTTCTATTTCGGTATATCTAGCGAATCATATGCTGGGTTTGAATTTATTCAGAATTCCATTATGATACAAATCAATACATTTTGATCCCTGATTCATCTTTAGATGAGTTGAATATTCCCTTTAAACCAGCTCATGATCATATGCTGCTGCGCTGCTGCCTGTAGATGATAGCCAGACATGACTCTATGTGATTTACACTATTCTTCATGTTACTCAACTTACTCAACTACAGAACAGGGACATAAGTCAAATTACAATATAATACAATTAATAACTTATAAGGTGAAAACAATACATATAGAATTATCTGAAGTTAAAAATCCTGATCTCAGAGATGGAACACTAAAAAATGTCGAGCTGACAACTTGCAGAATTGCATTTGACACACATGTTATGCAGAGGTGAACGTTTCAGAATTTTTGTACGTGGTGTAAGAGGATAAAGAGTATTATCCACTCTAGAGGTTTGTCTAAGTACATTGAAATTAAGTTTTTGCAGAATATGTGGGTCAATAATCAAATTACTAATCTGATTGAAAAGAGAAATTGTGGAGTGACAATCACGACGGCAACTCAAGCTATTCATAGCATGTCTAGCCAGCCAACAATGCAATTGTGTTCAATCGATGACGGCAACATATGCAGAAATTACTTCAGTGAAGAATCCTGCACTGACAGCTGTCGGATATAATCCAGCGCTCTTCGTGGTATTAGCCAGGGAAGTAGTTGTTTTCTGATAGGTGTCAGTCCATTTACCAACAGGTAGGTGAGTTGAGACTGGCCTCAACGAATTGTTCTTTCAGATAATTTGATTTACTGCTAATCTTCAAATATGCCGCGTACCATATGTGGAGAATTCAATATCCATCTTGGTAATAGCCGGGAGAGTAATTTTTCGACGGGCATTTACCAAAACCTATGATATAGGTAGTTGGGAGAGGTGGATATTTCGAGAACCTCGAATAGCATGGATGACATTAAAAGTGTATAGCTGAAAGAACTAAAGAAAAGAAAACTGAAAAGTTTACTCGGGAAAATTACTTTGCATAATAACCTCTGATGAGGATGAGGAAAAAAAAAGTGTACCTACTCACTATATTGTTGTATTTATCAAACAACTTCGATAAGACTCACATTAAACTAATTTAGGCAAACAATTATTCTGAAATAAGGTTGAAAGTTTTTTTTTTCATAAACATTTCCTGTGCTTTATCAGTTATAGAAGTGAGGATTCTAAAATTTCAACGAATTATGGTAGCTGGACGGTATCTATCTCCGTTTTAAACAACTCCTGGGATGAAAAAGTCTCGAGCCCAAAAAAGAAAACGAGTTTTTTTTGAACAAATATAATATTTACCGTTGATGGTATTTCTCTTCTCTGGATAGTCGATGAATATTACACCAAGCACAAACCAAAATACCGAAGCCATAAACTTTCCAGTCAATTGTTGTGCTTTCGGGTATTTGGACGAGGTTCACCAGTTGCTTTTCACTCAGATTACGATCGTTTTGGTTCCGAAGTGAAGTGATAGATCCATGTTTCATCTATTGTCACATATCGACGCAAAAAATTCGGTTTGTTATGTTTAAACATGGCCAAACACTGCTCAGAATTATCAAGACGTTCTTGTTTTTGGTCAACAGTGAGCTCCGCGACACCCACTTCGAACAGAGCTTCTCATAGTCAAATGCTCACGAAATATAGAGCCAACACATTCTTTTGAAATCCTCACAATTTCAGCTAACTCATGCAACTTCACTTTTCGATCATTCGAAAAGATTTTGTGGATGTTTTTTGTTTTCTAGTGTTACTGCCTCATTTGGACGTCCATTGCGTTCTGCATCATCGGTATCTCTACGACCCCGTTTGAAGTCAGGGAACCAACGTTTAATTGTTGTTTCTGATGGAGCCATTGCTCCAAGCCATTGCTTCGCTTGAATGGTATTTCTTTCATCAAGAAGCAGTGTGAAATGGTAACAGGAAATAATTTTTGATCCATTGTTTTGAAAATAACAAAAGTAATGTCACTCTCAGCATAATAGGTCACAATGCAATAACACTAGCGCCATCTATGTGCTAGGTACGAGACTTTTTAGCCCATGCAGTATTTTTTAAGGATAAAACACAAGTACTACAGGAAAATCCTCAAGGCACTCTAACAGCGGTACCTGTGCGAAAGTAGCGATTCATATTGGATTTGAATCGCTGGGGATTAAATCCATTTGGGAAAACGTTCTCAGGAAGTTTATTCCACATAAACGTAGTTCTCCAGATGAGAGAGTTCTTAAACAGTGAATTTTGAGGTGTACTGAGTTGAACCTCAAAAGATGAGCACCCACAGTCCGTCGCGTATTTCTGATATGTACCGCTCATGGTGGAATCAAATGTGCCAAGTCACTTGAACACTGAATCGTGAAAGTATCTATAGAAGATAGACAAATCTCCAACCTTTTTTCGATGTTCCAGGCTATCATACACGTGATGTTCGCCTCTCCAATCAGGCGGATGACTCTTTTCTGGATGGAATCCAGCAACTTTAGGGTATGCTTGGGGGCAGAGCTCCATTCATGAGAACAAGTCTCCAAAGAAGGTCTGATCTAAGCTTTATAAAGCATCGAAAGTTGCTGAGGCATGTGAAGTTTTCTGGTTCGGAACAGTGTTCCAAGCTTTTGAGAAGCAGCCTTTGCAATTCCAGCGACATGATTGTGCTAAGACTTATTGGTGTCCATTTTAACCCCCAACAAACTTATCGAAGCAGAAAGCGGAATTGTCCGACTTGACATTATTATATCCGGTTCGGAAAAATTTATCTTCTTGGAGAAAACCGATGCCTGGGTTTTTACGGCATTGAATTGATCTTGGTTACTTTCACCACGATTCAAAATCACTTTTAGATCCTCATTAAGATATGCAACCTCCTGCTGCCGGTGAAGATTGCCTCCGTAGCCGATGTCCTGGAATCCAAATGGAATGACGAGACACGTCTGCTGTCGTCAACAAAGTAATATATTGGATCCTTGGTTTCATCCAATATGTCGTTGATATAAAATAAAAAGAGGGTTGGAGACAATATGGATCCCTGGGGAACACCAGCCTTGATGGTAAAAGTATTCGAGAGATATCCATCCATGGTATTTTCTAAAATCGCTGAACATATACAAACTGACGATAGAAATTCCAGAAAAATATTTCAAAGAGTTGAACATTTCGTCCAGTCTAATTCATCAAATGAAAAGGTTGCAATCCACAACAAACCCATATATACTACTAATTCTGAAAAAATCTTAGCACAATAATACATTTTCTCGATAAGAAATGTTGACGTATATATTATTTACAGGTTTGAAAAGAAACACCTTGAAACTGTTTTTACGTTATGATTTCTCTTCTGAAAGTGCACTGTTTTATGACGTCACAAACGTGTATTTTTTGAACCGATCATCTATCCAATCGATGATGTTCCCTTCAAATCGTTGTAAACATCATTCGTTACTTTCCATAAATTAATTGAATCAGGTATCCAGTGCACTTGCATTTTGAATATACCTACCATTATAAAAACAATTTGTTTTTATATTTATTCACTCTACACTATATTAAATCTGAATTTTATTACATCGACGTTGATGCTGCAGGATATGCGGTAGTTTCCCGAATTTCTGGTAATTGCGTAATCGAATTTTGTGCTTTTCCAATGATTAACTCTATGTTAATGTAATTGTATATTCACACAACAATTTGAATTTGTTTGAAAACATGTTTTTGTGGTTTTCGATTGTGGTTTTGATTGTGCTATCATACATACCTGAAACATTTCCCCAATTTATAAAACACTTTATCCATCATTACATTTTTTTCATGGTCAACAGACAAGTACTACAGAAAAATCCTGGAGGCGCTCTAAGAGCGGTGCCTGTACGTGATTCACATTGGATTTGAACCGCTGGAGATCAAATCCAGGAAGTTTATTCCACATAAACGCGATTTTCCAAATGTACTTCAACAGTGAAGTTCGATGTGTACTGAGTTGAATGCCAAAACAATGAGCAGCCACAATCCGTCGCGTATTTCTGATATGTACCGCTCTTGGTGGAATCAAATGTGCCAATTCACATGAACACTTCCCGTGAAAGTATCTATAGTCTAATCAACAAGTTCAAAAACATGAAAAATAGAGATAAAGGTCCTAAAAATATGAACGATAGCTCATTAGATTCGGAATCACCTCTAGAAAAATGTTTTTGAAGGATTTTGGTGCAGGTAAAAAATTGCAAGTGTTATTAACAAAATAATATAAAAAAATGGTATTTTGTTTTTTGTTAATAACTCAAAAAATATTAATATTTAAGCAATTTTGAAAAAGCTCGTTAAAGAGGAGGAAATTTGCGATAAAAAAAGTTCCGACTCTCGAAACTCTATCTCCATTATTTATAATTTTGATTTGACGTTGAAAATAGGGTTCCGCGGGGCTGTCACGAAATGCGCACGCTGCCGCTAAAGAGGGTTTATCAAAAGAAATAATTTTTTAGCATAAAATGCCATTTAAAAAATTTGAAAAAAATCTAGTATCTTCTTAACACTTGAATGAATCGAGTCCTGTACAAAAAAAAGTTTTTTCACCATTTTTCAAAAAGTTATTTAATTATTTACTAACAAATTTTTTCCCAATCTCCGTTGGCATAAATAATGGGATAAAAGGTATAAATAATTGGCCTATGAATTTTAAACTTCGTGGAGCCCTTTTGATATCTGTTTCTGTTTAAAATCTGTTTTTCCATTAACCAGCTGTCGCACCCCTACGAACGACAACCCTCAGAAGTCGAAACTTGTGCGAGCTAAGGATTAACGAGGTCTTACCTTTCAACGTGTGATTCCTAACACGGGTTGAACGATAGCAAGTGAAGATCGATCGTTCACACTAGGGCTTGAACCACCGACCAACACGGCAGTCAATTCGAGTGAGTGAACAAAGCACCCACGCCGAACCGCTTGGCTACCGAAGTATATATATATATACTTCATACAATCCTGCGATAAAAGTTCATAAAAATTTATTAATTTGTTGATTATGATTTTTTATAACTATTGCAAAATGAAATATCTAAAAATTGTTGATAACATTTTTTTTCAATTGATACTCAACTATGTCTGTTTTCACATTAAACAATGACAGTTATTAACGTAGGATATGGATTTTTTACGCAATTTGTTAATTTAATTGTTTTAAACAAATAGAGAAGTTCAATATTTTTGAAAATTTTTTTTGGTATTTTGTCTAGAGATAATTGAGATATTTTTTTTTTTTCATTTTAATTTTTAATTGTTTTGAATCTTTTTTTTTATATTTCGATTGTTCAAATAATTAGTTAAGAAATAATTTTACTTGATTCATTCAAGTGTTAACTTGGCGTTACACGCGTCCCTACTTTTGCAATAAGTACACGCGCACGGTGAAAATGACCGCATCTGAATATTCATAAGATAAACCGGAAAATAAATAGACTTTCAGACATTTCAGAAATATAATGGCAAATGTTAATAAAATATACTTGAAAACTATGAAAAAGTAAATTAAAACTAATTATCAGACTCTTCCACTTCTCCTCCTTCTGCGCATGTTAGACACAATGGAACAGTGTGTTCTCGACAAATGGATTTCTGACAGCTCCTGCATTGTGTTGATGTTTTTCTATTTTTTTTATAACCACATAAATAGCACCTTCCGGAAATGGATGTTTTCGGCGGTGGTTGTGTTTCAGACAGACTTAAAATTTCATTTATTCGAATCTTTATTGATTTTGGTAAAATTACGATGTTTTGTCTTTTTACCAAATAATCGTGTAATAATGTCAAACCCAGTTCTTTCAAAAACATTTTTCTAGGCAATTTTTGTTTGTATTTGACTGAAACAAAATTTGGCTGTTTATTCCAGCAATATTTAGCAGTGTATAAAATATTGTAAGCGGCCATCTACGACTTGGACGAGACACAGAGTAACTACCTTTCATCTCATCCACGACATCAACACCGCTTTTTGTAGAATTATAATAAGTTATAATATGCGGTTTACATAGCTCTCCACTAAAAGCATCAATTTTATTTTCATGGGGATAAGTAGACAAACACAATACGTATTTATTCTTCTTAGGCATATATGACAATAATGTCATTTCTTTAGTGAACCCAAATATGCTCGAATAAAGTTTTCGGTTTTTCATTTTAGCTATGAATAGTGGTGGAATTTCGTTCTTATTTTTTTCAGTGTGCCAACTAACGTCAATTTATCATTTTGATAAAGATCCATCGCCACAGGTATAGAGGAGAACCAATTATCGCACGTCACATTTCGGCCTGTGCCAGATCAAGACATCAGAGCAAGACATTATTTGTGGTTGAGTTTTCAGCTCCTGGCGAGACGAATATCGTCCGAAAAGAGAAGAAAAAATGGATAAAATATCGAGATTTTCTCTTCGAACTCTATCCAGACCACTCTGTCAAGATAGTTGTTCTGATTATTGAAGTCCTTGGTGGAATGATGCCCTCTCTACTCTCGAATCTTACATTCATACCGGCTTGCCGCACTAAGGCAGAAATCTTAGCCGGACATTCTTGGCTCACTGCCCTTGCTCAGGGCACATTATTCTCGGACTCAATGATCACTTACCCCACGGTGTGGTGAGTAGTCGTTGGTTGATAATGCTAGCGCGCCCTCTCGAATGTATCGGTGCTTCGGGGGATAGGGCCTGACCAGCGCAAACTACGGTGGAAAAATAATAATAATAATTTATTGCGCCTGAACTGCGCCAACAGAGCATTAGGAATGTTCATTCGAACACGTTTCTGGTCAAACGTGAAGACTGAAATGTGTGGCCTCCTCGGTCGTCTGTCTCGAGTCCTATCGACTGATTTGAAGACCTGCGGGGACGACACATTATTCTATATCGCGAAGTGACACCGAAGTGAACTCCAAATTGTTAACAATAGTTTAAAGTATGGAGGTTGGCGGGCAGAATTTTCACCTCTGGCAAATGTCATTCTCATGAGTAATGGCCATATTTCTCCGTCATTGAATAATATATCGTAATTTTTGCAAGAGTTGTGTGGTATTTGTGTTGATTGTGTTCAGTAATCCGCAAATCATTTGAAAGTCGCATTCAAAAATATAATTTATATTTAATATAAAATAATAATAAATATTTCGTTAGGAAATTGAATCATTGTATTAGTTGTTTATCGTTTCCTGATTAGCTGTTTTTATTGCTAATATTCCAAGGACGTCATTGTACGATAAATGTTAATTTGATTTCAATTGTTTATGACATTAGAAACTTTCAACTTTTAATATTGACATTCAACATAATTTTGTTACTATGATGTGTTTTTCCTTTATTGAAATGAACCAATATCTTCAATTAATTGAAGATCTTTGCGAAACTTTTGTCTTTCATTGATACATATTATATACAAAATAGATAAAAAATTGTGGGAGTTCGTAAAGCCTGTAAATACAGGAAGCCTTCTAAACACAATTGTAATACCGCAAATCGAGAGATAATAGATCACATTTCATATCTCTATCCAATTATTGTTGAACATTAGAAATAACATCCATTACTGTAGACTCGGTATCACTTGAACTTTGAAAGCCATATTGACCTGAAAACAAATGACTTATTGACTTCAAATAAGCTATCAACCTATTATTCAAGACCTTTTTGATAATTTTTGAAAATATTTAGGAAAAACCGATACCATAATGGCGACGAAGTAATTCATAAATTTCACAAATTAATGAATCCGTTATTCATTCCTGTGGAAAAAATTCATAATTTCCACATATGAAAACCATGAAAAACAAAGAAAATGTTTTGATTACAGTTTATTTATCGATTGATTCACAACCCTCTTTCCAACCCTCTTTTTACTGTATATCAACGACTTATTGGAAAAAACCAAGAATCCAATATATTGCATTGCTGACGACAGCACACTTTTGTCTCGTCATTCAATTTGGATTCCAAGAGCCATCATCTTGATTTTGTGCATCGAAAAACAATTCATAATTTCCGACCGTGAAAACTTATCAATTTTGAATCAAATCGGACCATAATTGCAAATCTTGTCCGCCATTGTGAAGCCGCCATCTTGTTTTTTCCCCTAGAAAAACTCCATGATGCATTATCGCCGAATTTATGTCAAATTAGCTTGCGAATGAAGTATCATAATTTGTAATACGGAACAGTTTTTTTCCCGCAAGAAGGCGCCAAAATCGAAAGTTAGGTAGCTAAAATTGACATGGCTGAATTCCATAAAATAATAATAATAATAATTCGTCTTTATTATTTCCAATATTAGGTAGTTAACAGTTTTTATACAATGACATTTTTTATTACAGGAAAATAAAAGACGAATTTCAGTTTATTTTCATCGCAATAAAAGTAACATGTTCTTCCACTTAACCTCGAAATACCTCTTCGAATATCTCTTTTTAGAGTAAAAGTTTAAACGAAAAAAAATATATTTGTATATACGTAAAGTTAAATTTAATTAAAGAATAAGGGCAACTACTGATTAAACTTGGGTGATCTATACTACCGTCCTAATCATAAAATCTATCGCAGGAGAAGATGATTTTTTATGCTGTCTTTGATGTTTGAAATTATATTGAATTTAATTTGATACGAAATGCAAATTTGATATGTGAACGATCTCTTGAAAAACTTAGTTCTAAACTGAGGAGGGGTTAAGGCATGATTATGCCTAATATTTACGTTGTGTACATCAGTTCTGTATGTTATTTTATTATATAAATAAGGCGGTTTTTTCGTTGTTATTTTTTTATGAAACAAAACATTAGCATGCACAATGCTAGCATGCACAAAACTCTCTATGTTTAGCCACCCAGCTAGTTTTAAGGTGTACGAAATCGCTTGCCTACTTCTCACCCCAAAGATCAGACGTAAACATGAATTCTGAACAGCCTGAATTTTACGTTTACATATATCAGTCAATTTTGGACTATATAGAACATCTGCATAATTGAAGTGAGAGAGTACAAGAGTCTCGCACACAGTTATTTTTATCTTCCTAGTGAGATAATGTCTGCTCCCATATATCAGTTTAATAGAGGCGTATGCTCGTTGAATAAGCTTCATGATGTGGTTTTCGAATCTTAGGCTGTTGTCCATGAGAACCCCCAAGTTTTTCACCATTCCAACGTTATTTGGATTATTTGTCTCTTTTGTTGCGGGCCAAACGTTAAAATATTCGACTTATTCGGGTTAATGAGAAGACAATGGTCAGTAGCGGATTTGATAAAAGAGGAAAGTTCATTGTTCATCAGTTGCATAGCAACATTGAACATCTGCGGTGGAAAGCTGTAATATATTTGTGTGTCATCAGCGTACAGATGAACGTTACAATGATTCAAGCTTCTGATGAGATAAGTGTAGATATTGAAAAGCAGTGGTCCTAGAATGGAACCTTGTGGTACACCCGATTTAATATGAAGGTATTCCGAGCGAATTCCATCAATACGCACCATTTGTTTTCTTCCAGTCAAGTAATTCCACAGTAATGTAATAGATTGCTTTGAGAATCCTATGTAATGGAGTATGGACATCAACAGTTCATGATTGATGGTATCAAAAGCTCTAGTGAATTCCAGCAGAATCAAAATTGTTATAACTCCTCTATCAGTGGCTCTAATGATATCATCCACAACGTGCAGTAAGGCAGTAGTGCAACTGAAACCCTTTCTAAATCCCGACTGAATTGGTGGTATTGATTTATATAATTAAGTATCTGAAATTCAATAGGTTTTTCTGCCACCTTAGATAGGCCACCTTAGATATGAAATTACCTTTTAAACGATGTGTCACACTTACTACTTTCCCTATTCAAATTGTTTGGGTGATAGTCACCGAGGGGTGGGTGAAGAGGTATGATAGTTGAGGTTATGATAGGAAGATTAAAAGTCGTAGTGTTTTTTCAGAACACATGTGTTTTGAAGATATTCGATCTGTTTCGTTTTCGGTGCCCCACCCTGTATATTACCACCCGACATCAAATCTGCAACATCCACAACACTTTTCAAAACCAAGTTAAAATCACTCCTGATACAGAAATGTTTTTATATATTCGAAGAGTTTATCTTCTGTCGTCAGCACTGAGCAGTCATTAAATTAATAAATTTTTAAAGTCTGAGACCTTTAATTTTTCTCATTCACAGATAAATGTTGTGTATGTTCTTTCCTATTTTTGAATTATGAACCGGAGAAACTTTATCTTTTACTTAATTGTCCTCGAGCTAATAAATAAATAAAATAAATAAATACACGTCAGAAGGTAGATGAGACGTTCATCACAACGTTTCTAAGTGGTTAGGTTGAGCTTATCAAAGACAAGCTGATTCTTCACTTAAGAAAAAAAGTATACATATAAATGCATCATTTACATTTGTAGTTTTTCCCACCATCATTACAAGCTTTCAAGAGCTTAGATATAAATGAGGAGGCAGTACTTCCTTCGTTATCTGTTCTGTTTCATTTCTGTGTCCGATTCCGTGTCGAACGGTTGTATTTGAATTATAACTTCTACGCGCCATGTCACAAACTACTATAAAAACTGCTCAAGTCGTAATATTTCTCCGTTATTTTCAAAAAGCCTCAGTGTAGTTCAGTCCGAGTTTTTCTGAGTATTTGTGCCACTGCTTTTTTGTTAAAAAATGGATTGCTGCAACTACGAAAAAACAGAGTTATCCAGTATATCAAAAACAGTCAATGAAAAACTACAGTGTGAAAAAAAAATTGTAAATGGATTGGACGCATCTAAAACCCTAGACAAAGATGAACGAAAAAAAGAGTAAGTTCAAGTGCATGTTGAAGTCTTGAAATGAAATTAACATTAATTTGGCTACAATGGGTTTGCCGAACAATTTACTCTCGTTTACTCTCGAGATAATTTCCTCAATTGATTCATTATCATTTTGAGAGATGAAATAAGAAGTAGACTTGACAAGTCATGAGTTCAAAGAGCATTCGAGATTGTGTAATTCTCTTTTGGCGATAAACTAATATTATACATAACAGTTTAGTAGGATAAAAAGTTATTCGCTCTCTTTTCGATGTTTTTTGATCGAGCACGAAAATTGATCAATATCAAGTTCGAATCGAGTCGAACTTTTTAAAGATTAAAAATCATGGTGGGATAACTGGTTACTTTCAACATTTTGCGAATAATGAATAACCGAAGGTTGTTCAACATTCTTACCATCACAGATACATTTTTAATTTTTGAAATGAAAGGATGGAATTGATCGATATTTGGGGAAAAACCCCAACAATCGTATTTGATAAAATTTACTTTTAGGTTTTTCACTACTTTAAAAAACTGCAACACCTTCACTATGCAAAATTATCTTCAGACGTGTTTTAAATTATACTGTAGAAGTAAAAGTTAATTATTGCTCATTAAGAACGCAATAAAAGAGTGCTTAAACAATACTTTGTGATTTCGTTATGATTTGCCACAGCGGATTTATGATTTTTGAATGGCTAACTGGTCGCAAACAAAAGATTCAAAGATTGTTTGGGTCATTTTATATTTGCAGAGGCGTGCGCTTGTCTATTTAATGAAAAATACTCAATAAAATTATCGACCATGTGTATTTATTTCTTTAAAATTATTATTGTTATAAAATTTCAATTTGAAATATTCGCTTTATAATAAATAGGTATGCTTATTTGAAAAGAAATTAGGCGAGGAGTCTTTCATTAAGCGTGTCTTATCTTCAAATTTGAACGAAACAAAGTGTGTTTTTTCGTTTGAAAGACATATTGATGCCATTATGTGTGGGATATAATATCATTCAAATGTCCGCCACCGCTTTTCTGGGTGAAGCGCATTGGAAACGTCAATTTTCCATGACTCTAAACCATAAATCAGGCTGAATTTGACCGACGACATTGGGTATGTTGCTTTTGAGGACCGCTGTGATTTGTGGTTTATTCGCATACACCTGCAACTTAAGAAAACTCCACAAGCAAAAGTCTAAGACCCAATTCACATAACAGACGTCTGGCAGAGACGAGGCTTAGGCATGGTACGGACGAGCAATGCACACAGAGGGGCGGGACAGTAGCAAGAAAGGACGTCAGTCAATGATGAGGCATTCCATTTGGAACGGAGGTGAAATCTCTTGGCATTGTCCTTGATAAAACGCTCACTTGGAAAAAGTTTTACACAAAGCCAGACTGTCTCTATGGACATGTCGAAGGATTTGTGGTAAAACTTTGGGTTTAGGTCCCAAACAAATTTATTGTTTTTATGTGATGATTGTCAGACCAATGATCACTTATGGTGTAATTGCCCGGTGGCCGAAGGCTTTACAGAAAACGGTCCAGGCGAAGCTCTCTGGCTTACAGATACAGGCTTCTCTGACCGTCAGTGGTGCCATCAGCACCACACCGTCAGCGGCCATGGAGATCCTGCTAGACCTACCTCCTCTCCACATTTTTCTGGAGAGAGAGGCTAGATGGACTTCATATAGACTTGTGCACATTGCCAAATGCACAAATCAATTTAATGCAAAGTGCAACAGACAGTTGATTGACACTGGAAGTCACAGCATTCTGGAAATGACCTCTGACTTCATACCTCCAACTGTCAACTACGAGATGCCTTACATACTGTTCCCGAGTAGAGAGGACTGGATCCCCCGGGAGAAGGAAATATTAAGAGCAGATAGTTGTTGATTCACAGATGGATCAAAAACACCTTTCGGTTCTGGTGCGGGTGTTTTCAGTCGCAGACCCAGGACAGATATATCAACCTGCCTAGGAACCTATGCGACTGTATTTCAAGCGGAAATTTACGCTATTGAATTGTGTGCGGAGAAATTGGAAGAATCCAACCTTATATACAAGTCAATAAAAATATTCTCGGACGCCTAAATTGGTAGCAAATTGCCAAAAACGACTCTTCTCGATAGGAAGACTCAACAGATTGTCTTTGGTCTGAATAACTGGCCATATTGGTCTGGAAGGCAATGAGGCTGCTGACTACCTTGCAAAGGAGGGTGCTGCAAGCAGCTTCATCAGACCAGAACCTGTCATTAGCATCGCTTCAGGCTTTGCTAAACAAACATTGAACACCTGGATGGCAAGAAGATTTATGGAAGATCCTGGAAGAATCTTCCAGGATTAGCTCACTCCAAGGCGTTTATTCACCCTTCGAAGCTTGATACCAAACAGTCATTGAACAACCGTAGGGATGAACTATGATGTCTAACAGGCCTTTTTACAGGTCACTGTCATTTGAATCATCATATGCAGAGATTCGGACTGTCGGAAGACAGTGTGTATCGCATCTGTTTGGAAAATGATGAAAAAGCAGAGCACATACTTTGTGGCTTTGTGCCTTCCCTGGGAAAGGCACAAAGTACGTTCTGGGGACCGAATTAGGTTTTTAGAGTTCGGCAGAGCCGTACTTTTACCATCTGACCTGAAAGACCACTCACCATACAAACTAATCGGCTTCGTTAAGAAGCTGGGTTTATCTGGTCGAGTGTGAATAAGTGTGAGCCACAATAAACTCTTGCGAGTTGCGGCGGAAGGTCGAATAGACCCACTCACTTTGGACCTAACCTAACCTAACCCGTTGGTTATGTAGACTACAACATAGCGTTTCAAACAGTGACGAAAATGATGAATATATGTTGGATTTGGTGTATTTCATCAGCAATTTTCTGCAGGCCTGGTCTTGGGCATTCCTATTTCAATAATCACCACAAATAAAATCAAATAAACAAGGATATTTACCAACTTCTTCGCAAAATTGTATGTTGGAGTCAACATCATTCCGCATTTTTGAAGATGGACACTGAGAAAGACGTGGCGAGGAACTGGCGTGCCCCTTCTTGTACGCCACAAGGCCGGCGAAAAGACGGGGCGAGGGCGGGAGGGCGGCCGTCCGCGCCACGTCACTTCTGTGAATATTGGACCTTTTGTTCACATAGGAGAGACGCGGAAGGGAAAAAGGTCCGTGCCCCGTCTCTGCCAGATATGCGTTCTGTGTGAATTGGGTCAAACGGGGTCAAATCGCACGATATCGATGGCCAGTTCACATCCTTCACGTGAGATGACCATGTCCTTAAATCGCTCGTGCAGAATATCCAATGCGGCGTGAGCTGTGTGGCACGTAGCGTCGTCCTGTTTAAACCATATGCCGTTGGTGTTCAGATCATCTATTTCAGGCCAAAATTAGTTGGCAATCATCGACCTATAGTGCTCGCAGTTGACAGTGATGGCCTGGCCAAGAAATATCTACCAAGGACGTCACCAGCCCAAAATCCACAACAGTGACTTTCTCGGGATGCATTGGATGCTCTTGGATCTCATGTGGATTGGTATCGTTCCAAATTCGATAATTTTGCTTGTTTACGTACTCATTCATTGAGAAATGGGCCTCATAGGTGAAGATTATTTTTGATGAAAATTAGGCTCCGGGGCCCATTCATCGAATACATATCGTTGTCTATTATCGTTTAGTTCCTTGTTTTCATCAGTCGTCATGAGCTCCTCAGAGGAGGACGTTGTATTTGCTTACCGGTATTCGCAAACGAGGATACGGGAATCTAGAAAACACTGGGGACACCTATATAATGTTTAATTTTAAATACAGTTCGGCAGTGGTTTCCCGTGAGCTCTCTCATCATGAACAGAAATTTAGAGAGTTTTATAGAATGGGCTCAAATAGTTACTAGGAAATAAAGGATTGCACCTCTTCTTGCTGACCCGACATGAACGTGTTGAACGATATTGCGCCTTTCTTTCGCTCAAGCGACCCGGTAGTTGTGTCCCCTTCACCGACGCGACTCCGATAATTATCGGTGTAGTATCGCGATCGCTCCAGTGTGCAGTAGATTAGTTGTTTCCATTCTGTATGCACGATTATGAGTGATCGGTGTCAAATCAGGATCGGGTTGCTTATCGAATCACCTACAGACAGAGGCGATGATTTCGGCAGATCTTGCGTTTCGTCAACCTACGGGTGTTGGTCGATCGTTTACCGAACTAGTGGACTCGAATTCATCCACCACATTGTGAATAGTCCTTTCGGTAAGACGATTATGGTGACCGTAAAATGGATGAAGCGCGCGGTACGTTGCCCGAACAGAATACCCATTTTGATAAAACAATTTTATTTTCATATTTTGTTGAATGACATATCCGCCCTTGGCGATTTGGAAAAACATACTAAATAAATGATAACCAATCTGACAGATGTAGCTCCGTTATCAATTGTCAAAGTTCGGAAGTCCCTGTTGGAAGACACTATACAAGCAAAAGTTATGTTGTGTTATCGTCAGATGAATCTGACGATTCTTCGTCAGATTCATTCGGTATTATGATCAAAGGTTCTACACTTTCCTCAACTAAATGGTCTTATTTCCACACGTTGTCTTCTTCTTTCAATATTTTTTCATTCAAAATGTCGTGTTTCTTCTTGCAACGAAACCTTTTACTCGAGCCGAAAAGTGTTCAATGGGACTAAGTTTGCAATGATGAGGCGGCACATGAATGATATATTATATTTCGTTTCTGAGCCAACTTGTTGACTTCATATTCCGTTAAACGAGCATTATTTGAACATACTATATACCGGGTGATTCTCTAGGGTAGCTCACCCCTATAACTTTTTTATTATTGGAGATAGAAAAACGAAATTTGAAGGATGTGTACTATAGTTCCATTTACATTTTTTGACATATTTACTTGATTTGCCGTACTTTCGGTTTGACCGTATATGACCCCAACTTTCGATTTTTAAATAGGTTATCCTATATATTTTTATTTATTTCCATCGAGAATGACATTCTAAATCCAACAATACTTCACTTGTCAATATTTAACAAATAAAATCATTTTTATTTCAGTTTTTATTTTTTGATCTAGAATGCCATGGATCGTGTAAATCGCTTCATTCTTAATAAAGTAACATGGGAAAACTACGACTTTCAGGCTTATGACTGCACAGTCGTTTTAAGAATTATTTCACAGCCGCAAATATGAATTTTTCCAGTTAACTTGATTTTTTCAAATGGAAAGGGGGTGGCTCGTCGGCTTTTTGTGAAAGATCAAAATCGAAAGCTGGGGCCATTTCCGGTCAAAACGAAAGTACGGCAAAGCAAGTAAATATGTCAAAAAAATGTAAATTGAACTATAATACACAACCCCCCAAATTTCGTTTCTCTATCTCCAATAATAAAAAAGTTATAGGTGTGAGTTACCTTAGGGAATCACCCAGTATAGACAATAGTTCTATCTTAAACATACTTTCATTAAATAGTATGTTTTTGAAGAAGTAAACTCAGTGATACCCGCTTTTTTCATTGTATTAGTTGGTATTCTTTCAAATTTTCTGGAAACATAAATTGCATTATTCATCACAATCTCAGAGTTAGGTGGAATGTGGTCTATTATTTGAACAAAATATTCTTCAAACACATCACCGTTCTTGTCTTCACCTACAACTTGTTTTTCTTCATCTTACGTAATCGCTCAGATGTAGCTTGCATCATCTTCTTTGCAATTAATTAGTTCCAAGAAAATAAAATTCAAACTGAAATTAAAAAAAAATGACATTGATGGGATCACTGCAAACAGTTTCAGAACTTGAAATAGAAAATAAACAAAACACAATCGATTTTGATCACTGCGACCGGTTTATCTGAGCATGGCAAATTAAATGTCCAAATGGAATGATCATCCGAACTTGAATATCATAACTGAAAATTAAACTCGACAAGAAATATACTATACAATTTAGTTTGCGAGCCAACTGTTGCCCCTAACAAAATCTCACCTATCGACAGTGACCCAAAAATTCCAATGTTGAAAATCCCATCGAATTGATTAACGTTTGTAGGAAATATTATTTAGGGAAAAACGAAAGTGAAGTCAGTTGTATAATTTGCATTCCACTTCACAGTTAACTTCCATGATAAATAAAATGAGTAAAAAAATTGTGTCAAACAGTTTCATTGAAAAAAAGATGTAGACAATGTATTAAAAACTTGAAAATAATTCGATAGGTCCTAAGTAGCAGTCATCACACCATTCACCTCAGCAATCTACGGTATTGATCAGATTAAAAAATAATAAAATCGTTGGGCGTGGCGTAACCCGAGTAAATATGTAAATACTAACGATTTTATTAATTTTTAATCTGATCAATACCATAGATTGCTGAGGAGAGTGGTGTGATGGCTGCTAACTAGGATCTTCCAAATTATTTTCTAGTATATCACATCATTTTTTTTTCAATATAATCGTTTGACCTGATTTTTTTACCTATTTCATTTTTAAGTTTTCAGTTTCTAATTTCGTTATTCAATTTTCCTCATTCTGTTCAATTCATTTAGTGCCTAAGTATTACATGGTACTATGTAATCCACCATTTTGTAGCTGCGGTCACTTTGAATTTGCATCTATTTCAAAGTGTCCTAATAATAATAATAATAATATTTATTTGTAGTTCTTTATTGCATATAAAGACAATAATTATTCAATCTATAAAAGTATTGAAAAAACTACAGATGAGGCTAGAAACAATATGTACCGGAAGAGTACTGTTGATCTTAGTTCTAGCCTGGAAGAAAAAAAAGTAACCTAGAGAAAAAACAAAAAAAAGAGAAAAAAGGAAGGAGAGAGGAAAGAGGGAGAGAAAACATGTTGAATGTTTATACTATCATTCTAATAGTCAAGTCCTGTAGTTTGATACCCATATAAACATGAAGTATGAGATGTGAAGTATAAGTGTATAAAATATAAATGATTAAAATAAAATATAAACTATATATACATACATATGCAGAACTAGGACAACGAATAAAAATATATGTTTCACACACAGTACAATCGCAGTTTCATCACATTCTAAATTACAGGGCATCGTCATTCTTGTAGGTCATGATAGGCTTCATCATTCTTGTAGGTCATAATAGGCTTTATCACTTAATTGTTACATTTCTTTCTGAATATGATGAAAGGAGTCTCTTTGATTTCATTGGAAAGTTGATTGAATATCCTGATTCCATTATATGTCAACAAGTTTTGAACCAAACATGTTTTTGGAATTGGAATATTTGGGTGTAGCTGTAGATTCATAGTTCTCCCTATTTTTATGTATAATTGACACGGTTTCCAATATAAATATTATTGAAATATCCGTAAGGATTCTATGTTCTCGAAAAAGGGGTTCACATGAATCCCGCTGTTTCGCTTCACATAAGTACCCGATAACCCTTTTCTACAACACAAAAACCGACTGCATAAGTTTTTTACTGCAATTTTCCCAAAATTGTATGCCATACCTTAGATGAGAGTCTATTGAGGCATAGTACACTCCTTTCGCTGCAGCAAACCCCAGTTCCTTTGAAATGTTTCTCAGTGCGAAACATCCCGATGCCAATTTTTTGTTGATGTTGTGCAATATGCTGAGAGAATTTTAAATTTTCATCAAAATAAATTCCCAAAAATTTCTAAGTGGAGTTATTTTTCATTGTATAATGTATAACAGAAACAGTATAGGACCTAACACAGAGCCTTGAGGTACTCCAAAATTTATCTCTCCCACGTCCGAGTTAGATGACGTTCTTACAAATTATTTTCTGTCATAAAGGTATGAACTAATCCAAATATGACTGTTGTCCCTAAAACCATATCTTATGAGTTTCCGAGGCAATATGCTGTGATTGACACAGTCAAAAACTTTGGATAAGTTACAAAGCACTGCTGCAGTGGCTTCCCCGCTGTTGATTTCATTATACACCAATTGCAATACTGTTGATATAACTTCACTTGTACTCTTAAAATTCTGAAAGTCATACTGATGTGTACTCAATATCCCATTACTGGTCAAAAATTTCATTATTCTTTTTTTTTACCAGTTTTCCAATTATTTTTACTGAGGTTGAATTTGCATCTTTTTCAAAGTGTACTACTTACTATTATACTAGTCAAGCAGCCTTGTCATTTGATATCAATATTGAGGTAGTTATGAAGTAAAATTCCATTTTGTAGATGCTGTCATATTGAAATTACAATGGCAGAGAATTCAGTAAATTGTATTGTCATCGAAACTAAATGTTTGTGCCAAATATCAGATCAATTTTTCAACAGGAAGGGGGTCAAACTTTTATTACTAAATTTTACACAAACAAACGGGGCAAGCTAAATAAAACCGTTTGATTATGGTCGAATGGTAGTGTCCCATGCAAGTGACATTTCAGGTCAATACTCTTCTATATGTAGTGTGGAGTACCTGTTAATTACATTTGTTTCAATTCCACAACGAATTTTTGGAGTACAAACTGTATAGAACAAGTGATTTTTTTGTAATTCACCATTCACATGTAGTTGTTTCGAAAGAACTTTTTTCCTTTCATATAATCAATGTTCATGTGAAAGTAGTTGTTTCGGAAGGGATTTTTTTTCTAATTTGTGCCTGAAAGACACTTTCGCGTATGACTAACACTTTTATATTCAATTTTCAAAAAAAATTCAACCAATTTGTTGGTGTATTTTGGTTCGTAAGGAAGAACCATATATTTTGAATCTTCTTTTTTTTTGAAAAGTCAAGGATTGACGAAGAATCTCTGAATTTTCTCTTCGTTATTAACTTATCCACTATTTTTCAAGGATAGCCGTTACTTTTAGCTATCTTCTTGGACAAAGAAAAATTTTCATTGTGGGCAATGGTGGGAGCTGTCGGGGATATATCTGGAAGTGCTGGTATTCTTCCTATACAGTGTGGTCAAACTCAAGTCAGCACTTTGCTAACTTCTTTATTAGACAAAAGTGTTTTTATTCATTTCATTAAAGTGACCATGAATTACCACAAAATAAAAAAGTCATCAATCACACAATTGAAGATGAGAGTTCGGTTGCATTAGAGAAAAAGTAACAATTTTTCACTGATTAACGTGGTGCTAACCGAAAAACAATTAAACATTACATTTTGATTCATTTCATAAAATATATTTTTTTAAATGAGACTCTCCGTATATTTTCACCTCAATCGATTGCCAATTTTTTTCTGAACTCAAAAGTTTAGCCTGAAATTTCAATACTCATAATCAGATTTTTTTTAATAATGAGAATGAATTGTTTTTATTGAATATTGCGTTCTTGATTCATTTCATAAAATATATTTTTTTTATTTTAATATTTGAGTATTTATAATCAAATTATATCATTACTAAATTCTACTTTTTTAACTAACACTCCCATTTCAATGATTTGAAAAAATCTGTCTCCCGCTCGAATTGATCTTTACTGTTGCGTCTCATAATTTTCTGATGTTCATCTTTTCTACATATCTCTTGGAATTTCAAACCTTACATTTCGATGCTCCTTTCGAAACCCTCCATTCCATACTGATTGATGGTTTACTCCAATTTATGTAGCATTTCTGTTCAGGTAAAGGAATATTCTCTTTCACCACGGAACGCGACCACACGACACAAAACTTATTTCTAACGCCCAAGAATAATTTTTTTTTCGTTCTAGCTCCAATTATACAGGCCTGTGAAATCATATTTATATTCGGTGAACACAGCAACTTGCTTCCTCCATGATTTTCTAAGCAGTCTCTTCAGAGATATCAGCTATATTTTCGTGGTGGTGCTGATAAGTAGAGTAACTCATGAACGGTAAATTCAAATCGGAGAGCATCTTGCTCATTGTAGAGTAGCCACTTCCATTCTGCACACTGAAATAATTTTGGTTTTCAAACCCATTTTATATTCATGAATTGGATACATATCACTGAATGTTCATCCGAATGGTGGGTGCTTGGATATTACTGCTAATTGTTTCAATTAATATCCGATATCTGCCCCTATAGAGATATTTCTGTATGAAAACTGAAAGAAACATGTTGGTTCATACAAAACGTATGCTGACGTATTCATAATTATCCATATTACATAATAGTGCAGTTCTCATTGTAGGAGATTTTAATATTAGCAATTATGCTAGCCATCTTAATCATGGTACAACTAATAGGGAAATTACTATTCTCAATAACTTTTTACAAATCCTTGACGTATCTCGAAATAACTTTGTATATAATAAACTCAATAGACTTCTTGACCTGGTATTTTTTAATGGAGAGTGTCTTGTGGAGAAATCAATGGATCCTTTTGTAGTCGAAGATCAGATCAGATCAGATCAGATTATTCTGTCTTGGATATTACTTGTGTACTTGAGACGAAAGATAACTACAAAAATAAACTGCATTTCTGTTTCTAGAATAATTATAATTTCAAAAGAGCCAACTATCCACAACTGTATAATCAAATATCTCATATTGACTGGACCTTCTTGGAAATCCTTGATGACTCAGAAGATGCAACCACATATTTCTATGGAAAACTTTATAATGTTTTTGATCGCTGCTGTCCCAAGTATACAGTTGAATCCAAAAATAAATATCCTCCTTGGTATAATAAAAGCATTACTAGAGATTTGCAGGCTAAAAGCAGAATCTGGCACAAATACAAGCGTGAGTGTAATCTGCAGGCCCTTGAAGATTTCAAACATCTTCGAGCAAAAATAAAGCATGATGTTGATGTGGCATATAAAAAATTCTTAGGTGAAACTGAGGAAGGAATACATATCAATCCCAACAGATTTTGGTCATTTATAAATAATAAACGAGGTAGCTCCAAAATATCACAAGTACTGAATTTTGAAGGTCAATTGCTGGAGGGGCCCTCTAATATCGTAAACGGTTTTGCCAATCTTTTCAAACAATCGTATACCGCTTCTTCCCCTTTTCAACCAAACTCTGATGTTGATAATAATCACTTTCTTGATATATCAAGCTTCAGTAAAAAGGGGCACTAAGGTCGCTCAAGCCTAAGAAGGCCACTGGTCCAGATGACATTCCAGCTTTCATCCTAAAAGATTGTGCACTTGTGTTTGCTCGTCCTCTATCTATACTAATTAATATCTGCTTAAGATCGGCTACAATACCAAGGATCTGGAAATCATCAAAAGTCTGTCCCATTTTCAAGAAAGGGGATAGACGAGATATTTCAAATTATCGGCCTATCTCTATTATTTGCAACTTTGCAAAGGTTTTTGAGATTCTACTGGAGCAAGTTATATATCTGCATGTTAGTTGCAATATAAATATAAACCAACACGGTTTTATGAAAAATCGTTCAACGGTCACCAATCTTCTGACTGTCCCGCAACATATTGCTGAATCTATTGACAATAGGGCCCAAACTGATGTTATTTACACATACTTTTCTAAGGCCTTCGACAGGCTTGACCATGGCATTCTAGTGAACCAACTAGTAGCCTTTGGATTATCTCCATCCTTAGTCGCACTCTTTCAGTCCTATCTAAGGGATCGAAAACAATATGTTCAGCTCAATGGTTTCAAATCTACCGAATATAGTGCTTCTTCCGGTGTTCCACAATGTTCAAATCTTCAATATATTCATTAATGATATTGCAGATGTTGTAGATGTATATTTTTTTATATGCCGATGATCTAAAACTATACTGCCTCGTTGAGAACATAGACGATTATGTGAACCTCTCAGCAAACGTAGGACGGGTTGTAGAATGGTGTTATCGAAATAACTTGTCACTGAACCCGGATAAATATAAGGTCATATCCTAAAGTTTGAAAACGAATATCTTGATCTTTGATTATTCAATAGAAAACGTTTCCTTGCTGAGACCAGAAACATTTACTGATCTTGTAGACTTTACAGTCATTTGTTTGTCACTGCTCTGTAATTGGGCTATGTCCTGTAGAGTATTGCATTACAAATAAATAAATGAATAAAGAAGTACTAGTAGGTATCTTTCATGATCTGTATCTCTGTATCTGTAGAGTAGGGAGGGTGAGTGTAGACCCACAGCACTTAGGCCACATGTAACCCATTGTACATCCTCCCGAAGAGTTTTTCTCCTAGGTCATCGTCTATCCTGTCCCTCCAGGAAGATGGACAGGCCACTAGGAGACATCTCCTTTATATTGGCAGGTGTAGGCCAAGACCCGCCGATTTGGCAATCTTGAGGTGTCTCACGGTGGCCTCCGCGAAGGTTTTGGAAGGTACAGCGACATTTCTGTCGTTGCGCGGCTTCTTGAAGCTTCCAGGGGATCTCTCCGTGGAGGTGCATAAGTGAGGAAACTTTCCTTCAGGAGCAGCCGGTTCCTTGCCTTTATTCAAGGCGGAGCTCTTGGCGCACGTCGCAGGAAGTGCCCTTGCTGTTGAAAGTGGAGTAGGGGAGGAGGAGGGTGCATTTATAGTTGCTGCCACTCCTGTATCTTACGCTCTCTTTCTCCTTTTGGCCTCGTCGCCGCAAATGCGCTTACGCCGTGGTCTTTGTATTACATCACGAGGTGATCTGCTATGTCCAGCCTCATTCCAAGCGATAGATTGGGGTGGACATTTCTGTTCATCCCCAGGCACTGCCTTAGATTGAGGTGAGCACTTCTGTCCAGCCTCGGGATTGGTTTTTGTTGTTTCTGTTTTTGTGTTTGTTTCACTCATGTGTGTTCCCACGAGTAGCAAGGGAAGAGTTGGTCACCTCTGACAGAACCCCGCATTACCAGAGGTAGGCTGATGACAATGAGGTTTCGCCCAGTTCCCCAAGGGGATCGTTCGTAACCGCATATCACCCTGCGGTCATTCAGCTATCGGCACGATTCCTTACACCTTAGCTTGGGTAGGCTGGTCCACGGTGGCATGTTTTACAAAGGCTTTTGGGGAGTTTTAGTTCCCCTTACCCTACTTATTTCTGCCACTGACCAGGAGTCCGACGACCCCGTCCGTAAGGCCATTTTGGCTTCCTGGACAGGGCCTCCAGTCCCCTGGTCGTTACCCTATCCGCTACCTGGGGACGCGCCCGATAGGTAGTCCAAGCCACGGGATGTTTCATGATATAATGGAACTTCCCGAAACTTGAACAGATGTAGTCAGAAACGTAGAAATTCGCTGTTATTAGAATTGTTGGTAGGTGATCTTGTCTTGGAGAAAATGAAATAATTATTTTTCTGTGACGTCCTGGAAAAGTGACTCATATACAAGGTTATCAATTTTTGGCAAATAATAATCGAAGAAGCGATAGGTTTTGAACACCACTCGCTTAATGAGGCTTTTAATTGGAAAGTATCATAACAGATACGTCCGTTCAGCCATACCTCTAAATAACCAATTTTGAAATAATTGATTATTCACAGGTATGTTTATCTAATATGTTGTACCAAGTAGGTATTAACATTTTATTTCTCATTTTCCATATTAAAATTCCATGTGTTTCAAAATAATATTTTGGGAATACTTGACAAACATTTTGATATACATTATTTTCCGATAATTCTATCTATCAAAAATAACAATTACAATTGAAAGGAAATATATCCGAAGGCAAATGTAATAGCCTGATGGATGTAGCCGTTACTATGTGTAAGGGGGTCATCATAAAAAATGAGAAATAAAACTTCCTGTGTTTTTATACCACTTGTATTTGTAACTGACGTTAGTTTGGTCCTATAAAGCAATTTTCAAACGAATATAGTATTATAGGTCATTCGAACGCTGTCACCTATCCCCTCTTCCCTCCATCCGGTTTAGCAGGAGTTGACCGTTTGGCAAAAGTTGACCGATATCCGCTTAATAACTGGTTTCCATAAGTTAGGTATATCTGCGCTAGCTTGGCTGAATGCATCGTTGGAAAACATATATGCATCTTCTTTGAACTTCCTCTTAAACCAGTGTTTCTCCGTGTGGACCTCAGC
Organism: Leptinotarsa decemlineata; assembly: GCF_025532065.1. Taxonomy (NCBI): domain Eukaryota; kingdom Metazoa; phylum Arthropoda; class Insecta; order Coleoptera; family Chrysomelidae; genus Leptinotarsa; species Leptinotarsa decemlineata. The sequence continues at coordinate 8,072,251 of NW_027412537.1, read as the reverse complement.
TTGGGACCGCTTGATGTTATGTTGATGAGTCCAAACATGCTCTGCTATTCCCGATTTGCTGGTTTCTCCTCATTGTATGGTTTTCGTGTACTCGACAATGCGAACTGTCAATGGCCTCTTAGTTTCACCATTATAGGATTTACTCACAGGGTATCAGATAAATTCACTGCTACGGATGGTGACTCCAGGTCTGAAGCAGGTTATGATGTTTTTCTTGGACCCATCTCTTCTTATCCTTTCTGACGATCCTCGGACGTAGGGAAAAGCAAGCACTGATTGTTGACGGCTTCTCTTCTTCGCGAAGCTCTTGCTGTCTTCTAGCCAAAGTCTGTTCCACCATCAGTAACCATTACGCTAAAGATCTTTTTTGATGATGCCTAGTTCCTTCTTGAGGTACCGAGGAAGGTCTCGAGGTTAATTTTTTTGCCTATTTTCATTTTTAACCTTTTTATTTCTTTTTACTCTATACTCATTTTCGTTTTGTGTTTTGATTATTTTATTCGTTACAGAATAGTCAACCCTTCTGTTTCAACATACATCCAGTTTTATGAAAAGCGTTTATTAATATTAAAACATTCATTGAAAACAATAAAGAAGAAAATATAAAAAGGTTCCCATATTTTGTTGCTAAAACTCGACTAAACATGGTACTTTTGTGTTTTTTTCATTCTCTAAAAAACGCGTGGAAGTATCCAGTCGCCACTATCTCCATCATCAGCGTTTTGCAGAAACATGAAAACAAAAGTTCAACGAGCTAATTTTGCTGACATCATAATTTTCACTAAATTAAATGACTATCAACACCGTAACTGGACGCCAACATCTCGTATGTATTCTTGTTCAATTAAATAATTTCTGTCTTCCTTTGCTCACTCGAATTTATTGTTGAAGATTAACGAGTCTTGTGCCTGAGTGAAATAAATGTTATTGATTTTAATTTTGTGACACTTTACTATCAAAGTTGCTTGTGAAATTTGGTTCTTCAGTTGGGAAAATATGACGATTATATCAATCAATATCTCATTTCCATTTTTTGACATGGCTTACATGTATTGGATTTGTCAATTGGCAGGTGAATTAGTACATTAAAATTAAATAAAAATTTACATTGAAAAATAAAAATAAAAAGGTTAAAATACACCAACACTGAAATTTGCATCACATATAGGTAATCACATATACTATAACAACATTTTTCCATGTTTAAATGAAGACAATTTACTTATTCTTCTGAGGGATTGTTGAATATTTTGAGGCCAAAATGATCAGGAGCACATGAAAATTTTTGTTTTGCTTAATTCACATGAAAATGTTGAATTTTATGTTTCATAACTATGAATATCCTCATTGCAAATAGAAGTGTTCTTATTTTCAAAAACATGGACACACGTTTCGAAAATGAAGAGACAAGGAAGCGACAAAACACGAAATGTTTTGAAAATAGCTCTACACGATGCTCTCTTAGAAACTCTCGCGATACATCTCAAAATTCGTTTTTGTGCAATGAAAATATCTTTCGCATCTGGTGCATTGTCATATAGACAATTGCCATATCTGAGTCTCGATTCGACTTGCGCATAATAAACATTCACTGTGTTAGGAATCACAGATTTTAAACAGATTTTTAAAACAGATTTAAATCATTTGTTTCACTTCTAAAATGAATCGTAAATTGATAAAGAGATATTTTGAAGAATTCAGTTTGGAAGATAATTGTTTTGCAATGGAATTTCCAAGAGAGATGTTCATCCAGAGATACTCCCAAAAACCTAACCTCTGCATGTGTATTCTACATGATATTTTCACCTATTTTGACTTCGAAGTAATCAAAATTTCTTTGGCGACAGTGACATCTCAACATCTGAGTTTTTTTAGTGTTGAAAAATAGGTTACTACTAATGAAAAAAGATGAAACTGCATGAATTGTTCCAATACATTTCGTTCGTAGTCGAAAAGTCGTCTGCATACGTAGTATAATCAGCAGTACCAATTATCACATCAAGATGATTCACATACAAAGTGAATAGTATTGGACCCAAAATCGATCCCTGTGGAACGCCCATTTCGATTTCCCTACTATCCGAGCGTATGGGTTTAGTTTGGCTATTATGTTGAAACGGGAGCGTTACTATTTGTTTTCTTTTTGTTAAAAAGGATGAAATACAGTTTAATGGTATATAAATCTGACGTGTACAAAATATGACAAATTTCTAACCAAAAAGCTGAGATTTCATCTCGATTTTTTTCAATAACTATATCGATATCAAATCAAATCTAATTTGTATGAACTTATCAGAAATTGCAAACTTCACGTAAAAAAGTTTAAAAAAATGAATACTGTGTTCAATTACTGAAGTAGGTGAATATCATTCTGATTGTCTCTGTAGATGTTCTTATAGAAAAGTTACTGTTTGGTTGCTTGTCCTTCTTCGAAAGTTGTGGTATATTCATAAAAAAGACGAAACAAAAAATGTTCCAAATATTAATTTTTCTCCTTGATTTTCATATTTGAAAAGCCAGTTATGGTAATACTCGTAAGTATTTTAATATCAGTTATTCATAGACTGATAGCATTCCTCTTTAAAATTCATTTCGCAAAACAGTTCACAGAATGAATTATTCAATTCTAGCCAATTATATCGAAGAAAATATTTGAACTCCAGAAATCATCAATTTTCAGATAGTCGTTCTGTTTCCAAGCTTACTTCGTATTTGCTACAGTAAAAAATCGCGAGAGGGAGACATGAACATTTTTCTAGTACTTTCTGAAAAAAATATTGCCTTTGAGTTATGTCAATATACAGCCGAAAAGGAAACAAACAATGTTCATCTATTTCACCCCTTTTTTCCTGAAATAATTCATTTCAAAGACAATGAGGCATGAATCCAATCACTAGAAAAATAATAAGTTTTCTGGAATGACTGAAAATTGATAATTTCTCGGGCTCAAATATTTTCTTCGATAATTGGGTAGAACTGAATAATTCATTCGGTGAATTGGTTCGTAGAATTGAAGATATACTTATTTGCATGATAAATTTTAATGGGGAATGCTATCAGATTATTAATAACCTAAATTCAAATACTAAGTAGTGTATCTGGGTTTTTATATATATGAAAATTCAATATTTGGAGCTTTTTTTTGGTACCTCAATTTTCTGAGAAGGATAAGCAGCCAAATTATAACTTTCCTATAGAAACATCTACAGGGATAATTTAGATGATATTAACCTATTTCAGTAGTTTAGTTGATATCGATATAGTTATCGAAAAAAATGAAAAATGTAGATAAAATGCCAGCTTTTTGGTTAGAAATTTGTCATATGCCATACACATCAGATTTATACAGGGTGTCAGAATAAGACCGACAAACTCCGACTAAAGATTCCTCACCTCATTTTGAGATGAAAAATTTTTATCGAGGTCTGTCCTAAAATGCATCCCCAAAAAAATTTAGATTAATTATTTTTTGCTTGAAACTCCTGCAGAAAAAATATCAAACTTGGTGGACTAATCCAGGTTTATCAACGTGACAATTTGAAGTTTTTGAAGTTATAATTTTCAATTTTCGTAAACCAGTGGCATAGTTACGATGGTATGTGGTCATTTCAAATCAAATCAAAATGTACTTTATTGTCGGAGTTGATATCTCATTGACAAAGTGTTACTATTCTAAGAAATACAAGATACACAACTTGAAAGATATTGTCGAAGATAAAATATTATTGTCAAAGTGTTATTATTTTAGAGAATATAAGTTATACAAATTGAAAGTCATATTTGCACATTTGGTGATTTCAGCATTTTGTTGTGAAAAAGTAGTCAGAAAGTAATAAAATATATGTTACATATTGAAATAAATAATAATAATAATGAATATTCTCATGCAACACATAAATGTAAGTATGAGAATATAAAAATTATAAAGCATAAAAATATAAAATGAATGCATAGAAAATACCAGTAAGTATAAACTCCGTAAATATTTTCAACTATACAGTTCAGAGCTAAATGTAAACATTGAACAAAAAGTTAAAAAAGTCACATAGTTTAAATACCAGTAGGTACTGAAACACAATAATTAAAATTAATTGTTTATATAATTTAAATTTCTGTCTGAAAATAATTCGTCTAAAGAATAAAAAACCTTTGAAATCAGAAGCCTTTTCACAGAATTTCTAAATTTAGTGGTACATGTTATGCCTTTGATCTCAATTGGCAAATGGTTAAACATTTTTTTTCCATTTTATATGAAAGACCTCTCAATTTTTGATGATATTGGAATCGGTAAACCTATATTGAGCTTATTTCTGGTATTTCGTCTTGGTGAAATGAAAATTTCCGTTCTGTATTTTTTTTGCACCAGACATAACATTTCCAATATAAGTATGGAAGGCAAGGTCAAGATTTTATGCTTTCTGAATAATGGTCGGCAGGAATCCCTGAATCCAATTCTACACATATTTCTAATTCCTCTTTTTTGTAGTACAAACAACCTCTCAAACATGTATTGGCAACACGTTCACCAAAAACAGATACCGTATCTCAGATGGGAATCGATGAGAGCAAAGTAGACATTTTTTGCCATATTAGTGCCCAATTCATTTGCTGATACTCTGACGGCAAAGCATCCTGATGAAATTTTTTCACATAGGTTATTTATTTGACCTTCAAAATCCAAATTTTTATCAATTTGTAATCCCAGAAATTTTGCTGACATTTTGTTTTCTATTAATTGAGTACCCAGGTAGGTATCCAGTGTGGAGCACTTGAGGGTGATGATGCTAGTTTTTGAGATATTGAATGACAAGAGATTAGCATTATACCAGTCTTTTATATAACAAGAAGAGAATTGGGCCTAGAACCGATCCTTGTGGAACACCACAAGTAACTGTCTCGAGATGGGATATGTTGTCCGGGAGTTTGACTTTCTGAGTACGTTCTGACAGGTATGATCTGAACCATTTCAAAGATATATCTCTAAAGCCATACACTTCTAGTTTTTGCAGCAGAATTTCATGATCCACGCAATCGAAAACTTTTGAAAGATCGCTGCCGCTGCTATTTCACGATTATCTAAATTGGGATACACGTTTTCCATATTTTCCCTCATATCTTCTTTGGACAACTGAATTGAGAAATGAGCATTTGACTTATCGATACTCAACCTAAAAGACACATAGAATGCTATGACTTTTAGGTTGACCATCGATGAACTTATGTCAAACGCTCATTTATCAATTCAGTAGTCCAAAGAAAATTCTTTCAAATAATATAACGAATAAAAAAAAGGAGTTTGTCGGTCTCATTATGACTTACCTGTACTATTTTATGACTACTCCCAATATCAAAAAAACTTCACGAGGTTGACAATGATTCCTATGTTACAAGAAAGTTGCATCTGTTTTTCGCAAATATCTCAGAAACCTTCACTTTTAGGCAAATGGAATGTCATGACTTTTAGGTTGAGTATCGATGAGCCTGATTCATCAGTGCTCATTCATCAGTTCAGTTGTCCAAAAAAAATATGAGGGAAAATATGACCACACACCATCGTAACTACGCCACTGGTTTAGAAAAATTGAAAATCATAACTTCAAATTATCACGTCGATAAACTTCGATTAGTGTATAGAGTTTAAAATTTTTTCTCTTGGAGATAACATCTTTTCATCTCAAAATGAGGTGATGAATCAGTAGTCTGAGTGTGTCAGTTTTATTCTGACTCACCTTGTATAATCCAAATTTCACAAGAAATTTTGATAGTATAGTGTCAGAAAATTGAAATCAATAACATTTATGTGTTACTCTGGCCAAAGACTCGTTATTCTTCAACAATAAATTCAAGTGAGCAGAGGAAGACAGAAATCATTTAATTGAACAAAAATGCATACGGGATGGTTGTGTTCAGTTAGGGTGTTGATAGATAGCCATTTAATTTAGTGGAAATTATGTGTCAGCAAAATTAGCTCGTTGAACTTCTGTTTTCGTATTACTGCAAAACGCTGATGATGGAGATATTGGCGTATCGATACTTCCACGCGTTTTTTTGAGAATGAGAAAAAAACACAAAAGTACCCTGTTTAGTCTCAGCAATGAAATCGTCGAGTTTTGGCAATAAAATGTGAGAACCGTTTCATTGTTGTATTTTCTTCATAATTTTTTTTTAAGATGTGTTTTAAAATTATTGAAGTCCTTTAATAAAACTTCCTATATCTGGAAACAAGCAGTAGGCCTGTGCAGTCCTCATTTCAATATGGGATTGTGGCATGGGGTGGCACTCATAAAACACACCAAAGACCTTTTTGGCAGCTTCTTCATTATCCTGAAATGAAATAACGATTCCCAATATCTATCAGAACTTTTTACAGAAAATCATAATTAAAAAAAAATAGAACTATAAAAAGAAATAGACAAATATTATAATATTCGTAGTATACTTAAAATTATATTGAAATACTATGAGCGAAAAAAGTCCATTGGAATGAGAAGTTTCATTTATCCTGGTCCATGACTCTATAGTTCTCTGCCGGAGAATATCAAATCTCTTAGTCACAGTGGTTCAAAGTGGAACCCTCCAAATGCCTGAAAATATATCTGTCAATGCACTTATTCTGCCTCAGTATCAAATATAATTCATTCAATAACACAATTTTTCATACATTTTAAATCTTTTCATTCAATATCCATCTGACATTGGTAGTGCGCCCGACTAACGACCTACCAGTCGTGAGTTCGATCCCAACCTCGACCAGATATTTTTCTCGAGAAAAATTGTCTAGTTGAAGCTGGGATAATTCTGCAACGTTACATGGCTTACAGACTGCGAATAGCCATGATACTCCCTAGGTGGATCAGGGTGTTATTAACATTTCCCACCCAGGACATGAGGCTAATGACCAATGTAGTCGATACCGATGACACCCCAAAAAAATCCATCTGAAAGACACTCAACCAATGACTAGTGCTACACACCGTGGTGGAAGTGATCACTGGGTCCCAGAATCATGTATTCTAAGCAGACGCTATGTCTCTGGCAAATTTCAAACTTGCTCACCAAAATTTTAGCACTCAATAGCAGAAAAATCATTGAATTCATTGGATTCCACGTAATATATTTCGTCAACTTCTGTTTTTTGATTTTTTTTTTATTTTGATAGTCCCTTTTAGCATTTTCATTAACAAATTTCTCTTACTCATTATTATTTGTGATACGTAATGAATATTTTGCACTCCAGCATACGCTTTATTTAAATCTTTACATTTGAATTGATTTTTGATGAATTATTACGTCTGTATTTCTTTCAGTTTATCAATAAATAAGACTAAAGCCTCGTCAAGGAATGTTTTCGATCCAGTTTTTGATTTGTACATCATACAAGCCGTTGTGTTTGAAAAATTACAAGTCATTAGGTTTAAGACATATTTGGATTGCCTTTGATTTTCTTATATTCACTCGATCCATCTGATGATATCCATTCAATAAAGTTTTTGGCTTTCTACTACTCCATTTTGATACCAAAAAAAAAGAAGGATGGGGGAATCTTCCAAAGAAAGGAAGGAAGTAACTCTATACATGGATGTGATGGATGTGTAGATCATGCAAAGAAATAACTTTCAGACACAAACTGAAAGAAATTCCTCTTGAAACAGCTACTTTCATATAAACATTGAATTATACGAAAGAAAAAATTCTTTCGAAACAAATACTTCTATATGAACACTGAATTATACAGAAGATACTTTTCTCTACTCAGTTTGTATTTCAAACATTCGCTGTGGAATAAAATTCAGATATCATTCACATGAGTCCTTCTTCAAATAAATGGTAATAAATTACACTTACATAGAACACTGTCATCCTCACTGGTATACACCAATGTTTCGCCTTAAGACACTTGCCCCAAGGCTCTTCAGTACCAAATTATTATAGAATAATAACATTATAGAAAATACACACACTTCATTCATGAATTACGATTTTTCAATGTCACGGAATAAGCTTGATCTGCTTATGTCATCGATGACATCGTAATGACATTCATTCACCTATTTGATTTAATCCCAGCCAAGAGGAATCTTATTTGAATTGAAGGAGTTATATTTTTTAGGAGTGATTAATTTTTGGGAAAGAAAGTTTTTGGCTTTCTACTACTCCATCTTGAAACAAAAAAAAAGAAGGATGAGGGAATCTTCCAAAGAAAGGAAGGAAGTAACTCTATACATGGATGTGTAGATCATGCAAAGAAGTAACTTTCAGACACAAACTGAAAGAAAGTCGTCTTGAAACAGCTACTTTCTTTTCTTTCCTAAAAAATATAACCCCTTCAATTCAAACCTAAGATTATATACTGGTTATTTTTTTTCATTCCACAAGAAAGCAACCTAGGTCCATTTCTCTTTAACGCCTTCATAAAAGACATAGTTGAGGTCATTGACATCAACTGTTTTATATACGTGTTGAGCAATGGTGTGTTCGTTAAACGCGAGTAAATGTAATGTAATGACATACACTCTAAAAAAAACGGCCATTTTCATATCAATATTCAAAATTTATTTGTTGGTGTTTGGACGATGGCTCAATCGCTGGCGATGAAAACACTGTTTCGAAGGATTTGGAAAAAATCAATGATCATTCAAAACAATTTGGACTTGAACTAAGTTTCGAAAAATGCGAGTTGATTACTCTTTCAACTCCGAATAATATTTCCGAATCCATTTTGAAATTGGCTCCTGGCATGAGAATTTTGGAAAAGTCTAAATGGAGTCTTCTGGGTGCTCCTCTCTCTAAAGATTCACTTTCAGAACATCTTCGACAAAAACGGGAATCACTCAAATTGCTGACCACCAGATTGAATGAACTTCCAAAACACGTTGCATTTTTTCTTTTGAAAAATTGTTTGGCGATTCCGAAACTCATGTACGCCCTCAGATGTTCCCCCACTTGGTCAAGTCAGTTAGAGCTTGACAAATTTGATAAATTCACTCCGCAACACAACGGAATATGTTACAAACAATCATTTCAATAATGATTCATGGCTCCAAGCAACGCTTCCTGGAAACCTTGGCGGACTAGGGCTACGTTCGGCTTCTTCCGTAGCTTTACCAGCTTTTGTGTCATCAGTCAATAGTGTTTCTGATCTTATCGATTCCATCCTTCCTTCCATATTTATCAATATCAAAGACGTTTTTTTTGCTGAAGGTGAATCACTTTGGCATGCCGCAACTAATATTGCTCCTCCAACAGATAAAAAGAAAATACGAAGTGCATGGGACCGACCTCTTCTGAACATTATAACTGATAAACTTCTGAAATCTACATGTGTATACGATAAGGCTCGTCTGAAAGCAGCAATGATCAAAGAATCGGGTGCTTGGCTGATTGCTTTACTGTTGCATCTCTTGTAACACTATTAGACGATGAATATTTCAGAATAGCAGTAGGACTTAGGATGGGTCCATTTATTTGTGTGCCTCATACTTGTGTTTGCGGTAGTATAGTTGATGAGAAAGGTACACATGGTTTGAGTTGCAGGAGAAGTGCAGGGCGTACATCTCGACATCATCAAGTGTACGACATATTGAAACGAGCTATGTTGTCAGCGGATGTTCTTGCAATTCTGGAACCCTCAGGTACCAGTCGAGATGATGGTAAACGACCAGATGGTGTGTCTCTCATACCATGGAAAGTCTGCTGGAACTACAGCATTGTCTGGCGAGAAATTGAAAAGAAAAAAATATCAAAATCTTGGTAACAACTATCTGTTCCATCCAGTAGCGGTTGAAACTTTTGGTGTTTATGGCCCGGAGTCTCTGTAATTCGTTCATGAACTCGGAAGGAGAATAGGCCAAGCAACGAAAGATCACCGTTCTACCTCTTTTTTGATAGAAAGAATTAGTATTGCTATTCAACGTGGCAATGCTGCTTCGGTCCTTGGAACTATTCCTCCTTCACATAATTTTGATGAGATCATGCATTGCCCTAATTTCAGTACGGAACTGAAATCTCTTCGAAACAAGCTGAAATATGTGGATATTCATCAGTCTCCTATCAAGGTCAATTCACAAGTGATTGATCCACCTTCTTCCCTTTTCAGTGCGGTCAGTGGACTCAGGTCATTCTTGCCCCCCAAATATGAGTTTCAGTCCTCGTAGTTCTGCTTCCCTTTCAGTGGAAGAGCTTCATGAAGCAAGAGCCAAATCGATTCCTCTACGAAACTCTTCTTCACTTGGAAGAATCGATTGCAGCTTGAGAAATGGTTCTTATGGAGATTCAGTGCAACGTGTTCTTCCTTACGAATCAGTAGAGAGTTGTCTTGAAAATCTAGAGAAGAAAATTGGATTGGATAATTTAGGAAACACCTGCTACATGAATAGCATTTTACGAGTGTTGTTCATGACGAAGAATTTCAAGAACGAGGTTTTAATGATGAACGAGAACGGAAAGTCTCCTACTCATTCATCAAACTCAAACACCTGTTCATGCAGCTGTAGTTTCGTAAGAATGTATCATCTTTCTCTCCAACCGATTTCCTGGAGTCTTTGAAGTCCACTAGATACTCGTTAGGACAACAAGGGGATTGTTCCAAATTCTTGGGGTTCATGTTGAATACTCTTCTTGGGCAAAACAATAGCAAAATCAATACTCCTGACCGCTCTGCATTGAATGATTCCGTACAGTCCATCTCGTCTTGTGTTTGCAAATCTTTTGCTAGAAAAATCCCCACTTGTTTACTTTGTAGTAAATGTTCAAGAGGTAGCGAAAACTCATGTGAATTTCTGGAACTTCATCTAGATTTTCCTAATATGACTAATAACCAGTCCGTGCAAAGCTTATTGTTAAATCATCTGAAAATAGAATTTTTAAGAGGTGATGATCGACTGTATTGCCAAACATGCGCCAAACTAACTGACTGTTATAAGGAAACAAGTATAGCTGAGGCACCAGCCAATCTAATAATAACACTGATGATCTTCAAACAAGACCCAACCTCTGCCGGAAGCAGAAAACTCTTTGGAAGGTTCGAAATAGATGAACAGTTCAATCTAGCAGACCACTATTATAATATTCATGCAGTCATTGTTCACTGTGGTTCTGGCGTTGAATTTGGTCATTATTGCGCCTTGGTCAAAGAAGTTCTGGCGATGCATTGAATCTAATGGAGCCTCTGGAGACACTCTACATTTTGTTTTATAAGAGAGAGGACATTGGTAGATCAAGATCTTCAGATGATGTGGTGCTGCAGGTTTTTCCGGGTTTTCCTGCAGCTGAAAAAGCAAATGCGCCACTGGAATCAATGAAGTCGCCCCGGATCGCCGGAGTAAATCCCACTTGGGCTCCCCTATTATTAGGCTAGGTCTTTAGGCGGTTAATCCCCTATAACGTAGCTGTATATATAAATAATCTGCACACTATTGAGCGTCTACTTCTAAATATGAGTACTAAAATGTTCAAATCGCATTAAAAAACATATTTATTAGGCAAACAATAATATTTTTTCTTTTTTTTCACTGTATTGCTCATTTTTAGAGTGTTACCTTCATTTATTTCAGCTGATATTTCACTCGTCATCAAAACATTTTAATATTTTTAATTTTTGTCATTGATGGAGGAACAGAAAAGGATTCTATTCATATTTTTCTTTTTGTGAAATTTACCAATTGATGAACATGGATAAACTTATCAGTATTATAATCCATTTGTGAAAATGAGAACTGAATCGGTAAAGACGTTTTTAAGGTTAGCGGGTACAGACGCTGACATAGGTGAACAGACAAACTGACAGAAAATTGTTTGGGTTTTACCGTGTCTTCATTGAACCAAATAATGATTTTCCTTGATATTTTCCATGTCCACAGACAGGGTTTAGTTATATTTTTTATAACTATGAATTTATTATGACCCTTCTGAAGGAAACATGAAATGACTTTTTGAATATGATTACCGCTTTATTGAATTGAAAGATGATTTGTTGAGCTCAAATTGACTTCTTTGTAGTTCCTTTCATTGTGCATGTTCAAACACCGATTAGATGCATATCGGTATGGTAAATGAACTATAACCTTGAAATTGTTTATAAATAGTTGACCTCAGTAATGAGTACATATATAGTCCATTTCATAATTTGAACACGGAATAATTGTAACAGTCGCTTTAGTTTATCTTTCCAGAGATGATAACACTGGAGTGAAATATTGTGTCGATATGCGCTTTTTTGGTAATGAAGGAAGGAATCACCGTGGGTAAAACGTCTCAAAGTTGAAACTTGTTATTGACACTGTGAAAAAACTGTTGGGGCAGAATTACCTAATGCTTTACTACCTAATGCATATAACACCTATTGCTCCTAATCAAACTGTTATGATATTTTTCATGAGCTGGTTGTCCTAAACATATAATAGGGGAGTCCAAGCGGGGATTTCTGGATTTACTAAAGCGCGGCAGATTAATATACTTAAGGTACTTAACCGGGTACTTTGTACCCGGTTAAGTACCTCCACCAAATATGAGCCCCATATATAAGGCCGCCCGTGAAGGAAAAAGGCTCAGATTATTGAAAAAAATTGATCATCAGAAATTCTCGAGCGCGTCAGGTTGAGGTAGGGTGAGTTAATTACATGCTAAAAAGTGTATATTCCAGTAATCTGACAACTTGAGAGTGACGTAAAGAAAGGGGAGGGCAGCAAAGTTGTAGAAAAATAACGTCACTTCGACATTCTTGATCGTAGCTAATTTTTTTTCATTTTGAAGGAGATATTTCAAGAATAACGAAAAATATATAATGTGACGATTTCCGCAAGCCGAAATAACAAAAATTCATCGATAAAGTTTAATGCGTGCAGCTGTGTGATACCTATATTTCTCTCTCCGAGTTTCTATTCCTCTTTCACTTTTTCTCTATTTATTACTCTCTCACTCCGTCCTCACTCTGAATTATTATGCCATGACGCCATTACAGCTGATCACAGAGACTCGTTCGTGAAGATAAAGATGATGAATAATTAATCAATTGATTATAAAAATTTCAATTTTTTTGAGCATTTTTTAAAAATTATTTTCCCATCAATAAAGTATTCTACTTGAAAAACATACACTTATTTATTTGCATGATATTTCCTGAGCTTTACAATACATTAAGTTCAATGATTTGAAAAAATAAAATAAAAAATTTGGCAGATTGGGCGAATACCTCTAGATATTCGTCAGATTATGAGACATCACGTCTAGAACATAAACATGAACCATATATATTTTAATCTGACGCGCTTGAGTATTTCAAAATGGCGAATTTTTTTTGCATATTATAATAATGGCCGCGAGTTTGCGTCAGATCGAAATCGTCAGATTATTGAATGAGAGCTTTTTTTTGTTGCACTTAACACCCTCTTAGAAAATCTGACGCGCTCGATTAATTTTTTTTTCACTTTTAACCCACCCACATCATGCAAACGATCAGATTAATATACGAACATTATTAAAAATACGTAGGACATTGATGCTATCAATATCTGACGCGCTCGAGTATGTCCATGCAACAGTATTTTTTAACATATTTAAAAATCTATAGCCGCTTCCCCACCGATGAAAAGGTATATATTATATAACATTTTTTTCTTCTTATCATCTAAGCTTTGCAACCTAAAATGTCTCTATGATGCTCGAGTAAATCACCATTTTGCATCGTGGGCTCCCCTACTGTAAGCCAATTGCTTAGGCAAGCTAAGTAGAGTTTTTGCCATTCAAATTATAGACATCACTTTTGAATGTAAATAGGGTGGTATTTTTGTTAGGTGAATTTTGTGAGCCAAATACGCTAAATGTAAAACTGTATTGTGTACATATTCAACCAGATGGTCTCTTACAATTTATCAATATTATCTCAGTACGGTCCATAAACACCTGAATTACAATGATTCAGGTGTGACAATTCAAGCGAATCACTTAATAATTTCTTTACGTCAGACGATATAAATTGACTTTGAGCATATATTATTTTCAGGATTGCATAAGCTGTCTTTAATTTAACTTTTATATTTCAAGTGAAGGGTAATTTACTGCCACTAATGAGACCTGAATCGTTTCAATGTGATCTGATAGGAACAGGAATTCCACCTATTTGCAGCAAAATGTTACCATGTGTACCAAAATCAAGTGTAAACTATACTTGATTCATTTCATTCGGTTCATAAATAAGATAGTATTTCAATTCAAAGAATTGCGTCATTGGGTGCAAAAATACTATAAGAATATTGTTCAGTTGATTTGGCTGAAATATTCTGGAAAAAATCCAAAAACTGCATTGGCAATAAATTTATTGATCGAATATTATTTTCGAAGTAGTTTGACAAAGCCATGATACCCGTGATTACCCGTCAAGGCCTAAGAGCTCATAATGACGAATTGCCTATAGAGATACGTTGATTTACTAATATTTAGTTCAGAATATGGGAAGAATGTCAATATTCAATTTTTTATAAGAAGAAGGAGCATTTTTGAATGGTTGCATTTCAGAAATTATTGGGTATGAAAATATCGCTTCTACTCGAAATGTAGATTTCATCTACTTCGAAAGTGTCATGTCATGATTATTCACGTAAGACGTCCATTTGAGGTGCTGAATAAACAAACAACTGAAAAAGGGGTCGAAATTTCGCTATCAGCTGGTATCTCAAAATGCAACTGAAAATTTTGTTGCGAAGCTTCCAGTATACCAAAAATCATTGAGTTTTGAACCGTAGTTTTCAAATATTCTAATCATCTTCACAAACTTTATTTGAAAAATATCAACATGTTTCGCTAGCACAGTAGCTTTTTCAAGTGATCAGAATCACTTGCTTGTTGTATGTTGCATCGAAGAGAGTTACATAAATATAAGAAAATAAATATTTTGAAATGGAATTTCGAATCATTCATGTCTTCAAAACAACAAGATACTTATGAAAGATACGTCACAGGGGTTAGTCTTGCAGATGTTTCTCAGCAGGGACCACATTGAAATCATATACGAGTATAAAGCCTTCATCTAAGAGAAATTTATGTTTACTAAAAAACAGCTTCATCTCGTGAACAAAGCCCCAAAAGCGGAAAAGAAACATTTTATGTAGCAATACTATGACAGAAATCAAAATGACACTGAAGACTAAATCGCTGCTGTTGTCAGCGAAGCGATACATTGGATTCCTGTTTTTCCATTAAGTGGTTGATATACAATTGAAAGTATTCGAGAGATATCCATCGACAGCCACTTGCAGGGAATGTTCTTTCAGGAAGCTGAAGAGCCATACACAAAAATGATTCGACAAGTCATAGCATCAAAGTTTGGCCAGCAAACCCTCATGCCACACACGGTCGAAGACTTTAGAAATATCAAGCGCAGCAACTCTTGACTCTTATCGATTGTTTATCGATTGCGTTATTCCAAATATGGAAGACATACGATAGAAAGTCGCCTGTTGATGTTTGTTTCCGAAAGCCATATTGATGATCGCTCTAGATGTTAAAGCCTACCAAATATTTGGGGATATGGTGGTTTACGGCTTTCTCTATAATTTTTGATATCACTGATAGCAAAACGACTGATCTACAGTTATTTGGAAGATTTTCTTGCCCTTTTTGGGAATAGGCTGCGAGCAATCTTCCAACAAGAAGTCAAAACCTCTTCCTTGTGAAAAGTCTGCCAAATACTGGTGCGATTTCATTGGCGCTTTTTTCAGGAACTATGACGGGTGCTTCATTAGGACCAAACGTCTTATTGAGCTGTTTCAAAATTCGCCTGACTAGACGTTGTCGAAATACAGTACGATGCAAATGTATGGAATAAATTCGATATTTACAAAATGAGCGTCTTTCGGAAGAAATCCAAAAACAGGTCAACTTTAATTTTTGACGGCCCATCTCATGATATTCATATGAAAGACGTTTCGTCACCGGTGTTGGCGTGATGACGTAATCGACAATTTTTTTAAATGCAAACAGGGGTCATGTGGCACCTCATTCAAAAGGTCTACTAATCATCTATTCAACGGTACAACCATGCCAATATTCATTTATACAAGATGAACCAAAACATGTTATTTATTGAAGTACAATAAAATTATAATAAATGTTCAAATTGATGACCTTCAGCTATGATGCAATGTGAAAGCCGGGCACTGAATTCATTTCTAACGTTTCCGAGAACTTCGGGGGTTATTTGTGCAATCTCCGCTCTGTTGCGTTCCTTCAACTCTTCTAAATCATTTGGTCGATTTTGGTAAACTTTACTCTTCAAGTATCCCCATAAAAAAAGTCTAACGGGGTCAAATCCGGAGACCTTGGTGGCCATTCGATCGGCCCTCTTCTTCCTATCCACTGTCCTCGGAAAACAGTATCCAGGTAGGTTCGTACATCAACGGCGTAGTGTGGGGGCGCCCCATCCTGCTGGAACCACAAATCATTTCTATTTGGAAATAGCTGATTCAGTTGTGGCATCAGATAATCTTGAAGAAAGTGTAGATACTGAGCACCAGTTACGCTTTCCTCAAAAAAGTATGGTCCTATTATCTGGTTGTTCAAAATTCCGGCCCAAACATTCACTTTTTGTGGATATTGTGTGCTATGCTCCTCCATCCAATGTGGATTTTCTCTTGCCCAGTATCGATAAGTCTGACGGTTTACGTGACCGTTGAGCATAAAAGTAGCTTCATCTGAAAATATTATATTTTGTATGAAACTCCGATCTCTGTGCGAGCGCTCCATCATGATTTCGCAAAATTCGACTCTTCTGTCAAAGTTATCTTCTAACAGTTCTTGGACCAGCTGAACTTTATACGGATGTCACTTTTCTTTTTTCAACACTCTAACAACAGTCGATTGGTGTAAATTATTATCCAGTGCGACTTGCCACTTTTAGGGAGATCTTTAACATGGCCCGTTTCTCGAAACTTTTTTTCAATTTTACTTATTGTTGATTGAGAAACAGGTTCTCGGTTGGGGTATTTCGCATTGAATAAATCACGAACTTCTGCCTGAGTCCTTACTTTATCTCCACAGCCAATCATAATTAAAATTTCGATTCTTTGGGTTTCTGTTACTTTCATTGCCAGATTATAAGTGATTTAAATATTTTTCTAGAAATAATGTCAACCGCTTCAATGATACTTCACTTCAATGACATTGACTAATCTCAAGTAGAGTGTAGGACTTTTATCACCATTTCTTTTTTCTAATCAACGAAAACAATAGAAGACAGTACGATACTTTATTCTCAGTGGCGGTGCATAGCATTATTTGGTTCAACGAATTACTATTATTTGTAATTCCAGTCTTCTGAATACATAATTTCGGTTGACCCTGTATTAATACATATTGAAACCATTATACCGTTGAATAGACGACTAGTAGACCTTTTGAATGGGGTGCCACATGACCCCTGTTTGCATTTAAAAAAATTGTCGATTACGTCATCACGCCAACACTGGTGACGAAACGTCTTTCATATGAATATCATGAGATGGGCCGTCAAAAATTAAAGTTGACCTGTTTTTGGATTTCTTCCGAAAGACGCTCCTTTTGTGAATATCGAATTTATTCCATACATTTGCATCGTACTGTATAATTTCCGGAATTGTGAATTCTAGTGTGGGAATAGGGATAAAAAATATGTCAAAAAAATGTGTCGAAATAAAATATCGAAATATTCATCTTTTTCAACGTACCTACAGAGTAGGTTGTGGTGAATGCCTA
Organism: Leptinotarsa decemlineata; assembly: GCF_025532065.1. Classification (NCBI taxonomy): domain Eukaryota; kingdom Metazoa; phylum Arthropoda; class Insecta; order Coleoptera; family Chrysomelidae; genus Leptinotarsa; species Leptinotarsa decemlineata. The sequence goes on along the minus strand of NW_027412537.1, from coordinate 8,054,527 downwards.
CCGGAAACAACTACTTTCTCGGCTATTGAACTATATCCAAAAGATATTTATGCAAGCAGTAGCACCATTCCGAAATCAATCGAGTATATCACCTACAGACCGGTTCCGAGGTATTACCTTTCGTCTTGGTGCGTTGTGAGAGATGTATGTCTCAAGACATACCAGATGGTATGTCTCTCATACCATGGAAATACGGTAAACCTGTGGTATGGGACTTCACTTGCGTTGACACGGTCGTGGCTTCTCATCTAGCTGGAAGTTCGAAGTCTGCTGAAACCGCAGCATTGACTGGCGAAACATTGAAAAGAAAAAAATACCAAAATCTTGGTAATAACTTTCTGTTGCATCCAGTAGCGGTTGAAAATTTTGAGGTTTATGGACCGGAGTCTCTGTTATTCGTTCATGAACTCGGAAGGAGAATAGGTCAAGCAACGAAAGATCGCCGTTCTACCTATTTTTTGATAGAAAGAATCAGTATTGTCAATCAACGTGGCAATGCTGCTTCGGTCCTTGGAACTATTCCTCCTTCACATAATTTTGATGAGATTGCCCTAATTTCAGTACGGAACTGGAATCTCTTCGAAACAATCCGAGATATGTGGATATTTATCAGTCTCCTGTCAAGGTTAATCCACAAGTGATTGATCCATTTTCTTCTTTTCCAGTGCGGTCAATGGACTTAGGTCATTCTTGCCCCCCAAATATGAGTTGGAGTCTTCGTGGTTCAGGTTCCCTTTCAGTGGAAGAACTTCATGAAGCAAAAGCCGAATCGATCCCTCTATGAAACCCTTCTTCACTTGGAAGGATCGATCGTTCTTATGCAAATTATGTGAAACATGTTCTTCCTTAGGAATCAGTAGAGAGTTGTCCTGAAAATTTTGAGAAGAAAATTGGATTAGATAATTTAGGAAACACTTGCTACATGAATAGCATTCTACAAGTGTTGTTCATGACGAAAAATTTCGAAAACGAGGTTTTAATAATGAACGAGAACGAGAATTTTTCCTACTCATTCACCAAACTCAAACAACTGTTCATGCAGCTGCAGTTTCGTAAGAATGTATCATCTTTTCCTCCAACCGATTTCCTGGAGTCTTTAAAGTCCACTAGATACTCGTTAGAATAACAAGAGGATTGTTCTGAATTTTTGGGTTTCTTGTTGAATACTCTTCGTGGGCAAAACAATAATAGAATCAATACTCCTGACCGCTCTGGATTGAATGATTCCATACACTCTATCTCGCCTTGTGTTTGTAAATCTTTTGTTGGAAAAATCCTCACTTGTTTACTTCGTAGTAAATGTTCAAGAGGTAGCGAAAACTTATGTGAATTTCTGGAACTTCATCTAGCGTTTCCTAATATGACTAATAATCAGTCCGTGCAAAGGTTATTGTTGAATAATCTGAAAATGGAATTTTTAAGAGGTGATGATTGACTGTATAGCCAAACATGCGCCAAACTAACTGACTGTTATAAGGAAAGAAGTATAACTGAGGCACCAGTCAATCTAATAGCACCAAGCTCTTTCGAAGGTTCGAAATAGATGGACACTGCAATCTAGTGGACCACTATTATAATATTCATGCAGTCATTGTTCAATGTGGTTCTGGCATTGAATTTGATCATTATTACGCCTTGGTCAAAGACGAAACGGACTGGTTTAAGTTTGACGATAGTCGTGTCACGAAGTGTTCTGGCGATGTATTACATTTATTGGAACCTCTGCAGACACCCTACATTTTGTTTCATGAGAGAGATGACATTGGCAGACCAAGATCTTCAGATGATGTGGTGCTGCAGGTTTTTCCTGGTTTTCCTGCAGCTGAAAAACCAAATGCGCCACTGGAATCAATGAAATCGTCCCGGAGCGCCAATTAATTTTTATTGTTGTTTTATAATTTCATAAATAATATATCTCTGTAGTCAGATTCCATTACAAAACATTTATATTCTTATACTATGATTATATTCATTAGTTTCAAGTTATCCTTTTTTTTTCAGAAAAGTTATAAAGTTCAGTTGTCGACAGAAGGTGTGTCTTGCCATATTAGCAGCAGCAGAGTTTACTAGTTTCTGCAGCATGTCCATAATGGCGCCGTTCTATCCTCAAGAAGCGGCCAATAAGGGCATGTCCGAGTCCATGGCCGGCTTCGTTTTTGGTTACTACGCATTAATTATATTTTTGTCTTCTCCATTCTTCGGGAAAATCGTAAGTATTTGATAACACATTACCTGGAGAAGTTACTGAAGTCTTTATTTTCAGTTACCCAAAGTGGGAGCTAAGTTTCTATTTATTGCTGGTATGTTCAGTTCTGGTGTGTGCAGTATTGGATTTGGGTGAGTATTTTTTTATTCAGTCTAGTTTTAGTAGGGATTTTGGGCAAGTTTTGGAATGTCATCTTCCATTCTGAATTTTTGAAATGCATCATGAAACAAGTAGTTTTGTTGAACTTTTCACTAACCAAAACATACACAAGTATATAATGAATAATAATAATAATAAGTATAGCGTCGTCTAATCGCTTTCCAAATCGGAAGGACGAAATCCCGGCCTTGCGGTTCGGATGATTGAACGGCGTGGACACAAGATGGAGGCTAACATCACGTTAACGGGACAACACGTATTTCGTATCCAATGTGTGATGGATTACAGGGCAGCCTTTCACGCCTGCAGTGTGGCGAATAGCAGCCAAACTACGATGTATCCATCACACTTTGAGTCAAGGCGTGCTGCTGACCACCAAACAGCACTGCCTTGATGAGATACGAATGCTAGTGGCTTCTAAGAAGTCATTAGTATCGCGGAAAACCTTAGGTTCCGCGAGAAACCTTCCAAGAGCCTCCACGTGTTGTGGATAATCCTCCGACCGCTGATCAGGTGGAATCCTCCTGGAAGGACATGTATGAATACTTGCAGCCATTCAACTTAGACATTCCAGCCCTAGCGCAGTTTGAAGTTTTCAACAGAGATAACCCCAGATGACGTTCAAAGAGTCCTTGTGCGTTCTAAGAACTTTGCTGCTCCAGGCCCAGATGGAGTGAACACTCATTGGTGGAAAAAACTACCAAGCACCTACCGCCATCTGGCCAGAGTTATCAACTCATTGCTCGACGGAGAGCAACCGATTCCGGATTGGTTTGTCGAGGAGCGGACCGTTCTCATCCCCAAAGGCGGGGATTTGTGGATTCCTAAGAATTATATACCGAAAGCATGCTTGAATTCGTGTTATGAGTTGTTTACAAGCATCTCATACATGCGAATACTCACCATAGTTGACCGAGTGTTCGAACGGATATATGAGCAGAGAGGGTCGAAGAGAAGAGTCGCTGGATCTAAAGAGAACATTCTCATCGGTAGATGTGTAACGCAGGACTCGATATAATATAAGCGTAACCTCTATATGGCCTGGATCGATTACCATAAGGCATTTGATACAATATTGCATGAGCTCATCTTGCATTTGCTCAGATGCCATGCGGTATCCGACAAAATAGTGAGATGCCTTCAACAACTGATACCACTTGGCGAACTCGCTTCTCCATAACTTCTGTTCAAGCCAGAGTCTAAACAGGGTGGGTAACTTTCAGAAGGGATGTATTTCAGGGTGATTCTCTCAGTCCCCTTCTCTTCTGCATCTCATTATTGCCATTATTCGTTGCACTCAGGAATACCCAAGGATATTACTGTGGAACCTCCGGTAACCGGAGGCACAAGGTCACCCATTTGTTTTATATGCATGATTTTAAACTTTATGCCTTTATACCTCTATCAGTCCTTGAGGGTGGTGGAAGAGTACACGCATGCTATCTGTATAAAATTCTGGATAGACAAATATGCAATGGTCCATTTAAAAAAAACGATAAGAGGACTACGGAGAGGATGTGCAACTCATAGATGGAAGCATCCTACACCATTTGCATGCCGGAGAGACGTATACTTATCTCGGGGTGGAACAACGCCACTCACAAAAGGTAACAGCATTGAAGAACTCTCTCCTCGGCAAGTATCAGCACAAACTGATCGGAAGAACAAAGACTCGGGAGGAGCTGTATCAACTCGACGTAAAGACCCGAAAAATGATGCATTGCCATAGTGTTTTGCATCCTAAATCGTTCGTTCTACGGTTGTACTGCCCCCGACAACAGGGAGGCTGTGGATTTTCGAGTTTGGAGTGTCTACATGATGAAATGGTGCTGTATGTAACCTGTAAAGTCGTCAGGGGTTCGGATCCCCTTCTCTACATGGTCCGCGATCATGAGAGAGCAGTAATTGGAGCATTTCTCAATAGGGCAGCTGCCCGAGCAGTTAATAAACTCGGTTTAGTTTTCGACACTGAACGAGCTGATCATAATTCTATCACCGAGTTGGAACCCGTTCAGCAAAAGGGTCATATAGAAGTAGAGATCACCTCACTTTTACGGCATCACAAGGATAAGCCAATGCATATGGTCTTCTTCAATAACATTGAAGACCTTGGCTTATGAAACCGCCTGAGTTTCGTTTTCCACAGGCTGAAGTCGCAAACTGAGGGGTTCATCATGGCATACAAGGATGATGTCTTCAACACCTTAGTCTATTTCAGTCGCGTGATGGGTATTGAGGTTCCTACACTAGATGCAGGGCCTGCTGCGAAGCATCTGAGACCCTAATGCACTTGGTATCAGTATGTCCAGTATATGCGGTGTCGGCCTATATCCATCGACATAACGCGGCTCTAAGAGTACTATATTACCATCTACGGCACTCTTACGGTATTGACGAGACACCGGTGTTCCGGTTCATGAATATTGTTGATGTATGATGCTACATTGAGGAAGAAAGAACGGTGGTATGTTTCTTTGGAATGTTTCGGGATTGTAAGAATTTTTTGTCGACGAATGTTCAGATTGTGTTCGACAGTTTTGAATTTCAGTTTTTATGTAAATAGGAAGGTGTACCCTACGTGAATATATTGTAGCAAGCCATATGATGTCGTCTGTTGTAGATAATGAGCGATTTAAGTTGTTCAAGTTTCAAGTTGTAACTGAATTTACGAATTCCATAGATGAGTCAAACACATTATGATTGTTTTCTCTGGATACGACGCATTTCTGAGCAATACAATGCATCGCAGTGGTTAAAATGCGACTTACTAGAGAATCACAATTTATTTTAATATTATTACCGATAAATACATCCTTTGTGATTGTTTTCAAAGAAAAAAAGCATTTTATAGTTTATTAGTAATATTCTCATAACGTTCTCTGAAACGTTAGTATGAGATGTATCGATTGTCAATCCTAAACTTTCATTCGATGATTCGATAGGTATTTTTACATCTTCGATTAATCAATTTATATGATTTTCCAAACAGTTTAATACATTTGTATTGCTAAATAACGAAGCTACTAATTTTTTTGGATTCATTTTTAGAACATGATCAGTAGTTTCAAAAACTAAACCTCCCAATTTGATCTCGACAAACTTTATTTAAAAAATATATCAAGTGATATATTTTTCAAAAAAAGTTTGTGGAGATCAAATCGTGAGGTGTAGTTTTTGGAATTACTATGGATCTTCATCAAGTAAAAGAAAATGATCAGTAGTAATTTCATATCTCGAACTGAGATCATCATTGATGAGCTCTACTACTGATAACTCGAGATTTGTTATATCGAAAAAATAATATATTTGAGTATCGTCCGTATATAGTGTAAGTGAAAGTGTCCTGAGATATTTCCCTGAGGGACTCCTGAAAGTATGTTAGAATGAAGGTAATAACACACACATTGAGTGACTCAAGTCCAACTAGTGTAAAATCAACACGAGAATATTATGGTATATTAGGCCGAATGCCTTCGAGTTGTCGAGCTAAATCAAAATACTTACTTTATTTTTATCATTAGCATTGAAGTGTCTATAAATATAATTGAACAATGGAGAAATTTTAGAAACTGTGCCTCTCGTAAGTGAAATTTGAACTAAAACTTTCAAGATTGTCTTTTCTTTGAACGTTTCTGATCCATACTACTAAAGAGAAGATGTTGAAACTGAAGAAGTTACCAAAAAATGCACACATGAAATTATCAAGATATTTTGATTTTATTCGAAACTTTCTATAAAAAATGGGCGAATGATAATTTATTCTACTAGTTTAGATTACGTTATTCACTTCCTCATAATGTGTATATTTGCATACCATTTCACAGGTGGTACAGTGATAAAATCGAACATCTAAAGCAGGTTTAACTCAATGTAAAGAACACCTATTGACCTCATAACCTTCAAATATAGAGAATGAGAATCACTTGATCGGGGGACACGATGAAATACTGATATCGATGAAGACCCCAATAACCTTAATTATGTTTGCAGATACGCACCTAACAGTCCCACTACTTATCATTATTAGAAAACTGAATTGAACATCATGTGAAATCCCTGTGTACTTAAATTCTCGATTAATTACATTCATTACTCACTGTGGAATTGTTTCAAGAACGCGAATTTGCGTGAAAACGATCACTTTTTACACTATATGCAAGGAAAATTAGACGGTTGCACTTTAGATTGCATCTTATAGTTATAAACAATATAATTGCTTGGTCTATTTGAATGATGTTATAAATATACAGGATCTGGTGTTTGGAAAACTTCTGACGATGAAATCGTGTCAATTATTCAAAGCCGATGAACTTAATTATTTCATGATTTACTATGGCCTGGATTGATCAGACTAGACATTTGGTAAATCGCACTGGCTCATTTTGCATTTGTTCAAATGCTTTATAGTACCGATTAAACAGTTAGATACCTTAAACAACTAATGCCACTCTGATGGACCTGCTTCGGTATGATATTCGAACGGGCTGAAGTCCAAACAGACCAACGCATTCCCAGAGAGGTGTATTTCAGGAACATATCCTTAGACCCCTCCTTCTGAGCATCTCACTGTTGCTCTTGTCAGTGGCAACAGAACAAAAGGATTGGCAAATATACCAGATTCTAGAGCTCAGAGAATAATAGTAACTTCTGTAGAAAAACAACTCATTCAACAAACAAGGATATTACCAAACACCTAGAGTTTTCCATCAAAAAAAGGAAGTTCAGTTTTGCAAAAGTGATACAAACAGAATTCATTCAAAGATTACATCCCATTGAATTCGATCTTCTGGACAGTAGGTTAGGTTAGGTCCAAAGTAAGTGGGTCTATTCGACGCCCACCGCAACCCGTAAGGGTGTGGTTACAAGTGATTCAAGTGGTGGTACAAATCACTTGAAAAAGCTAATGTCTTAGCGAAACATGTTGTGATATATTTTTCAAATGAAGTTTGTGGAGATCAAATCGTTGAGGTGTAGTTTTTGAAATCACAAGAAATTCATTAGACAAAGACACAAACTAGAAGACTCATGAAATCCAAACCATCAAATAGTCCTACCACACAATTTTCAGATCACCAACTCTATGATATATTCGTCAACTCGACTGAAACAGAAATTCAATTACTCAACGAAGATTTCAGATATGACATTAAAATCACTGATTCATCAAAAAAAACTTGTGAATCTCCGCCATAGAAACAGAAATTGCTCTAATGTCCACAACCTCCAATAGTAACCTCAAACAACGAAGATTTCAAATATAACATAAAAACTACTGATTCATCAAAATCGTTGTAAATATCAGGCATAGAAACAGAAATTGGTCTAATGTCAACAACCTCCAATAATAACCTCAAATGATGCACTTGTGTGCAGTTTGTGTGTAGTTTGATCTTTCTCTTGAAGATGATCACTTGGTGATCAATACAAGTGTCTAGGTGTTAAAATAACGGTTTGGTGTTGGGAAAAAACTCCAGTAATAGTCAGTAACCTCAAACATAGAGCAGCTCACATCTTAAAAAAAACTGTATTCAAATTCATAAAAACACTGTTTCGCACAGAAAACGTAAATAAAACAGAAAATTCAAAACAACGATATCACAAAATAATATCACTAAATTATTTGTGATTTCATACAAAAGTTCCACCAATCACAGGAACTCCTCGACATCATCTTCAATATTCAACTTTCACCTGATTCTAAATTTGTTTCGTTTGATGTCACAAATGAATTCCCAAGCGTCCCTCCAGAAGAGTTGTACAAACTCATAGAATAACGCTCAAAAATCACACAAATCCTTCAATTCATTCGAATATCTTCACTCTACTATTCACATGTATGAACCACAATCATTTTGAATTCGATAACACCAAATAGAACAGCAAAAAGGTCCTTATAATAGGTAGTCCTCTGAGCCCCCTATCAGCTGAAATTTTCAGACAACTTTGAAATATCTATCCACCCAACTATACCCTCATATCAAAGATAATACACTTTCAAAACACTGATATATAAAGCATACAAGACAGATAACACCCCATATAGAACATATAAAAAACAACAAATCGAACAGGATCGAAACTATTCTGTTGACCAGTGACGGCAGATGCTGACGCAATTTTGGTTACATTTCGTCAATTTCCTCACAAATAGGACTCTGCTGTGATAGTTTGGCCCGGTTGCAGAAAATGATAATGAATCACACCAGCCGCTGACCACGATTCAGTAATCATGGTCCTTTTTTGGGTTTTCGCCTTTCACATACAGGGTATTAATTAAGTATGTACCATAAATTCAACAGACGATTCTTTAGGTAATTTTAAGACGAAATCTTCATATAAATATGAGTCCGCAAATCCTTCGTTCTCAAGATACAGAGTGTAGAAATAAAAATAAAAAAAAGTTATTCAAATATCTTAAATATCCTTTACCTAATTTTGTTGTAATTTGGCAATGGTATTTATAACATTAAGGAGCTAATTTAGCCGGAACGTAATTCAATTAATTAAGTCTAGTGGCGTCTCGAGCGGGATTTGAACGAATATTTTTGACTCAAAAATGTACGCCATTGACTTTTGTGCAATTTTTATTATTTCTTTGGATTAGGCAATTAGAAATACAACTTTTTTGTCTCTTGATTTTTTTTGTATCTTGCTTAGTTTTTAAGCTCCGGCGCGACTTCATTGATTCCAGTGGCGCATTTGCTTTTTCAGCTGCAGGAAAACCCAGAAAAACCTGCAGCACCACATCATCTGAAGATCTTGATCTAACAATTTCCTCTCTCTTATAAAACAAAATGTAGGGTGTCTCCAGAGGCTCCAATAAATTCAATGCATCACCAGAACACTTCGTGTTCTGGTGATGCATTGTGTGTAAGTCAAACTTAAACCAGTCCGTTTCTTCTTTGACCAAGGCGTAATAATGACCAAATTCAACGCCAGAACCACAGTGAACAATGATTGCATGAATATTATAATAGTGGTCTGCTAGGTTGAAATGTGCATCTATTTCGAACCTTCCAAAGAGTTTCTTGCTTCCGTTAGAGGTTGAGTCTTGTTTGAAAATCATCAGTGTTATTATTAGATTGACTGGAGCCTCAGCTATACTTGTTTCCTTATAACAGTCAGTTAGTTTGGCGCATGTTTGACAATACAGTCGATCATCACCTGTTAAAAATTCAATTTTCAGATGATTTACCAATAAGCTTTGCACGGACTGGTTATTAGTCGTATTAGGAAAAGCTAGATGAAGTTCCAGAAATTCACATAAGTTTTCGGTACTTCGTGAACATTTACCACAAAGTAAACCAGTGAGTATTTTTCCAGCAATAGATTTACAAACACAAGACGAGATGGGTTGTACGGAGTCATTCAGTCCAGAGCGGTCAGGAGTATTGATTTTGCTATTATTTTGTTCATGAAGAGTATTCAACAAGAACCCCAAGAATTCGAAACAATCCTCTTGTTGTCCTAACGAGTATCTAGTGGACTTCAAAGACTCCAGGAAATCGGTTGGAGGGAAATATGATACCTTCTTACGAAACTGCAACTGCATGAACAGTTGTTTGAGTTTGATGAATAAGTAGGAAACATTTCCGTTCTCGTTCATCATTAAAACTTCGTTCTTGAAATTCTTCGTCATGAACAACACTTGTAAAATGCTATTCATGTAGCAAGTGTTTCCTAAATTATTCAATCCAATTTTCTTCTCTAGATTGTTATAAAAAGTGTGTTTAGTGGTTATTTCTCGAACCATTTTTGTAAAACATGGTTCAATTCACTAACAGTGAAATGGCAGATATGCATTTCTGTTATGGAATGGCTCACGGAAACTCGAATGCTGCAAGATGCATTTACCATGAAAGATTTCCTCAGCGTGTAGTGCCTAATAGAAGAACTTTTATACGTCTCCATGCACGACTTTCTGAAACAGGCAGCTTTAAAAGATCGACGATTGTCATTGGGAGGCCTGCAACGGTACGAACAGTTCAAATTGAAGAAGCTGTTTTAAATGAGATTGAAGTAAATCCTCATACCAGTACTCGGAAAATAGCCGAAGAACTGAATATTACCCATGTCACAGTGTGGCAGATTTTAAGAGCCCAGCAGCTGTATCCCTATCACATGCAATGTGTGCAAGCTCTATTGTCCCAGAGATTTGCCTGAAAGACTAGCATTTTCTAATTGGTTACGCGGTAAAATAAGACGAAATCCAGGTTTCCTAAGTCGAATATTGTTTACAGATGGAGCTTGTTTTTCTCGCAATTCAATTATTAACTTCCACAACAATCACATTTGGACCGAAAACAATCCACATGCCTTGATAGAAAACAATTTTCAAGAACACTTTTCTTTTAATATTTGGGTTGGAATTGTCGGTGACCATCTCACTGGGTCTCACTTCCTTCCACCTAGAGTTAATGGAGAAGAATACCGAATGTTTTTAGAATTTTTTTTACCTGGACTTTTAGAAGAAATTCCAGACACGGAAAGATTCCGTATGTGGTACATGCACGATGGTGCTCCACCACACTTTAGTGTAGTGGCACGGCGATTTTTGGATGAAAATCACCATAATTGCTGGATTGGGAGAGCAGGCCCACACCCATGGCCACCTCGCTCGCCCGAAAAAAATCCCTTGGATTATTTTCTCTGGGAACACCTTGAAGCGTTGGTATACAAAACTGCTATTCAAAGTGAAGAGGATTTACGGAATAAAATCATTAATTCATGTGACATAATAAAAAATACGCCAGGTATTTTCAGAAGAGTGCGAAATTCAGTGATGCGGCGGCTAGACGGTTGTATTGAAGCCGAAGGAGGCCATTTCCAACACTTTATTTAGTCCAATTTGTTAGTCTAGATACTAATGTTATTTGATATTGTTGTTATTGTTACATAATTAGTAATGAAGAATTGTAAAAATAATAATTTCCAAAAGAAACATTTGATTCCACATATTATTCCTTGTGAGGTCCAGGGATATGCAATTTGGTCGACTTTTTTTTCTTCAAACCTAAGCAAGATACGAAAAAAATTCAAGAGACAAAAAAGTTGTATTTCTAATTGTCTAATCCAAAGAAATCATAAAAATTGCACAAAATTCAGTGGCGTACATTTTTAAGTGAAAAATATTCGTTCAAATCCCGCTCGCGACACCACTGGACTTAATAAATTGAATCACGTTTGGGCTCCTTAATGTTGTAAATACCATTGCCAAATTACAACAAAATTAGGTGAAGGATATTTAAGATATTTACGAATAACTTTTTTTTCATTTTTATTTTAACACCCTGTATCTTGAGAACGAAGGATTTGCGGACCCATGTTTATATGAACATTTCGTCCTGTAATTACCTAAAGAATCGTTTGTTGAATTTATGGTACATACTTAATCAACACCCTGTATAGTCAGTGAGCATACTTAATAACTGGCTATAAATCAAATCATCTAAAGGAACAATTCGTTCAGGCCAGTCTCAACTCCCTACTCTGTAGGCTAATGGACTGATACCTATCAGAAAACAACTACTCCCTTGGCTAATACCACGAAGGGCGTTGGGTTATATCCGACAAGTGTCAATGCAATATTTTTCACTCAAGTTATTCCTGCACATGCTGTTGGCAATAGATTTTCTATTGCTGGGGCAATAGATTTTCCATTATTAGAACACACTTGCAGACCGGTTTCGGACTGTTTGGCCACTCGTCAGTGCAAGGTAGTGTCTATCATCAACATAACAACAATTATCGGAAATCATCTACTTTATCTGATGATAAACAATACCTTGCACTGACGAGTGGCCAAACAGCCTGATACTGGTCTACAAGTGAGTTCCAAAATTTGAAAATCTATTGCGGCAATTGTATCACCAACAGCACGTGCAGGAATAACTTCGGTGAAGAATCCTGCACTGACACCTGTCGGATATAATCCTTCCTGGTATTAGCCAGGGGAGTAGTTGTTTTCTGATAGGTGTCAGTCCATTAACCGACAGTGCAGGGAGTTGAAACTGGCCTGAACAAATTGTTTATTTAGATGATTTGACAGGAAAGGATCATTTTGGTTGTACAAAATCAAAGAAAACAGACCTCGAAACGTGACAATATCTTTCGATCGTTCAATACGTGATTTACCCACTTGTTGACCTTTCCAATACGTTTTAAACCATCAAAAACCGCATATTTTGCCATCCCACGCCCGTTTGTGATGGCTCACTCTCCTCGTACTGTAGGTCGACCACTTCGGGGCTCGTCTTCGAGGTTAAAATCTCCGGAACGAAATTTCGCAAACCGACGTCGAACAGTGCGTTCATTAACATTATCATTACCAAATGCCTGGTTAATTTTTCGGTCTGTTTCGGCAACGCTTTGGTTCAATTTGAATTCATAGAGAAAAAGTGTCGGTAAATCGTTTAACGAAATCATATACAGTGCTTTTCTTTATTGTCCCCCCTTTCATATTTTGAATGGTTCAACTCAAAAATTGAAATTTGGGATAATGAAATTAATGCATGAATACTTTATTTTGAATTGAAATTGACAGATGAAACTTTCAAGATGGCGACTGAGCGCTATCTGGGAAAAAAATTAAATGAAAAGGGGGGTCTTCATAACCCTAGAATATAATGTCTATATATTCAACTACTACAAAATGGCGGAACTTTTAAAAATTGCCTGAATACATTAACATTTAACTACATAATATGAGATAATGAACTTGAGGTCAATTCAGAAGATGCTCGAAATGGTTGCCTTGAACTTCTTGACATACGAACAGCTTATCCGATATTTCACGTTGAACATTTTCGAATACAGTAACGTCAATACCTCTACAAATATTCATTATTCTCTGCCGTTTATCCAATATTGAAGTAGGTTCAGTTTCGTACAAATAGCCTCAAAGATGTCAAATCTGGCGAGCGGGCTGGCCATTCTGTAGGACGGCTAATCCAACGACCGGAAAAAGTTGTATCCAAATAGTTTTCTACTTGTCTGGAGTAATGTGGTGGTGCTCCATCTTGTTGGAATACAATATCCATACTGAATTAATTAGGATTCGCTTCGACGGTTTTCTAATATTCCTGCCCAAACTTTAATTTATTCTGGATATTGGGTATGTGTTTCCCGGAAAACGTGAGGGTTGGTGTCACTCCAATAACGGCGGCAATTTTGTCTGTGAACATTGCCTTTTGAAAAGAATGCGTATTCGTCACTGAAACAAATATTGTGGAGATAGGTAGGATGCTTTGCAATGGCCTCCGTCATTATTAAGCAGAATTCTGTTCTTCGATCAGGGTTATCTTCAGTTAATTGGTGTACCATTTTAATTTTGTATGGATGATACCTATTTCTCTTCAAAAGTCTCCTAACAGTAGAAGGAGACCCTTCACAAAGATTCGTGACGGAATAAGTAGACTGTTCAGGATTTACTACCACCTCACTAATTATTTGCACTTGCTATTCTTCCGGTATGGACGGATGACCTGTGGGCTTTTTGTTATGTACACTACCGGTAGTTGTGAATTTGGATACAGGTTCTCTCAAATATTTTCGTCAGATAGGACGATTCGGAAACCGTTCATTGAAAATCATTTTGGTCTCGCGAAAGTTACATGTCGCACCGTAAATAAAAATCGCATCAATGTTTTCTTCCAGTGAACGATATTTGACCATTTCAGAGATTGTTGACGTGGTACCTTTCTACTAGTAAAACCGAAAACTAAATGAGAATATTTTAACTAAACAATGATGTTCATTGTCGTACTGACATGTTTTTGTCGTTTTTATAAACAAAAAAATAACTAAACAAACCGTATCTGGTTGTTGGAATTGCCACGTCATGGCAGATAAAAAGGAATATTTCCAGAAATATCGATATCAATGAGTTAGTCTTCAGGAAATTATTAAATGTCCCGCCATTTTGTAGTAGGTAAGATATTGACTTCATATCCTAGGGTTGTGAAGTATTCGCCAGGAGCTTCAAAATTATGTGTCACAAGACCCCCATTTTCATTTAATTTTTTTTCCAGATGGCGCCCAGTCGCCATCTTGAAAGTTTCATCTGTCAATTTCACTTCAAAATAAAGTAGATATTCATGCATTAATTTTATTGTCCTAAATTTCAATTTTTTGAGTTGATTCGTTCAAAAATAAAAGGGGAGGTGCATTAAAGAAATGCACTGTAGTAATAAGCTGAAAAGAGGCAGAAAATAAAAATTCGGAAATAGTGAACCTCATCAATGTATAAAGTACATAATTCTCTATTGACCAGTATATACACAGTAGAATAAATATTTATTGAGATATGGAGCTACTAAACACATGACATTAAAACAGACAATATTTTTCAAACAACCTAATAAGTATTAACATATTAACGGACAGGATTCAGGATTGATGCGGTTAATCTTCAAGTGATGTCTGGGGCTACGGATCGCATTGACTGACCTTCTGCCTCTGGTTCATCAAACCCAGGTAATAAAAGTTTCGACAAAGCAAGGCAAATATTCGATAACAAATAAGCCTTGAAAGTAACTCGACAATTATTGTAATATAGAAAATAATTTAGCATATTCGGTGATTACTTATCTGGAAGTACAAGGTTTGTGTTTACATGCATAAATCTTTATTCAATTATTTTCCTGAAAACGTTTTTATTAATTAGGAATTACTGGTGGCTGAGGTCGAAGAAGATTATTTAGATATAATTTCATTGATTTGCGATTCACCATGTCAACAAACATAAAACTGGAAATTATAATTTAGTAAATAACTATATGTTCACCCAAAGGTAAAAATTCCAAATGAACGATTGAATTTTTTCGCTCATTTGGAAAAATAATTTAAGCACTTTTTTGTATCTTCGCTTTATATACGTCTTCTTTATGAAAATGTTTATGTCCTTTATATACTAGTGACATGACGACATCATTTGTTTTTTCCGCTGCATTATCATCCAGTAGTAGTACTAGCTTTTATCAGGCCTATCCAAAAACAAATGTCAAAATAAATAGTGAAAAAGGTGACAAAGCGTGATGTATCTACAAAAGAAAATGAATTGTTTTAGCAAAAAGGTATTTTCTCCAGTTAAAAATGCAGTAGACTAATGAAGACAAGCGACCAAAGACAAGCACTACATGGAGATTCAAATCCAATGTGAGTTCACAAACACTAAAGTTCGAGGTGTACCGAGTTGAACCTCAAAACAATGACCAGCCACAGTCCGTCGCGTTTTTCTGATATAATAATAATGATGTGTCTTTATTCTGTCAATCTAGGATACATATAGATTTTTTTACATTTGGAGCATTAATGATCCTAGGGCTGATGTCAAAGGCGAAATTCAAATCAATAATTCAAAATTACTGATTTGTTCTACCACTTAACCTCACACAAGTTTAACATTATGGAATATGCCAGTAATACATAATTTGAAAAAAAACAATAATAGGGACTCTTAACAACTTAGGGATCTGAAATGTATTATTTGGTTTATTGCTTCAACAAAACATTCTTATAGTAGTACTTAAAACTAATCACATTCATTTTTTAATTTAATTTGTACACTTAGCCAATTTGGTAACTGAAAAACCGTTTAAAGAATTCATGATGGTGAAATGGTGGTGTTAAAATACCTTCAAATGGAATATTGTATGAACATCGGTTGGAAATGAATTTTTTTCAAATCGGAATCTTCCTTATGATTATTCTGTGAAATAAGCACGCTGCATGCAACCGCCTACGCATTGCCATATTTAACCAACCCGTTTCAACCAATTTATTCGAAATACTTTCCCCCCTTCGAACCCCATGAATGAGACGTAAACATGAATTCTGAATCTTGTGGATTTTTTGCTCATATGCTTTCGTTAAGCAGGGACCACCGTACACTGAATCAGCAAAACTCAGCGTAGACAAAACTGAACTATCACATATCATTATTTCTGTTGCTTTTGTAAGAAAATTTCTATTTCCATAAATAATCTTAATAGTTCCATAAGCCTTTTAAATAACTTTTTTTACGTGTGTTTCGAATCTTAAAATAATTTCGAGAATAAGTCCCAGACTTTTCGCTTGATCTACAATGGACAGGTCCTTGTCAAGTATTTTTATTTTTATTTTGTCTTCAATCTTCTCCTTGACATTTTTTGGCCCAAATATCAAAACATTTGACTTGGGTTGTTAACTAGACAATGATCAGTTGCAGTTTCAATAAAATTATTGATGTCTTTATCAACTTGTGCACAAGTCTTATCAATGTCTTCAGGTTTGAAAGATATATAGATATGTGTGTCGTCTGCCTATAAATGAGAAGAACAATGTCCAAGGGAGTTAACGAGCTGGCTGGTATAAATAGATAAGAGTAGTGGACCTAGGATTGAACCTTGTGGCACTCCTGACTTCAATTCTAGAAAATTCGACTTATTGGCTGCTACTGTCACACTCTGATATCTCCCCCTCAAATAATAATTGAAGAATTCAACACTATCTGCAGATATTCTCCTATATGATGCAAAATTGACATTAGTAGGTCATAGTTCATAGTGGCAAATGCCCTACTAATATCAAGAAGTATCAGGGCTGTACATAAACCTTTATCTGAAGCTGAGAAAATATTATCGGCTATATGTAGCAAGGCGGTAGTGCAACTACGTCCTCTTCTATATCCAGATTGTGTCGCCGGTAAAATTGATTTTTCATTCAGGTAATTCGTCAGCTGATGATTAACAATTTTTTCCAACACTTTTGACATCGTGGGTAAAATGCTTATTGCACGAAGCTCCTTCAGTTCTTGAATTAGTAGTTTTTGGTAGTGGTAATATTAGATCCTTCTTCCAATTTGAAGGAAACACATTATTGGTGAGACAGTATTTGATGATATGGGTGAAATAAGGAAGAATTACTGGACAGCATAGAAGAATCATTTTGATATTCAAACCATCATATACAATTGCATTGGTTTTTATTTGACAAAGAGTTTGGGATACCAAAGACTGGTCAACTGGGGATAGTTTAAAGTTGGTGAAACCAAATGTGCCAAGTCACTTAAACATCTTCCGTGGAAGTATCTATGAAAGAGAGTCCAGACTATCAAGGTTGCAAGTGATGTTCAGGCGGATGGCTCTTTTATAGATGGAATCTAGCAGCTTCAGGGTAAGCTCAGGGGCGGAGCTTCATACACGAGAACAATACTCCAAAGAAGGTCTGATCTGAGCTTTATAAAGCATCAAAATTTTTCGAGGTGTGTACAGTTTTCTTGTTTGGAACAGTGTTACAAGCTTCTGAGAAGCTGCTTTTACAATTCTAGCGACATGATTGTGCCAAAACATATTGGTGTCTATTTCAATCCCCAACAAACTTATCGAAGTAGAATTGTCTGACCTGACATTGTTATATTCGGTTCGAATTTTTTTGGGGAAAACTGATGCCACGATTTTTGTGGCATTGAATTGAACCTGATTACTTTCACCCCGATTCGAAATTACTTACTTCCAGATCCTCAGTAAGATATGCAACCTCCTGTTGCCGATGAGGATGTGCAAGGGGGGGTTGGAGACAATATAGGTCCCTGAGGAACACCAGCGGCCACTTGCACAGAACGTTCTTTCAGGAAGCTGTAGTGCCATACACAAAAATGATACGACAAGCCATATCATCAAAGATGGCCAGCAAACCCTCATGCCACACATGGTCAAAGGCCTTAGAAATATCTAGCGCAACAACTTTTGACTCTCCATGCTTCTCAATTGCGTTATTGATGATGAATTATAAAGTATTGGAGGAAAAATATATGACTTGATGAAAGGATCTGGAAGAATGCAGCAACAGTAAATATCACGTCAAGAGAGGTAATATATGGAGTGCCACAGCCATTTGTTTTTGGTGTAGTACTCTTCACCTCAAATATCAATAGTTTTTTGAAAATGGACACTTAAGAAATAACAATCAGTTTTGCAGATGACACTGTTATTCTTTACCAAAGAAATACATGGTCTTCACGGATATGGAAGAGAGAATCAGGTCTTGAAACAATAGTTTCAATTCAATAAACTAACCTTAAATATAGAGGAAACAAGGTACACGCTACTTACCTCAAATACATATGACATCTGTCACACCTGGGAGATGAAGATCTCACAGCTCCAGAAATCCAAATTAGTAAAATATGGGAAAATAATGATAGATCGACACTTACGATGGGATGTTCAAATTGGAAATATATTCAGATGTGAATCACTTGAAAACTTTTTTTTCAAACGATTTGAGAGAAAAAGTTCATTTCCAAGTGATGAACTATTCGAATTAGGTCAAGCCTTCGACGTAAGAGATGTTTATTCACTTAATGAAGAATAAGAATAAAATTGAAAGTCGTCAACCACACTTATGGTACGAGATACAAGCAAACATGTATAGAAGTGTCAAAACGGAACAAAATTGTATATCAACACAACTTCTAATTTGTAAGTTCCAAATTTTTCAAAGGCTAACCTGAAATCTGAAAAAAATTAAAAAATATAATACTGTACTATAACAATTTTCAATTGAAGGTGTTTCATTAGCAACGTCGCACTTGAAGTGACCAACGGATAATCCTCTCACCAACTCTGCAGAGGAGTACCAAAATAATATTTTCAATTATTTAAACACAGGTATTTACGTAAAAATTGTCATAGTAGGTGGTGCTACCTGGTGTCAATGGTAAAACTGATTACATTTTCTTATTATGCCTAATACAGTACTTAAAAAAAAAAACAGAAAAAATTACAATTTGGTCGAAAACAGTGTCTACCATCCTGTCCAATCTCCATATTTTCTATTCTTCCTTGATCACATGGGCTACAGCAATAGCCTAATCTTCTTTCCGTATCCGTTCCATTGCGAGTTCTAATAAACGTTGGACATCAGAAATTGTATATGTCACGTTTTCACGAGCTACGTAACCCTTAATTTGAGTCCAGAATAATTATATCGGGTTTGACTCGCAATGGTAAGGAAGAAGTCTCAAAATGGTGATGCATTCAGCACGAGCTATTGTATCCACCACACGTTGGCAATATCTGTCACGATGCTGTTTAATGACACTCATAAGCTCGGCCTTAACCATGCCCTCGGAAAATGGAACTCCTTTTTGTCCTAACCAACTCTGCATGTTTGCTTTTCTGGTGGTCATAGTTGGCAGCTGTTCTACTAATCGGCTGTGATAAGAAGCGTTATCCATTACTATTGCCGACTTGTGAAAGAAGGGATTCAAACCATCCTTCAAGGTGTTGGGCGTCCAGGTCTTTGTGATAATCCCCCGTTTTTTTTGATAAAAAAATTAGTGCACTATCGTCTAAAAATCCACTCTCTCTACCTATATGGGCGACAATTAGTCGTTGCCCTTTACCCGTTGGTCCGCGTAATCCTGTCGATAAACCGTCCACAAATACTTGACGATAACTGGTATCTTGCCAGATCTTAGATACTGTATGACCAGCATTCACCCACGTTTCGTCCAGATGATAAATCTTTTTGTAAGCAGAACGCATTTTTCTAGTAGAGCGAAAATATCTCCATCGCCATGAGACTATATCTGCTCTTTATATTAAGACAGATTTACGAGATCGTTTGGCATATATAAATTTTAAATCTTATTTTATTATTTTCCTTAACTTCTCTTTGCTCATTTTTGGAATGAGATCATTATCCATTCCCTTTGTCCTAATGGATTCGAGGGTTGGCGCTTTATTCCCAAAAAAGAAAGAATGAATGGTTTAGCGTACAAAATTTTTCTGGTACTCGTCCAATTCAATTTTTATTCTGTCACGACAATGTACTTTTGGAGCTTGCACAATCCCAGTCACCTTTTTTTACGTAAAATGCGTTCAATTGTCGACACGGATATTTCCGTTAAAAATGAACACTGGGCTGCAGCTTCCACTGTACGGAGTGTATTTTTTTAATTTTCGTACACTCTACAGACCATCTGTTTTTCTTCTATCGACATAAACTTCCGCTTTCTTTGTACATTACTTGGACCTGCTACGGCATCCATCTTAATACCATAAAAATAATAAAATTCAATGATATTATTCAGCTATTCGTCAGTTGTTTACTTACCTCAAAAACTATTTTAAAGTTGATGTATTTTGAAAAACACTTTATTGTGAGATTTTCACTAGAACAGATTAACAAATCCACAACACGTGTTTTGCTGCACAGTAGCTTTTTCAAGCGTGTTCAGTAACAAACTGAATTCTACATACATCGTGATTTATGTATACTTTTTGAAATATTACTATCTACCTAGAAACTAATAATATTCTAGCAACTAATCAATGACAGTTATACCTGAGTTTAACGAACATTTATACCTGAGTTTAATGACTAGGTCAACTAATTATCTCACAATAAAGTGTGAATGTGATGAAAATATATGATAATGTATTTTGAAAAACAAGTATCGGCCAACACTATCTCATATTTTAAAGTTAATGAATATAACAGTATATTTAATAAATATAATGAAATATTTTTAATAAATACAAAACAAAGTCTCCTTCACAAGAAACAGAACACACTACGCCTATGAAGATAAGGATGCTTGATAATGAAGATACCGAATGACTAGTTATGACATTTTAAGGACGCAATTATAATAGACCTGCGAAGTGTTCATCAGTTTACCGATGTTTCAAAGTATTTAACGAATTGGTTCACCTGTTCGCTCGTACATCCTATCGATATGCAGAAGCTATCTTGTTACAAGGGACAAATTTTGTGGAAATATCTTACTTTTCAATTATTTACAATGGCGATGCATAGACAATAAAAAATTACCCTGGTAAGAATTTAGGTCTAACAATTAACATTGTTGCCGTTAGCTCTCATTTCAATTTGTATATGAGTTACCGTCAATTGAAAATTGTTTTAGTATATCGAGCTGAAAATTCAACCTTGGATACTGAACACTGACAGGTTGATTATTAGTGACATAATGAGCAATCAGTCCACGTAAAAACCATTTGAAAGAATGAAATGTCAAATATTATCCAGAAAGAATTTTATGTTCTTCAAGTTTTTTCAATTCTGACCTCAAAAATAATTTTACATGCAAAAGGTCACAGATTAATTTCTCTTATTCGCCATGAATTTGTGTTTTGTAAACTAACATCACTTGCCAAAGCTGGTGTACCAATTTTTTATTTTTTGTAGAACCCTCCACTACATTGAAGAATACACCTGGTTTACGGTGGCATCATTCGTTGTGAGGGGAGTTGAAGCTTTAGGAGCTAGTGCATACTCTACGGCAGGATATGTTATAATAGTGAATATTTTCCCTGAGAATGCTGGAACAGTAAGGGTAGGTTTATGATTTTTTATTTTTCACTGTTTACTTTCATATAAAGTGTAAAATAGCCCAACTGACGTTCTCTTTGTTTTTAATGCACTGGACCCACATACTATTTATTTGTTTGAAGGTGGTTGACAATGTTTCATGATGCATTTCATTAGTTCAGACTTTCATTGTCTGGTATGATATAAATTGATTTGAAATAATAATTATAATAATCAAAAAAACTGAAATTACAAAAATACATGTAACAACAAAAAATAAAAAAAATATTAACATGAAATGAAAATTAAAAAATTATTAACAAGAAATGAAAATTACAAATTAAAAGATTCCAAACCAAGTTAATTCACAACGTTTCAACTAGGCATCATCAAAAATGACCTTCAACGGAATGGCTACTCCGAAGTGATGGTGGGACAGGCTTTATCAAGAAGACAGCAAGAGATCCACAAGGAAGATAAGCCGCCACAACCACTTCTTGTACTTCCCTACATCAGAGGATTGTCGGAAAGGATAAGAAGGATTGGGTCCAAGTATAACATCACCTATTTCAGATCTGGGAACACTATCCGTAGCAGCCTCACGAAAACCAGCCCACCCAACGTGGACTGCGATTCCAAGAATTGCATTTACCGGATACCCTGCGAGTGCGGAGAATCATACATCGGTGAAACTAAGAGGCCATTGAAAGTTCGCATTGCCGAGCAGAATAAACACACAGAGCGAGGAGAAACCTAGCAAATCAGGAATAGCAGAGCATGCTTGGACATCAAGTGGGATCAAGCTGAAATCATCCACACACCAGTAACACTGGTTCGGAGAAAATTCAAAGAAGCCGCATATATGTTGTCCAACAGCGCATTTAGCCAAGCTAGCATAGGGATACGCAACATATGGAAACCCCTAATTAAGCGGAACACTACCAACTCCCGCCTAACGGTCAGCTTCCGCAAAAACCGATTACGCGGAGAGAGGGAAGATGGGATAGGTGAAAGCACGAGAGTGACCTATAAATAGTCAGATCTCTGAGGAATGAGTCCAATTATCACCCGAAGACGATTGTGGATACTGACAATCGAAACGTCGTGAATTAACTTGGTTTGAAATCTTCCAATTTGTAATTTTCAGTTCTTATTGATAGTTTTTTTTAAATTTCAATTTCGTGTTAATATTTAATTTTTTGGTTATCACTTGTATTTTATTTCTTTGTAATTTCAGTTTTTTTTGCTTAATATGATTTTTATTTTTTCAGCTAACTTTTTTATTTTTGATTTTTTACAGATTCTTTCAGGGATTTCCAATCAATTTATATCATACTAGACAATGGAAGTCCGGACTAATGAAATATTCTATTTATTATTTATATTATTGACTTTGATACATCTCATAATATCAAACACGAGCGTGGTCTGAATAGTTTCCGACAAAGATACTTTTTTTTCAGATTATCCAATTTGTTTTCAACATAGTCTCCTCTCAAATCTACAAACTTCTTCCAGCGATGTTCACAACTCTGTAATCCCTCGAAATAGTACTCGGAGTTTTCATGTGACCAAAATCTCTGTCCTCCGAGCGCAATTTTTACATGAGGGAACAAAAAGAAGTCGCTTGGGGCTAGATCTGGTGAATAAGGCGGATGGTCAAACAGTTCAAACCGTAATTCGTGGATTTCCGTCATGGCAACTGCTGAGGTGTGAGACGGTGCGTCGTCTTGGTGGAACAAGATTTTTTTCTGCAAATGTAGCCGATTTTCCTTTTTGAAGATAATCGATTGAAATAATTCGATTACTATCCCAAAAACAGTCCCCATCGCTTTCCCAACCGAAAAACAGTTTTTGCAAACCAGTCAAAAATATAGTCCACTGTTTGGACTGTATTTTTCACTTGGATACACCCATAATGGTGTATCCAAGTATCAGATAATATTGCGCCTAAACTGCGCCAACAGAACGTTGGGAATGTTAATTCGAACACGTTTTTGGTCTAACGTGAGGAAACGCGGCACCCAACCAGCAGTTGCTCACCCATGCCTGAATGTTGATTCAATATGTGACAAACACCTTCTTTTCGACATGTTCATAACCTGTACTATCTCTCTCACTTCAATTTGGTGGTTGTCTAGCACCACTTGGTAAACTTTGGCGATTTTCTTCGGTAGTTGCAGTTTTTGGACGTCTTGATGGTCATCGTCAAAAGTTCTCACGACCACATTCAAATTCAGCCGCCACATTTCACTGTGGTAACTGTTGGTGCAGAGTCCCCATTCTCAGAACCCAACTCATCTTTGATTTGCTCAGCCGTATGGCCTTTCTAAAACAAATATTTAATGACCGACTGTCACATAACAAATGCGCGTCCAAAATGGCTGAACTTTTGGTGAGTAACTGTCAGCAGATGATCAACGATTTTCACTAGCTTTTACTAACGATTACTGCTAGTCTCATATTGACATCGGAAACTTTTCAGGCTGCCCTCGTAAGTTTGATTGAATTCAGATGAATGTGTTGAGGTATTTTTTTCATTTGGTAGACTGACTCAAAACCAACCGATCGAGTATGAATATGTAAAAAAACATCCAGTTTTTTGTTTCGAACACTATTCGTTTCGCCAGAAGCTAAAAGCTCCACGACGAATAGGAGAATGTTGATGCATACTTGCACCAAGGTTTGTTTTCTAAAGATAGTTAAATTCAACAAGGCATTCTTGACTCCACCTGATCAGCTAGTTCCAATGAAAACTATGGCAGATCGAAATGGTGCTGTCTGGAATTGGATCACAAATGCTATGTTTTTGGCCTGTAGTTTCAGCAGCGAGAGCTTCAGAAAAAACGGAAAAGGAATCTTGTTTGGTGGTCGATGTCAGAGCTTGGTTTAGTAACGAATCGCCTTTGGGAGTTACGTTAATTTTATTGATATTCGTTGTTTTAGTCTTCTGTCAGTTTCATGAATTTTACATTCGAACCCTATGGATGATTTCCTTTGGGAAACTTGATGTTGCCCAAACCACATTCACAAGGTATCTAGTGGAAGCACGTAATCATTGTAATCGCTGCTCTATGTTTTTAGTAGGGGAGGCCAAGTGGGGATTTTGGGATTTACTAAAGCGCGGCAGATTAATATATAGGAGGATCCCTTGTACCCGGTTAAGTACCTCCACCAAATATGACCCCATATATAAGGCCGCCTGTGAGGGATAAAGAATCAGATTAGTAAAAAAAATTGAGCATCAGAAATTCTCGAGCGCGTCAGATTAAGGTAGGGTGAGTTAATTACCTGCTAAAAAGTGTATATTCCAGTAATCTGACAATTTGAGAGTGACGTAAAGAAAGGGGAGGGCAGCAGAGATGAAAAAAAATAACGTCATTTCGACATTCTCGAGCGTGTCTAATTTTTTTTATTTTGAAGGATATAATTCAAAAATAACGAAAAATATATAATTTGACGATTTCCGCAAGCCGAAATAACAAAAATTCGTCGATAAAGTTTAATGCGTGCAGCTGTGTGATACCTATATTTCCCTCCAAGTTTCTTTTCCTCTATTATCTATTAACTTTTTCTCTATACATAACTTTCTCACTCCGTCCCCACTCTGAATTCTGTTGCCATGACGCTCTCACAGCTGATCACAGAGACTGGTTCGTGATGAAGATGATGATTAATTAATCAATTAATTGATGGATGTAGCCGTTACTACGTGGTAGGAAATAATAATGAAGAAAAGAGAAATTGAACTTTCTATGTTTTTCACCACTTTTATTTATAACTAACACTATTGCAGTTTCCTCCTATAAGGACATTTTCAAACTTATACAATATATAAGTTTGAGAATGTCCTTATAGGACGAAACGGCAGTAGCGTTAGTTACAAATAAAAGTGTTAAAAACCATAGAAAGTTTCATTTCTCTGCTCTTCATTAATGAATCAATTGATTATGAAATATTGAATTTTTTTGAGAATTTTTAAAAATTATTTTCTTATAAATACAAGTATTTTGCCTGAAAAACATACACACATTTATTTGCATGCTATTTCCTGAGCTTTTTAAATAATTGGGTTCAACGAATGAAAAAAAAAATAAATATTTTTTGGTCAGATTGAGCGAATCCCTCTAAATAATCGTCAGATTATGAGTCAGCACGTCTAAAACATAAAAATGAACCATATATATCTTAATCTGACGCGCTTCAGTATTTCAAAATGACGAATTTTTTTTGCACATTATAATAATGGCCGCGAGATTGCGAAATCGTCAGATTATCGAATGAGAGCTTTTTGTTTGTTGCAATTAACACCCCTTAGAAAATCTGACGCGCTCGATTAAATTTTTTTTCTTTTAACTTTTAACCCTTACGTACAACCACCCACATCATGCAAACGATCAGATTAACATACCAACATTTTTAAAAATACGTAGGACATTGATGCTATCAATATCTGACGCGCTCGAGTATGTCCATGCAACAGTATTTTTTACATATTTAAAGGTATATATTACATAACACTTTTTTCTTCTTATCATCCAAGCTTTACAACCTAATATGTCTCAATGACGCTCGAGTTAATCCCCATTTTGCATCATGGGCTCTCCTGCTATTAGATAGTTTGGTCAAAATCGACGTTCTTTGGTTCTCTAGTCCTGTGATATGAGATAGAGACAGAACTGGTTGAGTCAGATTTTTCCCTTTATGGGTCATCAGTGGTCTTTTAGCAATATTCGATACTTGATAGTCAATGATTATTTTATAGGGTATACTAGAGACATTTGTGGGCCTTGGAATGAGTGCTGGGCCAGGAATCGGAGGTCTTTTATATGCGGTGAGAAAAATAACTCGGTTTCATAAATACTTTATAAAAATGACTCTTTTCTAGGAAGGTTGGAGGTTTTGGGTTACCTTTTTACGTGATGGGAATCATAATGATATGTATAACGCCGTTGAATATGTGTTTAGTACCAAAGTGTGAAAGTAAGTACCGCAATTGAAATAAATGTAAATTTTTTTCGAGGCAGTAAAAATTTCATCGTAGTCTATTTCTGTGTAATGCTGCTTTGAACTAAGAAACTTTTCATCTATTGAATTGTTTTGGATCTGTCTTTCAAATTTGTCCACATATGTAAATATCTGAAAAAAAACGTTGTTATATTTCGAAATCAAATGAATCATATTCGAAAAAACTTTTTTGAGAGATTTTCACCAGTTTCACCCTTTTGAGCGAATCTGGATCGCCGTTGACGTCATTCAACAATTCCTGAGCGATGCCCAAGTATCGATTTTTTGGTCAAAATTCAGCAATTTTCGAAAGAACTTCGCTTCCACACGCTTCATGCAGAAACTTTCCGAAAAAAATGCATGGCATGGGCCAACCGATATGTCTCTAATAGTTATTCAACGATTCTCCATTACAATTTTCACTACTTTCTCAACATTTTCATCATTCATGTCGTCACACACATCTTTTCAACCTTCTGTGGAAAACTTGTACCAATGTACAATTTTCTGACTCAGGATACAATCACCATATGCCACTGTCAACATGTCAACTGTTTTTGTGCATTATTTGATCCATTTTTTTCGATAGCAGAAAATCGCCAAAGTAGCAAAACACTTCCAACTTTTCTGCCTCTCACCAACAAACTAAACATGTTAAACAATTCAAACTGTAAACATATATTGGTAACGAGTGCACCAACTTGATCAAAATTGGAAAAAAGCGTTTATCGAATATACGTAGCTCGCAAAATTTGAACATTAACCTTACTTTTTGAACAGTCCACGTTATGTAACTTGATCATACGTAATTGCTATAAAAAATTATATGTATTTTTACGAAATAAGTGAATAGGTAGAATCCACATTGATTTTTTTTCAGAAATTTCTGTCGATAAAAATTCGGGGTCAATAACGAATCTTCTGCAATTACCGCCAGTTATCACGACCTGTTTCATAATGGTCACCGCCTCCATGACGTGGGGATTTTTGGATCCGACATTGGAACCCCACCTAAGAAAGGTAATCTATATTATACATTATAAAAATGAAGGTATGCGTGCCTTTGACCCTTATTTTTCTCTATAGTCCAAACAACACATCTCAGACTGTTGTTATGAAGTGAAAGGGAGTGAAAAATGTGGAGGTTAGAACTAGAAAACATACTACTCTGAAAGGTTCTGGATCGTTCCAAAAATTTCAAATGCGTTCGAGGAATATCAAGAATGTTTTGAAAAATTCTGATTTACGTTCAATATACAGTGCATTTCTTAATGTCCCCCCCTTTTATTTTTTGAACAGGTTAACTCAAAAAATTTAAATTTGGGATAATGGAATCAATGCATGAATACTTTATTTTGAAGTGGAATTGACAGATGAAACTTTCAAGATGGCGACTGGGCGTCATCTGGGAAAAAAATAAATGGAAGAGGGGTCTTCTGACACATCATTTTGAAGCTCCTGACGAATACTTCACAACCCTAGAATATGAAGTAAATATCTTCACCTACTACAAAATGGCGGAACATTTAATAATTTCCTGATGATAAACATTAATATCGATATTTCTAGAAATATTCCTTTTTATCTGCCATATGGCAATTCTAACAACCCAATAAGGTTTGTTTATAAAAACGACAAAAAATGTCAGTACGACAATGAACATCATTGTTCAGTTAGAATATTCTCATTTGGTTTTCGGTTTTACTAGTAGAAATGTACCACGTCAACAATTTCTAAAATGGTCAATTCTCGTCTATCGGAAAAAAATATTGAAGCGATTTTTATTTACGGTACGACGCGTAACTTTCACGAGACCAAAAGGATTTTCAATGAACGTTTTCCCAATCGTCCTATCTGTAGAAAATATTTCAGAGAACCTGTATCCAAATTCACAACTACCGGTATTGTACATAACAAAAAGCCCCCAGGTCATCTGTCCATTCTGGAAGAACATCAAGTGCAAATAATTGCTCAGATGGTAGTAAATCCTGAACAGTCTACTTATTCCGTCGCGAATGTTTGTGAACTGTCTTCTTCTACTGGAGACTTTTGAGGAGGAATAGGTATCATCCATACAAAATTAAAATGGTACACCAATTAACTGAAGATGACCCTAATCGAAGAACAGAATTCTGCGAAATCATGACGGAAACCATTGCAAAGCATCCTACCTATCTCCGCAATATTTGTTTTAGTGACGAATATACATTTTTTTTCTAAACGGCAATGTTCACAGACAAAATTGCCACCGTTATTGGAGTGACACCAACCCTCACGTTTTCCGGGAAACACATACCCAATATCCAGAAAAAATTAACGTTTGGGCAGGAATATTGGGAAACCATATTGTAGGACCCCTATTTATTGATCAAGATTCAACAGGGGAGCTGTATTTGAATATGCTGGAAACTACTGTTGACCTCTCATCGCTGAAATCGTCGAAGCGAATCCTAATTAATTCGGTATGGATATTGTATTCCAACAAGATGGAGCACCACCACATTACTCCAGACAAGTAGAAAACTATTTGGATACTACTTTTCCCGGTCGTTGGATTGGCCGTCGATGTCATACAGAATGGCCAGCCCGCTCGCCAGATTTGACATCTTCCAATTTTTTTTATGAGGCTATTTGAAGCAAAACGTGTACGAAACTGAACCTGCTTCTATATTGGATATACGGCAGAGAATAATGAATATTTGTAGAGATATTGACGTTACTGTATTCGAAAATGTTCGGCGTGAAATATCGGATAGGCAACCATTTCTCATATTATGTAGTTAAATATCAATGTATTCGGCAATTTTTAAAAGTTCCGCCATTTTGTAGTAGTTGAAGATATTGACATCATATTCTAGAGTTATGAAGCATTTGTCAGGAGCTTCAAAAATATGTGTCACAAGGCCCCCTCTACCTGGGCGACGTCCAGTCGCCATCTCGAAAGTTTTATATGTCAATTTCACTTCAAAATAAAGTATTCATGCATTCATTTCATTATCCCCAATTAAATTTTTTGAGTTGACTCGTTCAAAAAATAAAAGGGTGGGCGCATTAAAGAAAAGCACTTTATAGAGTCTTCCAACAGGTATTTCCGATTTATTGAGAATTCATAACGGCCATTTTGTTGAAGCTTCATCTGTCAAATTAGTAGTCATTTATTCAGTGTGTTTTTTCATATCACCATGGACTGATATAGCATTCAACAACACCTGCGAATGATGAAATTGTTTTATCAAAATGGGTGTTTTGTTCGGACAACGTACCGCGCGCTTCGCCAGTTTTACGGTCGCCATTATCACTCTACCGAGAGGGCCATTAGCAATGTGGTCGATAGATTTGGGTATACTGGTCAAGTAAACGATCGAGCAACACGCAAGGTCTGACGAAAACATCGCCGCTGTCTGTGAGAGTCTGCAGGGGAATCCGATGCAGTCGATTTCGGGTTGCTCACAAGAAGTTGGCCTCTCGCAGACCATAACTTGGCGAATTTCGCGTCGTGACTTGAGCTTGCACCCGTACAAAATTTAACTGACCCAGGAACTGAAGGTGAAGAACCATAGACAACGACGTGTGTTCGCTGAATTGACTCTGGAACGGTTTGCAACTGACACCAATTTTTATCGAAAAATCATCTTCAGCGATGAGGTCCATTTCTGAATGAATCGGTAAATGAACACACAAAATTGTCGAATTTGGAATGATACCAATCCACGTGAGATCCAAGAGCGTCCGATGCATCCCGAAAATCTGATTAAGGCTTTCGCGGCCGAGGTTTTCAGTGTCACTGTTTTGAAGGCCGTGGATTTTTAGAATTTCTTCCTGGCGTTTCGCTGGCGAGAGCTATATGCTGCTGGAGAGATTATATATCCGAAGACTGGATATTACGGCTGCGTAACGCGTATTTATGTTGACTCCTCAGGTAGTCTGGTGTGATAATACCTGTACCTGTACCTGGGTAATTGTCAATGAATGTTATTGGCAATTTACCAAATCCTTGTATAAACCTCTGAGCTAGCCACTCGTGCAAGTGAAACGTCAGGAAGACATTTCAAAAGTCCACGGCATTCAAACCCGAGAAATAGTTAAACTGCATCCCGAAAAAGGCACTATTTGGTGTGGATTTTGGGCTGGCGATAAAAGTTTCACTTTTCATTATAATGTCACAAATGACTTGAAAATGATTCGAATGTTCTCAAATAAGAAAATGGTATCGTGGACTATGGTGGTTGCTACTCAATAGCTAGGATGTTAAAACTATCGGGGTGTAAACTGGTTGACTCAAAAAAAATGTGACCGTAGTCACTCTGAAATATTCTGGGTCGTTCCAGAAATTTCAAGTATGTTCTGATGTATATTTTAGTGTACTGTATCACTTGAAATTAGTTCTAGAGCTTCTATTAGAATATTCTGGATCGGTATAAACACCCTTAGAACTTTCTGAAAAGTTCTAGTATTCATTTTGGTATCATGAATGACTTGAAAATAATATCATTCTTTTTAGAACGCTCTTGAGCGCTCTATAAACTTGGAGAATGTTCTCAAAAGTTCATTTGATATCATGCATGAATTGTAAATAATTCAGATGTTCTAGATCTTTCCAAAAATTTTGAAATTTCTTGAACATTGTTTTATATTGAATTTGAGTTATGCGTACCAATATTTCACTCTGTGTCGCTAGGGTGTAAACGGTATGGGAGTAGAGACTGGTCGACTCGGAAAAATGTTTTAGATCGTTCCTGGAATTTCAAGTACGTTGGAAAAATCTCAAGTACATTCTGAAAAACTATGATATATATTTTAGTGAATAAAAGCCCCTTACAGAGACACCGTCTTTAGAATCGATAAGAGACTCAATCCACGAATGTCAAAGGAACACAAACGACTCTTTTCTAGGAGGGCACTTGCAAAACCAAGCTTCGACATCAAATGCCTGACGAAAATCATCCTGAATATTTCATAGCAGTTTCGCAAGCATAGGTAGGTTAGGTCTGAAGTGAATGGGTCTAATTCGACCCTCCACCGTAACCCGCAAGGGTTTATTGTGGCTCACATCTATTCACAATCGGCCAAATAACCCCAGCTTCTTAACGAAGCCGATTAGTTTGTATGGTGAGTGGTCTTTTAGGTCAGATGGTAAGAGTACGGATCTGCCGAACTCTAAGAACCTGATTCGGTTCCCAGCGGGGCAGGCACAAAGTATATGCTCTGCTGTTTCATAATTGTTCAAACAGAGGCGACACACACTGTCTTCCGACAGTCCAAGTCTCTGCATATGATGACTCAAGAAGGTCTCTTTGACATCGTAGTTCATCCCTACTATAGTCCAACAACTGTTTGGTATCAAGCTTCGAAGCGTGGATAAACGTCTTGGAGTGAGCCAATCCTGGAAGATTCTGCCAGAAATCCATAAATCTTCTTGTCATCCAAGTGTTCAATGTTTGTTTGGCAAAGCCCAAAGCTATGCCGATGACAGGTTCTGGTCCAATGAAGTCGCTTGCAGCACCCTCCTTTGCAAGAGAGTCAGTAGCTTCATTATTCGCAAGCATACTCAGGATTGTCCTGTTAAGTCCAGCAATGCATTTTTCACCGTCCGATCAACCTGCTGTGCTCACAGGTTGATGTGACTGAACGAATTGTACTGCAAAAGCTGACCAGAGAATTTGAGAATCGAAACGTTCTATTTGACGAACAATGAGGCTCCAGAAGGGCACACCCCACCAAACTTCAGGCCCTGAGACTTGACGAAAACTCCATTTCAGAGCTGAATTAGAGCAAAATCGTGCAATTTGTTCTGCTAGATATCTCAAACATCCTCGATCGTGTCCGACACGAAGGAATTGTGCACAAAATGCTAGGATTCGGCTTGCCTAGATGCCTGATCCAGTGGATTAGGTCCTATTGGCCGTCAGATATATCCAGGCTAGAGTGCCTCAGGTGCCGTACTTTACTTGAGTAGGTGAAGGTCTTTTAATATGCTGATGATATGGCTCTTTTCGCCTCTTCGATGGGTCGTGAGTTTAAGATTGTCCATGCAACGTGCGATGAAAAAGTACACAGGTTTCTCTGGTCCCGAGACGGGTGGTTTCAGAAAGGGATATCGAATGGCATTCGCGAGTCAACTACTGGGCTCATCACTTCGAGAGCATAACTACCAAAATTCAAATGATGGTAGCAAATTTCCATCCTACAATCAATCAAAAATCCATGCTCAACCTTAAAAATACGGGTTCACTCTACAACACGATGTTCAGGTCTGACATCATGTTTGCTTCAGGTGCAAGCGCACGACCGCTCGCTCTTTCTGATCTTTCCACTTTGAAAATATTGCAATACAAGATACTATTTGCTCCATGGATAGTGCTGAACGAAGCCATCCGCATATTTTTGAATCTCAGCAGTCCATTCAGTCGAGGAATCGGAGAATTTTCGAGTCAGCGGAAACTCATGAATACCCATTAGTTAGGGAAGCTGTAGATTATGCTACAGACGACCCCGTCATTCAGTTGAGTGAAGGCCCCACGTCACCCGTTAATGGTGTCACATCAGTCACATCAGTCAGGGGCAGTTGCATCTAGCCAAACCGGCATAGAGGTCGAGCACCTTCTAATCTCACATTAAGTCAGGTTCCATCCATTGAAAGGGTTATGCACCCAAGTTCCTTTCTGAATTATGTAGCACCACTAATCTAGCACCACTGATGAGACCTGGGGCTGGTCGAAAGAGCGCTGTCTGTTGTAGGATAACGAATGCTTTGTTTTGGGCTATGGATTGAAAATATATTTTGATGGAGCGTATCACTCAAATTTAGTTGCAATGAATCTGGATATTGCTGGACCACTCTGAATTTCGAGAGCTTTCTGAGAGCATGTATTATGGCTATACATGAGAGTTCAAAGCATCCTGACTGCGACTTCAACATCAATAATTTTCCATCTCGTAAATCTTTTGAGTTATAGTTATTTTTATTTCATACACAAATTTCCACATATTATAGGGAAATATAGGATCAAAACAAGAAACAAACAATATATTTTAAGGATAACAGATTTTATTCACAATACACATGAAAAAACATTTACCATACCATTTTTGCAAATGTTGACTTTCGTTCATATATTTCATCGTTTTCCCTCATAAGGAATCAACAATAATCCCTATCATTGCTGCATCCCATCTGCCTTGGTAGCGTTGCTCCATTGTCAGGTCTTGGTGGAACCTTTCCCCTTATTCGTCACTGAAAGCACCCAAATGTTCTGGGAAAAAATTCAAATAGGAGTGCAAGAAATGAATTTTGAGAGACATGCGACATCCCATTCTGCAGTAATTTTCAAGTAGTTCTTCTACAAGTGTTAACGTAATTTTTTACTTTCTTGTTTCCTACAAACTCCGAAAAAATTATTTCAGAAGACATCTACGCAGCTAATTCAACATTACCTAATTTAGGATCAAACTGTTGATCACTTAGTAGTTTTCTAATTTGTGGTCCAACAAATATACCTCCCTTGAGCGTTGCATCACTTAATTTTGGAAAAACCTGTTTAAAATATTCAAACGCATCACCTTCTTTGTCTAATGCTTTTACAAAATGTTTCATTAACCCCAGTTCAATGTGTAATGGAGGTAACAAACGTTTTTGGGATTAACAAGAGGTATATTCTTTACGTTAGCTTGACCTGGAATATACATATTTATCTCTCGGGGGCCATTCTTTTACTTGATAATGGCTTTGTGTTGTCCAACTGTTCCAAAGGCAAAGAAAACAGCAAAACTTGGTAAATCCGCCCTGAAGACCTAGTAATAGTCCTATGACTTTTAGGTCACCACCGTCACCATATATTATAAGTATTATAAGTCAATGCATTTAGAATTAGCGACATACTTTCGTCTGTTTCCTTCATGGCAACTGCATGTGCAAGAGGAACGAGGGTCTTTTGTTACCATTCCGGATAGTCGTCTTGGTTTTGGTCAGGTTGAAGCCTGGCTCCCTTACCCTTTCGGCTGATTTTTGTTACCATTATGAATGAATAAATGAATGAATGAAAATCGTATATTACAAGTTTTACAGTTATTTACAATTTTTGTGTGTGTATGTGTTTGTGTAGGGCCCTGCTATAGGCTTATGCCTCTTCAGGGTGGTTACCATTATGGAACAGAACGGCTTTTAAACTTGTTTCAGACGCTGTGTTGCCAGATTTTAAACAATTTCCACAATTTAGGTGAAAAGCAAATTTGGAAAGTTGTGTTCATTAAATTTTTGTGAAAAAATCATAACTCAGAAATCTTACGTGTTAGCAAATTGTTTCTAACATTTTCGCATTTATGGAGTAAAAATTAACAATGAACTGCCTTTGGCATCACAGTCGTACATTGGCTGTGAACTAGTGTAATAGTAAATTTACACTCTTTGATCAATAATTTTTTTCCAGTTTCAACTGAGTGCAACCAATGTGGGCTTGATATTTCTTATACTATCAGCAACGTACGGAATATCCTGTCCTATCTGCGGCTATTTATCTGACAAGTTGAATTCTTATTGGTGGCTGATGATTGTGGGTTTGTTTGGAAGCTCAGCTACACTTCTGTTTCTTGGACCATCACCTATGCTGAATTTGTTTATAGAAGAGTAAGTATCGATATACTCCAATATCAATAATAATATTCGTGATGATATTGTAAGGAATGATTTTAATTATAAAAATGGTTAAGCCACAGAATTCATATTTCGCACCAAGTCGAAACTTGTGCAAATTTAGGACTACCGAGGTCTTACCTTTTTACGTGTGATTCCTAACACGTGTGATTCCTAACATGTGAATATCAATTTTGACTACAAATTCTCTGGTATCTCCGTTTGAGAACTTGAATATCCATAGTTAATGTCAAACAGGTATGGGTTACTTTTATTGATAAAACATTCTATGGCACTTTGCTTACGTTTTCATCTCCGAGATTATGTAGCTTGTTGTCGAGTTCAATTCAGTGAGATTTCAATAACTCTAGGAGTTTGAATAACGAATAATATAAAGAGGTTTTTCCTTTTGTTTGTAATGCATAATCACACATTATTACACAATCTCAAAATAACCCATCAGCTTCATCGTGATACAAGGCAATGTGATTAACATAAAGTGGTCAATGCTCACCACAACTTTGATCAAGAAAAATATACAGGGTGCTTCCTAACTATGGTACGAAACTTCAGGAGGTAATTCGTTAGGCCATTTTAAAAAAAAATTCTCATGAACATTTGCCCGGAGTCACTTCGTTTCTGAGATACATCGATTTGGTTGAAATTTGCGGTTATTAGAAGTTATTTTGCCGTAACTAGATTGAAATTATTAGATCCACCGGAGTCTCAGTGAGCACCACAGCCAACAATATTGAGGAAAAAGTATGCCACTGACTTGTTGTAGTTTTCTATTTTTTTACATTATTCAACTATTCATCGCTTGTGTTTTCTTCATATCTAGCTTCTTTTCGTGAAAGAAAATTGAAACTACTTTGCATATCAGGAACACTTCCTTTGGAGACCAGCTGATAGTGATAGTGTTGTCATATTCGTGAAAGTCACAGTTGTCAGCAGTGATTCCATTATAAATAATTTTACTAACGCCGAAATGGCTGACATGCACTTTATTTATTGGCTAGCAAATGGAAATGCGGAAAAAGCACGAAGGACAGATATCTTAACAGAGTAATTCCATGTGTTAAAACATTTAGAACGCTACATGCAAGATTAACTGAAACTGAGAGTTTCAATAAAGATGTAATAATAATAATAATAATAATAATAAATGGGCTTTATTCATTGACATACATTGTTTATAAAGAAGAAGTAAATACAAAAATCAATGAAAGGGCGAAGTTCAGCCGTTTCACAACTTAACCTGTGGGATAGCATATTTTATATAGAAATATAAAAATAATTACCTAGTATACATTGGTAAGTGAGTAGTTCATGAATCTTTGTGAGACTAAGAAAAAACAAAGGTTATAAATTCCAAAGTAAATATTAAAAATCTATTAAGCTTGAATAAGGTAATATATAGCAAAACATACACAAAGGTGAGACGAAGGGAAAATCATATGAGCAAGGCATAACATGAATATATTATCTATCCAGAAGAGTTCAGATATGTTTTCAACTTTTTCTTGAAATTATATATGGAGTAGTGTCTAAATTCACTGGGCAGAACATTATATTGTTTGATAGAGTTGTAAATGAAACTACGAGAAAAGCAGGCTGTCGAGTGTTTTGGAATAATAAAAATGTGACGGTTCCGTGTCCTCGAATTATTCCGTGATTTGAAAGTTTTATATCTTTCATAAATATAATTTGGCTTTTTGTAAATGAGGAATTTATGTGTATTGACGAGTAGGTGGAGCTGCCAGGTTTTAGCCTCCTCGAACTTGGGGGATATATGGTCGAATTTTCTCACATCATAAGAAAGACGAATGCAATTCTTTTGTATTTTTTGTAAGCGATTTACATCAGTTTGTATCAAAGCAGGCCCGTAGATTAAATCGCAATATGCTAATCTAGACAATATGCGGGTTTCGCAAAGTTTCAACTTCAATTTGGAAGTCATAATATCTCTACTTTGAAAGAGTTGACGTATACTGTATGAGCTACGACAAAGTGAATTTATATGTTTATGAAATCTCAGATCATTATCTAGCCATAAACCCAAGTTCTTGGTTTCTGTAATTGTTTGTAATAAGTTTTGTCCAAGTTGGATTTCCATTCTTCCTTCAATTCGGGCCAAAAAGTATCAGCTGAGATTTTTCAGAATTCAATTTCAGATTATGGGCTATAGATAGATCCCGTAACTTTTGTAAATCGCTGTTAACTTTTTCCACTGCCACCTGCCAGTTACTTGGAGGAAATCGATAATATAACTGAGTGTCATCTGCATAATGATGAACTATGCAATGATCAATTATTTTATGGAAGTCAGATATATATAGAGAGAACAGAATTGGGCCAAGGATAGAGCCCTGAGGTACTCCATAATCAACACGTAAAGCACTAGAACACTTTCCATCCAGACATACTGACTGAGTCCGATTTCTGAGGTAAATTTTGAATAGATTTACAGTCCCTTCACTAAATCCAAGAAATGACATTTTCCTACACAGAATTATATAGTCTAATGTATCAAATGCTTTACTGTAGTCCAAGAGTACCATGGCAGTTACTTCATTATTATCGGTTGCTTTGAATAAATCATGGGTGATGTTGACTAGAGCGGTGGTGGTGCTATAGAATGCACGAAATCCAGATTGAACATTTGTTATTAAATTATTATTGTAAACAAAAGAATCAATTTGATCTTTCAGAATCCGCTCGAACACCTTAGATAGGATAGGCAGTTTGCTAATTGGCCTCAAATGAGATAATTCAGTTGGATTTTCACATTTTGGCAAAGGGAGTACAATTGCATGTTTCCATGCAGAAGGAAAATGATTTGTTTCTATAGAGGAATTGAATATGTGTGTGATGTGGTTGATAAGATAATTTTCAATATACTTTAACATAATTAGAGAAATGTTGTCAGATCCAGCACAGTTACTTTTCATACCACTGATGTATTGTTGAGTCTGGAGTGGTGTCACTCTGCGAAAATTCATAGTAGGTCCATTATAGGTCTGAGTATATTTCTCAATAAGTGTTTCATGATGATGAGATTTTGCAGGATGAGTAATATTTGTGAAGTGGAAATTTATTTGATTCAGATCTGATAAATCCGCGGAAAGGTTAGGGCTGTGTTTATTTTTCAAAACTTCAAGTTTTCTTAGAGTACCCCAGATCAAACTGGAATTTCCGTTTCTCGAAACAAATTCTAAATAGGCTTTTATTCCACGTCGGATTGCTCCGGTGGTATAATTACGGAGTTCCTTATAGCTCCTATAGCTTATAGTCTCTATGAGATTTGGTTACTTTGAATTTTCCAAGAGCTTTATCCCTCAGTTTAATCATTTCCTTGATGTTAAAGGTAAGTCATAGAGTGGGCGGTTTTGTTGTTTTTATAGACCTAACAGATTATAACTTTGAAGAAAGTTTAGAAAGAATTCTACAGAATTATTCATTCCTAAGAGGTTAATATTCATATATCCCGCCAAGTTCAAGGAATCGCAGTTCATTAAAAATTTTGACACCATATCTTCGAGTACGGCGATGGAAAGTGATACATTAGCTTTCGGTGGTTGGTATACAACTCCGAATATGTATTTTTTGCCAAATTTACTCACCGATATCCAGATATGTTCGAGGTATTGCTTAATCTCAGAAAAAATTACTCGAAATTGTATTGAGTTTTTAATGTAGAAGCACACTCCTCCTCGTCTTTCGTCTCTGACAGCTCTAGCGATAATATAATTGTCAATATTAACCACTTGTGAAGAAATATTAGGACTGAGCCAAGTTTCTGAGATTCTAATAATATCTATATCATTGCTTGTAATAAAATCCTTCAATTCATCAAACCCAGTGAATAGAGATCTAACGTTGAGGTGACTAAATTTCAAGCTACGGGACATAATTTAAACACAGTAGAGTAAAATATATTTTAAAAAGAAGAGGAAATTGAATTTATGAAATTGAATGATTCAGTGCTGAGTTGAGCGGGTTCTAGTCTTCGTTGCTGGTCGGTTAGCTTCTTTCAAGGTTTTCTTGAGTGTGCCGGTTGACTTAGGTGTGGCTGATATAGTGATAGTTTTTATCGGAGAAGGGGACCTGGTATAAGATCTTGAGTTGGAGTAGGTTGAACGCTGTTTGATTTAATTGGTTCTTTTGTTTGCTTATCCTCCAATTCCAATAGACCAGCAACAGAAAATTGGGAAATAACTATAACCAGCTTATTTCAATTAATGTAACAGGGATCCGAAGTTCCCTTAATTATATGAAGATGTTTCTTTAAAATTTTCAGATCTTCTTGCTGATTTCGAGTGAGGTCATGTGCTAGACTTATGCTATATCCTTTCATGTTTCTGACTTTCTGGAGAATTTTCTTCTTTATCAAATAGGAAGTGAATTCAATTTTGACAGGAGAGTTCTTCTGATTTCCAAGGCAGTAATAGTTATTTATATGACTTTCACTGACATTGACTTAAACAGCCTGTTCAACTCATTCAATAAGTATTGAAGTGTTATTTGCCTTATTTCTTTGTTCACCCCAAAAAGTACTATATTGTTAGATTTATTTATTCTTTCAAGAATTTCAACCTTACTTTTGAGTTCTTTGTTTTCCCTTTCAAGGAATTCAAGTCTGTTTCGCAGATATTCGAATTTGACGAGCAATCTAGTTTCACTAGCTATAATGGCGTTTTTTTAGTTCTTCCTTATTTTTATTCATTTCCTGTAGAATAATCTGGACAGCTGCATAATTCATGATAACAAATTATTTATTATGTGTAGATACACCTTCAGCGCTCCAATAAGGACAATTCGTTTCAAGCCTGATGTTACAGTTTTTCAATATACTTCGCCAATGATTTACATTCAAGTTTGTAAGGGGTTTAGGAATTTATCTTTCTTTGAATCCGGTAGAAAATGATTTACTCACTTAGTGTACAGCTTTCCAAAAATTATTTTGAAGCACTTGATACGATTTTATGGTACCCCAATATGGTTAAGGTGATTAAGGTGGATCGAATGCACTCTCTCTCAACTATACTGATTTCACTTGTTTGTGGAATTAAATTTCCTTTGAAACTTTATGTTGAAATCACTGTTGGTACGCCACTGGAAGGGTGATATCTACCCACTTGTCTTGCCAGATGAGATAATTTTTGAGCGTTTTATGCCGTATGTAGGTGGTGATAGACCAGAAACTGTAACACCGCCTGAACTAGAACAAGCTATACTTAATGGAAGAGACGAAGATCCTTGAAATTGTACCAAAAAAATTGCACTGTAGCTGGAAGTCAGCCAAAAAACCATATGGACAGTTCTAAAAAGAAACCTCCTATACCCATATCACATTCAGCAGGTCCAAGCTCTACTGGCTCAGGATTATCACCCAAGAATAATGTTTTGTAGTTAGTTGATTCATTTGATTCATACAATGGCACACAAAGATAATTTTCCACCAAATATTGTATTTACTGACGAAGCAAATTTTTCACGAGATGCTATTATGAACTTTCACAATGACCAATGGGCCGACAAAAATCCTTATGTTATTAGAGAAGGTCATTTTCAGCAACAATTTTCGCTGAACGTTTGGGTAGGAATGATTGGTGACTACCTAATTAGCCCATTTTTTCTATCAACAGTTTCTATCAGCAGTTAAATCCTACATGGATTTTTTGCGAAATTATTCACGTATTTTAATAAAATAAGTGTCAGTACTTGTAAGAAGCAACATGTGGTTCATGCACGACGGGACTCCAGCTCATTTCAGTGTTCTTGCTCGTCAGCATCACGACATCACCTACCCTAATCGCTGGATTGGACGTGCAAAACCTCAAAATTGGCCAGTTCGCAGTTCTGATATGAATTCTCTAGATTTCTATTAGTAGGGTCATCCGAAGACTCTTGTTCATAAAACTTCTGTACTAGATATGAATGACTTGAGGAATGGAATAATTGACAATTGCAATGTCATAAAGAATACTCCAGATATTTTTGAACGTGTCAGACAATCAATGACAAATCGATTGCAGTCATGTATGTTATCAGAAGGTGGACATTTTCTATAATAACTTCAAGGTCGAAATTGCTTATTACTTATTTTTGGTTTCATTTCAGTTTTTATTTTATGTTGTCCATGGATAGCTTTTAGAAGCTTGGTATGAATAAAACACAAGGAAAAGTTATATTTTTAGTTGCTTAATCAAAAAAAATCAAAAACTACAAAAAGTGGTATTCCTTTCTTTTTCAATATTGTTGACTGTGGTATAATGATTTCATAATGTTAATTCGAATAAACACCTTAGACTTCACCTATTCCTTACAAGATATCAATAATTTGATTTAATTTCAGTCTAACAAATAGTCTTTATATTTAGTTTTGAACTTTGTGAAATTTAACTTTTTGAGAGGGTTGGGGACAGAATTATACTTTCGACAAATTTGGTACCTAAAAGACCGCCTGAACACTTCTGTTTTGAATGTTGGCATTGCAATCATATTTTTATGATTTAACGAATCATCCTCTGCAATTCTGTACCGTAATTAGGAAACACCCTTTATATAAAAATATATTTTCAAGTATCAAAGGAAATAGTTCTATACAGGTGAATGGCAAATGATATCGACTATTACCATTTGGATGAGAGAACTCAAAATGTTGATTCAGTTTTTATTCATGTCATGAATGATGAATCGATAATTATGAAGAGAGATGAAGAAGAAAATGAATTATCTAGCCAGGCGGTTCGACGTGGACGCTTTGTTCACTCACTTGAATTGACTGCCGTGTTGGTCGGTAGTTCAAGCCCCAGTCTGAACGATCGATTTTCACTTGCTATCGTCCAACCTGTGTTAGGAATCAGACGTTAAAAGGTAAGACCTCGTTCATCCTTAGCTCGCACAAACTTTGACTTCTGAGGGTTGACGTTCGTATTGGTGCGACAGCTGGTTAACGGAAAAACAGATTTCAAACAGAACAGTTAAAACTATGATAAAAATAAAAATGTTAGGTTACGAATGATGGGTGTAACCAAATGGGGTAGAGTTGCGATAACCTACTGAAATGTACCGTTTTTTCTTACCAAAGATGAATGCTGGATGAGTGCCGAAGAGCACAACTGGAAATTTCCGTGCTTTTCTACTAATCCCAGCGTTTCGAAATCGACAATATAAATACGAAAGTCGAGTTATATCGGAGATGTGTCAAAACAATTTCATTACAGTGGTCAAGTTTATTGCTTGGAATATATCAAGTGCGCTTGGGTGTTTGAGTTTATTGCATTGAATCAGTCAAGTTAGCAAAAATGTGTGATTGGTGTTTATGGTCCCGAAACCGAAACAGTATAATTGTAATAATAACATTCTATTTTCAGCTCCGTATGGTTGAATATCGTGGCTCTGTCGGTATTAGGAGTGTTTGCAGCTATGGCACTGATGCCGACCTATCAATACATCCTTGATAGTTCTCTGTGAGTATAACCGAAACATACACAGTTTAAAATCTAGATCAATATCATCCAATAAAAACATTTATAGGAAGATTTCAAGTGAACCACCATGGAGGTTCATGTTTTAAAACTGTTTCAAATCTTGTACACTTGAAAACCCATATTCCAACATCAGCAAGATAATAATTGATGAAGACATTTTTTGTGGAGATCACTACTAGACATAGATTTAGGCCCTGAGAACGCCAAAAATGATTAACTCAAAATTGGTCCATAATAGACAAAAGGATTTGGAAAAGCTGAATACACTTATTTGAATTAATGAATCGAAGAGGTTTTGTATTAAAGTGTATAATATATTAAAATTCTTGCAAGAATTTTAATATATTATACACTTTAATACAAAACCTCTTCGATTCATACTAGACAAAACCAAGCTTTGGTCATATGAATTCTGAATTTTGGAATATAATTCATTCTACATTCATTTTTAATGGAAACACCCCCTAAAATTTGAAGTTGTGAACCGATTTTAATAATTTTTTTTTAAATGTCAAGTACTAAAAGGTCTACCTTGGGACAAAATTTGAAATGTTTATTAAAGTTTCAGGGCATACTACCATATTTTTTCTTAGTCGAAAATCGGAATTTTTTATAAGAGATTTTTTTATTGAAAAAATCACTACGCCACCGAATTCAGAGTGCCTCTAACCAGGTGTGACCAAAATTTCATGAAAAAATATTCATTATTAACAAAGTTATGATAGGGGAAAGTGGTCACCATTCGTACGCGGGGCACATTCGTACAATTGGTATAACAGAAAAACTAAACGGCACACAAACA
This sequence comes from Leptinotarsa decemlineata, assembly GCF_025532065.1. Lineage (NCBI taxonomy): Eukaryota > Metazoa > Arthropoda > Insecta > Coleoptera > Chrysomelidae > Leptinotarsa > Leptinotarsa decemlineata. Next base: position 8,010,911 of record NW_027412537.1, on the reverse strand, counting down.
CATCTTTGCTTATGTGCATAGACATATCGACCACCATGTTGCTAGCGGAGTGTCGCGCCAGTGGCACCACGGCGTTTCAGCTGATAAGACATAACGTGTTTTTGCGGGCGGTGAGTAAATTTCTTACTTAAGTTCAGTTCGTAATTGTAAGTAGAATTGTTATGTTTTCGACAAAATGGTGATGAATGATTAATGTTAACATTGTTTAGTTTGAGCTTCAATTGTTATATTTCTTAAACCGAATTAGAATTTGTATAAAGTTGTATTTTAATTTTGTGCAAAGGCATGGGGTGCATTCGGACAGACAGACAGGGGGCACATTCGTACGCGTACGAATGCTCCCCTTTAGATTGTATTAACCACTAGTATATAAAATTTAATTTTTATGAAATATAATATAGTATCAGCTTTTAAAATTATCGTGCAGATAACACAACAACATATTTTTTCTTTTATGAAATATTCTACTTTCAAAAAAAAATGAAATATTTTTGATGAGTCAACGTTATAATTAATATTTTATTGCAGAATCATGTTGAGAAAATATAAAAAAAAGGTACGCGTACTCAAGAAGTGGATGAAAAGTCCATGAATCTAGCAATTAATGATGTAATACAAGGACGGTTGTCGTATAATCCTCAAGACATTGTTACCGGAACTGGTGAATCTTCCTCATCTGCCGCCGAGACACAATCTGTACCGAGTTCTTATCTGACCTTATCCTACAGCTGTTAGAAACAGAAAAACCAATAAAGGGAGAAAACCGGGTAAATCCCGATTATATATATATACATATATATATATATATATATATATATATATATATATATATATATATATATATATATATATATATATACATATACATATATACAGTTCAATGAAAAAGAAAGCTAAGAAAATAAAGAAAATAAAAAGCGTCGAAGATTCAGAGGAATCTCAAGGATCGCAATTTAGGTTGCGGGAGAGTTCAACATCTCCAGTTGATTTAAAAATGGACGAAGAGACTGATCATCATAGTATCAATGATAATTCAATTATGATACCAGAAAAAATCACAGATAATTGTTATGTTTTAGTAAAGTTTGAATAAAAAAAAGACTTCTGTTGTTTATTACGTCGGAAAAGTTCTCAGTTATTATTCCGGTATAGGAATGAATATATTTTATCTGTGTATCAGAGATGATACACAGATAATGATCTTCCCTGATCCTCAATCACGAACGGGCTGTGCAGCTAGAATGGCTAGACTTTATACATTTGCAGTTGATTTGAATAATTATAATGTGCAAAAAGTTTCAAAGAAACAACCAAATGTATGATCACCTACTTTAAGTTTAAATTGTCAAAGACTCTCTAACGATGTCATACAAAATGATTGTAAACATCTCATTTAGACTGATTGTAAAGCTTAGTAAAGTAAACTAAGGATGAACGATTTTATTTTTTGTTATTTTTTTTAATAAAGTTTTATCGACTATTAGTCAAGTCACATATTTTTAAGTTAGTTCATTGATAAATACATGTTTTTATAATCATTAATAAAAATTCAACGACTTTATTTGTCTTGTTGATTACCCTGTATGAATCTACCCCATGGCGTACGAAAGTACCCCACCTACTGTACGAACGTACCCCGTACGTGGGGTACGTTCGTACAAATATCTTATCGTAGAAAAATCGCTATAACGCTTTAACCTTTTGACATAATAGATTCGAACTTTTTCGTAATAAACTACAATATATTTGTTACACTCTGGTACATAAAGTTGATAAATTCAACAATTAGTCATGAAGAAAAAAAATTAAATCTAAAAAGTGTACGAAGGGTAACCACTTTCCCCTAACTCAAAAATTACAGTCACAAAAACACCCTATATCAACAGATATAGCCATGAGAATTTTTTTTTATGATTTCAACAATAAAGTGCCGCCAGATGAAAAAAAAAAAAATTGCGTGAATATTTTTAATGAAAATAACGGAATTACATTCAAGTTTTCACGCAAATTAACTAAAACTAAGACCTAATATTTCAATTCAAATCTTAGTTGCCATGGAAATGATATTACAGTTTGACACTTGTGAAAGATTTAAGTGTCATTATTACGCCTTGGTCAAAGAAGAAACGGCCTGGTATAAGTTTGACGATAGTCGTGTCACGAAGTGTTCTGGTGATGCATTGAATTTATTGGAGCCTCTGGAGACACCCTACATTTTGTTTTATGAGAGAGAGGACATTGTTAGATCAAGATCTTCAGATGATGTGGTGCTGCAGGTTTTTCCGGGTTTTCCTGCAGCTGAAAAAGCAAATGCGCCACTGGAATCAATGAAGTCGCCCCGGAGCGCCAATTAATTTTTATTGTTGTATTTATTTTATTATTATCGTTGTTTTAATGGAATATTTACCTGCTTGGACTGCTTTTAATAATAATTCAATCCAATTATAAATTTTAGTGTACTATTGTCAACAATATTCACCTTACAGTTCTTCAAATTATTTTGTGTCATGGCTGCAAGATTGAGCGTAAGAGAGAAAATTGAAATTGTACGCCTTTCGGGAGATGACGTTAGAAGTGCTAGAGAGGTTTGTAGAGTATAAATAAAATAAATAAAATATTCAATGAAACTGGTGCAGTATCAAAAATGATGTTAGAAAGTAATCCTGTACAAAGACGAAACAGGAATGACAGGAATGATCAAATCATTTTAGATTATTTCGGAAATAATCCTAATGCCAGTATAAGGAATGCCACTTTAGATTTGAATATTCCACGAGAAACTATTCGGAGATGTCTCAAGGCGAAGAATATTAAACATTTCAAGCCAAAATTTCTACACACACACATACAAATGGAGTAGTCTCATCACAGAATTGTCGCTATTGGGGAGCGGATAATCCTAACTGGGTAATAAACTGTAAAAGCCAGTATTCCCAAAAAATCAACGTCTGGTGTGAGATATTGAACGAACGAATTATTGGTCCTTTCTTTTTTGAGGAAAACATTAATGCGCGGAGGTTTCTAGAATTTTTAAACACAGAGTTTTGGGATGCTAATCACGAGCTGCCAATCAATGAACGATCAAATTTAATTGTCTAGTTAGATGGGTGTTCAGTTCATTATGCCAGAGCTGTGAGGCAATGGCTTAACGAACATTTTCCAAACCGATGGATAGACCGTGGTAGTCCGTTTATAGAGTGGCCACCCAGATCTCCAGTCCTCACAGTTTTGGAATTTTTTCTCTGGGGACTTCTCACACAAAAGGTTTACAAAAACCGCTCAAGAGATAGAAATGAACTTTGTGCAAGAATTCGGCAAGTATGTGCAGATATTAGCCCTCAAGAACTAAGGAACGTAATCAGAAACATTCGTAAGCGCTACGACACATGTATCGAAATACGTGGTGGATTAGTAGAGGCTATCTTCTAGATCCAACAGGGAACAAAATGTCCATCTGAAACAACTACTTTCATATACATGAACATCAAATCACAAAGGAAAAACTTTTTTCTATTCAGTTTGTGCTTCAAATTTTCGTAATAGGATTGAAACAGACATCACTCACTGTAACACTACACTATGTAATATATTTCACTTTCATGGAAAACTATCAGTCTCTAGATGTTCTTGGAAGTTCCGGGTGAAAACACTTCAACTTTCCATCAGCTAAATACCAAAACGATGAGCAGCCACCAGTTCGTCACGTATTTCTGATATGTACAGTTCTTGGTGAAATCCAAGATAAATCTCCAACCTATCTTCGATGTTCCAGACTATCAAGGTTGACGTCTCCAGTCAGGCGTATGGCCGTTTTCTTTGCAGGTGATTTGAAAATTTTTCGGACCATTACATCAGAGGAAGACTCCTTAATCTTACAAAAAGACCTTGACTTTTTGTTCCTTTGGTGTACCAAAAATAATCTTCCCCTCAGCACAAACAAATGTAAATACTCAAATACACCCTTAAAAATAATATTATTTTTCATGAGTACTGCATAAATAGCACACCTCTTCAAATAAGAACTCATCAAAGGGATCTTGGTGTCATATTTGACCCTAAACTGAGTTTCTCCATACACTATGACACAATAACATGGTCAGCTAAACGGATGCTAGCTCTCATCTATCGTAACTGTGAGAACTTTCGTAGCAGAGACAGTTTTTTAACTCTTTAAATGCAAAATCAACGTCAAATCTCGGCTGGAATATGTCTTCTTTATATGGTCACCCATATACAATGTTCCACGAATTAATTCTAGAAATGAACTGACTTTTATCCATCAAATTCTAGAAAAAACATATATTACTCAAGTCACCAGTTGTTGCAATGAACAAACTCTATAATCAACTCTGTGAAAATCTCGACATTTATTATGAACCTATTGATCAAGTTAAGAACCATGTTAAGAAACTTTTACACTCTGGTCAAAGTACATGAGCCTAACTTGAAAGTTAGTCTACCATGGGAGCTTATTACTACTACTGTAATACAACCGAATTATGTTTTGTTTGTAATACACCTAAGTTATGTTTTCACTTATTAGCTCTACGTCTGACTTATGTTTTTCCTTTCAATTACTCTCCTAGCTTGCTGTACATAAGTTTTCACCTATTTTTTGTGTTTACTCTCTTCAGGTGTTTCTAGTTGATAAATTAGTATTATATTTATATATAAATATAGGCAGATATAAAACTGTAACATACTTGCTAATGATATCAATATGTCTTTTTATTGGGATTTACTCCTGTCTGGACATTAAACATTTTTTTTTATTGAGAGGGAAAGAGAACCAAATAGTTCCTTCCATAATAAAATATTAAATTTCTGATGCATGATGTAAAAAAATAGAAAGAGTAATATTGGACCTGTAGCATAACAACCGTGACACATTAATTTTTATACATTCTTTTTTCGATGCATCCTGTTTCTTGAGTTTGCTTGATCATTGTAAAACTCTCATTTTTATGTAACAAGAAAAATAATGGTTTTCATTATTATTTTTCAGTGAACATGGATATGCTGATAATCTGGCAACTCATTCCGTTATAGCCGGTCTTTGGTCTTCTATCTATTCCTTGGGAGATGTCTTGGGTCCTATCCTCGGAGGAACACTCCTTGAGAATTACCACTTTCCAGTATCAGCCACGAGTTTCGCAGTTTTGAATTTTGTCGTGGGAGTTTTCAGTCTGATTTTTTTTGTGTACGTGAAAAAAACACCAAACGTAGTGAATTTCCCCAAAGTTTCTCCAAGTCACACTGATGGGGAGTACTACAAAACAGACATTAAGAATATAGCCGTTGAGGGCAATCCGGAAGTCATTAAATCGTTATGATAATGATAATAGTGATAACGAAACTACCTGTCCTGGATTTGAACTTACCGTTTGGGATAAAAATCCCTTCAGTGCCGTCTCTGATATTTAATTTGTGTTTTGTCAACATTATCGTTTTGTTCTGAATAAACGTACCTATAGTCCGTTCGCCGAATGAATGGTGTGATCACGTCGTGTGTTTACAATGAATTTATACAGAAATAGTCAAATCGCCATGTTAAACCAAGAAAAGAAAACAAAAAACACAATGTCTGCACAAGTAAGAGTATGTATAACATATGTAATGGTAAAGGACGATACTTGTATTCAAGTAACAATTTATTGTGAGATTTTTATTGAACGTTTACATACTGATCAAGTATAAGCACGCCTGAAGAAGTTGTTGTATAGTGAAACACTTGTTGCGGTTTTGTAGACTGCTCAGCGAAAATTTCACAATATAGTGTTACTTGAATAGGGAATATGGGATCTGACCGAAAAGGACAAATAGAAATTGTTTGCCTCTGTGAAAATCAAACCTGTGAAAAATCACCTGTAGATCACGATCTCAGACATATCAATCTTTTCGGTGAACAGACTATATTTCTTGTTTCTGGCTGATCGACTGTGTAGACACTACCTCCACAATTCCTCCCGTACATTGATCGTTTTTCAACAAATCCCTAGATAGAGATGTGACTATCCGTTTTTTCTACAGTGTGATGTAGAATTAAAAATTCGGACAATGCTGTCATTATTTAAGTGTAATGAAATATGCCGTAGACGAAATTTTCGGAAAGAGAGAAAATGTACAGAATGTATTAAATACTTCCAAATCAAATTTTATTTATTTATTTATATCGTATAGGTAGGTATATCATCTGCAGAACATTCGCGTAATTTCGGTGATTAACGTTAAATACTTTAAAAGAAATGTATTGACAAAAAAAAAATTATTGAATCGGGCTTGCTGTCTAATCGAGCTGGATGAACTAATATATCAGAGAAGCCAAAATTTATTTCCAGTTCTCAAACTAAACTGAGAGATTTATTATGAATTCTATTTCATATCACCATTAGAATGACCAGTGCTGCCATTTTGAGGGTAAATGGTCAATCTGGGGAATTGTAATTGAAAGCCAGTAAGGCAGTATGGATTCGTCTAGCAGCAGTTTCGTCATTCCATTTCGATTCCAGGACATCTGCGATGGATACACATCAATTCAATCCCACAAAAACCTGGGCTTGTTTGAAGGCGGTTGACAACATCTAATATCAGCAATGAAGAACGAAGAGCTCTGAACGGGCTACGTAGAGACAATACCATCAAGATCTTACCTGCAGATAGGGGAAACGCTACTGTTGTGATGGATACTGATCTCTAAGAGAACAGAAGATCGAAGAGGTTCTTGAGGAAGGAAAATACACGAAGATCGTAAGGGACCCTACTGCATCAATTGAAAGGAAATTGTACTAGATGTTGAAAAACCACCAAGTCTATTTTTCGGAAAAAGAGAGATCATCGCTATCACCGCACCACACTGACACCTCACCTGTATGGACTACCCAAAATCCACAAGAAGGATGTTCCGCTCAGACCGATCATTAACTCCAGAGATTCAGCCACTCAGAACTTGTCCAGATTTTTACTATCAATAATTAAACCATTGCAAGGAAAAACATCATCTTTTGTGAAAAAAACTACTAGGGGCATTTGAAGTCAAAGAGCAGGATCAACTGATGAGTTTCGACGTGGAAATTCTCTACTGCAACGTTCCTGTCAAAGAAGCACTTCAAATCATACAGAGGAAGCTATCCAAAGACGGGAACCTGAAAGATAGAACAAACTTACCGATACAAGTAATCATGGAATTACTAGGATGCTATATATATGGCCATTGAAGAAGCTCACAAGAAGCCCCGAGTCTGGTTGAGATACGTGGACGACACCTTCATAATATGGAACCATGGGAATGAAGAACTAGACACCTTTCTGAAGCACATCAACAATGTTAGTTCTTCCATCACTTTCACAATGGAGAAGGAAGTCCACAACGAATTGCCATTCTTAGACATTGGTGAAGAGGACTGACACTTAATGGGAAACATCTGTATCACTTAAATGAAATCAATAAAAAACACTTCTGTCTAAATACCCGATAATGACCCTTGCTAATGGGATCAAACCCGAAACTGGTCGTATAAATAAAATCTACCAGTGGTATTTAGACAAAACTGTTCTTTATTCATTTCATTCAAGTGATCATGAATTAACATGAAGTGAACAAGTCATCAATCACACATATTAAAACATTTGTATATCGAAAACTCACAACAGGACAGTATCCGAATCAGGAATCCAACCACCATCAACTAAGAGAAGAATCATATATACTCTACTAGACCTTGCTTTTGGGCTCTGTAATACAAAGGAGAGTTTCGAAAAGGAACTAGGCATCATCAAAAAATGACCTTCAGCGGAATGGCTACTCCGAAGTGATGGTGGGACAGGCTATAGCTATAAGACAGCAAGAGATCCACAACGAAGAGAAGCCGCCACAACCAGTACTTGTACTTACCTACATCAGAGGATTGTCGGAAAGGATAAGAAGGATTGGGTCCAACTATAACATCAGAACCGGCTTCAGATCTGGGAACACTATCCGTAGCAGTCTCACACAAACCAGGCCACCCAACGCGGACTGCGATTCCAAGAATTGCATTTACCGGATACCCTGCGAAAGCGGATAATCATACATCGGTGAAACTAAGAGGCAATTGATGGATGAGCTCCGCCCCTAAGCATAACCTAAAGCTGCTGAATTCCATCCAGAAAAGAGTCATCCGCCTGATTGAAGATGCGAACATCACTCACAACCTTGATAGTCTGGAACATCGAAGAAAGGTTGGAGATTTGTCTGTCTGCCTGTCTGTCTATAGATACTTTCAGGAGAAGTGTTCAAGTGACTTGGCGCCGTTGATTCCATCAAGAGCGGTACATATCAGTAATACGCGACGGACTGTGGCTGCTCATCGCCTTGAAGTTCAACTCAGTACACGTCGAACTTCACTGTTCAAGAACTCTGTCATTTGTAAAACTGCGTAGAACTGCAATAAACTTTCTGAGAACGTTTTTCCAAATGGATTTAATCACCAGCGATTCAAATCCAATGTGAATCACTACTTTCGCATAGGCTTTTCCTATAGTGCTTGTTTTTTGTCCTCAAAAAAACTCATTTTAGAGATTTCAGCTTCGAAGATAAGTCCCGAAGTGGTCAACTCACTGTGATCCACTGTAATTTAAGCGATCAATGGGTCCGACAATACTGTACCCGGTGAAGTAGCAAGGTGCCAAGGATGATAAACTTCTTCATTTGTGCAGTCAAGATTTCTGCCACGATATGGCAAGCCGGTATGTTATTGAGGTTTGAGAGTAGGGATGGCATTAATTCCAATATGAACTCCAATCATCAGGACAACAATTTGTATAGACTGGTATGCGTATAGTTTGCGAGGTTCGAAGTATTCCTCGTATTTCGAACGTTATTCGTTTCGCTCTAAATCTTATGCCCAGTCTATGTAGGTGTCACACTTTTACACTGGAATTTTCCTGAGCATCCCTTCTGATTTGACCTACCCTGTTTGGATTTTAGCCTGATCAGATGATATAATGAAAAGAGTTCTCCAGAGTTGTTCAAGGAATCTAACAACTGTTTTGTCGGGTACCCCAAGGATGCCTTGCAGGTCATAGAGAGGCTGGAGGTATACTGAACTAAGTTCTGCATGATACATCTGTCGAAGAAGAGGTTCTCCTTGTATCGCCGTGCAGACTTTTTTTAAAAAATTAAATGTTTTAACAGTGGCAGGGACCTATATCCTATAAGCCTGTGTGCACGTTTTTAAACAAAGATCTATCAATATGACTGAACGTTTACATAACTATAACACTAGAGGAAAACAGTTGCTACCACCAGTACGCAATCGTACTGCCCTCTTTCACAAAAGTTATGAAGTGAATGGATGCAAATTTTTCAATATTTTACCCGAGACTGTGAAAAATTGTAAAAACATATGTGTGTTTACAAAAATTACAAAACAATTCATATTACAAAAAAATTGTTACACTTTTGAAGAATGCCTCAACTAGATTTTAAAGTTTTTTCTTTTTTTAATCTATGTGACTGTTATTTATTACTTATTGGGTATATATAGCTATATATAATATATTATGTAATGCGTCCATTGACGTCTTTCACAATAATTTTTTCATAGTGTACATTAAACCCATTTGTATCATTGTGTACAACCTGAAATAAACTAGTATCATTATTATTATTATTATTATTATTATCCACCAACCTCCCTCTTTGATCTTTTGCGGAAGATTATTTTGTCTGCAAGCATGTTATTGATCTGTAATTCTTTGAAATCGACTAATCTTCATTTTTGGGAATGAAAATGGTCTGCTCTTCAACAAAGTAATCTGGAAACAGCTGCCTCACATCCACCAGTGAAAACACTGGCCAGATTACGGTGGGTGTTGGGCAGTTTTTTTCACCAATAAGTAGTCAGCCCATCTGAGCCTGGGGTTGTAAAGTTCTTCGAACCCATGAAGATTTTTCGCAATTTTCCTGTGAAGAAAAAAATCCAAATTACTCAGATAGTGATAATCGTATTCTAAATTTTTCTACAGAATCTGTGTTCTGGAACATCCACTTCGCACAATCTGAAAATTGAAAAAGAACTCCATAGGAGATATAGATAGGGTAAGCTTCGAATTGTTAAATTACTAGGTGAATTCAATATATTTTAACCGCTCTTAGTGTTTTGGAGACCTTAGAAAAAAAATGAAAAGATAACTCCTCTTGCAGTTTCCTTCGTAAAATTTTTATCTCATTTACAAATGTCTTCAACATATGTAAAAGGAGATCCAAAATGTGAAATATATCAAAGGAGTTGATTGATTTTTGAAACATACAGTACATGTAATGTAGTTTGAAAAACATACGTCCTACCAATGTCGAAACACTATTATCTTCAGTAAATAAAATAGCCACGTTCCGTAAACTGAGGGTATTTTCCGAAACAGATAAGGTTCATTATTTATATTTCAATGAACTGAAGCAACTCATTTCGATAAAATGAAGATAACATCAATAAACTATCTTCAGTCGTCAGAAGTTTTCTTCATTGTGACTAAGAGTGGTTGCATTTCGGCAAATATTTCAATTCACCAGTGTGTTTTGTTCTTAATCAACATTGATGAAATACGTAAGTTTTTGAGTCGTGAATGTGGATCCATTCTTTTGTTTCTTTTGTTTTGTTTCGAAGTGTATTTTTCAACTGGGTTACATATTACCTGATATATTGAAGAAAAGAGAATTAATACTTTCTTGTTTTTTACCACTTTTATTTGTAACTAACGTTACTGCAGTTTCGTCCTATAAGGACATTTTCAAACTTATACATTAAACTAAAAATTATTGATTACATTAGCCTTTATATAACACCCCTGTAGGTAATGATAGAGGTACTTAGCTTAACAGAGTACCTGAATTTTGTTTACTTGTGACAATGTGGATATGCTAATTTGAAAACCGGTGAGTAAACTAAATCGATTTGATCATTTAACAGGTTGCATCGGCAATGTTTATGCTTATGAATTTCCAAAGATTCCAAATAATTGAGTTTGCAACCCTTCCTTGCATAGTGCAAAATTTCCGTATCGTTTAGATTCGGGAACGTGTGGTTGCATGCCAAGGAATGGTTGGTCGAATCATTTTTACTTAGTCTGAAGGACCTTTCATGTTCAGCATACCGTTTTGAGAAATTTCGACCACATTGTCCCACATAAACACTAATACATTCCGGACACTAAAGCTTATTAACTCCAGATTTCTCCAACTTTTCCACTTTATCTTTGGCATTGAAAAGAAAATCAGATAACCTGCCATGTGGTCTGAATGCCACTTCCACATTGTTTTTTCTGAAGAAACCCGCAATTATCTTTGTTCTTTTACCAAAATATGTTATAGTTACCCATTTCTTGATTTCTGATTGTTTGATCTGTGGGTGTACCTATTAATCTGTAAGTGAATTTACGGCTTTGTTTTCTGAGTTAAGTTCTGGAATGTATCAGCGTTGAAAAGTTCCAGTCAAAAATATGCAAACAAAAGTAGAATAATCCATCATGATGAAATAAATTGAAAATTGTTTTATAATCATGGGGAGTGTTATTATTTATCATCAAATAACGGGTTAGTGTATTAAAAATTTAAAGGTAGAATTTTTCAATATGAAGTAACCCACGTATTTTTGCTTGTTTAGAATTACTCTTCTGACCTCCATTCATCATATATTATAAACTCTCAAGTTCGGCTATTCAATACATATATTAAACGCGTTGTGTTCATGGAAAATATTTGGAAAAAAATATTATTGGGGGTCAAATTTACAGCTACAAACGTCATAAATACCTGATAAATACCATTATTTTTATAAACAAATGCTAAAAACAATTTATTAATGATAGTTACAAGTTTGTCGAAAATCTCATTTGAAATATCTATCAATTCTGTATAAAAATGCAACTTTTGTAGCACATAATGTTTGGAAGTACAATAGAAAATGAAAACAAATTTATGATCGTTTCAGTAATTTTCAACAGTTCAAAAAAATATATTCGTTTATAACAAATTGTTAAGTTGATAAAATAATATTATTATTATTTTTTTTGTTAATTTGTCAATTATGGAATGTCAATTATGATTTTTAGATTAGAAAACACAATTTAACTAATTATTTAAGCATTTGAAATATAAAAAAAGAGTATAAACGATTAAAAACTGTTGTGGGAAAAATGTTTTTCAAAAAATCATTATATTATGAAGACAATAAAATTACATGAAGGTAGTGGTGAAAAGATCAGCTGAAAAAGTAGCATTATATTAGTAAAAAAAAACTGAAATTACAATGAAATAAAATACAAGCAACAACCAAAAAATCAAAATAATTGAACTATTAACACGAGATGAAAATTAATAAAAAGTTACTTCACGACGTTTCGATTGTTAGTATCAACAATCCTCTTCGGGTGATAACAGTTATACTTGCATTAGCTCGAACAACGGACAAGAGCTAAACTCAGTAGAATACTCTGCGGAAAATCATTCCCGAATAAACATTAAGAACTCTAAGAATATACAAGAATGTTCGAGTGTGGTATATATACGAGTGCGTCTAGTTGCGAATATTACATAGCTATGAGATCAGTAATTATGGATTATATAATAAATGAAAATACGTTCAGGTATGACCTTCATTACTGAAATGAAGTTTCGTCAAGATGAATACAAATTGCTGAAATTCAATTGTGAAGAAATAGCTGTTGTCATCTCCTAATAATGTTAACGTGATTAGCAAAACGTGTGTCCAGAGATACTGGTATGTGAGGAAAGTATTTTCATTTTTTCATATTCATTACTCTAGCTCTAGATTAAAAGTGTGATACTCCTTCAAAGTCTCATTTTGAGTGACTGAGTTGAGACTTGGTTAACTCAAATCGAAATAAGAGTTGATACAGATTTACTACAACATACAACAACGCTTTCAAAGCGCCTCAAAGATTTTCCTGTAGTGCTTGTGAGCACAGAAAAGAATAGACAATGAACATCAGTGAAATCTGGCTACCTGTCGTTACGGGTACACGAACAAGGTAAGGTATTCTATTTGGAGAAACCAAGATAAGCCCACTAATATTGATATAAAACCAGAGTTGAATAACAGCATCGTACCTACCGCGTTTGGAACGGGAATAAGAACTAGCCTTTGATAATGTATACCGCAGTAGTAGACGAAACGTTAGGAATCAGAATCTGCAGACCACGGCCAAAAAACTCGGAAAGTAGCTTTCACACAGATCATTTTGAATCAAATTTGAGTCTCCAGCAATTTTGGTTGTTCTGAAAATCATTTTCCCCAGTTTCATAGTACAGTACAGGATGTTTATTAAACATGCGGCAAAAATTTAACGGACTATTCCTTGGGTATTTTGTCCTTTGATGAGTTTTGATGGGGCGCTTTGTTTCGAAGATACGGAGCGAAAAGAATTTCGACAATAACAATTTATTACCAAAAATTACAAGACATGTAATGTTTCTTAGTCTACGAGAACTGTTGAAAATGACTACCCCCGCTCGGATGTAAGAATCCAATTATCCCCTCATCGACTCACGAACTCCAAAAAACCAGGATCGTTTCTGATTGCGTTACACCCAGCAATAGGCCTTTTCATCATAAGATGAGCGCAAGCGTAGCCGTCATATTGAAAAGGCGGTAATTCAAAATATTCGTACTGTTTTATTCAACAATGGCTGAGCAAGGAATATTATCTCTACAAACAAGTTAATTATTGGAAAAAACCATTGATGGTGCTTCACTTGTTTATAATTCAGTTGAGACTCATAATTGTGAACAATTAAAAAGATGGTTAAAACGTCATGGGCGTCCGCCAAAAGGAAAAAAAGTGAGCTGATTGAGAGGTTAGGTATCAGCATTTGTTTACCATCTACAAACATATAAAAAATAGTAATTACAGTTTTATTCTTATTAATAATGTCAATTCTTTTGTTGTAATTGAAAATATATTTCAGTTGACAAGAGTATTAATTATGGAACTAATAAATAAATCAAGCCATTATTATTTTGAGGCTGTACATATGACATTATCGATTAGAGAAATATGTAAATACTGAATTGAATATGTTTAGTAATTTTTATTATGGGGAAATATTTAATACAACATTATGTATATATATATATATATATATATATATATATATATATATATATATGAAATTTATAGTCGAAAATGCAATAAGGAATAATGTACGTATGTTGAAATTCCTGATAGCTTAAACGATCAGGGTTTTGTTCAGTTGGACCACATTCTCCAATGAAATGTAGTGAGCAAATATAAGTATCCTTGGTAACATCATCATTAGATTTAAAGCCTCGGTCACTCCTGCCACAATTTTTCACTCATAATTCACATTTCGCACATTTTGCACATGCTTTAATATGTAATTTGCTTGATGATTTGATTACTTTTTTTGCGATATTCTAGACAAGGCTTTCGAAAATTTATAAAATACTATGTGTTGGTTTTGAATGATTTGTATCGTGTATCACTTTCACATACTCCAAAACAACACCGTTTTGTTGTTCCTTTTCGTACAGGTAACATAATTATAATGGAGTGTAAACATTTTTTTCTGATTATTTTGACTCACTACTTTATTTTTTTCACTTTTTTTGCAATAAATAAACTTCAATTTATATTTTAATTTTCAAAACATGAGTTGCGGGCTGTTTAACATGGTTGTTTACAAAAAAGATGGCATATACTGACGCATGCGCAAAAAAATTGTGATGAAAAGGCCTATTATCCGATTTCTCAAATCTTCCACATCTTCCATTGGAGTTGTTGATAGGTACCAACGGAATTGTTAGATTTTTTATCACTTGGTAGGTCCAGTGTAGTACGCTATACTTTTATTTCGGCTACGTTAATAATTTTAAAATTATCAAAATTGATATTGTCGAAATTCTTTTTCGCTCCGTATCTTCCAAATAAAGCGCCCTATCAAAAATCAATAAGGAACAAAATATCCTTAGAATAGTTCAAAGAATAGTCCCTTAATTTTTTGTCGCATGTTTAATAAACACCCTGTATATTATCTACGAATTCAAACACTCTCTTTTAAGTACCACCATGTATGTCGACAAATTTTTTACTTCAAACCACAGAAAGTTTGCAAAGGTAAAATGATCCCGAATAGTAGCATACTGAGTTCTAGTGAAGTTTAGTCGAACGTGTCTGTCTTTGAAAGGTTTCTTGATACCTGATTATTTTCTGTTTAAATATGTATATGCATGTCTTTCGTGTTTAAGCATTACTGCGGTGTATCAAAAGGTCGTGAAACTATTGAAGGTAGATTTTATTATTTCTATTAAAAAAAATTCAGTTGGTTAAATTTACTAGATATAGTCCAGTCATTAACCCGTTTTCTTTATAACTTTGCAGCACCAAAGTTCTACCTCTTATTTCAAAGTTGACCTTGTATCGGGTGTTGTTTTTAACCTCAGGGTAGACGCCATCCCTTCTTGGAAATGAAAATGTTTTGTTGAGAATATTATTATATTATCATTGAAATGACACTTAGATTATTATTAAATAATATAAGTATTATTTTGTTAAATATTACTGGAGTTTTTTCCCAATACCAAAACGTTTTTTAACACCTCGACACGTGTTTTGATCACCAAGTGATCATCTTCAAGAGGAAGTTTGGTGATTGAAACAAGTGTCGAGGTATTGAAATGACGGTTTGGTGTTGGGAAAAACTCAAGTAATATTTATTACCACCCCAAAGGTTCCAAACAGTGCATCACTAGTATTATTTTGTTGTTTCTTTCGTGAACATGTAATTGAATCGTGAAATTGTCTAAATGTTTCTAGCTCGAAAGACAATGGAAAAAGCAACACTTTTACCTTCTACATCAGATGTTATTCTACCGCCAGAAAACTCTGGTTCGAGTACTAGCAAAAGCAATTTTGCAGTATCATCTCATACAAGATATACTGGACAGTCAGTATATGGAACACACAACAGAAGTAAATCCTTATCGAATATATCACAGGATTCCATGCCGAGAGGAGAAATAAGGCGAATAAGGGAAAGATTGCTGAGGTTTGTAATTTTACATTTTAGTTTTTTCATCCTGTCATTTTTGAAAATTTCTTGAATTTTGAAGAAACGTGCTTTCAAAATAAAACATTATTAGACAGAGAGAGAGAAAGAGAGAGAGAGAGAGACCTGGATATTTCACTGTAGATTTGTTATTAAAAACATGATACAGAATAATAATGCATCACCTATATACAACTTAATGAAATTTAAAAATAAAAAAAGGTTTTTCTTCAGAGCCTCTGAAATTATGAATGTTTTTCCGTGAAAGTAATATTCTAAAATGATTAAAAATACAAAAACCGGTTTAGCAGGAAACTATTCGTTTCTATCAGTTCCTTATTTTTATTAATTATTCAACACAATGTCGAATGGTGGTAATGACATATTAGACAAATCAAAGGTATGACGGACGATATCCCGAATCACGAGTAAGTATGATGAAGGCGACGAAGGTACGAGGGAGGGAACCGTTCAGATAAAGTTCGCGAACGTTATATTTTTATAAAATTACTAGCCTGTTGCAGAAAGCATCATTTGTTTGGTGTAGTTCAATTTCTTCGGTAAGAAGATCCGAAATGTTAGTAGTGTGACTGAAGAAACTTATAAGGCCATCACAGAGCAACAACTGATCATTTTTGTGAACTAACCTTCACATACTATTGTTCATTTTTATTAATTTCAGTATTTTAAAACTGCAAAAACTCGTTTTGAGGAGTACATGGTGCTTAATGCAGTTAAGTCAATTGTTAATTTCATGTTGAATATTCAATATTTCGGAAGTTCTGAAGAATATTCTCATTTCAATTTTGAATTTTCATTACTTTGTACGTCAACAATAGTGATTTACAGTTTTTGAATTCTTTTCAGGAATACAAAACCTACACCTTTGAAGTAGTTCTAAGTGTAATAATGACAAATCTACTGATGAAAGTGATTATAAAAATGATAATTCACTATCACTTACACAAATGAACCAATATCATTAGTCACAAGTGTCGGTTGTTCTCGTTGTTGTGATGTTTTTGACCATGAAAAATTTACATAAAAATTCGAAACAAATTTTTCATAATGCTCTAATATACTGGATACTCTAGAACTCAATAAAGGATAGGTTTTTCGATACGTGAGGAAAATGACAACCATTTTATTTTTTTCAGTCTCATTGCCATGAAAGCTTCAACTTCAATTTTACACCCCAACTTGCATCGATATTACATTTTCGAATCATCATGTTCCAAAATTTCATAATATCGCATTGCTCTCGTGGGTACTTTGAGTTCTCAAAACAATAATCAGAAACAGATTATTCAACTTCCCAAATAGTACAATATTCCCCAGAATAACAAAAGACATTTCACCTATTCATTCAACCACTGCACGCTAGTGATCGCTCACGATTCCTATACACTGTCAAAAAACTAACTCCTTGTTCTGCCGTTTGAATGTCTTAAGTTAAGTATCATACTCATCACCATCTGAAAATTTCCAGAAAACTGTGTTTCGAAAATGTCATATTTTTTTATAGAAACGCTTTTCATTCACTTCCTAGTCTTCGAGAAGAAATTTCAAAAGTACAATGACATGTATACGAGAAACAGATTTTTTAAAGGTCAGAGGGATCCAGATTTGTCGTGTTCATTGCAAAGGAATTCTCACAAAAACAAGTGTCATGTTTTTGCTTGATGACTGCCATTGTCCTCACTTCGTAATTTTGAACACAAGCCTTCTAGTCACTAGAGTTGGTAAAGCAACCATTCTTGAAACTTCTTGGTATCGATTTCTTGTTGGGACATGCTAGTCCCAATTTGTAGCTATTCCACCATGCCGCCATTCCTCCAAATTGCGAACTTCAATGTGCGATTCTTCAATCAACAATAATACTACAATCAACCTGGTACACGAGATAAAAGATCTTGGTATAACATATGACAGTAAATCAACATTTACAGCATATATAAAGAATATGACTGCTGATGCAAAAGGATGCTTGGATTCGTTTACACAAATGGCAAAAACTTCAAAAGTATTGCCACCTTGAAATTGTTATATTTTGCGTATGCCAGATAAAGTATGGCTCTGTGTTATGGAATCCAGTTTACGTCTACCAAAAAACATCAATTGAAAGCGTGCAGAGGAAGTTCCTAAAATACTTATGTCTAAAAGTTGATGAACAATACCCCATGAGAGGCATTGATCATAACATTTTGTTGATACGATTTGATATGACATCTTTGGAAAATAGGGGAGTTATCCTTGGAATAAAATTCTTGTATAAATTACTTAACAACAATTTTGACAGTACGGTTCTTTCACCCGAGATCAATTTCTTAGTACCAAGAAGTGAAGATCAACACTATCTGAAGTTCTATTGCGAAGCATCACGCACAAATTTTGTGCTACGATCACCATTGAATTTTATGTGCAATAGCTTCAATAAAATTTGTCAACATTGCGATATTCATTTCGACTCTCTGAGCGCCTTGGTATCATGTATCAACAAATGTGTCAGTACTGCTACATTGCATGATTCGTAACTTTTTGTGTTATGTACTTAATTTTTCGTTTCTCTTTTATACATTTCATATTCCAACATTTTTAATATTTATTTCATATATACCCTGTAATAATAGCATTTCCTGTAACTGTTTACTCCTGTTGGAAATCAATCGCTCTTTGTTTAATTTCAGCGACAGTTCACCCAATAGTATATCTCACTCACTTTTATCTAGGACGTCTATTATGGAATCACTTGTCTATTTTTGGAAAATCTGATTTTTTCAGAAAGGTTTGCGTTTGGTTTCCAGTATTGACCATTTCTGTAGTTCTCCTGTCAGTCCGATCATTCTTTTTCCTGAAACAATTCCGTGAGATTTTAAAATATGTTCAACCTTCTTGTATGTAGTTTCGTTAGGTCTGAAAAATTTTTATCGCTATTATTAGGAACTCGAGTGATTTTCCCGGATTTACATTTGTATTCTGTATAGGACTCAGAAGTAAACAGAAACCATAATGTTTTTAGAGCATGTTTGTTGATCGCGGTTTAAATTGGTCGACCTAATGTACACTAATAATTCCACTTCCACTAACAATTCCACTTTCCACGCACCTGGTGTGCATCCCATATCTTCGTCTCAGAAGTCCTTTTCTGCCACTTCTATCCCGAAATTCTTCTTTGAATAGTTTCCATGTCATTTATAACAGAACCTTGTATGATTACTTTGCTGCTGAGAGGTATATATGGGATTTGAAGGTTCAGTTAAGAATTCTACAGTGAAACTCTACATATATTATTCATCATTAAATATATTCTGCTTCTTCAGTATAACCGCAATTCTCTATATTTTGTTTTTTTTGAAGTAATTTCTTTCTTTTTAAGTCTCTTATACGCATGTTTTGCCAATAATTAAAAATGAATAGCTGAAAATAACAGTTAAATTAAGCAAAATAAACCTGAAATGAAATAATAGTGAAATAAACTACAAGTAAAAATATAACAATTGCATAAATAAAAACAAAATAAAAATAAAGGAATGAAAAAAGAAAATAAAAAGCGTAGAGATTCCAAGTCAGGTTAGTTCACGACGTTTCGATTGTTAGTATCTACAATCGTCTTCGGGTGATGACTGAACTGATTCCTCCGAGAGATGACTATTTATAGGTCATTCAAATATCCCTGCTTTCCATTTTCCGCTTCACTGGTTCCGTGGGAGATGACCGTTTTGGCGGGAGTTGACCATTTTTCGCTTGATGATGGGTTTCCATATGTTGCGTATTTCTACGCTGGCCTGGCTGAATACGTTGTTAGACAACATGTATGCGGCTTCCTTGAATTTTCTTCTAAACCAATGTTCCTCTCTGTGCAAGATATCAGCTTGGGACCACTCGATGTTGTGTTGATGGGTCCAAACATGGTCTGCTATTCCTGATTTTCTGGTTTCCCCTCGCTGTGTGTGCTTCTTGTGCTCGGCAATGCGAACATTCAACGGCCTCTTTGTTTCACCAATATAGGATTTTCCGCACTCACAGGGTATCCGGTAAATGCAATTCTTGGAATCGCAGTTCACGTTTGGTGGCCTGGTTTTCGTGAGGCTGCTACGGATATTGTTACCGGATCTGAAACAGGTTCTGATGTTGTACTTGGAACCAATTCTTCTTATCCTCTCCGATAATCCTCTGATGTAGGGAAGTGCAAGCACTGGTTGTGACGGCTTCTCTTCCTTGCGAGGCTCCTGCTGTCTTATAGCCAAAGTCTTTTCTACCATCGCTTTGGAGTAGCCATTCCGTTGAAGATCATTTTTGATGATGTCTTTTTTCATTCCTTTATTTTTATTTTGTTTTTATTTATGCAATTGTTATATTTTGACTTGTAGTTTATTTCACTATTATTTCATTTCAGGTTTATTTTGCTTAATATAATTGTTATTTTCAGCTATTCATTTTTAATTATTCTTTTTTAGTTGTTTCAGGGATTTCAAATCATTTTACACAGGTAGTAGGCAATGGAAGTCCGAACTAGTGAAATTCATCATGAAACATTGTCAATCACTTTCAAACAAACGTTTCTTGTTCTTCTTAACTCAGTTTCACTGTTCCCTACCTTCATTCTGAGTTTCTTGAAAACTCAACAAACTTTTGTCTTCTATTTTTTGTCTCTTTATTTTCTTTGCCTCCAAAATGTTCCTATTATCCTTTCCAATAACAGTGTGTTTGAGTAGCGTTAATTCGAACTATATTCGTCAGTTACTTGTTCATTGATTCGTTCTATTTCATTCAGTGAGAGATTATAGAATTTTGGACAACTAAGTGGTATGAAGTGTACTATGATGTGCAAAGTGCATCAAATGATTTTATGATGAGAGATAATGGAGATAGTATTACAATCATTGTTTTCTTCCAGGGCGAACTCTCACTTAGTACCTTCTACTGTGAAGAGCTTCACCAGAAGGCAGAAACTGACCCTGGTTTCTATAGCTCTGGTGGACTTCATGAGCTTCTGTTCAATGTCCATAATGGCACCTTTTTTCCCTAAAGAAGCTTCAGAAAAAGGCCTCTCTGATACGCTCTCTGGAGTAGTTTTTAGCTTTTACGCCTTAGTGATGTTCATTTCTTCGCCATTTTTTGGGAAAATTGTAAGTATATTTATAACAAATTGAAATAACTAAATGATAAAGGTAGTGGTCCTTCAAAAGTAGGTACTCTCATTTGTTTTGTTGAAGCTTTGTTCTGAATATGAAGACTACTCCTGAAAAATTTGGAAACTTGTTATCTGATATACTTTATTAGGCTCTAAATCGAGCTCTAACCAGTTAGAAATCATAGAGCATACGAGGTCTGGCTATTGAATAACGACTGGTTACGAAAAAAGGTTTTATTATAAAAATCATTCTACATTTGAATGCTCCCTTTCAAAGTATTCCCCTCTCCTCGCCACATATTTCCATATGTTTTTTTCATTGATCCAAGCAGTGCTGTAAGTCTTCTTTGGTGAGGACCTTAAGGAGCTGTGCCGTTTTTTGCTTTACCGCTTCCATCGACTCGAATCAAGTTCCTTTTCAAAGCAGATTTCATCTTCGGAACAAACAAAAGTCGCACGGTGCCAAATCTGGCGAGTGCAGCGCGTGTTCGAGCACTGGAGTGCGTTTATCCGCCAAATACCGCTTTACAGATAGCGCGTTATGGGCAGATGCGTTGTCCTGGTGCAAAATACACCAACAACTAGGGCCGCTTCTTACGAACTCGTTGTCGCAGTATTGCCAAAACTGACAAATAGTAAGTCTGGTTGACAAGTTGACCCCCTGGAACCCATTCAGCCGTCACGATACCGTTAATATCGAAAAAAACGATCAACATTGCCTTAAATTTTGACTTGAACAAACTTGTCTCTCGATTTTGGGCGATTGCCGCTTTGCTTCAACATCGTATTGAAAAATCCACGTTTCGTCGCAAGTAATAATGTTTTTCAGCAGTCCGGGACCTTCTTACCTTTTAAGGAAACCTGATAAGACCTGTTGACGCAAGATCTTTTGGTCAGGTTCAGGTTTTTTGGTACCGACTTCACACAGACTTTTGTCATGTGTAATTTCTCGTGTGAAAATTTTGTAACCGTTTCTTTATTGGAGTTTACAGCCTAGACAATCATCCGAATGATCATTCGACGATCTGCAAGCAAAATTTGGTTGATTTCGTTCACTGTTTCCGAAGTTGAATCAGTGACAGGGTGACCTGAGCGCTGGTCAACTTCAGTGATCTCTCAGCCCTCACTGAAGCGCTTATACCAATCAAAAACACGCGCACGAGATAGAGAAGTGTCCCCATAGGCCTCTTGCAACAATTTATATCACTCAGTCGTAGTTTTTTCAATTCAATGGGAAATTTGAGATTGATACGTTACTCCTGTTTTTCGTCACACATGGTTTCCGGTACGAGAACAAAACACGTTCGTTTCAAACCGCTACTGCACAAATACTATAATAGTGACGAAAACATGTTTTGGTGCGTGAATAGAGAAGATTTCCAGATACACAACGCACTACTTGTTGTTTTCCTACTCCTCTAGGGCGCCCTCTAGGCGCGCAGTCTCTTTATTTAATAGCCGGACCTCGTACCTCAAATTCTGCATTACTTTTTCAAATTTCAGCTTCCTAAATTTGGAGCCAAGTTTCTCTTTTTGTTTGGAATCGTGGTTGCAGGCGTCTGTAACATTTTATTCGGGTAGGTATGTGAGAATAATAACAACAAATCATACTACAGCTCATTTTTTTTTAGGTTCTTGGAGTACATTCAGAACAGTATGTTATTTACAATTCTCTGCTTGATAATAAGAGGATGTGAAGCTTTGGGAGCCAGTGCATTTTCCACGGCTAGCTACGTCTTCGTTGTGAATACTTTTCCCGATAGTATAGGATCCGTTATAGTGAGTAGAATCCTTAGCTTTTTATACGTGTTAGTGAAATTTCTTGTGTTGAAGGAATTCAAGTTGAATTTCTTTCACTAACATCAAAACTATAAAACCGTATTACACTTAAAATCCTCAGCAAATGATGATTCACGTTGAATTTGAATCCTAGATTTCAATAACTCAAATATAAAATGTTTGTTAACCCTTGTTTGTACTTTTGATCAATATAATTTCTGCTCTGAGAAGTTTCACAAGGTTCCTCTTTGCAGATGATTTGAAAATTCTTATTACTATAACTTGTAGCTCATATCGTGTGTAAATAATAACTTTCCTCTGTTATATTTGAAAAAAATAATATTTGACAGCTTATCTCTGATAATCCCTTTGTATAAGGGTGGACCCAATGATGACCCTTCCAACTTCCGGCCTATAGCACTTATTCCTACCCTTGCTAAACTCATAGAAAAACTAGTGAAAAGCAGAATTTTATGTTTTTGCAATGATAATAACATCCTTATTTCTCGTCAATTTGGATTCCAAGCAAATAAGGGTACTGATGATGCTATGTTCTCTCTGTTAGAAACGATATACTCCGAATATAACGCTAAAGAAGCAGTCGCTGCTATTTTCTGTGATCTATCGAAAGCTTTCGACTGTGTCAACCATG
The DNA here is from genome assembly GCF_025532065.1 of Leptinotarsa decemlineata. Classification (NCBI taxonomy): domain Eukaryota; kingdom Metazoa; phylum Arthropoda; class Insecta; order Coleoptera; family Chrysomelidae; genus Leptinotarsa; species Leptinotarsa decemlineata. Next base: position 7,987,283 of record NW_027412537.1, on the reverse strand, counting down.
AGATCCTTCTTAATGAGTTGCAACAGTATGGCTTCAGAGGCAACACTCTCCACTAGTTTCATTCGTACTTATCAGGTCGCAAACAGGTAGTTAAAACAACCGAGTGTTCCTCTGCTCAAACTATTAAATGTGGTGTACCACAAGGATCGATCTTTGGCCCAATTTTGTTTCTTATCTACATAAATGACGTAGCTTTTATAGATATAACGGCCACAATTACTCTCTTTGCTGATGACACCACTTTATTATGGCACAACAAGGACATTCCTACCCGTCAAGATGCCATCTCAGCTGACATCAACAAAATCAAAGAATGGTGCGACTGCAATAAGTTATCATTCAATATCAATAAAACTAGCATACTTACTTTCCACTGCAACTTACCTGAGATCTGCCTTGGTGACAAAATCTTAGACAGGGTACATAATTATAAATTTCTAGGGTTGAACATTGATGATGAACTGAAATTTAAAAATCACACAATAAACTTAAGCAAGAAGCTTGCCTCAGGTTGCTATGTACTAAGAGTGATTTCTAGAGAACTAGGCTACTCCCATTCAAGAACAGCTTATTTCGCTCTAATAGATCCCCATATTAAATATGGAATTGGCTTCTGGGGAGTCTGTTCTAGAGATTTATTTCAAATGATTCTTGTGCTCCAAAAAAGGGCTGTCCGATATATGTGCAAAGCAGCTCCCAGGGATCCATGCAAGCCTCTTTTCATAGCTCACGGTATTTCAACAGTAGCTGCCCTGTTTATCTTGGAATCAATTTGCTTGATAAAAAAAATATTCTTGTGCATCTTCCCCTTCCTCATACAATACTCGTAGCCACAATAATAACATAGATCTCCCTATTCCTGCGAGCTCCCTTGTTAGGAATTCAATTATATTCAACGGGATCAAACTGTTTAACCACTTACCAGCCCGAATTAAAGAAATTATAGTGCTTAACAAATTCAAAAAAGGAGTTAAAATGCTACTTGTTGATAAGGCCTATTATTCAGTTCAGGAGTATCTTGACGATTCACTTGAATCTTAACTTTTATTTCTATGTTCTGTTATTTCCAGCTGAATATCTCAGTGTATTTCACATTTTTAGCTTATGTTATTGTATTTTGTTTAAATTGTGTATGTTTTTTTCATGTAGATTTTTGTATCTTACATATTATTTACGACTTTTTCTACAAGATGTAGTTCTTCAGACAATAAAGTATATTTGATCGATTGATTGATTGAAGCATATAATAAAAAAAATGAGAGCGATGAATTGGAGCAGTGGTTAAATGGCGGCTCTCGACCATGGGGTGCTGAGTTCGAATCCATCTTCGACCAGTTTTTTTTTTCTGGAATTCCTCAGCAGGAGTTATCAACATAACCTATCCAGAACACGGCTACTAACCATAGTAGTCGGTGGCGTTGACACCGAAGAAAAATTGACCCGAATCGTGTATTACAATTCAGGGTGTAATTTTCAAAGCGAAATTTGGGATCTAAACTCTTAAAAATTTATGAAAATTTGATTAATAGCAATTTGACCGACCGAACATCAGTTTAGAAATCAACCTAAATACTGTTAACTGTTGAAGCATAGATCGAAATTTTATTATTATGAAGGTCCTAATTTATATAATAATTATTGTGAAAATAATTTAGGGAATCCTGGAAACTTTCGTAGGCCTTGGAATGAGCGCAGGTCCGGTCCTGGGAGGCATGTTGTATTCGGTATGTATGTGAAACCACATTGTCAGAAACCCCAACGAATAGAATAGATTATAGTTTTTTATTCTTCTAGATAGTTAGGCGGCTTCAGCATGCCCTTCAACGTATTAGGAGTTGCTATGTTGACTGTGGTACCTCTCAATATATTCCTCTTACATGAAGTTGAAGGTAAAGTACTTTTCAATTATATTACCATTATAATTATTTCAACTAGTCGGGTCCTGTCTCAGAAGTCCTGATATATACGAAGGGAGGGGGCAGCAATATCGACCTGAGGAAAGTGAAGGTCAGGTATTTTGATAAGCCGAGGTCTTCAATGTTGCTGAAGAAGACCCATGCAAAAGTTTATTCTTGTGTTGCAGCACCTCGTTCAGTGTCGAAAACTAAACTGAGTTCATAAGAAGCTCAGACAGCTGCCTTCAATTTATGCTCTTTCATAGTCTCGGACCGTGCAGACAAGGGGATCAGAATTCCTGACTTTACAGGCTCCATCTAGTACCATTCTGTCTTGTAGATACTCCAAACTCAAAAGTTCACGGCCTCCCTGTTTTCACGGGAAGTACACCTGCAAACTCCTATGGAGATGTATCATTTTTTGGATCTTTAAGTCGTGTTGATACAGTCACTTCACTATTCAAAACAAGTAGATCAGGATCGAAATGGCAAGCATATTCGTAGCAACAACTTTCTGCTCCAATAGTTTTGATGATCAGATCTGTCGGAGTGTTGTACTTGCCACGGAGGGAGTTCTTCACTGCCGATACTTCATGTGAGTGACGTTGTTCAACCTCGAGGTAAGTATACGTTTCTCCGGTATCCACATGGAGCAGCTACCGTCTACAGGCTGTACATCCTCTCCATGATCCTCGAATGGTCGTTTTTCAAGATGGACCGTGGCACATCTTGAATTTCATATCAATAGCTTGCAGTTTCTCCTCAACCACACACAAGGACTAATGGATATCCTTCTCTCCAGAGGTATAAAGATCATCCGGTTTCCGGGAAGCCACAGTTATACCCTCGACTATTTCTGAGTGCAACGGGTTATGACAACAGTGAAATGAAGAAAAGAAAGGAATTAAGGGAATCGTCATGAAATTCTCTCCTTTCTGAATATTACCGCATCTGTTTGGCATAGTCGATGTGAACCTAGAGTCGTTCAAGTCGATCCACAGTTTTTTCGGGCCCCGTAAGGCATCTGTGCCAATGCAAGATGTACTCATACGTTTTTATATCAAATACCTTTGAGGCTATCGGGAGGTTATTGCTTATGTTACATCCAGTGTTACATTACACATTTATGAATGAAGAGATTATCTTAAACATTCAGCTACTCCTCTCTTCGATCCTCTATGCTCTGCCCACCATTATTAATACTATCATTATTATTTTATTATTATTATTACTATTACCATTCTAGTGATACAGATAGCTGGTATATTCTTTTTCAGAATGTGATAATATGGAAAATAAAAATACATCCATATTCAGACTTTTGAAAGTACCTGCCGTGGTCGTGACAGGAACCGTTGTAGTGATAGTTTCCAGTACTTGGTCATTCTTGGACCCCACTTTAGAGCCACATTTGAGACGAGTAAGTTTTAATTAACAGTGATTTTTTTTAGGTTTTCCTAGATTTTGAAGTAGGTCCAAAGTTCCTTTGACACACGTGAGAAATAAATTAGTAGTATAGATATAAAAGTATAGTAGAATAGTCAGTTTCCGAAAGAGCATGATGGAATCGCGAAAATAATCTACAAAACGAAAATGGAATTTTAGGTGTATGTGTAACTTATATCACATGCAAGAAAATAGATCATTGAAAAATAATAGATATCTATTAAGAGGATGCCTTTGCCTCCCGAAAGATCTATTTCGGAACACCATAAAACGATTAAACTATGCTGAAGATTAGTTTTCATGACATAATATTTTCATTTCATTAAATGACACGAAGATTTGTAACATTCCTACAGATATGGGGACGAAACAACTGATATTAAAACACAAAATAAAAAAGTTCATGAGGAAATCAAAGTCTGAATTCATTAAATACTAATAGTAAGGCTAAAATATGACCCCATAATAAATTCATTCATAGAATGAATTAATAATTGACAATCGAGTATATAAATTTAAACATATTTTGTTCATTTATATTACAAAAAATGTAGATACGGTCAAATTAGGGAGACGAAGGAATAAAAAAACTCAGTATTTTCTCGAAACTCATAAAGAATATTCATTTATTCGTTATATCTCCATTAACTCACATGATGAATTTGATATATAAAAATGGTAAACTACCACACCAATTTAAAGAGTCAGTCGTTACCCCCATATATAAAACAGGTAAGCGTGATGACATTGGAAACTATAGACCAATATCGGTTATCAATAATTTTGCTAAAATATTTGAACAATCCTTAAAAGGTAGACTTGTAAATTACCTCAATGCAAAAAAAATACTAACAGACAGACAGTTCGGTTTCATTAGCAATTCCAATACCGAAAAAGCAGTACTAGATTTTGTACAAAAAATAATCGGAGCATTGGATGGATCAGAAAAATGTTTAGCTATATTTCTAGACCTAGCTAAGGCATTCGACACCGTTGATCATGACATGCTATTAAAAAAATTATATGGGTATGGTACACGTGGCCCAACATACAATATTTTGGAAGACTATCTATCAGATAGGACACAAAAGGTCAAAGTTGATAATAGCCTGAGTGAAGCAATGAAAGTTAAAACAGGAGTACCACAGGGAACAGTTTTAGGTCCCATACTATTTCTTGTTTACATAAATAGTATCTGTTCCTTCAACAATTTTGGAGGTCATCCCATATCATATGCGGACGATACAGCACTCATATTCACAGGTAATAATTGGAAGGAGGCATTTGAAAAATCAGAAAAGGGACTGAAAGACATCCAGAAATGGTTGATCACAACCTTCTGAGTCTGAATGTGAAAAAAACTAAATTTATTACATTCACCCTATTACAGAACGATCAACCTGAAAATAACATAATCCATTTACCTGACAGAGACTGTACTAATACAACAAATTGCAATTGTGCTGTCATAGAAAGAACGAAAACGATTAAGTATCTGGGAGTTATTTTGGATCGGCATTTGAGCTGCCATAAAAATGGCAGAACCTAAAGGAATTTTGTGTTCTTGTTTGTTCATCCCATTATAAATATTTCTTCTTGTTGATGTCAGCACCCCTCATAATACATATAATTGATACTTTTTAATGAATTCGAAGTTAAAATTTACATGAATTTTCAATAATGTTTCAGTTCGATCTCAGTCCAGAACATATGGGACTTGTATTTCTATTATTTTCGGCGCTATATGGCATATCAAGTCCAGCTTGGGGTTGGCTGGCAGACAAAGTCAACAACCACTGGTCGATGATGATTATGGGACTAGTTATGTGTACCATAGGGTTATTATTACTAGGACCCTGTCCTATCTTACCCTTTTACAATGAGTGAGTTGAAACTTCCTGAAAAATTAATCCAGACTAATGAATTCCATGTCTTTCAGAGGTGTATGGCTGGATTTGATAGCTCTTTCGATTCTTGGAATCTCGGTGGCCTTGGCTCTCATACCTACTTTCCAAGGAATACTCACAAGTGCACTGTAAGTATCAGTAGTATTGATGGCTTACCTTCCTTTTTTTCTTTACAATGAAGCTCTTTATATAGAATAAAGCTCAAGGCAAAGATAAGAAACATCTGACAAAAAATATTGAAATGAATAACTTTTCGTTCCAATTGTTCCCTGTTTTTACCCATATTACTTTGTTGGGTTGAAAATCACTCAGGGCACTATGAAAGTGTGAAAATGTTTTCAAAATGTAATACAAGGTGTTCGGAATCCATGACTAATTCTGAAGAAATCAGCCGTGTTATAAATAACAATTTGATGAAGAGAGTTAATAAATGGGTGCAGGAGTAAACGAGAATATCTTCGAATATATTCTGAAATAGTTTTTGTAATTTGTGTGAAAAGACAATTCACTATTTTCGAGTTTATGAAACATTCATAATTTTTTTTCATCTATACTGATAAATGCGAAAGTAACTCGCTTAACACTCACACAATCATTTCCGAATATTCCAACTGAAGCTCTTCCCGTGGGGGTAGAAAGGACGCGTTTATATATGAAAATTGCCTTTTCATCTCTGTATCTCCGTACCGATATACTTTGTAGGAAATTTTGTATGTAGGTTCGTTTTATGTTCCAGATGTACAATAAAAAAAGGTTTGGTCCTTTACAGCACGTACTTTGAATGAATATTTTCGAAGATATCACAGACTTGAAATGCAGGGACATCGCGGTTGTGGCGCTACCGGGCCACCTATATGTAACCTTTAAAGAACACATGTTTGTATTGTCTACCGACAAAAAAGCTGTGAACGTTGTATATTCTGTAGTATCAGCATTGCACCCGTGCGGAGTCGGGAAAGATCGCTAGTTCAATATACATTCACCTGAAATCCTGGCTTCAATAATAACCATGACGGCAAATTGATAGCTCCAATAAACTTGTTGTAACTATTCGAAATGAAGGTCTCGTAGCCCGTAGTTTCATGCTGGACATGCGCATGTTTTATTTCTTTAAGAAAAACCGAAATATGTCGTGAACGATTGATTTTTTGATGTGGAGAATGTTTAATGAATGTGAGTCAAAATCATCCCCAAACTATCCTAAAATACAGGGTGTTTGATTTGAAAAAACTAAGTTTGGGCCCATTTTTTAAGTCATCGATTCCGAACACCTTGTATAACATTTTGGAAATGTTACTCCCACAAGACGATGGAATGAAGCATTTTGATGAATCATTAATACCTCATTTATGTATTCTACCAAACTTATGAATTTTATTGGGAAATCACAAAACAGCAAACCTTGCATGGTTCAACAAGAATTGCGAGCAAGCTGTCGCCTCCAAAATTCTCGGCTACCAGCAGTGGCGCAAAAATTCCAGTGCCGAAAACCGAACTGGGTTAATTGATGCTCGCAATAGCTGCAAGAATACATGAAAGCAAAGAACTTTACCATCAGAGGATTAGGAATAAACTGCTTGCCAATCCAAACAAGTCTAGATCCTTCTTGTCGGTAGCTAAAGCTGTTGACCAAAATTTCACAAACTCCACAAATCCGCAAATAACAAGGGCAAAAAAAATCTTCCAAATAACTATAGACCAATCGCTTTGGTATTAGTGATATCAAAAATCCTGCAGAAAACCGTAAACCACCACATCCTTGAATATTTGGAAGACCTTAACATCTTGAGCGATCATCAATATGGCTTTCGGAAACAAAGATCAACAGGCGACCTTGTATCGTATGTCACCCATATTTGGAATAACGCAATCGAGAAACATGGAGAGTCGAGAGCTGATGCGCTTGATATTTCTAAAGTCTTTCACCGTGTGTTGCATGAGGGTTTGCTGGCCAAACTTTGATGCTATGGTTTGTCAGATCATTTTATGTGTATGGCTCTTCGGCTTCCTGAAAGAACGTTCCCTGCAAGTGACCATCGATGATATATCTCAAATACTTTTACCATCCATATTGTCTTCAACCATCTTTATATTGTATATCAAAGACTTATTGAAGAAAACGAAGAATCCAATATATTGCTTTGCTGACGACAACACTTATTTCGTAATTCCATTTGGATTCCAGGACATCAGCTTCAGATGTACATCTTCACCGGCAGCAGGAGGTTGCATATCTTGATGAGGATCTAGAAAGGATTTCGAATTGGGGTGAAACTAACCAGGTTCAATTCAATGCCACAAAAACCCAGGCATTGGTTTTTCCAAGAAGATAAATGTCTCCAAACTGGATATAATAATGTCAGGACAGACGATTCCGCTTTTTGCTCCGATAAGTTTGTTGGAGGTTAAAATGGCCACCAATACGTCTTGGCACAATCATATCGTTGAAATTGCAAAGGTTATTCTCGAAAGCTTAGAACACTGTTCCAAATCAGAAAACTGTACACACCTCAGCAACTTTTGATGCTTCATACAGCTCAGATCAGACCTTCTTCTGGGTATTGTTCTCATGTATGGAGCTCCGTCTCTAAATATACCCTGAAACTGCTGAATTCCATTCAGAAAAGAACCAACTGCCTGATTGGAGACGCGAACATCACTCACAACCTTGATAGTCTAGAACACCGTTTTTCAACGTGTGGGTCGCGTTCTGAAGGGGGGTCGCGCAAGGATAAAAAAAACTACCTCAGTAAAAATAAATAAAGTTTATAAAGATAGATTTATTAAAAAAATGTTAACAATGTTAACTGGTAAAAATTTGTACATATTGAAACAAACAAATTAACAAAAAATTAAAGCCTACGTCTACTTGTCACTCCTAATGCGGAAGTTGCGCTAGTTTTCGATTAATCAATTTTTCCCATCGCGGTTCCGTGTTTGCTACATTGAGAATTAAGTCATTTTCTAAATTTAAGCGATTTCTTTGCTTGCTTTTTATTTGAGCCATTGATGAAAATATCAACTCGCACAACTACTAGGTGGCAGATGAAATCAAACACCTCAAGGCCTCAGTTGTTAATTCCGGGTATTGTGTTTTCCTTTCAACCAAAAGCTATCCAAACTGGCAGACTTGAATTCTAAGTGTAACATCCCATCGGCATATAACTCCAGCAGATTTTCTTTGAGCTTAGTTGTTAAATTCGCTTCATTTATAGCTGCAATTGAAAATGGATTCAAGATGCACCTTTGCTCAGTGTTTTCCGATATGTCTTGCACAGAAAAGTAAGACATAATTCTTCTTTTAAATTATTTTACACCATTTTCATACCAGAATATACTACTTGATGTTTATGTCACATCCGACTTCTTCAATATAAGACTGTGTCAATTTTCTTTGTAAAGCCATGTATTTTGTCTTTTGCAGTGATGACATTTTCATCGCGCCCTTGAAGACTTTTATTCAAGATAGTTTAATGGTCGAATACGTCAGAAAGAAAAGCTAATTTCAAAAGAAAATCCAGCTCACAAATAAATTCAGAGTATTCCTACTTAGTCTGCTGTAAATATATTAAAAGTTCAGCTTGGAGTTCCATAACTCTGATGGTCAATACTACAACCACCTAACCTCTGTATGGTAAAGTAAATGTTGGTGGAGTGCCCCCATGTCTTCACAAATAATCCGAAACAATCGTATCTGCAACGCTTTTCCTTCAATTGAATTTATAATAAATAATATTTAGAACTTGACTGTATTCCTGTGGCAAGGTTTTGACCGCAAGAGCTTGGCGATGAAGAAAGCAATGCATCCAAGAAGCGTTTGGCATTTGTTCTTTCAATCTAGCAATAAATCCACTTTTTGCACCAGTCATAGCTTTTGCTCCATCACTACAAATAACAATGCAGTTTTCTTCCCAATCCATATTTATATCTTGCGTAGCTTCAAAGAACATGTTATGCAAGCACTGACCTGTAGTGTTTGAGGGAAGTGCTCTGCAAAATAGTATTTCTTCCATTAATTTTTCATTGATTTCAAAACGCACAAAAGCGACAAACTGCGCACAACCCGCGATATTCGTAGATTCATCAATTTGCAAGGACACAAAAGTACTTTCTTTTATTTTTTCTATGACTTGGTCTTCAACGTCATTCGCCATATCGCTTATCCTGCGTTGAATGGTATTGTCTGAGAGTTGTATACTTTTGAGATTTTCTACTTCTTGTTTGCCAAACATAATTTCTGCTATATCTAAAACCGCCGGTAAAATCAAACTTTCAGAAATTGTGTGGGGTTTTCCTGTTTCAGCCACACGAAAAGCTACTCGATAACTAGCAAGCAACGCCTTTTCATTTAGGTTAGACATTTGTACTATAGCAGATTTTTGATGTTGAAGAGCTTTTAATTTTCTCTCAAAAAATTCCACGGGTTTATGTTTTTCATTTGGATGTTTTGTGTTTAGGTGGCATGCTAACTTCGATGGCTTCATGCTTTCTCTTGATAAAGTTTCAAAGCAAATAACGAACTGCGATTTATCACAGTAAATCCGAATTATAAATAATTGTCATCATAAAGACGATTTTTTTTGGTTTTGATCCACCACTCCCGCTAGAAGTTGACGGTTCTGTTGGTCTTTTCTGGAATTTATCCATTTTCAATTATTACAAATCACTTCAACTAAATACGTGAAAAACGGAAAACAATGATTTGCGCTCGCTAAACAACTGAACGGCTGACAATCACGCGTGTCACTATGCCTATGCGCGTAAATTGCATTAGTTATCAAGTGGCGTTTTTTTCGCTGTAACCTAACCTAACCTAACCTAACCGAGCGCAGGTGCAAAGATGAGGTGACGAAACAAGAACACCTTAAGCATGTATATTTTTCAGTTGACGAAACAAGAATAAAATGGGTCATAACACGTAAAATTTCCCTAGGTGACGAAACACGAATTGACGAAACAAGAAACTACCGAAGAAAGGTTGGACTGTAAATACTTTCACGGGAAGTGTTCAAGTGATTTTGCACATTTGATTCCACCAAGAGCAGTACATATCAGAAAAACACGACAGATTATGGCTGCCCATCTTGTCGAGGTTCAACTCAGTAAACCTTGAACTTCACTATTTAAGGACTCCTTCATTTGGAAAACCGTATTTATGTAGAATGAACTTCCTAAGAACGTTTTTCCAAATGAATTTCATCTCCAGCGATTCAAATCCAGGCACCGCTCTCAGAGCGCCTTAAGGATTTTTCTGTAGTGCTTGTGTTTTGTCCTTAAAAAAAGCCAAATACCTATTTTTTTTGAGTAAACAAATTAATATTTCGAGAACCGCTCATTGTTTGTAAAAAGTGTATTACAGAAACTCACATTAGTATTGAAAAATGTGAGAATATACAGGGTGTTACTTTTGAATTAGGGAAGTTGGTATCGGTATAATCGGAAAAAGCCATTTGTTTGAAGGTGATTGACAATGTTTCGTGATGAATTTCACTAGTTCGGACTTCCATTGTCTATAAAATGATTTGAAATCCCTGAAACAAGTAAAAAAGAATAATTAAAAAAGAATAGTTGAAAATAACAATTATATTAAGCAACAATAAACCTGAAATGAAATGATAGTAAAATAACCTACAAGTAAAAATATAATAATTGAATAAATAAAAATTAAAGGAATGCAAAAAAAAGAAAATAATAAAAATAAAAAAGTGTAGAGATTCCAAGTCACGTTAGTTCACGACGTTTCGATTGTTGGTATCTACAATCGTCTTCGGGTGATGACTGTTTTCAGGTTTATTGTTGCTTAATATAATTGTTATTTTCAACTATTCTTTTTTAATTATTCTTTTTTACTTGTTTCAGGGATTTCAAATCATTTTATAGACAATGGAAAAAGCCATTATTTTCATTCATTGAAGCATATTGAAAAAATCTATATTTGCCAATTTTTGGGCAATGCATCCTATTATCTAATTGTCAAAAACCAATAATATTCTCTATCTGTTGTTACAATTTAACCGGCCTCATAAGTCTTACCGTTTCCGAGATAGCAATAGTGGGATCTGGTAAGTACTCCCTAGTATTATTTGGCAGTACTAGCCTTTGTGGCTTTTCTTTATTTTGCAAGAATGTACTTGCAGTAAATCAAATGTGAAGTCGATTAGGATTTGCTTGTTCTTCATTTCTGATCCATTTCATTTTTACCTTTCACTAGAAATATTGTTGTCATCTTCACTCCACTTCATATTGCCCGAAGTTTCCAAAAGGTCGGTCGTAAATGCTAGGGAGAATCGGCCCTAAAGTAAAACTTCAACACCACATTCATGCAGCTCAAAAATATTCGTTTCTGGATTTTCCAGCTCTTTGCTGTAATAGAACATTTATTTTATACATTTTTCAGAAACGCTGGATGTAGAGATGCGTTAGCAACATACAGTATAGTGGCTGGTGTGTGGTCGTGCATGTACTCTTTGGGAGAGGTTATTGGACCAGCTCTAGGTGGGTTTTTGTTACAGTATTATGGCTTCCCGATAGCCTCGACTGTAATGGCACTCATGACATTGTCTTCGGTGAGTTGAATTGTTTCCTAATAACTGTGCAATTATGTTCCGAAATGTAAATGTTCCGAAAATTGTAAATTCCTGTATTTCAAGGTACTTTTTTCCATTAACAAAATTGTTGAAGTAAGTGGCAGACAAGACAAATAAATTACACTATGGAGAATGTAACAGCGTGATATAGTAACCCTTTCAATTATTTTTAACGTTTGTTTTTAGCCCACAATTTTAGCTCACGGTATGATACCTATAAAATAGATTTCAATTCCCACTTATAGTACTTGTCTATGTGTATTGCTATTATAATTAGGTATTGTAAGAATTACTTTTTTTTTGTTCTCTTGCAGAATATGCCTGAACATCTTCAGAACTGAATAGTAACATAGTCAATCAATTTTTCACATGAGTAATTCATTAATTTGAAACCACAAATTATACAGCGTGACTCACGGTCGATGGTATGTTAGACGTTTCTGGAAAACGCAAAGCATGATTTTTCTGAAAATTTCACCTCTCACATTTTCTTACCTGTTCTATCGATCTAAAATATTTCCAGCATTGCGTCGTTGCCACTTCTATCAAAAAGTCCTAGCAATTATATTCTTTTAAATGGAACACCCCCTACATTAATACATTTTTGGAATCGCTCTAGTATTTTAATACTTTTTTGTTGATAATGTTCTATACCTATCTCTATCTGTTTTCGAGATAAAAAGTAAATTGTGCTAAATATGGTCCAAAACATAGCCTTAATTGAAATTAAGTACATCAGTACTCTCAATTCATGAAAAGTTGATATTCTGATGATAGTTTGGACAAACTCGAAATATTCAAATAACACCAAGAAATCGACTCCATATCATACAGGGCGTGCTAAAATTACTATTATTTCCATTGTGCATAAAAGTAGTCGAAAGTTCATTTTTTCAAATGAAACCCCCTGTATATTAGTCGATAAATTGAAAGATGGTGAAAAATGCTTCAAGATGATATACATGTCCCTATACCTAAATCGTCAAGTTTTCTTAATAAAGCCGTTTTTGTGGAAAAATAGTTATTCACGTTTTACCTACAAGTGTTGAAAGTGGCATTTTATTTTGTGAGTGGGGATTATTGCAAAACGAGCACCAGCAAGTGAAGCAAACTCACGAGCAAAATAAAATCACTTTTAACAAATGTATCATACAAATTTTTTTGTATAACGTTACTGCTGATAATAAAAAAATTATAGGGTCCATGGGATTTGAACACACGATCTTTGGATTTCAAGGCATATGTTACAACTACATACGCCAACTCACGTTATTTCAAGGAGGATTATTGGTTAGTCATGAAGGACTTTCTACAGTTGGACTGAATACTACTTCGTCATCGTCAGTAACTTCACAGGGATTTAATATTACCAATAGCACGAACTGCATGTGTGAACTTTTCTAAATGATTTTTTGGTAGGTGTTCTGATTGAAGTGTTTCTATCAAAGAGATTTTCAATAACAGTTGTACAAAAAATAATTTTTAAAGAATTTGATTTCTAGGTAGCCGTGGAAATATCGAGCTTATGACAGTTTGGTGACTTTTATAAGTAATTGATAAATGGTTATTGACGGTGTTTCAAAAAATCGCCAAAAATGAATGCAAATATTGATTATTCAAACGAAGTTCTTATGAAATTATTTATTATACACGGACAGTGTGATCAAATCATTACCAGAACTTGTAGAAAATTCAACCAAATGTATCCTGAATTAACACCAATGAACGAGAGGAAGTTTGTAAGATTACAAAATAATTTCCTTAACCATGGCTCCATGTTAAAAGCGCCTTCAACATTACCCAAACCTGTTACTTCAAATGAGGACAATACTGTTAACGTTCTGGCATATTTTTATGCATATCCAGAAGCTTCCATTCGCAGTGCAGAAAAAGATTTAGGTGTATCACATGCTTCAGTACAACGAATTTTGAAAAATCACGGAATGCATCCGTATAAATTTACTAAAGTTCAAGTTCTAAAAGCAGAAGACTTCGAACGTAGAATGCATTTTTGTGAATCCCTTTTGATTCATACACAGGAAGATCGGGAATTTTTGTCAAAAATAATTTGGAGTGACGAATCAAAATTTACGAGAGATGGTGTTCTGCATTCTGAAGAACAATAAAATTAGCTTTTTTATTTATGAAGACACACTGAATGCAGAGAGATATCTCCAAATATTAAGGACGACTGTTACCGATTTTCTTTCTAAACGGAGCGCCAGCTCATTCCACCCAGGAAATTTCCAGGAAACTTGACGAACTCTTCGACGATCGTTGGTTTAGGCGTTTAGGGTCGTGGGATTGGCCACCGAGATCACCCGATCTCACGCCACTTGACTTTTTTTTATGGGGTGTTTTAAAAGAAAGGGTATACAGTACTCCAGTGCCTACCGAAGAAGAATTGCGACGGCGAATAGTGCGGAGTACTGAAGATCTGGATCCCCAGGAAATTGAAAAAGCAACCACAAGTCGCATACAAAAAAAAAATTTGAAGTGTTTAGAATGTAATAGACAACATTTTCAGCATTTATTGTGAAAATGTGATATTTTGTTTACAATTTTGTTATTTTGAATCATCCTATTCTGTTATTGTCTGTACTTTCACATGTTTTAGACCACAAAATGTTACTTTTTACCTAGAAATGACTGATTTTAGGTACAGTTGTTCCCTGGAAACTTTGAGCCATAGTTAAGGAAATTATTTTGTTACCTTACAAACTTCCTCTCGTTCATTGGTGTTAATTCAGGATACATTTGGTTGAATTTTTTACACGTTCTGACAATGATTTGATCACTTTGTTCATGTGTATAATAAATAATTTCACAAGAACTTCGTTTGAACAATCGATATTTGCATTCATTTTGGAAGATGATTCGAAACACCGTCGATAACTCTTTGTAATTTACTTATAAAAGTAACCGAACTGCTATAAGCTTGATAATTCCACTGCTACCTAAATCCAAATTCTAAAAAAAAATTATCTTTCTAGAAGAAGCGACTTAATTGAGAAAACTTGACGATTTAGGTATAGGGACATGATATATCATCTTGAAGCATTTTTCACCATCTTTCAATTCACCAAGTAATATACAGGGGGTTTCATTTGAAAAAATGAACTTTTGTCAACTTTTATGCACAATGGAAATAATAGTAATTTTAGCACGCCCTGTATGATATGGAGTCGATTTCTTGGTGTTATTTGAATATTTCGAGTTTGTTCAAACTGTCATCAAAATATCAACTTTTCATGAATTGAGAGTACTGATGTACTTACTTAATTTCAATTAAGGCTATGTTTTGGACCACATTTAGCACACTTTATTTTTTATCTCGAAAACAGAAAGAGATAGGTATAGGACATTATCAACAAAAAAGTATTAAAATACCAGAGCAATTCCAAAAATGTATTAATATACGGGGTGTTCCTTTAAAAAAAATAAAGTTGCTAGGACTTTTTGATGAAAGTGGCAACGCCGCAATGCTGAAAATATTTTAGATCGATATAACAGGTAAGGAAATATGAGAGGTGAAATTTTCAGAAAAATCATGCTTTGCGTTTTCCAGAAACGTCACGCTGTATATATTATATGAAAGGTTTATGCAGTCAAGCTGCTGGAAAATAATTCGATAACAATCAAAAGT
Organism: Leptinotarsa decemlineata; assembly: GCF_025532065.1. Lineage (NCBI taxonomy): Eukaryota > Metazoa > Arthropoda > Insecta > Coleoptera > Chrysomelidae > Leptinotarsa > Leptinotarsa decemlineata. The sequence goes on along the minus strand of NW_027412537.1, from coordinate 7,971,802 downwards.
TAAATTGATAAGTACTATTCTGATCATCCCCATATTGACCTCAATTTAGGACAGCTGTTTCAGCCTATTGGGCTTCGTCAGTACCCGGCAGGTGGTCCTCGATTGGAGACAAAATGTGAATAACCAAGAAAAGTACTTGATAAAATTAACTGCGAAAACGCATCTTGACTGCATTGACTTTTCTCGATTTCATATCATTTCTAGAAACATGTGGATTCGTTTTCCGATGGCATTCCAGGACGGCTTCCTGAATTTCTGCCACGGCAGTTGTCCTTTGGCTGGTCAAACCACCAACACTGACATAAAAACTTGGCAAGTTGACTTGGGTGTCACACCAATAGGTGGTTCCACTTATGTTTCGCTTGCGTTTACGCAGTTATTTTCATACATAAAGTACTTTTCTTGGTTATTCACATTTTGTCTTCAATCGAGGCAGGCAACTGAAGACACGGTACGGATGATGCCCAATAGGCTGAAACAGCTGTCTACCTGTGGCTCTTAAATTGAAATCAACATGGGAATGATCAAAATACTACTCATCTATTTATCTTTCGTGAAATAGCCTTTTGAACATATTTTTTTATATGAAACTTTTTCCTGGTCAAATTTAATTTTGTTGAGTTAGTCAGTTAGTGCACATGAATTTTTGTTTAATCTTATATCACTTTTGTGTGAAGTTTTTCTGCTTGACAATGTTCTGAAAGTTGTTCCAATATAATTTAAATCACAATTATTACATGGTATATTGTAAACAACGTTTGATTTTTTTCAAAACAGATGTAAAATCCTTCAACTGTGTTTTAATATTTACAATAATTTAAAAATTCTTTTAAGAAAATTTGTGAAAAACGTCAATTATTTTGGAAGATAAAATTCCAATATTAGGAAATGAAAAATATTTCATTCTGTCTTCTATCTAACTATAGGCATTTTCATTTGTACTTTCTATCTTAGGTTAGGTTAGGTTAGGTCTAAAGTTAGTGGGTCTATTCGTCCCTCCACCGCAACCCGCAAGAGTTTATTGTGACTCACACCTATTCACACTCGACTAAATAAACCCAGCTTCTCAACGAAGCCGATTAGTTTGTATGGTGAGTGGTCTTTCAGGTGAAATGGTAAGAGTACGGCTCTGCCTTCGAAGGGTGAGTAAACGCCTTAGAGTGAGCCAATTCTGGAAAATTCTGCCAGAAGTCCATAAATCTTCTTGCCGTCCAGGTGCTCAATGTTTGTTTGGCAAAGCCTGAAGCGATGCCAATGACAGGTTCTGGTCCGATGAAGCTGCTTGCAGCACCCTTCTTTGCAAAGGAGTCAGCAGCCTCATTGCCTTTCAGGCCAGTATGGCCAGGAATCCAGACCAGAGACAATCTGTTAAGTCTTCCTATCGAGGAGAGTCGTTTTTGGCAATTTGCTACCAATTTAGACGTTACTCGGTAGGAGCAACGTCCAAATTGCTGAGGAGGACTACTTAGAAAGGGACAACATATTTTTTGAGAACAATGATAATTTACCTTATTTTTTGAACACAGTAGAATATATAATTGTACCTATAGTCCAAGTATAGAGGCATTATATCGAATAATTTATTTTAAAAACCGCTGTTCCAATCCCTCTTGCAGTCGCCACCATTTTTCATTTCAAATTGTTACGATAATGAAATATATACAAAGTTCAATGTATTCATGAGAAGTTGGGAAACTGAATAAATTTTTCAATATGCCGAAATTGCTCAAAAATTCCTATACGATTCTTTTATTTCAGGCAATTATCGCCTTCATTTTCTTTTCTTTGCAAAAGTCATATTGCAAAGATTGTGAAAGCATCAGTGACAGCGGAATAAGTGGATCTTGGAGAAGCACCACCAGCTTAGAAGATTCGAATGAAAATGCGCCTCTTCTTTTACCTGCAGTAGATTCGAGTTATAAAACTTTTGCAGACAACCAGTATCAGTATTATGACCAGTATAGAAAACTGAAAGAAGAGGTATGTGGACTGTGGAAAAAATAAAACTTCATATATATATATGTATAGATAATATAAAGTCCGGGTTGAACCGCTTCTTGTGTTTTTAGTAGTTCAACGTTTCGGCTTCGACATTGAAGCCATTTTCAAAAAACTATCACTTCTCTGCCTACTCCTGCAAGAGTTTAGTGACTTGACGCCAGGGCCTCAATCTACCTACTACCCAGGTCGCGTCGTTGGTCTCTACAAGAGTCTCATTCTGCCTACTCTCAAACTATAAGTATCATAATTTTGAAAAAAAAATCTAAACTCACTTCAGTTCATTCCAGTCACTGTTTAAATTGGTCACTAAGTTCGTTTGCGAATTCTTCATGGAATGTTTCTGTCGTAATTACGTTAGAAGCACCTCTCATTCTAACAATGGGCCCTGGAGTAGACACTAATCCTCACTGGTTTGGATAATAGTCATGTAACCACTTTTGAATCAGCTTGTCATCCTGAAGAGATACCGATATTGATTGAAAACTCGTTCGGGTTTTACAAACCAAACCGGTATGCCAGACCAAAGAGGCCACTAGTCCCCTGATATGACGCCTCTAGATGTTATTGAGGAAATACGTGAATTCTGCAACGACGAGTGATGCAACACTATTGTCTTTCTTACAAAAAAGGGTGAAAAATTATGTATTTTCACGTAAATTTTGTCCGGCCCTAATATTTTGTTTCGTTCAAAAATTAAGAGGGGGGACGATTCACGTCTGCACTGTATATATTTTATATATTGTCCTTAGTCTTCTTTAAAAAATTATATTGAAGTTCCTTCAGAATTATCCCACTTTCAAAAAGTACTGTAGTAGGTACCGTACTTTTTAATTTTTGTTTTATTCTGGTCTTTTCAAATGGCATTCTTCCTAACATCTCATTGGTCACAGGTTGATTTGGTGGAGGATGAATATTGTTCTTCACTTTTCTGTGGTCCTTTTATTTATATGTTTTGTAAATCTATACTACTCTATAATTCTATACTAATCTATACTTGTACGCTAATATTATAAATGTGAAAATCTGTGAGGATGGATGAATGTATGTACATATGTATGTGTGTGTCGCCTAAACGATTGAACGGATTTAGATGAAACTTTACATAAATACAGCTTTTACATCAGAATAACATATAGGCTACAATTTACAAAGGTTTTGTGTTATTTTGGTCATAATGTAACGATAAGTACTAAGTAAGTCGGACCGAACGCGGGCAGACACGTGAGGACAGACGTCGTTGACAGTTGTACCCACAATAGGTACACATTTACACAATACTAGCTGTTTTACCCGCGTAACCGTGGAAACCTACCGTATATGTTACTCCAGGTCATGATGTATCTATTAACCAACTTACATTTGAATTCGTTGAACTGTTAAGAAGATAAAAAGTAAAAACCGTAAATACATTCATCCATCCTGACAAAGTTAACGAATTTAAAATATTAGTAATTAGTCTGATAATATGAGTGTATGTCATGGAGCCCCACAAAGTTCAATTATCGCCCCGCTACTCTTTATTATCTACACATCTGACTTCTCCAAGGTCCTTAAGTTATTCAACATTCATACATATTCAGACGACACTAACTTGTATAGTCTATCCATTCCCGATTGGAACTGCAATAAACATATGGGCACTACGAGGGGTGTTCATAATCACTGCCCGGCAAAGGGGCATTAAACTGAGTTGAGTTTAATCTTCCTCTTTGAAGATGATCACTTGGTGATCGAAACACGTGTCGAAGTGTTAAAAATAACGATTTGGTGTTGGGAAAAAACTCCAGTAATATTCATTACTACACCAAAGGTTCCAAACAGTGCATCATAAGTAACCAAACAATAACACAAAAAAAGCAGATATTGTTGATTTCATGCGAAATCATGACATGGAAATACCCGAAAAGATTCCAACGAAAAAGGTATTACTGGCGACCATAAAACAACGTAATTTCAAAAAAGAGTATTTTATTGATTCTATGTGTGAAACATGTGGTCATATTCTCTTACGTTTGCCTCCATACTATTGTGTGTTCAATCCAATTGAAATGTTTTGGGCCACCATGAAAGAAAACTTGCGGAAATGTAATCAGTCACCGACTTTGAATGCTGTGGTGCTTGACAATATAAGGCGAGTGGTGAATGAAGTAGGTAAATAGTGATGTGTGGAAGAACTGTGTGGCCCACGTTATAAAAGAAGAGAACAAATATTATGTGCAAAGTTTCATAAATCCGATCGTTATTCAACCCGATGATGATTCCACCTCATCCGAATATAGCGAAGAAGAATTTTTGATTTTGTTGGCCTCTATTATTTTGTAAAAATATGTTTGACGAGAATTCGGTGTGATTATTTGTGTTTTCATTGTATTTTAGAGTTTTCGACTCGGAAATCAACTACCTTGAATTTCGAAGCTTCTCATAATTACCCATGGTGGAAAAATTCAGTTGAGATAAATTTTTCATGGGTTGATCAATTGCTGTGATTGTAAGAATGAGTAACTGAAAAACTACCACTGAAAAATAATATGCCAACGCCTATGTCGAGGCGGGAATTCCTTCTCTGTGCTGTTCCAATTGGTATTGGAAATACTATACTACTCCCATTAAGCAAACCAGCTTATTGATCACGAAACATCGCTCAATAATGATATAAAAAATCTTGTTCAGATTTCGCATTATTATTAGTAGGAGTAGGATTAGTAGGATTACCAATGTATTCCATTCTAATCATTTCAGCTCTTTTTGCTGATGCTATTCAATATTGATTGACTGACACTCTTATATTACCGTACAGCCAAAGCTACTAGACCTATAATCTTGAAATATACAGGTAGGTTTCTTGTATAGCGTAAATAAGCATCAAGAAAGGGAATTAGGAATTTCCACCCCCAAGGGCAAAAAATAGGGGTTTAAAAATTGTATTGAATTTCCTTAGTTTTGAAGTCGCAAACATGAAGTTTTGGGTTGATGAAATATTGTAACTATTTGTTTGCAAATTCTACGTGGGCGAACCCGCGGGTAACAAGTGGTATTTTATATAATATTCCAGTATTCAGATTGTGGAAACATCAAATTTCACCTTAGATTTTTGTTTCAGGTGATTCAACCCGGCAATGACTCAACGGATATAAGAACAACAGTTTCTATCACAGGAAAAGGTTCTTGTGAAATTTGAATACAATGCCTCAAAGTTTGCCTCTTCCTAATTAGGTTCAATATTATCTATCTATCAATCCAATCATTTGAGATTTGATACGGCAAACTTCATTCTGACTAAAATTTGGTTGAGGACATTTTCATGTTTCATGAATACAATTTTGTTATAATTATCAATCACTTTCGGAATCAAATATTGCAATCGAATGTTTTCCGAACATTTTAAAGATCAATAGGTAGTTACAATAGGTACATTTTTTTTTAATGATTTCTTTGCCATTTGAAATGAATACCTGAAAAAAGTATCATTATTGTAAATTTTGTATGTGATCATAAAATCATAAATCATAAAAATTAACATACCATTTCAAGGAGTATTGAAGTATCAGTAGCTATACATTTATCTGTTCAATGCGACCGCAAAATGTATATGAAATATTCATAGAGTTATAAACGCTAGGTAATGCATAATGATCAAATAATTTGAAATTATGGGTAACCTGCAAATTTTCAATGTAAAGTTCCTCGACTTTAATTATATGGAAATATCCTCGAATATTAACAACAATTTTCAGAAGAAACGAAAAATTTTGGGCCCGCTCTAACAGCAGATGCATAGGAGTCAGTTTAATTTTTCATTAAAAAAAATTTATTAACATGTAGGTAGTAAAGTCGATGCGCTAAATATGAATTTGTTGGAATTTTAGTCTCATTTTGCTTTCCAATATGATACATCTATTAAATATCTATTAAATCAACACAATTATTTATTCCAGTGCAGCAGCTGTAATATAATGAAATATACGAGAGAGTTTTGATTAGAAGTGTGTGTCACATGGAACTTCCTTTAGAAGCTTCAGGTGATATTATTTCGTATAAAAGTTTGGCATTCTGAAACTATCCAGCAGCATGTATGATATCGGGTAACGATGTTATCAATTTTAATCTTATGTTTTTTAATGAATATCATATATATTGCTCTCCTCATTCGCATTCGGTCAGAAAATTATTCAAAATTGAATTAATATACACCACCACCAAGTGGTTCAAGAGTTATGCCACAATATTGAAGCTGAGCTATTCAACTATTCATATTGTAAACGTATGTCTGTCTGACTTTAATATGACTATATTTTTTCATACGTCGACATTAAAGCATGACATAATTGAACCGAATGAATTAGGCGATAATTAAGAATATAACATATATTTTCAATGAAACCTCAGTTCGAAACTTTTTCTTATTATGAAGATATAGGTTTTTTCGTATCGAATAATAATCTGGCCAAAGTCTTTTCTGTAATATTGAATGAATCGAAATTCGAAAACCAAAGTAGAAATGACACATATTGTATTAAATATGTGCTTTCTTCTTGAAGAAAATGAATAAATACTCAGTGGTTCTATAATCCTACCATAATCAAAACAATTTTATCAAAATAGTTTTCCTGGTAATGTTTTCTTCATATAATACTTCGAAGAAAATGTGAATGTTATTGTAATTCAATAAACTAGCTAACTTACCTTGAAATTTTGACTGACTGACTAATAAGTAAATCATTTTCTATAAAGATTCAAACTCTTCTTTCATAACACTTTCCACGTTATATAGAAATATTTTCCAGGGTTACTCATCTGTAGATTTGACATCCAAAAAGTTCAGTTCAAGTTTTCATTGAGAAGTTCAATTTTTCAAATAGTGTATTTCAGAAATTCAGTTTGCAATCAGGAATAAAAGCTCGTCAATTGAGATTCGATGCGAAAACGCGAAAAAATATCCTTATAATAGAAAAAGACTCTTCAAGTGTAGTTTTCATTAAAAATAATCAGTTTTCGAAACTATTTTTGGCAATATCGCTCCATATATCCACACATATAATCCTATATATTTTTCAAAGCACTTTTCTGGCAGAATTTGAGAATGGGAATCAATAAATATATTACATTTCATTCACAAAACCTAACATTGATACGTCTAGCTTATACTCGATACCCTGTATGTTGGTTAATAATTTTAAGAAGGTCAATGTATTAATGTATAAAACAAATATACGAACTATTTTCCATAACTTCACTCCTTACCTAAAAATTATAATGGATGTTCGATGGAACACAACACAATAAGTTTATCTGTCAAAATTATATAGTTATATAATATTTTGTTGTTGTTGAATAAAGACAAATTGTTTTATATGTACAATGAATTTTCAGTGAATATTCAAGTTTTGTTTTTTGAAATTATTGAGAATTTCACAAAACACCGTAATCATACCTCAGCCACCGTTTTCACCAGATTTTGCCCTCTGAGACTTTTTCCTGTTCCCAAGATTGAAGAGATTCATGAAAGGACGGCGTTTCGCGACGATTCTGTTTAAAAAATCTGTTTAAAATCTGTTTTTCCGTTAACCAGCTGTCGCACCTATACGAAGGCAACTCTCAAAAACCGAAATTTGTGCGAGCTAAGGACCAACGAGGTCTTACCTTTCAACGTGTGATTCCTAACACGGGTTGGACGATGATAGCAAGTGAAAACCATATATCTATGAGTATATCAAAAATACGTCGCCCCGCCAGAATGTCTTCTGGACATCTCAATGTGATATCACTGAGACATCGCACCCAGGTTTTATAAAATTAGGTCAATAAACCAGATTTGCAAGTAAATTCTTTCTGTAGTTTATTTTTCCAAAATATTTTTATATCTTTTTCAAATTTCCGTTTTGTTGTTTATCATGCAAAAATTAAGATTAATTTCATATTTCAATTAATTATTCTTCTAAATATTACGTTACTTACTCACTTCAAAACGAATATCAAACAATATGTTCACACTCACAGGTAAAATCCTTTCGGAAGCGTTGAAAAGACACATAGTTGTTTTTTAGTTTTCATGGCATTTTAGTTGGATTTATATTTTTCCGAAATACAATTTTCAAATTATATGTCAGAGAAAAATGACGAGTGAGAAGTAAGAAAGAAATAAAAAACTAATGTGGCCATGTTACGCTTCCTTGCATCCTGTCTTTGTTTACAAACGAACAATAATTTTGAAATAACATTCGTGACATGACGGATGACGGCGTAAAACTTTTGAGGTTGTAAAACTTACATAACCTAAAAGTGTTTAATATAAATATTCTTCTAATATATTTAATATTTGATATATACGATTTTTTATCAAATTCTATCAGTCTATTCAGAAATGGCTCTAGTCCCGAAGCGAGGTGAGATTTTAGTCATTTTTGGAGCTGGTAAAGGCAAAACTTTTATTTTTTAGCGCTGCTAGAAAGAATTTACCCACTAATACAAGTGAAAAGATTCAGAGGAAAAATAAACGTTACTAAACCAAAACCACCACATTTCGTTAAAGCATCGTACTTAGCGCTAACAAAACCTTGGTTCATCAATCCAAATAAAGATAAAAAACCTATGGAACTATGCAGGGGATTTGATGAAAAACTATTCAAAGACGATAATGATAATCCTTTTCAACGAATTATAGCTCAAGAGTTGTACAGATGGATTTCAACTTCACGATTAGTAGTTTTTTATCACCATAATCCCATGAACGCCGAAGAAGAATTCAAGGCATTTGCCATGTTCAAAAAGCAAAATATGCACTTCAAAAAATATGGTAAAAAAACGTTACAGATGGCTGTCGAAGGAACTCCATATGAAACTATTTTGGACTTTTATTGTTCACAGAATATGACAGTTTTCAGTCCAGAACCTGAAATCGTGAAAATGTTGAATATAACCAAGAAGTTTCGTCAGCTAGTTTTGTTAGGTGGGTATATAAAAAAACGGAAAAACATTTGTTAGGATAAGGGTTAATTTAATTGTAGATCATCAAGGTGATTTCTCATTTCAAACCCTCACAAATTTTTTTTAGGAATTTGTGATTTTTTTTTCTGCTGATCACAATTTGTAATTTCAAAATATGTGATGGAATTCGCAGATACTTTATGAAAATCAATAAATTCAAGTTACACTTCATTGTGAGATTTTCACTAGACAGTTTCACAAAAGCACAACAGGTGTTTTACTATACAATAGCTTCCTCAAGTGTTTTCATAGTGAAAGTGTGGGAACAGGTATACCAAGAACACACTTTTACTAGAAACAGAGGTTGCATCTTTCGATGCAACTGATCTTCAGCCTTTCCCGTTTCAGTAAATGTTCACATTTATTTATTGTATCATTCTGGGAATGAAGACCTATTATTATTATTATATAACAATATACTATATTCAAAACAAACAAAATACAGTCCATAGGCAAACTGATGGCAATAAACAATAAACAGACTTAACTCAAATCCTCAGCCCTGAAAAAAAATTATCAATGCACAAAGAGGTCAAGTTACATCTATTATCACTTTCTGTTGGTGTTTGCATTGCATTGCATATTGGTTATAAAATTTACTCCTTTCGGTTTAATTCTACATAATATGTTACCATAGAAATAAATGTTATTCCTGACCAATAGTATGCTACTTCTACTGGAAAAAATGTTAACAATGAAAAATTTGCAAATCGAAATGTTCATTTTTAGCTGGAATACTTGATGGAAAATTCGTCAGCAAAGATGACCTTATTAAATACAGTGCTATTCCAAATCTTCAAACTGCCCAAGTAGGACTTGTTCAAACTCTCAATAGTGCAGCGAGTCGACTGGTTGGCCAATTAAGTAGTCCTCAAAGCTCTTTAGTTTCTAACCTTGAAGAAAGAGCTAAACAACTACAGCCTGATAACAAACGATAATTTATTGACAATAAATCCATAGAATAAATGTGGTTATGATTTTCCTTTTTTATTAGATTTTGTTTTCTGTGATTTGACTTTTCCTTTCTTGCCCTGTTCTCCAATCTTTCCCTTGAATTGACCAGATGCTATCTCAGGGTCAGGCAATTCTACATCAGGTTCTGGATTGTAACCTAAATAAAATGCAAAATTTGGCAAGGAGAGAAATCTTATAAGAGGAAGGAATCTCAGATATAATTTGCAGAAGAACTCCAGTATCATTTTAATTTCACTATGTGAGAATACTTTGGAATTTTCAGGAAGAAACTGCAAAATATAACAGTCATTAACTAGAACAAATACATCTTCAAGGTTCTTACGGTAGACTATGAGACATGGAAAGCTCTTTGAAGTAAAGATATGCTTTTTCAGCAGATACATTAAAATTACTTGTGAAATAAATGTGGGTTAAGTGAAATTGAGACAAAACTGCAGCACTTTTCTGCAGGCTCAAGTCATATTTTTTGCAAAACATAGTTGTGGTGTACATCAACTCAATATATAAAATTCTGGCGTTTCCTTTGGGAAAGTCCTGTTCCATCTTGGAATCTAAAATTAACCTGACAGATATGGAACTTTATTTTTTTTACCTTACCTATTTCCTTTTTGATATCGCTCTTTCTTTGAAGTTTCATAAATTGATCCAATTCCTCCTCTTTCATAAATTTCCATATAGAACTTACTGGCTTAGCAATTGACAAATTAGGAGTTTGAAAAGCATAGAATCTACTAATTGTTTGTTCCGGGTTCTCTTCTTTAACAACTAAGTAGTTCTCTATAATGGTCCCTGGCTTTTTCTCATTTTCAGCAATAACATTATCAGGACCATCTTTTGTACTCATTTTCAATAAACATCAAGATACATAAATTACTCCTGGTGGTCACTTTGACTCTTCCTCCATTAAAAACTCACGACCTACGGCGCTCTTGATAAAGAAATTATAATTAGATCCAATAAATTTCAGCATTTCATTCGCAGAAGTGCTGAGTACAACTCAAGTGACGCAGCTCAATAATGTCAAGTTGGCACTTCAATTTTCAATGTTTACATTCGAGAATAAATTGATATTAGGATTTCTATATTATGGTCCATAAATTGAAAATTTGAACAAAATACGCGCGGCAGATTTCAATTTTTGCACCATCTATCAATATTTGTACAAAGTTATTTCAATCTCATTTCTCGTGTCGAGTTTTTGACAAAACAAAAGCGAATCAGGTAAATACCACAGTTTCTATGTACCTTTATAACATACTCATCATTTCCAATAAAGTTATTATTCATTTTGGGTGTGTCTAAAAGAAAGCTTAGGGGGGCGACAGATGGTTAACAAAAAAACAACAGCATGAAATTTTAAATTTGGTTGTTTTGGTTTTGAGTTCCGGGCCTCCGCAGTTTCCATGCATTATGGGTTTAAATTTGAATAATTTCCAATGGGGAAAACAACTACCGTTGAGGGCGCTAGTGTGTTCAACGTTTACATGGGAAACTTATGTATGGTTTTGTGGTTTTGCTATGTCTTAGGTTCATTTTGATTTTGTGTTTGTGAGAGCAGTGTTTTCTACTGCGATTTTCAGAGAAAATGATAAAAAGTACCAGAAACCACAAGATTTATAAAAGGCGGCTAGATAAAGGTCGCATCTGTATGATTCATTTTCCTGATTGATTAATCTGTTACTATAGATATCTTTCGTATACAAACTCTGCCCATTATCTACCTCTAGTGGATGAGCAGTTGAGCTCATTCATAAATTAAATCGGTTACATTATTCTAATTAAAATGAGATATATAGAATGGTGTTAGGAATCACACGTTGAAAGGTAAGACCTCGTAAGTCCTTAACTTGCACAAGTTTCTCAACTTCTGAGAGTTGTCGTTCGTATGGGAACGACAGCTGATTATTGGAAAAACAGATTTTTTTTAAACAGTACCTACGTTTATTCTGCGAAGCAAATGAATTGTTTCAATTGAAACACATTCAATTACCAAATGAAAGGAAGAACTGAAACCTGTGGTGCAGAATTTATCCAGGACAAACAGTGTTCTGGAACACAAATAGTGCAACACTAAACGCACAAATTGATTCAGGCTTTCGCGGCCGAAATATATATATACAGGAGAATCCTTAAGACGCTCGGAGATTAGCCTTAGAAACACAGTTCTCCAAATGAAAGAGTTCTTCGTCAGTTAAGTTCGACCTGTACTGAGTTGAACCTCAAAGCAATGAGCAGCCACCGTCTGTCCAGTATTTTTGATATGCACCGCTTCCCTCACAAGTCAAGTGCCAAGTCACTTGAACACTTCCCGTGAAAGTACCTATCTATAAAAGGAAGACAAATATCCAACTTTTCTTCGATGTTCCAGACTATCAAGGTTGCAAGTGATGTTCGTGTCTCTAATCAGGATGGAATCCAGCAACTTCAGGCTATTTTTAGAAACGGAGCCATATAGATATGTGAATTATATTCCAAAGAAGGTCTGATCTGAGCTTTATATAGCATTTGAAGTTGCTGGGGATTGTACAGTTTTCTGGTTCGGAACAGTGTTTCAAGCTTTTGAGAAGCAGTCTCTGCAACTTCAGCGACATGATTGTGCCAAGACATATCGGTGTCCATTTCAACCCCTAACAAACATATCGAAGCAGAAACCAGAATTGTCTGCCCTGCCATTATTATATCCGGTTCAGTAAGATTCATCTTTTTGGAGAAAACCGATGCCTGGGTTTTCGTCGTATTGAATTGAACCTGGTTACTTTCACCCCAATTTGAAATCACCTTAGATCCTCATTAAGATATACAACCTCCTGCTGCCGGTGAAGATGTGCATCCGCAGCCGATGTCCTGGAATCCAAATGGAATGACGAGACAAGTGTACTGTCATCAGCGAAGCGATATATTGGATCCTTGTTTTTTTTCAATAAGCCGTTGATATACAATAAAAAGAGGATTGGAAATAATATGGATCCCTGGGGAACACTAGCGTTGATGATAAAAGTATTTGAGAGATATCCATCGACGGACATTTGCAGGGAACGTTCTTTCAGGAAGCTGGAAAGCCATACACAAAAATGATCCAATAAGTCATAGCATCGAAGTTTGGCCAGCAAACCCTCACGCCACATACGGTCGAAGACTTTAGAAATATCAAGCTTAACAGCTCTTTACTCCCCATGTTTCTTGATTGCGTTATTCGAAATACGGATCACATTGGATATAAGGTCGCCTGTTGATCTTTGTTTCCGAAACCCATATTGATGATCACTCAAGATGTTGAAGCTTTCCAAATATTCAAGGATATGCTGGTTTACGGCTTTTTCTATGATTTTTGATATCATGGATAGAAACAACTACAACAAACAACTAAATATTCAAACTTCGAGTAAAAACCAGGAAAATATTCGTTATGATTCAGACCACAATGATTGATTAAACGAATACACTGTATAACGTCAAAAACTACGACAAAAAAAATGTTGATAAATTTTATGTTTATTCTATGATAATCTCTCATCAATTCATACTCTTAATATTTCTGTGTATTGATAGAATTGTGATCAAACATTCGAATTATTTGGAGTACTAATTAGTCCCAGGGAAATATCCATATGTGAGCATTTAAATAAATTCAGCCTCAATTTATGTCAATTAGGCTAAATGAGAATTTCGTCCAAATCATTTTTCATATAATTTTTTTTTCGTAACTGTCTGAGAAATATATAATAGTAGCATCATTGATTATACCATTCAATTTAAAATTGTAATAAAATTAATATAAATAAGGAAGACACGAGACCAAGAATGGATCCTTGTAGAACACCACAAATGAAGAGAGCTTTTTTTGACAGAAAACATTTCATACTCAAAAAAATATTGTTTTCTATGTTGATTTAAATATCTCATCTTAAATCGGTCACAGTATTTTGTATACAGAAATACTGTGAATCGGTGCTCTGTGGTCGGTGATGGCACTTGCTGGCTTGTTTTCATTGGTTGGACATGGAAAAGAATGATGACAACAATCAACCAAAGTGGAGTGGTTGAGTTAGGTTAGGTTGTGAATTTTTGATCTTCAAATATAAAATGTATTCGTGATTTTAATCTATTTTATACTGAAATTCACTCTTAACACAAACTTGTTATATACACCAAATTAGTAAACAATACAGGTGAGAGCATAAAAATCAATTGCTTGTCGGTATTCAGAGGACAATAATTTTTCATATTTTTTTTTAAATTACAGGATGAATATTATCTTGACATTGGCCTTAATATTGTGTTTCAATGTTAGAGATTTTGTCAAAGGAAAAACGAAAAAATCCAAATCCGTTACTACCTTGTTAGAAGCAAAATGGGAAGCAACTCCTCTTGTTTTGGAAGTAGCTGAATATTTGGCTGATGAGAATGAGGATTTTTATTGGAACTTCATTGATGCTATAAGTTCTTTGGAACCACCATTGACATCAATAGGTCTTGAAAAATTAATGATTTAAATGGGGGTAGATAAAACTAAGATGCCTATACATTGGTGTAAAGACTCATAATTAGTATTTTCATGTAAATCAAGTAATACAACCTGCTTAATTTCACTTAGAAGTGATGTCAAGTACCATTCATCCTGCAGACGATTTTACAATGAAGTGTTGGCTACCCTTCGGTATGACTATGTGAATTGTGATTTACTTTACAGAATAATAGTAAACTGTAGTTGTTCAAATTATGAAAAACACCAACAACTAGAAACTGAATATCAGTAAGGTGAATATAAGAAATCTATATTACCATAGTCTTTATTTACATGCCTAAAAAATAAGTAATATGAAAACCATGTTTCACATCTCTATATAATCAGAAGTACCACAAACCATTGCTTGAGATTTTCAATATGCAGTCTTCCTAAAGCATTTAACCTTCTTTCTTCTAGAATATAAAATATGTAAAAAACACCAAGAAATTTAGTGTTTACAAAAAAAAAGATATTCCAAAACTATCATGCTTTCCTAAAAATATTGAATAAGTAAATTGTTGGAATATCTATGTTCTATACAGTCACATGTATATTATATTAATATTTTTATGATACTTGTTATTTAAGACAATTATTTCGGAACCTATGTATATTTAAATACTACAATTGCACAATACAAGCTACGACTACTGAAAAATGATGACTAGTCTTCAAGATTTTCTGAAATGAAAGCGCAATAGTCCCAACACCAGTGTATAAGCAACTTAGATAAAACCATGGTGCAGTCGCCGATTCAATATTGTTTTGGATGACTAATATCGAATGCATTTGTTGAGAGATGGTGTATTTCACATAATCTTTCATGTATTCAATATATTGATTTTTAATATGTAGAATTGGAACGTCTGGCAATTAATCTAACAAAATTACTTTTCCCACATACTAGAACCATTCTCGATCTATACTAGATATTGATATTTCAGTCATTGCATTAATAATTTGGAGCCTAGACATTGGTTATTTATCACCAAATTCAATTCTGAATTATACAGTTGACTAAGTCAGCATGGGGTTCCAGATATTGAATTCTCTGAAATATTATATCTATTGTCTTTCTACAAAATGTATGATTCGTGAAAAACCATGTTTGTGTTTTTTTTTCACCTAACACAGTGGTCTCAATTCAACTTCCAAGCAAAAGAAATGTCATGTTTTCAAATAGTTCTTTCACTTAAGTAGATGAGTAAAGCCGGTTCCAACCCAAGCTAGCGGCCATTTTGGCAGTAAAATCAAATAAATCATTCTCTCAAAATTTCAAACTGGATGCACATCCCAAACCTCAACCTCGTGTGGGATGTGGCCAGTAATCAGACATTTATGAAATTACAGAACCTAAACTATTGTGGAACTCCAAACTGTTATTTTTCGTTCCACCTATGCAATTAATTATAAATCTGGTAAATGTAAGCGCCACCTATAGATTTTATTTGGAAACAGATCGAACCTCATCCTGGACATGGTTGACTGTGACCGTAGCATTGACACCAACATAAGATAGTAAAAGCGAACTGGAGATAGTGGTGGTTACACTGGGGCTGGCAGCTGAATTTTGAAATTTTTCGCACCAGGATTTGTCTTCTTCCTCACATGGAAATATATGTAGATCCTGGATCCACTATGAAAGATCAGAAACTTTTGATGCAAAACTGGTTATACTACATTAACTTTCTTCCTCTTCCTCTTTGAAGATGATCACTTGGTGATCGAAACACGTGTCGAGGTGTTGATAATAACGATTTGGTGTTGGGAAGAAACTCCAGTAATATACATTAACTTTCTGTAATTTTTTTTATAGATTCCTCAATATTGATGACATATCTTTTCTAGTATAATATCTTTGCAATCTTGATGTTTCAAACAAGGCCACGTGTGGGTTGCTTTTCACAAAAATTTCTACATAAAGCGTCTGAGACTGTATCAGGGTTTCTATACTTTGCAATTCAAACATTCAATAAAACCAATTGATTATTATACCTTTTTAGAAAATGATAGAGACCAGTATCACAAGGTTATGGGGCTTACTTCAAAGCTCATTACAAAGTCGCAGCTGTCAGTACTGAAATTAGGTTTATCTTTGCATATTTATTCACCCAAAGTACAAATGTTTGGCCAAATAGCACGGGAAAGAAAATTGCCGTCTTGTTCCACAGTTGCTGATGTAGGCGGGGTATTAACTTGTGATTTGAAAGAACTTGAATCACTTTTACGTAAGGTATGTCAAATATTTCTAGGACATTAACTAAGATGTCTATACATTGAAAATATAAGGGTGATGCTCTATCTTTGCAATGAATGACAATTTTTTGAAGTTTGAATATAAGATTGGAGTGTATTGAATTACCCCAGAATATCAATCCATAAAGTAGCTTCGACTGTACCCAATTCATAATATTCTCAAAAGTATTGCCTGTTAAATTTTGTATTGCATAACATGCACTACCAACGTTGTTGGTGATTTAAAATTAGTATTTTTAGTAATGTAAATTGGTTTATTGAAAAATATGTAATTTGTTATAGTACAAACACATACTAATGCTATAAAAAGAGTAATTTCATAATCATATTTTATTCAGAAAACACAAAATTTATTTTAGGTGGGGTACCACATAGATCAACACTTAGTTGTCTTTCAATTTTTACATGCAGTATTTCAATAGTTGATTTTGAATGAAAATACTGAGTCAGCAAAATTCAAGTGAAAATATTAAAAACGCTAGAAATAATACATATCAGTGGGGTTAATCCAAAGAGTACAACTTATTTGACAATTTTTTAGCATATTTCTGTGGAAATTTTTAAAAGCATTGTAAATATTAATTCTGTAATATGCAACTTCATCTTCAGGTAACTTCCTTTGTGACTTTCACTATTTTCAGTATTCCATGCACTACTTGAATTTTACACACACTGTGTAATGGAATTGAAGAGAATTGAAAATAATATAATAGGTAGTATTTCTTCAATTTATTGTGAGATCATCATTTATTGCATTTCCAATCAAAAATATCTTCTAATTCAGGACAAATAAATTATTTATATGTCGTTATATGTTTTTTTACAGCAAGAAGGTAATTTGGCCCAAATAGAAGTTTTCAAAGTTGATACTCATTTTCCTGGTTCAGCTAATCACTCATTGACTGCTGTTTTATATGGACAGCTGGGAACACCAGAGTTTTCCCAATTCCATAGGTTGTTGAAACAGTTTGCTTTAGAAGGCAAAATCGACTATATTATTCGTCATTATGTTAAGGTGATATTTTTTGCTCTTCATCTGAAGAACAATTGTCTATTTTGAAGTTTCTTCAGGATAACAACTCGAAGCCATTACGATTATCTGGGTATGGAGTAGAGCTACAAATGAAATCAACTGAGTACAAATCTCAAGATGATACAAAGGTCCATGAAGATGAGAAGTCCGATGACAACTCTGAAGAAGAAGAAGATTTAGAACTGGAAGGATTTGAATTCTCAAAATTAAAGTAAAACCTTTCATTGTAAATAATTTCAAAATACTAGATTACATTTTTGTGTTATAGGAAAATATTTCCACATCTTCTAAAGGAACTGAATGAATTTAAAACACATCTCGAGGAAACTTCCAATGAACTGGCGCCCCTGAAAGTATGGCAGTTCCAAGAATTGAGCTTACAAGCCTCTGAGAGGATCATGACATCTCCAAAAGAGGAAGCTTTGAAAGTTTTAATAAACATTGCCCAAAATTTTCCTATGCAGGTTTGTATCACCAAACAACCCAATAGGGTTGTTTCGAAAGTTTTGTTCATTTTAAAACTGTAATATATCAGTGAAAACTTCAATTTAATTTAAATTTGAATCGATGCACTTTTGCTAACGTAACACAAGTCAATAATTTCGGTTAGCATAAAAATTGTGTACTTATGATTCGATGAAGTCGACGAAGGCCGTTTTTGCGTGGTCCTGATTGACGAAGGTTCTACCGGCTAGAAAGTTATCAAAGTGCTTGAAAAGATGATAGTTGGTTGGAGAGGGGTCTTGGGAGTATGGTGGGTGAAGCAGAACTTCGACGGTCAATTTGTTTAATTTTCTGACGGTGATTTGTGAAACGTGCAAATGGACGTTGTCGTGGAGCAGGGTCGCACCTCTGGGCACCAAGTTTTCCATCTTTTTGTTTTTCTCAATATGTATTAAACCATCAAACACCAAATGGGAGTGACGCCCAGTTCTTCCGACATCCCACGCATCGTTTGTGGTGAGTTAGTCTCCACCAGGGTCCTCGAATCCTCGTCCCGGATTACTGTAGGTCGACCACTTTGGGGCTCATATTCGAGGCTAAAATCTTAGCAACGAAATTTCGCAAACTAACGTCGAACAGTGCGTCCATTAACACTATAATTGCTGGTTGCCTGTGTAATTTTTTGGTCTGTTTCGGCAGCGCTTTGGTTCAATTTTAACCAAATTGGGTGATAGCAGCTAAACGACATCATGTAGTAATGAGCTGAAAAGAGGCAAAAAATTTGGAAAAAAATGAACAGTACCAATGCATATAGTACAAAATTGTCTATCGCTCAGTATACAGTAGAATCAATATTTATTGATATATGGAGCTACATTCACAAGTACCTACATCATAAAAAGCTACGAATTTTGCCTTAAAACTCATTAGATACCTGACAATTGGAAAATGGGCACAATAATTACAATTCCCAAACCAAACAGGGATCACTCCCTTACAGACAGTTATCGTCTGATTACTCTCCTGCCTGTAATTGCTAAAAACTTTGAAAAACTTTTACGAAACCGTTTACTCCAACTGCTTGACGATAAAATTACAAGCTACCAGTTTGGATTTAGACAGGGAAGATCTATTATACATCCTCTCATGATTCTCACGAACAACATTGAAACAACCAAGCTGAACAACAACAAAACGGCAGCGATCTTTCTGGATAAGAACAAAGAATTCGATAGCATCTGGCACAAGGATCTTTTATTCAAACTGCATCAACTGGGTTGTCCTAACTATCTAGTACATACAATTAACAATCTGCTAATTGACAGAAAACTGAAAGTTGAAATGCTGAGTAGTTTTTCAGACGAATTTATCCCAGAACAGGGAGTTCAACAGGGTTCATCGCTCTCACCATTGTTATATAACTTATACAGCTCTGATATTCATCATTACCAACAAGGGAATATCAACCACTTCAGGCATGAAGCATATATTCTCCAGTAAGCAGATGACACCGCCCTAATTGCGCACGATCAAACGGTAGACCAAGTGAAAAAAAGAAAAATGAAACTTTCTGTTTTTTACCACTTTTATTTGTGACTAATACTGCAGTTTCGTCCTATACGGACATTTTCAAACTTATACAAGAGTTTATTGTATAAGTTTGAAAATGTCTGTATAGGACGAAACTGCAGTAACGTTAGTTACAAATAAAAGTGGTAAAAAACATAGAAAGTTTAATTTCTCTTTTCTTCATTATGATTTCCTACCACGTAGTAATGGCTACATCCCTCAGTTTATTGGTAGACTGAGTCATTAACAATTTGGAACATCTTGCAACAATAACAAATAACTGGTTCAATAAATGGAGGCTCCATCCAAACCCACCTAAGTCTCAGTTCATCGTATTTAATCATCGGAATTCCGCAACTTCTCCAACAATCAACGTTATCCAACATATCCTACATGCAAAATCGACAGTTAATTACCTAGGTGTTACGCTTGATTCCAGACTAAATTTCAACAGCCACGTCAATAACAAAAAAAAGAAAGTGATTGCAAGAGCCGCACATTTCACAAGTTTGACAAACCCGGGAGCAGGTGCAAACATATCAACAGCAAGCCGAATATATAAACTAATCTGTCATCCACTTATTGAATACTCGCACCCACTGTTTCTCAATATCAAACAAAGGGTCTTTTAAAGTATCTGAAACAACGGTTATAAGGTAAATAACAAGATTAAGGCATCCCAATAACCCCAAACACAAGCCTCCAAACCCTGCTGTACCAGTCACTGCTATTATCTATATCGAGGAAAGACTACCGTCACTTACTCAGAAGTTTGCTAGAAAAGACAATGTAGAAATCATTAGAAAGTATGCTGTGACAAGAAACCCCCATGCAAAAGTACGACATCTACACCCAACAGAAACACTGTTAGAAAAATTAACACAACTTTATCAATGAAATTGTTTTGTTTGTTCATTTTTATATCCATGTAATATTTTCTTTTTTTTTTGATACTGTAAAATAAGCTTTGTTATTTCATAACAACTTTGTTACACAGACGAAAGGACTTCGGTTGATAGCCAGTTGAGCAAAATTGTAATGTTGTTCAATAAATTACAATTATTGTTATTATTACTGGAGTTACAAAAACACATTATAATAAAACAGGCGAAATTTTCGAAACAACCTAAATAATATTTAACTGGATAATATCATCTATTTTTATTATGTTCTTGTTACAGGCTAAAGGACTAGTCAAAACTGTTGTCAACTCGGACTTGAAATATGAAATGAAGAGAAATTCCGATAAGTTTTCCACGAATCTCAATCTACAACCTTCAGACACGGCTCTCTTCATCAACGGAATGTTTTATGATGTCGATTTAATTGACATCTTTGGAATTCTCGAAGTGCTTCGGCAGGAACTTAGGGCAATGGAAGGCCTACATAGCATTGGAATTAGTAATAAAAGAATGTCTACACTTCTTGGTTTAGATTTTGGAGATGATAGCGGTAGTCAGGAGTTCGCAATAGATATCAGGGATTCGGCAATAAACTGGATGAACGATATAGAACACGATTCCAGTTATGCAAGGTGGTCCACTAGTTTCATGGAGCTGCTCAGGCCTACCTTTCCTGGCATGCTTCGGCAGATCAGGAGAAATATGTATAACTTGGTAATTATATAATAATTATTTACTCATAGCTGGGTACAATATACAATGCTCTTATCAGGTGTTTACCTTAATTACAGTGAAGTCTACATATTGATTGTTGTAGATAAATTATAAATTTGAACAATACAATTACATGCCTCTTTATCTAACAGCAATAAAATAACGATATTATATAGTCATGTGAAAATATGCATTTATGAACATTATTATGAAAATTATATTGGTTATATTATATTATACAGTCATGTGAAAATATGCATTTTTGAACATTATTATGAAAATTATATTGGTTGAACTTACCACTTAAATCACACATTGAGAAAAGCATAATTACAAAAATGCATATTTGTTCTGGCATATCAATGTTGTAAATAATCAATACAAGACAAGCAGTGCTGTATGTACTATACAAAGAGTATTTCTTATCATGTTGATATGTTGAGAGGTTATTATAAGAAAAAAAACCCGTAATTAGGCATGTCCTAGATTGCATTTTTACGCATCAAATGGCGTTAGTGGTGTCCATGAGGAAGTCATTTTAAGAGCATTTATGATCAAACCTGGTATATGGATTTTGTTTTTCGTTTGACATACAGTTTTCACATAAAAAAATTACATTTTCGCACAAAAAACAATACATGTAACTTTAAACAATAATTTGTTCAAGAGGATACTCTCTGAAGTGTAAAATTTAACTAATAAAAGTTTTGGAATGCTAACATAAAATGATACTGATTTCCCAAAAAATAAATTAAATCAGATGTTGAAAATGTCCTCCTTTTGCAATGTATGCTCAGGCTTGTGATTGACTTGGGTACTCTTTGGAAGTTCTTGTTTTTCTTATTTTGTTTTTGTGAATTTTTTTTTATTTGTGTGGTATATGCCTATACATTTTTTTCTGATGATAGAAAAAAAAACATTTCCTGCTGTGGAGATGTTTCTCTTTTGCAAATGACTGTTTCAGTACTTCAAGAAAAAATATAGATTTTTTTGCATTCCATGTAGTTCTTTTTATTGGCATCTATCAATTGGATAATTTTGTATAGTTAACTGAAGAACTGTATAACTTTGTTTATATCAATTTGCTATTGAATATTACTTCTATATTATATTTTTAGGTTCTCATTATCGATCCAACAGATCCAAAAACTAGAGGAGTTTTGAAGCTAGTAGAGTCTTTCGTTTTACACACAGCCCCAATAAGAGTAGGTATTGTCTTCAATGTAACGGACTCCTCTAACCTAAGCGGGCTAGATGACGCTGGAGTAGCCATGCAGTGTGCTCTAAATTACGTTACCCAAAGTAAAGATGCTCCCACAGCTCTGAGTTTCATCAGAACCATCCTACAGGCTGCAGAAGAAAGAGTTACTGTTGAGGATGTTAAAGCACATCTCAGATCTCAGTATGATGAAGATCCAGTTGACATTCTAGGTAGGATATCTCAATTGAAATTTTAATCTTCACCAGTGACACCATTCATTGCATTCTCACATAAGACTTCATTGGGAAGCTATGGAGATCTATAAGCATCTCAACAATTTCAACAAAAAAGAGGATATGCGAGTCAAAAAAATTTCATATTCAGGACTTAAGAAGGCCAGAAATGGATTAGTAAAAACTCCAACCAACATCCCGCCTTCAGGACATCTATTAACAACGTGGACTAATCACAACAAGCTAGCATAAGTGCGGACCAATCAGGAGTGATTATTCTCTTGGACACCTCACCCCCACCATCCCCTACTAGTATAAATATGAGTAAACATAGAGATCCCCAGTCAGTCGTTGTTGACACTTTGAGATAGTATACCTCCTTGGTCCTCAAAGTCAATACGTATATATTTTAAAAATTGTTTGAATATTTATATTTCCAAATGTCAGGTAATGTCACTCTTTTCAACACATAAACCATAAATCTAATCTATTCCAAAAAATATTCCCTTTTCAATTATTTGTTTTTACCTATTCATATCTGAATATAGGAATACTGAAACTGAATTTTTTTCCAAGTTTTTTTTTTTAATTCTAGTCAGTTGAAAAGCTCTCTTACAAAAAAATGCTTACTTCCGAAATCTGAATGTTGCTTAAAAAATAATTTATTTTCATCGGGATAATAAATAGATGTAGACTCATTATTTTTGTATTCTTGGACAATCTTGAAATTAATTTTGAACATTTGAAATCTCCTGTGAAATTCATTTTTATACATGGTTGTGAGTAGGTTATTTATTTACTTATTGGTTTGAAAATTTTCATTGATTCCCAATCATTTATTTCGATTAGTGTTTCTTTTCATAAAACTTTACTGTATTTTGAAATTTCGACATATTTTAAGTCAGATCAATAATATAATATTCTGAAAGACGTCCTTTTTAAATTTATTTGTTTTGTTGCTTTAGGAGAGGATTCGGTGTACGATTTTGGTAGACAACTGTCATTTGACTTCATCCAAAGAACAGGACTGAAGGTATTTCCTCAGGCTCTGCTCAATGGAATCCCTCTGCCCCAAAAACAAATAACTGTCGATGAATTTGAGGAAGCAGTTCTACAAGAAATTATGTCTCAGACTCCTAGTTTCCAGAAAAACGTATATCGTGGAAAATTATCTGATACCGATGATGTTTTTGAATTTATAATGAACCAACCGAATGTGATGCCTAGGCTGAATGACAGAATCCTGAACAAAGAAAGATCCTTCCACTTGGATATGTCAGGAACAGCATCAAGCACTAACAATCTCCAAGCACTCCTACAGCTGAGCTCTAGAGACATGACCGCCACCGCTATGGAAAATTTGAAATATTTCTCCATTCCTAGGAAAGGAAAGAATCCCCATTCGATGACTTATTGGATTGTAGGAGATTTGAATTGTTTGAAATCAAGGAAAATATTGTTGGATGCCCTGGAAAATTTGGTACGTACTTAGTTTTTGCTATCGATTGAAAATAATCTAATATCAATTTCGTTTCGCAGAAATCAGCAAGTGATGTGAGAGTGAGTTTCTTACCAAACGTCAATGGTGGAAAGGAAAACGAGTTGAATAAAATCGTCTTGACTGCAGTGCAAGAACTACCAACGGAGAAAGCTCTGGGATTAGTTTTATCACTTCTGAGGGATGATTCCGCAGCTGAGACCTTGAAAAAAGGTGAAAAGCTGGATATTCCCGTGAGTTAATAGTAATGACAGTCAGTTATTTTGCACAAGCAAAGGTTATTTGGTTATTCATTTAACACTACAGTACATGGGAACATGAGCTATGTTATAGTGAAATACAAACTAAATATAAAGTCATGATAAATCACTTCATGTCATTCACTTTGTTGATATTTTTCAAATACTCTTTCAGATACTTTTTCAAAATTTTTATAGTTTTTATTTATTACTATTATTATACATTCATTTATGTACAGGAAGTATGATTATTAATATTTTTTATCATTCGTATGTTCCTTAAGACAAAAAAAAATATTATTACTGAACAAAAAATACATCCCATTGAAAAAATATGGGAAATTGCAATATATATATATATATATATATATATATATATATATATATATATATATATATATATATATATATATATATATTAATGGAACTCAAACATTATAACACAGTAATGCATATCATAATGAATGTTACAAGTTGGAACTTGCATTGTCCAAAAAAGGTGTTAACAGATTTGAAGTCTATGGTAAAAGAAAAGAAATAAAAAGATTGACATTGAAAATATTAAAAATAACCGGACCGAAATATTGATAGTTGAAACAAATAATGTCTAAAAAAAATCGCAAATGTTAATAAGCAATACGAGGTCTATTAAAAAAATTTGACGAATTTTCATTTTTCTCAAATAATATCTATTTATTCATCAATTTCTATTTTGTCCCCTTCAAAGTAGCCCCCGCCATATTTAATACACCATCATTGAAGCAGTTCTGGTATGTCATTGAGCCTTCTCAGCACTTCGGTTTTTATCTCCTCAATCGTCGCAAAACGCCGTTTTTCCATGGGTCTCTTCAATCTTGGGAATAGAAAAAAGTCGCAAGGGGGCAAATCTGGTGAATACGGTTGCTGAGACTTCAGTACGGTGTTGTTTCTAGTCATAAAATTTCAAACAAGCAATGACGAGTGAGCAGGTGCTTTATCATGATGCAAAAGCCTTGACTTGTTGTTCCACAATACCGGACGTTTTCTTCGTATTGCTTTTCTCAGGTGGCGCATAACTTCAAAATAATACTCCTTATTGACTGTACTACCATGTTGCAAGAACTCCTCATGCACTATGCCACAATAATAATAAAAAAACAATCAGCAAAACCTTGACATTTGATCGAACTTGGCGTGCTTTTTTAGTGTTGGCTCTTCCATTGGGACGATAACCATATATATACCCATACTTCATGCCCAAAATTTCCGAAAAAATTGCAAGGCATGAGCCAATCGATATACCGAGACTCTCCTAATAGTGATTCGACAATTCCCCATAACAATTTTCATCGGTTGTTGATGTGCTGGGGCGTCCGGGTGAGTGTTGTTATTCAAATCTTCTCGACCTTCTGTGGAAAGCTTGTACCATTCGTAAACATTTTTCTGATCCAGAGTACATTCGCCGTATGCCACTGTCAACATTTTCAGAGTTTTTGACCCCTTAATTCCATTTTTTTCACACAAAATTTGGAGCAAATTCTTTGATTCATTTTTTTCGAAGCAGTGAATCGCCTAACAGGCAAAACACTTCTAACTCCGAATATAACGCTAAAGAAGCAGTCGCTGCTATTTTCTGTGATCTATCGAAAGCTTTCGACTGTGTCAACCATGAGATCCTTCTTAATAAGTTGCAACAGTATGGCTTCAGAGGCAACACTCTCCACTGGTTTCATTCGTACTTATCAGGTCGCAAACAGGTAGTTAAAACAACCGAGTGTTCCTCTGCTCAAACTATCAAATGTGGTGTACCACAAGGATCGATCCTTGGCCCATTTTTGTTTCTTATCTACATAAATGACTTGGCTTTTATAGATACAACGGCCACAATTACTCTCTTTGCTGATGACACCACTTTATTATGGCACAACAAGGACATCTCAGCTGACATCAACAAAATCAACAAAATCAAAGAATGGTGCGACTGCAATAAGTTATCATTCAATATCAATAAAACTAGCATACTTACCTTCCACTGCAACTTACCTGAGATCTGCCTTGGTGACTAAATCTTAGACAGGGTACATAATTATAAATTTCTAGGGTTGAATATTGATGATAAACTGAAATTTAAAAATCACACAATAAACTTAAGCAAGAAGCTTGCCTCAGGTTGCTATGCACTAAGAGTGATTTCTAGAGAACTAGGCTACTCCCATTCAAGAACAGCTTATTTCGCTTTAATAGATCCCCATATTGAATATGGAATTGCCTTCTGGGGAGTCTGTTCTAGAGATTTATTTCAAATGATTTTTGTGCTCCAAAAAAGGGCTGTCCGATATATGTGCAAAGCAGCTCCCAGGGATCCATGCAAGCCTCTTTTCATAGCTCACGGTATTTTAATAGTAGCTGCCCTGTTTATCTTGGAATCAATTTGCTTGATAAAAAAAAATTATTCTTGTGCATCTCCCCCTTCCTCATATAATACTCGTAGCCACAATAATAACATAGATCTCCCTATTCCTGCGAGCTCCCTTGTTAGGAATTCAATTATATTCAACGGGATCAAACTGTTTAACCACTTACCAGCCCGAATTAAAGAAATTATAGTGCTTAACAAATTCAAAAAAGCAGTTAAAATGCTACTTGTTGATAGGGCCGATTATTCAGTTCAGGAGTATCTTGACGATTCACTTGAATCTGAACTTTTATTTCTGTCTTGTCATTTCCAGCTGAATATCTCAGCTTATGTTCATTGTATTTTATTTAAACTGTTTATGATTTTTTATGTAGATTTTTGTATCTTATTATTTATGACTTTGTCTACAAGATGTAGTTCTTCAGACATAAAGTATATTTGATTGATTGATAACTTTAATGCCTCTCACCGACAAACTGAACATGCTAAACAGCTGAAACTATGAACATAGATTCAAGAAGAGTGTACCAACATAAAAAAATTGCTAATCGAATGTACTTAGCCCGCGAAATTTGAACATTCATCTTATTTTTTGAACAAACCTCGTATGTCTTTAAAAAGTTGTAAGAATGTTGATTTGTAGAGAAAATAAATAAATGTGACCTGAAATGAAAATGCATTAATAAATGGGTTAAACAATGGATTTTTCACCAAGCACTGAATTTATCTACTATGGTATTTATTTTCGCAAATATAATTCTTCTGAATTTTTTTGACACACAAAAAGTGTTATCATCAGCGAACCTATTAATGAGACATTCAGACCGTTTATTTTAGAAGTTGGGGAATAACAGTTCATTATAATTGGTAGGCATACTAGTTTATTCATGAGAAATTCAGAAGGAAAAGTATCGAATAATTTTGAAAAATCTAAGAAACTTATCCCAATCAGTTTGTTCGAATCATCTTGCATATAATTGAAGTTTTGATCAATAGTATGAAACTTATTTGATTGACTCAAAATTTTGCTGGTTTAATTCTGAAAATATTGTTCTGATCCATATAATTAAATTATCTATCACTTGAAACTTTTTGAAATAATTTGCAATATATCTGTAAATAGCAAACTTCACTTCTTTTCAGTTTGAGGTCTCTTCAAAGATAGAGTCACAGGAGCTTAATTTGAAGATGTTGAGGGTATATTGCCAAAGGGTGTTGAAATTGAAAGAATCCGATAGAGCTGTGGTAGCTAATGGGAGAGTACTTGGACCACTTGATGAAAATGAAGAATTCATTGCTGAAGATTTCAACCTCTTGGAACGGTTCAGTTCGTCATCCTATTTGGAAAAAATTAACGGAATCCTATCTAAAGATGCTGAGGATGAAGAAGGTGGCTGAATAATATTGTTTTGAAATGGTTGAAGTTGATTGTTGTTTTTTTTGCAGAGATAACTAGTGACTCTATGATGAGGATAATATCCCTTCTCATCTCGAGGCCCCAGTCTCGATCTCGTTTTGAAATTGTGTATGCTGGTGATGAGCATTCTGTTTTGAAACTTCCTGCTGCACATCCTGATCAGGTGGCATTTGATATAGTAGCCATTCTTGATCCGGTGTCTAGAGGAGCCCAGAAACTGGGACCGATCCTGCAAGTCCTACAAGAAGTACTTAATTGTAATATTAGGGTGTTTTTGAACAGCGTAGAAAAGAACAGTGACATGCCCGTTAAAAGGTAGGAATATTTCATCATTTGTTACCATACATTATGGGCACACAAAAAAATGCACGTTTATACATAGTGGTCCCACATGTCTTGTAAATATTAGAGAGATTTTATTCTATGGATCATTCTGAGAATGAAACTAGTATAAATTTGTAAGTTTTTGTTTATAATATATCAGGAAAATGGTCTTCAAGTAGTAAATTGATGCACATTTTTCGGTTATAATGATAATAATAACTTTATTCACATTAAAAATATATAAATGATACAGATACATGAAGTGAACAAAGTGTTTTAGGATTCGTGCAAAGCACTTGTTTCCTTCCCATCACTTTCATTAATATATTTCGTTATTTTTTTTTAAACATTTGTTTATTTCTACATTTTTTTATTTCTTCGGGCAGGGTATTATATAGTTTTATTGAAATATAAGAAAATGCTCTTTGAGTTTTAGATTTTGTAACATGCGGAAGGGTGTGTGTTTGTTACGGTTTCGTGTATTGTATTCATGTGAATTTCAGCTTTATGTTTTTGGAAGTGGTACCTCATATTCACACAAAGGTAGAATAATTGCCTAATTTCCATAATTTTTGTTTCTTTATAGAAACTATTAGAATTTTATCCAAGATTTTTCCATAGAATAAATTTCATTTTCAAGGTTATCAATCTTCATGAAACGGTCATGAAGAGTATTGAACCTTCTACAGAGTGTTCTTTTTTGAGTTCAAACCATTTGAAAGTATTCATTACGTCATCAAAACTTGTCTGTTCAATTATGGACCAAATAACAATACGGGTATGTGCAGTTGACCTTGAATTTTGTCATATTTGAAATTAATTTAAAATCAATATAGAACACTTCAATTATTTTCTCACAACCAATGAGCCTATCTGGCAAAGCACTATACATCCACGACGATTTAACCACAATCTATTTGTTTCACTTCTCAAATGATGATACGTTGACTTCATTCTTCCTTCATTCCATCTTCTTTACCATTGAAATGTGAAGATGGATATCCTGAGCATGAATTATGCTAACCTCACTTATATGGTGTATTGAAAACTATTTACCTACCATTACTCAAGCAGGTATCATGTTTAACTAACCTTTATAGATTTGGATATGTATTGATAGTATAGTTAATGTGAAGAAATATTCTAATGAATACTATTTTCCTCTTGCAGTTTTTACCGATTTGTATTAGAACCCGAAATTCAGTTCTCGGAAGACGGTCGTCAACTACCTGGTCCTTTAGCAAGATTCAATAATATGCCAGCATCTCCTCTGCTGACGCAGAACTATCACGTTCCTGAAAACTGGTTAGTGGAGGTGGTCAGATCAGTGTATGACTTGGACAACATCAGGTTGGAAAATGTGGAAAGCAACGTACACAGGTAACTAATATCGTAATAAATTGTGTTTCCCAAACTATTACAGGTCTTTTTCAGTGAATACGAGTTGGAGTACCTCCTTTTAGAAGGGCACTGCTTCGAACAAACTACTGGAAGTCCGCCGAGAGGTTTACAGATAACTCTAGGAACTGAGAGCCAGCCTGTCATCGTTGACACTATTGTTATGGCTAATTTGGGGTACTTCCAACTCAAAGCAAACCCCGGAGCTTGGTTGCTTCGGTTGAGACAGGGTAGAAGCGCTGATATATACGACATAGTGAGGTTTGTTGTTTGTTGCCAATTTATAGTTCATTGATGCAGGGATATGTATTTTGAACGAAACTCAAATGATATCCTTATATAGTTGCTAAATCTATATTCTCATCAAATCAGAAGTTTATGCATTTTGAAAGAAACTGTTTTCAGAATTACAACCAGTTTAGTTGTAGTAATACTTTTGAATATATACAAGTCACCCATAGTATGCTTCAAGGATCTCTTCTTGGACCGCTCCAGTTTATAATTTATAAAGTGATATATTTGAATTTTTGTATACCAATTAAATGTGTCTTATTTGCTGATGACACTACATTATTCAAGTTTTGGAGGACAGTATCATAAACTCATCCCTTAAATTCAGTTTCAATAAATGTTGAAAAATAGTGCTGTCCACCCATAACATCATATTGGATAAAGACTTAATTTATGCCTTTATGTGGAGGTACTGGGCATTCTAGTAGCCTTAGGATGCGTGTGCTCGGGACTTGATGAAGTCGTCGAAGGCTGTTTTTTACCTGGTCCTGATTGGCTAAGGTTCTATCAGTGAGAAAGTTATCAAAGTGCTTGAAAAGGTCAAAGTCAAAATATGCTTCATTGTCTGAAGATTAACATCTTATTGACAAAGCTTGGTTATAATCATTTGAGAAATAAATTCACACATAGTAGCTATCGCTAGTTGTCATGTTATAGTTATTCGAGTAATGTTCTCGAAAACTGTACACTATAAAATAATATACATTTGCAGGTAGTTGTTGAATAAAATTTCAGGTAGTTATTGAACATATGTACAAAGAACAAAAAAATAAGAAAAAAAAATAGTATTTACATAGCACAATACATTACTAGCACGAATATAGCCAATAAGTGTTTATTTGGAAAATTTTCAATGTTGATTACATAAAACGAGTCAGCTACAAGTCGTATCTTGATAGTACTCTGATAAATTATAATAGGCCCTCTCACAAAAAAAAGCCTTCAAAACTTCACTAAAGTTTACGATACTGCATGCAAATTTCAGATTTGATGGAAGGTGATTGAACATTTTTAACCCGTTATAAATAAAAGAGTCTTTAATGAGGGAATATTTTGAAATGGGCAAATTTAAGTCGTTTTTTGTCGAGTGGCGTTTGTGTTGATTGAAAATCGATTTTGATGTTTTGCTATGAGACATTTTTAACCCATTATAAATGAATGAGTCTTTAATGAGGGAATATTTTGGAATGGGCAAATTAAAGTCGTTTTTTGTCGAGTGGCGTTTGTGTTAATTGAAAATCGATTTTGATATTTTGCTATGAGACATATAGTTTCAATAATAAAATAGATATTACAGTGAGAATTTTCTTTTCCTTAAACAGTGGTCTGCAAGAATCTCGTGGTTTTGCTTTACACAGAAATCGTACAGCTCTTTTCTGTATAACTAAAATTGATTGCAGTGTTGTCACAGTACATGCACCCCAGAAAGGAATTCCATATCGTAAATGAGATTCTATGAGAGAGTGATATGTTACTTTGGCAGCAGCAAATCCCAACTCATAAGATATCAGCCTCACAGCATATAACCCTGAGGATAACTTTGATTTGCGACTCTTGTTATGGTCTTCAAATTTCAAATCACTGTCAATAGATAGTCCCAGAAATTTGGTTGATGGTTTATTCTCAACAAGGATGTTGTCAATTTGTAAATTGCTGATAGAACATTTGAAGCAAATTACGTTCGTTTTAGAGATATTAAAACCGAGAAGATTTGCGTCACACCATCTTTTTATATTGCTAATATGATTTATTACTGTTTGAAGTTCAGGGGGATTTTGATCATGCCATAAAATTGTAGTGTCGTCAGCGAATAGTGTGAACTCTCCTTTAATATCAATAGGTGTCAGATCTTTTATATACAAAAGAAATAATAGTGGACCTAGGACTGAGCCTTGTGGAACTCCACAGTTTATTTTTCCTTCCTCAGAATAATTAGTCTTTTAAACAATTTGACTACGCTGAGATAAATAAGATTCAAACCAATTGAGACTTACACCTCTTATACCATACTGTTGTAATTTCCGAAGCAGTGTATCATGACTAACACAGTCAAAGTACACTGCTTCGGAAATTACAACAGTATGGTATAAGAGGTGTAAGTCTCAATTGGTTTGAATCTTATTTATCTGAGCGTAGTCAAATTGTTTAAAAGACTAATTATTCTGAGGAAGGAAAAATAAACTGTGGAGTGTATCATGCAGTGTATCATGACTAACACAGTCAAAGTACACTGCTTCGGAAATTACAACAGTATGGTATAAGAGGTGTAAGTCTCAATTGTTTTGAATCTCATTTATCTGAGCTGGTATTCTGTTGGAGAGAGGTTTGGGCAGTATGGTGGTTAATGCAGAACTATGATTTCCTCACAATAGAATTCTGTTATGGTTTTGCCCGGTTGCAGAAAGTTATAGTGAATCACACCAGCCGCTCATCAGTACACAGTAACCAAGATTCATTTTTTGGTGAGTTTTCGCTTTTCGAAAGTGCCTGGGTGGCTCATCGGTTTCCAACAACTGTTCCGAACGTCTCCTGTTGTAGAGGATCCACTTTTCATCTCACGTGACGATCCGATTAAAAAAAGGGTCGTTTTGGTTGTGCAAAAGCAGAGAAGAACAGATCTCGAAACGTGACAGTTTTTCTGTCAATCGTTCAACTCATGGGGTACCCACTTTTCGAGCTTGTTGACCCTTCCAATACGTTTTGAACCATAAAAATCACATGGGAGATAACGCCCAGTTCTCCCGCTATCTCACTTTCTATGATAGATCAGTCTCCACCAGAGTCCTCAAATACTCGTTCTGGATTACAATAGGTCAATCACTTTGGGACTTATCTTTGAGGCAAAAATCTCCGGAATGAAATTTCGCAAACCAATTTCTTACAGTGCGTTAATTAACATTATCATTGCCAAATGTCTGGTTAATCTTTTGGGCTCTTTTGGCAGCGTGTATAGGCTGCAGAGGGTTAACTTCAGTTCGATGCAAGGCAATATTTGAAAATCTAATAGAAGTTGAATTGAATACTAAATTTCAACCTTAGCCATTTATAAATTCAGAATATCTGAAAAATAAGTTTAATTTGTTATTAAAGAAGGATACTCATCTCCATGAATAAAAAAAATCTGGCAGTCAACTAATCTGTGACTAATTGAGGACCAGAGTAAATATATAATTTTGAAGAAATACTGATATTTATTAGGGGCTTCTTCTTCCTTTCCTTTCTTTTAACTATTATATTTGTCTATTAATGAAAGATTTTTTGTTCATTTATCTACTTCATTTTCAGTCACGATGGTAGTGACACTCCTGAAAACTCAACTGACATCAAGGTGCTTATAAGTTCCTTACGCTCCCACATAGTCAAACTGAGAGTACAGAAAAAATCAGATAAACAGAATGTGGATTTATTGTCTGATGATGAAGGTGGTTCTGGTATTTGGAATTCTATTGCAAGGTGAGTTTCAATTTTTTTTCCTTACGAGTGACATTGAAGTAGGTATGACATAATTATTTTTGGTTCTCTTCTTAGTTCTTTCTCTGGCACTGAAGAGGAACCTGACCAAAAATTGAACATATTTTCACTAGCTTCTGGTCACTTGTATGAACGATTCCTCAGAATCATGATGTTATCCGTCCTCAAACATACCAAAACTCCAGTCAAATTTTGGTTTTTGAAGAATTATTTGTCGCCACAAGTAAAGGTATGAAGTATTTCTTTAGAGTTCATTGATTATCACTTCTACCGATAATTTATGTCTTTTAGGATTTCCTACCATACATGGCTAAAGAATATGGGTTTGAGTATGAGTTGGTGCAGTATAAATGGCCGAGGTGGCTACACCAGCAGAATGAGAAACAGAGGATAATTTGGGGCTACAAAATATTGTTCTTGGATGTACTGTTTCCTCTGGATGTCAAAAAGATCATTTTTGTTGATGCTGATCAGGTAAATACTACTAGTTTTATTTACCAATTCTTGGCATTATCTTCAAACCCTAAGACTGCATCATATAGAATAGCGTAAGCTAAACTCCGCCAAGATAAAAATGAAGACCATTTATTATCATTAATATTAAATTCAACTCAGTGTAACCACGACATAAATTTATTTCTCTACTTCACTTAAATCTCCAGAAGTTTCTAGTATTGATGTTTTCTGGAGAAACCAGATAAATAGAAGGTTAAGGATTAGTCAGGTATTCAATCTATTTGGAAAACGATGTTTTGTAGCTGTTCACTAGATAATTATGAATGAGAACTGAAAATATTATTCTTATCCATTTTATATTTTTTGGCTCTCAAATGTATCCAGAATTTTGGTATTATTCAAGAACCTCAACAACTTCTAATAGTTGTTTCCCAAACTATATATAAATACTTACACTGGATTATCTTAGATACGTTACAGGAAAAATTGGATTACAAAAATAATAACTCATATTGACGTCAATTCAATGATTTTTACATGATACCACAGTTTTTGTTGGCTTTGAGAATCCGGAAAAGGTTTGGATTATGAAAAACAATGTGAACAATGAAAAGAATACAATTAATATTTAATTGGTATGATTTTCTTCTGTATTTGAGTATAATAATTTATGTATTATTCGTTAGAGATAATTATATCGACCTAATAGGTCACTAATATAGAGTTCAGTTACAGTACTATTATTATAAACATAGTACCTTGGGTAATATGACATCATTAATTATTATTTTCCATCATTGAAATAAATTTTGCCCTCTTAACCCCACTGGTGCTAATATTTATAGTGAATTGAGAAGTGAAAAAAAAGAGCTACCCAGGTAGCCAAGCTACCCACTTTCTCTATTCATCTGAAGGTTTTAGTAAGTTGGGAATTTCATTTGTTGTTGAATTCTGATGAATCGAATTCCTCATTAGTTTTTTTCCAGGTGGTCAGAGCAGACCTAAAAGAACTACAACAATTAGACCTTGGAGGTGCCCCATATGGTTACACTCCATTTTGCGAATCCCGCAAAGAAATGGACGGCTTCCGATTCTGGAAACATGGTTACTGGAGAAACCATCTGCAAGGCAGACGATATCACATTTCAGCCTTGTATGTAGTTGATTTGAAGCGGTTCCGAAGGATAGCGGCCGGAGACAGACTGAGAGGACAGTATCAAGCTCTTAGTCAGGATCCGAACAGCTTATCCAACTTGGATCAGGATTTACCCAATAACATGATTCACCAGGTGGCTATTAAATCTTTGCCGCAGGAATGGTTGTGGTGTGAAACTTGGTGTGATGATGCTTCAAAGGATTATGCAAAAACAATTGATTTGGTGAGTACCTGCAGTCCGTCATTCAGTAGTCTTCAAGGTATTATCTAGGAAAATAGTATCTTCTCCAAGATGCTGGAACGATTCTATGAAATTTGTCTTTCTGCTCAAATGGATACTGTTCTCTAGAGTATTTGTTCATACAAATTATCTTTTATAAACATTTGCCCAAGAAGATTCTCCAGATAAACTGCCCATAAAGGTTTGTTGTTTCTAGACAATCAAACTTAAATGTCTGACCCGAAATTCAGGAAATGTTTGTTTGTCACTAGGCATTTTACTCAAAACGGTTCTGTCTACAGATTCAGCACGAAACAGTTGTTTTTCTAGACATTCTACACATTCACGGTTATTTGTCCAGACATTTTACAAAAAACGGTTGGTTGTTTCCAGACGCCTTAACTAAAAAAGCTGTGTGTCTAGACAATCTGCTCAGAAATGCTGTCATACTGCTCAGAAAGACTGTTTTCTCCAGACTATTTGCCCAGATTCGTCATCTGTTCTATCAAAACTTTCAATTATCTCTGGAAATTCCCAAAAGGATTTGTTTGTCTTCAGACAGTTTGCCCAAAACATTTGTTTGTCAATAGACAATCTGCCAAAACGTTTGTTTTTAGACTTTATGCTCAAAACATGGGTTTTGATTTTGTTTAAAACAATTGTTTCCAAATGATGTGCCAGAAAGGTTATTTGCCTCCTAACATTTTACCCAGAAAGGATATGCTTTCTAAACAATCTGCTCATAAAGGTTGTTTGCCTTTCAACATTCTATCCAGCGAGACAAAGTCGGGCAGCTTGTCTAGAGATAGTCTTTCTGTGTAAAATAGCTTGAGACAATCACAAGTTATTTATCTGGATATTGTCCGCCTCTTTGGGCAGAATGGCCAGAGACCAACAACATCGACTAGAAACAAACAATCATTTTGAACAGATTGTCTAGTTACAAACAAACCTTTTGGGAATATTATCTATAGACATTCTTTCTAAGCGGATTGTCTATAAACAAACAGCTTTTCTGGAAATTGTCTACAGACAAATAATGATCTTGATAATATCAGTTGATATTTTTGGATGTTTGGATGATATGATAATGTCTAGGGATAAATAACCTTTTTTAAAGTCAATAATAACAGATACTTAATTTAGATAATGTGTTTGTTCATTGTGAAGAATCATTTTTTTCTTCAGTGCAATAATCCAATGACTAAAGAAGCAAAACTAACAGCTGCTATTAGAATACTGCCAGAATGGAAAGGATATGATGATGAAATAAGAGAACTGCAGAAAAGAATCGACTCCGGTGAACTAGATGCCGATCCTTCTGAAGAAAAGGAAGTAGTTGATAAAGGTAAAAAAATAATTCAATCAAATTTACTTGAATTTACCTTGATAATAACTTTTCAGGTGCGACTGATATACATTCAGAGTTATGATAGGCTTAATTTAAAGTAATTATGTACAGATTTTTCAGTAATTTGTAAACAGTGATAAAACAATGTTAGTGTCAGTTACTATTAAGTCTTATTTTAAGTAAAATAAATAAAATATTGAAATATTTTTTGTTTTGATACTTTATGAGAGAGGAAAATCCAAAACAATCTAAAAGGCTGAAAAATGAATGAGTTTCCACCAGAAACTCAAAGTAAGAAATAATTATAATTCAGAGTTTCAACAAAACATTGATTTGTTAGTTGCTCAATATGAACATTGTTAATAGTTTAGATGAACCGTCAGAGAGATATTTTTCTAATTCAAAATACCTGGAAAAAGATAAGTACTAAAAAATAAGAATATGAGGTATGTTGAAAAAATTTGGTGAATTTTCAATTTTCTCAAAAAATATTCATCAATTTCTACTTCCCTTCAAAGTAGTCCTCCTCAGATATAATGAACTTGAACCTGCGAATCCTCAAAGCAGTTCTGATATGTCCTTGAGCTCTCTCTACAATTCGTTTTTTATCTCCTCAATCGTCGCAAAACGCCGTTTTTTCATGATTCTCTACAATCTTGGAATCATGAAAAAGTCGCAGGGGGCCAAATCTGGAGAATACGGTAGCTGAGGCTTGATTACTTTATAATTTATTATGATCAAAAGCCATGAATTGTTTTTCCACAATACCGGATGTTTCCTTCGTATCGTTTCTCGCAAGAGGCGCATAAGATAATACTCCTTGTTAACTATAAGACTATATGGCAAGAACTTCTGATGCACTAAGCTTCGGTAGTCGAAGAAAGTAGTGAGCAAAACCTTGATAGTTGATCGAACTTGGCGGGCTTTTTTTTGTGTTGACTCTCCTGGGCTCTTTCACTGAAAACCGATTGGACTTTTGTTCCCATGTCATAACCATATAGGGGATAGTGTTCCACAATCAGACACAAAATAGGTTTTGCTAAATATTAACCTTATTTATTGAGCAAACAAAACTAATACAAATTAAGGCTGTGCATGAGGTTCTATGGTAGAACATACATCATTAACAAAAAAAATAATTCAAAAAAAGTTTGTTTAAAAATGAAAGGACAGTTCTCTGATTGTGGAACATACATATACCACATTCAGACACGGCATGTTCCAGAATAAGACAAAAGTTTTAGTAATGTTTTAACGAACTTCTATGGCTGAAAAATTAACTTCAAATTTGATTGTTGCCGTTTGGTTGTCCCCACGTGTGATGGTTTTGGTAACACCATCTTAATGTTTTCCAAGCTTACCAAGGAGAAGTCTTCTATTTCGGGGTAAATGAAGCTGTTATCATTCTTAACAGACTTTCTCAGAAATTTAACCTCACATTCCTTATCTCTTTTACATAATACTTCAGCTATGTAATATTTTTTTTTTCTCTTTGTCTATAAATTCTATCAAAATAAAATCGGCAACTTCTGGCTCTTTATTCAGCTTTTCTAGAAGAGGTGGTGGATCGATTTCTCCTACAAAATCATTATCATCATCAGAATCTTCAGTTACATTACAAGTATCGCCGCGTTCTCATTTTCTTTGTCTGTTGAGTCTTCATATATTTTTCTTCTTCAAGTTTTTTCCTCTCCATCTGTTCAGTCTTCATATATTTTTCATCTTCAAGCTTTTTTTTCTCTCTCAACTGTTTAGTTTCCAGGGCGATCTTTTCTGGAGTGTCGGTGGCGATAATACTTCTCTGATTCTTTCGTTCTTCAGCTTTTGGGTATTCTTTGAATGTTTGCGGACTTACGAAAGTTTCTGTGTTTTGATTTTGTGTGCGAGTTGTGTGTAAATTAACTGATGCTGAAAGTGAGGAGACTGACATAATATTTTCTTCAATACAGCTTGATGTTGATGGTTGATTGGGATCTATATGTGGTCGGGCTTCTTCATTGTTTTGATGTACATTCCTATCAGTTACGCTACTAATTGCAAAGTCGTCATCTGTAAATATGAATTTAACGAAAGGATAAATCCCAGTTTTTCGAAATCCGGATTTTATATACAGCCAGCTATATCAAAAATAGAAACGGGTATCCCAAGGGGTTCTAAAAGCCATGTTTGTAAGGCAGTTTTGGAGAATGATTTGAACAAAAAAAACACAAATACATCTAACGGTTGCATCTTGTTGGAAGCATGCGGTGGTAAGGTCAAAATGATCACTTCATTTTTCTTTGCTAGATTCATTCCTTCTATCGTCAGGTGACTCTCGTGATTGTCAAAAATCAGGAGGGAAGGGTTTTCTTTTGTGCTGGACGTATGTTCAATGAAGTGCCTCACAACTCACAACGCTTGGAAACAACTCACAAGTCATCCATCCAGAGTCGGAAACCAATCCCAAAGTACCATACAGTGGCTCCATAAGTCACTTTTTTTAACGGCACAAATTAGGTTCCACAATCAGACAGCGTCTGATTAAATTCAACTGTGAACTCCATACATAACCTACAAAAGTAAACTCGCTCAAAAAATGTCAATAAAATAGCCCAAAATCTGATCAACAGATTGTTTTTGTACTACTAGTTCCAAACGAAAAATTAAGGCTTATAATATCAAATCAACGATAGAAGAAACTTACCTAGGAAAATAAGTTTTTTGTTGAAAAATGCTCGAATCCAAAAGAATAGCGTTACAACTTTGTTTACCAAAACTGCGTGTGTAACCCTACTATCCAAACGAAAAACATCGAACTCGCGAATTATGTATTGGAAATCGAGAACTTAGTTTTTAAAAAGAAAATCGATTTCACATAAGACTCAAAAAAGCGTTTATTATCTTCGAGGGCAGTACAAAGAATGACAATTATTACAAGATTCGAAATATAATGAGTTTGCAAAGTCTCGGGCTCTTGTAGATAAGGCACGTTTCTTGATATCTGTTTCCACGTAACTCGCGGCATGAATTTCAAAATTACATGCTTTGTCTGATTGTGGAACATTCTCCCCTACTCATGATTCATCACCCGTTATGACTCGTTTGAGCATATCGGGATCGTTGTTGACGTCATTCAACAATTCCTAAGCGATTTTCATGTGATTGTTTTTTTTTGTCAAAATTCAATAGTTTTGGAACAAACTACCATGCCACACGCTTCATGCCCAAAGTATCCGAAAAAATTGCATGGCATGGGCACAAACTACTTACTCTAAGTGGTTTGTGGGCATGGGGCAACCGATATGCCGACATCCTCAGCAACTTCTCTAATAGTGATTCGACGATTCCACATAACAATTTTCTTCACTTTCTCAATATTTTCATCCGTTATCGATATGCTGAGGCGTCCAGGGCGAGAGTCGTCATTCACGTCTTCTCAGCCTTCTGTGAAAAGCTTGTACCACTTGTAAAGAATTTTGGACTCGGGGTACAATCACCGTATGCGAATGTCAACATTTCGAGTGTGGTAACATAAAAAAGTTGCTAATCGAATATACGTAGCTCGCGAAATTTGAACATTAACCTCATTTTTTGAGCACACATCGTAAATTCAAGTTTTATTTTAGTTGAATATATTCTTCTACATTGTTTTTATTGTTTAAGACAATCACTTTGAGGAATTTTGTTAATTGAGAATACGTTCAAAAAGCTGCAAACATTCGACATGGCGATGCAAAAATAATGGTAAAATATATAATTTAAAACACTATCATGGAAAAATAATAAACACACTGAAGATTCAGTTTATTAGTTCTCAATTGGTTCACAGTAATGTTTAGTATGAGCATCTCTTAGATCATCTTTTAGATGACAAATTACCAAGTGTAGATGAATCTGAGTAGACTCATCAACAGACAAATCCTACCTACAGATTCAAACGATGTATACTAATAGTAATCACAGCAAATTATAGTTAACAAATCATTTCAATAAATTGATGGATGTAGTTGTTACTGCTTGGTATGAAATCATCATGAAAAATGAGAAATGAAAATTCCTGTTTTTTACCACTTGTTTTTTACCACCTCTCGCAGTTTCGTCCTAAAATACATTTTCAGACGAGAGTATTGTATTTTTTTTAAATGCCCGCTCAACCAACCGCAATGGCGTCCTTAATAATAATAATGCTTTATTTTTAAAATGCCAATATAAAGTTCTATGGGAAACTATCAACACAATATCTTCAGGAGATAAAGACATATTTTCTTCTCTTCTCCTGCAGACGCAAACTTGGTTTGTAACACGCACGTCAAGAAGAGTATTTCATTTCTGGTAATTGAGAAAAGTGTTTGTTTTGGACTAGAAAACAGTTTCCTTCATCACCTGAAGACGATAAATTAGTTGGCGAAACGCGCATCAAGTAAATTGATGAAGTTCTGGTGTTTGGGAAAACTGCTTGTTGTGGATTTATTCTATGCCAGAGGTTCCAGTTTTACCTTTTTTCAAGTTGGAGTTCATTTATTTCAGGGATCTGCAGCTGAAAAGCAAATGTGTCATCTGAAGAATGACGCCCTTGATTACTTAAACTATAACCTATCACTTATAAATATATAGAACTAAAAAGTAAATTGCGAGCACAGTGTGACATGTGTATTTTTTACCTTTCTCAATTTCATTGAACAATATTGAAATATACCATTTTTGAGCTATGTATAGGCTCATATTCATTCAATCATAATATTTAAACAGGGGTTTTTGATTATTTGTAAAAAAAAACTTTTAAAGACATTCGTGTATTTGAGTCATAGTTCTACAGATTTTACATTTCACATAACAGCAATTATAAAATTTGCATTGACACCTCTCGATCTTCTCGTCAACAACGGTTCGATAGCCTCTTCCGCAACAGAGTTGTCTGCAACTTTCTGGGCCGCTTGAAGTTACGTTGCATTGCCTGAAAATGAACCATCTATAAGTTTGGAAAAGGTATCCGAAAATAAATAAGTATTGTATTTGAAAAATTATTCGTCACCTTACTTATCCAATATTTAGTAGGTAACTTCTAAATGATAAGTATCGATGGAAATTTGAGATTTTGAGAAAAATGGAGACTGGTATTCTGAGGACAAACTTATTTCGTAACAATTGGACATCTTTGGATCAATTCTTTTGAAATAAATGGTTATTTTCGTATCTATGTATATATTATTACCCCACTGCCCCTAAGTGTACCGCTACTGAGCGTAGCGACAAACGAGAATTCTATCGAAGACTTTACCAGAATGTTCCAATATGGTATTAATAATGGTCTTCATTGGGTGAAATAGAATATAACATATAAGAGGTGAAGTTCAAAACTGCAGTACTACAGGTTTGTTCTACCACTTAAAATTAGACAGATTATTAGTTCGGATATCAGTTCAGAGGGATTAGTAAGCTTGAAGATAGTTCGGAATCTAGATTAGCGATGAGGTTAGAAGCGACAGTGAACAAGTAAAATAGTGAAATAATTTTGAGGAGTAATTGGAGTACCTACTTATAGTATTCAGCTGAAATTTGGGTTATCAAATGGTGTTGTAGAGTTTCTTCATTTGTACCGCAGTTATTAATCGAAGAACCCACATGTAGATCATATACTGACGACAGTGCAGTAGGTATAGTCCAATAGAGACCGAAAAAGAAGGGTTTACTTCGAAATATTCCGGTAGTTTTGAATTTTTGAAATGTTGTCTAGCATGGTTAGTAGGTCTTTAAAATGAATAATGTGTCCCCCTCCGCACTTCAGACTTTTGCTTAAATCTTCTTTTCACTCCATTCTCCTATGAAAAGAGTTCTTTCTACTGATAGTCTTAGATGTAATACACTGAAAAATGCACTTGAAAAAAATAACAAAATTAGACTTGAAGAAAATTTGTGAACATGCTGCTTACTTTGGAACGCTTCAGACAATTTTAGAAAAATAATGTAATTACCTATAAAACTCATGTACCTTATATTAAAAAAAAAAACCCAATTCGCAGTTGCAGCATTAACTAACCATCCTAGACAACATAAATCATAATCATAAATTCAGAACTACCGCACCTGTTGTCAATAAATCCCTCCTACTGAATGAATGAACTAATAGGAAGTAGGTAACAATTATTGATTTCTCAGATATCTAAATTCAAGTTATATTTTACGTCTCCTTGCATCCCGAGAGTAAAAAGCCGCCATTCTAGATTTGTTCTGGCTTTTGACCATTTTCGTCTTCGAAGAGTCAAGTAATTTCCAAATATATATTTTATGGTTCATTTGAATTTCAAAATCTCAAGTAGATTTCAGATAGACTGAAAAAATGTGTTGACATCCTTTTACATCCAGTTGAAGTAGAAATGAAAATCAGAGCACCCGAGTATAACAAACAACTGTAATTGATTGTTTTTCCGTGACAGTGATTAGTGTCTGTTAACGATTATATCTATAAAAAAGGGCACTTCCCTAAGATTTATGCGGGGTAATTACACGAAATAAAAACTGGACATTTGTTCGCATTCACGAATTCCGGGTTTTTGTGAAAATATTTCGAGAACCAGTCTTCGTCAGCTTGATCTCTGTCGAGTGGCCTTCCTTTTCAATTACACTAAATATATACAGACTGTCTATATATATTATATTATTAGACTGATTATATTAGGGAAAGTATTTAAAAAAAAATGGAGTCATTGTTTTCAGATCGGTTGTAGTGGTGTACGCGATGTGTTTATGAAAAATCATTCCAGAATAAAAAATGAAGCCTACATCTAATGTGTAATTTTTATAGTTTTGAAGATTATTCCGGCTAAATGTCAAATGATGATACTTATCGAAGGTGGGATACGGCTCATTAATTTTGCAGTGTTCCATATACGTCTGTTGAGGTGTTCTATAAATTTCTAAAAGTAGGGGGCCTTAATGTAATCCTTGAGGAACACCAGATGTTATACCTATAGATCTCAAGATGTCGTTGCCAATACAGACAAACTGCCCAACCAGCAAAGTTGTTTTAT
Organism: Leptinotarsa decemlineata; assembly: GCF_025532065.1. Classification (NCBI taxonomy): domain Eukaryota; kingdom Metazoa; phylum Arthropoda; class Insecta; order Coleoptera; family Chrysomelidae; genus Leptinotarsa; species Leptinotarsa decemlineata. Next base: position 7,927,760 of record NW_027412537.1, on the reverse strand, counting down.
AATTCCATGGTGTTGCAACAGTTTTATTTTATTAGTATTTTATTATTACTTCCAAAATGCTAATTGATAATATTAGATGATTGGTGAACACAATACAGTTGCGGGCAATAAAAGTATTTCATAAATTTGTCATAAAACCGTTTATGAAAGAAATTTAAAACACCATTATAAAATAGTCAGGAAATTATCATAGAAACGTTTTTGCAACTAACTTATAAAAATTATTTTCCTATAAAAGTAAATTGTTATGTAGCAGTTTTATAACACTTTTGTGCGAGATTTTTATGATAATTATGAAACTATTTCAAGCTTATTTTATAACTGTTTCTTGTAGCTTTAATGAAATTATTTTATTGGAATGCTTTCAGATACTATTTTATTTTCATTACCATATTGTCACTTCAATGATAATTTCCCAACTATTTTATAGTATGGTATATTAACTACAATTCAAAAACATTAATATAACTGTTATGAAATCAAATTGCTTTTGCTAATATATATTTGCTGTCACCAAGAATAAAATGCAGCATTGAAGAACAACCAGCTGACATCGATTCCTAATCACAGCTTTGAAAAATTCTTCAAAATTTTAGTTATGTTTAGTAAGAATATTTTTGTTTAGTTATTCAAGTGGAATACCATCGATATCGTGGTGGAAATTAGTTCTTCACCAACTTCTAAATATTTGATTTTCATTGAGTAAGTATAGGTACCCCATAAGTAAATTCAATATTTTTAATTCATCCTTAATTCTAGACACTATGATATGCATATATATGTGTACCTATATATATGTTATACTTTCAATTTGATAATGATTCCATTGTGTAGATACTGTAGTGAATTTTTCTGTTTGTATCCCGAATACATAAATAAAAATGAATAATAACTCAATGGCGGCCATTTTGAACATTTATTGGGGGGTATATAATAGTTTCAGATTCAGTACGAGGTGCTTCAAATAGACGAAGAAATGACTTGGTGTTCCATAAAAAAAACTTTCTGGAAGCTTTGAGTCGCCCTGTATATTGGAAATACTAAAAAACACTCAAAACTATCCCACCTAACCTAGTGCTTCAATTTTTTTTGCGAAAAACAGGAAAAGGTTATTATAATGGTTAAAACCCGTCGTTTAGCCTTTATAATCGATGAAAGAAACTTTTTAGCCAAACATCCCGACAGATAATATTTATCCAAACTGTATGTGAGGAATCCTTTATTCATACAAGCACTTTTGTAGAAACCTACAGCTTTAAGAGTAGTCCGACTCTGCCGCAATACCATCACTCCCAGAACTAAGTGTTTCTTAACAGTTTTATAGGGGTAACATAGTAGCTAAAATACGTTGAAATGCTTGTTACTGATACCAATTTATTTTATAGAACGACGCCATTTTAAATGATAGCGATCCGGGATACGGAAATTAGATGAGTTGAAAATATGAAATACTGCACGTATAGTGATATTTACAGCTGAAAAGTACATAAATATTATAACATTATATTATTCAGAATGAAGTGAGTTGAGTTTGTGACTAGAAAATTAATACGTTGACAGAGTGAATTTTTGTATAATTAATAATTTTACCGAAAACATTTATAAATGAGTGGCGTGCTTAAATTTTGCTAATAATAGGCTATATATTTGCCAATAAAATTTCATTTGCAGTAAAAATATCAATCTTTGAAACACAAACAATGTTTTTAACAGTTTTATGAGTGCAAAAGTGAAATTTAAAATGGCTTCAACCTTTCTAATTCTTAGTTTTCAGTTGGCGACATATCAATTATATTTTCCTCGTGTTCAATACAAAATTACTTCTTGCGTCTTCAAGAAAACATTTTTAACACTTTTTTATTTTATTGTTATCGTTTTCGGCTCTATTTTATTTCATAATGCCTACTTGGAACTACTAAAAAACTCTTATAAAACTATTTTCTGTTTATTTTATAGGTATCGCTTAAATATGTTGCAAAAGTGCAGTAAGGGAAGTCTTTACAAAACTACTTTTTAAGAATGTTAAACAAATTTTATAGTAACTGCCAAAATGTTTATAAAACTGTTTTGTAGTGTTTGTAAAAGGCCTTACAAAATATTGATAATAACTATAATGTTTTATGAAACGGTGCCAATTTCCTATTTATAGCAGTTTTATAAACACATTGAAAACATTTCTGAGAGAAATGTAGTTTTATAAATTGTTCCTCCGAAACGTTTCCGCAACTATTATAAAATACGAAATTGCTAGTTGGGTGAGAACGGTTGGTTATTTGAGATCGTAACCATTTCAGCCGCAAACTTGAACACTAAATCATGGTCGATTTTGTCAAAAGCTTGGCTAAAGTTGGTGTAAATACGGCATCTACTTGAGCTCTGCTATCTAGGTTCTGCAGTATGTATTCGTTATATTCAAATACATCTGTTTTGAAAGACCTTTTTTCATAAATCTATGTTGTTTTTATTTATAATAATAATGACATAACACAGATAATCGAATGTAATCGATTCAAACAACTTGGGTGAAATGGCTGGTTTTGAAATCGGTCCGTAATTCTGGCATATGAATGACTTATTGTGCTATAATTTCTGCATATAAATTGAAGTACACATCACAATGAAATTTTAAGTACTGAAAATAAAAACCTTCATTCTCACCTTCCAACAGTTCCGAAACTTCCCAACTTATCGTCCTTCGTACAATAATCCGGGGATTTTGATATGTATATCAAAGATTGCGACCTCGCATCTCTGTTCTTGAGTTTTTTCACGAGTCGTTCCGTGATGCTTCTCTCTACCATAGTCCTCGACAATTCTACAGCATTCGTATATTTTTTGAGCAATTTATGCCCGATTTCCGACATTGGCGGTAAGGCTTTCCAACAAGTTTTGATGTTGCACGAGCCAGATACTCCGTGACATTTGCATTGAGTACGTAGGCTATCGGCCATCACCTAGGAACATAAACAGTTAAGAATAAAAACCGTGTGTTACAACCTTCAGTGATGAATGACGGAGACATAACGTTGGACAGGTAGCCTATACTAATGCAAAGATTGCTAGAAGATGTTCATAGTCAGTGCCAGAGCAAAACTGTGATAGTCTCCTTCATAAGGAGAATAAACTTTTTGTTGGTATGAGGTTCTTCAATTGGCAGCGGAAGTGAACTATTTTGGATACTATCCTTGATAAAAAAAATCACTTGAAATACTTACTTAGAAGAGGCTGTACCCCAAGCCAGAATCCCCGTGGATAAATCGAAGGCTCTATGGAAATGCATTTTATATATATGATGATTGTCAGACCAATATTCATGTGCTTAGCAGTAGTCTAAAAGCTTCACAGCAAACAACTCTGGTGAATGTTTCTAATGCTAGGTTATCTCCGGTGTCATCTACAAAACACCATAAGGTCCACGGATAGCCTTCAAGACCTACTTCTTCTCTACATCTTTCTGAGGAGACAAGCTAAATAGATTACATACAGAATTGTGCCCGTTGCATTAAACAGTCAACTACAACCTACCTTAAGCAGCACCAATCCCAAGTAGAAAGAAATAGAGGAGAAATTATTGAGAGCAGATTGATTCACTGGAACAGAACAGTTTTGGCATGGCTTTGAGTTTCACCAAACGAATACTCAAAATCTGGATTGCACGAAGCAAATCGTCCGTGGCCAGTTCCAAGGCACTCAAAAATCCTTCCAAAAATGTCACCAAATCGTTGTTAGACTACATCAGGGATGACCTGATTTGTCCAACTGTTGTCATCATCGTCAAAATCATCATATGAAGAGATAAGGAAGATCTTGCGTTCCATCTATGATTGGAAGATGATGAAACAGCAGAGATTACTCTTTGTGCCTGCCCCATCTCTATCCGTAGCAGAGATGCTCTACATTCTATAAGTAGAAATTAGGACCATATACAAGCCAACCAATCAACCACGCAACATTATCAGATAGGCCAAGGATAAAAGAGAGCTTTTGACATACGCCGGTGTTTACAAAATTTTCTGTTCCTGTGTCTCAGTTTACATCGGAACTACTCAACGCAGTATCAACACCAGGATACAAGAACACAAGTGTAGCTGCAACCTCATTCCGCCAGAGAAAACCGCAATTGCAGAACATGTCCTGATAGAAACAGACCACATTATAAAATTCGACAATACAAATTCATCGCAGGACTTCATAGGGGGGCCATTGAGATATCTAAGCATATCCCAACAATTTCAACAGAAAAGAAAAAGCTATACGGGTCAAGAGACTGTGAAATTCATTACTCAAGAAGAACAGATATAGCCTAGAATATAACTCCGGTCGACATCCTGCCAGTAGCATACCTGTTAACAACGTGGATCTACCAGAAAAATTTAGTAACAGTGGGACCACCCAGCAGAAGTATAGACCCACCACCCCATCAGGAGTGAGCATTTGCATGGACATCCCGCCATCGCCCCACCATCAGCCCCACCACCATCTCCGTCATTACCACCACCCCCTGAAACTATAGATACGAGTGAACGCGTAGCTCGCCAGTCATTTGTTATCTTTGATTCGAAATATCATTTAGGAGATAGTGTGTATTAGGATTTTCGGGTCCAATTTTCAAAATTTTTCCTGAAATAAAATATGTGAATGCTCAATTTGAATTTCACTCGTAACTTCAGTCACATCTGCCACAATTACACAATCTATTCACAGCAGCCGTTCTCACAAATGCATTCAAAAACACAAATGACCTGAACTTTAAAAATCATTCGTTGAAGATATCTCACTAATGACAATAGTTGATAAAATCCACTTACCTTCCTCCCAACTTTATTATTATGCAGATTCACCGCTGCAACTTCATTCTTCAGTACTTCATCCTCCTCTCTGCTTCCTATCGCGTCGCTTCTTTTGTTTTTTCTATTTTCCAGAGCATATTTCTCCACGTTGTCGATGAACCTTTTAGCGAATTGTGCCCCCCACTTGACGTTGTCACCGCAGCCGCCCCATTGAAACTGCTCATTGGATGGGATGTTGGGTTTACTCGCACACGTGCAGTGGTAAAGAGATCCACTAGAACATGCACGTGCCATGGTGTATGTTAACGTCGCTGAACTTATGGCGTATACGTACGCCTGCTCTCTTGTGGCTGAAATGAAAAATTCTGATTTACGTACTTGTAATCAGGAGATTTAAGTAGTAGTTAATTGTTAGTGAATATTCCCCAATAAGCACTGCATTGGGCAGATGTGGATCCTAATGAAATTTTGAATACACATGTAGGAATATTAACTCATTAGACAATACTTTTTCATGACGTGGAAAATTTCATTGCAAGTCTATTGAATCCTCTAACTCTAATCTATTTTTTGATACTTTGTAATAGTATGACTTGTACATTTTTCATAGGCATGTTGCGTTTCTTCTGCCATCGTGTAATTATTCTGAGCTTATATCTGCTCTGTTGTAGCAGTTGGTACTCCTCCATCTGGTTCAGAGGCTTTATCTGATGATCAGTAATTTCTAGAAGCACCTCTTTCATTGCTGACACTCAGGAATCACCATGTCCAGGAACCCAATATAGGGTCTAAAGAATCTGTTCTGGCCCGCCAGTTTCTTTAGTAGGTTTATAGCTCACGTTTGCTATAATACACTGTGGTAAATGCTCATCTATTTCATTAGTGTCACTATGTCCGAAGAACATATAGTGTACATTGTCTTCTAGTCTGGTTCACATGTACTCGATTTAGCTCTTTTTGGTAACATTTTTCAGCCCTGTCCAAAAATTACGACCAAGGTATCATTCGATTCGTATTTTTGCCTAGAAAGTTTAAGGAAAGGTCCGAAAACGCGCCGATAAAAATTACAAAAGTTATAAACAATGAAGTGAAAAAAAAATGGGGTTTCAGTTTTTTCTTAATATCTCGGAAAATTTTCAAAATTTTGGAAATTTGAAAAAAGATTTGAAAAGATCAATGAATTTGCGTTAAAAAAGACCCGACTCTCGAAACTGTATCTCGATTATTTATAATTTTTACAGAGCCCTGAAAATAGAGCCAAAAGCGGGTAGTCTGGCTTCCGCGCGCCTTTCGTCATTCTGACATAAAAACAAAAAAAATTATTTAAACATATTAAATGTAAATATTAAGGAACGAAAAAATTCATGTAATGTTGAGATACATCAATAAACAATAATCCGCAGTCAAAAAATTTTTATCCCAATTTTAACGTTAATTATAAATTTGTTAATTATTAACTTTTTCTGAATTGAAAGTTAATATAAAAATCCCTATAATTATTAAACTAAAACCCTGGCGTTTTTTTCCTTTGGTGAAGTTATCCTTAATAGGCAAAAAAATAGATTACCGTTGCCAAAATAAAAAAATTGTCATTTCCTATTTTTTTATTAACAATTGAAAATTATAATTTTATAAAAAATACATTACAATTTTTTTAAAAATTTTTTATTGTTTCAATGTCTCATGAATAAAAACTAATTAGTAATATTTTTTTTAAATTTTTACAGCTATTAATAAATTTATTATAAACAAATACATTGTTTATAAGCAATTCGAAAATTTTTTTTGCATTATGTTAATGGAAAAAAATCATGATTTTTAGAAAAAAAATGGAACCGTTTTTTTTTAAATCATAAATTCTATTGATCTTCAAGGTTTTGAAGAAACCTATTATTTATTCTTTTTTTAATTTTATTTAAAATAAAAAATATAAAATATTTATTTCAATACTTTGTTCTATAATAAAAGTAACTATGTGTGTTTTTTTTAATTCATTCTATTTTTTATAAAATTTTTAATATTGTGATACCTTGATACTTGTCTTCTTCATTCGCTCCTTCGCTTTCATAATTATATAATTATAATAACTTTTAAACTATTGCAGTTATGACAAATAAGCTTCAAGTCTTTTCTGTTCATTATGAATTTATTAACAATTTCAGCCTTTTACTAAAGTTGTAGTCCTATTATTTATTTAATTATTGATCGTTATTTATTAAAAAAAGAAAAATTACAAGTTTTCAGGGAATATACTAAATCAAAAACATACTGAAAGTTATTTTTAAAATTTATTAAGTCATGTTTAGTACAGTTAAAAGTTTTTTTTATAATTTTTATTATTTTTTTTGTAATCTTTTAGATCGTTTTAGTGGCGGTGGCTCATCATCTGTGGTTTCTTCTGTATTTTCTTGTCGTGATGTTCCTTGAACTTCCTCCTCTTCGACTTCTTCAAGTATCGGTTCACAGTATTCTTGAACTCCTACTGGAAAATCTTGATAATCATCAAGGTCGTCTTCATTTCCATCGGGATTACTATCGATAGCATTTAATATACCGATCATGATATCAGTATCATCATTGTTTGTTTGAAGGTGATTGACAATGTTTCGTGATGAATTTCACTAGTTCGGACTTCCATTGTCTATTATATAAAATGATTTGAAATCCCTGAAACAAGTAAAAAAGTAAAAAAGAATAATTAAAAAAAAGAGAATAGTTGAAAAATAACAATTATATTAAGCAACAATAAACCTGAAATGAAATGATAGTAAAATAACCTACAAGTAAAAATATAATAATTGAATAAATAAAAATTAAAGGAATGCAAAAAAGAAAATAATAAAAAAAATAAAAAAGTGTAGAGATTCCAAGTCACGTTAGTTCACGACGTTTCGATTGTTGGTATCTACAATCGTCTTCGGGTGATGACTGGACTGATTCCTCCGAGAGATGACTATTTTATAGGTCGTTGAAATACTTTCACTTTCTCTACTTTCCATTTTCCGCTTCACTGATTTCGTGAGAGATGACCGATTTGGCGGGAGTTGGTCATTTCTCGTTTGATGATGGGTTTCCATATGTTTCGTATATCTACGCTGGCCTGGCTGAATACGTTGTTAGACAACATGTATGCGGCTTCCTTAAATTTTCTCCTGAACCAATGTTCCTCTCTGTGCAAGATCTCAGCTTGGGACCACTCGATGTTGTGTTGATGGGTCCAAACATGGTCTGCTATTCCTGATTTGCTGGTTTCTCCTCGCTGTGTGTGCTTCTATTTTTCGGACAAGGAAAGATCATGCCTAACACCGCACCACAGTAAGCCCCCTCACTTGTATGGTCTACCCAAAATCCACAAGAAGGACGTTCCGCTTAGACAGATCATCAGCTCCAGAGATTCGGCTACTCAAAACTTGTCTAGATTTTTTCTTCCCTTAATACAACCATTACAAGGGAAAACATCGTCTTTTGTGAAGAATTCAAGACATTTTGTCGAACTACTAGGGTCAATTGAAGTCACACAGGAAGATCAACTAATTAGTTTCGACGTGGAAAGCCTTTACACCAACGTTCCGGTCGAGGAAGCACTCCAAATCATACAGAGAAAGCTATCCGAAGACGGGAACCTGAAAGAGAGAACGAATCTACCTATAGAAGTAATTATGGAATTACTAGGATGCTGTGTGCGAAACTGTTATTTCCAACTGAAGGACGAATTCTTTACACAAGATGAGGGACTGCCAATGGGATCGCCACTTTCACCAGTCATAGCCAACATATATATGGAGTGGTTTGAAACTCTGGCCATTGAAGAAGCCCACAAGAAACCTCGAGTCTGGTTGAGATATGTTGACGACACCTTCATAATATGGAACCATGGGAATACTGAACTAGACGCCTTTCTGAAACACATCAACAGCGTGAGACCTTCCATCACTTTCACAATGGAGAAGGAAATCCACAATGAATTGCCATTCTTAGACGTTTTGGTGAAGAGGACCGACACTAAGTGGGAAACATCTGTATACCGAAAACCCACTCATACGGGACAGTATCTGAACCACGAATCCAACCACCATCAATCGACAAAAAGAGGAATCATCAAGACTCTATTAGACCGTGCTTTTGGGCTTTGTAATACAAAGGAAGGTCTCGAGAAGGAACTAGACATCATCAAAAGTGATCTTCAGCGGAATGGATACTCCAAAGCGATGGTAGAAAAGACTTTGGCCAAAAGACAGCAGGAGCCTCGCAAGGAAGAGAAGCCGTCACAACCAGTGCTTGCACTTCCCTACATCAGAGGATTATCGGAGAGGATAAGAAGAATTGGTTCCAAGTACAACATTAGAACCTGTTTCAGATCCGGTAACACTATCCGTAGCAGCCTCACGAAAACCAGGCCCCCAAACGCGGACTGCGATTCCAAGAATTGCATTTACCGGATACCCTGTGAGTGCGGAAAATCCTATATTGGTGAAACTAAGAGGCCATTGAATATTCGCATTGCCGAGCACAAGAAGCACACACAGCGAGGAGAAACCAGCAAATCAGGAATAGCAGACCATGTTTGGACCCATCAACACAACATCGAGTGGTCCCAAGCTGAGATCTTGCACAGAGAGGAACATTGGTTCAGGAGAAAATTTAAGGAAGCCGCATACATGTTGTCTAACAACGTATTCAGCCAGGCCAGCGTAGATATACGAAACATATGGAAACCCATCATCAAACGAGAAATGACCAACTCCCGCCAAATCGGTCATCTCTCACGAAATCAGTGAAGCGGAAAATGGAAAGTAGAGAAAGTGAAAGTATTTCAACGACCTATAAAATAGTCATCTCTCGGAGGAATCAGTCCAGTCATCACCCGAAGACGATTGTAGATACCAACAATCGAAACGTCGTGAACTAACGTGACTTGGAATCTCTACACTTTTTTATTTTTTTATTATTTTCTTTTTTGCATTCCTTTAATTTTTATTTATTCAATTATTATATTTTTACTTGTAGGTTATTTTACTATCATTTCATTTCAGGTTTATTGTTGCTTAATATAATTGTTATTTTTCAACTATTCTCTTTTTTTTAATTATTCTTTTTTACTTTTTTACTTGTTTCAGGGATTTCAAATCATTTTATATAATAGACAATGGAAGTCCGAACTAGTGAAAGTATCATCATTGTCATCATCAAGTGATGGCCTTGTACTGTTAGAACATGTTTCACCTTTACAATTTTTGCATAAAGATGAGCAAGGAAGCCCAGATTTTTTACATCTACATCGATTATTACACTCTTTTATGCAGGCACAATTAACCAGCTTAAGTAAGTCGTCAGGCGTCAGTTTTTCCGTTGTTTTTATCGGCAGGAACATTGTTCCAGATTTGATCCAACCCCAATTTTCCGGATTCAAATTATAATTACCAATCCAAAACTGAACTTGGTAATACGTCCTAAATGAGTGTAAATGTGTTGCTATTATTGTTGGAGGTAAAGTTGCTAAGTTGAACGCAGTCTTTGATTTCGCAATCTATTCACAGGCAATGAGACGATATCTGGTAAGGCCCAGGTACCATTCATTCTTCGGTACGTGTTGCATAACACCAATAGATCAGGTGCATCGGTTGCCTCTTACAACAGGCGAGAAATATTCAATTATTCAAAAATACAACTTTGAAAACACTAGTACCTACTTATTTTTGAGTTGTTGAATGACCCAGATGGCTATGGACAGTCCATAGTCAGCAAGACAATTGACGCATGAAATTAAGAGGATCTATCCAATGTGCAAAATGAATTACGCACCCATGATTATGGTTAAATAATAAACCGAAACGTCGGGTTGAATCAAAACATGTTTGACTGATATCTGACCCTCCCTCCTCCAATTTCATTCTTGAAATTTGAAATCTGGTACTTATAATATTATATAGATTGGTACTGAAGAGCCCTAAGGCAAGTGTCTTATGGCGAGACATCGATGTCTACCAATGAGGATGACAGTGTTCCATGTAAGTGAAATTTTTACCTTTCATTTAGTATACTATGTAGAAATCCTGTGAATGATATCTGATTCAATTCCATAACGAAAGTTTGGAATACAAACTGAGTAGAGAAAAGTGTTTTTTGTATAATTCAGTGTTCATATAAAAGTATTTGTTTCGAAAGTTTTTTTCTTTCGTGTAATTCAATATTTATATGAATGAAAGAAACTGTTTCAGGAGGGCTTTTTCTTCCAGTTTGTGTCTGAAAGTTGGTTTTCTGCATGATCTACAGATCTATATATAGAATTTCTTCTTTAAAATTGATTGCTTCTTTCTTTTCTTTGGAAGATTCCCACCTTTTTTTTGTATTGAGATGGAGTAGTAGAAAGTCAAAATCTTTTCTTTCTCAAAAATTGGTCACTCCTGAAATTATAACCCTTTCAATTTACTTCAATAAAGTACTGCATTTTTCTTCGCTTTCTACGGCCGATGTCTGGACTGAGCTAACTTTCGGTGCGAATTGGAACGAAGTTACTGAAATTGTCACACATTCGTCTTATTTCGACCTTCTTTACTCTTTTATAGTTTATAATTTCCTAGAGAATTATTCATTGTTGCTTCCAGTACATTTTCAACACGATTGTGTATCACACAGTATACTTCTTAAAAAATTGTATTGTTATGGAGTTAGAGGGGTATCTCTGTCACTCATAGGATCACACCTTTCAAATAGGTATCAGGCGGTTTCGTGTAATGGTGTTCCATCAAATTTTGAACCTGTTGAGCACGGTGTTCCACAAGGTTCAATACTTGGGCCCCTGCTCTTTGTTATTTATGTTGATGACATATGTATTTTCATGTCTCCCTATAAGTCCATTCCCTATGCAGATGACACAACTTTAATATATAGCGATCAATCATCATCTAACGTTCCACAAATGATGGAAGAAGTTGAAAATCACGCCAACACTTGGTTTCTAGCAAACAAATTGAAGTTGAATAGTGGCAAAACTCAAAATCTTGAGTTCACCACTGTAGGTTCAGCTAACAAAAGTGTAAAATTACTTGGCATTACTCTCGACAGTACTTTATCTTGGCATCAACATACAGATCTTCTCGCAAATAAACTATCTAGTGCAATATATATCCTTCGTCAACTGCAAAACATCACAAGTGGTGAGATCCTAAAAATGACGCTACTGGAAATCAGAAAAAATGATCAGTTGCTAGAGAAACAGTCTGACATACACCAACACTTCGCGAGAAATGCTAACAAAGTAATAATATGCCGTTATCGTTTGACCAGATCAAAAATGAATTCTTTTGATTACAATCTCTTCATCTCACTGCCAAATAACTTCAAAGAGCTTAGTATCACCAAATTCGAAAGAGCAATCAAGGAAATGCTACTCAACCAATGTTTTTACTCAGTCTCGGAATACTACGATCATTTTAGGACAATTCACGTCAGACATGTCTACTCGAGATGAAACATACCGGTATCGATTGTACTGTGGTAGTTTGTAAATACCCCTATTTATTTGTTTATATATGTACTTAGGCAACCATTGCTTTGCATAATATTTTTACATTTTTACAATTTACTTTTTTATTTTATATGTTTATTCAAGAAAGCCTATACACTCGACTTGCTAAAACATGAAAATGTAACGTAGTTAATAAACTATTCTATTCTATTCTATTTATGGTTTCCGCTGATTTTCAGGGTAGGTTTGCAACAATATGAAATTAAAAAAAATATGTCACCTCTGACTGGAAGGCAACTATATTGAATAACTAAATCAAATGTTATCAATTGTTTTTGACGTGAGGAAAGCCCTTGGCACCTGTCAAAATTTTCACAGTTCCGCCTATGATATTCTTCAGTGCATACATTACAAGAAGCATTAGAAATTCTGCACACGAACAGGACCTGATGAACTAACAGAAAGTCAATAAATGGACAACGGTATACGCGGAATAAATTTTTCGGTTTTTCTCTTTCGCTGAAAACACCCTAATCATCTTAGACAATATAGTTTCGCTGGCACATTACCGATGATTGAGTAAAAGAAAAATTCGAAACTTCACAGCGTACGTGTTTGGAAAAGCGAACATTTCCTTTGGCGGGTACGAATGAGAATGTTTTGTTTGATGGATCCGCCGGAAATTACTGCGATTTATTTCGTTGGAACTGGGGTTGATTTAATGGTATAAATTACATATGGTAGAGTATGCGGTAACGTAGTTTATAAAAAAGAGGCTTATTTAATGAGAAATGATTTGTATTTCTATAACAGGTCTCATTTTATGTAGAATGGAAACACACTAACAAGCGCTCAAAATATAATTCATGAATTACAATACTACATGGGTTGAAAAGTCTCGGGCCGAACACATAGATGTCGCTAGTTTTATTCTATTCACCGCTTTCTCAGTTAATAATAGGGGAGCCCAAGCGGGGATTTCGGGATTTACTAAAGCGGCAAATTAATATACAGGGGATACCTTGTACCCGGTTAAGTACCTCCACCAAATATGAGCCCCATATTTAAGGCCGCCTGTGAGTGATAAATGATCAGATTAGTAAAAAAAAAATTGATCATCAGAAATTCTCGAGCGCGTCAGATTAAGGTAGGGTGAGTTAATTACCTGCTAAAAAGTGTATATTCAAGTAATCTGACAATTTGAGACTGACGTAAAGGAAGGGGAGGGCAGCAAAGTTGTAAAAAAATAACGTCATTTCGACATTCTCGATATATATATCATTCAGGTACACATGGTATACATAAGACAGGTCAATATAAACAAAACATAAAAGCTGAAAAATCGAAGATAATTGTAGAAAAATATAAAATACATACAGCCACATTTATTTTAAAAGTAATATAACAAAAAAAACATAACTCACTTTTCTTCATGATTTAAAAATTCCCTAAGTGAATAAAAATTGTTTTCCAATAAAAATGTCTTCAATCGTTTTTTAAACTTTTTGTGATCGGGAATATCTTTAATTTTTCCTAGAAGGTGGTTGAAAGCCATTGCTCCGGCATATCTTGGCGATTTTTTGTATTCCGAAAGATTACATTTTCTAATGAATTTCTAATGAATTTCATGGTTTTTGTCCAGTGGGGTAATCGTGTATTTCGCGAGATCTAGTGAATGAAGACGAATTTGAGTGGATGTAAGACAGTAATTTATAAAGATAGATACCAAATACCGTCAGAATTTTATTTTTAAAGAAGACTTCTCTACATGATTCCTTGTATTTTAGATCGAAAATTAATCTTATTTAAAAGGATTTTATATTCGAAACTGTGCCTGAAATCCCATGTTGGCTCGAAGTCGAGCTGCTCCATAAAAACAATAGTTTATTTATAATTACGGTCGAGTAGCCAAACAGAGTGGTACAAATATGCCAATATATTATATAACACTTTCTTAGGCCCGGGACTTTCCAGTCCATGTGCACAATAGCCCGCTATACAATAGACCGAAAAAAACTTGAATAGCCATACACATGTTGCGTTTCTGTAAAACTGTTTAGTGGAAATCTCAAAAAAAGTGTTTCTTGAAAACGTTATGGGTTTTTATTTAAAAACGAATTACGAAATTTCAATTATGTAGATGTGGAATTCATAGGATAGATATTGTGATTCACCATATGATAATTTGATTTTCTGTTATGTACTATAGAAGTCATAGTATCTCACCTCTTGTTAAATCCGCAGACAAAAAAGGCGCGGTGACAATGGAAGAACAATTCCACCTTCTATTTTTGAAAACTTCTCTACACGTTTCCGCAGCCAAAATTGCTGCCGATTGGACATGCGGCATCGTTTCCATTGAGTTTCGACACAGTTTGGCTTGAATCCTCTCGAAGCCGTACCTCCTTCGGGCTATGGTGCAAGGAGATCTGACCCCGGATCGAATTCCTCTTCCGGGATTGTTGTTCAACGATGTGAGATTCCAGTGGAGGTGGGAATGTTGAAGAGACCTACACGAATTTAAAAAAGGGACATCAGAAAACTGTTTAACAATATCCAACAAAAACACTTATTTGACATATCAGAAGTGAGACGCTTGACACGTGTTCGCCAAGCTCGATGGTTTCATCAGGAGGTGATCTAGATTCTAGACCAGCGTTTCCCAAACTTTTTTGCCTGGGGACCCACCTTCATTGTGGATTTTTTTCGCGACCCACATATTAAATAATATTAAGTATAATTATTATTACTAATAATATTTTTATTATTATTATCGTGAAAATTCACTGTTGAGGAATATATCTTTAAAAGAAAATGGTAAAGATTATATAATTGAAGATAAAATACAGTACGAAAAAAGAATTTTGATTCAGAACCTCAAAACTAAACAATTACAAAAAATGAAAAAATGAGACTTATGTAACTAATGTGATTTGTGGAGCTGGTGCTTACGATTTACAAGAGAATCTGGGTTGAAAGATGAAAGTTTTAAGCGCAGGTCACTTTCCACACAAAGCATATGTCTATATTTTTTTAAATGTACCAAGTATTTGAATCCTTCGAAAAATAAAGCCAGAAAAAAATAAAAACCATTTTCCGAAATTTCCGTTTTTCCGGATATACTTGGAACTTCAGAATTTTCTCAACGGCATATTGTTAGTCAGGTAAATGCATAACTTTGCACCAATTTAACCATCTTCGTAACTCTTTGAAACACCCTGTATTATTGAATTCAGGAAAAATGATATTCCAAAACTATATCAACATACAATATTTGGTCACTGAGAAATTATACTCATTGCATTGCTTCAATAATTGCACATTTAATTCTATCCAGAAAGTGCAGTTCATATGATGACGCTAACTTGGTGGATGAAACGATTGTCAAGACGATGTTGCAGTTGTTTGGTAGCAGTGTCTGTACTTCGAAATGTTGCGTACTTAACGCAAATCTGAAAGATTCACGAAAATTTTTGCGATTTGGTGGCTTTTGCCAGAACGTCTGATTCAAAGTTTGGAGGTCACGGTGGATGGACATAATTCCATGAAATTGCCACGACGGTCCAACAGGTCAGCGGTTATATGACGATTCGGAATTTGCGGATATTGCTTTTCTCAAATCCAGTATTCGTCCATATCGATAGAGGAATGACTGCCTTGCTCTGATGAAGAGACGTACTGAACAAATTGAAACATATTCGATGAAAAAATGCCGCATATGCCCTACTTCAGAATTCAATTTTGAATGTAGATTTCTGAAGTATGTGACTGTATTTCACTAGTTCGGACTTCCATTGTCTACTATATAAAATGATTTGAAATCCCTGAAACAACTAAAAAAGAAGAATTGAAAATGAGTAGCTGAAAATAATAATTATATTAACCATAATAAACCTGAAATGAAATAATAGTAAAATAAAATACAAGTAAAAATAGAACAATTGAATACATAAAAATAAAGAAATGAAAAAAGAAAGAAAATAAAAATAAAGAATTGAAGAGATTCCAAGTCACGTTAGTTCACGACGTTTCGATTGTTAGTATCTACAATCGTCTTCGGGTGATGACTGGATTGATTCCTCCGAGAGATGACTATTTATAGGTCGTCCGAGTACTTTCACCTATCCCCGCTTTCCATTTTCCGCTTCACTGGTTACGTGGGAGATGACCGTTTTGGCGGGAGTTGGCCATTTTTCGTTCGATGATGGGTTTCCATCATGTTGCGTATTTCTACGCTGTCTTGGCTGAATACGTTGTTGGACAACATGTATGCGGCTTCCTGGAATTTTCTCCTAAACCAATGTTCCTCTCTGTGCAAGATCTCAGCTTGGGACCACTCGATGTTGTGTTGATGGGTCAAAACATGATCTGCTATTCTTGATTTGCTGGTTTCCCCTCGCTGTGTGTGTTTCTTGTGCTCGGCAATACGAACATTCAATGGCCTCTTAGTTTCACCAATATAGGATTTTCCGCACTCACAGGGTATCCGGTAAATGCAATTCTTGGAATCGCAGTCCGCGTTTGGTGGCCTGGTTTTCGTGATGCTGCTACATATAGTGTTACCGGATCTGAAGCAGGTTCTGATGTTGTACTTGGAACCAATTCTTCTTATCCTCTCCGATAATCCTCTGATGTAGGGAAGTGCAAGCACTGGTTGTGACGGCTTTCTACGCTGGCCAAGCCAGCGTAGAAATACGCAACATATGGAAACCCATCATCAAGCGAAAAATGGCCAACTCCCACCAAAACGGTCATCTCCCACGGAACCAGTGAAGAGGAAAATGGAAAGCGGAGATAAGTGAAAGTACTCGAACGACCTATAAATAGTCATCTCTTGGAGGAATCAGTCCAGTCATCACCCGAAGACGATTGTAGATATTAAGAATCGAAACGTCGTGAATTAACGTGACTTGGAATCTCTTCACTTCTTTATTTTTATTTTCTTTCTTTTTTCATTGCTTTATTTTTATTTATTCAATTGTTCTATTTTTACTTGTATTTTATTTCACTATTATTTCATTTCAGGTTTATTTTGGTTAATATAATCATTATTTTCAGCTACTCATTTTCAATTCTTCTTTTTTAGTTGATTCAGGGATTTCAAATCATTTTATATAGTAGACAATGGAAGTCCGAACTAGTGAAATTCATCATGAAACATTGTCAATCACCTTCAAACAAACGTATGTGACTGAATTTACCCAAGTCGGATCGTCTTTGATATATCACCAGAAAAGTTATAGTTAATATTTAAAATTATTTTGTCAGAGTTTAAATGTCACTATTTACAATTTTGGAAAGTAAAATGATTAAAAGAAAAGTTGGGAATATTTTTTTTTTCATAAAAAATTCAAGTTCTTTTATGTAGGTATATACTTATAAAGAAAAACATCAAACTTCTTTATTCCAAGACCAATGTCATTCCATCTCAGGTCGTGATACGTTGACCGAATATGATGAAGCCATACTTTCAGTTCTCCGATAAAAATATATAATATATATATATATATATATATATATATATATATATATATATATATATATATAAGGTTACCACAATCGATTTAGTTGAAAATGTTACAGAATGGAAAAAAGATGAGCAGCATTCAATACATTAAATCTTCGTTTTGTCTATGGTCTGACAACGAATTCCATCGAATAAACAGGCGTATCTCTCCATTGTACTTTGTCGTGATAACTTGAAGGTGGGGTGTGGAATGGTTTTTTTATTGTACATTTGTGTTTGAACTTCAATGCTATACCGCAGAGCTGGGTAGGTGTTAATTGTATGGATTTTTACGATTATTAAGAATTAGTCATAGGCGGGCAATGTTTTGATTCAACTCGTATAGAGGTGAGACTTCGAAGTAATTTTATTATCAACTAATAATCAACATATACGTAAGCTGAAAATAATACACAGAAAAGAATCAAAATATTGGCTGGTATCATTTTTTGCATATCTGTAAAGGTGTATTTGCTCCTAATAGGGATTTTTTTGGCTACTTGGAAGCCGTTTGATATGTCAATTTATTCCCAATTGATTAAGGACATCTTGTTGAAGCTACTTCTGTCAAATTAATTGTCATTTAAGATTTTTTAACTGCCGGCGGCCGTTTCAAAATTTTCATATACTTTTTGAAATCGCTCTTGGGTTATTTTCGGCAGTAAATCAATATTCACTGCACATATTTCTAAAGAAATTTGATTTTGTTCCTCAATTTTTTCAATGTCATCCATGGTCTCGAACACAAAAACTGACGTTGTTTATAATATTGTTGTGATATTTTTTGACTGTGTACAAATATATATTTAAAAAAAGGTATTTTATCTAATTCAACATCTCTTGAATACAAATCATGAAATTATAAAACAACAAAAATTCATTGGCGCTCCGGAGCGACTTTATTGATTCCAGTGGTGCATTTGCTCTTTCAACTGCAGGAAAACCCGGAAAAACCTGCAGCACCACATCATCTGAAGATCTTCATCTGCCAATGTCCTCTCTTTCATGAAATAAAATGTAGGGAGTCACCAGAGGCTCCAATATATTCAATACATCGCCAGAACACTTAGTGACACCACTATCGTCAAACTTAAACCAGTCCATTTCGTCTTTGATCAAGGCGTAATCCAACGCCAGAACCACAGTGAACAATGACTTCCTACATATTATAATAGTGGTCTGCTAGATTGAAATGTTCATCTATTTCGAACCTTCGTAAAAGTTTGGTGCTTCCGTCAGAGGTTGAGTCATGTTTGAAGATCATTAGTGTTGTTATTAGATTGACTTGTGCCTCAGCTATACTTGTTTTTTATAAGTCAGTTAGTTTGGCGCATGTTTGACAATAGGTACAGTCGATCATCACCTATTGAAAGTTCCATTTTCAGCTGATTTAACAATAAGCTTTGCACAGACTGGCTATTAGTCATATCAAGAAACGCTAGTTGAAGTTCCGGAAATTCACACACGTTTTTGCTGCCTCTTGAACATTTACTACAAAGTAAACAAGTGAAGACTTTTCCAGCAAAATATTTACAAATCCACAGAATCATTCAATCCAGAACGGTTAGGAGTATTGATTCTGCTATTTACTTTCTGACAAAGAATATTCAACAAGAACCCCAAGAATATCTAGTGGACTTCAAAGACTCCTGGAATGATACATTCTTACGAAACTGCAGCTGCATGAACAGGTGTTTGAGTTTGGTGAATAAGTAGGAAACATTCTCGTTCTCCTTCATCGTTGAAACCTCTTTCTTGAAATTCTTCGTCATGAGCAACACTTGTAAAATGCTATTCATGTATCAAGTGATGTTGTTGAGCTGTTCCATGACAACACGATGTTGGTATTTTTGTGTTGATAGGCAAATAACGGATTTGCTTGTTATAATCCTAGGCTGCGCCTCGAATTATAATATTCAACCTCATCCGTTATTTGCTACATATCGACCTTGTGACGTTAATAACTATAAACAGCATGTGAAAATAATAGAATTGTTTCATCAAAATGAGTGTTCTGTTCGGGCCACGTACCGCGCGAGTTGAGTAACTCTGAAGTCGAAAACCGTTTTTAAAAACAATTTTATTTTACTCAAAATTACAATACAAAATTTATAGAGACTTCTTATATTGAGATCTGCAATAGGAATGAATAGAAAGTTTTGAAAATAATCGTTTCTGGATCCAGGGTGAGATTCTGCAAGCACTGCGTTTCATTTTATAGTCTGTGAAATCTCTTCACATAACTCTTCTCTCTTCAGGAGGAAACAATACGGATAACGGGTTGTTTTCTTTAAGGACCTCTTGTCGGTTAGAGTTGCGATGGCCATTTTTCTTTTTCATCCAAAACCAAAGTATGGCTAGTCCGGTAAGGAGTAGAAGGCCTACAGTTAACTGCGGATATATTCCAAATTGCTGGGTGTAATAATTTGTTGAGTAGTTTAACTTCTTTTTGAAGTTTCCGTATAGATTGGAAATCAGATTCTTTTTGAGATCGTATGTTCGTATCCTACCGACTGCGCCAGTTAAGTAACTTTGCAGTAAAAAATCGTTTTTAAAAACAATTTTATTTTACTCAAAATTGCAATACGAAATTTAATAGAGATCTGTAATAAGAACGAACGAAAATTTTATGAAAATAATCGTTTCTGGATCCGGGGTGGGATTCTGCAAGCACTACATTTTCTTTGATGGTCTGCAACATTTCTTCACATAACTCGCGCTTCGCTGATTTTACGGTCGTCATAATTGTCCTACCAAGAGGACTATTCGGAATGTGGTGGATAAATCAAGGTCCACTGATTCAATTAACGATCGACCTACATCCGTACGTCAATGAAACGGAAGATCCGCCAAAAACATGTGTGAGAGTGTGTATGAGAATCCGAGGCAGTCAATTTCGGGTCGCTCACAAGAACTCGTCGTGGGTCATGACTTGGGCCTTCACCCGTACAAAATTCAACGGACCCAGGAACTGAAGGTAAACGATCATAGACAACGACGTGTGTCCGCTAAATGGGCTCTGGAGCAGTTGGCATCTTCCCTAATTTTCAGCGAAAAATCATCTTCACCGATGAGACCCAGTTCTGGATGAATGGATACGTGAACAAACAAAATTGTCGAATTTGAGACGATACCAATAAAACTGACATCCAGAAGCGTCCATTGCATTCACTGTTTGATGGCGTCATCATCGGTCTATATTTCTTCAAGAGGAAGATCTTGAAGATGATCACTTGGTGATCGAAACACGTATCAAGGTGTTAAAATAACGGTTTGGTGTTGGAGAAAAACTGCAGTAATATTAATTACTACACCAAAGATTCCAAACAGTGCATTGCAAAAAAATGAAGGAGCAATTTTTCACCGAGGTCTATGTAACAAAATCAACGTGTTAACATTTCCTTTATTTGCGTCTGTGGTATTAAGGTTTTTTTGTTTCTTCTAAGTGAGTGGACCGGAAGATGAGTATAGTTGATCATACATTTCGGACGTGAGAACTTATCTACATTCTATGTAACACCACTGGATGGAACTCTGAACGGCACTCTGTTATTTACAAGTAATATTTTCTTAACTTTCGAACAATGATGAGACAGGAAACTTAAGATATTCCACTAATATCTGTAAAGAGTGATTACCTATCATAAAATTATATCAACACGTTTTTTAAGATAATGTTCAAGCTATGTGAACACATATTTGACATTTTTGAGTTTTTATAGCAATTGACAGTGGCGTAGATGAATGAGAAGAACGCACTTATAACTGAAGCTGTCTTGTTCAATACGCATTTCGCAAACCAAGTTGGCATCATCAGGCGATTACTAAAAGGAGTTTTGAACTTTTTGAAAAAAATACTGGTTAACTCAGATGAATCTTCGTAATGAAGAAGCTAATGGTTCTCTTCCGTATGTTACACGCAGGTTTGAAGAACGGTTTTGTTGTGATTATTAAAATGAGCGGATTTGGTATTGTGGTTGACTCTTTGAACATCGATTATTTACCAAAATGTTGCGGTCAAACATGTTTGTTAAATATGTACTCCTAGAAAAACATTCACAAGTAGTTACATGAAGTGTAAGAAGATTTTATGTACTTTGAAGCCTCTTAGGCCTATGTTAAAGTCTCCTAACATAGAGCTTACATAATAATTTCGAATTTTTGGAGACGTTCCAAAACATTATCATTTCCTTCAATGTTATTTGGAAAGAATCTAAGATCTACGGATATCGAGGAGAAATTAATGATGAACATGAAACAAATTAAAAGTTATAGTTATAATAAATAATACCAGAGTTGCGACCTGTGTATTTTGGGGACCACTCCTACTTATCGTAAAATTGTATAATTCAAGAAGTGGTTTCATTCAAGTCTATTTTATGTTTATTGAAATTCCAACCTGAATTGGGCATTCATTTGATATGATTCAGTACTAAAAACTGAATACCTACCTATGTAAAATGAAAGACAGGTTCAAATTAATTCAATTATTTGTATTTATTGATTCATTGAAATTGGACGTTGGCAATAGCTTTTGCTAGGAACTGGACCAACTATAACGTGAAGAACTTATCACTAAGTCGTTCTTTTTTTGTCGAAATTGACCATTTGGACTAAAATGATTGGTGTTGTTTTTGTAATCTTTGACTTTAATCCTTTTTTTTGACGATACCAATCCACATGAGATCCAGGAGTGTCCAATGCATCCTGAAAAAGTCACTGTTTGGTGTAGATTTTGGGCTGGCGGTGTCATCGGTTCATATTTCTTTAAGAACGACGTTGGCGAGGCCATCACTGCCAACGGCGAGCAGTTTAGGTCGATAATTACCAACTTCTTTTGGCCTGAATTGGATGATCTAGACACCAACGGCATGTGGTTTCAACCGGACGTGCCATGCAGTTTGTGCCACATTGGATATTCTGCACGAGTGATTCAAGGGCATGGTCATCTCACGTGGATTGGACTCCATTAGACTATTTATTGTGGAGTTTTCTTAAATTATTCGAAGCCATTTTTAGCATTTTTACAATGCTATGTACAGTGTGTCTCACTTCTCATGGAAACACCCCCGTATCTTCTGTAATATTTGAGGTGGAACGAATAAACTCAATGCTCAAAATGCACCTACCACCTGAATGGGGTTGGCCAAAGTGATATACAGTGTCCGCCACTCGCGATGGAACATCCCATATTTATCCCACGTGGTTTCAACCGGACGTGCCATGCAGTTTGTGCCACATTGGATATTCTGCACGAGTGATTCAAGGGCATGGTCATCTCACGTGGATTGGACTCCATTAGACTATTTATTGTGGAGTTTTCTTAAATTATTCGAAGCCATTTTTAGCATTTTTACAATGCTATATACAGTGTGTCTCACTTCTCATGGAAACACCCCCGTATCTTCTGTAATATTTAAGGTGGAACGATGAAACTCTCCGGACTGATGGAAATGCTCAAAATGCACCTACCACCTGAATGGGGTTGGCCAAAGTGATATACAGTGTCCGCCACTCGCGATGGAACATCCCATTTTTACGGTAAAACATATTAGGGGGCAAAATAGGCTCAAAATTCCTTCAGATTCGTGATCAGGACTACCAAATTACTACGAATACACTTTTTTCCTGAAAGAAATTCAGTCCTGAAACATCCGAATTTGTCTCACTTCTTATGGAAACACCCCCGTATCTTCCGTAATATTCGAGGTGGAACGATGAAACTGGAACACAGAAACAATATCCAACACAAATACAGGAACAATAAACACAATGGGAACAAAAACACGGCAGAAACAACAGGAACAAAGGTGATTACAAAGAACAACAATAATAGAAACAACAAATGCAATGAAAACTGGTCTGGGGGTTAATACAACAAGATCTTTCAACAATATTGTCAGGTTGACAGTAAATATCACTGAGCAACTGTTTACCATGGTGATTTCAGGGCACCGCATGATTCAATGAAACTGATGTAATTCAAATGATTTCAGACAACAATTCAGCAAGTAGGTAAAATAATCTAAATTCTATCTGTTCACCGAGTGCGATTTTTTCTTTAAAAATTAACAGTTGTTTCGGTGTTGCAATGAGTATGAAGATTAATTTTGTTTGGGATGGTAAAATGTTTCCTCAATATTTTGATAAAGGAACCCGCACATTTCTTATGAGAAATGGCTTGCCTTGAATTTTGCCGAAATTTTGATATGTTTTAGTTCTTGATGTGCTGATTGAAAGTGTCCACAGCCAAAGCTCAGAATTGTACAGTTTTCGAGATGTGAACCTTTGAAAATAGATTTTTTCCATTTTTTGAATTTTCCTCATCAATCGAGAGCTCCCACTTCTGGTTGGGATATAATTTGGATGTTCAGCAACCAGAATTAGTTTCATGAATAATCTTCTTTAGTTATAATAGATGCCGCCATCGATAATTTTTCATACACTGCTTCACACTATCTCGATAATCTGAGAATGCGGTGCTGTGACATTTTTCTCAGATAGGCTCAAAATGGATGATATTATCTCACAGCATCTGTATCTTTCATACCTGAGAGTACTCTCCAGATAGAATGAAGGGGTTCAGGTATTGGAAGCGAACTATTTTGCGCCGTAATATGTTTTACCTAAAAATGGGGTGTTCCATCGCGAGTGGCGGACACTCAGGTTTATGAAAGAAGATAAATCATCAAAAAATAGCTAGACAAAAAGTAAAATTTTTTAATGATAATGTAGAAATTCAAGCAAAAAGCCACCACCATTTCGAAGTAGATTGGAAGATTCAGCTGTTTCAGAATACAAGGGGACAACAACATATTCTGCAAGCAATTTGTTTTTACAGTTGGAGCTGCTGCTGTTAATACATCCGCAAGTTTTAGAAGCTAAATTTCATATCATCGTTCATAGACTTTGACCAGAAAGATGCGAAATTCGTTGAAGAGCCTTGAGCTTGGTAAGCAGCGTTTTTTTTATCTTTCTGATTGTGTAATTCTTTATTTTCGTTGGATCTTTGCCTCAAGTGTGACCAGTAACAAAAATTTAGTCCTACTTTTCCTGAAAGAATAATTTAGCAACTTCACAAACACATTTTTATTGTGTAGAAACAAACATTCAGCCAAGAAAGATCTGAACATTTAGCTAATTCGAAGTGCCAAATCAAATTTTCGAAATTTCAGTGGCTCTTCAACAATTATATGTCAAGGGCAAGCACTACAGGTGCTGGACACCAACTACATGTGGACTGCGCTAAGTGCCACACAGCTCATGCTACATTGGATATTCTGTACGAGCGATTTGAGGGGATGGTGGAGGTGATGTGAACTGGCCACCGAGATCTTGCGATTTGACCCCGTTAGACATTTTCTTGTGGGGTTTTCTTGAGTCGCAGGTGTATGCAAATAAGCCACAAACTACAGCGGTCTTCAGAGAAGCCGTGGGAGACATTTGGACGATGTTATATTTCACACATAATGGCTTCAATAGGTCTTTCAAACGAATGAACAATTTCGATTATATCTCACACAAAATTTGTTTTGCTTAAATTTATAGATAGGAAGTCTCAATGAAAGATCCTATATATTGAAGCAAAAACCAGTGTCAAAGTCTAGATTAATGATTCTTTCAATTGAAAAATCTTATCTGTATACTTTGACGGTCTCACATTGAATTGATTGGAAGTAATTTTTCAGAAAAACACTTTTCTATTGAAACCATAGTTTCACACAGACTCGAATAGAAAATATTATTTCGTGAATTTTACAGAAAGTGTAAAAAAGTGTTTCTAGTTGGGATCTAATTATCAAAAATTACTCCAACTACAAAAAAAACTTCTATTTGTCAAAGTACTTTTATGACTTTTCACATGTTACAGAAAATCACCTAAATATATCCAATCACTGCTAGCAGTTTGCCAGAAAAAGTAACTATTCAGTTCAATACATTGTCAGGCTATTTACAAGAAACCCCTGTAATAAATGAAATATTAATATTGAAAAAAAATCCCGGCTCGTTGGCTGCATTTTCCCTCCGCAGTAATACATGACTTCTCCAAATTGAAATATCGCAGGAATTGTATCTTTATGTGCACACTCCGCATGGGCATATTGGCAAACAAAAATCCAACCCAGCTGTAATTTTATGTCATGAGTATCCACCTAATAACAATCGCTGCTCCACCTGTAATTATGGCGGGCGCCCTCTAGATTTACCTGGAGGATATTATCATCACACGTTAATTATTATAATTATAGATTGCGTCACATCCACGCGATGAATTGTCGATTTCGAATTGGTATTCTCGGGTTCCTTATAGTTTCTTCGGAGATGATTGTGAAACACAGCCCTTGATGGCCAGGGTTGGGGGCGAGTATTAACAAAAGCTACCTGTTGGAAAAATTCCAACCAAGGGTTACTAGGAGAACTTGTTGACGGTTTGTGAGATTACTACAAACAGTACAAACCATAGATTTTAACCGAGAATTATGTTGAAGTGTAATCGTTATTCATCTGTTTTTCGGGTATATAATCTTACACAATCTCAGAAATGAATGAAGCTAAGTCAATAGAGAATATGCTGAAGTGTAATAAAGGGCAAACTGAAAGGTTTACCTCGAAAAGTTACTGCGTAATATAAACCACTGAAGACTCCAATTAGTCAATAACTTGTCTTATTCATAAATGTGGCCTACAAATTTAAAAAATCAATTGAAAAATAAAATTTCCACACTTAGCTTTCTTTAGTGGAAGACGTTTCGGAAAGCAACCTTTTCTGTTTTTAAAACCCAAAATTCAATTTAAAACTTTTGCCTTACGATTCTTTTGACATACGTCAAACGTCATACGTCACTTCTCAAACGTCATACGTTATTCTCATTCGCTTTTTATATTACACATACACTATGGGTTTATAAGGTATGCATATTAGGTTTTCCGAATAAAGAGCATTTCATTCATTGATTATAATCGTCTTATGACAAAAAGCAATGAAGGTAGTACAGACTCAAAGTATCCGATATTTTTCTTTCGAATATATTTAGCCTGAATGCTGATGTCGTTCAGGCATGCAGTTGTCTACAATCGTTTTTTTATTGTGAATCAAAAATACACTAGAAAAGATCGAAACTGCAGCGTATTGTTTGACTTGTTCCTTTTTCCACAAATATATAAAGTCTGCATAAATCAGATGAACAGGACAATCACTGACTAGAAGTTGATGTCACGTCGTGACCGATACATACGTCCCTTGCAAAGAACAAAGATTAGAAAGGATTTTTATTTTTTTGTTAAGCGGCATATATAATTTTATATAGATAGTCTTATGATTGAGTCAGTTATTGAAGTGACACCTCAGGTTTGGAAAAATATCAAAAAAGTTGCAATCATATTCCAATAGTTTGAACCAAAAATTGATCACTTTCTCATTTTGAAACTTTGCACACTGCTTGTCCAAATAGTATTCTACTTCTGGGAATTTTTTGAATTTTTGTTGGTGACTGGTGTCTTTGTAGAAGAAACTTCCCGAGACGGCCTTCTGAATGAATATGATATACAGGGTGTTTCAAATTTGATACTCACCATTGGAATCTCGGAAACTATGAGAAATACGAAGATGGCTGAATTGGGAAAAAGTTGCGCATTTACCTGACTAACAATATGCCGTTGGTGCTGCAAGTTTTTCCGGGTTTTCCTGCAGCTGAAAAAGCAAATGCGCCACTGGAATCAATGAAGTCTCCCCGGAGCGCCAATTAATTTTTATTGTTGTTTTTATTTTTATTGCCGTTGAGAAATTTCTGAAATTTTGAGTATATCCGGAGATATCCAATAAAAACAGAAATTTCAGAAAATGGTTTTCATTTTTTTGTGGCTTTATTTTTCGAAGGATTCGAAAATAAATTGCACTGCTACATTATGGTGTTTTCAGATTTGCTATCCGACGTTTCGTCTTCCGGCCACCATCATCAACTTTATTTTTTCTTTTGGGCGCTACATTGGATTCTTTCTTTTAAATAGAACCAGATTTTACCTTTTCAATTACGTATCATAAGTTATCATTCTTTTTCGAAAAATTGGAGATATTAAAAAAAAACTTATCATAGTAGGCTTTGACTTTGATGTTACTAAATTTGATTTTCAATCATTGAATTTTTGTCGAAAAATGACTTCCACGAATGAAGAAAAAAGAAATATGATACAAATTTATTACAAATACGATAGAAAAAGTGTAAGGACATTGGAAATGTATTAAAACTTGTATCCCGAAAGACGACAACCGCATCGAACCATGTTCAAGTTATTGGATCAAAATCTCACCAAGTTTGGTTCGTTTGAAAAGTCAATGAAAATATACGTAGACAGAATCAAAAATCAAAATTTGATAAATGAGTTGTGTATGCGGTAAATTAGACATTGTGTTTTTTTCAGTGAAAATAGAACTTTGAACAAATAACAATAATTAACTATAACGTAAAGACAAAAGTAAATCACAGCAAATCTCAAAATGCTGGCGTTGTTCATGATGACACAACTGTGCCCTTCTTCAAATATTATTCACTGCACGGTTAATTTCCCTCATCCTCAATCTTCTGAGCTCTCTAACAATGCTGTGTTGAAGGTCCTCAATATCTCGATATTTCCTCTGAACATAAGCTCTTTTTTTCAGTGTACCCCATAAGAATGTATCCATAACTCTTAAGTCTGGAGATCTTGCTGGCCACCTAACCGGCTCATTATTCCCTATCCACTTATCACCAAACCTTTCAGTCAGGTATTTAGATACTCGTCTGGTAGTGTGCTGTGAGTACCATCATGTTGAAACCAGATGTTGTTAGTTAGTTGTGGAATTGGCGGCGGTGGTAGTGCGCCCGACTCACGATCGGAAGACCGTGGGTTCTATTCCTGCCTCTACCTCGAGAGAGAATTTATCAGGTTGAAGCTGGGATGATCTGCAACCGTGTTAGGAATCAGACGTTAAAAGGTAAGACCTCGTTAGTTTTTAATTCGCACAAGTTTCTCAACTTCTGAGAGTTGTCGTTCCTATGGGGGCGACAGCTGATTAACGGAAAAACAGATTTTAAACAGATTTTTTTCTTCGAAAATCGACATTAAAAACTGGTGATAGGTTTCTCCATTCAGAATTCCGTCAAATAAATGAAGACCCAAAATTCTATCTTTTTAAATTCCTACCCACACGTTAATACTAAATCGCACTTGAGGTCGAATTTCTTGCCTGCCTGGGGTTGTTTATGCTCCAAATGTGTTCGTTATTTCGGTTGAATATTCCACAATTTGTAAAAGTGTTTTCATCCGACCAAATTACATTTTCCAGGAAAACAGGAAAATCTTTCGTATCATATCTCTTTTTTCTTCATTCGTGAAAGCCGTTTTTTGCCAAAAATTCTATGACTTGTACGATAACAAAATGTCATTGAGTATAACAAATTGAAAGCCAAATTTAGGAACATCAATGTCAAAGCCTATTATGATAAGAATTAATTTTTTTCACTATCTCCAATTTTTCGAAAAAGAATGATAAATTATGATATATCATTGAAAAGGTAAAATCTGGTTCTATTCAAAACAGAAAGAATCCAATGTAGCACCTATAAGAAAAAAAAAGTTGATGATGGTGGCCGGAAGACAAAACGTCGGATAGCAAATCTGAAAACACCATTATGTAGCAGGGAAAAAGTAGCTTTGTGGAAGTGCAATTTATTTTCGAATCCTTCGACAAACAAAGCCAGAAAAAAATTAAAAAGATTTTCCGAAATTTCTGTTTTTATCGGATATCTCTGGATATACTCGGAATTTCAGAACTTTCTCTACGGCATATTTTTAAACACCCTGTACCTATAGCGATTTCTAGATGCTTATTTGACTATTCAACTCATTCATAATATGATCGATCACAATTATTTGTGTATGACGGATATGACTTGAATTAAAACGAATATAAAAAAAAGTTCTACAATAATGTTTTTCGTGGGATGATATGCTTCCACTTGAAGTCGCCATGGTATAATTGAAGTCGTGATCGATTATTTTATGTCTTTCAAAGAATCGATACTTTAAACCATTTTTTTAATTTATTTGGGGACGATGTGGCTATTCGTCAATCGGTGTTAACGAAGCATTGTATTGAAATTTCATTAAAACTTTTCATTGCATGAAATTCTCAAAAGAAATATTTATCTCTTTCCTCTTATCACGAACGCTTGTCTAAAGAATACCCCACAAATAAAGTCATTAGTTTAGCATGGGAATTGTAAAAATATTCGTATCAAGAAAGAAAATAAATTGCTATTGTTCAACACCATTATCATTCCCTTCAACTTTTGACGGTATCTAATGCTGTTTTTGCGTGCCACTGCTGTGGCTTTAAATAATTTCACCTAATCTCTCGGCATGCAATTTCTTCTGAATGTCAAACATTGCCAACAATCTGAAGTTGAAAGAGTTACAATAATTTATCACCCTTGTTTATTATTTATTCTCGAACAATATGGTGGAAGAAACTTGACAGAATGAGGCTAAATAGTGATATAATCGTATTGCGGGACAATTCAATGTCTCAACATAACAATAATTATATGGCGATGACATCGCACACTACGAATACATCATCTGAGAGGTCGACAGAAGAATAAATCCAAGAATATCAAAATCAAGGGAGGATCTCCAAAACGGTCAATTGCAAAGCCAAGCTCCAACATCGACCACCGAGCGAGATTCATATTCTGTTATCTGTAGTTGACTGTCTTTGAAGGACACGTTTCATATATCCCTTCATCAGTCCCATAGATTATGACTCAATAAAGGAAGGCGTGACAGTCTTTACTTTCTCAGTTCTATCGTTTAGGGATAATTGGGTTCAGCTCTGATTTGATCCAATGAGTTCCAAAAGTACCAGGAATGTGGTTTGATGGTTTGAAAATCACTACTGACTGAGTAGTTATGAAAAATGCTACAGCAATCCAATAATAAGAAAGCGCGTTTCGATAGATAGAGAGTGCAATCATTCGAACAAAGGGAATATTTCGCAAAAATGCTCGCGAAGGAGAAAAAGACAAGTTTGGATTTTGGTTAATCAATAAGGTAGTTCGAAGAATTTGATAACACCCGTAAGATCGGTTTCCAAGGAATCGGAATGGTTCATCTGGTTCATCAACAGAGTTAGACCTCATCTCAGTCATGATCCATAGATCCGATTCGGTAGAATTTGATCTTAAGATCTTATGTGTTTGCAGACACTTCGCCATTTCTTTCCTTTCCAGAATCCACTTATAACCTCAACGATCTAAGAACGCATACAGGTTTCGTCTCTCTGGGTCGGTGATCGGTACTTCATCAGGTTTTGGTGACCTCTATACTCTCAGGCATTGAAAATCTTTCATCTTCACTTGATTCAAAGACATTCCTACTGCTTCTCTTCGACTTATAAGCAATCTGCTGTTCTTTTGCATTTGACATACCTCTTCTACATATATCGTAAGATCGTTTCCAAGTTCACCTGGCAGTGGCTTAGTTTTCCACAGTTGTTGCAATGCTTCTTGTATGAGCTTGGTGGCGTTCTCTGTCACTATTGCTTCTGCGACATGTCGAATATCTTCTGGATCTGCTGCACCTTTATATCCTCAAACCGGCGATGAAGATATCTGGGATAGTCTGTTCTGTAAGTCTTCTAGTCTATCAAAATCTGCCACATGTCTGCTCCTGGGTCGGCTCTGAAATATCTGCTTCAAATTTTGTTGTACACATCGCAGTTCTAGAGCTTCCGAGATCCTCTTATAATTATTTTGGCTACTATCTGGAATGTTATGGAATATTTAAAGTGTTTGACCCCACAGTGCTAAAACACGCCTAGTAGTGTTCTTCTCTTCTCATTAGCCGATGAAATTGGCTAGAATTGTCAATGGTACATGGCCTAAGATGATTTACAAAAGAAAGTGGGGAGCCTCAGGTTTTTTTACAAAAGAAAGTGGGAAGCTTCAGCGTTTTACCTTCTTGTTATTGCGAGACAGTTTCCGTTCTTGTCCATCCCTTCTACTTCGTTCGTTTAGTTGATTTCTGATATCTTTCACGGCTCCATTTGTCAATTTTTCACAGTAAGTCTTCAACTTCATTCACTCGGTCACTATCATGCCCAAACTTTTTTGATCTAATCTACATCCTGAAGTATTTTCTCGTGTGTACCTACTCTATTGTTATATTTTCCTCTGAAGTCTTTAGATTGCAGAGAGAGTTGTTCGCCCTTCCTCTTTATTTCTCTGCTCTCGTTTAAATTACGTCTCTTACTCTGCTTTCATATTTTTTTGTTTTGCAGCAATATCGTTACATTATATCCTTTTTTGCCATCTCGTCGTAGTTACTTGCTCTTGTATTCATTATATTCTTTCAATCCGCCCACATTCACAGGTGTTCATTCTATGTGTGGTCACTTAATAAATATGTGGTTAGGTTAGGTCCAAAATGAGTGGGTCTCTTCGACCCTCTACCGCAACCCGCACGGGTTTATTGTGGCTCACACCTATTCACGCTCGACCAAATAAACCCAGCTTTTTAACGAAAGACCCCTCACTATGCAAACTGCATGCAAACTGCATAGTGCATGCAAACTGCAAACTGCATAGTGAGTGGTCTTTCAGGTCAAATGCTAAGAGAACGGCTTCGCTGAACTCTAAAAACCGGATTCAATTCCCATAGGGGCAGGCACAAAGTATGTGCTCTGCTGTTTTTCTTAACAGACGCGACACACACTGTTTTCCGACAGTCCGAGTCCCTACATATGATGATTTAAGTGACAGTGACCTGTAAGAAGGCTTGTTAGACATCGTAGTTCATCCCTACTGTAGTACAACAACTGTTTTGTATCAAACTTCGAAGGGTGAATAAACGCCTTGGAGTGAGCCAATCCTGGAAGGTTCTGCCAGAAGTCCATAACTCTTCTTGCCATCCAGGTGTTCAATCTTTGTTTGGCAAAGCCTGAAGCGATGCCAATGACAGGTTCTGGTCCGATGAAACTGCTTACAGCACCCTCCTTTGCAAGGGAATCAGCAGCCTCATTGCCTTCCAGGCTAGTATAGTCAGGAATCCAGACAAGAGACAATCTCTTAAGTCTTCCTGTCGAGGAGAGTCGTTTTTGGCAATTTGCTACCAATTCAGACGTTGCTCGGTAGGAACCAAGAGCTTTCAACGCCGCTTGACTGTCCGAGAATGTTTTTATTGACTCGTGTATGAGGTTGGATTCTTCCAGTAGGTGGTACGCTTATTCAAATTGAATAAGTCTACCCTTCTCTTTTTGATTACACTAAGTTCACTGGTTTACTGTCGCTTTCCTTGCTCTCAGAACTAGTCAGTTCGGACTAAACTAATCGGTTTATATCTGAAATACACTTTTTTGCATGATACATACTTGTGAAGAGTGATACATACTTGTGAAGAGTTTATGTTGAAAGTAATTACTTCAATTGATTTTTTCAGAAGTTATCCTCATTTAATAATGAAAAGTAGAAAGCCAAAATATCAAAGTTATCGTTGATAAAGGAGGAGGGGGAGGAAATAAGACAATTAAAGTCATGACAGAAAGATGTTTTTCTTGAATGAAAAATCCACTCGATTTTGTTTTTTTTTCTTAATAAATGTGTCCGTATAATTTTTTGTGCCGCACACTGTAATGTTATAGATGCCATAATCCGAATTTTTCATCTCGAAGTTACTTCCTAATACAGTAAAAACATAGGAGGTAAGTCATCAAATTGCAAGACTACAAATTCTTTTTCATCGACCTTTTTTTGGGTAATCGTTACCTTCCACAATCTGAAAAAAATATAAAAATTATAATGTAGAACTTTATACAAGTGTAGAAGGGCAAACTTTTTAGTTTACCCCGATAAGTTACTGCGTAAAAATCAAAGTATTTTTCACAAAGAAAAATCTTCTATTTATCAGTAACTTGTCGTATTTAACAATTTTGTCTATCAAAAAAAAGTTATTAAGAAATAATACTTATCTTTTACGTTTCGGAGGCCAAAATCTGCCTCCGTCTTCAGAAATGGATAAAAATTCGAATATATACGCAGTTATTCCTTTTTTGAGAGCTTATTTCTTTACTTCTTCGACAGATGTCAAAGAAGTTTTGACATCTGTCGAAGAAGTTCTGACATCTGTCGAAGAAGTTTTGACATCTGTCGAAGAAGTAAAGAAATAAGCTCTCAAAAAAGGAATAACTGCGTATATATTCGAATTTTTATCCATTTCTGAAGACGGAGGCAGATTTTGGCCTCCGAAACGTAAAAGATAAGTATTATTTCTTAATAATTTTGTTTTGATAGGCAAAATTGTTAAATACAAGTTACTGATAAATAGAAGATTTTTCTTTGTGAAAAATACTTTGATTTTTACGCAGTAACTTATCGGGGTAAACTAAAAAGTTTGCCCTTCTCCATCATAATTTTTATATTTTTTTCAGATTGTGGAAGGTAACAATTACCCAAAAAAAGGTCGATAAAAAAACTGATTTTTTCCTCCACAAAAAATGACTTTCGTTGAATACAAATTCTTGTAATCTAAAATGAAAAATGTTTAAAATGTACATTTTTTGGATAATAAAAATGAAGATTGATTTATTAGGTGAAATGTCATTCATTGTTGAATAATGAGATTTTTTCTGAATTTTTTTGACGTGAAGCTCTTGTGAGAAATATTCTTCAATATATTTTTTTGCGATTATTCTAGAGTAGATACTCATCTAATTTTGCAATACTAGAAAAATAGGTGCTAAGATAACCTTTATATTTGCTTATAGACCATTATATACTATTTGACGTTAAAAATGTCTTTTGTACATTTTTCAATTCAAATATCAAAGTTTCGTTTCTTTAATATTAGGTGCCCCTAATATGGCACTTTGTTTTCAATTTTCTTATGAAATTCATTCCGATGAAAGATTTCATCGAAATGAATTTCGAGAATATTATTCAAAAGTATATTATTCAAAAATATATGAACGATACAGATTTTAAAATAATTTTGTTCATTGAGCCCGAATTGTTTGAACATTTACATGATAATAATAAATTAAGAAAGAGTTTAATTCAGCTACAACCCGTTTTGCAGAAATATCATGAATTCAAGTTGACATAAATTGAAAAATCGAAAATATTTCGAGTATTTAGTTATTTTGTCTACTTACAACCATTTTATAGTCTCTCCAAAATTCACAGAACTAATAAAAATAAAAGACACTGTACAGAAGCAGAGTACTGTTTTCATTTTTCACAAACTTTTCACATAATTTTTGCTGAATTTTTCCAGTAAGACAAAACAATAAAAACTCCTGACTGAGATTATGTATACTTTTCAAAATATATTCACATGAAAAAATCTAAAACATGTATTCGACCAAAGAAAATCCGTGCACGTGACTATGTCCAAGCTTCGGACAACTTTTTGGTTTCTACGATGCGGAGGTCGGAGTGAAACTGACTGCAGAACGGCATTCTTGAAGGGAGTCGCACCCGGAGCTTTTTGGCGTCGGGGAAATCTGAAAATTGTCTATTGACGCTGGAAATCGTGATTGCAGTAACGTTTATCGGAGCCTTTGGAAAAATAAATGCGTTCCGTTATGGTTATTGAATGAAAACTGTCTTGGATATCGCGGATTTCGTAAAACTGATAGAGGAAAGGACAGTCTTTCGGGACCGTCAACCTATTCAGAGTTGAGTGATTGTTCGGAAGAAAACGCGGAAAGTTTTGACGCGATGGTAGAAATGAGGCTGTTCCGCATCGAATATCTCCAACGACGGAAATGGGAGCCGAAGATACGAGCTCCGTCACGCTGAACCCGCTTTAAAAAAATCTACTTTTTTTGACTATTTTACCTACAAACGATACTAATAAATGTAGTAATGTTCATTTCTTTATGGTCTTATCGGTTACTGAGAAAGCACTATTGACATTATTCTAACTACGAAGGACGAGTAATAATGTGCCAAAAAGTTCTGAAATAGGTTCTAAATGGATTGTAGTTTATTGTAGTAACAACAAAATATTACTATATTTTATATTCTTTTGAAGTATAGCAAAAAAGCTACGATAACAAGACTTCAAATCATAAAATAAAAATTCTCCTCAAACTACAAACAATGAAGTTGATTGTAGCTGAAATTAGATGGTTGTAGTTACCATTAAACACGTCAGAAATGAATGAAATAAAATCGAGTATTTAATTAGTCGATATTCTAAAAACATCTATGAACCTTGAATTCTATAACGTTTGTAGTAATACTAGTAGTATTAGTAGTGATTGTAAGGTATGTGCGCGCGCGCGTGTGTGTGTGTCAATAAATAATTTTAATTTTGAATAAAGGGAACTTTAAAAAAGTTTGGAAAATCCAAAAGGGCACGACTCAGTGGTTATTCAATTCTCACGAAAAAAATCAAATATTGCATATTTAATCGTGTATTATGAATAGAATAAAACAATTATTTCCAATATTCTGCGCTATTGCTCAGCCAGAAAAGAAAGTACTGCACATGGCTAGTAAACAAACCTTATATTTACATAGATATAGATATAGAAACCATAAGTGGATTTTAGTTTAACTAATTATAGTCAAACTACATTCATTTAGACCGTGATCTTCCAAAGGACATACTTTTAGATAATACCGAAGCGTTAAAAACAGAAATGAATTCGATTAGTTGAGTTTTTCTGGAGTTATCGTGACCACGCTGTTTTCCATACATACATACATCACTTTTATACATCACTTGTATTTATTTAAAACGCAAAATTTGTTTAAAAAATGTCATGAGTGTTGAAACTAGTGTTTTTTCTTGACAATTATGTGTAAATGTTATTTTACGAGTGCCATAGAACTTAAATACTGACACTTTGAGTTCAAAAAATCACTTGATTTTTGTAAGACGCTCTACTGTACATTTTTATCAAATGCCCTACTATACATTTGTATTGATTCAAAAGCAAAAACATTTTTCTTGTTTTTCTATATCTATGTACAAACTATGCTGATGATTGAAGTATGAATTGTTATTTTCATAGTGTTAATAGTGACACATCAAGAATGAGTGGTACATTTCAAAGCAATAAAAATCTGAAATACTTAGTGATTTTGTCAAGTTATCAGTATTCTATCGTTTGTAGTTTACTTAGTACTAAGAAATAGCATTGAATGAAATAAACAATAGGTTTATGAAAATCCTCGTTTTCAAATGCAAAATTATGAACAATAAATACAGTTTAAAAAAACTGAAGAACACTGAAAAAAAACTGAAGTATTATTGTGGAAAAAGCGTGGGCGCTAGATATACAAAAAATATGGCACACAACTACATTCATCAGCATCGTTTGTAGTTAAAATTTTGTTTTTGATTCACTACAAATGCAGTTGGAAAATACTCGATTTTATTTCATTCACTTTTGATGTGTTTAATGGTAATCACAAACATTTAATTTCAGCTACAATCAACTTCATCGTTTGTAGTTTGAGGACAATTGTTATTTCATGATTTGAAGTCTTGTTATCGTAGCTTTTTTGCTATACTTCAAAAGAATATAAAATAAATTAATATTGTACAGTTACTACAATCAATTCAGAACCTATTTCGAAACTTTTTAGTGCATTGTTAATTGTATTCCGTAGTTTGAAAAATATCAATAGTGCTTTTTCAGTAACTGATGAGACTACCAAAAAATGAAGTCTACTACATTCATCAGCATCGTTTGTAGTTAAAAAATTTTTCTTGATTCACTAGAAATGCACTTGAAAAATACTCGATTCTATTTCATTCATTTTTGATGTGTTTAATGGTAACTACAAACGTGTAATTTCAGCTACAATCAACTTCATAATTTGTAGTTTGAGGACAATTGTTATTTTATAATTTGAAGTTTTCTTATAGTGGCTTTTTTGCTATAGTTCAAAAGAATATAAAATATAGTGATATTTTGTTGTTACTACAATACACTACAATCCATTTAGAACCTATTTCAGAACTTTTTGGCACATTATTACTCGTCCTTCGTAGTTAGAATAATATTAATAGTGCTTTCTCAGTAACCGATGAGACTACAAAAAATGAACATTACTACATTTATTAGTATCGTTTGTAGGTAAAGTAGGCTAGAAAAAAGCTGGTTCCAGCGTGACGGAGCTGAAGATACGTGGTTCAAATGAAACGTAGGGGAAGTCACATTTTTGTCTTTTGCATTTTTAATGTCCTTTTTATGAATTATCTATGATAGGTTTTTATCAATAGATAGTGTTTCTTTTTCTTCTTCTACTCTCTAACATCATCCATAGAGGAAACAGTATCTGGGGCAAGTAGTCACCTAGGTAATCCAGGGGTATAAAAAATATTCAATTGAAAGTGGAATAATATACGTGACTAATTATATCCAAAAAAGAAAAAAGTGTCTCATTTGTAGGAAAAAAATAATTTGCTCCAAATAAATAGCTTCCTTCTGGTAATTGAAATACCAAAAACAACCGTCAGGCCGCAATGCCTGTAAACTAAAAATTTCCATCCTAGGGAAATTATATTTAGTCAGTCTAAAATTCAGTGAATATTCGAAATCATAATTATGGTGAATGTTTTTCGACGAACCGACGAACCGAAATAAATACTTGAAGCCATAAGAATCTATTTTTCTAATTCATATTGAGCTTTTTGGTTTTTGGTGTTTTGGTATAATGCAAAAAAGAATCTTTCAAGAAAGATATTTCCTTTTTCAATTTCAACTTTTCAAATATGCCCAGGTACTTGAACGTTGGAAAATGTCCAACAAACTTTAGTCATACTTCACACATTAGAAATTTTTACACCATAAAATAACTATGAATATCGAAATCGGAGTAAGAATTATTTTCTATAATTCAATTTGCTATCACATTTCTGTTAGAAAAATTGGGGAAACTTTTTGATTAACAACACCACTAACAAAACGCACTTCTCTTATGTTTTAAAATTTGATATAAAAACAGCTCCAGATACAGTTCAGAACGACATTCAAGAACAACTCCAAGGACGAGAAGGAAAAATGAAAAAATCTTTCAAAAATGTATCTATGGTATTTTTTGTTATAAATATCGATTCTAATTGTATTATTTGAGCACAGTGTGATTTACCTCTTATGTTGTCAGTACTGGATTAGGTGACTTTCTAGTGTGCCCATCTGTCATGTTATGAACATCTGTAGAAGTTGTTATAATGGTGTATGTAACCTGAAATTTTTCAACATTAAATAATATAATACTCTTTGTCTTGACTAACACATAACAACATTTTCTCATACTAACACATAACAACATCATTTCACTTCATTTCATTTCAATTTTTTTGTAAGATGAGAATGATGTTTCTATGAGAAATGTTTCGTTCATAAAATCTTCCCTCAATTAGTTAATAAAAATGATCTGAACACTCCACTCAATATAATTTTTGATACCTACATTAGATGGGCAAAAAACTATAAAAGACAACTTAGAAATAGCACAAAGTTTTAATCACTACTTTATTGAAAGCATTCACAGTATAGTTCACAGTATAAATATTAATGAAGACTGGACCAACTTAAATAATAATATATACCTACATGCCATTCGATAAATTTGAAGTACTCACAATTCCTCACTTACGAAAAATAATCCGCGGCATGAAAAATAAATTTTCTATTCATGAAATATTGAACTGTAGGATGCTAAAGGAGATATTTGAAACTATAGGACATGCTATTCTAAATTTCGTTAATACATCGTTAACTACTGGTGAAATTCCACAAAGTTTGAAAATTAGCACTATTGTACCAATTCAAAAAGTTCCTAATACCAATAAAGCTGATGAATTTCGCCCAATCAATACATTACCACCTATCGAAAAATTACTCGAAGTGGCTGTATACGATCAGTTATTACATCATGTTGACTCAAATTGTATTTTAATGAATAATCAGTCAGGATTTTGAAAACGCGAGTCCGCGTTACAATTAACTGCCATATTAAATGCCATATAAAAACTACCTCCAGCAACGTAGCCAAAGGGTACGTTTCAAGTCTGAAGTTTCGTCTCAGTTAGATAATGATGTTGGCATTCCACAGGGAAGTGTTTTGGGCCCATTATTGTTTCTATTATACATCAATGATATTAACCTCTTTGTGGAATGCGAATTCTGTCTGCCTAGATACGGCTATTCAAAAAATGAATAATGTTTTACAATCAATTAGCAAGTATTTGAGTTTGAATAAATTGAAATTGAATGTGTCTAAAACTCAGGCTATGATATTCACAAGTAAATACAGATATGATACCATTAATATTAATAGCCTTAACCTAAACATCAATAATGAACAAATTGAAATTGTATCGAATATCAAGTATTTGGGCATCCAGTTGGATAACTTTCTGAACTTCAATACACATTTCAATTATATTCATAAAACAATTTCAAAAAAACTTTATTTTTTCTCTCGTATAACCCAGGAATTATCAACCGAAACAAAAATCACGGTATATAATTCAATTATTCAACCGCATTTTGATTATTGCTCATCAGCCCTGTTGTTTTATCTTACTAAGCTGAATATGCTACAAAAACTTCAAAATCGTGGCATGAGAATAATTCTGAGAACTAATCGTCTCACCCCCATAAGATCTATGTTAGCAACGCTTAATTGGTTCTCAGTCGAAAAAATAATGTATTATTTCACAATGTTTTTTGTATATAAAATATTGAATAACCTGGCTCCTGTTTACTTTCATACATTTATAATATTGAATAGAGACATTCACACTTATAACACTCGGGGTAAAAATGACATTCACATTAGCAGCACTGCTTATCGCAGTACTATGAACTCTTTATTTTTCAAAGGTTTCCAAGAATTTAATAAACTACCAGACTTCATTAAAACATCATCATCGTTGAATTTGTTTAAAAAACAATTGAAAGAACTTATTAAGATGAAATAGATATCGTACTGAAAGCAATTCCTGTAATCCTACTAATTCGATTAATTCCATTTTTAAAATTGTGATTTTCGTATATTATTGTTGCATTGTATTTCTTTTTTTGTGTTTGTCTAATGTTGTATATATACACCGTTGATTTAATTGGGATATATATGTATATTAGGGTTACCTATTTTTAAATAAAGATCTATCTATCTCAATGAACTTTTTCGGACTGTTGGTTTTTGCTAGAAGTTTCCCTTCGTTTGGTTTAACGAAGCGTACTTGATTTCAAATTCATATTAATACTAGTTGTTGCCCGGGAAATTCATGATTCCCTTTCTTGATGCTTATTTACGCTATACAAAGAACCTACCTGTATATTCAAGATTCTAGGTTCAGTAGCTTCGGTTGTACGTTAATTTGAGGGCCTGCAACAGCTAGTGATTTATATTTTTACTTTAAAAATACAGTAACTAAAATAATATGCCAACTGCATTAAGTAATGAATAGCTTCGAGAATCGTCTTCACGCGTCTGCCCGCGTTTGGGTTGCATTCTCGGCGATGGCGCTTCATTGCTCTGACCGCCCCTCTACCCCGCGTATCGTCCCCTATCGTCTTACAGTAGACGCGATGCGTAATTGCTTACTGCGTTGTTTCCAAATTACTTAGTGTAAAAGACAAAGTTTGTCTTTATCAAATTCATCAAACGACAATTGTATCAATTTCTATAAGAATTTGACAGATATTCTGAAATGTGCATCGTAAAAAAAGTATAGTATAGATAGATTCAATTTGTGATCATAATATTATGTAATTCAGATTTCTAGCGGAAAATATGTGATTTGTGTCATATGAATTAGATCCAAGAACATTTTTTTATTTCCGGTATGCTTTTTATGGTGTGCAATATTGAGAATTCAAAAGTATATCAAGATGTTGGTTTTATTATATGTAATGACAGAAGAAAAATTTTGATATAGCTCTGACACATTTTTGCATGCGAAGGTCAGAGTGGAACTGATTGCAGATCGGAATTCTTGAAGGGAGTCGCACCCGGAGCTTTTTTAGCGTCCGGGAAATCTGAAAATCCATCGACGCTGGAAATGGTGATTGCTGCAACGCTTATCGGGGCTTTCAGATGGATGGATGCGTTCCGTTACGGTTATTGAATGAAAATTGTCGCAGATTTCGTGAAGAAGATAGAGGAAGGATGTCTTTCAGGACAAGGAAACGCGGTCAATCGCTGACGGAAAATGTTGACTCGATGATAGAAACCCTAACTGTTCCCTATCGAATAATCTCATCGATGGAAATGGGAGCCAGATACGTGGATTGCAATTTATATAATACGGATAGATATTGATACTTTCTTTGTTCGCTATTCTTTGAAAATTGTCGCAAGTTTTGTCAAAATGATGGACTGAAAAATTAAATTATGGTAATGAAATGTTTGTTTGAAGGTGGTTGACAATGTTTCATGGTGAATTTTATTAGTTCGGACTTCCATTGTCTAATATGATGTGAAATGATTTGAAATCCCTGAAAGAACCAATAAAATTGTAAATTAAAATGAATAGCTGAAAATAACAATTATATTCAGCAAAAAAAACCTGAAATGAAATGACAATAAAATACAAGCAACAATTGAAAATTGAACAATTGAATAGAAATTAAAATTGAAAGATTTCAAGCCAAGTTACTTCACGACGTTTCGATTGTTAGTATCCACAATCGTCTTCGGGTGATGACTGATAACACTCGGAGAGGATTGTGGATAGTTTATAACAACGGAAATGTCGTAAAGTAATTTGGCTTAAAATCTTTTTATTTTTATTTCTTTTTAATTCTTCAAATTTCAATTGATGCCAACTTTGTTGGGTCCCAATTTTGGTTTTTGGGCTTGTTGGTCCCTTTCTAGTGGACTGTATACCATTAAATAATGCGACGTAGGTACTCCAGTAACACACAGTATACAGATGTTTCCCACTTAGTGTCTCTCCTCTTCACCAAAACGTCTAAGAATGGCAATTCGTTGTGGATTTCCTTCTCCATTGTGAAATTGATGTATACCGAAAACCCACTCATACGGGACAGTATCTGAACCACGAATCCAACCACCATCAATCGACTAAAAGAGGAATCACCAAGACTCTATTAGACCGTGCTTTTGGGTTCTGTAATACGAAGGAAGGTCTCGAGAAGGAACTAGACATCATCAAAAATGATCTTCAACGGAATGGCTACTCCAAAGCGATGGTAGAAAAGACTTTGGCTAGAAGACAGCAGGAGCCTCGCAAGGAAGAGAAGCCGTCACAACCAGTGCTTGCACTTCCCTACATCAGAGGATTATCGGAGAGGATAAGAAGAATTGGTTTTAAGTACAACATCAGAACCTGCTTCAGATCCGGTAACACTATCCGTAGCAGCCTCACGAAAACCAGGCCACCAAACGCGGACTGCGATTCCAAAAATTGCATTTACCGGATACCCTGTGAGTGCGGAAAATCCTATATTGGTGAAACTAAGAGGCCATTGAATGTTCGCATTGCCGAGCACAAGAAACACACACAGCGAGGGGAAACCAGCAAATCAGGAATAGCAGACCATGTTTGGACCCATCAACACAACATGGAGAGGTCCCAAGCTGAGATCTTGCACAGAGAGGAACATTGGTTTAGGAGAAAATTCAAGGAAGCCGCATATATGTTGTCCAACAGCGTATTCAGCCAAGCCAGCGTCGAAATACGCAACATATGGAAACCCATCATCAAGCGAAAAATGGCCATCTCCTGCCAAACGGTCATCTCCCACGGATCCAGTGAAGCGGAAAATGGAAAGCGGGGATAAGTGAAAGTACTCGAACGACCTATAAATAGTCATCTCTCGGAGGAATCAGTCCAGTCATCACCCGAAGACGATTGTAGATACTAACAATCGAAACGTCGTGAACTAACGTGACTTGAATCTCTCCACTTTTTTTTAATTAATTTTTATTTTTTTTCTTTTGTAATTTCTTTATTTTCATTTATTCAATTGTTCTATTTTTACTTGTATTTTATTTCACTATTATTTCATTTCAGGTTTATTTTGGTTAATATAATTGTTATTTTCAGCTACTCATTTTCAATTCTTCTTTTTTAGTTGTTTCAGGGATTTCAAATCATTTTATATAGTAGACAATGAAAGTCCGAAGTAGTGAATTTCATCGAAAAAATTACTTACTAACTTTCGGTATTTTCTCGAAAACTCTCAGACCGAATACAGTACAGGGGATTACTGGATTTATATTAATGGCCTTCATATCTCAAATAGCTTGAGGCCTTTGTCTAATTGAATCAGACCCTGCTTCCATGGACGTTTATTATTATTCATAAAATCCAGAGACCGAAGGTCAAGCATTTTCTTAAAATAAATTTTTTTCAAGTATGGGACTATCCGAATTTTGATCGATTCAGCTTAGTATACAAGGAAGAATTGTCTGAAATATATGTTCATTTTAATGTGTTAAACACGTTTAGAGCATTTGAGCTATGTAAACGCTTTTTAGCTCAACTGTTTTTATGCATCGATTCAAAATCAACTTGTCTTCGTTATCCCTGAGTTTTTCAGAGTCATCTTGCGGTAGTGATCTCGAATAGTGAAGTTGTTCCGCAGTTGATTTCATATGTTGATTTTTGTGCAGTTGGAACCCTGGTCAGGAGCGGGAAACTCTCCAAAGTCTCCATAGCTGACAGTTTGTGTTGTTTCACTCAAATCTATTCTCAGCTCATTTTCTATTTCAAAATTGTTTACAATATTTATAATAGTTGTACAAACGAATATGTTTTTTCGAATTTTAATTCGAAAATTGGATTAAGATTGGAAAAATGTGAATTGTGAAATGAAATATAGGTACTCATCTGTGCCCTAATCATACGAGCCAGAATTTCAACATTTGGTTACTATTCTGTGGGAGACACTCGTATTTTGGTTAATTCGGTGGCGACAAATCATGAAGTA
Organism: Leptinotarsa decemlineata; assembly: GCF_025532065.1. Lineage (NCBI taxonomy): Eukaryota > Metazoa > Arthropoda > Insecta > Coleoptera > Chrysomelidae > Leptinotarsa > Leptinotarsa decemlineata. The sequence continues at coordinate 7,883,031 of NW_027412537.1, read as the reverse complement.
AGTGACATCTATGTTTCATAATGTAATGTGATAAATTTATAAAGGTTTCATCTTTGTATAAAAACATATTCCTTGATTTATAAAAACAAATTAAAAAGCTGAATGGGCAATTTATTGAAAATATTGTGCTGTAAAATCCTAATGGATCTGATCTGTCCCCAGTACCAAATACTGTATGTCCAAGATAAGGAGGGACAGTCTGGAAAAATAGAAAACTGATTTTTACGAAGTCGGTTGAATTAGGAAAGAGTTGCCCATTTTCGAATTTACTTGAAAGAAGTCTTGAAATTGAAAAAAATTGGTTAGTTTCAGTTTCTGCATAGTTTAAAACTTTTATCTTTATACTATGGTTTCGAGAAGCTATTCAAAATAAACAAAATTCGCCAATTTACTTTACCATATACATTCTGTAACCAATTTCATTATTTGACTGCATTTCATTGGTATTTTTATTCTAGATATAATATGTGTTCATTGTGAAGTTTGTTATTTCTGTTATTTTATTATAATTTGTAGTTAGTTACAGTCCCTAATTATAAGCATTCATCGTTTTTTGGGAAAATAAACCGAATTGAAAAAAATTTCGTTTTAATTTTTTTCTGACGTTATTTGGGGACATATTGAACATTTCCACTTTTCAAATTGTACTAGATGACGTTCACAGATTTTCAATTCGACGTTTCGTCTCCGAGAAACCGAAAAAATCACCAGTTATAAGTTATAAGGTAGCCTTTTTGGTGACAACTCGACTGATGAAGTCATAAACATAATCCCTAAATTTAAATCGTCACATAAACATGCTCTAAAATAGGCAACTTTTTTCTAATTTAAGCGACTTTGAATCTCTTGCCAATTTTCCTATGTTGGTCCTCCTTATGTCTGACACACTGAAAATGAAAACATGAAGATGAATTCTATTTTGGATCCCTGACTTTTTGAATTCTTTTAATCAAGATGTATGAAACATTCCTCGTGTGATCATTTGGACCTCTTTCCCATGTAAAATATTTTGTAAACAATTTTAGACCTACAGCACTCTTGATTAGGTAATAAAGAAAACTAATAAATTTCCGCATTCCATTCACACCTCAATTGACTGCTTGTCAATGTCAAGTTGGCTGCACTTCAATTTTCAATCTTGTTTACGTTTGGTAAATAGAATGGCGACAGATTTCGACTCTTGCACCATCTATCAACATGTGTACAAAGTTGAATCAATCTAATTTCTAGCGTAGAGTTTTTTTTTCAAAACAAAAGCGAATCGGTAAAACACCAGGGTTTCTATGTATCTTTAATAAAATAATCCTACTTCATGAACTCTAATTTGATCATAGTTATTGAAAACAAAAATCGAGTGTTTTTTTCACTTGGACAGGCATTTACGACGCCATCTCGTGGTACATATTTTTCTGTTGTCCCTTTATATTTCAAATTCAAATTGCAACCGAAGTACTTTACCTTTATATACCTATATAGACTATCACATACAAAGCTTTGACCAACAATATTTGTCTTGTGCTTTCAGAACTAGATTAAATATTTTTCGAAACATGAAATATTGTTACTTTTGATGTTATTTGTGATATTAAATGAAATGGAAAATATTTGTCATAATACTGTTTTGAGATTATTATTTTTCAACAGTCTATTTCTAGAATTAGGTACAGAATTAGGCCCCTACTTTTACATTTTGATGGAAGTTGAAATGTATGTAAGTATTCCTTACGCGGAAATATAAACTAAGTCAAACGTTTTGTGCAAGAAATACGAATGACCTATTCATTCCATGAAGGGCTCTTAGATTATAATCATTTTCTAATTGAATTGAAAACAGTAAATCAGTTGACATCAAATGATTTTCAGTTGAACAAATCAAGTTGGATGTACATAAAACATGTTTTTGATCTACATGTGAACATTAGGTTTAGGCATTACTCTTGATTCCATTTCATTTATATACATTTTTGCTTGCAAGTTTAATTTGAATAGTGTTATTTTGTTACAATTTCTTTTGTAGGGTGACTTTAACATGTAATTATGTATAGGTATTTACGACTCCAGTATTGATGAAGAAATTACTAATTCCTTTTTCCAAAGTAATATGTATAAATTACCATGGTATCTGATATTTCAGACCAACAGGTAGGTTAGGTTACGGGTGGTTACTATGCTTATATGTTTTGAGTCAAGTGTGGTCCATAAGCATTTACTGTTAACACTTCACTTACATCCTTGATTTATGTACTCACCTTGTTTAGTTTGTTAATTAATCAATGCCTTAGGATTAAGACAAACTGTTGGGACTTATGAAGGCCAACAATACATTTTCATTAAATATAGCATGAGCTACTGTATTGTTTTTGTATATTTGTGTTCAGATATCAAAACCCTAATTACTTTCATTACAATCACTTGAATCTTTGAAACCTTTAATGTGATAATTGAAGGATAGACCCATTCCGTAAAAAATCTGGAATATTTTTCCTAATGAAAACCACTAAAAACTGCTACTAAAAATGTTTAATAATAAATATTAAATATAAGTCACTATCAAAAATGAATCTTGTTTACATTGTGCAGGAATAACATGTTAGCTGAAAATTACTTCCAGTTTAATTTTAAAATATTTCATATATCAATAATAACAAATACTTCATATCTATTTTTCTCAGGTTCGTTTACTATTTGCATAGCTGAATATGTTATCGCTTTAACTTCAGTTCCTTGAGGATGTTTCCCTATTGTGAATTCTTCCCCATAACATTTACATTTAATCTTTAATTCCTCACCCTCTGTAGTGAACTCTGTAATACACACCTTGCTACATATGAGAAAAGGTTCACAGCTAAATAAGAATAATAATTCGTCAAGGAAGTGGAAGAGCAGACTCTCTAGATCATGACCCGTTGCTTCTATTTCGGCTGATTGTTTAATTTCTACTGAGGGTAATTCTGTCATATAGCCAAACATTGCAATTCCGCATTGTTCGAAGGCTTCTTTCAAACTGTCTCCCCAGGCGTGTAGTCTGAAAAATTATATTCTTAGAAATATAATTATTTTCTTGAGATTCAACTTACTGTACATCAGCAGTGTGGTCCAAGTCTGAAACAAAGAAACATCATTTTGGTACTGGAATTGATAAATTATTCTCTTACATTCATATTTACACGTCGGTAATGTGAGTTCTTCTTCCGTGAATGTTTCTTCCATGTTTTTCAAAGTTTAATGTCTCATTTAATATGGAATGAGAGAGGGTATTCTTTTTTCTCGGTGACTCAATTTCATTGAAACCACTGAATAATTAAAATTCAGACTTTTTTGAGGTTAAGATTTTTTAGTTACCATACCACAATCATACTACCGAAGTGTCGCGAGCATTGAGAGCGAGAACAATAAAATCACAGAACACTAAAATTTCTCTTTCTCTTTAATGGCCGTTGCTTCCCATTCTGGCGCATTTGACCAGGCTCTCCTGTCTCGGTTGGAGAGGAAGTCCAATGAAATTTTTGTAATCTGTGAATAACATCGCAATTTTTTTTCAAGGGCAAAACACAAGGACTACAGGAAAATCCTAATCCTAAAGGCTCCACATTCCTCTGAAGTGGAGCCATTTCTGAAATGCCCATTTCTATTGATTTGAAAATAAACTGTACTGAACTGAATAAAACTGAACTAAACTGAATAAAGTTGTAGTAAATTTTTCTTATCGGTTGGTAATTCATGACCAAGAAGAATCTCGGTAACATTAGAATATGATGCCCAAGAAATCCTCCGAATGCACTCTTTGATAGAAATCTGACCCAGCTCAACGAGGTGGTGAGGGTGTACTCGAAGAAATAAGGCGGTAATATTTGAGGGTGGAACAGAGGCAAGACGCACATCCTTTATGCCTTATAGCGTGAAGCCAGTGCCAGGCGATTGCATATTTCATGTTCTATTGATGAAACGAGTTATATCGGTCCGACTGATTCGAACTGACACTCACTGGTTCTGACAACAATGATCAACCGATAAGAAGAATTTAGTACAATTATATTCAGTTTAGTACAGTTTATTTTTAAATTTGGTACAAATAGGCATTTTAGACACGGCAGCATTTCAGAACAATTTCATAGCGATTTTATTCACAGATAACAGAAAAATTTCAAAGTTCTGTGATTTTTATTTCTGGCTTTACTTCAATAACAAATTGTTACTTTTTGACGAGTTTGAAGTTACGTTGTTATTCATTTTGTAACATTTTGAGGAACTTCCAATATTACATTGGAAAACCATGTCACTCTGTTGACAAAAAAGTGTTCAAAATAACCATAGAAAGATACAAAAAACATGATATTGAGTCTCAATAATGGTGAAGTAATTTTGGCAGGAGTAAATCTAGGTAAAAATGTTTTCCGTTCAGTATTTACGAAATTACAGAAGAGAGGAAAATAGGAAAATTCAACTGACGGTTACCTCACATATAAACGAATTTCGTGAACTGAAATTTGTATTAGACACTTGATGACATTTCAATAAAATATAATAATATATAAGTGATATGAATCGCAACCCTCAGAAGTCTCGACCTTTGATGGTTGTCGTTCATAGGGGGACAACGGCTGCTTGACAGAAAATACATTTTCACAGATTTAATAGATAGGAAGGTAATATTTTTATTTCCAATTTTGCCCACTGTGTTCTTTCCTGAAAGGAAAATCTTTCAGCATTTCAGTATAGTATTAGAAAATATCTTCGATCTGGAATCATTCTTTCTGAAGACATAATATTATATGGTTCAAGAGCACGGTCGGCATTTTTTCGATACAGTATGTATGCTTCAAGCAATTCACATTTTCTAAACGAGAAAATAAAATATTTTTTTAATCAGATTGAACTCGCACGAAAAACAAGGACTCGAGAGACATTTTATAAACGTCAAAGTGACAAGTTTCATTAAACTAATTGTTTCACACTGCCTTCCAAGATGGGTTACAAACGAAATATGTTGAGCACGCACTTTTATGATGAGTTAAATAGCAAGTGATCGATATGTACTATTTTGATTTAATTTTGAATTTCATGACGAAAAGTGAAAAAGGTGCAAAACTCCATTATTTTTGGTTTCAGGACAAAATTCCTATAACTACCTGAGTTCACAAAAGAGTTGGTATTTGATTTAGGTAGAAATATACAGAGTATATCGTTCAAAAAATGTATTATTTTAAATAAATCGAAAACGCAATATTCAAATGTTTGTTTTGTTAGCACCACGCTAATCAGCGAAAACAACACTACTGATTTTTTTATTCAACCAAACTCATATCTTCAATAATAAGGAAGTTAGCAACAGTACCGACTTCAGTTAGATCACACTATATAAATGGATATAACGGATGATCTCTGGATCTCTTTTTTCTTGGAAATTTAACAGGTCATATGAAATTACTTCAAAGTACTATAGACCGGCTCTTACAGATTTCGAGGTCGGTGGGAAGGGCTACAATGGAGAATGTTCCTCAATTTGGGTTATTAGAGCAAATGCAAATTTGAACAAAATAAAGTTGAGTTTAATTCATGAGTTTTTCAAATTCACTTCGAAAAGTATTCAAATTGATGCTTCAAATGTTGGGTTTTGATTTTTAAAGGGATTTGTTTCTGATTCACATATTGGCAACAGCGGCTATATCAAGTTGAAATAATTTATACGTACCTAGATATTCTATTTTAAAAAAAGAAAATTATCTTTATTAATCAACAATTGAGGCAAAATATAAATTATAGTTCAATACCACCTCCACAAGCCACACAAACAACTCCTGACGTAAATCAAGTAGTTTCAACCTTTTTCTTTAAAAAATTATTTAGATACTTAAAAAAGAGGAATGATATAATGCATTCAACATTCAAAGGGATTCATTTGTATTTCACCATTTGGCAACATCGGTTATAGCTAATAAAGGACAATGAATCTGTTACCTGTATGAGACGAACAAAGATGACATATTTCAGAGGCGTGCTGTTCTGTTTACTTATGTTCCGAGTTCCCAGACATTCTGTGACATATGACATTTTGTACGCCTAACCTATCTTCCTCTATATAAATACATAACAAAACAACTGTTGTTTATGTGGCTTGTGGAGGTGGTAATGAACAATAATTTATATTTTGCCTTAATTGTTGATTTATAAAGATAATTTTCCTTTTTTTAAAGTAGAATATCTAGGTACGTATAAATTATTTCAACTTGATATAGGCGGTGTTGCCAATATGTGAATTAGAAACGAATCCCTTTAAAAATTAAAACCCATCATTTGAAACATCAATTTGAATACTTTTTGAAGTGAATTTGAAAAACTCCTGAATTAAACTCAACTTTATTTTGTTCAAACTTGCATTTGCTGTAATAACCTAAATTGAGGAACATTCCCCATTGGCCCCTTGAGTTCGGTCATCTAACTGAAGTCTTTAAAGATTTTTTTTGTGGAGTCAAAAAGAAACGAAGTATATCGCACACTACCTCAGAGGAAGACCTGCGACAAAACGTTTCTTTGACATTTCAAATCTTATTATTTTCTGTGTTCCTTCGAAAAGGGCAATATCTCAATGTTTTGCTTCGCGTTGATAATACCGAAAAATCTAAATTAGTTATTTGAAAAGGTTGTTTAGAAATCGATTTTGACCCTACATCCGAATTTCAACTTGATATTCGAAATTTTATTTTTATTGTTCTTTTTTGTTTTTATATTCTCATTTTCTAGTAATGGTTCGGAATGAGAAGCTACAGAAATGATGAAACAGTCAAGATCATTGAAATAAATGTATTGATATGAATGAAATTGAAAATTATCAATTGTAAGTTGAAATTTAGTCTCTTTTACTCTGTCTCTAATGTTGAGGAATTTTTCAGTTTCCTGTTGAATGTAATTGATTGCGAATTTGCCTAATTTTGTATGGAAAATCGTCAATCTTAATTTTTCAAAGCAGTCTCATATTTTATGTTTCAACAGTTTTCGAATCGGGCTAGAGTGCCATGGAAATAAATGAATTATATGAACTCTAAATGGCAGTTTGGGGTCAAAAACAGTAACAAAATGTCTATTGAACGTCCATAAAATTAAATCTTTTAAACCGGAGTTCTTGCACACATTGAAAGAATGTGACGAATATAAATGATTAGATTACTGATATTGGACCCAAAAAATTTTTAAATGATAGAAATTTCCTGAGAAAAATTTTGTTCACTGATGAAAAAGTATCTGGTCAAAATTGCAAATGCTGGTCTACTAAAAATCACTACTGGGTTTATAAACTGTAAGGACTGATACTCTCAAAAAGTTAATGTATGGTGTGTTATTTAAGGCGACAGAATAACTGAACAGTTTTTCTTCAGTAATATCATTAACGCTGAACGACTATTGAGTTTTTTGCTAATCAATTATGGAAAATCAATGAAAATGTACTCCTCAATGTGCGACAAGAGATGTACTTTCAGCTAGACGGAGCTTCCGTTCATAATTCTTGGATGGTTGGATAGTGGTTAAACATACATTTCCATTACGTTGGATTGGTAGAAAGAGCCCATATGAACAATTGCCTCCTCGCTCTCCTGACATAACTCCAATGGATTTTTACTTCTGGGGAACAGTCAAGAATAGGATCCACAAATGTAGGCCACGAAATCGACGATAACCATGCCGTGAAATGAGTATTCTAGAACTTAGGAGATGGCCAATAATAACAAAAAAAGAATGTATCAGAGTTGAGGGCGGGTCAGTTGAGAGAGACAATATTTGCAACTGACTTTCAATATCAGTGTTAATTTCATTTCCTTTTGAATTGGCTTCATTAATTGTCATTTGATTTCGACAGATGTGTCTGGCTTTTTAGTAGATAACTGATAATCAAAATTTGAGTTTTTTCATAATGAATATTAGGTTTTCCATTCTTTTTCCTACATTATAACGAATTTATTATTTTTGTATCTCCTTATTTAGAACCATTAATTAAAAATCTGACGTGAATATGAAAATTACAAAAAAATATCAAAATTCTAATTTTGGATAGGAATTCGGTATATAGGGTCAAAATCGATTCCTTAGTGACTTTTTCAAACGTGAAGCAAAATATCAAGAATTTGCCCTTTTCGCGTGATCGCAGGAGGCTGGGTTAAAGCTGTCACTTGAGTTGAGTTAAGTTAGTTTAGGTTAGGTCCAAAGTGGGTGGGTATATTCGACCCTCCACCGCAACCCGCTAGGGTTTATTGTGGCTCACACCTATTCACACTTGACTAAATAAACCCAACTTCTTAACGGAGCCGATTAGTTTGTATGGTGAGTAGTCTTTCAGGTCAGATGGTAAGAGTACGGATCTGCCGAACTCAAAGAACCTGATTCGGTCCCCAGCGGGGCAAGCACAAAGTATATGCTCTGCAGTTTCATCATTTTTCAGACAGAGGCGACACACACTGTCTTCCGACAGTCCAAGTCTCTGCATGTGATGATTCAAATGACAGTGACCTGTAAGAAGGCCTGTTAGACATCGTAGTTCATCCCTATTGTAGTTCAACAATTGTTTGGAATCAAGTTTCGAAGGGTGAATAAACGCCTTGGAGTGAGCCAATCCTGGAAGATTTTGCCAGAAGTCCATAACTCTTCTTGCCATCCAGGTGTTAAGTGTTTGTTTGGCAAAGCCCAAAGCGATGCCAATGACAGGTTATGGTCCAATGAAGCCGCTTGCAGGACCCTCCTTCGCAAGAGAGTCAGCAGCTTCATTGTCTTCCAGGCCAGTATGGCCAGCAATCCAGACCAGAGACAATCTGTTTAGTCTTCCTATCGAGGAGAGTCTTTTTTGGCAGTTTGCTACCAATTTAGACGTTGTTCGGTAGGAGCCAAGAGCTTCCAACGCCGCTTGACTGTCCGAGAATATTTTTATTGACTTGTGAGTGAGGTTGGATTCTTCCAATCTCTCCGCACGCAATTTAATAGCGAAAATTTCCGCTTGAAATACAGTCGCATAAGTTCCTAGGCAGGTAGATAACTTTGTCCTGTGTCTGCGACTCAAAACACCTGCACCAGAACCGGAAGGTGTTTTTTTGGATTCATCTGTGAACCAACAACTATCTGCTCCTAATATTTCCTTCTCCCGCAGGATCCAGTCCTCTCCACTCGAGAATAGTACTTTACAAAACAGTTGGAGACATAAAGTCAGAGGTCATTTCCAGAATGCTGTGACTTCCAATGTCAACCAACAGTCTGTTTCACTCTGCATTGGATTGATTTGTGCAATAGGCAATGTGCACAAGTCTGTATGCAGTCCATCTAGTCTCTGTTTCCAGAAAAATGTGGAGAGGAGGTAGATCTAGAAGGATCTCCATGGCCGCTGACGGTGTGGTACCGATGGCACCACTGATAGCCAGACAAGCCAGAGCCCTGTAAGCCCTGTAAGCCAGAGAGCTTCGCTTGGGCCGTTTTCTGTAAAGCCTTCGAGCACCAAGCAATTGCACCATACGTGATCATTGGTCTTACAATCATCACATAAATCCAATGGATTTGTTTGGGACCTAAACCCCAAGTTTTACCACAAATCCTTCTACATGTCCATAGAGACAGTCTGGCTTTGTGTAAAACTTTTTCCAAGTGAGCGTTCCAGGTGAGTCTTTTATCAAGGGCAATGCCAAGATACTTCACCTCCGTTCCAAATGGAATGACCACACCATTGAGGGAAAGTGGCGTTAGATCGTCCAATTTCCTTCTCTTGGTGAAGGAGATTAACACAGTTTTGCTGGAGTTGACAGATATCTGCTCCCTCAGGCACCAACTGTGAACAACGTCCAACGCGCTCTGGAGGATATTACAAGCTATCCTTCCCGACGTGGAGCTTGCCAGGATCAAAAGGTCATCTGCATAAGCTTGCAGATCAACTTTTCTTCTGTCGAGGGCATCAAGCAGACTATCCACCAGGAGCGACCACAGAAGGGGAGATAGTACCCCACCTTGAGGGCCGCCCCTGGTAACCCTGAACCTGATAGCCTCGCCTTGAAGAGTCGTAGTTGCAGTTCTGTTTACTAGCATGGCATAGATCCAGCCAGTTATGGTCGATTCTATACCCTTTCTAGCCAGAGACAATCCTATTGATTTAGGTAGTGCATTGTCAAATGCTCCTTCAATATCAAGAAATACAGCAATCGCAATCTGTTGAGTACCTACTTGTATTGCGAAAATTGCGAAGTGTAGTGCGAAATATGCCTGTATCAAAAATCAAGGATCTTCTTTCAAAAATGACTCAAATACAGGGATGTCTATAGATGACTTGATATACTATTAAGATATCTTTTTTTTGTTTTGAATATTTTGCATTGATTTTTTTATATGAAATGCGAATTATCAGCGAAAGAACTGAAAAATATCCCTTTGTAATGGAAATATAGCGAGGTTATTTTAACTTCATCATACCAAATATTGAGTTCACATATAATGAAATTTGAATACATTTTTGACAGATTATTGTCATATTTATAGTTCAAACGTTATCAACTGATGAAATGCAACAATGTAGCATTTCATACAGAAAACCTAGAAAATAATTGTCATACAACTAAAATCTCCCGAAATGTTCTTTATTGTCAACTGTACTATCAACAACATTAAAGAGTACTAGTTTGAATTGTTTATTTCATCGTTTTCAATATTATAATACTTTTCACTAATAAAAAAACTCTCAACCTTAAATCAATATTTTTGTGACTTATACAATAGGTTTATATTAAATTCCTTCAAATTAACTTAATATCTATACATATAACGTTTCCACAAAAATATTCGATAGAAGGAAAAATAATTTTCTTTCGAAATGTTCCTGCTGATCATTTCCGTTAAAATGGAACGTTTAAATGACAACTACTATAGTCTGACTCTGCCACTGACTATTGAAAACCTTGTCCCCAGTTATAGCTTTCAAAAATGAACATAATGCAAACATAATGCTTACACTAAATTGTACTAATATATTTTTCGCGAAAATCATCAATTCCGGATAAAATAAATGTTCATGCGACATATATACATACGGGGGGCCATAAAAAATCTGGTCGTACCAGTCAAATGTCTTATAATAATCTTATCTATTTTATATACACTAACAACAACTTTATATTATATAAAAGGTATTCTCTATGCATTCAGTCATTTACAAGTATAGTTACATAGACGGAAAACATAAGTAACATATCGAAAGGACATCCTGTTCACACATTATAGGTAACGCAAGAGATTTGATAAGTCCAACAGTGTAACGTGATTTCTATAGTTATTGATAATTTGAGTGTTCAATTGTTCATGATGTAAAACAGTTCCAGCGGAATTGTTATTACTAACATATACTGTTTCTAGACGTTAGATGAATATGTTACTTAGGCATCATATTTTGTTAAATTAGGTACCTATGATCTATTCGTGCAGATTTGAAAAGAGCCCTTTTCCACTTTCATGTACTTATCTGCGCTCTACCTATATATGTATACTAAGTATGAAAAATCACATTTTTTCTAAATTAAATAAAAATATATTTACTATCATTCAATATAACAACAACAATGCTAACACTAGCAACAATAAGTATATATTTTCAAATTTTAACAAGTACAACAATGCAAAGCAGACGTCTTTAGGCATTTATGTTATACCGAGTTCTATAAATTCTTTCAATTATTGCAACAAGTTTCAATTGTTTTTTCTCTCATAAGTCTATGCGAGTGCCTTATTTTGCTGATGGTCACTCTGTTTCTGTATTTACAGACAATTTGAAAAGATCAATCTGGATATCTGTTTCACTGTAAAATTCAGTGGGTATATGTCCACCTTTGTTACTCACTTGATCTGAAATCAAAATCCATTTTGCATTGTTGAAGGCAATTCACATTTAGTATTTATTTATTGAGCTACAATAATAGAATATAAAGCTTGAAAAATTTAATACTGAAATCATCACGAATGGTATCATCTCACAAATTATACCAGAGCCACATAACACAATAAACATACTTATATTCATAACAAATACGTTCAAATTATGGCGCTTACAAATCGGTACTATATATTTTTGTCATGGCAGAGTCAGATTATTTGCATTATTACCTTTAATCCAACTTGAATGAGAGGATACAACTGATAGCCGGAGCAATATTTGTTGAAAATGGTCCGAAAATGTTAAACCATTCAATCTCAATATATTTTTGAAGGAAACGCTTATTTTAGATTTACACGTTTATTTTTCAATAGGATATGTTCGAAACTTTCAGTAGGTAAAATATGGTCTTCTATGGAGTATCAATATTTCATAGGTTGAGGGGAATATAAGTCAAAATACAATTTGTTTTCGATGTAGATACATTTTTTTTAAACATACTGCATTTTGGACTTTTGGCAGGATGAGTTATTATGCTTAGAAATGCTATGCTTGGCAAATGTAAAGAACCCCATGTTTGTTTTTTATACTATTCATAAACAATCTAACCTTTTGAATGGATTCATCTACACGTTAATTTGTCGTTTCATTGAAAAAAATATAAAGGTACGAAAAATCAATGCTGTGTTTTCAAATTTAGCGCTTGTTATTTTGAGTACTCAATAAAGTAAATCTCTCAAGAGCAGTAAAATTCTTACCATGGAGGTAGTAAAAATGCAAATGCGCTTACTCATTCCAATTTTTTTCATCAATTGCGCTTAAATGTTCACAGAATTTTTATATATACTTAGTAAATGTCAGAATGTCCAATATCCTTTCAGATCAACGTCAATCTGTTTGAGGTTTGGTTGAAACATTGAAAGTTTCAAAATTAAATGTATTTGCTAGAAAATACCTGTACCACCTCAAAGCTCTAAAATTTTGATGAACTGTGGAAGAGAAGTGGGGATGAGTATTTGGTTAAAAATTGAAGTGTTCACTATCCTGTCGGAAGTTATTTGGTATATTTGAAAGACATGAAGACAATTTCTAAATTTACTTCTAATAGTGTAAACCTCCCAGGATGAAAAATGTGTTGAAATAATAAAAACAATTTTAAATAATAATCCCAATTTCCATTTTGAGGAATTTAATTTTTATTTGAAAAGCAGAACGTAATTCATCAGTCACTCTCAAGTCACGTAACAAGGAACACAAATTATAGTGGATGACGTCACATGAACTCCATTACTACTTTTTTCATTTAACTTCACTTTATAATAATTTTTGTGTAATGTCCTCGAACTTGCCTACTACTTTCTTCGTCAACGATTCTAAGAACTTTTGCCATGATGGAAAGTTCATTTATTGAGGTGAATAATTTAAATTTGCTGAGAACTGATTGTTCTACGAATACAAATCATTGTTGCCAACATGAATAAAAAATAATAATATAAAAAGTAAACAATATTATCAAAGTCTACATCTAAATTACTTTTACAAAATTGCATAAATGTCAGTAAATATGGATCACTGTAGACTGCCAAAAATTATAAAGAACTCGCCTTTTATTCAATATTACAAAAAAACATACATCACATAGCATTATTCGTTTAACAGCGTTTCAGTGACAAGTATAAGCGTTTTGGCGCGAAATTTAAATTATGATTTAAATTCTCAACGTATTTTTATTCATTTTGAGACGTAGAAACATAAGCACAGTTTTGAAAATCCGTGTTTTGTAAAATCAATACTTATAAATGTGGATGATTCATTCAAAAGTCTTTAGGGAAGTGAAATATTATTCCTTGAGATTCAACGATTGAAATGTATTAAAAAATGATGGTGATTAGTTGTTTTTCTGATATAGTTTTTTGTGGAACTGTGTGTGTTCTGCAAAGATTTTTAATTCCACAAAAATGTATGACATTAAGAAGGCAATCTGTCGAATCGAATCTTATTTATTATTCAAAGTTTTACATACAGAGAACATGACTGAAAATCTGCATTTTTTCGAATAATTGACAAAGGAATGAATATATAGTTTGAGCAAGCCGTCTACTGATAAATTTTAAAGAACTTTGAATATATGCCACACATCGTTCTCCTCAACCTGAATATTGGAAAAAGTCATCTCTCGTAGTACGAAATGAAAAAAAAATAAATGCTGGTTTCGAAAATATCCGTATCTTCATATTTCGTAGAATTTGCAGAGATTTCTAACGAACACGGCTAGTAATATGACACTACTAGCGACAATCTCGCATTGCGGACGAATCTAGAACTTTCTACGTAGAGTCGTTCCCAATTATATACCATATTTTTATATAATATTTTTGACTTCTGTACTAAAATTTACGCACACAAACAATTTCACAATTTTCTTACTGTTATTATGGACCTGGCACTTCGTATAACATTCTGATTTAGGTGGTATAAATACAAAATCCAAATTGCATTTCATGTGCATGTTTTCTGTGCATTATTGAGTATATATATATTCATCAACACCCAATTGGATTGATAAGGAATAGAAAATCATAAAAATGACTTATACATTTATATTTGCTGTTTCAATACGATTTATTTTTAATGAAAGGTGGTGTTTCAGTTGAATTTATGTAATATATTCAAGACAAAAGGAAGTTGTGAATTTGGGTGATAATACGTATATACTCGTTTTGACTTTCTGAAAAACTGAGACAGAAAATTTCAGTTTCAAATGAAGAGTGGTACTCTGTTTTGCCGAGTTACAATTTCCCATTTTTCAATAATTATATCGTGGAATGATACAAATTTACCCTGGTTAAAATGTCCTACAATTATAAACTTTCTGATTCATGAATACTACTCTTCATTGTCTATTGATCAGAATAACAGTTTTGAATCAGTGAGAATAGTTCATGATTCAATTTTAATGTAACATTCTTTCTGTTGAGACAAAATTATTGATTTTTGACATTTCTGTAGTTTTAAATATGCCCATTCTAGGATTTTGACCATTCCATGAAGTATGGTTTGACTGAAAATTGTGATGATTTCACATTCGATAAAATATGAATATATCAATTGAATTCCGAAATATTCGAATTCCTTGAGAACGAGCTAGCCTCTGGTTGGTATGTTGTTTCAGAAATATGAATTTTAACCGTATCTTTCACTTTACTTTTCTGAGGTTTCATCCACAAACTGCTTCACTGAAGATTGCTGTTTTCTTTCTTGAAGTTTCACGTTTTGTTGAGTGATAATTTCGCTTATACCTCGTAACACGAATTTTTAGTTAGTTGTTCATAATTCTACAAACATTGTGTGGAAGAGTGCGTTATGAAAATTTCATTATACAAATAGAAAAAAACCGAATATTTGACTTTAAACTTACAATTCCTTACAATAAAAGTAAAAACATATGTAAGTACATTCAATTGCCATTTGTTATGGGCAATTGAATTCATTTGTTACTCTCATTGGGGCTTCGAGATTACTTCAACTTTGGGAATGATTTTAGGTGGTGTTGGCAACCAAAAAGTCAAAGTATACACTAGTCAACCTCCAAAAAATTTGTTCCGCCATATTTAACAATTAAGGAAAATCGCAAAAAAGTACAGTCTTGACTAACAATTAAAAATCGACTGCACATAAAGTTAAAGATGCGAATTATTAACGTACTATTGGAATTAGACATATTTCATAATTATAACTCGAAATCAACGTTCAATAATAGAAGAAAATGGAAGAAAATACCCCAGTATCATTTCTTGAAACAAAAATATCAAGAGGAATAGACCAACTTTTGAAAGGCGACGAGAACCACACATTTTCCGTGAGAATTTGAAGTTACATAATATTATGAACACAAATTGAACATTAATATGAATTCAAAACACTTTATTGAACATTAATATGAATTCAAACACTTTATTAAACCGAACTACAAGACATTTCTGGGAAAAACCAACAGCCCGAAAAGGTTCATCGAGAGAAAATTCTGCGAATGAAACATTTCTCATAGTAACAGCAAGAAACTATAAAATACTTATTCAGGTACAAATGTAATAATGTGGTGATATTTCAGATTTTGAGATTTTGATTATTTTACATATTCGACCTTATTTTACAGAAATATTCCTCAGTGAAATGATGCATTGTTATCGCATCATCTACTCAATTTGATAAAAGAAATGTGAAAATAATCTTTATTGTTTCACACCTCAGGTATGTATTTTTTCCTAGGAAAAAATACTATTGATGAATTTCTGAAAGATTTTTCATTTTTCCATCTCGTGCTTTCTCTGTAGTTATTCCTAAATGTCGTTCTGAACTGTACCTAGCTGTTCAGACGTGAGAATGCTAAGTTTTTGTTAATGGTGTTTTGTTAATAATGGTTATTCAAAATCTTTCATAGTTTTTCTTACAGAAATGTGATTCAGTGTAGCAAATTAAATTAAAGAAATAATCCTAATTCCGATAATGATAGTTATTTAGAAAAACTTCATGGCGTAAAAGTTTGTAAAGTGTGGAGTCTGAGTAAAGTCTGTTGAACATTTTTCTACGTTCAAGTGACTGGGAATATTTGAAAAGTTGAAATTGAAAAGGAAATATTTTTTGAGGGATTATTTTTTGCATTATACCAAAACTGTGAAGAACTCTCAAAGAAGTAATTGTGATGAAGAAGTAGGAAGCCGAAAAGTTATTTCATAAATTATTAAATTACACTTTTTTTAAATTTTGCAATGTAGTTTGGTGAATCATCACTATTCTCAATCATAAATCATGTCCAATCTCAAAACTGTTTTTCTGAATTCCATTTTGTAATTTGGAAAAAATTGTGACGCAGGTAAAGTTATCAGTTGATATGAAGTATTTGTGACGTTATATATCGTTGACGTTGTTAGTTCTTCAAATAACACTATTTGTATCACTAAGCACTCACGTGATTTTGGCAGTCGAACATTTTTGCACAAAACTGAAGGATGGTGTTCTAGTTAGTCGTAATTTGCTACAAGATCAGTTCAGTAATTTTCGCTACATTCCAAATGAATTACAGAATCTCACATTAAACAATTTTTTAAATATCTACCCTTCCACTTCATTATAACTGAATCCCCATGCCAAATTCAACGCACTTATTCATACAGTAAAAGGCTGAAGTTACAAAGAACTAATAAACGACTGCTGTGGCTGTTTCAAGGTTCATTTGTTTTCAAAATTTATAACATTTCTGCAAGTAGTATCAATAGAAACATTGAGTCTGAAAAATAATCTGTGATTTTTCTAGATGGAAACTAGAGAACAATAGTAATTCGCCTCCAAGTTTTCTGTCACGTCTAGAGAAAAACCGATTTTATATGGACGGAGAGGCCACATTATGAAGTAATACAAATAAAGATTCAATTCAGGCCAGATATCCACTTGAAACTGATTTCTGTATGTAGTTTGAAAATGAATTATGCGATGTTCATTAAAATTCTGGTATCAAGGCTAGCCTGTGAATCTTCAACCCTGTGTTACTACATTATCACTGAGAACTAAAAATAAATGAACTTACATCACTCCTGTTTCAGGAGTAGTTATTGTGAGTTATTTTGAAAAAACCAACTTTTAATTTGCTTGAAATTTTTTTGAAAATAATTAAAATACTAACATCTCTTCTATTACATTAACTGGTAACATAACCTTGCAACAGCCATAAAAAATGAGAGTCAGCCAATACCAAACTCTTTCTGAATTCAAAACAAAATGGTACACGAATGATTTTCTGTGTTTACTAACCATATAAAAATACCGAATAATTGACAAATTTGTCGGTATTTCTCTGACTCCACATCGAATGCAGTCCTAGACAAATTCTATGTGCCTGTATATTAATAATTTCTCTAAAAAAATACCAAACAGCCAATCCGATCTGTCTGTGTAGCACTCATCGAAATTAACCAGTATTTTGTTTAGCAACTGAAATGGTAACGGATTTCGCAATATATGATCTTGAATACTCTGTACATTCACATTCAATACATAGTTATTACATATTTATCAACAACGCGTGATAGAAAAAACGACTTTACAAAAATACAAAAAAGTTACACACAGTAAAATGTTTCAAAGCAATTAAAATGTGTTGTGCGTATTCATCCTCCAACAATAATCAAGTGATATATTCTCGAATATACCGACAGGTCACTTGGGCGAAAAGTATTTTCATAGCCAACATTTTCATTATCCTGTCGATATATTTTTCGACATGAAAAAATACTGATTTATTTTTATAGATATATATTAGTGAGAATTAGGTAGAAGTGTTTACCTTTCAAGGAATTTGAACACATTTTTTTATGATAAAAACTTCATGTGAGCTATACTGTAGTTTTGAATGGCCTGGTGACCGGAAAATTTATCAGAAATTTTGGATCTACGTGAGGTGAGGCTTGTAAAGACGTGATTTTGAAGTTGAATTTTGATCCAATTGACCATATCCAATAACATTGGTTGTATAAGTTTCGGTCAGTGTTTTGCGTTTCATGATTTGGCAACACCACGTTTGACAAAATGATTTTGTATTTTGGGTATTTGACATCTATATAGACGTTGAAATTATTCATCTTATGCTGAGGGAAATCTGTAAAATGTTAATTCACTTTTCTTTGAGTTGTTACTACAATACAGAACAATGCCAATTACCAATGTGTTTATATTATTGTCAGTTAAAGTACTCATGGTCAATGAAATGATTTAACTCATATAAAATCTATATATCTACATAGTATAGTATGGATATAGTATTTACGCCTCCTCTTCACAATACTATGTGTCAAATAACAGTGTTGCCAATTATGAAACGCCTGAAACACGTACAGTTATTATTACGAGAATATGGTCAAGTAATTATAGTTTTAAAACTTCTACTGCGTTTAACAAAATGAATAGTTTTTGGTCGTATGTATATTGCATGTGAAATTGATACATTCTATGAGAATGAACTCATTGTTAGTTGGCATTGTTGCGAATTGTTTTGTAGTTACGGAAAAAGGATTGTGAATTACCATTTTACAGTGCTATATGACCAAAATATTGAATCATTTCATTCATCGCAGCAAAATTAAAAGTTTTCTCGATATTAACAGTGTATTTCGAGCACGACAGAAATATGTAACAGATTAGGTCGGCAAAAATAACATTCGACAGACGCGCGCAAAACGAAGTAGTATGCGTCGAGAAGTTGGCAACACTAGTTGATTAATTTTCAAGTGACAGTTGACGGTTCAATCTTTGGTTTTGACACATTAACTTTCAGTTAAGATACATTCTATGACAATAAACTGATTGTTAGTTGGCATTGTTGCAAATTGTTTTGTAGTAACGGAAAAAGGATTGTGAATTAACGTTTTACAGTGCCATATGACCAAAATATTGAAACATTTCATTGGATGCAGCAAAATTAAAAGTTTTCTCGATAATAACAGTGTTTTTCGAGCACGACAAAAATGTGTAACAGATTAGGCCAACAAAAATAACATTTGACAGACGCACGCAAAATGAAGTGCGCCGAGAAGTTGGCGACACTAGTTGATTAATTTTCAAGTGACAGTTGACGGTTGAATCTTTGGTTTTGATACATTAACTTTCAGTTAAGATACGTCAGTTTTGGTGCGCTTATTATCAGTTCTCGGGCGTAAACTGTCAATGAAAGTTTCTCAGTATGTAACAAATTGGGTAGAAACGTAACCTGGCAATTTTAAACGTCAAAAAGTAACATTCTGTTACTAAAGTAACGCCAATGTTGAAATGATGTTGCCAATGATGAAACTGAGTCTTCTGTTGATCTCGTGAAGGGCGTTTTAGTGCAGGGGAAATTCCTTCGCTTTCCTTCAGTACTTTTATGTTTCAAATATATTTGGGAAATTCCATGTTTTCTCGGTACTTAGAAAATATAACTGAAGATAATTAAAAACTTTTCTCCTTTTGTTTAAAAGTAATCGTTGACGTCATTCAGAAGAACGAGTATATCAAAAGATGTTGCTTCCTCGAACTGTTAAAGTTTTTCTAACTTATTTTTATTCAGCAATTATTACATGATCAATCCCAGTAAATGCGGCATTCTGCAGCACTCTATTATTTTTTTTTCGGTTGAAATTTTAATGAACCCAATAGTTTTAGTTTTTTTTTACTTTTTGTGGTGGGTGATAGGTATTCATTCAATATAAGTCGCTAATTTAGAGTTTTTTCAAAGAACAAATATAAAAAACAAATATTCAGAAACACCAGAACTATTTGTCGTTTACGTAACGAAAAAATCAGTTAGATATGACGAACAATATCCATCAGATCCAATTAATTCATCGACCATTTCCGATCACCAGACTATTCAGTATCGTTCTGAAAAAATTGAGCAACATGCGTCACCACAGACAGACCTTTTTGGGCCAACAGGTATCGGAACACATATCACCTAAATCTCCTACAAATTCTATAAGCACGAATGTCTTCGTTCGTTTAAAAACCAGTACATCGTCCGAACACTGTATTCGCACATAACCAACAAGGAAATCAGTCTGTCTGTCTGTATCAAAGTTATCAACGCGGTCCATAGGATAAACACTTTGTTAAAAGTCCGTGATGACGCGCCTCCACTAGAGGGCGCTGTCGTCAAGTTGGGGGGCCGCCCTGGGCAGTGTTCGCACACGTTGAGAATGTCTAGGTATCGCCTGCTCCCTTCTTCGATGTATTCTTGCGCTGCCGTTCCCCTGCCTGGTGATCCGCAATACTTATAGCAGCAATCGGCGCTACCACGAGATGACCTCAGCTTCTGCTCGCCCGTTTCCGGGATGTTCGGGTCTGGAAAAGTGAACGAATGTCAACTATTTACAAGTTACGATTTTTTTTAATAGTGTATCAACACGCGTTCAATTATTCTAAGTTTTCTGAGAGATTAGTATAGGCTACTCATCTAACAAAACTTTGTCATCGGCATCTCCAAAATATCATTTGTGGTATACGTTGACATGATGTCTATCAGAGACATTCCTTCGAAGAAAGTAATAGATGTCTCTGCGTAAGATGTCTATACTTAATATTCAGGTAATATCTATACCATTGTCTAAATAGTCTGTCAACCTTATGGCCAAATAATTGGATGGCGATGGGGTTGATTCATAGATGGTGCTTGCGTAGTTGAAACCCAAGTAGGGAAGTGGAAAATGGAAGGTCGGTGAGAGAAAAGGTGAAGGCGAATTTAAAAAAGATGTTGACAGATGACACATCATTTGTCACATGAACCAGACTAAAGCAGTGTTGCCAACAGTACTATTTTTACGGTACACGCACCATGATTTAACTTGGTGAACTACCATATAATACCGTGAAGTGCAATTGGTTTATATTCGACTGTGAGTCTTCAATGCATTTGATAAAACAGAATATGGGACTGTTTTGAAAGCAACTAATGATTAATATCACAATCTCTACAAATTTATTCATTGCCAGGAAATCTGGAAACATCACAAACTTTACAGTTAGTATTAAGTACACTCATAAGGTTTTTACCAACATCCCCTTCAGAATACACATAAAATTCACTTCTAGCTTGTCTGGATTTTGAGATCTTTCGATATTGCTGATTATAGGTACCATGCAGCATTCAGTATCATCATTTTCTACATCTCCACTAACTAACTGCAGAGAAAGAATTTTTGGATAATTTTCCAAGAACTTCTGGCATTATTAATTCGGAAAAAAATCATTTTCATTTTTACGAATCTCAACTGAATACTTTACAAGCATCGATCAACTGATACCACAAAAAAATATAATATGTACTCAAAGCTACTGAAAATTAAATCTATTTCCATAGTGATTGTTAAGTATATAATGAAACATTATATAGCATAAGTTTTTATTAAAGGTATGTTGGTAATACAAAATGGAGTGATCTCTGAATAGTCAAAATAAACCGCTATGATCATACGATGTTCCTTCCAACCAATCACAGCCTTCTGTCAAATAAACCGAGACCAATACACCTGCTTTCCGAGACCACTTTCTCTCCAACCTCTGTGACATGAGTATGGTATGATCTTGACTCAAGTACCGTTAACAGTGTGTTTCATTTTTACCAATGTTTTCCCTAGTTTGATGAGATTTCTAGTGGTGTAACAAGATATCTTACAGTGATAACCTCACATCACAGTAAATATGGTTCATCCTGCAAAAGTTGTAACGAAAATCAAAGTTGAAATACAATGAGATGAATATATCATTCCATCGTTCTCGTTTAGGTGTTGGGTCACTTTACGGTTGGATTTTTTATTATGTTTCACGGAAATATGATAGATGGCTCTCAGGATTGCATCATATGTTTTCTATATTATCTCTGACTCTGTCTATTAGACAATAGTAAGTAGTACGACGTAGCACCGTTACAGAATTTGCGAAATATGTGTTTTAAAACGAAGACTGTTGTCAAGATATAGTCCCAAGTTTTTTGTAACTTCTTTCGAGGGAAGTTCTGTTCCATCTATTATGAGGCCAGATCAACGATTTCTCGGCGCTGTTCTACCAAAGAGCATGACGTTAGATTTAGATGCATTAACAGATAGGCAATTATAGTTGACAAGGATAATAACATATCGACATCGGTATTAGTTTGCCATAGGACCTTGCTAATTGAATTCTCGTCGAATTCCGTGTACAGCTGAGTATCGTCGGCATAGTTGCATGGTTGCAAATTGAGATGTGAATAGAACGAATAAGAGAGGGTCCAATATTGAACTTTGAGGAAAACCGTTTTGTATTGAATCAGATTTTTCGTTATTATTCACAACTCTTTGAAAACGATCGCAAAGGTAACTTTTTAGCAGTGCTACAGCATGTATTTTATCAAATTTGGATTTTTAATAAACTATTTGCTTTGTGGTAATTTGCGAAACTATGTTTGCTGGCAATTTTTGTGATTGTCAGGTCCAAAAAGTTAATCAAACTATTGGTTTCGAATTCTATTGTAAATTTTATGTTTTGGTGAATGAAACTGATGTGTTGGAGGAACGATTATAATTGTCAATGTTTACCTGTGCAACAAACTAAAACGTCGTCGACATATCTGTAGGGGACTTAGAGGATTACCCAATTTTCTACGATATTGTTTGCGAAAAACTTTGTTAGCTTACAATCGCTTAAGAGTGCAGGCGTGTTTATAAAATCAAGTTTCAAAAAAAATAATTCTATGTGAAATGTTAGATGAATATTCATGGCAGAAAGTCAGAAGTTCAATAAATTGAATATAGACTTTGAAGACTTCCCTAAACCAACCACCAAAAATCGATTTCTGCAAAAAGAGCTGAATAATGTTGAATAACTGCTTCAGAAAATTTCATGAAAAAAACGTTAATTTGCGTATTTCATTTTGTGCCTACGCTCCTAAATATCCTTGAGCCGGTTCTGCAAACATTCAGTTAGGGCATCTCCGACCCATTCGTTCAGCGTTTTCTCATAAGAACGACTACGATTCCGTAGAGATTTCACGTAGCTCGTGTGGGTCGTGAATTATTGATTGATCTTTAAGCCGTTCGAGGGTCTCCTTCTCGATAAAGTGACAGACGTGAACCGCAGATATAGGTGGCAATCTCTATTACCATCCAATCATACGGACGTTAAGATTGCGGGGACATTTTTTTCATTTCAGACGGACTCGGGTGGATGAAGTTGCGTTGTAAGGCAAGATTCTTGATTGGATTTAGGTTACAATCGCCCCTCGGGTGTTACTATGGTTCGAAGGTTTCGGAATAGTACAGTGAAATTAATCCAGATTTCACTTAAAACCCGATTGAGAAAAAGGTTGAAACTAAAAACTGAAAATATCGAACAATTTCATAGAACTGTTTTTGTTTCAATTGTGAAATAGACTTTGACAATTTTCGGCGACGGGAGACAGATTGGAAGCTGAAATATCGACAAAACTCATTACCATTGAGAAGGTAAATAAAATCCTTCACGGCAGTTTTTTTTTTCAATTTCGATTTAGTTCAGGAAATTTGGTTACATGTTGGAAAATTTTAATTTTTGTTCGAAAAGTTGAAAATGCCCAAAACTTCAATAGATCCTGAAGTTCATGAATCATTAGCCAAATGTACTACCCAACACACAACTTAGGACCTTTATTCCAAGTACGGAGGAAAAATGGCTTGAAAATTGAATCGTACTAACTCATGAGTGGCAATATCAGCAAAAATTAGGACGATTATCACCAATAACTTCTTTTCAAAATCTATAAACTTCTATGAGTTGTTTCACAGTTTTGTACTTGTTAATCTTGTTATATGTATGTCCATAACCCTGTAATAGTAACCCTAGGGTGGTTGTCATGACGGCGGATAACAAGAATAGAGGTACAATTAGAAGGTACAATCAAAAATCAAAAAATTCTTTATTGCCTATTTTTCTATAGTAACTCTAAGGTCCAACGAACAGAGTATATATACAATATTTACATCTCTCCCACAAACGGGAGTGGGAGAGTCTAAGACTTCCCGCTTCCTGCCGAGTCTTACGCAAGATAAACCTCATAACTAAGTGTACTTAGTGGGTGTTACAGGATTATCACTAGTCCCCTGGAGAACGTTCATAAAAAAAACCAGTTAAGAGTAATTCTGATATCACGAGAATACGTGAATTATCTTAACCAGCTATTCCATGAACTAAGCGCGATCACATTCGCGCTATTCATGGAAGATATCTAGCATTTCACAAATCAGCCCGTGTTTTTGGGGCTAATTATAATAACTCTTAAGCGCCGTGATGTACCTTGTCAGCAGGCTTTTCGGCAGAAAGAACTTGAAGATTTTATATGACAGCCTCCTGATGTGTTCATTGATCGTCTGACTCCTGCCAGATCTAACAGATCATTCAATGAAATGTATCTGTCACTGTGCAGATACGGGGCACCTTAGTCTGCATCGTCTCGAGTCTCCACAGAGTCGTTTTTAGTCTGTAGAATACAAGCGTACAACATAGCTGGTCTGATTACTTGTTTGTGAATCAGCAGTTTGTGGTCTACACTAAGCTTCGAGCTCCGTGCAATGAGCGGGTACGTGCGTTTAACCGCAGCACCCGCTCGTTGGATCGCCAACCTCAAATGTTTCTGAAAATTCAGGCGCCTATCCAGGATAACTCCCAGATATCGTGCGCTCCTCTGCTCGTCAACGCAATTGCTCTTTACACGCAACTTCCCGAAGATCTTCACGTTAGTAAATTTCTTCGTGAAGTTGACGAGTTCTGTTTTGGTAGGGTTAATCTCGATTTTATTACGCTCGAAGTACGGCACGACCAACCTATCGAGGTGGATCTGAAGCTGTTGCTGACAGGCAGGACCCCTGCGCGACACCTGCTTTTATTGGATAATGAGTAGATGTGGTTTGGTCCACTCTCACACGAAAAGTTCGGTTGCTCAGGTAGGATTGATGAATCCTAATCACAAATAAGGGCATGCCTGCCGACCACATCTTGGCGACAAATCCCTCTATCCAAACTCTATAGAAAACTTTTTGGATGTCTAACAGGACCATAATTGTATTCCTCCCCTGGTTGGAGGATTCCTTCACCCCGTGAACAACCCGGATCAATTGGGAAGTTGTATTCCGACCTCGCCGGAACCAAAATTGCTTCTCGGGAATGGGTTTCACCCTATCTTCCAGGCGAAAAAGTCTATTGAAGAGAATCTTATCAATGAACTTCGCCACCGCACTGAGCAGCGAGATTGGGCGATAACTATCGATGAGATTTTTCCGTTTTCCAGACTTATGGATGGGAACTACCTACGGTTCAGTCTTGGTGTTTGATTTACTCGTAGCATTGACTATATGTACTAGTTGTACAACACCCTTTCGCGGTAGATTGCGGAGTAAAACTGTTTCAATCCCATCAACGTCTGGGGTTTTCTTTTTCCCTAGACGTTTGATGTTGCAATCACCTCGTCGACGTCTGTGATCCACTTCAGCAAATGTCGACTCCGGTATTGTCGGAGCCGGTCTGCTCATGATGTTATTTGTAGTATTTGTGGATGCTCTGTGTTCATAACAGACGTCGCGGGCTTAACTAAGTGGACATTGGCAAAGTATTCTCCGAATAGTTGAGCCTTTTGGTGACCCGTCACTGCGTATGGTCGGAATAGTCTCAAACTGGTTACCCAGTCTTCTGGCCATTCTCCACTTCATGGTGAACTCTCTCGTGCGCTCGTTAATCTCCGCAGCAAGTTTCAACATTTGATCCTTGCTACGAGGGTCACGTGTTATTTGACAATCCTTGCGCATCCTATGTTTTTGCCTAATGAGTTCAACAACATTAAGCGGAAGGATGTCTCTATCGCCTTTCAGCACAATTTTCCTTGTAGAGACGTCTCTAGCTCTTCGGATGTTCTGGACGAATTGCCCACAAATCTCATCAATATCATCTTAACCAATGTTCCTCTTGATAGTGGTGAGATTGTTAATGGACGTCCTGAACTCAGACCAGTTCGTGCTCTTGTAGTCGTACTTGACTCTACTAGAAGGTACAAAAACTGTTAGAAGATACTAAAATATAATAAAGTTCTTCCCCGTTTATTGATGTTTCGAAAGGCTTATAACATGGTGTCAGAAGTGGGATAATGAAATGTTCTCTTTGAATATATTTGTTGAGTAGTTTTGGATCAATACAAAGCCTGACGGATCCATCTGGTTTTTCTACGATCATCATACTATTTACCCAATTGGTAGGATACTCAACTTTACTAATAACATTTTGCCTTTGCAATTTTCAAGAGAATTTTTCCTCACGTTTCAGAAATTATCGTCCGAAAATTAAACGTGTTGCGGCGTTTTTGTGAAACTGTTTAGTGGAAATCTCACAATGAAGTTTTACTTGAATAAGTTATGAATTTTCATCAGGTATCGACCAATTCAATTACATGAATAGCATCTTCGAAACTATCCTACATTAAGTGAGCAACACCAATTCCACGAGCCCTTCAGTATTTTATGAAAGCCATTACAGGAATTGAACGCTTTCATCTTCAACGGCGATGAACTGGTTGAAAATGAAGAATTCTGGCTGGTAATGGTTAGACTGTGGTTAGTTATTCAGAGATTTCCTTTCTAGATATTTCGAGCCACATTTTCTTTGAAGTTTCCGTTACGATTTTCCTATAAGTAAAGTTCAAGTGCAACCTATCTTCCAACAGCTCCCCTTAAATGATATAGTTAAGGAGCCAACTAATTTCCTTATTCAATTATCATTTCTGATTATATAAGAATCACAATAACTATATAATATAAAAATATATATAATGAATATTTCGTTTATATAGGCGAGTGGGAAAGTAGAGCTTCAAATAACATGGTAATTGGAACTACTTCTTAATACTACTTACTCACATATATATATATACAGTGTGTTTCACTTCTCATGGAAACACCCCCGTATCTTCCGTAATATATGAGTTTGAACGATGAAACTCTCTTCAGTCCTGAAAAATCCGAATTTGTTCCAATTCTCATGGAAACACCCCCGTATCTTCCGTAATAATTGAAGTAGATTTTTTTTTTGGTTTTGACATCAAAACATGAATGAAATTGTTTAAGAGAAACTCGACTTTTGTCGAGTTTATAAATATAAATAATTCATTTTTTATTTTGTTGTCAGGAAAGTAATTCCTTCTCAATAAGAGATAAAATGGTAATTTTGTAAGAGGAACGGAAACATGTAATCAGTCAGGTTTTAGGATGGTTAATGTTAGTTCATATTCTCATTTTCCCATTATTTAAAAACAAACAAGGATATTTTGTGGCGAAAATTGTTATGTAGTTCAAAATTCTTTCGAAGTACTACTTTCAAAATTAAAAAACAAAACAATCAATTTTCAGGAAAAAAGTGTATTCGTAGTAAGTTGGTAGTCCTGATCACGAATCTGAAGGAATTTTGAGCCTATTTTGCCACCTAATATGTTTTACCGTAAAAATGGGGTGTTCCATCGCGAGTGGCGGACAGTGTATATCACTTTGGCCAACCCCATTCAGGTGGTAGGTGCATTTTGAGCATTTCCATCATTCCTGAGAGTTTCATCGTTCTACCTCGAATATTACTGAAGATACGGGGGTGTTTCCATAAGAAGTGAGACAAATTCATTTACACTGTAGATGAAATCGACTTGCAAACATCTTTCGTTTTGGAAGGCAATATACAACGATTCAAAAACAGGGTGTAACTAAATAAGTGTAAAACATTTAAGGAGGTGATTCCTCATCGAACAAAAGATAGGATCGTTCATATAAGGAAATTTTATTGGAGCATCCCTTGTTAAGATACAGCCCCTTAAAGGGGGTACATACAATTTGTATAACAATTTTTTTCACAAGCACTAAAAAAGTTACAATATTGAAATTAACCTGACGTTTTGTACTACCAAAAAGACACTTAGCCAGAAATTTATTTTCTTTACCCCATGGTTGTAAGGGGTGGAAAACGCAACCACTAAAATTAATTTCCAATGTAACTTTTTGTCTTATTATTTGTTTACCATTTAAAAATTTATTTCCGATAGCCTGTTCCATTCTTAACAAAAAATGTATCCTGGGTTTTTTGCCCAAAATAAACCAGTTCGCAGCAAAAAATTATTTTACGAACAACTACAGAGATACATCGTCATAAATGCGAAAATACGAAACTAATCTATCTAGTAGGTCGCTAGTAGATCGCTATTAGCGATAGTGACAATTAAATTGGTATGACGCTGTCAGTTTGTGAATTTTCGGAATTGAATTAATACTAATTGTGTGTTGTTGTTCTGTTCTTGATTTGTTACTTTAATAATTCACTTGTTATTAAAATGGCATACACAAATGAGGAAATGGCTGATATGCATTACGTTAACGGTCTGTCGCAGGGGAATGGGTTAGAAGCTTCTAGAAGATATGTTGAAATGTATCCTCAACGGCAGCATCCTTCACATAGAATATTTGCTCGACTTCATCAACGATTACGAGAATATGGTTCATTCGACAAAAAGACGCAGGATGTTGGTCGCCATCGAGAAGTACGAACACCACAGCTTGAGGAAGCAGTACTTAATTCAATTGAAGAACAACCTACTACCAGTACTATAAAGATTGCTTCCCAGCTGAATGTTGATCATATGACGGTATTTCGAATTTTAAAGGAACAACTCTTATACCCTTACCAACGAGTACAGGCACTGTTACCGCGAGACTTTCCGAACCGTCTTGAATTTTGCAATTGGGTGCTGGAAATGATCAGAAGAAATTGTGACTTTCTGAAGACGATAGAATTCACAGGCGAATGTAGTTTTTCTCGGGACAAGATTATTAATTTTCATAATAACCACATATGGGCTGATGAAAACCCTCACGCTATTGTCGAAACTAACCATCAAGAACATTTTTCTCTTAACGTGTGGCTCGGAGTTATTGGGGATGATTTAATTGGGCCTCATTCTCTACCTCCTCGATTAAATGGTGAGGCATACGTTCAATTTTTAAGAGAAGTGCATCCAGTACTGCTGGAGGAAGTTCCTTTGGGCGTCGGAAGGGATATGTTTTTTATGCATGATGGGGCTCTCGCCCATTTTAGTCAAGTAGCACGTCAGCATTTAACTGAAACAAATCAGAGGATAGGTCGAGTGGGAACACAGAACTGGACCGCTCGATCCCCGGATCTCAATCCTCTCTATTTCTCTATTTGGGGCCATTAACAGCATTTTGTTTATCGTACTCCTGTTCGCGATGTAGAGGACTTAAGAAATCACATCATCGATGCGTGCAGAGTAATCAGAGAGACTCCAGAAATATTTGAGCGAATACGTGGCTCAATGCGCCGACGTCTAGACGCATGCGTAATGTCTGAAGGTAGACAAATTGAACATGTACCATGATTTCTACATGTTGTATGTTTTGTTATTAATAAATTAGTTTTGTTTATTACCCTTTAATCGTCCAATGCAGGTATCAACTACAAAATAAGAATAAATCCAGTTCGCATTCATGACGATGTATCTCTGTAGTTGTTTGTAAAATAATTTTTGGCTGCGAACTGGTTTATTTGGGCAAAAAACCCAAGAGACGTTTTTTGTTTAGAATGCAACAGGCTATCGGAAATGAATTTTCAAATGGTAAACAAATAATAAGACAAAAAGTTAAATTGGAAATACATTTTAGGGGTTGCGTTTTCCACCCCTTACAACCATGGGTAAACCAAATAAATTACTGGCTAAGTCTCTTTTTGGTAGTACAAAACGTCAGGTTAATTTCAATATTTTAATTTTTTCAGTGCTTGTGAAAAAAAGTGTTATACAAATTTCATGTACCCCCTTTAAGGGGCTGTGTCTTAACAAGGGATGCTCCAATGAAGTTCCTTAATATGAAAGATCCTATCTTTTTTTCGATAAGGAATCACTTCTTTAAATGTTTTACACTTATTCAGTTACACCCTGTATAACCCTACCGATGTGGCAGTATTGAAACATAAATTGCGATTTCTCAATACCACTATTTAGCTTTGAAGTAATCCATAAATGTGGATGAGGCTCACGTTAATGCAAAAATACCTGAACTGAGCAGTGTATTTACCATGTATTAGCCACTTTCTTCAAAGCCATCTATTCGTTTCCGTGGAAAGCCAACAGGAAAGCAGCGAAAAGGCCGGTTTAGTATTAAAAGCTTTGAATGCTTTAAGCAGATGTATGCCCTCGAGAGATCCGCTATGCGATAAAACAAAAAAAGATAATGGGTTCTTTCAGAGGCATAAGACGTTTCGCACATCTTATATTCCATCACGATTTTAGATTATTTTTCCGGATCTATATTTTAAATCAATTCTATTCGGTTCAATAAAAAATGTACTTTATTGTCTGAAGATACAAGAATATGAATGTACACATGCTTTTATATACCATGATTCAAATGTCAATAACATAATTATTCTATTAGATTATACAATGAATAAAATACATGACAGTGTTTAAGTTGGTTACCAGGTTTTGTCATGGTCTTCTTTGGTTACAATTTCCAAACGCTTCAACTGCAACTGCGGTGGTCAAGACATGTCAAGAGGAGCACTTCAACCACACCACTGAAGATGACTGCCGCAGTTGCAGTTGAAACGTTTGGAGATTGTAACCAAAGAAAACCATGACAAAACCTGGAAATCAACCAAAACAGTCATACATTATGCTCTCAGTTTGTTTAAAATATTGAGAAGAAATAGATATGATGTCAGAACAACTTTTAAAACTACCAACATATTGAGATCTCTTTCGGCACAAACTTAAACCGAGAATTTCTACAGTTGAAAAAACGAAAGGTTGTAGTACAATACCTAGTTCCTGTGGAAGAAGTTATATAGATAATGAAAAGAGAAATGAAAATTTCTTATGTTTTTTACCACTTTTAATTGTAACTAACGTTACTGCAGTTTCGTCCTATATGGACATTCTCAAACTAATACAATAAACTAACAATGATTCATTACATTCGCCAATATATACCATTCAGGTACTTGATTGAGTACCTGAATTTACAGTTCACAATGCGGATGTGAAAATTTAAAAAGCGGAGAGTAAAATAAATTGATTTGATCATTTAACAGGTTGCACCCGCAATGTTTATGCTTATGAATTTCCAAGGATTCTAAATAATTGAGTTTGTAACCCTTCCTTGCATAGTGCAGAATTTCCGTATCGTTTAGATTCGGAAACTTGTGGTTGCATGCCAAGGAATGGTTTGAAAACGTCGAATCATTTTTTCCTAGTCTGAAGGACCTTTCATGTTCAGCATACCATTTTTGGAAATTTCGTCCGCATTGTCCCACATAAACACTATTACACTCCGGACACTTAAGCTTAAAACTCCAGATTTTTCCAACTTGTCGACCTTATCTTTGGCATTGAAAAGGAAATGAGATAACTCTCAAAGGCCAAAAAACCAGCACATAGAAATGAACAAGCTGCGAAATAGTCCAGGTGAACTGTACAATTGGCGGTTCGTATTAGATATTTTTACTAACCGAGTTTTATGATTGGCTGAAGATTCATGAAATTGAATTTGAAGTCATGTTAAGGTGACGAATAGAAATCGGGGAATGCGGGAATGGTTATCGCCGTCGTGTTCAGTTCAGGAACTGAACTGAACACGACAGATGAAATATATATATATATATATATATATATATATATATATATATATATATATATATATATATATATATATATATATATATATATATATATATATATATATATAAATAGAGATTTTATCGAGTGTGCATGATATAAATCAAAAATTAAACAATTTGTGGACACAACACTCTGGCCAATAGCCAGAAACACGTGTCCGCGGTTTGCCCCCCTTTTTTGAGTGTTGTGTCCACAAATTGTTTAATTTTTGATATATATATATATATATATATATATATATATATATATATATATATGTATATAATCTAGAAAGGTTAATGCTATTGTTGGGGATGCAGTCAAAGTACTGGGCTGTGGTTTAAAGAATACTCTTTGTTATATGGTCAAGCTTTCGACAATGTTTATTCCCTTTATAAAGACATCTACAAGAAATTGAGAACATTGCAGCAAAATTGTAAAACAAATAGGTGGAAAATATACTTACCAACTTGAGGTTATAGTAAGAAGTCAGACGTTGCAATGAGAAAAACAAAGTAGAAAAGTGTCTCACATTAAAATTTTTTGAGTTTCACAGAAGAAGTACAATAAAGTTATTTAATTTGAACATTTAAAAGATTTTGTAATTTTAAAATTATTTCACTGGCCATGCTTGGCACTTACAAGTGGCGTGGTAGCTACCATAAAGAGAGAGGACACAGGAAATATTTGAAATTTGTTAATTGACATTCTATATAGACATTTGAAGTTTGAAAATTTGACAGTAAAAAACAAAACAGGATTACTAAAAGGCACACCAACACCATGGTTGTGGAGCTCAGTATTTTTGTTCATGTTGTTGGTATTCCTTTTGATAAAGAACATTTCTTCAAACAACTATTTTTGTAAATTGCTTTCAATACACAAAACTCTTTTGGTCTTAACTATTCAGTCTATATATATATATATATATATATATATATATATATATATATATATATATATATATATATATATATATATATATATATATATATATATATATATATAACTATATATATATAACAGATTTTTTTAAACAGATTATCTTCAATCAAACCGCCGTTTCGACAAAGTCCCATTTGTCATCATCTGGATATTACTCTTTTAAGTGTTCGGAAGTCGGTCGACCCTAAGCGATCCGCTACCTGGTAAAATGATGTTTGTTACGTGTTCGGAAGTAGTTATGGTGTATGGTGTTATTTGAACAAGACAAACAAATCTGTTTATAACTTGGTTATACGAATGTGTAACTTCTCGCCTTCTCGGACTGCGGTGAGAATAAACAGATCTGAGAGAAACCCGAGTTATAATTGAAGCCACCAGCTGATTGTCCCTAAGTAAGATTTTTGCATCTCGGCACCCAACGTGGGGCCCAAAGTCTTTTTGTAACCCTTTCCGTATTCGAGACTAATCGTAAGGCAACTGTTTGGAAAAGTCACTAGAGTTCAGGTCCGGCCTTTGGGGCCGATCTAAGAGATACATACCAAGGCAGAGAAAGGCTGGCTCCCCGGCGTATTGCGGCGTCGGATGGGCCGCTTCTCCCGGCGATAAAGTCTGATCGGGCAACAGATACGGGCACTGCTGCTCCACGTCTTCACAGACACTCAGACACGGTCGGATACGCTCTCCCGAGCGCATGTATTGAGGCACCAGAGAACTGCACACCCACCGCCGGTATGCTTCCTGAAAAGAAACGAATAAAAAAATTAATCCAATAAATTTTTCAGGCCATTTCACAAGGAAGATATGGAAAACATTGTAGAACAATGTAGCACATTGTAGAACAATGTTTTCCATATCATTCGCCTCATTTTTTTAACAGTTCACGTATACCGGGAACTTAAATCTTGAAAACAGATGGCTGGGAAGTCAAAACTTAAAACAAGGGAAACATACAGCTCTGCCAAAAAAGCACACGCTGTCGCAAATAAAACGAACTGATGAATTTATCTCGACCGATGGCGTTGACCGATAAAAGAGATTGGGAGGATGCGTACGTTGCCCTCAGAGGGTAACTACCCCAATTTGACTTCAACAGAGATAATTCAAAAGAGTTGAATATTTCTGTCAAATTTAAAATCATCGTGAGGACAAGTCAAAATACCTGCAAAAATAATCATTGATTGTGAACAAATTTTGTCAGGTCGTCTACCTGATGTTCTGTTTGAAATTCTGAACGTGAACTGTTTTTACCAACTAATTAAATGGACATGTAATAAACTAATTACCAATTTAAACATTAGAAAACAAATTCAATATAGGAAAAAAACTACAATCTATTTGACCATTCAGAAAATTCTCTCAAATCTAGCAATTTCTAAGCTAATCTTCCAAATGTGATAATCATAGTCGTGGTTAAAATATATCTGCCAAAATAATATGGTTTATTTCTTGGGAAAAAAAGTTTTTGGCTTTCTACTACTCCATCTTGATACAAAAAAAGGATGAGGAAATCTTCCAAAGAAAGGAAGAAAGTAATCAATTTGAAAATAAGTAACTCTATACATGGATGAGTAGATCATGCAAAGAAGTAACTTTGAGACACAAACTGAAAGAAAGTCCTCCTGAAACAGCTACTTTCATATAAACATTGAATTACACGAAAGAAAAAAATTTCTTTCGGAACAAATACTTCTATATGAACACTGAATTATACAGAAGATACTTTTCTTTACTCAGTTTGTATTTCGAACATTCGTTGTGGAATAAAAATCAGGTATCATTCACATGAGTTCTACTTTAAATGAATGGTAACAAATTACACTTACAAGGAACACTGTCATCCTCACTGGTATACATCGATGTTTCGCCTTTAGACACTTGCCCTAAGGCTCTTCAGTACCAAATTGGATAACATTATAGAAAATACACACAATTCATTCATGAATTACGATATTTAATGTCACGGAATAAGCTTGATCTGCTTATGTCATCGATGACATTGTAATGACATTCATTCACCTATTTGATTCAATCCCAGCCAAGAGGAATCTTATTCGAATTGAAGGGGTTATATTTTTAGGAGTGAATAATTTTTGGGTAAGAAAGTTTTTGGCTTTCTACTACTCCATCTTGATACAAAAAAAGGATGAGGGAATCTTCCTCCATCTTGATACAAAAAAAGGATGAGGGAATCTTCCTTTTTTTGTATCAAGATGGAGTCGTAGAAAGCCAAAAACTTTTCTTTCCCAAAAATTAATCACTCCTAAAATTATAACCCCTTCAATTCAAATATGGTTTACAAATGTAGAATTGGTATTTATATTCAAAAAAATACGTCTATGTTCTTTTATTCCTTGGGAAAATTATTTTCCGTTTGGCCAATATAAATTATTGGGCAAGACCCACAAGTTAACTTATTTAGGCAATCCTGGCAGAATCTTCCAGGATTGGCTCACTCCAAGAGGTTATTAACCCTTCGAAGCTTGATACCAAACAGTTGTTGGACTACAGTAGGGATTAACTACGATGTCCAACTGGCCCATCTTACAGGTCACTGTCATTTGAATGATCATATGCAGAGACTCGGACTGTCATAAGACAGTGTGTCGCCTCTGTTTGGAAAATGATGAAACAGCAGAGCACACACTTTGTGCCTGCCCCGCTGGGGACCGAATCAGGTTTTTAGAGTTCGGCAGAGCCGTACTCTTACCATCTGACCTGAAAGACCACCCACCATACAAACTAATCGTCTTCGTTAAAAAGCTGGGTTTATTTGGCCGAGTGTGAATATGTGTGAGCCACAATAAACCTTTGCGGGTTGCGGTGGAGGGTCAAATAGACCCACTCACTTTGGACCTGATCTAACCTAACTCCTGATCTATCCGACACCAAAGTTTTTTTTTTTATTGTTTTCAAAAAGTTCGCTAGAATTATCGTTTGTTCTGTAAACCAGGTTCAAGTCTTTGTTGTTATTGTTATGTTATTGATGAAATATCAAATTCGCATTTCTTCGTGTTTGGAAATTAAAAAATTCATACGAGTGTAGGGGGCAAACGAATTAGCTAACATCAAAATACCAATCTTACGTCACTGACTTAAAATGTACTGCTACGCTAATTATCGTTTCTTGAAGTGGAATATACCTGGAGAATGACTTGTTTTCGTAGATTTTTGGAGTGGATGGAGTTTAATCATATTTATCTTGTAACTGATGTTGACAGCAATTTGTTTGATCTGCTGTCAGTAACGATTATATTATATAAAGCATTAATTGGATAGAAGTTAGTCAGTAACAACACGCCTGAACAAGCTATTGCTCAGGCGAAACACGTGTTGCAGTTTTGTAAATTGTTCAGTGAAAATTCAAGTGTTACTTGAATGTTACTATGAATCTACCCAATTCAGTTTCAAGCAATTAAACTTCAAATTCCTCATCCCGCTGGTCTTATGATGAGAAGAATCATCGCATCCGTGATTATTCGGAAGAAAACAGCAGTGGCGAACATATCATCAACAGCTACAACAAAATTAAACCAGAAATTCTACAGTCAAAACCCTTGGGCTTAATGTGTTGAAACATATTGGCAACACCTGTTTCATCAACAGTATAATCCAATGTTTATCAAACACGAGATGGTTACTGGAATAGTTACAAAAAATTGAGCGATAGCGAAAAAGCACAAGAGCCATTATGCAGGAGATAATAGGACTTCTTGTCGTTATAATCTATTTGCACTTTCGAATCACAATGGGTCTACTCAAAGCGGGCATTACATTGCATACTGCAGACATACACTGGCACGTGGTACGATTAAAGTGATTCACATGTGTCACCAACTTCACCAAAATCGCTTTTATGAAAAGGAGGAAACGAGTTCGCACCTTCGATATAGTGTTCTGAAATTTTATTTTTAACATGTTAATTTTGTATAATATATTATCATTCGAGAAGAGAAAACATATTTGCAAATTCGTTTATTTCTGTTGGAGTTGCACTAGTGAATATTTTTTCAATATTTTCCTCGGAATGTGTATGTCCTTCTGAATTCATAATACAAATCAAAACGTTATTTTGGGTAATTTTAGTCTAAAATTTAGGTTTAGTATAATGAAACATAATGAAAACCTCTCGCAAATATGTATAATTCAGAAAACCAAGTTATCACCGTTCTGGCTGTGACTCTTTCAGTTGAGAATTTTCTCCTTATAGTAGAGAATGTATAATACCTTTAATATACAGGGTGTAACAAAAGTACGTTAAAATATTCAAGTGACATATTCCTGAGACAATTAAAAAAAGTCTATATGAACTTGTGTCCGAAAATGCTTCATTTCGTAGATAAAGGGGGTTTAAATTGAATTTTTTGTTCGCTTCTTGAAAATAACTCTTGCAAAAAATAAGTTATTTGCACGAAATTCGGTATCCAGGGTTTTTTGACGTGAAAATCATAATTTCGTATTAATTTTCATGTAACATCTAGAGGGCGCTGCGTACGCTGGCATTATTTATTTCAAATTGCCCTAACTTTTTTGACAGTAAACGCGCTAAGTGAAGTTGCTGAGAACAATACAAAAACTAAGTATGTGGTGGATTTCGTCAAAATAAACAACTTTTTCCTATAAAATGTTCAACGAAGAATGATTTGTTTTCGAAATACAGTTTGTTGAAATTTTTCATGACATGGTAGGTTTTTGTCATAAGTTTTTGCAATTTTCGTTATTTTCATCAAAGTTTATACGCAGTATACCCGTACAGACTTCTTTTAAACTGAGCATTATCGAACTGCTTATTCAATCCAAATTAAAAAAAACAGGTTAAATTATTCAATTAGAATGTGCTACATTTCGGAGTTTGTAAAAAAAAACAATTCAGAGAAGTACTATGTTATTTATTAGGAAAATACACATACAAAAATTGAACGAAACAACTATTACAACAACTGTTCAAAGTGACGACTCCCAACAACAGTAATACAAGCTTCTGCTCTCCTCATCAAAAAATTCCGCACCCGTTGAAAAATGCCCGGAGTGTTTCTTATCGTTTCGCAGCAAGCTATGATGCGATCCCTCAACATTTTCTCGTTTTCAATGGGGCTAGCATAGACTAGTGTTTAAGGTGTCCCCCCAAAAAAATCGACGGGATGAAGGTCTGGTGACCTCGGGGGCCAATGATCAGTGCCCCCTTTTCCTATCCATCGTTGGGGTTATGTTACGTCTAAAAAATTTCTTGCTATCAAACTAAAATGAGCAGGAGCTTCATCGTGCATAAACCAAGAGTGATTTCGGAGACCAATGGGTACATCTTCCATAAGTTGGGAAAGCTCGTGTTCCAAAAAATGTAGGTAAGCATCTCCATTCAAACGTAAGAGGAGAAAATAGGGCCCAATTAAATAATCCCCAATTATGCCTACCCATACATTGAAAAAGAATCTGTCTCGGAAATGAGTTTGCGTTATCGCATGTGGGTTATTATCGCGTGTGGTTGTTATGGAAGTTCATGATACCATTTCTTGAAAAATTAGCCTCATTTGTGAAGAGGATTTTCGACAAAGTTTGCGGATGTTGTTCGATTTTTCTTTGAAGCCATTGAGCAAATTCGATACGTGGTTGGAAATCACGTAGCGTAAATGCCTGACACGATAAATTGCTGTTCCTTTAAAATTCTGTAGACTGTCATGTGATTCACATTTAAAGTTTGACTAATTTTTCTTGTACTTGTCCCTGGATGTTCACTAATTTCTTCGAGAACCGCCTCCTCCAATTCTACAGTTCTTGTAGTCCGTGGCCGTCCTACTGCAGAATTTGTTTCAAAGCTTCCAGATTCAGAAAGTCGCCGGAAAAGACTCGCAAATGTCGCTGCACAAGGAGTCACGCGTTGGGAATACCTTTCCTGATAGATGCGTCTGGTCTCGCTTGAATTTCCGTCAGCCAAGCCGTATACAAAAACCGTATCAGCCATTTCAGCATTCGTAAAGTCGGGCATGGTACCAAAAAATCACTTATAAATTCCAAACTGTGAATTTGTCAATTAATAGTTAAAAATGTGACAGCGAATTTCTATTTTTATAAACAAACTTTCATAGCCTACTCGATATAATTAACTTATCAAATTTGGCTATAAAGTAATATGCATCGATATAGAAAATTGTAAATATCTCGAAAACCATCACCTCCAGCGTTGTTGAAGAAGTGTACCTTTTTTACTTGGAAAAGGCGTGGGAATTAGGTTTTTTCATGAAAAGTACCAAAAGTTTAGTGTCAAAAAATTTAGGGCGATTTGAAATAAATAATGACAGCGTACGCAGCGCCCTCTAGATTTTACATAGAAATTAATACGAAATTATAATTTCCCACGTCAAAAAAAACCTCGGGTATCGAATCTCGTGCAAATGACTTATTTTTTGCAAGGGTTATTTTCAAAAAGCGAACAAAAAAATTCAATTTCAACATCCCGTATCTCCGAAACGAAGCATTTTCGGACTTATAGACTTTTTTTCTCAAAATTATCTCAGGAATACGTCACTTGAATATTTTAACGTACTTATGTTACATCCTGTATAATACCCGATCCTACTTTGCAAGGGACGCTTCATTGATTCTCCTTCTCATAAAAAAAATAACAATTATGACCTTCCTTATTTCTCCAATTGACTTTGAATAGACGTGAATAGAAAACGGTTAGGTACTTCTTCGTTACTTTAAAAGGTATACACGAATTGATAATCGCCTCACTGAACGATAAAACTCATTCCGGAAAGTTCTACCATCCAGACTATCAACTCGGGAGTTCATTTGTTACGTAATTCCAATTGTAAACCCAATAACGGCTAGAAAATATCAAGTTCCTTAGAGTTTTGTACCTTCTGGGAATGATATTTTAATGAATGTAGCATAGTTTGCACTGGATTATTTTTGTACTCGTAATTTTAATCTCTTTTTGATGTTTAATATAACCTCGATAGGTTGTTTTTGAAATTTTTTAAAATGTTTTTAAAAGTTTTGTTTTCGATTGCAAATCGTGTTTCCCCCTAGCACTACTATTGAGGCCTGTGGTAGGGCGAAAAACTTTGAATACCATTTGGAAAATGCACTAGCTGAGGAGGAAACTTTGTATAGTTGAGAAGTGATAAAAAACAAAAATTCGAATGGGGACTGGAATGGAGCTTTTGGAAGTTGACCGGAACCTCACTAAAAATATTAGAGGTTTATGAATCAAATTCATTTCAGGCAGTTTTCGAAAATGAGCTGTGGTATATAAAAAAGTAAGAATTGCTCTAACTAAAGTGATTATCAGGGTCGTTCTATGATACCATTCTTATAAAAGAAAAAGCTCCAATGGCGAAGTGGAAACAGATTTTCAATATCTACGCAAAAACCTAATTGGGTGGTAAGGCGATTTTTTTAATGTATCATGTATTCAATTGTGTTCAGTAGTATCACTGAATTAGTATAGTTTTATCAACTTCTGATTAACAACTAATAATAATATCAGTTAACTAGTATAGTAATCCAATAATTTTTCTGGTCAAAGGTTGTTTGGGAAACAGGATAAATTTTTTGCCTGCCAACTTTTCGAATTTAATTAAATTCGTCTTCAGGGCTCCGTAACAATGAATTTTCAAAACATAGCTGCCACAAAACTTATACAATTATTGTCGTTTCAATTCTACAAGAAATAATGAGTTCCTAATTAAATTTCTCACCGAAAAGTAGTTTCTTCATTTTGATATTACTATTTTGAAAACCATCAGACATATTTGATACATATGGAAAAAAAAATCTTGCAACAGACACACTTCCGGGACAACACCAACAAAAAACGACATGTAACAAACGAATGGCTTCATCTGTGATTGTGATAAGGTGGTATCTGTTTTTTAATCAATGACAGAAAGAAAAAGAATGAAAAAAGGGTGAATTATTTAGGTATTTCACGTATCAAATTGAAATATGCCGTTAAAGGGCCATCGACATCTCTTCTAGTATTAACACTATCGCATTTGAAGATAGGTATGTATCATTTCGCTCAAAAGTCTTTTGGATAAATAAGGTTGAACATCTAAAATAATTGCATGATCAAAATCAAAAAAGTTTCCACATTCTTTTTCATGTCCGACGAGGGTTGTGAGGTTTTTTATATTTAGTTTCTTGGAGTCCCCCATGTGGCCTGAAACTCGTGTTTCAAGATACCGGCCGGTTTGCCCAACATATCATCTGTGACAGCTTCCACAGTTCAATTTGTACACTATATTGGATTG
This sequence comes from Leptinotarsa decemlineata, assembly GCF_025532065.1. Classification (NCBI taxonomy): domain Eukaryota; kingdom Metazoa; phylum Arthropoda; class Insecta; order Coleoptera; family Chrysomelidae; genus Leptinotarsa; species Leptinotarsa decemlineata. The sequence continues at coordinate 7,841,723 of NW_027412537.1, read as the reverse complement.
TATTTCTTGTGGTTTTCTTTTTTTTGTTTCTAGAAGGAATGCTTCCCAACTGTATTTTCATTTGAATATGCCACTTTAATTTGTTCGGTACTGGTCAGATAAACTTAGAATGCTACTACTCAGTATCGAATGATAATATCAATTTTCAATTAATAACCTATATTTTTTCAAAGAGCTCCCATACAATTGAGAAAATATTCACCCACTTTGACGACATAATTCTGCTGCAAGTCAAACGAAACTTCTGACTTTATACAGCTCGATGGTTTGTGGAGCATCTGTAAAAGCTTATCATACTTGCAGTTAATGAATCGTTGTGAGAAAGCCCGAGGGATGACTGGGAATACTTCTTAACCACGTACGACGCCTCTCTTGTGAAATAATGAGGAGTTTTTAACCCACTTTTAACCCAGATTTGTGCGTTTCTGCTTTTCCTGTACATACGTTGGTTGTCGTGGCCATGCGGGAAATTGGTATTTGAAAACGATTTTTTTTATTTAAGCTCATTTCGAATGGCGGGTCGGAAGAGCTCCGTATGGTGTTGAAATACGAATGCCTTGTTTTTGGACTCTAGTTTCAGATAGTTGCTTTGCGGTGAAAGCTGCAGTGAAGGACGGAGGACGAATCTCGTTAGCCGGTCGATCTTGAAGTTTAGCTTTGCAATGGAGTACCTTGAGAAGTCTCTTTCATCGTCGGTATTCATAGATTGAATCTTCTTCAAGTAGTGTAACAAACGTGATTCTAGGTCACTTTGAACACATGTCGATGGTATTGAAGGGCGTCCAACCAATGAAGCGTCAAGAATAAAATCTGAAAGACCTTAATTTCCAAACATAATGTTCTGTTGGCAATGCAATACTTCTTATAAACCCTCATGCTAGTTTTTGTACACAGCTAGTCTTTGCAGGGGTCAAAGGTCAAATTGAGTAGTCGACAATACAGGTCACTGCGGTCTTGTAATTGATTCTCGACAATGACCAGACGGTTCAGTTCATGTTTGTGCCGTGCGTAAATCAAAGAGATTACAGCGATGTTCTAATTAACCTGCGAGGTTGCACATATTGATTATCGGGAAAAAAGTGGGACGATTCTATACATTCACTGGGAAACAAGATAAGCTGATCTTTGAGATTATAATTTGTTGAAATATTCGATAGAATCCATTTTAAGATTGAAGATCTGTTATATAAGTGAAATTTCACCTCTTTCCTATAATTTATTGTCTAGCTATTCTGTGAATTATATCAGATTCGATGAACGAATGTTTTGGGTTTAGGGTACGAACTGAATAGCAAAAAGTGTTTTTTGAATAATTTAGTGATCACCTAAAAATAGTTATTTCGATAGTACTATTTTCTTTCGAGTAATTCAATGTTTATATATACGAAAGCAGTCGTTTCAAGGGGGCTCCTTCTTCCAATTTGTGTTCGAAAGTCATTTCTTTGCATGATCTACACGTCTTGGTTTATTATGAAATTGAATACTTTCTTTCAAAGCTCACCACATTTTTTTGTATGTTGGTATATTACTTATAGCACTGAATGGTTTAACTCTAAATATAATACCGGAGGCAACAAGTCTTGGCTTGATGTTGCATAATCATTTCAGGTTCAAAAGGCATGTTTCATTAGATCCAGAGAGCTTACGCGAACTCAAGATAAATTTACCCTCACCCTCATACCTGAATACTCAGACAAAAACCAATTTATGCCAGACTCTCATCCTTTCACAGTTCACCTACTGTTCACCTGTATAGTTGCTCTGTTTGGATAGTCTAGATTTGTGCAGGAGACAAACAGTCCAAAATTCCTATTCACGCTATATCTATGGCATCCGTAACTTCCAGTATATTTCTCATGAGCTTCCTCAGTCGCAATGACTGTCAATGAAGAATCGTTTCTTATTGCAATGTCTAACCTTATTTCACAATATAATCATCAAAAAATCACCGCAGTACCTTGATGTGCACGATTTCGTGAAAATGAACATGAAGTGAATATCCGACACAAAAATACAATAACTGCCCCACACCGCAGCACAGCACTGTTTGCGAGATCGTTCAGTTTTTCTATCTACACTCATTACAATAGTCTTCCTACACACCTAAAAAAATTGAAACTGCTACTTTTCAAGCTAAAGGCTCGTAACTGGCTATATGAAAAACAGCTATCGTGCAACTAAAGTCTCGCATAAAATGCAAAAATTCAAGTCATTCTGTAAGCATTATGAATTACCCCTCTTTTTTTTCTCTCTCTTACTACATAGGGACTATAATTTTTTGTACATTATGTTTGATGAATACTTCAAGTTTTGTATATTGTAAAGGAGTTGAATGGAAGAGCAGGATTCGGCGTGTTGCACACGCTTGTCTCCTGAATTGCGCTCCGAGATATTACCAAACCCACTGCATTTTCCTTTGGGTACTTTCTTTTTTACCTTGCTGAATAAAAGACATTATTATTATCATATAAATGAATAAATGAACCAATATAATAGAGGTTAGATGAAATCGCATAACATATGACAACTGAAACACATCAGCATTATTATTATCTTCACTTCATTATCATTAATAAACTCAGTACTTTGATTGAAATGATTCCTCGTGAATATCCCCATTACTATGATCGACTTGTCTTTTCGTTCACAACTTGGACATTCAGCAGAAAATACCCTTCAAAAGCAATTATATCCACCATAGAAGTTTTCATTGATTTCATTGATAATAGAATGATGTTTGCAAATGTTGCATAAAAGTATGTTTCATTTCACATTGGTCTGACAAATTGTCACCATTTCCATATAAAACTGTAGACTGTGAAAGAACAGGAAAAAATACAACAACGAACATATACATATTCTGGGTCTGGGTCGCTAGTCTTGAGTTTGAGAAAGTAGAAATGTCAAGAGAAAATATGTCGTGATTCTGCAATACAATATTTTCAAACGATTATTATGTGCATTACCTGCTGATGGAAAGCAACATATTGGAATTATGGTCTTATCTAACAGATCTATTAACCAGCTGATGACCTCTCACAAACAACTCCACTACATCAAATCTTGTGCGAGCTCATTATTGATGTGGTTTCACATTCCAACGTGAGATTCCTAGCACGGTCAGACAACAACCTTTTGATGGAGTATCAATCAGGGTTTAGATCGCAACAGTCATGTGAAACTGCTCTTCAACTCACCTTGTCTAAATGGAAACTGTCAATTGATGACAATAAATACGTAGTAGCAGTATTTTTGGATTTCAAAAGAGCGTTTGAAACAATAGATATATCTATTTTGCTATCAAAATTAGAGTATAATGGAATAACTGGTAGGGTGTTGCTATTGTTCAGAAGTTATTTACTCAACAGATCTCAATGTACTAAAATAAACAACGTCCTATCAAACCAAAAAGCAATTGATACCGGGGTCCCCCAGGGGAGTGTACTTGGCCCTGTTTTATTCATACTTCATTTGAATGACATAAATTTTATTAGTGACTGTGAATTCCTCAACCTCTTTGCAGATGATTTTCTCACTGCAACAAGCGACTCTTATATTCATAATGCTGTACGCAAAATTATCTTGAAAACGTGGCGAAGTTTTTGAACATAAACAAACTCAAACTGAATACCACAGAAACGAAAGCTATGATATTGACAACACAAACTAAATGCAACTTCATTGATACCCACTCCATTGATATTGAGATCTACGGCGAAACTATTGAAATTGTGGAAGAATTCAAATACCTGGGCTTCATCGTTGATACCACTTTGAACTTAAAAAACACTTCCAGTATATGCGTAATAAAATTTCTGAAACATGTTTTTCGTTACTAGAATTAGTAGACAAGTAACATTCCAATCTGATTTGACTGTTTATAAAACAATAATCCTACCACACTTTGATTAGTGTGCTACTATGATATCATTACTAGACGGTAATTCTATTTCTACTCTATCTAATAAAATGTTCTTTCTGCATGAATGCTCCTTTCAGAGCAGATGCAGATTTCTCCACATCAAAATTTGGAAGCTAGGCAATTCCGAAAAAGCTGTAGGGTTCGTGCCGGTCGCACGAAGGCCGGTCTTTTTGAAATCTGATCATTTGGTATACCTACTTTTATTCTCTCTCATTATGTGGTTCCAGAACTGAATTATAATCTCAATTAAAATGCTTTTCATTCACTACTCTCTTCTCGATAGATTGACAAAAAGTCTCTTATTTGTTTTTGTTCTCTTAACTTCATGTTACTCTACGAGGATGGTGTTTTTCTCAGTCCAAGAGAAAATGAAAGTCCAAGGTTTTGAATATGAAGTATATTAAGTAGATCGGAGTAGATCGGAGGTCTCATCCCTCAGCCTCGATGGGCTCCGGCGACCGACTTCTTGTGTCTCCCGAAAAAAATCCCCCAAGTCCCCGCGTCAACAACGCTAGCCAGAAAAACCTCATCTCAGCGTTTTTTAACCTTCCCAAGCGTATGATCATCGGCAGGAAGCAATATATTCATTTGTTTAGTCTAGTCCAACTAAAACATGACCACGACGACGCTCAAAGGTCCGACAGACATGAAGTCCTTCAGTGCTTTTTCAACTGGAAAAATATCGACACCGGAGAAACGGGTGATCGACCTCGAATCTCTATGAATGAAATAATATTTCACGGTAACCATCGCAATGGCAGTAATTACACATGGCAGTTATTACATCTACAAACATTACAAAACAGAGGAATGTGCTTGTTATTAAAATGCCATAAATAAACGCCTATATTATCAATGATTAATATTCTGAATTGAATGACAGTAAAAGATAGATTACAATATTTTTCTATGATATTCATATTTAAAATACTCAATGCAAAAGCAAAACATTACTTCAATGAGTTCATTACATATAACCATCAGATACACGAATATGATACAAGAGGAAGAGATGACTTGGTTGTCCCACGAACTAACCTTGCACAAACAATAAATTCTATATTTCACAAAGGACTCTTGGACCATAATAATCTTCCTAATGAAATTGAACAAAGTAACACCCTCCAACTCTTCAAACGCTCCTTATCTCAATATCTACGGGCACAATATTATTCCAATTGAGTTGTTCATCATTCTTCTCTGTATTAATCTCTTCATCATTTACTACTGCTTTGTTTTACACACTATATTCTACTTTACAAGTCTTATACATATATTTCAGTTTTTTGTATTTTGTTCAATAGTAACTGATATATTTGTATAATAATTATGTATATTAGGATATCTATTTCAAATAAATCTTTTTCTATTTCGTTTGTTCACCTACCTCATTGCCGAGGCCCATTTCTGAATGAATTAAGTGAACACACGTAGTTGAAAACGGTTTAACTTCCGATTTCCAGCGAGAAAAATAATTGAATTATCTGAACTACTACAGTTTTATGAAAAAAAAATCCCCATACTATTGAGTAAATGCCTCTCTGCCGTTTTCGTTTGACCTAATTTCACTTCAAACCATTTCAATTGTTGAAACATCAAAAGTGACCTCTACCAACACTGTTTTGTGGTGTCTGTGATAAAATCTGCGAGCACCGCCAAACAAGCCAAAGTTTATTTGAAATTAAATTTTATGAGTGAAGTAGGAAATCCTTTCATTTACTCGATGTCAATAGAGAACAATTGCTCATTTGAGTGAAGAAAATGGAGTATGGAGTGGGTTATAATGATGAGAATGAATTGTCTACGAGGTGGTTCAACCCCTTTCTGAAAAATTCAGTAGTAGAACGATTATTATATCTGAGGTTAGACGCATTTGTTTTCCCTGATATCCACCGCAGTAACAGACGAAAAATTTGGTACAGTTCTGTTTTTCATCAGTTCGGACTTCCATTGTCTAATAAATTGATTTGAAATCCCTGAAAGAATCTGTAAAAAATTAAAAAAAAGAAGCCCACAAGAAGCCCCAAGTCTGGTTGAGATAAGTAGATGACACCCATAATATGGAACCATGGGAATGCAGAACCAGGCACTTTCCTGAAGCACATCAACAACGTAAGTCCTTCCATCATTTTCACAATGGAGAAGGAAGTCCACAACGAATTGCCTTTCTTAGACGTATTGGCGAAGAGGACCGTTACTAAATGGGAAACATCTGTATATCGAAAACCCACTCACACAGGACATTATCTGAACCAAAAATCCAACCACCATCAATCGACTAAGAGAGGAACCATCAGGACTCTACTAGACCGTGCTTTCGGGCTCTGTAATACAAAGGAAGTTCTCGAAAAGGAACTAAGCATCATCAAAAATGACCTTCAATTGAATGGTTACTCCAGAGTGATGGTAGAACAGGTTTTAGCTAGAAGACAGCGAGAGCTTCACAAGGAAGTGAACCCGCCACCATCAGAGGATTATCGGAAAGGATAAGAAGGATTGGATCCAAGTATAACATCAGGACCTGTTCCAGATCTGGGAACACTATCCGTAGCAACCTTACGAAAACTAGACCATCAAAACGCGGACTGCGATTCCAAGAATTGCATTTACCAGATACCCTGCGAGAGCGGAGAATCATACATCGGTGAAACTAAGAGGCCATTGAAAGTTCGCATTGCTGAACATAAGAAACACACACAGCGAGGAAAAACCAACAAATCCGGAATAGTAGAGTATGTTTGGAGTCATCAACATAACATCAGGTGGGTTCAAGCTGAAATCATCCACAAGGAGGAACACTGGTTCAGGAGAAAATTCAAAGAAGCCACGTATATGTTGTCCAACAACGTATTTAGCCAAGCTAGCCTAGGGATACGTAACATATGGAAACCTCTAATCAAGCGGAAAACGACCAACTCCCGCCAAACGGTCACCTTCCGCTATAACCAATGAAGCGATGAGAGGGAAGAGAGGATAGGTGAAAGCACTCGAATGACCTATAAATAGTCAGATCTCGAAGGAATAAGTCCAGTTATCGAAGACGATTGTGGATACTAACAATCGAAACGTCGTGACATAACACGGTCTGGAATCTTTTAATTTTTAATTTTAATTTCGTGTTGATAATTTTTTTTTCAGGTTGTAATAATATTTCAATCTTTTTATTTTTTGGTTGTTGCTCATATGTTATTTCTTTGTAATTTCAGTTTTTTTGTTCAATAAAATTGTTATTTTTCGGTGAATCTTTTTAATTTTTATACATATTCTTTCAGGGATTTCAAATCAATTTGGTAGACAGTGGAAGTCCGAACTGATGAAATACACCATAAAACATTGTCAACAACCTTCAAACAAACAGTTCTGTTTATTATTATAATTTGAATGTGTATTCCCGAAATTATAAAATCAACTCAACAACCCATCAGTTGGATGAATGTGTAATCCATTTTATGATCGATGCACTTTCAATTATAGTAAGTGGAATTATCACAAATAGCTATATTTTATTAAAAAATTGGACTCAATTTCCAGACCGAATTTCCCAGATTTCATTACAAATTGCTATTGAAATTAATTGATTCAATAAAAGCATCGGTTGAGGGAAGAAATTGAATAGCTTTTCTTTCCCCCGCACTTTATTCTACCCAAAACGTAATGAGGATCGACGTAGCAATCTATCATTTCAGTAATTTCAAAGAGGTGGAGAGAAGGAGAGACAAAGCATATCGTTTGTAATCTATTGTGATACATATTGGAGGGTAATGATCGTCATTCTCGGCGAAACTATGGAAAAAGATAATTTTGCAAAATTTCAATCAATCAATGCTTTATTTTCCTGAGACTCTTTTCCAGCATATAAAAGTAGGAGCTGAAAAATCAAGTGATAAAATATGGAAACACCAAGCCGTTATTTTCAACACCTCGACACGTGTTTCAATCACTAAGTGATCAACTTCAAGAGGAAGTTTAACCTTCGCCTTGAGGATGATCACTTGGTGATTGACACACGTGTCGAGGTTTTAAAAATAACGTTTTGGTGTGTTGAACTCTAGCAATATTCATTACTACACCAAATGTTCCAAACAGTGCATCACAACTAGAATAGTAAACGAGCAAACAATAATGATGTTAAGCAGTCAGATCAGATTGAATATATTCATCAAGTGAGTAAAAGGCAGTTTTGTAGAGAACGGTAATTTTACGGTATTTTTAAAATTAATGGGATTAGAATTTTTTTAATGAATATGGGGAGTTTATTGAATATTTTCATAAACATAGTATGAGGTCCGTTTGATACAGTTGTTAATTTGTTTACAGGAACTATCAGATTATAATTTTGTCTAAGAGCATAACCAGCGGCTATGCGAGTAGTATCTATACCTTTGCTGAAACTTATGGTAATGATTCTTATATAAGTGACACAATTAGAAATATACATGTATATCCCAGTTAAAATTTGTGATCCAGTGAATAATTGTTGAGAAGAATCACCAAATTTTTTGAAACACACGGTTATTAATATCTATTTTTGAGCAATCAACAGATCATACAATCTGCTGCAGTTACCGTAGCAGACTAAGCAATAATTTAGACTTGAGTGAACATAGGCATAGTAGTAGCTTAATAAAATACTTATGGGGACAAAATTCATAAGATTTCAAATAACGAAATTATGAATAATTCATTAGAAATGGAGTCAATATCATTATTCTAGTATCATGGAGAAACAATGTTCAACCCTAAGAATTTGACTGATTTGTTCTGTACAATAGATTTAGTATTATCTCTAACCAATATACTGTAATCCATTTATCAAAGTGAGAAAATAATGGTATTTGATTTGTTGCTATTCAGTACGAGGCCGTTTCTGGAGCAATAATTGAACATATTTGCAACTGTAATATATGCCTGGTCAGATAACCCTTCAGATGAAGCGGAACTCAATACGAAGGACGTGTCATCGGCAAACTGTACAGTACAATGTTGTTGATTACTATTGGAGATGTCATTAACGAATACGAGAAAGAGAGTAGGACCTAGGACGCTACCTTGGGGAACTTCTGTTAAGATGTTATGACTTTCAGAATGAAATCTTCCCGATTTGAGCCTAACCTTAACAGATGCCAGTCAGATACGTCTCAATCCGTTTGAGACATTTTCCGCGAAATCCAATGTCATAAGGTTTATCGAGAAGAAGTTGATGACTGATGGTGTCAAATTCATGTGATAAATAAAAAAAAACTGATCGATTTTTGGCCATTTTCATATTTGGATAAAACCTGATTGACCAGAGAAAGAGATTTTGGGTTGATAAACCAGATTGGATTCCGTATTGGCTCTTAAAGAATAGGTTATACTTTTTATAGAAGGAAACAAGTCTGTCAAGATAGGATTTTTTTGAACATATTTGTAAATGAAAACAGCAATGCAATACCTCTGTAGTTGGAGATTGAGTGCTTATAACAGGAACAGGAAATAAAATGAAATTCATAATAAGTCATTCGAAATTGATAACTATAAGAACATCGTGAAACACGTCTACTTTGATTTTCAGGGACACATATTTCTATGTTAAAATCAATCCTTTGTCAGCCACCCCCTTCCCATAACTACCCACATGATACAAAATTTCAAATGGGAATAAAAGAAGGGTGACACTTTATCTGGAAGGTCTTTCATTTCTGTATTCAACCCTGTGAAACGTTTGAGATTACAACGGAACAATAGATTTTACACAACGATAAGCAATGTCAGAAAAAATTAAAAATAATTTTCTCAAGTCTGTATTTAATTTCGAGCTAGAAAATGAAACAAGACGGAAAAATTACCTTTATCGATTGTTCGAAGTGAACACCATTGATTTGCATACAATGATTTCAGGTGTTAGTATCTTAGAGCACAATTTCTCACCGTAAACTATCTTCAGTATCATTTGTATTCACAGTAGTCTTGTAAACTCTTGATTTCCACCATCCACATGAAAAAGTTCAATGGACTCAAACCTAGGAATCTGGGTGGCCATTCGATAGAACCTCTCCTTCCAATCCACCGACTCAAGAAGTGATTATCTAGAAATTTTCGCACTGCTACTATGCAATGAGAACGAGTCCGATCTTGTTGAAAAACTGGATCTAACTGGAATGTGTAGATTAAGCATGGCCTGACTTGATTATATTCAGCAAAATAAAACATCCCCCACCATTTGGAGTTGCTTTCAAAATGGTCCAAATAATATGGTGACTGAAAAATTTCTGTCAAAACATTTAGGTTTTGAGGGTGAAGGGTATGAATTTGGTTTGCTACATTGGGATTTGAATCACTTCAGTTTTGAAGATTTACTTGCCTATTACATTGAATGTAAATTCATGCGAGAAACATGTTGTTTATAACAAAGCTGGATTTCGGTTGACACGTTCCAAAAGATTTCTGTCGAAATCAACAATTTCAGCAGTAGCCATGGAATGAAAGCTCGAAAAGTGGGTGTCCACGATCTGAACAATCGACAGAAATCGTCATGTTTCGAGGTCTGTTCTTCTTTGCTTTTGCGCAACCAAAACGATCCTTTCTTGGATCGGATAGTCACGTGTGATGAAAAGTTTATCCTCCACGACAACAGGAGACGTTCAGGGCTGTAGTTGGACACCCAAATGCAAAAACCCACTAAAAGAGACCATGGTTACTGTATGGTGGTCACTATAAATGTTTGCAACCGGGCCAAACCATCACAGCAGAATCCTATTGTGAGGAATTCAACGAAATGTACCGAAAATTGCATCAACAACAGCAAGCACTGGTCAACAGAAGAGGTTCGATTTGCTACACAATGCCCGTCCGCACGTTTCACAAATCACTGTCGGGAAATCAAACGAATTGAGCGTCGAAGTTCAGTCTCACCCACTATATTCCCCAGACCTCCAAACAACCGACTATCATCGTTTCAAGCACTTCGATAACTTTCTCACCGGTAGAACCTTCGTCAATCAGGATCAGGCAGAAGCGGCTTTTACCCACTTCATCAAATCTCGAGCACATAATTGTTATGCTGAAGAAATTAATCGACTTCTGTTCCGTTGGCAAAAGTACACTGATTCATTGAAATGAATGAGTAGTTACTGAGATATTACAGTTTAAATACGGAAAAAATCTCCAAACAACCTTATACTTGATACTTTATCGATTTTAACCAAGTATCACTTATGGTGCAATTGCCTGGTGGCCGAAGGCTTTACAGAAAACGGCTCAGGCGAAGCTCTCTGGCTCACAGAGACAGGTTTGTCTGGCCATCAGTGGTGCCATCAGTTCCACACCGTCAGCGACCATGAAGATTTTTCTGGAGAGAGAGGCTGGATGGACTGCATATAGACTGGTGCACATTGCCAATTGAACAAATCAATTTAATGCAGAGTGCAACAGACTGTTGGTTGACATTGGAAGTCAGAGCATTCTGGAAATGACCTCTGACTTTATGCCTCCATGAAAGTCTGCCTTATAAAGTACTGTTTCCGAGTTGAGAGGACTGGATCCTCCGGGAGAAGAAAATATTAAGAGAAGATAGTTGTTGGTTCATAGATAGATCGAAAACACCTTCAGGTTCTGGTGCAGGAGTTTTCAGTCGCATACCCAGGACATAGATTTCAACCTACCAAGGAACCTATGCGACTGGATTTCAAGCGGAAATTTATGCTATTGAATTGTGTGCGGACAGATTGAAAGAATCCAACCTCATATACAAGTCAATAAAAATATTCTTGGACAGTCAAACGGGGTTGAAAGCTTTTGGCTACTACCGAGCAACGTCTAAATTGGGAGCAAATCGCCAAAAACGGCTCTCCTCGATAGAAAGACTTCAGGCTTTGCCAAACAAAGATTGAACACCTGGATGGCAAGAAGTTTTATGGACTCCTGGTAGAATCTTCCAGAATTGGCTCATTCCAAGGCGTTTATTAACCCTTTGAAGCTTGATACCGAATAGTTGTTAGACTACATTAGGAATGAACTACGATGTCTAACAGACCTTCTTACAAATCACTGTCATTTGAATTATCATATGCAGATACTCGGAAAACAGTGTGTGTCGCCTCTGTTTGGAAAATGATGAAACAGCAAAGTACGCTGTTTCATCATCAAAGTGTACATACTTTATGCCTGCCCGCTGGGGAATGAATCAGGTTTTTAGAGTTCGCCAGAGCCAACCTGAAAGACCACTCACCATACAAACTAAACGGCTTCGTTAAGAAGCTGGGTTTATTTGATCGAGTGTGAATAGGTGTGAACCACAATAAACCCTTGCGGGTTGCGGTGAAGGGTCGAATAGATCCACTCACTTTGGGCCTAACATAACCTAATGCTGTCAGCTGATAGTGACATATGGATTCAAATATGATGAAGATGATCTGTGGATAATATCCTCTCCAAAGCTCTTCTGTAGATTTCATATTCACTTACGAGTATGACATAAAACCGAAGAAATGTTGCCTTTCTTGTTTACTGTATCAAGTTTTCTACCTCACTTTGACTCTCAAGTAGAAGCTACGTTTGACTCAAAAAAAGTCTCAAAGACTTATGTTCGTAATATCAAGGTAATTGAAACATACTTTAATATTGATTAAACATAAATTACGTTTATCTACATTTTAGATTCTACAATATAGAGAATGATCAGAAATTGTTTGAAACATTGTACAAATGCCTTGTAGTTCAAATCGAATAAATCCACTTAGCGAATTTATGTTTTTTGAATGAACATTTTCATCGTGTTCCGAATAATGCAATACTATGATTTCACTTCCAAATAATCAGCGAAATTTATTGTTCGATTCGACTATATATGCCTCTATCGATGTGCCAATTTTCGTTTATAAATGAGTTTGGATTATATCCAACAGATTCGACAATGAAGCATTAACCTATTATGAGTATCAATTGAATGATACAGCTTATCCTTACTGGAAGTGATCATGTGCGCCACTAGGATATGTTTTCTACAGAAGTTGTAGGGGATTTCTCTAGTTTGATATAACATTTTTTGAAGTTATACTACTTTTGGACGTTAGAAAAAATGATGATAATGAGTTTTTACGATGTGCGCGTACTCCGTCACGAAAAACCGACACCCTTCTTCTTTAATTTATATGGCCGTTGCTTCTCAGTCGAGCGCATTCAGCCAAACTCCTCCTGTCCATAGTGAACAGAAACTTCGTCTGGGGGCGCAGCTATCTTCCTCGAGGCAAGGCTGCCACCCTAAGTGTTCTCATTCAGTTTTTCTTTTATGAAAACACTTAATTTTTCTATTAGAGGGCCGCCGGTCCTCTCAATATGACTTTTATAAATAACACATCTATTATCGCACTGACGACCTCGTCGAATCCGTTGACATCCAGCCTGGTTACTGGCGTAGGGGACCGCCAGTCATTGTTTATTCGAACAATTTTGAATTCCACTCCGACCACGACATCCACGTGCCATCTTTGAGAACAGTCGGTATCGGCACAGTCGTTCTTTGTCGCGATAGGAGTCTTTGAAGTTAGCTGGTCAATATTTTAGTTTTTCGAAAAAAGTTACCAACAGAGTTAAAGTAAATGCATCTACGTATTGTTGTAGATCATGCCCGAAAAAAAATAAAGCCGGCCGCCACTGGTAACCATAAACCAAACGTGACATAGCTAATAAGAGCGCGCGAATGTACGATGATTCCCCGCCACTCTAGAAGAAGCGAGAATAATGCTATCGATTTCTACGGATCTTTGGCGAAATTTCTACGTCATTCGATTACGATATTTAAAGGCTAGCCACAAGGATATTGACAGTCAAGTGTACGTTACAGTGCGGTACGCGAAGTGATCTAGTAAGGCGATAGACATTCAAATAATAGTTGAAGTTTAGTTTAAGTGTTTGTTGTATTTAAAGTGAAATGAAGTTAAGTTTGATTATTCAGTGTGGTCAATTATTGGTCAATCTTCGGGGAAAAACGTAACATTTGGTGTCGGATGTGGAATATTTGAATGAAATTTTACTGTTTTATGGTGAAAACGAAAGTGTCAATTACGACGAGATGGAAGAGCTTAAGAAAATGTTCGAGGCTTTGCAAAGGAGAGGAAGCTGAACGCAGAAGAAAGAAAGATGAACGCAGAAGAGAGGAAGAACGATTACGCCGAAACGAAGATCGTGAATTACTACTGGGTATTCTGGAAAAACAAGAAGGAAACAGAGAGGAATATCGTAAATTATTGGTAAATATTCAGAAGAAACAACAATAAGATGTATCTTCATTCATTTGAAGATTTGAAATCTTCCCAAGTGAGTAAAGGGAATGTAGAGGAATTGATTCAGGAAGAATTTAAAAAAGTATTTTAGGAAACAAATGAGGCATTGGAATAAATAGTCGATGAGAAGTTTGATAGGGTTGAAATAAAACTTGAAGAGGAGCTTGAAGAAGTCAGAAGGAAATTTGAAAAGAAGCTTGAAGGAGTCGAGGATAGCAACTTTTAAGGGTCCCTTGTCTAGGGATACGGACAGACAATTTGGGGAGTCACCTGACCACGAAGTGGTACAGCATATCTCTTGGAAAAAGTAATTCCTTTCGTAATCTTTTTCGATTTCTCCTTTTTCAAATAGTGAATTTTTGGACCACAGAAAAATCGACGATTTTGGAAAATAGGAGATGCTGAATGTGATGAAAATCATCAATCTGTAACGACTGTGCCCTGAAATTCTGAAGAAAATCATCTCTACCATACACAAAATTACTCCCACTTTTCTCAACGGGCATTCCAATATACAAGTTGGTGTGAGAGGTACCAATTTTTTTTCTCTTTCCACGTCTGCAACTTCATATAACACTGTTTCACTCAAATCTCATTCGGTAATACTGTCAACCATTGAAAGAATATATTTTGAACAAATTCATGAACTCGGTAATGAAATAATCTCAAGAAATTTATGGTTTCAAGCGTTATAACTTTGACCGCGTAGGCATTTGTTTCGGAACTTTCGGGAAAGATAAAAGGGGGAGTGATGGATGCTGAAAAGTTAATGATATGCGATCAACATGGGAAATGATTTTCTCTCAAAATATTCCTCACATGCCTGAAAGTAATATATCTAGAATATTACAGGAAGGGAAAACTATTCTAGTACAAATGATGTGCTTCCCACAATTTTTTAACACTCTTGTAGAAAAACACAGTTTCGTCTATATATAATCTGGATTTTATTTCAGATGTGGTGAAAGGAAAATACTTTTTATTGTGACAAATATTCACTCCTCAATTTATTCACCAACAATGTATTTGTTTGAATTTAATTAATTCATGCATTTGTTGGACACATTAAAAACGATTTTTCGCAAAATTTGTTCTATTTTAAATGACACTTGATTTAAAATGTTACATGACTAAAATTGTTATTTGAATAAAACAGACAAATGAAATAACTTGAAGCTTTTATTGATTCCGAAGAAAAATTTTTTTTTAGAGTATTGGAAAATGGAACGCCAATTTACTATATATTATGCTGAAAAATAAACTATATACATACCTATAGTTCAACTCAGCAATGAACAAACATTTTTATTCAACAGTCAATGGAATGTATTATTCGAGTAAATTCAACAAACGTTTCAATTCAGCATATAATTTTGACCTTTGAATAAAATGTTAGTTATTTATATGACTGTTGAATTATAATGAAACTTAAAACTAACTAAAATTTTAATGAAACAAAAAACGGTATGGAACGCTGTTTCACTTTTTATTGTCACAAATATTCATTCCTCAATTTATTCAACTAACAATTCATTTGTTTGAATTTATTTGATTCATGTATTTGTTCGACACATTAAAAACGATTGTTCACAAAATTTGTTCTATTTTAAATGACACTCGATTTAAAATGTTACATGAATTAATTTGTTTGATGAAAAGTTGCGAACAGTTATAATATAGATTCATTGTTTCAAATTTTTGGAAGTATATGAATGTTTGTCATATATACTTTTTTTGTAACTGTCGAATAATTTACTACAATTTCTGTGAAACATAAATAAAATTGTTTGTTGATAATTATAGTTACATGGATTAAAACTATTGTTGATAATTTTAATTCGGCGCTAGCATCGAGCGGATTCTTGCAGAAGCTGAATTTTTTAATCTGGCAATATGATAGTCTAGTGATAGTAACGCAATATTCCGTCCGACCGCAGCGCGGAATAAAAATGATCAACAATCAATTTAATTCATGTATCACCTAAAAGCAACAATCAAAACAATTCATTTTTACAAAATACCAATAGAGAGTAACGGCGTGCCACGCCGTCATTAATATTCATTTGAAATGATCAGAATTATTTTGTTTGTTGAATTTCAGTGATACATGAATTGAATTGATTGTTGATAATTTTTATTCGGCGCTGACGTCGGGCGTATTTTTGTGGAACTACTCAACTCCATATATGTATCGCGTTGGTCATAGTACGGTAATAATCCGTTCGACCGCAGCGACGAATAAAAATCATCAACAATCAATTTAATTCATGTATCACCTAAATGCAACAACCAAAACAATTCATTTTTACAAAATACCAATAGAAAGTAAAACGGCGTGCCACGCCATTTTACTTTTTAATAATATTCCTTTGAAATGAGCTTGTTTGTTGAATTCCAGTAATACATGAATTAAATCGATTGTTGATAATTTTTATTCGGCGCCACGGTCGAACGGCGTTTTGTCGTACTCTAAATGAACTAGAATGTTGCCATATTTAACACTTGAACTTCTCGATAAATCCGCTCGATACCAGCGCCGAATTAAAATTATCAACAATCGTTTTAAATGTACCTTTCATATACAACAAACTTTTTGAATCATCAAAAAATTTAATTCTTTGTCAGAAATTAGCCTTTTTAAAAGATTGATGAAATAAAATGATACTTGGTTGAGACTGTTTTGCACACAACTTGTGACCAAATTTTAAATTGAATGCATTTAAGAATGAATATCCAACACTTTCAATAAAATTGAAATGAAACAATATTTATTATTCATAGAAAAATATTCAGTATAGAAAGTTAATTTGCTATATTTTCAAACGAAAGTCTATTTTTATTACCAACAATGTTTCATGGGAATAACTAACATTTTATTCAAAGGTCAAAATTATATAGGGAATTGAAACGTTTTGAAAAATACATTCATTTCTTCAGTTGAATTTTTCACTTTTTAACGTCTTCGATTATTAGTAAGGAAGTGGAAAATCAAAATGTTTTAATTTTTCCAACGGGAATCTTTTTCGAAGGATTTCAAGAAAAGCTCCAAGAAGTGAAAAAAATTTGAGGTGTTTAGTTTAAAAATTATCAGGGTTTTTATGTAACTTTAAAACTTGTAAAAATCAGTTAATTAACTAAATATATCTAATAAACTAATCACGGGAATTTTTTTCCATGGATTTTCATTTATTTAAGTATCTAGATGGTGTGTGAATTTTTTTTTAATAATGATATTTAATGGGTTAAAATAATGTTTATTGTTTAGAGGTGAGCGCGTGCGGGACGCGCATCCTCCGCTTTCATCGTTATTTTCGCCTCTTAATTACAATTATAAATATTGGTGATAGAGTTCCGGAAGTTGGGACTTTCTTTAGGAAA
Source organism: Leptinotarsa decemlineata (assembly GCF_025532065.1). Classification (NCBI taxonomy): domain Eukaryota; kingdom Metazoa; phylum Arthropoda; class Insecta; order Coleoptera; family Chrysomelidae; genus Leptinotarsa; species Leptinotarsa decemlineata. Next base: position 7,824,161 of record NW_027412537.1, on the reverse strand, counting down.
TTTACTCCTCTTTAAACTACTGAGTCTAATTTTTTTTCTATATACGTGCTAAACTCAAGATATTAAAATATACTGCTATCGAATGATGTTCCACATGTAATACTGAACAATCACAAGTTGACGAAAGTAAAACTTTTACAAATGAACATTCACAAAGAAGAATATATTAAGATCGAGTTTTTTGTGAGAAAATCTAAAGAGAAAGAGCCAATTGGGTGATGTATTAATGTTGCTTTTCCCTCTTTCGGAACACTTTTGAGAAAAACCACACTTATTCCAACTTTTTCTTGTAACGGCCTAATGAAAAGAAAGTTTCCTCGATCTCTCCCTTTCCGACTCTTCAAACTACAGTCCATAACAACTTGTCCCTTGTGATATATTTTTCCCGCTCGTTGGAATTCTTGTTCGTATGAAGGAACGTTCCGTCACGAGGCAACGTTTCTTTCTCCCCGCCCGGTAGCGCCAACTCTGTCGAGAACACCGTTTCTGCGATTTTGAATGATTCGAAAGACAACGGCAGGATAGTGTCTATGGGCCGCGTATTGCGGGGGCAGGAAGCAGGGGCCACCGCCCTAGCACCAGCTGTGCACGAGATCGATCTCGACACGAAACTGGGTCCCACTGCCAAAGCAGTGGCGGGACGCGTTCGGATTTCTGGAAGGGGGCCATCTATGTGGAAACGAGCGATTTGTGCGTTTGTTGCAATTCCAGTGTAGGATTGGATGAACAGAAACGTTCAGCAGATTTTACTTCCACTTGAAATATATTTATTTGAACGTTTGGTATATTCTGGAGATTCGTAAATAAGTAATACCTTTATTGGTGAACTGATTGATTCACAGTATAGTCTGTACAGGAATGAAACAAACTACAGCAGTATATCTATATATATTAGTGACATAGGCGTACTGCGTTCAAATCATTTACTCTCAACGAATTGAATAAATTAATATACAAAATTTATTCTTGAAAAATCTCATTCAAAACAGACAAATCAGCTACGAAAATATGTTCAGGAGTAACCAAGACATTCTCCAATAAATAAGTATTTAGTTGAAGTAGATTGGAAAAACATTGTTTTTGAAGGAGGTATAAATAGATATTTGTTCAGTTTATACCGTCAAAGACACACTGCACCCATCAATAGAACCGACTTGGTTTTTCTCATAGGAAAAGATATTACTTTATTTTCTGTTGGGAGTTTCAAACCATGGTAGAAGGGTTAGGTTACCTTTGGGTTTGGCTACCTACGGGCGTGTCCCCAGGTGGTGGATAGGGGAACGGCCAGGGGACTGGAGGTCGGGAAGCCAATATGGCCTTACGGACGGGGTCACCGGACTCCTGGTCAGTGGCAGAAATAAGTAGGGTGATGGGAACTAAAACTCCCCAAAAGCATTTGCAAAACATGCCACCGTGAACCAGCCTACCCAAGCTAAGGTGTAAGGAATCGTGCCGACAGCTGAATGGTCGCAGGGTGATATGCGGTTACGAACGATCCCCTTGGGGAACTGGTCGAAACATCATTGTAATTACCCTATTTCTGGTAATGCGTGGTCTACCAGAGGTGACCAGCTCTGCCCTTGCTACTCGTGGAAACACACATGAATGAAACAAACACAAAAACAAAACCAACAAAAACAAAAACCAATCCCGAGGCTGGACAAAAGTGCTCACCTCAATCTAAAGTGGTGGGGATGAACAGAAATATCCAGCCCAATCTACCGCTTGGAATGAGGCTGGACATAGCAGATCACCTCGTGATGTAATACAAAGGCCAAGGCGTAAGCGCATTTGCGGCGCCGATGCCAAAAGGAGAAAGAGCGCGGAGGAGGCAGGAGTGGCAGCTACTATAAGTGCACCTTCCTCCTTCCCCACTCCACCTCCAACAGCAAGGGCACTTCCTGCGGCGGACGCCAAGAGCTCCGCCTTGAATAAAGGCAAGAAACCGGCCGCCCCTGCAGGAAAGCTTCCTCACGTGTACACCTCCACGGTGGGAATCCCAAGAAAGTTGAAGAAGCCGCGCAACGACAATAATGTCGTTGCACCTTCCAAAACCTTCGCGGAGGCCACCGTGAGAGACCTCACGGTTGCCAAAGAGAGTGTGTGTTCGGCGAATCTTGGACTACACCTGCCAATATAAAGGAGATGTCTTCTAGTAACCTGTCCACCTTCCTGGAAAGGACAGCATGAACGATGACCTAGGAGCACAACTCCTCGGGAGTATGTTCAATGGGTCACATGTGGTCTAAGTGCTGTGGGTCTACACTCAAAGATACACTACTCTACAGATACAGATAGGTTGGGTTAGGTCAGTCTTAGTCTTAGACATATTTTCCAGTTCACTTCGAGAGCGCGTTTGATGAAAAGTTATACAACATGGAAGCTAGTTGTTCGGAAACCGTGAAGCGTCCGAAACTGTCAGCATTGAATATAAATGAAAAAACAATTGTTATGAATGTTTATAATTATTTAAGAATACAATATTTCCCGAAATAAAACGTAATGATGAAGTAGTGCAAAAATGCGCGAGTATGACCGGTTTCAATAGATCGACAATTTTTAGAATTCTTGAGGAACTCGAGGAAAACAACCCTTTTTTGGAGCCGAAAGTATCCACTGGAAAAAGAAGAAATCAAGTATTTCACTAGGAGAACTTTTTCCACATAAAAAACGAAATACCTACAATGAACGAAGTTTCGTCAGTTATTCGTGAGGACAGTTTTTTTCCTGATATAAGAACTAGATTATGGAAGATATTAGAAGAGTTGAACTTCACTTATGAAAAACAAGAGAGAAAGAGTATGTTATTACAAAAATCAGAAATTGTAGAATGGAGAAACTATTCAAGAGAAATAAAAAAAGCCACAACACTGGGTAATTTTTTTTCATTTGGATGAAACATGGGTCAATGAGGGACATACCATCTCAAATGTTTGGCAAGGTTAGTCCACTGGTTTGAAAGTTCTAGTTGGAAAAGGTCATCGTCTGATCATCAGTCATATAGGCAGCAGTGAGGGATTCGTGAAAGATGGATTGATGTCATTTGAATCGAAGAAATATGGGGATTATTATCAAGAAATGGATGCCACAGTATTCGAACTATGGTTTGAAAGCATACTTGTAACACTTCCGCAGGGATCCGTAGTTGTATTGGATAATGCAAGTTACCATAGTAGACGAAAAATTCGTCAGGTATGTCACTGATGAGATGGCGAAGACTAAAGGAATGTCGGTTCTTCGGTTGCCGCCTTATCACTGTGAATTGAATCCAATAGAGTTGGTTTGGGCTCAAGTTAAAGGATTCATCGCAAGGAGTAATAAGACCTTCAAGCTGTGTGAAGTAAAGAAATACCTATACAGTGCTCTGGCAACAGTAGACCAAGAAGCTTGGGAAAAATGTATTCACATAGCAATCAGAATCGAAGTAGAGATGTGGGATCTGGATGATCGCATAAACTCATCATCAGAAAAAAAATCCAGTTGTCATCAATCTTAATGCAACTAATTCATCCAGTGAAGAATCACTCACTGTAGACTTTTTTCAGATTACAAATTATCGCAATATCTCTTAATGTAAGTATTCCCATTAAATCTATAAAATTATTTCTGAATCAACTTTGAAATCCAGTAAAAAATATGGATATTTATCTACAATCCAACAAGAAACCGTTCAACTAGCTTTTACTTATTTTTGACATGGTTTCTTGTCAAATGCAGTCATTTCTTATTAAATGCAGTAATCTTTTGCCCTTTCTACATCTGAATGTATTTATAAATGTATTATCCTGATTATTTTACAGATCTGTCGAAGGTAACAATCCTAAATAATAAGCTATTTCTGAAATGACTTATCCTTCTCAAAATGAATTATTCAAACAAAATTATTTTTCATAATATTTCAATTGTCTTCGCATAACGTCGCTCGCACTGAAAGCCCCAGCACATAAATAACCGATGAAATTGTTAAGGAAGTGAAGACAATTCTTATGGAAAATCGTCGAATCACTATAAGAGAAGTTACTGAGGATGTAGGCATATCGGTTGGCTCATGTAATGGAATTTTGGGGGTCAAGCCTGTGGCAGCAAAGTTCCAAAATTGCTGAATTTCGACCATAAAAACCGTCGCATGAGCATCACTCGGGAATTGTTGAACGACATCAATGGCGATCTAGTTTTGCTTGAAAGGGTGACACATCATGAGTATATGATTATGACATCGAAACCAAAGTTGAATCGTCTCAATGAAAGAGCCTAGGATAGCCAAGACCAAAAAAACACGCCAAGTTCAATCAAATGTCAAGGTTTTGCTCACTATTTTCTTCGATTACCGCAGCGTAGTTCATCAGAACTTCTTGCCACATGGTCGTACGGTCAATTAGGAGTTTTATAAGAAGCAATACTGAGAAAACTTCCGGTATTGTGAAAAAATATTTCATGGCTTCTGCATCAGGATAATGCACTTGCTCACTCGTCATTGCTTCTTCGTAATTTTTTGGGCCAAAAGAACACCGCAATCATGCCTCAGCCACCGTATTCACCAGATTTGGGCCAATGCAAACTCTTCCTGTTCCCAAGATTGAAGAGACCCATGAAAAGACATACCAAAAAGTGCATATCAGAACTGCTTCGAGGATTGGAAAAAACGCTGGCACAAGGGTATTATATCTGAGGGGGGCTACTTTGGAGGAAACAAGGTTGAAATTAATGAATAAATAAATGTTTTTTGGGAAAAATGAAAATTCACCTTTTATTTTCTGAACAGACCTTGTATATAGGTTTGGACTGAAATATAATCAGATGGTTTTTTTTCAAAAGAAACATAATCAAGAACCAAAAAAAGGGATTTCATAATTCATACGAAGATAATCGTGTTATTTTCAATCCATAAATTCCATATAAATGCTTTAACAAACAATGGATTCAATAAACTTCATGCATATGGCATTTATATTCATTTTAGCATTCAATTAGTTTTATAAATATTAAAAACAATATCAACTAATTCATTTTCCATCGGAATAAATGAAATATTTTTCAATGATATTAATCTCCCACTGCTAGTTACGTCGATATCACGAATTAATATCTGAAGAATTTGAAGCGATTTGGATGAATTCCAATCGTTCGAATTCTGCATAAATTTTACATATTTTACCTAAATTCCGGTTGTATTCAAAGTAGATGTAAACAAACCTGATTGATGAGATTGATAAGATTAGATCGCAAAAACTGATCCATGTCTCTGAAATAAAGCATTCTGCCAAGAAAGTTACCGGGAATCGATCATTCAAAAAGCCCGTGTATAGGGATTATACAAATTATTTTTGGAACTAGGTTGGCACTACTGTCAGGACTCAGTTTGCTTATTAACCTCAAACGTGTTTTGAAATTTTTAGAACGGAAAAAAATATCGGACAAAAACTTTGTCTTGAATTTTGCATTAAAAATGAAATTTTTTATGCCGAAAATCTGAAAATTTTGCATGAGACTTGCGGTGAATCGACTTATCAAAAACACATGGGTATGAGTAGTACTACACGGGCTAAAAAGTCTCCGGCATAACACATGATCTTATTGCATTCATCGCTTTTTCAGTTAGTACTAACCTCCAAAAGAAAGCTGTTGAAATTTCGTATTCTACGCATAAGTGTGTGAAATATTGTGCTGAAAGTGACACTACTTTTATTAATTTCAAAACAATGGATCAAAACCAATATCGTGTTTTGATTTTACACTGCTTCTTGTTGGAAAAAAAATACCGTTCAAATCAAGCATTGGCTTGAAAAGTGTTATAATAGACTGTGTTTCAAGATCTTTTTTTTTTGAAGTTCTGTTCAAGGGCACCGAAAACTATGATCCAGGGCTCATTCGATTCGGAATGACCCCTAGCAACTTTCTGAAAAATTTCAAAAGGTGCTCGAAAAAATTGCAAAAGTTATAAACAGTTTAGTGAAAAAAAGGGGGTTTGGTTTTTTGCAAATATCTCGGAAAATATTGAAGATATCCGATATTTGGAAAAAAGATCCTTAAAAAAATAAGTTTTGGAATTTCAAATTTTTGACAAAAAAACAATGAAGATAGCCAATAAGGCTATTAAAAAGTAGTTCATATTTAAAGCCCATTCGAGGTATTTTTTCCAAATAACAATTTATTCAAATTTACGAATTTGTTATGTTTTATTGATAATTTACTCTAGCTTCTGATTGTAATATATCAGATGCAACGGGAGCTAAAAAAAAGTTAACAAAACATCAAATGTCTCTACTTGCCTTAAGTCTCATCAGCCTAGTACCTAGCACAATCCTGCCACCTGAGGCAGATCAAAACAGCATTCGATCTGGGTCATGAATACTTCATTTTTGCTTCTAAACCATTCATTAAGTTTTGAAGATAACACGAAAAAGGTCCTACAAAAAAGCCCTTTCACCACGTTTAAGTACATGGCCTACCAAAAATACATGAAGAGAGTGTGCCACTAGGTTAGGTTAGGTCCAAAGCGAGTGGCTCTATTCGACCCTCCACTGCAACCCGTAAGGGTTTATTGTGGCTCACACCTATTCACACTCGACCAAATAAACCCAGCTTCTTAACGAAGCCGATTAGTGGTGAGTGGTCTTTCAGGCCATTTGGTAAGAGTACGGCTCTGCCAAACTCTAAAAGCCTGATTCAGTCTCCAGTGGGGCAGGCACAAGTATGTGCTCTGCTGTTTCATCATTTTCCAAACAAAGGCGACACACACTGTCTTCCGACAGTGCAAGTCTCTGCATATAATGATTCAAATGACAGAGCCCTGTAAGAAGGACTGTTAGACATCGTACATGCCAGGTCCCGTTCACACATGTGGTTCACTATTGGAATTTGGACGACCGGTATAAAATCGGTCGTCCACAATCGGTGTGTGTGCAAAGTGAGAATCTCTGGAAGGGAGATTGATTGGCAAGCGCGGGTAAAGTACCTCGGCCTTCTAATAGACCGTAGGCTCACTTGGAACCCGCACATCATGTGCGTTAAGTCAAAGATCGAAGGTCGGATAGCTAGTCTGTACCCTCTGGTCAATAGGTAATCTAAACTGAGCACAAAAAACAAAATCACCATCTATAACACGATGTTCAAGCCTGTCATCATGTATGCTTCAGGCGTCTGGGAACAACCGGCTCCGTCCAACATTTCCATTCTAGAAAGGTTGCAAAATGAGTTAATTAGGATGATTGTGAATGCTCCTTGGTTCGTGCGGAACGAAGCCATCCGCAGAGATTTGCAGCTGCCTTCCATTCGGCAGTCCATCCAGTCGAGGAATCAGAGAGTTCTTGAAAATACGGAAACTCACGAAAATCCGTTAGTTAGGGAAGCCACAGATTATGCTGCAGACGACCTCTCTCGATATAGAAGGCCCCGACACTCTGTCGAATGAGGCCCACATGTCCCCCGTTAACGGATGAACAACCTTCTCATCCATCCCACCCCAGCCAGGTAGGGGTATCCCGTGAAGGGCGGCACTGATGTCTGAGGACTTCATGCCGTCATACCATCAGTCATGAACCCATTGGTCCTTCTTGAGACCAATAATCAGCCAAAAGGGTAGGGGAGCTGGACTCCAAGCCTGAATAACACGAAGATGATCTTTCACCGGTGTGTGTGCAATTAGCCTAATCGCCCTGTTAGCTAATTGCTTATCCTCGAAGTATTTTCATTGTGTTTTTAGGAACCCACGGATTGTAAGGCAATGAGCAGCCGTAAATTCCGGTGGTGGCAAACTTTTCCAATGGAAAAATAAAAAAAACGGGCCTTATATTTTTGTGGTATAACAATTTGTGGGTATCACGGAAACTCACGAAAACCCGTTAGTTAGGGAAGCCACAGATTATGCTGCAGACGACCCCTCCCGATATAGAAGGCCCCGACACTCTGTCGAATGAGGCCCTCATGTCCCCCGTTAACGGATGAAGAACCTGTGTGGTATATTTTCAAAAGTCCTCATGAATAGACTTGAAGATGGGATATTAGGTGATAGAAAGTACAGGAAATCAAAGCACACAGAGAGTTTTATAATTGAAAACTAAAACCACCAGTCAAAACGTAACAGAAACATTGGTTGAGGGGGGCCGAAGCATTTGTGAAGCCAGTAGTCTACCGTATAACCTAATCACCTAAAAATATTTTCAAATGGTACAGCTTGATAGAATTTTAGTAGGCGTTACGACCCAGGAGAGAGAATGGCAAAGCATTTCCAGCTATGCTCGATAATGAAAAAGCTTTTCTCCTGTATGTTAAAAAAGTTATAGACCGAATTGGGGGAATTTTGAAAAAACAACGTGACATTAATATTAATGCTAATAGAGAGAGTTTGAGGTCAACTAAGATCCAAAGAGAGCAAATCGAAGGTTACACCAGATTACTTGTAGCTATGGGATGGTCTACATTGGAACCATGAAAAGAAGTATAAGTACCCGGCTCCTTGAAGACAAGAGAAATCGTCGTCTCGGACAAACCGTCAAATCAGTTGTGGCAGAACATGCATTCAAAGAATGCAGTCACATTATTTAATTCGAAGAAACAAACACAAATGATTAACAAAACTCAGAATTACTATCTGCTGTTCCTTCTTGTGTCGCCACCATTTTCATCAATTGTCCGTCCTTCAGTCGTGATTCCAAAGTCACTGTCGCTTGTCATTTGTTCAAGGTTTGATTTATGGCTTCCTACGTACCTCGGTCCGTCCATTTCAAGATTTCCGACTGGTTCTCAAGTAAGTTGAATAATTTGCAAACATTTTTTCAACGGACGCTTGGGGAAGATTGCTCTCTGGAGATTCCCGTCCAATGTTTAGTCTACCTAATGATACTCAATGTACGCAAAAATGAGATATGACTGTGCAGTCACGTATTATTGCGTGGAATAACGACACGGGAGGTCTACGATTCTTAAAAATATTACAATGTATGTTTCTCGATGTTTCTGATTTTCTGCTTCAATAGTTGAATTTCTTTTCGGAATTCAGTTTTCGTGTGGTTTAATCCAATACCAAGTATTATACCATTTCAATATCAGTTATAGGATATTCACGTTGAGAGAATGACTTCATTTCTGGTAATTTTGTATATCCGACATAACAACGTTGAAATTCCTAATGAAATGTGTTCAATAGCAATGAAACTGTCAAAATTTCATTTTGTAAGTTGCTCAACTGATATTGAAATTTCAAACGTTGCCGAATCGAAAAAAATCGAAAACTGTCAGTCTTTTTTTTCAGAACTTATCATTTCTTTCGATAAGACCTGCGTATATTCAATATGCCTGAAGCATTGTCGAAACAGTCTCAACAAATAGTAACATCTTTAAAAGACTACTTTGAAAGAGAACCTGAGAAAGAAGTACCTTCAGTTCCACTAACTGATATATAAACGTTGGGTTCGATTGAATGTATTATTGGGAGGGTTGGGTGTCCTTGTTCATCTTTCATTGCCTGAACCACCATGCATGCTGTTTTTGGCGAGTGCATTGGCTTATGATGTGGGGGTTGAGGAAACCGGATGCCAGCTTCCACGTAGCCCCGCTGGATACGGGAATGACAGAATCGCTTGTGGTTCTGTTATTCCCTAACTGAATGGCATCCCGATGATGGCTTGAGCCTAAGGTGTGTGTATCCGTACCGAGAGGATGAATGACACTGAGCCTATCAGCTGTCACTACGGAACCTTCGAGATACGGGGCGCCCTGTCGTCGTAGCAGCGCCTTGTCACGGTAATGCGGGGCTCTGCCGTGATTGACCTTCTTTTCCTAGTTACTTGTGGGACTTTTATGGACAGAGTAAACTTAAAAATTCTTTCTGACGCTGAGTCTACAGAGAAGATGGATGTCGATCTTACGACTCCAACTGACCTTCCTGTAAATTCAGATCACGAGCGAGAGCTTCTTAACTCTCCAACTCCTGATCCAATAACTGAACCTAAAAAAAGGTTTGGTGGTGCACCCAGGAAACGACTGAGTCGTCTCAAGAGGGGGAAACCTTATGAAACCGCCTTGCACCAAATTTTTGAGCGGCGTTTGGTCTCAGGTGGAGGAACAAACCCCCCATAAGCAGGTGAGCAAACGTTTGCGTTCAATTGATGATTCACCAAAACCAGAGGCGAAAAAGCCCTGCACGGGTGAATCTAAAGCATCATCAGATGTAGCTGGCGTACAAAAACCCTCATATGGGAAAGTTGTCGCGTGTATCAAAGTGGGAATCTTGACCTTGACTATCCGACTACCTCATCAACGATGAAACAGCAGAGCATATACTTTGTGCCTGCCCCGCTGGGGACTGAATCAGGTTTTTAGAGCTCGGCAGAGCCGTACTCTTACCATCTGACCTGAAAGACCACTCATCATACAAACTAACCTGCTTCGTTGAGAAGCTGAGTCTATTTGGTCGAGTGTGAATAAATGTGAGCCACAATAAACCCTTGCGGGTTGCGGTGGAGGGTGGAATAGACCCACTCATTTTGGACCTAACCTAACCTATATTAAATATTTGTCGATTATTGATGTCAGAGGGTTGCAGATGCCTTGAAGTTGAGTCTACTACTGTAAACCGTATTATAAATAAATCTAATAGAGGTGATGTATCCAGCAATCCATCGAAACATCGAAAACGGGTGAATCCAGTGGTAGATATTGATGATTTCGATCAAACTGCCATTCGAAATGTGATCTATGATATGTACAAAATCAGTAAGTATTTTGTATTGATTTATTCAATATACAATGTTATCAACAACAATAATTTCAGGAAAACATACCAATTTGAAAACTTTGAAAGATGAACTGAAAGAACGTGATCTTTTCAAATGTTGTAAGACATCTTTATGGAAAATTCTGAAGAAAATTGGTTTAACACACAAAAAAGATGATCCACGTCGTGTTTTGATGGAGCTGCCTAGTTATACAATGAAACGTACTTATACACTTCTTACATAATTACATGAAACTTTAGAAAGAGGGTTTACGCCATTTTGTTTTCGGATGAAACTTGGGTATTAAAAAATAGTACCATTGGGCGATGCTGGCAAGATTCCAACGTAAAAAGTGTCAGAAAGACTAAGGTTGGTAGTGCAAGGTAAATACTACCATAAAATGAAAACAAAATACATTAGCTGATTTTTTTTATTTCAAGATATATTGTACTTCATGCTGGATGCAGCACCGGGTTTACTCGTGGAGCAGACCAAATTATTCGTTAAAAAAAAAGTGATTTCCACGGAGAAATGAACCAACAAAATTGTCTACATCGGTTTAAATACGAACAATCAATAAATTTAGAAGAGCCTTCAGTTATAGTCATGAATATTACAAGTTATCACAGCGTTGTTATCAATAGAGCCCCAATAACAGCTGATATCTAAGAATGGTTATCAAACAATGACATTTCCTTCGAAAATATTCTTCTCAAACCACAATTGGTGGATCTCGTTGCAAAGTAAATGAGAATGTTATTTAAGCTGAATCAATACATTATAAATTTACGTTATAGGAATAAACCACCACCTATACTCGGAGAATCATGGACTGAAAATCAATCCAAATAAAACTTTGGCCTTACGCATAGGGTCTCAAAGACAAATAGTAGAAACTCAGTGTGACTTTAGGCTAACTCTCGATAACGCAGGCATTGACTGGATAGACAGTGCTAAAAATCTTGGCGTAACCATAGATAGCTCTTTATCTTTCCATGAACATGTGACAAACATTTTCAAAGTATCATTCTTCAAACTCAAATCACTATACAAATTCAAGTATCAGTTATCAGAAGAAATGAAACTCAGGTTATTTAAATCTCTTATTTGCCCCTATATCGAGTATTGTTGTTCGGTGTATTACAATTTTTTGCCGCAATATAACAAATCTAAAGCCAGTGAACTTTAAACGTTCAAGCTAGTCTCTATATACCTACACAGTAGGTTTAATGGACTGACGCCTATCAGAAAACAACTACTCCCCTGGCTAATACCACGAAGGGCGTTGGATTATATCCGACAGTACCTCGTCCACTAGATGGAGTGACATTTTGTGATGTTCGCTCCAATTTCGGAAGAGGAATGAAATACTCTGAAAGAATTCCGATTTTCAATTGTGGAATATCATTGACTTCAGCTGTATATCATGTGGTGAACATGTCACACCATTTTTGTTAAAAATGAAAGAGCTGAATATGAGGTACAGAGTCCAATATTTGATAAATTTTTTTTGTTTAAGTTGTTTCAAAATAATACACCTAGTTATTTATATAGATTATTAAGCAGGCATTGTGACATACATATGATAAATTTGAGAATTAACTCATTCAACATACTTAGGCACCGTACTTCAAAATGTCAAGGATGTTTTTCATATATAGTCCCTTCTTATCTGAATGAAATTTTACCCTTTTTAAATCATAATATTCATCAATTTAAGAAATAAATAAAATCACAGATGCTTACTGCTCAGTGCTAATTTAAAATATTTAAAATTCAATGTATGGTAGTGCAAAATGTTGAATTAACCAAAATAATGTTGAGAAAATTAAGAGTTTTCAGCAACTATATGATCTATTAATTTTTTCTCTTCTCTATCATTGTTATGATAGTAAATAAGTATTTTTATAATTATTTTATAACACTCACTGTATAATTTTTGAAAGGGGTAGAAGATAGCCTTTGGCTAACCCTTTTCCATTTATGTATAAATGTATTTTTTATGCATAATAAACGATATTATTATTACTAATATTATATATGAAGCTGATAAGCTTGCAGAAAAATATGGGCATATTTTTCGAGGAAATGAGGTTCACTTTATTCAGAATTCCAAAGTAGCCTGAATATTTAATAATAATAATAATAATAATATTATTTATTTACCAAAGAATTAATACATACACTTTCAATTCATTATTGAAGAATGCGAGTAAACAAACACAGAGAAAATCCACAAAGGCTAACCTGCGCGTGGATCACTAAGGTTAATATACAATGAATTCTAAAATAAGTAACTAGTTATTTGTAAATATATAGTAAATTTATAAAATATTGGATTAAATATCGGAAAGCAATTAAATAAATAAATAAAATATATGAAATAATTTCACGCTAGTCAACAAACACAAACACAATCACATAATATTAAAATACTAATGAGGAAAAAATGAAGAAAATCGATAACACTAATTGAAGCACAGTCACATATATATATATATATATATATATATATATATATATATATATATATATATATATATATATATATATATATATATATATATATATAATTGATATGCTGAATGGAATTTATAATTTTACAAATGATACACAAGTAGATACGATTTTAGAACATGGATACATTTCAATTTGCATTTTTGAGGTCTATCAAACAGTGTATCTCATTTCTTGGTTTCATATTGATCCATTTCTTGGCTTCTCGCTTGAATAGGGACAGTGAATTGAGATTCCTAATTTCAGTTGGAATTTTATTGAATAGTTTGGGAATCTCCACCCTGTACTTCAATAAGATGATATATCTGTGAATTCACTTCAGTCGTTAATGAATCGAATACTCGGTGTAGCTACATTATGTTTCCTTATTCATTCAGAATTGTAAGAGTGCTCTATCAGCTCCTGATGAAAAACGCTTTTTCAGCATAATAACATCACGGACACGAAACGGCTGAAATTGAGCACAAAATGTTTTCCTCAAGTACCTCATCCTATTAGGGAGAGAATGTTGAAATTTTAATGAGAACTTTCATTCATTCTGTTATTATTTGGCGTTTCCATAATTTCCTTCGCGTCGCTGATTATTAACTTCTCCGGAAACTTAGAATACTTTCTACATTATTCGCAAATCAACGTGTTTGTACCTGCTGTTTTGAAGAAATAGTTCCCCAGTGAAAAGAAAGTATTGACCGTACATCAAATGAATCAGTTTGGTTTTTATAAATTGTGTGTATAGGGTAATTCAAAGTAGTCGATCCTCACCATTGGGATCTCGGAAACTATGAGAGATACGAAAATGGTTAAATTGGGGCAAAGTTGCGCATTTACCTGACTAACAATATGCCGTTGGGAAAGTTCTGAAATTTCAAGGATATCCGGAGGTATCCGGAAAAAACGGTTTTTGTGTTCTGGTTTTATTTTTCGAAGAATTTGAAAATAAATTGCACTTCCACATTGTCACTTTTCCCCTGCTTCATAATGGTGTTTTCAGATTTTTTATCCGACGTTTCGTCTTCCGACCACCATCATCATCAACTTTATTTTTTCTTATGGGCGCTACTTAGGATTCTTTCTGTTTTAAATAGAACCAGATTATACCTTTTCAATGATGTATCATTAGTTATCATTCTTTTTCGAGGAATTGGAGATTAATTTTTATCATAATAGGCTTTGACATTGATATTTCTAAATTTGACTTTCAATTTGTTACAATCAATGAAATTTTGTTATTGTACAAGTCATTGAATTTTTGGCGAAAAATGGCGAAAAAAGGGATGTGATACAAATTCATTACAAATACGATAGAAACAGTGTTAGGACATCGGAAATGTATTCAAAATTGTATCCTGAATGACGAAAACCACATCAAACTATGTTTAAGTTATTGCATCAAAATCTCAGTTTGGTTCATTTGAAAAGCCGAGGGAAAAATACGGAGACAGAATGGAACAGGAAACTAAAGAAAATTTGATAGATGAGGTATGTATCAGGTAAGTTAGATATTGTGTCCTTTTCAAAAAAAAATTGATAATTTGCAGATAAACATGAACCCGGGGAAATCTACACGACAAAGTTCTTCCGAAATGAATATTTATCATACAAGTGCTTGGAGACATCCCAAAAAAGCGTTTTAAAATGTTACAAAGGTGATTCCGAAAGGCGACTAGAATTTTGTAATTGGCTAATAAGAAGACCCCAGGCAGTTCCGAGAAATTCAAGTACGATTTAGTATTAACGTGTGAGCAGGAATTTACAAAGATAGAATTGTGGATCCTCATTCATTTGACGGAATTCGAATGGAGAAACCTATAACCAGTATTACTGTCGATTTTCGAAAACTATTTGGATGGTCTACGTTCGGCTAACATGATGGTGCTCCACCGCACACTACCAGATGAGTACCTAATTACCTGACTGAAAGGTTTGGTGATAAATGGATAGGGAGTAATGGGTCGGTGAGGTGGCCAGCAAGGTCTCCAGACTTAAGTGGTATAGATACATTTTTATAGGGTACACTAAAAAATAGAGTTTATGGTCAGAGGGAATATCAAAGTACTGAGGACCTTTAACACAGCATTGTTAGAGAGTTCGGAAGATTGAGGAAGAGGGAAATTAATCGTGCAGTGAATAATATTCAAAGAAGGGCACAGTTGTGTTATCATGAACAAGGCCAGCATTTTGAACATTTGCTGTACTTTACTTTCGTCTTTACATTTCAATTAATTATTATTATTTGTTCAAAGTTCTATTGTCATTGAAAAAGACACAATGTCTAATTTACCTCAGACACACCTCGTTTATCAAATTTTGATTGGTGATTCTGTCTCCGTATATTTTCATTGACTTTTCAAACGAACCAAACTCGGTGAGGTTTTGATCCAATAACTTGAACATAGTTCGATGTGGTTGTCGTCTTTCGGGATACAAGTTTAAATACATTTCCGATGTCCTAACACTTTTTCAATCGTATTTGTAATGAAATTGTATCATCATATCTCTTTTTTCTTCATTCATGAAAGCTCTTTTTCGCCAAAAATTAAATGACTTGTACAATAATAAATTGTCATCGACTGTAACAAATTGAAAATCAAATTGAAAATCAAACATGAAAGTCAAAGCCTATTATGATAAGAATAAATTTTTTTCAACATCTCCAATTTTTCGAAAAAGAATGATAACTAATGATACATCGTTGAAAAGTTATAATCTGGTTTTATTCAAAACAGAAAAAATCCATTGTAGCGCCCATAAGAAAAAATAAAGTTGATGATGGTGGCCGGAAGACGAAACGTCGGATAGCAAATCTGAAAACACAATTTTGTAGCAGGGAAAAAGTGGCAATGTAGAAATGCAATTTATTTTCGAATCCTTCAAAAAATAAAACCAGAAAAAATAAAACCCATTTTCCGAAATTTCTGTTTTTTCCGGATATCTCCGGATATACTCGGAATTTCAGAACTTTACTAATGGCATAATGTTAGTCAGGTAAATGCGCAACTTTGCCCCAATTGAGGATCGAAATAGAAACACCCTGTATACGAGGTCTGTTCAATTTATATTCTGTTCCCTTCAAAGTAGTCTCTCTCAGATATAATATACTTGTGCCAGCGTTTTTTTCAATCCTCGAAAAAATTCTGATATACACTTTTTGGTATATCCTTTAGCTCTCGCAGCGATTTGGTTTTCATCTCCTGAATCGTCGCAAAACGCTGTCCTTTCATGGCTCTCTTCAATTATGGAAAAATGAAAAAGTCGCAGGGGGCCAAATCTGTTTGATGCAGTGGCTGATGTAACAAGAAATGACAAGTGAGCAGGTGCACTATCGTGATGCAAAAGCCATGTACTATTCTTTCACAATACAGGACGTTTTCTTCGTATTGCTTCTCGCAAGCGGTGCATAACTTTAAGATAATTCTCGTCATTGACCGTGAGATTATATGGCAAGAACTCCTGATGCACTACACCACGGTAATCGAAGGAAACAGTGAACAAAACTTTACAATTGATCGAATTTGGCGTCCTTTTTTTGGTCTTGGCTCTCCTGGAATCTTTCACTGGGACGATTGAATTTCGGTTTTGATGGCATAACCATATGCTCATGATTCGTCACCAGGTATAATCCTTTTAAGTACATCTGGATCGCTGTTGAGGTCATTCAACAATTCCTGAGTGATGCTTAGGCGACGTTTTATTTGTCGAAATTGAGCAATTTTGGAACGAACTTTGCTGCCACATGCATCATGCCAAAAGTTTTCAAAAAAATTGGATGACATGAGTTAACCAATATGCCGATCTCCTCAGAGACTTGTCCGATAGTGGTTCAACGATTCAACAATTTCTTCACTGTGTAAAGCGTATACCACTTTCAAATATTTTTTTGACTCGGAGTACAAACACCGTATGTCACCGTCAACATTTCAAGTGTTTTTGAGTTCTCAATTCAATTCTTTATACAAAATTTGATGCGAATTCTTCAATTCATTTTATTCGAAACAGAAAATCGCCGAACACGCCAAACACTCCTAACTTTTATACCTCTCACCAACAAATTGAACACGCTAAATAGTTGGAACTGAGAGCATATGTTCGTTACGAGTATACCAACATAAAAAAATCGCTAATCGATTGTACCTAGTCCGCGAAATTTGAACATTCACCTATTTTTTAACGTAAATAGTCCCTTCCTCTGAACTTTCGAACAAGGTAGGATAATTATCAGAGTTGGAGCAAAATTTGTAGAAACGAATCATTTATAATAATTTTTGATAAAAAAGGCAATGGTGTGACATCACTTGCCTCGAGGTAGCTCCCAACTATTTTTTTCAAATGGAAAGGGCAGTCTTGTGACATTTCATGTAAATGGTAAATCAATTCTCTATACATTGACCTTAATTTATTGAAGGTCGATAATCGATTGCGGAGTTATTGGTGTTTGACTTTGAGAGGAGAAATTTCGTAACTCCGCCATTCTATGTCAGATTTTTTAAATGAATGTTCATTGGAAAGAGAAATAAATTTGTACCGTACATCTTCTTCACTGTATAGGGTCCACGGGTTCGGTAAACGATCGACCAACACCCGAACGTCGATGGAACGTAAGATCTGCCGAAAACATCGCCGCTGTCTGTGAGAGTGTTCAGGATGATCCGAAACAGTCACATCGTTCACAAGAACTGAAGGTGAACGAATATAGAGAACGACCTGTGTTACCCTGTTTTCGAGGATGCTAAACTTCGAGTTTGGGTGTCCTAACCCCGTAAACGGAAGAAAATAAGCCTGCACATTTTTGATATATCAGGCACTCTAATAACTCATTTTTTGAGGTGGCAAAGTGCTAAAATTGTATTTCACCGTTTTCAAAGGTGCCCGACAAAATGCGACAAGATACGCCTGCATAAAATGGGGCTGTTTGGTCTGGTTCTCATTCATCGAATAATTTGAAAGTATCCGAAGATCAAACAAAGTATTCGGTATTCGGATACTTACAAATTTGGCCACGGATACGGATATTGAATACAAAATTTGGAAAATATCCGAATACATATAAAGTATCCGAATACAGAAGTATTCGGATACCACCCAACTCCGCTGTTCGGTGTGGATAAAACAATTTCATCATTCGCGCGTGTAGTTGAATACTATATCCGTCCGTGGTGATTTGTCAAAACAGGCTGAATAAATGACAACTAATTTGACAAATTTAGCTTCAATAAGATGGCCGTCATCAATTATTTTCAAAGTTTGGAAGTCTCTGGAAACACGTTTTCACACGTTTTCACACGTTTTCCATTTCCATACCAAAACAATAGTCTTCCATACCAAAACAATAGTCTTCTGACGCGCGAAAAATTCCTTGTTGATGGTAACTTGGTTAGCGAAACGTGCGTCAAGGAACAGTTTTTCTGTTCTGTTTTCTCAATAGATTAGTACATGACGTATTTTTCATTAGTTCATCGAAGTACATACATACTTTTATTTATTTGAAAATGAGGTTCTATATATTTTGTGACTGTCAGATATTCCATGAAAAAAAAAACATCAAGCAAACCGTATTACCAAGGATATCATAAATTGATGATCCATCATTCTTCTGGAGCATAGCCGTTCTAAAATGCATAGTTGCCTCTTCAGCAGAGACACCAAAAAGGTATTTCTGCTACAATAATCTCATATTGCTGTCTCAGTTGAAAACTTCTTCAAAGTAAACGTGTTCAGGAAGTTAACTCACTTCCCAGCAGGTTATTTTGTAACTAATCTTGAGGACTCTGACCGGTTCATCTAAGAAAAACTAAGGCATTACTTACTTCTTTCGTCTCAGTTCACATTACAAGCAGAAACAATGAATAACTGTTTCTGGATCGTGCACTTTCCATAAAATGACAAGTTCCTATCGATTTCAACTATGCCAGCCCTCTTTTGTAACTACCATGAACAAGGCTTAGAGGTGTTAGTTGTGGCGTTACCAACATCGTATGGATTATGACTAGCTTATGACCCGCCGCAACGTGACGCTTACGAGAGGCCGATACAAAGCGGTTATTACGTTTAATAATGCAAGATTTAACATGTCTGTTAATGGGCGGAATATACACTTTTATTGGCTCCCAGACATCAAGGTGACGTACTTGAAATAAACGGAGTGATTAAGCAATTCAAATAATGCATGTGTCTGGTGACTTTACTTTATTGATATTCAACTGATAATAATAATAATAATGTTCATTCCTTTTAGATCATACAATTATGATGTAGGAAACGTCAAATACAAGTATATTGAAAAAACAATATGCAGATCAAAATATAACGAAATTACATTAAGTCAAAAAAAATTATTACATACAATATACATTCAAATACATATAAATAATACACACATTATGTACGGGTATTTTTATAGAAGTCTTCCACTGAATAAATAGTCCGATCAATGAAAAACTCTTTGAGGTTCATTTTGAACTTTTTTATATCGGAGAAATTTTTTAGAGTAGTAGGTAGACAATTGAAAGGTCTTGCTCCGGCCAAAAAGGGAGACTTTTCATAGGTTGAAGTCCTATGTTGTTTAATTTTAATTAAACTGATCTTGTGGGAGATCAGTGATATTGAGAATTGGACTCGTAGTCATTCATATTTTTTCACGTATAGACCAAACAACCATAGATATAAATTGCTGGGAAAGTCAAAATTTTATTTTGTTTAAATGAGGGCCTACATGATTCGGTTCTATCTAGATTAAAAATTAGGCGAAGAATTCTTTTCTGAGCTATGAAAACACCATTCGCTCCAGTATAATCTCCCCACGAGATGACATTGTACGAGAGTGTAAATTGAACCATAGAATAATACACGTTAATCAAAGATTTTACATCCAAAACCTGACGTAGTTGCAATAATTCATAAAAGCTGCTATTGATTTTTCTAATTACATGGTTTAGATGAAATTTCCAAAATAAATTAGTGTTAATGTGAACACCCAAAAATTTTGTTGTTTCACTTGGGAGAATTGTGACATTATCGACTAAAACCTGTATATGATTAATAAATCTTTTTTTGCCAAAAAATTCAATTAAAAGTGATCTTTCTGCATTTACGACAAGCTTATTATCATGACACCATGTCATAAAATTATTGCTGATAAAATTCAGCCACTCTTCCAGCTCTTCAGAACTATCTGCTGCTGCAGAAATCGATGTGTCATCAGCATAAAGTATAATCGAGGATGTTCCAATATACTCAGGCAGGTCATTAATGTATAGCCCCAAAATGGATCCCTGGGGAACTCCAAGTGAAATGTCAAACATGTCCGAATCAACACCATTCCATCTAACGTATACCCTTCTGTACCTTATATATGACAATATCCAGTTTTAAAAATATTCCACGAATTCCTATAGTACATAACCTTTCCGATAGGAAATCAAAGTTAATAGAGTCAAATGCCTTAGATAAATCAGGGTTAGCGAATCATTTTTCCTAAATATTTGAATGATTTTTTTTTATTTTTAAAGTATCTGAAAATGTATCTACTTTGACCGACTTATTTATTATGTAACTAAGTGGTTCCGAAATAGATGAGGCGACAAACTCAATAATATTAGTAGGTAAGTGGTCGAAACCAACAGATATTTTATTTCTCATGCAAATGATTACATTATACACCTCTACTGCAGTGACTGGTTGGAAATAGAAACTATTCAGTACACGATGCCCTACCGTGCCACTAGAAAAATTATTTGAGTGATAATTGTTTGTATGGTTAATGACTGAGGTATCAAGATGTTCCGCAAAAGAATTCGCAATGGTTTATTGATCATTTTCTATCTTATCATTAATACACATTTGTTTCGATATATCTTTCCTGGACTTTTCCGTATATTTATTCACGACTTTCCAGAACTGGTTGGTTTTTTCTTGGTTTGTTCCACATGAGTTGATTTTTTTCGCGTAGTAATCCCTCTTAGTTCTATTAATATTTAGTTTATGTGTTTGCTTCATGTTATTGTATAATAATGATATGTTCTCATTATCTGTATTTTTTGTTATTCAGAATAAGTCTTTCAATCGTCTACTTTCCTCTTTAATTTCATCTGTTACCCATCCATTACATTCTAGGTTAATTCTAATTTTAACTGGTGTACAGTGAAGGTCCAAAGCGTATATTAGGATATTGACAGAATTTTTTGTAACATTCATTGACGTCAAGGTCACCTTCATATACAGACTGGTAATCCTCGGTGCTTAGAAACTGATGATACAGTGAAACTCTTGAAGGTACAGAAAAAAAATTATCAGATTTACTTGAGACCAGTGTTTATAAATTGTGTGTTGGTTATCTGAAATCTCTCAGCATAGTTGAAGTCTGCTGTCCTGAACAAATAATTTAATATAAACGAGGATAATCGTGGATCCTGCAATGCCTTGCTTCGACCTCTATCATCAAGGAGTTAGTCGCTTCCTGCTTATCTACAGCTTTTACTGTAAGTAGGCTACTGAATGAAACAAGAGCCGTTTAGATTCTTGGATGAATGGGGTTTGAGTTTTTTATAAATCTCATAGATGATGCTTTCATTTAAAGAAACATTTATTCCACAAAGACAATGTATTGAGTCAGTCCAACAATAATTGTGACGGATGGCACATGAGTTAAACATAGAGTTTCCATTAGAAATTTAGAGATGAAGTAGTGGAGTTATCAAAAAATGTTTCCATATCAGTACATTGGATTTTTTTTGAAATATTCTTCGAAATACGGGATACTCAATAGAAAGCGTGGCATAACATAGTTTTTTCAATGGAATTGCATATATTGCTTTCTACAGTGTAACACACTTAGGGGTGGAGCTCCATACATGAAAACAATACTCCAAAGAAAGTCTGGTAAGAGCTTTATAAAGCGATAAAAGTTGCTGAGGTGTGTACAATTTTCTGGTTCTAAACAGTGTTCCAAGCTTTTGAGAAGCGGCTTTCGTAATTTCAGCCACATGATGGTGCCAAGACATATTTGTGTCCATTTCAACCTTCAACAAACTTATCGAAGCAGAAGGTGAAATTGTCTCACCAGACATAATTATATCCCGTTCGGAGGCATTTATTTTCTTGGACAAAACCGATGCCTGGGTTTTTGTGGCATTGAATTGAACCTAGTTACTTTCAACCCAATTCGAAATAACTTTTAGATCCTCATTAAGATACGCAACCTCCTGCTGCCGGGAAGATGTGTATCGGCCGCGATGTCCAGGAATCCAAATGGAATGAAACGAGTGTGCTGTCGTCAGCAAAGCAGTATATTGGATTCTTGTTTTTTCCAATGAGTCCTTGATGTACAATAGAAAGAGGGGTGGAGACAATATAGATCCCTGGAGAACACCAGTGTTGATGGTAAAAGTATTGAAGAGGTATACGTCGACGGCCACTTGCAGGAGACGTTCATTCAGGAAGCTGGAGAGTAATGTACAAAAAATGATCTGAAAAATTAGACTGAATTAGTCATCTCGACTGAATTAGGCTATGCCCATTCAAGAACAGCCTATTTTGCTCTTATAGATTCACATATTAGATACGGAATCACATATCTAATCACATATTAGATACGGAATCGCTTTCTGGGGAATCTGTTTCAGAGATTTATTTCATATGATCTTTGTCCTTCTAAAAAGAGCTGTCCGCTACATGTGCAAGGCTGCTTCCCGGGTTACTTGCAAACCTCTTTTCAAAGCTCACAGTATTTTAACTGTACCCTCCCTATACAATTTGGAAACAAGCTGTTTAATAAAGAAACACCATTTGTCTAGGGTGAATCACACTCCTCCTCACAACACCCGAAGTCACATTAGGAATATTGAACTGCCCACTCTCATGATCTCACTAGTTAGGGACTCGATTAATTTCAATGGAATCAAACTGTTTAATCATCTGCCAGCTAAAATAAAAGAAATCAATGCTTACATTAAATTCAGAAAAGAGGTCAAAAGGCTTCTGGTTGATGGGGTCTATTAGTCAGTTCAGGAGTATTTTGATGATATTTTTGTCTCCTGATTCACTCGATAACCAATATTTTCTCGCTTAGCATATTATTTTATTATTTTTTATATATTCTACTTTATTTATATATTTCTTCTCGTATTGTTGTTTGTATTTTCAGACTTTGTCTATAAGATGTATTTTCTTCAGACAATAAAGTATATTTGATTGATTGATTGAAGCCATAGCTTCTAAGTTTGGCCAGCAAACACTCATGCCACATACGGTCATGCGCAACAGCTCTTGACTCTCTATGTTTCTCGATTGCGTTTTTCCAAACATGGTTGACATTCGGTAGAAAGTCGCCTGTTGTCCTTTGTTTCCGAAAGCCATATTGATGATCTCCCAAGATGTTGAAAGCCTTCCGAATATTTAAGAATATGGTGGATTACGGCTTTTTCCATGATTTTTGATATCACTGATAGCAATGCGACTGGTCTATAGTTATTTGAAAAATTTTTCTTGCCCTTTTTGGGAATATACTGAATGCGAGCAATCTTCCAAGAGGAAAAACACATTTTTTTGTAAGACAGGTTGAAAAGTCTGCAAAACACTGGTGCGAGTTCATTTGCGCATTTTTTAAGAACGATGACGTCACTTCATCAGGACTAGACGCCTTGTTGATATTGAGCTGTTTCAAAATTCGATTGACTAGACGTTGTCAAAAAATGTAATTTCCGACGTTGTGAATTCTAGTGGATGGTACCTTTTCCAGAAAATCGACCGTGGAGTGGGATGCAAATTGTTTAGCTAGTAGATTTGCTTCATCTATGGCTGTTGTTGCTATTGAACCATCCGCTTGCGTTAGTGGTGGAATTATGGATTTTGTAAAGCTTTGATCAACAGCTACAGCTACCGATCAGAAGGATCTAGACCCTTTGCGATTGGCAAACAGTTTATTCCTAATTTTCTTATTGTCAAGTTCGCTGCTTTCATTCATCCTAGGTTTGCTACTGTTGTGAGAATTAACAAACTTAGTTCGGTTTTCGGCACTGGGATTTTTGCACCTCTGCCTGTATGCGAGATTTTTGAAGGCGATAGTTTGCTCGCAATTTTTGTTGTTATAACTAATTTATCATTTTCTTAGCTTTTCATTCGTAACCATTGATTGAAAATCGGATTTGAATAGGAAAATTACAAATAAAATATTCAAAATCCGCAACTTTTTCAAATACTTTATTCCGGTATCATCAATGCGAAGTTATAGGTATATCGAGAATTTGCCCCTTTCGCAGAAATACAGTAGGCTGAGTTTAAGGCTGTCACTATTTAAGGCTGTACCAAAAATCAAATCTCTGCTTTTCAAAATGACTAAAATACCGGGGGTCTTTATTCTGAGAGTATCACACTGTATATTCGTATTTCGTCAGAGAAGTATTTTTTGAAATTATGAAATTGCATTGCACTATTATTTGTATCAGTTTATATCAAGCATATTTATATTATTATGGCAAAATCTTATATCTCAGAATAACGTAATTACTGAGAATAGAACCAAAAGTTTCGATAAAAAAATAAAAAGGTGTTAATTGATAATACGAACAATGTGAGATTCCATGTTTCAGTGTATACGTATATACAGCGTGACTCACGGTCAATGGTAGGTTAGACGTTTCTGGAAAAAGCAAAGCATGATTTTTCTGAAAATTTCACCTCTCACATTTCCATACTTGTTCTATCGATCTAAAATATTTTCAGCATTGCGGCGGTGCCACTTCTATCAAAAAGTCCTAGCAATTATATTTTTTCAAATGAAACACCCCGTATATTAATACATTTTTGGAATCGCTCTGGTATTTTAATACTTTTTCGTTGATAATGTCCTATACCTATCTCTATCTGTTTTCGAGATGAAAAATGAATTGTGCTAAATATGGTCCAAAACATAGCCTTAATTGAAATTAAGTACATCAATACTTTCAATTCATGAAGAGTTGATATTTGATGATAGTTTGGACAAACTCGAAATATTCAAATAACACCAAGAAATCGACTCCATATCACACAGGGCGTGCTAAAATTACTATTATTTCCATTGTGCATGAAAGTAGTCAAAAGTAGTTCAAATGAAACCCCCTGTATATTACTCAGTAAATTGAAAGATGGTGAAAAATGCTTCAAGATGATATATGATATCCCTATACCTAAATCGTCAAGTTTTCTTAATAAAGCCGTTTTTGTGGAAAAATAGTTATTCACGTTTTACCTACAAGTGTTGAAAGTGGCATTTTATTTTGTGAGTGAGGATTATTGCAAAACGAGCGTCAGCAAGTGGAGCAAACTCACGAACAAAATAAAATCACTTTTAACAAATGTATCATACAAATTTTTTTGTACAACGTTACTGCTGATGATAAAAAAAATTATAGGGTCCATGGGATTTGAACACACGATCTTTGGATTACAAGGCATATGTTACAACTACATACGCCAACTCACGTTATTTTAAGGAGGATTATTGGTTAGTCATGAAGGACTTTCTACAGTTGGACAGAATACTACTTCGTCGTCGTCAGTAACTTCACAGGGATTTAATATTACCAATAGCACGACCTGCATGTGTGAACTTTTCTAAATGATTTTCAATAATAGTTGTACAAAAAATACGTTTTAAAGAATTTGATTTCTAGGTAGCCGTGGAAATATCAAGCTTATGACAGTTTGGTGACTTTTATAAGTAATTGATAAATGGTTATTGACGGTGTTTCAAAAAATCACCAAAAATGAATGCAAATATTAATTATTCAAACGAAGTTCTTATGAAATTATTTATTATACACGGACAGTGTGATCAAATCATTGCCAGAACTCGTAGAAAATTCATCCAAATGTATCCTGAATTAACACCAATGAACCAGAGGAAGTTTGTAAGATTACAAAATAATTTCCTCAACTATGGCTTTATGTTGAAAGCGCCTTCAACATTACCAAAACCTGTTACTTCAAATGAAGACAATACTGTTAACCTTTTGGCATATTTTTATGCATATCCAGAAGCTTCCATTCGCAGTGCAGAAAAAGATTTAGGTGAATCACATGCTTCAGTACAACGAATTTTGAAAAATCACGGAATGCATCCGTATAAATTTACCAAAGTTCAAGCTCTAAAAGCAGAAGACTTCGAACGTAGAATGCATTTTTGTGAATCCCTTTTGATTCATACACAGGAAGATCGGGAATTTTTGTCAAAAATAATTTGGAGCGACGAATCAAAATTTACGAGGGATGGTATTTTCAATAGAAGGAATAAACATTTTAGGGCTGATCATAATCCTCATGTTGCAAAAGAATTGGGTTTTCAAGAAAAATTTGACCTGAATGTTTTCTGTATTCTGAAGAACAATAAAATTAGCTTTTTCATTCATGAAGACACACTGAATGCAGAGAGATATCTCCACGACTGTAACCGATTTCCTTGAAAATTTGCCTTTAGAGGAATATAGGACTTCGTGGTTTCAACTGGACGGAGCGCCAGCTCATTCCACCCAGGAAGTTTCCAGGAAACTTGACGAACTCTTCGACGATCGTTGGTTTAGGCGTTTAGGGCCGTGGGATTGGCCACCGAGATCACCCGATCTCACGCCACTTGACTTTTTTTTATGGGGTGTTTTAAAAGAAAAGGTTTATAGTACTCCAGTGCCTACCAAAGAAGAATTGCGACGGGGAATAGTGCGGAGTATTGAAGATCTGGATCCCCAGGAAATTGAAAAAGCAACCACAAGTCGCGTACGAAAAAACATTTTGAAGTGTTTAGAATGTAATGGACAACATTTTCAGCATTTATTGTGAAAATGTGATATTTTGTTTACAATTTTGTTATTTTGAATCATCCTATTCTGTTATTGTCTGTACTTTCACATGTTTTAGCCAACAAAATCTTACTTTTTACCTAGAAATGACTGATTTTTGGTACAGTTGTTCCCTGGAAACTTTGAGCCATAGTTAAGGAAATTATTTTGTAACCTTACAAACTTCCTCTCGTTCATTGGTGTTAATTCAGGATACATTTGGTTGAATTTTTTACACGTTCTCACAATGATTTGATCACTTTGTTCATGTGTATAATAAATAATTTCATAAGAACTTCGTTTGAATAATCGATATTTGCATTCATTTTGGAAGATGATTCGAAACACCGTCGATAACTCTTTGTAAATTACTTATAAAAGTAACCGAACTGCTATAAGCTTAATAATTCCACTGCTACCTAAATCCAAATTCTAAAAAAAATAATGTTTCTAGAAGAAGCGACTTTATTGAGAAAACTTGACGATTTAGGTATAGGGACATGATATATCATCTCGAAGTATTTTTCACCATCTTTCAATTTACCGAGTAATATACAGGGGGTTTTATTTGAAAAAAATGAACTTTTACTACTTTTATGCACAATGGAAATAATAGTAATTTTAGCACGCCCTGTATGATACGGAGTCGATTTCTTGGTGTTAGTTGAATATTTCGAGTTTGTCCAAATTATCATCAAAATATCAACTTTTCATGAATTGAAAGTACTGATGTACTTAATTTCAATTAAGGCTATGTTTTGGACCATATTTAGCACAATTTATTTTTCATCTCGAAAACAGATAGAGATAGCTATAGGACATAATCAACAAAAAAGTATTAAAATATCAGAGCGATTCCAAAAATGTATTAATATATGGGGTGTTCCATTTAAAAAAATAAAGTTGCTAGGACTTTTTATGGAAGTGGCAACGCCGCAATGCTGAAAATATTTTAAATCGATAAAACAGGTAAGGAAATGTGAGAGGTGAAATTTTCAGAAAAATCATGCTTTGCGTTTTCCAGAAACGTCTAACCTACCATCGACTGTGAGTCACGCTGTATATGTTTGTGAACAAATGTGAGTGTGTCTGTATAGATAATACATTTTTATTTGTGAACTATACTATTGAATTTTAACAGTGTGTATCTAGAATATTTATATAATAATTGAGCTGTTACTATATTCATTTCATTTCTTGATATACTATGTGAACCACTAACAAGTGTCAACTTCAGTGGAACATCCTTGTGCTTATTTGCTACATGTATTCAATTATTATAACCTGTAAATTATGTCTATCTGCAAATAAACGCTATTCTATTCTATTCTATTCTATATAACGAGCAGTTCAGAAGTTATTCAATAAAATAACGACAAAAAATAAATATATTTATCCGCCCTCATTTCAGATGAAAACTGATTTTGAAAGTCTTGATTTGTTATGAAAATGTTTTAAACATGTAGATTTCTCATCATCAAATAAGAATTCCACCAAAAACTTTAATAATACGAGGTGCATCAAACCTAACGGTTCGAGTGAGGTACACCATGTAAACAAGCAAAACAAATTTATTGTCAGTTATGCTTCTTAGAAAAAAATTTTGAATAACTGTGTTTTTTTTGACTGAGGTACTCGAAAATTTGATCTTTGAAAAAGTTATTTTTCTCAGTTACTATTTTTTTAAGGAAACATTGTTATTTCATAGATTCAACTTTCTAATTTATAGAAATCTAGTTGACGATGGAGATATTGTACATAATTTCCCCATGACGAATTTCGATAATTTTTATGTTTTTTTTTTGTATTCAGTAATAGTCTTCACGTTATCGTAATGAAGTTTCCTGAATGAAGTATCATTACAGATATCCTTTTTTCCATGTTCCCAAAGAGGTTGATGATCTGAAAAAACATTTATTTGTTTGGATTTTATTTCATTTTCGCTCTGGAAGTTTTTACTGTTGAAGTTCAATTTTAAAAATACTATATTTTTTAAAACTATTTTCACAATTGCATTATCTATACATTGTTTCAGAGAGTTTATTTTGAAACTTACTGCTGTCTTCCTTTCTTTGGAAGATTCCCACATTTTTCTGTATAAAAATGGAGACGTAGAAAGCCAGAACTTTTCATTCCCAAAAATTAATATCTTCTAAAGATATACAACTTTCAATTTTATTATACTTTTTCATCAAGACTTGTTTTTTCGTTAACCAGCTGCCACACCCCTACAAACGACCTGAGGATTAACGAGATATTAATTTTCAAAGTGCGATTCCTAGAACGGGTTAGACGATACGCAGTAGGAATCGATGGTTTGGTCATACGGTTCGAACCATTGTTCCACATATCGTTGATTTATTTCCATTCGCACCATCGAGGAGAAAGAATGAAAGGATAGTTGCGTTTTTCTAAAATATTGACACAATTCTGTGTTATTCTCGTTTCATCGTTCTGTGAATATTATTCAACTGCATTTTCTACTTCAATATACAGGTAAGTTTGATTTTTGTTGAATGGAATTACATATCAAGGTCCACTTCTTCTTCGTCGATAATTTAGGCTAGAAGATTTTGTACTCTGGCAGTAATCTTTCAATAATTCACGTAATCGATAATAAGGCGACGCCGTTCGAAATTAGTCTTGAGTTTCCTCGTTAATATTCAATTGTGAAAGTTGGAAAATGCAATTGTCAAACATTTACGTAGTCGTCAAGTCTGGCAGTCAATTCGAATGAAATCCTCGATGAATATTCACAAGTATGCTCCGTTTTGCATGAAAACGGATTAATTCATTGTTTATTTAGCAATAAATTGGTCTGTTCAAATCAAATATTTCACTTTCGTTTTGAACATTGCCAATATAAAGTTTGATTTGGTTGGAACGGAGGTTCAGAATCCAGTTGTTGAACAGGAGAGTCTATTAGATTGTGGTGATGTTTTTTCTTTCATCATTTTTACAAATCGTTTCATTTCTTACGAAACAAGTTTTTCATACAGCTGAAATATGGATGAAAACCGAGTTGGCATCATCAAGATATAATTGAAAGATGCCACTTTTTGTGATGGTATCATTTTTTTAGGAATAGTTTCCCTTCTAAACATGTATTATTCGAGTCAGGAGTACTTATTTCAAGATAGAGATCAGTGGATTACTAAGAGAAGCCACCAAAGTCCCAAACAGTCACTCATTTTTCAGTACCATTTACTCTAATTAAACTGTCACGTGAATCTCCCAATTTATTTTATGAAAAGACATAATTTGTTACGTCATGTCATTATCAAGTTGCATATTATAGTCCTGATTATCTACACAGGTATATTTTATATCAATTTATTCGTCTAATTTGATAAATTGACGGGTTTGATCTGATTCAATTTTCATTTTCTTTTTGTTCAGAGCATAATCGAGATCCTTGCAAAATTATTTCAAGCGGCACCAAATTATTTCTAACCTTTGCCAAGTTAGAACTTTGTAAAACTGGTATGGCGATCATCTACCATTTTGATTTTTTCTCTTAACCCCTTCGTTTCATATCCAAATCGCGGAGGTGCATAAGAATTCTAGTTCAGCATGTTGGGCGATCCATCATATTGGATTCAGAATAACGACGCCGGGATTACTCTAGCAATGATAAAATTCCCATTCTCTAACGTCCGCTATATTTGATGTAAATGATAATCATGCATTGTTTTAACTTGTTTTAACTATTCTTGAGAAAATTTTTCGCACACTGTCAAAATTCTCAGACGTATACTGTCTGTTCAATTGTGCAATCCCTGCTAAGGTAAGTGTTCAAATTTCGCGGGCAACTTACTGTCAATTAGCGATTTTTTTATGTTGGTACACTGATCTCGAACATATGTTCACAATTCCTGCTGTTTAGCATGTTTAGTTCGTTGGTGAGAGGCATAAAAGTTAGGAGTGTTTTGCGTGTCTTGCGATTTTCTACTATCGAGAAAAATAGATCTTAAAATTTGCGTCAACTTGTGTGAAGAAAATAGAAGTAAGTGTTCGGAAACACTTGAAATTTTGACAGTGGCATACAGTGATTGTTCTCTGAGTCACAAAAATGTTTGAAAGTGGTACAACCTTTTCATAGAAGGTGGAGAAGATGTAAATGAATATCTGTATCTGTAGAGTAGGGAGGTTGAGTGTAGGCCAACAGCACTTAGGCCACATGTGACACATTGTACATCCTCCCAAGGATTTGTCCCTCCTAGGTCATCGTCCATCCTATCCTTTCCAGGAAGGTGGACAGGTCGCTGGGGTATATCTTCTTTATATCGGCAGGTGTAGGCCAAGACTCGACGATCACACACTCTCTAATTGACGATAACTCCGGATATTCACATAGGACAGGCCGGACAGTGTCATCTTCCTGTGACACATCCTGCATAGAGGTGTGTCCACTAGCCTCATATTGTGGAGGTGTTTCCTTAGTTGACAGTGGCCAGTCAGAAATCCTATTGTTAAACGTAGATTTTTCCTGGTCATCGCCAGATATTTCTTCGGCGCCAGCTTCCCAGGGTCGTCCAGGGTGATCCTGGCAAGATTGCATCCTTTGATTTCATCCCATCTCTTTAGGGGTTGAGCATGGGTGTGACGTTTGGCTAGTTCCGCAATTGTCGAAGTCATCAGGCCGTAGGTGCCACTGGGTCCTGAAATTCTTAGTCCAGCCTCTTTCTTTGGTACTCCTGTCGTGCCCTTCAACCCACCTTAGGATAATGTTATTATCTACCGGGCCTTTAGCCAAATCTTGGTGGCACTTTAGTAGTAGCCCTGAGGTAACACGTTGTCTGTTCAAGGCTAACCATAAATAACCAGAAATTCCTTTCCTGGTTATTACTTTTGTGGAGATTGAGATACCAGGCAGTTATGTTTGGACCACGCTGGTATTTTTCCCATTCCCCACTCAATCCTTAGGCTTAGAGATCTGGAGTACACTCCACATCCTGAGCCTTCTTTGGTTTTTGAGCCGTCTGTATATATGCGTATTGCATTTGTAGCATCTGACCCAGTGTTCTGTTTTATTTGTATTTTCTAGGGTTTATTGAATACAAACCTGGGTACAATTGCATCAGTGGTTGCGCAGTGCGCTTCTCGTCATAGGCTCACCCTCAATTGACTCATTCTTACTTCGAGGTTCACACCAGCAGTGCGCAATCGTAACATGGCCATTAACGCAACCTCCTTAACGTACAGGTCCAGAGGGGTCAGACCAGTAATTAATTCTATTGCCGCGGTTGGTGTTGTTCTCATGGCTCCTGTGATGTTCAAACAAGCCAGTCGCTGTATTTTTTAGGTTGGCCGTTGCTTTTAGAACTTTCCGTCCCCAGCAATGGCTTCGTACGTTAACATAGGTTTTATTATTGCAGTGTAGATCCAGGTGACAACACGGGGTGAAAGACCCATGCGCGTCCTACTGTCCTCTGACATTGCTCATAAGCCACATATGCTCTTTTTGCTCTACTCTGTAGGTGAGAGTTCCCTGTTAGCTTCCTGTCAAGGATAGTACCAAAGTATTTCACCTCTTCAGAGAAGTTTAGTTTGCTTTTAAAGATTTCGGGAGTCTTTAAGCCCGATAAACTCCTTTTCCTGGTGGAAAGGACCATCTCAGTTTTCTTGGGATTGATCGACAGTGAGTGTTCTTACACTATTTTTCTATTTATTTGAGCCCATCCTGCGCTCTATCGCACAGTGTGTTCGCAAATTCGCCGGTCTGCAAGATAACTATGTCATCTGCATATGCAATTGTTTAGAATACATTATTGTTGAGATAATTAATCAGGATATCCAGAACTATGAGAAGGGATGATGAGACCTCTCTCTGTGGACATCCCCTCATGACCAGTCCTTTTACTGTGATGTCTTCTACATTAATACTTATTGTTCTACTAGAGAGCATCTTGAGTATCCATTCTCCTACAACCAGGGGTACATTCCTGGAATGTAGTTGCTAGGTAATTGTTGGAAAGGTTGTTTCATCAAACGCTCCCTCGATATCTATAAATACACCCAGGGTGGATTCTTTGTTGTCCAATGATCTCTCGATTCTGCCAACAACATGGTGAAGGGCCGAATCGTAGATCTTCCCGGAGTATATGCATGCTGATTTGGATAAAGTGGGTTGTGAACTAGTACTTCATCTTTTATGTACCGCTCACATAGCCTCCCCATACTTTTAAAAAATAACAATGTGAGAATAATTCGTCATAATACTTTTGGTAAGGGGTAGTCCATCCTACCTGGTTTGGGTATAAATAGTATTCGTACTTCTCTTCACCTACTGGGAATATATCTCAGAGCTAGAGAGGCTCTGAATATTCCAAACAGGTGTGGCATAAGAATATCCAGTCCCCAGGACTCGCTCTGGATTCCAATAACAAAATTCACTGTTTTCTTCAATTCCATGAAGTAGTGCATCAGAAATTCTCACCACATGGTCGTATGGTCAATAAGGAGTTGAAGTCCAGAAACAACACCTTTTTCCATGCTTCAGGCAACGTATTCACCAGATTTGCCCCCCTGTGACTTTTTCTTGATCCCAATATTAAAGACATCCCTCTAAGGACGGCGTTTTGCGATGATTCACAAGATGTATACGGAATCGCTGACAAAGCTCAAGGACATACCAAAAAGTGCATATTAGAACTGTTTCAAGGATGGGAAACGAGCTGAGGGGGGCTACTTTGAAGGGGACAAAATAGAAATTGATGAATAAATGAATATATCTTGGGGAAAATTGAAATTCACCTGATTTCTTGAACAGACAGCGTATTTTGTCAGATACCGTCACAAATGATGACAACGAAGGAGTTGGCATCAATGGTTTAGAGTCCAGAATTATTTTTACGAGTTTAATTTTGATGGAAACTCTCAACATGTTCATTGAAGTGGCTCAAGGTATTAGTAGGCAGGTTACACAGAAAAACGGGTTTGTAACTTCTGTTGCTGCCGCCAGTAGTAGATGCCGTTATAAACATGAAAGTTTTTACCTTGCGAAGGGTTCATTTATTTTATTGATATTCATGCCCTACCCCGTGAAAGACATTCATTAATCAAAAGATCATTCGGTAGACCGGTTTCAGATCGATAGAGGATCACGTTGTTTCAAAATGTGTTTAAACAGGAATTGCGACTCAGGGGGAATTATAGAATGTAGGTCATTCAATTCTTCAACGTTGGACGATTATTGGTGCTTATTCTAAAGCTCTTTATTGAGAGAGCTTCTAGTTTCATAAGCGTTCTCAACTTTTATGTTCATATATGTTAAAATATGAAGTATCGGCCATGCGGAGCTCCGTGTTCTGAACTAATTTGCGAGTTTTTATTTCTGTGATATATATGAGCACTTTCCTGGAGAGTTTTTGAATAACACTGAGTGTTTATGATGATCCTGGGAATTGCTGTCAAATAGCTGTGAATAAAAATTTACTGAATGGCTGAATAGTCACTGCGTTGAAGAGTCTCTTGAAAATGCCTATGGACATTAATTAAAACATGGATGTGCGTTGACAGTGTACTTTATACCAAGTTTTGTCAATAGAAATTGAACATTTTTGTCATTTTTGTCATTTTTGTCAAGTATCCACACCGTAGGTTCTGATAAATGCCTGCCTGAAAACAACTTCTTTCCAGGCTATTACCGGTCTGTTGGTGATATATTCGAATAATTTCAGCACTGTTCTGCTGCTGGATGAACGAGGAACATCAGCGAGGCTAAGCATCTTGCATAAATGTCTGTTCGATATAATTCAATACCCAGTGCGGTATTAGCCAGGAAAGTTTCCAGAAACTGCAGTATTGGTAGTTGGGGATGAATGTTTCGAAATTTCATTTCAAAAAATTGATTTTCTAGTAAATTGTTTATGACTTTTGAAGTATTCGTTAGCGTAATTTGGCACGAATCGTAAGTTTCTGTGTGTGAAATTACGAATGGAATGACATCTCAATCCTAATTTTCGATGAAGATAAACTGAAATTATGTGAAATTGCCCTTGTGAACTAGATTATTAATAATAATAATAATAATAATGATAATGTTTATTCAAGGAAATAATTCATGAAGAAAACATTGTTACATGAATGATAAAGAGTAAATATTGGAAACATCAGTATTGATGATGATTGATATGTGATGATGCTAGAGTTAGAACGAACAAAATATATACATACATATATCTGTTTTAAAATCTGTTTCTTCCCTTAACCAGCTGTCGCACCCCTACGAACGACAACCCTCAAAAGCCGAAACTTGTGCTAGAACACATAATCGTAAACACTAAACTCTTTCACACATCTAATATACCTACTACTTATATATCAGTTTACACATATAACCAGCAGAGCCACTGAAGAATTTCCTCATGTCTTTCAACATACTCCAAAATTACAGTATATAACACCATTATCCAGCCCCACTTTGATTATTGTGGTAGCTTACTATACTCCTTTGATTGTAATAAAATTTCACAACTACACCGGTGATCGTCGTCGATCACCGGTAAGCATGTGTGCCACTATTGGAATTTGGATGACCGGTATAAAATCGGCCGTCCAAAATCGGTGTGTGTGCATTTAGCGTAAGGCTAATTGCATTTAGCGTAAGGCTAATTGCACACACACGGCGTCAATCACCGGTAAGCATGTGTGCCAGGTCCCGTTGCCACATGTGGTTCACTATTGGAATTTGGACGACCGGTATAAAATCGGCCGTCCACAATCGGTGTGTGCAATTAGCCTTAGATTGTTTGCAATGGGAATCGGTGAAAAACAGATATTATGAATTAACAATGGTTTTCACTCATAAGATATTACATAAGCTACTTCCAGATTATCTATGTGAATTTACTACGATTAACTCCCAAATACATAACTATACTACTAGAGGAAATAATATGTTTCATCTCCCTAATTGGAAAATGGCAAACTCAATGAAATCACTATTCTCTAAAGGACTCGATGAGTTCAATAAGCTACCTCAAGACATCAAGCAATCTAATACCATTTATGTATTTAAAACGAGGATCAGTAAACATATCCAGTCACTATAAATCACCGGAATGTATTGCTACATAATCAATCTTGTTCACACGAATTTATATACTTTAAGTGCATCATTTAATTTTTTAGTATTTGTCTTTCTTTTTTTTATTATATAACTATTAATCTAGAAAAATGTTTGTATAGCTATTTTTTCATTTTTATATTAGGACGTGTCCTAGTAAATAAATGAAGTTCTTTTTCTTTTATTGAATAGATTTGTTCCCTCCGTCAACCGGTCGCATCCCTACGAGAAACCGTCAGAAGTCTTCGACATACTTGTACGAGCAAGGGAAAACGAGGGTCCTACGCTGTAATGTGCAATCCTGAATGAGGATTTCTTCATACTTAAACTTCTACTTCAATTGAAAAAAAAAAAAGGAAAACATATGTAAAACAAAGAATATAAAAGACTATAAAATGAAATGAAAACGACCTCCTACTTTGTCTTCTGCTTCATCGTAAGTATTTTAGATTTATAAGATTGTTAAAAAAATGTTTTTCCACTTGGCATAATCCAATCTTTGACCTCACCTTTATATTTTCTGAATTTGTCTATTTTTTTTTATATTGGCTGGTAGTAGATTGTATAACCTTGGAGCAATGTATTTACATGAACGTTGGCCAATTGTTTTTGCACTTGTGTAGGCATATATTAATTTCTCTCTTGTTTCATAATTATGATCTTGATTATTTACTGAAATTTTTTTCTTATGGATATTATTCAATAAATTTTTACAAAAAAGCTGCCGTACATCAAGAAATTGGCTCTATTGAAACAGAGAATCAGTTGGGTACCTGTCTCTCAGGTACCTGTATCTAACAGTCAACCGCAGATGCTTTAAGAAAACTTGTCTATCGAATATAATTCAACATAGGTAATGGTATTAGCCGGAGAGTTACTGTTTTCCTTTAGGCATTTGCCAGATCCTCATGTGTAGGAACGTTGTTTCGAATTGGGAGAATATTTTGTTTTCTATTTCTGCATATTCGAATAAAAAATGAGAGAAACTTCAGAAGAAGAAAGGAAGCAACTGATTGAATTGAATTGAATAGTAGACCCGCTACACAACGAAAGAGATGCATTGAGGAATTTTGACCTTCTCTATATCTGTTATTTTTGAAACCAGTAAGTTTCATTATGAGACTGAAAAAATCGTAGGCTAACATAAAAAAAAATTGTTTCGATAAAATTCCATTTTATTATTCAAGATGATACAATGATCATAGTGGTCATACAATTTTTCGATATCACTTTTATAGTACGATTTGCCTTTAACTTCAAAATATGCCTCTGTTTTGACGATTTCTTCTTCATCGTTCCTTATTTTCTCCAGCGAGAATTCTCTTGAGGTTTGAGAACAAATGTTTCGTGGTGTATTTCATCAGTTCGGACTTCCGTTGTCTAATATAATATAAATTGATTTGATAACCCTGAAAAAAATCAAAAAGATTAACCGAAAATAACAATTTTATTAAAACAAAAAACTGAAATTACAAAGAAATAACATACAAATTAAAATATTATTAAAAGCTGAAAAAATTGAAAAAAACTAAAATATTATTAACAAAAAATGAAAAAATGAAAAAATAAAAGTTAAAATATTTCAAACCGGGTTATCACCCGAAGACGATTGTGGATACTAACAATCGAAACGTTGTGACATAACTTGATTTGAAATCTTTTAATTTTTATTTTTTCATTCATTAATTTTTTGTTAATAATACCTTTAATTTTTTAAATTAAAGGTTAGTAATATTTTAAATTTTATTTGGTCGGTTGTTGCTGTATGTTATTTCTTTGTAATTTCAGTTTTTTGTTTCAATAAAATTGTTATTTTCGGATAATCTTTTTGATTTTCTTCAGGGTTATCAAATCAATTTATATTATATTAGACAATGGAAGTCCGTTCAATTTTTGTTAATAATATTTTTAGCCACCTCACCCACTCCTGTTTTTGGGAGATATGTAAATATTGTATGTATATACTCTTTACATTGGACCTTAGACTTACTATAGGGAAATAGGCAATGAAGAATATTTTGATTTTGATTTTTTTGATACCATAAACGACTGTTCCGTCTTTGCACGTTTTGCAGTCAGTTTACCACGTGCAGTCCACTCTGATGACGATCATTTTGATTCTGTTGTAAAATGATGGAGCCACGTTCCATCCATTATTACATATCGATGCATGAATTTGGGTTTTTCATGGTGGAACGATCATTTTCACTTTAAGGTCATCTAACATTATTTTATGGACTTTTGTGATGTTTTTGTTGGTAACAGCCTCTTTGGGGCATCCACTGCGTGCATCATTCTTGGTGTTCATTTCAGCTCGTTTGAACTCAGCAAATTACTTCTCAACGGTTGATTTTCCTGGTGGAAAGTGCGAATAATGTTTATCAAGCCAAGCATTGGCTTCAACAGATTTATTTTTCGCCAAAAGGCAATGTTTTATTAACAGTTTCTTGAATCTATCTAAAGTTGCTTCAATAAAAAATGTTCTATCCCACAAATCCGACAGCTCTGAAATTCGTACACGTGTCTTTTGAAGGTTAGGATTAACTAAAAATCATTTGGATTTAATAATAATAGCGCTATCTGTGTGTCAGCCCCCTTAAACCACATATTTCTTGCTGCGATTATGACATTATTTCACCGAAAGAGTTTTTGATGACGTCACGATGACCGTTCGTAAAAACATTCATAAAGTTGATTGATTCAATCCTAGCTATAGGAATTTCTCCTGAATCGAAATGAAAACATTTGTAGGAGAGATGATTGTGATGTACGAAACTTTCTGTCATGAGTTCTGTACGAGTATAACCATAAAGAAAGTAGCCCGAATAACCCGTTTATTAAATATTATACATATATAAAACTCAACTGTCTCCATACGAAATCAAACGCCACTCGTTCTATGTCCGAGTGTGAAAACTCCCACTTAACCAATACATGCGTATGACATTCATATAGGAATATATACAGGGTATATACATATATATTCGAATTTTTTTTCTTTCGAAAGTTTTCCATATTTTTATTTGAAAATGAAGAAGTAGAAAGAAAAACTTTTTTTTTTCAAAACCTAATCTAGCCTGAAAATAATAACTTTTCAATTCAATTATAGTCCTTCTTTTCAATTTTTATCCGATCCCCAGTCTTTTTCTCATGGATTCAGAGATCCCACTACACGGGATTGGATTAGATTCACCTGAAACATAATTTCAGGGAAGTTGACTTAACCGGATACAACTTCTCTCCTTACCTAGACATATATTGGATTATATGTTCAGCTTAAGTGATCTTAATCTCAACTCGAATTTTCTCTGAGCAAAATTCTGTTTGGCATTTTCCATCTTTCCTAAACTTCAGTGAAGGAATTATCGACCCCGAATAAACAGTAGCGTACTTGGAAGTTTTTGAGTTATATTCATTATAATGATCGGTACTGAAAAAGTTTGGAAACTCCTTTTATCAATGTCTCATTATGATCTATTTTTCAAAAGCTTTTATTTAACTTGACTTGTATGTAATGTAACAAATCTTGCAAGTTTAATTTGACCTACTTTCCGGTATCCAATTGACCTGAAATTTTGCATGCTGGTCCAAAAGCGATGACAATGCATGTTAATCATAAACGTGACCTGATGCTGCTGCCAGGATCGGCTCCGTACGAGAGATCTCTTCCGCGGTAAATGGCAGAGACACGAAATTGTGTATACGCATTCGTTTATGATAGG
Source organism: Leptinotarsa decemlineata (assembly GCF_025532065.1). Lineage (NCBI taxonomy): Eukaryota > Metazoa > Arthropoda > Insecta > Coleoptera > Chrysomelidae > Leptinotarsa > Leptinotarsa decemlineata. The sequence goes on along the minus strand of NW_027412537.1, from coordinate 7,784,332 downwards.
CAGTTGGTAGGCCCACCAGGAAATAGATGCCACATCTAGGGTTGGCTTCAATAAAAAAAATATGTATCTAGAAAAAAAAATGAAATCAAGCTTTTACCCTCAAATACCTACTTCCTGACTCTAAAAAGAAGACAATAAATGGTGTAGTAGGTTGTAAGAACCCATATTTATTTGCATTGTAAGAAAATATTATTATCTACCACCCTCTAAGTTTCCAGAGTAAGAGGGTCCATCACGCAATGTGAGCAATAGGCATAAGATGCATACCATGACTTGTGTGATTTGGTAAAATGGGCGTCATTAGCATTGGTCTGCAACCCGTGTAGAAAAAGAAAAACTCTGAAATCAAACCCGAAACGGTGTTTCGTCAGGCACGAGTAAGCTCTAAGCTGAAAAAAGTGGCCGATTGAACGACGCTATATACGGCGGTGTTGATTTGCCAGATGTAAGCCTCTTCTGTTAGAACACTATGAACCTCCGCATCCAAACAAGCCAGTTTTTGTGGCTTCAGGGGCCTAATTCTGTGGAGCGCCCTGCGTGTTCTGATTGTCGTCTTCATTGGTGGTATAGTGCGAGTCTCCTCTCCAGCCGTGCCAACGGGTGGTAGAACTGTCACTTCTACTTCCTTAGCAGGCTGGGAAGGAGCTAAATAGCCCTGGCGCCGAAGATAAGATACGTAACCCCTAAGGTTTTGAGCGGAAAAGGCGGTGTGGTGTTTCACACCACAGAGCATGCAATCTCGCCATGTACCCTCTTCGCGCAGGCTCACTACTTTCGTAGCAATGCATAAGGCCATCTCTTAGGTCATGCGTCCACTCAAAACGTCCGTTTTCATTGCCAGGGTCGTCATCGGTAGGCAAATCATCGTTATGGGCCCCACCACCTTGCCTCTGACCCCTCCGAGCGGTCGATTGTGGGGGCCCCTTTCTTGATTATTGGAAACCAAGTGTTGGGTCCACCGGGTGGTTAGCCCTGTGGACCACACACGGCCGGCACCGGAGGGAGAATAAAGTTCTCCTTCCCGGGTGCGCCAGGGCTGCCGGTCCGGTTTTGCACCAGCTGCTCGGGTAAGTGGTGTCGCAACCCACCAAAGGCGAAGGGTGTTAGTAGCCATCCCTGCTTTATTATTATCATTTAACAAATTTGGAAAATCCGCTGAATGACCAAATGGATTTGAATTCTTTTTCTCTGTGTAATATGTTTTCCAATGTGGAAATTGGTAACTATTCAAAGAGTAAAATTTCTTTCATAATATTTTTCATTAGTTTATATCTAAACTCTGGTAAAATTATCAGTCATCGAGTTTGTAAAAGGTCATATAAGTCAAATTGCTTGTTATATTAAGTACTAATTATGTATAATTTAATCGGTATGAACACGTTTGAGGTAACTATTGTATAGCGAAAAACGTGTTGCGGATTTTTAAACTGTTCACAATAAATTGTCACTTGAATGTAAAAAGGAGAGTTTCTTATGAGAGACTAGTTTCTGTGCATGACCCACACATCTTTGTGAAGAGTTTTGGATGAAGTATTTTTTTTCCATTCTTCTGAAGTTTCCACTTCCTATGAAGTGATGGAGAAGCAGAAACCCAAAAGAGTTTTCCCATGAATTCGTTAATCTAATTAGGATTTGAATAGTGAGTTTCCTCATAAGTAACAAAAGAAATCTGTGGCCCCATTCTTGAATTGCTCGTGGTTTTGGGAATCGATCAAGCGAACGATTTTTTGAATCTCAGATCAGATACTCCTTTTGGAGTATTGTTCACATGTATGGAGCTCCACCCCTGAGCATATACCCTGAAGCGAACATCACTTGCAACCTCGATAGTCTGGAACATCGAAGAAAAGTTCGGGATTTGTCTCTCTTTTATAGGCACTTTCACGGAAAGTGTTCAAGTTACTTGACATATTTGATCTTACCAAGAGCGGTACATATCAGAAATACGCGACGGACTGTGGCTGCTCGTCGTTTGTTAAGTTGAACTCAGTACACCTCAAACTTCACTGTTTGAGAACTCTTTCATATGGAGAACTGCGTTCATGTGGAATAATCTTCCTGAGAATGTTTTCCCAAATGGATTTAATTTCCAGCAATTCAAATCCAATTTGAATCGCTACTTTCGCACAGGCACCGCTCTTAAAACGCCATAAGAATCTTTCTGTAGGGCTTGTGTTTTATCCTTACGAAAAAAAAAACTGAAAACAACGAGTGACTCAAGGATATGACCATGGTACTTAGTAGAATGACATAATTCATCGTAACTTTTTGTATTGGAATCTCAACAATCTTTTTTTGAAACGCATAATTACCTTTTCGATTGATATAGATAAGTCGGCCCTAACAACTTCATTTGACGGAGCCGAATTTACCAAATTCTCCGTCTTGTGTGGAGCGCGACAAACTATTCAAAAAGTAATTTCCAGTTGAGCTGAACTGCCCCAGTCTGCGGCTGACAGTATAGAAAGTAATGAGACGGGAGCACATTTATGTTAAGCTAACAAGTGTCTGAATGAATTTATGATCGGGGTGCATGTATGAGTTCAACGATGTAGCAATTTCAAGTGCTCGGGGTGGATCCGATCCAATTTCGGGTGGTCAAATTCATTCCGCTCATATACATTTAAACGACCTGGAATTTTAGTGTTCATGACTGGGTTTTCTGGAATTCACAACTTCATTATTCGAACAAAACAATTTCGATATAGAACTAATCAAATTCCGCACATTTGCGTATGTGCAAACCACCTTTTAGCAGAATGACATGATGTCAATCATGAATACGACGTTTTACATTTAGAAGAGGAAAGTTTGAAACTCAATCTTTTAGAATAGATTTAAGGATTCGAGTAATTTACTGAATGACCTAATAGAATTAAATAACTATCCGTTTTTGTGGTGCACTGTTTGGAACCTTTCATGTAATAATGAATATTACTGAAGTTTTTCCCAACACCAAACCGTTATTTTAGCACTTCGACACGTGTTTAGATCACCAAATGATCATCTTCAAGAGGAAGATCAAACTAACCATACTTACAAAGATATCCTTATTTATACCATAGATACCTGTTCTAGGTACCTGCGTCTGAAGTGTCTTAAATTAATTTAACAATATTACCTTATCTACTAGTCTTGAAATAAATTTTGCAATGTGTCCTTATGTAATAGTAAGGTGAATCTAATAATTAAAATGTTATAAGCTTTTTAGATGACTTTAGGGCACTATACCTACACTAAATTTTTGTGAAAAATACAAAGAGACAAAGTTAAACTGAATTATATGTGCATACAGGGTGGGCCATCAAAAACTTGACATAGAGGTTTTGGGTACTAAGCTTGCAAATCCGAAAACACGCTCAGACAGGTCGATTTTAATTGGGAGGGGGCAGTTTTTTCCATTTATAGAGTCGTCACTTCAACCCCGAAGCAACCCTTGGAATTTCAATAGGGAATAGGGGGCGAGTCGTACATCGTTTGAAAGATCTTGGAATTCTGTAAACAATGGTGTTCATTTTTTGAAAATTTGGATGTATTTAAAAGAGTTATTTCTGATAATTAACTTTTTCAATATAGTTAATAGCAACAAATTGTTGTACGCCACTGCTCAGTTGGAATCTATTTGGAACTCTTTCATTTGTTTCTCACGCTACTTTTTTGTTAATTTTTTAGTTCTTTTCTGATAAGAAGACTATTACAATTGAGAGCACTCACTACTAGTAATGATATACACATCATTACTAGTAATGAACGGCAAATCGAATCACCAGTAACAAATGAGGTGACACAAGTGCCAATTCTGGGCCATGTTGAGCTTGACCATACTTTGAGCACAAGAAAGTTAGCATTTGTTTCCGGAGTTTCACGAACTAGCATTCGGCGTATTTTAAAAACCCATAAAATGAATCCTTACAAGATTAAATTAACGCAAGAACTGAATGAAGATGATTTCGATCGACGCTTGCAATTTTGCGAGTTGGTTAGTGAACAAGCGGTGGAAAATCCACATTTTGTTTTCAACATTTGCTTCAGTGATGAATGTTCTTTTTTTCTAAATGGCACAGTTAATCGCCATAATTGTCGCTATTGGGCTGTTCTAATCGTCAAATTTTTCATGAAGTGCATACTCAACGTCCACAAATTTAATTTATGGGCTGGAAATTTTGGTGACCGTATTGTTGGCCTATTGTTTTTAGAAGGCAATTCAACAAAACAAATGTATCTGGAGCTTCTGGAAGATACTATTAATCCCCTTCTCACTGATATTATTGAAAATGATAACAATCATCGGGAGGATCTGTTAATATTTCAACAAAATAGGCTCCTCCGCACTATACTGCCTGTTCGGCAGTATTTAGATCAGACTTTTCCGAATCATTGGATTGGGAGGCGGGGCACTATCGAATGGCCACCACGATCACCGGACCTTTCGCCGTTAGATGTCTTTCTGTGGGGTCATTTGAAAAGCAGAATTTACTGCACTCCTCCTGCATCACTCGAAGATTTACGGCAACGAATCACAAATGAATGTCGCCAAATCACTCCAGAAATGCGCAACAATGTTCGAGAACAATTCCAGCAGAATCTCTATTATTGCATGGAAGCTGGAAGCATTTTGAGCATATGCTACCATGAGAATAAAGTAAGTAACTTCAACTCTAAATTTAATATGGTTCGTTTGTTTGGTTTGTTTAGAGAATTCCAATATCTTTCAAAAGATGTGCGACTCGCCTCTAGTTGCCTATTAAAATTCCAAGGCTTGTTCAACTCTCTGCCTCGGGATTGAAGTGACGAAGCTGTAAATGGGAAGAAATACTGTCCCCCTCCCAATAAAAATCGACTTACTGAGCGTTTTTTAGGATGTGCAAGTTTTGTACCCAAAACCTCCATGTCAAGTTTTCGATGGCTCACCATGTATATCTGGAACATATTTTTTTGAATAAAACTGAGAACATTTCATTGCAAATGATGCCCGATAATATCGAAGAATGCTTTCACTATTTCAAAATTCTTACTGTAATTGTTCTGTTTGTTATGATATAATAGGTTTGTTCTGGTTCTCAGTTTGTACTGTTTCGAATCATCCAAAATCAGTGATTCAGTTGTGGACTGAAAAGGTTAACGCAACAAAATGTTCAGTATTCAGTTGGGTGACTGTTTAGGAACAGTCCGGGCAGAGAACCAGAACGATCCTAGTACTGTTATTTTTGTAACATTAAATTCATTCAATTGATCATTGTTAGCACATTCATAGATTATTGGTATTCTATTCCATTCTATCCTATTCTATCCTATCCTATCCTATCATTACTATTACGTCCCGTCCCGTCCCGTCCCGTCCCGTCCCGTCCCGTCCCGTCCCGTCCCGTCCCGTCCCGTCCCGTCCCGTCCCGTCCCGTCCCGTCCCGTCCCGTCCCGTCCCGTCCCGTCCCGTCCCGTCCCGTCCCGTCCCGTCCCGTCCCGTCTCGTCCCGTTGATATGATTTTCAGTCGGTATGAAATGACTTATTCAAAGGTGGGTTGCAGATGTCTCCTAAAGATCTAGGTAAGTACTTATCTACCTAAAAATAACACAAAACATATGCATGAAATGTCTATTTTAACGTATTTATTTGATAAGGAATAACATCGTCACCAGCTAAATATCTTTCCAGTTACCACATTATAAATAAAGCTATCCTTAAAAGATAGATATATGCCATTGTATTGTTGGGGTAGCACTACTGCCAACATATTCACACAAAATATTAATAAATTATGTACCTCATCGCGTTCAGACAGATAAACAGACAGACACGGCGTGCGATTGATTTATAATATGTATTGATTGTACAACACCATCCTCATTTCCATAACGATCGCTTTGCCCGAGGTTAGCACCCGTTTTACCGAAGATCGACACACCTACGGCGAAATCTCGTTTTATCGAATTGTTCACTCGAATCAATTTCTGATTGAGATATTCTGATTTCGCAGCTCGAATAAAACCGATAATTCACCTCCCGGCTTGTCACCGGAGCTCGTTGGTTTGTGAAACGTTTTTATATCTCTACCGAAACATTTTATGAGTCCCCGGAGAAAGCAACGAATGAACTAGTAAAAGAGAATCGAGATCAACGAACTAGAATAAATCAACGTATATTTAAAACAATGACAAGTAAATGCGATACAATCGAAAAAGTGAAAGAAAAAACGGAATCGATTACTGTCTGAAGGGTTACATGTAGGAGTACACTAAGAACTGCAATAAATAAACAGATAAATGTAGTTAGAGGGGTTTGAATGCTTGAAGTAATTCAGAAAAAAATAAGTAATTCGAAAAGAACACAACTGAAAGGACTACTAGTACCTCCACAAGAAGTTATGAGCAATATAAAAATGAAAAAAGAAATAATTACATAACATTTTGAATAATTACTGTAAAAAAACTATTTTAAAAAAGGTGATAATACAGAGCCTCAAAATTACAGACCCTATAATCTGTATCCTTGGCCCATTCAATCTTCTTCACAAACACCAATTTGGTTTTTGTGCAGGTAGGTCAACAGTTAACGCTGTTGTTGTCATTGCAATCATAAAAGACCTCGAAGAAGGTAAACATACTGCTCTAATTATATATGACCTCGTGAATGCTTTTGATTGTGTCTTTCATGACCTACTCCCCGAAAAAATGTTATTTTATGGTATTAGAGGTCCTTAACTTTTTTTCATTCTTTCATATTTGACCGGTAAAAAACAAAATGTATCTTCGAAGAGCGCCAAATCGGAAATACTGGAAAATCCATATGGTTTTACACAGGGGTCTGTCTTGGAGCCACTCTTATTTATCATATATATTATTGACCTGTTCTTTTACTCATATCCTCTCATCAGAAACTCCTGAAAAACTGCAATTTAATGGTATAAGAAGTGTTATAAGAATCGGAAATACGGGAAAATCTTGATGGTTGTTTACAGGGGTCTGTCAAATGCGAATGATGCTACCTCGTTAGTCCTTAGCTCGCACAAGTTTCTCAACTTCTGAGAGTTGTCGTTCGTATGGGGGCGACTGCTGATTAACGGAAAAACAGATTTTTTTAAAGATATTTCTCATCACAAAAAATAATCTCTATACCACTATCTGCGAAATTTGTGATAAAGCTGAAAAATGGGATACTAACAATAAACTTAAACTGAATAGAGTAAAAATTGAAACCATTACCGTCTACAGTCAAAATAATATACGACCTGGGAGATCTGTAAATCTTTTTGGAAATCCAACTAGACGACTCGTTGAATTGGTTCAGTCATAATGAGAATCTATGTAAAAAGATATCATCGCATATTCTCTCAATCATAGTAGAATTTCTTATGATATTATTCTATGGGGTATCTCCAGTTCTGCAATGAATATTTTTCTATTACAAAGGAACACATTGAGAATCCGAATATTTCAGCATTCGACCACTGGCAACTGTTCTTCATGAAAAATAAAATCATGCATTATCTCACTCTCACAACCATGAATATATTACCAGCTTTGGCGACGATATTGCCCATAATTCTTAATCATGTAATGTTTTGTAACAAAAACTATAAAAAATATGGGTGTCAGTATAATAAATACATCTTACCTTATTTTTGGTAGATAAACTAAATATAGGGGTTACTATTTTTCTTCACGGTACAAACCGACTTTCTACTTACTAAACACTAGTTATCGTTTCAAAACTATGTAAACAATTATTTATTCTCACATCAAATACTTTCAGAAATTTTAATATAAGAACATGAAGCGAGACTGCGTCTGTCTGCGATACTTTGATTGGCTTTCTATTAAGGGGAAGTCCCGAGATTTATGACCGGGGATTTCCCCCGATAGCAGCTTAACGGCAAGTAATGAACAAAAATGTCAAAGATGAGATTTTTTCAATCAATTGATTTTATAATATAATATAGTTTATTAGAAAAAGAAATATATTCACGAATTTTCCATTCATATGGTTTCGTGCGCCGAAGAATAGAATATCTTTAGGTAGAGAATTTCATAATGTAATAATTATAAAAAAATATTCATGGCGAGTACTTTTGGATTTTTCATACTTTCTTGTTTAAAAAAAGTTTTAATTAAATAAATAAAGAAAATAAAAATTGAAACATTTTTTTTTGAAAATATGAAAGAGAAATAGAAATTATGATTGAAACAAATAATTCTTCAATATTCATATTTAGTAGCAAAAAAATTGTTAATCAACAAATGCGTTTTTGAGCAGAAACAAACTTTTTTAAGGAACTATTTTATCTTTAAAAATCATAATATTCATCACTGATGAAAATCTCTCCAAAAAATTTCTCATAAACAATTTATTTGTTTATAAAATTTTTTTAAACAAATAGAGCTTGAAATTGTGAAAAATCATTTTTATATAAATTTTCAATAATAAGAATACGAATAAATTTGAATTTAAAAAAAAAACGAATGTTGAAACGAATTAGTTGGTTAACTTAAGTAGGTGTATCTAATAAAATAATCACGGGAAACATTTTTTTCTACGGAATTTTGTTTATTCAAGTGTCTAGAAGACTATGTCCGAAGCTCAAACACACTCTTATTTGATATATGGAGGAAAGAGAATTGAAACTTTCTATGTTTTATACATTAAACTAGTTTAATGTATAACATTAATGTTATACATTAAACTAGTTCAATGTATAAGTTTGAAAATGTCGAAAATAGAACGAAACTGCAGTAACGTTAGTTACGAATAAAAGTTGTTGAAACATAGAAAGTTTCAATTCTCTTTCTTAATAATTATTTCCTACCACGTCCACATCCATCAACTTATTATTTGAAACACTCTTGTGCGGGACGGGACGGGATGGGACGGGACGGGATGGGACGGGACGGGACGGGACGGGACGGGACGGGACGGGACGGGAAGGGACGGGACGGGACGGGACGGGACGAGACGGGACGGGACGGGACGGGACGGGACGGGACGGGACGGGACGGGACGGGACGGGACGGGACGGGACGGGACGGGACGGGACTGGACGGGACGGGACGGGATGTAATAGTACTGCTAGGATAGGATAGGATAGAATAGGATAGGATGGAATAGAATACCAATAGTCCAACGACGGTGCACTTGGCACTGAATCTGAGTATGCATCTGCATCAAAACAGTAGAGAGCATTTGTAGCAGTTTACAGTCGTTTGACCAATACCATTGCAGATTCCACCAAACCACGAGGCGATCAGGCGCTGATCATTGTTTATATGTGCTGAATCTCGGATTGGAATATACTTTATAGGGTGGGTAACATTCAAGTCGCCATTTCCGACAGCTTCGGTTTCAATATTCTTTATGATGTCCACAACAATTGCTTCGTCCACTAGCTGAAACCTAAAATCTCCGATTGCAATTGTTTGCAATAAAAACGGCATGGAAGACTCAACTCTAGTTTCCACATGCTTCAATCGACTTTTACAGGGTCTTTGTTAGCATTTCGAACTGACCATCGATTGGAGTGAACAGAACGGCCAAATTCATTCATCACTCCGCAAGGGTGGCCTATATATACGGTTCAGAAAACAGGCCTCACATTAAGGAAGAAGTGAGTAGATCTTTCTCTCTATATTGTTTTTGTGGAACCAATTAATCCCCAATTCCCAATTAATCCGGTTCAACTGGGAAAAGGGCGAATTAGGTCTATTGTGCGTTGCTTGGAATCTATTCATGGTTTTCTCCGAAATGTGATAGATGACGAGAGGGTTGTTGTGTTGAAGCTAGAGAGGCGTGAGTTATTTACCACGGTTCGTGGTAATAATTTGTTGATTGGTAATAAAATATTGTATTAATTATACTATTTAGGATTTATGATTTTCCATGAATTTTGAAATGAGCTATCGACAATAAAAATCATATAATTAAAAACGTTAGATTGTTAAATTTGGAAACAAATGACATTATTTTTATTGACTGTACGAGGTTTGTTGAAAAAAGAAAGTGAATTTTAATATTGTCATCAATTTCTATCATCAGATATGATAATACACTTGTTTTTCATATTGCTTCTAGCAAGCGGCGCATAACTTTAAGATAATACTCCTTATTGAACTTACGTCCATGAGGCAAGAACTCCAGATGCACTTCGCCACGGTAATCGAAGAAAACAGTTAGTAAAACCTTGACGTTTGATCAAACTTGGCGTGTTATTTTTGGTCTTGGCTCTCCTGGGCTCTACCATTGCGACGATTGGACTTTTGTTTCGATGTCTTAACCGTATACCCATGATTCGTCACCAGTTATGGCCCTTTTGAGCAACTCTGGACAACCGTTGACGTCATTCAATAATTCCTGAGCGATTTTCATGCGACGATTTTTTTGGTCGAAATTCAGCAATTTTACAACGAACTTTGTTGCCACACGCTTCGTGTCCAAAATTTCCAAAAAAATTGCACGGCATGAGCCAACCAATATGGCGATATCCTCAGCAACTTTTCAAATAGTGATTAGACGATTCTCCATAATAATTCTTTATACTTTCTCAACATTTTCTTCGCTTATTGATGTGCTGAAGCGTCCAGGGCGAGCGTCGTCATTCACAAATTCTCGACCTTCTGTGAAAAGCTTGTGCCCCTTGTAAACATTTCTATATGACTCAAAGTACAATCACTGTATGCCACTGTGGAAATTTCAAATATTTTCAAGGATTTAATTCGATTTTTCACACAAAATTTGAAGCGAATTCTTTGATCCATTTTTTTCGATAGCAGAAAATCACCTCTCACTAACAAACTCAACATTAGGTTAGGTGAGGTTAGGTCTAAAGTCAGTGGGTCTATTCGACCCTCCACCGCAACCCACGAGGGTTAATTGTGGCTCACACCTATTCACATTCGACCAAATAAACCCAGCTTCTCAACGAAGCTGATTAGTTTGTATGGAGAGTGGTCTATCAGGTCAGATGGTAAGATTACGGCTCTGCCGAACTCTAAAAACCTGATTCGGTCCCCAGCGTGGCAGGCACAAAGTATATGCTCTGCTGTTTCATCATTTTCCAAACAGAGGCGACACACACTGTCTTCCGACAGTCTGCATATGATGATGCAAATGACAGTGACCTGTTAGATATCGTAGTTCATCCCTATTGTAGTCCAACAACTGTTTGGTATCAAGCTACGAAGGGCTTGAAGTGAGCCAATCCTGGAAGATTCTGCCAGAAGTCCATAATTCTCTTTGCCATTTAGGTGTTCAATGTTTGTTTGGCAAAGCCTAAAGCGATGACAATGACAGGTTCTGGTTCGATGAAGCTACTTGCAGCACCCTCATTTGCAAGGGAGTCAGCAGTTTTATTGCCTTCCAGGCCAGTATGGCCAGGAATCCAGACCGAATACATTCTGTTAAGTCTTCCTATCGAGGAGAGTCGTTTTTGGCGATTTTATACCAATTTAGACGTTGCTCGGTAGGAGACAAGAACTTCCAACGCCGCTTGACTGTCTGAGAATATTTTTATTGACTTGTGTATGAGGTTGGATTCTTCCAATCTCTCCGCACGCAATTTAATAGCGAAAATTTCCGCTTGAAATACAGTCGCATAGGTTCCTAGGCAGGTTGATATCTCTGTCTTGGGTTCTGGTGCAGGTGAAAACACCTGCACCAGAACCGATGTTTTTGATTCATCTGTGAACCAACAACTATCTGCTCTTAATATTTCTTTCGGAGGATCCAGTCCTCTTTACTCGGGAATAGTACTTAAGGCAGTTCGTAGTTGACAGTTGGAGACATAAAGTCAGAGGTCATTCCCAGAATGCTGTGACTTCCAGTGTCAACCAACAGTCTGTTGCACTCTGCATTAAATTGATTTGTGCAATTGGCAATGTGCACAAGTCTGTATGCAGTCCATCTAGCCTCTCTCTCCAGAAGAATGTGGAGAGAAGGTAGATCTAAAAAGATCTCCATGGCCGCTGATGGCGTGGTACTGATGATACTACTGATGGCCAGACAAGCCTGTCTTTGTGAGCTAGAGAGCTTCGCCTGAGCCAACAGGAGGTAGATCCTTCTAGATCTACCTCCTTCTAGATCTACCTCCTGTTGAGTTGAGTGAATTCATTAATTTAGTAAATTCATTAACCGAATTGTATTTACATAGATATAGATATAGATATAGATATAGATATAGATATAGATATAGATATAAATATAGAACAAAACTTGGGAATTATCCTTGGGTGATCAACAGAACGGAAGTGTACTACAAAATTTGTATGATGGTGATACAATATAAAAAACTATTAATATGAAAGGTCGCAACAATTGTTAGTGAGGTTGGCCGTGTCGAAAAGAATGTTACATTTAAACAATTGAAACATGTCAATACAATAAACAAGTCATTAAATTAAAAGAGGTTCACTCCTCACTGGATACAAAGAAGAATATTGAATTGAAATTTACTAAAAATCGTTATTTGTTTTAAAATTATGCATTACCGGTAAAAGCCATGTGGCTGAAGAACAAAGAGAGAGACACAAAACAATTGACAATGCCAGCTGTCATGTAATTCGGTTTGAAAAGGTGTGTTTGTTTGTAGATGAAAAAACTATGGAACAAAAGGGAACTATTCTGGTGCAAGTGTGATCAGAGACATCTGCTGTTTTGTAAGTAACCCAGTGATAAAATCCAAAAAATCAAATATGTTAATTAATTGACAACATCCTCATTAGTCTTGAGGAAAACACGTGAATAGGGGTTGTCAAATGAAAGTAAAACCCTGCCATACGGAGGTTGGAAGTTTGTTAAAAAGGAAAATATTCAAAATGTTGTTGAATTATATTAATGAAAAACCAGAATTATTGTTGGTTTAGAAATAATGTAGATTTTTTTGTCAATGTCTTATAAAAAGGCATCGATTTCACTGAGGTTATCTTCAAGACGTTGTTTCGCTTGAAGGGCATTTTTCCCATTAAGAAGCAGTGTTAAATTAAAAAACGAAATTGTTTTTGATTCAGTGTTTTGAAAGTAACAAAAATAGTGTCACTCTTGCAATAGCTCACAAACTCATGAGTAGAATATAATGAAACTTCAACAGCTTTCTTTTGAAGGAGGAGAGTTCTCGTAAGGTAAATCTCATTACCTTGTTGAAATCGGTAGTATGAACTAATTATATAAAAACAGACGACGATAGTTTTTCCCAAGTTCAGCGTGTGATTTATCGCTGAAATGCTGTTATAATTCTAACCCGTAAATTGGCCTCGATGCACTGGAAGTTTTTTCGGGCTGTTGTTAAAGGTAAACGTTTAAGGATTTTTAAGTAAGTCTTCCTGCCATCCATCTTCCTTTCCATTCGAGGCATTCCGAACGCCCCCGCCATGCTAAAATCAGATTGGCATTAATCACCTGGTGGCGACATCAACATGACGTCACATTAATTCTGGCGAACCCACAGGATCGAGCTCTCACTCGATCTAATCCGACGTCCTTTGGTCGCTTCCATGATTTGACAGTGATATGTGAACTTTGGCTCTCGTTGCGATGCCCCAGATGGGCCATGAACAGGATCGCTTTCTAAACGCTCGCTAGGGGTAGGTAAGTGAAATTTTGTTGGGAAAAGCCCGGGGAGCTATTCGAAACAGTGTGAACGGCAGCGAGAGATATTATGTGCATTGAACTGACGGGGTAGGTTACAGTGGAATATATTATTAATATCAAGGACGGTTCGACAATCGTGTGGAGTTTGCTTGGGGTTTACTGGTGACTGGTATGTTTCCATCGTGTCTTAAAACTGCAGCCATCATCCCAAGTTATAAACAGTGCCGGATCAATAATGTGGCAAGAGTAGCAAATGCTACGGGCCCCGCAACTCGACTGGCCCCGCGGTCCATTACCTGTCTGACCGTAAAACATATAAATTTAGTTAGGAGTGTAAACATATTTTGCTAGGCTATGCTTCACTGCCACCTAAAAATCTACAACTAGATTTCGTCACGTTGAATCTTATCTGACGTTAATCATTTATATTGTATAAAAATTCATTTATTAGATAGAAAATTGATTAATTGACACATTTTTAAGTCTATAAATTAACACTTTCATGTAAAAATAGTTAATTTTACTGATTTTTAACGTTAATGTCTCAATGTTTATGGTGTTGAAAACTACTACATTCTCAATACATTTTTTTCATAATACTCTTGAGCAGACCCTCTTCGAAAATTGTGTTTCATTTCTTTTTGGTTTAATTATAATCGATTACTATATAAAGTAATCTTTTTTTATGCGCAAATATTTCAAGGGCGTGTTCGGGCCATGAAACTGAACAACTTTTCACAATGAACTTATGTCGAAAAATTGAAACGAATTTTCGCTCTCTCATAGCTAATTGCTGATTAATTTCCTATGCGAAGACCAAAATTTTGTGACCTACGTTTCTTGACGAACTGTTTATTTTTTTAACTAAGTCATGACCTCCGGTTGCTTGATTTATCATGAAATATAGAATAATTTTATGAATGAATATAGCTGACCTTTTTTTTGAATCGATTATTGATCATGTTTCAAGATTATTGAGAGCTAGTGACGGTAATTTGCCTATTAATTTAGAGCAAGGTGTTTCATTGTATAGGTATAGTACCTACCACGAGAAACGGTGGTATTAAAATTTACAACAATAATTTAAACTTTTACCACATTTCCAAAATTGAGCGCTGGAGCGTTGTTCTACTTGCACTGCACTACACGCACGTTGGCAGCACTGTGAAACTAACAGTGAAATTCCCTGATATTGTCATCGAACGAGTTATCGTAATAACCCGATCAAATGAAATAGGATTCTATCAACTATCAAACAATATTAAAATGCTGTACATTTACGTTTGGCACAGCATAAAAAAAACTTTTGAAAGCACTTTAGATGTGAGCCATTCTTGAGTAAATTTGTTTTGACATTGCGTCGAGTACTAGGTAGTTACGTCCAAGCAATGCGATCCATAATTTCTGGTAGTTTTGAAGTATTTCGACAGCTAAAATCCCTTACAACAGAAGATATTTTGGAAAACGCCTCAAGTATGGTCAGTGCTTACGAAGACGATTTGTAGAACAACCTAGGCGAGGAATTAGTAAAGTTCGCTGAACTGCTAAATACAGATGTGGCTACTGTTTTTGACAGCAAGAAACAAGAGCCTCTGGAACTGCAATTTTATAATCTTTCATCAAAAAATTCTTTAGAATCATGTTTCTCAAACGTAGAAATTGCCTTTCGTATTTACTTGTCTCTCATGATCACTAAATGCAGTGGCGAACGTTCTTTTTCAACGTTAAGTTGAAACTCGATGAGCCAAGAACGTCCTAATGATATCACTTTGATGAATATAGAATATGATTTGCACAAAGAAGTCGATATATGAAAGTGTCACCTCTGAATTTACCCATATTAAATCCAGAAAAGTTTATTTGTAACAGTTTTGTTTTATTTAATACCCCTAACTTGAGAACCTATAGCAAACCAAGGGCCTCTTGACAGAATTTGCTACAGGCCCCGCGCTGGCTTAATCCGACACTGGTTATAAAGGTAGACAACTGAACGAATCTGTCAGCTATCTCCATAATTATAGAGAAATTAGTGAGGAAGAGGATACTACTATTTTTAGCTCAACATAATATATTGTCGAATTTTCAGTTTGGCTTTCAAGAGAAGCCCAATGACGCAATTTTAAATTTTCTGAATGATATTTATATAGAATTGAATGATGGTGAAGATGTCGAGGCTGTGATCTATCTAAAGTTTTCGATTGTGTGGATAACGAAATACTGCTCCTAAAACTGAACTGTTATCGGTTTAGAGAAATATCAAGCATATTGCTGGAATCATATCTCTTCAACAGAACTCGAATTGTTAAAGTTCAAAACAAATACTTTGATCCTTCAGATGTTGGATGCGGTGTCCCCTAGGGTTCCTTACTTGGGCCAATCATTTTCCCCATTTATCTGAAAGATTTTATTAAATTAGACATTCAAGGATCATTTACCATGTTTGCGGATGATGCTACGTTAATGTGGCATGGACCAAGGACTTGAATAAGGTCAAACAGTGGTGTGATTCAAATTTGCTTCGTTTGAAAATTGACAAAAATCGATAGATTGACATTTAAATTTATCGATAATGATCTTCATCTAGGAACCGATAATTTTAACAACAAAATATATAAAGTTTGGGTATTTACTTAGATGATGAGCTGAAGTTTGAGTAAAACATAATTCACTTGAATAAAAAACTAGCCTCAGGCTGCTACGCTGTCTATAATGTCAATAAAAAAGCTTCAGAAAGATGTGTAGATCAGAAGTTCCAGATGTAAAATGGAAAAAAATATATTCGTTACATAATATCACACACAAAAAAAGTATATAGAAAAAAATTCATCTCTAGATGTAATGTAAACTTTCAGGTGAAAACACCAGTCTTCAACTCCTCATCAGCAGCTTTTTGAAAAGCATTGAAAGAAAATTCACTAAATCTTTCTGGGTAATTTTTTATCAATATTATTTCAGCCCTGGGCTCTAGTTTCATCTATCGGGTCGTTCATTTCACATGTGAAAATAGAAAGGGCTTAGGATTATTTTTTGAAGCCAAATCGAATGCCCCAGATTTTTCTGCACACTCTCACAGACAGCGGCGGTTTTCGACAGATTTTACGTTTCGTCGGCGTACTGGTGTTGGTCAATCGTTTACTGAACCAGTGGACTGAAATTGATCCACCACATTGCGAATAGTTCTCTCGATAGGACGATTATGGCGATCATGAAATGGGCGAAGCGCGCGGTACGTTGCCCGAGCAGAAGATACATTCTGATAAAACAATTTTACTATTTGCACGTGTTGTTGAATGCTATATCCGTCCATAGTGATTTGGCAAAACCAACATGGACGTCTTCGTAAAGTGGGCTGTTCTTTAAGGATAATTAAATCCAATATTACTTTCTTGTACTTGTGATATACTGTTTGGAACCTTTGGTGTGGTAATGAATATTACTGGAGTTTTTTCTCCAACACCAAATTGTTATTTTTACACCTCGACACGTGTTTCGATCACCAAGTGATCATCTTCAAGAGGAAGATAAAACTAATAACTACTCAAAACTAAAGCTACTTATACTAATTAGGTACATCATACAGGTAGGTAATCAGTAATACCACCCATACAAGTGTACCACCCTAAATTAATTTTACAATTGGCCTTTCTATTATTTACAATATCTCCTTATGTATGTTCAAATGTTACAGCTATATATAGAACAATTTTCAGCTATATAAAATTAGTTTCACAATATTGCCTATCAAAATATATTTACAATGTGTCTTTTTGTAGTAATTAGTAAACCCAACAATATTATTTCAACAGGGTATGGAACTGAGATGTATTTATCTTGGTTTTTGTCCTTTCTGAAAGTCGAGATTTCGTTCATTCTTAACCTAAACTTCTTTTTCCTAATTATGTCATCTACAATACCCCTCGGGAAACCGTTAGTGGCTGCTATTTCTTGTATTGTACGTTTTTCTTTTGTGAACCTATCATGTGTTAGAGGGAAAGTCAAAAGACGATGCACCAAAAAATTCAACCCAGCACGTTTGTGATGTGAACTGTCAGGAATATACCTGTACGTGCTTGTTTCTTTTCTAAATATATCGATATATTTAGCACAAACGTTCTGGGTTGAATTTTTTGGTGCATCGTCTTTTGACTTTCCCTCTAACACATGATAGGTTCACAAAAGAAAAACGTACAATACAAGAAATAGCAGCCACTAACGGTTTCCCGAGGGGTATTGTAGATGACATAATTAGAAAAAAGAAGTTTAGGTTAAGAATGAACGAAATCTCGACTTTCAGAAAGGACAAAAACCAAGATAAATACATCTCAGTTCCATACCACCAATATACGAAGAACTTTGGAAAGATTTTCAAGGAACTAGGTATGAAGGTGGTTTTTTAAACAAGTCATACACTGCAGAACCTTTTGGGAAGTCCAAAAGACAAAGTCGAGAATTCGGAAAAGTCTGGAATTTACGAAATTGCATGTAAGGACTGCGATGCAAAATATTATGGACAGATAAAAAGATCTATTAAAGTGAGATATAAGGAACACATAGCACACTTAAAATATGGAAGATATGAAAAATCAGCAGTCGCCCATCATATTTTGCAACAAAACCATTCCATAGACTTCAGTTCTTTAAGATTAGTTAGACAAGTTAATAACAACAGACAACTAGATGCCTATGAGAGTGTGGAAATAAGTAAACATAATAATATTATGAATAACGACAACGGACCAATACCAAATAGCATACTATATAGCCTGTTGAAATAATATTGTTGGGTTTACTGATTACTACAAAAAGACACATTGTAAATATATTTAGACAGGCAATATTGTGAAACTAATTTTATATAGCTGAAAATTGTTCTATATATAGCTGTAACATTTGAACATACATAGGGACATATTGTAAATAATAGAAAGGCCAATTGTAAAATTAATTTAGGGTGGTACACTTGTATGGGTGGTATTACTGATTACCTACCTGTATGATGTACCTGATTAGTATAAGTAGCTTTAGTTTTGAGTAGTTATTAGTTTTATCTTCCTCTTGAAGATGATCACTTGGTGATCGAAACACGTGTCGAGGTGTAAAAATAACGATTTGGTGTTGGGGAAAAAACTCCAGTAATATCCATTACTTTCTTGGTTTAGCCTACCATCATTGATGAAACCTATGGTGGGTCAAAACAGCGCCGTCTATTTTGTTGAGGATGCTTTGTTTTTGGGCTTTTGTTTGGAACTGTAGATGTTTGGTTCATCAGGTTTTTCATCTAGAAATCGGAAGGTATTCTTATAAACGTACTGATTGAACATGCACTTTGGAATATATAGATTTCTATGCAACCTAGGGCCCTCAAAAACTTATTAGCGAATTTTATAAAGAGTTAACTAACTGTGATTGATACAATAGGAAGGAATGGAAAGACCTCGCTATTTTTGAGGGATGTCGACAGCTAGATAACAGATAAACAGATTTTTGTTTTAAATAATGATTTCTTATTAGTCAGTGGGCTATGCTTGAAGACTCGCAGTAAACAAATCTAAAGAAATGAACTTTAAACGTTCAAGCCAGTCTCGGATATACCTACACAGTAGGTTGATGGAGTAACATTTTTGTTGTTCGTTCCAACTTCGGACGAGGAATGAAATACTCTGAAAGAATTCCGATTTTCAATTATGGAATATCATTGATATTAGATCGATGATGATCACTACCTTGTACTGACGAGTGGCTAATGACCCCGAAACCGGTCTGCAAGTGTACCCGTTCCAAAATTGAAGGTAGACTCTTTCAGTTGTGTTGCCAATTGCATATACAGGGAATTTTCTGTGAAGATTTTTGCACTGACGCCTGTCGAATATGATCCAACGCCCTTCGTGGTATGAGCCAGGGGAGTAGTTGTTTTCTGATAGGCGTCAGTCCATTCAACCTACTGTGTAGGTATATTCGCGACTGGCATCAAGAAGAAGACCTCAATAATTCTAATTTGGCACAAATTTCGACTTCCAACATGCCGTGCCAAGATCAAAGTACCACGAGACGAAGTCTAAAACAAGTTTATCGATTTCCAAGCCAAAGATGGCGAAGTATAATTCAAATAATAATATTTGCTATTTCTCAGACCCGTTTCTTGAACTGATTGTCTCAGACGGTTATAAACGTAAAATTCAGCGTGCATGCTGAAGAGTTTCCCTCTCAGCTACGAATGTTCGAATCATGAGGACAATATAATCCATTTTATAGCTGGTACTGTCGTCATCGTCGTTGTATGCCCGCCTATGCACGTATCCTGCTCAACAATAACAGAACAAAAGCTTCATCGTTTTCCTGCAGTCGGCTGACTCGTGACAAAACGCAACATCCTTTTCAGTAATTGCACTTCCTGCTGTATCCTGGCGGTTTTTTCAGATACGATCGTCATTGTGTGGGCATGAAAGACGCGTCTCAGAATTCAATTACGATAAAAAAGATCGGTTTTAATTGAAAGGAAAATTTCGAGTAGCAAGAAGTGATTAAAACAATACCGAGGAGAGTGGTGGGGGTTGATTGGGCGAAGCTAAAGAATGAGTCGATGAGTCAGTGACGTTTTGGGTTATTTCAGCGTTGGTGTCTCATTAAAAAAATAATTAATTCGCTCCCGCTCCTGATTTTTTTAGATTGTCGTGCCGAATTTTTTGGCAAAAGTTAATTCTGCCGGGGCAGGCTTAGATCGTAGTCAGCTGATTCCAGTGTGTTTGGGTAATGGATATTTCCAAATGTCCCCACGCAGTGTGGGGATATCTTGTGAGTGTGGCGAATCCTATATCTGTGAAACTAACAGACCTTTGAGGATTCGCATTGCCGAGCACAAGAAAAACACACTGCGAGGAGAAACCAGCAAATCTGGAATAGCAGAGCTTGTTTGGATTCATCAACATAACATCAAGTAGTTCCATACAGAGGTCATCCACAAGGAGGAACACTGGTTTGAGACAAAGTTCAAAGAAGCTGCATATATGTTGTCCAATGACGCATTCAGCCAAGCTAGCGTAGAGATACGCAACAAATGGAAACCCGTAATCAAGCGGATAACGGCCAACTCCCACCAATCGGTGAACTACCGCTAAACCGGTGAAGCAAAAAAGAGGAGAGAGGGGATGGGAGAAATGATTTTCAAATAGTGATCTTTCGGAGCAATAGTCCAGTTGCCTGAGAAGGCTACATCAGCGGGCCCTCTTCCTAGGGAACAAAATTGTGGCCAATCAAGTCAAACAGGCCATAATTGATCACCGGAACGAAAGGTGGGAGGAGCTTTTGAAACCCATTGAGCCTGGGGATAATGATCAGTTCTAGCAGGTCACCCGCAGGCTCAAAGGAAAGAAGACTGCTCCCTCACCCATTCACGAAGAGCTCGGAGTGTGCTACTCCCCTGCCGACAAAGCTTTGGCCTTCCCAAGGAACGTCTATTGGAAGATCGGGTTTACCGTATTCTCAGGGAAAATAACGATGATAACATCGGCCCAGCTTCTGTGGAAGAACTGAAGGGTTACATCAAGGCCGCAAAGGCTAAGAAAGCTCCAGGGGTCGACTTAATAACTGATAGGTTGCTGAAGAGGCCTTCGGACAACTGCGTCGAAAAGTTACTTAACATCGTAAACGAGTTTTAATTTATGCTTGAGAAAGCTTTCGTATAGCGAAATACGTGTCGCTGTTTTCGTAAAACCCTTTATAGTGAAAATCATACAATAAACTTTATTAAGTAGTTTTAATATGAATTTTCATCAGGTATCGGCCAGTTCTATTCAAATATTCGGATGCATTTGAATATTGAAACACAGAGAGTATGTTCCAATGTATATGAGAATTTACATCTCAAGTTTAGTTTCGAGGGAAACAAAATATTACAAGCAACATCCAATTTGACCGAAATTCCTTTCTCAACTGTACGTAAACTAGTCAAAAACAGGATTACCAAAAACTTTAGATGTTCATTTAATGAAATCATCGAAAAAACAATATGAGACCATTACAAAAGCAATGACATTCCTACAACTTCAATCATAAGAAAGAAAAATGAATAATTCCGGCCATAATGTGCTGCTGCTGTAAAAAACTCTTCAGATTTGGATAAAGAAACTAGGAGTTAGATTTAAATTGATAAACAAACGTCACGCAACTATGGAAAGCAGAAGAATAGAGGAACTGCGTAACAAACACTTAGAATAAATAACTAAATATAGACAAGAACAATGGCAAATTTTATATGTGGCCGACACAGCTACGAAAGGGGGGACTAATGGTTCGAGAATGTGTTTGGCTAACATGCCTGGAAACGAAAGATTGCGAATAATCATTGTGCATTGCGCGAATTCTTTGGAATTATATGGAAAAAAGACTGAGGACTGCAATATTGACTATCATAAGAACATGGAAGCTAATATTTTCGAGAAATGGTTTGAATACACATTGATCCCAAATTTAGATGCGGATAGTGTAATAATTCTTGACATTCGCGACAGCTCATCAAAATACCGAATAAAAGTTTGAGGAAAGATGAAATACAAAGTATTTTAATGGATGGCAATTTGTATTTTGAAGATTACTATACCAAAAACCAACTACTTGAATTTTTACAGACAAAAAGATTACCATTCTGAGACTTCCCCGCCCCATTTTTTTGTTTTCAATCCCATCAAGTTGATTTGGGGAAAATTCCAATACTTGATAAGAAGGTGATAGAGCTAATAAAAAAAGAAGTATTTAATATTACCGAAGAAGACTGGTAGAAAAGGATCAAAAAAGTAATTTTAGTTGAAAAAAACTATATGGAGATTGGTGGAAATGAATTCATTACCGATTTAAATGACAATGGTGATAGTGAAACAGGGAATATGTAAGAAGAATTATCAGAAGCTTTCGAAGAAAGTTATAGAAGTGTTTTTGAAGCTATCGATTGTTTATATATGTGAGTTAGATGTACTCAGAAGTATTTTCAATTATCACCCTATTATTTGAATCCCAGGATGTCATCGTCAGCTCCCATGCGGTTTTTGATGGTTTAAAAAGTATTGGAAAGGCCAAAACACACGATTTGAACGACCGACAGAAATTGTCACGTTTTGGTGTCTGTTCTTCTCTGCTTTTGTGTAACCAGAGCATTCATTTTTTGGATTGGATCGTAACGTCTGATGAATAGTGGATCCCCTACATGAACAGGAGTCGTTCAGGACCATTGAGCCATCTAGGCACTTCCCAAGAGCAAAAACCCACCAAAAAAAAAAATGGTTACTGTATGGCAGTTGGTGACTGGAGTGATTCACTATAACTTTCTGTAACCGGACCAGCAGAGTCCTATTGTTAGGAAATTACGTCAGCAGCAGCCAGCATTGATCAACAGAAGAGGTTTGATTCTGCTCCACAATAACGCACGTCCAAAAGTTTCACAAATCACCGCCCGAAAATTAAACGAATTGAGCGTTGAAATTCTGCCTCACTCACCTCCCCACACTCCTTGCTAACCGAATATCATCTTTTCAAGCACCTTAACCCTTTATCGGGCGACTCCCTGAATATTTTTATGTTGTTTAATGGTCAACGTAACCATATGGTCACGTCAACTTCAAAACCCTCCCAAATCATATCCATGCCGTTTGACGTGTCGCGGGCTACATTACCATATAGTTGTTTTTGTGGAGGAAAAAGAGGCGTTTGTTTTACGCGTCAATTGAAATATGTGTTTTTACGAGATTATGCCTGTTGGTAGCGCTGCAGCGTTACAGGTTATGTGTGACATTCGTATAAAAGTTTCAATTCCTACTGAAACCATAGTAATTTAATGTCACGCTGTTTTGTGAAAGAATCAGGTAATATGTTGTTTATTTGTTTCCGATCCAATTTACATGAATATAGAAGCAATGTTGACTTTGAAATATGCGTATTCATATGGTTACATTGCCCATACTGAGAAAGTGTTTCATCTAGGTTTCGAAATATATATCCATGGAAAATCTTGGAACAATTCCCTCATGTTCATTTTATGGAAGGAAGAAATTCAAACTTCCACCTTTGCCTGATATTTCCGATGGTTCTGGAAGTTCCGATGATGAGGAAAATATGACTCTGAAGCAAATTCATAACAAAATTAGGCAAACGGAAACTGCAACTTCAGGAACTGATAGTTCCGGCGACGAGGAAAATTTAACATTGTTCCAAATTCAAACCAAAACGAAGTAAGTTATGGATCTCACTTCAGGTAACCATCATAATATAAGGAAGTGGGGAGGTGATAATCGATTTTTTTCAGTATATAATGAATCAGATGAGGAAGATATATCTGGAATTGAACAAAATTTCATTGAAGAGGACGCAGAGATAGAGGAACCAACAGCAAAAAAAAAGAAAAAGGGAGAAGAAAAAAAAAAGGATCAACTTTCAGCTGGACAAAGGAAGATATATGTGGAATGAACAACACATATTTCGTTCCGGATACAAATGAAGAGATACCAGCTCCAATCGAGTATTTCACCAAACTCTTCTCTTTTGACATAATGAATGATATAATCAACCAGAGTAACCTGTATAGTACACAACTAACTGGTAAATCCATAGACACCAATGCCAAGGAAATGACCGATTTTTTATCCATATTATTGTTGATGGGAATAATAGATCTTCCGTCTTTCGAAGACTATTGGGCAAATCACACCCGAATTGAGCAGATAGTAAGTTGTCAGCCAAATGTTTCAAGAAATTGAGACGTAATATTCACTTCAACAACAATGAAAATCTATCTGGTAACACAACGGACAGGTATTTCAACATCCGCCCTTTGATGGAAAAACTACAGTCTGATTTTCAGAAATTCCACACTGAAAATCAGTACTCTGTAGACGACACGATTATAAGGGTACTCGTGCGGGAAATCTCCGTCAATATATAAAAAATAAACCCCATAAATGGGTGTATAAATTTTTTGTTATTGCTGGTGTAAGCGGATATACACACATCGGAAAAGTCTAGGGATATTTTTAAAAATGTCAGTAATTTTTTTTTAGATCGCTTTAGGGAAAAAAAAGTTGACGGGTGATTATTAAACGAATGTAACTTACAACAAAATTTATTAAATGGTCAAAAATACTGAGTGCGCATATAAGCAAAACTGAAAAAAAAAATATGGCTCTTCTTATGGCACCCCGAAAAAAAATCATAATACAAAAAAAATTGGAATCAGTACAAAGTATGGCCTCCACGCTGGTTTATTACGGCCCTACATCTATCGTCCATCGAATAAATGAGATTGTCAATGTCTTGTTAAGGTACATTTGCCCATTCAGCGATTAAAAGCTCTCTCAATTGAAACGTTGTGTGAATGTTTCCCATATGCGGAGTAATTCTTCGTTGAGGCATGTCCCACACATGCTCGATGGGATTCAGGTCCGGTGATTGTGCTGGCCATGGCAATACATCAACTCCGTTGATGAGCCAGTCAGTCACTAGACGCGCGACATGTGGACGATCATTATCGTGTATTAGGTGGAAGTTTTCACCAACAGCACCAGCAAACGGACGGACGATAGGTAGAAGAATGGTGTCGAGGTACTGTCGAACTGTGAGGGAGCGATTTGGAAAAACGAGATCGGTTCTGCCGCCGATCATGATTCCGCCCCATAGCATTACTGTACCACCTCTGTATGTGTGAACCTCCTGGACGTGTCTCAAACGTTCATTATTTCCAGGTCGTCTCCACAGTCTTACTCGACGAGAATCTGGATGAAATACAAATCTGGATTCGTCTGTAAACAAAACTGTGACCCAATCATTTGCATCCCAGTTTTGATGTTCTTGACACCACTCTAATCTTCTACCGCGATTGCCTTTCGACAAAGGTGGACATCTAAGTGGCGTTCTGTTGTGGAGATCTGCTTCATTCAGTCGATTTCTGACAGTATCACGACCAATGGTTATCTGGTGCGTCTGCTGCAACACGTTAACCAACTCAGGTGCTGTGATTGTCGGTTGTCTTCTTGCGGTTAAGACCAAAAATCGGTCTTGAACTGCAGTTGTAGCGCGTCCTCGCCCTCGATGTTGTTCGGCTGGACTGCCAGTTTCACGGAAACGCCGCCACAATCGACTGATAACACTTTGGGAGACCCCCCAAACGAAGAGCTACATCATTTTGTCGCATGCCACCTTGAAGAAGCCCTACAGCTCTATTCATCTCAGCCAATGGTAAGTAATGGCGTTCCATGTTAAAGCACAATATTTCCAGTTTAATTGCTGAGCAAGAACTGCATAGAATGTACAAACTCGACACTTTCAGATTATTCATTTTAGCCGAAAACCTACAGTTTGTAAAAAACTTGATAAAAAATTAGTTACCGTTTTTGCAGGCTTTGTTCAACCCATAGAAATCTACAGGGTGGTCGAGTGTACCAATTTAATCGAAATTAAACGTTCTCATGCATTTATTTTTATTATATTTAGTATGTTATAAAAATATCCCTAGACTTTTCCGATGTGTGTATATTAGATTTTATTCCCTATCAAGGTTCGAGTATCTTTGATGTTTTGAAGGGAACTATGAATGAAATTACTGTGAACGACTTCGACTTGGGTGTTGGAGCTGCAACTGTAATTGCTTTAGCAAAATCATTGCATGATACAAGCAAATCGACTCTATTTTTTGATAACTATTTCGCTAGTTTGCCAATTTTCTTGTATCTCAATGATGAAATTGAAATAAATAGCCTGGGAACACTACGAGCCAATAGAATTGCTGGTTGCCCGATAGAAACTGACAAAGTTCTACAGAAAAAAGGGAGATAATGCTATGACTACAAAACCGATAAAGACAAAGGCATTATTGTAGTGAAATGGGTTGATGGCTGTTTTATTAGGCAGTACTCTATATGGCATAGAGCCCATAGACACTGTGAAGAGATACGATAAAAATACGAGGACAAAAACAGATATCAAGTGTCCAGCAATCGTCAAACAATATAATAAACATATGGGTGGTGTTGATACAACTAATGCTCTCATGGGTCTTTATAAAACACCTCACAAAGCAAAAAGATGGTACTTCCCCACATTTGCATATCTTTTAGATGTGACGGTTGTGAACGCATGGATTCTTTATAGAATGGATTGTGCAGCTTTGAACCAAAAATATATACCTCTCAAACGGTTCAGGTTGGAGTTTGCGATGGGTTTGTCTCATTGCAGAAAGGAAACCAGAAGAGGTCGACCCAGCTGTGACATTGGAGTACCAATTATACATCATCCGGTTTCTGACAGCCCGGATTCTGCATCAAGGAATGATTCATATGCTCATTGGCCAATATACACAAGCAAGGGAAGATGCAGGCACTGTGTAAACGGTACAAGCCGCCTGAAGTGCGAAAAATGTGATGCAAGATTATGTCAAACTGGCATGAAGAACTGTTTTAAAATATTTCATACAACAAAATAAAAGTATTATATTATGTTAAAATGTGTGAAAAATAAATTCTATGAATATGTATTTCAATCTACTGAAAATCTTAAGCTGTCATGTGCAGAAATGCATACATCATGAATTAGATACGTATGAGGGGCAATGCCAATTTAGTGGTCATTGTAACCATATGGTTACAACCTTCAATCGGATAACTACTATCAATATGGATATACTGACACTTTCAAGGAAGTCAGTGAGTTATTTTGAATAATTTTCTGCGATTTGAAAATTTTAATAAGCTTCTCTACTGTCTTGCCCATTAAGGGTTTAAAAAATATTATAACCATATGGTGTCAAAAACCGATAAAGGGTTAATAAGTTTCTTACCGGTAGAACCTCCGTCAATCAGGACCAGGCAAAAACGGGCTTCGTCGATGCCATCGAATCCCGAGCATACAATTTTTATGCTGACGTAATTAATCGACTTGTGTCACTTTGGCAAAAGTTCACTCAATCAAATGACACTTATTTCGATTGAATTGAGTAAGTATTTACCGAGATATTACAGTTCAAAGTAGACTCGTAAAAACGAGCAAAACTTTCAAACAACCTAATAAAAAAGTTTCCAGAGGAAAAAACGAATTATTTTATGTGATCCCGTTGACTAATATCATTGCTTTCCGTTCACTTCGCCATTTGGAATGATTTTGAGTTGTGTTGGGGGAACAAGAAGTGGCCGATTTCAAATTGCATCAATTCCAAACTGATTGGCCAAACATTATGGAATGGCGTGAAACTGAAATGGATTGCTACGACTCATTAGCCGATACAATCTGTCTTGTAGCACAATGTGATTGAAACGAGACACTAAATTACAAACGGCTGCCAGTGATTCACTAACTGGCTGCGTGTGAAGTGTTGCCTGTTCTGATCTATTCACTTGGGTCAATGCCAAGCCCGCAAAACCAAAGAGGAATATGAGATATACAGTTGGGACGATGGAAGAATGTGTATACTTCATCAATTTCTGCATCCATAAACTTGCATAACTAATAGAAAATAACTTTTTAATGAAGACGTAGGGTCGACGTACCAGTTATAGCCACTGTAAAAGTGAGCATCCACGATGAAACTAAAATGTCATGAAAATGTTATTTCACGAAACATTTGTTTCATGGTACGTATTCACGAGGAGATCAAAATTTCTCCACTCGCGATTGTTTGAAATTTTTAATTCATGAGAGACGAAGTACAGTAATCTGCTGTTTTCACGGTGACTTAGTTGGTTCGTTGTTTGTGCATTGTGATGGCTACAAAAAAAGATAGAAGAAAAGCTGCAGCTTGTTATTACTTATTAGCTTCGCAAACAAAGAGATCTCACAAAATTTGGGTACGCGATTGGATTAAACGAAGAGAAAACCACAATTTAATGAATAATCTATTGGAAAAATTAGAACGAGAGGATGAGGAATGTTACAAGAATTTTCTCAGGATGTCTGCTGCTGACTTTCAGTATTTACTTAGCAAAATAAAGCCTGCAATAGAAAAACAGAATACACTCATGCGAAATTCAATTCCAGCAGCTGAGCGACTAGCACTAACGCTTCGATTTCTAGCAACAGGTAAATAGTTCAAAATTTTGAGGACTTGACTTCATTTAATTTTTTTTTGTTTTTTTTAGGAGATAGCTACCACTCGCTTATGTATTTGTTTCGAATACCAGTATGTAATATATCAAGAATAATACCTGATGTGTGCTCGGCAAATGTAGATCCACAATTTTCATCATAGTTTGTAATATTCTCCATGCCGTTATTCTCACCATCAACAGTGTCTTCAGTTAAATCATTAACCGGCCATTGTGTCAATACCGGCAATGGAGAACCAATTTCACAACTAGTTCGAGTAGACAGCTGTGACTTCAAAGAATTATTATCAAGCAAAATATCTGAATTTTTATTAACGGATATTTGCGATTGAGACAAAGTACCATTTTCTAGTAGTCTGGACTCATACTTGTCATTCATGTCTAAAATAAGTCGCTGAATTTCTCGTTTTGCATATCCTTGCAAATCAGGGGCTTTTAAGTGCATGTTACGCAATTCATTCGCCACATAATCTCCAAATATTTCGAAGGAATCTGCTATCTTTTTTGGTCCGATGTGGACTTTGTTTGTTAAATGATGATTATCCTAATTGATTTTTCGGTAATTAACTAGTGGAACCACTACCTGCGAACCAATTTGTCAACAATAGATTAAAAAGCGGACACATTAATTTGCAGGTAGTGGTTCCACTAGTTAATTACCGAAAAATCAATTAGGATAATCATCATTCAACAAACAAAGTCCACATCGGACCAAAAAACTTTAGGTATATAAGCAGCTACCCTTGTCTTTAGATTCAGTATTAGTTTGCTTCTCCTGAAGATGCTAACCTTGTTAGCGAAACGCGCGTCGAGTTCAAGAATATAAGTTTGGTGTTAGGGTAATTGATCTCTAGAAAAAGTTTTCAACTTTCACACCAAAGTTCCAATCTCATCGTTTAAACCGATTTTTGTGAAAATCTTAGTGTTTTTGGGTACTTTCATCAATATGGCTTTCTGGAGATCTTTTGAAACAAATGATAACATTACGTGTGAGGAATCTGTGTCAATCGACAGGAATCTGGAATTTGAAAATAAAGACTTACATGTTCAAGTTCAGCGAGTGATTTTAAATATTCATGAATACTTGAAGAAGGAAAACTGTCACACTTCACAGAATGCTATTGTGAATATAATATGCGAGTTAACGAAACTATCTCGTTCGACAGTTCTTCGAGTCATTGAAATAGGGGATGTCATTGACCATGCAATGAAACGAAAACAAAGGAACAAAAAATTCGCAAACGTTGATGGTGCTACAAAAGATGTGATTCGGCGAACAATTTATGTTATATACCAAAAAAATGGAGTACCAACCTTGGAAATGATTTGGTATGAATTACTCGACTATCCCGATTACGATTACAAATCTTTAGAAACTCTACGAGGTGTCTTATTGCCTTGTAGTTTCAAATATGAAAAATTGAACAATCGGATGGTCATAGTGGAATCGACACGCATTGTTCAACTCCGACAAGAATATTTGAGGTGACTGAAAAGCTACCGGGAATCCAGCAGACATATAATCCACCTCGACGAAACTTGGTTTGACACCCATGATGTTGTCAAATATGGCTGGGTAGACGAAACCAAGTATTGTGCTTTGAACACACCTTCTTCAAGGGGAAAACGTGTTATAATTTTGCATGCCGGGAATGAAAATGGTTTCGTACCTAACGCTTTGCTTCTGTCGGCCAAAAATATGAAAGATACGACTGCTGATTACCACGAAGGTATGACTGCGGCTTTATTCGAAACCTGGTTCAGTGAGCAGCTTCTCCCAAATATTCCTCCAAACTCGATTATTGTTATGGATAACGATTCGTATCATTCTCGGTTTTTTTACTACAATACCAAACAATAACACAAAAAAGCAGATATTGTTGATTTCATGCGAAATCATGACATGGAAATACCCGAAAAGATTCTAACGAAAAAGGTATTACTGACGACCATAAAACAACGTAATTTCAAAAAAGAGTATATTATTGATTCGATGTGTGAAACACGTGGTCATATCCTCTTAAGTTTGTCTCCATACTATTGTGTGTTCAAACCAATTGAAATGGTTTGGGCCACAATGAAAGAAAGCTTGCGGAAATGTAATCAGTCACCGACTTTGAAAGCTGTATAGCTTGACGATATAAGGCGAGTGGTGAATGAAGTAGGTAATAGTGATGTGTGGAAGAACTGTGTGGCCTACGTTATAAAAGAAGAGAACAAATATTATGTGCAAAGTTCCATAAATCCGATTGTCATGAGGTTCCTCAGGTGGTCCTTTGCAAAGCTTAAACAATGATGACTTCGTCATTTTCTTCGTTTTCCTAAGGTCTTGCACCGCCACTTTGCGTCAAAATACGACATACCATTCGAAATTATTTGCTGAAATATATGCACAGTCAATTGAAGTTGTTTATGTTTTTCGCTAGCAAGAGTACGAGATTTTCCTATAGGAATTGAGCATCATCTCCATAAAATATGTTATATTGTATAAATTTCAAAGAACTCCACAATCAGAGAATTAGGGATAAACTGCTTGCCAATCCCAACAGGTAAAGACCCTACTGGTCGGTAGCTAAGGCTATGATATGCAGTCACGAACGATCCCCTTGGGGAACTGGGCGAAACCTTATTGTAATCAGCCAACTTCTGGTAATGCGGGGATCTGCCAGAGATGATCAACACATGAAAGAAACAAACACAAAAACAGAAATAACAAAAACAGAAACCAATCCCGAGGCTGGACAGAAGTGCTCATCTCAATCTAAGGCGGTGGCTGCGGATGAACAGAAATGTCCACCCCAATCTACCGCTTGAAATGAGGCTAGACATAGCAGATCACCTCGTGATGTAATACAAAGACCAAGGCGTAGTAAGCGCATTTGCGGCGCCGATGCCAAAAGGAGAAAGAGAGCGAAAGGGGCAGGAGTGGCAGCAACTATAAGTGCACCCTCCTCCTGCCTCACTCCACCTCCAACAGTAAGAGCAGTTCCTGTGGCGGGCGCCAAGAGCTTCACCTTGAATAAAGGCAAGGAACCGGCTGCCCCTGCAGGAAAGCTCCCTCACTTGTGCACCTCCACGGAGGGAACCCCAGGAAGGTTGAAGAAGCCGCGCAACGAAAGTAATATCGCTGCACCTTCGCGGAGGCCACCGTGAGACACCTCAAGGTTGCCAAAGAGAGTGTGTGTTCAGTGAGTCTAGGCCTACACCTGCCAATATGAAGGAAATGTCTCCTAGTGACCTGTCCACCTTTCTGGAAAGGGCAGGATGTACGACGACCTAGGAGGACCACTCCTCGGAAGGATGTACAATAGGTCATATGTGACCTAAGTACTGTGGGTCTACACCCACCCTCCCTACTCTACAGATACAGACATGTCTTTGCACAATCATGTCGCTGAAATTGCAAAGGCTGTTTCTCAAAAGCTTGCAACACTGTTCCGAACCAGAAAACTGTACACACCTCAGCAACTTTTGATGCTTCATAGAGCTCAGATAAGACCTTCTTCAGAGTATGGTTCTCATGTATGAAGCTCTGCCCTTAAACACAACCTGGAGTTGCTGGAATCCATCTGCCTGGTTGGAGACACGAACATCACTTGCAACCTTGATAGTTCGAAGAAAGGTTGGAGATTTGTCTCTCTTGTTGTTCAAGAGACTTGGTACATTTGATTCCACCAATAGCGGTACATATCAGAAATACGCGACAGACTGTGGCTGTTCATCGTTTTGAGCTTCAATTCAGTACACTTCAAACTTCACTGTTTAAAAACTCTTTCAATTGAAGAATTGCGTTTATGTAGAATAAACTTCCTGAGAACGTTTTTCCAGATGGATTTATTCCTCAGCGATTCAAATTCAACGTGAATTGTTAGAGAATGTCATCTCAACAGGAAAATTTAATCAGCCACGTTTTTACTTCAAATGAAACGATCCGATACACAGGTTTCCATTCTTACTCCCAAACTAACCTAATTCGTCTCCAGATTTTTTCCACACAATCCCAAAAATCCCATATTCCGGTTTTCAGCTAATAATTGAAATCATCCAACCGGTTGTAAAAAGTTGAAATGAAGTAGATTTTCCTGATTTTTTTCTCCACTTCACATCGTGAACAACCATTGCATTGGGTTTTTACAGCTCCATAAAAACCCTGTCGTAAACGTCAAATGATATTTGAGTTCCTTGCAGAGATGTAATTTCATTACATAGGCTGAGCAATAGAAAAGTCATTCATCATTTCCATAGTGCAATATAGGCAAAGAAAAACGGCTCAACCAAAATTTTCCTACTATTTGAAGCTGCTCAACTTTATACGAAGGAGTCCGACTGCAGTGATTTTTTTATTTTATAGAATAATTCTTTGTTCTAGTTAAGAAGAAATGTTTTGTGGAAGTCGAAGTTTTTTGCCGTTTTTTGTGCATTTAACCTTCCACAATCAGTGATTTATATTCCACAATAATTTGTTGGCATTATTACGTATACCTTGGAGTGCCTCATTTTGTCACGAGCCATTTTCAAAATGCCTTGTGGATTCAACGAGCACTTGAGTGGAATTGAATTCTCAATCAACTTGTTGTGTTTACTGCATTAAATACTTGGTTTTTAAATCATGTCTCTGCCTGAAATTGTTCAAAAGATAGAGGCTTTGAAATTATCCATTACTGCTGTTTCAAAAAAGTAATTGAGAAAATTGAAATTGTTTATTGTATCGTTTGTATATTCTTCAGCTGACCATGTATAATAAAAGAAATCAAAATGAACTAATGAATAATGAGGACACTCATATCTACGATACGAGTAATAAAGAAAGACTTCGACCACTCTATGCAATGTTATCAGTCTGTGAAAATTCAGCAAAGCACATTGGTATCAAATGTTACAATAATATAAGAGATATAATAGACGTGGACCCAAATGACATTCCATTCAAAAATACATTGGGAAATTTCCCACTTGAAAAAGTATTTCATAATGTTGAATACTTTTATATTACCTGATACTGTACTATCTTCAAAATGGCTATTGTATATACAATTATTTTTGGTTTGTTTCACGACTGTTTGTTTCGCGACTGACAATTTTTGGCAGATAACCTTTTTTTACTAGTCTGATAAGTTTTTTACACGTGTTGAAGCCTTGCGTGATCTTTGATTGATGCATACACTCTATTATCATTATTGTATACAACTATAATTGCAAATGATAACGGACATTGCGCTATCTTGCCCTGATTGAAGGCAAGATTGTTTTTGGCATCTTTTTCTAATTGATATCGTTCCATTCCTCAACGAGAGCATCACGTAAGTCCGCAAGACTTCGTGGAACAATCTGACGAGTCCCAATTCGCCTTTTCAGTTCATACTACAAATGCTCATATCGTGGCTTTGAGGAGGACTAACCATGCTTACCATTTCAACACGACTTAAGTATTACGTACGATTCGTGCGTTGTCACGAATTAATATGAATTAATTTCCAATAATTGATACAATTAGCTATCCATATTCCGATGGCATATTTTTGATGACAAATTGGTCTAGAGAAACAGTTTTTGTGAGTAAGCAGAAGTTATGTATAAGTTTCCAACGGAATTCCTTTCAAAATTATCACGGAACCACTTCTTAAACTCTCTCATTCGTTCATCATGTTAAATTCATATCACTCACCAACCCATATTCCTCGACGACGATCGAGTGTATATAAACAGTATCTCAACTGATCAGTCTTGGAAGCAACTTCGGTCCTATTACTGGTCTGATTATTTTTATTAGATTCATTTTACGCCAGTTTATATGTCAAAACTACTGACAGTATTTCTGTTATGGTGAGGAAAATATGTTTTCGATAGATTCATTCCACGCCAGTTTATATAACAAAAATACTGACAGTATTTCAGTTTATATAACAAATATACTGACAGAATTTTTGTTCTGGTGGGGAAAACTGATTTCAATAGATTCATTTCAAGCCAGTTTATATAACAAAATACTGACAGTATTTCTGTTATGGTGAGGAAAATATGTTTTCGATAGATTCATTCCACGCTAGTTTATATAACAAAAATACTGACAGTATTTTTGTTCTGGTGTGAAAAAACTGTTTTCGATAGATTCATTTTACGCTAGTTTATATAACAAAAATACTGACAGTATTTCAGTTTATATAACAAATATACTGACAGCATTTTTGTTCTGGTGGGGAAAACTGATTTCAATAGATTCATTTCACGCCAGTTTATATAACAAAATACTGACAGTATTTCTGTTATGGTGAGGAAAATATGTTTTCGATAGATTCATTCCACGCTAGTTTATATAACAAAAATGCTGACAGTATTTTTGTTCTGGTGTGAAAAAACTGTTTTCGATAGATACATTTTACGCTAGTTTATATAACAAAAATACTGACAGTATTTCAGTTTATATAACAAATAAACTGACAGCATTTTTGTTCTGGTGGGGAAAACTGATTTCAATAGATTCATTTCACGCCAGTTTATATAACAAAATACTGACAGTATTTCTGTTATGGTGAGGAAAATATGTTTTCGAAAGATTCATTCCACGCCAGTTTATATAACAAATATACTGACATTTTAATTGTTCTGGTGGGGAAAACTGTTTTCAATAGATTCATTTCACGCTAGTTTATATAACAAAAATACTGACAGTATTTCTGTTCTGGTGAGGGAAATATGTTGTCCATAGATTCATGTCATGCCAATTTATATAACAAAAATACTCACGGTATTTTATCTCTGGTGAGGAAAAAGTGTTTTCAATAGATTCACTTCACGCCAGTTCATATAACAAATATACTGACAGTATTTTTGTTCTGGTGAGGGAAATATGTTATTCGATTGTTTCATTTCATGCCAGTTTATATAACAAATATACTGACATTTTTTTTATTCTGGTGGGAAAAAATTGATTTCAATAGATTCATTTTACGCCAGTTTATATAAGAAAAATACTGACAGTATTCCTGTTTCACTGTGGGAAAAGTGTTTTTATCAGATTGATTTTACGCCAGTTTATATAACAAAAATACTGTCAGTATTTTTGTTCTGGTGGGGAAAAACTGTTTTCAAAAGATTTATTTTACGCCAGTTTATATATAAAAAAATACTGACAGTATTTCTGTTCTGGTGAGGGAAATATGTTTTCGATAGAATGAACAGATTCAAGTAATTGTACTCCTAGGCCGGAAGTAGGCTGAGGTACTGAATATGCCTATGGAAAGATTCTACATTCGCTTGGACAGTTTTGTTGTTGAATAGAAAAGCGTACGTACATACGTATCATCGACGGAATAAAGACTGGCCACGCTTTCCGCAAGATTTTAATTAAAACTCAGTATTTTATCAAGAACCACTATTATTAATTCCAAGCAGATATGCTCCGCTACCTGTGCGTAGTCAAGGCGGTAACTAATGAGAAATAACAAATTTTGATCATTCATCACGTATTCTTGTTAATTTATTTCAGTAAATAATTGGCAATTTTTCAGTAAATTGAAAACTGTGATTTGTTATTGGCACTTTCCAGAAATGTTAAGAGAAGCCAATGGAAATTATTGGATACATTTCTCGGTTTAATTCTTTTTCTCTTTCTTTTCTCGTAGCACAGCCTCAAGGCAATAAACTCTCATTTAAAAGACCAATTTGAGTCGATAGAATTTAACGAAAAATGAAATTTTATTACGCTCCCTAATTACGTCTTGTGAACTGCATCCAGTTAAAAGGGGGAATTTACTCCGCTTGAATCATTATGTAAGTGTTGTTTTTTGGTACTTGTGCGTGCCTGGGGACTTTTAATGTTTGTTTTTGTAACCGAATACCGCGTTAAATCCCTTGCTTCACAGAGTGAGGAAAATTACCAACTTAAATTATTTGTTAGGAATTTCTTTAATGAACTTTTTTGTGGAGAATGTTCAAACATTTCATCGGAATAGATTTTATTTTGTGTTTCATCTGTGGCATACTGGTGGTTGGACGTGCCGATAACGATCTTCTACAAGAAGGTACAGGACGCCATTGTTGGGAATGGAACTGAATTTGTGTAGTGATTGTTCTCCGTTTTTGTACGTGAAAGCATGACATTGAAGGTGTAATAGTGCAAACTAAAAATGTGAAGAGTTTAATTTAGATGTTTCAATAGAAATAGATCCTCATTCACGCCGGTGTCAGGCCGGAGTGGACTGGATGTCCATGTGGAAGTGAGAGATTAAATAAGATATAACAGTGGTTCAAGTTAACTGTTTTCAATAGAAATAGCACCCCTATTCACGCCGGTTAAAGGCCGGAGTGGACCGGATGTCCACGTGGCTGTGAGAGATCAAATAAGATATAACAGAGGTTTGAGTTAACTGAAGAGGTGTAGTACTCAAACGAGGACATCGTTAAAAGGAGTACAGTATACCCCGGACGAAGTTCTCGTTAGGTAGTGATGAGAAGAGTGTTGGTTGTATATCGCCGTAATGGAAGCTAGAGCAAGAATTTATTGAAGAGGAAGAGAGAAAATATCAACATTCGTTACAGGGGAAGACTAACACCCCTATACACCGTACAGAATTATTTAAAAAAAAATTCCATACCAGATCGCACGAGTGTACAACTCAATCTCTGATGTCTTTGAAAAAATTCAAAAGAGCATTGAAATGTAAATATTTGAACGAAATCTAATGTACACTCATTGTCAATAAGAATGGTAATTACCTTCTTTTTTCTAACCGTTTATAATTATGTCTAATATACTATTATTGTGTCAATTATATATTTGGTACTTTCACTCAACAATTTGTAATTCGTTTTGAATATTTTTCTCTGTTATTTTTTCTGCCGATTTTTTTTCCGTTTTTTTGCATTATATATGTGTATGTGTGTATATGTGTATATGTATTGTGTATACAAGTGTATATGTGTATATATAGTTTTTTTTGGCCTAAGATGACAACTGATCTTCAGCCTTTCCCGTTCACATTTATTTATTGTATCATAATGGGAATAAAGACTTATTATTATTTTTATTTTTGAATGAATATATCCACAATGTCATTACTCGAAATTTTTTTAAAGATTCTTCAGAACAGAATTAGGTGGAATAAAAGCACCTTTAAAAAAGCTAGTCATGCATGCTGACGAAACGTCAGGAAGAAAATCCATATTCCATTAATAATGATGGCATTATATTTTGTGAAACTTATGAATTTAAATGAAATTAAATATGAAAGAATTCTTGGAATTGTTAATACTACATCATATGAGTTTTATAAATGTGGAAAAATGCACTATATTTCAATAGTTTTCGTTCATAGGGGTGAAATTCGTTGTATAACAATTTTCGATAGCACCTATGATTTTGCAAATATTTATTCTGATTCAGATTCTCCTGCACACTCTCACAGACAGCGGCGATGTTTTCAGCAGATCTTGCGTTTCGTCGACGTACGGGTGTTGGTCTATCGTTTACCGAACCAGTGGACTCAAATTTATCCACCACATTGCGAATAGTCCTTTCGGCAGGACTACTATGACAATTGTAAAATGGGCGAAGCGCGCGGTATATTGTCCGAACAGAACACATATTTTGATGGAAAAATTTCATTATTTGCATGTGTTGTTGAATACTACATCCGTCCATTGGCAAAACAGACTAAATAAATGACATCTAATTTTTCGAAGTTGTCGTTCGGAAGTCCCTGTTGAAAGACTCTAAATATTATGGAAAAGTTATTATGTTGCTGACCATCATTTTCAAAACCAAAAATAGACGTTTCCTATAAGTTAACAGAAAAACAAGTCAAAGTGTCGATGGAAATAATCCATCATCTTCAAAGTAATACGAAAACAAATCATTATTTAGAGTGAATCATGTGATTTTTATATTAGGTTAAGTATTTAGCGAAGAGGAATGTATCAGGTTAGTTTAGTTTCTACAACCTATCGTTATAAATGAGTTTTTCGATTGATTCACCGACATAATGTAATTTTCCAATCCTCTACTACTTTCGTTTCATAGAGAAAGCTGTGCATGGGTAGTTTTTTGTTTCGTCAATTCGTGTTTTGTCACCTAGGGAAACTTTACCCATTTTATTCTTGTTTCGTCAACTGCAAAATATACCTGCTTAAGGTGTTCTTGTTTCGTCACCTCATTCACCTTTTTCAAACAAAAAATCAAATCTTTCCTCTTTATAATATTAGTGTAGATTATTTATTAATATAATAGGGTATAACTACACACATCGGAAAAGTCTAGGGATATTTTTAAAAATGTCAATAATTTTTTTTTAGATCGCTTTAGGGAAAAAAAGTTGACGGGTGATTATTAAACGAATGTAACTTACAACAAAATTTATTAAATGGTCAAAAATACTGAGTGCGCATATAAGCAAAACTAAAAAAAAATATGGCTCTTCTTTGGCACCCCGAAAAAAAATCATAATACAAAAAAAATTGGAATCAGTACAAAGTATGGCCTCCACGCTGGTTTATTACGGCCCTACATTTATCGTGCATCGACAAAATGAGATTGTCAATGTCTTGTTGAGGTACATTTGCCCATTCAGCGATTAAAAGCTCTCTCGATTGAAACGTTGTGTGAATTTTCCCCATATGCGGAGTAATTCTTCGTGAAGCATGTCCCACACATGCTTGATGGGATTCAGGTCCGGTGATTGTGCTGGCCATGGCAATACATCAACTCCTTCGTTGGTGAGCCAGTCAGTCACTAGACGCGCGACATGTGGACGAGCATTATCGTGCAGCAAATTGTTCTCAGGAGACATTGCTCTCGTGATCTTGTAGAACAGAAATTCTTGCAGGTCGGGGCTGCCAGACATGAATCTCTACCAGGTCAATCATTTTCGACAGGAAAATTTTCCAACCCTCACCCTTTGAGTAAAAATTCCATATTCCTCATTAAATTGAAAATTAATCTTGCAGGTCGGGTCTCCCAGACATGAATCTCGACCAGGTTAATCATTTTCGACAAAAAAAATTCCAACCCCAATCCTTTGAGTATGGAAAAACTCCACATTTTTCATTAAATTGAAAATGAACCTTGCAGGTCGGCAGAAATTCTAGCAGGTCGGGTCTGCCAGACATAAATCTCGACCAGGTTAATCATTTTCGACAAAAAAAAAATCCAACCCCCACCCAAAAGTTTCACAATTGTCAAAAAATTGGAAATGAATTTTGCAGGTCGGCGGAAATTCTTGCAGGTCGGGTCTACCAGACACAAATCTCGACCAGATTAATCATTTTCGATAAAAAAAATTCCGACCTGTAAAATGTATTTCCAATTTTTTGAGAATTGTGAAATTTTTGGGTGGGGATTCAAAATTTTTTCTGACGAAAATGATTAACCTGGTCGAGATTCATGTTTGGCAGACCTGACCTGCAAGAATTTCTGTCCTCCTGCAGACCTGCAAAATAGTTATTTCCATATAATATTATTGAAAATAAGCATTAAAAAGAATTTAGGTTTACGGACTTTTATGGCCCTATTAGTCCCAGTTGACGAATGCGGAATAAATTATTACCTGCGAAAAGGTCAAAAACGTACAGGTAACGAAACAAGAAATTTTGGGGCAGGTGACGAATCACGAATTGACGAAACAAGAACAAATCCTGTTCATGTATTCATTCCCGACAAATAATGGTCAATCTGTCTCTGAACGATTCCTTTTGGATTTATTAGTTATTATGAAGAGCTGACTTTCACATTTCTGCAGAAGTGTATGAAAATAGATAGATATAACGACGAATCTTCAACTTTCCTCGTCTCCTGAAGAAACGCGTTGAGAGGAGTGTTGCACTTCTGGTTATTAGAAAAAAATTGTTTTGGATGACAACGAATATTTGAATGCTCATGACTTTCATTCCTTATGATAATGATCACTATTTTCCTTGAGTTTGACGTTCGAATTATCAAACCTAGATGTCACTCACTACATGACCTCTCAAATATTCGTCCATCGACGTTTGGCAATTTGTCAATGAAAATTCCTGGGATAGATATTTTACATAGAACACACTATATGTAGATATTGTTGAACATAATTAGTGAATGGTTAATAGAATGTGAAATACCTAATTTGACGTAGTGGGCCGTGAACGCGACAAAGGATCAGTTTGTGGCTGCACTTCTCTACCAACAAAGGGAATTCTTATCTCTATAATCGAATTAGGAGCTATTTGTTGGCATTTGAATTAATTAAGGCGACGCGACGGCGAAACAGCTGAATTATTTCGTTCCGAAGCTCATCTCGAATAGAGTCCTGGAAGGTAGCGCATCCTGAAATTGATTTGTGATCCGTATTTTCAGAAGTTGGTAAAGTGTTTTCAAATATATCGAATTGATATTTCAAACCTGAATGATGAAACCAGCAGATAGGTATTCGACAGAGATTCGAGTGAATTATTGTCGGACCTTTTGGAAACAAAGGCGCAGGTACGTATTGAGTATGTTGTAATTTGTACATATCTAATCTGTTTTAAAATATGTTTTTCCGTTAACAACTCTCAGAAGTTGGAACTAGCAAAGGATTAATGAGGTCTTGCCTTTTAACGTGTGATTCCCAACACCTAAATCATATATTTTTGTATTTTCAATGATGTTCACAATTGAACATATTACAAACTGAAAATTCCATAGAAACTTCAGGTTTTCAGGTTTTGGCTTTCTACTCTCGCAAGTAGCGATTCACATTGGATTGGAATCGCTGGAGATTAAATCCATTTGGAAAAACGTTCTCAGGACGTTTACTCCACATACACGTAATTCTCTAGATGAAAGAGTTCTCAAA
The DNA here is from genome assembly GCF_025532065.1 of Leptinotarsa decemlineata. Classification (NCBI taxonomy): domain Eukaryota; kingdom Metazoa; phylum Arthropoda; class Insecta; order Coleoptera; family Chrysomelidae; genus Leptinotarsa; species Leptinotarsa decemlineata. The sequence continues at coordinate 7,742,882 of NW_027412537.1, read as the reverse complement.
CAGTGAAGTTCGAGGTATACTGAGTTGAACCTCAAAACGATGAGCAGCCACAGTCCGTCACGTATTTCTGATATGTACCTACCGCTCTTGGTGGAATCAAATGTGACAAGTCACTTGAACACCTCCCGTGAAAGTATCTATAGAAGAGAGACAAATCTCCAACCTTTCTTCGATGTTCCAGGCTGTTAAGGTTGCACGTGATGTTCGCGTTTCCAATCAGGCGGATGGCTCTTTTCTGGATATAATCCAGCAACTTCAGGGTATGTTTGGGGGCAGAGCTCCATACTTGAGAACAGTACTCCAAAGAAGGTCTGACCTGAGCTTCATAGAGCATCAAAAGTTGCTGAGGTGTGTACTGTTTCCTGGTTCGGAACCAGCTTTTGAGAAGCAGCCTTTGCAATTCCAGCGACATGATTGTGCCAAGACATATTGGTGACCATTCTAACCCCCATCAAACTCATTGAAGTAGAAAGCGGAATTGTCTGTCCTGACATTATTATATCCGGTACAGAGACATTTATCTTCTTGGAGAAAACCGATGCCTGGATTCTTGTGGCATTGAATTGAACCTGGTTGCTTTCACCCCAATTCAAAATTATGTCAAGATCTATCTCTGTTTAAAAAAATCTGCTTGAAATCTATTTTTCCGTTAACCAGCTGTCGCACCCCTACGAACGACAACCCTCAGAAGTCGAAACTTGTGCGAGCTAAGGATTAACGAAGTCTTACCTTTTAACGTGTGATTCCTAACAAGGGTTGGACGGTAGCAAGTGAAGATCGATCGTTCAGACTAGGGCTTGAACCACCGACCAACACGGCAGTCAATTCGAGTGAGTGAACAAAGCACCCACGCCGAACCGCTTGGCTACCGACTGACCGACTGTAGATATACAACCTCCTGCTGCCGGTGAAGATGTGCCTCAGTAGCCGATGTCCTAGAATCCAAATGGAATGACGAGACAAGTGTGCTGACATCAGCAAAGCAATATATTGGATTCTTGGTTTTTTTTTCAATGAGTCGTTGATATACAATGAAAAGAGGTTTGGAGACAATATGGATCCCTGGGGAACACCAGCGTTGATGTTGAAAGTATTCGAGAGATATCCATCGACGGTCACTTGCAGGAAATGTTCTTTTAGGAAGCTGAAGAGTCATACACAGAAATGATCCGACAAGACATAGCATCGAAGTTTGACCAGCAAACTCTAATGCCACATACGGTCAAAAGCCTTAGAAATATCAGGCGCAACAGCTTTTGATTCTTTATGTTTCTTGTTTCCGTTACTCCAATTATAACTGATATACCATAGAAGGTCACCTGTTGATCTTTGTTTCCGAAAGCCATATTGATGATCGTTCAAGATGTTGAAGCCTTCCAAATATTTGAGGATATGGTGGTTTACTGATAGCACTGATAACAAAGCGATTGCAATCTTCCAAATGAATGAACTGATGTTATCCAGCTTGGTGCTGCAGAGGCAATTAGACAAGTGACTTATTCAGAAATATCGATGTCCGCCATTGAGGATGACAGTATTCCATGAAAGTGAAATTTTACCTCTTTCATATACTATATTGTGTAGCATATAATTCATCTGTGTACGTTTCATCTGTGTACATTTCGATACATCTAAGCTTCCGTTAATTTCACGCAAGGTCTGTGGCCTAGGTCATTTAGTAATGGTTTAGTAATAGGATTATGGGTTCAAAGCTCAGTTGAGTTTTTCTATATATTACCCATGGATGTTCACATTGGCGACTTATTAGTGATATGTTGTAAATGGCATGTATGCAGAGGAATATGTTTTTTCTCTTCTTATACGTATTTTTGACGTTAATATGATGCTGTGAGGGTTCTCAAAATATCCATTATATTTTATACCTATTCTTCGAAAAGTAAATATGATTCAACGCCCCGCCGCCCAAAGGAAATATAGGAGTATTATGATTCTGTCCACCATTTTCAGACTGTTTCGTTTACGCAAAACATGTTTACCAGGAAAGTACTAATACAATCTCATTTGAAAAAAGGTATCCATTATATTGGGTCTTTCGTAAGGCACTTCCTGTCTTGAATTCAGATAAGACAAAGTGCGTGTGTGAGATATCTTCAAAATTTTTTATACATTTAGAAGACTCAAGAAAACCACACAAGACAAAGTCTAACAGAGTTAAATCGCACGATATCGGTGGCCAGTTTACGTCACCTCCACGTGAGATGATCAGCCCCTCAAATCGCTTGTGCAGAATATCCACGCGGCACGTTCCGCTGTCCTGTTGAAACCACATGTCATTGTTGTCCAGATAATCCAATTCAGGCCAAAAGAAGATAGTAGTCATCGATACATAGTGCTCGTCATTGGCAGTGATGGCCTGGGCAAAGTCGTTCTCAAAGAAATATGGACCGAAGACATCGCCAGCTCAAAATCCACACCAAACAATTACTTTTCCGGGAGGCACTGAAAGCTCTTGGATTTCATGTGGATTGGCATCCTCCCAAATGCGATGAGTTTTTTTATACACGTACTCATTCATCCAGAAATGGGCCTCATCGCTGAAAATGATTTTTCGATAAAAATTAGGGTCAGTTGCCAACTGCTCCAGAGCCCATTCAGCAAAGAAACGTCGTTGTCAAATTCATCCAACACATTGCGAACAGTCCTCTTGGTAGGACGATTATTGGTGAAATGAATAAATGAATAAAGTTTATTAACTACGTTACATTAGTATAAATGTTTGTAGCAAGTCGTTCAAGATACATCAATAATAATAATAATAATAATAATAATAATAATAATTCTTTTATTCCATCTGGATCATTTACATGATATTGAAAACGTCACAGTCACAAGAATATCTCATTCAAAGATAAAGTATTCTAAGGAATAAATATAAAAAATTCATATACATATATAAAAAAGAGAGAAACATATGAAACACATTACTAACATTACTAAAACAGTCGCTAAAACAGATGATTGAACATTTAATTTAGAGTGTATATAAGTAAAACACATTACAAACATTATTAAAACAAATGATTTCAGTTTTGCCCGTGTTGAAGAAACTCTGTAGTACTATAAAAGGCGTTCTCCAAGAGGTATTTTTTGAGAGTGGACTTAAAAGTAATTTGGCTGTTTACCTCTTTCACGTATGTGGGAAGAGAATTGAGAAGTTTTATACTCATATAAAATGGACTGTTCTCATATATAGCTGTGTGATGTTTGGGAAGCGTGATAGAGTTTCCTTGTCTTGTGGGATAGCTATGAAAATTGGAAATTTTTTTCAAACATTTCCTGATGGTCTCTGAGGTATAGAATGCATTTATAGATGTATATGCTAGGCAGAGTCAGGATTGAGTTCTGATTGAAGCATGTTCTGCATGAGTCTCTTGGACCTAAACCAAATATCAGCCTAATAATTCTCCTTTGGGATATGAAAATTCTATGAGCGTGTGATGTGTTGCCCCATAATATTATATTATAAGATATATGAGAATAAATGATGGCATAATATACGTTTAGAAGTTGCATGTTATCCAGTGCAGTTTTAAGCTGTAGAATTGCATAATACCCACTACAATTTTTTTTTGATATAGAGTTAATATTGTTTTTCCAGCTCATATTTGCATTCAAATAAGACCCCAAAAATTTTGTAGACAATAGATTGATAATTTTTTTTAAAAGATTAATAAAAATTAATGATTGTATATAACATACATATTATTATATCACAGATTTTGAAAATGGGTGACATATTCACTGACAGAATAAAAGCAAAATCTCAAAAGATAAGCCTTCAATGTTCTTTTAAATTTGGTTAAACTAAGGTTCTTCAAATCTTCTGGTAAGTAATTGTACAGACTATAATCTAAGGTATTTTTTTGAATTTTACTTAAACGGTACCCATTGGAACGAATTCTGTTTGCATTTCTGGTGTTGTAATCATGTATATCTGATTGTTTTGTCAAAGAGTCCGTGTTTTTATATATTTTTTCCAAGACACTGTACAAAAATAAAGTTGGTAGCGGCATTATTTTCAGTTTTAAGAAAAGAGGTTGACAATGATCTCTGCTGTAACCGGCATTACTTAAAATTCTGATAATTCTGAAATGGGTGAAGCGTGCGCCACGTTGATCGAACAAAACACCCATTTTGATGAAATGATTGTATCATTTGCTATATCCCATGGTAATTTGGCAAAACACACTGAATGAATGACAACTAATTTGACAGATGTAGCTTCCACAATATGACCGTTATCATTTGTCAAAGTTCGGAAGTCCCTGTTGGTAGAGACCAGTTATTATTATAATTATTATCCTATCAAATTTGTCTATTTCTAGTCATGTGTGTCGAAATAACCAATGAAACCATCATTACACTGATGGATAGTTTTCACGGGTAGTTATCACTTATGACATGACATTGCTAAGCAACCAACACAATAAAGTTGTTTGACATTTCAGTAATTCAATTTATTTCGAAAATGTCACTTCCTCGCTTTGGTGTTCAAAATGATGCGGCAATTGACAAAATCATTGAAGAAAATACACCAAAACATACTGTCAATAGTAAAAAATACACTTGGAAAATATTTATGGACAAATACAGCAAGATCAACGGAATATCATTATACGAATTGTTCTTTTAATAACTGTGTGTTCAATAAATAATTTTGTTCGAATTGCAAAAAATTTTCTCACCGAATATCCCTCGAACATTGATAAATAACTCATAATTTTATCACAACTTCCTCAAGCACGTTATTTTAGGTAACATCCCTCCGCCTTCGGCGTCGGGTTGTTAACAAATAACGTGCTTTCGAAAACTGTGATAAAATTATTTCGTTAGTTATCAATGTCCTTGGGATATTATAGCTGAAAATTTTTTGCCAAAAAAATTATCCTATCAAATTTGTCTATTTCTAGTCATGTGTGTCGAAATAACCAATGAAACCATCATTACACTGAAAATTTTTTGCCAAAAAAATCCTATCAAATTTGTCTATTTCTAGTCATGTGTGTCGAAATAACCAATGAAACCATCATTACACTGATAACTACCCATGGATAGTTTTCACGGGTAGTTATCACTTATGTCATGACATTGCTAAGCAACCAACACAATAAAGTTGTTTGACATTTCAGTAATTCAATTTATTTCGAAAATGTCACTTCCTCGCTTTGGTGTTCAAAATGATGCGGCAATTGACAAAATCATTGAAGAAAATACACCAAAAAATACTGTCAATAGTAAAAAATACACTTGGAAAATATTTATGGAGTTTTGTGACGCCAGAAAATATGAATTGGATGGAAATCGTACTCTCGAAGAGCTTGCATTAATACTCAAGGATTGGGCGATTAATATGAGAAAAAAGGATAGCACAGAGTTTAAGGAGGCAACTGTTAAAACCGTATGGAATATAACAAGCAAATTATTACAAGAAAAGTATTACAAGGAGTATAATATCATGCTAGACCCCTTTAAAAGTGTTGCATTCAAACAAGCGCGGAATGCACGCGACGCAAGTTACAGTTCGATAACCTCTTACATCAGCAGGATATTGTTCGATGACCCGAAGACGACATCAATTATTTTGCTGATATCTGCAAAGTCGGCAATAATTTATGTATAAATAGGTTCAATTGATTTGTAATAGCCAGTACTTATATTTTATAGTTATTAGTTGTTACTCTGTTCAAATAAAAAGTTTTTAAAAACCCTTTTGTGTGAACGAGAAATATAATTGGCGCAGTCGCTAGGATAGTGGAAGACTCCTTAGAAGATCCTCGTCGTTCTCAAACGTTTATCCACTATTCTCCCGAACCAAGTTCCACCGAGAAGCAAGTACTCCAGGAAGAATTCCGGCCGTAGACAAGAATACCTCTTCACTATCGTCCGTCAAGGAATATCTACATAGAAATAAGTTTTTGGTGACAGAATATGCAACGAGCCATCATCGTCATCCTGTAAGCATAAATGAACTCAACTTCATCAATTGCAAATACTATTTTACGTCCCCCTACCTTAGTTTTACCAAATTCACCTTCAAGTACCAATTCTCGCCCATCCATTATTCCTCAAACAATTGACCAACCTTTAAATCCCATCAACATGGCAAAACAATTTGACCTGAAGAATTTTTGGATTGTACCCGAATACGATGGAAGCCCAAATGAATTATACCAGTTCATCAACGTATCAACAATGATTCTGAACGAATATTGGAATACTGAAGACCCCGGTTGTTTTCAGAACCATATATTGATACAAGGACTACTCAACAAGCTACGAGGCAGAGCCAAAGACGTCATCTCAGTTTATGGATGTAGTGACTGGAACAGCATCAAAGGAACTCTAATCCAAAACTTCGCCGACCAACGGAATGAAAATTCCTTAACAAGAGATTTGGTAAACCTGCGACAAGACCAGAACGAAACACCACAACGTTTCTACGAAAAAGTCATGGGGCTTTTAAACACAATATCAAACTATATCGAATTACACACCGCCGATGAAACAATAAAGATCAGCAAGAAAAGCTTTTTCCAACAACAAGCTCTAACAACATTCCTAGCCGGACTACGAGAGCCCATGGGATCCACCATAAGAGCAATGAAACCAATAGACTTGGCAACAGCAATGCAGTACATCCAAGAAGAAAACAATATCCGTTATCTACAAAGGACGTTTGGACCCTCACAAGTCCCCAAGAAACCTGTCCAGACCCAGCAAAAAACTGCAAATCACCAATATGCCCAGCAATCAATACCACAGCGGATGTACCAACCCATGCAACACTTTCAACGACCCGGACAACAACAACCTCATCAGGACATGGGACTCCAACCACCATTTCAACAACCGACCTTCAGACCACATTGGCAACCAAATACTCAACAGAGACAGATGTGGCCTTCAGTCCAACCACCACGTTTTGGACAGAACCAACCAAATAGGCAGAACGGACAAGAACCAACACCAATGAGCATCAGTACCAGAAATACTTATGGAGCACCAACGAGGAGCATGAGAACCCAACCTCAGGCAAGACCAAATTTCAATCCAGCTCCCATGTTCAACATTGAGCAACATGACGAAGACTTTGCATACGAAGCAAACCCCTATTACATTGAAGAAACCTGCTCTTATCCCAATCAAGAACCGACTGAAGAATTCCAGGTTCAAGAAGACCAACAGGAACCAGATGTAAATTTTCCATTGGATCCAGGACAAAACCAAGAAACATAGTGGAACTGCATACATTCGACGATAAGAGAGAACTTCCTTATATAACCATTGCAAATCCTCCCCTCAAACTCCTCATTGACACCGGATCAACAAAATCCTTTCTCAATCCTGAATTAGCTTTCCAATATTACAAGGATTGCATCAAAAAAGATCCCTTCGTCGTCACTTCCATTTTCCAAAACTATTCTCAAGATTACAGTGCAGAAATCCCCATATTTCCTGAGTTTAACTCAAACGGCATTCTGAAATTCTACCTCTTCAAGTTCCACAAAACTTTTGATGGCCTCATTGGACTCGACAACCTGAAATTTCTCAAAGCTGAACTGAATTTTCCTGAATCCTCCCTTTTAACCGAATACTCCTCTCTCCCAATCCAGTACTACGAAACCAATAAGACCCAGTTCTACTCTATTCAATTGGAGCCAGACAGCGTGACCCAAGTACGACTACCGGTGAAGGAAAAGAATGGAACTATCATGATACCAAGACAGAAACTGCAAGGCGCTTACATCCGTGAAGCTCTCACTGATGCCCGTGATCATCTAGCCTGGACGGAAATTGTCAACTTCAGTCCAGATAAACTCCAAATCGTTCTAGCCGAACCAGTATGCAGCAGCCCAATAAATCTTCAAGAGCATCATATCTATTCTGCTGACATAATCCCATCAGGAAACAGAGACCCAATCAACAACATAGATGATCTAATCAGAACAGACCACCTGAATCCAGAAGAGGAGATGCATATCAGAAAATTATGCAGAAGATATGCTGATATTTTTCACCATCCAGATTCCTCACTCACATTCACCAATCAGGTCAAACACCATATAAAAACCAGAGACGAAATCCCAGTCTACACAAAATCATACCGATATCCGTATGTACACAAGGAAGAAGTCAAGAAGCAAATAACTTCGTTATTGGACCAAGGAATCATCAGACCTAGCCAATCTCCCTGGTCCTCACCAATTTGGGTCGTTCCAAAAAAACTGGACGCCTCTGGAAAAGCAAAATGGCGTATCGTTGTGGATTTCCGCAAAGTCAACGAGAAGACAATCGACGACCGCTACCCTATTCCGAACATTTCTGACATCCTCGACAAACTGGGAAGGTGTCAATATTTCACTTCCCTGGATTTGGCAAGCGGATTTCACCAAATAGAGATGGCAGAGGAGGACATCCCTAAGACCGTATTCAACGTCGAAAACGGACACTACGAGTACCTGCGTATGCCGTTTGGACTGAAAAATGCTCCAGCGACCTTTCAAAGGGTTATGGACAATGTCCTAAAGGGTCTACAAGGGACTATCTGCTTGGTTTATATGGATGACATAATCATCTTCTCTACATCTCTGCAGGAGCATATGGTCAACCTCACAAAAGTTTTCCAACGTCTACGAGAAACTGGTTTCAAAATACAAGTAGACAAGTGCGAATTCCTGAAAAAAGAAGTCAGCTTTCTAGGACACATCGTCACTCCAAATGGGATAAAACCAAACCCAGCAAAAGTCAAAGCAATCATGGATTATCCTGTACCTCGAACTGTCAAAGAGATCAGAGGATTCCTAGGACTCCTAGGGTACTACAGGAAGTTCATCAAGGACTTCGCCAAGACTACCAAACCGTTAACCTCCTGTCTCAAGAAAGATGCCCATATCGAGCATACGCCAGAATTCCTAAAATGTGTTCAAACTTGTAAAAACCTGCTTACCAATGAACCACTACTACAGTATCCGGACTTCACAAAGCCCTTTAATCTGACCACAGATGCCAGCAATTTCGCCATAGGAGCCGTTCTGTCCCAAGGACCCATAGGAAAAGACAAGCCAATAGCTTATGCATCCAGGACCCTGAACGAAACTGAAATGAAGTACTCTACCATCGAAAAGGAAATGCTAGCAATAGTTTGAGCCACCAAATATTTCCGACCGTATCTTTTCGGCAGAAAATTCAAAATTCTGTCAGATCACCGTCCCCTCCAGTGGCTCTTCTCCTTGAAGGATCCAAACTCAAAACTGGTCCGATGGCGCCTGAAGCTAGAAGAGTATGACTACGAAGTGGTTTACAAAAAAGGCACAAGCAATACCAACGCCGATGCGCTCTCCAGAATAGAGATACATACAAAGGAGCTCCATGAAGCAAACTACGACGACGACAAGGCATCTCTACTCAACCATCCTCCATCAGAAGTTCCTGAGTCTGCAGATGACATCATCAACGATCTGTTTGAAGATTGCTTTCATCAACATTTTCCTGAAGATAAGGACCCCATACCGCAAGAACAAGAAATTCAGAATGAACCCCCAACCGAAGGAGACAAGGAATGCGTGAACCTGAACCCGGAAATTACCCCAGACGAAGATACTAGTGGCATCACCAACCATACAGCCAGAGAAAGTCCAATATTAGAAATACCAATATCAGAGAAACCTCTCAATGTCTTCAATAACCAAGTCATCTTCAAACAAGTAAGCTATAACCCAGCAAGAACGGTGATAGAAGAAATATTCCCGAATAAAAGAAGATACCATGCTCAATTGGGAAACGACAATATGGACGAAAATGTTTTTAACTTTTTCAAAGAATATATCAGCCCGGGAAAGAAATACGCTTTGATGTTCGAAGATGAAGAACTCTACCCCAGCATGTGCAGAATCTTGAGAGAGACATTCAAGAATTCCTCTTTCGATCTCATAAAATGCAACCGCCTTTTGGAAGATGTCAGTTGCTCAGCTAGACAAAAAGAAATAATCAAGCAGCATCATGAAGGAAAAACAAACCATAGAGGAATCACCGAAACAGAAACTCGGATCAAAAGATTGTATTATTGGCCCAATATAAAAAAGGATATCGAAGAAGCTATCAACTTATGCGAAACTTGTCAAATCAACAAGTATGATCGAAGACCAGAGAAGCCAAAGTTCATGCTGACACCTACCCCAACGAAGCCTCTTGAAATAATACACATGGATACCTTTCAGGCTGGTGGACAAAAATTCCTGACGATTGTGGATGCATTTTCAAAATATGGCCAGGCGTATCCAATAGAGGGATGTAATGCTATCAACACTCTCAATGCTCTCTTAGTATTCATCAACCATCATGGAATACCACATATGATCGTCACTGATAATGGAACGGAATTCAAAAATGGACTGATCCAAGAATTTGTTGATACACATAAAGTCAACATTCACTATACCACTCCAGAAAACCCTCAGTCAAACGGGATAGTCGAAAGATTCCATTCCACATTGATCGAGCACTTGAGAATATTGAGAGATACGCATAAGAAAAGAGACATCAAAGAACAGATGCTCTATGCCATCTTAGGATACAACAACTCTATCCATTCAGCAACAAGACAGAAACCTATGGATATTCTGAACGGACATCTCAATAGTCAAGACCCATTCGATATCGACATAAGACGAGCCTTGATTAACAACTACGTCCAACAACACAGGGAAAAAACGAAGGAAATATATAGGAAAATCAACGAAGATTTACAGAAACAGAAAACAAATATCATAGAGAAGAGAAACAAGAAAAGAGAAACTCCTATTACCTACAAACCCTGCACCAAGGTGTACACAAGAAAAACAGTGAAAAGAAACAAACTGCTACCACCCTTCCTCCCAAAATCCATCCAAAAAGACCAAACAGTAACTGTCGAGACAGAAAATGCAAACGTCCATAAGAAAAATATAAGACATTTGCCTAATAAGATAACTAAATTCTTCGCCCCTGTACAGCCTTCATCCGACGAGAGGACAGGAGATCGAAATCCAGAACCTCAAGACAAATCCGGGACTACCTCCCCTCAAGATGGGACAAGCAAAGATCAAGACTAGTACCCACGACTTCATCCACTACTACGATCTTCAACCCATCCACGAAGATATCTACACATTGTTCCAGTACGAAAGTTATGGTTCTGGAAGGAGTGCATCTGATAAAACTTCCACCAGGTTGTGAATTCAAAACCAACAATGAAGCCTTCATAAACTCCAAAAGTGTCATATTAGACGAGCCCCTCACTTTACCAAATATCAAGACAGCTCACATCAATTCCTCGCTGAAATTCAAACCATTGAAATTAGATAAGATTCCCCTGGATAAACTACAACATCTGACCCTAGAAGAAGAGAAGTTACAACTCATCCCAGAAGAAACCAGACAATCTGATAATAGCCATTTCTGGATGACTCCCATTTACATTTCAATCACCATCTTCATTCTATACGTAATTTACAGATTGAAAAGGCAAACGAAGAAAGAACCATCCAATGATGATCCACCAGTTCCCGAACACGAAGCACCATCTTCAGTCTTGTTCGTCCCTTACAAGACTTCCCCAGAGGATGGAGAAGTTACAGTTCGATAACCTCTTACATCAGCAGGATATTGTTCGATGACCCGAAGACGACATCAATTATTTTGCTGATATCTGCAAAGTCGGCAATAATTTATGTATAAATAGGTTCAATTGATTTGTAATAGCCAGTACTTATATTTTATAGTTATTAGTTGTTACTCTGTTCAAATAAAAAGTTTTTAAAAACCCTTTTGTGTGAACGAGAAATATAATTCGCAGCACGAAGAAATTTACAAACAGATCCCACTAAACGCAAAACAAGCTCAGTACCATTAACTTCAAATGAAATGAGTAAAATTATAAAGTCTTGGGATGAAAATACCCCTATAGGACTCCTAAGCAAATTTTATCACATAGCAGCGGTGGAATTGGCTTGGAGAGGTGGTGAAGGTGCTGCTTGCTTAGTTGATTATTTTCATATCGAAAAGGACAACAATGGATCTCCAACTAATAGGATAGAATATAATCCAATTTTCAGTAAAACCTGCCAAGGGGGTTCAAAGAACTGCGCCTCTAGCAAATGGTTAGTTCAAAATAGTGATAACAATGCTTGATATTCATTAAATTATTATCAAAACGAGGCACAAATATCAAGACAAATAGACTATTTTTAAGACCAAATCGTCACTGGAAGACAGGAAGCGATAACTGGTATGACAATATGCCTCTGGGTAGAAATATAATCAACGGATGGACGAAATCTTCTGCTGAAGCAATTGGCTTGGATACGAAACAGAGGAAAATAACCAATCACTCTAATAGAGCAACTGCAGTCAGTCAACTAGCTAAGAGTGGAGTTCAAGAACAGCAATTGTTGAAAATTACTGGGCACAATAATGGAGATTCCATAAAACCTTATTTGAATATTGATCAGGAACATCATAACCAAATAATCAATAGTATGCGTGGAAACACCTATGCAGTAACCGAGGCAAATACAGCAAGATCAACGGAATATCATTATACGAATTGTTCTTTTAATAACTGTGTGTTCAATAAATAATTTTGTTCGAATTGCAAAAAATTTTCTCACCGAATATCCCTCGAACATTGATAAATAACTCATAATTTTATCACAACTTCCTCAAGCACGTTATTTTAGGTAACATCCCTCCGCCTTCGGCGTCGGGATGTTACCAAATAACGTGCTTTCGAAAAATGTGATAAAATTATTTCGTTAGTTATCAATGTCCTTGGGATATTATAGCTGATAATAATCTTACTTAAAAACATTGGATAATGTTAATGAATTATTTCAAAGTAAATAAGGAATTCAGAAATAATCCTAACTTTGAATAATGAGTTTTTATAAAAATCCCCAAGAATACTTCATAAAATCCATGTTACTTATAAAAACATACCTGTAAGAAAAGGAAATATGGGTACTTGACGATTCATTATCAAACTATATGCAGTTTTGGAGTAGGAACACATCCGTAAAATGGCGCACATATTTTTGAAGTTCTCGCTTTCTCAAAGATATTTAAGCCGCATATATCTTTTCTTAGTAGACACCCTGCCCGTGAATCCATTATATTGGTGTGTGAAAATAGAATGATGTTTGTTTAAAGACCCCAACATGTGTGTGTTTTATACTTTAATATGAAAGTTTGGGTGTGAACAAGGGGAAGAATATTGGAAGCTGACATCGATTCTCAGTAAACATTCTGAGGCTTTGACAGCTTGTCGATTGAAGATTTTCCGGAATTGATAAATGGATTATGAACAACATGAAATATTAAATACTCTCGTTTCATTATTTATAATTTCGGTAAACAGGGTGATATTAACGGTACGTAAATGAAATGACTGACAAGTAAAGTGATAAAATTGCAAAACAAATAGTTTTCTACAAGTCAAATCCGTTGAAATCAGATATTGCAGAACTTGATACATGAATTGAAAAGTCTAGAGCCCTACACATAGATGGCGTTAGTCTTATTGCATGTACCGCTTTTTTAGTTAGTACTCACCTTCAAAAGAAAGCTGTTGAAGTTTCATAGTATTCATCTCATATTGTGCTAAGAGTATCACTATCGTTATTTTCAAAACAAATTCGTGTTGTAATTTTACACTGCTTCTTGGTGTGAAAAAATACCGTTCAAGCGAAGCATTGGCTAGAAAAGTGTAATAAGGATTCTGCTCCAGCAGAAACAACAAATAAACGTTGGTTTGCTGACTTCATACGTGGTCTTAGAGACACCGATGATGCAGAAAGCAGTGGACGTCGGGATGAGGCAGTAACACCGAAAAACAAAAAACCCACAACATCGTTTTGAATGATTGAGAAGTAATGTTGCGTATCAAAAGAATATGTTGGCTTTATATCACATGAGCATTTGACTATGAGAAAGCTCTGTTCAAAGTGGGTGACGCGCGTGCTCACTATTGATCAAAACACAACAAAAAACAAAACAAAAACGTCTTGATGATTCTAAGCAGTGTTTGGCGATGCTTAAACATAGCAAACCAGAATGTCTGCGTCGATATGTGACAATGGATTAAACATGGATCGATCACTCCACTCTGGAATCGAAACTATGGTGAACCCTGTCCAAAGCACAATAATCGGCTGGAAATGATTGTATAGTTAGAATGATTGTATAGCTGGAATGATTGTTTGCTATTGATAGAGATTACACTGATGAATAAAGCCATTTTTGAACAAACAAAACCGCGCTTTTTCTCTCAAGCCCGGAAATTTTCAGCCCATGTATTAATATATCGTTTAATGAAGATATTATTAATTTGGAAGGTGAGTATGCTATACATAAGACAAATGGTTGTTTCTGTTTAAAAAAAAATCTGTTAGAAATCTGTATTTCCGTTAACCAGCTGTTGCACCCCTACGAACGACAACACTCAGAAGTCGAAACTTGTGCGAGCTATAGATTAACGAGGTCTTACCGTTTAACGTGTAATTCCTAACACGGCTACAGAGGCTATAGAGGTTTTTGAAGTTAGTACCCCAAGGATAAATGAGTTTTCTGTTTATTTCTTCCACTCTACTAAATGACCTTTTTTGTATAATTTTGTTAAACAGCACCGATGTAAATTTTTCAACAAACCAATGAACGGAAATAACTCAAAAGTTAAGTGGCTTATCGGAGAAGTGACAATAAAACAAACAAAATTGGTGGGCTTGTGATATCTGTAGGCTCAGGACCAACGTAGTAGCCTGGTAAGGGATAATTCTTATTCGTCTAGAGATAAAATTGAAAGTTTTCACATGAAGTAACTGAAAAACAATTCATTTTTCAAAGGAAACAAACAACCTTTTTTGATAAATTGATAGATGTAGCCGTTACTACGTGGTAGGAAATTATAATGAAGAAAAGAGAAATGAATGTTTTTTACCACTTTTATTTGTAACTAACGTTACTGCAGTTTCGTCCTTTACTCCTATGCTTGTTTTTCGTCTTTTTTTTAAATAAAAGTGCCGATCATCAAAACTGAGCAAGTCATGAGAGAAATAATATTGGTTAACTTGAATTGGAGAAGATATAATTTTCATAGTTCTACAAAAATTGCTTTCCCTTCAATATAACTCAAAAACTACAAACGATAAGCGGAATATATTTATATGTATGCTATAATGCTACAATGGTTTTTGATAAAAAAAAAATTAATATTTTGAAATGAAATCTCGAAAGATTCATCGCTTCCAACTACCAAAACTGTAGGTTCAGGTTAATGCCTGGAAAACAACTACTACTTTCCTACTAATAAGCTGGATATTGAATTATATTCGACATACATTCATGCAAGATACCTTACAGAGGTTAGTCTCGCAGATATTTCTCATTCATCCAGTAGCAGGACCATGCTGAAGGTATCCGAGTACTTCACTTACATACCGAGGTATTACCTCTCATCAGTACAGGAAAGATACGACCTAAATTGTAAAGTGCCTGGGATTCGATTTCAATTCCAAGAAAAAAGATTTTTTTCAAAATTATAAATATGTTGTTTTTGACACCCAATTTTTCAATATATTTTTGTCGTCAAAAAAATTGGCATCATCTTAGTCTGCATATCTCGCTTAGTTTTGATGCTAGGGTTAGCTTATGTCCAAAGTGAGTGGGTCTATTCGAACCTGCACCGCAGCCCGCAAGGGCTTATTGTGGCTCACACCATTCACACTCGGCCCACACACCCAGCTTCTTAACGAAGCCGATTAGTTTGTATGGTGAGTGGTATTTCAGGTGGTAAGATGGTAAGAGTACGGCTCTACCTAACTCGCTCTCGCTCCTGAACTAAACTTACAGGAAAGTGGTCACTCAGAGTCGTAAATTCGACATCCATCTCCTCTGTAGACTCGCTCCTGAAGTAAATGCTAGGGGCATTTATAAAAAACAAAAATAAAGTTTTTTCAAGTACTTCAAAAAAGATTCCATGAGTTTTCTCCAAAAAAGACATTAACTTTCAGTTATTTCACTTTGAAGTACCAAAATCACCAGAGGCTGCCCTCAGGGTGGGGTATTATCTCCCCTTCTGTGGTCGCTCCTGACAGTCGCTCGACAGAAAACAATTGATCTGCAAGCTTATGTAGACGACCTTGGTATCTTGGTAAGATCCACGTCGTGAAGAGTAGCTTGTAATATTCTCCAAAGCACGATGAACGTTGTTCACAGTTGGTGCCTGAGGGAGCAGATGTCTGTCAACCTCAGCAAAACTGTGACAATCCCATTCACCAGGAGGAGAAAATAAATTGGACGATTCAACGCCACTTTCCTTAAGTGGTGAGGTCTGTCCATTTGGAACGGAGGTGAAATATTTTGGCTTTGTCCTCAATAAAAAACTCACCTGGAACGCTCACATGGAAAAAGTTTTATACAAAGCCAGACTGTCCCTATGGACATGTCGAAGGATCTGTGGTAAAACATGGGGTTTAGGTCCCAAACAAATCCATTGGATTTATGTGATGTGATTATGGAGCAATTGCCTAGTGGCCGAAGGCTTTTCAGAAAATGGCTCAGGCGAGGCTCTCTGGCTCACAAAGACAGGCTTGTCTGGCCATCAATAGTATCATCAGTACCACGCCATCAGCGGCCATGGAGATATTCTTAGATCTACCTCCTATCCACATTTTTCTGAAGAAAGAGGCTAGATGGACTGTATATAGACTTGTGCATATTGCCAGTCACACAAATCAATTTAATGCAGAGTACAACAGCTGCTAGTTGACACTGAAAGTCACAGCATTCTGGGAATGACCTGTGACTTTATGTCTCCAACTGTCAACTACGAACTGCCTTATAGAGTACTCTTCCCGAGTAGGGAGGACTGGATGCTCCAGGAAAAGGAAATATCAAGAGCAGATAGTTGTTGGTTCATAGATGGATCAGAAACATCTTCAGGTTTTGGTGCAGGTATTTTCAGTCGCAAAGACAGAGATATCAACCTGCCTAGGAACCTATGCGACTGTATTTCAAGCAGAAATTTACGACATTGAATTGTGTACAAAGAGATTGAAAGAATCCAACCTCATACACAAGTCAATGAAAATAAATTCCGCATCGCATGACAAAAAGTAAATAAATTCACAAGGTTTAATGTGTATTGTAGAAAGTATTGAAATATTCGGATTAACATTAAGATTTTTACATCCGTTTTTAAAATTGTCGCCATTATAATCACGACTATATCAGATTTGCCATTAAACAGTGTAAACATATGTAGGTAAAAGGTAGAAATGGTGTGTGTGTGTGTGTGTATTGTGTGCATTGAATTTCTTTCTACGACAGCCGTTCACAAGCATTCACGTTGGTTTTGTATAAATTTGTATGCGGAATATCTAAAGTAGAAGTTATTGTTACGAACAATGACCTAAATTAGAAATGCCATGGGAACCACCAAAGATACTATAAACTTTTTTCGAGAATCAGTTTTGAGGATGAAGTTGGTACCTTATATTTCCAGACTTTGCGAGACAAGATGGAGTGAGAAACATAAAGCCATCAGAGTTTTTAAAGAAAATCTTCCAATAATTCTGGAAGTCTTACAAATATTATCTCAGGAAGGAAATAGTGCAACTCTGAAAAGTGCCTTCCAACTACATGCGGCTACTTTCCGAATTTCTTTTATTCTCGGGATTATGTTGGTAGCCAAATACTCAGCTTTGATGGAACCCGTTGTCAACGTACTCAAATCTGTAGCTTTGGACGTGGTCAAATTCTCAGAATACGTTGAAAGGATTTTACTTTTAATCAAAAACCACCGTGAAAATCCGGAAAAAGTGACAGACGAAATTATAAAGGAAGCTGCTGCTGTTGGACTGGAGGAGGATATTACATCAATGCCGCGTATTACGGAGAAACAACGCCATAGAAGCAATCATCCAGCAGAAAGCCCTTTAGAATGATGGAAGAGGTCTTTAGTAATACCATACTTGGATTCAATTATCACCTTTCTTGAAGTATGTTTTGCTGAAGAATATACGTCATCATTCGCATTATCTTAGTTACACCCGGCGCAGATGCAAAAGATGACAACTGAAAATCTAAAACAAACTTGTGAATCTATTGCCCAATTTTATGATTTACCGAACATAAAGAATGAAATCGAACTTTGGCAGCAATTGTGGCACGAAAGGCTTAATAACAAATCTTACAGTTGTTGTCCCGAAACGGAAAAAGCATTGAAAATTCTGATCGCTTTACCATGCATGACCTGTACAGTGGGGCGATCCTTTAGCAACCTCAGAAGACTGAAAACATGGCTAAGAAGCACCATGGCAGAATATCGCCTTGATGGCCTGGCCATGATGAGTATACACAGAGCTATAATGAATAAAAACCTAAATAATTTTTTTAATTATATATTATTTCTGTTAAAATAAATAATTATTACTGTGTTTGAAAGTTTCATTTAGTTATTGTGCTGTCGAGGGCTTGTGAAGTTTTATACATTGATATCAAAACCGTTCTTATTACAATCGTCACCGAGAGACAGACTTCCAAAATGTAACGCTTCATGTTTTCGACTGTACCAGGCGTTCATATTTTTATTCCCCATAATATTTCCCCATTGCCCCCTTTTAGTCACAAGCTGGCGACGCCCTTGTAATAAATTATCAATAAATGTTGATAACACAGAAGTTCACAACTCAGAATCAACGAGATTCCTAGGCCTCGAGCTAGACCAAAAACTATCTTTCAATAGACAAGTCGATGCTCCGTGTAAAAAACTCAACAAGGTGTACTTTGCATTTATTACTCTGAAATCGAGTTTTCATAGGCACCATCTAGTAAACCTATATTATTCTTCAATATACAGTATTATTATTAGTAACATCATTGTGTGGGGAAGAGCTACAGATACATTCAAAATGTGCAGAAACGTGCAGAAACACGTTCATTGCAAACAATATCCTAACACTAACATCTATCTATCTCTACAAATTATTAATATATATCCATCAGAATGCTAAAAATATGAATACAGTTTATATCGTTGCTGAATAATCATTATACACTTTGGCAAAAATAAACAACTGATGAATGTAATGCAATTCACATTGAACTAAACTGCATATTCCCAAGTATTTTGTCACTTGCTATTTTCGATACAATCATATCTCTCTTCATTCTATAACCATTTCAGAAAACTCTTATAATACTCTCCGAACCAAATCCCTTTTCGTCTGATTCAACTAGTCGTACGAAATTGTCCCTTCGATTGTATTTTCATCATCTTCCATAAGGATCCTTTCGGATATAGATTCAATTACGCGAAATCGACTGCCAAAATATACCTCGATAATATCAAAGCCATTCGAGCGCATTTGTGGCCCTGTGCATTCAGAAAACTTGTCGCCAATTTGACATGCCCTCGCGACTCGCTATTGACTGTTCCACGACAAAAGTTCGCTTCACGTGAAAAATTTGCATTTAGTCACTTTGATCTCCTGACCCAACAAAAACGCGAGATCGATGTCACCTTGTCGAACGTTGAAAATTGAGAGTATAGTAATGAATTGTTTTTGTTCAAGGCGTGTAAACTTCCACGACCGGATGTAAGTAAGCCATTTCCGGGTTTGTTGGGAGTGGTCTGCAAGTTTTCATGCTCGACGTTTCGTCTACTACTGCGGTAGACGCAGTACCGCACTTCTTCTGGCGATCAGGTGTCTTTGATAATGTTTACCGCAGTAACACGCGAAACGTCAGGCAGCAAAACCTGTAGACCACTGCCAAGAAACCCAGATAATACACTGTTGAGCATAAAATTAGAGACACCCCATGAGTTTTTATTTCAATTTTTTTTATGTACCTTACTGTACCTACTAATGAACTGTTTCAAAAACGAGCCTTCGCCTGAATTCCTAAAAACCACTATTATAGTATACTTTTTTCTACAGTTTTATATGTCAATTTTCCTTTGTTACCGTATTCAAAAAACACATTACTTTGAGATTTTCACCAAAAAGTTTTACAAAAACGCAACACGTGTTTTGCCATATAATGGCTCAATATACCTAATTTTATAATTTGAAGTACCTACATTTCACGTACCTGACATTCACCTGAGTTGTAATAAATTAAATTATCTGAGCTCATGTCCCAGTTTCCACTTTTGAAAAAATATTTAGTAACAGAGAGTTATTCAATTCTAATTGATCATTCAGTAAATTATCCGAATTCTTCAATCTATTGATTTCTGATGATCGAGTTTGAATTTTTTCTCTTTTGAATGTAATACGACGTATTCATGATTTTACTTGAATTGATTTAAATGTGGAATTGGTCTTTTTATTTACAAAACTACTTCTATGCTCTTTCAATATTTGGGAAAACGTTCTCCCTGTTTGGCCAATATACAGTTTTGTGCAAGAGCCACAAGTTGGCTCCTGATCTATCCGACACCATAGTTTTGTATTCATTGTTTTAAATAGATTTACTTCGACTATTATTCGTTTTGTAAGCTACGTTTACGCATTCTTCCTTAAAAAAAGGGAAATATTATGGATTTCGTACCCCGTGTTATCCATGTTATTATGATACGCCCGAAGAAGCCATCGTATGACGAAACACGTATTGGTTTTTGTAAAACTGTTTGGTGAGAATTTTACAATAAGGTGTTTTTTGAATACGTTAGTTATGGATTTTCATCAAGGATCGGCAAATTTCATCATATGCCCTTGTCAACGTTGGTGTATTGAAATGAACATAAATTTTGTTGTTGCGGCAAGAATTCTGGCGGCGTTGGAAAATGGAAGCTGTCAGAGTTAAACTGCAAGAAACGTTGGTGTAGGTGTCTCGACTGTGCAACGACTATGGCGGCGGTGCCACGAAAATGGTCTGCTAACTCGCTAACTCTGACCTGGCTCAGGGCGAGGCAGGACTACAACATCTAGGGATGACCGCTTTCTCACACCTAGTGCTTTGAAAAACCGAGAGGTTATAGAAATTCACCTTCGAAGTCATCTGCAAGAAGTCATAAATGTAAACGTAAGTGAGGAGACGTGCTGCTGGGTTATCTTCTTGAACTACAGCTAATGGACCGCAGCTTTCCCGTGAACACCGGATTGGAAGAACACTTGTCTTGGACAGTAGCGGATTGGAGACGACGCAACGTTTATGCATGATGATACACGGCCATACACTACCCAGATCGTTACTCAGCATCTTGACGAGGTTCCACTCACGCGATTTGTGTGGCCTGCGCACAGTTTGAATTTAAATCCTGTTGAACATGTTTGGGATGAGCTTGAGAAACGTTTACGGAAACATGTACCGGCTCTCAGGAATTCTAGAGATCTACGCGACATCTTCGACAGAAGAGCTGAGGACTAACGAGGTCTTACCTTTTAACGTGTGATTCCTATCACCCGTTGGACGATATCAAGTGGAAATCGATCGTTCCACCGGGGTTTGAACTGTTTGAACCAGCGACTACCACGGCGGTCGATTTGAGTGAGTGAACAAAGCACCCACGTCGAACCGTCCGCCGTATGTGGGCCGGTTGTTAGATATTTGAGGAAGAGATATTTCAAAAATTAATAATGGACAACACCAACCTTATTCAATTCCGGAAAATCTCCTTGCCATCTGGTTTCACTTCCTAATATGTAATCGTGGGGTACCCCAATAGCGATCATGAAGGAATCTTGAAGGATGCTGGTTTTGGAGGTAGATATTTATAATTTTTACTTCACAAAACATTTAGCGGAACACACGTTTTGATTCCTGTCTTTTCCAGTCACGACTGCCCCTCTGACTTCCGCGCGTGCGTATAAAGCCAGTGTCGCCAATGATGAAATGCTAACAATAATAATAATAATAACCATTCCTGAACCCACATACAAGAACAGGTGAATACCGAACAGTATAAATGAACATTTAAAATAAATATTCACGTTCTTTTTTGAAAAGACCTCCTACTTCTGAAATTAATAGAAATAATTTTTCTGTCCAACTTTGTTGCATATCATTACAGTGTTGCAAAAATAATTCAAATATTGTGGAATTTCTCAGTGATTTTTTAGAAGAATATTTTTCTCTTGATATTTCTCAAATAATAGATATAAAAGAATAGTATGTTCTTAAGTAGGAAAATCAGTTGAACATACCCGACATCACTAAGAAGTGGGAGAATGAAAAATAGTAAAAATCGAAATCCCATTTCACATTGAGGTCTGTTTTGAATCAGCAGTTGCGGATGTGAAACTGCAATTCGGATTGTGGTCACATTTGGGATTACGGGAGAAGTTAGCCGCTCTTAGGGTTGGGGAAACTGTTAGGAATTAATTTAGTTTGTGATTGAAGGTCGATTTGAGCCTAGGGTGAATATCAAAATGTGTGTTATTATATAGTTGCGTGTAAGTTTCCATTAACTTTGTTTTCTTTTATGACTTCCTATATTTCTAATAAATCATGAGTTCATAACAGTTTATTTCCACATATTCGTAATTACTCTTCATGAAGATGAAACTAGAAATATTGCTTTCGAATGTAAAATGAAATTTCATTAACTTTTATGAACTAAATATTTTGAACTCAAATTTTAAACATTTCCCCTTTCCAGCGTTCTAAATAAAGTGGGATCTGCCAAATATCTAGCGTTGAACACCCACTTTCCCGGCCCACTTTCCCCACTACAAATATTGAATTATTTTCTACAGATTTTGGTAACATTTCCTTAAAGAGAAATTTCTTGTAGATGTTTCAGTTCGTATCGGAAGAAATTACAGATCTTTGTGAAAAGTTTCAAATGATGCATTCGCTTTTTTCTTCGTTTTTTCCTTCTCCTCTTCCACAACAAATGTAAATGTCCATTCAACCTAATGTGTAGGTATATTCGAGACTGGCTTGTGCGTTTAAAGTTCATTTCTTCAGATCAGTTTTTGAACAACAATTATAAATTTTTCAGGGCCATCCAACACTGGTTCAGTAATCGATCGACTAAGACCCGTACGTCGACGAAACGCAATATATGTCGCTGCCTGTGAGAGTGTGCAGGAGAATCCAAGTCAGTCGATTTCGTGAAGCTCACAAGAACTCGGCCCTTCACAGACCACAATTTGGCAAATTTTGCGTTGTGACTTGGAGCTGCACCCGTTCAAAGCTCAACTAACCTAAAAACTGAAGGTAAACAATCATAGACAATGACGTGTGGTTGCTGAATGAGCTCTGGAGCATATGATTAAATCGGTGGCTGATATAATCGCAGCTCCACTAACATTAGTAATAAACGAAATCTTTTCAACTGGAATATTTCCAGACGTTTTTAAAATTTCAAGAGTAATACCCTTATTCAAAAAAGGTTCTAGATCTTCACCGGATAATTATCGCCCAATTATATTTGGGAAAGTAATTGGGATAATTTAAAAAAATCGTTTTCATTCCTATTTTGAAAAACGGTTCTAATTCAACATTTCACAGTACGTTTTTAGAAGAAATAGGTCAACTACCCAAGCGGCTTCAAACTAGTGTCGAACATAGTCGAAGGTCTTGATCACGGAAAGCACAAACCTTTGACATTATGCGACCTGACTAAGGCATTTGATTGTGTATCGCATAGTATTTTGATTGACAAAATGAGCTACTATGGTGACAGTGGCACAGCTCGCAAGCTCGTCCAATCTTATCTAACAAATCGGTGCCAATTTGTTGAAGTGAACGACGTAAAGTCAGACCTCAAAGAAATGAAGCATGGTCTTCCTCAGGGATCCGTTTTAGATCCACTATTGTTCTTTATCTACATCAATGACCTATGCAGTCTCATGGAATTAGCAGAATGTATCTTGTTTGCAGATGATACAACTTTGATGTGCTCTGGTAAAGACCTAACTATCTTACAACTAGTGATGGAAGACAGCAAAACATTAGCTTACAATTGGTTTGCTGCTAACAAACTTACCTTGAATAAAGATAAAACTCAAAATATAATTGTATCTTCCAATCGCAATATTCCCCAATCTAAAAGTGTTGAGTTTTTAGGATTCACTATTGATCATAGATTGAGCTGGTCAGTTCATATCAAAGCTATGTCCAGCAAACTTTCTACTGTTTTGTTCGTTTGGAGGCGACTGAACGATGTGGTCACCTTGACGACGCTGAAAAGAGCCTACTACGGATTATTTCACTCAGTTATTTCTTATGGTATTCTCATTTGGGGTCATTCAAGTAACTCGATAAGTGTGTTTAGGTGCCAGAAAAAGGCCATAAGAATTCTAGCTAAAGCTAGATCACAAAGATCATTGTCGTCCTCTTTTTATTCAACTCGGCATCATGCCACTTCCAACACTGTATGTCTATGAAGTGTTACTGGAGATCCATGAAAATGTTGACAAATTTGAAAGACATGTTGAAAATCATGCATATGAAACGAGGTCTGCAAGTTTATTGAACCTGCCTAGACATAATCTAATTATCCGTCAAAGAAATTCACTGAACTTAAATCTTCATAATCATCTTCAATCATCTGTGAAGTCACTTAACCTCACTAAATTTAAATTTATTATCAAAAGCTTTCTCCTCCAACACTGTTTCTATAATATAGAGGAATATATTGAAATGACGGGATCTTTAACTTACGAAAGGCCTCATTAAATCAACATACCTACGTTTTAATTTTAGCGACATATTTCAAAGATTTTATATTTATGATTTTATTTATACTTATATTCTTTACTTATATTTCATAGTAGATGAATTTTATCTCTGATCAAGGATTTCTGTATTTGTGACTTGCCATAAATGTACAACTGTATGTAAAATGGTCAAATAAAGTACTCTATTGTACTCTATGGCAAGTAATTTTTATCGAAAAATCATTTTCGGCAGTGAGGCCCATTTCTAGATGAATGGGTACGTGAACAAACAAAATTGTCGAATTTGGGACGATTCCAATTCACATGAGATCCAAAAGTGTCCAAAACATCTCAAACAAGTTACTGTTTGGTGTGAATTTTAGGCGGGCGGCGTCATTGGTCCACATTTCTTTGAGAACGACGTTGGCCAGGCTATCAGTGTCAACTATTGGTCGATGATTACCAACTATTTCAGCCTGAATTGAAAGATTTGGACACCGACGATATGTGATTTCAACAGAACTGCGGTACGCGCCACACAGCTGATGCCACATTGGATATTCTGCACGAGCGATTTGAGGGCATGATCATCTCACGTGAAGGTGATGTGAAGTGGCCTTCGAGGTCATGCAATTTAACCCCGTTACACTTTTTTTGTGGGGTTTTGTTAAGTGCTCAAAACCAACATAACATAATATTTCATGTTCCAATTCGGAGGATTCGTCTCGCGTGCTGGATATTCGTAATTATTTTTTGTCAAAAGAACGGACATATGTTATGGAATTTGCTAGGGATAAGGAAAGATAAGGGTGTTTTGATTAGTAGAAGAAACAATCATTTCATTTTGTATTGTTACTACGATAGGTTGCCTTTGGTGTTTTGGGATTTGGCAACCCTGGTGTTGCAATCTGGCAACTGACAGCTCTATCGTAAAGTTGGACATTTTTGAGCTTATACGTACTCAAAACGTTTTGATATACTCGCGGTATTTGTGTCGTCTACAGTAACTTAAAAGATTCATCTCGGCCCAAAAATGGAATTAAATCGTGTACATTTTCGTGCGATTATTTTTCACAACTTTCGACGTGGATTAACTCAGCAACAGTGCATGGATGAACTTAATTCAATTTTTGGCGATGGAGCTCCATCAAGGACAAGCGTTTGGTCGTCCAAAATCAGTTGTTCCGAAAAGCATTGATGCTGTGCGTGAACTGACATTGATGCGTGAACTGACATTGATGCTGTGCAAGATTGTCACGTGACCTATCGTGAGATTGAAACAACCTTAGGCATTAGTGGGACCAGCATACATTCAATATTGTATAAACATATGACTGCCAAAAAAGTTTGCCAGTTGTCTCCAAGAAATCAGGAAAACCAACCGTCGAAGACGGATCACTCATCACCACAACAATGCGAGCTCTCACACATCGGCTCAAACAACTGCATTGAGCACCCAAAACATCTATTTAATGAGTAATCCGCCGTATAGTCCTGACTTGGTACCGAATGACTTATTTTTAATCCCGCACGGAAAAAACAAATTGAGAAGTCAACGTTTTTCGACACCTGAAGGAGTGGTTGCTGCATTCAGAATGCATGTTTCGGAGATACCTCAATCAGAGTGGTAAAAGTGCTTCGACAATTGGTCCAAACGCATGCAAAAGTGTATAGATCTTCATGGGGAATATTTTGAAAAACAAGAAAGTGATTTTCGATGATTAATATTTGTTTTTGTTCTCTAATCCCGAAATATAAAAGGCAACCTGAAAACACTCGTCGAAAATATACTGCCACTGAGTTACTCCGACAGTAACACTCTGTGAAACACTTTTATGGAATCTATTCGAAAACCCGAGGTTATGAAACGCTCTAAAGACGTGGCAAGCCTCCCTTATTATCACTCCGAAGTTCGAAGGGCCATAAAACGTACCTATTATTCGCGATGTAATAAAAAAGTTGTAGAATATAAGATAATACATATCGAAATCCCCCAAATCCTCAACGAATTTGGCAACTCCGCCACACGGAGACTCTCGAAAAATGTGTGGTGGTACAGCGAGAGAGGCTTAGCTGATCGATCTCTGTGACCCGAATACGCGACGCGAGAGTTCGTCCATCTCTATCCGTTTCCAGAGATATCCTTTTCTACCCTCCAGACTCGGTTCTCTGCTTTTCAGTTCGAGCGTCAAGTGGCGTTTCAGTGTGGAACTGAAAACTCCGACTCGGAATTTCCATTCGAGGGTGCACGTGCTCGACCGATATCAGACGGCTTAGGTATCTTGGAGTTTTGTTGTCGTTGAGGAAAAAAAATCTGAAGATTGCAGAGATGGTGGGAAAGAGAGAGAGGGATACCTATTCATGAATGAGGTCTGTCGAAAAGAGATACACACAAGAGGCGAAAACAGATCTGTAATCATTTCAAATGCTTTCTTATTACGTATCACGAGTTTTATAATCGTAACTAGTTCTACTCGTTCACATTTCCATACAAAAATCTACGTTTATTGGTGCATCCAAACTTTGTCCTGCAGCGGGAGCGGAAGAATACCTCTCCCTGGTGTGACCCGTTGTTGTTAGAGTCCCCCTAAGTGACGGTTTCATCCTAACGGAACCTTCGACGTAAAAAACTCATTACTATGTCGTGTTGGACCTCCTTTCCATAGTTACTCGTAGGACTCTTTATGGACCAAGAATTAACCAGGGATCTGACCCTGAGACTACAGAAGAGTTTGGCGTCGACTAAAAAACCCCAACTGTCTTCTTTGTACTATGGATCAAGAACAAGATCTTCTCAGTTCACCAACTCTTTATTGCCCTAACAAACCAAGCAGGATATCTTTTGAACCTGCCTGACAGCAAATTTTTGAGCAGTAAAAGCAGAATCTGCATCAAGAGAGGAAATAAACTCCTCCTAAGCAGTTCAGTAAACGCTTACGCTCAAACGAACCAGTGGCGAAAAAAGCCCTGCATGGCTAATTCTCTTGTCAGACATAGCTAACTTGCAGATGCCCTCATATCAAAAGGTTGCTGAGATCATTAGGGAGATACTCTGCACTTTGAACATCCAACAACTTTGATGTCAACTGAAACCTCTTCAGTATGTCGTCACGGTTGTCATTGAAGATATTTCAGAAGATGGTCCACGGCTACAATTTCAAAACGGCACATTCCGGCCTGAATGGATACAGGTTACCTGAGAGGATCAGGACAGCTTCTGGATGGAGTTATCTCCCTGCAGTCATGAGAGGTCTCCTGACTGAAATGCACATACATCGATTAGGTCCTTACTAGACTGAGAAGGATGTACCATTGTCTGTCAACTTTGAAGGAGGTTATTTTTCTGAAGAAAATTCAGCCTCTGTCGAAGCACAATATTTAAAAAATATTGTGATGAATTTGGCAAAACATAAAAAATTTCAATAATTCAGTTGTGGTATCTGAAATTAGTGCCTTTCCCAAAAAAGCTGCATAAAACAGCGATTCTGAATGAATGAAGTACATTAGGGAAGGCTACCCAGCAATTCCAAATAAAACTGAACTGCTTCTGGTGACATGGAGTAAAAATTTGGTTCATATGTTTTTCACAATCGTTTCTTTATTCAAAATCATGACAACCTTCGATTGGAAATGACTGAACCGTCAGTTGTAATTGCAGTTACATATATCTATTTTAAATTATGTAAAAGTCGAAACGAACACGACAAATTGTGGAATGCAGATCTCACATTTCTGAAGCACTGAGAGAATAGTATCATGCTAGATCATGCCTGGAAGTTACTTTCAGATACGAACTGGAAGAAATAGACTTCTCGATACAACTACTCTCATATTACAATTGAATTACACGAATCAAAACTTATCTTCGAAAAAACTTTTTTATTATAAACATTGTATTTTAATATCAACACTTGTTCACAAAAAGGATTTGAAGCTTTAATAACTACTAATTATTATATGCGAGCGCTTTCGATAGCAGGCTGTGCTATCTTCTTCATGGCTCTACTCAAACTGAACGTTTTATCTTCTTGTTTATCCATTTATATGGTTGGAACGCCTTAGTGCAGGTATTTGTCATCTTCTTTCATCCAAATGTCTCTTTGAATTTGCCTGTACTTGGGTTACATCGGGTAATATCTTTTGTGTTGGTGTTTCTCTAGGTTCATCGTTTCTAAGAATGTGTAGTATATTGAATGTTAGGTCTTGATGTGTATTGATTTGTATTTGTTCCTTGATAAGTGAATAATGATTTTTGAATTTATGGATGTTTAGGTTTTCCCAGATGTCCATACGAATTCCTTTATTGACTTGTTTTATGAGTTTGATGCTTTCTGGTGGGGGAAAGTTATGTTTGTTTTGTATGGCGTGTGTGTCGAGGTTTGATTTATATTGATTTATATGTTATTGGGTTCATGTGTGATGTTTTTGTGCTCGTCGTATCTTCAGATCAGTTTTTTCTTGGTTTGTCCGATAAAGAATTTGTTGCAGTCCGAGCATTGTTTGCTGTACACTGGGTTCAGGTGTTTGTCTTCGTCTTTTTTGAATCTAATCGCGTCACATCTTGCTAAATTGACCAATACAAACTGGAACATCCACCGATGTAGAGGATCTGGTTAAGATGGCATATCGGTGATATGCCATCCAGAGGAATGCCTTTCTTAATCCAAGCTGGTGTGTATCCATAGCGGAAGGATGTGTGACCCCGAGCCCAGTCATAATGTCACTAAAGAAACCTTCACTCACCTTGTCTTGCTGATGCGGGAATGTGATGGATCTTTCTTACTAGCTACTTATGAAACCCGTTGAGGACAATAAAGTAACCGAAGAATCCGACCCTAATTCTATACATTAGATGAACGTCGACTAAACGCTCTTAACTATCTTTCCGTTATCATCGGACCAAGAAAAAGAGCTGCTGAGTTCTCAACCCTTGATCATACCTAGAAAGCCAAATGTTGCAACCCGGAAATAACTTATCGCCTTTTCAAGAGCAGAATATCTTTTGAATAAACTTCCACATGAGCAGGTTTGCAAAACGCTTACGCCCAAACGATGAATCACCCAGACCAGAGATGAAATCTCTACATGGCTGAATCTAATGTATAGTCAGGTATACACATTTACAGATGTCCTCATATACTAAAGTTGCTGTGGTTATCAAGGTGGGAATCTTGCAGCCTCCATGTCGACCAATCTCTTCAGTATGTCATTATGGTTGTCGAAGAGGATTTGGTCCACAATTACGATGCACATTCCAACCTGGGTACAGAGGTTATCTTAGAGGATCATAGAGGAGATAGCGTCTCCTGGCTGATAGGTGAAGTTATTGCCCTGTAGTCATGGGAGGACAATTCTCTGAAAGCCGAGCAGATCGTCACTAAATTGAGGATACATGTACCATGGTCTGTCAACATAGGAAGAACAGATTATCAGAGTTTGATAGAGTTTCACTCTTGCCAAGTGACTCGAAACATCACTCACCAAGAAAAGGCTTCATTAGAAGGCTGAAAATGGATATCTTTGAAGGATAAGTGCAGTAACACTCAAATGTGTTTTGTGCTTGAAACAATTGTAATAATAGTTTTCCAAACTGATTTGC
Organism: Leptinotarsa decemlineata; assembly: GCF_025532065.1. Lineage (NCBI taxonomy): Eukaryota > Metazoa > Arthropoda > Insecta > Coleoptera > Chrysomelidae > Leptinotarsa > Leptinotarsa decemlineata. The sequence goes on along the minus strand of NW_027412537.1, from coordinate 7,712,615 downwards.
TGTATTTTAATTTCATAATTCATCAAAATATTCACGTATTCAGTACATACAATTTATGTATTTACAGTAATGTTTTCATTGAGCATTACTCTGTCGATATCGGTGGATTACCTTTTTTTAATAAGAGAGAAAATTTCCACTAATCACATTACGACTGATTATAAAATCGCAATGCGCCTCACCGAGTTCAGTAATGAACGGAAATATAATGTAGTAATGAATTAACGAAAATGCATTACACTACATTTGTGAACAATTACCCGAGTGCACGATATCTGTCATACATTGTTCAACATTTATATTCTGGACCCCAGAAATAATGGATGTTCAACAATATAACTTCACCAATTTGATTTCATTGTGCATTTTGATAGTTACTTATAGGGGAGATCGGGGTTGTCATAAGAGCCCTGTTGCCACACTGCTTCCATTTTCTGCCACTCTGGATTTGGCGCTGTCATCTTGCTAGTAGTGAGTGTACGTAAAAGTGCACCATCCATTGTAACTCCAGTCTACTTGGAAGTATAACTAAGTTAGGTTCCATAGTTTCCTGACCTATGAGTATTGTTGTTACCGTAAATTATATTGGTCTGATGTATATTCAATTGAGGCGCCGCTGATGGTAGTGATTAACTGTGGTCGCATTGTTATATCTTTTGTTGTTTGGTATTGTGTAGTATCAGTCTTCTTTCGGATATCATTGTGAGGCTTGTTGGCAAATTTGGGTAATTAGGTCAACTGGTACAGCTATGACAACAGTACAATTAGAGGTACGTAGATATAATAATAATCGTATATAATTTTTTATATGGAAATATTTTCATTTATAAAAATGTATATATTCATTTTACTTTTTCGAAAAATTGTTCATTTGAAAAGGAAATTATCTCAGTTTTTGTTGAAACTAAGTGTTTTTTTCGAAAGTAACTGTTTGGCTTCAGTATTCCTATCCATATCACATTATGCCAACTCACCCCTAAGGGTATGCCAGCCAATCCCACACCAAGGGATAAGCGGCATAGATACAGGCTTTTGGGTTAAGTGTATTTGGGGTGACCTGAACATATTTTAAAGTAATGATATTGTACTTTTAAAGTTAAGCTTTGCGAAGTAATCACCAGAATTTCTGATACTATTGCACAAAATTCAGAAAAATCAAAAACCATATTCAATTCCAACTAGTTCCAGTCTCTCCTATGAAAATCCTACTTTTTTGGTATGTGAATTCCAAATGATCAATTTTGTTTTTTACGCAACTGACTAGTGGTTAATGACGTTCAGATTGAACTCTATTGAGTTCTAGATGGGGACGACAGAAATAAAATACCATCGAATTGAAGAAAAAAATTGAAATTATTTGATTGTGGTAATCATGGTCGTCGTACTGAAAAAGTTACTGCAAAGTAGGAAACTGGAGGCATTTCTAACGTGTTTCTTTGGCTCAGGAAAAACGCCATTTTGAATGTAACTGGCAATCTTATTAAAAATTAACCTAACCTAACCCAAGCTAAGCTAACCTAACCTTACTTAACCTAGCCTAACCTATCCTCTCCAAATCAACCTGATGAGCTTTAATCCTACCAAAGATCAATTCGAAAGATGTCGCATCACTTATATTGAAAAAAGGGTAATGATACTGAAAAATCAGACTATTGTCATTGGATCCAATTGATTTTTTCAAATGAGAGACATTTCATGAAGAAACCTAACCTAATCTAACCTCACCTAACCTTGCCTATCCTAACCTCGCCAAATCAATCTGATGAACCTTGATTCTGTCAAAGATAAATTTAAGAGCTGTCACATTTAGAGATTACTTATATTGAAATGAGATTAATAGTAATGAAAAATTGGACTACTCTCATTGGATTCAATGAAATTTTATGAATGAGAGACATTTCATGAAGATACCTAATCTAACCTAACCTAAGCTGACCTAGCTTAGGTTATGTTAGGTTAGGTTAGGTTAGGTGAGGTTGTTAATATCTCCATACGCTGTGAGTTTATATCTCAACGAGTATGGTTATGTGGAAAACGATGAAATAAACTAGTTCGGCGGTGAGGCAGCAGAGTTCTATGCTGATGGGCCTCAAAAGTTAGTGGCATTACTCAATATATGTTTGAATGGAATAGAAAGATGAAAAAATGTTGGTATTCCAGTTTGTTGATAAAATTTACATTAACAAATGTAAAGTTTCCTACAATCTATTACAAATCGGTTTGTTACGTATGGCCGTTGAGGATTTATTAATACTCGTGAAAATCCTTTCGTCCACGCCACTGGTCACAAGAGACTTTTCTATGTTGAAAAGAAACGCTAACGCGAATAATTAGCCTCCCTTTGCTTTCTAAGGAATATTTCGCGGATGCACCGCATTGATTTATGCAAATCCTCGTTAACCGCCTTGCAACAAACATTTTGTGTGTGTGTATATGCCACAGCCTTCTGATTATCTTGACATCAAGGAGCCCTTCATACAGCTATCAGCAAGCACGAATATTTTAGAAGCTGAATCACCACAGTAGTGAACATTAGCTGTTACATAATCGGGAAGTTCTTGTGGCACGGATTCAGTCGAAATTTATCGTGATATAGTCCATTTATCGGACCACCCAGGGGGTTATCGAACCTGTTCTTACATCCAAGTTTTTAGCCAGAAGGCCTTGTATCCAAGGCCTCCTGAAATTTACTTGTTAAGCTGTAATTCAGTTATTTACTCTTTGACTGCGATTTTTCATTTCCAGAATTGGGTATATTTGTCTCCGTAACACGTTTCCACGGAAGCTATTTTCCATTCCAAATTAACGTAATTGATTGATTTTCCGTTGAAATGCCGACAAACTGGTAGTTCAACAACTCTTCAAATATTAACCTAACCCGATAACCCACAATGATCTGTCCATTGTAATGACGTTGAGAGATAGCTTTATATACCAGAATTTAATTCCATTTCGTTGGGAATTTTCACGAAATGCACAATGGCGTATTCAATCCCGGTGATCGGCAGGTGTTTTGTTCCAATGGCATTGGAGAGAAGGTATTGGAAAACCTTCAGTTGATGAATATTGAAGATATACTTATTTATGTTCATTTTTATCTTTTTCATGACGAACACATTCAATAATGGATACATAATGAATACTTATTTCAACCGGTTTCGTAATTTTTTTTACGAAAAGCAATAGGGTCACATATTTTCACGTTTGAGTTAAATGAAAAGGGTTGCAATGGGGCTATCATTTGCGTACGAGCGGCAGTTTCAGAATATGCGAGTTATGTGAGCTAGAAATTAACGAGGTGGTTACCTTTCACCGTGCGAATTCCATCACGACTAACAATATACTTCAAAATTTCCCTGATATACCAGTGACTTCTTCAATATTGACAACTGCAATTGCTGTTTGACTCTAAAGAGTCTACTTGAACCGTTAATACGATTTGAAACTTGTGAGTCCGAGATTCAACAGTAATTCCCACTTTTAAACAGTAATTTCAAGCTTAAACTCACAATTTCGATGTTAAACCCGTAATTCAGATAGTAAATCCATAATTTCAAATCAACACCCACAATTCCAACTTTAAACCCCATGATTTTTTCTCAAAACCTATAATTCCGACTTTGAGCTTATAATTCAACCTTCAAAGTCGTGATTTTTTTTCTCACCGTAATGTGCGCTGGTCAGGCCCTATCCCCCGAAGCCCCGATACATTTGGAAGGGCGCGCCAGCATTATCAACCAATGACCACTCCCCACACCGTGGGGCAGGTTCTCATTGGGTCCGAGAATCATGTACCCTGAGCAAGCGCAGTGAGCCAAGAATGACAGCCTTCTGCATCTGTGCGACTAAGATTTCTGCCTTAGTGCGGCAAGCCGGTATGATTTTAAGATTCGAGAGTGGAGAGGACATCATTCCACCAAGGACTTTAATAATCAGGACAACCATCTTGAAAGAGTGGTCTGGATAGAGTCTGTGGAGTTCGAAGAGAAAATCTCGATATTTTATCCGTTTTTTCTCCTCTTTTCGGACGATATTTGTCTCGCCAGGAGTTGAAAACTCCACGACAAATATCGTCTTGCTCTGGTAGTCGAGAAGGGCTACATCAGGCTTATTAGCTTGTATGAGTCTGATGGTGGAGAACCAATAGTTCCAATAAATTCGCCATTTCTCGTTTTCCACAACGGATTCAATATCCCCCGGAGCACAGGGCAACACCGGTGTCTTATCAATAACGTAAGAGTGCCGTAGATGGTAATATAGCACTCTTAGGGTCACGTTATGTCGATGGATATAGGCTGAGACCGTATATGCTGGACATGCTGATAGCAACTGCATTAGGGCCTCGGGCGTCAGCTCTGCAGGCCCTGCACCTTGTGTCAGGAATCTCTATACCCATCACGCGACTGCGGTAGACTGAGGTGTTGAAGACACCATCCTGGCAAGCCATGATGAACCCCTCAGTTTTCGACTTCAGCTGCCCTAAAGAGAAATGCTCCATTTCCTGCTCTCTTATAGTTACGGACCATGCAGAGAAGGGGATCCGAACTCCTGACGACTTTACAGGCTATATCCAGTACCATTCTGTCATGTAGACACTCCAAACTCAAATGTTCATGGCCTTCCTGTTGTCGGGGAAGTACAACCAAGGAACGGACGATTTGGGATGCAAACTCCTAGAGATATATCATTTTTCGGGTCTTTTCGTCGAGTTGATACAGCTCCTCCCGAGTTCACTCCACTACTCTAAATTAGTAGAGTAAGATTGGAACGGCAAGCATATTTGTTGCAGCAACTGTGTTATTCCTCAACAGTTCCGATGACCATATCTGTCGAAGTTTGTGCTGATATTTTCCGCGGAGAGAGTTCTTCACTGCTGTTACCTCTTGTGAGTGGCGTTGTTTCACCCCGAGGTGAGTAAACGTCTGTCCAGCATCCAAATAGTGTAGGATGTTTCCATCTACGAGCTGCACATCATCTCCTTTATTATTATTATTTTCATTACTAGGTACTCATTGTTAGTGTTGAACGCAGTTTTTGTCTAGCTTCCTTCAAGAGTGTTTAAATTTTTTCATCTATATTTAATATCTCACAGATTTTATTCGTGACTATTTCGGGTTATTAAGAACTTTATTAAGAACATGGTAGGTGCGTTAGTACTACAGCACACTTTTTTGATGACTAAAATCCGGATGAGCATCTTCACCGAAAGTACATCATTGAATTCGTTTCCAAATTCAAAGAGACAGGATCGCTGGCAAATCAAAGAAAGAACCCACCAAATAAAATAATGTGACGCGAACTATGGGAGTTCCTGTATTGGGCCAAGCCAGTGTCAATCCTACGTTAAGTACCAGCCTATTACCTTCAGTTTCTGGTATGAGTCGTACAAGTATTCGAAGAATTCTGAATAAATGCCACCCTTATAAAATTATTCTTGGACACGAATTAAATGAAGATGATTTCGACAGACGCTCAGAATGTAACGGGTTAATGAGTGAACTAATAATAAATGACCTAAATTAGTTGTTCAAAATTTGTTTCTCAGATGAGTGTTCGTTTTTTGTGAACGTTTATGCTCAACATCTTGAGAAGCCAAATGCATGGGCTGGAATAGTTACTTTTTTCTATCAGTAACCCTAACCTTCAAATATTATAGCTGACGAACTATTAGTTTGGAGGATAAAACATTTGAATGACGAGTGGATCACCTTTTGTTAGTTTGAAGAAAATTAATGAAAAGGAATTTTATGTATTGATAAAGCATTGCTTTTTGGCAAAAAAAATACTGTTGAAGCCAAGGCTTTGCTTGATAAACTCTATTCGGACTTTGCACCAGAAAATTCAACCGTTGAGAAGTGGTTTGCTGAGTTTGAACGAGGTGAAATGAGCACCGAGGACGTTGCACGTAGTGGACGTCCCACAGAGGCCGTTACCGACAATAACACCAAAAAAGTCCCCAAAATAATTTTGGATGACCGCAAAGTGAAGCTGATCGAGATAGCTGAGTATCTAAAGATATCAAAGGAACGTGTTGGACTTGTGGTGTATTAATATTTGGTACTGTGTCACAAATCAATGAAAATGATGCCAATATTGCATGAATTGGGCTTCGAATTGCTTCCTCGTCCACCGTATTCTCCAGACCTGGCCCCCAGTGACTTTTTTGTATTCTCATATCTCAAGAGAATGCTGGAAAGAAATGTAGCTCCGATGAAGAAGTAATCGTAGAAAGTGAGGCCTATTTTGGAACTAAAGACAATTCGTACTATTAAAATGGTACCGAAAAATTATATGACGGCTATAATAGTTATATCGCACTTGAAGGCAACTATACAGGGTGAGTCAACAAGATTCCCTTTGTCTATTACTATCAGAAGGAAAAATTTTGCGAACTGCTCGATTTTTTTCGCAGTCATATCGATTAATAAAATCTTTTGAAATTATTTTCCCGTATACTGGGTGATTCAGACGAGCGTGGCCAAACAAATTTATATTTTTTTTAGTGAAAAACCCAGAATATGGATACGTCGTTCGATTCAATATTTGTTTAGCTCTCTAAGGAATTTTTGTTTTCGTATTTACATTGCGGCATTGCCGAGTTATTTTCAAAAAACCTATTTTGCAGACAATATTTTTTTAATTCACCACCCGCATGTTTACAGCAATTGAGTGGATTTTTTTAGGAATAGTTAGTCAACATCACTATGATAATTTCCGGGATCTCAACTTTCGGAAAAAATATATAGGGTGCTTGGTAACACCGGTCAAGTTTCATTACTTTTCAAACAGACATAATTCAACATTTTCAAATAGAACACCCTATATTGTTTCATTTGTATGAAATGTTTCAACATTTCTCTACATTTTTTATTAGAGGTATACTATATGAAAAACAGAAATTTTACAAATTATACCCAGTTTTATTAATTATTGTAACCACAAAAACTTCAATTATTTACGTTCACATTTTTTTATGTTAGCCCACAAAATTTTCAGCCTAACTGTCCAATTAGAAAAGTTCCTGAATTCCTGAATTGAATTACTTTTTTCGAGTGACGAAATCAAATTTTTTCCAGTCTCGATCTTCATTTTTTCATTCAATTTTTTGTGCGATCTTTGCAAAAATTTTAATGAAATTATTTATTTTTAAAAGAAGCAGACACACCTTGTAAACATTCGAATTCCGAATCCAACTTGGGAATTCAGCCGATAGCTAGGATTAGAAACTCATATGAGCTCAATATCTCCAGGCAGGTGTAGCCTGGATCAAGGATGCCGTGTGCCGTAGGGAACCCGCCGACCCACTAAATATCGATCTTGCCTCATCGGGATGTTGTTAGCTTTCGGTTCGCAAAGAGGCCGTTTACACGTTGCCTCTTTTTTGCTAGTTTCGCTTCGGATTTCGGGATGGTGGTCGGAGAGAACTGTCCCGATGTTTTGTTTTGGTGGCGATTTCTTGGACGTCGTCGGCCTGAATTGAAATTTGTAGGGGCGCTGGGAATGTATCAACCTAGCATCATTTAGTAAACTTTGGTGATGATTTCGTCGGTAGTTGCAGTTTTTCGACGTCCCGAACGTTCATCATCTCCCAAGCTTTCACGGCCACTTTTAAATTCAGCTGCCCAAAATTTCACCGTGGTATAGTTCAAGTAAACGATATAGTGCAACAGATCCCCTTGAATAATATAGTTATTTCGTTATTCATTTCTGATTATACGAGGGTTGCCATGTATATTTTGGGATTAGAGAACAAAAACAAACATTAATCATTGAAAATCACGTTATTGTTTTTTAAAATATCCCCCATGAAGATCTATATATACACTTTTGCATGCGTTTGAAATAATTGTCGAAGCACTTTTGCGACTCTGATTGAGGTATTCCCAAAACATGCATTCTGAATGCAGCAACCGCTTCTTCAGTTGTCGAAAAACGTTGACCTCTCAGTTTGTTTTTTACGTGCGAGAATAAAGAAAAATCATTCGGTGCCATGTCAGGACTATACGGCGGGTGACTAATCAAATCGATGTTTTGGGTGCTCAAAAATGCAGTTGTTTGAGCCGATGTGTAAGAGCTCGCATTGTCGTGGTGAAGAGTGATCCGTCTTCGGCGGTTGGTTTTCCTGATTTCTTGGAAGACAACCGGTAAGCAAATGGTTGAGCATTTCCTACGCACAATCGACATGAGCCTTTTTTTGAGCCATTACAAATTGTGTGGGATCCAACGCGAACAATTTTTTTGACAGTCGAATGTTTATGCAATATTGAATGTATGCTGGTCCCACTAATGCCTAAGGTTGTCTCATTCTCACAATAAGATCACATGACGATCTTGCAATATCAGTTCGCGTAAAGCATCAATGGTTTTCGGAACAACAACTGATTTTGGACGACCTTCACGAAATTCTTCTTGGAGTGAACTACGACCACGATTGAATTCACCATACCATCGATAAACACTTGTCCTTGATGGAGCTTCATCGCTAAAAATTGAATAAGGTTCATCCATGCACTATTGCTGAGTTTATTCCACGTCGAAAGTTGTAAAAAACGATCGTACGAAAATGTTCACGAGTTGATTTAATTTTTGGATCGATTTGAATCTTTTAAGTTGCTATAAACAACACAAATAGCGCGCGTATGTGAAAACGAATGTTTTCAAATACGCGCCCCGTATAAGCTCAAAAATGTCCAACTTTACGATAGAGGCGTCAGTTCCCAGATTGCAATAATAGGGTTGCCAAAACCCAAAACATGAAAGGCAACCTATCGTATAAGAATCACAATAATTATATCAATAACAGTCTTCTTCGGTAATATTAACTACAACTTCTTTAACTAGCTCTATTACTTTCTTATCAAATTTTGGGAAAATCATTTTTACGCCTGATGCTTTGTTACATTTTTCCCCTAATCAACTCGATGGGATTGAAAACACAAAAATAGGGGGGACGTCTCAGTATGGTGTGTCCATACTTTTCAGCAATACTCTCAAGGGCATACACTTTTTCAAATGTTTTTGTCTGGAAAACTTCAAGTAGTTTATTTCAGGTATAGTAATCTTCAAAATACAAATTGATATCCATCAAAAACTTTGTATTTCATCTTTCCTCGAATTTTTATTCAGTACTTTGACGAGCTGTTGCGAATGAGGAAGCATTGTCAAGATCTATTATACTATTCGCATCCAAATTTGGGATCAATGTGTTTTCAAATCATTCCTCGAAAATATTAGCTTCCATGTTCTTATGATAGTCAACATTGCAGTCCTCATTTTTCTTTTCTATATGATTTCAAAGAATTCGGATTCCATCCTTCACTTTCTCCGCAATGTACAGTGATTACTCGCGATCCTTTATTTGAAGGCATGTTAGGCGTTCACATTCTCGAACCATCAGTCCACCCTTTCGTAACTAGGTCGTGAGTGTCATAATAAGTTTCGTCCAAATAGAAAATTTGCCGTTGTTCTTGTCTATATTTAGTTATTTGTTCTAAGTATTTGTTCAGTAATTCCACTATTGTTCTGCTCTCCATAACTGCTTGACGTTTGTTTATTATTTCAAATCTAAATCTGTAACGTTTACAATTGTGTAATCGTTACTTTCTTCATCAAAGAAGAATAAAGTCTACCTTTTTCCATTCAATTATCATTTGTAAACCATATAAATTTGTGTTATTGAAGGCATACATAAATTGTGATTTCTCGATGTATAATACTTTTATTTTCAGAGCTCACCGAGATCTCTGATGCGGCGTTCAACCGAAAAGTATCTTTTATTATTGATTTAATTTGTAAATAAATCCAGTCCTGTTTTGGTTATGTGAAAAGAACGATGACAGTGACACTGCTTTGTTCTCTTCTTCTTCATTTTTAGTAAATCAGGCGGTAGAATTGAGAGACACTTGTCTAGTTTGTGTTTTATTAACACAGATTCTCAGATGATCATTTAGTGGAATATATGGGTCATAGCGCAAGCGCGAACTTTCGTTTGGGATTTATGTTCCAAATTGTTGGTAACCTTTAGAAAATAGGAAATGTTTTTTTATTGAAATTAGATTTTTGGAATTGGATAGGACGGAAGTGCTTGGCCATTTTCTGCCTTGGCGCCGCTAAGAACTCATGTGAGGTTAACAAGATTCTGAAAATCTTATAAGATAGTGAATTCCATATTAATAAGTCAAGAGGTAAATATCTAATATCATTATTTTCATTTAAGTAATAATCTCAACTCGCTTCAAGAGAAATATAAAAATGTATATTTTTTTTAGACACATTTAAGAGGTAATTTCATTTCTCTTTCTGTCTCTTTCAGTTCTGCCAGGAAAATTAGTATAATTAGAAAAATTAGTATACTTGGAAAAATTTGATATACTCAGAAAATTTAGTATACTCAGAAAAATTAGTATACTTAGGAAAAATTAGTATACATAGGAAAATTGGTATACAGGTTTGGTATACAGGAAGATTAGTATGCATAAAAAAAAGTGGAAGACAAAGCAAGAAATTTTTTTTTGAGGAGTTTTGTGTTTTTTTTTGTGAATCATATGACAATGGAAGGAAACCTATAAGTTTCATCGGAACTGAACTCCACGTTAGAGATCTCTGGGAGCTACCACCACATTCTTATCACTGGGCAGATAAAAGGAGTTAAACTAGTCTTTATGTAAATTATTCTTGAAACAAAAAAGGTTTGAATGCATTCATCCTTAGGTAAGAAACTATAGGGTAATTTTTATTCAAGTATTGAAATGTAAAAAGGGACAGTGTTCCCATCTGTGTTCAATTTTGGTATTTCATAATAAATTGTAGCAAACTTTATTTCATATGAAGTGATCCCAACAAACAAATTAAACTAATAAAACAAATTGATTTGTATCATTTGCATTTTGGGGATTTCAGACACCCAAGAAAGTCTTTCTACAGAGACGGGTCTGAGAATAAGTTTGAAACCACTTTAAAAACTGTAGATGGCGTCCAAAGTAACATCAAGGTAAATCAAGCTTACTCTCAGTCAAAAATTGGATTTCTGAGAACCTTCACCTTGTAACGACCTACGCCCTTGCCGCCCTGAAAAAGCTAGCCGAAAGCAATTATCGCCTTCTTTCTATATCTTGATAGAAAGAAGGTGACATTAAAATTCTTTATCCAATTCTGAAGAGTATTCAATTTCTTCCTCATGATTTCAGTTGTAGGAATCTCATTGCTTTTGTAACAGTAATATATATATATATATATATATATATATATATATATATATATATATATATATATATATATATATATATATATATATATATATAAATTGTTTTTTTTTCAATGATTTCATTAGATGAACATCTAAAGGTTTTGGTAATCCCGTATTACATCGCATCATGCGTTCATAAGATTTATTTTTGACTAGTTTATGTACAGTTGAGAAAGGAATTTCCGTCTGATGTTGCTTGTAACAGTTTGTTTCCCTCGAAACCAAACTTGAGATGTAGATTCTTATGTTGAAACATACTCTCTGTATTTCAATATTTAAATGCATTCGAATCTTATTCACTGGTATCTCTTTTTCGCATTGTTCACCAACGCTTTTGGAACCGCTTCACGAAAAAAAGTCTCCGTTGTTATCACACTCGTTATTACTATTAGTACTTGCCCAAGACGCCACATTTTAAACAGATAACAAAAATTTTAAGTGATTATAACTGCACCAATATCGAATTTCAACACTCAAATCGCGATCAGTACCTGAACTGAACATTGACAACACGACTGCTCGCATTCTATTCGTCACTGTAACATGACTTCAAATTTAATTTTATGACTCTTCAGCCAATCATAAAAATCGGTTAGTAAAAATCATTCAATACGTGCCGCCAATTCTTCAGTCCACGTGGACTATTTGGCAGCGGATTTATTTTTCTGTATTGGTTTTTTTTGGCCTTTGAGAACTCCGAAACTTTAAGTATACACAATACCGGTTACTTTGACTGTAAATGTTGGTGCAGTCCCCGTACACAGAATCCAACTCATCTTTGATTTGCGTAGGCGTTTTGCCTTTCAAAAACAGATATTTAACGACAACTCGATACTCGATTTGGTCCATTTTTATAAAAACAAACACATCAACTCACTCAAACGACTGTTGCATAAAAACTGCGCCTCCAAAAAGGCTGAAACTTGTCAACTGTGAGCAATTGTCAACATATAAACAAGCTTTTATTTGCGAGTACTGATATCTGTTATTTTTCTGCAGTACTGAGATAAAATGTCCAAAATTCATTCCCGAGTTTTTTTTAAAGATGTCCTTGAAACTGTGCTTGATTTTCAAGGGGTCCGTGGGCTGAAAAAGGTTAAGAAACGCTGTCCTAAACTAATCGTCTTAGTTTCCGTTTGCTCTTATACAGTCACCGTGTAAGTTTTTCAGTTATGTATTTGTGAGGGTTGGAGAATATTTTATAGCAGATTTCTGGCCCGGATCGCTTCTAATAAAATCGGGTTACGCTGGCCGACGTCTCGGCAAGAAAAAAAGTTCTCTTGGATTTGTTATTGAATGAATTGAAATTCTGAAAACACCAACGCTCGAATGGTAATCTCTGAACAGCCTGAAACGTTTTCGTGAAAAAAGTGAGGAAGGATGGGAATGGAATGACATTTCGGGATATTGTCTGAGCTACCAAGGATGTAGAATGTAGCAGGTGACTCATGCATTCTCGAGAGTGATGCTCAGGTTGTTTTTCAATTTTGGTTCGAAAGAGGGTAATGGATATTGATATGAAGCAATTATTTGAAGTTTGGAACCCTCATTTCCCATCGATATTGGTCAAATACTCCTGAAAGAAATAATAAGATTTTCACCTGGAAGAATCAGCGCTACTATGCACTTTCTGATAGGTACAGGTTTGAAGTAAGTAAATAAGTAAATAATTTATTCATTTCATGTTATCCGATCAGTTAGTTACTTAGTTACATGATTTCATTTTCCTGAGATTTACAATTCAAATTGTCATTGATAATCATGTTTGAAAACAGTGAGTGATGTGGATTCACAAAAAACTGCTTTTGATAATTATATATATATATATATATATATATATATATATATATATATATATATATATATATATCTCCTTCCGAATTCAATGACTACTTCTGTAAGGTGGCAGAGGAACTCACTAAAAGTTTGCAGAATACAAAGCTCCTTCTTTTTCTCTCCGGTAACTGGGGATGAAGTACTGGCTGTAATTGAAAGCATGAAAAATTCCCCCTCCTACGACGTTTATGGATCGAACAACATAATATTGAAAAAAATTTCTGATGGTTTACTAGATCCCTTAACCTTATTAATATGTGCTTTTTGACTGAAACTTTTCCCGATGTATTCAAATTAACCAAAGTTATTCCGATTCACAAAAGTGGCGACAAGGACAGCCCAGCAAATTACCGACCTATTTCGATAACCCCGATTATTGGGGAGTTAATGGAAAAATTTGTGAAAAATATACTTGGAGAAATATAAAATTCTAAATAATAGACAGTTCGGTTTCAGAATTGTAGATCCACAGTTCAAGCCGTGGAGGAGGTGATGGGCGATATAGTTGAGAGCCTTGAATCAGGTAAAGTGATTGTCATGCCACTTTGCAACCTCAGCAAGACTTTCGATTGTGTTTCTCATGCAATACTTCTTCAGAAACTTGAATATTACGGAATACGCGGAATGGCTTACGAATTTTTCTCCTTCTACCTTACTAATAGATTCCAGATTCTCAATCAGAGTTCGGAATCATCAAACATGGGGTACCCAAGGGTCTATATTAGGTCCTCTACTATTTATTTTATATATGTCACCGTCATCATGCATGATGTTTGCAGATGATGTAACCATATACGAATCACATGTTGATAAGCAAATATAGTCAAATTCAATGGAATTGGCGAAGCGTAGAGCGAAAGAATGGTTTCTAACAAATAAATTGAAACAAAACCCTAATAAATGCCGAAGGATTTCCATTTCAACTAACTGTCGTGAGAACTCAGCAAATAAAGTTAAACTTTTGGGTATAACCTTGGATCGCTCTTTGAAATGGAACTGTCATGTTGACCAACTGTGCTCTAAACTTTCTAATCAACTATATTTCCTAAAACAACTGAAAAAAGTAACCAGTTTCGAACCATTGAGAATATCTTACATTGCCCTGTTACATTCACACATTACTTATGGTATACGATTATGGGGAAACTCTAGTCTCTCACTCAAAGTTCCCCGAATACAGAAAGAGGACAAACGGATATTAGCTTGAAATTACTTTACCGAATTCAAAATTATGTCACTATATTCAGAGTATATTTTTTATTGCCTGTTACAGATCCAAAAGAACATCGGTATCTACCAAACTCACTCTGATACGCATAATTATAATACAAGAAACAATAATTAGTTGAACATTCCGCGATACCTCACTACCTCCACCAAAAATTCACATGACTTCAACCTCTTCAACAAATTTTCCGCCCACATTAAAAATTAGAGAAAAACCAAGTTCAAGAGAATAATGTGTTTCAATTTGTACAAGAACTAACATTCAATATATTGAACAACTCAATATACACTCCTAGAAACAGTATACCTAGAGAAGATCCAACACAAAAAATAGTACCTGATTTCACAAATTGTATTGTGAATTTCTATAATTTAAATATTATTGGAGTTTTTTCCCAACACCAAATCGTTATTTTTAACACTTCGACACGTGTTTCGATCACCAAGTGATCATCTTCAAAGAGGAAGATTGAAACACGTGTCGAAGTGTTGAAAATAACGAAGAGAAAGATTAAAACTGTTTTAATCTTCCTCTTTGAAGATGATCACTTGGTGATCGAAACACTTGTCGAAGTGTTGAAAATAACGATTTGGTGTTGGGAAAAAACTCCAGTAATATTCATTACTACACCAAAGGTTCCAAACAGTGCATCATAAGTTCTATATTTTAGTTTGATTGACTTTTTTCATGCTGTAGAGTCTCTGGAAATGAACTGATTTGATTCGAATTAATTCAGAATAACTTGTAGAAATATGTATTATAATATTCTCATTGCACATAGAAAATTGCAATTTTTCTAACGAATTAAGATGAAAACATGAGGAATTTGATTTCTCCTAATTAACTGAAACACTATAAATAGAAATGAAAATAAAAGATTTTGAAATAGAAGGAAATTCACAATGAAGAAGTTCCAAGAAGTTCATTGATGTGTTCAAATGTTCGCCCCGGCTTCTCTGGGTGGAACGCATCCGGAACATCCAATTTACCACGTCTCTAGCACATTATTCAAGCTACATTTGACAGGTTGCCCGGGTTATGTTGGCTTTGAGGACCGCTGTGGTTTGTGGCTTATACGCATACACCTGCGACTTAAGAAAATCTCACAAGGAAAAGTCAAACGTGGTTGAATCGCACGATCTCGGTTGATAGCTCACATAACCTCAATGTGAGATGACCATACCCTCAAATCGCTCGTGCAGAATATCCAATGTGGCATGAGCTGTGTGGCACATGGCGCGGTTCTGTTGAAACCACATGTCGTTTGTGTCCAGATCATCCAATTCAACAACAGCCATAGAAAAAGCAAATCTACTAGCTGAATTTGCGTCCCACTCCACAGTCCTGCTCCTGTCTTTCTTCTTGTGGGAAGATTGCTCGCTTTCAACCTACTGCAAAAAAGGGATAAAAACATCTTCCAAATAACTATAAACCAGTCGCTTTGCTATCAGTGATATAAAAAATCATAGAGAAAGTCGTAAACAACCATATCCCCAAATATTTGGAAGGCTTCAACATCTTGAGGGATGACAATATGGCTTTCGGAAATAAAGATCAACTGGCGACCTTCTACCGTATGTCACCCTTATTTGGAATAACGCAATGGAGAAATATGGAAAATCAAGAGCTGTTGCGCTGGTCTTTGACCGTGTGTGGCATGACGGTTTGCTGGCCAAACTTCGATGCTATGGCGTGTCAGATCATTTCTGTGTATGGCTCTCCAGCTTCCTGAATGTTCGTTTCCTGCAAGTAGCCGTCGATGGATATCTCTCGAATACATTCATCATCAACGCTGGTGTTCCCCAGGAATCCATACTGTCTCTAACCCTCTTTCTATATATCAACGACTTATTAGAGAAAAACAAAAATCCAAACTATTGCTTTGCTGACGACAGCACATTTGTCTCATCATTTCATTTGGATTCCATGACTCGGCTACGAAGGCACATCTTCACCTTCAGCAGGAGGTTGCATATCTTGGAGGATCTAGAAGTGATTTCGAATTGGGGTGGAAGTAACCAGGTTCAATTAAATGCCACAAAAACTCAGGCATCAGTTTTCTCAGAAAAAATAAATGTCTCCAAACCAGATATAATAATGTTAGGTCAGACAATTTCGCTTTCTGCTTCGATAAGTTTGTTGGAGGTTAAAATGGACACCAGTATGTCTTACCACAATCATGTCGCTGGAATTGCAAAGGCTGCTGATCAAAAGTTTGTAACACTATTCCGAACCAGAAAACTATACACACCTCAGCAATTTTTGATGCTTTAAAAAGCTCAGATCAGACCTTCTTTGGAGTATGGATCTCATATATGGAGCTCTGCCCCCGAATATACCCAGAAGTTGCTGGATTCCATCCAGAAAAGAGCCATTCGCCTGATAGGAGACAGGATCATCACGTACAACCGTGATAGCCTGGAACGCGACGGACTGAGTTGAACCTCAACGTTTTGGGGTTCAACTCAGTACACCTCGAACTTCACTGTTAAAGAACTCTTCCACCTGGAGAACTGCGTTTATGCGGAATAAACATCCTGATAACGTTTTTTCAAATGGATTTAATCTCCAGCGATTCAAATCCAATGTGAACCGCTACTTTCGCACAGGCACCGCTCTGACAGCGTCTTAAGGATTTCTCTCTGGTGATTGTGTTTTGTCTTTGAAAACAATGCCAAAAGAAGTTGGTAATCATCGACCTATAGTGCTCGCAGTTGACAGTGATGACCTGGCCAACGTCGTTCTCAAAGAAATGTGGACCGATGGCACCGCTAGCCCGAAATCCACACCAAGCAGTGACTTTTCCGAAATGCATTGGAAGCTCTTGGATCCCATGTGGATTGGTATTATTGAATTATTCGTCGTCATTGTCTATGCTCGTTTACCTTCAGTTCCTGAATCAGTTGAATTTTGTACGGGTGCAGGACCAAGTCACAACGCAAAATTCGTCAAGTTGTGGTCTGCGACACGCCGAGTCCTTGGGAGCGATGCGAAATCGGCTGCCTCGGATTCTGCTGCACACTTTCACAGACAGTGGGGCGATGTTTGCAGCAGATATGGCGTACCATCGACGTACGGGTGTTGGTCGATCGTTTACTGAACCAGTGGACTCAAAATTATCCACTACATAGGAGTAGTGTTCTCGGAAGGACGATTATGGCGACCGAAAAATGGGCGAAGCGCGTGGTACGTTGCCCAAATAGAATACCCATTTGGATAAAACAATTTTATTATTTACATGTGTTGTTGAATGTTATATCTGTCCATGGTGGTAAAAAAACAGACAGAATAAATGACAACTAATTTGACAGATGTGGGCTTCAACAAGATTGCCGGTATCGATTACCAAAGTTCGAAAGTCCGTTTTGGAAGACCCTGTATAACTCATCGTTTTCTTAATAATGTACAATTCTTCCATATGTTTTTATGTATCTTTTATTGGGTAATGTTTTAAGGAAAACAATTTGTTTGCAGGCTTCATATTTATAGGAATCTTATCAACCTCACAAAAGTCTCAGCGTTCTGAGGTTTATAAAAAACATAATTATTACTGCAAAAATAAGTTGACGTAAAAAATTAGTTATGATTTTGGAAGGAATAAAAAATACTACAGTGCAACTGGAATGAATGACGAAAACTGAATACTAGATTTACTAATATTAACTACAAAAACTGAATTTATAAAAAATTAACTGAAACCAGTTCATCCAGTTATTCACGATTTTGAAATGTTTCTCCACAAGTCATCAATCAAATTTCAAAATCGTTTTTTTTTTTATATGTATATTTATAGAGAAATACGGAATAATGTTGGGGATGCAGTCAAAATTGCTGGGCTGTTGTTTAAAGAATACTCTTTGTTATATGGTCGAGCTTTCGAGAATGTTTATTCCCTTTATCAAGACATTAACTTGAGGTTATAGTAAAAAGTCGAAAATTTCACGGAGAAACACAAAATTAGTCCTTTTCATTATGTAGAAAAGTGTCACACATTAAATTTTTTATGGTTTAAAGAAAATATATATATAAAACTTATTCAGAAGTAACATTTAGAGTGAAATTTTCGACTTTTTACTATAACCTCAAGTTAATGTCTTGATAAAGGGAATAAACATTCTCGAAAGCTCGACCATATAATAAAGAGTATTCTTTAAACAACAGCCCAGCAATTTTGACTGCATCCCCAACATTATTCCGTATTTCTCCTTAACTAGTCAGTCAAGACTACCCATCGCTTTGTATATTTATATGTATATTTTTTCTATCATAGTTATATAACGCTACAGTTCGTAGTTTCCTTGGAGTAGGCATCATTTCTTGAAAAGGTAAACCCACTCAAAAGGTAAGAGGTGTAAATAGAGTTCATTATAGCCACAGAGAAGTAAATCAGGAGTAATTACATCCCCTAACCAATTCGTCATTTGCCATAGCCCACTCGTTATCGTTGGCTCTAATATCAATTTAGAAACGAGACTGTAACTCGTAAGCTAGCCTCAAATTGCAGAGTTCATCGTATTGCTATCCTTCATTGAGAGATAATTGTATCCGTGTTAAAATAGGCGATTCTGAATAGAAGGGTGAATGAACACAAAAGCGCCCTTGTTTGAACTTAACACTTTCGTACACACCTATTTGCTTTGTTTCTGGCACCTGTTCCGTTAATTTCAGTGTACCAAGCGTTGTCAAATGTTGAACTTAGAACGACGTTGGATGATTGATGAAGGAATGTTTTTTAGCTGATAGAGGTTGGGTTCAACTATTGATCTTCCATAGACGTGGCAATATACTTTAGTACGATCTTCGTTATCCGCAGTAGTAGTTTTCCGCATGATCGGAAAAATAATAAAAGAGTTTTGGCAAAGACGGAATCACCTCAATGAAAGAGTACAAATGGTTGAAATAGACGGTGTGCTGAACGACCCATTAGAAATTTAATACTGTTTTAGGGTCAATCCTGTTTAAATTATATTTGAATGATATGTTTTCCATTGATATTTCCAGAAATTTCCCATATGCTGATGATACAGTACTTATAATTGATGGAACAACCTGAAAAGATCTAATATATCATAAAAGAAACGATATTGACACTATAGTAGATTGACTTTATGATAGTTTACTGACAATAAATATTGAAGAAATATCTTACATTTCATTTTGTAGTGACACTCATGATTTTTCCAATGCACAAAACATCAATATTCATTTAACCATTTCAGTTAAATATTCTGGAATACACATTGACTATAATCTTAAATGGAAAATACATATAGACTATTTTTGTAAAAGAATCAGAACCGTTTTGTATGTTTTTCTAACACTTAAAAAATACTGAGTATCAATGATTTGCGCAGTATATATTTTTCATTAGTTCAGTCTCTCTTAATGTATGGAAATCTAAGGAGTGGGGTGTATAGTACAACTGTACAACCGCTTATGGTACTACAGAAACGATTTCTCAAAGTTATTTATAATTTAAATTTTTGTTTCCCATCGGCACAAATATTCCAATATTGTGATCTGATGAGTTTGAGATATCTTTATTTTAAACAATTATTGACATGTATATTTCACAACAATAATAAGTTCAAAAATCATTAACATGGATATGAAACCCGACTCAAAGCGAGTAACCTAGATATACCGAAAAAGAACAAAGCTGTTGGACAATGGTCAGTTACATTTATGTGAACCCAAATTAATCAATCTTGCTCCAGATCATATGTTAACGGAATATGTGTTTAAGTTATTCAAAATTTCAGTGATCGAATCGCTCAAAAATGAAAATACAACATTGCTATGAACAAATTTTGAATACTTTTAATTTAAGATTAGTTTGTATTTTACATTGTAATATTCACATTTTTATACGTTTATACATTTAAATTTATACGTTTCATATGTTTTACATTATTTACACGTTTAGAGATTTTATACTTTTAGATTTTATATTCAATGTGTCTTCTTTGTAGTATACTAAGAATATTATTCACTTTCTTTTAGGAAAAAGTAATATCGATATATTGTTAATACTATTTGGAAATATAAGCACTGAAATATTTTGCCCGATTAACTCAAAATACATTATATCTCGACCTTCTTCAAAGGAAAGAATTTTGATATTGATGTTTCACAGACAAGTTTTCCAAAAACTTAAGTGAATCATCAATACCTATGTTTTGACAAACTTTTCCTTATATCTATATTAATCGCCCATTTTTTCTATTTTATGCTTTCATAAATACATGGAATTTGGTGATTAATAAACTGCTACTGCTATCTATTTTTATTAAAGATGTATGTATGCACAACCCATATTTTCTTTTCTGTAATATTTAGTTCCATGAGTTTTTCCGTTTTAATGTTATGTGTTTTTATAGCTGTATATCTTAATAAATATTTATTCTACTGTGTCGCGGTATTCACTGATCGATAGAATATTTTGTACCATATACATTGGTGCTGTTCATTTTGTTTCCAAATTTTAATTGTTTTTCAATTTTTGCTCAATTTTTCAAACCAAGAAATTAACCAGGCATTTGGCAATGATATGGAGACGTTCGAGACAGTGATTGGGCACCGATGAGCACTTCCCAAAGGCGAAAACCACTAAATAGTGACCATGGTTAGTGTGTGGTGGTCAGCGTCCGGTTGCAACCGGGACAAACCGTTACAGCAGAGTCATTGTAAAAATCAACCAGTAAGTCTACTCTCACTACTTTGATTCATAAATTCACAAAGTTCTCGGTGCGCTCATATAATGAAGAAATTTGAGAATATTATAGAAGATTTTGTAGTAAGTTACTTATAACCAACTACAAAAACCATAAACAATAATAACAACATCGAATACACTGAACACAATATCAATTTCCGACTGTTTATTGTAACTAATCCGATGCCCGTGATACGTCGAATCCTTCGATACTACAGCACTGAGCGCGTTGGATGAGAATCTCATCCTAAGAGCGGTTGAAGGTCCCAGGAAACTCGGGCGGATCACGTGGTAAGATATCGTACTGGTTGCGATATTCTACTGTGACAGAGTCTTATTGTGAGGAAATCGACGAAGTGTACTGAGAATTGCGTCAGCAGCAGCCGGCACTGGTCAACAGAAAAAGTCCAATCCCGCCCCACGACAACGACCGTTTACACGTTTTTCAATTCACAGACTGAAAATCAAATGAATTGAGAGAGAATGAGTCAAAGTTCGGCTTCACCCACCATACTTTGATAACTTTCTCACCGGTAGAAACTTCGCGAATTAGGACCAGGCAGAAACGGCTTTCGTCGACTTCATCGAATCCCGAAACAATCTAAAATTGGCATTTCTTCTTTCATTCACATGGAATATATCCTATGAATTTGGTATCATTATATTTCTCCACATAAGTTACTTTATTTACTTTATTTACTTCATTCTCTAAAATTTTCGAGAAAGTCTAGAAGAGATAAGTAAGCGAAGGCGGAATTTTGAGAAGGTCCCACAGTAGGACATCCAAAAAGAACAAAATTCATTCTCAAGAAGTGAAACTCGTCTACAAATTGGAACCAGGAGGAATTTGAAAGACGATTTTGTGGCAAAGTTTTCTTACCTTCATGATCAGAATGCAAATATAATGAAGAATTTTCTGTGAAGTGATGAAAGTGATTTTCAGAACAACGGCATGGTAAATAGTCATAACTTTCATTATTGGGCGCAAGTAAATCCACGTTCAGTAACAGAGGGAACCAATGATTATTTGAGATGAAAGTTTCGTGCAATTTGATCCATTGATATTTGATAAGACCATATTTTCAGAAGATAACTTCAACTGTGAAAAATATTTGAATTTTCTACAGATTCAATAACATGAGAAGAAATTCAGATAGCAACACGACGGAATAATTGGTTCCATCAACTTGCGTCTAACAATAGGATTGTCTCAAAAACTATTCGATTTGATTTGATCTCCACAAATTTTATTTGAAAAATATATCACAACATGTCTGAAAGCACTTTAAGAAGCTAAGTACCCAAAATAGGGTCACTCTAGCTTGGGTACCCAGGCACGAGGGTCACAAAGGCAATGAGGAGTGCGATTTTCTAGCCCGTGAAGTCGCATCCAAAAATATAATCAGCCCAGAACCCCTCTGCGGGGTAGAGAAAGCATGTATAAAGACATCCATACACTCATGGATGCAAGTTGAATTGATAGATTGGTGGATTAAGCTCCCAGGATTGAGGCAGACGAAAGAGTTCATAACGAAACCATCGCCCAGGTTCACGGAAGACCTGCTAAACCACAACCGTAAGGTTGTAGGGGTAATGGTGGGTCTATAAACGGGGTATAGTCGACTCAGGAAACTTATTAACAACATGGGTCTGACAGAAGAAACCCATGCAGGGTCTATCAAGAAGAGGAAGAAACAGCACTGCATGTGCTCTGTGAATGCGAAGCGATAGCAAGGCTGAGACACGCAAGATACGGGGAAGAGAAATCAGAGGTTGCTATGGAGTCTCATCAAAGTGGTCAAGCTAGACAATGAGCTATAACAACCAAGGAGCATCACAATAGATCTGAAAAAGTCGCAGTGAATCTGACCATGACCCAGCTCCTCGACAATCTAATCTAATCTAACGTCTATGAATATCTTGCAGAAATGTCTGTCGGCAATAATTCAATATCTAGCGTGGTATTAGCCGAGGAAGTAGTTGTTTCCCGGCGACTTCTCTTTGTTCCCAATATTGAAGAGACCCATGAAAGGACGGCGTTTTGCGACGATTAAGGATAATAAAACAGAATCTCTGAGAGAGCTCAAGGGCATACCAAAAGTACATATCAGAACTGCTTCGAGGATGAAAAAGATCAGCTACCCTCACTATGAGTGATGGAGGAAAGTGAAAGTGAATAATAATAATAATAATTATAATAATACGCCCTATATCCATCGACATAACGCGGCCCTAAGAGTGCTATACTACCATCTACGGCACTCTTACGGTATTGACGAGACACCGGTGTTGCCCTACGCTCCTGAGGATATTGAATCCGTTGTGGGGAACGAGAAGTGCCGAATTTATTGGAACCATTCGTTCCCCACCCTCAGGCTCATACAAGCTAATAAGCCTGATGTAGTCCTTCTCAACCACCAGACCAAGACGATATTTGTCGTGGAGTTTTCAGCTCCTGGCGAGATGAATATTGTCAGAAAAGAGGAGGAAAAACGGATGAAATATCGAGATTTTCTCTTCGAACTCCGCAGACTCTATCCAGATCACTCTGTCAAGATGGTTGTTCTGATTATTGGAGTCCTTGGTGGAATGATGTCCTCTCTACTCTCGAATCTTAAAATCATACCGGCTTGCCGCACTAAGGCAGATACCTTAGCCGCACAGATGCAGAAGGCTGTCATTCGTGGCTCACTGCGCTTGCGCAGGGCACATGAATCTCGGACCCAATGATCACTTACCCCACGGTGTGGGGAGTGGTCATGGGTTGATAATGCTGGCGCGCCCTCCCGAATGTATCGGGGCTTCATGGGATAGGGCCTGACCAGCGCACACTACAGTGAAAACATAATAATAATAATAATAATAATAATAATAATAATAATAAGGAAAAACGGATAAAATATCGAGATTTTCTCTTAGAACTCCGCAGACTCTATCCGATCACTCTTTCAAGATGGTTGTTCTGATTGTTGGAGTCCTAGGTGAAATGATGTCCCCTCTACTCTCAAATCTTAAAATCATACCAGCTTGCCGCACTAAGGCAGAAATCTTAGCTGCACAGATGCAGAAGGCTGTCATTCTTGGCTCACTGCGTTTGCTCAGGGCACATGATTCTCGGACCCAATGATCACTTACCCCACGGTGTGGGGAGTGGTCATTGGTTGATTATGCTGGCGCGCCCTCCCGAATGTATCGGGGCTTCGGGGGATAGGGCCTGACCAGCGCACACTACGGTGAAAAAAAAAAAAAAAAAAAATAATAACCATATCCATCGACATAACGCGGCCCTAAGAGTGCTATATTACCATCTACGGCACTCTTACGGTATTGACGAGACACCGGTGTTGCCCTACGCTCCGGGGGATATTGAATCCGTTGTGGGGAACGAGAAGTGCCTAGCATAAATGATATGCTAGAATAATATAGGTATAAATTACTCGGATTTAAATGTAATCAGTTAGTTTTGAAAATGGTATAATAGCCGAAACCGGTCAACAATAAAGAAATATAGTGGAAAATAGACAAAAGTGTGTTTTTGTAGTGTATCCTCAGTGTTCTTATGTAGCCAACAAACTCTATTTTTAGGAACTGTTTTAGATTCAAACATTCAATGGAATGAACAAATTAACACAGTCTGTGGCAAGCTCAATAAATCATTTTATGCTATCCATGCCTTGAAAGACACTCTTGAAAGACATTCACTCATGAGTGTTTACTTTGGCATGGTGTATTCTACACTTAGCTACAATATTATCTCTTGGGGTCAAGCCAACGAATGGGTGCGTGCTTTCAGGCAACAAAAGAGAATAATAAGATTAATATTCGACTTAGTTTTGGTGAGTCTTGTAGAGGAACTTTTAAAAGAAATAAAATTCTGACTACCACTTGCATTTACCTATTTAAAATACTTATATTCGTTCATAATAACAAAACAAAGCTTACATCGAATGCTCAAATACATCAGTATAGAACACGAAACAATCATCACTTATATCAATCAAAACTCAATCACACTTACTACAAAAAATCCTCAGAATGGGCGGGTGTTCACCTCTATAATTTATTGCCAAATCACCTAATGCAACTTTCACCAAAAAAGTTCAAGGTGGAATTGAAGAAATGTCTTTCGAATAGATGTTTTTATGATCTGAATGAGTATATGAACCATACATGAAAACTGATGAGTCTAATCTTTTAATATGATGTAACAATGTATTTTGTTTCTTGTGATATTTGCGTGATACAATTTTTATTTACTGTACAATATTTCTTATTCTATGTGACGAACCTATACATTGTACAAATGGTACAAAAAGGTAATATATTATCTATCTATCTATCTATGTATCCAATAAAGGTGTATCTGTTCAATTCCTGGAAGCCAAGAGTAAGACATCACCGATCAATAAAAATACTATTTCCCGGCAGAACGTCTATCAGAAGCAGCGCCATCTTCAATATCAATGATATCAATATCAAGTTATAATCAGTATTCCTGTTAACCCAGTAGCGTTTACTAGTTTCGGAAAAATTCCATGTGGAAATTTGAGTTGAGATACCCTGCGTACGCTAATAATTGTTTTTGTTGTTACTGATGCGACATACTCTCGTACACATCCAGCTGTATAATGTGGTGTAGTGTAGAGTAGTGATGGTGTTACCATCACTACAGAACAAATTAATTAGATCGTAAGGTGGTTATAAATAGCCGGTACTGTCTTGGTTCGATTTCACCCTACAAGACACGTGTCACGGGCACGTGCCAGAACAGCACGTGGACATTTGGAAGGTTGAAAGAATGATTCAGATGGAAAGCTACTTATTGAATTTAGCTTGTTTATCGATTACCAAATTAGTGCTGATTCTTTTGAATATATTTTTTTTCATGATTTATAAAATGGTTTAGCTTCAACTGAAAGAGTGAAGGAGCTGACAATTGAACAAAATCGTTTCCAAATAGTTGAATACCTCTAGAATCGAATGTGAGAACAAAATATCAGATTTACTCCAGGTTTTTTTCCATCTTTCGTTTCTCATACTTTTTTATGATGATTTGTTCAATCGCAACTTGTTAAAATGGTTATAAAATATTATACTGAGGAAAATTCTTGAGGAATGCCTTTTTATGCTGAGAATTCCGTAGAATTTCAGTTAGTAGCTTTATTCATTTATTCATTATTATAATACTTCCAACAGGCTGAGGCCCATTAAAATGAATGTATAGAGCAGGTAACTATTTCTAGGTTTGTCTGAAGGTGATTGACAATGTTTCGTGGTGCATTTCATTAGTTCCGACTTCCATTGTTCACTATGTTATAGATTGATTTGAAATCCTTGAAAAAATGTATAAAAATTTAATATTTTAGCTTGAAAAATAATAATTATATTGAGCAAAAAAGAATATAATTACAATGAAATGAAATACAAGCAACAATAATTGAATATTGAACTATTAACAAGCACTGAAAATTAAAAAATTAAAGATTACAAGCCAAGTTCATTTATTTATTTACGGCAATCAACAAGTTCACACATATGTATTCAACAGTAATCCAAGCTAAGTTTAAGGAAAAAATATATAAAATAAAATTCCAAAAAATCGTAAAAATAAGTTAATGAACTATAATATTTTCAGTCTTTTTGAATTTTAACAAAGAAGAATTGAAAAATTCTAAATCTACATTGTATGTATTTGCAAGTCCCAAAATTCTACCTACAGATTCATTCCTATATGAAGTGCGACAAAAGGGTACTTTGAAGATTTCCGAATTTCTTGTTCTCCTTGAAATCATATTTAAAGTTATAACTTCGACAAGTTCAGGGGAATTGATGCTACCATTGATTATTTTATGAATTAGTGTAAGATCTGATTCCAATCTTCTATGAGCCAGAATATTCAAGTTAAGAATGTCCAATATAATTTTATAGTCATATTCACCAATATGATATCCCAGTTTATATGCAGAGTACCTTGAAAACTTATTTTGAACACTTTCAAACAAGATCAAGATCTTCAGATGATGTGGTGCTGCAGGTTTTTCCGGGTTTTCCTGCAGCTGAAAAAGCAAATGCGCCACTGGAATCAATGAAGTCGCTCCGGAGCGCCAATTAATTTTTATTGTTGTTTTTATTTTATTTTTATCGTTGTTTTGAAAAAATTAACAGCCAAAACCATTCATTTTTACAAAAATCTTTCAAACATACCAATATCCACATGATATGAAGGGCACCAAATTGTGGAATTGTATTCGATTATTGATCCAACAATTGAACAATATATGATTTTTATTGAAGTGAGAAATAATTCATTTGCAGATCCAATAATGAAACCTAAGATTTTTAGTGCTTTAGAAGTAATATTTGCGATATGGGGTTTAAATGACATTTTTTGGTGATTCCTAAATCTCTGATTGGGTTTGTTTTTTTCAGTTCTGATTGATTGATTCTATATGTCCGGTTAATGGGATTTTTGTTTCGAAAAAAAGTTAATTTTTGGCATTTATGTATATTTAATTGCAGTAGATTTATATCACACCAGAGAACAAAGTTAGATAAATCGTTCTGTGATAATTCTGTATCAGTTAAGTCATGAATAACTTTAAACATCTTCAGGTCATCAGCAAACAAAAAAAATCACTATTAAGAATAACATTTCTCAAGTCATTTACAAATAGGTTGAAAAGCAATGGCCCTAAATGAGAACCCTGTGGTACACCCGATGAAACTGTGGTTGAGGAAGATATTGAGTTACCATATTTCACAAATTGTACTGTGCAGGCTAGATGATTTTTAATCCATTACAGAATGTTTTCTTGAATAGCGTGTAGTTTATGTAACAACAAATTGTGGTTTACTGGGTCAAATGCCTTCGAAAAATCTGTGTGAATAGAATCCACCTGGTGTCTATTTTCGAAGGCATTTATTATACAGTGTTGATAATTGAGCAGATTTGTGCTGGTAGATCTACCACTACTGCATCCATGTTGTTGATTAATGATTATATGTCTACAATCCCATGTTAGCTTTTTTGTAATTAGGCTGTCTAACAATTTGGGTAGTTCTGATTGATTACAGACTGCTCGATAATTTTTCTATCATTATGTGATCCACTTTTATAAATGGGTTTCAAAAAACTGTTTTTCCAATAATCCGGAAGATGGAGTTACTTCACGACGTTTCGATTGTTAGTATCCACAATCGTCTTCGAGTGATGACTGGGATTTCAAAACAATTTATATCACATTAGACAATGGAAATCTCAACCATTTCTAGATAAATGGAAGTATGAGTGGACAATTTAATATTCGGTATATAAAGGCTACTGGATTGTAGAAATGGTGCTGAGAATTGGGTATATTAATGCGGAATGTGACATTTCATCTGAACGTATATCGAAAGACATCAAACATTAGCCTGATGATTTTTTCTTGTCCTTGAGAACTCCTTACTACCGCGCCAAGTCATGAAATTCAAGGATATATTTGGATATACCATAATAGACTGAGTATACCAGACTTATCGAAGTTTGTTTTGATCTGGTTTGTGTGGTAATAAGCCATTATCACATTTCTGCAAACAGCTTTGTGTAAGAATCCCAATTCAAATTATTGTAGTCTTCAGTACTTCATTTCCAATAGGAGTTTCATTAAGAATACATATGTCATTCACTACACGTATGAACTTAAATGTCAGAAAAATTTAATTGAATATGTTGAGAATATATTTATTTTTGTCGAATCAGAAACCGAATTTGCTAATAATAGTTCAAAATTCCACGAAACATTCGTCTGTGTCTTCAACAAGTATTATGTTTGTAGCATGGTCCGCAAACATAATCCAATTTGTTTTTGATATGTATTATGGCAGTTTGTTCACATACAACAAGAACATTAACGGCACAAGAACCTTGAGGCACTCCAAAGTTCACTCCTTCAGGTTTCAAAACACAACTGAGCTATCATTGTTCTCTCTTGAAGTTCTCTTGGAGATGATTAGTTGGTGTTCGAAAAACGTATCGAGGTGTTGAAAATAATGGTTTGGTATTGAGATAAAACTCCAGTAATATTCTATTATAGACTAGTCGCTTTGCTATCAGTGGAATCAAAAATCATAGAGTAAGCCGGAAACCACCATATCCTTAAATATTTGGAAGGCTTTAACATCTTCAGCGATCGTCAGTACGGCTTTCAGTGATAACGCAATTGAGAAACATGGAGAGACAAGAGCTGTTGCGCTTGATATTTATAAGGCCTTTGACTGTGTGTGGTATCAAGGTTTGCTAGCTAAACTTCGATGCTATGGCTTGTCAGATAATTTGTGTGTATGGCTCTCCAGCTTCCTGGAACAACGTTCCCTGCAAGTGGCCGTCGATGGATATCTCTCGAATACTTTCACCATCAACGCTGGTATTCCCCAGGGATCCAATTGTCTCCAACCCTCTTTTTATTGTATATTAATGACTGATTGGAAAAAACGAAAAATATTGCTTTGCTGATGACAGCACACTTGTCTGGTTATTCCATTTGAATTCCAGGACATCGACTGCGGATGCACATCCTATCGGCAGCAGGAGGTTAATGAGGATCTAGAAGTGATTTACAGTTGATGTGAAAGTAACCAGGTTCAATTCAATGCCACAAAAACCCAGTCCGAAACGGACTGGACAAATAATTCCGCTTTCTGCTTCGATGAGTTTGTTGGGGGTTAAAATAGATACCAATATGTTTTGGCACATTCCTGTTGCTGGAATTGCGAAGGCTGCCTCCTAAAAGTTCGAAACACAGTTCCGAACCAGAGCAACTTTGATGCTTCATAAAGCTCAGATCAGACTTTCTTTGAAGAATTGTTCTCATGTATGTATCTCCGCCCCTAAGCATATGAATCGCTACTTTTGCACAAGCATCGATCTTGGGGTGACTTAGGGATTTTCCTGTAGTGCTTGTAGCAAAATACATAGCTGTTTTGATATTTTGATCCGTTCGATCGTTTTATCGGATCGTTCGACCTGGTGTGATAGATAATTGGTAAAATTGATCTCCATAGATATATTTTGAAAACTTGTTTCTCATTTACTCGTTTGATGTGGGTTCAAAAAATTAAAAAGAAACCACGGGTTCGTGGTTTCATTCACATATCTTGTGAGTTGTTTATTCAAATCAATAATTTGGATATTCTCCTTGTGATAAAAAGTTATCAACATTTAAAATTCTCTCTCGCGCTTATTGAGAACAATTTAATATAGAATTGGTTTTTCATATTCTTTTGGAATAGATACTTCACTCGCGGTCATTCTTTCGAGTGTCGGCCGAGCACGGTGAAAAAAGGCAAAAAAACTCGTAGAGTGCGAAACAAAGTTCAATTTGATATTGCTTTAAGGAAGCTGTCATCTATCAACGCCAGTACAGTTCACTTGAAGTCCAAAAACTAACGCTGTTTAGATGATTGCAGCCCTACAACTGGAAAGGAAAATTGTAAGATGAGAACTATTGCATGAGCGATGGGGAAAACAACCATAACTCAATCATATTCTCAACATTTTGGTTGAGATTTGCAAAATTATTGTTGTTTTCCAAATAGTATTCTACTTGCAACAAATTTTTCGAGAGGCTCTGGCATTTGGACATGACTCTAAGTAAAAAATAGCCTGTAATTATTAATTATGGCACTAGTTTAACACCACCAAAGAATCAGATTGTGATCAATTACCCGATGAAAGGAAAAACTATCTTGTTTTTCTTTAACTTTTGACCACTTGCCCCTAGCAAAGCGTATGTTTGTGTTTTCTGTCAAAATATCTGAAGAGATCAAAGCCGTACCAAATATCATCCCGAGAACTCATATTCCTGAAACAATATACTGAACCGAAGTTTCTGTGTTATTCTGAGGTAAGTGGAATCTACTAAAACAACTAAGAAAACGATCTGGCCTCAGGACTCAATTATAGAAATAAAATATTTTTTTGAACTCTGTTTACGGAAACTATTGATATCTGATAGTTTATCTGAAACGATATACTTTGCTTATATAGAAGATATTGATGTAATCGTTTATTTTGTTTCAGAAATAACGAGGAAGTAAGTAAGAAAAATAAAAAAACACACATCCAAGTTTGAAAAGTGTAAACGCGTTTCAAAATCGAGCGTCAAATGCTGTTTGAAGGATGAGATGAATATTTAGGGCAGAGAGTTGAAGGGAATAAAAAATCCTCTTGATGAATTGAAAATAGACCAGTGGGTTGCAAAAAAAGTAGATGAATTTAACACGAAAAATATATTTATTTTACACACTAAAGGCGTTTGGCATTGAAAAACCAACTTCGAACTATCGATTCCCATAAATAGAATTCAAAAATTTTTAAAACTTCTTTAGGAAATGTCTTGAATTTATAGTATACAGTGTCATCCCCAAAGTATGCACCATATGGGAAACTTATTTATTTAGGGTTTTTCGACGAAGAGTTATTCTTGATAAAAGTTTGTGCATCCCCTAAAACTAGATATGCACCAACAAAATACAGTACAACATACGTAATATACGAGGAGCCTTCAAATATTTGATTTTGTGACAAGAGTAAAGTATTCTTATTTTGAAAAATTTTGGGAAATGTTATTTAAAAAAGTTGTTTAGCATTGAAAAATACATCTAGATTTGAAGTGATGGCCATCTAAGTGGAGTTTTATTTTTTCACCCATTTTTTTCAAATGGGACTACGAAAAAGAAAATTTGCTAAAACGATAAATATACAGTATCATGAACTTAATATTCAATAATATCAAATCACGAAACATCAAAATTAAATAGGTATTTCGGAACAAACTCATTGATTTTCTAGATATTCAACTTAAAACACTCATTTTGGACAAGAAAAGCTCTTGAAACTATTTTTTTTCTACCCTCAGGCTCATACAAGCGCTAATAAGCCTGATGTACCTAGTCCTTCTCGACCACCAGAGCAAAACGATATTTGTCGTGGAGTTTTCAGCTCCTGGCGAGACGAATATCAAGAGTGGGAAAAACGGATAAAATATCGAGATTTTTTCTTCGAACTCCGCAGACTCTCTCCAGATCACTCTGTCAAGATGGTTGTTCTGATTATTGGAGTCGTTGGTGGAATGATGCTCTATCTACTCTCGAATTTTAAAATCATACCGGCTTGCCGCACTAAGGCAGAAATCTTAGCCGGGTAGATGCAGAAGGCTGTCATATATATATGACAGCCATATGAATGACTTTTTGGTCATTCCCATATTGATTTCCATAAGAAAGAACTTGATTAAAATAGCTGCGTAAACGCATCTGTCTACCGGTGGCTCTTAAATTGAAATCAATATGGGAATGATCAAAAAGTACTCATCTATTTATTTTTTTATTTTCATGGAATTATTTTCCAGCAGCTTGACTGCATTAACCTTTCTAGAGTTCATATCATTTCTAGAAACATGTGGATTCGTTTTCCGATGGCATTTCAGGTTAGCTTCCCAAATTTTTGCTAGCGCAGTTGTCGGTTGATTGGTTAAACCACCAACACTGACATAAAAACTTGGCAAGTTGACTTGGGTGTCACACCAATAGGTGGTTCCACTTATGTTTCGCTTGCGTTTACGCAGCTATTTCTATCAAGTACTTTCTTGGTTTTTCTCATTTTGCTTCAATCGAGGACCGCCTGCCCGGTACTGACGATGCTCAATAGGCTGAAACAGCTGTCTACCGGTGGCTTTCAAATTGAAATCAATATGGGAATGATCAAAAAGTACTTATTTATTTATTTTTTAATTTCCATGGAATTATTTTCCAGCAGCTTGACTGCATTAACCTTTCTGGAGTATATATATATATATATATATATATATATATATATATATATATATATATATATATATATATATATATATATATTTGAAATGTTGACAGTGATATACTATAAAAATGCTGAGAAAGTGAAAAAAATTGTTATGGAGAATCGTCGAATCACTATTAGATAAGTTGCTGGAGATGTCGGCATATCGCTTGGCTCATACCATGCGATTTTATTGGAGATTTTGGGCATGAATTGTGTGGTAGAAGAGCTCGTTCCAAAATTGCTGAATTTTGACCAGAAAAGCCGTCGCAAGAGCATAGCTCAGGAATTTTTGACTTCCAGGCCGATCCAGATTTCCTCAAAAGGGTCATAACTAGTGACGAACCATGAATATTTCGTTATGACAATGGAACCAAAGTCCAATCGTCCCAATGAAAGAGCACCGGAAAGCCAAGACCAAAAAGACACGCCAACTTCGATCAAATGTCAAGGTGTTCCCCACTGTTTTCTTCGATCAACTTGACGTAGTTCAGCCGGAGTTCTTGCCACATGGTCAATAAAGAGTATCATCTTAAAGTTACGTGCCGCTTGCGAGAAGCAATACAAGGAAAACATCCGGTATTAATGGCTTTTGCATTACCATAATGCACCTACTTACTAGTCATTGCTTGTTCGTAATTTTTTGGCCAACAACACCGTTATGATGCGTCTGCCACCGTATTCACCAGAGTTGGCCCTCTGCGACTTTTTTCTGTTCCAAGATTGAAGCGATCTATGAAGAGACAGCGTCTTGCGTCGAATAAGGAGATACAAACTGAATCGCCGAGAGAGCTCAAGGACATACCAAAAGATTGAAAAAAACGTTGAAGGGAACTACTTTGAAGGGGACCAAGTAGAAATTAATGTATGAACGGATATTTTTTGACGAATTGAATATTCACTTTATTTTTTTAACAGGCCTTGTATTATTCAACAATAGGCAACGTGAAAATTTATTTTGTCAATGTGACAATCATTTCAAATCATACCAATGAGTAATAGCCATGTCTTGAGAGTAGAATTCTATATTTTTCCTATGACTTATAACAGAAATATGTCAAAATTAGATTCATTTGTGAAAGATGTCTAGAAATCAGAGTAGTACCAAGAGGTAACCTACAAAATGTATTCAAAAATATTTCGTATTTTCGTTCGTTTGTTATTTCTTTCAATTCCAGTTAGTTTTGAAAACAGGGTGGAAATAGAAAAAAAAAAGTTGACTCTAATCCGAGATTGAACCCTGGACTACTGGCACTCAATTCCAACTTTCAGATAAATATATCTATGAAAACTTGCAAGTTGTTTTGATACTAGGCTTTTCAATATTTCCCTTTTCCACTATCCGAATCAATGCTTGTGTTCCTGTTTTTCGTTAGCAACTATTTATTTCAAAAAGAAATGACAGTCCAATGGAATTTGACGGTTGAGAACATATTTTCAAGTTGGAAATTATCAACGCTCACTTGCAGTACTTCATCTCTGTTGTGATACAAAACTTTCTAAGTGTTGAGATGAAAATAGCGAAAAATGAGAGGTAAACCATTCAACAATAATTGTTTTGACACTGATGCACCACAATATTGAACAAATATTGAATGACACATGACAGCATATATCAGAAAGAGTGCATTTTTGCCATCGAGGTGGGTGTCAATATTTTCTAGAGTTCCAAATTTCACTACAGTCTGTTTTTGAATTTATGAATATTCTAGCTGAGGCCGCAAGTTATTTGTTTCCATGATTAGGTAAATGATAGTCATTTTCATACACAAACATGTTGCTTCATCTTTAGATATTGATGTTATCTTTCAAAATCAATATTGGTATCCATAAAAGTGAGCAATTATGATCAAAAAAGTGAATTTTTAGCGATAATTCAGATTTTATATAGATGAAATTGATGGTAGATACATTCAAATAGTTGACTCGTTTTGGGCGCTCTACTGCATTAATTCTCTCAAAAATATTATAACTCAAATGAATATTTGTCATTTCCATTCATCAAGTTTTTTTGCTATAATATGTTATTGAATTCATTATTTCCTATGTATACATCCAAATAATGCAGCTGCATTCTTTTTTCATTGATCATATCATCCAAATATCAGGATACTATTCCTATTTTCTATAAGTAGTGAAAAATATTAGGTAAAAACTAGTTGATTATGTGATATAAGTTCTACGTAGAGTCTTATAAAAAAAACTTTCAACTCATCGCAATCCATTCCCCATTTTTCAATTCCATCGCAAATGAAGCCAGTTTCAATAGTTTAATTAGTGAACCGTACTTCTTACAGATTTCCCTTCTATTCACTACGGTGAGTCTCTTTTGAACACCATAACTCTTGATTAATGCTTTTCACATTTTCTAATTTCTCCGACGTTTTCCTCAATTCATCCACTAACGACACTGGTGACGTCCTCATTCTTCCCGTTGGATATGAAATCTGGATGAAAAATGACAACATTTAGTATCGGTTTTTATGCGTTTTCTCTGTGGAGATATCCTCGTAAATATCAGGAAATTTCACTGGATTTATAAATTATTAATTGATTGATTTGAAACGACATGGTAGATATCCCGTAAGATCCCGTTAGTTCGCCTGGTGTGAAAAATTACTTCCTGTTGCTAGGAAACGCGAGGAAATAAAATTCGTGCCAGTTTATGATGCGTCGGTGAATTTATGCGATATTTTTATGAAAAATTTGTGATAATTCAGTCATGGAAATTAGTGGCTCCGTCATGAAAATTACTCAAAATGTTCACAGATGAATAGTTTTCATATCATCAACAAATGATGAATAAATAGATGATGAGAAGACTCTTTGAATTATCAATAGAACCAATCAATCGATTTATTTGCTTATCATCAGTACAATAGATTTAACATAGTCAAGGTAAATAAATACTATACAAAACAAACACATTATTATGCAAGTATTAAAACTTACAATTAACACATTCACTAACGTTATAAAGGCAGAGAACTAGCAGCCCTTTTATACTTTATATTTACTCAATAGTATATTGTACAACAACGACATATTTCTACGGTTGCGTTGTTTTCAAGTATTGAAAA
The DNA here is from genome assembly GCF_025532065.1 of Leptinotarsa decemlineata. Taxonomy (NCBI): domain Eukaryota; kingdom Metazoa; phylum Arthropoda; class Insecta; order Coleoptera; family Chrysomelidae; genus Leptinotarsa; species Leptinotarsa decemlineata. The sequence continues at coordinate 7,676,675 of NW_027412537.1, read as the reverse complement.
TTAAAATACATATGTAATAATACTTGTATGTCATTAAATCATTTTTATATTTTATTCAAAATTATAATTAACAGTTATATTTGAACAATTTTGTGAAGTAATTCCTGGTAGGTCATTTTGTTTCAACATGTTTTCGGTAATTGAAATATTAGCTGCGGTCGAAGTTGAAGTTGATGGGAAAACGTACTGAGCTTCCACAGCATTGTTGTGTTCAGGTTCTAATGGCGCTGGAGGCTGAATGGATTCTACTATTCTTTTTGAAATTTTCAATTCGTTAGCTATGGAGTTGTCGATATAAGACTCAGCAACATTGCTGGCTTCCCAATCCCCATGGCGTTTTAAAGTTAAAAGATCTGCCCCTGCATTAACTAAAATAGGCGCAGATGACCTTCGGAAACAGTGGTCAGTATACAGTGTCATCCCCAAAGTATGCACCATATGGGAAACTTATTTATTAATGGTTTTTTGATAAAAAGTTATTCAAATATTTGATTTTGTGACAAAGAGTTGAGTACTCTTATTTTGAAAAATTTCGGAAAATGTTATATAGAAAAGTTGTTTAGCATTGAAAAATAGATTTGAAGTCATGGCCATCGAAGTAAAGTTTTATTTTTGTACTATTTTTTTTTAATGGGGATTACGAAAAACAAATTTTTGCTAAAATGATAAATAGACAGCATCCTGAATACGATGGTTCATTTTGAAAGCCTGTAATATTACAAATTACAGAACTGTCGTGTTAACCACGGTAATTTTTTCGAAAAGTAAATCAATTTTCAAAGTTTCTGGTGCAGTCATTTTCATTTTTTGTTATCACCGAAAATGACTCAAAGTTATATAGTATTCTAACAAAAACATAATATTCAATAATATTCAATCACAAAACATTAAAGTAAAATAGGTATTTCTGAACAAACTCATTGATTTCCTGGAGATGTCCTTGTCCAAAATAAGAGTTTTAAGTTGAATCTCCTGAAAAAAGCGTGGGCCGTCGCTTCTTTCACAATAATACCAGTATTTTTCGTTCGTTATTGTTTTAAGCTTATTTTTTGAAGAATTATTTTTAACTTTTTAGTTCGATGTTCTTTAAAAGCGTGTTTTTTAGTTTTCTTAACTATAATTATTTACTTGAGAAAGGTGTGAGAATTAGGTTTCTTATGAGAAGTACCCAGAAGTTTACTGTCAAAAAATTTTGGGCAATTTGAAATGAATAATGACAGCATGCTCAGCGCCCTCTAGATGTTGCATGAAAATCATTACGAAATTATGATTTTCTGAAAACCCTGGATACCAAATTTCGTGCGAATAACTTATTTTTTGTAAAAGATATTTTTAAAGAACCAACAAAGAAATGAATTTCAACACCATGTATCTCCAAAACGAAGCATTTCCGTACACACGTTTATATAGACTTTTTTTCTTCAAATTTTCTCAGGAATTTGTCATTTGAATATTTTACCGGAAGTATTTATGTTACACCTTGTATTTCATATAGCTGTTAACCGCGAGTTCTAAGAGCAAAAACTTCACATGTAGGTATTTGCCTATCTTGAATTCATAGGCGTATAATTTTACAAGCCATAAACGTACTGAACCAAAGTTTCAGCGTGATCGACATCATTCGATGTTATCATGATGACCCGCTCTAGAGAAAAATGTGAGTAGTAGGTATACCACTTTGTAACACCTGTGACAGATGTGTTCAATAAAAGTGACGGGTCCATGCCATAAAATAAGCAAGCAAATCCTTCGCTATGAATATTTTTGCACTTTTGTTTTCCTTTCGTACGTTCTTAAAAAAACTCTTCGGTTGTCAACTATGATATCATGAGATGCTGTGAAATACTACTATTTCTACGACAACTTCCTCATCTGGGAAATTACAGTGCACATATGCGAAACCTATAAAATGACTCGTAAAATGAATATGGTCTCTCACATTGATTTTAAATTGAGTTTTTCATAAATTCCACTGAATGGTATGGATATATCATGGTATTCAAAGAATTTCTGAAAATAACGAAGCGTTTCATTTTATCTCCAAGCGTAAATCAGACTTCAGTAGGACTATACGTCAAAAATTATCATATTTGTGAGTTGAATTTTCGAAAGATTAAGGGCAATCGTTACATTGTTACTCAACATATTATTATTCTAAGGAATGACATTCAGTAAAATCTGAATCTCACATTATGCTTTATGATTTACATTGTGAAACATTTTCAATTTTAGGTATCTATCCCCAATATACAAACGCAAAAGGAAAAAGGATTTTTGTTCGCAACATATTTTCAATGGATACACTCCCATCTCTGGGGCCCTACTTGACAAACCTGTTCATGAGCAGATTCGAAATAGAAACCAAAAAAAGGTATTTTCCTAGGATATGGCTAAGGTATATGGATGATAATTTTGCGATATTCGATAACAAAAAATCAAATATTGAGGAATTTGTTTCCTTTTTAAATAATAGATTTAAATCAATAAAATTCACTTATGAGTTAGAAGATAAAGGACAGCTTCCATTACTTGACGTTTTGGTAATGAGGAGCCAATATGGAGGGTTAGAATATGACGTATTCGGGAAAGAAACAAACACGTACAGGTAAGTTCCAGACAGTTCACATCACGTGCTGGGTTGAATTTTCTAGTGCATCGTCTTTTGACTTTTCCTCTAAGACATGAGAGGTTCACAAAAGAAAAACGTACAATACAGGAAATAGCAGTCACTAACGGTTTCTCGAGGGGTATTGTAGATGACATAATAAGGAAGAAGTTTAGGTTAAGAATGATCAAAATCTCGACTTTTAGAAAGGACAAAAACCAAGATAAATATATCTCAGTTCCATACCACTAGTACACGAAGAACTTTGAAAAGATTTTCAAGGAACTTGGTATGAAGGTGGTTTTTAAAACAAGTCATACACTACAGAGCCTTTTAGGAGAAGATAAAGTCGAGAATTCGGAAAAGTCTGAAATTTACGAAATTAAATGTGAGGACTGCGATGAGAAATATTATGGACAGACAGAAACATCTATTTAAATAAGATATAAGGAATACTTAGCACACTAAAAATATGAAAGACCTGAAAAATCAGCTGTCGCCCATCATATTTTGCAATAAAACCATTCCATAGACTTCAGTTCATTGAGATTAGTAACTAACACGAAGCTAACGCTATTTATGCTATAGATATCCCATACAGGTAAACCATCCAGGTGTACCACCCATAAAGGTATACCAACCTAAATTAATTTTTCAATTTTGCCTTATCTGTTATTTTACAATATAAGTTTAACTCTTATAGCTGTATATAAAACAATTTTCAGCTACATAAAAATTAATTTCACAATATTGCCTATCTAAATTTATTTTTGCAAAGTGTCCTTATGTAGTAATCAGTAAACCCAACAACATTATTTTAACAAGCTGTATAGTATGCTCTTTGGTATAGGTCCGTCATCGTTATTCATATTATTGTGTTTACGTATTTCTACACTCTTATAGACATCTAGTTGCCTGTTGTTGTTAACTTGTCTAAACTTAATGAACTGAAGTCTATGGAATGGTTTTGTTGCAAAATATGATGGGCGCCTGCTGATTTTTCAGGTCTTCCATATTTAAAGTGTGCTATGTGTTCCTTATATCTTACTTTAATAGATCTTTTTGTCTATCCATAATATTTTGCATCGCACTCCTTACATTCAATTTCGAAAATTCCTGACTTTTCAGAATTATCGACTTTGTCTTTTGTCTAAAGCATAAATAGCGTTAGCTTCGTGTTAGTTACTAATTTAATCTTCCGCTTTGAAAATGATCACTTGGTGATCGAAACACGTGTCGAGGTGTTAAAAATAACGATTTGGTGTTGGGAAAAAACTCCAGTAATATTCATTACCTACTACACCAAAGTTTCCAAACAGTGCATCACAAATAATAGTATTATGAATAACGATGGTGGACCAATACCTAATAGTATACTATATAGCTTGTTAAAATAATATTTTATTTATTAGATTTACCTGACTATTACACAAGGGCACATTGTAAAATCAATTCAAGGCAAGTAGATAGGGCAATATTGTGAAATTGAATTTTATATAGCTTATAATATTTAAATTATTAAATTTACCTATCACATAAAGACACATTGTAAAATTAATTTCAGAATATAACTGTAAAAATACGTTATCTTTACTCCTTAGAGAAATTACTCCGATTGATTTGAGTGTCATGTATGATGTTCATGTATCATTCTTTCATTTTATTATCCTACAGTTCCTGCATAACAATATACACCCCTTTTCATAGTAATAGTTGTTTCATAATAACCATTTCTTCATTATAATCTGTCTTGAACAATTGCAAATAATACAAAAACTGTTCTCCTAGAACATCATCTATTTCCATCGTTTCTAGGATAAATCCTACGTAATTAAATGAACTATACAAGTTCGCAAAAAAGAAACAGTATGTGGTCCGCTTCTCGTTAATAATTCAGATACCCGTGGGATGAACTGCTTTTATTGCTCTAGGTTTCCGTTGCCAGCGTTAAAAAATTCAAGAGAGAAGTTGTAAGTGGGTTCAAACGGTCAGTTTGAATTGACGTTTTGAGACTTTCTCCTGCAATTTCTGTCTTTATACGGTTTTGGTGTCCGGAATTCTCTATCGGATACTTCATTACGTCAAACGGGTTGAACAGAATGTAGAATGAATGAAAACAGAACTTTCTTCAAGTATATTAATGTTAATTTCTTTCACATTCTATAAAATTGATTCGAGCTGTTATCATTTTCAGTTGGGACTACTCAGATACGATCAGAAAATAATGTTCAATCATAATAAATGTCGAGATTTTCATAAAGTTGATTGTAGAGTTTGCTCATTGCAACAGTGACTTGAGTAATATGTTTGTTCTAGAATTTGGTAGATAAAAAGTCAGTTCATTTCTAAAATTATTTCGTGGAACATGAAAGTTGAAGTGGGAGAGTAGTTCGGGACAGTCAATCAGATTATTCACTAGTTTATAAATGAAAATTATAGAGTAGTAGGTTCTTCGGTTTTGAAGGGATAATATATTGAATTTATTCAATAGTATTCTGTTGTCGATGCCTTGTTCAGGGTAAACTCCTGCTAGCTTTTAAGTAATATATTTCATGAAACCTCTTTGTATGGATTCGATTTTGTTTATGTGGACATTGTAAATGGGTGACGACCATATAAGGGAGGCATATTCCAGCCTAGATTTGACGTATACATTGAAAAGAGTTAAAAAACTGTATCTACTACGAAAGTTCTTACAGATACGATAGATGGGACCTAGCATTCGTTTGGCTGAGCATGTTATTGTGTCATAGTGCATGAAGAAACTCAGTTTAGGGTCAAATGTGACACCAAGATCACTTTGTTGAGTGCTTTTTGGAAGAGGTGTTTTATTTATGCAGTAATCATGAGAAATAACAATATGTTTAAGGGTGTATTTTTGTTATTTACATTTGTTTGTACTGAGGGAAAGATTATTTTCGGTACACCATGGGTACAAAAAGTCAAGGTCTTTTTGTAAAATCAGGCAATCCTCCTGTGATGTAATGGGCCAAAAGATTTTCAAATCATCTGCAAATAGTAAGGAATTACTAGAGAGATTATTTCCTATGTCGTTAATGAAAAGTGAGAATAAAAAAGGTGCTAGATTGTTTCCTTGAGGGGCACCACTCTTAGCAATAAATTAGAACGACTTGTGACCTCTAAAATCTACGCATAGGATACGTTCAGTTAAATATGAGCGGAAAAAGTTTAAAAGTTGAGAGTCAAATCCATATTGGTGAAGTTATTAATAAGAATATTATGATCCAACTTGTCAAATGCCTTCGAAAAATCTGTGTAGACAGTATCTACTTGTAGGCTATCATTAAGTGCATTACTTACTGATTGTGTGAAGCACATTAAGTTAGTTATTGTTGATCTTTTGTTAAAGAAACCGTGTTGATGATGATATCTCGGCTGATTTTTCCACCGAACCGCGTTTTCTGCCTACCTATTTCATTAAAGAGTTACTTATGGATTTATTTTTCATATAATCAACTCTGAAAATGATTAAAGAGTTCATACTGTGTGAAAGCTATATTCCGTTTTTTTGGCTGTGGTCCACTGTTTTTATGACATGAAAACCTGCAGAGGTCTGAAAAAAAATAGAAAATAGTTTCCACACAATCATCTCCGGCCTTGGAAGTTTACATTATTCGATTAAAGAGTTCATAGTTGAGTCATTATTATTGATAGGATGATGATGATCGAAATTGGAAAAGGTCAGCGGGGGGTGTAGTTTCAATGGCATGAGGGATCGAGTGAATGGTATTTTGTCCCTCTATTGCCTTTTCAATTTTTTTTTCGAAATTGGTTCATTCGTTATTGAGAAATTAAATGTTGAACGTTTTATTAAAGAAAGAACAGAAAATTCGCTATCGCTCATTTTATTGAGGAAATCAACAAAAGTAATATCAATAGCAACACAATCAACGAATAAAGTGATCGAAATGACCTCCATCTAGTTCCATACAATAATACAGTCTACTTTCGAAAGCGTTCCTTACATTATAGAAGATGTCCGGAGTCGGAAATCGGCATTCCGAACAATTCTCTGTCGTAGGTCTTCTAGATTTGTAGAATTTATTTAATTAGTAGTAAATGTTTTGAAATGGACACTGTTAGTTATTTCTGCACTAGTAGTTTTTGTTGAATCTAGTTGTCGCAGAACAAAAAGTAGATAGTTGGTCACTGTCACTTCTTCACGATTTACTATTTAGTCATCCTTGTTCACTGTGTTCATTCTACTGAAGAAAGAATAGAAATTATTGCAACCTATTATCGAAATAATAAATGTGCTAAAGCTGCTGCAAGAATTTATAATACGAATCATACAGACCACAACTTGAGCCATCAATACGTTGAACAATTAATGGATAAGTTTCGAACTTCAGGTTCTGTTCACAACAGAAAACATGAAGTATCCCCTCCTGTCAGAAATGACGGAGTTGAAGTTGTAGTTTTAGGACATGTACAGATGGATAATCGACAATCTATCAGACTAGCAGCTAGAGCGTCTGGTGTATCAACGACTAGTGTTTTTCGGATTTTGAAAGCTTACAAATTCCATTCTTTCAAAATAAGGCTAATTCTAGAATTGAACGAAGATGATTCTGATTGTCGACTTCAGTTTTGTGAGGTGTTCAGCGAGAAATTGACCAATAACCCAAACCTATTATCCTCATTTGTAAATGTCACAAACTCCACAAAAATTGAATTTCTGGGTCGGCATTCTTGATAATCATATTGTTGGACCATTCTTCATTGAATACAATTACAATAGAGATACATACTTAAATCTATTACAAGACTGTGTAGATCTTATGATTACACAAATTTTAGAAAATGATGACAATTTAGTAAAAAATGAAATACCATTCCAGCACCCCCACATTTTGATGTTCGGGTGAGACAGTTTTTGGACGAACGTTTTCCAATGCGTTGGATCGGCAAAAGGGGTCCAGTGGAGCGGCCAGCTAAATCACCTGATCTCACACTGATGGACCTTTCTGTGGGGACACCTGAAGTCGAAAGTGTACTCTACTAAGCCTACACATCTAGTAGACCTGCGACGGAGAATTTTTCGGGAATGCCGATTGCTGACTTCAGACATCTTGAAATATGTACGGAACGCTTTCGAGAGTAGACTGTATTATTGTATGGAACAAGGTGGAGGTGATTTTGAACAATTTATCCGTTGATTCTGTTTCCACTGATATTATTTCTTGTTGATTTCCTCATTGATATGAACGACAGCGAAATTTCTATTTCTTCTTAAATAAAACGTTCAACATTTAATTTCGCAATAATGAATGGATCAATTTCGAAAAAAGTCACAGAGGTAATAGAGGGACAAGAAACCTTTCAAATGATGTATCACTCGACCCCCCATGCCATTGAAAAAAATAGGGGTGTAGTTGCTGACCGCAGAGGGGTGAAGTTTTGATATGATTTTCATATCAGAATTATTAGTCGCCCTAGAAACGAAAATTGACGTGTTCTTTGGAATTTTCGTTGGAATGCCCTGTATAATCTTGAAATGAATCGGCAAAGTATTTAGTGGAGAAATAGTAGCTCAATTTCTCACAGTTTACCCGGAATACAGGTTTTCTCAACTCTTTGGGTGATTCAAGCAAGGATTTATATAACTAGAGAGCTGCTATTAGTGAAACTTTTCCAATCAACGCGAGTGGTAAAATAGAGCACCTGGTATGCAAAAAGCTGTAGACAAAATGTATAAATAATGAAGAGTTGGTATGCTCAAAAACAAAGCATTCATAATACAGTACCAGACGTCGTTTCATCCCTCAATTGGTTTCAAAAGTGGTACTAGGTTCAACCACAAATGCATTGCTGAACTCAACTGCCCTTGAAGGCCAAGATAGAGTAATTGAAAGCGATGTTATCTCCTCCAACTGAGCACCCCAAACTGAAATTTCATCCAGATCTTCATTGAAATATGAAATTTCATTCTTGTCGTCGACAAAGATTGGCATTAACGGTAATTGATCGGGCTTCTGAATGGAGAGAAGGTACAGAAGTACTGTTATCATCAAAGGAGTAACCTGGGCTGGAAAGTCTTGGGCCTAAGGAAGGAAATGCCTTTTTTTTAAATTGAATGGGCTTCATTCATCAAGAGCTCAAGAGCCAATTATTCCAACCCCGCTCTTACATTTCAATACAAATTTTGTAGAACGATTTATCTTTTGCCTTTTGCAGCAGTTTCTTCATTCGAGCGGTATTTCTTACCGGTGAGCATTTGTTTGAAGTCTGCGAACAGCCAATAGTCGCTGGGAGCCAAATCTGGCGAATATGATGTATGCTTGAACAATTCGAAGCTCGTTTCATGCAATTTCACTATCGTTTTCATTGATTTGTGACACTGCGCATTGCCTTGATGAAGGAGTACTTTCTTTTCCTTCAAATGGGGTAGCTTTTTGCAATTTCGGCCTTCAAATGCTCCAGTATCGCTATATAATATTCACTGATGATGGTATTTCCCGTCTCAAGATAGTCAATGAATATTACACCACGCACATTCCAAAATACCGAGGTCATAACCATTCCAGCCGATTGTTGTGCTTTCAAGCGCTTTGGACGAGGTTCACCAGTTGCTCTCCACTCAGATGACGATCATTTTGATTCCGGAGTGAAGTGATGGATCCATGATTCATCCATTGTCACATAGCTTTATGTTCAAATCTGCTCTGCTCATAATCATCAAGACGTTCTTGGTTTTGGTCAACAGTGAGCTTGAACGGCACCCACTTCGAACAGAGCTTTCTCATAGTCGAATGCTCATGCAATATAAAGCCAACAATTTTTTTTATTTTCTCACAATATTAGCTAACTCACGCAACATCCCTTTTTGATGGTTTAAAACAATTTTGTGACTTTTTTCTATGTGTTTTAGTGTTACTGCCTCATTTGGACTGCCTCATCGTCTGCAAACCAACTTTCAATTGTTGTTTCTGATGGGGAGGAATCCTTATATCACTTTGAACCATTGCTTCGCTTGAACGGTATTTTTCCCACCAAGAAGCAGTGTAAAGAATATTACTGGAGTTTTTTCCCAACACCAAATCGTTATTTTTACACCTCGACACGTGTTTCGATCACCAAGTGATCATCTTCAAGAGGAAGATAAAACTAGAAACTACTCAAAACTAAAGCTACTTATGCTATTCAGGTACATCATACAGGTAGGTAATCAGTATACCACCCGTACAAGTGTACCACCCTAAATTAATTTTACAATTGGCCTTTCTATTATTTTACAATATGTCCTTATGTATGTTTAAAAGTTACAGCTATTTATAGAACAATTTTCAGCTATATAAAATTAGTTTCACAATATTGCCTATCTAAATATATTTACAATGTGTCTTTTTGTAGTAATCAGTAAACCCAACAACATTATTTCAACAAGCTATATAGTATGCTATTTGATGTTGGTCCGTTATCGTTATTCATAATATTATTATGTTTACTTATTTCTACACTCTCATAGGCATCTAGTTGCCTGTTGTTGTTAACTTGTCTAACTAATCTTAAAGAACTGAAGTCTATGGACTGGTTTTGTTGCAAAATATGATGGGCGACTGCTGATTTTTCAGGTCTTCCATATTTTAAGTGTGCTATGTGTTCCTTATATCTCACTTTGATAGATCTTTTCGTCTGTCCATAATATTTTGCATCGCAGTCCTTACATTCAATTTCGTAAATTCTAGACTTTTCCCAATTCTCGACTTTGTCTTTTGGACTTCCCAAAAGGCTCTGCAGTGTATGACTTGTTTTTAAAACCACCTTCATACCTAGTTCCTTGAAAATCTTTCCAAAGTTCTTCGTATATTGGTGGTATGGAACTGAGATGTATTTATCTTGGTTTTTGTCCTTTCTGAAAGTCGAGATTTCGTTCATTCTTAACCTAAACTTCTTTTTCCTAATTATGTCATCTACAATACCCCTCGGGAAACCGTTAGTGGCTGCTATTTCCTGTATTGTACGTTTTTCTTTTGTAAACCTATCATGTGTTAGAGGGGAAGTCAAAAGACGATGCACCAAAAAATTCAACCCAGCACGTTTGTGCTGTCTACAGTGATGTGAACTGCCAGGAATATACCTGTAAGTGCTTGTTTCTTTTCGAAATATATCGTATTCTAACCCTCCATCTTTGCTCCTCATTACCAAAACGTCAAGAAATGGTAGTTGTCCCTTATTTTCTAATTCATACGTGAATTTTATTGATGGACATCTATTATTTAAAAAGGAAACAAAGTCTTCGATATTCGATTTTTCGGTATCGAATACCGCGAAAATATCATCCACATACCTTAGCCAAATCCTAGGAAAATATGACTTTTCTTTAGTTTCCATTTCGAATCTGCTCATGAACAGGTCTGCCAGGTAGGGGGACAAGGGATTTCCCATGGGCGTTCCTTCCTGTTGTTCATAAAAGCAACCTTCTACCTGGAAACGATTTTGTTTCATACACAAATTGGTGAGAGAAACGAATTCATCGATTTCGTTGTTATTGAAATTATTTTTCTCTAGTAATTCCCTGAGGTATTGCAAAGTCTGTGGAATTGGGACGCTAGGAAATAATGAAATAACATCAAAAGAAACCAAAATCTCACCTTCTTGCAGAACCATGTTTTTTGTATGTTGTATGAACTCTAAAGAGTTTTTTATACTAAAACCTGGTTCCGCAATAGACAAGGTTTCAAATTCCCTAGTGAGCCACTTCGCTATTTGGTAGGTAGGAGCTCCAATAGCTGACACGATGGGGCGCATTGATTTTCCCGGTTTATGGATTTTTGGGAGGCAATATAGTTTCGACACCGTTGGGTTGGAAACTTGTAACTTTCGTTTCAGTTGAGGGGTAAGTATGTTGTCGCATTTCCAGCCCATGTAGTATACTTAGTGGATTTCAGGATTTGTCAATAGGTTTCCAATGTAAAGTAGGAAAAGAATTGTGAGTGAACTATTGATAGCTACTTCTAGAGAATAATATTTAAGAAAATTGGATACCATCGAGCAAATCATAATATTAAAGTCTAATCAGTGAACTTTGCATGCCATACGTGATCAAAGTCTTTGTAAATATCAACCGCAACATATTGTCAATGGAGCTGTAGTTGATTAGAAGATTGCTGCTCTTCTTTCATATAAATCTAAATTTGTACTTTCCTCCTAAAAGGTGCCAGACTGGTTGGATACCTATGAACAACAACCATCGAATAAATCATAATATCAAAGTCTAATCAGTGAACTCTCATGCCAGACATGATCAAAGTCTTCGTAAATATCAACCGCAACATATTATCAATGGAGCTATAGTTAAATAAAAGATTGTTCTCTTCTTGGATATAGGCTGAATTTGTACTTTTTTCCTAAAAGGTGCCAGACTGGTTGGATACCTATGAACAACAACCATCGAATAAATCATAATATCAAAATCTAATCAGTGAACTCTCATGCCAGACATGATCAAAGTCTTCGTAAATATCAACCGCAACATATTATCAATGGAGCTATAGTTAATTAAAAGATTGTTCTCTTCTTGAATATAGGCTGAATTTGTACTTTTTTCCTAAAAGGTGCCAGACTGGTTGGATACCTATAAACAACAACCATCGAATAAATCATAATATCAAAGTCTAATCAGTGAACTCTCAAGCCAGACATGATCAAAGTCTTCGTAAATATCAACCGCAACATATTATCAATGGAGCTATAGTTAATTAAAAGATTGTTCTCTTCTTGGATATAGGCTGAATTTGTACTTTTTTCCTAAAAGGTGCCAGACTGGTTGGATACCTATGAACAACAACCATCGAATAAATCATAATATCAAAGTCTAATCAGTGAACTCTCATGCCAGACATGATCAAAGTCTTCGTAAATATCAACCACAACATATTATCAATGGAGCTATAGTTAATTAAAATATTGTTCTTTTCTTGGATATAGGCTGAATTTGTACTTTCCTCCTAAAAGGTGCCAGACTGGTTGAATACCTATGAACAACAACCATCGAATAAATCATAATATCAAAGTCTAATCAGTGAACTCTCATGCCAGACATGATCAAAGTCTTTGTAAATATCAACCGCAACATATTATCAATGGAGCTATAGTTGTTTAGAAGATTGTTGCTCTTCTTGGATATAGGCTGAATTGGTACTTTTCTTTTACAAGTTGTCACACTGGTTGAAAAGAATACAAAATATCGGTCCATTGCCGCATTTTTTCAATACGATGACAGTATTTCATTAAGATTAGAAGCTATGTTGATATTGGTATCTGATATTGGTATATCTGATATTGGTATATTGGTATCGCTGTAACTTTCTGAATTGCGCAACATAAAAGGTGGCGTTTTTCCCTGAGAAACGACTGAGGGATGAGATATGAATTGTTCAGCAAGTGAATTTGTGTTTCATTGCTGGTACTACTGATGAATCTCAAGCCTAATGTAGTCTTGGAAACCACATTGATAATCCCTCTGTCATCCGATTACTGATAGCTCATGACTTTTATATTTTTGTCATTCCATAATTACTCGATGAAACGATGGGATTCATTTCCCGCTCTTGTGATTTGATTGGTTGAGGAGGCGGTGGGACTCAAAAAGTGCATTGTGATACAACAGTCACTCAATAGCAATTACGACTAATTCAAACGTGAAACCTCTTTACCCACTAGAATAGGATCGTTTGAATTACGAATACCGAGTAAAAAGAGCAACCGGTAGGCTGACGTGTATGCTCTCTAATGTGATGAAGTCATCCAATTAACACTTTTCGTTGCGTGGTAGATAATCTAAGTACGTTCCGTGTAGGCTTCACTCTAGGTCTAAATCGAGTGGCAAATATTGCACGTCTGACAGCGCTAATGTGAGAGCAAACAGCTGCCAACATTAAATGATTCTCTGGTTCATTACCAGGTGCAGAGGCGTATTCAGGATCCTGATGAAATTAGGAGTTACAATGATTGATAGGCCACTTCACACTTCAGTTCTATAACACACAAGAAATTGAATGACAAGTCAGTACAATGTACATCAACTACTACTGTAGACCATAGCTTTCACTTCGCCTATGTAACCTCGGAAGAGGTTGATAAGGTCATATCAAATTTCAAAAATAAAAAAAATGTTGGTGATGACAACATAAGTGTAAAAAAAATTGTTAAAGAATCCATCTGTGACGTTTCAGCTCATCTCAATAATCTGAGTTTTGAAACTTGTACTTTTCCGCAGTGTCTAAAAATAGGAAAGATAATACCCATATACAAAAAATCAGATCGCAGCATCTTAGAAAACTATAGATAGATAAGTCACTGTCTTAAATGTTCTTTCAAAAATTTTTTAGCGGATGTATTTCAATAGAATAGTTCATTTTTTGGACAAGAACAGAATTTTTTCTTCTGCTCAATATGGGTTTGGTGCGGGAAGGTCGACAGAGGATGCCGTGTGCGATTTCATGGTTCTTGTCTATAAAGGTATTGACTCAGGACAATATGTATCCGGTATCTTCTTTGATCTTTCATGCGCCATCGATAGTCTACAATTAGATTTTATTTTACAAAAACTGTGCACAAATGGAATTAGTGGAACTATGCTTGAACTTATGCAGTCATACCTAGTTGATAGAGAATCCTATGTTAAAGTTGAAAACTGTTGTTGAGTATATGACGAATGATATTGGGGTGCCTCAGGGGTCTGTACTGGGGTTACTAATGTTCATCATATTCATAAACGATATGCCTGAGTTCTTATCAACAGGATCTGTCAGGATGTTAGCAGACGACTCCTCAGTAGTGGTTACAGCGCAGACATCAGAGGCACTTCAAAATGCTATTACACACATTATATATTCATTTGAAAATTGGTGTAATAAAAATAATCCCATCTTGAACTTGAATAAAATCGTATGAATCAATTTCAAATGCCGAGGAATTCACAACAACATAACTATGGATGTTGTATCAACTAGTACCAATACAAAATTTCTGAGGGCCTATCGAGATCAGTGTTTAATATGGAGTGACCAACTGCAGCATGTTTGCAAGAAATTAAGCTCAGGATTCTATGCAATTTTGAAACTGAAGTCTACGATGAATCAGATGGCTCTTATTGATACTTACTATCTGTTTAAAATCTGTTTTTCCGTTAATCAGCTGTCGCCCCCATACAAACGACAACTCTCAGAAGTTGAGAAACTTGTGCGAGCTAAGGACTAACGAGGTCTTACCTTTTAACGTGTGATTCCTAACACTATGCATTGATTTACTCCCATTTGGCATTTAATGTTATTTTATGGGGGGATTGTAAATTCTGGAAGAGCGTTCATATGTCAAAAGCAAATTATATCTACCATTTTCAATATAAAAAATAGAAACAGCTGTAAAGTCACTTTTTCAAAGTTCATTTCCCTGTATTCATCTATATAAATTATCAATATATTTATAGCAAGATATTAATAAGTTCACAAAAAACTCGGATTACCATTTATATCCTACAAGAAACGCGGATGCACTTTCAGTTACAAAGCATAATTTAAGACATTTGAAAGATCTCCAGGCTACGCAGGTATAAGGATATTAAATAAACTTCCACAACATCTCAAAAACTGGACCATAAAAAAATTAAAAGAAAATTAAAAACATTTCTGTGTGCAAAAGCCTGTCACTCCATCTAATAGGGGAGCCCAAGCGGGGATTTCGGGATTTACTGAAGCGCGGCAGATTAATATACACGGTGATACCTTGTACCCGGCTAAGTACCTCCACCAAATATGAGCCCCATATATAAGGCCGCCCGTGAAGGATAAATTATCAGATTAGTAAAAAAAAATGATCATCAGAAATTCTCCAGCGCGTCAGATTAAGGTAGGGTGAGTTAATTACATGCTAAAAAGTGTATATTCTAGTAATCTGACAATTTGAGAGTGACGTAAAGAAAGGGGAGGGCAGCAAAGTTGTAAAAAAAATGTCATCTCGACATTCTCGAGCGTAGCTAATGTTTTATTTTTTTATTTTGGAGAAAATAATTCAAGGATATCCAAAAATATATAATTCGACGATTTCCGCAAGCCGAAATAGCAAAAATTCGTCGAGAAAGTTAGATGCGTGCAGCTGCCTATATTTCCACTCCGCGGTTCTATTCCTTTGTCACTTTTTCTCTATCTATTACTCTCTCACTCCGTCCCCACTCTGAATTCCGTTGCCATGACGCCATCACAGCTATTTACAGAGACTCGTTCGTGATGAAGATGAAGATGATGATTAATTAATCAATTTATTGATGGATGTAGCCGTTATACTACATGGTAGGAACTCATAATGAAGAAAAGAGACATGAAACTCTCTATGTTTTTTACCACTTTTATTTGTAACTAATGTTACTGCAGTTTCGTCGTTTAAGGACATTTCCAAACTCATATATTGTATAAGTAACTGCAGTAACGTCAGTTACAAATAAAAATGGTAAAAAACAGAAAGTTTCATTTCTCTTTTCTTCATTAATTAATCAATTGATCATAAAAAAATAAATTTTTTTGAGCATTTTTTTAAATATTTTTTTATAAATACAAATATTCTACTAAAAAAACATACACTTATTTATTTGCATGCTATTTCCTGAGCTTTTCAATTAATTGGGTTCAATTATTCAAAAAAAAATAATTAAAAAAACATTTTTTTGTCAGATTAGGCGAATCCCTCTAGCTAATCGTCAGATTATGAGACATAAAGAAACATAAAGATGAACCATATACATCTCAATCTGTCGCGCTTGAGTATTTCAAAATGACGATTTTTTTCTGCACATTATAATAATGGCCGCGAGTTTGCGTCAGATCGAAATCGTCAGATTATTGAATGAGAGCTTTTTTTTTGGTGTACTTAACACCCCCTTAGAAAATCTGACGCGTTCGATTCTCATTTTCAACCCTTACGTACAACCACCCACATCATGCAAACGATCAGATTAACATACCAACATTATTAAAAATACGAAGGACATTGATGGTATCAATATCTGACGCGCTCGAGTATGTACATGCAACAGTTTTTTTACATATTTAATAATCTATAGCAGCTTCCCCCACCGATGAAAAGGTATATATTATATAACATTTTTTTCTTCTTATCATCTAAGCTTTGTAACCTAATAGGTCTCTATGACGCTCGAGTAAATCCCCATTTTGTATCGTGGGCTCCCCTGCTAATCAGTGAATTCCTGAATGACGATTTTTAATTCACTTGTTGTCTGGGAGTTACACATGTTTGTCTGTTCTTTAGTACTATTAGTGTTTGTGACATTTTATTATATTTTATTCAATGTAACAGTATTTGACGTGTACATCTATCCTAAGGATGGCTGCTACATAGCGGGTGAGGAAAAATTATTTTGATTCTGAATAGTTCGGGGTAATATTCAGTGTTTATTCAATGTGTTCGTGTCAGTTACGCAATGTTTGTTATCGTTTCAGACATGGTCCTTTAAGACGGATCAAAATGATGTACAAACTTTATGTCTTCATGGAGAAAAATATATCCATCAGTCCTCAGGAATGGTGGAAGTTCACACGACACGCATGATATGAGCATGGAACTCGGGATAGATGAATGTACAGAGGTACATGCTAAAAGAGGACGAAGCGGGAACTATGGAGAAGATGTGCAGGTAGTAGGCAGAGGTATCCTGATACATCTGGATATCGTAGAGCCGTTGTTCCACTTCGAGGTGGAACTGCGCCACTTTCATGAAGTAGCGTTAGTGAAAAACTCTCCCTGCGGCAAATATTGGCAGAAACTTCGACAGTTCTATTCAGTGGTGCTACCGGGAAAGAGCAGAAGTACAACGACAAATATGTTAGCCGTTCCCATTTTACTGTACTCTTCTAGAGTCGTTTGAACTGGACTCTGGAGGAGCTGAACCAAATCAGAAAATGCTGCAACTCCATAGTTGTTTGTATCCGAAACCATCCGACTCACGGTTCTACTTCTCGTTGAAATTATGAGAAATAAATTACTGACTTGGAGTTTGTTTAGCAAAAAGCCCACCTTAAAAACGCAGAGACTACTCGACTCCTGCAGCCATATATAGATAAACTGGTGCAGGGGGTTTTCTTCAACACTATTGAAGTCTTTGGCTCGGCTAACCTAACCTAACCTTTGCTTTCCTCAAGTCGAATAGACTGAATTCGGAAGCTGAGGATTTCATCATGGTCTTTCAGGATCGTGTCTTCGGTACGATACGAGTACCTACATACTCTGATGTAGTCTTCATCGACAGTCAAAATGAAATAAGATTTGTTGTGGAGTTTCTGTTGTGGGTGTACTGTGCTTATTCTATCCAGATCACATGCTGTTCTGATTATTTCAGTTATCAGTTCAATCATCCCCTTGTTATTTCCGAGCCTCAAAATCATTAGGCTTGGTAAATGGCTTCTACTTGGGGCACATGATAATCGGATCCAATGTTCATTAATAATTTTGTCATGCCCGTATGTGAAGGCACTTCAGGGAATAGCTAGACCGGCCTAACCTCTTTTTTATTCACAGAAAACCATATTCACACGAACAAAATATTAGGTTAGGTTAAGTTAGGTCTAAAGTGAGTAGGTTTATTCGACCCTCCACCGCAACCCGCAAGAGTTTATTGTGACTCACACTTATTCACATTCGGCCAAATAAATCCAGCTTCTTAACGAAGCCGATTAGTTTGTATGGTGAGTGGTCTTTCAGGTCAGATGGTAAGAGTATGGCATTCGGTCCCCAACGGGGCAGGCACAAAGTATATGCTCTGTTGTTTCATCATTTTCGAAACAGAGGCGACACACACTGTCTTCCGACAGTCCAAGTTTCTGCATATGATATGACAGAGACCTGTAAGAAGGCCCGAGTAGAGAGGACTGGATCCTCCGGGAGAAGGAAATATCAAGAGCAGATAGTTGAAGGAGTAGAAGAGATTGGATAAATCCAACCTCACACACAAGTCAATAAAAATATTCTCGGACAGTCAAGCGGCGTTGGTAGCTCTTGGCTCCTACCGAGCATTGTCTAAATTGGTAGCAGATTGCCAAAAACGACTCTCCTTGATAGGAAGACTCAACAGATTGTCCTTGGTCTGGATTCCTGGACATACTGGCCTGGAAGGCAATGAAGCTGCTGACTGCCTTGAAAAGAGGGGTGCCCCCCCGTTGATAGCCAAGAGCTACCAACGCCGCTTGACTGTCCGAGAATATTTTTATTGACTTGTGTGTGAGGTTGGATTTATCCAATCTCTTCTACTCCTTCAACTATCTGCTCTTGATATTTCCTTCTCCCGGAGGATCCAGTCTTTTCTACTCGGGAGTTTATAAGGCAGTTCGCAAAATATCAGCTCTTCCATTGAACATAGTGGACCAGATAGATGCAATATAAAAAAACATCATGGCATGCCTGGAAACTAAGCTTAAACTTAGTGTACGATGTATGATTAAGGGAGTTTCAATCAAGCTACTATTTACAGTTGTTGAAGAACAGGAAGGAAGTTTCTTTTATGAAATGAGTAGGGCATTCATTCAGTATCCTCCAGAATGTATATTAGATCAATATAAGTTGAGAAGCAATAACAATTCTTCACTTTGAAGCTCAATTCAAAAGCAGAATATGATGAAAGATTTCCCAAAAGTAATCTAGGAAAGTTAATCATTTGGAAATGACGTAAACTAGTAACTCTAACAAATTCAATAACATCCAAGAGACTGACCTGAACGAATTGTTCTTTCAGTGATTTCAATATTTTATGTTTTGGTTGTATTTCGTCTCTCTATATCAACATAGGTTCATTACCATCATAAAAAATTACCTTCATATAAACTAACATTTCGCCGCCAGGCTCATCTCGTTAGTGGAAAATAATCTTCAAAACCGATAGAATACTATACTGAATTGTACTCACATCGAGTTCTTCCAGATCAACAATATGTTTCAAAAGTATATTAAAAGTAATGGAATTGTTTTTGTAGAACCCCCAATTAAAAAAAACATTCATGAATAGTGAAGTCACGAAAATGGGCAATTTTCAAGCCTACCCTCTATTTCACCGTACGCACAAAAAAATGAAGATTTGTCTCTTATGAATTGTTACCAGTTCAGTCATTGATAGCAGGGAGAAAAACTGGTTTTCATCATTGGTATATCAACTGCTGTCGGCCAAATTTTAATAATGGCCTGATGTATCCAACTTCTCCAATTCTGAAATGAACAATTCAAAAAACTGTCATTACTGGTCAAGTAGAAACAAAATCTTTCCATCTTATATACATACAAGTCCCAGCTACCTCCCATGATTGTCTATGGTGAGGAATGATTGAATCAATCATTATCAGTCAGAGTATCAACGGTCTGTTTTTATGATGGCTCCTCCATTGATGCTAGGTACTTATATCTTTCATTCTGACAATTTTTGGCACCTGCTCATGACTGCAGAGGGGCGTATCAGCTCCTTCATGACTTTGGCATGGAACTGCATGACTCTTATCAATTCCTCTGATGTCATCACTTCCACTGCTTTGTATGGGTTCATTTGAAGAATGAGGTTTACGAAAAACGCTTTGCTGATCCCCCAACAAATGAATTCCATATTCTCAATGGGAGAACTATGCTAAAAATTATTCGAGTAGTTCAACAATGAGCACAAAAATGTATTGAGAGTGTGTAGGATTAATTCTTTCGCCAATCACTTTCTTCATTTTGCCGTTATCATCACCTGGAATTCTTTACGTGATGTGAGTCATTCGAATAGAATTTTTATAAACATTTGTATAAACATATTGATCTTAGTATTTTCCGAGGAACATTCAAAGTCAATTCCATGTAACCACCAACTACGCGTTACAAAAACTCTGGAAAATGTTGGAGTGTCCTCACAAATTCCCATTTTTATTCCAAGATAACAAAGCGGAAGTCGTTTTTTAATATCCCGAGAATTAATTGCGTTTAGTCTGTTTTTTCAGCCGCCTTCTTTATCCCCGGCTTCTGACACATAATTTACTTTTCGGTTTGACGCCAACTAACCCTTATATCACCCAATGATTTATAACTTGTTTCTTCCCTGAGAAGTTGTGTTTGTGTCTCCAGGATAAATGTTTTCGTTTCTTGGAGAATAGTACTGGCAATATATTGTATACAAAAATAGGGAGTGGAGAAAGAACGGACAGGTAAGTGTATAAAGTTGCCCGCAGACGCTCAGGAGGAAAAAGTGTGCATATCTTTCTATTGTTCATGTAAACGTGAGTAAAAACATGGTTAGCATTCATAGATTATTGTTCAAATGAATTGAATCTGTAAACAAATCAATCCCTTTATTGACGTAGACAAGTACGCGCACGCTCAGATCGACCTGCGCAGTTCTGAACTGAACAGTTTCATTGAATGTTTTTTTCCATTCCTATCCTAAGATTGTGTGTGCCATTCTGTACCACACACACTTCTTAAAACTGGATGCACAGGCCTGCAGAGCTCCTCTTGAGATGATTTCCGGGGCATCTGTGGATACCTTCCCAGTTACACAGGATATTCTGTGGATGTCCGTTTTATATCCGAGAATTCTTGCATTGAAAGGGATATTCTATGGATGTCCTTGAAGGATAAGTCTGTGGATATCCGCCAAAGAATATCTCATGGATATCTGTGGGATATACGAGAAATAAATGCAATCTCATATCAACGAAAATTCTACCCAAAATTTAATATTGTCAATGGAAAGCATTTGGTGTAGTAATGAATATAACTGGAGTTGTTTTCGCAACACCAAACCGTTATTTTGATCTACCTCTTGAAGATGATCACTTGGTGATCGAAACACGTGTCGAGGTCCTTACAAGTTCTCGCTTCTACGAGTTCAAAATTTTAGAAACTAGAGTTCTCCACTTGTTCGTAGCCCCAGGGTCTTCATACTTTCAAATCCGGTCCCGTCCATCACAGTGTTATTCACAATGCCGTGAGCGAGAAGATCACAACGAAGCCGTAATGCGATCAGACTGGGGAATAGGGCGAATCATTCGACCACAGATGAAAAAGAAATCGCACTGGAGGAGCGTCTTATTCAGCATCGCTAGGTCTACTGTTCTTGTAGTAGATCTTCTGTTTTGGCACTAGCACTAATTATCAAACAAACAATTTTTTGAGGCCGGTGAATTGGGAAAAATTCTTTATCGGATATAAAATTATGGCTTTATGGTCATGCTGGCACCAACCTCAAAGAAAGAAAGAAATAAAGAAATTAGTGTTTTTTTCTATAGAATTACCCAAAATGTTGCTGGTGGGAAGGTGTTAGCTCAACTGGCTCAGTTAAAAAACTATTGTGTACAAAAATACTCCAATGATCAAATTTTTTTTTCAAGAATAGAAGAGAAAACTCCAACAGTTCAGAATTCCGGTACAATCTATTATGTTCTTTGTGCAAGTTGCAATCAGGTTTATATTGGCCAAATTGGCGGATTTCTCAAAAGGTCACAGCTCACAAAAAAGCGATTTATTTCCAATAGGAGTACTCATTTACAGGAAATGCTATTATCACAGAAAATACATAAAATAAATATTAAAAATAATGGAATATAGAAATGTATAAACGTAGATGCGAAAACAAAGTATACAGGGTATTCCATATTCGATGGTCTATTAGACGTATCTAGAGAACAAAAAAAGATGAGAGTTTTAAATTTTGGTCACCGATGTAAATGGTTCTGATCTATCGTTTGAAAATATTTTTATCACCGCAATTTTTGCCACATCTACATGTAACAAGTCATCAACTTGGAAATTTCAAAAAGAACACCCTATATATTATATCATTTTTAAATTTTGCATCAAAATCCAAATCACTTTTGTTGACCATGTTCTATACTTATCTCTCATCGTGTTTAAAATATTGATTATTTTGTAATTTTTTTGGCGAAAACATGCTATTTTTAATATTTGATATCGCATGAATTAACTGATACATCGAACTCAACTTCTAGCAACATTGAGAAGAGATATGGTGGTTGTTATTTCAGAATGGAACTCAAATCTTATTTTATACAGAGTGTCTGAAAAATACGTCTCAATTTGTATCTTCGATAAACCACCATAACTAATTTTTTTCAAATGGAACACCTTGTATATTATTCAATTTTCGATTTCAGTCAACGAATGTGAATAACTTTGATCAGCTATGTCCTATACCTATCTCTGACCGTTTATGAGATATGAACTATTTAAAAAAAATGCTCCTATGAAAGCATAAAATTTCCAATAAAAGCAAAAATCAAGTGCATAATACTCACATTCTTAAAATTTCAGCGTAGGTCTGGGGCCTTCTAAAATTCACTCCTTCAATACATATGGTGAATTTCACAACAGAATTTCGGCAAGGATAATGGTGTGTCATGATCTAAGTCTAATTTAAAAAACAAAATAATGTTGTGACTGGTGATATGTAAAATGAAATGAACATTTCAGGATATTTTTATGCTTATTCTCATGCATCAGTATCTAGTACTGCGATTGATTTTGGAATATCTCGAATTTCTATATGGAGATTATTATATGCACGATTATAAATCAATTAGGCTGCAAGCTTTGCATAGAGATAATCCACCAAAACGGGTAGAATTTTGCGAAATGGCACTAACATGGACATACAAAGATCCAAACTTTATGAAAAAAATTATATGGACTGATGAATCACAATTTTCACATGAGGGGATATTCAATTGTCGAAATAATCACTTCTGAGCAAAGGGATTTCCAAGAAAAATTCAGTTTTAATGTTTTTTGTACGCTCATGGATGATAAAGTTTCTATTTGCATTTATGAAGAAAAGTTGAATTCTGAAAAATATTTAGATATTCTGAAATCGACTGTAAGTGATTTTCTGGATAATTTGGCCCTGAAATTGTCTCGGAATTGTTGATTTTAGTTGAATGGAGCTCCTAGACATTGCACACGTGAAGTGAGTAAGGAATTAACCGATATGTTCAAAGATCGGTGGATACGTCGTTTGGGTTCTTGGATTTGACGGCTTCGATCACCGGATCTGACTCTGCTCGATTTTTACCTCTGGGGAAAAATCAAAGAAAAGGTTTATAGAACACCTATCGATACGAAACGGGAACTGAAAGATCGGGTTAGATGTATCTTCGAGGAAATCAAGCCGTCAGAAATTCGCAGAGCCACGACTCATCACGTAATAACATCAATCCACCAATGTTTACAAGTAAATGGTCAGCATTTCAAGCACATGAGCTATTGTGAGATACATATCAAATGTCAAATAATTGCGAAGCTTGTTTCACAATATTATCTCTTGTTTTCTAGTGTAGAATTATTTTTGTTATCAATTTAATTTTGAAAAATGTTCGTTCTTGTGTCGAAATAGTAATGTTTGTCATGCACCCACTATGAAATTCAATTCATGTAAAGTCATATTCATTATTCGATATGTTTAATAATAAATACATTTTTCCCCGAATTTTGTATTTGAAATGTTATATTTGATAGAAGAATTCATATCTCATAAACGGTCAGAGATAGGTATAGGACATAGTTAATTGAAGTTGTTTACATTGGTTGACTGAATTCGAAAATTGAATGATATACAGGGTGTTCTATTGAAAAAAAAAATAGTTATGGTCGTTTATCGAAGATAAAAATTAAGACGTATTTTTCAGTCGCTCTGTATGAAATAAGATTTGAGTAGCATGCTGAAATAACAACTACCATATCTTATTTCAATGTTGCTAGAAGTTGAGTTCGATATATCAGTTAATTCATGCGATATTAAATATTAAAAATACCATGTTTTCGCCAAAAAAAATTACAAAATAATTAATATTTCAAAAACGATGAGAGATAAGTATAAAACATGTTCAACAAAAGTAATTTGGATTTTGATGCAGAATTCAAAAATTATATAATATATAGGGTGTTCCAATTGAAATTTCCAAGTTGATGTCTGTTACATGAAGATATGGCAACATTGCGGTCATGAAAATATTTTCAAACGATAGATCACAACCATTTACATCGGTTACCAAAATTTAAAATTCTCATCTTTTTTTGTTCTCTAGATACGTCTAATAGACCATCGAATATGGAATACCCTGTATATAAAATATTCGTATACGTAGAATTTCAAAGAAGAAATGAAAAATTGAGTAAATAACACAAAAAGTTACAAATCATGCAATGTAGCAGTACTGACACAAATATTATTTATAGTATTATTAGAAGTGATTGTGGATATATGATACCAAGGCGTTCAGAGAGTCAAAATGAATATCGCAATGTTCACAGATTTTATTGAAGCTAATGCACATAAAATTCAATGGTGATCGTAGCATAACATGTATGCGTGATGCTTCGCAATAGAATTTCAGATTGTGTCGACCTTCACTTCTTGGTACATTGATCTCGGGTAAAAGAACCGTACTGTCGATATTGTTGTTTAGTAATTTATGCAGGAATTTTATATCAAGGATAACTCTCCTATTTTCCAAAGATTTCATATCAAATCGTGTCAACAAAATGTTATCAATGTTCATCAACTTTTAGACATAAGTATTTTAGGAACTTCCTTTGCACGCTCTCAATTGATGTTTTTTTGTAGTCGTAAACTGGATTCCATAACACAGAACCATACTCTAACTTAGATCTGGCATACGCATGTTTTTGACATGACAGATGGCAGTGACATGTGACATGCCCTTTTAGCGTCATCAAAATGATTGCTTATGAATAAATATATTGACTATTATCTATTTTACACAACAAAACGTGGTTGTTGGAAATTACCCTTTCCTACATGTTGTTTGACAATTATATTGTTTTTAAATCATCTATCAGTTGTAATAACTACAAATGTTTTTTTTTGCGGCTTAGATTATACAACCTCACTTTTCGTAAGTACTGATTCGATGATTCGGAATATTTTTTTTTTACAAATTTCATTTTTACAACTTTATAATTTCGACTGCAATACCTGCTACAGAAATTGGTTTTGGGGTATTATTTCATTACCAGAAAAACCTATATGCAAGACGTGAGGTATGTCTGGCGTGATATCAGCTGGAAAAATTTTTGTTTTCTGATTAGTATTCACTAGATCCTGCCATGTAGGATAGATACGCCTGAAGAAGCTATTGCATGGCGAAACACGTGTTTAGTTTTTGTTAAAATATTCAGTGAAAATATGTCTTTCTCAAATCAAAATAAATATTTAATTTGATTCAACGTTCAGGATATGAATTATTCTGTATCATAAATCCAGTGTTTTAAAATTTTTCACTATATTTGCGAAGTTGCGACGAAATAATTTCAAACCGACAATCTGCCCGAGATTTTGTGTAGTGAAAAGTCGTAAAGTGCAAGGAAACCCATAAAGTTCGGAGTCACTTTATATGATCCATAACTTTTCACAGTAATTCCTTTAATATAGTATGCAATTTTTCAATTCGGCGAATTTACCGACCATTTTTGGCGAGTATTCACAATATCCAGCTTTATTATACTTCCAGGACAATTTCCTAAAGGTATATTTTCAGGAAAGAAAGGTTTCGGCTTTCTACTTCTACATCATTGTATACAGTATTTTTTATATGAGTACTTCCTCCCTTTCTTTGGAAGATTTCCGCGTTTTTTTGTATGAAGATTGAGAAGTAAAGAGGCAAAAAATTTTTTTCCCTAAAATTGAGCTCTCCTGAAAATATACCCTTTTCAATTTTAACAAGATTCTTATGGCTGCGATTTAATCAAATAAGCGAATGACTTTCATTACGTTCTGTCATCGACGACATGAGTAGATTCAACTCATTCATGGCATTAAGTCGTAATTTTATGAATAAATTGGGTGCTTCATCTCATAATGTCATCCAGATTCGGTACTGAAGAGACAAGTATCTTACGCCGAAACATCGAATGTCCACCAGTGGTGATGACAATGTTTCATGTGAAATTTTACCTCTTTCATACACGATATTGTGTAGCAATCCTGTGAATGATATCTGATTCAATTACATAACGAATGTTTAGAAAAAAAACTAAATAAAGAATAGTGTTTCATCGACCTTTTTGGGTATTTTTTACCTTCCACAATCAACAACATTGATACAATGTCATATTTCAAAACTCCTTTGACAACTGTTGAAGAAGTTAGGAAATAAATGATCAAAAAGGAATAACTGCAAATATCTTAGAATTTTTTGTCCATTTCTGAAGATGGAGGCAGATTTTGGCCTCCGAAACGTAAAGATATGTCTCAGCAATTTTTTTAAGGCAAAATTATTAAATACGACAAGTTACTGATGAATAGAACATTTTTCTTTGTGAAAAATACTTTTTCACGCAGTAACTTATCGAGGTAAACTAAAAAGTTTGCCCTTTCTTCACTAGTATAAAGTTCTTCATTATAATTTTTATATTTTTCAGATTGTGGAAGGTAAAAATACCCAAAAAAGGTCGATGAAAAACTGATTTTTCTCCATAAAAAATTACTTTCGTTGAATATTGAAGAATAGTGCTTTTTGTGTAATTCAGTTCTCATATTGAAGTATTTGTTTCGAGTTTTTTTTCGTGTAATTCATTGTTAATATGAAAGTAGGTGTTTCAAGGGGGGTTTTCTTCCAGTTTGTGTCTGAAATTTACTTCTTTGCATGATCTTTGTATAGAGTTAATTTTTTGAAATTGTTTCCTTCTTTCTCTGAAAGATTCCCACATTTTTTCTTTAATATACAGTTTATGTGGAGGAATGAGACTCTTCAATTTTTGAAAGAAATGGTCATTAATTGGCGCTCTGGGGCGACTTCATTGATTCGAATGGCGCATTGGCTTTTTCAGCTGCAGGAAAACCCGAAAAAACCTGCAGCACCACATAATTTGAAGATCTTGATCTGCCAATGTCCTTTCTCTCATAAAACAAAATGTAGGGTGTCTCCAGAGGCTCCAATAGATTCAAGACATCACCAGAACACTTAGTGACACGACTAT
Organism: Leptinotarsa decemlineata; assembly: GCF_025532065.1. Taxonomy (NCBI): domain Eukaryota; kingdom Metazoa; phylum Arthropoda; class Insecta; order Coleoptera; family Chrysomelidae; genus Leptinotarsa; species Leptinotarsa decemlineata. Next base: position 7,649,068 of record NW_027412537.1, on the reverse strand, counting down.
CGTCAAACTTAAACCAGTCCGTTTCGTCTTTGGCCAAGGCGTAATAATGATCAGATTCAAAGCCAGAACCACAGTGAACAATGACTGCATGAAGTATAAACCGGGGACTACCAGACTGAAATGTTCATCAATTTCGAACCTTCGTAAGAGTTTGATGCTTCCGTAGGTTGAGTCATGTTTGAAGATCATCAGTGTTATTATTAGATTGACTGGTGCCTCAGCTAGACTTGTTTTCTCATAAGTCAGTTAGTTTGGCGCATGTTTGGCAATACAGTCAATCATCACCTTTTGAAAGTTCCATTTTCAGATGAATTAACAATAAGCTTTGCACATACTGGTTATCAGTCATATTAGAAAACGCTAGTTGAAGTTCCAGAAATCCACATAAGTTTTCGCTACCTCTTGAACATTTACTACAAAGTCAACAAGTGAGGATTTCTCCAGCAAAAGATTTACAAACACAAGACGAGATAGACTGTACGGAATCATTTAATCCAGAGCGGTCAGAAGTATTGACTCTGCTATTGTTTTGCTTACGAAAAGAGTATTCAACAAGAACCCCTAGAATACGAAACAATCCTCTTGTTGTCCTAACGAGTATCTAGTGGACTTCAAAGACTCCAGGAAATCGGCTGGAGGAAAAGATGATACATTCTTACGAAACTGCACCTGCATGATCAGGTATTTGAGTTTGGTGAATAAGTAGGAAACATCCTCGTTCTTTTTAATCACTAAAACCTCGTTTTTGAAATTCTTCGTCATTAACAACACTTGTGAAATGCTATTCATGTAGCAAGTCTGAATTATGTAATCCAATTTTATTCTCAAGTTTTTCAGGACAACTGACTACTGATTCGTAAGGAAGACCATGTTTCACAGAACCTGCATAAGAACCATTTCTCAAGCTGCAATTGATCCTTCCAAATGATGAAGGGTTTCGCAGAGAAATCGATTCGGCTCTTGCTTCATGAAGCTTTTTCACTGAAAGGGAACCATAGAAGAATTGAAACTCACTGTTTACTATCACTGAATTGCTTTTCTCGAAACGGATACCAACTTTTTTATTTGGTGACTCTGGAAAAGTTGTTTAAAATCGCACGGCATAACAGGATAATTTTCAAAGGTGCTTTGGTTATTATCCTTGGTGTGTTGGGATTCTGTAATGTTTTGATTTATTTTATTTCAGTTTGTAAAACATTAAATAAATCCTGCAACATTAGGAGCTTCATTTTTTTTGGCTAGTGTTAATTTTATGAGTAGAGCCCATTGAAGGAAATCTTTTTTATTTTGAAAAAAATTACCAAAACCTAGCCCATGTAATTTTCTTGAGGAGTACCTGAGGGTTGACGCATCAATCAAATGCCCTGCTGAGGTCGCAAAAAATCCCAATAGGGCACTCGCCAGCGTCTATGCCATCAGCTAAATCGTCATATATGGATTAAATGGGGGTATTAGTGGATTTTTCACTTCGAAACCCTTGCTATGTATCCGAAGTAATGTCATTTGTGTCAAGATATCATAAAAATCTATTTAGAAAACAATGCGTCAAGAAAGAGTCGTTTCCACTCCTCGTATGAAAGCCCCACTCATCTTCCATGAATTTTGAGGAGGAGACGCGGCTCCCCGGCTCGAGGTGTAGGAGACGTGAAAGCTTTCGTCTCCCGAGACGTGCCGGCTCCCTCTCTTTGTCTGAAAGCTCCATTGGACTCGTTGCATTTTGGCGCTAGGAGCCTTCTTGTCTCTAGGGTGCTAGAGACGCAAAGCTCTCCGTGTGAAAGGGCGCTTACGAGTTTGTAGTTATTCATCAACTGTTTATTATTATTTTTTGTGAATATGTACGACTTTGGCTGGAAGAATACCGATGTATGCTAAACTCCGTCAAGTAAAATGAAGGCCATTCATTATTATTATTATCTTTCAGGGAATACATCCGAGCAAAAACTTAAATTGACAAGAAAGGCAATTTACTTCTTTGCATGATCTTTACATTAATTTTTTTGAAATTGTTGCTTCCCTTTTATTATTATTATTATTATTATGAATGTGATTTCATTAGCGTCCATGAAATTGGTAAGAAATGGATGTTCATGAAAATTTACGAATTTGTATACTTCAGTAATCCGCTTCACAAAAGTTGTCTTTCTCTTATGCGATATGAAGTTGGTATATAGTGGTATATAGTTCATTGGAAAAGAAGAAAATTGATGTTTCAGAACGTAATAATGTAAACATACAAATATTTTTATGTATTACGGAGATCACAAACTGCATGTATAATAATTGTATAGGAAATATCTAAATGAGTTTCACATCTTTGTATTGATTGATGCAATCAATAAATTCATTCGTTTCATCAATGCTGTACCATTATTTTCTTCACTTCCCAATGAACAAATTATTCCTTTTCTATCGTAAGAAGAGAGAATCTCAACTCTTGCGCACATCATCAGACTGCGTAGTGTACATGCGCCTGGAACCAGCGTAGAGTTCCAATACGAAAATTAGGTAAACGGAAAAGAGAGGTTAGGAAAAGCAAGGGCAACTAATATCACTAAAAAGCGATCAACCCTTTATATCCGACAGAGTTGCGTTTATATTGGAAATGCTTGGATGAGCAAGAATTACTGCCTTTCATTGCTGGTACACGTGCGCCTTTCTAAGGTGACTCTTGCATCAGCATTGAATGTTCTTGTTGGATCCGTAAGATGATTTATACCTTTTTGGGCATATGAAGATGCATCTTTTCCGAAGAAAATGAGCCTGGAAGGAAACATTTTTATTTGAAGGGATGACATTCTACTAAGTTGGATTCTTGGGGTCACTCATTTGTCCTCATGAATATAGTCTTTGTGTTGTTATGAAGATTGATTGAGATTCATTCAAATGTCATTTCTTATCTTCGTTATGATTATTTATGAGATCTTCAGCTGAATGAGTTATTTTGCAGCGTTTTGCTGCATATATTAGTCTTTATAGGAGGTTTTCTGTAATGTCATTAATCTAATTGAGGTATTTCTCTACAAAGGAAATTAATGTATAGAAAAATATTACTTTGCAGTTTTTTGCATGGCTTGTAAACGTTTCTAAGTGGTTATGTTCTTGAATTTCGTTGGCCAGATTAAGTTTTTCTGTAATGTTACCACGGTAATCGAAGAGTTTTTTTACGAAGAAAAATAATGTATACAAAATGATTACCGTACAGTCTTCGCAAGGAATGTCAACGTGTGTATCCGAATATGAGTATATTAGGCTTAAAAGAAGATTTTTCTCTGTTATCAGTGTAAATTAAGTGTTTCGCTTTAAAGAAGAATAATGAACAGGAAAGTATCACCTTGCAGTCCTTACAAAGTGAGGGTTCCTATTAGGTTATGTACCTATTCGAACTTTGCTGCGTAGATTAGGTAGATTAGGAGATTTTCTGTAATTTCATCAGTGTAATCAAAGTGTTGTTTTACAAAAAAAATAATGTATAGAAAAGGATTACCTTGCAGTGTTTACAGTCGTGTGAAATGGAGTAGTTCTGTGAACAGTCGTAACGGGTGAGCAGTTCCGTGTGGCCGCAGGCGAGCCTGCTGGCGAGGTCGTCCACTTCGATGAGGGCTGTCAGCAGTCGGCGGCAGAGTGTGCCGCCGTGGAAAGCGGCTTCTGGGAGTGCCGCGTCGACGGCGTGTTCGCAGCAGTGACGCATCCGGAGTCCGTGCAGCACGTCACGCCTGCGCTCGGGAGCCACGTCGGAGCCGCACACCTCTTCTTTGTGCGATTCTTTCAAATAATAAAGGCACTGTGTTGATCTATTGGCTGTATTTTGCATCTGCAGGCGGCAGGGCGGCGGGCAGAGGCTCTCGGCCGCCTCGGAGGCCGAGGAACAGGAAAGCGAAGCCGTCGCGAATTCGGAGATGACGAACTGCAGGTCGTCGGCGGCGGCGACGGCGGCGGTCTCGAGCGGTTGCGAGTTGTTAACGGTGGTAACGAAGGTAGTGGTGGCGGCGAACGCCAGGCCGGCCATCAGGAGCAGCGATGACAGGCCCGATGACGGGGCCCGGGGCATTCTGCGGGGCAGGGTGCGGTGGCGACGACGGCGGCTCGGTCGTCAGCGGCTACGGGAACCGGGAGCATCGCTGCGGGCGGCCGGAGTGCCCCCCCTCGCGGCTCCGAGTGCCCCCGGGTCGGTGTGCCTCCGGGGCCCGCTACCAGGCTGCCGCTGATGAAGGCAGGAACACCAAGCGGGCCCCCCACAATCCTCGCTCATGATGCATGCTCGTCACTGGAGGAGGAAGAGGAGGAGGAGCAGGAGGGCCCACCGAACATCTCACATCACTCACTCTAAGACACTGGTCGCGCTACTAACACTTGTAACATCGCGGCGGAGCGCCGCCATCTTGACTCGAAGAGGTGTATGTGGTGTGGTTGGTGATGGTCGCAGTCCTCCCCGCCCGGGCCGAAGCTGTGCCGGCCGTCTCTCGCTCGACACTGGCACGCTGGCGGCGGCGCAAACGGGCGCCGGCGCGATCGATATCACCTCGCTCGCTCGCGACGCACCCCGCAACGACAAACGACGCCTCGCGTCTCCGCCACCATTCGCTCGACACGATTAACCTTCCGTGACCATCACGCGGACGACGGTTCCTTCGGTCGTTCTAACCCCGTCGCGTCGCGGCGCTATCTAGCGTGGGGAGGACGCGTGTCGCGCGATACCTGCAATTACTGGGGGCGGCCTTCGTTCGACAGAACACTCGATTCACATTCGAGAAAGTTGGTCGATTTTGGATCTTTCGAATGGTACCTTGTGTAACGTAAACAAGAAAAAATATGTCTTCGAATTTATTGACGATTTTTTTATGCAGATACAAGCATTATAAAAATTATTTCAGGAGATAGGTACGATAGTGGCAAGTTATATTAGAATTGAATCCATATATTTGGTTAAACGATCTCGGAAAGGATATTGTTGAATTGAGAAATGATGAGCAGCTATAATGCGCCTAACGCTTTCTCGGGGAAATCAGGCGGTCTAAGGCAATCGAATACTTCTCGTGGAAGTAGCAATGGAAGCAAGACATGTCCCTAACCTCAAAGTAATATTCCAATTGTTTGAAATAGTTTTATAATCCGCTATTCCAGTAGGTATCGTACGAATCAATCACAAAAAACATTTTCAATCACAATATTTAACGGGAAATAGAAGCATTGACTAACGAAGGATATACAGGATTCTTCCACAAATACTATGTTAAAGAATATAGAAACGCTTAAAAAGGAATTTGATGTGCAAATAGGAACCATTGTCAAAACAGAATTTTGCAAGCAAACAATTCATCAAAAGATTGTTAGTATCCACAATAGTCTTCGTGATGACCGGACTAATTTCTCGGAGAGATGACTATTAATGGGTCATTCGAGTATTTTCACTTTTCTCCGCTTTCATTTTTCCGCTTCGTCGGTTCAGTGGGAGGTGACCATTTGGCGGGAGTTGGCCATTTTTCGCTTGAATATGGTTTCCATATGTTGCGTATCTCTACGCTAGCTTGGCTGAATACATTGTTGGACAACATGTATGCGGCTTCTTTGAATTCTAAACCAATTTTACCCCCTTTGTATGATCTCAGCTTAGGACCACTTGATGTTATGTTGATGAGTTCAAACATGCTCTGCTGCTATTCCTGATTTTCTGGTTTCCCTTCGCTGTGTGTGTTTCTTGTGCTCGGCAATGCGAACATTCAATGGCCTCTTAGTTTCTCCGGTATAGGATTTTCTGCACTCACAGGGTATCCGGTAAATGCAATTCTTGAAATCGCAGTCCGCGTTTGGTGGCCAGCAAATCAGGAAGAGCAGAGCATGTTTGGACCTATCAACATAACATCGAGTGGTCCCAAGCTGAGATCATACACATGGAGGAACATTGGTTTAGGAGGAAATTCAAAAAAGTCGCATTCAGCCAAGCTAGCGTAGAGATACGAAACATATGGAAACCTATGATCAAGCGAAAAATGGCCAACTCCCGCGAAACGGTCATCTCCCACTAAACCGGGAAGCGGAAAAAGGAAAGCGAAGATCTATAAACGACCTATAAATAGTCATCTCTCGGAGGAATTAGTCCAGTCATTACCCGAAGACGATTGTAGATACTAACAATCTAAACGTCGTGAAGTGACTTGGCTTGGAATCTCTTAACTTTTTATTTTTAATTTTTGTTCAATTTTTCTATTTTTACTTTCATTTTATTTCACTGTTATTTCATTCCAGGTTTTGTTTTGCCTAATATAATTGTTACTTATAGCCATTTTTCTTCCCCTTCAGGGATTTCAAATCATTTTATATATCAGACAATGGAAGTCCGAACTAATGAAATTCAAAATGATTTTCGTAAGCACGGAAGTACAGTAGACAAGTATAGTACATCATGAGTTGAATATTGTTTTCGTAGTTCAATTCCATCTGAAGGGTTGGCCCTTGGATGTGTCTGTGATAACTACAGTAAAGATAAAAGTTCAATATCAATAGCTGAGAATACATGGAAGGAAAGAGTAATCTTTGTCATGAGAATTGTCAGGGAAAAAGCAATGAGGCTACTGTCACTGGAAAATATAATTTATTGTTGGAAATTTTAATAACAAATCAATAGAGTGAATACGTTTGGTTTTTCAATAATAGTAATATCAAATTTAAATATACAGTGATATGCTCATATTTGATACCATTTAGAATAGGCCATGATAATAATTTCCGACTCATTTGTGAAAATGTTGCCAAATAAGTAACAACTGAAACAAGATGATACATACTTGAAGTGAATGCTTATCAAGTTCAATTGTTTCACATATCTTGTTCATAGCTGGGACGTAATGACTATTATTGAATATTCCGTCAATTGAATTACAAACCAATGCATAATATAACCTGAATATGGAACAGCTGAATTTTTCTATAATGGTTTTATATTTTGGTTTATTTTCATAGCAGTGTAAATACGACAATTACGAATGAGAAAATGTTCACGTCATATCCTAATTTCATACAAATCCAATTGTGCATTTCACTTATGTTGATTACATTACAATAATTCAAAATGACAATAATTTAAAAACGTCACTCAAATAAATCGCATAATTTTCGACGACAATCTCTACATGAAAATTTTCATTCATTCAACGGATTTCTCCATTCCTATCAATAATCAATACCTATAAATAATCAATAATTACAAATAGGCCATTCTATAAGACCAGATATGATTTGAACGACTCCTACTTTGTCTGTCTCACCTTATTTGGTTTCAGATAATTCAGAAAATATAATAAATTCTTCAAAACAGAATTTTAGAAACTTCAGAAATCTTGCAAGTGGGGTAGTATTGAAAATGAATGAATATTATGAATATAATGCATGAGAGGGGTACAGAAGTTCTAAAATTACTCAATTGCTAACGAGTATCACAGATCGAATGTTCAAAAAGTCCCCAAACAAAGATTCTATAGAATGTTTATCATTTTACGAGAATCTAGAGATATTCGCAGATATAGTTTCAAAAAACAATGTACGCTTTCTTTGGGGGTCTAATGGCGTATTACTATTAACATTGAAAGTAAGAGAGATCCGTTCAAATTTGAATACTTCCTATAGAGCTGTTTGCTGCCACGATTTGAATTTTATCATATGATTCCATTCCTCTAACATTTACCAGAATTATACTATTTTCTGAAAGTGGTTTCGCTAGTGCATGATTCTCATAACCTAACTGGTCTACTGCGCCGAAGGGAAGCAAAGACCATAAAAAAAGAGAAGAAGAAGAAGTGATTTTGAATGAATTGGACGGAGAGTCATCAGTTTGATTATTATTTATTATTATTTCACTATTTCGAAACATTGAAATCCAAATTTCATTTGAGAATTAGGATATTCTTGTAGAATTTCATCATATTCCGTATTTTAATTCAGAATCCCACTCTTTTTTTTCACCAAATTGAACAAAATTTCACTTGATAGTTTCAATATCGATTCCTTCAGGAATTTGTTTTTATAGATGGATAATCTAACATATTCACCAACTGAGATTGAGAAACTAACAAAACTCACAGGCAGAGACCGAGAAACCGTAATTTTCGTTCTGGTGTTGGGAAAGTGTTTTCAAAAGTGGTAATAATAGTGAATTTTTATGTAACAATGGTGACTTTTCAGTTTTTGAGAATTCAGATCAAACTCTTCATTTTCCCAACCCGTGAATATGCTTTTTTCTTTTTACTTTTCAATTACATGAAAAAAATCAGAAATATTTCATGATACTATTCTAGCAGAGGCCTTTATTACAATAAATTAGAAAATGTCATGATCAACAATCACTTTTTCAACCCCCGGAGGTCGAAGAAATGAATTATGATCATTATTTGGCTTCAACAGATTCTTCAGCTACAATAAATCGTCCCTTAAAACTAAATAAAAGAAATCACACATCAGTAAGAGTCTCAGTCAAAGCGCTTCGTTTATGAAACGAAAGAATATCACTTCGTATTCTCTATTACGCACTAGTGAAATACGTCGCCACAATTGTCACTAGTGATGTTAAAGCGAATGATGATGCGGCGGATCGACTGCCGGAACTACCGCCGCCATCTTGATTGGACCTTGAAAAGTCCGAAGGAGGTTGTTCTGACATTTCGTGGTGGTCACCTAGAAAAAAATTTATCAGTTATTTTGAAAACAATACAATGACGGTTCATTTGGTGTATTTATAAAACAAAAATAAGTGCGACGGGAAACGAGGACACTGTGGTTATTTTTGTTTTACGACAAAACAGTTTCATGCAATGATAAATCTGCAGGTGTGGAATCGTATTCAGCACCATCAAAGTATTAATGATATAGATTCCACTCCTTCAAGATGAGGGGGCAAAAACAATTTTATTCGGTACATCTAATGATAGAAACAAAAAAGTGGCCTGTAGGTTAATTTACATTCGAGAGATGAAAAATATCCAGAGCTGGAGAATCAGATGAAAAAAAGAATCATCATAAAATACACAAAGACATCTCATTAGAAATATATCAGACTTCTGCTAAAATATAGCAGCTATCAAAGCTTTTTTGTTGCCCATGATCTGCAGGTTTTATGCCTGCCGTCTACGGCCGTGGTAGACCTTTTCAAAGGCAACGACCAAAGTCGATACCACAAAATTTCTTCGAGTCTCCGAATCCATTCTATTGGTTTTGGGCTTGGCTTCTTTCCTATTGCCCATGAAAGCAATCAAGTAGAAGTCCGCTGAAGCTGCTTGCAGCACCCTCCTTTGCAAGGGAGTCAGCAGCCTCATTGCCTTCCAGGCCAGTATGTCCAGGAATCTAGACCAGAGAAAATGTCTTCCTATAGATAGAGAGTTGTTTTTTACCAATTTGCTACCAATTAACATTCTTCCTATATGGTAGGAAAGCTTTTCCATTGATAGACCTATTTGGACTTGTCTCAGCATTCTTTTCTCTGGATCGTATTGCCGCTATGAATCAGCTGCACTACACCCATTCCTTTTGAAAGCATTTTTCAAATGATTGAATTCCTCGGGAAGCCATTTGGGTTCATAGATGCGTTGGGCCCCGCAGCATGTGGTTGTGACTCATTCAGGTACCTGCCTGGTTGCGTTGGTTTTCTGTACACTATATAACCCAATGTATCCCATCTTCAGGTCTGTTCACTAGTACATCCACGAAGGCGATGTTTCAGATATACAAGTGTCCCTGTGCTGTCATATGACGAACTTCTCATCAATGTAACATTGTCCCATTTTGTCCCATTCCGAAGCTTTTATACATCTTTTGAAGAATGGTACTAAACAACAGGGATGATCTATATTATCAACATTTTCGTTTGGATGATGACGAAAGAACAGAATACATTTTTCGATACTGATTGAAATTCAACAAAGAGCGTAAGGCCACTTTTTTGTTCCTAGAATATATTGAAAGCTAACGATAAATGAAAGACAGCACATACTTATAAAAATGGTTTGCAGCTGGGCTTCACTGCCTAGGGAATCGTCGGTAGTGTTCTGTAATAGGCGTTCACAATAAGATAAACAAATACTGAACAACATTGCTGTACATTATACAAACTACTAATACATCTACGAATAATCAGAAAGCTCAAATTGTTTCAGCCAAAACTGTTCGTTTTCAGATGATTTTAGATAAATTCCAAAATGGATTAGAGAAACCGGGATACCCTCTACATTTTGAAAAAATACAATATAAAGTTAGCCCGTGACTAACGTTTCTCAAGGCAGACTTTCTTTTTATTCTTAAATCTGTCACAAGAACATGGATGATTTTGATCATTTCTGAATCAATGCATCAGCCATGATAAGTGTTCAGAATACTTGAAAATCATATTACTACTCAAACTAACCTTGATAATATTTTTACTCGAATAATTCATACTGATAATAGTTTTTCAACTAGTTTTTCAGAGTATTGGGACATTATTTCTGGTTTCTAATTTATTTAAGGATGTTTCGATATTCTTGATATCCAGAAAATACTCTTCATTAACCCGCGTTGTCATCATGTCAAATCTTAAAGAATATTGGCTGCTAACTCAGTGAAAACTGTTCAATCACTTGAAACAATCAAATAGTCAAACGAGCGTAATCAATTCATCAATACTAACATATCAACCAAAGGAAGCTGAAGAAACCAACAGAGATCAACCACTTAAAACAAGCAAATAGTCAAACGAGCGTAATTAATTCGTCAATACTAACATATCAACCAAAGGAAGCTGAAGAAACCAACAGAGCTCAACCACTTAAAACAAGCAAATAGTCAAACGAGCGTAATCAATTCGGCAATACTAACATATCAACCAAAGGAAGCTGAAGAAACCAACAGAGCTCTTTGACATTTATGATAGTCAATGAGACTCTGATATCTTGACACACCAACCTTGCTATAACTAGGATGTAGCAAGAATTTTTGACATGATTCATGCTACTGAGGCATTGAAGGCAAACGATAAATCTGAAAGAAGTACTTTATAACGTAGAAATTATCAGACACTTGAATTTTGTACTGAAGCATTTTTAAAAGAAATGAGGTTTCATATATAGAACTCACCTTCACTGCATTGGGGCTTGAAATAAACCGATGAAGAAATCGGTTATTTCACTTATAATTGATAATCAATTATTGAGGTGATTGAAGATCTTTTTCTATGGAAATATATCTGGACAACATCGTTTGCAAAGCTACAGCGACAACCTGGATAAGCCGTAGAATATTTGGATCAACATAGGGTTTGGAAACAAACTTCCTTGTCAAATTAAACGATCGTCATAGCCTCATGAATAGGGTGACAAAAAAGGAACAACCGTCAGAGTAAATTGAGTGGCAGAGAGTACAAAAACTCGTCTGTTTGGGTATCATGTGGAGAATTTCAAAATGCTCCACAGCTGCTTCAGAAGTGACGCTGAATCTTTCACCAATGACTGTATGGCAGTTAGGCACAATTTCTAGATGAAGTTTGACAGTTGTCAAATAGATGACAATGAATACCTTTGTGACAGGCACGGTTTGAAGATGAAGTTTGACAGTTGCTAGATAGATGCATTATACGAGCCTCAACTGAGTAGGAAGGCTTTGGTGTGGGACATTGATAAGTCCAAGGTACTTGCACTGTTTGGAACTTTTGGTGCAGTAATGAATACTACTGGAGTTTTTCCCAACACCAAACCGTTGTTTTAACACCTCGACACGTGTTTCGATCTTGAATATGATCACTTGGTGATCGAAACACGTGTCGAGGTGTTAAAATAACGGTTTGGTGTTGGAAAAAAACTCCAGTAATATTTATTTAAGTCCAAGGTATATCCAAGAGTTCATGCATGATTGTCAGTTTTCCAAATCATTGGAAACACTCAAACCATCTTTCAGGTAGAATGAGCTGCTGACAAGATATGTACTTGATATGGGTACTAGGTTGGGAATTTGAGGAACTGAAAAAGCTAATGTCCTTGCAAAGAAGGCAGCCAGTACTCCTTTTTCTGAACTGAAAATTTCTGTGGAATCTTGTTGTATCATATGTAGAAACGCTTCCTACAATCGAAATTTGACTCAAATTCCACTGAAATGGAGTGTAATATCACAGTCAATGTAATATCACTGGCCAACCAAAGGCCTTGTAATGATAAACCAATACTTTGGTTTCAGTGTTTGATTAGATGAGAGTTTTGTACAAAATATTTTTTTTTACAGGTTGCCGGCTGTTTAGCAGTAGCGATAGTTGCAGTTTCCAAAAAGCCACCAAAAATGAGTGTCAACTTCGGAGCTACATATTTATAGTTCTCAAGAATTGAGAATTAAATAAAATTTTCTATGGAAATACTTGAAAGACTTTCATAGTAAATTTTACTATTATCGAAAGTCTTGGTGAAAATTATACAACCATTGATTATATTTCTGTTCTGATCGCACCAGGAATTTTTCTAAAATCATTTGATATCGAAGACTCTATCACTTAACTCTTATTTGTATGACATCAATGCACATATTCCAAGTGCATGCCCGTGCAACAAAACATTACAACTCTGCGTGCAAACATTCTATTCACCGACTGTGATGTTAGTTGAATGCTCAATGGAATGAGTGATTTCAAAACGTCACCGTTTTCAAAATGTATACTCTTTTACATCCAAAACTGTATTTGATGACACTTTGTAAACACCTCCAAACCAACGCTCTACTGCAACCTCAGAGCATTATTTTGATTAGGACATTGCGTTTAATAATGGTGATGTAAGCACGAAGTGTTAAAGCATGCAGTTAAAAGCGGAAAATCTAAATGGATGGCATACATACTTGATGAAGAGAGCTTATTTCATTTGCGTTAGGATGTTTGATAAAATTTTCATTGTAGAATACGATATGACTGAGGTGGGTTTAGTCCAATTCCTGCATTAGGGGAGATGAAAATGATGCGGTTTCCCCAAGATTATATAGATTACGGGAAATGAAGTGGTATTTCTCGTGTAATTACGTAAAATTGTTGAAAATCAGCTGGAACTTTATGTTTGATGAATGTTATTTTTTCGGCATTCATAGTCTGACAGATGATTGATTATTGAAGTTTTCAGCTGCACCGTTTCATCAATTCAAAAAAAATAGTAAGCCTATTACCAGCTTCATTTCCCTGGGAAATTTTCATGTTTTTCACAAGCATTGATGAGAAATGTCAAATTTATTCATGATAGATGGATGTTAGCCTCTTCTGAAAAAAATTTCGAAGGCTTCTTCTGTACCTTCACATCAGTTGATGATGCAATGTATATATTTGATGGGTGGTAGGCATGTGATTAAAGTGGTGATAATAGAAACAATTGTATTTTTGAAGACAGCAAAAGTGCTATTCTCTTAAAAATATTTTTGATAGCATTATTTTCAATATTGCCACTTTGAATCTAATTCGAATCAAGTTTGTTATGCCATGAATTGAATTGATTCATAACTTTCTGAAGTACTTCGTGTTTCATTCAATTATATTTGTCCGAAGAAGAGTTCATAATTATGTGTGAATTCCAAATCAGTTGTATCCTTGACTGAAGTAAGCATGGAAAGTTGCAATCTATGGGATTGACAGAAAACTAAATCAAATCATCTAAAGAAACAATTCGTTCATGCCAGTCTCAACTCCCTGCAATGTAGATGTTAATGGACTGACACCTATCAGAAAAGAACTACTCCCCTGGCTAATACCAAGAGGGGCGTTGAATTATATTCGAACAGATGTCAGTGAAGGATTTTTCACTGAAGTTGTTCCTATATATGCTCTTGTCGATTCAACTGCTGCAATAGATTTTCAATTATTAGAACACACAGACAGGTTTCGGGCTGTTTGGCCACTCGTCAGTGCAAGGTAGTGAAGGAGGTAACCAACTGCATATCTGAAATTTGACCAATTCTTCATATAAGGAAAGAAAACTTTCACATATAGTCAGTGGGCATACTTGAAGACTGGCTATAAATCAAATTATCTAAGAACAATTCGTTCAGGTCAGTCTCATCTCCCTACACAGTAGGCCTGAACGAATTGTTCTTACATAATTTGATTTATAGCCAGTCTTCAAGCATGCCCACTGACTATATGTGAAAGTTTTCTTTCCTTATACGAGGAATTGGGCAAATTCCGGATATGCAGTTGGTTACCTCGTTCACAGGCAGATGGGGCGACGACAAACCTGTTGTTTGTTGTATGCTTCAGCTTAGTTCGAGGAATGTTACTCTGACGGAATTCGATTTTCAATTATCGGAAATCATCGACTTTATGTTGATGATATACACTACCTTGCACTGACGAGTGGCCAAACAGTCCGAAACCGGTTTGCAAGTGTGTTCCAATAATTGAAAATATATTGCGGCAGTTGTACCGCCAACAGCATATGCAGGAATAACTTCTGTGAAGAATCCTGCACTGACACCAGTCGGATATAATCCAACGACCTTCGTGGTATTAGCCAGGGGAGTAGTTGGTTTCTGAGAGGTGTCAGTCCATTAACCTACTGTGTAGGGAGATGAGACTGGCCTGAACGAATTGTTCTTAGATAATTTGATTTATAGCCTGTCTTCGAGTATACCCACTGACTATATGTGAAACTAAGAAGTTCTCGCTGAAAAACTCTGTCTCTGATGGTTTATATTGATTCTTTCAGACCTAACTCGATAGTTCCATAAGAGAACAGTGGTACATGAGTTTTCAATCCACAACCTGATTCCGTTAGGTTTTCAGCACAACATTGTTTTTTTTTCGATCATAGGTTTTTCAAAATTTGATGCATTTGGGTATTGCTACCGTTGTAATGGGCCATGGTGACACAAAACTAAACCCTACCTGTATCACTGTCATTATGGGCAGATCCAAATTGGTTATCCCGCGAGCTCTCTTCATCAATCAACAATCCTGAAGACTTACTCGTTCCAATCGTTCCAGAAGGAGCTTCTTTACACCCAAACCACCAATACGCTGACGACCTCGGAAAAGCAGGTGTCGTTGCATCTACGGCAAAGGCCCTATCGTTGAACCTAAAAAAGAGGAAACAGTCAACACATGTTCGTAGTTGTTTTGATGAAATTGCTGAGAGTTTGGAATTTACCTATAGTACGCATTATCTTTGAAGAAATAAGTATAACCGTTGGTCCACTGGAAAACAGCATTGAGATTATTTGGAACACCATCCCAGTTGGAAATGGGTTTGGGGTATGTACTCTTGACGGGAGGTCTTTGGGAGGGATCAAACCTCCAAAATTTGCTGCCTTTGAAGAAGTATATTTTTCCGTTTCCGCTCCATACCATAGAGGCATCCAGATCATCAGGAATTCCAGTGAAGCCTTCGGAAATCTCTTTTGGGTATAAACCATCAACTCTCTTGCCCTTGTACCTAGAGAAAATTCAGCCCGTTTACACTTGAAGATATGGTCGTGTACAATACTCTCACCTCCAGTACTTGGATCCTTTGAAGAAGTAAGTCTTTCCATTCTTGTAAGTGAAAGACGCATCTATATTGCCCGGCAACCCGATCCAATTATCAGAAATCAGTTTTGGGTATCCAGGCGCTACGCTATTTTCGGTGAGTTTCCAGTATTTTTCACCCTTGAACACGTAGGTATATCCTTCCGCTGAATTGAAAATTGTATCGAATTTGGGATCATCGCACAAACTGTGATCTGCTGAACTGGGAGTTTTGCTTGGGACGTCGTGGCTTCCGTCGAACCCACCGTCTTGATCGTCATCATCACCAAATCTGGGTCCAGTTTTCATGGTTTTCTTTCCATAAAGTGCCTGGATACCTTCGATGTCGTCGGTGTCCAAGTCGAAAACTGGGTCATAACCTCTGTAGAACGGTGCCATGAGTGCCTGTCTGACGTCGGAGTGACTCAGACCGAGAGAATGTCCGAATTCGTGAGCTGCCACTTGGAATAAGTTCGTTCCCTTGTAGCTGTTTATAGACCAAGCTTCAGATGCGTCGAAATGGGCATCACCTCCGAAAACCTGAAAGTCCAGCATATCTTTAGGGATTTGAGTTCAGTGGATAACTTTCTATTACATAAAAACATGAGCTTCAACGGTCGGAGACATGAATTGCAATAAAACAATGGAGGCAGCTGATAGATCTGGTTGGAAAATGTATTAGTTTCTGTATTTTATTTTGCCCATTTTTAAGTTTTCGAAGTATTCTTTCAAATCACTGCTCGATATCTAGCCTCTGACTTTGAATTCTGCAACAGCTCTAGTTGAGACGTAAACATGTCTCAATCAGATAAATCGATCAGATGTGTTATTAGAATTTCGTATTTCTACTTACTGGAAAGTATGCGTGAGCTAAGGTACCTCCAGGTCCATCGAATGGATCACCATCACCGTGTTCACCGTATTCAAATCTGATTTCGATGTGTACCTGTCCACTTTTTGGGGTGAACGTCAGATCAGTATATCCCGTCCAAACATCGAAAGCCCTTTGAATTTCTTTGTCTACCTCTGCGCGCTTCAGTTTGCTGGGATATTTGGATATCTTGTAAGTGAGGTCTTTCACTTTCCATCTGCTACCTGTTGCAAAATAAGTGATTATTGATCTGTTTATATAATTTCATTTATTGACGTGTGATTTCAGTTTCTACCAATAATGTTTGGAAATGCAGCATATTCACATCTTTCTTTGATCTGTCTAAAAAGATAATTGTTATCAGAATTTTCCGTTGCCCTCTAAAACCAACAGGCCAAAAAGTGTTCCTTGAAGTATACCAACATCTCTTTCAAAATCATTCGCTATGAAATCATCAGTTTCATAACAAATTTGTTTCATTTTGGGATAAATTGAATCCAGTTACTAATTAGACCATGGACATCAAGGTTAATAATTAGATACGAGTAAGATTGATCAGGATATACAACACAAATTCGCCAGCAACTGTCACATTGTTCATATTAATTTATTGCAGACATTGAAAAAACACTTTCATACTTTTGACCAAGTACTAAGTTTGTACGATAATTTTATGACTCATTCACATATATATGAATGACTCATGAAGAGAATTACTTTCTAATGGAAATTATTTACTGTTGTAGGAATTTATTAGGAATAGTCGAAGTTGAACAATACTGAATTGCAAATAAGGTTGACTAAATGAATATAATTTCTTGTAATTATGATATCGATTCCCAACAGAATATCACTGAATCGGTAATAACTTTATTTTTACGGAGTTTATGTTTTAATTTATTAATCAAATGAGTTTTATTTCGCTATTTTCATAATAAGCTCTTTGTCACTGACTACTTGAAAACTAGAAACGAAAAATGAACAAGAAATTACATAGTCAAAACAAATCGAGTTTATTTTGATAGTCCTGGGAAATATTTGTCCCCCAATCGTAATGATAGTATTTTTTTTGTATGGTTTTTTATTAATTAGAGACCCAACACGTCTCCACAAAGTGGCAGAGCGTATATGCCCACTCTATTTTTCAGTCCTAGTATCTCACCCGCATGTATAACTAATAATAATGACCTTCGATAAAATTCAAACCAAAGTATTTTCCACATTGTCCATTTCAATTTCGAAATAGGTACCTTGCTACCAAAAGACACCCAACAAAAATGCGACTCCAACCTTCAAGGTGATTCACTACGTAAAAAGACCAACGCAATCGCAACTTTTCTTCATCATGCGTACCGCGTCGGTTTATGAAGCCCCTTGAATTCATTTTATCTTACAATTGTTTTAATTATGTAACAACACCCAAGACATTTTGCGATAACTCCCAAGACAAACTCCCAAGAAAAGAATTCAGTTTGTATGGTGAAAAGAGCAATTCTAATGTGCATGGAGTGCTTGAAATGACTAAGTATTTGATTTCATAGTGCCTGATATCGTATCCGTTTAAATAGCTCTCCAATTACCATATTATATGTGTTCATTATTTCAAACATAAAAAAATATCCTTGGAAGATAAACATATGCCATCGCGGATTTTTTGCAGCCTATAAAAAGAGAACAATATGTAATGGATTATTTTGTTTTATCACAAAGAATTCCGGCAGAGTTTTCGACGAAAGTTCTCCGGCTTTAAACGGGTAGCATCATCGCCCCGACTTCGCAAGAATAACATGTTCAAAGTTCAACTTTCCTCTTCAGTCAGTCACTGTGGAAAACTGTATGAAAGCCCGTTCCGCAGTTTATGAGTGATATGAAGTGATAGTAATAAGAGCCCGTTGTTTAGACGTTTACTTCAATTTCAACTTTGGATACCACATTCTGGTCATGTAGTTTATTTCGATTCAACAATTTTTAACGCTATCGAACCTGTATGAAAAATCGTATCGGTGATTTGTTCTTGGAGGAAATAAAGTTCGGTTACTGCATTGAAATTATTGTTTCACTCCAGGAATCATGCTCCACCAAGTTTTTTGAATGAAATAATCGGTCATTCTGCTGGACTTTTTAAACTCACGTTTCAATCTCCGGTATACTTTCTGTATACACTGTAAAACCATTTCAATCAATAGTTGTGGGAAGCCTGTGAATTATTTTTGTTTTCGCTTTTGATGTAATCTCTAGTCAAATCTACAGAAGAATTTTCAAAAATATTTCAGTGGCAATATCATAAACTTGTGTATTGAAAAAAAATCCGATCTCAGAAAAAATCTCTCTAAGCAGTTGTTAACTCGCAGGAGTTTTCAGACCTTAGAAAACTTAGCATTCCGCCATGTTTGTCAGAAATAATTGAAAACAGTTCCAGCTCGCAAATCAACAATTTCTCGTATCAACAAATCATTTTGCAGTATCTCGAACCGATAATTATAAACAAATCTTTGAACGTTTTCGATAATTGGATAAGTAGAATCTAACAGCAGTAACTATTTATTCTTGATTGCTTCAATATATTCGATATTATCAATCACAATTTACTGTCATTACAAAATTTGTGAGAGCACGTGTCACAAAGAGAATACAAAAAATAGTTTCAAATAAAACATATTCAAATTATTAACAGATGAATCAGTGTGCCACAAGGAAGTATTCTAGGCCCTCTGATTTCAATTATGTATACAGCTGACATTATCACCATTTGAGGTTGAAACTGAAACTAAATCTAACTCCATTCATCCAAGTCGAAATGAATAGTAAATGCCACTCTCAAAGTGAGAAAGTCGTTTTGATTCAGACAGTTGCAACATTTGGGAAACATATATATCAGATTAGTTCAGTACACACTGCGGTAGAATCCAAGAAACAAATTTACTCATGACATATTTCTTCCTATTATCAGTACCTACGAAGTATGTTGAGAAAATAAGGTGAATTTTCATTTTTCTCAAAAAATACTCGAAGCAGTCTTTGGTATCTCTCAGCGAATCAATTTTTATCTCCTCAATAATCGCAAAACGCCGTTCTTTCATGGGTCTCTTCAATCTTAGGAACAGAAAAAAGTCGTAAGGGGCAAATCTGGTGAATACGGTGACTGAGGTATGATTACGGTGTTTTTTTTTGACCAAAATTATACGAACAAGCAATGACGAGTGACCAATGCATTTTTGTGATGGCAAAAGCCATGAATTGTTTTTCCACGATACCGGACGTAAACCAAAAAAAACAGTGAGCAAAACCTTGACATTTGATCGAACTTGGCGTGCTATTTTTGGTCTTGGCTATCCTGGGCTCTGCTATTGGGACGACTGGACTTTGGTTTCGATGTCATAACCATAAACCTACGATTCGTCATCAGTTATGACCCTTTTAAGCAAATTTGGATCGTCGTTGACTTCATTGAAGAATTCCGGAGCGATGCTCATGCGACGGTTTTTTTTTTGTCGGATTTTTAGCAAATTTGCAACGAACTTCACTGCCACACACTCCATACCCAAAACTTCCGAAAAAAATCCATGGCATGAGCCAACCGATATGCAAACTCCCCATCAACTTCTCTAATAATAGTGACTCGAGGAGTCTTCATAACAATTTTCTTCACTTTCTTAAGATTCTGATCGGTTATTGATGTGCTGGGGCGTCCATTCACATCTTCTCGACCTTCTGTTAAAAGCTTTCACCACTTGTAAACATTTTTCTGACTCGGAGTACAATCACCATATGCCACTGTCAACATTTCGAATGTTTTTGAGCGCAAAAAAAATAGTCCGATGGTGATTTGCAACACATCAAATCAAAGGGGTAAGGAATGCCGATGTGGTCCTCGTATAGGTACACGGATTGGTTCTGGATTTGCTCCCCGGTTTGGCCCTCCAGTTGGTTTTCGAATTGGTCATCGAATTGGTCTTTGAATAGGTCCTCAACTTGGTTCAGATGATATGAAGACAGATTGTGACGTAAAGCACATCAAATGAAGGGATAATAAATTTGATAAAAACAAAGATGACGGCATATCAAGAGAGCATCAGGCATGCGCATGATATAAGGATTTTGGAATTTATACCACCAATAAACTGAGTCTGATGAACAGCTGAAACTATGAACATATGTTCCAAACGAGTGTACCAAAATAAAAAAATTGAAAAGTTGCTAATTGAAAATTCACCTTATTTTTTGAATATTCCTTGTATATGAAACATTATTGGAATGAAGACTATATTGAAAATATTATGTGACTATCATTTTGGCAACTTCAGAGGGTGATAATGTGGTGTGTTGGAGTTCATGTTTTACATACCTTGTAATGCATATCTTTTCGCTCTATTGTCTCCGGTTCCCACTTTGTCTTTGACACCACATCTTGGCAAAACCATTGTTTTCTGCGTATCACTGTCGAGTTCACCTACAACACATTTCATTGAATTTTTAGTATCAAAAAAAACTATTATTTTTATTTATAAAACCTTTTTTTCTTGGCAACTAAAATATTGGCCTGAACATTGCTTTGTTCTTCATGAACTTGAGTACCTTTTGTTTCATTCTAATCGTTTGACATAATTTCAACAAGACACCCATATTTGAAATATATAATTCAATATGAAGGTGACTGATAAAATGCATTACCTGAATTCCGGTATAATGCTGGTGACCTTAACCTATGTTTCATCGGAAAATTATAATATCAATAAATTGCAAAATGCCTAACAATATCTGTTGTGGCATCGACAAATAAAATTGCATATTTCGATATATAATTCCAATCAATTGTTGTTCATTTTATTTTCCACTTAAAAATAACCTTGTGAAGTTGATTAGGATATACAGAGGGAGAGCAATAAAAGATTGAAGCTCGGTCTAACCATAAGAATAAATTAACAGCTTGCATATTTGCAGGCTAATGCCTCAGGCTTATGCTTGACGAAGAAATGGCTCATATTCAAGCTCATTTTGTGCAATCTATTTCTCAGTTGAGAAATAAGTTTTATAGCTGTCTAATACTCCAATAGTCGGTACAGAAATTAGAAATTGACAGATGTCAATGAAGAATCTTCAACTCGAAATGTATGCCGGATTATGTGAATCGTTATGCAAATATCCAGAAGCTGTTGATGACGAGTTAAAAATTCCACAAATCCACCACTAACAGAAACAGTTAAACGTCAACGAAACTTTTTGTTCAGCTAAATACCTGCCATCTCACTTGAAACATACTTCAATGAACTTCATGCATATCGACAAAAACAAAGTGTCAAAAAGATGGGAAGTTCATAAGTTGCCGTGTTTTACTATGGTCAAACTGGAAGAACATTTAGAGCACGCATAAGAGAGCACAGTAACAGTTTTTATAATGGAAAAATCAATTGAAAGCTATTACTTTTATAGTGAAAATCTTATAGCAAACTATATAAGTGAGTTCTTACATCTGTTTCAATTTTCAAAAGGATATTTAATTCACAAATTGAGAAAGAAAAAGTAATTTCTGTATAATTCAATATCTGAAGAAAGAATAAAAAATGCTAGAAATATCTGTGTATGATCTGAGCACTACCTTAGAGGGTTTTTCCTCAAAAAGTGGGGCCGAATAATGAAATATATATTACATAGTGGCAAATATACATACCCGTTACTTCTAGACCTGCGAAAGCTTGGAAATCTTCGATCGCTTTCCTGTACGTTTTCTCGTCCATGAGATGACTGGAGTTACCTTTGGAGGGTGCTAGGTAGCCAAACTGGGAAAGATATAACTGAAAAAAAAAAACAAAAATTTCTCAAGATTTTGTCGAAGACCTTTCAACAGTTCATTACTCTAATATTGGCTAATGAATAAAGATATATGGAATGATTCATTTTTGCATGTGTACAACTTATGTTACTTTCATAGTTCGAAGTGAATCAATAATTATTAATAAATGCAATATCTACTTGATGAATTCTACAACATTACTACCATTACCTGTTTTATTGCTATATTATCGGTAGTAGCGTTTATTTCAATACAGACTTGACCGCCAATTTCCGCTATTTGTGAATCTGCATTCACCAATAAAGACAAGTACCAAAATGTTAAGTTGACTTGCAAATGATCCGCCCACAACCTTTTGCTGCGGTCATTTGGTATTGATAACGTAATAAATGGCGCATCTCAACTAGAATTATCATAATTGTGATTTATGTATTTTGAAGAGGCATTTACTTATCGATTTGTCTATTAAGAAGGATTTTTTAAACCACTGCATTTCAGTCATAAATTAATATTATAGTTCAACGCAACACCTCCAGCTTCATTTCGTATTGGATCAAAGATCTTATTGAAAAAATTGATTTCGACATCAATGAACTCGACTCCAACTCAATACAAAGTGTTTTCGTTTCATTTCATTTCTTTTTCGTTTCGGTCAATTTATAAATTGAGGTACACTTTCAGTGTTCATATAAAAGTATTTGTTTCGAAAGAACTTTTCTTTTGTGTAATTCAATGTTTATATGAAAGAAGTTGTTTTAGGAAGGCTTTTTCTTCCAGTTTGTGTCTGAAAGTTACTTCTTTGCATGATCTACACATAGAGTTATTTCTTTCGAAATTGATTGCTTCCAGCCTTTCTTTGGAAGATTCCCACTTTTTTGTACAAGATGGAGTAGTAGAAAGTCAAAAACTTTCTTTCCCAAAAATTAATCACTCCTTAAAATATAACCATTTCAATTCAAATTGTCAGATACATATCTATAATGTCGAGTAGTGAAAGATAGAAGGAAAGATTATCAAATCTTTGAAAGTGCGACCACTTGCATCCGCCATAAATTCCCCTACTTTCACAATTACTATCTAATCGAATAGTTATAACTGAAGATGTAAATTTGCAAGATGAAGAGATTTTATAATTGTATCATTTGATATATCCTTGTTGTGTCTCTATATTATTACGTTTACTCATGGGTTTATTAATTTCCAGATAAAACGTAGTTATTTTTTTTGTTTAAGTACGGTTGGTTTAGTTACCAACTCAAAACATTCAACAGGGCCGTAGATCAAAGATTTCTTATCAAATTGGCTGGGTTTTATTATAGAAATCACTAAAATATACAAGAGACAACTATAAGATTCAATTCGTGATAAATCACGATAAAGAAAAACTTAAAGGTCACTTATTGTTAATGTTCTACTTAACGATGTAATGAGCCGATTCTTGCAAGGACTTCGGTTGGAAGAATTGAATGTGAACAGGCAACACAATCATTCGATTCTTCTTAACTATGAATAAGGTTCCTAGTATAACGTAAAATATAGGCATCGGTTTGTCCTCAATTAATTGACTTCACCCCAAAAATGATCTTTCAATTTTTATGTTTATTGCTTCCGTAACGATTGTTTCAAAAAAAAAGAAAATCCTCTACGAGGTACTTATCCTCGTCGATTCTACTATCAGTCCGTTGCATATAATCACCAGGTGAAAAGGTGTAGCAATACCAAATTCTAAGTAGCCGCAATACTTCAGGAAGTAAAACAGGCTGAAACTTCCCTCTGGATACACAACGTCTAAAATTATGAACAATTCAAGGTATTTTCAAAATTTATGTTTCTAAAAGAAAATGTCGAACGCTCACCTCCTTGTGTCGAAATCCCTAGCACAACAGAAGACGTTTCGAAATCAATTCCATTCAACCCCTAACAGCCTTTGAAACGTAAATCCACACTTTTGCGAAAATCAACCAACGATAGTTAAAAAAACATACGCTAGGCAGATATCTTCACGATTTTCTTCAGGAATCGCTACCTAATTTACGTCGTTTCGAATCAGTACCGAGCCCAAGAGCTTTTGTCGCATAGAAAAGAAATTTATGAAGAAATGACTACTTTTATAGGGTTTTCGTGATACAGAAAATATATTGAATTGAAGTTGAAGCGATGCAACGAATTAATTAAAAAAAAATATCGTAACAATATCACAAACTATTGAATATTTGAGGAATCTTCTGGGGGTCAATGGTCTCAGTGGAGAAGTAACAAAGACAGCATACAATTGACAATAATCTGCATGAAACAGAATAGCTTTCAGTTCAACAACTTTTTCTAGAGACAGCGTGGAAGCACGGCAAAGCAATACCTACTGTTCCCTCCCTGTTCATGAGCATATTTGAATTGGAAGCAAAAGATTAGTTGAATTACTCTCCACATACTTGAAACCGATATACTTGTGATTTTTGGCACAACAAAATCTGAAGTAGAGGACTTTGTTTCACCTCTCAACAACAGATCTCCGATCATTAGGTTTACGGATGATATTGAAAAAAACGGGGAGTTACCATTCTTGGAGGTTTTAGTGATGAGAAGTAACTAGGGTCTAAAATGTGATGTCATCAGGAAAAATATCAATTCTTTCAGATACGTTCCTGATAATTCACTATTGTCTCCAACACAAAATGACAGGACTAAAATTTCTTGTCACATTCCCAATGAGCAAAGAAACTAAAGCAAAGAAAGGTAAGATAAGTTAATCAGAAAACGTAAATTATAATTCGAAATCCATTGTAAGATGTACTAACAACCTATATCGAATTTTCAAAAAGTAGCCTTCAAATCCTCCTGCATATTTCCATCAAATTTTGGGGAATCTAAAGACAAATTGTTGGATAATCAATGGTTGGGAATATATGGAGTAAGCTGTGAATACTGTTATAAAAATACATAGTTCAGACTGAGCGAACTGTTGAAACTCGTTTCAAACAACACGTAGCAAATATCAGATTTCAGAGAACATAAAAAACTAATGTATATCAACACGCGTTGAAGAACGGCCATGACACTAGATTTTGGATGTTTTCGAAGGTATGGAACTAGTAAAGTGTGGCACGAGAACTATGATGAGTGACAAAGTCCCATTTCAAACAGTCCATTATTTATTGGTATATCAATCGCTCTGTTTGAAAACATCGGGAACTCCCACGAGAAATTTTCCCATGAATTTCTCCCCGAAATCATTGAGGTATATCTAAAAGTGATAGTGTATTCTGTCAGATATAGATAGAGACCAGTTTCAGAGTTAGGAATCAGTGTCCGTTATCTCCTGTCAATTTGGTTAGCGAACCGCGCGTCGAGAAGAGTGTTGCAGTTCTAGGGCTTGAGGACATTGCTTGTTTTGGATTTATTCTCCAGTTGCCCCTTCCATATCAGGATTGAATTTTGATGTCCGGAAGGGGGGGGGGGTTACTACCACCATGATGAATAAATATATAAAAAAAATATTTCAACTATTACAAGAATATTTCATAATTCTATATTCATTAAAACCCAATATGAAGAACATCTACACAAAATTACAGAACTACCTGAATGTTCGTCATCAAAATCAAAAAGAATTTCAAGATATATTGTCATTCAACTTTGTAATTGTCAACTCGGCATTCCGCAAAATATCAAGGAAGAGAAAGTAAATTATTTTCCAGGCATAATTGTCGATGTAGATCTCCCATAGTAACATTGACCTTGACCACTTCGGCAAATTAATAAGGCAATAATAATGAAGTGAGTCACTCAGGTGAACTACAGTTTAGTCATAGGTTTCCTCAGAAAACAAATTTTTTTTCACGTGAATTGAAGCGTGGGCAAATTCATTCATGTCTTGAGTCACTGTTACTACTGAGCGGCGCATAGATATTGACGCCTACGTTTATTAGGAATTGATAAATTCCAACAGGTGTTGAAATGTTCGACCAAAGTATCAAAGAAAGCGTGATTGATAATATACAAGTAGGAATTCATAAATGTTTTTCATATTTTTTTACTAGGTAAGTCTGACAAGAAATGGGATAATTTTACCACACCGGTATCTACTACTACTATTACTATATGTTTCCACAGCCTTCTCTGAGACTCAAATGTAGGTCTAGTATTATTGTCATTATGAAAATTACCATATGAACTTCCTTAGGAAAGTTTTTGTAAAAAATAATCTACAAAAATCCAAATTTACCAACACTTTTAGGCTCTAGACATGGTTTTGGATATATTTTGTCGAGTTATGTATATATGTCTCATAATCACCACAGTTGTCACCAAATTATCCACTTGTAGTTTAATATACAGGGTGTTTCAAAAAGGTAGTCTGAACCACATAGTCTGGGATCAAAACTAACTCGATTAGAATTACCTTTCATTATGTGCACACAAAAAAAGTTACACATCAACCATTGTAACAGAAAGTTCAGTTTTTGAAAGAAAGCTTCAATATACATCATGTAATTGTTGAAGCAACTGTTTTTTTAGTTATCCATAGGAACTACGAGTGATGAACAGCCAACTACAGAATGAAAAAGCATCTCCATAAACACTGGCTTCTCGAAAAAGTATAATGGGGTAAAAAAAAATAAAAATGATGTATCAAAGCTATGGTGTAACAATTTCAATTCAATTCTAAAGCATGATGAAGTTTATAGTATTTTAGGGGTTGAAGAATCCCTGAACATTTATATGAGCAAATTTTGTGGTTTCATATATAAAAGATGCTCTTACGATAAGAAAGCCATGGATTAATCTAAACAGTTCATCTAATATTGGAAAAAATTATACTCACTCAAGGGCTGTAATTTTTTTGTATGCACATTTGCATTGAGGTAAGTTATATCCAATCGAGTTATTTTTGTCCCCAAAGTATGTTATTCAATTTATGACCTACCTTTTATACAACCTTAGAAATGAAAACTTCATTGGAGATAACATATATATCACTTAAAGAAAGAGGCATTGAGTAGATTATTGAAGTTGAAGGAAAAAACTGTATTGAGTCCGTTTACAATTCAACCGATTTTCTCACGTTGGACGCTGTGTGTGAGGTTGCGAATATATGTTAATAAGAAGAAAAATGCTTATCATATCTATCAACTTCAGATTATACTCGCACACTCAAACAAAAATATAATTGACATTCATATTTTGTACTGCGTCCCACACATCTCGTCAAAATATTTGTCATCGTGAACGAAATTCCTAGTATCTTGTTGTTATTGATGATTCCTCAAGAACTGCCTCCTGCAATTTAAAAACGGACAACACACTGTTGAAATTATTCCGCCCAAAACTTCCTCGTGATCGACATGACAAACTGAAATTTTACATACTCCGATCTGGCATTTGGTTTTACTTTCAAAAAAACAAAGGAAGGTGCGGTACAAGAGTTTTGACCTCATGCAGACGTTCATCGTCTACAAAAATTTGTTAACGAACTAGTAGCAGTCATAAAACTCGCGAAATGCGTAAACAATCTACCATGCCGCTCAGATTTACCATGGAAGCATCCTGTTGGAGAAACTATGTTTAGCAATTTGTTAAGTGAAATGTTTACGTCTCCCTTCAACACTGAAAATTTTGCTGGTAACACAGTTAAAAAAAAACATAAATAGAATATACCATTCAAACTAAGTGAAAAAACACAGCATTGTGAGTCCATTACATTTCGATTCAGCACATGTAAATAATAGACTACCTACCTACTCTTAAAATATGAAATTTATATCCAGCTGCCAATTTCTAATTTCCAACTAGTGGTAATACACACAACATATAAAGTAGAATTATATGTAAAAATTCTAACAGAAATTCAAAACCACAATACACTGCAGTATACTACAAGGACACTTGATTAACATTCATCTGAAAACATTTCAAAACACTTACATTGATTCGGATGTATTATTTGAAGACACATAATAATGATTTGAACACAACAAATTTGTCATTTTTGTTGAGGCAGTTTGATGCGTGAACGAATTAGGACTCGTTTTATCAGTGAAAGGAATACAGGGTGTTATCTAACTGCGGTACGAAAATTCAGAGTTAAACACAGTTAAAAAAAGAAATGATTGGTGAAGTAATTGCTTAATTATATGTAGTTCTATATTTGTTAATAACCCCGTTTTATATTCAATATGACTATAAATCTTTCTCAAATTTACGTTTCGAAGAAACCTGAAAATTTCCTTATGTGACTTGTCAAAAGTCAAAGAAAAAACACCAGTGTCTCCAGTGAATGTTTTTAGATAGTATCCTGGGCAAATGTATAACGTAGAATAAAAGTTTAATATTTAGTTTACTACATGGGCTGGAAAGTTTCGGGCCTGACACATAGATGGCGCTTTGTCAGTTAGAACTAACCTTCGAAAGAAAGCTGTCTAAATTTTATTATATTCTGCTCATAAGTTTGTAAGTTATTGTGCTAAGAATGACACCACTTTTGTTATTTTCAGAAGAATGGATCAAAAACAATTTCGTGTTTTAATTTTACACTGCTTCTAGATGAGAAAAATACCGTCCAAGCGAAGCACTAACTTGAAAAGTGTTGTAAGGACTCTGATCCAGCAGAAGCAACCATTAAACGTTGCTTTGCTGACTTCAAACATGGTCGTAGAAACATCGATGATGCAGAACGCAGTGGACGACCAAATGAGACAGTAACACCAGAAAAAATCCACAAAATCTTTTGTATTATCGAAAAGTAAAGTTCCGAAAGTTGAGTGACATTTCAAAGATATCAAAACAACTTTTTGGTTTCATATTGAATGATCATTTGAGTATGAGAAAGCTCTGTTCAAAGTGAGTGCCGCCCGAGATCATTGTTGACCAAGAACAAGAACGTCTGGATAATTCTGAGCAGTGTTTAGCCATATTTGAACTTAACAAACCGGAAGTTTTTCGTCGATATGTGACAATGGATGAAACATGGATCCATCACTTCACTACGGAATCATAACGATCGTCATCTGAGTGGAGAGCAACTGGTGAAACTCATCCAAAGTGCCGGAAAGTGGGACAATCGGCTGGAAAGATTATGGCCTCGGTATTTTGGGATGTGCGTAGTTCATCGATTATCTAGAGAAGGGAAATACCATCAACAGTGAATATTATATAGTGTTATTGGAGCGTTGAAGAATATTTTGGAATTTCTATTGGGACTAAGTTGTGATTGTGAAATTTTATGTGGTGGCCAAAAGCAGATTTATCAGGTTTTTTTATATGTTCATATGGTTTTTTTATATGTTTTATATGGTCTACAGGTTCTACCAATGTAGAACCTGTAGACCTCTTTTCACTCGTATTAATGAACATATAAAAAAACCTGATAAATCTGCTTTTGGCCACCACATAAAATTTCACAATCACAACTTTAGTCCCAATAGAAATTCCAAAATATTACATAAAATAGATAATAAAAATTTCCTTAGACTTGACTTGTTTGAAGAGTTGGAGATTTCTAAAGAACTTTCCAACAATGATCATTGTTTGAATACTCAAGTAAACTTAAATAGAGATTTCCTTCCCCTTCATAAGAGGATTATGAATTATCAATTAATCACAGTTTATCAATACAATTTATTCAATATTTTTCCTCTACATATTCAATCAAACCCATAATGGATCACTCCTCAAGTTGGTACCATTATTTTAACATGACACTTGACACATTCTGTCTCAAGTTGTCCTTCTTCATAAGATACTTTGACTGAACCACATGGCCTCAATCCAAAAATGTATTTTATTGGCCATAAGCCTATTTTTTATAATTCAAATATCACAATGTACAATTCACTTATCTTGATACTTCCTGTTGCCTGACTTTTAAGTAATCTCAAACAATTTTTCCAAATTTCTTAACCTTAAAAATTTTACAACTTCAATTTCACTAAATTCCCTTTTCAACTAGATCACTTACTTTCAGGTGAGCACTGATGATGACGAAAGTCGAAAGCGCTTTGCAAGAATTTTAAAATATTATACACTTTAATACAAAACCTCTTCGATTCATTAATTCAAATAAGTGTATTCAGCTTTTCCAAATCCTTTTGTATTTAAAATTGTTCTCACAACCACCGTTTCTGCCAGATTTGGCTCCCAGTGACTACTGGCTGTTCGCAGATTTCAAAAAAATGCTCACTGGTGAGAAATATCGCTCAAATCAAGAGGACACTGCTAAAAGTGAGGCCTATTTTGAGGCAGAAAATAAATCGTACTACAAAAGTGATACTGAAATGATTGTGTGGCTCTTAATGTAGATTATGTTGATGAATGAGGCTAATTTTGAAAAAAAAAACGCGTTTTTTTCTTAGGCTCGGGACACTTTTCAGCCCATATGTTAACTGATAATTTGAGCAGAGTTCACCTTAAATTAGATATGAGCCTTCACCATTCTATGTCAAGCTTTCGGTATAACTTATGTTGTCTTCATGACAATTACGCGATATGATACGATGTTTTCAAATTTTGATAATTCTGACTCCAATCGAAGACCACCTGCCCGCCACTGGTGTTACCCAATAGGCAGAAACAAGTGTTTGTCATTGGCTCCTAAATTGAAATCAAATTGTGGATTTTCAGAAGAGTGCTCATTTGTTTAATTCTCTAGGACCAGGAGCAATGAACAGATGAACATACGAAAAAATAACCCAGCACATTCTATTTCCCGTGAAAACCTACTTTGATGCAGGAAATATGTTGTTGAGATCATTCTGAAACCTGAAGATTCAGAACAAGAAGCAGTTTGGAGACAAACTCAATAGTTTCTTACACCTGACCATTACACACAATCAGAATAAATTTGATTTCAATGTTTTCAGAAAATCCAGCTATACAGACATTACCATCCCAAGCGATTATTTCCATCCAGACAGTCATAAATTAGCAGCCTACAATTCAATGTTGCACAGAGCATTTTCACTGTCTTTGTCTGCAGACAATCTAGCTAGGGAAATTGATAAAATTACACAGATAGGTCATAATAATGGTTCCAACGCAGATACTATCCAGAAGTTAGTCAGAAAACAAAGCCGTAAATTCACTTACAGATTAATATACCCTCAGGTCAAACAACCAGAAATCAAGAAATGGGTAATTCTAACATATTTTGAAACAAGAACAGAGATAATTGCGGGTTTCTTCAGAAAAAAACAATGTGGAAGTGGCATTCAGACCACATACCAGGTTATCTGATTTCCTTTTCAATACCAAAGATGAGGTGGACAAGTTGGAGAAATCTGGAGTTTATAAGCTTAAGTGTCCGGAGTGTAATAGTGTTTATGTGGGACAATGTGGTCGAAATTTCCAAAAACGGTATGCTGAACATGAAAGGTCCTTCAGACTAGGAAAATATGATTCGACGTTTTCAAACCATTCCTTGGTATGCAACCACAAGTTTCCGAATCTGAACGATACGGAAATTTTGCACTATGCAAGCAAGGGTAACAAACTCAATTATTTAGAATCCTTGAAAATTCTCAAGCATAAACATTGTGGGTGCAACCTGATCAAATCGAATTAGTTTACTCACCGGTTTTCAAATTAGCACATCTGCATTGTAAACTGTAAATTCAGGTACTCAATGAAGCCAAGTACCTCTATTTTCACCTACAGAGGTGGTATATAAAGGCTAATGTAATGAACCATTGTTGGTTCAAGGTATAAGTTTGAAAATTTCCTTATAGGACAAAACTGCAGTAACGTTAGTTACAAATAAAAGTGGTAAAGAACATAGTGAGTTTCAATTCTCTTTTCTTCATTATGATTTCCTACCACGTCGTAACGGCTACATCCATCAATTTATCAAACTTTATAAATTTCCCTTTTTGTTACAGAATAATCAAGTGAGATAATTTATCCTACCACTTCTTGATATAAGCAATGATTACTAATATCAGAACAGATATGAACAGTTTCAGTAGCTTTTGTGTTCGGTATTTTCATATTGCAAAGTGGTAATTTCTGCAGTTATTTCAACAAAGTGTTCCCCACGTTGGGCGCCGAAGGTGAAATCACGAAGTTGATACAGTTAAACTTATGGAAAAATCAAGGTATATAAAACAGAAAACTGGGTAAATTCACTATCGTGAGGAAAAAATAACGAAATGTTTAGATTAAAAGAATATATATCTGGAAATACCCACAATGTAATACCAAATTCTCTATTGCTTATAAATGATCAACATTGTCCTTATCAAATTGAAAATAGCTTTTACATTAAATAAACGAGTTTCACAAATAATTTCGCATTTTTTGCCATGCCTCAGAGCGTCACGAGGCATGATCATTTTTCTGGCTCCAATCATAATAATGAATATTATTTTCAATAATCATATAATTATTGAAAATTTTGCTTTGGAGTAAATAACAAGCTGCATTGTACTTGATTTCCATTTATCTGATTTCAATACATCTTCCATGATAAAAATTAGCATGTTATGAGTATATGAGAACATGAATCTTTGTCACGTTTCAAACTACTAATTGCCAATTAAAATATTTTCAATAATTAATCATTTTTCACCGCAAAGCAAGCGTATGCTTTGTTTGAATCAGGCAAAAAACGAGTCGACCATATGTTATATCGTTCCTCAAATGAGTCACTGAAACCATAAGTGTACATGTGTTTTGTGGTATGAATTGGTTCTGTATGCAAAACTTTTCTGTTTAATTGAAGATGGGTATCATTCAACTGAGGATCACGTACTTATCGCGAATAATGACTAATTGGGACCAAACATTCAGATGCAGATGATTAGTCTAAAGATGTTGAATAATGAAAATTATGAAATGATATCAGAAGTAGGTACTGGCGCTCAGTAATCGTCAAGAAAACATACTGAAATGATTTTTAAACCAACATGTTCAAAATAGACTATTTTATCTATGATTGTTTGAACAGACGTACCTTGTGATGTCTACGGGGTGTATCCTAACTACGGTACGAAACTTCAGAGGATTATTCGTTGAGTCGAACATATATCCGGAGTTACTTTGTTTCTGAGATACAGGGCGTTTAAGAA
The DNA here is from genome assembly GCF_025532065.1 of Leptinotarsa decemlineata. Taxonomy (NCBI): domain Eukaryota; kingdom Metazoa; phylum Arthropoda; class Insecta; order Coleoptera; family Chrysomelidae; genus Leptinotarsa; species Leptinotarsa decemlineata. The sequence continues at coordinate 7,615,871 of NW_027412537.1, read as the reverse complement.
AATTTGAAAAAAACGATATCCATAAAATATCATAAGTATACTTTTATATGTTTTTATAAAATTATAAAATATATTGTGAACTTATTTTTTGAATTAATGGCGTGTTTTTATTTTCACTTCCTTTAGAAGGTAGTAAAATTTACAATTCGCCCTCAAATTCCTGCAGAGTTATTTTCTTGAGACAAAAATAACCTGGAGGAAATATAGTCAGGATAGTAGTTTTCTGTTGGCATACATTGGTTTGAAATAACAAAGAAGTGTAATCTGAATATTCACTGAAAAGGTCCAACAAACACTACTCTCTCAAAAGGAGGGTAAAATACGATACATTTGAAACGGCATACAGTCATGGAATCATCCATAGGTTTGTGACCCCGCACAATATTAATATTGATTCAATCTATTTTGGAGTATAAATACTCAACATAAAAGTACTTCCGTGACTGGTACGAAAAAATCAGGAATCAAGTATCAAATTATTTTAACTACAACATGGCTAATTACCTTATCATTAACATTGCAAGTGAGTAGGTACGTTACTTATTGTAGGTTTGTAACACACTACTCATTACTCATCATTTGGTTGTTTTCCATAAATACGTTCAATAATTAGAGTTATATTCGATTAGAAAATGAACTTCCTTCAAAGTGAATAATGAGAATTGTCATTTGTTTCTGAGTGATGTGATGGAACTTTCCAAAATCACTTGTTGACCTACTAACCTTTGTAGTGAGTTCATTTCTATAAAATATTATCCTTTGAACAGTTCTTTCATATGAAATAATAGTCAAACTTGGACTGAATACGTTGAATATAATGTTATCAACTCCATCAATAGTAGCCATACATAACTTCATTCAAATAGAGGATTTGGAGAGAAAAAAGATTGTTCTTTGTCTCAGAACAAACTAAGATCAACCCTGATATCTTCAACGAATGATGTGAATGAATGAAGTTGTGTGTACAGGTCGTATTAGTTTCCCCAGTATATCGGTATAATGAGCTATCAATAACTATTTACGAGTATGAGAAACGTGAAACCTTTGAGTTCCAAAGTTCTTGAGAGGAAATAATATATTTTTTTCCACAAGTATCTATGTTATAATAGGACAAATGAGTACTAATACATAAACATTTTACTCACTTGCTGTAAAATCATATTTTTTTTTACTATAAACATAAATACACTTAATTGCTAGATACGGTTCTGGAGGAGAACTGGTTATGAACATACTTTCTGATACATAATTATCGCATTGGTAAACTTAGCAACAGCTTTAGGATTCACTAGTCATCATCAATAGTTGCCTTTTACAGTTCTGTAAAATAATATTACGATAGATAGACGTAATACAAAAATTTGTACCTATGCGACTACGGTTATCAATGTTTTCCTATAGTTTGACTTTCGAATTATCAAACCTAGATGTCGCTCACTCCGTGTAAAAGCACTCAGTGCGGTAAAATAATTAGAGGTTTTGTGTCCCCACCCTGATTGTTCATACTGAACCAAGTGGTACCAATTGAATGATATCACAAAACATACTTTCAAACAGTACGGTAACACCATCCACAGTTGATGTTGGAAAATGATCCATCAATACTATATTAAACATGATATGAAGCGTGTGGCAACGAAGTTCCAAAATTGCCGAATTTTGACCAAAAAACCGTCGCATCGCTCAAATTATTGAATGATGCCAACGGCGGTTATGACATCGAAACCAAAGTCCAATCGTCCCAATGGAAGAACCCAGGAGAGCCAAGACCAAGAAAAGCATGCCAGGTTCGATAGAATGTTCACTGTTTTCTTCTATTACCTTGGCGTAGTGCATCAAGAATTCTTGCAACATAGTCGTACGGTCAATAAGGAGTATTATCTTGAAGTTACACACAGCTTGCGAGAGGCAATACGAAGAAAACACATCCAGTATTGTGGAAAAAAAATTCATAACTACACCTACTCACTCGTCAATTTTTTGGACAAAAACAACACCGTAATTATGCCTCAGCCACCATTTTCTCCAGATTTAGTTCCTTGTGACTTTTTTATGTTCCCAAGATTGAAAGGATGACGTTTTGCGACGATCAAACAGATAAAAACCGAATCGGTGATATACCTAAAAGTGCCTGGAGAGACTACTTTGGAGGGGGCAAAATAGAATTTTAATAAATGATTATTTTTTGAGAAAAATTCGCCTTATTTTTTGAAGAGGCAGCGTGTTTTCTTGTTTCCTTTCAATTCTGGTGTAAATTACACCGTTACTCGTGGAACCAGCTAAATGGTAAACTTCATAATGATGGTGGTATCGTGTTCCAAACACTTATCGTATTGACGTAAATACTGTCGCCCGGCCATAAAATGTGATCCTTGTCAAGACCATTGCGAATCAAGGTTTTGTAGCAAATGAAGGTAACGATTATGAATATGAATCGAGCAACTGGCAGTGGGTACTGGAGGTATATAGCGGAAATAATGAATTAATGATGTAGTCGCTTCGTTCGGTACGGAATAGTAAAGACCAATTTCACAAAAATGTTTGTACGTACTCTGAGAGTTTGAGTGACAGACAGAATAATGATTCGAATGAAAGGTTATCTGGAATAGAACCTTGTGGATTCAAATAACAAAGAAAACAAATTCGAAGTACAACGATGTTGAAATATTTGAATAATTTCAGATTGAATTTTCGGCCCCCAACGTGGGGTTTCTTATAAAAAATCAGTCTGCTCTGTTTCCAAATCCTTCAACAAAACAATTTCCTCAAATATGTTGCGCAGTGCCATATTTTGAAAAAATATTTCGAACACTCATCGTATGAAGTTAAAACTCATGAACATGTTTGCGTGTTATCGAAACATGTTGTTTGAAACAGTGGAGAAATGTTTTATACGTTTTGTGACCATTCTTTAAAATACCCCTTCCATCGCCACTTTGGAAACCATAGTCTGTTTGTTTCCGTAATTATTCTTTCAAGGAAGTAAATGTACGAAAATTTACAATCTTGTTTGTGTTATAATATTTTTGACTTGTTTTATCGTGATTTTTTTCGAGACACTCTCTTTTGATGAACTCAATCGTGATAATTTTTTTCATTCTAGTATAACCCCCACTTCAGAAATCTGTTGTCATTGTTCAATATGCATTTTGAGATATGATTGAAATTCACTTTTTGGTACTGTTCTTACGGCCATTTCTGATTAGCAATCAACAAAATCTGTTCAATTATATGGTTTTCTAACTTTTAAGAATTTTCCATTTTAGTTTCATCTTTATGAAAGACTCCTTTCTTGTTTCAATGATTTTATAAAAGTTTTTTCTTCGATATTGCTTCAGTTCTCCGTTTTTTAAATTAAATTTCTGTCAATTTTTTCATCTATGCGTGTACTACTATATTTTTTTGAGTATCATCGATTTTTTTCTGTATTATTTTTTTGTCCAACGTTGTTTACATATACTGTGTTTATTTTATTCTCATTTGCGTTTGTTTTTCATTGTTTCACTCAGAATAGAATTTCGTTTTTATTTTAAATATCAAACTGTTTTTTACTCATACCAAGAAATTGTCTTTGTTATTACCAAAATGTTCATCTTTTGAGTATCTTCGGTTTTTTTCTATATTATTTTTTTGTCCGACGTTGTTTACATATACTGTGATTATTTTATTCTCATTTTCGTTTGTTTTTCATTGTTTCACTCAGAATTCCGTTTTTATTTTGAATATCAAACTGTTTTTTACTCATACCAAGAAATTGTCTTTGATATTACCATAATGTTCATTTTTTTCTTTGAAACGAATGTGATAACGATGAAACTGAAGTTATTTTTCCATCTTATACTCATTAAACGTTTCCGATGGGTCCACATAATTATTCTTCAACTGTTTGGGATCAACGTCTTCTGTGTTATTTTCTATATACCTTTCTCTAGTTAGTACTTTGATATTAACTACGATACGAAACTTCAAAGATTGATTCGTTAGGTCGATTTGAGAAAAAAGTTCTGTAGTTGTCTTGTTTCTGAGATATAGCATTGAAGTTAAAAAAAAACGGTATTTATGAAATATCATAAATATCCTTACACACACATATCGTGTCATATCAAGAGTTTCTTATTTTTCACAATCGTATTTATTTTGCTTTTCTACATTTCTTGAGATCTTTCGTCTCAATTGTATTCTCGATTCTTTTTAGTATATTTTACTTTGCTGTTCATTATTTCCATCTTGAATCTTGGTTTCCTTTCCATTACTTCTCACCATGCTGGAACTGCACGTTAAAATATAAAACTCTGACCTCTCATACAATTCTCCTGAAAAATTCTGAGGTTCATAGCCATGGGAAAGTAACTGGTTTGTGTTTATATCTTGTATATCCCTGTCATCTTTGGATGAAACGTTCTCGTAAATAACTAACTAACTAACTTGCTAGGACTGGTGGGTTGACGTGGGTGGTCAGCTCCACTCAGTCAATCGACCGCTGTGCGAACCTGTGGTTCAAACCGCATGTCGGACGATCGATTTTCACTTCCTATCGCCCAACCCGTGTTACCGTTAGCAATCACACGTTAAAAGGTAAGACCTCGTTAGCCCTCAGATTTTTTCAACTTCAATAAAGAACTATCCATTGATTATTATCAAAAATTCAATTCCAATGACCGTATATTTAACTGCCGGCGATATTCAACGAAGATTGTTGGTCATTGACTGAAAATTCATTCTTCATTATTATGCGATCAGCGTATTCGCGCCTACTTTGTTCCTGTGTCCTTGAAAAAATTCCTCGTAAGAATTACAATTCGAGACTGATGAGCGTCGCACTTATCGAGTGATTATGATTCTTTCAATATCTTCGCAGGTATACTAACAGAGCATTGTTGGTAGTTTTGCAGATGTGAATAATTGAATGTGATAAACAAGGATCAAACTGGTGATTCTATAACGGATGATATATAATTTTAACGGTATTGGAAAACATTTCAATATATTAATTATCATTGAATATGAATTTACTGCGGTGTTTTTACTCACAGTTGTCATTGCGTACAGGGAAGTTACAATTGAAGTGAGTCCTTTCTCCAGTCAATTACATTATTTTGGCATATTAAGTACTGAAATCACATTGATTACATCACAAGTAGTACTTATAATATCATTAATTATAACTTCCTTTCTTACTCAAACTCCACTCTCATCGTTGATTACAAACATCGCAAAGAGGCATGATGACAGATTTTGAAATACTGTTCTATAATGGGAGATATATTATAATTACAACGCATGTCATATTTCCGTGAAAAATAAAGTTCAGTAGAAAATGAATACAATCTAATTTATAAGTTTAAAATTCACACCAGTACAGATTCCAAGAAAATTATTTGTGTTCGTCCCGTATAAAAAAAAACGAAACGAAATATATGGGTTAAGGAAAGCTCCCTCACTTATGCACCTCCACGTAGGGAACCCCAAGAAGGTTGAAGAAGCCGCGCAATGACAGTAATATCGATGCACCTTCCAAAACTTTCGCGGAGGCCACTGTGAGACACCTCAACGTTGTCAAAAATAGTGTGTGTTCGGCGAGTCTTGGCCTACACCTGCCAATATAAAGGAGATGTCTCCTATTGATTTGTTCACCTTCCTGGAAAGGACAGGATGGACGATGACCTAGAAGGACAACTCCTCGGGAGAATGTAGAATGGGTCACCTGTGGCCTAAGTGCTGTGAGTCTACTGTGAGTAGGAAGGGTGACTCCCTACTCTACAGATACCAGATTGCCAGTAATCAGATTCATTTTTTGTGAATATCACTTCAACGCATTTACTAATTTTGTAGATTATAAACCAGCATTATCTTGGTCGAGAACTAAATTCAATAATAAACAAACTTTTTGAGATTAGATTTCATCTCTCTGTCACCCTTGTCATGGGCACAGATTTTCTTCGTGTTTTAATTTGTCGCATCATCGCCCTGGAAGTCCTAAAGTAAATAAATCTATGTGTGTGTGTGGTGAGTAGGTAGTTTCCGAAATGATATTTGAATAGCATAACCTCTAATATTGAACTACAAATATCTTCCAAAGGCTTTGGACTTTTTTGTTTTCTAAATATTATTATTGTATTTACGTGGAAGTTTCAACATTTCTTAATTCTGACAAACAAAAGTATTTGATGCCAGAAACTCTCCCAGCGTCAACAAGTCGATTATTGGCACATTACCGCTGTTTGCCTTTGTAAATCCTGGTTCCATGGCTCACGTTATTGATTTAACAACACAACAGAAGAAACAGTAACTGTAAACAATATTGAGTCGTAAATAAAACAAGAAAAAACTAGCGTCGAGTATTATTGTTGTATCATCCTAGATGTCATATTCGTTTGTTTACTCTAACATGACGTAATTCGTTGTAATTGGCGTTCAAGATGTCATGGCAGCTTGTCGTATTTTATTGTTTAATTTTATCAAAATATTATTGATCTCACTCATAATAATATAATAAATGCCTGTTTTGTAATCCATTAATAGGGTTTCATTATAAATTTCATTTCAGTTATTTTCATTTACTATCATCTTGCCAATTATCAACATATTCATTATAAACGAGAACCAAAGTTATCAAAGCAACTTTGTTTGATTTTTTTAGATTTGTAGGTATTCGTATTTTTATTTTTATGGGTCCTAAGTTAATAGTGTCTTGAAGTATTAAGAAGGTACTTTTCAGAAAGACGGCACACCGGTTTCAGAGTATCACTTTTCATCAATGCGTAACAGATCTTACCAAGACTGCAGTGCCATCGACTTATTTCATTGACTCTCCACCGCATTTACGAAACCTTCGTATGAGACTGGAACCGTTTCAACTACAATGAAGTAGTAACAGATTCATCTCGTGAAGAAAGCTCAAGCTGTGAAAAAAGCATCCGCATACCAAAATTTAACAGAAATCAACTCAATCTCTGTCGAGAAAAAATACATATGCAATAGGATTTGGCAAAGAATTATAGGAAAACTACTTTCCTGGCTGATACTACGACGGGCATTCGTACGTTTCCAATCAAAATAATATTGGAGGATATCTTTCAGAGTTCAATATGAATTTATATAGGAAAGGAAAAACTGGAATCTCTGTCATAGAATCAATCCAGAACAGGCACTTTTTCCAATCCTCAGAAATACAATACTCTCCTCGACTCCCATTTTCTCCATCTGAAGAAACGTATGTCGAAAAGAGTACTGCAGTTTTGGTGATTGGGAAAAGTGTTTGTATTGAATGAAATCTGATTAGAAGAAATTCCAGCAAAGATTGAAGCATAATACATAGTGTTCAATTATCCACTGAAGAAATTTGTCTTTCTCACATCTTTTTTTATATGATATTATGGGTATATGCTAAAGAATTGATTCTCAAAATATTTTGGTCAAAAAATGACTAATGCTATTTTGCAGGAAAAAAAATTGTCTGATAAAATACTTTTGCATTGAAAATAAAAATTATTTCTGTAGAAAATTGACTGTACAGTCAAGAAAAGGTATTACACAAAACCTTTCCTCAACATTTTATGGGTTTGATGGTTGACAATGTTTTATGGTGAATTTTAGTAGATTTGACTAGATTTAACTGGATTTCGAATTATGTTATCATCATATTGAACAATGGAAATCTGAACTAATAAAATTCAATGAATTGATGGATGTAGCCGTTACTACATGGTAGAAAATCATCATAAACTATGAGAATTCAAACTTTCTATGTTTTTTACCACTTTCATTTGTATCTGACGTTACAGAGGTCCTAAACTTAATTGAGTACCTGCATTTTGTTTACCTGTGACAATGTGGATACGCTAATTTGAAAACCGGTGAGTGGAAAGGATCGCTTGGGATGGCAATGTCTGTATAACTAAGTTTTCTGAATACATTGAACTCAAATTAATTCTGACCATAACACATAATCAGCATAAATTTGAGTTCAATGTATTCAGAAAATGTAGCTATACAGACATCACCATCCCAAATGATTATTTCTATCCAGACAGTCATAAATTAGCAGCCTACAATTCAATATTGCACAGAGCGTTCTCACTACCTTTGTCTGCTAACAATATAGCTAGAGAAATTAAAATAATTACACATTACACAGAGAGCCCATAATAATGGTTTCAAAGCAGATACTATCCAGAAGGAAACAGAAGAAGCAGAAAACAAAGCCGTAAATTCACTTACAGATTAATTTATCCTCAAGTCAAACAACTAGAAATCAAGAAATGGGTAACTCTAACATATTTTGGAAAAAGAATAGAGATAATTTCGGGTTTCTTCAGAAAAAAACAATGTTGAAGTGGCATTCAAACCACATGCCAGGTTATCTGATTTCCTTTTCAATGCCAAAGATAAAGTGGACAACTTGGAGAAATCTGGAGTTCATAAGCTTAAGCGTCCGGAGTGTGATAGTGTTTATGTTTCCAAAAACGGAATGCTGAACAGACTAGCTAAAAATGATTCGACGTTTTCAAATCATTCCTTGGCTTGAAACCACAAGTTTCCGAATCTAAACTATACGGAAATGTTGCACTATTCAAGGAAGGGTTGTAAACTCAATTATTTGGAATCCCTGGAAATTCGTAAGCATAAACGTTGCGGGTGCTACCTGTTAAATTATCGTTTCGATCTAGTTTACTCACAGGTTTTCAAATAAGTGTATCTACATTGTCACAGGTAAACAAAGTGCAGGTACTTAATTAAGTTAAGGACCTTTATTATTACCTACAATGGTGTTATATAAGAGGTTATGTAGTCAATCAGTTTTAGTTTAATGTATCAGTTTGAGAATGTCCTTATAGGACGAAACTGCAGTAACGTTAGTTACAAATAAAAGTGTTAAAAAACATAGAAAGTTTCAATTCTCATTGTTCATAATAAAATTCACTTCATTGGTTCTGTCACTTTTGTTAACGAAGGTTTTTCTCAAATTACATAAGCATCAACTGTCTGAAATTCAGGAAAGAAAGATTGAAATCAAACTGACTTATATAACATCAATAGCAAATAACATTATTATACAATACCGACAAATTATTCCAACTCTAAGAGGTTCAATAAACACATGATCAATTGCCAAAATAATCATTCGAAAGTGTCACGTCAAGAAAAAACCCTTTGCAATAGTTTATCGCTTCACTGGAAGTGAAATTTTTAGTTATTCGATAAAAAATCCGGAGATTATACAATTATATTTCACATCACTTCACTTTCGATTTCTCTGAACTGCACTATTAGATACAATTTCGTTCTTGACCTCAACTCTCAAATCTAAGTAGTCACGCTTCCACGAAATCGATATTAATGCAATCACCTAGCAGGTCATGGTCCTGAAAAAATAGTTCGTTTTATCCGAAAATAAAATCATGCTGGGAATTGTACAAATTTCCAATCATTTATACCATTTTTTATGATGAAATCGATAAAATAGTTGTAGAAGGACCCAAGTTTTCCTTTTCTTGAACGAGTTTCACGAAAACTTCTGAGAGTTATCGGAAAGGAGGAAAGTATCTCGCACGCAGAAATCGTATTAACATTTTTTCAGCAAATGAGAACATTTTTACCACACAAGAGCTGTAGTACTGTCTCTCGACGTACACATCATTCTCTGATGATGCTTACTTGGTTAGCATCCTGAGTTCAACCATTTTACATTATGCATTATTCTCATTTCTCTTTTTTTAATTCAGAAATAATAGATGTTGATTTTATTGCATACCAATGAAATTGGCTTAAAGTACTCGAGGATAACAGGTCTTTAAAACAGTTGCCTTATTTCATATCGTTTGTATTCAAGATACTTTGATACCTTATACTATAATATATTATTCATCATTCTCATGAAAGAAGTTTAGGTTTAATTTATTAGTGCAATATGACAAGTAAATTTATACGTGAATATATTGAAAAAGATTCAAAGGTTTATATTTTATGTGCACCTAATTTAATCGGTTAAATGTGTACAAATCCATAATTTTAGAAATTTTGCGAAGTAAATGACTCGATTCTTTGATAAATACTTTGTAGATCCAGCAATTGATTGAAAGAAGAACTTTTGAAACTATGGAATTTCACATAATTTGATTGATTAGGCTTTTGGCTTTGGAGAGGTATATGTTAAATATCATTCCCAGAAAAAGGAAACGATAATATAATAAATAAAAAGGGTTATATATTTAGGAGTAATACATTTTCTGGAGGAGAAATTTTTTGACTTTCTACTACTCCATCCAGTTTGTGTCTGAAAGTTACTTCTTTGCATGATCTACACATCCATGTGAAAGTATTTGCTTCATTCCTCCCTTTGGAAGATTCCAAATTTTTTTATTGTTTTTGTAACAAGATGGAGTAGTAGAAAGCCAAAAACGTTCTTTCCCAAAAAATTACTCACTCCTTAAAATATAACCCTTTCAATTTAAATAAGATTATTTTTGCTGGGATTTAATCAAATAAGCGTTTGAATGTCATAACGATGTCATCGATGACATGGGTAGATCGACCTCATTCCGTGACATGAGGTCGTAATTTATGAATGAGTTGTGTATTTTTTCTTATAATGTTATTCAGATTGATACTGAAGAACCCTAAGGAAAATGCCTTATGGCGAAACATAGATGTCCACCAGTGAGGATGGGAGTGAAAGTTTTATCTTTCATTTAGTTTATTGTATAGGAATGTATCTGATTCAATTCCATATCGAATGTTTGGAATACAAACTGAGTAGAGAAAAGGGTTTTTTGTATAATTCAGTGTTCATTCAGTGTTCGAAAGAACTGTTCTTTCTTTTAATTAAATGTTGATATGAAATTGGTTGTTTCAGGAGGGTTTTTTCTTCCAGTGTGTCTGAAAGTTACTTTTTTGTATGATCTACACATCGGTATATAAAATTACTTCTTTTGAAATTGCTTCCCTCCTTCCTTTGAAAGATTCCTACATTTCTTTTGTATCAGAAGGAAGTAGTAGACAGCCAGAAACTTTCTTTCCCGATAAAATAATATAAATATAAAAACTCAGTTCTAAAATCCAAATTTCAATATTGATTTGAAATAGGAACACCGACTCTCATGTCTTCAACTTTTATGCCTTGCTTGAAGGAAACGCCAAATCTGTGGTATTTTCGAAATTTATCGAAATCTAATCTTATCTAACGCTTGTATTTGTCACAAAGCGCTTCATTTTAATTAGCAGTGAATCATCAATATTTTGGAAACAAGTTTAGCATATCGTAAAGTTTAGCATATATCCTTGGGAGTCTTCGAAAAGCAAATGAATACTCGAGACAAAGTTTGAAAACCTTCCACTATTTAGGTAGTCAAATGAAATACCGTCTTTTATACAACATTCAAATGGATACCCTATTCACAATTTTAGGGTTAACGAAAAATAGTATCATCAAATCTTTGATCTGTGTATTGAAAGTAAGATGTTGGCAGCTTTTGTTAGATGTTTTGTGTGTATATATTTTGTTGTGCAAATGTTGAATTTTGCTTGAAGGTCACCCAAGCAAATTCTACATGTTTTTTCGAATGTTCTTTTCTTAATTTGACGAACTACACCACGAACTACAAGAATTGAAGTTTTCGGACTTCTTCAGATAATAAATTTATTCATTGCTTCTTGTCGTTTTGCGTGATTAAGATCAGCATCTTTAGACAGCTTCATTTTTGTATCGCGATTTTTGTACTTTTTTGCAGATGTGTTCCAAACACACGTTTTTTGGAGGAAATATCCTCATAGCTGGTGCATGAACCAACAAAAAGAAAAAATTAAAAACTGTTGTGAACTTTGTGTAAACCTCCGTTCGATTAGTGGTTCTGACTCCAACTGATGATCCTCTTTCAGGAAGATGGAGAACCGTACATAAAAATGATCCGACAGGACATGGCATCGAATTATTCCATTCATTCATTATTCCAAATGAAAGTGACATACGATAGAAGGTCGCCTGTTGATCTTTGTTTCCAAAAGCCATATTGATGATCGCTCAAGATGTTAAAAGCTTCCAAATATTCAAGGGTATGGTGATTTACTTCGTTCTTCATGACTTTTGATATCACTGATAGCAAAGCGACTGGTCTATAGTTATTAAAGAGATTTTTCTTGCTCTTTTTGGGAATAGGCTAAACCCGAGCAATTTTCCAACAAGAAGGAAAAACGCCTTCCTAGATGTCCTGTATTGTTTTCTGTCTATTGTCAAACTGCTCTTAGTGTCTGAATCGAAAAATGTATCATCAAACAGATAAATAACGAAGCAGAAACATTTGGGATTCATTTACAAACTAGGTAGATTTTATTTCAGCGAATAATGTCGTTTAAATTCAAATCTAACATACAAAAGGTCATGATGACCCAAATTAGAATATTGTAATTTTAACTTATTCAGTCAATATAAATTTCATTTCAGAGCAGTATAGTTCTCCTCGGCTGAGTCTATGAAAACACTCTTCTTCAATAAATACCAGAACGACAGGATGTCGTGCGGTACAAATTCACGTGGAGAGTGACCTTTTGATTGCAATGCACGCTAACGTTTCAGTCAAACATTTTAGTACTGAGATATTGTTATCAATGACAAAAACGGATTTGATTCTGAGGATTTTTATATACTCGTTTATCTATTACAATTCACGTCGAAGAAATTTGAAAATATGACGAATTTTAAAGATAATGCTGCAAAATATATTGATTTTTTTTTAATTATGTAGCTTGTACCTGCATATACAAAAGAAATCAAGCAATTTTCTAGCAATTTTAACTACAGCTGGCAAAATAAATAATACGAGCAACTTCAGCATTTTTTCTACCAAATAGAACCACTTTGTTCACACTTACATAATAATCTTCGACCACGTTTACCCGAAATCCCAAGGGAGGATTTTCAACAACCGATATAACTGGTGGTCGCTTCCAGCTTTAAGAAGAAAAAAGCAGGTTGGCGATGAAATTAGTCTGAAAGAGGTTTAGATCAATACGATGTTTTCCCATTCAGTGGAACCAATGCTAGAAAGACCTACTTGAAAAAATCTGCACTGACAGCAGACATGCCGTATTAGCCTTGAACAGACAACGTGTAACCTCAGGGCTAGTACTAGAGTGTCATCAAGATTTAGCAAATGCGTCGGTAGATAATAACATTATCCTGTTGTGGGTTAAAGGGCACGACAGGAGTAAAGGTAATCGCATTGCCGACTCATTGGCTTCACAGGAGCCATGAGAACAACATGCACCAACCGCGGCAATGGAATTGATTACGGGCCTGACCCCTCTTGATCTGTACGTTAAGGAGGTTGCCTTGATGGCCATGGTACGATTGAGCACGGCTGGTGAAAACCTCGAAGTAGGAATGAGTCCATTGAGGCTGGGCCTGTGGCGGGAAGCGCTTACTGCGAAACCTCTGCCGCAGGCAACAAGCCATGCAATTGAACCCAGGCTACAAAAAAAAATAAAGCAGAACATAGAGTCAGATGACACAAATGCAATATGGATTTACACAGACGGCTCAAAAACCAAAGAAGGCTCAGGGTGTGGAGTGTACTCCAGATCACTGAGCCTAAGAATTAAGTGGGGAATGGGATGAAATACCAGCGTGGTCCAAACAGAACTGGCTGGTATCTCAATCGCCACAAAAGAATTAACCAAGAAAGGAATTTCTGGCAAAAACATAACAATCTGCACTGACAGCAGACAAGCCCTATTAGCCTTGAACAGACAACGTATAACCTCAGGGCTAGTACTAGAGTGTCACCAAGATTTAGCCAAGGCCTCGGTAGATAATAACATTATCCTGAGGTGGGTTAAAGGGCACGACAGGAGTAAAGGTAATCGCATTGCCGACTTTTTAGCCAAGGAAGCGGCTGAACTGAGAATTTTAGGAACCAGTGGCACCTACGGCCTGATGACTTCGACAATTGCAGAACTAGTCAAGTGTTACACGCATGCTCAATCCCTAAAAAGATGGGATGGAATCAAAGGATGCAATCTTACCAGGATCACCTTGGGCGACCCTGGGAAGCTGGCGTCAAAGAAATATCTGGTGATGAAAAATACAGTGTCTAACAACGAAAACTTTACAGAGCCGTCTTTGAATATAAAAAGTGAGATTTAAAAAAAAAAGACGGACACGTCGATTTATAATTAAAGGGGGACACCTTTCAGACTAATCAGATTTTTTGTAGTACGCACCCCCTCGGAGGGGGAGCGTACATAGGAAAAGTAGGTCAAGTGGCACCTTGTTTTAAAGGTATTTCGAATACCTTCACATCCCTGTTAAAATAAAATTTGTTATGATTAGTTTTCGAGATAATTTGAAGATTTATAGGTATTTTTATTGAGTTCAACTATTTTTAAAATAAATCAAATTTTTTTAAGGTAAAATTTACGTTCAGAACTTTCATAAAAAAAAAATTTTTGCTTTTTATGACAACCTGCTAATACGTGTCCATTTGCTTTCGTAAAAAAGTAAGAATTTTTGTTTATTACGAGGAGATTTTTTTCGGGGGATGGGGTTGGTTACCACCCTTACATTTTAGGTAAATTCAGTGGCACCTCCTTATGAAGGTTGCCTTTTAACGTGGATATTTTATGCTTGTGATAGAAAAGTGAATCATACTAAAAACTTACCTACACAACGAATACAACCTGCTGATTTCCTTGAATGCTGATGACACAGAAAAGTTCAAAAAACTGTTTCAAAGTTAATAAATCCCAATAATTGTTTTTAAAGCACACACAAAAAAAGTTACACCTAATAAGGGTACTCACATAGGAAATTTAAAGAAAATGTTCAAAATGTGCGCCATTTTGCTCCATGCAACAATAAAGATTTTGTTCTAATTTTGCTCTTACATTATTCAACATCTCAGGAGTTATAGCTCGGCAGTCATCAATAATTCTACGACGTAATTCATCCAAATTGGCTAGCTGTGTAGCATAAACTTTAGAATTTAAATATCCCCACAAAAAGTAGTCCAATGGTGTTAAATCTAGTGATCGTGCTGGCCATTCAATTGGACCTCTTCTGCCAATCCATTGTCCTTCAAAATGATTATTCAAAAAATTTCGAACCTGCTGGGCATAATGGGGTGGTGCTCCGTCTTGTTGAAAATGGATAAATTCATCTTGACATCTTGGATCCTGTTCAATTATTTCAATTATACGAGGTTGTATTGCCTCTTCAAGAAGTTGTAAATAAAAATCACCGGTTAAATTTCCATCAATGAAAAATGGACCTATAATATGATTGCCTAATATTCCGGCTCAGACATTCAACTTTTGGGGATGTTGGGTATGTATTTCTGTGTATTGTCTTGGGTTTTCATCCGACCAATAACGGCAATTGTGACGGTTCACGCAACCATTTGAATAAAATGAGCTTTCGTCCGAAAAACTGATGTTATAAAGCAGCTCGGGATTTTGCATTATTATCTCAGTCATGCCCTCACAAAACTCCTATCTTCGGTCAAAATCGTCCTCATTGAGTTCATGAACAAGTTTGATTTTGTAAGGATGGAATTTGTGGTTTTTAAGGATTCTCCATGCGCTCATATGGCTTATTCCGGCCATTGCTGATAAACCTCTGGTACTTAACCTGGGATTGACGATGACTTGACCAATCACTCCAATCGCATTATCGTCATTCACTACCCTTCTCTGGACATTTCTTTTTTAAAACCGAACCTGTCTCCCTGAATTTTGTGACCAAATCCAAAACGTGATTTATGCTTAGTTGTTTACCAGGGTTTTGCTTGTTAAATAAAATTGATATCCTATTAGCATTTTGGTCTTTGCCAAAAAATAAAGCAATAACTGAAACCCTTTCAGCAATAGTGTAAGGCGTTTTTAAACAAATAACAATACACGACCCGTTTAAACAAAACAACCGAACGATGTACTAATGAAAACTGGAAGAAGAGGAGTGGGTATTGATTTTGAAAAAGGTATTTTATTTAACAAAAAACTGATAAGAAGAACTGCTCGAAAATTTTTTTATTTAGGCATACAAGTTACCGAGTGGTCTGTCTAATGTATTATTAACATGGCAACTTTTAAATTCAAATTATCTCGAAAACTAATCGTTACAAAAATTTTTTCCAACGGAGTTGTAAAGGTATTCGAAAGACCTTTAAAACAAGGTGCCACTCGACCTACTTTCCATATCTAAATAAGGGTCGTCGCACTCCGAGGGGGTGCGTACTACAAAAAATCTGATTAGTCTGAAAGGTGTCCTCCTTTAATTGGAAATCGACGTGTCCCAGCTTTTTTTGAAAATCTTACTTTTTGTATTCAAAAACGGCTCTGTTAAGTTTTCGTTGTTACACACTGTATATGCTTAACAGTAGGATTTCTGACTGGCCACTGTGAACTAAGGAAACACCTCCATAATATAGGGCTAGTGGACACATTTCTGTGCAGGATGTGTGAACAGGAAGATGAGTCTGTCAGGCATGTCCTATGCGAGTTCCCAGAGTTATCGTCAATAAGAGAGTGTGTGAAAATTGACTGCCGTTCAATAGTTGTATTACATCTGTATTTTTGTAAAAATGCATCTGTATTCATTGAAAGTATTTCTTACAATTATTTCATAATCGAAACTTCCTTTAACACAGTGTTTGTCATAGGTGATTCGTACTACAAACTTTTATTGATATTTCAAGTACATGAGAACGACCATAACATTTTATAGCATTTATGTTATCTACAACCGTGTGAATTTGAAATGTATACTATGATTTTTATGATTTCTACATATAATCGACAAAAAATAAAGTTATAATCAATTACTTCAATTCAAATTTCACAAACGCAACTCATAAATAAAACAGGAGAGAAAAACAGTATTCACTTGAATTTTCGTAGTTCATGGAATATAAAATTCAGGCAATTCGACCGTGTTAGGAATCACACGTTAAAAGGTAAGACCTCGTTAGTCCTTAGGTCGCACAAGTTTCTCAACTTCTGAGAGTTGTCGTTCGTATGGGGGCGACAGCTGATTAACGGAAAAACAGATTTTAAACAGATTTTTCAAACAGAAACCATTTTTCCTAAAAATTTTTCTAGGGTTTATTGAACGCATATCCTTGATGAATCAAATACTGATATGTTTCTAGATGAAAGTTCAAAGTCGACGGGTACAATCTACTCGACTGACTCACCCTTTTGCGGTACAACATCTTGAGCAAATCCATTTCCTGAATAAGATCTCTAATAATTACGAATCCCATTCCGAGTAAGTCATGTGTCTTCCTGCGTATATTTATAATCTTCAAGTTCACACTTAATGTTGTGAGTCATCGCACAGACAACAAATAACAGCAATATAAGCAATGAAACAATTAGCGACAGCGACGATACACTGACTTGGAGTTCAAACATTTCCGCCAAGTGATTTAAACGACGTTTCAAATTTTGTTTTCGCGCACGAGTCTCGATAGAAGGCAACATTGGGTCTTGAAAAATTTGCTTGAACTCTATTGGATTGAGAAATGCCTGATAAGAAGTTCGTAATTGGTCTATGCTTGACCTCTCCATATTTCTAACTCGGATGATATTGATATTATAAAAAAGTCATTATGGGGATAAATAAATAACAATAACAATGCCTATTATTAAACATACTTCCTTCGCCTAGGCTATGTGAAGGGACCAAGATTGTTGGTGATAAAAAGGTGGTATGAAAAACGGAATCGGTTCTATAATAATGATAATATATCTTTATTGCCCAACACTTTTGATGTGACAATCGAAACGTCGTGAAGTAACTCCATCTTCCAGATTACAAAAAAGCTAACATGGGATTGTAGACATATAATCATTAATCAACAACATGGATTCAGTAGTGGTAGATCTACCAGCACAAATCTGCTCATTTATCAACACTGCATAAATGCCTTCGAAAATAGACACCAGGCGGATTCTATTTACGCAGATTTTTCAAACGCATTTGACCGAGTAAACCACAATTTGTTGTTGCATAAACTAAACGCTTTGGGTATTCAGGAAAACATTCTGAAATGGATTGAAAATTATCTTCCTCAATCACAATTTCATCGGGTGTACCACATGGTTCTCATTTAGGGCCATTGCTTTTCAATTTATTTGTCAATGACTTGAAAGATGTTATTCTTTATAGTGAATGTCTTTTGTTTGCTGATGACCTGAAGGTGTTTAAAGTTATTCATGACTCAACTGATACAAAATTATTACATTACGATTTATCTAACTCTGTTCCCTGGTGTGATATGAATCTATTGCAGTAATATAGACACATGTCAAAAATTTAATTTTTTCCGAAATAAAAATCCCATTATAAAATCAATCAATCAGAACTAAAAACAACAAACACAATCAGAGATTTAGGAATAACTCTCGACCCAAAAAAATATCATTTAAACCCCATATGACAAATATTACTTCTAAAGCGTTAAAAATGTCAGGTTTCATTCTTAGATCTGCAAATGAATTATCTCTCACTTCAATAAAAATCATATATTTTTCAATTGTTGGATCAATAATCGAATAAAATTCCACAATTTGGTGCCCTTCATATCTTGTGGATATTGATATGCTTGAAAGTGTTCAAAATAAGTTTTCAAGCTACTCTGCATATAAACTGGGATATCATATTGGTGACTATGACTATAAAATTATATTGGACATTCTTAACTTGAATACTCTGGATCATAGAAGATTGGAATCAGAACTTACACTAATTCATAAAATAATCAATAGTAGCATCAATTCCCTTGATTTTGTCGAAGTTATAACTTCAAATAAGAATTCAAGGAGAACAAGAAATTCGGAAATCTTCAAAGTACCATTTTGTCGCACCAACTATGGTCGGAATGAATCTGTAGGTAGAATTTTGAGACTTGTGAATAATACATACAATGTAGATTTAGAATTTTTTAATTCTCCTTTGAAACATTCAAAAAGACTGTAAAAAGATTATAATTCATTATTTTTACGATTTTTTTATTTCATTTTATATATTTTTTTCTCAAACCTAGCTTAGATTACTGTTAAATACATATGTGTGAACTTGTTAATTATCTTTTAAAAAATAGGCATTACCGTAAATAAATGAATAAATAAATGAATTAAAGGGTCATAAGTGGTGACGAATTATGGGGATAAGGTTATGACATCGAAACCAAAGTCCCATCGCCCCAATGGAAGAGCCAAGGAGAGCCATGACCAAAAAAAGCACGCCAAGTTCGATCAAATGTCAAGGTTTTGCTCACTGTTTTTTTTTTCGATCACTGCGGCATAGTGCATCCGGAGTTCTTGTCATAAATAATTTCATTCAAATCACCTTGAAGTGATACACAATCATCAAGAGTGCTAATTTCAGAAAATATCTTCAAACCTTCCACGAAAAACAAACTATCACAGGTCAAAGAATCTATCAAGATGGTTTATCAATAAAAGATAAAGTAGAGGATCCAAACTGGTTCCCTGGGGTGCTCGGATGGATCCAGGTATTCAGGTGATGCATCATAGAGAACATACTGAACTCTGTCTCTCAACTATGATGTGAACAAAGATTCAAGAGGATCAAAGAGAACAAAATCCGAAGTGCCAAACGTTTCGGCTGCTACTGCGGCAGACATCATCAGCGGTATGTGCGTTGACTGCGAGGACGAAGGTTATGTCTCAAAGCTCCCAGCAAACGACTGACAAGTTATATGGCTCTCATGTTAGAAAAAATTAGAGCTACCTCAAAGATCCTTGAAGATTAGACCAGATGTCCAGTGCTTCTGCTTGTTTTGTTTAGTAATTTCATGATGACATATGTTGGTTCTCAGCCAGTATTTTTCAAATGAAAATGTTGATAATCGGGTGAAATGAAAAAACGTCCTCTGAGAATTTAATAGCAGAAATGTTTTTTCGGTGAGCTATTCAATTTGAAACTCTGAAACTGTTGAATTTTATCGCAAATATGAATAGAGGGAATGATAAAAATAGTGGTTTTCTGTTCAGAAGTAACTTCTGATGCGATTTCATCCTGGGTGGATGAAAATTGTGTAATTTAAAAAAAATGAAAGATGTGTTGATTTATTATGAATTATTTCAATGTGCATGCGTTGCACTTATTTTTTTTCGGAACCCAATGAATCTGATAGTTTTCATTTGTTGAACTTTTAATTGCTGCCAAAAACTACATGATCAGTTTTTCTGTTATACTGTTGATTTTATTTTGTTTATCACGTAAGCACCACAAAGTATCCTTATGTAACTGCCTAATGAGGTACAGTTATGATGATGGAAGACATATTCAACAAATGAATTATTATTGTTAATGTAATACAGTCTATCTGAATAATGAATCAAATAACCAAGATTATGTAAATTTTACCACAACAGTGTATAAAATGACGATTCATTTAATTTTGGGAGATCTGTGTCGGATTTTTCTACTTTACGAAGGGATTTTCAATAGTATGTTGATACCAAAAGCTTGTTGATATCCAAAGTTTCATCAAGCATCCGACTATTGAAATAACTCTTTCAAACTTTGCAAATATTTATCCCAATAGACGTTGAGTAAAATCACTTATAATATGGTTGCAGTTTTGTTGTTTTTTATGGAAAATATGGCAATAAAACGTAATCAGATACTTCCATCGTGGATTTTCATCAAATAGTAGCCAATTTTATAAAACATTTTGAAATATCAACTGATTAAGAATTGTGCAGTGTAATGATTATAAGTGCCTGTCATACACTCTTTTCCTCAGAACTGAAATAAAAAAACAAGTGAGTTAATCACGATAAGACTTACTTTGCACTAGCAACTTTTTGTAACGTTTGACCCTCTACCTGACTGAATAATCTGGATTATTTCAAATTATATTCGTCCAAATACATCGAGATAATGTGTCGCCTAGCTTCAGCACTTCCTCTGTACATTAGGTTCAACCAAGGTGAGCGCCTATATTTCCGGGTAAGTAATTCAATTGAAAAACCTTGGTGATCATCATGCAATGCACTAAACCTGTACTATTCATTTCCTTTTACAGTGTGAACTATTTAATAACGTGAACTGATGATGCTTGAAGTGAATAATTTCAACTTTAATGTGCCCATTTATCGAATTGATATTTTCAATAGTTTGCTTTTTCGAGTGCTTACTTCAATAAAAAAATAGTGACTCGTAACAACACACTTGATAAATATTCATGAAATTGATGATTAAACCATTAATTCGCAATAACTAACAGCTCAATATTTTCAGGTTAAGGTGTCGAATGTTAATCATCAATAATTTTTTCAAATAGTCAGTATTTGACACTTAAAATAGTTGATTATAATTATATAGCCCACTATCTCTAATCAAAAATGAACTGTCACTGAACAAATTTACGGCGACCTTGAAACCTATTATTCCATTATACAGTCGCCACTTCCGTGTGTTTTTATAATCGATAGTTCAATCTGCCCAATCGTTCATTAGTTCAAATCGACATCGATTGAACTTTTCGTTAGTTTTTTCATATGAATTATATAAGTCATTACCTGAATGAGGGTTTTTCAAATAAATATGTTTATTTTGAAATATTAGTAGGTATTGGTATGTTTTACGGTTTTTGGTCAGATGTTAAATTATCTATAGCAACATCAAATAACAACAAATTCCATTATCAGTAAACACAGTGCAGGATCATTTGAACATAAGCTACAATATGTAGTATAGCAACACCAAAAATTGATAATTTTCATGTTCAACTGAGATTCATGAGATTTTATTATATTTACATACGAATTATACGTAAGCTGCTGTAGTAACCTTGACACTTATTATTGTTTACTTGAACTGATATTATTCTCGATCTAGCACTAAATCACTTTTCATTTGTTCGTAAATCATGCTGTATATTGGTGTATCTCAAAAAAATTTTCAGGATTTAATTGTACATAAACATAGTTTGGAGTTTCTAATCAACAAAATACTTAAGCAGTGATTGAGGTTATGTATCTTATTGTAGTTTTATATTTTTACTTGCTGATTGCATTCGACTGAATTCAATCCAATGGTGATCCAACTCATTTATGAAATGTTCTTTTCAGATGAACAATTGAGTTTTAGGACCTTATTCAATTCATCATCAGGGCTCTACAATACAATAATGTAACAATGTACATAGTAATACGTATTGCAATTTGAAGTAATTTTGTTCATCACATATTTTGGATGCTGCAGAGACCTGATGATGTATTCAGTGAAGTCCGAAACCTCGGCAGAAAACTGATCTTTTCTCAGTAAAAACAACGTTTTATAGAAATCTAAAATTTTCATAAGTCATTATCAAAATATATTTATTTTTCTATGTATTTCACGAAAATTTTCACCATTGAATTTCAAAACTCCATGAGCTATGACTGACGCTCAGGCTTGAATAAGGTCTCATTTTGAGAAAAATTTTTGCTTTATCCATGAAAAGAACAAAAAGTTCATATGTCGGATATTTTTATGGAAATCTACTACTGGAGAAATTCAATGGCCCTAGTAAAAATATTTTCAAGATGAAATGAAAAAAGAAATGAAAAAAGAAAATAAAAAGTTGAGAGATTCCAAGTCACGTTAGTTCACGACGTTTCGATTGTTAGTATCTACAATCGTCTTCGGGTGATGACTGTGACACTCTCAACTTTTTATTTCAATTTTCTTTTTTCATTTCTTTATTTTTATTTATTTTTGTTCAATTGTTCTATTTTACTTGTATTTTATTTCACTATTATTTCATTTCAGGTTTATTTTGCTTAATATAATTGTTATTTTCAGCTATTCATTTTTAATTCTTCTCTTTTAGTTGTTTCAGGGATTTCAAATTGTTTTATATAGTAGACAATGGAAGTTCGAACTAGTGAAATTCATAGAGATTTCCTATTCAATAAATACAACAAGATATGTATGCTTGATTTCGTTTTCTTCAAAATTTTTCATCATTCCTGCGTACAAAAAATCACTACGGTACTGACGTAACTTATAGTTTTATTCGGAAAATATGTATTTCGTCACGGTAAATTTCATCACACATTTCAATCTATCAAAAACAGGAATTCCACCTCAATTAGTGAAACCTACGATTGGTTTAACTCGTATAATATATGTGTTAGTATTCTTGTTTTACGTCATGGCCATCTAGCGAATGTAGTTATAATTGTTATCAGCTGGAATTGAACTATTCGGAGAATTATCTTTATGATATATATAAGGTGTGTTTTCACTGAAAAACCAGTTTGATTCACACACTTTCAAGATTTTCAATAAATATTCGATATTTTATTTTGTTTGATCAGCCGATAACTACTTCTATTTGATCAGCGTTAAAACATTAGTTATTTTGCAAGACATTTGATAATTAACAAATGGAATGACTCACAGTACTATTAATCATACGCTATGAGTAGGGAATATGAATAACCAATGTTTTCGAAAATGTGAATGAGTGTTAAAAATACGTAATTGATAATATTTGTTCAAATATTTGATGACCGTGGTGACTGCTCCCAATTTATCTCGAAATGAAAATAAACAAGAAGAGTATTTTATCTTGTCAGTTACATAGTTCTATTTAATTTTAACTTACTCGGGCAAAAATCAGTTGAATTCAAATTATGTACGTCATTGAACATAAAACTGAACTGACTTCTATAAAGTTGTACAAAAATGATAAATATATTGTTTTCATCAGCATATATATTATCCCATAATATGGTGTTATTTTCTAACTAAATACGGCACTATGAACAAAAAACACCACCATCGAATATCCTATGTTCTCGTCAAACTATACAGCAGTTCAATTACCACAACGTGGTTCAAATAAAATCAAATAATTGAACCAAATTAACGTTTTTCACATCTATTACTACTTTCATCCAAGTAGTAATAGATAACTTATTTGCAATCGAACTTAATAAAAAATATAAAAAAATAAAAGAAGGGAGAGAAGCAGAAAAAAAGAAAGAAAATAAAAAAAAAGGCAAAAAATGAATGAATGAGAATTTGATGTGTGAAAAATCATGTCACAAATATAATGATATTTATATTTATGGTAAAAACATTATGTATAGGTAAAAACATTATGTATAGGTGTCAACTGATCAATGTTATGGAAGAAGAGAACCGGATTGTAGCATAAATCTCTTCATTCACATATAGTCAGTGGGCATACTTGAAGACTGGCTATAAATCAAATCATCTAAGAACAATTCGTTCAGGCCAGTCTCATCTCCCTACACAGTAGGTTAATGGACTGACACCTATCAGAAAACAACTACTCCCCTGGCTCATACCACGAAGGGCGTTGGATTATATCCGACAGGCGTCAGTGCAAAAATCTTCACAGAAGTTATTCCTGCATATGCTGTTGGCGATACAACTGCCGCAATAGATTTTCAATTATTGGAACACACTTGCAGACCGGTTTTGGGCTGTTTGGCCACTCGTCAGTGCAAGGTAGTGTATATCATCAACATAAAGTCGATGATTTCCGATAATTGAAAATCGAATTCCGTCAGAGTATCATTGCTCGAACTAAGCTGAAGCATACAACAAACAACAGGTTTGTCGTCGCCCCATCTGCCTGTGAACGAGGTAACTGTCGGATATAATCCAACGCCCTTCGTGGTATTAGCCAGGGGAGTAGTTGTTTTCTGATAGGTGTCAGTCCATTAACCTACTGTGTAGGGAGGTGAGACTGGCCTGAACGCATTGTTCTTAGATAATTTAAATCTCTTCAGATTTTTCTTGAAACTAAGTGGTGGTAGGGATTTCAATTCAATGGGTAGCCGATTACACAAGTGTGCAAAAAAGAAAAGTTTTATTTTTAGGTGCAGTCAAAAGATGTTCAAATCTCAAATTAAGATTATGTATATCGGTTCTAAAGGGCAGTTTCGTGAATGGGTAGGCAGGTTTCCCAGTGGATATGGTCTCATGGAATAAACTAGCAGAATTCAGTCTGCGCCTAGCATCCATGTTCAGCCACCGAGTTGTTCCAAGTATTGAGACACGTCTCCTTACACCTGTGACGAGTCTTGTGCATGAATTCTGCAGTTTTTGAAATCTCTGCCTGTCAGATTTCAAGAGTCCTGGACCATATACAGTATCAGCATAGTCGACATGGCGTAATTATTGAAACATGAAGTTAAGAAAAAAATGACGGTTTTTGTTATTAGTAGACTCCGTTTTGGAGAATCATTAAATTCAAAACAATCAACTTGCATTAACTGGGCGTTCCTGATATTGTGTTTGGAACAAAATGACCACATTCTTCATTTCTCAAATTCCATATTTTCATTGAATAGTACTAGCCCTCTTAAATCAGTCAATTTGAATGCTACTACCAGCAAAGATAAAGTTCGTAGATCTCTTGTAGTAAATTTAAATGAAAAGATCTATTATGAAAAGAAAATATCCATGATACTTAGATCTTTTTATACGTTTTATCAGTAGCATCCATACCATTTGTCATGGAAGTGCTGATTCTCAGATCTACTAAAAATTGTCTATACATATTTTTCCTTATTATTGATAAAATAACTACTCATATCAACTGAAAAGCTTCAAGAGTTTTCATTTGAAACCAAGTGATAATCTTGAGATAAAATCGTTTGAGCAAATATAGAAGTATGAGTTCACGTTAATTCTAACTAATTCAGCAATGATTGAGATGACGAGTATGCATAACAGTGCATTATTACATATTAAAATTACTCGGTTAGCATTGAAAGAAATGAGTATTAAACTCGATTGATTATATACATTTTGTGGTTGATTCTTTGTAATTTCTCATTATTTCCATGCACTATAATAAATACCATTCTTGAAAAATAATACATTCCACAACATGAATCCGGGACAAATTCGAATGAAAATAGTAATCTTGTGTGAAAACTGTCAAGTATCAACGCAAAAGTTTACAGTTATTCTCATTTCTATTCATTTTTTATGAACATGTTTTTTTAATTTTTACTCTTATCATATTGTCAATTAATCCTCCAGATTCTTCGATCTATTCCCTAACCGATGAATATCAGCGTAACAGAAATGAACCCCTATAGTTGAAGAAACCAAATATATGTAAAAAAAATTATATATTTGGTAGTCTCATGTAACTTCACATGTAACTTCATTTTTATCTTTTTCCTTCCGAATTTGAATACTGCTAATATATTTGAATAGCTAACTTTTTTACAATTTCAATTCACCGAATCAAAATGAAAGCTTTTTGCAGTAGATTGTATCATTTACATACATCAAGGAGTATATGTTGCTTCATAATTATCAACAAAATCAATACTGGGCCCCGGACTCAACCTTGTGAAACACCCATTTCAATATCACCTCTTCATCTATATTCTAGAACATTTCCATGAATGTTTTATGAAACAATTCATTTTCGTTAAAATTGTTCCTTTCGATTGAATGATGAAAATGTTGAAATACACTTTAGGACGAAAATTTTGATATATCATGTGAATATGAGTTTTGTGATTCGTAGAAGGCTAATTTTTTCACATAAGGTTCCATTCGAATAAGTTCTATAATGCATTTTCTAGATTGTGCACAGAACACTTCAATATTCACAAAAGATGTTTTCAAAGGCTTCTGGAAAGGATAGATGGGTATTAGATGTTGAAATGAAAAAATAGAAAAGACGTCACTCTCTTTCTCACCACTGTCGTCAGATTCATATGTTATCGAACTAATTTGGTTATGAATTGCAGAATTGAATTGTTTAAGCTGTTTGTTTGACATATATAATGGGTATTTGCAATGTACCACCTGGGCTGGAAAGTCTCGGGCATAACACATATATGGCGCTAGTCAGAGTGGCGCTGTAACGCGTTAGGTAACGAAGCAGTTCACCCTCCCATAAGAAGTTATCACTTCAAAAAATGCATTAGCCAGAAGTGTTCCCAACATTCATCTATCACTCAAATACAAAGAAGAACCTATCGAAATCACGAACCAATACACTTCCTCACTTTTTCATCACATGAGCAGATCTATCGCAATTAAGGCAAATTAGCTATTGCTGCGATACCTACTACCTATAATGACAGCTGACGAGTCATCCTACCTTTTTGGCTGATCATTGCCCTTGAGAGGGACCAATGGGTACATGACTGATGGATGACGGCATGAAGTCCTTAGACATCAGTGCCGCCCTTCACGGGATACCCCTACCTGGCTGGGGTGGGATGGATGAAAAAGTTATTCATCCTTTAACGGGGGACATGAGGGCCTCATTCGACAGAGTGTCGGGGCCTTCTATATCGGGAGGGGTCGTCTACAGCATAATCTGTGGCTTCCCTAACTAACGGGTTTTCGTGAGTTTCCGTTTTTTCGAAAACTCTCTCATTCCTCGACTGAATGGACTGCCGAATGGAAGGCAGCTGCAAATCTCTGCGGATGGTTTCATTCCGCACGAACCAAGGAGCATTCACAATCATCCTAATTATCTTATTTTGCAACCTTTCCAAAATGGAAATGTTGGACGGAGCCGCTTGTCCCCAGACGCCTGAAGCGTACATGATGACAGGCTTGAACATCGAGTTGTAGATCATGATTTTGTTCTTTAAACTCATTTTGGATTTCCTGTTGATCAGAGGGTACAGACTGGCTATCCGACCCTCGATCTTGGATTTAACGTACATAATGTGCGGGTTCCAAGTGAGCATACGGTCTATTAAAAGGCCGAGGTACTTTACCCGCGCTTGCCAGTCAATCTCCCTTCCAGAGACTCTCACTTTTCTGATAATGACAGCTGCTAGAATAGACTGCTGAAATACTCGCGTATATCTTTTTGAATCAACAGCTCAGAGCGTGCTGATGAACTGTGTTCTAGTGTTGGGTTCACGATATCTTTGAATCTTAGAAAGAGTACAACTCAATTCCTTCAAATGTCTTGTCATCACCATACCACAAGCACACTTTGAGCTGAGTTACTGAAATATTTGAAAAGAAAAATCACCGGCTACTAAAAATATGTTGCAAACCCGTTGTAGAATTGAGTAGATCCAATGGTTCTAGCTCCAAATATAACAGTGCAATTGGAAAAACATTTGGAAAATGCGGACTACTCTATGAGTTTGATACTTCCTTTCTATCTAGAACATTAAATTATGTTAAAGCATCCAGTGACTTAGAACTCAATTATGACCCCAAAAAATACTTACTCATGAGACAACTTCATGACAACTGAGACTTCATCACCAACAAATTTTCAATGAAATTCACATACAACTCGATCTATCGATTAAATTCGAGTGACCTTTGAAACATCTGCAACCAACAACAATACACAGCTTTTTCAGTTGGTACTAACCTTCAAAAGAAATCTGTTGAAATTCCGTGATAATTTAATCATGAGTTGGTGACATATTGTGCTAAGAATAACACTACTTTTGTTATTTCCAAAACAATGGATCAAAAACAATTTCGTGTTTTGATTTTACACTACTTCTTGATGGTAAAAATACCGTTCAAGCAAAGCAACGGTTTGAAAAGTATTGTAAGGACTCCACCCCATCAGTAACAACAATTAAACGTTGGTTTGCTGACATCAAACGTAGTCGTAGAGACGCCGATGATGCAGAACGCAGTGGACGTCCAAATGAGGTAGTGACACCAGAAGATATAAATCGTTTTGAATAACCGAAAAATGAAGTTGCGTGAATTGACTGACATTGTACAGATATCAGAAGAACGTGTTGGATTTATATTGCATGAGCATTTGACTATGGGAAAGCTCTGTTAAAAGTAGGTGCCGCACGAGCTCCCTGTTGACCAAAAACAATAGCGCCTTGATGATTCTGAACAGTGTTTGGTCATGTCTAAACATAACAAACCGAGATTTTTGCATCGATATGTGACAATGGATGAAACATAGACCCATAACTTCACTCCTTTCATAGTTGTCCTTTCATAGTACCTATCATAACACACATAATAAATTTCTGAATTCAAACAGGTGATTATCCAAATTGTTGGAAGGAAGCCCTGGTCATACCTTTTCCAAAAAAGAGTAATCCAGAAAGCTTCAAAGATTTGCGTCCAATTATCATTCTGTCAACTGTTTCTAAGTTATTTGAAAGAGTGATTTAAGGTCAGCGCACTTGACCATAAGAAAGCTACAGCATTTGTTATGCTTGATTTTTCGAAAGTTTTCGGTACGATAAATCATGTCATTTTCCTCAATATTCTCGAATCCATTGGTTTATCAAATATCGCGGTTCAACTTTTTGAAAACTATTTGAGCGAACGAGTGCAAAGAATCAAACTAGATAATATGGTAACCAGTCCATTGGAGATAAATCGCGGTGTTCCACAAGGCTCGATTTTAGGTTCTCTTCTATTTATATTATACATCTCAAAATTTGTGAACGTTGTTGATACTATAAACCTATACGCTGATAATACACAATTACATCTTTCATTCCACCCATCGGACATGAATACTGCAATGCAGATACTGAATGAAGAGATAGCCTCATTGATTTCTCTCTCTGCGCAGTATTGTCTTAAAAATGCTAGTAAAAGTTCAATTTTTGTAATTGGGGCTAAGAGAGAATTGAATGGCTTTCAATTAACTGTAGACAAGGATGTGGTTGCACCAACTGAACATGCAAAAAATTTAGGTATCATTCTTGATTCAAAATCGAAATTCAAACATCACATCAATAAATGCATCAGTATTGCATATATGAACATCAAACAAATTCATACCAACACACAGTGTCAACAAAAAAGTAAAAACCATACTCTGTGAATCTCTTGTATTATCTAGATTTGATGTTGGAAGCACAGTCTATGGGCCATGCATTGATTATGAAGCGAAGAATTCAGGTTGGTATGCAGGGGCACACTTGCAGACCGGTGTCGGGCTCATTAGCCACTCGTCAGTGCAAGATAGTGACCATCATCGATCTGAAGTCAATGATATTCCAGAATTGAAAATCGGAATTCTTTCAGAGTATTTCATTCCTCTTCCGAAGTTGGAGCGAACATCAAAAAATGTCACTCCATCTAGTGGACGAGGTACTAACCAACTGCATATCCGTAGTTTGCCCGATTCCTCTGAATGAGGAAGAAAAACTTTCTCATTAGTCAGTGGGCTATGCTTGAAGAACGGGCAAGTGTGCCCGTTCCAAAATTGAGGGTCGACTCTTTCAGTTGTATTGCCAATTGCATATGCAGGAAATTTTTTGTGAAGATCCCTGCACTGACGCCTGTCGGATATAATCCAACGCCCTTCGTGGTATTAGCCAGGGGAGTAGTTGTTTTCTGATAGGCGTCAGTCCATTAAACCTACTGTGTAGGTATATGGAGACTGGCCTGAAAGTTTAAAGTCCATTTGCTTTAGATTTATTTATTGTATCATTCTGGGAATAAATACCTATTATTATTATTATTATTGAAACGATCGTCATCTGAGTGGAGAGCAACTGGTGAACCTCTTCCAAAGTACCCGAAAGCACAACAATCGGCTGAACAGGTTATGGCCTTGGTATTGAAATGTTAGAGCAGCAATGGAATAATTGTGTGGCTCTTGAGGGATGTTACGTTGATGAATGACGTCAATTTTTAACAAAAAAAAACGCATTTTTTTTCTTAGGTCCAGGACTTTTCAGCCCATGTGTTTACATTTCAGTACTATCTATAACTGTGACTCAATAGACGAACTCACCATTATTCAGAATCCATTATTGATAGTATTTCTATAGTTTCACACAAGACAAAACGAGGCCCATTCAATTCATTTTCCGTATCAGCGGTGAATCATATTGTTTGACTCCATTATCTCCTTATCTTTTGTGTAACAATTCTACCTTGGGAGGTAGAAATATTTTAAAATGTGCGGTTCCTATTTGACAACTTTTCAATAGAGAGAAACTTGATTCAAAATGAGTTGATAACCTAATACTGGTGAGGTCAACTTGATGTTTCAAAAGAAAGTACTCTGATCGAAAACGCAGAATGAATCAGTAGGTTAGTGTTCCGTCTCAAGCTGTTTATTCTGCTTTCGGTTATCTATACACAAACATTTCACTGTCGCAATTATTTTTGGAAGTGAGAAAATTACGCTGTTTTGAATACTTAGGCAAACCTGTGACCATATATTTTCTTAATGGTGGAAATCTTATAAAAATTAGAAGCTATTGATTGATTTGACACTTCATATATGTTGAATCGAAACATTTGCTGCTAGCGATGAAATAAGTGCAAATGATAATGAAGAAAGGGGAGAGTATTATGTAGAACAATCACCTACAACAAAGTTTTATTTCGAAATCCACCCATGCATATAGAAAAAGTTTGAACTTCTACAAAGTAGAGTTTAGATTCAGCAAATAAACTTGCCAGTAACAATCATTGAAATGAAGAAAGGGTTTATTCGAGGAAACGCATAGACTACTCACCAATGTGTGAAAAAATAAACGATAAAAAGTAAGTACCTACTACGTGGGCTGAAAAGTCTCAGGCCTAACACATAGATGTCGCTAGTTTTATTACATATGCCGCTTTTTCAGTTAGTAATAACATTCAAAGAGAAGCTGTTGGACTTTTATGATATTCTACTCAAAAGTTTGTGAGTTATTGTGCTAAGAGTGACACTACTATTGTTATTTCCGAAACAATGGATTGAAAACAGTTTCGTGTTTCAGTTTTCCACTGCTTCTTGATGGAAAAAATAGCGTTCAAGCGAAGCAATGGCTTGAAAGTGGTATAAAGACTCCTCTCCATCAGAAACAACAATTAAACTTTGGTTTGCTAACTTTAAACGTTGTCGTAGAGACACCGATGATGCAGAACACAAGGGATGTCCAAATGAAGCAGTAACCCCAGAAAACATATAAAAATCCACAAAATTGTTTTGAATGATCAAAAAGTGAAGTTGCGTGAGAAACAGAAGGAGGTGTTGGCTTTATATTGCATGAGCATTTGACTATGAGAAAGCTTTATTCAAAGTGGGTGCCGCGCTAGCTCACTGTTGACCAGAAACAAGAACGTCTTGATGATTCTGAGCAGTGTTTGGCCATATTGAAACTTAACAAATCCGGATTTTTGCGTCGATATGTGACAATGGATGAAACATGGATCCATAACTTCACTCCGGAATCAAAACGATCGTCATCTGAGTGGAGAGCAACTGGTGAACCTCGTCCAGATACCCGAAAGCACAACAATTGACTGGAAAGGTTACGGCTCCGGTATTTTGGGTGGTGTAATATCATAGATTATCTTGAGAAGTGAATATTATATGCCGTTATTGGAGCGCTTGAAGGCAGAAGTTGCAAAAAAAGGACCGCATATGGCAAAGAAAAATATTTTGTTCTATCAAGACAACACACCATGTTAATCAAAACAATGGCAAAACTACATGAATTGAATTTCGAATTGCTCCCACAACCACCATATTCGCCAGATTTGGCTCCAAGCGACTACTGGCTGTTCACAGACCTCAAAAACATGGTCACCAGTAAGAAATTCTGCTCGAATGAAGAGGTTATTGCTGAAAGTGAGGCTTATGTTGAGGCAAAAGTGGCATTGAAATGTGTGACTTTTGAACAACAAAAACGCGTTTTCTGCCTTAGACCCGGGAAAATCAATGCCTTGGTATACGGAATTCAACCTGAACAAAGAGGTAAACAGGTGTAACAGGTAACAGGTGTAAACAGGTAGCATCGGTAATGAGGTGATGATTCCCCAAGCTAACTCAAGGTTGGAATATAAATCAAAGTTGAACTCTTCATGTTAATTGATTTTTCAGAAAGCTTTGAAAACTTTCACTAGTGTTTTCTAAAATTACAAATTTTGACGACATTATTTTTGCTTATATAAAATCGCTACCACAGGACTACAGGATCAATGAATGAGTTCCAACGAAACCTTACATTTTGTTGGCTTTTCCAATGTCTGTTTGAAGTTTTTCATGAAAAATGACCTGGGGCTTTATTCAATCACGAGGTTCAATAAAATGAAACTATTTAAGTTTTTGAGGGTAATGGTGTCTTATTCTGGTACATGATAAACTCAACAATATAAATTAGTACTGGATACTGCTGGATTCAGGGACATTATATGAATGAAACAAAGGTGTCACCTCTACAAAATCGAATTCGAATGTTCATTGAGACAATTATTCTTCTGTAACTATTCGAAAAAAAATTATACAAATGAGTAATATAAGTTCTTCATTAGAAAAATTAACGTATTGCTCCACCTTGAGTACATATGATTTCCTTAAAACTGCATAATTTTTCTATATATTTTCTGTATCAATTAGATGATTCAAGGATAATGATGAACATATTCTAAACAAATAAACAGTGTTGCTGATTTTTTCATACTCTCACACATAATGTAATTACATATGATTACGTACGTTTAAAATTGAAAAACATAATGGGTTTGAAAATAATTCAATGTCTAGTTATATCATTCTTGATTAGAAAAATGACTGATAAATCAACGGAACTGCCAAAACAAATTATTCTGTAAAGAAACACTAGAATTCATCAAAGAGAAAAACTACTTAGATATAGGAATGGAGTTACAAAGTAATTTAGAATCGTAAAAACGATATCTCTAATGATTTTAACCTGGTGACTCATTCACGGGACTGTCAATAGTAGAAACTATAATACTTTTATGTGGTTTTACCAGGTATTCAACCGAGCGAGAATGAGATATGGAAATGAGTTGCATTGAGGATTGTTCTTACTATCAAAAATAAACTATTGAAGATACACGTGAAAAAATATCACTGCAAATTGAATGTCAACCTACTACATCGGCTGAAGAGTCTTGGGCCTAACACATACATGTTGCTGGTCTCATTGCATGCACCGTTTTTTCAGTACTAACCTTCAGAAGAATGCTGTTGGAATTTCATGATATTCTACTCATGAGTTTGTAAGTGCTAAGAGTGACACCACGTTTGTTGTTTTCAAAACAATGGATCAAAACCAATTTCGTGTTTTAATTTCACATCGCTTCTTGTTGGGGAAAAATACCGTTCATCAATTAGCTCCGGAATCAAAACTGTAGTCATCCAAGTGGAAAGCATCTGGTGAATCTCGTCCAGAGCGCCCGAAAGCACAACAATCGGCTGGAAAGGTTATGGACTCGGTATTTTGGAATGAAGGTGGCATAATATCCATTGAGTATCTTGAGAAGAGAAACACCATCAACAGTGAATATTTTATAGCGTTATTAGAACGTTTGAAGGTCGAAATTGCGGAAAAGGCCCCATTTGAAGAAAAAGAAAGTGCTGTTTCATGAAGACAAGACACAGTGTCATGAATCAATGAAAACGATGGCAAAATTGCATGGAATGAGCTTCGAATTGCTGCCGCATATATCATATTCGCCAGATTTGGCTCCCAGTGACTACTGGCTGTTAACAGAGCTCAAAAAAATGCTCACTGATGAAAAATTCCGCTCGAATAAAGAGGTTATTGCTGAAAATGAGGACTATTTCGAAACAAAAGCTAAAACGTTCTACAAAAGTGGTACTGAAATGTTAAAGCGGCTCTAAAATGATTGTGTAGCTCTTGATTGAATGAAGCAAATTTTGAACCAAAAAACCGCGTTTTCTTCCCTAGGCCCGGGATTTTTCAGCCCAGGTGTTACTTGAAATGTAGTTAAGAACTGTAAATGTTATGGATTCAATTTAATGAAAATCCTAGATATTGACAATAGCCTTATGTTTAGTTATCGGTAATTTCACATTGTTTAAAAAAACTTACCAGAGCATTGCTGTCGCTGGGGGCAGCGTTGACGAATTTCAACCAACACAAAAATAATGGAAAAACTAAAACTGTAACAACCTGCATCTCGACCTGATAACACCTTACTGAATTGAATTTCGACAAATACCGATAAAGGTGTTATCTGATTCACGCGGTTCAGATAAAATTATTGTCTGAATTATCGTCGTCGACGGCAGACGAACAGTTTTTTTTTTCGGACCGTTTCCAGCCTCTGGACTCTTTCAGGACTCTCAGACCAAACTTGATCAATCATGTACTGACTTTCAGAGATTTACTGAAACGACTGTTCGGTCTGACCTGATGATGGAACGCGGGAACGGTGTGCGCTTTCGAATCGAAGTTGGCGAGATCACTGAAACTTGAGCGCTTGTCGCTCGTGTTTATATCTAGTCGCGGTGGCACGCAACCTACCGCAAGGATTTTTGATTTTTACCGAGTGCCGACAATTCAATCGCGGTTTCGACACACTAGATTTTTTTTCTTCGAATTACATGAAGAGAGAGGTATTGTTATATTTTTCGATGAAATACTGTGAGTCGTCACGAGACGTCTGGCAGATATTGAAATATTTATAAAAAATATGTAATTGAAATATCATGAAAACATTTTAATGTGGCTTTCAGATACTAAGTAAACTCAAGAATCTTGCTAGTTATTGCAATTTATTACTGAACTTCTTGAATTATGAATATCAACAAAAAATGTTTCAATATCATTAGAAAATTAATGAATTAATTTATTTTTTGATGCTCCTGTTGATTTTTAAATACAATTTTGTCAGTCTTCATAAAATGTATTCTTCAAGCAAGTGTTTTTGTTCATTATTTTTCACAAGAATGAAATTAAAATTAAATAATAATCAATTTAAAAATATTATGTGCTGTGGAAATTGTGTTTATTTATTTATTTATTTGTCCAGAATTCTATCGAATGCCAATAGGACCGATATTGATTTTTTCAAATCTCTCAGAGCACTCTTAAATATACTCTACGTGCTATAGATTCATAAGACTATTTTTTATCAAAATTTTATTTTAGTTTTCTCTATATAGGTTGATTTATTGAATATACAGGGTGTAACATAAGTACGTTGAAATATTCAAGTGACGTATTCCTGAGACAAGTTTAAGATAAAAAGTCTACATGAACTTGTGTCCAAAAATGCTTCGTTTTGGAGATACGGGGTGTTGAAATTGATTTTTTTTCGCTTTTTGAAAATAACTCTTGCAAAAAATAAGTTATTTGCACGAAATTTGGTACACGGAGTTTTTTTGACGTGGGAAACCATAATTTCGTATTAATTTTTATGTAGCATCTAGAGGGCGCTGCGTACGCTGTCATTATTTATTTCAAATTGCCCTAACTTTTTTGACAGTGAACTTTTAGTACTTTTTATGAAAAAATCTAATTCTCAAACCTTTTTCAAGTATAAAAGGCACACCATCTCAACAACGCTGGAGGTGATCGTTTTCGAAATATTTACAATTTTCGATATCTATGCATATTACATAGCTCCTAGGGCGATGAGTGAAGTTGCTGAGAACATTACAAAAACTATGTGTTGTATGGTGTATGTGGTGGATCTCGTCAAAATAAACAACTTTTTACTATGAAATGTTTAACGAAGAATGATTCGTTTTCGAAATACCGATTGTTTGAATTTTTCAAAACATGGTAGGTTTTTGTCATAAGTTTTTCGCAATTTCAGTTATTTTCATCAAACTTTATACGTAGTATACCCGTACAGACTTCTTCTGAACTGAGCAGTATTGAACTGCTTATTCAATCCAAATCAAAAAAAATTGTCAGGTTTGATTATTATTCAATTAGAAAGTGCTACATTTTGGAATTTGTAAAAAAAACAGTTCGGAGAAGTACCATGTTATTTATTAGGAAAATAAGCATATAAAAATTGAACGAAACAACTATTACAACAACTGTTCAAAGTGACGACCCCCAACAGTAATACATGCTTCTGCTCTCCTCATCAAAGAATTCCGCACCCGTTGAAAAATGCCCGGAGTGTTTCTTATCGTTTCGCAGCAAGCTATGATGCGATCCCTGAACATTTCCTCGTTTTCAATGGAGCTAGCACAAACTAGTGATTTTAGGTGTCCCCAAAAGAAAAAATCGACGGGATTGAGGTCCGGTAATCTCGGGAGCCAATGCTTAGTGCCTCCTCTTCCTATCCATCGTTGGGGATATGCTACGTCTAAAAAATTTCTTGCTATCACACTAAAATGAGCAGGAGCTCCATCGTGAGTAAACCAAGAGTGATTTCGGAGACCAATGGAAACATCTTCCATAAGTTGGGGAAACTCGTGTTTCAAAAAAATGTAGGTAAGCATCTCCATTCAAAAGTAAGGGAAGAAAATAGGGCCCAATTGAATAATTCCCAATTATGCCTACCCATACATTAAAAGAGAATCTGTCTTGGAAATGAGTTTGCGTTATCGCATGTGGGTTATCTTCCGCCCAGATGTGTTTGTTATGGAAGTTCATGATACCATTTCTTGAAAAATTAGCCTCATTGTGACGAAGATTTGCAATCAAATTTGCGGATGTTTCTTTGAAGCCATTGAGCAAATTCGATACGTGGTTGGTAATCACGTGCCTGGACACGCTGAATATGATTAGGATATAATTGCTCTTCCTTTTAAGTTCTGTACACTGTCAGGTGACTCACATTTAAAGTTTTACTGATTTTTCTTGTACTTATCTCTGGATGTTCACTAATTTCTTCGAGAACCGCCTCCTCCAATTTTACAGTTCTTGTAGTCCGTGGCCGTCCTACTGCAGAATTTGTTTCAAAGCTTCCAGATTCGGAAAGTCGCCGGAAAAGATTCGCAAATGTCGCTGCACAAGGAGTCACGCGTTGGGGATACCTTTCCTGACAGATGCGTCTGGCCTCGCTTGAATTTCCGTCAGCCAAGCCATATGCTAAAACCATATCAGCCATTTCAGCATTCGTAAAGTCGGGCATGGTACCAAAAAATCACGTTATAAACTCCGAACTGTGAATTTGTCAATTAATAGTTAAAAATGTTACAGCCAACTTCTAATTTTATAAACAAACTTTCATAGCTTACTCGATTTAATTAACTTAATTTGCGAACGGAGAGAGACAAAAACTATTCAAATCAAATTTGGCTATAAAGTAATATGCATCGATATAGAAAATTGTAAATATCTCGAAAACGATCACCTCCAGCGTTTTTGAGGAGGTGTACCTTTTTTACTTGGAAAAGGTGTGGGAATTAGTTTTTTTCATGAAAAGTATCAAAAGTTCACTGTCAAGAAAGTTAGGGCAATTTGAAATAAATAATGATAGCGTACGCAGCGCCTTCTAGATGTTACATGAAAATGAATACGAAATTATGATTTGCCATATCGAAAGAACCCCGGGTACCGAATTTCGTGCAAATGACTTATAAAAAATTCAATTTCAACACCCCGTATCTCCCAAATGAATCATTTTCAGACACAAGTTCATATAGACTTTTTTTCTCAAAATTGTCTCAGGAATACGTCACTTAAATATTTCAACGTACTTATGTTACACCCTGTATAGATACTAGAATAGTTAACTTTCTAAGCTCAATATATTTTATAAAAATTGGGGGTTACCCGTTGAATAAATAAATAAGTGAATAAAATTGTGTTAAGTTTAATCTATCAAGAGAGTAGATTTTACATTTACTGACCCTTGGGATGGACCAAATATACGCGGGCTGCATTGAGTGTCAAAGTTCTGCCTCACCCACCATACTCCCCAGGCCTTTCGCCAATCGACTATCATCTTTTCAAACACTTCGATAACTTTCTTACCAGTAGAACATTCGCCACTCAGTCTCAGGCAAAAACGGCCTTTGTCGACTTCATCGAATCCCAAGCACTAATTCAAATAAGGCTTATTTTGATTCTTTTGAATAAATAGTCACTGAGATATTACATCTCAAAATAGACCCATAAAAACGGATAAAACTTTTGAAATAGACATGTCAGTTGCACTTCAAAATAAGTATTCATGCATTAATTTCATCATCTCAAATTTTAATTTTTTGAGTTGACCTGTTCAAAAAATAAAAAAGGGGGAACATTAAAGAAATGCACTGTATATGACTGACATTTTTCTTATTGTTTAACATATCTATAGATTCATTTATTTCTACACGAAAAGCAAGCAAACCAATATCGTGCTCATTAAAAAAACTTTGACACATTACATATATCACTCATGTGTGCCTGTTATGGAACTCGTTTTTTAAACTGATAGTGAATCCTAAATGAATAGAGAAAACCTATGACAACGCTTAAAATCTGCTAGACGGTAATTCGCTAGTAGATTTGCTCACGAATGAAATCATATTCAAGAAAGTAAAAGTAGTCCATAATCACAATACCGCAAATATTTTATAATGATAAATTAATCCTCGCTAAGGTTTTAAGCAAAATACCCGCGTAAGGTTTTATCAAAATCCTTGAATAACAATGTACTGTGATCTTCACGTGGAAGGTGATTTTAGTTGATTTTGCGTATTTATAGATACTATCCTTCGTGTAGATGTACTGATGATCATCATTCAAACGATATTCACTGTCCCAGTGATTTTGCATAATGGCAACAAAGTGCGGAAGTCCGTCGTTCCATTCAACATGCTTTCAATTTTAATGAAAAACTTCCAATTCGTTTATTGATTCAAAAACGATATTTCTGCATGATATTGACTTTATTTGATTGTCATGGAATAACCCAATACATGTATTTCAGACGAAAGTTCATTCATGTTGAATGATGAAGTGAATATACATAATTTGTCGTTACTGGAGCGATGTGAATCCTCATTTGGTAATGGAAACACATTCACAAACTCTACAAAAATTGAATGTTTGGGCCGGCATTCTTGGTAATCATATTGTTGGACCATTCTTCATTGAGGTAATTGAGGTAATCTCAATGCAGATGCATACTTAAATAGATTACAAGACTGCGTAGATCCTATGATCACACAAATTTTAGAAAATGATGCAGGGTGGTGCACCCTCACATGTTGATGTTCGGGTGAGACAGTTTTTGGACGAACGTTTTCCAATGCGTTAGATCGGCAGCAGGGCTCCAGTGGAGAAGCCAGCTAGATCACCAAATCCCACACCGATGGACTTCTAATATATGATGGAATCGGCCGATACTGGCTTCATCTGGCGTGTTGAAAGACACACCAGATGAAGTCATTGTATGGCGAAACACGTGTTGCGTTTTTGTAAAACAATTTAGTGAAAATCTCACAATAAAGTGTTTTTGGAATACGATGGACTTCTTTCTGTGTGAACACCTGAAGTCGAAAGTGTACTCTACTAAGCCTACAAATCTAGACCTGCGACAGAGAATTGTTCGAGAATGCCGATTTCTGAATCCTGACATCTTCAATAATTCAAGGAACGCTTTCGAAAGTAGATTGTATTATTGTATGAACTAATTGTGTTGCCATTGATATTACTTTTGTTGATTTCCTCAATAAAATGAGCGACAGTGAATTTTCTATTTTTTCTCAAATAAAACGTTCAACATTTTTTTCGCAATAACGAATGAACCAATTTCACCTTGAAGAACAAATTTCAGTTACAGGGTGCTGAATTTCGTGACTCCGGCAGACATCACATAACAAAACTTAGATATCACTCAAAGATCACTAACTTTATAATTCCTGAGATATGAGAAAGAAAAATCAAATGATTCATCGGACCACTTCCATTTGGAAACATTCTGTCTACTACGAATATAATAAAAACAGTTAAGATGTACCTAGAACGTCAAAGACGCACCATGTATTACGGAATAACGTGTGGCAGGAAGGATGTGGTATTTTTTCTTTGAGGGCAACGATAAAACTCGTTTGACTCATCAAAGGTTCCCAACATCGAAACACATAATTCACTCAATCAAGAAAAGTTACATTCATAATTCCCAGATTGAAATATGTGGGAAACCTAATAGTTATTTCGTATTCTAAATATCTTTTAAATTGGTTCGAACAAAAACCTCCCATTAATATCAGTAATGAACTGGAACGTATGGTCGAATGTAAAAGGAATCAATGATTTAATGTTTTATTTCTTGAAAATGAAATTCAGATTTCATCAAATAATTGGCGGAAAACATAATTACAAAGAGTATTTTATTAATATTGACGTTGGTTTCATTAAAGAGACGTCACACGAACATCTGTGTATTTGTGTTATTTGTCATTGTTACAAAAAATTTCCTTTGAAATCATTTTTCAAAATACTAGTAGTAAGAAAGGAAATCACAAAACCTTCGACAATAATTATCGATTTTTCACTTGAGTAGCAGGCATATGTTACTTTTGAAAATTTCATACCATAACAAAACGCTATTGATGATATATTATTGAATAAAAAAGTAATTTGCAGATAGAAAACATATTTGATTATACCTAAAATGAAAATAATAAAAATCAAAAGAGATGTTACTTTCAAGATTGGATTTTTGAATATCCCAATACTCATCCACTAGCGACCTGCCCCGGTTCCGCACTGGTACAATGCTGTTACCAAATAATAATTCACCCACAAAATAGGGCCCCTAAGAAATACCTTTATACCAAATTTTAGATTCCTAGGACTTACTAGTATGGAGCGGCTAGCGACCCAGTTGAAGTATCTGAAAATCCTTTCTAATTGCACATCTACAACATAAAACGAACCTACATACAAAATTTCAGCTTCCGAAAATATACCGGAATAGAAAAACAGTAATGAAAAAATAACTTTATTTTATAAACGCGCCTTTTCCCCCCTCGGCTGGCGCCCCAGTTTTTATACCCAATTATCCTTTTCTATTGCACATCTACAACATAGAACGAACCTACATACAAAATTTCAGCTTCCGAAAATATACCGGTATAAAAAAAGTAATGGAAAGGTAGCTTTATTTATTAACGCGTTTTTTACCCCGCGACTGGCGCCCCAGTTGTAATACTGAAATATTCTTTTCTATTGCACATCTACAACATAAAACGAACCTACATACAACATTTCAGACTCCGAAAATATAGTCGTACAGACGCGCATGGGGTCTTTCACCCCGTGTGGTCACCTGGATCTACACTGCAATAATAAGACCTATGTTAACGTATGGAGCCATTTTATGGGGACCGAAAGTTCTACAAGCAACGGCCATCCAAAAATTATACCAAATACAGCGAATGGCTTGTTTAAACATCACAGGAGCCATGAGAACAACATGCACCAACCGCGGCAATGGAATTGATTACGGGCCTGACCCCTCTTGATCTGTACGTTAAGGAGATTGCCTTGATGGCCATGGTACGATTGCGCACGGCTGGTGTAAAACTCGAAGTAGGAATGGGTCCATTGAGGCTGGGCCTGTGGCGGGAAGCGCTTACTGCGAAACCTCTGCTGCAGGCAACAAAACATGCAATTGAACCCAGGCTACAAAATACAAATAAAGCAGAACATAGAGTCAGATGACACAAATGCAATATGGATTAACACAGACGGCTCAAAAACCAAAGAAGGCTCAGGGTGTGGAGTGTACTCCAGGTCACTAAGCCTAAGAATTAAGTGGGGAATGGGAAGAAATACCAGCGTGGTCCAAACAGAACTGGCTGGTATCTCAATCGCCACAAAAGAATTAACCAAGAAAGGAATTTCTGGCAAAAACATAACAATCTGCACTGACAGCAGACAAGCCCTATTAGCCTTGAACAGACAACGTATAACCTCAGGGCTTGTACTAGAGTATCACCAAGATTTAGCCAAAGCCTCGGTAGATAATAACATTATCCTGAGGTGGGTTAAAGGGCACGACAGGAGTAAAGGTAATCGCATTGCCGACTTTTTAGCCAAGGAAGCGGCTGAACTGAGAATTTTAGGACCCAGTGGCACCTACGGCCTGATGACTTCGACAATTGCAGAACTAGTCAAGTGTTACACCCATGCTCAATCCTTAAAGAGATGGGACGAAACCAAAGGATGTAATCTTGCCAGGATCACCTTGGGTGACCCTGGGAAGCTGGCGTCGAAGAAATATTTGGCAATGACCAGGAAAATCTACGCCTAACAGTAGGATTTCAGACTGGTCATTGTCAACTAAGGAAACACCTTCATAATATGGGGCTGGTGGACACACCTCTATGCAGGATGTGTGAACAGGAAGATGAGACTGTCAGGCATGTCCTGTGCGAGTGCCCGGAGTTATCGTCAATAAGAGAGTGTGTGTTCGGCGAGTCTTGGCCTACATCTGCCGATATAAAGGAGATGTCTCCCAGTGACCTGTCCACCTTCCTGGAAAGGACAGGATGGACGATGACTTAGGAAGACAACTCCTCGGGAGGATGTACAATGGGTCACATGTGGCCTAAGTACTGTGGGCTTACACTCACCTTCCCTACTCTACAGATACAGATACAGAGATAGTCGTACGGAGAAACAGTGATGAAAAAGTTATTCTCATATGTAAACGCGCGCCCAGGAATCGAAAGAAAATCTACTGAAGTTTAATGGAGACCAAACTGAAAAGTTCACTCGAAGGTACTCCGAAGAGTCCAATCACTTAGTAACTGGTAGTATTCACGAATTTTGTCTACAAATTCTGGAAAAATGTAATTTTTATACTACAGGTGGTCGACGCGACGTTTCAGAAAATAATCTTTTACTCTTTTCAAAACCAAAGAAAAAGTTGACTTGTAAACAACACCTCAATTGGAAACGTCAATCATCTGAAGAAAGCTAGATACAGAAATTGAATTTCTCGATAGATTATATGGGCAGCATTTATGAATACGTAACACGCCAAAAGAAATATAGATGTTTTCAATCAAGGCGTTCTTCACAAGTGAATTTTTCGTTTTGTTTTATTCACATTCGACCAAATGAACCCAGCTTTTTAACGAAGCCCATTAGTGGTCTTTCAGATCGGATGGTGAGAGTATGGCTCTGTCGAACTCTGAAAACCTGATTTGGTCCCCAGCGGGGCAGGCACAAAGTATATGATCTGTTTCATTGTTAATGAGGTAGTCGGATAGTCAAGGTGCAAGATTCCCACCTTGATACCAGCAACAATTATCCCATATGAGGGTTTTTGCACGTCAGCTATACCTAACGATGCCTTAGATTCAACCGTGCAGGGCTTTTTCGCCTCTGGTTTTGATGAATCACCACTTGAGCGCAAACGGTTGCTAACCTGCTCATGGGGGCTCAGTCGTTTCCTGTCTGCACCACCAAACATTTTTCTTAGGTTCACTTATTGGATCAGGAGTTGGAGAGTTGAGACGCTCTCGCTCCTGATCTAAATTCACAAGGAGGTCAGTTGGAGTCGTAAGCTTGACATTCATCTCTTTTGTAGACTTGCTCCTAATTTAAGTTTACAGGGAGGTCAGTTGGAGTCGTAAGCTCTACATCCATCTCCTCTGTAGACTCAGCGTCAGAAATAATTTTTGAGTTTACTCTGTCCATAAGTTCCATGAGTACCTTGGGAAAGAAGGTCAATCACGGCAGAGCCCCGCATTACCGCGACAAGGCGATGCTACGACGAGAGGCGCACGGTATCTCGAAGTTTTCGTAGAGACAGCTGATAGGCTCAGTGTCATTCATCCTCTTGGCACGGATACACACACCTTAGGATTAAGCTATCGTTAGGATCCATTAAGTTAGGGAATAACAGAACCACAAGTTATTCTGTCATTCTCGTATCCAGCGGAGGTACTTGGAAGCATGCATCCGATGGCTGGTTTGCTCAACCCCCACATCCCAAGCCAATGCACTCGCCAAAAACAGCATGCACAATGGTGCACAAAATGGTGCTCGAGTTGTTGTTTCCGTTCCAAACGCGGTAACTACGATGATGTTGTTTCCGTTCCCTGTTCGGAACGGGAACAACATCAACTAGGGCACTGCGACCGTTACCACGTCGCCTTTGATAATGTCTACCGCAGTAGTAGACGGAAAACAAATTGATTCAGCTGCCTTGCAGTGAAAGCAGCAGTGAAATAAAGGGCGGATCTCTTTCATCAATTGATGGCGAATCTTGGCTTTATAACTGATCACCTCGCTTATCTTTGATA
This sequence comes from Leptinotarsa decemlineata, assembly GCF_025532065.1. NCBI lineage: Eukaryota > Metazoa > Arthropoda > Insecta > Coleoptera > Chrysomelidae > Leptinotarsa > Leptinotarsa decemlineata. The sequence continues at coordinate 7,570,944 of NW_027412537.1, read as the reverse complement.
TCCGAGGATTCAGTCTTCTGTCGATCTCATGGATGACATCTCCGCAGAGGGAGATGTCATCGCCTTAACTCAACGCAGAATAATTTTATGAAATTGGACCAAAACCGAAAAAAGGAATTTGCAAGAATGAAAACAAATCTCCATCAGAGTTTGGTTTCTTTTCCTGAAAAGATTTTTCCAAATGAATTCAAATCCAACAGCGGTCGCTACTTTCGTACAGACACCGCTCTAAGAGCACCTTTGAGATTTTTCTGCAGTGCTTGAGAAAATAGTTTCAAGATTAATTAATTACAAAGAAACAAAAATGTTTTCTCTTCATAATATAACACCATCTTACTCCTTTCCTTAGGATGAATTTACGCATGAGTAAGTAATCTCTATATCATTCTTGTGGATCTTTTGCAAATTGAAGTCCCACATATTGCAGCAATATGTACGCCTTTCTGACTGTTACTAAATGCAGAATTATTCCATGTCAACAAACTGCTTCGATCCCAACATTCTTGGCTGTATCTTCTTTCGTTTCCATAATACGATCTGAATTGCTAAACACTGAACGAAAGTGAGAGCCGCAATGAATTCTTATTGCATTTCTTACTACTTCATGCTGTTAAATTAAAATATTGAAGAATCATTCAGTGGAGTATAAATTATGCAGTCTTTAACTTCTATGTTATTTCTTTTTGGTGCTCCGCCCATCAGTACATTGCCATTCAGGTGCATTGTCTTTTACCATGGGACGAGCTGAGTCACAGTGTCTTCTTGAAATAAACATTGAATGACTGTACTCGGAATTTTGAGTATTTCGACAAAGAGATTTGTATTTCAAACTGTGGTTTGATTTTGATTGATAGATAATGGGTTATTACTGATCCTAATAACAATATTAGTTGATTCCCAAGTGAACTAACTCTACAGAGAGTTCTCTAATTCATTTTTTTATGGAGAGAACATAAGCACTACAGGAAAATCATCAAGGCGCTCTAAGAGCGGTGCCTGGTGCAGAAGTGTTGAAAATATAATTCGAGAATCGTTTCATCACTTGAAAAAGCTAATGTTTTAGCGAAATAATGTTGTGATATATTTTCCAAATGAAGTTTGTGGAGATCAAATCGTCAGGTGTAGTTTTTGAAAAAAAAAAAGAATCGTTTCAGATTGGGTGTTTTAGAAAAAATGATACTATTGTTCTTCAGACACTTTAATGATAAGTTGAGCAGCCTCGAGAGTTTGCTAGTGACATAATTCCAAAGATTACTCACCACATACGAGGATAATCAATTTATATAAATGTTTATCGAAAGAAACACCGTCACTACAATGCCAATTAACCCCACTCTAAGAGTCGTAAGTTGAAGAATCAGCGTATATTCTTATATCTTATTTCGAACAGTACATTAGAAATGAATCATAGTTGGCTACCTGTCTTGATGAGAGATATGGATAGTGGCAAAACTGCAATAGACTAATATCAGAGACCACCTTGTACTACATCGAATGTTTCGGAAGTCAATCAGCAACATTGACATATTTCAAATCTTTTTTCACATATATGAAGGACGTTTGAAAACAAAGCTATCCAGCAAAAAAAAATTGCGAGTGTCATTAGATTTTTATAATTATGAAGACGAAAGCAGATTTTAGTATTTACACAGTAATGAAGTGAAAAGTTTGCCTATTTTCATCTCTAGAAAATTCACGTTCGCCATTACAATTTTTATATTTTGTCGGATTGTGGAAAATAAAAAACTCAAAGAGTCGAATAAAACTGTGATTTCCACCACAAAAATGACTTTCGTTCAATATGAGAATCATGTTTTCGACTAGTCGCAAATTATCATCAATAACAAATTTATGTACTGATTCAACAATTTTGGCTATATTTAATACAAAGATGGTATGATTTTGGAGTCTGAGGATGGGTAATGCATTAGAACCAAGTACTCCAGTATTTTATGAAAACTCCAGGCGAATAAGTTCACATCATACCAACATATACATAATCGTTGTAGGTGCCTCATTCTTCAAGATAGCCAACCTCATCAAACGAAGAATTGAAGATACTATCAATTCTTCAATCTCAGACTTCAACCTACCTGGCCAAAGAATGATAAATGTCAGATACATTGTTGAATCAAGTTCACCAACATCACTGGAAAATAAACCATGCATTGAGTTAACAAATTCCAGAATACGGTGACAAATTGCAAATAAATCAACTTTCTGATCTCTTGGATAAAATCGAATATTTGATAAGCTATTTCATCCCGAGACAGTTTTAAGAGTTCACATAGCCTTCTTCTCGTATAACTTCACCATCCAACATACAAACAATGTTGTCTAGAGATCCTAGCAGATTCTGGTCATATGTTCACTCTGAAAATAACAGCACAAGAATACCAGGATCAGTAACCTACTTAGGAAACAAACCCGAGAATCCTCAAGATATTGTTGATGCCTTCAGTAATTTTTTCAGTGAGGTGTATTCAAAATGTGGCTCACTTTTGAACAAAGTTGGTACAGTGAATAATAATGTTCATATTCATTTCTACACCATTCAAGAAAATGAAGTTATATCTGCAACTGAAAAACTAAAGGACAAACCGACATCAGGCCCAGATATGATCCCATCATTTTTGTTGAAGGATTGTGCCGGAGCATTAGCAAGACCTTTAATGAGAATTTTTAATTCATGTCGGATATCTGAAACATTCCCAGATATATTAATATTAGCTAAAGTATGTCCTGTATACAAAAGTGATGAAAAATCGTATATAGAGAATTACAGACCCATATCTATTTTATGTATGTTTTCTAAAATTTTTGAGATTATTGTATATAATCACATATATGCTTCTGTTCAACGGCAACTATCTCAACATCAACATGGATTTGTTACTAAGCGTTCTACTGTTACAAATCTATTCATTATTACTCAATTTATTTCCAAAGCATTAGATAGCAATGGCCAAGTTGATGTTATATACACGGATTTCTCTAAAGCATTTGATAAAATTGATCATGGTATCTTGCTCAATAAACTGATGAGTTTTGGTTTTTCGAATACTGCCTGTCAGCTGATGCAATCCTATCTGACATGTAGAAAACAATTCGTCTCCTATAACGGTTATAAATCTAGAACATATATAGCTTCTTCTGGTGTGCCTCAGGGCTCCAAGCCAGGTCTTTTTTTGTGTTTATTGTTCATTAATGACTTATGTGAAAGTTTAGTTTGTGAGCGGTTATGCTTCGTGGATGACTTGAAATTATTTTCTATAATTAAGGAAGTAGGTGATTGTGTAAATCTTCAATCTCAATTAGGATTTCTTGTTGCTTGGTGTAGCAATAATGAAGTAGTGAGTTATAGTCGAAAAAAAAGAGGTTTATACATTCCCGTATGTAATACAGGATTCAGATCTGCTGAGATGTAATGAGATCAAAGACCTAGGGGTAATAATCGATCATAAATCAACATTTGGTAGACATATTTCACAAAAAGATTCAGAATCTCTCAGAGCTTATGGTTTCATTGTTAGAAATTGCAGAAACTTTCATAATATTAAAGCCATGAAGCTGTTGTATTTCACCTACGTACGTTCGAAGATAGAATATGCAAGTATCGTCTGGAGTCCATTCTATGAGATTCATAACATAGCCATTGAGAGAGTTCAAAGAAGTTTTGTAAATTTCATTTCCAGAATAGATGGTTCTTACCCTGAGAGATGTATCAGTGATGATGTCATATATGAACGTTTGGAACTTTTTAGTTTGGAGCATCTCAGAAAATGTGCGTCGCTCATATTTTTATTCAAGTTAGTGAATGAGAGAGTTGACTGTCGTAAAATTCTTGAAAAAATTAACTTCAATGTACCACGGCCAGCTTCACGATCTCAATCCATTTTTAGACCTTTCAGAGCAAGAACTAACATTATGCTCAATTCCCCAATATATGTTATGTGCACAAATTTCAATAGCATTCGTGCCCATGGTGATTTATTATTCACTAACCTTTACAACATTATTAGAATTGCTGACATGTACTTGAAGTAGGTAATTAGAATTAGTTTTTCTTTTTTGTTCCTTTTATTTTTCGTTTATGGTTAAGTATTGTGAATAGAATTTTATATTGTCCTGTAAATGGGTAACTGTTGGACAATAAAGCTATTATTATCAATATTATTATTATCCTGAAAAACAAGAATATGTAATCGAACGACAAATACATTCGCAGTTATTTCAATGATAAGAAGTATTGAGTAGTTATAGTTTTCTATAGTTTTGGTTGTCAATAAATTAGCTACCACCTTTGCACCTTTGTTGCATTTTCAGGGTCTGAAGTATCCGTTATATTGCAAGTTTTCACTGAATTGATTTCTATTCGATTTTAGAAGTTGTTTTTTTCTCAGCGACCCATTCACGTTGGTTTTTCCTATGTGTGCCAAGGTATATGTTCCCAATACACTCAGAGAAATCGCCGACGTTTGTTTCCATATATCTAAGCCTCGAAGATGAACCCAAGACGAGGATTTGAAGACCCTGATGGGGACTGACCCATCAAAAACGGTGCGTGGAATGGCGGAAGAAGTGGGTGTCAGCTCCCATACGATTTTTGATGGTTTAAAACGCCAACCGACTATCATATTTTCAAACAGTTCGATAATACCGATAGAACCTTAGCCAATCAGGACCAAGCATAAACGGCCTTCGTCAACTTCATGGAATACCAAGCACCCTATTTTTACGCTAACGAAATGAACTGACTTGTGTTACGTTCGGCAAAAGTGAACTGATTCATATGGCGGGCGGGGGTCAAATGCTGCTGAGAAGAGAAAGCTCCCCAGATCTGGGTCTGTGGATTCTACTCTGGCCCTATATCCACCGGAAGGAAGTGTCGACCGGCTTCGGCAGTGCTTGAACGGCAGTGCCGTTTTCTCCCCAAAAATAGTAACAGACAAACAAAGTCCGCGAATACAACAACATAGAGGAGAGGGAGCCTGTCACCATTGCGGCGTATGAACAAACTCATACGCCGCACAACAAATGGAATAAACCGTTAAACAAATCCCCAAGCCCTAGTCCTGCATGAGGCTCTACAGGACCGGAAAGTTAATTCCTCACTACTCGTGGGAACCAACATGGAAAATCTCAATTTAAACTCAAACTCAAGCTCAACCAGAAAAACGATGACGACACACGCTCAAGTACACAAGGACAATGACGAAGGACTAAACACTGGAAAGAAGGGCTCTCTGGGCAACCTGGGATCAAACAACAAAGAGGAAACTAGCGATGTGGCTAATACATCTAGCTACGAGTCGGTGGAAAAAACGCCAGCACAATCAAAAGAAACAGTTCCAAATGAACAAAGTGGACAAGAGGCAAAGCCAATAAGCCAGGAGGACAATATCTCTAACCTCCAAAAAATGCTCGGAGAGGCCGAGACGAACCTGCTAAATTTAATAAGCGCCGGCAAAAATTCGGTAAGCAGTAAAGTTGAAGCCATAACATTTATAGAGAAGCTCAAGATTGCTTCACTGGGCTTGCGGACCAGAGCAGTAGAGACCAACTACCGCACCCCCTGAAAACTACGCCCATGCAGTTAAACAAAACATGAAGCCTAAAAACAAAATCCCGAACGTGAAGCCGATACAAACCAACGACAACCAGGTCGTTATGATATATCCCAAAAAAGAGCAGGAAACAATAAAAAGTAGCGATGACATAAAGAAAAAACTGGAGGAACAATTCCCCGAAGACCTGGGAATTACACTAGAGGAAATGATACCTGTAAAAGGAGGCGTAAAGCTAATTACCTCCGGTATAGATGAACTAGGCCTAGAAGCCAAGATGGTGACGAAGCTCAAACCTAGAATGGCGGTGATGTGGGTAAAACAAGAACTACTCAAACAAGAGGGTAAGTGACAACATCAACGATTTTCTCGAAATCCCAGTCTAAGACCCAGAAGAGGTCAAAGCCCCTTATAAATACGGAGACAAAAACGGAGATACATGCACGTGGGTTATAGAGGTCTGCCCAAAAATTAGGACCAAATTAATGGAGAAAGGCGGAGTACTTATAGGCTGGCACTAACACAACGTCAGAAACCATGCAGAGTTATAAAATGCTATAATTGCCAAAAGTTCAGCCATTTTGCAAAGGACTGCAGAAGTCCGGCGATGTGCGGAATATGTGCGCTTGAGCACGAAACTAAAGTGTGCCCCAAAAAAGGAAGCCCAAAATGCATAAATTGCGAAAGAGCGAGAATAGACAATACAAACCACAGAGCCACAGATAAGGAATGCCAGTCTTACCTGCGGAAGCTCCAGGGACAAATCCATAACACAGATTATGGACCCTAAGCCAAAGACAAATATCGGACAATGCAACCCGCAGAAGTCTGAAACAGCCACAAATTAATCAAGAACAAAGGCTGCCCAAAGGCTCTAAATGGAAACCTCGAGAGACTACGTAGGTTCGCAATGAACTAAAAGGGCCGCATCCAAGGGCAGGATGCGGACCTCCAGAAGATAAGCTGAAACATACCTTCGACGCTAAAATACATTGAAACTTACACTACAATATATACCATATTTCCTTTACAGCGTACCAAACTCTTGCTTTCCCATACAGCTTAATAAATATTTTACTTACAGCAGCAGCCTACCAAATCTGCTCATCTTACATTTCATCTACTTTATATCAATGTTAATTAAAATATTAACAATGTACTTTACGTATACATTCTATACTCATTTCAATATTTACAATTTTACATACATTTTTAAATTCATTTTTAATGCAATTTTAATATTTACAATGTAATTACATATACATTTTATACTCATTTACATTTATACTCATCTCTATTCTTAGGTATAACATAGGTAATAAGTAACCCAAAATCCGCGAGCCAACAAAGGCCAAAATCGTAACACACATACTAACACCCCCTTTTTATTGTGGAATTGGCCGCGGTGGTAGTGCGTCCGACTCACGATCGGAAGGTCGTGTGTTCGATTCCCGCTTCGACCAGATATTTTTCTCGAGAGAATTTATCTGGTTGAAGCTGGAATGATTCTGCAACCGTGTTAGGAATCACACGTTAAAAGGTAAGACCTCGTTAGTCCTTAGCTCGCACAAGTTTCTCAACTTCTGAGAGTTGTCGTTCGTATGGGGGCGGCAGCTGATTAACGGAAAAACAGATTTTAAACAGATTTTTTTAAACACGGTGGCCAAGTCATCATTAGGATCTGGGAGATAGACCGAAAAGGTAGAAACTCTCTTAGAAATTGGCTAAACAGCCCTATTGACATCCAAAAATTCCCAGAAAAACAAGTAATAAAGGTGAACAAAGTCATCGAGGACAAATAACCTCACGTAGATTCCAAGAGACCTGTCTACTTCAGAGACAGGAGAGGTTGGCGGGAACCTCTTACCCCCCCTTTTTTTATATGGCGCTCATTTCACAATTTAAAACAACTTTTGAAGCAATATTTACTCCAAAGAGTAATTAAATTATTTATTGTTTTAAAAATTAATTTTTCAACACTCCAAATTTATTTACTACTACCATATGACATTTCATTTGATGTTTATGGACTGACTCTTGATATTTAATATAAAATAGCATACACCACATGTAGTCCTTTGTCTCCAAGATTGAACATAACTTTCCGACCCAGTGATTTACTATTCAATATTCAAATAACGTCCAGGTTAAAAACGAAAGGTATTACAAATAAAAAAGTTGATAATCCCGAAAAGGACAAACCCAAAATGTTACCGAGTGACTTGTGCCTCGATGATTCGACAAAAATTATAACAATGAAGAACTGATTTATTTATCCGATAGAATTAAGGATTTCTAGCCACGAAGGTGCTTATTGGGTCGTGTATTGAATGTAAATGAGAACTAATTGTAATTGGAATCTAGAAAAAATCGCAAATATCCTTTGTTGACTTTTCCGCAGTTTATCCAATCGATATGACATTGACTCATCAACATATGACTTGATTTGTTCCGGAAATATATTAATCATACCAATGACTTTGCATTCAAAATTTTGTTTTGAATTTGTATTGTTAGATCTGAGCATTAACACTGAAATATTTCTGGACAAAAAAATGAATAATTTAAGGAAGGCAATGACTTTCATAGATTTGAAACATCATTTGAAACATCCAATAATCAATAATAATGAATCTTTACAGCTTATACACGGCGTGTTTTTAATCGGGACTACAAGTTGACTTCGAATGATACTGTAAATAGTCTAAATAACACTTGGGCTGAATAGTCCCGGGTCTAAGAAAGAAAACCATTTTTTTTAAACACAATTATGCCAGCGCCGCTCTAACAGTGCTACTGAAGCAGCACTTTCTTTTCCTTCTACTGGAGTCGTTTTTCCGCAATTTCGGCCCTCTAAAGCACCAATAACGCTATAGTGAATAAGTGTAAAACATTCAAGGAGGTGATTCCTCATCGAAAAAAAGATAGGATCTTTCACATAAAGAAACTTCATTGGAGCATCCCTTGTTAAGATACAGCCCCTTAAAGGGGGTAGGTACATAAAATTTGTATAACAATTTTTTTCACAATCACCGAAGAAGTTACGATATCGAAATTAACCTGACGTTTAGTACTACCACTTAGCCAATAATTTATTTGGTTTACTCCATGGTTGTAAGGGGTGGAAACCGCAACCCCTAAAATTTATTTCCAATGTAACTTTTTGTCTTATTATTTGTTTACCATTTAAAAATTTATTTCCGATAGCCTGTTCCATTCTAAACAAAAAATGTATCTTGGGTTTTTTGCCCAAAATAAACCAGTTCGCAGCAAAAAATTATTTTACGAACAACTACAGAGATACATCGTCATAAATGCGAACTGAATATATTGTTATTTTGTAGTTAGTACCTACATCAAACGATTGAAGGGAAATAAACAAAACTAATTTATTAATAACAAAACACACAACATGTAGACATCATAGTAAATGTTAAATATGTCTATCTTCAGACATTACGCTTGTGTCTAGACGTCGGCGCATTGAGCCACGTATTCGCTCAAATATTCCTGGAGTCTCTCTGATTACTCTGCAAGCATCGTTGATGCCGTTTCTCAAGTCCTCTACATCGCGAACAGGAGTACGATAAATCAAATGCTATAAATGGCCCCAAATAGAGAAATCGAGAGGATTGAGATCAAGGGATCGAGCGGGCCAGTTCTGTGGTCCTCCTCGACTTATCCACTGATTTTCATATGTTTCAGTTAAATGCTGACTGCTTCTTGACTAAAATGGTCGGGATCCCCATCAAGCATAAAAACATATTTCTTCTGACGTCCAAAGGAACTTCCTCCAGCAGTACTGGATGCACTTCTCTTAAAAATTGAACGTATGCCTCACCATTTAATCGAGGAGGTAGAAAATGAGGCCCAATTGAATCATCCCCAATAACTCCGAGCCACACGTTAAAAGAAAACTGTTCTTGATGGTTAGTTTCGACAATAGCGTGAGGGTTTTCGTCAGCCCATATGTGGTAATTATGAAAATTATTAATCTTGTCCCGAAAAAAACTAAATTCGTCTTTGAATTCTATCGTCTTCAGGAAGTCACAATTTCTTCTAATCATTGCCAGCATCCAATTGCAAAATTCAAGACGGTTCGGAAAGTCTCGCGGTAACAGTGCTTGTACTCGTTGCAGATGGTAAGGGTATGAGAGTTGTTCCTTTAAAATTCGAAATACCTTCATATGATCAACATTTAGCTGGAAAGCAATCTTTCTAGTACTGGTAGTAGGTTGTTCTTCAATCAAATTAAGTACTGCTTCCTCAAGCTGTGGTGTTCATACTTCTCGATGGCGACCACAATCCTGCGTTCTTTTGTTGAATGAACCATATTCTCGCAATCGTTGATGAAGTCGAGCAAATATTCTATGTTAAGGATGCTGCCGTTGAGGATACATTTCAGCATATCTTCTAGAAGCTTCTAACCCGTTCCCCTGCGACAGACCGTAAACGTAGTGCATATCAGCCATTTTTGTGTATGCCATGTTAATAACAAGTGAATTATTAAAGTAACAAATTAAGAACAGAACAACAACACACAATTAGTATTAATTCAAATTCGAAAATTCACAAACTGAAAGCGTCATACCACTTTAATTGTCACTATCGCTAATAACGACCTACTAGATAGATTAGCTTCGTATTTTCGCATTTATGACGATGTATCTCTTTAGTTGTTCGTGAAATCATTTTTTGCTGCGAACTGGTTTATTTTGAGCAAAAAACCCACGAGACATTTTTTGTTTAGAATGAAACAGGCTATCGGAAATAAATTTTTAAATGGTAAACAAATAATAAAACAAAAAGTTACATTGGAAATGAATTTTAGGGGTTGCGTTTTCCACCCGTTACAACCATGGGGTAAACCAAATAAATTTCAGGCTTATTTCAACATTGTAACTTTTTTAGTGCTTGTGAAAAGAATTGTTATACAAATTTTATGTACCCTTTTTAAGGGGCTGTATCTTAACAAGGGATGCTCCAATGAAATTTCTCAATATGAATGATCCTATTTTTTTTTCGATGAGGAATCACTTCCTCAGATGTTTTACACTTATTTAGTTACACCCTGTATAATACTCATTGTTGATGGTATTTCCCTTCTCAAGATAGTCGATGAATATTACATCACCCACAAACATAATAACCAAGACCATAACTTTTTCAACCGTTTGTTGTACATTCAGGCACTTTGGACGAAGTTCATCAGTTGCTCTCCACTCAGATGACGATAGTTTTGATTCCGGAATGAAGTGATGGATCCATGTTTAATCCATTGTCACATATCGAGGCAAACATTCCAGTGTGTTAAGTTTGAACATGGCCAAACACTGCTCAGAATCATCGTTCTTGTTTTTGATCAACAGTCAGCTCGCGCGGCACCCACTTTGAACATGCACAAAGCCTTCCCATAGTCAAATGCTCATGCAATATAAAGCCAGCACGTTCTTTTGATATCTTTACAATGTCAACTAATTTACGCAACTACATTTTTCGGTCATTCGAAACGATTTTGTGGATTTTTTCTGGTGTTACTGTCTTATTTGGACCTCTACTGCATTCTACATCATCGGTGTCTCTACGACCATGTTTGAAGTTAGCTAACCAACGATCAATTGTTGTTTCTGATTAGAGAACTCAATTCTCTACAATATTTACAATATATTCAAATAACATAAAACCCATAAGAAACTACAAATTTGCCATTAATGTATTAAATATCGATTTGTTTGACCTTTGACCTTCAAATATGTTTAGTTGCGGACACCCTACGATAAGCAGGTTTTGAGAAAAATTTTAGGGTGAAGAAATAAAGATCTATACAACTTTATAGCTAACTACTTTATAGCTAATCCCCAAATAGAGTAGAGTGAAGTAAAGATTTATTTAGCCAAGTTACGTATAAATATATTTATGTCAGGTCACAGTAGGGGAGACCGGGTATGGTTGTCTAACGGATTAGTTGTCACAGCGGCCATATTGGAAAAGTAAACGAAAGAAAGAGTATATCGAACAAAATCGAAGAATCACGACAGCAATATTTCCATCCTCCGTCACTTCAGTTCACTCTCATACTGTGTGAGGGAGATACGTATTTGTACGGACGACAAAAGTAAATTTTTTTGCATTTGTGTCAAGTCTCATAAGTATACTAGAATTTTCCGTAGATATGTCATTTCATGTATTTTAGATGTGGCATATGTGGTTCATGATATCATTATCCGTTTTCATGAATGTGGGCTATGTGGGCTACATTTTTTTGACTTTTTGAGCTTCTACATATACAATTTTGTTTGCTTTAGAAAAAATCATAGAAATATCATGGCATCGTATGAGAAAGTCTGATCTACTACTATTACGCGCAGTGATACTGCGTGCTGCAAAAGAAGTGATTTTGAGATTCATTATTATCGCACTCTGACATGGTTTTGTAAAAAAATCACTGTCGAAGAGATAAGCAACACGGTGTTTGATGTTCCGTTTGATGATGGGTTTCCATATGTTTCGTATGTCTACGCTGGCCTGGCTGAATACGTTGTTGGACAACATATATGCGGCTTCCTTAAATTTTCTCCTGAACCAATGTTCCTCTCTGTGCAAGATCTCAGCTTGGGACCACTCGATGTTGTGTTGATGGGTCCAAACATGGTCTGCTATTCCTGATTTGCTGGTTTCTCCTCGATGTGTGTGCTTCTTGTGCTCGGCAATGCGAACATTCAATGGCCTCTTAGTTTCACCAATATAGGATTTTCCGCACTCACAGGGTATCCGGTAAATGCAATTCTTGGAATCGCAGTCCGCGTTTGGGGGCCTGGTTTTCGTGAGGCTGCTACGGATAGTGTTACCGGATCTGAAACAGGTTCTAATGTTGTACTTGGAACCAATTCTTCTTATCCTCTCCGATAATCCTCTGATGTAGGGAAGTGCAAGCACTGGTTGTGACGGCTTCTCTTCCTTGCGAGGCTCCTGCTGTCTTTTAGCCAAAGTCTTTTCTACCATCGCTTTGGAGTATCCATTCCGCTGAAGATCGTTTTTGATGATGTCTAGTTCCTTCTCGAGACCTTCCTTTGTATTACAGAGCCCAAAAGCACGGTCTAATAGAGTCTTGATGATTCCTCTTTTTGTCGATTGATGGTGGTTGGATTCGTGGTTCAGATACTGTCCCGTATGAGTGGGTTTTCGGTATACAGATGTTTCCCACTTAGTGTCGGTCCTCTTCACCAAAACGTCTAAGAATGGCAATTCATTGTGGATTTCCTTCTCCATTGTGAAAGTGATGGAAGGTCTCACGCTGTTGATGTGTTTCAGAAAGGCGTCTAGTTCAGTATTCCCATGGTTCCATATTATGAAGGTGTCGTCAACATATCTCAACCAGACTCGAGGTTTCTTGTGGGCTTCTTCAATGGCCAGAGTTTCAAACCATTCCATATATATGTTGGCTATGACTGGTGAAAGTGGCGATCCCATTGGTAGTCCCTCATCTTGTGTAAAGAATTCGTCCTTCAGTTGGAAATAACAGTTTCGTACACAGCATCCTAGTAATTCCATAATTACTTCTATAGGTAGATTCGTTCTCTCTTTCAGGTTCCCGTCTTCGGATAGCTTTCTCTGTATGATTTGGAGTGCTTCTTCGACCGGAACGTTGGTGTAAAGGCTTTCCACGTCGAAACTAATTAGTTGATCTTCCTGTGTGACTTCAATTGACCCTAGTAGTTCGACAAAATGTCTTGAATTCTTCACAAATATCTATTTCAATTTAAAAAACGATCCGAAAAAGCAATCGCTTGCCTTACTAATCAATGGAATGATACTGGCATGCACAATTTGTACAAAATTCCTTGGCGTTCATGTAGACAACTGTTTGAAGTGGTCTGACCATATCACAGTTGTTTGTAAAAAAATCAATCAAGGGTATTATGCAATCTCAAGAATTAAGAATTGTATGCCTTTACGCGCCATTTTAGATGTATATTACAGTCTGGTCTATAGCCATCTAAGTTATAATGTGATCCTATGGGGAAACAGTGTTGACAAAGATAAAGTTTTCATTGCTCAAAAAAAAGTTGTTAGGAAATTACTAGGCATCCCTTGGAGGGAATCATGCAAGACATTTTTCATTAGTCATCAAATTTTAACCTTTCCCTGCATCTATATCTTTTAAATACTTTTATATGTTCGCGAATGTATAACAGACTGTACTAAGAACTCATTCTATCATAGCTACCCAATTCGATATGCAGAGGAGTTGAGCATTCCTAAACATGAAACTATAAAATTCGAACATTCTCCCAAATATATGGGAATAAAATTATTCAATCGGTTACCAGACCATTTCAAACAGATGAACACTGTAGCATTCAAAAAAGCAGTTAAAACATTGCTTCTTTCTAAGGCCTACTATAGTATTGGCGAATTTCTCTCGGACCATCTCGACTGAATGGGTTCATGCGGCTTTGGCATGACATATTCAATTTTTATAACTACAATTGTTTTAATTTTCGTAATTCTGACTTATTTGTATAAATTTTTATTGTATTATTTTTATCTACTGATCTACAATTTTATCGATTGATGTGATTTTTATCTGCTTAATTCTGACCTATCCTATACGTTTGTCAACGTCTTTGAGGATGAATAAATAATATTGTTATTATTATTACATACTTATGGCTTCAAGTATTTATTTCGGTTCGTCTCCCAAGGATATTCGAAAAACAGCGTTACATTTACCAGGTAACAGCCATACCAGACTACCAGGTTACTTTTACCATAATTGTGATTTCGAATATTCACAGAATTTTTAACTGACTGAATATAATTTGGCTAGGATGGGTATTTTTAGTTCACAAGCATTGATAATGAATATTTTTGGTATTTTAGTTATCAGAAGGATGTTATTTATTTGACGCAAATATGTTTTTTTCCTACAAATGAGACACGTTTTTCTCTATTTGGATATAATTAATCACAAATGTTACTCCAATTTCAATGAAAATATTCATTTGAATGTTTTTTATACCCATCAATTACCTATGTGACGGATTTCCCCAGATATTGTGACTACCATCCCCGGCTCGGGGTTGAAAGTCACACTTTTTCTTTTCCATAAGAATTGTTATATTTCCTCTATGGATGATGGGGAGGAAAATATTTTTTTTTCAAATGAGTATGGAAACATTATCTATTGATGAAAAAATATCATTCTTATTTAAAAAAAAAACTAAAAATGCAAAAGACAAAAAATCTGACTTCCAACCCCGGTCTCCCCCACTTAAAAAAATATGACAATAAAAATGAAATGTTAAACGAATAAAAGCAATACAAATAAATAACACATTATTCGAAAATAATTATTTGCTGGCCAATATATTGTAGAAACATTTTTTCTTAAGGAGAAACTTTTGATGACTGGTCTGAATTTATTTTATTACCATGTTTTCACTGATATATTCAGAGCATTATACAAATGCAGGTTCAAAGAATGTTTTTGCTAACAACTAGTCTCAAGAGTAAATCTATAGTCATAACATTGACAAAAGTCGTGAATGATTGTGAAAAGTCACTTGATTTTTCGAGCAAGTCGGCAGGAAGAGTTGTTTTCATAACAGGTTTAGAGAAATGATTACTAATTCCGTATGGTGTTTCATGTTTCACCGCCATTAACAATCAGTTATATAACCAGATGTTCACAAGACTTTTTCTTAATAATGAAATCATAACTTATCAGCGGAAGCGGTGGAGACTTCATCTGGTAAATGATTTGCTCTTTTGTTGGTGAGACATACCAATGAGTCAAGTTATTTTCTTTTAAAATATAATGATCAAAATTAAGTGGTATGTCCCAGCAAATATGTTTTACTTTCATTTCCGAAAAGTGACTTTATGCTTTGTTAAAATTTATGTGGTGTTGATAAAAATAAATGATAATTAATTGTATCTATCAATCAGACTAAAACAAATCAACACTTTGTTAATTCCTCAATTTAATTCATACAGTCAGTCTTGAATTCCACGGTGCACCTCGTGAACAAATGAAACATCTGTACGAAATAAAGTAACATGTTGCTTCCAAGAAAGCCTAAAGGTATGTTTTCCTAGCGACGTGTTTTTCGCGCAGCAGGAACCGGGTTCGTCCTAATCGCGTCGGCAGGGGCGTGAAACTTATCACGCGGCATTTTAATGTTTCCCTAAGCGAAGTATGTTTTTCTGTTCAGTTGACGTACTGACGTACAATAGACAGTGTATCGGTGTGTCATTATGAAACGAATCCAAAGAAGAAAATAAGCAGATTGCAATGATTATTCGTAAACAAATGAAAAATGATGAAGAGGAGGACCATATTTTCTGGAAACACGCGAAATTTGAAAGAGAAATAATTGAATTTTATAAAAATCGGAAAAAACGATTTTGGTTTAGAGTACTTTCGTCAATCACTTCTGGATCAGAAAAATCTCCTTCCGCAGTCAAAGTTGACTGTTGATTTTTAGGTGAAGGTAAAACGTTCGTAAAACTCTCCCGTCTATCTTCCACTTCATCCAAAAATTGCAAAAGTTCCCAATAAATTGCCCTATTCTTTCATCGGCACTTCCTGTGTTCCTTTTTTTTTTCCCTCTGACACTTCTCCTGCGTTTCTTGCACTTACCTGTTATAACACACAGAACAAGACTTTGAAAACCACAAAAAAATAGCATAATTATATAAAATGTAATGGTTGAATGATGGTTCAAACTTTATTTGAACACGACCGATGGCAATGATAGGTTCTGGTCCGATGCAGCTGCTTGCAGCACCCTCCTTTGCAAGAGAGTCAACAGCCTCATTGCCTTCCAGGCCAGTATGGCCAGGAATCCAAAACAGAGACAATCCGTTAAGTCTTCCTATCGAGGAGAGTCGTTTTTGACAATTTGCTACCAATTTAGACGTTGCTCGGTAGGAGCCAAAAGCTTCTAACGCCGCTTGACTGTCCAAGAATATTTTTATTGACTTGTGTATGAGGTTGAATTCTTCCAATCTCTTCGCACACAATTCAATAGCGTAAATTTTCGCTTGAAATACAGTCGCAGTTCCTAGGCAGGTTGATATCTCTGTCCTGGGTCCAGATCCGAAAGGTGTTTTTGATCCATCTGTGAACCAACAACTATCTGCGATTAACATTTCCTTCTCCCGGAGGATCCAATCCTCTCTACTCGGGAATAGTACTTTATAAGGCAGTTCATAGTTGACAGTTGGAGGCATAAAGTCAGTGGTCATTTCCAGAATGCTGTGACTTCCAGTGTCAACCAACAGTCTGTTGCACTCTGCATTGAATTGGTTTGTGCAATTGACAATGTGCACAAGTCTATATGCAGTCCATCTAGCCTCTTTCTCTCTCCAGAAAAATGTGGAGGGGAAGTAGATCTGGAAGGATCTCCATGGCCGCTGACGATGTGTGCTGAAAGTACGATAGTACCTAAGGTGTTGACTGTCCTTCAAAAAAAGTTTGTGTCTATTTTCTGTCCCATCCTAACTGCATAGAATGGAAACAGAAAGCCAAGGAGTTTTGGGAGCGTTGGGGTTTTCCCATTGATGGGAAGCATAGCTCCGTACTCATCAGAAAGTCACTAATAACACTAAATGAAACAAACTGTCTCAGACAAAACCTGACAGTCGGTCTAAGACGAAGAATAGGCGACGTATTGAGCTGGGCGTAATACGTCGCACGCGACAGGAAACCCCGGAAAAACCTGCAGCACCACATCATCTGAAGATCTTGATCTGCCAATGTCCTCTCTTTCATAAAACAAAATGTAGGGTGGCTCCAGAGGCTCCAATAAATTCAAGACATCGCCAGAGTGACACGATTATCGTCTAAATTAAACCAGTCCGTTTCGTCTTTGACCAAGCGTAATAATGACCAGATTCAACGGCAGAACCACAGTGAACAATGACTGCATGAAGATTATAATAGTGGTATGCTAGATTGAAGTGTTCATCTATTTCGAACCTTCCTAAGAGTTTGGTGCTTCTGTCAGAGGTTGAATCATGTTTGAAGATCATCAGTGTTATTATTAGATTGACTGGTGCCTCAGATATACTTGTTTTCTTATAATGGTTAGTTAGTTTGGCGCATGTTTTTCAATACAGTTATTCATCAACCGTTAAAAGTTCCAGATGATTAAACAATGAGCTTTGCACAGACTGGTTATCAGTCATATTAGGAAACGCTAGTTCCAGAAAATCACATACGTTTTTGCTACCTTTTGAAACCATTTACTACAAAGTGAACAATTTATTGAGATTTTTCGTCTCCGACCACTCAGCTGAACACATCATCCTGGAATATTTTTCTAGAATATTCCAAACTGACAAGTTTACTAGAAACTTTCAAATTATTCAAGTATTTTTCCAATTTCTTCTTACCCAAACAATTTAGAAAACATTACTCGTTGGAAATATCTGAATACATTCAGAAGTGATTTTCAGGAGAGATGAGTTTTTTGGAAAAAAAGTTTTTTGATTTTCCATTTCTTTCTCAATTTTTTTAGACACAGTTAATTTTGAACTTCAAGGTGATACTTATGAACAACTGAATCAACTGGATGAAAGGAAATAATATGTTAAATTCCAAGGGAGCATAAGACATTCGAATAGTTTTCAATATTGCGTTACACAAGGCAGTGTCATGAAACCATTTCAATCTCATGAACTCGACAGAATTTCAGAATTTCAATATATCCGACCTTCCTATCACGTTATTTTGACCGTTTTAATGTCATGTGTTTCTGTGGCTCCATATCCCAATAAATATTCATTCTACTGTATCGTAGTATATACTACTCATTTTTTCCCAAATTTCAATTTTTTGTCTCTTTTCACTTTATTACTATATGACGTTGTTAGACGATTTTCGGCCAATTTTTATTTGCGAACTGAAACTAAACAAAAGCGCTGCTAAAACAGCCTGAAAATTAACCTGGTATTTGGTAATGATATTGTTAATGAACGCACTGTTTGACGTTGGTTTGCGAAATTTTCTTCCGAAGATGAGTCCCAAAGTGGTCGACCTACAGTAATCCAGAACGACGATTTGAGGACCCATATGGACACTGACCCATCACGAATGGTGCGTGGGATGGTGAAAGAACTGGGCGTCAGCTTTTAGTTTTTGTTGGACAGGTCAAAAAACTCAAGAAATGTCTTACGATTTGAACGTTCGACAGAAATTGACACGTTTCAGAGTTTTTTTTCTTTGCTTTTGTGCAATCGAAACGATCCTTCTCTGGATCGGATCATCACTTGTGATAGAAGTAATTATGGAATTACTATGATGCTGTATATGAAACTGCTATTTCCAACTGAAGGACGATTTCTTTACACAAGATGAGGGACTGCCCATGGGATCACTACTTCCACCAGTCATAGCCATTATATGTATATATATATATATATATATATATATATATATATATATATATATATATATTATATATATATATATATATATATATATATATATATATATATATATTTATATATGGTTTGAAACTCTGGTCATTGAAGA
The DNA here is from genome assembly GCF_025532065.1 of Leptinotarsa decemlineata. Classification (NCBI taxonomy): domain Eukaryota; kingdom Metazoa; phylum Arthropoda; class Insecta; order Coleoptera; family Chrysomelidae; genus Leptinotarsa; species Leptinotarsa decemlineata. The sequence goes on along the minus strand of NW_027412537.1, from coordinate 7,551,834 downwards.
AGCACACAAGAAACCTTGTGTCTGGTTGAAACACGTTGACGACACCTTCATAATATGGAACCGTGGGAATGCTGAAGTCGACGCCTTCCTGAAACACATCAACAGCGTAAGACCTTCCATCACTTTCACAATGGAAAAGTAAGTCCACAACGAATTGTCATTCTCAGACGTATTGGTGAAGAGGACCGACACTAAGTGGGAAATATCTGTATACATCAGAGGATTATCGGAAAGGATAAGAATTGGATCCAAGTAACATCAGAACCTGCTTCAGATCCGGAAACACTATCCGTAGCAGCCTCGGGAAAACCAGACCACTAAATGCGGACGGCGATTCCAAGAATTGCATTTACCGGATATCCTGTGAGTGTGGAAAATCCTATATCGGTGAAACCAAGAGACTATTGAAAGTTCGCATTGCCGAGCACGAAAAACACACACAGCGAGGGAAACCAGCAAATCTGGAAGAGCAGAGCATGTTTGGACCCATCAACATAATATAAAGTGGTCCCAATACATGTTGTCCAACGATGTATTCAGGCAAGGTAGCGTAGAGATACGCAAAATATGGAGACTCATAATCAAGGGAAAAATGACCAATTCCCACCAAACGATTATCTCCCACTGAACCAGTGAAGCGAAAAAAGGAAAGCGGTGCTAAGTGAAAGTACTCGAATGATCCATAAACAGTCATCTCCAGGAGGAATTAGTCCAGTCATCACCTGAAGACGATTTTGGATACAAACAATCGAAACGTCGTGAAGTAACTTGGCTTGGAATCTCTTAGCTTTTTTCGAAAAATGTCTAGAGTTAAATGAATCATGAAAGAGTTCGTCTAACATTTTCTGGGATGAATGCTTCTACGAATCAATCATCCTGTATATTACGGCGGTCGGTAGCCAGGCGGTTCAACGTGGGTGCTTTGTTCACTCACTCGAATTGACTGCCGTGTTGGTCGGTAGTTCAAGCCCCAATCAGAACGATCGATTTTCACTTGATATCGTCGCGCCCGTATTAGGAATAACATGTTAAAAAGTAAGACCTCGTTAATCCTTAGCTCGCACAAGTTTCGACTTCTAGGGGTGCGACAGCTGGTTAACGGAAAAACAGTACTGAGGTACTTCATTCGTTGCCTTTGTTCTTCATGATATTTATCAATTGACAGTTTAAAATACATGCAGAAATTTTTACGTAGTAGTGTTCTTTCATGTTGATGTTATGATAAAACCCACCATAACTTCATCCAGACCAACTTCAAAATTATGCCGAAATATAAATGTACTAATGAATAAACTGTATCCTTGAAAATGATCAAATAATTTTTACACTATAAATGTTATTCCAGACCTGTTTCACTACACGGTAGTTTCATCAGTTGGGTTACTCTAGTTCAACTGATGAAACTACCGAGATTAAAATTCAAAGTGTGAAAATTGCTCAATTATCATGATGGATAGTGTTAACAATTTCCACCGAGTAACGGTCAGTGTATTCATAAATGAACTTGAAATTTCAGACTAAATAAATAAACAATATTATACTGTCACCCCGCTTCCTTTTACCTAAATGATGGGGATTCCTGATTCCTGCTCATGAATGAAATAGCATGACACAACCAGGCGTGATTTATTTGTTTTTATATCTAGTCAAGAAAACCTCATCCTGTTTACTCACCTGAAATGCGTAAAATCGACAACTTTGGTTTTAAGGTTTCTAATCGGAAAACAAATGTTTATTTTCGGATTGAAAATTGAAGGGCGATGTCGCAAGACTTTGAAATAGTAACCAAATCAAATGAAATCGTATTTGATTATATGAATTTTCCTAAGAAATATATACTACACGATAAAAATGGTCATAACATATATGATGGAATCGGCCGATACTTGATGAAAATCCATAACTAACGTATTCCAAAAACACTTTATTGTGAGATTTTCACTAAATTGTTTTACAAAAACGCAACACGTGTTTCGCCATACAATGGCTTCATCTGGCGTGTCTTTCAACTCTTTCAACTCTTTCAACTGTTGAAAGACACGCCAGATGAAGCCATTGTATGGCGAAACACGTGTTGCGTTTTTGTAAAACAATTTAGTGAAAATCTCACAATAAAGTGTTTTTGGAATACGATGGTCATAACAAAAAATATCACTTAAATCAAATAAATGAAAGTTACACAACACCACAATTTCAATAAAATTAATATTACTATCAATGATCAACAGTCAATTTTGGTTAGAATAAATATAGATATTTTACCGAACTTCATAAACTATTCAATAACGAAAAAACTAATCAATACAGTTTATTATATGATTTTCACTATAAATTATTCAATAACACATTACCTACATTCTCAATAGTGCAACACCACATTTTTTTATTTAAAAAAAATGGAGAATCTTTCAAAGAAAATTGTTTGCTTTCTTCCTTTCTTTGTATAAAGATGGAGAAGTACAAAACCAAAACCTTTCTTTCCCAAAATAATAATCTCCCCTTAAAATAACCTTTTCTCAATTTAAGCAAGATTCCTTTAGCTGGGATTGAATCAAATGAGTGAATTCATATCATTACGTACTGTCATCGATGACATGAGTAGATTTAACTCATTCGTGACAAAAGTTTTATCAAATCAACCAACCAAATCAATTAACTTTTCAATATGAAGTATATGACCTATGAGGTAATATGATCTATTTTTTTTATTTATACAGTGCATTTATTTAATGTCGCCGCCTTTTTATTTTGAAGTGACAGATGAAACTTCCAAGATGGCGATTGGGCGCCATTTGGAAAAAAAATTAAATGGAAAGGAGGGTCTTGTGACACATCATTTTGGAGCTTCTGACGAATACTTCACAACCCTAGAATATGAAGTCAATATCTTCACCTACTAATACAATTTCTAGAAATATTCCTTTTTGTCTGCCATATGGCAATTCCAACAATCCGATAAGATTTGTTGAATTATTTTTTGTTTATAAAAACGACAAAAAATGTCAGTGCGACAATGAACATCATTGTTCAGTTACAATATTCTCATTTAGTTTTCGTTTTTACTACTAGAAAGGTACTACGTCAACAATCTCTAATATGGTCAATTATCGTCCATTGGAAAAAAAATTGAAGCGATTTTTATTTACGGTGTGACGCGTAACTTTCACGAGACCGGAAGTATTTTCAATGAACGTTTTCCGAATCGTCCTATCTGTAGAAAATATTTGAGGGAACTTGTATCCGAATTCACAACCACCGGTAGTGTACATAACAAAAAGCCCTCAGGTCATCCGTCCATTCCGGAAGAACAGCAAGTGCAAATAATTGGTGAGATGGTAGTAAATCGTGAATAATCTACTTATTCCATCGCGAATGTTTGTGAGGTGTCTTCTACTGTGTGGAGACTTTTGAAGAGGAATAGGTATATTCTGCGAAATCATGACGGAAACCAATGCAAGGCATGCTACCTGCCTCTACAATATTTGTTTTAGCGGCGAATGTACTTTTTTTTCAAACGGCAATGTTCACAGACAAAATTGCCGTTACTGGAGTGACAACCACCCTCACGTATTCCAGGAAACACATACCCAATATTCAGAGAAAACTAACGTTTGAGCAGGAATATTGGGGAGCCATATTGTAGGACCTCTATTTATTGATCAAATTTAACAGAGGAACTGTATTTGAATATGCTGGACACTACTGTTGACCCTCCCATCACCGAAATTGTCGAAGCGAATCCTAATGAATTCGATATGGATATTGTATTCTAACAAGATGGAGCACCACCACATTACTCCAGACAAGTAGGAAACTATTTAGATGCTACTCTTCCCGGTCGTTGGATTGGCCGTCGAGGTCCTACAGAATGGCCATCTCGCTCGCCAGATTTGACATCTTTGGACGATTTTTTATAGAGCTATTCGAAGCAAAAGGTGTACGAAACTGAACCTGCTTCAACATTGGATATACGGCAGAGAATAATAAATATTTGTACAGATATTGACGTTACTGTGTTCGAAAATGTTCAGCATGAAATATCGGATAGGCTGTTCATATGTTAAGAAGTTCAAGGCAACCATTTCGAGCATCTTCTGAACTGACCTCAAGTTTATTACCTCATATTATGTAGTTACATGTTAATGTATTCAGGCAGTTATTGAAAGTTCCGCCATTTTGTAGTAGTTGAAGATATTGACATTATATTTTAGGGTTGTGAAGCATTCGTCAGGAGCTTCAAAAAGATGTTTCAAAAGACCCCCCTTTCCATTTAATTTTTTTTCCGAGATGGCGCCATCTTGAAAGTTTCATCTATCAATTTTACTTCAAAATAAAGTATTCATGCATTAATTTCATCATCCCAAATTTCAATTTTTTGAGTTGACCTGTTCAAAAAATAAAAGGGGGGACATTAAAGAAAGGTACTGTAAGTGTACATTCAACTTGATGATAATCACCACGGTTTTTATAGTAATCGCATAGAACATATTCTATAGGATTCAAATACCAAATACGTTTCTAAATTTCATATACCGGCCTGACTTCAACTCTCGGAATAATAAATTATTATCTGAATGTTAATTTAGAACTGAGTATTTGTTCAAAGAAAAAAGTATACTTATTATTCATAAAATAATCTGTCGAAGATAAGGAGGGTCAGCATGGAAATATCCGAAATTTTATTTTAGATCTCATGAACGTTTTTAAATTTCTGGAAATTCCGATTTGTTCTGGAGTAGTTCAAAAAGAACATCAATCGTTCCTTAAGAAGATATTCAAAAATAGAAACCCTTTGTAATTGACACTTTTCAAGCTGTACAAGACGGCGCGGCGTTTAGAGTTTTTCAATGTTTTGCCTCATTGATTTTTTATATGGACAGTAGAAAATAACCCGTTATAAAATAACCTTTTTTTGGCATTCTGAACAATCAGTCTCACATCGTTCTTTATATAAATTATGGAGAGGCTATCTGAGCGGTACATAAGAGATGAAGTACTAGTTCACAACCCACTTCATTCAAATCAGCATGCATATAAAATTTGTATGTATAAAATTTGTACATATATTAGCTTATTTACTTACATATGCTCGAAGTACTTAATAGTTTGGATAACGATGAGGAAACAAAAACAAATGTTTATGATGACTTACATGATTACTTTTGTGGAGATAAAATCAGACGAGTTGGTGATATAGGAATTGTTCATTTCAACATTCGAAGTATAAGAAAAAATTTTGATGAGCTACTTCTTTATTTACAAGAAGATTTGGACAAATTAGACGTAATTGTTCTATCAGAAACATGGAAAGTAGAAGAGGTGAGTGAATTTAATTTACAGAATTTTGCTATTTATTATAATGAGTCTAAAATAAATCAAAATGACGGGCTGATTGTTTATATCAAAAAAACTATTTCAGCTAATGTCCAAATCATTTCTTTAACCGACACAAAACTATTGAGGATAACATTTTTCCAGAATCATTCGAATAACAATATTGAAATAGGAATTACGCAGCCTCATACCGGCCCCCTTCTATCGATTTGCCAACCTACTTACTTGATCTGCAGAATTATTTTTTAAATTATAATAAAAAAACTATTGAACTTTTTTTAGGAGATATTAATATTAATCTACAGGATATGATTACACAACACACTAACCTATATAAAAATATAATGAGCGAAAATGGTTTCCATTCATGCATTAACGCTCCCACAAGAGAAACAAAAGACTGTAACGCCATCATTGATCATATTTTTATTAACAAAAATAATTTTATAAACCATAAAATAAATGTTGACCCATCTGTTATTCACAGTAGCTTGACAGATCATTATGCAACATTTATATATATCTCCCGATTACCGAAAACGAATGCACCACCGACAATAACAAATTTCAAAACAATAAATTTCGGTAAACTGAAAGCACTTTTGAATAGAGAGAATTGGAATGAAATTTTATCATGCAATGAGCTACAAATTTCATACAATAAATTTATAGATAAACTGAAAAAATATATCACGGAATCAACTAAAACGAACATTATAAATAACAAAAGAAACAAAAAGCTAAAACCTTGGATAACATTAGGACTGATACAGTCGATTAAAACGAGGGATAGCCTAAAAAAAACATTTCTGCTTAAAAATACTCAAGAAAATGGAAGAAAATATAAGGACTATAGAAATAAACTCAATAACTTAATAAAACGAACAAAAAATGATTATTATAAAAATAAACTACAAGAGGTTAATGGCAACTGTAAACAAACTTGGAAAATAATCAAAGATATCACAAACATGGATGCAAATAGAAATAATGTAGAAAGCACAACAATCAATAAAGGAAATGGTGAAACCGTAAGTTGTAATGAAGAAAAAGCTAATCTGTTCAATAACTTTTTTCATAGTGTAGGTGCAAATATGGCAAAAAAAATTGAAAAATGTGACCTACCCAAAAACTTTTTAAATGATACCAAGGTAGCATCCTCCTTATTTTTCGAACCAGTGACAGAAAATGAAATAATATGTCTAATTTCTAAGTTAAAAAACTATAGTGCACCAGGTCCTGACGAAATAACTAGCAAACTGATAAAACATATACATCAATACCTATTGAAACCACTAGTTCATTTGATTAACTTGTGTTACAAAAAGGGTAATGTACCGTCTCAGTGGAAAGTTAGTAGAATAACTCCAGTCTTTAAATCTGGAAGTCAAAGTGAAATATGCAATTACCGACCAATTTCTGTCATCAATAATTTTGCGAAACTATTCGAGCAATCTGTCAAAAATCGAATAATGGATTTCTTTAGTAAACATCAGGTAATAACACAACAACAATTCGGGTTCATAAACAAATCGAATACAGAAAATGCCGTGCTCGACTTCGTAGAACAAACAGTAGGGGCCTTGGACAAGTCTTCGAAATGTCTTGCGGTATTTATGGACTTGGCAAAGGCGTTCGATACTGTGTCACATGAAATCCTACTCCAAAAATTGTGTAATTATGGTATTAGAGGTCATGCTCTGCAACTAATGCAGAATTATTTAAAAGAACGGACTCAAACTGTTAAAATTGGTAGCAAGCTCAGTACAACATTACAAATCAATGTTGGTATACCCCAGGGTACAGTACTTGGCCCGATTCTTTTTCTTGTTTACATAAACGCAATTACACAAATGAATGAATTTCACGGTCATATAGTGTGTTATGCTGATGATACGGCCTTGATCTTTACTGGTGATAGTTGGGATACAGTCTATGAAACTGCTGAAATCAATGTGAGAAAAATTCTTCTTTGGCTGAATAATAATCTATTGAGTCTAAATGTGAATAAAACAAAATTTATGGCTTTTTCACTAAATTCAGATGATCAGCCGCATATTAATGAACTGAAATTACACAAAATGACCTGCACAAAAAATTACAATTGTAAATGCCCGATAATAGAAAAAACTGTATCCATTAAATATTTGGGTCTTGTTATTGATCAACATATGAGATGGGACAAACAAATTTCATATGTAATACAAAGGATGAGGCTGCTCATGCGTAAATTTTATAGTCTCAGAGATATTCTATCTAAAAAAAACTTATTATTAATATATCAGTCTTTGGCAGAATCCATTATAAGATATTGCATGACATCATGGGGGGGTACTTTCGACAACCACATTAACAGCTTACAAATAACACAGAACTCAATTTTGAAAATAATTTTGAAAAAAAATAGACGATTTTCAACGGATCATTTATATCAAGAGACTAAATTACTAAACGTAAGATCATTATACAGTTACCTGTGTCTAATATGGATGTTCCCGAAATTTAGTAATTACTCAACACGTATAACGGTAAGAACTAGAGCAATCGAGAATTTAAATATCAAAATACCTCTATACAAGAGAAGCCATACACAAAGATTCGTGTTTTATTATGGTCCGAAATTATACAACATACTCCCAGTAGAATTGAAAATTATCAAAGGAATTAATAAATTCAAACAAAAGCTCAAACAATTCATAATCGAAAACCCTCAAAAATTTGACATATACTAAAAGGAATAAAAAAGAATTTTACACATTGAATAGCAACTTCTATACCATTTGTATATTGTTGTATATTGTATTTGTATATTGTATTTTTTTTTGTTTTTGTTTCCTCAGAGTTTGAAAAAAAAATGTTTATTTTATTTTTTTCTCTTTCTCACTAATCTTATTACCATGAATTATTATAATATTATCATATTTTTTTATTATTTTATAAAATGTACTTACTGAGCTCTTATCTTGGTGAGTAACAGATCACAATACAGGCATTTCAATGTCTAGGTGAAAGTTACTCATTCAAGATAATTGAAATTTATTAATTATGTATGTCATACAACAAATTGTATATTAACATGGAATAAATAAATTTGATTTGATTTGAAACATACTCCGGGAAGGTCTACTGATTCGGCCCTTCACTATGTGGTTGGCAAAATAAAAAGATCATTGGACAACAAAGAATCCACCCTGGGTATATTTATAGATATCGAGGGAGCGTTTGATAAAACAACCTTTCCAACAATTATCCAGCAACCACACTCCCGGAATGTACCTCTGGTTGTAGGAGAATGGATACTCAAGTAGAGCAATACGTATCAATGTAGAATACATCACAGTGAGAGGACTGGTCATGGAGGATGTCCACAGGGAGGGGTCTTATCATCCCTTCTTTGGAACATAGTTCTGGATACCCTGATTAATCACCTCAACATTAATGGATTCTACGCACAATTGCATATGCAGATGATATGTTTAAATATCACAGGAGCCATGAGAACAACAACATCGGCGGCAATGGAATTAATTACTGGTCTGACCCCTCTGGACCTGTACGTCAAGGAGATTGCGTTAATGGTTAATGGCTATGATACGATTGCGCACGGCTGGTGTAAACCGCGAAGTAGGAATGGGACAATTGAGGCTGAGCCTATGACGAGAAGCGCTTACTGCGCAACCTCTGCTGCAGGCAGCCAGTGATGCAATTGAACGCAGGTGTGTGTTAAATAAACCCTACAAAATGAAAATAAAACAGAACACAGAGTCAGATGCTACAAATGCAATACGCATATATACAGACAGCTCAAAAACCAAAAAAGATTCAGGATGTGGAGTGTACTCCAGATCACTAAGCCTAAGGATTAAGTGAGGAATGGGAAGAAATACCAGCGTAGTTAAAACAGAACCAGCTGGTTTCTCAATCGCCACAAAAGAAATAACCAAGAAACGAAGTTATGATAAATAACCAGGAAAGAAATTTCTGGCAGAAATAAAACCATCTGCACTGATAGCAGACAAGCCCTATTAGCCTTGAACAGACAACGTGTTACCTCAGGGCTAGTACAAGAATGCCACCAAGATTTAGCTTGGTGGGATTAAAGGGCACGACAGGAGTAAAGGTAATCGCATTGCCGACTCTTTAGCGAAGGAAGCGGCTGTAGTAAGAATTTTAGGACCAGTGGCAGCTATGCCCTGATGACTTCGACAATTGCGGAACTAGCCAAACGTCACACCCATGCTCAATCCCTTAATCTTCGCTTAACAATAGAATTTCTGACTGGCCACTGTCAACTAAGGAAACACCTCCACAATATGGAGCTAGTGGACACACCTCTCTGCAGAATGTGTGAACAGGAAGATGAATCAATAAGAGAGTGTGTGTTCGGCGAGTCTTGGCTCACACCTGCCAATATAAAAAAGATGTCTCCCAGAGACCTGTTCACCTCCCTAGAAAGGACAGGATGGACGATGACCTAGGAGGACAACTCCTTGGGAGGATGTACAATGGGTCACATGTGGCCTAAGTGCTGTGGGCCTACACTCACCCTCCCTACTCTACAGATACACAGAGAGGACCCTTTTTGGCCACAACTTCACTCATGTATCTATATAACTAGAATATGCTAAATTTTGAAACCTGCAATCGAATAAACTCAAAATGGGTAATTTTTTATAATTGTGGTGACGTATCTCTTTCGGTTTCCGATTTTCACATGACCCTTCTTATTTTAGACACATTGTATAATAAATATAAAAACTCAACCTTTTATACTGTTTTCAATAATATACTTTCAACTTTTTAATACAAATTCATCAATTATATGAACTTTTTTTATCCCATTTCATTAATATGACTACATATTATTGCAAGCTCAGCATAATTCATGTCAACGATTATTTTATTTGAAAATCATCAACTAGACTAGATCTATCTGTTCAATCTACTCTAATATAATCTGAAAGAAAAAATTTGAAACAAAATTATATGACAAATGTTACAAGTTTAAATTAAATTTAGTATTTCTGAAGATGATTATATAATTTTTAGTTCAAATGATCCAGGAAGAAAATTTTCGTATCGTCTATACTCCGTCCAAATGGATCTCTCAGTGATCTTCTTGCAACAATAAAAACCGGCATTATTTGTTATTGTTATCGTGATCGATTCATTCAATGTAAGGACTATATTTAGATCCCATGTTCTACGCCGAAACATCTGCCTCAAACTAGCGAAACAGTTACAAAAATCTTCTCAAGTATGTGGTAGTTTTTACAGAGAGATTTTGGCCATTCTTCAAATGTTCTGTCTTTATTTCAAACACAAAACGGCTGCCATCCTTATGGCAGCATTCAATTTGGTAAGTGATACGACATAAACGTTGCAATAGTTGCTAATTAACATCGCTTAGTTAGTGTCTTCCCATAGAAAATTATTAATCAATCGAAGATTTACTGAATTAGTCTCTCATATTATTCTTGACATTTCTGGGTTCATGGAATAGTTCCATAGTTTGGTTCCAGAGATCCGGGAAAATAAAAACATTTTAGTTTACCTAATACCTTTGGTGATCAATTTCTCTCTCATGCAATCATAAAAAATTGCATTGCAAGATTCAAAAGAGGTAAATTTTTCAACGGATGTTTTTCTGTGAACACTTTCGTGAATATCGATGCAGTTCATGACATAATTCTATAAATGTCAACAAACTGGAATCCAAATGCTGATGAAAAGCGCGCGTGCAAGCATAAAAAAATCTCCTTCAATCTCTACTCGATTTAAAAAAGATGCAACTTCTTTAACCATATTGGTATTATGGATGAATTTTGGGGTACATTTCTATGACCCATAAACAAAGTATCAATCGATGTATTCGAAACAGTCTGATTTTCCAAGATCCAGGTAATTTCGTGTTCAAAACTTTACTGGAAAGGTTTTTGTTTCATTTTTTTTTTGGAATGTCCAGGAATAATCATGACTGACTTTGTATATTAGATTGTTTCAAAAGATGTGTCCGTTTTTATGAGCCTACTTTGAACTCTAATATCTAATGATATTTAATCGAAATAATTCGCCACTTCAATCAGTGCACTTTTGCACTGCACTTTTGATTTTGTCAGCATAGAAATTTATGCTCGGGACTTGATGAAGTCGACGAAAGCCTAGTCCTGATCAGCGAAGGTTCTACTCGTGAGAGAGTTATCGAAGTGCTTCAAAAGATTGTAGTCAGTTGGTGAGAGGTCTGGATAGTATGGTGGGCGAAGCAGAACTTCGACGACCAACTCGTTTAATTTTCGAACGGTGATTCATGAAACATGTGGACGGGCGTTATCATGGAGCAGAATCAGAACTTTTCTGTTCGCCAGTGGCGGTTGCTGCTAACGCAATTTTTGGTGCATTTCGTCTATTTCCTCACAAGACTGCTGTGATGGTTTGGCTTGGTTACAGCCTACCTCTCACCATCATATAATAACTATGGTCCTTTTTTAGTGGGTTTTCACTTTTAGGAAGTGCCTAAGTGGCTCATTGGTGTCCAACCACTGCCCTGAAAGTATCTTGTTGTCCCACGTAGAGGATCCACTTTTCATCATACGTGACGATCCGATCCAAAAAAGATCGTTTTGGTTGCGCAAAAGCGAAGCTGATCGTTCAAATCGTGGAGCACCAACTTTTCAAGCTTATTGACACTTCCAAGACGTTTCAAACCATCAAAAACCGCATGGGATCTGACGCCCAGTTCTGCCACTGTCCCACGCACCTTTTGTGATGGGTTAGTCTCCACCAGACTCCTCAAATCCTCATCCTGGATTACTGTAGGTTGACCACTTCGATGCTCATCTTCGAAGCTTAAATCTCCGGAACGAAATTCAGCAAACCAACTAACTATTTGAATTCGTAGAGAAAAATTGACCGAAAATCACTTAACGATATTATATAGAAACAGCATCAATATAATCAGTACATAACACGACATAGGTTAGGTTAGGTTAGGTCCAAAGTGAGTAGGTCTATTGGACCTGCCACGGCACCCGCGAGGGTTTATTGTGGCTTCACCACGACATAAAAGAATAAATATTTATTGGAACACGGAGCTACAAAAATGGACAAAACTTTTGAAACAACCTAATAAAATTGTAAAATAATATCTCAGAACCTCTATTAGGCTTCACTCACCACTCCACCTAGAAGCCTAGGAAGATTGTCCCTAAATCAGCACACAAATCGCATGGTACCATGCAAACAATTAGTAATATATGGTTCAAATTACTGGAACACTCTTCTGATTGGCCTAGCATCAAGAAATAAGTGTAAAATGTCGTGAATTTTTTTTCAATGAAGGGATGACGAAAGATATGGAGGCCTATGGGTTGCAAAACATGATAAAAACGTTTTCAACGGTCTAGAAGCTTTTCAAGTTCACTGTGATAAATGTAACCAATTAAGAGAAGAGTATTTTCAACAAAGAAATAGTTTGGCTTTCAAATTCTGTTTGCTTCTATAGTATGCTAACAATTTTTCAGTAGTGAAAATGAAAATTTCATATTATCCAGATTTTTTCTTTGAAATGTCACGTAAATAGTAATTGTGAATTCTCATTATCTGAAATTTATTTCTTTTAGTAAGTTCAGTATGCCAAAAACGCACGGGCACTGCTCTCAGAGCGATTCAAGCATTTTTATTCTTCCTTCTTTTCTTTCTGAGAAAACGGCTATTTTTTGATCTGCAACATATTATGTGTATTCCAAGCTTCCGAAGAAATTCAACAAATTCGATTGTATGGTATTTTTCAGAGTGTTGGCATTTTTGGAACCATAACTTTCGCCGTAAGGGTCCAGTGCAAAATAAAATGTCTACCGTTACGTTATGACATAAGCGAGGACTATCTGATATTTTCCGTTTTTCACCTCATTTCCAGCATTCCGCTTATGGCTGCTCTTATTTGGGTGAGTATGGTGCACATTTAAAACTGCTATCATTGCATTATCATTCAATTTGGAAAAATTGAAAATAAAAACAGAAAAATGCGTTAATTCTATTCAACTGAATTTACTACAATGCTCAGTTTATAAACTTTCTGGAACATATTAGGATATTTTCCATATCACACTGCCTGATGGCCGAAGGCTTCACAGAGGCTGGCTTACAGAGGCAGGCTTTTCTGGCAATCTGTGGTGCTATCAGTACAACACCGTCAGCAGGCATGGAGATCTTTCTAGATCTACTTCCTCCCTACATTTTTCTGGAAAGAAAAGATAGATGGACTACATATAGACTTGTGCACATCGCCAATTGCACAAATCAATCTAATGCAGAGTACACTAGACTGCTGGTTGATACTGGAATTCACAGCATTGTGGGAATGACCTCTGATATTATGCCTCCAATTGTCAACTACGAACTACCTCATACAGTACTCTTTCCGAATAGAGAGGACTGGATCCTCCGGCAAGAAATGAATATTGAAAGTAGATAGTTGTTGGTTCACAGATGAATCAAAAACACCTTGAGGTTCTGGTGCAGGTGTTTTCAGTCGCAGACCCAGGAAAAAGTTTTCAACCTGCCTAGGAACCTATTGGACTGATTTCCAAGCGGAAATATATGCTATTGAATTGTGTGCGGAGAGATTGGTGAAATCTAACCTCGCACACAAGTCGATAAAAATATTCTTGGGCAGTAAAGCAGCGTTGAAAGCTCTTGGCTTCCATCAAGCAACGTCTAAATTGGCAGCGAATTTCCAAACACGACTTTCGTCAATATGGCGACTTAACAAATTGTCTCTGGTCTGGATTCTTGGCCATACTGGAGGCTACTGACTCCCTTGCAAAAGAGGGTGCTGCAAGCAGATTCATCGAATCAGAACCTGTCATGGGCATCGCTTTAGACATTGCCAAACATTGAACACCTGGATGGCAAGATGATTGAAGACACCTAGCAAAAACTTCCAGGATTGGCTCACTCCATTTACCCTTCGAAGCTTGAAACTAAACTACGATGTCTAACACGTCATATCACAAGCCACTGTCTTCTGAATCATCATATGCAGAGACTCGGACTGTCGCCTATGTTTGGAAAATGATGAAACAGCAGAGCACATACTTTGTGCCTGCCCTACTGCGCACCGAATCAGGTTATTAGAATATGGCAGAGCCGAACTCATACCATCTGACCTGAAAGATCACTCACAATATGAACTAATCGGTTTCGTTATGAAGCTGGTCGAGTGTGAATAGGTGTGAGCCACAATAAACCCTTGCGGGTTGCGATGGAGGATCGAATAGATCCACTCACTTTCGACTCACCTTAACCGAATCTACATCACCAAACGAAATATTACTAGAGAAAATATGGAATTTTAAAACAAGTAGAATACTGGCAGGTAGTTATATGAGACCAAATGGATTTCAAAATACTCTTTAGTAATGAACAAATGGCTTAACAACTTAATCCTGGAAAAATGTATCCGTTGATCTGATAGCATCTACATCATCTTCAGATGATGGGGTGCTGCAGGTTTTTCCGGGTTTTCCTGCAGCTGACAAAGCAAATGCACAAATGGAATCAATGAAGTCGCCCCAGAGCGCCAATTAATGTTTATTGTTGGTTTACAATTTCAAGATTTGTGTTTTGGAAGTGTTATTAAAAAGCTATTAGGCTTAAAAAATACTGAGGAACTAAAACTTTTCAAAATTTTAGAGAATGTAACTAAGACGCAACACAAAACGTATCGTGAATATTTTGTCTTATATATGATTTCTTAATCCACCCTTCATTCTAAGATAGAAAAATGATGAATGATACCATTGTTAATAATAATATTATCACCAACACATTCACCTCCAAGGAATTCATTGATGAAACTTTGATTGTGATGATAAATCATATGAAATATATTAGAATGATTATTATTTCAAACATGTACGATGGGGTCATTACAGTGAAGTTCAGTTACTTTTGGTTACACAATCGAAACTTAAACACTAATTCAAGTAAATGACTAACTATATCTCCACTTCAATCTGAAAATGTATGGCTACTTAATTGCATGTAGGATAGATAAGGTTAGGTAAAAATTAAGTAGATGTTTACTGGAGTGTAGGTAGAAGTTTATTGAGACTCTCACCATCAAGTCAATCTAGCTTCTGAACGAAGCCAATCAGTTTTTTCTAAAGATAATCAGTTAGTTCCTCTGGAAGATCTTTCGATCTTCCTCTTATGAGGAGACTCAGTAGAAAATTATATGTAAAACAATGTAGATCGACCCTGCTGTAGCCTCAAGTGTTTGGTGTTATTCCTCTACAGATCGAATTGACTTACCCTCGTAGATTGTCTCAGTTTTTGACAAAAGGCGTTCAGGAAAAACATTTAAATGTTGAGTATTTCGAAGATATTCAACACAGACGAATTTCCAGTAGATCCTAGTGTAGTAACAGATAGCAATATTTCCCAGAAAGATATCATTGAGTGAAGTAAGGTGTATAAGGAAAAATTACACGAAGTATTTTCATCTGTACGAATATTCCAAGATAAAGTGGCGTTCAATGCTGTTAACAGCTCTCAGTGACAGCAAAAATGTTAATTAATCATCAATCAAATCCATTGTCCCACTAAGAGCATTGAACGCAGGTATTGAGGGGTCAATTGTTTGATAATCATAATCATAATCATAATAAGAAAATATTCAATTTCAGGAGCGACCAGTGTTAATTTTGATTTATGAAGTGATTCATATCTCGGCCTTGGCTGCTTTTCTTACACATTCTGTGATATTTGTTCCCATGGGAAGAACATTCTATGTCATTTGCTTGAGCTCATGTGAGTAACATTACCATTGTATTTTGACAATTGCCAGCTGATTAAAAATAGATCGAGAAAAATCTAAAAATTGACAATCTGCTCATCAGCTACATATAACGTTTATTGCTGTTTCAAAATTTTAAACTATGTAGAAATTTTTTAAGTTTGTTTTTTTTTGTTTTTCGGGTTATTTGCCTTAAAATTATTTTTCATTTTCTGAAAATATTTCTGGCGTTACAAATTTTGATTCAGTGACTAAAGTTTTGCAATGATTTTCAATAATTTCAACCATTTCAATTATTTTTTTGTGTTCAATAACAGTCTTTACTCAACATTATCAAAATTCAGTCTCCTGAACAAAGTGCCATTACAAAAATATCATTTTTTCTTCATTTTTATATTTTTCCGTGATTATTCCAGTATTCATTTCGTTTTGGAAAATTTCACTAGAGGAATTCAATTTCGAAATTTGCGTTTTTTTATTATTTTCCATTCTATAGCGTATTTACCTATACAACCCTATATTTTCGAAAGGAGCTTTTAAGAATTAATCACATTTTAAATACAATAGTTTGTGTTCCATTTGAAAATATCAAGAAAAAAAAGCTTTCGAGTTTCGATTCACCCAGTTTGATCGAATTGTTATTCGATAATACAGAAACTAAATTTTCAAAACATCCTCATAACTGAACACTTTTCGGATAAGTTCTCATTGAAAATAGAAACGGTTGGATGGATCAACTTTTTGGATTAGCAAAGCAATATAACTCTTTTCACTTAAAAAAATCTATTTATTGAATCATCTGAAAGCCAGTCTCAATGTAGGTTAATGGACTGACACCTATTAGAAAACAACTACTCCCCTGGCTAATACCACGAAGGGCGTTGAATTATATCTGACAGGTGTCAGTGCAGGATTCTTCACTGAAGTTATTCCTGCATATGCTGTTGGCGATACAACTGCCGCAATCGATTTTCAATTATTGGAACACACTTGCAGACCGGTTTCGGACTGCTTGCCCACTCGTCAGTGCAAGATAAACATAACAACATAAAGTCGATGATATCCGGTATTTGAAAATTTATTTCCTTCAGAGTATCATTCCTCGGACAACAAACAACAGGTTTGTCATCGCCCCATCTGCCTGTGAACGATGTACCCAAACGCATAATCGAAATTTGCCCAATTCCTCGTATAAGAAAAGAAAACTTTTCACATATAGTTCACATATTGTTCTTTAGATGATTTGATGTATTGCCGTGTTATGAATCACAACTGAAAAAGTCGACCTTCAATTTTGGAACGGGCACACTTACAGACCGGTTTCGGGCTCATTAGCCACTCATAGTGCAAGATAGTGACCATCATCCTAAAGTCAATGATATTCCATAAAAATTCTTTCAGAGTATTTCATTCCTCTTCCTAAGTTGGAGCGAAACAACAAAATGTCACTCCATCTAGTGGACGAGGTACTAACCAACTGCATATCCGTAATTTGCCGGATTCCTCTGAATAAGGAAGAAAAACTGAAATTTTTGTAAGACTAGCAACCAGCATTCAAAAAAAGATTTGTTTTTTTCGTTGTATCTGAACATGTTTTCCATTCAAATTGAAAAGTAGCGATTAGTTTTTTCGAATAAAAAGTTTCATGGTTTTCTGTAAACGGTGCTGGTGAAGTGATGAGACGAAAGTCTTCGAAACTTCGAAGTACACCATTGGGAATTATGTTATATTAAGATTCTTTCATACATCATATTGTGCGTTCCTATGAATGATTCTGTTTCAATTGCTTCCGTGTAATTATTCATGTGAAAGTAGTTGTTCCGAAAGAGTTTTTCTGTTCTAGTTTGTATTAGAAAGAAACTTCCATGTATGCTATACATATCTTCATGAAAAGTTTCTATTGTAGTTATTTTCTTACTTTCCTTCTTTAAAAGTTTCCCCACATGTTTTGATCAATGATGCAGAAGTATAAAGCCAGAAACTTTTTCTCACAAGAAACAATGTTTTAGCATTCCTAGTCTTCAGAATAGGAATTATTTCAACACCATTAGCGAAATTTTCTGTAGATTGAAATGATTGTTGTACACTTACACCACTTATTTTGCAGGTTTCTTAATATATTGTATGTACTGCGTGTATCTGTTTTACCTGGAAATGAAATTAAAGAAGAGGAGTCGTTTTGAAACGGTTTATTGCATTGAAGCTGTATATTTCAGTAACAGTAACATCCGATAACTCATGTTCAGTAACCTGTTCAATAAAGTGTGGATTTTGAAATGGTAAATACGGCATTTCTTTTAGTATAAATGTAAGGATTATGTACATATTGAAATGTAAAACATTGTTTCGTTGCCTTCCAGCCATTTGAACTATAATTTCAAATGTTTTCGAATAAGTCTTCAAATATTCGTGGAGGCATGATCAGTATTGTTAATGCAAAAAAATCTCAAATCTTATAAACCAATCATATTGCGAAGGATAATCATGAAATTACTATGTATCTGAATATGTACCTACGTGTTGTAGTTGAAGAAACTATTCTCCTTTTGTGAAGAATGCACATATTCATTTCAACTTATCAAAATATAAATATTATTTCTAATCAGATTCTTTAAAAAAATCACTTATGTTGAAGAGTTTGAATGGCATAACATCATAATCTAGAAATTGACAAGCTTCATACAATTTGATGCTTCCTAGTATCTGTAAGTTAAGTTTAAACATATGTACTGCCTTAAAAACTCATCTCATTAGTTCACTAAATATGCCTTCACAGATTCATTTTTTTTCCACGCCAAAACATACTCCTGGCACCAAAACTTTTAGTTTTCCACGAAATTGACGCCCATCAACGCGTATTTTCCAAATTCCTAAATCCAGCGATCCTGACGTAACCTATTTGAAAAACTGTTTTATCATCGGCGACATTGATGAAATAGGTTAGCAATTTTTCTGCTGCCAAAGGATGCCAAACGCCAAAGGTGCAAGCTGGATTATCCTCTGGATCGTAGTAATGGCATCGTCTTGTGACCCTCGTGGAAGGAACGTATTCGAATATGTTGACGAAGTTACAAAAGGGAAGCAGAAGGCGAATACCTAACGACAAAAAAGTTGCAATTAGTAATAACCAAAAACCAAATTGATCACTTCTTGTTGATGTTAAAATCGCATATACTCTCTTCATCATCTCTAAACCTACACAAAAAATTGAAAAAGACATGGTGGCCCTGTCATTGGAGAACTTGTGCAACAGTTGTTAACTTGAGGTTAGTATGACATACGATGAGAAATCTCCTCTCAACTTTTATACCAATCCAGATATCAAGGGTTGGTAAAATCATGATTAACGATCTCATAGATGGTGTTTTCGTAGCGAGATGCCATCACCTTTACTTTTAGGCTTGTCCTTTTTAGGTTCAGCATAGCACCAAAGATGAGACTTTAAAGGTCTACTCAATAAATATAAAAAATGTTTTAAAAATGGGATTTAATAAAAGGTTGTTTCAAAATATTTTTCCGTTTTAATGACATGTTTTTGAAGCACCATAGAATAATAATAATAATAATCGTCTTTATTATTTTCAAAAAATATATATAAAAAAAACAAGATTGAGAAAATACATCAACAGAAAATTTTTGAAAATAAAGGGCAAAGTTCAGTTCAGTTCCTGAATGAATTCAATAACTGAACTGTTCTTCCACTTAACCCTAAAAAATACCTCTCAATTGAATTTTCTTTAAATGATACAAAAACAAAGAAAAATATACAAGTTTGTTCAACATTACAACAAGTGAGTGTACAGAAGTAGGAACAAAACGATGTGAAATTCTGAAATCATATCACTGACGTGTATTGAATAAATGGCTAAATAGGATTTTACTTAAATTTTTGGAACCTAGCTGTACGTAATTCGAAGGGAAGGGTTCGGTAAGAATAATTTTATGGAATAGGTTGGTGGCATGCAAGATTCTTCTGTTATTCATATTTAACCAATAGGCATTTTTGAGCTTATGAGAGATTCTCTGAGAACGTCTTCCATAAATGAATAAGTCTCAAGCACGAGTTCTGTACTTTTTGAATGTTACGTTCAAGTCAAATAAATTTTCAGTTACAACAGGTACCCCTCAGGGCAGCGTTCTTGGGCCACTAACATTTTTATTATATGTAAATGATCTTCCTCTCAATATAAGTCATGGAAAAATATTTCTCTATGCAGATGGCACGTCTATCACTCTTTCTAGTAAAATATCTGACGATATGACGCAAATGGTAAATGCTGTTCTAATCGAATTTAATGGATAGTGTAACAAGAACAGACTCATTGTCAACCAGAACAAAACGGTATACATGCAATTCGCGAATTCAAAGAGAAGTCAACATAATCTCAATGTCAGTTTCCAAAATAAACCTTTTGAACTGACCAGCTCGACAAAATTCTTAGGAACTATGGTTGACTAACTCCTCACATGGCAAGAACATATAGATTATATATGTAAGAAATTGAATCGATCATACTATCTGATAAAATCTCTTAAGTGCAAGTTAGATACAAATTCACTGATATCAGTTTATTATGCCAAATTTCACTCGATCGTGTATCAGAACATTTCGGTCTGGGGACTAGCTACTGGATCAGACAGGATTTTTATAAAACAAAAAGCACTGCTGAGGTTGATATTTAATTTAGACTTTAGAACTTCATGTAGAAATATATTCCAACAAAATAAAATATTGACAGTTGCAAGTCTGTACATTTTAAAAACATTGACATATGTACATGAAAATAAAGAACTTTTCCAAACAAAAACAAAGTTGCATAGCTATAATATAAGAAGAAAATATATGATCATAACACGAAAACACCATCACGCAAAATATGAAAAATCTCCTAAATATGCTGGCATTCGAATGTATAATTTACTGCCAAACGATATAAAGACTCTGTCTCCTCATATCTTAAAAAAAAAATGAAACGTTATTTATCAGAAAATGGTTTTTACACAGTAGACGAATTTACACTTGAAGTAAGCAATGAGCGATCGTATATATATATATATATATATATATATATATATATAATTTCACCCTAATTAGAGATAATATCACATACACGGATCAAATACCCGGAAAAACCAGTTCAGCATATTCCTATCCGTGAAAACTTCAGATTTCATATTCGATACCTTAACGGGGAGATGAGGTCAACTAAGAAGAAGAAGAACTCAGGTAAAACTCAACAACATTTAAATAGTAGGTAGTAGAGGGTTTATGGACTACTCTATCTCTGAACACGTAACAGCACACCTTGATAATGACAAATGAGATTTTGTCGAAACGTCGGTGAAATTAGAGATAATATCACATACACGGATCAAATACCCGGAAAAACCAGGTCAGCATATATATATATATATATATATATATATATATATATATATATATATATATATGTGTGTGTGTGTATATGTATATGTTATTGATATTATTACATAGGATTTTATCTGATGCCTGGACAACATTATTTTTATTGTGAAACCTAGTTTACTTGCATTCTATCTAGACCTAGAATTTTATTTATATGTTTGTTTATACCTTATCTATCTATCTATCTATCTACTGCTCACTCAAATGTGATTCATAGACAGTATTAGCATAGTTAAAATGTGATAAAACTAGTGCTTCACATAATACTAATTTCAATTTCAGTGCGGAAGATACTGCCTAACTCCATATATCAATTTTAAAGAAGAATATGCACGTCGGATTAAGTTATTCAAGTTCTTTTCGAATCCGAGAGTGTGTTCAAGGATGACTCCAAGATTTTTCGCTTCTTCCACAAACTCGATATTCACGCCATTGATTGATATGTTTAGGTACTCTAAAATATCAGATCGTTTGGACTTTGGTCCAAATAATAGAACATTTGATTTTCGAGAGTTCAGGAGTAAAGAGTGTTCTGTTGCAGTCCTATAAAAATAATCCAAGTCTTTATTAATTATCATGCAAGAATCATTTACATCTGGAGGGGGGAAACTATAATAAATTTGGGTATCATCCGCATAGAAGTGCACCTTGCAGTGATTCAAATTTTTGATAAGACTGGAGGAGTAAAGAGCAAGCAGGATCGGCCCAAGTATAGAGCCTTGTGGCACTCCGCGCTGAAGAGATAGGGGAGATGAAAAAGTTCCATCAAACGTAATTTTTGATTTCTTCCATTAAGATAATTGGCAAGCAAGGTGATAGCTGAACGTAACCAACGTTATGTAAAATTGATATCAATAAATCGTGGCTTATAGTGTCAAAGGCTCTGCTGAAGTCAAGAAGTACTAGAGCTGTACAATATCCTCTATCTCAAGTCTTTAAACTCAGCGGGAATATTTTTTGTAACACTTTCACAACAGCACTGCCTCGCATCTTAAGAAAAACATTTTCAATTAGGCAAAAGTTTATTACCTATGTGAGTTGTACTCAACAATATGCGGACAACATAGCATTATATTCAAATTATCACAACCAGTTGCATTTGTTTTAATATCACTTATTGTTTGAAAAACAAAAAGAGCATTCACTTCTTTGAAACAGAATTTTGAGGTAGTTGAACATGAACAGTTTTGTAATATTCAAGTAAGTTTGGTGGAGATTCCATTATTGGTATAGAATTAACAAAGAAATCATTGACCTCATCAACATTTTTCAGATAATCTGTAATACTTTTCTCCTTATGTAAAATTACTTTATTTTGTTTCAGGATGACCTACATTTTTTTCGAGTCATTTTGTTGAAACTGAAGAGTAAAAAATGCCTTCTTTTCCCTTCCTATCTCAATACATATTTATTCTACTGTGCCTGATAGCCGATGGTTGCTTTTTTTTTCTGAAATGATTGATGGGCCCAACTAACTGAGAAATACTACGTTCTTATGTAGAGGTACCACTTGTATACCTATATACATATTTATGTGACGTCACAGCATAAAAAATAAACCAGAAACAAAAAATATTACAAATCAAAATTTCGCATTTTATGATCAGATGTTCTTAATTCATTAATCAAAATCACTTGGTTTATTATTCGATTTATCCGAAGTCGAAGTATTTCAATGGACAAACACACTTACCTAAAAATCCGGACGATGGAGGATTCCGCCTCAACCTACTTGGCGAGTTATCTTGCAGAAAATCCCACAAATCCCAAATCGACTGCGGGTTCAAGAGAAAAACTCTGGACTTGGGATCGTTTTTCCGAAACGCCATATAGTTGGGAAAAAGATTGAATTCCGGGTTTTCCAGCCAACTGCCTATAGAAGAGGAATAATTGCTGGGATCCCACGCAATCACGGTGACGTTTTTGTAGAGACTGGATTTGAGAAAATTGAACTCGGGTTTAGTGACGACTTGGGAGTTCAAAAGACGGATGGTTGTTTTTTTGCCGACGTCATCTTCGAAGCCTTGAGTCGGGGCGTTGTTGAACCTCATCACCAGGTCGTGCGAGTCTAGAACGATTTGTGTCATAACTGATAATGAACCAGGAAATTCTATAACGTTATAAATACACTGCGAGGATTTCTGAGTATTTTTGTGGAGTAGAAATCCAACCAAATTGAAACGTATCGGGTTATAGGTGTTTGTTATATCTGATATACGTGAATGACATTTCTAATGAAAGTTGTATAATGTATGCATAGCTACAGGGAGCAATGTAGAGCAAACAGTCTTGAAGGCCAATGAAGGAATCAAAATATCTGAGGAATGGTTCTCTTCAAATGGATTAGTTTTGAACATGGAGAAGACAACGTTCATAAGATTTAGTCACTCAAATAATAAACTCGATCACAGCCTGTTGCTGAAATCTAACGGCAGATCTATCACTCAAGCACCTTTTACGAAGTTCCTTGGGCTGTATATGAATGAACGCTGTACATGGACTACCCATATAAATGAAGTGTGCAAAAAACTAGCTCCAAAGTGTTATCTCCTGTACCAACTCAGTCAGACCGTCGAAAAATCAGTGCTGATGATAATATATTTTGCACACTCTCAGTCAGTAATGACATATGGAATCATGGTATGGGGAGTATCACAGGAGGCCTATAGGGTACTCAAACTCCAGAAAAGAGTAGTTAGAAATATTGTTGGAGTGGCCAGGAGAATGAGCTGTAAGAATATATTTGTACAGCTGAAAATCCTGACTTTCCATTCTTTGTATGTCATACATATACTGATATATGCCAAAACAGAGTTGACTTCATTCAAAGCAGCAAATGCAGCAATCCAGGATTGCTGCATTTCCGGATTTAATCATCTACCAAACTGCTACAAAGATCGTCCTTTGAATAAATTTAAAATAGTAGTCAAAAATATATTATTAAAAAAAGCTTACTACTCTATAAGTGAGTATTTGGGAGACACAGATTTTAACTAATTTTATATTTTAAGTATGCATGCGTATTTTCATATTTTATATTTTATCAAACCACTTGTTTTTATTGCTTTTAGTATTTTCAATGTATGATCTGTTATCTGTTTATAAGTTAAGTCTGTTGTTTGTATAATCGAAAACTCGCGTGGACAAACTGTTCCTGACACCTGACTTGTTCTGTATTATGCATAAAATAGTAATAAGAACCAATTGCAAATAATTAACCACCAATATTATTATATTGAGTCCTTTTACACGCTGTCATACATATAATTAGATATATTGACTACAATTTGAGTGAAATGTTTTTAATATTAATTTATCTTATACTGATACTGTACTATGCTGACTTGTTCTATATTATGCTAGACATAATCTAAAGAACTAATAAATTATTATTATTATTAGCAAAATGAACGAAAATGACCTGAAAATATTTTGGTGAAATACAAAACCACGAATTCAGTGCTTTCCCGGTTGGAAGAATAAAATGGATCCATGATAGCCACGTTGCAGTGATATTGCTTCATCTAATTCCTCAAGCAGCAGAGTAATAAATTATTCTCAAGTGACTGTTCTATAGGAATACAGATTTGAGTACGTTTGACATTGAAGTGGTGTTTTTACTACTTCGTACTTCTATTGTCTAATATGATTCTGGCATGATTCGAAATCTATGAAAAAGCAAATAAAATCAGAATGATTAGCTGAAATATCAATTATACAAAAGCAATAAAACGTGTATACAAAAGACAATTAAACATCAGACAGATCCCAAGTACCACAGAAATCACAAATTCAGCAATTTAGTCTGGAAGCTCTAGATAATATACAGTGTGTAAATAAATTCATTATTTCGGTTACTGCACATATTTTTTAAAAATTATAATTTGACATTCTTCAACGTAAAAATGCCACCCCTACCTTCAACCCCCTTTGAATGACCAAAAATGTTATCGCTTTTAATTTTATCGCAACAATTGAGATAAAATAAATCATGTGGTTACCAAAATTTGATAAAATACACTCAAAAACTAAAATGTAATGCAAAACATAATGAAATGTAGAATACAAAAAAGAACGATGGATGTTAACGAAGTTAACGAAGCGTTAATCGTTCTTTTGAGTCATTCAAATCTGAAGGTTTAGTTTTGTACACATTGCTCTTTACACATCCCCATAAAAAATCTAATGATGAATATTAGGTGATCGCGCTGGATATTGAATCGATCCTCGCTTCCCTCTCCACCGATTGGAAAATGTTGTATCGAGGTATTACCGGACATTATTTTGGTAATGTGGTGGTGCTCCACTGGAACTTGAGGGTTTCCTGAATCAGGATATAAATTTGCTAAACTTGGAATGACTTCATTTTGAAGTAGTGCCAAATAATTATTGCCATTCTAGTTGCCCTCAATGAAAAAGGCAACAATTATATGATTTCCTACAATCCCTGCCCAAATATTAACCTTTTGATGGTATATCGTGTGTTCTTCTCTCATCCAGTAACGATTTTCCGTTGAACAGTATCGGTAATTTTGCCGATTCGCATGACCGTTGAGAGACAAAGTACACTCGTCAGAAAATATAACGTCTTCTGATTGGATGATATTGTTATCCAACATGTCCATCTTTGCTGACAAATGAATTCTATCAAAATCGTCTTCCATGAGCTCCTGAATGGGTATCATTTTATAGGAATGCATTTTATTTTCTTTTAATATGTTTACTATCGATGTATGGCTAAGATTGAATGTAGTGGATGCCTGTCTACTCGATGTATGTGGGTTTTACTCAAACTCAAGCATCACATCTAATTTGAGTTTATCTGCCCCACATGACCAAGCTCGCGAAACTTCTTCTTCATTTTTATTATTGTTTCTTGCGAAATGGGCGGTAAATTAGGAAATTTCTCATGTAATAGGCGAGCTACTTCCTGTTGTGTTCGGGTTTTATCCCCATAACCAATCATTTGTAAAACTGTTATTTTATGCATTTCCGTTTATCTAACCATTTGTCAGGCTTGAAGTTAACAAACTTTAAACTCAAATTGAAATACTGACAACTAATGTTGTAACATACAAAACAAGTTGACAAGGCATTTAAACTAACGTTGCCACGGAAATTATTTACAGTTTTTTAAAGGATACCATCTAAAAAGAACATTGCTATGGATTTTGCTTACTTTGTTATTATCAATACTTCAACATGAAATAAGTTATGTGAGTATGTTCCAATGAGTTTTGAATTTATTTTGTCGAATTTCGGTAACCACATGATTTTAATTTATTTTAACTTAATTGTTGCAATAAACTTGAAAGCGATAACATTTTTCAATAGAGAATGAAGAGACCTTTCAAACGATATATCACAAGCCTATTATACTTCCCATTTGAAAAATTAGGGGTTGTACCTGTCATCCGACGGAGGTTGAAGGTAGGGGTGGCATTTTTCCGTTGAATTATATCAAATTATTATTTAAACTTGACGTGTTTCGGGATTTTGTTAAAATATGTATCGTAACCGAAATAATGAATTTATTCCATTTGACTTTTACACACTGTACATCTTACAAAAGTAAGAGTTTAGAATGATATATTTGATTATATTGAATTGATTATTTATTTTTAGGTAAACAGTGTGTTTTATGTCAGATTGCTTTTATTTTTGGCAAAGCGGGATCATGTAGAAGTGATGAGCTGTACCAAATGGAGTAGGATTACATTTCAGATATAGGAAAAAAATATTTATTACTCTTCTTGACACGTAGACATTGTAGATATTTATATGTGTAACGTGAAAAGTTGATTTTTATCAACTATCCAAAACACTTGTTACAAAATGTATCATTTAATTGTGGAAATCATAAAATACATGTATACAATTTCAGAGTTCCAATCTAGTAAACATCAGCTATTTTATTTTCTTGATAACTCTGTATTTCATTACATAGTTGATGTAATCTGGGGAAGAGAAAAGGAAAAGAATTATTATTAATGAAATAAAATTAATAAAATAAAAGAAGAAAGAATGTTCAATGAATACTTCATACAAAGTAGAAGTATTGCCATTGGAGTACACAAAATTTCGTCAACGTGTACGTCACGGCGCCAAGGACGAGTTTGTGTTAATACTTCTGGTCGGATGTCAACCTGAAAGGATTTTGGGTGACAGTTGAGAAACGAAAGAGAGTGTGTCACGTCAGTTACCATTTTTGTGTTGCGCATTATTTTAGTGGAAGCCTTTCCCTCAGAGGAGCTGAGTTTTTTTTACCATTTGATTTCTGGAACCAATATCACAACCGAGATCACTTTCTGTAGATCTGCCGGTTTCCATTAAGCTACGAACAAGTACAGCCCTTGCTATTTTCCAAGGAGTGTGGGTCGTTCAACCATCTCGAACGTTTTGTTCTGGTTTGGAACCTTTTGAATCCCCAAATATCGTCTTTTGCTGGTCTCTTTCAGGCTGGTTACCTATTTTTTCAATACACTAATGGTGAGACTTACAAACAATAGCTCGTTATCCATAAATTTGGGAAAATGCCAGAAGAAATTGAAAACTTTTAAATTAATGGGCATTGTTTCCACAGAAGTTCTGCTACATTAAAACTCATTAATACAGTTTATTGTATAGCGAAACACGTGTCGCGGTTTTTGTAGAACATTTTATATTAGGGAAAATCATACAATAAACTATATTAATGAGTTATACTATGGATTTTCATCAGGTGAACTGTTAGTGAACTCTTGGGCAGGTATAACCACGGTAAAAAGGCATGGGGGTTGGAAATCATCAACAATAGCCGAAGATTGTATTGAAGACTTTATAGCTGCAAAAACAAATGTTAGTCAAAGCCTTTTTTCGAATCCCAAAAAACAAAATACCATCAGTTGTAGCAGTAATTCACAAATGAATGAAAATAATAATACCATGATTAAAAAGGGCAAAACGGATTACCAAGCCTGAGGAGTAATATGGGAAAATATTTTAGAACGATTATTAACGTTACAGAATTTCATCTACTTATATTTTTGTTGTGTGTTTTGATTATACATTATACAATTAGTTGAACTTACCGATTTTCTCGCATATAAATGTTTCTTACCTATTAGCAGTCCCAGATTAGAATCTTTCAGCGCCCCGGCGCTTGCTACTATGGCGCAACTGTTGAATCGTTTGTTTTCAAAAAGAGCTCGTTTCGGAATAAAGTCTCGCAGGGGATGATTCCCGACGTCGCTCCTCCTCAAAGTCCTCAACGTTGTTTCTTTCAACTTGTACAAAACTTCTTGCGGCGATTTGTCCATGAAATTTCCTCTGACACCCTTATAATTCACGTTATATGGGTTTTCTGGTCCAACCCTTAAAACATTACTTTCGTCGGTGAATACTCTCCTCAGTTCCTTCATTAGATTTTCTTTGAATTCGGACGTTTTTTTATCACAGTCGCTGAGGCTATCATTCTTCCAGCAGAAATATCGCTTCGAGTCTAGTTCAAAATCCTTGGCCTGGAGGTTCGGAAAACGAGGTTTACTATTCTTAATTAAGGTTATTGTAGAGTTTTCTTTGATGATTGAATGTTTTATTCTCGTCTTTGGCTCAGAAGCGGTAATGCTGAAAGATTCAGTGATTAAACTCGGATTGACATTTTTATTTACTAATGAAAGCTGTTATTTCTTGGATTTCTTAATAAACTCACGTGCTATTGGGTAAATAACCCCTATTGTAGAAATAAATCTGTTGGTCATACGTGGATGTTGTTTTTTCCGTCTGACGTTCCAAGTACATCCAGTATTGTGACCAGAGAAGGTACATGTAGCCACACATGCCAAAAAAGACTAAATTTATAAAGACCCATGTCGACACAACCAAAGCGCGCATGTTACAATATAAATCTGAAAATACAGATATATACTAAAGCTAGTTTGGAAGTGAGTATTATGTTAACTATTCAACCTTAGAAAAAGTTTCAACTAGCCTACTTACAACGTTACAATTTTCGAGTGATCTGTTCAAGAATCACTTGGTATAGACCCGCTAGCTGCTTTTGTAGGAAGTAACCCAAATGGAAAAACAAAATTTTTTAAAATTATTTCACCTGTCTGTCAGAGTTCAGAAAGAAAATTGAAATTTTTATCTTCAATCTCGAACAAGACGTTGATTTTTCGACTCTGATACTAGCATCCTCATACAATCTCCTTCATAATAACATAGCATGCTCATTTTTGTTACGTGGAATACGTGCCTTTTAACGTTCTTCAACTTAATACCAGAAAATAATACAATTTCACTTCGATTGTTCGGGAACATATGTATGGGATTTCTTTCATTACCTTTCTCAATCCTTGAATCTTGAACAAATCACTCGAGAATTTATACCTCTGCAAATTAATCACTTAAAACTGTTCCTCTACACAGTGTGTTAAAAATATTTCCAGAGTTGCATTGGCTATTCCTTCTCCAACATCATCTAAAGACAAGGGGCAGTTATATCAGGCGCAGATGGATCAGCACCCAAAAAACTCAAATATACTTTCAAATTTTTAGACTGGAAGCAACCATCTAAAGAATTGCAGTATCAGAAATTATCGATTTTTTATTGAACTCAGATTTTGATAATTCGTAACTGTAAACGACATTTTTATTAAAATAATATTTCTTCTTGTTGTAAATTATGCCCTAGAAAAAATAACGCCGGCCGCCACTGGTAGCAACGAACCAATCGTGACGTAGCTAAGAGCGCGCGAATGTACGATGCTCGCTGCCGCTCTAGATCTAGCGAGAATGATGAAACCGATTTCGATGAAATTTCGGCTAAATTTTCTAGCGCATTCGATTACGATATATAAACGCTAGCCACAAGCATATCGACACAGTCAAGTGGAAGTTACAGTGCGGTACGCGAAGCGATCTAGTAAGGCGATATAGACATTCGAATAATAGTTGTTCAGTTGAAGTGTTTGTTATATTTAAAGTGGTCAACCCACGGGGAAAAACGTAACATTATTCATTCTCCGGTTACTTGTGTCTGTTTGTTACATGCAGTTTAATATGGAACAAAAGGATAGCTGTACATCCACTTATCAGGATACCACTTAATATATGTACCTCTTAATTTAGAGTTTGAGTGATTTCCGTTTAATCTCCACCTCAATTTTAATTTTTTTATAGTGTTAATTGACAAAAACGTCAACTTCTGTTGACGCCAACTTGTTTGGTGAAACGAGTCGAGAAGGGTGATGCAGTTCTAATATTTTAAAGAAGTGTTTTCTTTGTTTTCGTTATATCACTACACAAATATATGTATCGTTTGCTTGCAAGAGTGACGGCGTGAGCTTCCGTTCCTTCGACGATGAGAACAACCGCAACACGTCCACTCACCCCGACGAGAAACCGAAAACTCATGTTAAACATTCAGTTATTCTGATCAGCTGTTTATCGTTTAAGGAGCGCCATCATTCTTAGATATTCTTCCCAATTACCTAAGACAATTGTATATTGGTATCTTTTGAGGGACAGTGAAATTTTTACTGTTCCTTCAGTAAAGCGCAAATGTACCTGCTCACATTACGATTCCGATACAAGTGTAGCAGAATCTTAACTGCTCATGAAAACGATAACAGAATGTGTCACTTGTCATTATATGTTATTGTTTTTTGAGAAAATAGCTTTTTTGGTTTCACTCCTGCGTCCTAATACAAAAAATTGTGGAAAACTTCTTTATCTTGGATCATCTATCATTCATAGAAACGCTAGACAATATTATATATATACATGAAAGAGTTACGATGTAAAATTCCACTCGCATAGAACACTATTATCATCAATGACGGAGATTTAGATTGAGACACTTCTCTTATTACCTCACCGTGCCTGTCTGGATAACATTACAAGACGAAGCAATCTTTCATTCATAACATTAGGACTTTATGTCAAAGATGACAAAAAAATCTACACATGTCACGCTGGCAGTACTTTGGCACATGTCACATTGATTGGCAGAACGTATGCTTATTTGACTCAATCCCAGTTTTAGGAATCTTGTTTAATTGAAAGGGGTATATTTCAATATTTCTGTCTGAAAGTAACTTCTATGCATGATCTACATCTACATACTATTTTCAACCGAATTGCTTTCTTCCATCTTTGGAAGTTTCCCACAATGTTTTATATAAGGATGAAATGAAAGACAAAAGGCTTTCTCCCAAAAAAACTTATTTTTCCTAAAAATATACCCATTTCAATGTTATTGTTATTGAATATAAATAATGCACTGAAAGTTGGTTTGAAACCAGAAATATTTGAATGGCGAAAACCATCCCCTCCAATACACGGAGACGGGGTGTCGTCTATACGACAATGTAGAGAGAATAATGTTCCTTTTACCAACGAGATGGAAAATATTGAGAAACAGGTCGAAGATTATCAGATGACTACGAAGTTACAACGCTCGACTCCTAAATCCTACATCTTCGGGTGGTAACAAAGGTAACACCCAGGAACGATATTTGTTCCGATATAGAAAAAATGTTTTCCAACAGAATCAGTTTATGCCAGAGGTTCCAAATTCTACCTATCAAACAATGATGAAAGTATTCAACTAGTTTTTAGCCAACAGACGATGTCAAGGCGAAGTAGGACAGTAAGTCTCCACCACCAGGCGACTTCTGAAAGCAGGATTCCTACAAAGTAGAGTTCTGTCGCCTCGCCCCTTCTCGGTATACAGGGTAGATGTGCCCAAACTTGACCTTGGGTACATCTATCGTCTTCGGAGACGTTAAAGTTGCCTCTGCTTGCCAGATCCACTAGTCACCGGCTAGTCACAGGATGCATGTAACAATATGTGGACAGTTTAGAGAAGTTTGCAACCCCTGGAAGATTAGCCTCAATCCTGTCAAGTGTTTGGCGATATTTCTCACCCGGAGGAAGATACAACTGAAAGAACACGTCACCTTCAACCGGCAGGAGATTCGTTGGACGTACAAAACAAGACATTTGGGTGTCATCCTGGACAGGAAACTAACATTCAGATCACAAAAAAACATGGGCTGACGAAGGGTGCTAAATTGGACGCAGAAGTACTATAGAGTTCCAAGTGAAACTGCTCCTGATCAAGACAGTGCTATTCCACATCGTTCTGTACACATCCACTACCTAGAGGGCAGAAACATACAGACTCCAAATCTATAGGTTTACGAATATATGCCTGGCGATAAGCATAAACGCTCCTAGATACACACAACCGATACATCGATCAGGACCTGGATCTTAGCACCCAGTACGTAAATGTCCTGAGAAACCACGCCCAGAACATATTCGAACGAATCCAAACACCCCCTAACCCAATGCTGCGTGATCTGTATGAGGCACTGTACATAGTCGACCACAGATTCAGACGAAACAAAACCAAAGATAACCTCCGAGAGTTGCCATCCGGCGGCACCGCTAAGTATAAAGAAACTCAAACCCCAGATACATACAAAATTACCACCCGTCACCAGTCAGGCACTAGAGACCACTACGCAAACACTATACACAATAGAGTCCGGAGATCACCCAACAACAGATAACGAGGAATTGGCGCGCCAGAAGTTAAGAGGTTGACTTCAAACCACAAGAGATCAGAGCAGCAGGTTAAGAACCGCTCGGAAATGAACGGGGGTTAATAGATGAGATTCTAAATTTGCAAGCATCAACCGTATGGGGAAACTTCTATCTCAGGGCACTCAACTCGGGGGGTCATAGTGGCAGTTCAGTTCAATCTGCGTAAGGACAAGTTGGTCAAAAATCCCCTACTTCTAGGAACATATTAATGTCGAATTTGTATATCGAAGAAACAGAATACAGAAATATTGAACCTGAATGCAAGGACTTTCATAATTTACGAATAATTTCTTGAATATTGGTAACGCCGGCATTGTGAGCGGATGAAGTCGTTGCCTATGTTTTCGAATCCACTACTTGGGAAGAAAACAAAACTTTGCTTCCCAAAAGAATTCGATGTGTACCGTGAGTGTTGATTTAAATCCGGTTTTTTTTAAATAAGCAATAAACACCTCCATTTTCTCGAGGCCGCTCTGAAACTTGCCAGTTTCCAGAGTACGTTGGAATTATAAAGGCCTATCCTGACACAACGAGGAAGTTACCCACCGGCGCAGCAGGGGCTCCTTCAATGTGTTGGCTGTCGCCAAATGTCAAATACATTGGTAATTACATCAACCCTGATCTTCAACGTTGTTGTCTTCGAGGAGGACACCATTGCACTGACTCCCTAAGTCTGCGTTTCTCCTAGATTCCTAGATATAATCGAAGGAATCCTCAAATCCGGCCTTGCGTTATCGTGGAAGTTCGTTGTTTTATCGCAATTTTTGTATAGCCTAGCTGTGTCCAAAAATGAATCCAGATTTTTTCTGAAAATTCATCAACACCTAGTTGGTTACAGGCGTTGCGGATCCTCCAAGAGTCAAGAGACTCCTGGTTCTGATCCTTTTCTTGGAAAGCGGTTTCAGAAGTAGAACCTACGTACCTATTACGTTTCCAACAGGGCATCACGGCCATTATATTCCTCGAAAAGTCTTCTTTCGAAGGAATGGCTGAACAACAATCACCAACAATCGCTATCTGGAGGACGCCAGTCATTATCCTTCCTCATTTTTATGTTATTATTTACAAAATTTGTGTTATGTATATCATAAACTTCCAAAATATAACATGTATAAATATTCTATTTTAATTTCAATGTAATATTCGATAACTGTTCATTACTTTATTCAGCCAATGTTGTGAAACATGAACAATTTTCAATATAAGATTCGGCCATTTTCAGCTATTCAGAAGAAGTAGGACCTTAGTAATTAGTATTGAAATGGATAGCCAGCTAGCCGACATAAAATTTCTTTTTAAAGAGCCTTTCTACTATTCTTGGCTGTATTCCACATAATTATTTTTCTACACCCGTACTCTAACAATACACTTATATGACCATAATCCGTTTCATAATGATATCCATTATGATACAGATTTTTCAAAACGATACAGATTATCAACCAATAGAAAACCATAATTTTTCAATCAAGAATCCTGTTCCTTTGTTTGTCCTAGATTCTAACCTAAGTAACTAATTGCTTTATTTGTCAAAATCAGTTTTCATATTACTTACCTATATTATCAAAATGTCTGAAAACAGCGATATAGAAGGAATACCATCGACTCCAATATTTTTAAAAGATCAGATTAATTACAGTTGTTATATTCAATATAAATATAATTAGAATCTTTATAGTTTTCTTATATCCATGATAATACCATTAAGTTTGTGTTTTTTTTAAAAAATATGAGTTAATTACTGTAAATGTGTTCAATACAAATATAATATTTATAGTTTTTCATTATTTATCGTGTTTAGAAAAAATAGCGTATGCAACTCTCATGTAATGGTTATTAATACACTCGCATATACCATACAAAACTCGCCTTCGGCTCGTTTCGTATCCCGGTTAATGCTCGTGTCTTAATAACCATCATTACATGATCGTTGCATAATATACTATTATTTGAAAACCAGAGTATCATATAGCCTTTTTACAGACTTGACAGAAAAGAAAATATGAGACTATTGAGAACCTGCAGCAGGCAACAATAAATTTACAATTTTTAGACAGATTGAAAAATTTCAATTATTTTTTATAATTCCAAATCTCCACAAATTCAAAAACAAACACTGATCAAATATGGCTTTCACTTACAACGATAGGTAACTTTCAACAATATGTAATTCCAGACAATATGACTTCTCAAAGATTCATTCATTTCATTCATTCAAGATTTATTTTTTATCATATTTTATCCAAATCTAACAATATCTCGACGAACTTGAAAAAACAACACTGATAAAATAACAAATGGAACTCTCATAAATTTTGAACTTTGAACTTCACAGTAGATGCTGCCCGAG
This sequence comes from Leptinotarsa decemlineata, assembly GCF_025532065.1. Classification (NCBI taxonomy): domain Eukaryota; kingdom Metazoa; phylum Arthropoda; class Insecta; order Coleoptera; family Chrysomelidae; genus Leptinotarsa; species Leptinotarsa decemlineata. Next base: position 7,516,332 of record NW_027412537.1, on the reverse strand, counting down.
CAGCAAAATCTGTCAAATTATATCACTGGTACTGGCGTTCAGCGGTTGCTGGTTGCTGTCCATGAAAATACGGCTTAAGAACGGTTATAACATTCCTTCACTCACTCAAAAAAAAACTATCTAAATCAACTAAATAACGTGCAAAATGAAGAGTCTAATACATTTTTTGAAAAACATGCAGGTTCATAAGGAATTTTTGAGTGAATTGTCAAAACTGCCTTTTATCCATAGTTTCGTTCATCTGCACTCTGCATTGATGGTGGTAATTTTTTTAGATCCATATGTACCAAAGTGGCTACCCTCAAAAAAAAAGAATTCTGATGCGTGCAAAAAAAACATTTGTGTAAAATTTCTATTTTCTACTCTTCTAATACTAGTCTGTCAACAAACTTAATGAACTAATCAATATGAATATGACAACAGAGAGAGAGGTTATGAATAACAAATTAAATAATTGAATTCGAAAATAACTACGTGTGCGAGTATTAGTAGATACAAATTTTGTCACACGTATGTACTCACTTTAGTTAAATGTTAAATGTAAAACATCCATTATTTACACTCTGTCGCATTGCTAGTGTAGTCATCTATATGACTCTAGTGACAGTGACATTTACCAGATTTACTTACCTGGATTCTGATTAACTGAACATGCGCGAATTTTGCAAAAGCAGTAACAAAATGCACTACCAAAATCAAAAATTCAAAAAATGAAATGGCCCAACTATTAGACGAATTTCAAAGAAGTTGGGTAACCTCTGTGATAGGAATTTCCTTATTTTTCTTTGGCGTTTGGTTACTAACGTGGAATGAGGTTAGAAAAAAAATCTTATGAGAGGGGTGCATAAATAAATATTACGGGTTTTTCTAGGGTAGAGCTGTTCATCATGCCCATTCTCTGGATGAAACTTACAATAATGCCATCATTTTGAGTCCTTATGACCAACTTGATAACAACAATGATGGAAAAGTGGTGCACATTAGTGGTAACCTAAAGATTGATGAACCATTAACAGAGTTCGATTATGGAATATCCATACAAGCTGTAAAACTGAAAAGACGGGTACAGATGTATCAATGGGTAGAGGAAAGAACGTAAGATATCAACTTTTGCTTGGGTCAGAGAGGTACCGTTGTTATTGTTTAGATATTTTCATATGAACAATAAAGTTCATAATACTTTGAACAGAGGCATTGCATAATAAAATGAAAATGCATAAGATTGTTCAATTGAGAAGCTATCTAAACATTTTGGCAACATCCTCAATAACAGATTTTTAAACTCAGAGAGCAGTTACCAAACTTCAAATATAGTCTTGTAGTATTTTCTATATGCAGTATAATAAGTATTACATTAATTACAACTGCAATAGTTTCCAATATTGTTTTATTAAATCAAACAACTATAAACTATCAACATTCATAACTATGGAAACAAAATATATGTTCATTTCATGTCAGCACGTCCCCTATAAATCTTTTCTCTTCTCATGTTGAATGATTCTAAAACGATACAAACCAATAAAATAAGTAACACCTTACACAACACACTACATTTGTTTTATTACAATAACACCTCTTATAAAAACTCAAAGAATGGTTTGGAAACATCAATATATAAAACAATATATCCACAGTGCTCAGCAGTGCTCTCATCTTATTGTCGCTTGATCTGAGTTTTATGGCTCAGATATTGCAATTTTTTTCTGCATGTACTCTTTGAATTGAAACTCCTTAAATGTGTTTAAGAATACTTTATCTAATGAAAGCTGTTGTATTTTTCAAAGATTCAAATAGAGTATCGGTCAAGTCCGTAAGAAATTGAAAAACCTTATTCACATATTTTACTCAAACTACCAAACTATCACAATAAAATGGTACACAACAGTCAATAGTTGATTCGTGAATGTGGCAATTTTGAACAAGCTACATAAGGTTTGATGAAGATTTTTTATCATTCGATTAGCAAAGTGTTGTTTTTGTATTTTCATTTCATTTTTATCACAGGATAAAAAATATTATAATAAAATTAGGACAAATAGGACAAAAATCACAGAACACTTCATCTACATATTATCATTATTACAAGTATTTATTTCAGTCCAAGGGATGATGATGAAACAATTGGAGGGGCACAGTATTCTATCAATGATTATTATTATATAACAGAATGGAGAGATAGACTGGTTGACAGTTCCAGTTTTTATGTGAGACATGGACATGAAAACCCCAGGTATGAAAAATAAAATGAATAACATTTATTCTACTATTTATTTAATAATATATAAAAAAAACATTTCAAGAATGCCGTTTTTAGAGATATTCCATTGAAAACAATCACATATTTGGCTTCTGATGTGAGATTAGGACAGCTACAAGTTGGAAATGATATCATAGAAAAGTTCAATGATTTTATAGAAGTAACAAGTGATGAAAGACCTGAACGGAGGGATGTCAAATTACATATGGGAATCTATTACCACTGCGATGACATATGGAATCCACAAGTAGGAGATATAAGAGTGCAATTTTATTATGCTGGGGCATCTGGAGAAGCGGTATGTTTGATGAAGAATTATATTATATATACATATTTTGTATTATGAATTGCGATTGTGAATAGGTTACCATCATTGCTAAACAAGAGAATGGGGTTCTGGTACCGTACGAATCATCAAAAGGTCACAAAATAGCTCTGCTGAGACACGGAAACCTTAACATTAATCAGATGTTCTCAGCTGAACATTTTGATGCTCGTCTGGAAACATGGAAATTGAGAGGTCTGGGAGTTTTTATTTTATATGCTTCAGCTGTGTGTCTAGCCAAGCTTCTACGAATATTATGTATGTATACTTCTGAAAATAGTTGTCATCTATACATTTGTTTGTTGGTAGTTTTTCAGATGCCAGTTTTGGACTGTTTCATTACTGGAGACCCTATGTCACTTGGAAACGTCTTATTGGCAATATCAGTCTCACTAGTCGTAATTGCCACTGCATGGATTCTTTATAGGCCAATGCTAGGGGCTGGCTTACTACTTGCTGCCGTCAGTCCACTTTTGTATACGGTGGGTGTGTATGATGTTGTACATAATGGACATATTAATTGAATCTATTGTTCATTTAGACAGAAAATAATAAACATTATTGCTTAAGCTTTGATTGATTTTCCAAACTTTTCTGTCGTCCAAAACTTTGTATGAAACTAATTAACTAAATCTCTAAATCTCTACATATTTGAATTTTTTCAAATGTATTTTTCCTCGTTCACTTTATATTGTAATTTTAATTATAAATAAGTTAAAATTTGTTCACCGAAAGAATATGTCAATATAACAAAAATAATAATTAGTAATGTATACAACTCAAATCTGGTCATTATCCTCTTAAGTCGGAGGACTTCTTTGACACTTCAAACAACTTCATTACTATTGTAATTTTTATAATTTCAACTTGCCTACAAAGAGAAATATAAGTAAACTATATTTTTTAAATGAAAACTGACTTTAAAAATATATTAAATCACTTCATTTTTTTACTTGGCTGGCCTTACCCAATAATATCAAAACGGTAACTCAATTGTAACTCAAGTAGTTTCTTGAATGTGAAGACCAATTCCACACTTGCAAACCATCTTTAGACAGAAGGGCATAAGTTTAACCACGACTATGAAGTATTATATTTGGAAGAAAAAGGTTTGGAACCATTTTTGGGGTGCTTAGAAATAAAAAGATTCAAGAGTTCTAACAATTTACTGACCGACCAAATAGAATTAAATTCTTCTCTCCTTTTCCGAATCTGGTTTTTAATATAGAAATTGATAGTTTATCATGTTCATTTAAAGAGTTGGTGCATTTTCTATTGTGTATTTTAAATTTTCAATTAGTTTCTATCTGAACTCGGGTGAAGTTATTAGTTGAAGGTAACATGATTCAAGGCACCCACAATATCTCATTCGAAAATCAGAAATACTCCATAAAACACAAAATTACTATCCACGAGTATATAGAAAGGCAACAAAAATTCAAAAAAAGAAAATTTGAATAGAAAAGAAGAGGCAATGGAAATCAATAAAATCTGGTGTCCTCACAGCTACACAAACAAGTTCAGGTAATGCGATAAAGAGAAACCAAGCAACGCTCGTTAATAATAATATAAAACCAGAGTCAAATCCGAGCATCGTAGTTATCCACTGAACTGCAAGCCCTTAAATTGGTTGAAAATTTCATCTCTGAGTTAAATAACAGAAAGACAGTCAAATTTATGTTCCTGGTTCGGTGGATTAGGTCCTTTCTGAAAACCAAAACATTTCAGGTTCTAGTAGAAGGAACCCTGTCCCCTGTCAGGGAAATCCAAGCTGGAATGCCTCAGGGGCTGTGCTGTCTCCATTACTTTACAGCCTATATGTGAGCGACCTTCCTAGGTTCAATCACGTAAAAGTTTCCCTTTACGCTGATGATACGGTTTTAGGTCAGTTCTAATACATTATTTTCTGACTTTTGTCACAGTTCTGTCTTCTGTCACAGTTGTTCTGTTGAATGTGTACCATTCTGTATCTGTTGTTCTGTGTCACAGTTTGTCAAATCGTAGGTGCTTTTTACAAGTTTAACTGGAGTAATGAAAATTTTCAATTCTTTATAAACTTTATGAAAGTGATAATGCTAATTGTCAATGAAATATATAAATGTTGAACGTTGACCATGTTTCATTCGTTGTTTGCAGTTGTTTATTTCATTTTCGCGGTATTGGAAGTAACTTCTGAAAACCAATCATGCCTAAACAAAAATGAAAATTGCCACAAACAGCACCTGGAGAAATTCAACAAATACTCAGAAGGTATGGTTCTGAACACAGTTCCGAAGAAAATATATGTTTCAATTATTTTCTTGTAGGGGCAAATTCGAAGCATTTCCATTATTTAAAGTTGCTGGAAGAAGCGAAGGGAGAATACATCCCTTGCAATGAATCTAAATGCTCATGCCATACAAATGTTATTGCAGATGATTTGAAAGTTTTCAAAGGTGGAATATCCAAAGAGGATCTTGAAAGAGTCAAAACAAAGTAGGTATAATGCAAGTGATCTCAGGACATTAGGCTTTCTTGATCATAATTTACAAAATTATGGAGTGCAGAATGCTGTCAATAATCGGATAAAATATTTATTAAGAAACCGATATCAATATGTCAGTATTATCAATGACAAATATAAAATATGAATAAAAATTAAAGTCTTCTTGCTCAATATTGTACAATAATTTGAATTAGAAATGTAAGTTATTTAACTGATGATGCATCTGAAATTGTTTCTGATATAAATAATCCAATAGTAAACTAATAAGTGCAATGATATTCTTGAAAAGTTGAACTTACTTTATCTCAATACTTGAAAAATTTCTGATGATGAAAGAGTCAAAGTTCAGGACAGCTAAATCCAACAATCTAATGACACAAAATTCAATTATCAAGTTTTTTGATATACATACGTTGATTGACATACATTCACTTACTGTGATAGCTTTTTAATACCCTAAATTCACAAAACTATTTGTTTGAAAACTACTAAATGTTTACTATAGGTTGTTTGAGTCAAGATTGAGATTTTAGGTGAGTTTTGTTGATCCATACAAGCACACAATGTTTTTTTTCATTCAAAAAAAGTCCTCGCATTTCAGGCACACAAAGCTGTGGGAAATTATTCAAAAGATTGAACTCTTCCTGCATTTCATGTTTTTTTTTTAGAATGCATTCATATATTCAAGAACAAAGATGATTTTATATGAAGATATTCTATTCATGCTAAATTACCAAGTTCAAAGATAACTTTATGATTCCGCTTATGAAGTATTCTGATTTACTGTTACCCAATAGTTCTGAACTGATTTTTTTATTTACTCACCAAAATTTTAAGCGGATACTAAAAATGTACCTAGTGACATGTGTATAGACTATAGTAAATTTAATTTATTATATTGTGTAACTGTATATGTATGTGTATACCTCGGTGAATACTGAAAATTGGAAAGTTCTATTCTGACTATTTTTGTACATTCATTTATGTATTTAATTTTATTTATTTGGTAAATTTTCAATTGTTCTATAATCAATGGTTTTTTAGGGGTACCAAATATCAAATAATAGGAAACCGTCTCTTCCGTGAAAAAAACTGCATGTTTCCCGCTCGTTGTGCAGGAATTGAATATTTTTTACTGAAACTATTACCCAAGTTACCAGATGTTGAGTTCATTGTGAACACCAGAGATTGGCCTCAAATTCACAAAAATTATGGTATATTTGGACCTGTTTTTTCCTTCAGTAAAACATCTGACTACTACGATATTATGTATCCAGCTTGGTCATTTTGGGAAGGAGGTCCAGCTATTAGCTTGTATCCGAGAGGAATAGGTGAATTTTCTACATCTCACAGATTTCCTCCTTTCACATCAATAATGATATTAAATAGAACTTCATGTCAATAGATTCAAATCCTCATATACACTGACGGTTAAAAAAAACTGGTCCATCCAAAATTTTGCTATTTTTGAAACTTCCTGATTTCTAACTGTAAAATCTGATTTACATTTATTCTCCATTTCATGTAATAGTGTGTTGTTTTCTCAAATAATTAATTTAATGAGTAAACTTCCTTTTATGGGTTGGTTTTAGAATCATATTTCTATCTCAGTTGATTAGAAAGATGGAGGTTTAACAAGTATCAATTCATCATTTTCCAAAAATGTACTTCAAAAAATTTGGCAATTTTATTTTGATGAGGTTCCAATCATTTTTTAGGGAATGTTGTTCTATTCCACAACAAGAGCAACATTTTGTGGAGCAGTCTGACAAGACCTTATGTACCGCCTTAGTTCATTCTATAAATACTCAGATGGTTTCTTATCAGATAATTTTAATTTTTGTGTCAAACATTGATTCAAACTATAGCTTCATTCAATAGGCTATAAGTTTCCAACCAGTTTAGATAGAAATATAGTTCAAAAACCGTAATGAAAAAGGGGGGTTCACTTTAAAAGTATGATCAAAAAAACTAATTACACTCGGCTAATGGTAAAATCCACATAGCATTAAAATTTTTGTTTTTCAAGAAAAAGAAACCACACCACTGACTTGATAAGGCACTTCCAAGTCGAGTGTGGCAATGCCAACAACTGACTATAAAATAAAAAAACAATTCAATTGGACTCCTACTTTGAAAGTTTTGAAAAATTGCAAAACTTGATTTGCTTCAGTTTCTTTGACATCTCTTCATGATTGAGATTATGGAAATATTAATTTCCTCCAAATTATTTTAGGTAGATGGGATAATCATAGGAAGAAACTAGGAACAATTGGTAATTCTTCATCTTGGCTCGAAAAGATACCAAAGGCATTTTTCAGAGGATCACGAACAAGTGCTGAAAGAGATCCTCTTGTACTTTTGTCTCGAGAAAATTCATCGATTGTTGATGCCAAATATACAAAAAATCAAGCGTGGAAGTCAGATGCAGTAAGTGAACTCCGTACAGAAAAATATTGAGATATTCAAGATCTTATTGTTTTTAAGAAATGATCTGTTGAAGTATCTGTTAAAACCTGTTTTTCCGTTGACCAACTTAAAAGTTTACTTCATGCATACTTCTCAGGGCTCATATCTGTAAGATTAATACATTTTTCAATAGCACCCAATTGCCAAGCCTCAGAATAATATCTCATAACGTAACTAAGTCTTGATGATTGAATAGTAGGCAGTCAATGCTGCAGATAATCCGAGCTCTTGACATTTATTGCAAAGCAGTTATATGTAATTCAAACTTAGGTTATTGTCATAATTCACTTATGGAGGAACAAATACAAATCAAAACACAACAAGACCTAACATTCAATATATTTCACAAAACAATACACATACCTAGAAACAGTGAACGTAGAAAAAATCCAACACATGTAACCCAAATACAGGTAAATATATATAAACCCAAGTCAACTTGCCAAGTTGACACCAATAGGTGGTTCCACTTGTGTTTCACTTGCGTTTACGCAGCTATTTTTATCAAGTACTTTTGTGACACCTACCGGTATAAACTTGGCAAGTTGACTTGGGTGTCACACCAATTGGTGGTTCCACTTATGTTTCACTTGTGTTTACGCAGCTATTTTTATCAAGTACTTTTGTGGTTTTTCACATTTTGTCTTCAATCGAGGACCGCCTGCCCGGTACTAACGATGCCCAATAGGCTGAAACGGCTGTATACCGGTGGCTCTTAAATTGAAATCAATATGGGAATGATCAGAAAGTACTTACGTCGACGATAGTCGACGTTTCGCCATCATCTCATGGCATTATCAAGACAAGTTACTGCTTCGCTTCGAGAGGTGTAACTGATGTTAGGTTCTTCTTGTGGTGTTTTTATATGGTTTCGCTTGCGTAAGTTGTATGGAATTGTTACCTGTTTTTCCACCTGAGGGTTGATGGCTTTTGGCGGTTCTCCTACCTGTTTTTCTACCTGAGGGTTGTTAATGGCTTCTGGCGGTTCTCCTACTTGCGATGGTTCATTATCAATTTGTGGTTGTCTTTGTTGGTGTTTTTAATAATTTTTTTCCAAATCCTTGGGATGTTTAGTGAGTCATCCCTTTTGTTGATGAGGCCTTGCTTTTGTGGACTCAAAATTAATCTTGTGACCTGTTTGTAGATGGTGTTGAAAGAGGGCAGAGGAGGTTTGTTTTGTTCTTATCGAGTTTTTGTGCTCCTGGGTTCTGGCAGATATACGTCTGTTGGTCTGACCGATATATTGTTGACCACAGTCCTCGCATGTGATGCTATATACTCCTTGGTTTTCTAGGGAAATTCTCTTTTTCGGTCTGGACAGCCAACTGGATATCGTTTTGTGCGGTTTGTAGGTTGTCCGGATGTTTTTACGTCTTAGTATTCTCCCGATTTTGTCGGTCACACCTTTGACATAAGGTAGTGTCACAGATTGTCGTGTGGAGAGTCTTCTGTCGATCTAGTGGATGTTTTTTTGGTTCTTCTTTGTCTGTCGATGGCCTTTTGTATGATCTTTGGTCCGTAGCCATTTTGTCGCAGAGCCTTTGTTGTCTCCCTCAATTCTGTTGCCCTGTTTGTTGGTTCTGTTAGGCGGAAACTGCGGGATATATATATATATATATATATATATATATATATATATATATATATATATATATATATATATATATATATATGTATGTATGTATGTATATATATACTTGGCTCTTGAAAATAAAAATAAAGATGAATATTTGACACTCACCTTTAATTCATTGAAATATCTTCTAGGATACTCTTCATGCCCCACCTGCGAAAGAAGTATCGTTTGAGGATCATTGCAAATACAAGTACCTTTTCAACTTCCGTGGCGTTGCTGCTAGCTTCCGATTCAAACACATCCTCCTGTGTAAATCTCTAGTGTTCCACGTAGGAAATGAATGGCAGGAGTTTTTCTACCCCGCTCTGAAACCTTGGGTTCATTACATTCCCGTAGAAGCTAATTCTAGTAAAGAGAAAATCCGAGAACTCATTGAATTCGCAATGTACCACGATGAGGTAGCGAAAGAAATTGCCGAGAACGGGTACAGTATGATTTGGAATAATTTGAAACTGTCGCATGTCAGTTGCTATTGGAAGCAGCTGATTAAAAGCTATGCTAAATTATTGAAATTTGTACCGGTTCTAGACAAAAGTCTGGTTGAGATTAAAGAAAAATGAATTGGGTTTGACAGTACTTCAAAGAGGACTACTATTTAGCCAAAAGCATTTATTGGGCTGAAATGTATTGGATTGAGCATGTCTACAAGGGTGACCTTCTGAGTATCAGTTCGCATCAATTCTCAAAATATTGTTGGTATTATCGACGTTTCATCACCTGTAACAATGTTGTATATGAATTTTGAAGCTTTCAAGATGAATGTTTTGAGTATTTCATACCATTTCATACAAGCTTTTTTAAAGTATTGGTCAAATTATGTGAAATCTGTCTGAATCAAACAATAAAGAAACTAATACAGTTCATTGTAAACTAGTTTACACTTGAGGAAGTTATTGTATAGCAGAACAGGTGTCGCGGTTGCGAATTTTATAGATATGTGATACCATATTTCAATGGCGGGTGAATTGTTGACATTCCATAATAACTTTCCAGTGTATATCAGTTTTGAACTGAAGTAGGCAGTCAATTACTTAAAAAAAATTGAGAAGTGTTTTCTTGTGAAGACTTCTCTTAAATGTTTGATTACATCATCATCAGAAACTAAATTTAAGGGTAGAAGTCATATATTTTCTTATAACTTTTCTACCAATTTTGAAATTTATTTTTATATATATTAAAATAATGAGAATTATCCATAATAATCTATATCTCATAAACTACTGAAACAGTTTCGTTTTCTATTAGGCTGTTTTGAAAGTTTTTTCCATTTTAGGAGTCTTCTTGAAACTAATATCTTAATAAATAAGCGCCATCTGAATCAGTGCACTTTTGTAAACGTAACACCAGTCGATTAATTTTACCTGCATAAAAATTGGTTGCACGGGCTGCGACGAAGTCGACGAAAGCAGTTTTTGCCTGGCCCTGATTGGCGAAGGTTGTACCGAAGTGGTTGAAAAGATGATAGCCGATTGGCATCCAGTTCTTCCATCATGACACACACCGTTTGTGATGGGTCATTCTTCACCAGGGTCCTCAAATCCACCGTCCTGGATTACTGTAGGTCGGCCACTTAAGGGCTTATCTTGGAGGCAAAAATCTCCGGAACGACTTTTTGCAAACCAACGTCAAACAGTGCGTTCATCAACACTCTATTGCCAAATGCCTGGTAAATTTTTCAGGCTGTTTCAGCAGCATTTTGGTTCAGTTTGAATTCGACAAAGAAGAATAAGGTTACGTTTTTCCCCGTGGGTTGACCATAATTGACTACAGTGAATAATCAAACTTAACTTTATTTCATTTTAAAAACAACAAACCCTTCAACTAAACTTCAACTATTATTTGAATGTCTATCGCCTTACTAGATCACTTTGCGTACCGCACTGTAACGTTCACTTGACTGTCTTGACATTCTCGTGGCTAGCCTTTTAATATCATAATACAATATCATAGAAAATTCACTGAAGTTCGTAGCATTATTCTCGCTGCTTCTAGAGTGGCGGGGAATCATCGTACATTCGCGCGCTCTTAGCTACGTCACGTTTGGTTTATGGTTACCAGTGGCGGCCGACGTTATTTTCTTTCGGGCATGATTTACAACCTTACATATATATTGAGATATGGAGCTACAAAAACATATGACATTAAAATGTACAAAACTTTTGGAACAACCTGATGGGTAAAACTTTGGACTCATTTTTATTGTTTCATTAATTTTCAACTATACTTCCAATATCAATGTGGTATTGTAGTGAATTTTTATAAAAGTATCAGTTGTTCAACAAATATTTGTGATCAAAAATAGTTGCACATGTTGAATTTTTTTATTGATCTAGTTTATGCGTGAGCTTCCCCCACTGTCAAATTCATGCTTAGGTAGAGCCTGAGCAAAACTGCACATACCTAATGGATCTGGATACGTTCTTAGAAACTTTTTATGTTTCAATTTTGAAAACAAATAAAATTATCAATTTAGGGCAAACCAAATATTATGTTCAAAAACATTTTTTGATTTTCTGTCGAACAAAGTGAGAACAAAAATGTTTTTGCTACTGAGTGTCCATATGACATGAACAAAATAGTTTTTTTAATTGTGAAGTTTCAGTGGTCCATTGATAAAATAGCCCAATGTATAACTATGATGAGGAGGGTCAGTATAAGGAAATTGTAAACCGTGAGATATACAAAATCAGTTCAATCAGAGATAACCAAAATCGCACAATTTCGTTACGTTTTTTTGTTACGTTATTTTATTACGTTATTTAAGGAGATATGAAAAAACAAAATTTTTTTTGTTCCTACTTTTCCAGCCATACAAGAAGGTGCTTAAAGATTTTTAATTCAACATTTCGTCGAAGAAAAACCGTCACTAATTTTACTTTTTTATGTGGATTGGAAAGAATCACTCATCATATGTTAGCTTTTTTAGAGATAGTTTCACTGATGTATCACACAATCAAAATTTTGATTGAAAAAATATTTGTTCTTCAGAAGCATTTAAACTTTGTAGTTTTTTTCATTAGAAAACAAATTAACTATTCATTAAATTCAAAATTGCAAAATTGTGATTTCAATGTTTATATTTTTTCTTATTTTCTACAGCCCATCTTATAGATTCATTTGCAAATAATTTGTTGTTATAGTTTTGATTGTTAACTAGTTGATTTTGTATACATTTTGAAACAATTTAGTTGACTTGACTCATCTAATACTGATATCTTAGTTTGTTAGAAAGCACTTGAAAATGTTTTTGGTGAATATTGCAGGTTCGATTTTACATCTAAAATTGTGTTGGAAAAATAGAATGAATGTTAATGAAATATTGAAATTACCAAAACTACTGAAAATAATTGGATCTAAATTTAATCTAAAAAGAAACAAATGAAAATGAAAAAATTAAATAATTAAAAAAATATGAGAATGCTAATTTGTAAAAAAACAACATGAAGTTGAATTAATTGATATTGGTAAAAAAAGGAGTTAATTTAAAATAAGTATATGCAAACAATAAAAACCAAAGCAATGAAAAAATAAAATAATTAGGATGATTGATGAAAAAATTAAAAAGATAAAGAAAAATAGCTTGATTTGAAATTTTCTCTCATTTTCATTATTCAGTATTTTTCATAATTTCAATATTCCATTGAACTTTTAATGCTGGTATGTTGAATGAGCAAAACATGTTTTGAATATTGGTATCGGATCAAATCAACATACCTACACTAGAATTTAGTTGTCGTTTTTAATTTTTCTTGTGATAACAATTTTTCGGAAAGTCTTTCTAAGACAATAATTAATATTAAGTGTGAACATGACAATAAGTCAGGTAGTATTAGAAACATTGGTGTGATATTTAAACATTCTCATAATTGTTAAGTGTTTAAGTTAGAAAGTATAACACTTATTTAAATACTGAAAGTATTGATGTAATTTTACACTATTTTTATAAGTATTTTTACTGAATCTTTTAAGTGAACTATATATTGTTTGAAGTTTCGGGCTTGTCTGGCATTATCTGGTAGATAAAACTTGGTTAAAGAAGGTAAAATTTGATTGCAGGATATGTACAAATGATTGAAACGTGATTAAAATTCTTTATTCATGTTTTGATATATAAACTTGAAAAATTTCGAGTATCCGTATATTTATCTGTAGAGTAGGGAGGGTGAGTGTAGGCCCACAGCACTTGGGCCACAAACTCTCCTATTAACGATAACTCCGAACATTCGCATAGGACATGCCCGAAAGGTTCATCTTCCTATTCACACATCCTGCATAGAGGTGTGTCCGCTAGCCCCATATTGTGGAGGCGTTTTCTTAGTTGACAGTGGCCAGTCAGAAATCCTACTGTTGAGCGTAGAATTTTTCTGGTTATTTCCAGATATTTCTTCGGCGCCAGCTTCCCAGGGTCGCCAAGTGTGACCCTGGCAAGTTTGCATCTATTGATTTCATCCCATCTCTTTAGGGATTGAGCATGGGTATGACGTTTGGCTAGTTCCGCAATTGTCAAAGTCATCAGGCCACAGGTGCCACTGGGTCCTAAAATTCTTAGTCCAGCCACTTCTTTGGCTAAAGAGTCGGCAATGCGATTTCCTTTACTCCTTTCGTGTCCTTTAATCCACCTCAGGATAATGTTATTATCCACCGAGGCTTTGGCTAAATCATGGTGGTTCTAGCCCTGAGGTAACATGTTGTCTGTTCGAGGCTCATAGGACTTTAAAAAGATTTGGAAAAGCTGAATACACTTATTTGAATTAATGAATCGAAGAGGTTTTGTATTAAAGTATATAATATTTTAAAATTCTTGACGAAAGACGAAAGCGCTTTGCAAGAATTTTAAAATATTATACACTTTAATACAAAACCTCTTCGATTCATTAATAGGACTTTTCCGCTATAAGTGCAGATTGTTATGTTTTCCCCAGAAATTCCTTTTCTGGTTATTTTTTTTGTTGCGATTGAGATACCAGCCAGTAATGTTTGAACCAGGCTGGTTTTTTTTCCAATTCCCCATTTAATCCTCAGGCTTAGTGATCTGGAGTACACTCCACATCCTGAGCCTTCTTTGGTTTTTGAGCCGTCTGTATATATGCATACTGCATCTGTAGCATCTGACTCAGTGCTCTGTTTTATTTATATTTTGTAGAGTTTATTAAACACAAACCTGGGTTCAATTGCATCCCTGTTTGCCTGCAGCAGAGGTTGCGCAGTAAGCGCTTCTTGCTATGATGTCAAAATTATTATATATAGGAATATTAAGTAATATATCATCAATATTAGTGATCTCTTATGACTTTTAAATGCAGTGTTTGTTCTTTTAACCTTTTGTGTTCATTTAGTTACTTGTAAATAACAGAGAAATATGTGAAAGCACTTGAATGACCTATAAATAGTCATCTCTCGGAGGAATAGTCCAGTGGTCACCCGAAAACAGTTGTGGATACTAACAACCGAAACGTCGTGAAGTAACGTAGCTTGAAATCTTTAAATTTCTAATTCATTTCAATTGTAGAATTTTCTACTTAATTTTTATTTAATTGTAATTTCATTTAAGGGTTTTTTTGCTTGATATAATTGTTATTTTCAGCTATTTATTTGAGTTTTAAATTTTATTTGTTTTTCCAGTGAGCAGATTATAAAACTACCACACGTGTTTCACCATACAATAACTTCCTCAGGGGTGTATATACTAAATTCGTAGAATTCAGTCAGTATGGCTTGTACATACTAAATCGTTAATATTTAGTCGGCATGTACAAGCCTAAGGAATGTATTGTATAGTGAAACACAGGTTGCGGTTTCGTAAACTGTGTATAAATCTCTTGAAAATGTGTTACTTGAAGATGGATCTCTTTTTAAATTCAAATATAACTTCGCTAAGCAAGCCCCAAATTCTCAAACTTGAAATACATTCCATTTTAAATGCTCTGTATTTATAGCGATTTAAGTTTTTGTGCACTCCTATATTTTTAGTTGCCTAATGTTTCAAACTGTTATATTTTATATTTACATCTATTCCCATATTATACTACTGTCCAACGTTTGATGGACTATTAGATTGTTTGAGAAATGCTGTAGCTAAAGTTTTTAAATTATTTACAACACAAGTAGGTATTTTTGTGAACACATGTATATGAAATGTATTTACAATGGCAAAGGAGCCATTGTAAAATAATAAAAAACTAGTATCAAGAAAATTGTTATTTGTTGGTTCCAACTTTTCTGTCTTGTGAAGGAAATCACTAAATTACGAATTCAAAGTCGGAATTTAACAAAATTTCAGATATTTAAGTCAAAATTTTACAAAATCATCATTATAAAATTTCGACTTCAATCTCGAAATTTTATTGATTTCGACTTCAAACTTAGGATTTAGTAAATTTTATTTTTGAGAAAAATCGTGACTATTCTACACCTTTGTAAATTAGTAATTTTTAGTGTTTCCATTCTCTCAAGCAAAGGCGGAAAATTTTTCTTACTGGTTGTGAGCGATTAGGGAAGTGATATCAAAATAAAAACTGCATCTACGAAAATAATTTATTTCAACGACATTCTTCAAATTTTCACAATAAAACGCTGAAAAGTTTCTTATTTCATTGCAAAAATCCAAATTTCTCGGATGTATGTAAATTAATGCATAAGAATAATGCTATGATAATGATACTAAAAAATTAAGTGATGCAATACATCACATGCATTTCAAATGAGAATAACCACTCTGATATTCAAGTAGGATTGGTGAACAACTGTACACTTCAGTCAGTCTGATAAAATTCCTCGACTTTCAGCCTAATACTTATCCGTTGAAATTTTGTGTTCATTTAAAATAGTTCATCCACATCCAAATTACTGTCACTGGTATACAAAAATTCGTACATAGAAGAAGCTAGATCGTCTATTTCTCTTTCTTTGTCAGCCTTCGGGAAATCCATCGCTTTCCCTGTCCTTGACAAGTCCATGTCTGATTCGAGCTCATCGTCAGCTACTCCTGAGAACTTATCCCTGACGTCTTTCATGATACAAGCCTCGAGCTTCTTGTGCTTGTAACATTTGAAGAAGAACATGGGACGTATGAGTTCTCTGGACAAAGGCGACTTTTCCTTGTTTACTTCAGGGACACATTGCTACAAAATAAAAATTTTAATTTGTTGAAAAACGTCAGTTTTTTTTCAGATTGTGTGAGGTTTCATTTTGAAAATTGTAAGTGATTCTTTGGAGCTCCTACTTTTCAGGGCTTCTAGTTTGTTAAAAATAATAAATAAGAATATATTGATGATGTATGACGATTCATGATTTATAAGATAAGTAGCTAGCTTTGCTAGCTGAGTGATCAATGCTGAAAACTTTTAGCAAGAACTGTTTTTTTTTTCAAAATCATGAATGTTATAAATTTGTTAATATGCTCAGCCAGACACTACTTTTTATATCAGTCTTTTTCGGATATATTTTCAGAAATACCTATTACAAACTGGCTTTCAGCTAGATATTGTAATCAGAGTAAGATACAAGATATTGATCTTTTTTCAGATATATTCAAGAAATCTGTAGTCTGTTTAGCAGTTCCGCCACACCACACCACAAAAAGAAAAATTAAATTAAATCGATAAAAGCTCAGTAGAAACAAAAAAATACTGAGTTTTGTTACAAATAGTTGGACGAAAAACTTATTTTTTTCTCTGAGCGGGAAAAGTTAACAATGAAAAAGTTCGAGATGAAGCAGCAAGAAATATGGACACAAATGGCGCCTTTCGCGCATTTTACCGCACCACGCTAGACCAATAGCAACGGCGGAAAATGGCGTCTCGCTTACTCTATCTATTGAAAAAAGGCAACAGTTGTTGTCTAAGAGCAATAAGTTTCTTTGATTTTTTAGAAGAGCTGTATGGTATATTTTACTGCTTCAACTAACAACAAGAGAAGCAAAAACCAACCAACCTATTCTTGTGCCGAAAAGAACGACAACAACTCGCTGGTCATGTCAAGTTAAAGCTACGAAGAAGATACAGCTAAATCAAGAGCAACAGCTGTCGGTCTGCATGATGGTATGGCAAAGTTAGAAACAGCTATAAATACAGTTTTTTGGGATGATATTTTGGGACATATAAAAAAAGTCAACGAAAGCCTACTAAATCCGAAGTTGGACTTGAACACTGCTTACTTCATTAAAATCAACCATTGAAAATAAAAGAGACAGTTTTAATGAATATGAAGTAAAAGCTTTCGAGCTAGTTGATTACCGAAACTACGAAGAAGAAAAATGGAGAGAAACAAAAAGAAACGTCCGGTTGTCCACTTTAGAATGCCCGCAAGTTTTGGAAGTTCAGTTGTCACCCTCGGATAAATTTAGAACTTAAAGCTACCTTCCATTTGCTGACCAGCTCATGACCGCTCTTCAGAAGACGCGTACTCACTTCTAAATGCACGATTTGGATTTATGAAAAATTTGACAACTATGTCTGATCAACAAATTTTGTCTTCCAGCCAAAACTTGGTGAAAACTACGACGACGTAGATAATACTCTTGGCAACGAATTCATACATTTCAAACTATTTATAGTTCACTATGAAGAATTTGAACAAAAGAGAAGTGGAGAGATTAGCTATGAGAGATGGATGTATGAATTGTTGTGTAAAAATAATGTTAAAGAATGCATTCCCAACGTTGAGGTAATTCTGAGAATTTGTCTCACACTAATGGTGACAAATTGTATGGTTGAAAGATCCTTTTCGAAACTGAAACTTTAAAAAATAAACTCCGAAGGTCCATGACCGAGGACAGAGTGAATATTTTGGCTCTCCTTAGTTTAGAGAGTGATGTTTTAAGGGAAACAGACTTCGACAATATTATCGATACGTTTATTAATGTGAAAACCAGACGAAAAATACTTGAGCTTGTAGGTACCTCTAGTTTAATTTTGAATACATTTTGTTGACCAATTTATTCAGTTGCTCCCTTCTTTGACTTGACCTTAATAGAAACTTTCAACAGTTAACCACACAAGATTTGACCACACAAGATTTGAGGGTCTCCACCACATGCTCTGCCTATGGGCCGCCGAAGTCTAAATCCGGCGCTGGTGTTTAGAGACATACTGAATCGTTTCCAGACTAGTGGATGTAAATACAGCAGGTGCAAAACCCCAAGCATCAACGGTATCATTTATTTTCCTAATAACATTCTATCTACAAACTAGCTCTCTTGGAGAAGATTCTGCACAAGGCCAGACAATTCCTATAGACACGTCAAAGGGTCTGTAGAAAATCAATATATGTTGAATATATGTTGATTGTCAGACCATAATGAGGTAACATGCAATTACTTGGGGCAAAACGCTTCAGACAAAGCTCACTAGCGTACCAGGCTTGCCTGGTGCTATCTGTACCTCACCATTAGCAACCATGGAAATACTAGAAAAATACTAGATAGAGAGGCTAGATGGACAACGTACAAAATGATGCAAAGTGACAATTACACAAAACAAGGTTATGTGGAGCGTAGCAGACTACTGGTTGACTATGAAAGTCACAGCATTGGGGAGTGACGTCCAAGTTAATCCCTTCAACAGTCAACTTAAACCTGTGTTATTCCTAATACCAAGTAGAGAAGACTGGATTTTGCGGAAGGAGGAAATACTAAGAGCCAGGATTGGTAGATTTTTCAATAAAATATGAAATAAAAACTAATTCTGTGTTTTTTCAATCATCCATTTTGTTTCGTAACAGAAATTATTAATTTAAATGTAATGATTCTGAAGTCTGACCTGGAAAAGTAAAACAAGTAGTTGAAAAATGTATTCAAATAGATTATTCAAAATAATTTACATTTTGTTTTCCTAATAAGACAAAACCTGTTTCATATTGACTTGCCTCTGATTGGTTTTATCTTGTCAGAAAATTTCAATGTAACTTTTAGATATATTTTTTTTGTCAAAATCACTTTACTTTTTGTTCGTTAGTTTATAGTTCATGATTTTATTTTTTATGGAAATTAAAAAAAAAAGATTGAGTTTTGACATTTTTTTTCAAATTTAAATCAATGATGATGATTTTAAAAATCATCTGATCCAAATCAGGACAACTCTTCTAAGAGCAGATAGTTGTTGATTCACAAATGGATAAAAAAAGACTAAAGGGTCTAGTACAGGTTTATACAATCTTAAACTTTGGACAGTGATATCATCCAGCTTATTGGTGTACGTGCGAATATATTGGCAAAAAACGCATAAATCAATGAAAATATTCTCTGATATTGAAGAGAGGCTCTGGAAACACTTGGCTCTTGTTGAGCAACTTCCAAGTTGATATTGAACTGCTAAAAAAACTATCCTCGATAGGAAGACCTAACAAATTGTCTCTAGAAGATGAAAAACAGCAGATCCCATACTTGGTATCTGCCTCGCCGCGGCCCGAATAACTCTCATCTTCATAGTTGTGAAATTGTTCACAAAAGAAGCATGGCTTCATTAAGAAGCTGAACTTATTTGGCAGAGTTTGAATTGACGTGATCCACGACAAACCCTTGCGGGTTTCAGGGAAGGTTCGAATGACCCACTCACTTTGAGAACCTATCCTAACATAACATATATACGTGTATATTGGATACCTACATTGTTATTTTTTGTGTCATGAGTGAAATTGAAATGTCTATTTAAATACTCACCGAGAATTGTTGACAAAATGCAACGCCATCTTGCATGTCTTTTCTCAGTTCTTCACTGACGGGTAGGTTGGTAATTCTTTCACTAATTTTCACATAATTGGGTTCCAAATTGTTGTCAAGGTATCCCAATTCCTGCATTACACATGTTACATTGCGAACTCTACCACTCATTTTTGAAGTCAAAATTTCCAACTGGCTCTTGACATCCATATCTCTCTGAAAAAAGTTGAAATAATTGTTCAAAACTAAATCTATTGGTGAAGGTTATTCCGAATGAGAGTAGTATCTTTGAATAATATGATAAGAAGAGACATTAAAACAGGAATTTGAAAATTCTTCCTATGTTTGTAATTTCATTCAATTTCAATTAGGTAGTTTGTAAATTGAATGGTTAAAAAAAAAGATGAATTAACTACAGTCAGTGTGATTTGAACTCACGATCATTGGTTTACATTTTGAAAAATGTAATTTTTTTATTTTTCGTTAGAAAGTGTATTTTCCAAAACGAACCGTTAACGTATGAGTTGTATATGCATAATTTCTTCTTATTTAGTAACAGCCACAAATGAACGTACCTAAGTGATGATATTAATTTTTACATTTTACTTATAATTTTGATGTATTTACTTATTTATTTATATGTGTGTTTGTAAATTGTAATTTTGTATTTTTGCAATAGCAATGGCAATGGCAATGAATATATTATTATTATTTTTTTTTCACTAATGTGTTGAAGACACCATCCTGGCAAGCCATGATGAACCCCTCAGTTTCCGACTTTGTTCTTCCCCAACAATTCCGATGACCAGATCTGTCGAAGTTTGTGCTGATTCTTGCCGCGGAGAGAGTTTTTCACTGCTGTTACCTCTTGTGAGTGGCATTATTCCACCCTGAGGTAAGTATACGTCTCTCTGGCATCCAGATGGTGTCTCTCCGGCATCCGGCTTCCATCTACGAACTGCACATCATCTCCGTAGTCTCCGCATCGTCCTCTTTTGAGATGCACGGTTGCACAGTTGTCTATCCCGAATTTCATACCGATAGCATGCGTGTACTCTTCCACCACCCTCAAGGACTGATGGAGATCCTTCTCTCCAAAAGGCATAAAGTTTAAGATCACCATATAAAACAAATGGGTGACCTTGTGCCTCCGGTTTCCGGGGGTGCCACAGTTATACGTCTCTCCGGCATCCAGATGATGTCTCTCCGGCATCCGGCTTCCATCTACGAACTGCACATCCTCTCCGTAGTATCCGCATCGTCCTCTTTTGAGATGGACCATTGCACATTTGTCTATCCCGAATTTCGATCTTCCATATAAAACAAATGGGTGACCTTGTGCCTCCGGTTTCCGGGGGTGCCACAGTTATACCCTCGAGTCTTTCTGAGCGCAACGGATAATGGCAATAGTGAGATGCAGAAGAGAAGGGGACTGACGGAATCGCCCTGAAATACACCCCTTCTGAAAGTGACCCACCCTGTTTGGACTCTGACTTGACCGGATGTAATGGTGAAGCGAGTTCGCCAAAGTGGTATCAGTTGTTCAATGCATCTCACTATTTTGTCGGGTACCGCAAGGCATCTGAGCAAGTGCAAGATGAGCTCATGCGATATTGTATCAAATGCCTTACGGTAATCGATCCAAGCCATAGAGAGGTTACGCTTATATTGTATAGAGTCCTGCGTTACACATCTATCGATGAGCAGGTTCTCTTTACATCCAGCAACTCCTCTCTTCGACCCTCTCTGCTCATATATCCGTTCCAACACTCAGTCAACTGCGGTGAGTATTCGTGTCTATAAGATGCTTGTAAACAACTTGTAACACGAATTCAAGCATGTTATCGGTCTGTAATTCTTAGGAATCGACAAATCTCCGCTTTTGGAGATGAGAACGGTCCGCCCCTCGACAAATCAATCCGGAATCGGCTGCTCTCCGTCCAGCCATGAGTTGAAAACTCTGGCCAGATGGCGGTGGGTGCTTGGTAGTTTTTTCCACCAATAATATTATTATTATTATTTCAATGATTAAGAGAGATGTTTGTGAACAATTTTGAAGTAGGTAAATTCCCAAGGGTTTCTTGCGAATGACAATATAATTCAAACACAACTGTAAAATAAGGAATTTGCTCATCTGTGGTTGGCCTTCTTGGTGATGAGTCAAATTTGATTGGCTTGAAACTGGTGGGTAATGGATCATTGCTTATTCCGAGGAATAAACTAGAAATCAATAAACGCAAAACTATATCCATTAAGAAAGTAAATGAATAATCAACAATTCAAGTATTATTCATGAATACTTACAGACATTCTATTACCATAATATTGTTGCCCAACAATTGGGAAGTTATATTGAGGGAACGGCATTTGTTGGACACCCGGGTAATACATTCCTGGATAAGGGTAGCCTGGATTACCAAATGGTAAATTATAGAAACTAGCTGGTCCTTGGAAGGGCCTGAAGGATGATTGGGATGGGGAATTCTGAAAAATAAATTGTGTTTCAGTATAATAAATGAATTGAATAATATAATTGTGCATAATATATCAGTGATATTCCTTCTCAAGTGAGTTTTGGACTCTAGATAGGATTACTCACGTTACATTGACAATTCAAAAAATATTGGATCTAAATAAAATTGACATTTGCTGGCAGTTGACATTTGCTGGTAACACTTTCTCTTTTAACGCCCGGTCTATAATGAAAGAAAATTCACAAATTTCAATCAAAAAAATTATAAAAACAACTTTGACTATCTCCTTCATCAATAAATAAATAGCGTTTTTTAAAACTGATCTCTCCTTAAAATATCCCCTTTTCAATTCCATCTGATAAAATGTTGAGAGCGACGGGCGCACAAAGCGCCCACGCTTTTTTCACACTACTTATTGTTTTAAAAAAATATATATTTTTAACTTTTTATTTCGATGTTCTTTAAAAGCGTTTTTTTTTAACTATATTTATTTAATTCATTTTTCAGTTTCGTATGCTATAAAAGCGTGTTTTTTAGTCTTTTTAAACTATATTTATTTTATCTAAACTTTGGTATCAATCAGCCGTATATTGTTTAGAAAATTGACCATTGATATTTTCCAATTCCGGAGAGGGAGCCTGAAAATCAGCTGCCAAGCCCAAGGCAGCAGGCGCGTGTGTTAATAAAAAAATACTTTTTTGAAATGAAGAAATACATGTACAGTGAGTTCGAATTGTATCAAGTATATTACGTACAGCGCCATCCACGAATAGATCAAGCAATAATGTCGATATATCAAGGAGGTTACGAATAGCGCCATCTGCCCGCGAATAGATCAAGCAGTAATGTCGATATTTTGAGGAAGTTATGTACAGCGCCATCTGCCCGCGAATAGATCAAGCAATAAAGTCGATAATTCTGTCAAATACAGATCCCGAGCTTGAAAGTTAAAAATAAACATCCATACATACATATATACAGATGAAGCTAATAAAAGCGTGTTAATTAATTACTCACAGGTCTGAATGCGATGATTGCTTGATGTAATTTGTGAGAATCTATCGAAGGCTGGTATACCGAATTTGGATCTGGATTTATTTCTTCGCCTTGTTGAGGTTTTTCTTCCGTCGGAGGTGTAGGTGGGGCGTATGTTGGAGCGGTATATGTAGGAGAGTCCATGTTGGCGCATTTTGCACAAGCTTGCTTCATCTCTTTGCGAATTTGCTTAACAACCTCGTCTCCGAAACAGCTCTCATATATCTGAAAAAATAAAAGAAACCATGGTTCAAGGTCTTTTGGCGTTAGACATAGTATACAGAAGCGTTAGTTTCCAAAAACACTTCAAATCCGAGGACTCGAGGACTCACAACGGAGACTTCTCTTGTTCATAGTTTCAAAGAAAAAAACATAGGCTTTCGCGGCCTTAGTCACTATTAAAGCGAACAAAATCAGGGTTGGTCGGCCGTGGTCAAATGGAAACTAAAGGTCCAAACATTTCGTCAGCTACTGCGGTAGACATCATCAGTGGTATGTGCGTTGACTGTGAGGAAAAAGTCTATATTTGGAAGTCTCTGCAACGGCCGATAGTTCTAGATGTAACTTCCGTCCTCGCAGTTAACGCACTGAAGCAGTTGCAGACTAAACGTTTGGTACTACAGGTCCCATTCGATCAAGGCCTTCCTTCCCATTTTTGTTTCTCTTCAATAGCATTGACAGAGTTTTTGTTCATCTCGTGAATTGTAGACTAGTAATCAAATAAATTCTTGTATTAATTATGTTTTTCCAGGGTGAGGTTTGTTTTTCCGGAAGTTTCTGTTCAAATGAGAATTGACTTGTGGAAAGAGAAAAAATTAATAATTGAAATTAGTAGAAATGTTGTGGACAAAGTTACTTTGGAAACCCATGAATCAAATGTTTCAGTTGAAGCTTTCTACTGTAGAGTATAGAGGCAGTTACTGCGAAAATTGAAAGTATTTTTCACAAACACAAAAAAAAAGTTCTATTCATGAATTGATGATTTTTTTTTTGAAAAATACTTTGAAATTATTGGAGCCCTGTCTACACCTGTATAAAAATCCTAATTATATATTTTTTTCAGATCCCACTCTTGCTAGCTGACTCGAAAGCTCACCCACCAAATGAGGTTATTGGCTTCATTGAGAAGCTGGATTGATTTGGTTGAGTTTGAATACGTGCAAGCCTCAATAAACCCTCGCGGGTTACAATGGGGGGTCGAATAGGAATAAACCCACTCACCCTGTGGGTTGGGCTACCTATCGAGCGCGTCCCCAGGTGGCGGATAGAGGAACAGCCTGGGACTGGAGACCCTGCCGGGAAGCCAATGTAGCCTTACGGACGGGGTTGCCATACTCCTGGTCGTTGGCAGAAATAAGTAGGGTGAGGGGAACTAAAACTCCCCAAAAGCCATTGCAAAACATGCCACCGTGGACCTACCCAAGCTAAGGTGTAAGGAATCATGCCGACAGCTGAATGGCCGCAAGGTGATATGCGGTTACGAACGATCCCATTGGGGAACTGAGCGTAATCAGCCTATCTCTGGTAATGTAGGGCTCTGCCAGAGGTGACCAACTCTTCCCTTGCTACTCGTGGGAACGCACATGAATGAAACAACAAAAACAAAAACCAATCCCGAGGCTGGACAGAAGTGCTCACCTCAATCTAAGGCGGTGGCTTGGGATGAACAGAAATGTCCACCCCAACTACCACTTGGAATGAGGGTGGACATAGCAGATCACCTCGTGATGTAATACAAAGGCCAAGGCGTAAGCGCATTTGCGGCGCCGAGGCCAAAAGGAGAAAGAAAGCGAAGGAGGCAGGAATGGCAGCATCTTTAAGTGCACCCTCCTCCTCCCCCACTCCACCTCCAACAGCAAGGACACTTGCTGCGGTGGATACCAAGAGCTCCCTCTTGAATAAAGGCAAGGAATCGGCTGCCCCTGCAGGAAAGCTCCCTCACTTGTGCACCTCCACGAAGGGAATCCCAGGAAGGTTGAAGAAGCCGCGCAACGACAGTAATGTCGCTGCACCTTCCAAAACTTTCGCGGAGGCCACCGTGAGACACCTCAACCAAAGAGGGTGTGTGTTAGGCGAGTCTTGGCCTACACCTGCCAATATAAAGGAAATGTCTCTTAGTGACCTGTCCACCTTCCTGGAAAGGACAGGATGGACGATGATCTAGGAGGACAACTCCTCTGGTGAATGTACAATGGGTCACATGTGGCCCAAGTGCTGTGGGTCTACACTCACCCTCCCTAGTCTACAGATACAGATAGACCCACTCACTTAGGACCTTCCTATAACCTATAACACATATCGAAATGTAGGGTGTTGAAAAATTTGTAGGTGAATACTGTAAGTTTCAGGGTTCTATGATGATAATAAAAGAAAATTAGGTGGCGAAAAATAATGAATCTAGAGTGTTGAACTTAAGTTAATATTAAATAAGAAAAAAATTAAGGATAAATACTAGTAGATTTCAGGATCCTATAACGATTATAGAACAAAAATTTAGGCAACAAAAAATTATAAATTCAGAGTATTAAACAATTGTGGACTTAAAAAGAATATTAGAAAAAAAGAGGATAAATTGTGAGTAATAGGCGAAAGAATGTTGAAAGAACATGATGCGCATTTTTATAGTGAAAAATCATAATTGTCAAAAAAAAAGTAGTTGTATTCCACTTCAGAATTCTGGAAATCAAATAGCATTCGAATGTAACGATACTTTATAGCTAACAAACAATCATGAATTTTACAGTATTCATGAATCAACATAGGTATTGAAGAAATTATGTGAAACTGTTATACATACAGGGTGTTTCCTGAGTACGGTCCGAAACTTTGTTAGGTCGGGATTTATAAAATATCACAAATATCCTTACACCGATTTGGTTGAAATTTGATACAGTTATTTGAAGTAATAAGATGCTCATTTAGCCCGAACTAGATTGAAATTATTAGGTCCAGAGGCCTCTCAGTGAGCACCACAGTCAACACTATTGAGAAAAAAAAGAACGCCATCGACTTTCTTTGTTGTTTTGCTTTTTTTTATATTGAATCATTGCATCACACTATATGACAACACTGTCAGCTGGTCTCCAAAGCAGGTGTTCATGATATGAAAAGTGGTTTCAATTTATTTCTCGGAAACGAAGCTGGAAATGAAGAAAACACACAAAAAAGTTATATTTTCAGTTGATTAATCTAAAAAATGAAAAAACTACAACAAGTCAGTGTCGTCCTTTTTTTCCCAAAATTGTTAGTTATGGTGTCATTAAGACTCCATTGGGCCTGATAATTTCAATCCAGTTAGGACTGAATAAGAGCCTCATTACTTCAAATAACTATAGCAAATTTCAATCAAATCGGTGTGAGGATATTTATGATATTTTATAAACACGGTTTTTTTTTAAACTTCAACGCCCTGCATCTCAGAAACGATGCAACTCCACACATATGTTCATGGGAACTTTTTTTCTTCAAACGATTTAACGAATCACCCTCTGATGTTTCGTACTGTAGTTAGGAAACTTCTTGTATATTCGTTCAATTGAATAATTCACGTCAGCAGTTGAAAATAGACTAAGATAACTGCGGTTTTTGTCGAGATATATCGAATACCGAAGTGGAAAAAAACACCAAAAGCAGGTGCATTTATGATACATTATGTATATTTGCCATCTTGTTTAACATTTTTCTTAGCAATGCAGACAATATAGATTCAACTTGAGAAAACTTACACATAATACTTGTTATTAGAAACAACAGTTCATTTTGAAAATCGTGCAGTCCCAATAACTCACTCAAAACAAATAATTCCAGTGGTGTGCCGGCTTTCTAGATAGCATTAAATGATTGGGAAAAACTTAACAAACGTTTCAAGCGTTAGCACGCCACTGGAATTATTCATTTTCAGTGATTCATTACTATACACCTTTTGAAAATTAACTATACAGTCTTTCACTAAGTGCTTTCTATCTTCAAATTCAAATGAAATGTGTGTGAGATATCATCAAAATTTTTCATTCGTTTGAAAGGCCTATTGATTAGTCTAACCGAGTTATATTACCAGTCAAAACACCCATTTTGATAAAACAATTTCATTATTTGCACGTGTTGTTGAATGCTATGTCCATCCACGGTGGTTTGGCAAAACAGACTGAACAAATGACAACTAATTTGACAGATGTAGCTTCAACAAGATGGCTGTAATCAATTGTCAAAGTTCGGATGTCCATGTTGGAGGACCCTGTATAAGTAGGTAAAATCAGCATTAACAGCATGTGTCCAAGAAGATGCTAGTCGTTAAGACACCAATATTACTTAGGAATCACACGTTAAAAGGTAAGACCTCGTTAGTCCTCAGCTCGCACAAGTTCTCAACTTCTGAGAGTTGTCGTTCGTATGGGGGCGACAGCTGATTAACAGAAAAACAGATTTTACTAAGATTTTTAAACAAATCACGAAAGCAGCTGAAGTCTCATCAAGGAGATTATTTACATCAGATAATATTGATAGAGTTATCACTAGAGGATATTAGAGACCAAACGCATTGCGATCACGCTTGATGTACCAGAGGAACGCCGTTTTGATCTTCCAAAGCAGGTGCGGTAAGTTCTAGCACGTTTCTCATAAAACCCCCTTGGTCTGCCACTGCTCGTAATGGTAGTCACTTGGCAGATAATAGTACTCACTATTTAGAACCAATCAGAAAATATGATAGCTTGTGGTTTTGATTAATGGTATGGAAATTGTTACTACCATTAATGTTTCGATTTAGAATCTAAGACGATGTTAATTTCGTTGCTAGAAAATAATTAAGCAAAAAATGATAGCACCGCAGTAGTTGGTTATTATGGTATATTCATTTCCAGTATGTAATAACGTTAATATCCTCATATTCATCTGTCTCTGGTGAATGAATCCGCCTTATCTTGAAATCATCGTTATTACTTGTGCATAAAATCACTAGTATCAAAGTACCGCTTATGTTATTTAAGATCATTAGATATATATTATACATAATGTGGTTGAAAAAGTTCAAGCACATCTGGAAAGAAAAACGAATGGGATGGTTGTTGATTATCTTGTCAATGCAGTATTCACCTGGGATCATCAGTAATCTATACTCTATCAATTTTTTTGGACCATTTCTATTTCAGATCCTCTGAAGAGACACTCGAAACAAAGGACAATTTTAATTAAACAGACGAACTAATTTGAAATCGAGTGCATGTTGTATCACTTTATACAGGGTGTTTCATTTCAAGAAAAATTCTTCATATGAACATAACACGTGCGCCTAAGAAAGAGAAAGCTTGAACGAAGCAATGGCTTAAAAATTAAAACTTGAATTGTTTTTGATTAATTGTTGTGAAAATAACAAAAGTAGTGTCACTCTTAGCACAATAACTCACAAAGTAATGAGTAGAATATCATGAAATTTCAACAGCTTTCTTTTGAAGGTTAGTACCAACTGTAAAAGCGGTGAAGACTAGCACCATTTATGTATTAAGCCTGAGACTTTCCAGCCCAGATACTAGGTCCTCAACCGCCAAATAAAATACATTCATTTGCTTGTCCCAATCCAAAATCAGCCGTTGAAGTGTAGTAGGGTTATTTTGTGGACTAGACACATCTACAGTGCTAATTTTGTTGTGACATTTTTCTATCTAGATAGGTGATATTATATACGATATGAAAACTTGATTATTTAAAAACATGGTGAATTTTACAAATACCGAATTGGTAGACCTGCATTACTTGTATGGGCTTGCTGACGGAAACGCATATCAAGACTATATCAAATGAGAACTTGAAAGGAGCACATCGGACCGGAAGAACTGCAGAAATTGAGGTAGTTGTTGACATACGAGGCAAGTTGCCAATTATTTAAGTATCGCCAATTTTCTAGTACGGGGGATTCTGCATGATTATTTTTTATACCCCTATCGCATTTAACGATTTAAGACTCTATTTCCCTCTAAACTTTCCCTTACGAGTAAATTACAGCCAAAGGTTTCTCCAAAAAGTTACTGAATACCTTCATTTGGCAGGAACATTTTATTCACGGCCCAAAATTACTTTTATTTCATAAAAGTAATTTTGGGCCGAGTAAAATCCTCATGCAATCACCAGGAGCAGTTTTTATCAAATGTCTAGGCTGGAATTTGTAAGAAATTACCTAATGGAACCTTTTTACCACGCAAATTAAATGGACAATCTCATCGCCGATTTTTCGAAAATATATTGTCAATTCTGTTACAAATTGTTTATGCACGATGGTGCACCTGGTCATTAAGGTGCTCTAGTCGAGCACTTTCATAATCACTGGGGGACAGAGTCATGGCTAGCTAGATCCCCAGACTTCAACAGTTTTGATTAAATATGGAGGAATTGGACGATACTTGATGAAAATCTATAACAAACGTATTCAAAAAACACTTTTATTGTGAGATTTTCACTAAACAATTTTACAAAAACGCAACAAGTGTTTCGCCATGCAATGGCTTCTTCGGGCGTGTCTTTACTAAGTAAAAAAAAACAACAATAAACATAAACTTCCCCACAACCAAATGCCTTTCTGAAAATATTAATTAAATTCGATGAATTATATATGTATACATTAAATCGGTGTCACTCAGTATAAATATTGCGTGCCGAAGAGTTATTTGGAATATCTCTAATGATTATTCATGCCAATCCTCGAATACAGTTATTAGTTCATCATCATCATCATCATCGACTGCACAGTTAGCATAACATCAAAGGTCTCAAGAGATGGACACGTTATGTGAAGAAAAGTATTGTGACCGAAGGTCAATACTCTTGGCATTCGTTACATTGCTGCGTTTTTCAATGGCGAGGTAAATAACTCATCAATGGCAAGCAGTCTTATTTGTGATCATACAATTAATCTACTGGTAATGCAAATCAATGATCATTTACCAATATATGGTTAATTGATCGATATATTATCGTAAGAAAAAACCAGTAATCAACAGTTCAAAGCTTTGGTTATTATATTATTATTAGAACATGTCTCTCGTTAATTTGAATTCTCTGATTGATTGGGACATTGAAGAATACCTCCAATGGTAATTTGAAATGATTTTCCATACCAAAAAAATAAAGAAAAAATCTTGAGACTCTACTACCTAATTGAAACAAGCATCACGATGCATGTCTCATTCGAAATAATTTTCATCAATATACCAGGTTAAACAGACTTACCGTACACCCTCTTTTTTCTTGATTCCTTTAGCTATTTTCGCTTAATTCACAATATTGAATATGCTTGCAAAGAGGAATTTTCTGACGCAAAGGAAAACTTTCTTAACTTCTAGTTTTTCCGAAAATAAAATCAACGTTTGATTTCCAAATGAAACACCCTATATGTTATTATATTTTTGAAATCCACATAATTTTCTAAATACAATGAAAACTCATAGTTGATATTCGAATAATGACACGGTTCTGTAAGGCGGCCTCCAAGATCACCAGACTTAACCCCTTAGGCTAGCAAGTTGACCTGATCAAAGAGTGGTATGAAAAAATTATATATTAAAAATTCCAAGCATTTTTGTTGTTATTCTTTAATTATTCTGGAAGTTAAAAATGGGATGTTCCATTAAAAAACTTGAAGATAGGCCACCACTTGAAGATAGGCCACCTTGTATATTCAATTATTATTTTAAAAAAATCGTAATTCAAAAAAATATTGTTCATTCAATTCACATTATTTTATGGGTATACTGAATAAGGGCCATTTATCATTGTTATTATTTTGCAAAATTTTTTCCATCAGAGAGAACCTTTTTATCGTCGCGAATTTTTTCTGTAAACTCGATAGTCTTTTTCCACTTATGAAGATTTCTATTCACAATGTGAAGAATCATATTGCTAGCTTTGTTCTATAGTTGAGGATGAGAAAGTACACAATCAACCCTACAATTCTGGCAATATCCATGGCAGTCCTGGCTAATACAACGACAGATATTGAAGAACATCCGACACCGATTTGGGAAATTATTTTCCGAATTTTGAATATTCGAATATACAAACGCGGTAGTCACTGGCATACCGATTTATGTGTATTCGCTACTTATAAGTGCAGGGTAGATCAATCTGATAACTTACTCCATAATGATAAAAAGTAAATACTCCGAAACCCTTACGTGAATTTTCACCTCATACACTCTAAACATATGTTGGCTTCAGGATAATAAGAAGCATATAGAAATATGACCACTTCGTAAAATTTTGCTTTCATAACTGTCAGTTGTAGTTCAATACTCGGCGCGGTATCAGCCATGCTAGGCAAGTACCTAGTTATTTTAAACAAGCTATTTCTATTGTGCATAATTTCCTTCAAGGTCTTTTCGAAATCATTTTCAAAAACTTGTCCAAATGTCTACAATTTCATAATAATTTGTGGCTTATTTGCTGCATAATCAGATATTTTCAATTAATTCCCAGTAAGAACATGTCATATTACTTTTGTGCACTTTGTGGCAGTGCTTCTTCAAACGATTTAACAGTAACATAATCCTCAGTGTGAATAACACAGAAGTTACTCACCACACGAAATTTAACGACATCTTCAAGTCGTTATTTTTTTACCAGACATTTACATAGTTCGGTGCGTATTATGAGAAAAACAAATTGTACATTTTGGTTTTTAGTACCTTGTTAACACCCGTTCACAACAATGTACAAAAGAACCTAACGGAATTTCCTGGTATAATGTTTCCAATTATTTTTGAGGATCTCCTTGAACTCGAGTGAGGCAACCAAGCGATTAAGTGTAATTGAGACTTTGAAGAAATGTCATGGCTAGATTTCCGTAGTAAATTCCTCGACTCGTTACGATTTTCCTGGAGTCATATGAAGCCAATGACGGGCTGCCAAGCAAAAACTTCAAATACCTACCACCAAAAGATATGTTTTAAACATTTTCATTAGATTTATTCAACTGTCATGGTATCATTTCCAAATTGGTTGTTTTATTCTTATATATTTCCAATATACTACTGTGTACTACAAAAACATTGAATTTATATTCAATATATCACTCACATTTTTGACAATCGGTTGAAATATATTTCTACATGAAACAAAATACTAATTGTCCCAAAATTATTTATATATACACGAATATGACAGGTCTCATTTTCTTCAATATCCCTCTTTGGATGAAATCACCAAAATAATGAGCTAAGAAAAATAATCCATCAATATCAGTACGTCTATCAATGAATGATAGATGTATTGATAAAAAATGAAATCACAATGAAATAGAATACAAGTAAAAAAATAGAACAATTAAACGAAAAATAAAAGACCGAAGACGATTGTGGATACTAAAAATCGAAACGTCGTGAAATAACTAGGCTTGGAATCTTTTAATTCTTTTAGTTTTTTATTTTTTTTTGTTCCATAATATGTTGTTTTTAGTAGAAGCTGTATTCAATTGACTTCTCAAAACTCTAATTGAAGTCAGTTTGTCTTTTAGCTCTAACATTTTTGTACATGATGAAAAATATACCTTTTCAGGGCTCATGTTCACAAACTCTGGAACAGTGATGGTGTTATTAACTGTTCTGGAAACTATACAAAAGGATTTGACTGTGTTAGAAAAAAAGTTCGTTTTGATTTGACTGATGATGTGAAAACAACATATTGCTTTCAAAATTCCTATAGCAGTCAAGAGGTGAGACGATATTGGAATCATGAGCATAACCACCAAGTCTGGTGCTGGTGTTTCCAAATATTTCAGGAAAATCGTTCATGTAAATATTAAACAATTAAGGACCTAGCACCTAAATCTTAGAGCGCTATAAGATCGGTGCCTGTGCGAAAGTAGCGAATCAATTTCAGCTATGTAAGTGTAAAAAACTTCTGCCTGATGTTTAATACGAACTTTTTGTTTTCTCTTTACCTCTGATCCCATGATGATACATCTTTTCTACTAAAACAGAATGGTCCACATAGTCAAAAGCTTCATTAAATTCCAGAAACACACTGGAGTACTGGAGTCTTGTTCCAGTGAAGAATGAATTTCATTTATGAATTTGAACAATGATGTTTCTGTATTTTTTTCCTTTGGAAATCATTGAACAAGTTATGAGCATTGAAAATGTACAGGGTATATCTTGACGAGTTAACGCGATCTATATATAGAAAACTGAAAGTAGGGCGATTGTGAAAATTGATAGGATGGATGAAGAACTAATGGAGAATTCAACTGAAATATTTTCGTTGAGGTGACGTTTCGGGTTTCACCGGAAGTGACGTCATCTTTGTTATTTTTAATAGCACACCCTGTATTTCACCTCAGTTTTGAATTCTTCCTATGATTTAGATTCTAACTCATGTATTATACCCTATACCCAAAATGAACCGTTTTCGAGTTATTCGAGTTTTTTTAGAAAAAGTGACAGATACAGCCTCTCGAACATCATTTTCATGTAAATTAACATTTTAAAAATATGCAGCTAGTGAATCGTGATAAATGAAGGTTGAACGGATCACGCATCATTTTCACGTCCACTGAATAATTAATCCACAGGGTGCGCAAAAATTAGGGTCCAATAAGTGAATGGAAAAAGTTAAAAATCTCAATTATTTCAAATGGAAACCACCATTTTTTTCCTCAGGGTTCAATTCTATTATGAAAATAAACCCTAGATATGATACACTTCCCATTACCCGAAATTTATAGTTTTGGAGATATTCCATTATATTTACATACTTTCCTGAAATGTTGATATTTCTAGTAGGCTGCTGTCCATCTTTCAACACAATGTTTGGTGACAAATGAAATAAAGTTGTTTATTGTCAGATTCGTGCTCTCAGAAGGTACAATACGGCTCGTGCTGGTTATAATAATCACGATTTCTTTAACTTATTGGTTATTTATGGCAAATGCAATAAGTTAACAAGAACATGTGATACTTATGCTACAAGGTATCCAAAAAAATCAAACTTAGGATCATTCGAAAAAAAAATTATCAAAACTAAAACGGTGTGAAATTTCGAACTCTGCGTTAAAGTTATGAATTTCTTCTGAAAGATGATTTGAATATGTTGAACTTGTTTTCCTATTTAGATAGCTCGTATGATGTTCCTGGATTCGATTCCTAAATGTGTTGCCTGTTTGACCAATTAAAGTGTGGAACGTACCCTAAAGTATATATTGGTCAAACGGGCTGAAAATTTAGGAATCGAATCCAGGATCATCATACGAGCTATGTAAATGAGAAAACAAAATTTTGCACATAGAAAATAAAGGTTTGAAACTGAATCATTTGGAGCAATGAAAATTAATACACTTGAAAATTCAAACATTCTAATGAATGACTAACTGGATTTGAATAGTTCACCATTATTGAACATGTTTTCCTAAAAACCGAGAAAGAATCATTATTGATTTAGATGTGACGAGATCATAATTGAACAGGTACCTTAGGTGGAGGTTTAGGTAATTAGGTAGTATCAATTATGGTTACCTGCAGTATATAAATATTAGTGTAAGAAACAACTTGAAGTATTCAAATCACTTGATAAAGCTACTGTGCTAGCGGAACATGTGATATTTTTCAAATAAAGTTTGTGGATATCAAGTCGTGAGGTGTGATTTTTGGAACTTACAGTACAGATTTTAAAAAGGCATTCTGATAAATAATAAAAAAGTAATGATTTTTTTTGAGAAATATTAAAGTTTTTTTTTTATAAAAAAGTGTCTGCTTTATATTGCTTCGAAATAATATTGTTCCAAAGTAAACCTAAATTTTGTTTTTAAATTTTCGAACTGAATTTAATAACTAAAATACATATTCGTGGTCTATAGAAAAAACTGAATCAACTCACCTTCATCATAGCATATTTTTTCAAAAATTTGTCGTCTCCCCCTCCAAATGAAGAAACTTGAACTGTCAACACCGCGATGGAGAATAACATCAAAAAGTTCATGTTGGAATCTGAAAAATTGGAGTAGACTATCAAAAAAATGGATTTCACTTATTGATCTTGGCGTATTTATAGCCAATAATGAAAGAAATCAATTTTAAGGATTGCTGCAAATTCGCCTAATGGTGTACAAAAAAAAATGCCACTCTATATTGCAGGAAACAAAGAAAAAAAGTTCGACGATTATTCAATGGAATCAAAGAGTCAGGTAACTACTCTAACGTCATACAACAAGGAAATTAGAAAGGCAAAACGGGAGTCTTGGAGGAAGTTCTGTGAGAGTATCTCTGATTTACCTCGCAGCACAAGAATCCACAAGATTCTCTCTGAAGAGCCGACTGTTGAAATTGGGTCGCTTAAACGACCCGATGGAACATTGACGACGTCTAGTAAAGAAACGTTGGAGCTTTTGATAGAAAACCACTTTCCTGGAAATCTGACTCTTGATAACAACAGACCTCCCATCTTTGAGGGCACTAATCACTCAAAAAAGAACGATTGGGAGGTCGTCTGAATAACCACCAGTATGCCTATCAAACCGGCAGATTCAGCATTAACCAACCATGTAGAGAAAATCTCACTTTCTGTCTCCTTGACAACAAGGAGATTGCGGTTGCTGTATTTCTCCATATTGAAGAAGCATTTGACAATGCACTACCTAAATCTATAGGATCGTCACTGGCTAGGAAAGGTATAGAATCAACCATAACTAGCTGGATCTATGCCATGCTGGTGAACAGAACTGCAACTATGACTCTTCAAGGCGACGCCGTCAGGTTCAGGGTCACCAGAGGCTGCCCTCAAGGTGGGGTACTATATCCCCTTCTGTGGTTGCTTCTGATGGATAGTCTGCTTGATGCCCTCAACAGAAGAAAAGTGGATCTGCAAGTTTATGCAGATGACCTTGTCATCTTGGCAAGATCCACGTCGGGAAGCATAGCTTGAAATATTCTCCAAAGAACGATGGACGTTCACCGTTGGTGCCTGAGGGAGCAGATGTCTGTCAACCCCAGCAAAACTGTGATAATCCCCTTCACCAGGAGGGTAAAATTGGACGATCTAAGGCAACTTTCCCTCAATGGTGAGGTCATTCCATTTGGAACGGAGATGAAATATCTTGGCATTGTCCTTGATAAAAAATTCACCTGTAACGCTCACTTGGAAAAAATTTTACACAAAGCCAGACTGTCCCTATGGACATGTCGAAGAATTTGTGGTAAAACTTGGGGCTTAGGTCCCAAACAAATCCATTGGATTTATGTGATAATTGTCAGACCAATGATCACTTATGGTGCAACTGCCTGGTGGCCCAGGCGAAACTTTCTGTCTTACAGAGACAGGCTTGCCTGGTCATCAGTGGTGCCATCAGTACCACATCGTCAGCGGCCATGGAGATCCTTGTAGAACTACCTCCTCTCCACATTTTTCTGAAGAGAGAGGCTAGATGGACTGCATATAGACTTGTGCACATTGCCAATTGCACAAATCAATTTAATGCAGAGTGCAACAGACTGTTGGTTGACACTGAAAGTCACAGCATCCTGGAAATGACCTCTGATTTAATGCCTTCTACTGTCTACTACGAACTGCCTTATAAAGTACTGTTCCCGAGTAGAGAGGACTGGATCCTCCGGGAGAAGGAAATATTGAGAGTAGATGGATCAAAAACACCTTCCGGCTCTGGTGCAGGT
This sequence comes from Leptinotarsa decemlineata, assembly GCF_025532065.1. Classification (NCBI taxonomy): domain Eukaryota; kingdom Metazoa; phylum Arthropoda; class Insecta; order Coleoptera; family Chrysomelidae; genus Leptinotarsa; species Leptinotarsa decemlineata. Next base: position 7,479,345 of record NW_027412537.1, on the reverse strand, counting down.
GTTTACAGTCGCAGACCCAGGACAGAGATATCAACCTGCCTAGGAACCTATTTCAGGCGGAAATTTACTCTATTGAATTGTGTGAGGAGAGATTGGAAGAATCCAACCTCATACACAAGTCAATGAAAATATTCTCGGACAGTCAAGCGGCGTTGGAAGCTCTTGGCTCCTACTGAGCAACGTCTAAATTGGTAGCAAATTGCCACAAACGACTCTCCTCGATAGGGAGCCCTAACAGGTTGTCTCTGGTCTGGTCTGGGTGCTGCAAGCAGCTTCATCGGACCAGAACCTGTCATTGGCATAGCTTTACGCTTTGCCAAACAAAGATTGAACATCTGGATGGTACGACGATTAATGGACTTCTGGCAGAATCTTCCAGGATTGGCTCACTACAAGGCGTTTATTTACCCTTCGAAGCTTGATACCAAACAGTTGTTGGACTACAGTAGGGATGAACTACGATGTCTAACAGGCCTTCTTACAGGTCACTGTCATTTGAATCATTATCTGCAGAGACTTGGACTGTTGTGTATCGCCTCCGTTTGGAAAATAATGAAATAGCAGAGTACGTACTTTGTGCCTGCCCTACTGGGGACCGAATCACCATACAAACTAATAGGCTTCGTTTAGAAGCTGTGTTTATTTGGTCGAGTGTAAATAGGTGTGAGCCACAATAAACCCTTGCGGGTTGCGGTGGAGGGTGGAATAGACCCACACACTTTGGACCTAGTTTAACCTAACCTTTTAACTCTCACCGAGTACATTTCGAAGTACCAGTATCTCTACTGAAAACTTTTGAAATACTATTTTTCTCTCAAAACAAACTTGTCTAATTTACACGTGCCATACTTTCATTGATGAAACTATTGTGAATGTTTATTTATTACGGATTGTTATAAATATTTAGAAACACTTTCGTTCGTTTCAATCGAGGTTTCTGTTGAATGTAAACATTTCATTCACAAAACAATTATTAATGAAAATATTACTACTGTCCTAATTATTATTTCTTGAATCATCGTAAATGGCTAGGAAATTGTAGGAGATATAGTAAAATGTTTCTTCGGTCTTCCTTAGAGAACTATTTCCAAATAAAAATCATTCCATTCAATCATAGTTGATAAAAATACACACTTTTTTTAAATTTGACTTTGGAAAGCATTTAAGTCATATGAAATAACAAAGGCGTGAACATTAATGTGAATGCCTCAAAATTTCAACGTTTACGGATAGTGTATGTTATTTTTTTCAAAAAAAAGCAACGAAGATATTCTCTATTGGAGAATATTTGATAAGCTTTCATGTAAACAATATATAAACATTTTTTAAAGGATATTATTGTAGAAATCCAAATCGTATTAAACAATGAGTGGAAAAAAATAAATTCAAATGAAACAGTTTCACGAATAATCTCCGAGCAAGTCATTCTAAATGGTTGCAACTCTAATAATATTCCACTATTACATACATTATACTAGCTAGCTCGGCGAACTTTGACCGCTAGAAATAACAAACATTAACTGCTAAGTTATTAGCTGAGTTACATCAAGTTTTTTATATTGTATTTATGAAGCACAAAGTTTGGCTATACTAACATGGTCATTTTCATGCTTACCTAGTAGTAGATTCACTACTTACAGTCATTAAATGATTATTCTAGAAAGTGAACTAAGTCGTCAGTAGATTTTAACTCCCAAACAGCAGCTCGAGAGTCAAACCAGAAGATCTATTGTGAAAACAATAGACCTGGCAACTCTGAACGAGGCGCTCCTCTCGTTCGATTTCTTCTTCATCTGATTCGCAATATTTCGCAATATAGCTCCGTTATGAAAGATTCTCGATATTCCGTCTGGCGGCATTGTAATTAGATTGTTATGGATGTTACTGATTTGGCTTCTATAATGACATAAACATTATTCATCCGCGAACAATCACAACGGGCATGAACCCTATTATATTTTTGCGCACCATGGCAATTGTCATAACCTAACATACCGAATATCATCAATTAGCTCATTCGTTGATTTTTTCTCAATTTTTCTTATTTTTTTATACTTATTCTGCTATTTCTGTGGAGACAAATACAACAAATCAAAATTCACATAAATCAGTCGAGCCGGTTTAATCAACACGATTTTGTCACTTTGTTCTTTAATAGATTGATCATTATTATTATTGAAATTCCAAATATGATAATTTGAAATACTCTAAAATTGAGTAAAGTGATACAAAATTATTCAATTCAAATACAAGATCTATTTGCAATCATACATTCCACCTTTAAGATTTTTTGCAAGTGAGAATCATCCTGTATATACGTATTTAATATGTTTGTCGGGTTTGATGTCGATAGCACCCATACATCGTTAATGGATTTCCAATCGATTCATGATGTACGATAAAAACTGAATCATGCCTGTTTGTAGGCCATAACCTAGTGATCTAAACAAAAAATTGAACGGAAGAATCACTAGCATTCCTAAAATGATACTTAATTGGATTCTCCAACACAAAAATGAATTAGAAAATGTAAATTGATTTTTTTTTAATGTGTTAGAGATGTCGGAGATTGATTTACGATATTTACTGTTAGAATCTATAAAGAGGAGCTGAACATCTCTCGTCTAAGTTCCAAAAAACTATTAACATCTGACGAACCTAGTTTGTACAATTAATATTGAGTTTTGAGAAAATATACCGACAATAATTGACTTTTTTACGGTTTTGAAAATAAATGTGGTGATTTGCTCGAAATATTTTTAGAAATGTTGTTAGCCTCGATTAGCTGCATCTAGCTATCACACGAGCTTTGTTTTGGAACAAAGGGTTTTTGCTTTCCTTTTCATAATGACCATATACAGGGTGGTCCAAACCATGAAGTCATAAAAGAAAAACTTGAGTTAATCGCATTCATGGGTATCCAAATAAACGCTATATATCTTACCTATGCGATTTTCTGTATGTTTCGAGTTGAGTTTTTACATTTGTTGAGAGTTATATTTTTAACTTCGAATTGAAAATTTAAAAATCTGGTATTCAATAGGATATTTGTTATTTGGTTATACCGAAGAAATTTTTAAATTTTGATTTCAATGTCACTGAGACATCATTTTACAATTGCACTTATTTTAGGATTATTTTCGCTGTCATCAATTCAGTAGGTTACTTTTTTTATTTTGATAAAACCAAAGTCGTTGAATCAATAAACTTCAAATAAGCCTCCTATTGAAATAATAAATTTCAAAATTCTGATGTTAGTGTCACTCAAATATCATTTCACTTTCAAAGTTATTTTAGATTATTTTTACTCTCATTGTGATGAAAGTAGATGTATTTTCAGTGACATAAAGTCGTATTTTTTTTCAAGGATTGAGTGAATTGTCTTTCAAATTCATCAAAAAAACGTTCAAGATGAGTGTGTTCTCCCGAAACTTCGAAGTACACCTGGAGATTGAACGCTTCCCTTGTAAGAGAAATAAAAATACTCTTATATACGGTCATTGTGAATATTTGTAGTACAAACTGAATGAATAATAGGGATTTCCGTGTAATTTGGCAACATTTGTGCGATTTACAAAAAATGGTCAAGAAATCGAAATTATCGAATATCTCTGAAAATTTGTAACGGCTGAAAAATACATGCAATTCCTTCCAAAAACTTTTTCAATATTTTGAGAAATAACCCACTTTTTTTCATCAAAATTTAACTTTTACTAATGTGGTTGTAAAAATTTTACGATAAAAGGATCTACAAAAATATATTTCGCCCTACAATGACTTCCTCATCAGAAATAATGCTATACATTATTCCTAATTCATATTCTAATATTATTGATTTCAACCTCCTACTCCCATATAACTTATTCCACATTACACGGTCCAGATTATTATCTGATTGTCTTTTGTAGTGGCAACCTATTGAACATTTACCATTTGATAACTGCTTTAAAAATATGATTCTTAGAGAAATAATACTTTTTAATATATTCATCATCAATATTCATTCATATCAGTGAACAGCTTTATTTGGATTATCTTGACATCAGTGTAGGTGTTCCCCAGGGGTCAGTAGTGGGCCCAATATTGTTCGTAATATATGTAAATGACATCGTTGGAGATGACCCATCCATACATTTCACATTGTATGCGAACGATACGTCCATACTTATTTCCTAACAATCTTATTCTCTAGAAAAAAGAATGTAATAAAGTTCTTCCTATTTTTTTCTATGACTGGTTCTGCATGAATTCATCGCATCTAAATACAGAAAAAACCCAGTCAATACATTTTCATAAAAGACAAAACAAGTGGCTACCATTCATGAAAATGTATCATGTGTGAGGTTTCTGGACATGTACATCGATGAGTGTCTTGACTGCAGGAGATACTGTGGGTCAGTAATTTCGAAACTTAACTCTTGTCAGCCATTAATTCAGAAACATGAGATCAGTTTTGACAGAAAAACTAATAATGTTGTATCTGTATCTGTATCTGTAGAGTAGGGAGGGTGAGTGTAAGCCCAGGCACTTAGGCCACATGTGACCCATTGTACATCCTCCCGAGGAGTTGTCCTCCTAGGCCATCGTCCATCCTGTCCTTTCCAGGAAGGTGGACAGGTCGCTGGGAGACATCTCCTTTATATCGGCAGGTGTAGGCCAAGACTCGCCGAACACACACTCTCTTATCGACGATAACTCCGGGCACTCGCACAGGACATGACTGACAGTCTCATCTTCCTGTTCACACATCCTGCATAGAGGTGTGTCCGCTAGCCCCATATTATGTAGGTGTTTCCTTAGCTGACAGTGGCCAGTCAGAAATCCTACTGTAGGGCATAGATTTTTCCTGGTTATCGCCAGATATTTCTTCGGCGCCAGCTTCCCAGGATCGCCCAAGATGATCCTGGCAAGATTACATCCTTTGATTCCATCCCATCTCTTTAAGGATTGAGCATGGGTGTAACGTTTGACTAGTTCCGCAATTGTCGAAGTCATCAGGCCGTGGGTGCCACTGGGTCCTAAAATTCTTAGATGATGTTGTATTATACACAGGTCGAATCCCGACTAAGATACAGAGTATGTTTTTGGGGGTCATCCACTTGTTTCAATGATGAATTCATATCACAAAAAAAATGCTTAATTGTATCGCTGGTATCTCTCGTATCTCTAGTTGGAGAGTTTTTTTATCGTTTGTGTTATTGTATTTTGAAACTTGAACTCTTTTAAAACTAATAAGCGAATTCGCACTATCAATACAAGACAGCGAAATGACCTACATGTGACATTTTCAAGGACAAATCTTTTATATAGGTCTCCCACTATAACTGGGCAAAGGTTATTCAATGAAATTTCAGCCGAAATTAAATCACTTGTAACATTGATCAACCAATGTCTTAGGAAGTACCAGTTGAAAGGTGGATTTCACTCCTTGGAAGAGTTTTTGCTACCAATTCTCAGGACATAATTTTTTGCAACTAGTATTAGTTGCATGTAATCACATTGAGTTGACATAGATTGTGCGTCCTCTTTTATCGCATGGAACAGTCTGAGCAACGCTCTCTGTCACATATATTTACCTGCTCCAATTTTTTAAACTTCAAAGCCTGGCTACCGTTACCTATGAACATATTTTCTCGGGCAACCCTATACTACTTCACACGCAATAAAATTACCTACTTTTCAATATATATTCATCGTGGCAAGCAGATGAGCGTAAAAAAAGAAAAATACTAAAATATTTGCAAAACATAGACATATCATTGCTTCCGACAATCTCAAAAATAATTGAAAAACTGGTTAAAAAGAGAATGCTTAACTTCTTAAGTAATCATAACATACTATGCGAATCTCAATATGGATTCCAAAGCCATAAAAACACAGGCGATGCAATCTTCTCTTTTCTGGAAGATGTATATATTGGTTTAAACAATGAAGAATCTATTGGGGCAGTTCTGTGATTTCTCAAAACCGTTCGACTGCGTGAACCATGAAACACTATTATTTAAATTTCAGTGCTATGGCTTTAAAGGATTGTCATATAACTGGCTTTACAGTTATCTAACAGGCAGGAAGCAGTTAGTAAAACTCCAAGAAAATACATCACATATTGAGAATAATTCATCAGGTGTACCACAAGGTTCCGTTCTGGGTCCTGTCCTTTTTCTGCTTTATCTGAATGTTCTGGTAACCATTGATATCAAAGAAAAGTTCACACTTTTTGCAGATGACACCACGATTCTTTGGCGTGGGGCAAATGAAGATAACCTCAGAGACATCATAACCCTGGATCTCTATAGGGTTAAACAGTGGTGCGATTGAAACTCCTTATGTTTCAACACAAATAAAACAAACATAGTTTGCTTCAAACTCAATTTTGACGACTCACTTATAGAAAATCACGCTATAGTTAACAGAACTCACACAAATTTTTTAGGGGTATTTATAGATGATAAATTAAAATTTGATGAGCATATAACAAATGTATGCAAAAAAATAGCATCTGACTGCTGTAAATACAAACTGTTGCTGTTATCTTTTCATGTCCTATTTTGTTACATATACATATATTCAGTATCTACTTGAAATTGTATATTATTGTATAGTTTATGGTTTTATATGACTAAGACGAAATCCATCTTGATTTTGTTCCGGTTGAAAATCTCTTCCCGTACCCTTTCGACTGTCTCTCGCCAGGAGGACGAGTGGTTCATAACTTAAAGTGTTTTTTGGTAACGGCATAAAGATCAATGACATCTATGCCGCTCTGGCCTTGTGTACCCCTTCCTGACTGGGGTATTGATGAACAAACTGTTCATTTTAACAGACGTCGTGGGGCCTTCACTCAACCGAGCGACGGTGCCTTCTGAATCGAGTGGGGTCGTCTATAGTGTAATCTACAGCTTCCCTAACTAATGGGTTATCATGAGTTTCCGCTGACTCTCTGATTCCTCAACTGAATGGACTGCTGTATGGTTAACAGCTTCAAATCTCTGCGGATGGCTTCATTCCGCACGAACCATGGAGCATTCACCAGCATCCTAAGAAGTTTGTTTTGCAATCTCTCCAGAATGGAGAGATTTGTCGGAGCGGTTTGTCCCCAAGCGCCTGAAGCATACATAATGACAGGCTTGAACATCGTGTTATATAGTAAAATCTTGTTCTTAAGATTGAGCTTGGACTTTCGATTTATCAGAGGATAGAGTTTGGCTATCCTCATTTGTACTCTGTCCTTGATGTAATCAACGTGATTTACCCAGGTGAGTCGGCGGTCTACCCAAAGACCTAGGTATTTGACTCGCGTTTGCCATTCGATCTCTCTGCCTGAAATCGTGACTCTTGTATCTGGAGAAACGTTGCGCCTCCCCAAATCTATCGCCTGGGTTTTTTCTGGATTCACCCGAATCTTCCATTCCAGGTACCAGCGTTCGAGGTCGTCCAATGCACGTTGCATGTAGACGACCGCCAACCCCCGTCCCATGGAAGAAGCGAGGAGAGCCGTATCATTGGCGTATTGGGAAGTCTTCACGTGATCGAACCTCGGAAGGTCGCTCACGTAAAGGCTGTACAATAGTAGAGACAGCACAGCTCCTTGAGGCACTCCAGCTTGGATTTCCCTGACGGGAGACAGGGTTCCTTCAACTCGAACCTGAAATGATCTGCCCTTTAGAAAGGACCTAATCCACCGGATCAGGCCCCGAGGCAGGTCGAAATCGAGCATTTTGTGTAGTAAGCCTTCGTGCCATACTCGGTCGAAGGCTTTTGATATGTCCAGGAGGATAAGATGGACTGTCTTCCTGTTGTTTGGCTCTGAGATGGAGTTTTCGACCAGTCTCAAGGCCTGCAACTCGGTGGAGTGTGCCCTCCTGAAACCGAATTGTTCATCAGGCAGAACATTTCGGTCTTCAACTTCTTCAGTTAGCCTTTGTAGCTCAACACGTTCAGCCAGCTTAGCCGTTGAGCAAAGCAGACTAATTGGACGATGATTCTGGGGAAACAACGGGTTCTGGCCCTGTTTCGGAACCTGTTTATAATGTCCAACAAATATCTGATAAAGTCCTCCGGGAGCTGCTTCAACAACCTGTTGTTGATTGAATCAAATCAAAAACGATTTTGTTTTCAAAAATCATAATATGTATCACTGATAAAAATCCCCCCAAAGAAATTTCAAATATCTTATAAACAATTCATTTGTTTAAAACAATTTTTTAAACAAATACCTAGAGCTAAAAATTATAGAAATAATTTTTATGTACTCTAATACGATTAGATTTGAATATTGAAACAATTTTTTTTTATTGCTTTGATTGAATTTTTCACTTCTTAACGTCTTTGATTATTTGTCTTCTTTAACGTTCTTGTCACTATTTGACATTACCATTATTTTAAACTTTTTAATTAGAACCATGACCCTCAATTTTACTGTTGTAGTATTTCGCTACTTTTATGTGTCTACATATATTTCTCATCTTTTCATCTCAATTCTTTTAAAATATTCAGTTAAATACTTGAGTTTTAATATATGTATATTAAAAGCACAAAATCTTATGACGTTTTCCTTGTTATTGTACTGATAGAATTATCCACTGTTATATACTTTTTAACAAGCGAAATAAATGAATTATTATTATTATTATTATTATTATTATTATTAATAATAACAAAGTGGAAAATCAATTTTTTTTATTTTTCTAACGGGAATCTATTTTGAAGTCTTTCAAATGAAGCTCCAAAAATTGAACAAAATTTGAGGTTTTTAGTTTAAAAATTAGCAGGGTTTTTATGTAAATTTAAAACTTGTAAAAATTAGTTAATCAATTGAAGTAGGTATATCTAATAAAATAATCACGGAAAAAACTTTTTCCCATGGATTTTCGTTTATTCAAGTGTCTAGAAGGTATGTGATTTTTTTTAATAATGATATTTAATGGTTTAAAATAATTTTTATTGTTCAAAGATCCGTATCGCCTCTAAAATGAAATTATAAATATTAGTGATAGAGTTCCGGGAGGTGGAACTTTTTTCAGAAATTCAGAATGAGCCCTGGATCATAATTTTTGGTGCCATTGGAAAGGGTTTTGTGACCCAGACTATAATATCAAGTTACCTGTTTGTACGCGGTTACCAACCGATCAACTGCATATAGCGAATGTTGTATGATTTCAACTGTCATTTGGCAATCACGACAGTCAAATTTGTTTTTTATAATTTTAATTATTCATAGCCATGAACATTTTTTTTCGGCAACTCTTAGTACACGTTTACAAACATTATTATTTATTAAAATATAGTTTTCTCCTGATTATCAAATATTATTATCTTTATTAACCATAATTTCACTTTAAAAACCTGGGATAGATCACTAGCAGCATTCTCAATGTGTTGAAGAGTAGCTAAAAGATCTTCACAAAGATTTAGAAAGAACTTGTTCCCATCGCTATCAAAGTGTGTAATCATTATTTTCATCAGTAGCAATAAGAAAAAGAAATTTTTCGTTAGACGTTGAAAGAAAATTCAGTCAATGACTATACGGTACTTTGACTTCGAAGATGCAATTATGCATTATCGTATAGCCATTCTAAAATTACAGGTGCTGTGGAATAAAATGAACATTTGGGACCATATAATCACTCATCAACAGCTTCTCACAATTACCTACTCACAGAGGAAGTAAAGAGAAATGAAAAAGTTGCCGACACCTCCCAGAAAATTTCGATGGTATCAATTACATATCTCTGTAACAAAATTTCATATTCCTCATACTGAGAGAGAGGTGACTAATGATGTATCAATAAACACGTTTCGAAGCCAATGAACCATCAAACGCCGAAGATACTTTATTAATAACCTATGAGATGCATGCCGTTTCTTCAACTGATTGATTAGCTACAGAGAATCGCATTTCATGGATTTCATGATTGCACGATATAATACTAATCATGGTTTCAGAGATGTTTACTCTGTTTCAACCGTTTTCTATTTCAACTTCAACAGTACCAGTTTTCCATACTCGTTCATTTTGTAGGTTTTTTTTGGTTTTGAGTCCAATACAATCCAATCATGCGCCAAATTTGTTTTGCTTCATTCAGAACAGTTCCGTAATCGTGTCCAAAGTATTTTGGTTTTTTTGAAAGAAATAGTTGAGGTAACAATTTTATTCAATTATGAGAAATACAGAGTATATTAACGATGAATATATTTTCAACTAAAACCAATTGAACTGTTTAATACTAATAAACATCTAGGTTATCTGGGAAAAAATTACTCGGGCCGCCAGTAACATCGAAAAAGATCTGCAATCTTAAACTTAACTTAATTCATCAAAATCAGTTACAATGTTTTTGGCTCCATGTCAAAGCGTGGGCAAATATGCGATAACATAACTTAGCCGGAACTGCGCTCGAAGTTGTTGAAGTCTTCAGAAATTTGGAAATGTGGATCGATTCTAAAGTAAAGTTCACTAAACATATTAGTCACTTGTTTAACTTTGAAGGGTTATATATTTTTAGGAGTGACAATTTTTGGGAAAGTTTTTGGCTTTCTATTACTTCATCTCGATACAAAGAAAATGTGTAGTTCAATGTTTATATGAAAGTACCTGTTTTAATGTGTCTTTTTTTCCAGTTTGTGTCTCAAAGTTACTCCTTTGCACATTTACGTATATAGTATCAAGACGAAGAAAGCCAAAAACTTTCTCCTGAAAATATAACCCTTTAAATTTAAACAATATATGTTTGGCTGCGATTTATTGAAATAAGCGAATGAATGTCATTACAATGTCATCAATGACATGAGTAGATCAAACTCATTCCGTGACATGAAGTCGTAATTTATAAATGAATTGTATGTTTTTTCTCATAATGTTACACATATTGGTACTTTAGAGCCCTAAGGCAAGTGTCTAATTTGAGGATGACAGTGTTTCATGTAAGTGAAAGTTTTACCTTTCATTCAGTTTATTGTGTAGGAATCCTGTGAATGATATCTCATTCAATTCCATAATTAAAGTTTGGAATACAAACTGAGTAAAGAAAAGTGATTTTGTATAATTCAGAGTTCATATATTAGTATTTGTTTCCAAAGAATTTTCATTCGTATAATTCAATGTTTATAGGAAATCTACACACCTATGTATAGAGTTATTTACTTTGAAGTTGATTGTTACTTCCTTTCTTTGAAAGATTACCACATTTTGTATACCAAGATGTAGTAGTAGAAAGGCAAAAACTTTCTTTCCCAAAAATAGGTATTATTTATTGAATTGATGGATGTAGCCGTTACTACGTGGTGGGAAATCATGATGAAGAAAATTATAAATTAGCAACCTACAATTCAATGTTGCACAGAGCATTCTCACTGCCTTTGTCTGCTAAAAATCTAGCTAGGGAAATTGATATAATTACACAAATAGGTCGTAATAATGGTTTCAACGCAGATACTATCCAGAAGTTAGTCAGGAAACAAAACCGGAAATTCACTTACAGATTAATGTACCCTCAGGTCAAACAACCAGAAATCAAGAATTGGGTAACGCTAACATATTTTGGAAAAAGAACAGAGATTATTGCGGGTTTCTTCAGAAAAACAATGTGGAAGTGGCATTCAGATCACATGCCAGGTTATCTCATTTCCTTTTCAATGCCAAAGATAAGGTCGACAAGTTGGAAAAATCTGTAGTTTATAAGCTTAAGTGTCCGGAGTGTAATAGTGTTTATGTGGGACGATGTGGCTGAAATTTCCAAAAACGGTATGCTGAACATGAAAGGTCTTCCAGACTGGGAAAAAATGATTCGGCGTTTTCAAACCATTCCTTGGCATGCAACCACAAGTTTCCGAATCTAAACGATACGGAAATTCTGCACAATGCTAGGAAGGGTTGCAAACTTAATTATTTAGAATCCTTGGAAATCTACAAGCATAAACATTGCGGGTGCAACGTGTTAAATGATCAAATCGATTTAGTTTACTCGCTGGTTTTCAAATTGGCACATTCGCATTGTGTACTCAATCAAGTCAAGTAATCTCTATTTCTATTAGTACCTATAGGGGTAGTATATAATGGCGAATGTAATGAATCATTGTTAGTTTATTGTATAAGTTTGAAAATGTCCGTATAGGACGAAACTGCAGTAACGATAGTTACAAATAAAAGTGGTAAAAACATAGAAAGTTTCATTTCTCTTTTCTTCGGTATTATTCATGTTTGTCAAACCTCATATAAACTACGACAGCTAGAGAATCGGAAAATTCTACCCACTAAACTTAAGCTGCAGTCAGGGTCTTTCCTACTCATTTCTTGAGAATTGACAGATGCCAAGTGAACTTTGATTCATACATTTTTCATTCAAAACCCTTTTCCCACACTGGAACAAAAATACTATCCCTTGACGTGTGTTTCGCTAACAAAGTTAGCATCATTAGACAATGGTCCAGAATATCATATTGCGATATTGTAAATGGTCCTGCATTACTTCAGGCTGATTTCAATCGTTTGCAACGAATTCGGAATTCTTGTATTCGATTCACTTAAGGAATTCGAAAATTCACAAAGTTTTGATTACTACGTATCTACTACACCTATCTACTCAAAACGCGAATAACAATGCGTAGCCTGAATCAAGTGAATACCAGAAAATGGAATCTGCCACTTGTACCTAAGAACTCTATTCCTCTTTATACACAAAGTTTTTATTACGTCTCTTCAAAAGAATATATCTCTCTTCCTAATGAATTCTGAGATTACCCTCAGCCGTTATATTTTTCATTTTCATCCATGTTCTGTCTTAATCTGTACTTGTTCCCATAAATTCCACAACTGAAATTTATCAGGACAACCAAATCACCTTTTGTTCAAGAGCATCGTGCATTATACAGTCAAAACCAAGAGTTCAAAAACCAGATTTCAACCGTCATATCACATCACACCTTATTTCTAAATAGAAACCGTTTTCAACAATGTTGACTATTTCAATATGATGTGATTATTTAAACGAGTCATATCCGCATATTCGAGGATAAGTACAGTAACCTAGTAATTTCAGTATTAGAGAAGTGACAGAGATATGCTAATTTCAAGATGTCGAATAGATAACTAACTGTTCACCACACGCATGTTTGTGGCCATCACTATATTCCAAGAGGATATATCTCCATAAGACGATTCTTAGTAATACCGGTACCGGTGGATTGAGTCAACTTCCTTTTTTGCAAAAAGTAGTGTACTGGAAACTAAATATCTTCCCATAATGAACCTGTATTGACAAAGTTTAACAGTATAGAAATAGTGATTCAGTTCAGAGTGAACTTGTAAATAGGTGTCCTTTTTGTGTACATTCCAATCTGAAGATCTTGGCTCGAAATTCAATTAAAATTTCACTGTGTGAAATTTCATTTTCAAATTTCAATTTCATCATCTGATAAGCATTCTTCTGAATCTATGATGATATTGTGGAAAATTAATTTAAGTCAAAAATGGAAAAACTTTCAAATTGATTTAGAAAGTTTGGAAAATCCAAAAAGTGTTCACCAACAAGTTGAACAATCGATGATCATATTTAGGTACTTTCAAGATAACAAAAACATATGAACAATGAAATCTTGCTTCTCAAGTTTTTTGTTTAGTAAAAACAACTGTAATTGTCATTTAATTTTTTGGCAGATAAAGTTATTTACTTCAATAATAATAATAATGTTTATTCATGAAGCGATACAGAAAAATCAATGTTAGTCAGAAACTTGTAGTTTTTACAAATTTGTCTGAAAAATTATATAGATGAAACTTCGACACCTGAATGTAAAAAAACGAGCATCGAACATAGTGGAGCATATTTTGAAATCAATTTGTGAGTTTTACAAAAATTGTCGTCCAAGACAGTTACAAATGAATGCGAACCCAAAGAATCCGCAGAATAAAAGAATATGTAACCTAATTTATCTAGCCGACAATTTTTCCTGATTTGAGTGTCAATGAATATGCTTGTCATATACTAAGAGTTGCTCAAAAGCGGAAGATCCATCTCATCAACGTTACGGAAGAGATGCAATATCTATTTGACAGCAGACATTCAGTTTTAGCCAAAAAAATGGTAACTGACACAGTTATCCTTATTTAAATAAAAAACCTAATGATAAATAATAATTAATGAGATATCATAGAATATTACAAACGTATCTTCAACAACAAACATTTAGTTCATGCAAAGATGTGTGAATCTTTCAAAGAGAAAAAGACAGAAATTAATTTCAAAATAAACTTTCCACAAAGATGTGCGGATCATGCAGAGAAGTAACTTTCAGGCACAACCTACAAGAAAATAACCTCTCGAAACAACTACTTTCATATAAACATTGAATTACTCGAAAGAAAAAATACTTTCGGAAAAACTTCTTTCATATGAACATTGAATCATACAAAAAAAACGTTTTTCTGTTTGTACTCAAAATATTCGTTATGGAATTGAATCAGATATCATTCACAGGATTGCTACACATCATAGTATAAGGAAGAGGTAAAGTTTCACTTACATGGAACACTGTCATCATCAAAGGCGGACATCGATGTTTCGGAATAAGACACTTACGGTATTGTCTCTTCAGCATCAATCTGGATGGCATTACAAGATGAAGCACTCAATTCATTTAGTAAATTACGACTTTATGTCACGAATGAGTTAACTCTGTTCATATGTCATCAATGACAGTAGGTAATGACATTCATTCGCCTATTGGATTCAATTCCAGTCATAGACATCTTGTTTAAATTTGAAGGGATATATTTTTAGAAGAAATTAATTATTATTGATTACTTTAAGGGGATACATTTTTAGAAGAGATTCATTATTGCAATGAATTGCGTTTTTCTTTTCTTTGGAAGGTTTCCACATTTTTGTATGAAGCCAACACCTTTTTTTCAAAAAATAATTCGGTTGTCTGCCATTGAGGATGATAGTGTCCCATGTAAGTGAAATTTTACCTCTTTCATATACTATATTGTGTAGCTATCCTGTGCATATACTCCTGTTCATAGAAATGTGATTGTTTCAATAGTATTTTTTCTTTCATGTAAGTCAGTGTAAGTCAATATAAAAGTAGTTGTTTCGAGAGTCTTTTTTCTTCCAGTTTGTATCTGAAAATTATTTCTTTGCATGATCTGCACATCTTTGTAAATTGTTCATTTCTAAAATAATTGCATTCTTCTTTTCTTTGAAAAATTTACACATTTTTTTGAATGAAGATAGAAAAAGAGAAAGCCAAAACCGTTCTTTCAAAAAAATGAAGCTCTCCTTAAAATATAAATATACCCTTTTCAATTCAAACATTCAGTTGTAACCGAGTTGTATAATAAGTTTCGGAATATTTATACATTAGACTTTCTATTTTTATAACGAATTTTTTATTCAGAAAAAACTTATAAATAAAATTTCCTGACAGAACTATATTTACTTCAATGATAAATGAGTTGTAGAATATTTCAAACTTTCAGACGTATTTGAACCCAAATTTGTTTATGATGATATATTTTTCGTATTATTTGTGAATTTCAAACTTCCAGATACAATTTTGTTTTACACGATTCGAACACTACCATTTGATCTGTTTTCGTCCAATTCCTACATGTCTACGACTATCTATAAGTGGTTTTTGAAAATGTAGCAAGATTATTTATCCCCTCACTAAGTAAAAAATTTAAATCTCATTATCTACTTGAAATAATCACTGCTCCAAAAAGTTTTAAGAGTCAGTAAGTTCTCTCGTCCTCACTCATTTATTTTTGTAGATAGAGGGCGATAAAGTGATGAAACTTACCCCAGAAATGTTTCGCGGAGACCAATGAGTCAGCCTTGCACAGCACACTGTTATTCACGGTCAGAACCTTGAAACTCTTCAGCAGCGTATTTCTTGTCTTCATTTATATTCTTCCACCTCTTCGTAATGCGTTACGACTAAATACACGTATAAGCAAAGCAGTCTGCAACTTACGAAATGCAGGTAATGTTACTTGAATAAGAAACTTGTCATATCCTTGTGAGATGGCTTCAAAATGCATTTTCTATTGCAAGAACAATGTTTATTGAATAATCTACTAATATATCTGAGAAACTGCTTTGAAATACATGAGTTTTTCATACAGTTAGTATTTCCAATATTCGTCGTATAGTTGAACCAGATATGATAGGTATACAGGAACGCTACACAAACCTTCCAGTCAATTCTCAGCTTATTGTAGCTGGAGATCTCAACATAAATTATGATGACAAAAATTCAGGCACTCGACACATTGCTCTTATCATATAACTTGAAAATGCCAGTTCAATAACCAACACGAGTCTCACAACATTCATCTTCTACTATAGTAGAAGATGAATGTTGTGTTCATCTTCTACTATAGTAGAAGATGAATGTTGTGAGACTCGGGTTGATTATTATAGTCTATAGACTATATTTGCACAAACCTGGAAGAAGAAAAATTGACGTGCAGTGTGATCCCAGTTGGCCTATCAGACCATGAATGTATAATTTTCAAATTTCCTATTGAAAATAATATCTCAAAGAAATCATTCAAGTTTGGTAGCTCCAAAAATTTTAACAAATTTAAACACAATTGCGAGCAAATTGCATGGGAAGAGGTTTTGTCTTCAAGCGATTCTATAGGCTCCTTTCAAGGATTATCAACCAGAATTTTTGAAGAATGTTTTCCTAAACGGAAAATAAAGATTAAAAAGATAAATAAATCGTGGATTACACAGGGCCTCAAAATTTCTGCGACCAACTTGAGATCGCTACACTCAATACGAAAATATTTTTCTGATAATTTTTTTTAAACATTTTTCAACAAATATCATCAAATTTACAGACGGGTAATTAAACATGCAAATGTAATGCACTACAAGAATAGAAAAAACAAAGCTGATGATAAAATGAAAGAAAACGGGGCCATAGTGAATAGTCTAAGAAATAAATCAAATTCAATTCTAGAACACGTCGTCACTATAGATCTGGAAACACTCAATAATTTTTACTGCACAATTGCTCAAAAACTAACTTCATCCCTTGTTCCTACTTCAAATCTTATGGATTACTTGAACAATGTAAATATGCCCAACAACTTTCACTTTGAAGACACATATTTATTACAGCTGAAAGAAATCTTGCAAGAAAATAAAAACAAAAATGCAACGGGCATTGATGAAATTTCAGTAAAAATTTTAAATAACCTTCCCGATTCCGCTTTGAATACACTAGTGACGGCTATAAATAAATCCTTTTCCCTTGGAAATTTCCCTCCATGTTTAAAAACAGCTCTTGTAATTCCTATTTCCAAAGGTGGTAATGCATAAGATCCAAATAACTTCAGACCTACCTCCAAGCTCTCAACACTCTCAAAAATCATAGAAAAAATGGTGAAAAAAAGGGTATTAGCTTTTCTTTATAAATACAATATATTAACCAACTGTCAATTTGGCTTTCAGAAGGCAAAAGGCACAAATGATGTAATCTTTTCCTTTCTTGAACATGTCTATATACACACATCTCAACAATGGTGAGGTCGTAACTGCAGTATTCTGCGATTTCTCCAAAGCTTTTCACTGTGTAAATCGTGAACTTCTTTTGCAAAAGGTGAACTACTATGGCTTTAGAGGAGTGTGTAACGACTGGTTCAGGTCTTACTTAAGTGATAGAAAACAGTTAGTAAGATCAAACGAAAAACTATCACACACTAAGGATATCTCATGCGGCGTTCCACAAGTATCAGTACTGGGCCCGATTATTTCCTCATTTATGTAAATGACCTGGTTACTCTCTCAATTCAAGGAATTTTTACCATCTTTGCGGATGACACCACGCTCCTCTGGCATGGAAAAAATACTTCTAATATGAAAGAAACTATCTTTAGTGATTTAGAAGTTGTGAAAAAATGGTGTGACGCTAACTACTTTGATATTAAAAAAACAAACTTACTCACCTTCAGCTGTAATATTAACAATTTATACTTGAATGGACAAATTCTTGAGAATAAAAAGCAATCCAAGTTCCTGGGAATCTTCATGGATAACAAATTAAAATGTATTACATACCATACATACGACCATTATTTTTTTGAGAAAAAATTCTCATTGTTACTTGTATTTTCATACTTGAAACTGTTTGCCTGATTTACAAAAAACTCCGGAACATACAAATTACATAACCCGACAAGTAACTGAAAATAAAATATATCTTTCTGTTCCAAAAACAAGCCAGACAAAGTATTCTTTGATTTATGAAAGTAAAAAGCTGTATAATCACATTCCTTACGAAATTAGGAAGGAAAAAAGTTATAAAAAGTTCAGAAATCTTGTTAAAGATGCCCTTGCAACTAAAGTGTACTACAATCTTGCAATGGAACTTTGCTGTGATTTAATATAGGTGTTTTTTTTGTTGTTTATATTGACACCAATACTTTAAATTATATTTTATACTGGGATATATTTTATTTTATTGCCATGACATGTGAAGTTATGTTCAAATTGTGTATATTTGTTATTTACATCTTTACATTTTCAATTGTTATATTTTATCTATTATATATGTGAACTTAGTTTTGCTCAAATTGTGTTTCTGTGTATTTGTGTTTTTGAATTGTTTCTTTTCTTTTATTCTTTGAAGTGCTATATATACCTGATTTTATAAGAAGCTTTGCCAATAAGATTGTATTTTCTTGGACAATAAAGTAATGTCTATCTAATGTATGAAAGAGTGTCGATCTTTTTCATTTAAAAAATATCGCATCAACTTCTGGGGTTATTAGCGATTGAGGCATATATTACACTTAAATTTCAACATTAATTCCTTATTTTTTTCAGAACAAAAAGTTCTGGCTTCCTACTTCACCAGGAAATCTTGCGAAAAACGGAAGTAAGCGTAACTTTCAGGCACAAACTGGAAGAAAAAACCTTTTTGAAACAACTACTTTCATACAAACATTGAATCACACGAAATAAAAAAACTGTTGAAACAACTACTTATACAATATGAACATTGAATTATACAAAAAACACATGTTTCTACTCCAAACATGAAATTGAATCAGATATCAGTAACAGGATTGCTACACAATATAGTTCATGAAAAAGGTAAAATTTAACTTACATGGGACAGTGCCATTCTCAATAGCGAACATTCGATGTTCGCTATTGAGAATGGCAGATTGGTTTCAACACCAATCTGGATAGCATTACAAAATGAAGCAGTCAATTCATTCATAAAATTAAGACTTTATGTCAACAATGAGTTGAATGTGATCATGTTATCGATGACAGTACGTACTAATATCCATTCGCTTAGTTGAATTCCAACCATAGGAATCTTGTTCGAAAGGTAGTAGTTGAAAAGTATTCATTTTTCGTATAATGTTCATATGAATATAGTAGTGGAAGATTCCCATATTTTTTTGTATAAAGATGGAGAAGTAGAAAGCCGAAACCTTTCTTTTCTAAAAATAAATTCCTCCTAAAAATATAGCCCTTTGAATGTTTTCTTCAGAATTTTTATAACAGTGAGATATGACATGAGAGATTTCACATTGAAATTCATTCTTAGGGTGTCTTTAGGTTTTCCTGGTAGTTTATAACTTAGCATACGTTGGACATTCAACTAGTATATGTTTAGTGGAGAGTCTTGTATCGCATATTCCGCATATGGGTTCATCACGACTGGCTATGGCTGGAAATTAAATCCTCGATTTTGTCGATTATCTGACGCTTTTATTGAAATCAAATTTGGTTGAGGCCTTCCCAGAGTTTTAATAATGTGAAATTTATTAACATTAGATAAAGACTTAAAATTATTTGCCAGCAACCAATCGATTATATCGTCAGATTTTTTAATTTCGTCCAACTTATCCATAATAAATGGAAAAAAACTTACCGAAAAGTGAAACTTGAAAACACCTTGAAATTGAAAGATAACACCTTGAAAGCACATTAAAAATATGACCAAAAAGCACTGCTATCATACAATACTGCCTCTTTTATACACAAATAACAAATATTATCAAGAAACACTAAAACGATTTACCGAAATATTTTTCAGTTCCTATCCGTCACGGCAGCCCGTCCGAATAATTAAATTAAAATCAAACGCAGTCGTACACTAACAAAGACCAACTGGAGGCTAGCCTCCTCTAACGCTATAATTTCTGCAACTAAAATTACAAATCGGGACGTATGTCGCTGGCTGGACCGGTCTCGCGGAGCTTGTGTTTTTTAAAGCGGTCGGAGGCTTGGCTCCCTTCAATTAGCTCTATTACCTCCATATCAAATATTGGAAAATTATTTTTACGCCTGATGCTTTGTTTCAATTTTCAACAAATCAACCCGATGGGATTGGAAACAAAACTAGGGGAGAAGTCTCAGTATGGTCTTCCATACTTTTCAGCAATACTCTCAAAGGAATACACTTCAAGTAGTTTGTTTTTGGTATAGTAATCTTCAATATACAAAGTGTTATCCATTAAAAAACTTTGCATTTCATCTTTCCTCGAATTTTTATTCGGTACTTTGATGAGCTGTCGCGAATGATAGGAAGCGTTGTCAAGAACTATTACACTATTCGCATCCAAAATTGGGATCAAAGTGTTTTCATACCATTCCTCTAAAATATTAGCTTCCATGTTCTTATGATGATCAAAATTGAAGTTCTCAAGTTTTTTTTCACATAATTTCAAAGAATTCGGAACCCATCCGAACACAATGATTAGTAGCGATCCTAATCCTAATGTTAGCATTAACAAATTCTAATCTGAATTCAGTTTCCACTATATTCACCAAAACAGCATTACTGAAACCTATTCGTCCATTAAAAGTTGATCACGACGATGGTTATTCGAAGAAAAATCGATTTAAAATTCCACAACCATATCCAACGAGACAGAATGAAATCAACCAAAAAACGCCAAGCCAATATTTATTTATTATATTGACAATTTTAAACGCTTTTTGCAGCCGCACTTGATAGATGTGTTCATTTATATAAGAGGGATTCTGTTCGAACATGACATAGCGGTAAAAATTTAACAGTTTAAAGTAATTCACACAAAGTAAACAAATTTCAACTAATACTATAACGGTAGATATCTTTTCACTGATGAATGATTATTGAATAAAGTCACTGGGAAACTACAGAAGGCGAAAGGATCACATGTTTTATTATTTGTTTCTTGGAAATTCCGACTTTGAAACTCGAAATTTTGACTTCAAACTCGTAATTCCGAGTACGTAGAATACAGTAATAATAATAATATTTATAATAATAATAATAATGATTTGACGGTATTGATGATTCAGCGATCTTGCCCTACGCTCCTGAGGATATTTAATTAATTGTGGGAAACGAGAAGTGCCGAATTTATTGGAACTAATCGTTTTCCACCCTCAGGCTCATACAAGCTAATAATTATCATGTAGCATTATCGCATTATCGCATAAGCATTATCGAAATGATGAATGTGCTAAAGCTGCTACGAGATTTTCAATACGAATCATCCAGACCACAACGTGAGCAGAGTTGCCAACTGGATGAACTATAAAGTCGCTACACATGAACCAAAATTCCGCTACGCTTGTATATCTAACGCAATCAGTTCGCGCATGCGCCCTATCGAAAATAAAATACCACTCAACTTACAGTTTGTAGTTTGTGTAGCGTTCAGATATCACAAAACCGAACTGTCACTAATTTCAGTAATCAGGATCATGCTGATTTTCAACCGGGCAACTCAGTAGATGCTACCTAATTTTCTAAATTTACAGCAGTTAATTTTTGAAAGCTGTCGTCCCGACCAAATATTTCTCAGCTTGAAATAATGATTTTGAAAAATAAAAATAAATATCAATTTGTTCACGTACGTATAGTCACAATGAGCTCTTGAACGATCATTCGCGACAGGTCTAATCCATCCTTTCGAGTTGGAATCAGACAACCAATGTTGACAAAAAGTTTATTTTTGAGACTTTTTGTATTTTTTTTGAACATGTCCCATTCCCGTCAATAGGCCTTTTCATCACAAATTTTTTTGTGCGCATGCGTTTTCGTACTGTTTTTTGTAAACAACCATGTTAAGGAGCCCGCAACTCATGTTTTAAAGATTAAAGTATAAATTGAAGTTTATTAATTGTGAAAAAGTTTAAAAAAAATAAAGTAGTAAGTCAAAATAATCAGAAAAAAAATTTCATACTCCATTATAATTATGTTATCTGTACGAAAAGGAACAACAAAACGGTGTTGTTTTGGAGTATGTAAAAGTGATACAGGATACAAATTATTCAAAACCATTTAACTATTAAACTATAAAACTTCCAAAGCCTTGTCTTAAATATCGCAAAAAAAATCAAATCATCAAGCAAATTACATATTAAAGCATGTGCAAAATATGCGAAATGTGAATTATAGGTGAAAAAATGTGGCAGGAGTGACCGAGGCTTTAAAGCTATTGATGATGTCAAGGATACTTATATTTGCTCACTACATTTCATTGGAGAAAGTGGTCCAACTGAACAAAACCCTGATCCTTTAAGCTATCTGGAATTTCAATACACGTACATTATTCCTTATTGCATTTTTTACTGTATATTTTCATATATATTATGTTGTATTAAATATTTCCCTCTAATAAAAAGTACTAAACATATTCAATTCAGTATTTACATATTTGTCTTATTAATAATGTCATATGTACAGCCACAAAATATTGATGGCTTGATTTATTTATTAGTTCCATAAGTAATACTCTTGTCAACTGCAATATATTTTCAATTACATCAAATAAATTGACATTATTAATAAAAATAAAACTGTAAATACTGTTTTTCTATATGTTTTTAGATAGTAAACAAATGCTGCGTTACTTAACCTCTCAATCAGCTCACTTTTTTCCTTTTTGCGGACGCCCATGACGTTTTAACCACCTTTTTAATTGTTCACAATTATGAGCCTCAACTGAATTATAAACAAGTGGAGCACCATCAATGGTTTTTTCCAATAATGTATTTGTTTCGAGAGATAATATTCCTTGCCCAGTCATTGTTGATTAAAACAGTACGAATGTTTTGAATTACCGCCATTAAAATATGACAGCTACGCTTGCGCTCGTCTTTTGATGAAAAGGTCTATTTAAACTGCGGTAGCTCTTTTGCTCGAGTTACAATCAGATGAACAATCTTAAATTTCCACATTGGATGTTATATGGTTTATGATATGAATGAAAATATCCAAAATACTATACTATACAATACTATATACAATACAATACTATACTATACTATACAATACTAAGACTATAACATATTGACTGTGCTAGCTGTCTGTGTCAGCTGACTGCTTCGAGTGCTGTCCACTGCCTCTTCTTCCACATTTACATTTTTTTTCAATATTGATTATTTGTAGAAAACTCCGCTACTTTATGTTCAAATCCGCTACGCCGCTACCGTCGAGTAAATTCCGCTACAGTAGCTACAGTAGCGGAATTCCGCTACTGTACTTAAATAAACTGTGCAACATTTAATTTCTCAATAACGAATGAATCAATTTGGAAAAAAATTACAGAAGTAATAGAGGGACAAAAGACCTTTCAAATGATGTATCACTCGATCCCCATGCCATTGAAGAAAATAGGGGGAGTATGATTTCTATATCAAAATTAGTCCCCCTGGAAATAAAAATTGACGTGTTCTTTGAAATTTTCGATTACACGTCCGTTTCTGACTTTCAGGGGTGTCAAGTTTTCGTTAGAACGCCCTATATAATTAAATTCCCAGTACAGACATGTTCGAATAAATGGTCAGTATTGACATATTCGAAAATAGAAACCTCATTGCGAGTAAGCCATGAGTGGTTGTACAAAAACAACAATGAGTTATTTCTAGAAAGATATCGATATGTTACGGGCAACATGATTAACTGGGCATTATCAATAAGGACCGGCCATTATTAATAATGCCCAAGAGCGATGGGCAAAGTCATTAATTTATCACTTTGACCGGCCATTATCAATAATGCCCGACGGCCTGTGGTCCATGTAATAAGTCAGTGTTTGAAATAGCTTGAATTCATCACTTGGACCGGGCAGTATAATTCTCTACTTGTAGCCGGGCAATGTGATAAATTGGACCGCGGCCGTGGCTTGCAACATGCGAGGGGCGCGTGCAAAATGGCGGCATCCATGGATATGATAAATATGAAAAGACGTTTTAATGAAGACATTCATAAATTGAAATTAACGAAGGGGAAAAACATATAGTTATTTTCTCTCGATGAGTATTATTCATTTTTAACCGAAGTGCAAGTGACAAAAGACAAAATCGCTGGCAAAACTCCGGAGGAATATCAGCGATTGTCGAGGTATGAGGTATGATGCTAAGTCGACTTAATCGACATGCAAACACAAGCAGACAATGATTTTAAGTTCATCATGGTATATCAAGACCACCTCACCAAGTTTGTGATTCTTAGACCATTAAAAACAAAACGAGCCAAAGAAGTCGCATATCATTTATGGATATCTTCACAATATTTGGAGCTCCATGCATTTTGAACAGTGATAATGGTAGGGAATTCGTAAATAAAGTTATTGTCGAACTATGTCAAATGTGGGAAGAACCCAAAATTGTACACGGCAAACCCCGTCATAACCAATCTCAAGGTTCAGTAGAAAGAGCAAATCAAGATATAGAAAAGATTGTATTTATATAGTTGGAGGTAAATGAAACCACAAAATGGTCGGAAGGGTTAAGATTCGTACAGTTCATGAAAGCAACAGCTTTCATAAGTAATAATAACTCAGGTAGAACCCTATTTAATGTAAAATCCAAACGAGATAGAATTAAATCAGGTATATATAGAAAAAAGTATGGAGAATGTTCTGCAGTATATATAGGCCAAACCGGTAGAAATTTTGACATAAGACTGCGTGAATACGTCTGTTTGGACAAAAAATCTGCAACGTACGAACATCTTCAAGAATCATACCACAAGATAAATAAAGAAAACCTCAAAATCCTACTCATATGTAATAAAGGAAGAAACATGAATTTGTTGGAGGGCATGGAAATTAACAAATCAATTGAAAACCAGAAACTTATATCCCTAAACGAACAACTCGATTTATGTAGGTCTCCCCTCTTGAATTTATGAGTTCAACATCCCCTGGAATTTTCAGCGTGGAATTTTAAAAATTAGCATCTTGGTTCGCCCAACTACCTGTCTCTCAAATACCTGACCTTGCAGCATATCTGGAAAGTCTAATATAAACGATATTTCAAACTTCAGATTTCAGTTTTATACTTGATAATGGGGTAAAACCTGAAACCGATCGTATAAATAAAATCTACCAGTGGTATTTAGACAAAAGTGTTTTTTTATTCCATTTATATTTTTAAACAATTATATATAAAATTATTACAATGTGTTAAAACAACGATAAAAATAAAATAAATACAACAATAAAAATTAATTGGCGCTCCGGGGCGACTTCATTGATTCCAGTGGCGCATTTGCTTTTTCAGCTGCAGGAAAACCCGGAAAAACCTGCAGCACCACATCATCTGAAGATCTGGATCTAACAATGTCCTCTCTCCCATAAAACAAAATGTAGGGTCACTTCGTGACACGACTATCGTCAAACTTAAACCAGTCCGTTTCTTCTTTGACCAAGGCGTAATAATGACCACATTCAACGCCAGAACCACAGTGAACAATGACTGCATGAATATTATAACAGTGGTCTGCTAGGTTGAAATGTTCATCTATTTCGAACCTTCCAAAGAGTTTCTTGCTTCCGTTAGAGGTTGAGTCTTGTTTGAAAATCATCAGTGTTATTATTAGATTGACTGGTGCCTCAGCTATACTTGTTTCCTTATAACAGTCAGTTAGTTTGGCGCATGTTTGACAATACAGTTGATCATCACCTGTTAAAAATTAAAAAAACTATTGTTCTTAAGTGATATTTTTATCAAAATAAAAGTAGGTAACTACTGATGTTATTACATTTTTAGCTATTCATTTTTCAAGTACTATGTTCAATAGTTTATTTTTTGTTAACTTTTCATGAAAATTTTGTAAGTTTTTTTTCATTCAATATACAAAAACACTACAGTTCACCTATTTTATTACTCTGCCCAAAATAGGGCGGGCATTATATATAATGGCCGGGAAAAGTGATTATTCATGCAGTTTTAATCACACTGCCTATTTGAGTCGGGCACTATGAATACAGACCGGCCATTATTAATAGTGCCCGGATTTATCAAAATGTCCGTAACAGATATACATACGAAAGATATTTTTTGTTATTTTCCAAGGCAGCTGCTGATTCATTTTTTGGCGGAAGTTCTCTTAACTATGTAGCAATCTGGATAATTATGAAAAAATCAATATTAAAGATTGAGACTCCCATATGGAATACCTCACATTGAAAGCTCCCCATTATTCAATATTTTTTAAGTAGTTGCAACCTTTTATCAAGAAAATTCATCAAGAATTGTTTTTTCTGAAGTGGAAAAGTTAGTTATAAAGAAATGTCATTACAGGTACGAAAAGTGTTTGCATTTCTACCTTGTAATGGTACTTTTAGGCCAGTTTCATTCATTTTATTTATTTATATAGATTCACTAGAAAATAAATAGTTTGAAAATAAATCTCGAATTATTTCTCTCTCCCAGATCCCTACGCCGTAGGTTCTGTTGAATGCCTGCTGGAAAACAACTAATTCCCGGCTAATACCACAGATGTTTCTTGTTCATCTAGCAGCAGGACTATGCTGAAATTATTCGAGTAGAACACCTACACACCGGTTTCGAGGTATTACCTCTCACCAGTGCAGGAAAGCTCCGACTCAAACAGCAAAGTGACTGGGACTCAATTAATTTCATCGTGGCCCAAATGCATGTATGAAACCTCCGTCTAGAGTCTAGAGGAAAGATTGTTGACTAGTAACAGCTCCATCTCGTGAAAAAAGCCCCAAACGGAAATGAAGCATTCCATGTACCAATACTCTAACAGAGATCAAACCGTGTCTGAAGACTGTACCAGGCACCGGAAAATAAATATTTCGAGCTCTTATTTCTCCCAACTACCAACCTGTCTTATAAAGTACTGTTCGTGAGTAGAGAGGACTGGATTCTTCGGGAGAAGGAAATATTAAGAGCAGATAGTTGTTGGTTCGCAGATGGATCAAAAACACGTTCCGGTTCCGGTGCAGGTGTTTTCAGTCGCAGACCCAGGACAGAGATATCAACCTGCCTAGGAACCTATGCGACTGTATTTCAAGTGGAAATTTACGCTATTGAATTGTGTGCGGAGAAATTTGAAGAATCCAACCTCATACACAAGTCAATAAAAATTTTCTCGGACAGTGAAGCGGCGTTGGAAACTCTTGGCTCCAAAATCGATAGCAAATTGCCAAAAATGACTCTCCTCAATAGGAGGACTTAACAGATTGTCTCTGGTCTGGGTTCCTAGCCATACTGGCCTGGAAGGCAATGAGGCTGCTGACCCCTTGCAAAGCAGCTTCATTGGACCAGAACCTGTCATTGGCATCGCTATAGGTTTGCCAAACAAAGATTGAACACCTGGAATGCAAGAAGATTTATGGACTTCTGGCAGAATCTTCCAGAATTGGCTCCCTACAAGACGTTTATTCACCCTTCGAAGCTTGATACCAAGTTGTTGGACTATACAGTAGGGATTAACTACGATGTCTAATAGGTCTTCTCATAGGTCACTGTCATGTGAATCATCATATGCAGAGACAGTGTGTGTCGCCTCTGTTTGGAAAATGGTTTCATCATTTTCCAAACAGTGCTGTTTTCCAAACACTATGTGCTCTGCTGTTTAGCAGAGCACATACTTTGTGCCTGCCCTGCTGGGGATCAAATCAGAGTTTAAAAATTCGACAGAGCCGTACTCTTATCATCTGACCTGAAAAACCACTCACCATACAAACTAATCGGCTTCGTTAAGAAGCCGGGTTTATTTGGTCGAGTATGAATAGGTGCGAACCACAATAAACCCTTGCGGGTTGCGGTGGAGGGTCGAATAGACCCACTCACTTTGTACCTAACCTAACCTTAACCTACACCGTTGGTTCAGAAGTTAGCCAGGAAAGTAGTTGTTTTCCGACAAGCATTAACGAGAACCTACGATGTAGATACTTGGCAGAAATAAATATTTTGAGATTTTATTTCGAAATATTTTTCAGTACATATGTATCTCTCCTCGATGCAGTCTTCAGACATGGTTGTATACATTTGTTTACAATTTTTCGTAATGTTTATGAATATTTGTTGTTCGCTTTATTTTTTTCTGGCGTATGATATACGTCAGTGGCGAATACTTTATTGTATTTCAACATTTTCAGGGGTATTTATTAAATGATGGTTCTGGTTTCATTTAAGAAATACGTGAAACAAAATCTGGTAAGATTTCTTCACTCACATAATAATCCATTGTTTTTTACTCTCCCACGTAATGGACTCGGTAATTAAATAATAGTGGTATATTTGCGTGGAAGCGTCAACACTATGGTTTCAGGAAATATTAATTCTTTGTCCTAACATTGAAAGCGTAAACAAAGAAAAGAAGGCACTATGAGAGGAAAATAACTGCTTCTGTGCATACAAATTATCTTGTTGAAGCTCTTATTCTAATAATAAGCGATGAACATTTTTAATTATCAGTTGCGTATTTTTTTTACTGTTAGAAGATGAATGGATATAATTTGTGGGAATGATTGTTATGTATCTACCCATCTGAATATATTTCATTATTTTTTTTGAATAAATTAATGAGGTGTTCCACATCGAACCTTTACTGTTCCTCACCACTATGAATATATATCAAAAGTCAAACCACTTGCTTAACACATGAACATAGAATCACACAGAAATTACTTCTGCTTTTATTCAGTTAGTATTATATCATTTTTTATAGTGCTAATTTTATGTACATATATGTCTGAAAGTAGTTGTTTTGGATGGACTTTTCCTATCAGTTTTCCTATCTGAAAGGAACTTCTGCTTTCATGAAGTTATTCAATTAATTCCTCAATTATATTTTATAATGATAGAGAGCCAAAAAGTCTGCCAATTTTGCCCAGTCCATTCTGGAAAGGAATCATCATTAATCTCAATATTATGAGGACTATGAAACAGTAAATTATGAATCAAATAGCATTTTCATAAAAGTACTTCTCGGTGTTCGAATATTCCTTTCATTTTTCTCATTTTCACGTCATCGAATTCATAATTTCCTCTAACTTGAATTTGGATACTATATCTTTGTTTATATTTCAGAACACTCTTCTATTCCGTTTTTTCATCTCCAATTCAACTTGTTTTCGAACTTATTAATATTTTATATCGGCCTTTTTTAGGTATTTTCACCTTCCACTATCTGAAAATATATGAAAAATTTAATGAGGTAAACTAAAGAGTTTGCTCTTTCTACACCAGTATAAAGTTCTTCATTATAATTTTCATTTTTCCGATTGCGGAAGGTGAAAATACAAAAAAGTTCGATAAAAAACTGATTTTCCTCCACAGAATATGACTTTCGTTCAATATATTATTATTTCTGCCCTGTTCTATTATTTTATCTGTCTTAAAAGACTGATATAGAAAACCATGTGAGCATTATTAACGAAGATCTCCAAAGTTTATTCTGAAAAACATGGCTTGCGTATCAACCCAAACAAAACTGTTGCAATCTGCTTAGGCCCTCAGAGACAGACTTATCAGATCAAACAACATAGTCTCAGAATGAATCAAACGGACATTGAATGGGTTACTCAACGAAAAATCTCGGATTGATTATCGATCAAAACTTGAACTTCAATGACCATGTCCAAAATATATTTAAAATAGCGTTCTTCAAACTGAAATCACTTCAAAAATTTAAATATCAACTATCAACCGAAATGAAACTTAAACTAGTCAAATCCCTCATCTATCCACATATGGAATACTGCGCTCCAGTGTATTATAATTTTCTACCGGAATATAATCGACAAAAGTTGCAACGCATTCAAAATTCTTGTATGCGTTTTGTTTGCTGTGTACCTTATAGAGAGCACATTACTCCTTTTCTGATAAGATTGAGAGAATTAAACATAAAATGTAGAATGGAATATCTGATCACAATCACTCATCAAAAACAAAATACCCCTGTATTTATTAGAGCTTATAGTACATCGTTCTAATATCCGTAGCATCAATACCAGGTTCAATAATTTCAACATCCCAAACCATGTTACATCTAAATACGAAGGATGCATTTCCTCTCTGACACTGTTATTTTTGAACAGGATAATTCCTGTCCTGAATTCATCTTTATATGAAGTGAAACATCATTTGAAATCAACTTTGTTGGCCAGCATGGAGCAATGTATTGTAGTGTAGTGTTTTCCTTTACTTTTCTACAAACTGAGATGTATTTATCATATTCTTTCTCTTAATTTTGCCGCTGAAGAAAATTGAATTATTTTAGGTAATTATCTTATTGCTCATAAATGTTATTTGTATTACTAAACGATACTGAGATCTCAGCAAAAATTAATGAAAAATTTAACTTTCGATCCAAAAGATTTATACCCAAATGTTCAAATGGATTGAAAATCATGAGTAAAGTCGTAAACCACCATATCCTCAAATATTTTGAAGGCTTCAACTTCTTGAGCGAACATCAATATGGCTTTCGGAAAGATCAACAGGCGACCTTTTATCGTATGTCACCCATATTTGGAATAACGCAATGGAAAATCATCGAGAATCAAGAGCACTAAGCAAAAGATGCAAATCCAATATAATTTATACAAAGAACATGGATCTCCCACCCAATTCAAGATGTTGTGAGGTAAAAGGTTAAAACGTGCTGAGAACTGTGTGGCAATAAAAATGACATGTCATTAGCATTTTCCCCCCACGACCCACATCTTGGTGTATATAATGCCTTGCCCCTCTATTAGACCTCTGGGAGGGTTGACCGTTGTGAAAACAACATGGTAAATAATAATAAAACTATAACGAACACAAATAGAATGGTTGAAAATATTGTTAAACGGTTTAATTGAAGAAAACAGTAATAATGATGTAGATAAATATATCAGTCTTCTATCAAAATATATTTTTTATGAACGTACACTTCACAAACAGACAAAATTTGATTTATGACACTGGCGTATATGACATTCGGACTTTTAGCTGTGATATATGATTTACAAAAAAATTAAAAACATCGATGTTTGATTCTGCAAGAGAATTAAATGAATATAAAAGACCTGGCAAAGTTGCTAATGTAATTATTATGGCCCGTACCAACTCCGTACTTGCATTACTTGCTCAACTGCAAACGCACTCAACTGGAATGAGAAGAAAAAAATGACAAGATATCAAAATCGTCTTTGAGTGTTACAGTTGGTGTTAATGTTGGTTTGAGAAGTGCTCGGCTCTGAAGCTGCTGCTTGACTCTCACATACTAGTCTCTTCAAGTTTTCCAACACTCTCGGATCCTGAAGATCAGCAAAAATTGGAAAAAGAGCAGGAAATAGGTCTTGAACTGAAGGAGTTGCATAAGGCATCAATGGATTGAAAGTAGGTTTCAGAGTCTTCAAGTTTTCCAACACTCTCGGATCCTGAAGATAAGGAAAAATCGGAAAAAGAGCAGGAAACAGGTCTTGAACTGAAGGAGCTGCATGAGGCATCAATGGGTTGAAAAGAAAGGGTATTATTGGCTCAGGACTTTGCGGTTTCAACTTAGGTCCTCGTCTGGTACCATAAACATCAATAACCTGCAAAGGATTTGGGGTACCGTCTGCATTCAGAACCATTGCTGGGCTATGTTTGAGCTTACGCAAATGAAGTTTGAGGGAATGGCAGTACTTAGTACGGTACTCGCAGTTCGCACAACGAAATTGGTAGATGTTGGAATGCGATTTTTTGTGAGAGTTCAGCATCGAATTATTGACGCAGGTATAGTCGCATTGTGAGCACTTATAGGGCTTGGAACCATCATGGTTCCGCATGTGATATTTCAGGTGGTGCTTGAGCTCTGTAACAAACGGACATTTGGGACATTTAAGAATCCTGTCGTCTTTCATATGTATTTTTATGTGTTTCCAGAAATCCAATTTAGTTGTGGCAACAAAAGGACAATGCTTGCATTTGTGGGTTTTCACTTTTCCGTTAGAGTTTTTCTGTGGGATCCCCAATTCTTTGTCATATTTTTCCATGTCATTGTCGTATTCTTCCGTCTTGAACGCATCTTCTTTGGCAGGGCATTCGCTTGGATTTGAAGACAAATTGTCCTTTGTCATTTGTACTGGTGGGATAGAATTCTCTTCCTCAGTTCCGGCGACTTTTGGTGATGTCATCGATTCTGAACTGGGCGATGGTATTGGTGGGTGATCCATATTGGACGTCATGTGAAGCGGGCTATCCTGGTGCTGAGGAAATTGTTCTTG
This sequence comes from Leptinotarsa decemlineata, assembly GCF_025532065.1. Taxonomy (NCBI): domain Eukaryota; kingdom Metazoa; phylum Arthropoda; class Insecta; order Coleoptera; family Chrysomelidae; genus Leptinotarsa; species Leptinotarsa decemlineata. The sequence continues at coordinate 7,446,860 of NW_027412537.1, read as the reverse complement.
GCTGATCATAGGGTTGGAGTAGTATGCCGTGGTGGGCATGAACGTGTTTGGTTGACTTGTAGTCGCTACTGAGAAAAGCAGGCCTTCACTTCTATCGCTTTCCGGAGAAGATGGCACTCCGGAATCATTTCTTGTATCTTGCTCCATCGGTGTTTGATTCTGCAAGCGAATTAAATGAATATAGTGAAATATTGAAAAATAAATAAAAGTAACAAGGATGCAGAAAAAAATCCTAGCTGCAATCAATCAAATGGAAATACTTACAGGTAACATAGTATGATGCTGCCAGTCCGTAACTGGAGACAAAGGCTGTACCATCGGAGGCTGCTGTCCTATTGAAGGATGAACTCCATTTTGTGCAGAAGAAGTCATTTCGCCAGCTACACCCCTCATTTTTCTCAAAATGTTACCTATAAATATATAACATGAAAAACTGCTGTTTGCGATAAAAAATTATGATAAAACAAATTTTCCGAATTTCTGATATGATTCAGAACGTTAGATAGTTATCAGGTTCTATACATATTTGCGGTTGAATAGCATTTCATAAAAATCTGAAGGATTTCAAAGTAGATTGATACAACTAAATGGGCTGAAAAGTACCGTTCAAGCAAAGCAATGGCTTGAAAAGTGTTACAAGAGCTCCTCTCCATCAGAAACAACAATTGAACGTTGGTTTGCTGACTTCAAACGTGGTCGTAGAGATTATGCAGGACGCAGTGGAAATCCAAATGAGGCAAGTAACACCAGAAAACATAAAAAACGTCCAAAACACCGTGTTCAATGATCGGAAAGTGAATTTGCGTGAAGGTAACCATTTTCAATATTCAACACTGTGATGAATTGAACCAAAATTATCAAACATTCGAATTGGAAGTACAGTAGAAAGAATTATTAAAGCTTTTAACAATATTTACAGAAAAAAATTTTTCAGTTGAATTCAATTGTTAGCGTTTTATAAAAGTGACATTTTCACTCAGTAATAATGTGAATATTCATTCAGTAACTACGAAAATCCCATTTAAAAAAATCTGATATTTTTGGGAACAATTTTTTTTAATTACTTACTTATTTCTTACAATACACACCTTGATTCCAAATTTCAACTGAAAATAGTGTTAAATAAATAACCATCAATATCCAAGAAGTTGATGATCCCCAGAAATTTGTAGAGGCATTTGTTCTATATTTTATAACAGCCGTGTCTGACAATATAAAAAATATTTCGAAAAGGATATTTCAAAGCACACCACTGATGTTTTAACAAATCTAGCTAAAAATTATAAAAATATTTTTTTTTGTATCAAGATGGAATAGTAGAAAGCCAAAAACGTTCTTTCCAAAAAATTAATCATTCCTCAAAATATAACCCCTTCAATCCATCATTTTTATGTAATCTCAAATAATAAGAATACGGATAAATTTGAACATTGAGAAAACATTTTTTCATTGTTTTAACTGAATTTTTCACTTTTCAACGTCTCTGATTATTAATAACGAACCTCGTTATTAATAACGAGGTTTAAAAATAAACAATTTTCACACTTACTCGTTGAACCTAAGGTGATGTAGAAAAATAATACTTTCTTTAAATATAAAATATTCTTGTTTGGCAAAATACAAAAATCTTTGACTATGAAATAAACTGAAAATGCATCAGATTAAGTAGAACCCACAGATAAGAAAAATATATAGAAAGAAATTGCCTCCAATGACTCATTTTGAATTACCTATCAAAGGTATAATGCAGGTCAATACATAAAGAGGTACTTTTGAAGGTGATTAAAATTCATTCAGGTTGTTTGGATATTGAACAATTTTCAGAAATTTTTGAAAAACAGAAATGAAAAATAAATAATACACTGAAAAATATTTGATAAAATTATACTATTTTATCAAATTATGTCGTTAAACAAAATCTGATCGTATAAATGTATTTTCGATGGATCGGAAATACTGTAGAAATAAAAATATTTTCGCTCTCAAAATTTAAAACATATTTTAATGGCGGAATGGAATTTGCTTCGATAACACCAGTAATACTGCGATCTTAATTTAACTATAAAAAATAATTATATGATGTCTTTTCAATTGCCGTTATATTTCGTGTAGATTCAGAAATGTGATTATTGTAATGAACTTTCAATAATATTTCACCTTAGAACAGTTCAGAGCAGGATGACCTGTATAACGATTATATTCATAAAATATTCATAATTTAAAAAATTGTGTTCAACGTCGACAATAAGTTCTATGGCTCGATGTAACTAATGACGTTTGATAAGTCTGTTGTAAAAAGCGTGGGGTGCCAATCTGGCAAACAAGACCTAACCAAGTATTTATAGCAATTGATATTTGGAATTATGATAGGTTCTCGCAGCTGTGCGCGCATACAGATTGGAGTACCATTATACGAGAGTACCTTTATACGAGAAAATTATATGAATTTCATCAACTTGTGTCAAATAAATTAAAAAATTACATACAAATACCATACAAGACCTGGCAAAGTTGCTAATATAATTATTATGGCCCGTACCAACTCGGTACTTGCATTACTTGCAAATGTAAAATTGCACAACTGCAAACGCACTCAACTGGATTAAGAAGAAAAAAATGACAAGATATCAAAACCGTCCAGCTGCTGCTGGACTCTCACATACTAGTCTCTTCAAGAGTGGCTCAGGATTCGAAGTAGTAATTTCAGTAGCTTCATGAGTCTTCAAGTTTTCCAACACTCCCGGATACTGAAGATCAGGATCTGATGGGCCATCTGCTAAGATGTTCTTCCATCCATTTGATTTGAATGATTGATTATTGAGGTTAGATAACATTTGAACTGACTACAAGGATACACTACATAACAAAATGGACATGATCAACAGTATTTTATCGTCTTCATCTCTCAATATATCTTCATATATACGTTAGGTGGCACAGTGGTCTTCTCAAAAGCGTTCTGGATTGAACAAGTATCAGAGACTATTTCTGACTGAGATTTTCGCTTGTACGCAGCATGTCTTGCGCTGTTTCCAAATGGTTTCGGAGATTAGAACCAGAACAAACCTAAAAATGCGCGCAATAGACCCATAATGTATGTAGCAAAAAGGGTAACTTTTAAAAATGGGATGCAATGGAAAATGAATTTTTTTGAAGATGTGATTGTGAAATCATTATTTGAAACCATTTTCTATAAGAAACTTTGATGGGAAAGCTTGCTTGTACGCGTCATGTCTTGCGCTGTTTCCAAACAGTTTCGGATATTAGAACCAGAACAAACCTAAAAATGCGCGCAATAGACCCATTTCGTACTTTGGGGTATACGCGATTGTAGTTAAAGTTCACTGTCAAATCATCATCTCAAAACAACTTTCCATCATATTTTTCGCCTCCAGTCAACCAGTAAAATAATAACAAAAGTTAGATCAAATATACAACCCTGAAATGCTATGAGCAAAAAGGGTAACTTTCAAAAATGGGATACAATGGAAAATGAATTTTTTTGAAGATGCGATTGTGAATCCATTATTTGAAACCATTTTCTATAAGAAACTTTGATGGGAAAGCTTCATGAGATTTTCTTTTTGAAAATGAATGCTTGAAGAACTTATCAACAATTTTCACACTTACCCGTTCAATCTAAGATGATGTAGAACACTAAAACTTTCTGTAAGTATAAAATATCCTTGTATCGCAAGATACAAGATCATTGACAATGAAATAAACTGAAAATGCCTCAGATTAAATAGTAACGACAGGTAAGAAAAATTTAGGTATAGAAAGAAAAATTGGCTGTAATTACCTACCTATCAAAGGTATAATGCAGGTTAATACCTATATTGTATTGCTTGAAAATGCATTTGGTGATTAACAATTTTTTTGCTACTAAATATGAAAATCAAGTAACGATTTTTATTTCAAATTATATTTTCTATTTTTTTTTGATATTCTGAAAAAATTGTGGAAAATAGAGTGAGCCATTATTTACCAAGTATTTTTATATCATGAGGCGCGTAGCGCCGAGGTATAGTGTGCGACACTACTAACATTGATATATTGACAAATTTAATTTTGACATTGGTAATTTTCTTAACAACTTATTGAATATTGGAATATCAAGTAGAGTGGAGGGTGTTTCTAATCAGACTGGCTTTATTTATGTAAAATTGGCATGTGTCAAATTGTGATATGAATCTAAGAAATATATCATTGCGTTTTTGATATATTTCAATGTTCCACTCCTCTCATCGCTTCTGTATGCTCAGAACAGAATTTCTCAATTCTGCATTGAAGTGAGAAAAAAAATTCCTCGGTCATATGATAACCCAAAACAGCTATGAATTGTTGCATGTCAAATTGAAACGGTACAGTTGAACATGTTGAACACGCGATGTCGATGATAAGTGCACAACATCTACTTAGGCCACGGAATCGTTTGCCGGCATTTCCATGACAACAACACTATACAATGATTATTATTGCTGTCAGTTTGCCAAATGCGGTTTTAATTCAAATTTAGATGTCATTTTAAAGAAGTTAAAAGATCTATATAAGTAAAACGTCAATATAATTCATTAAAAAACCTTCAAATATCTCATAAACAATACATTTGTTTATAACAAAATTTTGAAACAAATAGAGCAAACAATTATGAAAATTCATTTTTATTTTTTTAGAAAGAAAGACTTCGGCTTTCTACTACTCCATCTTGATACAAAAAAAATGTGGGAATCTTCCAAAGAAAGGAAGGAAGTAATCAATTTGAAAATAAGTAACTCTATACATGGATGTGTAGATCATGCAAGGAAGTAACTTTCAGACCCAAACTGAAAGAAAGCTCTCCTGAAACAGCTACTTTCATGTAAACATTGAATTACACGAAAGACAGAAAATCCTTTAGATACAAATACACTGAATTATACAGAAGATACTTTTCTCTACTCAGTTTGTATTCCGAACATTCGTTATGGAATAAAATCAGACATCATTCACAGAAGTTCTACTTCAAATGAATGGTAACAAATTGCACTTACATGGAACACCTGTCATCCTCACTGGTAGACATCGATGTTTCGCCGTAAGACCGTGGATATCATTATAGAAAATATACACAATTCATTCATGAATTACGTGTATTCAACGTCTTTAATTATTAATAACAAAGTTGAAAATCTTTATGAGGTTTTAAAATAAACAATTTTCACACTTACCTGTTGAATCTAAGATGATGTAGAACACTAAAACTTTATTTAAATATAAAATATGCTTGTATTGCCAGATACAAGATTTTTGACTAAATGAAATAAACTGAAAATGCATCAGATTAAATAGTTTCCACAGGTAAGAAAAGTATATAGAAAGAAATTGCCTCCAATGAATGACTCATTTTGAATTACCTATCAAAGGTATAATGCAGGTCAATACATAATTAGGTAATTTTAAATGTGATTGAAATTTATTCAAGTTGTTTGGATATGACCAATAAACAATTTTCAGAAATCGGTGAAATACAGAAATGAAAAATAAATAATACACTAAAAAATATTTGATAATATGATGCTTTTTTATCAAATCATGTCGTAAAACAAAATATGATCGTATAAATGTGTTTTCGATCGATCGGAAATACTGTCGAAATGAAAATATCTACGCTCTCAAAATTTAAAACATATTTTTTATGGCGTAATGGAATTATCTTCGATAACACCAGTAATACTGCGATCAAAATTTAACTATAAAAAATAATTATGATATCAATGTGATGTCTTTCCAAATGCCGTTATATTTTTTGTAGATTTAGAAATATGACTTATGTAATGAACTTTCTGAAATAGTGTTTTTTTCGATTATATTTCACATTAGAACTGTTCAGGGCAAGATGTGGATGACCTATATAATGATTAGGTTTATTAATAAAAGTACATTATATAGTAATACAGCACAAAGTACATTACATCTAGTTTGGAATGTCTGGAATACAAAAGTGATATTGAGTGTGATAAATAATTGATTGAAAAGCTGAACATCACGCTTTAATCGCAACACAAACTGAAAAATAGAAAATAATTCAAAACTAATTTAAGATTGTGTTCAACGTCGATAACAAGTTCTATGGCTTGATGTAACTAATGACTTTCAATAAGTCTGAAATCAAAATAAATATATTAACAAAAAAATGAATTTTGTTGTAAAAAAGCGTGGGGTGCCAATCTGGCAAACCATACCTAACCAAGTATTTATAACAATTGATATTTAGCACCCCACGCTTTTTTACAACAAAATTCATTTTTTTGTAAAGGGATTTATTCTGATTTCAGACTTATTAAAAGTCATTAGTTATATCAAATCATAGAACTTATTGTCGACGTTGACCACAATCTTAAATTAGTTTTGAATTATTTTTTAGTTCGTATGCGTCTTTTAGCTTTTTGAACTATCATTTCTTATCCACTTTTCAGTTTAGCTTGCTATTTCAACCCCATTTGCTTTAATATAAAATATATACGCATGCACAGACAGTTTTGTTGTCTCACTTGCTCTCACAGAAATACTTGTGAGGAAATTATTTAATCCTGTCGATCCTGATCAGGATAATGAGATGAACTTATGAAATTATTGTTTGGCACCGATTCTTGATGAGCGTTCAAAGTTCAAAGTGAATAAAAATCGGGTCCAAAGGCGTCGGTTACAAACAAACACACAAGTGAAGCTAATAAATGCGTGTTGAAAAAACCTCAAAATCTGTATTTTTAATGGAATTTTATACATATGCCGTGCTTGAAAAATCTGTTAGTGGGGTATTATAGTGGTATAAGTGGAACCTCTTAGTTACTACCACTTGCGACATTTGACTGCGACACCACGTGGACATTAGAATATACTTTTTTTGTAAATGAATATAACTGGAGTTATCCATTATAATTTTCATATTTTTTCAGATTGTGGAAGGGGAAAATACCCAAAAAAGGTCGATGAAAAACTGATTTTCCTCCACATTAAATGACTTGTGTTCAATATATTAATATTTCTGCTCAATTCTATTATTTAATCTGTCTTAATTTCGTTTCAAGTTAATGTCTTATTGATGTGATCATTGGTGTACTTATAACATCAACTCGTATTTCCAATTTTACGTATAATCCAACTGAATTAAACATTACTAAGATCTCAACAGAAATTTATGAAAAATTCAACTTTTCATCCAAAAGATTTATACCCAAATGTTCAAATCGATTGAAAATCATGGAGAAAGTCGTAAACCACCATATCCTCAAATATTTGGAAGGCTTCAACATCTTCAGCGATCATCAATATGGTTTTCGGAAAGATCAACAGGCGACCTTCTATCGTATGTCACCCATATTTGGAATATCGCAATCGAGAATCATGGAGAATCAAGAGCTGTTGCGCTTGATATTTCTAAGGCCTTTGACTGGGTGTGGCATGAAGGCTTGCTGGTGTTCTCTAGGGATACATATTGTCTCCAATCTTCTTTTTATTGTATATCAACGACTTATTAGAAAAAACAGGGCATCGGCTATGGAGGCACATCTTCACCGGCAGCAGGAGGTTGCATAGTTTTATGAAGATGTAGAAGTGATTTCGAATTAGTGTGGAAGTAATCAGGTTCAACTCAATGCCACAAAAACCCAGGCATCGGTTTTCTTCAAGAAGATCAATGTCTCCGAACCGGATATAAGATTCCGCTTTCTGCTTCGATGAGTATATTGGTGGTTAAAATGAACACCAATATGTCTTGGCACAATCATGCCGCTGAAATTGCAAAGGTTGTTTCTCAAAAGCTTGCAAAACTGTTACGAACCAAAGAACTATACACACCTCAGCAACTTTTGATGCTTTATAAAGCTCAGATCAGACCTTTTTTGGAGTATTGTTCTCATATATGGAGCTCTGTCCCCATCACGTGCGAACGGGCTATCAAGGTTGCACACCTTGATAGCCTGGAACATCGAAGAACGGTTGGAGATTTGTCTCTCTTCTATAGATACTTCCACGGGAGGTATTCAAGTGACTTGCCACATTTGATTCCACCAAGAGCGGTACATATCAAAAATACGCGACGGACTGTGGATGCTCATTGTTTTGAGGTTTAACTTCACTGTTTGAGAACTCTTTCATCTGGAGAACTGCGTTTATGTGGAATAAATGTCTTGAGAACTTTTTTCCAAATGGATTTAATCTCTAGCGATTCCAATCCAATGTGATTCCCTACTTTCGCACAGTCACCGCCCTGAGAGAACCTTAAGGATTCTCCTGTAGTGCTTGTGTTTTGTCCTTGTGTTGTTTGGGTCAAATTTAGTAATTGTTGAAAGACTGAACTGACATTTGATAGATACACTTAGTTTTGATGAAAATACAATCTAATTAACTCTGTATCAATGTGAATCTAAGATGGCCGCAGCTACAAAATGACGGATCACATATTTATTTAACGACTACCTCAATATGGGTATCAAACGACAGGGCTTGACTAGTAGTATAGTAGTACACTATGCAAAAGATGTAAATCCAATATATTCTATACAAATGGATCTCCCACCCAAATCAAGAGTTTGTAAGGTAATGAGATCAAAGGGTGCTGATAACTGTGTGGCCCTAAAAATGGTATGTCGTTCCCCCTCCAAGACTCAGGCACATCTTGTATATAATGCCTTGCCGCTCTATTAGACCTCTAGGAAGGTAGACCTTTATGGAAACAACATGATAAATAATAATAAAACTATAACGAACACAAATGAAATGAGTAAAAAAATGTTGAATGGTTTTATTGAAAAAAATAATAATAATGATGTAGATAATATATCAATCAATCTTCTATCAAAATATATTTCAATGAACGTATGTGATTTAAAAATAAATTAAAAAATTACATACAAATACTATATAAGACATGGCAAAGTTAATAATATAATTATTATAGCTCGTACCAATTCCGTACATTAGAAATAAAATTGCACAATTGTAAACTCAACTGGAATGAGAAAAAAAAGTCAAGATATCAAAATCGTCTTTGAGTGTTTACAGTCTCAATAAATGTTGGCAACTACATATGGGATTGTCGTGAAATATGTATATAGAAAGCAAGCCTATCTCCGCATTCTTCGCCACACTTATTGCACGTAAATGGGTTATTGAAGCCATGATAAACCATATGGATGGTATACATTATTGGATCTCCAAAGGTGAGACTGCAAAACTGACAACTGTTTTGGTTACCATCATTGGTTACTGGGTTGATATCATCTTCAGGATTCATACCTAGAACTGCTTCTACATTTTCGAACATAGTGGTGAAACATTCATCATCATCTTCTTCATCCTTCGAAGATTCATCATTTGACGGTGGCTCGACCGCGAAGGACATATTCAGTTCTGAAACTTCATTTTCGGTTACTCGTGAAGCGTGGGGTTCGCCCTGGATTGTGGTTTGAGAAGTGCTCGGCTCTGAAGCTGCTCCTGGACTCTCATATACTAGTCTCTTCAAGTTTTCCAACACTCTCGGATCCTGAAGATCAGGAAAAATTGGAAAAAGAGCAGGAAACAGGTCCTCAACTGAAGGAGTTGCATAAGGCATCAATGGGTTGAAAGGAAAGGGTATTATTGGCTCAGGATTCGAAGTAGTAGTTTCAGTGCGGTGACTTTGCGGTTTCAACTTAGGTCCTCGTCTGGTACCATAAACATCAATAACCTGCCAAGGATTTGGACTACCGTCTGCATTCCGAACCATTGCTGGGCTATGTTTGAGCTTACGCAAATGAAGTTTGAGGGAGTGGCAGTACTTAGTAGCGTACTCGCAGTCCGCACAACGAAATTGGTAGATGTTGGAATGCGATTTTTTGTGAGAGTTCAGCATCGAGTTATTGATGCAGCTATAGTCGCATTGTGAGCACTTATAGGGCTTGGAGCCATCATGGTTCCGCATATGATATTTCAGGTGGTGCTTGAGCTCTGTAACAAACGGACATTTGGGACATTTAAGGATCCTGTCGTCTTTCATATGTATTTTGATGTGTTTCCAGAAATCCAATTTAGTTGTGGCAACAAAAGCACAATGCTTGCATTTGTGGGTTTTCACTTTTCCGTTAGAGTTTTTCTGTGGGATCCCCAATTCTTTGTCATATTTTTCCATGTCATTGTCGTATTTTTTCGTCTTGAACGCATCTTCTTTGGTAGGGCATCCGCTTGGGTTTGAAGACAAATTGTCCATTGTCATTTGTACTGGTGGGATAGAATTCTTTTCCTCAGTTCCGGCGACTTTTGGTGATGTCATCGATTCTGAACTGGGCGATGGTGTTGGTGTGTGATCCATATTGGACGTCATGTGAAGCGGGCTATCCTGGTGCTGAGGAAATTGTTCTTGGCTGATCATAGGGTTGGAGTAGTATGCCGTGGTGGGCATGAACGTGGTTGGTTGACTTGTAGTCGCTACTGAGAAACACAGGCCTTCACTTCTATCGCTTTCCGGAGAAGATGGCACTCCGGAATCATTTCTTGTATCTTGCTCCATCGGTGTTTGATTCTGCAAGCGAATTAAATGAATATAGTGAAATATCGAAAAATAAATAAAAGTAACAAGGATGCAGAAAAAAATCGTAGCTTCAATCAATCAAATGGAAATACTTACAGGTAACATAGTATGATGCTGCCAGTCCTTAACTGGAGACAAAGGCTGTACCATCGGAGGCTGCTGTCCTATTGAAGGATGAACTTCATTTTGTGCAGAAGAAGTCGTCATTTCGCCAGCTACACCCCTCATTTTTTTTAAATGTCACCTATAAATATATAACATGAAAAACTGCTGTTTGCGATAAAAAATTATGAGAAGAAACTTTTTCCGGTTTTCTGAAATTATTCGGAACGTTAGATAGTTATTAGGTTTTATACATATTTGCGGTTGAAGAGCATTTCATAAAAAATCTGAAGGTTTTCAAATTCATTTGTGAAGTAGAATGATACAACTACCAAATACTACATGGACTAAATAGTTTCGGGTGTAACACATAGATGGCGCTAGTGTTATTGCATTCACCGGTTTTTCAGTTAGTACTAGCCTTCAGGAGAAAGCTGTTGCAATTTAACGATACTCGTGTCATAAGTTTGTGAGTCATTGTGCTAATAGTGACACTAGTTTCGATATTTTCAAAACACTAGATCAAAAACAATTTCGTGTTTTAATTTTAGACTGCTTCTTGATGTAAAAAAATACTGTTCAAGCATAGAACTCATCTCCATCAGAAACAACAAATGAACGTTGGTTTGCTGACTTCTAATGTGGTCGTAGAGACACTGATTATGTAGAACGCAGTGGACTTCTAAATGAGGCAGTAACATCAGAAAACATAAAAAACGTCCACAACATCGTTTTCAATGATCGAAAAGTGAAGTTTAGTGAAGATAACCATTTTCAGTTTTCAACACTGTAATAAATTAGACAACCAAAATTATCAAACATTTGAATTGAAAGTACAGTAGAAATAATTATCAGAGCTTTCAACAATATTTACAAAAAAGGAAATCTTGAGTAGAATTCAATCGTTAGCGTTTTATAAAAATTACATTTTAACTCATTAATAATGTGAATATTCATTCAGTAACTGCGATAGTCACTAAAAACACTCTGAAATTGAAAAAAAATCCCATTTTTAAAAAAAAACTGATATTTTTGGGAACTATCTTTTTTTAAATGCCTACTTACTTATTTCTTACAATACACAACTTGATTCCAAAGTTCAACTAAAAACAGTGTTCAATAAATAACCATCAATATCCAAGAAGCTGATGATCCCCAGGAATTTGGTGTATATTTTATAACAGCCGTGTCTGACAATATAAAAACATTTCGAAAACGATATTTCAATGCATACCACTGATGTAGGTTTGCTGAATTCATTCTACCTACTTCAAACAGTCTGGGTCACAAGATCCTTTTTTTGGAACTTATTTCCAAGGGCACAGAAAATCATGATCCAGGGCTCATTCGATTCGGAATGACCTTTAGCAACGTTTTGAAAAATTTCAAGAAGGGCTCGAAAAATTGCAAAAGTTATGAAGAATTTAGTAAAAGAAAGGGGGATTTGGTTTTTTGCGAATATTTCGGGAAATATTGAAGATATCCGAAATTTTCAATTATTTATAATGGCGATGCATATAGACAATAAAAATGACCCCGGTAAGAATTTAGTTCTAATAGTTAACATCGTTGCCGTTAGCTCTCAGTTCAATTTGTATATGAGTTACCTTCAATTGAAAATTGTCAGACTATAAAAATGGTACGTTGTTAGCATTTTCCTCCCAAGACTTGGGCACATCTTGTTGTATATAATGCCTTGCCCCTCTATTAGACCTCTGAGGGGTCAATCGTTATAATGTCTAGTACTCGTGAAAACAACATAGTAAATGATAATAAAACTATAACGAACACAAATAAAATAAATAAAAAAAATGTTAAACGGATTAACTGGCAAAACTCGTGAAAACAACAAGCATATGCAGAAGCTATCTTGTTACGGGGGGCAAATTTTATGGAATCATCTTACTTTTCAATTATTTATAATGGCGATGCATAGACAATAAAAATGACCCCGGTAAGAATTTAGCTCTAACATTTAACATTGTTGCCGTTAGCTCTCAGTTCAATTTGTAAATGAGTTACCTTCAATTGAAAATTGTCAGACTATAAAAATGGTACGTCGTTAGCATTTTCCCCCCAAGACTCGGGAACATCATGTTGTATATAATGCCTTGCCCCTCTATTAGACCTCTGATGGGTCAACCGTAATAATGTCTAGTACTCGTGAAAACAACATAGTAAATAATAATAAAACTATAACGAACACAAATAAAATAAATTTAAAAAATGTTGAATGGTTTAATATGCAAAAATAATAACAATGATGTAGACAATATATCAGTCTTCTATAAAAATGTATATATTTTTATGAACGTACACTTCACTGTCACTGGCGTTTACGACATTCGGACTTTAAGCCGTGATAATATCAGTCACAAATAAATTAAGGAATTACTAACAAATATTGCATTAGAAATAAAATTTCACAACTGCAAACGCACTCAACTGGAATGACAAAAAAACTACGTATCAAAATCGTCTTTGAGTGTTACAGTTTCAATGAATGTTGGCAACTACATATGGGACTGCCGTGCAATATGTACATAGAAAGCAAGCTTCTCCCCGCATTTCTCGCCACACATATTACACGTAAATGGGTTATTGAAGCCATGGTAACCCATATGGATGGTATACATTATTGGATCTCCAAAGGTGAGATCGCAAAACTGACAACTGTTTTGGTTACCATCATTGGTTACTGTGTTGATATCATCTTCAGGATTCATACCTAGAACTGCTTCTACATTTTCGAACATAGTGGTGACACATTCATCATCATTATCATCTTCTTCATCCTTCGAAGATTCATCATTTGACGGTGGCTCGACCGCGAAGGACATATCCATATCTGAAACTTTATTTTCGGTTACTCGTGAAGTATGGGGTTCGGCCTGGATTGTTTGAGAAGTGCTCGGCTCTGAAGCTACTCCTGAACTCTCATGTACTAGTCTCTTCAAGTTTTCCAATACTTTCGGATTCTGAAGGTCAGCAAAAATCGGAAAAAGAGCAGGAAACAGGTCCTGAACTGAAGGAGTTGAATAAGGCATCAATGGGTTGAAAGGAAAGGTTATTATTGGCTCAGGATCCGAAGTAGTAGTTTCAGTACGTTTTTGACTTTGCGGTTTCAACTTAGGTCCTCGTCTGGTACCATAAACATCAATAACCTGCAGAGGATTTGGAGTACCGTCTGCATTCAGAACCATTGCTGGGCTATGTTTGAGCTTACGCAAATGTAGTTTGAGGGAGTGGGCGTACTTGGTAGCGTACTCGCAGTCCGCACAACGAAATTGGTAGATGTTAGAATGCGATTTTTTGTGAGAGTTCAGCATCGAGTTATTGACACAGCTATAGTCGCATTGTGAGCACTTATAGGGCTTGGAACCATCATGGTTCCGCATGTGATATTTCAGGTGGTGCTTGAGCTCTGTAACGAACGGACATTTGGGACATGTAAAGATCCTGTCGCCTCTCATATGTGTTTTGATATGTTTCCAGAAATCCAATTTGGTTGTGGCAATAAAAGGGCAATGCTTGCATTTGTGGGTTTTCACTTTGCCGTTAGAGTTTTTCTGGGGGATCCCCAATTCTTTAACATATTTTTCCACGTCATTGTTATATTTTTCCGTCTTGAACTTATCTTCTTTGGCAGGGCATTCGTTTGGGTTTGAAGACAAATTGTCCATTGTCATTTCTACTGGTGGAAAATAATTCTCTTCCTCAATTTCGGGGACTTTTGGCGATGTCACCGATTCTGAACTGGACGATGGTATTGGTGTGTGATCCATTTTGATCGTCATGTGAGGCGGGCTACCCTGGTGCTGAAGAAATTGTTCCTGGCTGATCATAGGATTGGAGTAGTATGCCGCGGTGGGCATGAACGTGGTCGATTGACTCGTAGTCACTGCTGAGAAACACAGGCCTGCACTTCTATCACTTTCCGGAGAAGATGGCACTCCGGAATCACTTCTTGGATCTTGCTCCATCGATGTATGATCCTGCAAGTAAATTAAATGAACATAGTAAAATATCGGAAAATAAATAAAACTACCAAATATGCAGTCAAAAAATCGTAGCTTCATTCAATTAAATGGAAATACTTACAGGTAACATAGTATGATGCTGCCAGTCTGTAACTGGAGAAGAAGGCTGCTGTCCTCTTGAAAGAGGAACTCCATTTTGTGTTGGCGTCATTTCACCAGCTACACCCCTCATTTTTCCCAAAATGTTACCTATAAATATATAACATTAAAAACTGCTGTTTACGATAAAACATTACGAGAAAACAAATTTTCTTGGTGTAATATTCATTGACTATCTTGAGAAGGGAAATAACATTAATAGTGAATATTATATAAAGTAATTGGAGCGTTTGAAGGCTGAAATTGCCCCAGATTTGGCTCCCAGCGACTACTGGCTATTCACAGATTTCAAAAAAATGCTCACTAGTTTTAGCTCTATTAAACAAATAGAGCAAACATTATGAAAAATCATTTTTATTTAACTTCAAATAATTAGAATACGAATAAATTTGAGTATGGAAAAAAGTTCCATTGCTTCAATTGAATTTATACTTTTCAACGTCTCTGATTATTAATAACGAAGTGGAAAATCGAGGCTTTAAAAATGGGAAGCAATGATAAATGAAATAATGTTTGTGAAGATATCAATTTTGAATCCATTATTTGAAACAATTTTCTATAAAAATAAGAAACTTTAGGGAAGCTTCATGAGATTTTTTCTAAGTGAATGCTTAAAGAACTTATAAATAAACAATTTTTACACTTACCCGTTGAATTTAAGATGATGTAGAACACTAAAACTTTCTTTAAATATAAAATATGCTTGTATCGCAAGATACAATATCTTTGACTAAATGAAATAAACTTAAAATGTCTCAGAATAAATAGTTCCCACAGGTAAGAAAAATATATAGAAAGAAATTGCCTCTAATGACTCATTTTGAATTACCTATCAAAGGTATAATGCAGGTCAATACATAAAGAGGTACTTCTAAAGGAATTAAAAATTTATTCAACTTGTTTGGATATGACCATTGAACAATTTTAAGAAATTGGTGAAATACAGAAATGAAAAAGAAATTATACAGTGAAAAATATTTGATGAAACGAAGCTTTCTTTATTAAATTATCGTGAAAAAATACATTCGAAATAAAAATATTTACGCTCTCAAAATTTAAAACATATTTTTTATGGCGTGATGGAATTTGTTTCGATAACACCAGTGTTATATTTCTTGTAGATTCAAAAATATGGGTTTTTGTGATAAACTTTCTGAAACGTGTACTGACAACATCTAGTTTAGAAAATTCAATTGAAGCAATGAAAAAACTGTTTTTCCTTATATTCAAATTTATTCGTATTCTTAGTATTTAAAGTTACATAAAAATGATTTTTCATAATTTTTAGGTCTATTTGTTCAAAAAATTGTTATTAACAAATGTATTGTTTATGAGATATTTGAAATTTCTGTGGGGGGATTTTTATCAGTGATGAATATAATGATTTTCAAAAACAAAATCGTTTCTTAAAAAAATGTTTGTTGCCTAAAAACACACATGTTGCTACTGAATTTATTTTAAAAATCACAATTCCTCTTTCTCTTTGATATTCTGAAAAAAATGTTTTTTTCCTAATACGACCTTTCGTCTGAAATTTCGTACCGTAGTTAGAAAACATCCTCCATAATTCTAGGAATCTAGAATTCGAATACCTAACTTATTGAATTGTTATCAATAATTATAGGTTTAGTACAACTGTTCAATAATCTCTGCCTGCCTTTTCCTCTTGAAGCCAACCTTTTGTTTTCAAGTCTAATTTTATATCATCATGATTTTGTCAAAGTTATCCGAAGAGTATATATTTATATAGTAGCATCAGCTTCAAAAATTTTAATAATAATGAACAGATATTCCGAATGAAATTGAAAAAATATTTATTGTTTGTAAAGATATTTTGTTTATATATATATATTTGTTTCAGGTTTTAGTTCTGATTAAGTTTGTCTTTTTTTACACGCTTTACTGTATGTATGTATGTTTGTTTGTTTGTAACTCTTCTTTCCCGTTTGAATGCTCGGGATCTGTATTTGACAGAATGATATATTCGCGGGCAGATGGCGCTGTACGTAACATCCTTAATATAATTCTAACTCAATTCACATGTGTATGAACAGTGCTCTGTTCATACTTAGTTATGTTACAGTTAGTTTTTGAATTTTTTCCTGCTATAAAAATTGTAGGTATATTTCTTGGGAAAATAAATCGTTACTATATATTATCAAAATTAACTGTACTCGTGACTTTCTTGATGGAAATCATAGTATTGTTTGTATAATTTATGAAAATAACTCAGTAACCTCATTTATGACATGTCTCATCACTTCTAAACCAAGTGTTCGTGTTCGAAAACATTATTTGTATTATTTATGAACCATATTAACAGTTTCCTAATACCTACCCCGTCAAATCATGTTAGCGTCCGAATTGAACTTATGAAATCAATTAAATGAAAACTAAAACACGAAACAATAATCACTGCGTCAATCAAGAACCTTCAATGTATACTTGGGGTGATCATATTAATAAATAAAATGTAAGTCATGGATGTGACTGTGTATGGGGTAGATGTATTATGTGATTTTGTATTAACGTTTCTTTACAAAAATTGATTGGAAGCGTGATTTTTTGTCTTATTTATACCTTAATGCTACGCCTTTCATAATCTTAGTGAATAGTTTTCAGCATCAATATAAAATAAACAGTAGCTCGTAGAAAACATACATATCATGTATTTCACAATGTTTATTGAACACCATGTTCGTTAACTACCTTTCATGTTTGTTATATGTTAGGCGAAATTGAAGACAATATCACAGGCGAACTTAGACGGATTAAGACCCAACCCCCAACAATATGCTCTCCCCACGGTGCATCATGTTAGTGTCACTGCTAAATACAACCCAAAAACGCAAAGGGAAAGCGTGAGGTTCTTCCCTTGCCGAAAATTATTCTGAGACAACCACTGACTCTTCTTAGAACTAAGTAAAACTTTTTCCCTAATCCCTGTTTCCCTGTTGACAAAATTTTCATATATACCTAATGTATTCTAATAAATTGTAAATAAAAAAGTTCGCTCTCTTCATTGTTATATCCAATTTAAATCATGATTGGTTATATCCAATTCCAAAGAGCATTGAATAAATTGTGTTCATAATAATTTCTAAAAATATTTTCATTACAGTTCCCAAAAATGTCATTCCTTCTAGGACATATTCGTAACCTTCTTCGAATACCTATTGGTTTACAATTGAAAGTGTTAAATACAGAGACGATCTGAGAATAAAGAACGTTCCATGAAAATCGAAACAGTAGAAGCCGGCTTCTTGAAGATTTACTGGACTTTTGGGATACTTAATTGGATTTTCTGTTTTCATTCTCTTCCCTGTTCGGTAGATAACCCACAATACGCCGAGTCTAACAATGAGTTGCAGATTTTACCTACTGTTTTTAACCCATTAACAAAATATATTCAACGAAGGACAAGTTAATAAATTCGAAGCAGGGCCGTAGCGAAAAGAAAAAGCAGGGGGGGAGATAATCCAAATTTTCCCAACCCCACCAGCAAAATTTCCCAACTTTCGAAAAAATGAAAGCCGAGGGATTAGTTACTATTATAATATATTAATTTTCTTACTTAGCTATCCAAAGATTGCCTGCATACTAATGCCCGTTAGGGTATGCATAAACAAAAAAAAATTTTGGTAATTATAAAAATAATAATGGGAATTATTGTACTTTGGACCAAGGTCCTTGGTCTTCCACCATATCCACCATGTATATGAATATTCAATACCAATGGAAGGAAACAACACTTAAATATTATTGTGCTTATTGTTTTCCACTATTATTTTTTCTATCTTCACGGCCCGAAATTTCACAACTTTTCCAAGTCGAAAAAACAGCGAAAAGTTGGGAATTTTGTAAAATTGTCACTTCAAAATTTGTGGACTGTTCAGGACTGTTCTCTTACTTGGGAGAAATTAAACTTTTTTGAAGTTTTCAAACAACTCAGAACTTCAAAGTATGGGATCTCCAAGTTATGCATGTTGGGAAATCCCAACCTTCTCCTGGTTCTTTCCCTTTTCTTATTACCTCTCCCTTTCTTTTCTCTCATTTTTATTTTATTTATTTTCATTCATTTTTTACTATTATTTTTTTCTATCTTCACGGGCAAAAAATTTCCCAACTTTTTCCCAAGTCGAAAAAGCATGGGGGGGAGCCTTCCCCCATCCCCCCATGGCGACGGCCCTGATTCGAAGCAAAAAAATTCACTCTCTTCATTGTCCTATTCAATTAATTTCTTTATGTTATAACCATTTGAAATACTATAAATAGAAAAGAAAACATTTTTTTAAATTCATAAATACACGCAGAATTATATTCATTTTCATATACACTCTGTCCATCTAAGACACGGAGCGCTCTAAAACACTAGAATAGAATAGAATATATTTATTTGACTACATTACAATACATGTTTGTTTGTAGCATGCCATAAAAAAACGATAATACTATAGAATAGTAATTGTTAAAAATATGTAATACATCACATATAGCGTAATATATTGTAATATTTGAAAAATATTATAACATGGAAAGATATATAAAAAAACATAATAACATAAAAATGGAAAATTGTGCGAGACGAATTTTATTCACTATAAAGTCTGAAATGTCCAATGTATTCCTCTGTGGAATAAAAGGATAGTGCACGTGTTCTCCCAGACAAGGCTGCTTGTACAGAGTCGCACTTAGGGACGACCGAAATTTTATTTTATTTTTTAAATAATATGCAACTGCATAGAATATTTTTTCAGGTAGAGTATGGGGACAGAAATTAGCAGTTTTTTCAGCCATCAGTCCTTGACATTTTGAAAATTTTAAACTTTAAAATAACGTATATGTAGACACCACTAGCGTTAAAACGTAACTGACCACTCCAACACTGTAGCAATTAATTCCGTCAGGCGATTGCTGTTAAATCTGATTGACCAGCTTTAGGAGGCTTGTTTATTTTACCCAATAGATGAAAATGTGCGTGGTGATCATGTTTTGATCATGCATCTATCTTTGTTTGGGTTGCTTTTTTCGTCAGATGATTGTAATTATAATTGGCTTTTTTCTTTTCTTTAAAAGATTCCCACATTGTTTTGGTATAAACATGGAGAAGTAGAAAACCAAAACCTTTCTTTCCCAAAAATGGATCTCTCCTAAAAATAAAACCCTTTCAATTCAAACAAAAATTTATTTTGAAAATTGATTGACACGTTTAAAGTTTCGTATGGAAAGTTTCGTATGAAACAGTAGGTAACATGTAACATCTGCAACTCATTGTTAGATTCAACGTATTGTGGGTTATCTATACCAAACCGGGAAAATTACATTTGTTTCCTTCGAGATTCGTAGTTTGAATAAATATAGTTTAAGAAAACTAAAAAACACGATTTCAAAGAACATCGAACTACCTAGAAAGTGAAAAATAATTTTTTTGAATAAGCTTTAAACAACAACGAACAATAGGTACAAGTATTATTGTGAAAAAAGCGACGAGCGCCTGATATACAAAAATATGGCACAAAGCGCCCACGCTTTTTTCACAATAATACTAGTATTTTTCGTTCGTTATTGTTTTAAGCTTATTCAAAAAAATTATGTTTTACTTTTTAGTTCGATGTTCTTTAAAAGCGTGTTTTTTAGTTTTTTTGAACTATATTTATTTTTCACATTTCAGTCCGATTTATTGTCAAAAATATATTTTTTTTCAAGTTCTAGTCACTAGTATTATAAATCTTTAAAGACGGCGCACGAATGTAAAATTTCTCTCAAACAACATAATAAAGTTTGAGGTCTCAAATTCTATAGTTATACTGAGATGCAGTAAATCTCCAATTTGAACTTTCATTCAAAATATTAATGGACTGAAAACATTTTTTCCCTGAATAATTTTATTTTTTAAATCAATCTTTTGATTTGATATGTATGTCAAAACACCTTAATTCTAATTTTTCGATTTTTTGAATTGAGTAACTGAATTTTTTAGGTGTACAATTTACGATAAAGTTTTCATTGTTGAAATCCATATTCTGGTTTGCTGTCAAATAATCGAATTAGATTTTAAAATGTATTTTCCGTTTCGTTCAAAACTTTTTTCTGTACTGAATCACGGGTAATTGAACATATTAAAAAATTTCATCTGTAGTACAGAATTTCGCTAACACTTATAATTCTTAAAATATGTTTTTTATTTTGATTTTCATTTGAATAACCTATCAAGGAGGTTACGTATAGCGGCATCTGCCCGCGAATAGCTCAAGCAATAATTGATAGTTACGTACAGCGCCATCTGCCCGCAAACAGATCAAGTAATAATTGATAGTTACGTACAGCGCTATCTGCCCGCAAATAGATCAAGAAATATCAAGTAGGTTATGTACAGCGCCATCTGCCCGACAATAGATCAAGCAATAATGCCAATAAGTCTGTCAATACAGATCCCAAGCTTGAGAGTTACAAACAAACATACATACCAGCAAACTTACATACATACATACATACATACATACATACACACGGTAGCCGGTCGGTCGGTAGCCAAGCGGTTCGGCGTGGGTGATTTGTTCACTCACTCGAATTGACCGCCGTGTTGGTCAGTGGTTCAAGCCCTAGTCTGAACGATCGATCTTCACTTGCTATCGTCCAACCCGTGTTAGGAATCACACGTTAAAAGGTAAGACCTCGTTAATCCCTAGCTCGCACAAGTTTCGACTTCTGAGGGTTGTCGTTCGTAGGGGTGCGACAGCTGGTTAACGGAAAAACAGGTTTTTTTAAAACATACATACATAGATACATACATACATACATACATACAGAAGAGTAGAACTGGAAGCTCTGGCATAGAACGAATCCAAAACAAGCACTGTTTCTAAGCTCCAGAACTGCCACACAATTATCGACCAAGTTGACGACTTCAGGACGTTAAGTTTTTAACCAGTTCCTTTGTCAAACATAACAACGAACCACAACCAGATCCATTATCCAGCTGTGTGAAGAACTTAGTTGCGAGTATTCCGCTTCTAAATATTGCTTTTTGGTTAGAAGGTAAGTATTCTGGGGCCAGCACGACCAAACTAGTAGATGGTAAGTGCTAGTGACAATGTTGAAAAAATGTATGACAAATATTATTGCATATCGAGGCTTAGTTGAGTTTCATGGAAACCTGGCAGTTCTTCAAAATTCAGCCGTGATCATTCAAAAACCTTTTCTCAGCGGTATATGAACTATTTATTGCTCTTTTCTTAGTTTTCTCCATACATTTTTTTTTCAACTCATTCTGAAAATTATTTTTGACTGAATTTTCTTTATCGTATAATCATTATATTTTATGAAAGAAAATACTTTTTTGTTGTTTTTTTGGGGTTTATAACCTTCCACAATCTGAAGAAAAAAAAAACAAAATTAAATCAATAGAGAATCTGCTCAAGCGTCATGAATGGCAAACTGAAAAGTTCTCCTCGAAAAATTATTTTGTAATTTAAACCACTGAAGAGTCTAATTTGTAAGCCTAGATTGTCAAATCTAGGAAGAGACTTGAGAAATCTTGTGGGACACTGTTTGGAGCCTTTGGTGTAGTAAAGAATATTACTGGAGTTTTTTTCCCAACATCAAACCGTTATTTTCAACACCTCGACATGTGTTTCGATCACCAAGTGATCATCTTCAAAAGGAAGATCTGTTCTGTTTAAAATCTGTTATTCCGTTAACCAGCTGTCGCACCCCTACGAGCGACAACCCTCGGAAGTCGAAACTTGTGCGAGCTAAGGATTAACGAGGTCTTACCTTTTAACGTGTGATTCCTAACTCGAGAATCACTGATCGGGAATCGCTGATCCAACTGATCTTCCTCTGGAGTTTTTTCTCACTACCAAACCGTTATTTTTGACACATCGACACGTGTTTCGATCACCAAGTGATCATCTTCAAGAGGAAGATCAAACTGATCTTCCTGTGGAGTATTTTCCCAACATCAAATCGTTGTTTTCAACAACTCGACACGTGTTTCGATAACCAAGTCATCTTGGTCATCATCAAGAGAAAGATCAGTTTTATCTACCTCTTGAAGATGATCACTTGGTGATCGAAACACATATCCAGTTGTTTAAAATAACGGTTTGGTGTTAGGAAAAGCTCCAGTAATATTGAAAAATATTTCTTTCTCTCTTCTCTCTCTCTCACTGTCTTCTAACAAACACAGATCAAGTGGGCGGGATCATAACGGAATTCAGAAAGCTCTTCCTACATTTGACAAGCTTGTAACTTGTATTCATAAATTTTGTCGGTAGAAGCATGAATTATCAAAGCTAAGTTTTTTTTTAAATGAAATGACGTATATTCGGAGTCCGTTACATATTCGGATCCCGTCAGGAAAGTACTATAGAAAAAATAGCATTGTGTGTGTGTACACCAAGCGGTTCGAAAGTTATGTCGAAAATTACGTCAAAAAGTTGGTTTATTCAACCGTCCCTAATTTCTAGAAAAACTCATTTGTAGAGTCTATTTGGTGGTGAAGATATTTAAAATTATAGTTTTTTAATTATTGTATTATAGTTTGACCATAATCTTTGTTTCAAATTCTGTTTTCGAGTTCTGATTTGGTTCTGATTCACCTAATATCAGAAAAAAAAATGTTTGCCAAATTGTTGTTTAATAATGAGAAAACCAGCTCTTTAAAACATCTCAATAGAAAAACACACTTCCTAAATGAATTTTTATTGAAAATTGGAACTGATGGATAGATTAATTTTCTGACGTTATTTTTGGAATATCTTCTCAACTACTTGGCATACACCCATTCAATATTATATGCTTTGAAAATACTTTTCATACAGAATACAAATCTGGGAAGCCATTCTATTCGAACAAACCTAACTTTGATACGTCACACTTCTACTGGGTACCGTGTACATTGAAAAATATTTTAGAAAAACCCAATACATTGATATCTAGAACTTTTATATGAAACAATTTTTGATAACTTCTCTCCTTCATCTGAAATTTTTTATTGAAAGTCGATGTGACAAATACTGTATGTAGGTGACTCCTTTCATTTTCAAAATATAAAAAATATATCCATAAAGTTCAAGATCGACCTTCCTAAAAATTCTGTTGGGAAGATTGCTGACTATTTATTTAATGAAACATTGTCAACGAAATATTTTTTAAATTTTGTTTTTTTTTTCAGTTATTGCAAGCAAAAAATTATACTTATATCTTTTTTACGACTACTATATCATCCGTTTATAATAAAATCCTTTGTTAAATATTCAATTTGTTACACGATTTCAAGTTCTACTGAGAAACTCCTGAATGAATAATCATTATTGATTAAAACATTCATCAATTGATCTACAGGAAGCAAATGAATAATTACTTTGGTTTTTTGTTATTTCAGTGTTGAACTTCACAAATTTTCAAAATTATATGTGAATAGCTCTTCATTAATGTAGAATTTTGTACTTTTTATAACGATCCAGTTCATTGTTAAAATGTCTTATGTATAAAGTCGGACTAACAATAGACATCCTTCAATCCTTCATCTTTTTGAAAATAGAATATCTTCTTAAAATCCACACTGTAATAACAGATACAGGTAAAAACCCGACATGACCAAAACCACATTTTTTGTAATATGTCGAAAAATATTATTATTCTCCAGGGAGATGAATGCAAAAAATGCACCTTTCGTTCTTCTTGAACAAAAAGGGTTGGGTTACCACCCCTAGCAACAGCGTGCAGCTTTCTATATAATGTTTCGGAAGAGTTGTTCGAGCCTATATTTTAAATGCAAAATACCTAATATTCACAACTTTGTTTGCAAAGGGTTTTTCTTTTATTGCCTCGTAAAATTATAAAAATATCACAAAAGTTAATGACAAGCAGCTTCAGAAATTGCAAGAAATTGTAATAGTTTAAAATAAGGTAGCTCATTTGAATAGGTTTGTCTGAATAGAGGTCATTCACCAGGTAGAAAGGGTTCTTGGAAATGTCCCTAGTGATTGAATCCATTCCAGTAATCACTTTATAAACAGAAAGTAAAATGAGGAAAGAAAGATTTTTAACTGGAATTGAATTATTTTGGAATTGATTATTTCAGTTATGTAATATTCGAAAAAGTGAAAGTTAGATGATATGAACTTTTGTACAAATTAAAATTTTACATGTTAGCTCTCCAAACATTTTTGGTCAACTTTTTGTAGAACGGGGTAAAATGACTAAAAAACTGAAAAATTATAAAAAAAATCGGTTTCGAACAATACAGTTTTGCTACCTTTGAAATTATTTTTCAACAAAGCAAATTATGAAACATTTTTCACAATCATTGATTTTCATATTTTCCATGCTATTGAATTTTCTGTGCCATTTGAGGTTTTCATACTTTCATTCTATCACCTTGGATTAAACTAGGTATGACACAATAATATTTTAAAATTTCAAAAATATTATGATTAACTGAGTATAGATAATTAATATATTCAATTCAATAATGATTAATATCGTATCCGTCTGAATAGCTTTGTAATTATAAGTCACCTTTTTTCAACATTGAAATGGGTACAGTAAGTTTTTGGCTTTCTACTACTCCATCTTGATACAAAAAAAGGGGATGCATCATGATGGAGTAGTAGAAAGCCAACAACTTTCTTTCCCAAAAATTAATCACTCCTAAAAATATAACCCCTTCAATTCAAATAAGATTCCTCTTGGCTGGGATTAAATCAAATAGGTGAATGAAGTCATTACGATGTCATCGATGACATAAGCAGATCAAGCTTATTCCGTGACATTGAAAATCATAATTCATGAATGAAGTGTGTGTATTTTCTATAATGTTATCCGACTTAGTACTGAAGAGCCTTGGGGCAAGTGTCTTAAGGCGAAACGTCGGTATATACCAGTGAGGGTGACAGTGTTCCATGTAAGTGCAATTTATTACTATTCATTCAAAGTTGAACTCATGTGAATGATATCTGATTTTTACTCCACAACGAATGTTTGAAATACAAACTGAGTAGAGAAAAGTATCTTCTGTATAATTCAGTGTTCATATAGAAGTATTTATTCCGAAAGAATTTTTTCTTTCGTGTAATTCAATGTTTATATGAAAGTAGCTGTTTCAGGAGGACTTTCTTTCAGTTTGTGTCTGAAAGTTACTTCTTTGCATGATCTACACATCCATGTATACAGTTACTTATTTTCAAATTGATTACTTCCTTCCTTTCTCTGGAAGATTCCCTCATCCCCTTTTTTTTGTATCAAGATGGAGTAGTAGAATGCCAAAAACTTTCTTTCCCAAAAAATTAATCACTCCTAAAAATATAACCCCTTCAATTCATACACCAAGTTATTCTTGAAAGATAGATATATGGCATAGCCGACTTTTCTCTTGGTCTATAAAAGAACAATATGTAGTACATTGTTTTATTGTATCTCAAAAGAAATAGGCAGTGTTTTCGATGAAGGCTCCATGGCTCCGTACGAGTAGCACTTCAGCCTCGACTTCTCATAGATAATATACTCATTTTTACATACAACATTACTGAATTATACAAATCAATCTTCCTCTTCAATTACTCCGTGAAAGCCGTATGAAAATCCGTTCGGTAGTTTTTGAATTCATCGCGTTCAGATCGACATACAGACTGACGATGCGACGGGGGGGACTGTGTTTTATGATAGGTAGTGATACTGATGATGAGGTATATTATTTAGTTGGTGAAAAACAATAAAAAGATAATAATGAACTAGTGTGATGAAATTATATATTGATTGTTACGATTCATTAAATGAAAATAACTTTTAACGTACTTTTTTTACCTTTTCAATAAGATTAATTTTCATGGCCTGGATTTTGTAATTGGATTATTGTCATATAATAATTTATAAAATATTTTTGGCATAAGCCATTTCTCACTGCAAGCACTGTTAATAATTCTCCAATGTTATAACACGACGGTTTAAAAAGCAGTTTAGGAATCTTTTAATAGGGATAGACCTTTTTAGCTCTGGAATTTTGTTGAAGAATATTCGACCATAGTAGTTTTCATAATTTCTGGTTTTTATCAACCTGTGATATTGTAAAAATTAGATTTTTTTGTCAGCACCCTGTTATTTTGGAACCCATGAACCGATTTTGAAAAATGACAATTTCAAGTTATGCTTCTAGACGAGCTCTATCCAAACATGTTGACAGATATGAATTATTCTCATTTTTGAAGCTTACTATTGCCTGCAAAAATGAGCCGAAATTTCGAGAAGGACCATTAGGCATTTTTTTATCGGAAAAGTGGATAATCCGTTCGATTTGGACATATTTCGAACATCTAGATTCCAAGTTTCAGCCCAATATTTCAGGTAGGGTGTTGATTATATGATGACAAATTTCCAAATCCATGATTTTTTGACTGACCCTGAATGAAAGTCTATGAACTTTACAGAAAAGATGCAGTAAGCATTCAATGGAATAATACTTCACATACTCAGTTAGGAAGTTACATAGGTTGTAATCGTTTCATGGAGTTGTCTCTAGTTCAATTAAAATCAACAAATCATAAGTTGAAAACGTGTTTTAAATTTCAGAAAAAATACCAACAACAGAAACAAATTAAATGATAAATGGAACAGTTTTTTCAGATATTGGAGTTTTCAATATATCCTCCTTCATGCTCTATACATTTTTCATAACGCCATGTCAAATTCTGGCGGATCTTCCTCAATTGGCCTGGTGTTATTTCACCATACTTTTGACTTATCCTCTCCTTCAATTCGTTCAAATTTCATAATATATTCCTTTAAACACTTTCATTCAAATATCCTTACAGAAAAAATCTGATGGAGTCAGGTCTAGTGATCGAGGGGACCAACAAATAAAAGGGCTGTTCCTTTCAATCCATCTCCCTTGAAACGTTTCATCAAGATATTGCCGCACAGCAATCACATTGTGAATGAAGGCACCGTCTAGCTGAAATATAACATTTCTGCGTTTTTCAATGGTTAGTTCTTCCATAAAATCCAAAAATTTCGTTGTCAAAAAATTATAAAATTCTCCACCGTTTAGTGTGTTTTTAAAAAAGACTGGACCTATTACACGGTTTTTGAATATTCCTACCCAGACATTGATTTTTTGTGAATATTGCCTTTTTGCATTCATCATCCAGTGTGGATTCTCCCTGGCCCAGTATCTGGAATTTTGAGTGGACACTGTACCGTTAGTGGTGAATATCGCCTCATCGGTGAAGAGAATATTGCTCAGAAAGTTATTATTATTCAAATATTCACCTTGGCAGAATAAACATAATTTCAACCTTCCTAACGTGTGCATGATTTTCGGTTTGAAGCAAATAACTTAATTTTATTTCAAACATGTACGTATTTAAGATATACTAACGTGTAAAATTGTCAATTTTTTCTGTGGAAAATACTTTTCATTTACGGAGTAACTTATTGGGATGAACAAAAAAGTTTGCTCTTTCTAGACCTGGATAAAGTTCTTGAGAACAATTTTCATTTCTGATAGATTATGAAAGGTGAAAAACCTCAGAAGAGTCGACAAAAAATAACTTTTTTTTTAGTACATGAACAAACATATATTGATACATTCCACATACATTATATTAAAACAATTGGGTGTAAAATCGAGTAATAGGAAAAAAATCAAGATAATACTTTTTCTGTAAAAAGTTATGGAAGAGGATTTTTGAACGTTTTTTTACATAACTACATTACAGTACAGTACATAACAGTACATTCAAAACTCATCAAAATTACTTCTCAGGTTTTTCAGAGAAATACCATCGCAGACAAAACTTATAAAATGTAGTAATTCATTAACCAACTCAAAAAACGTCTCATTTCTTTTTAATGGGCACATATTTTCACAATGACTGGACTAAGTACAGATAAAACATTTAAAGGTAATTCAACTCATTAGCTAGTAGCAATGTCTGGAAGTGCGTTTATCGTTAAACTGCCTAAAGTTGTTTTTTATTTATTTTCGATAGTATTGAGCTAATAACACTATCTGTTACCGAGTCCATGATAGAAAATAAAAATAATATTAGGATAGGTTTTGAAGGCTTTCGGAGAAATTGAAAAATGATAAAGAGCTGAAATATTGTGGACGAGATAAATACGACATTTTAGCATCTGCATTTCGTTTATTGTTAGTTTTTAGTGAAGTTTTACCTGAAATTGTGAAATGTCCAACCCTTTTAAAAAAAGTATTGACCGCCGAAACCGAATGCCCAAGTTCAATGAAGAGGATGCAGATTGCGAAGGAACCTTTCTATATTGTGTTGTGGGAAAAGTTTCAAAAAATATATTATTACGTTTCTCTCACATCTTTATTCACCCACCACTTGAATATGTAGGTATTGCAGTTCTGAACCATTCTTACAAATCACCAAGAAGTAAAAAGAAATACTTGAGTTGACTGTGGA
Organism: Leptinotarsa decemlineata; assembly: GCF_025532065.1. Classification (NCBI taxonomy): domain Eukaryota; kingdom Metazoa; phylum Arthropoda; class Insecta; order Coleoptera; family Chrysomelidae; genus Leptinotarsa; species Leptinotarsa decemlineata. Next base: position 7,417,638 of record NW_027412537.1, on the reverse strand, counting down.
AAGAAAAAATACTGAAAACAATATTGAACACTAGAATTTTTTATTATTTCTTTTCGAAAAATGGTTTTCTCATACGGGATATATGTGAAAAGTGAGTTATTAGTGTACCTACATACAACGATAAAGTGCAATATATTTAAAACTGGCTATTTCACTTTTTGGATCGTGTTTTGTGTAGGTATATCACAAATAGCATACAACATTTTTTGTTCAATGTACTGTTTTCATAATAAAATAGGTAAATTCAATATTTCTATAAAAACCCATTTTGACATCTCGTGTCAGTTAACTATTTTACATGTTATCGCATTTGCTGTGAAGTGGCCGTGTCAGGTGATGCCCAATCACATGGTTACCAACAAACAGTATTGTTTACAGCTCACGCGTTTTATTTAAAGTTACATTTGAAGTTCTTGCCGGTATTTAATGTTTTGCATAATGATTAACAATAGTGAGGAATTTTGGGTTCCTGGTGATATTGAATAGAAACTGCAAAAACAGCTTCAATTGAATTGTTACAAAAACGTTGAAGGAAAATTTAGCGAAATCATCTTCCTAGCCTATCTAGAAGAGAATTCAAAAATATGGAACTCGTCAATTTTATGGAACAAGTTTTCAATGATAAAGTCGAGTGCGCTTGTTAAAAATGGTGTTAATACAAGCATATATTTCAAGGTAATAGCATTCTTAAAGCGGAAAAATGAAAGTCATAGGCTCAAAAAATCAAAAAACTCTTGCGTTTGAACAAGTCCAGAGGTTTATAAATGAGGCGCCAGATGAAAAATTCTTGATGTTTAAAGTTGCTACTATTTTCGGAATATATGGAGCCTATCAATGTGAAGAGCTCTGCCATTTATTAATAGAAGATATTAAATTAATGGATAAATCATTAATTGTTCAAATTGCAAATACAAAAACGTTTTGCATTGTTGGAAAAAAAATTTACTCTTTTAATAAATACGCTTCATTAACGCCCTTCTGTTATCAATCATTAACGTTTTTTCCTGTGCCAACCCAGTTAATATAAACACGTTTGGGAAAATGCCCTCTACTATTGCTGAGTTTCTGAACCTCCCGGAACCAAAGGAATATACAGGTTACGTTTCAGAAGGTCTTCTGCTTTTTTGCTAGCAGAATCAGGAGCAAATATAAAGGATATGGAGAAGCAAGGAGGATGGAAGTCTTCAACAGTAGCTGAGGGTTACATCGATCAATCTATTTCTTATGAAAATGTTACTGCTGAAAGAATAATCCCATCAGCTATCTCCAGCGTTACAGTATCGTCCTATTCACTTCAAGAATTAAATGTTAATCCCCATGAAATTGTCAACTCAGCTAGTTCAAATACATTACAGGGCTCTTCAACATCGCAAGGTATTAATATCAGCAGTTATTCTAATTGTACTTTTTATATTAATGTTCATCTATATCTATTGTTCATAATAAAACTTCTTTGAAAATTGAATATTTATGTTTTGTTTATTGCTATTTGGTAAAAAAAAAAATCATGTTAAAAATACTTTCAACACTAGTGTTACTCTTGACAACCATTAAAAATGTCACTTTTAATGACAGTTGTACAGAAACAAATTTTTGAAAGCACCCTACTCTATTTTGCTACGTTTCGTTTTTCAATCAATTCAATTCATTTTTGTACGAAACAAGGTGTTCATAAGAATTTTCAGATGATACAAATTTTAGGAGGTTACTTTGTAAAATTCTTTGGATTCTTTAGGGGTTTTTTATAGACTTCATACAACTTTGTTCATCACAATTTGTCGCGTTAAATCGAAAATTAACGTGATAATACAATGATAAGATTTTATCCCTTCCTTTTCTCCATTACAATTATAGTTACAACTAAAATCAACTTCAATAAAAAGAAAGATAAACAGTTATTCATGCATGTGTATGTATTTATTTATATATGTGTATATATGTATATTTAAGTATGTATAAGTGTATACCTAATAAATGAATGTCTCATATAAGTACTATTAGTGTTGGCATATCCATTATTTGCTAATATTAGAATTCTCTTATTTGAAAAAAATAAAAATTTACCTTATTTTTTGAACAGACAGCGTACAGTGAAGACATTTCCTTTCGTGGTAGTGTACTTTTTTTCATTTTTCCCATAAATACTTTTCCGTATTCGAAGGTAATATGTCATATATTATTTGTACAGTTTATTTTTGAGATATGTCACGTCGAATAAATAATAATAATCATTATTATTACTTTAATCTGTTATAGAATGAATTTCTTCGAAAAGTATTCAGATTTTGAATTATGGTTGGAAAAATGAAAAATAAGTCAAAAATTTAAGTTTTTTGCAATGTTCTGCGATGTGAAGCCAACGTCTGACGAGGGCACAAAGTTGAAATTTGGATTCAGTACTACGACTAACATTTAGATTCGATGTGAAACGTTCTTCATTTTTTCTATCTTCACTACCATGCTGAATTTATTGTAATGTTACTAATTTTAATTATATTAATATATTTCTGTTATGATTACCCTGAATCTTGTAAAAATGTATAACTTTGCTTGATATTTTCCTTTAGAAAAACTTTGCCTGTCACCCTAAGACATCTTTACAGAAATAATAGTGAAGCTAAATCTTGTCGGGCTATAACTTAAAGAAAAACCCCCGCGAAAGCCCATAAATACGAGAGGCGTCATACCGCTCATACACCCCCTCGCCGCGACGGTCTCATCGATATATATATATATATATATGTTTTAGTATCGAACGGCAATAAAAACTAAAATGGCTGCTCGGTGCGAGCGAGGGTTGTTCAATTTTCACCCCGAGCATCGACAGTCTTTTTCCACGAACCCCGTGAGTCACGCGGGGGTGGTGTATCCCTTAAATTAGTATCTGACAGATGTGTGGATGAGACGGCTCGTATGGAGAATGAGGCTGAACGGTGGTCAGGTATTTAATTGGGGATGATCGTTACTTTTCCGTGGGTTCTTTATCGGGGATGACGTGTTTCTGGTTTATTACCTACAACAGAGATATAAATATAATGGGATCCTACACAGAATCGAAACCTATGATGGATTGGAATTTAGGATGAAGAAAACAACTTTTGTTTAATTTCTACTGAGATTTTTATTTGTTTCGGTTCATTAAACCATTCTCAAGCTAAGTGACGCAGTTTAACAAACAAATCATCAAATAATGACTGATTTTTTTTTCTGGTATCTTTTTGGCAACACTGTTTTTGACAAATCACGCGTGAATCGTGTCTTGTATCATTGTTAAACTTATTCAGTCTGGTCTATAATCGACTTACGAATGAACAACGCTTGCAAATTATTGAATTTTATCATCAAAATTCATGCTCGGTGAAGAAAGTGCATCATGCACTTCTAACAATTTATGAGCAGTTTCATCGGCCTACTGAGGAAGCTATTTGGAAGCTTGTGACTAAATTTCGTACCCAGTTTACATTATTGGACATTAGACCACCAACACGCATACGTAAAGTAAGGACCGAAGAAAATATTGCGGCTGTATCCGCCAGTGTTCGTGATGACCGTGAAATGTCGATTCACCGCCGTTCGCAGCAATTGCGCCTCTGTTACTCCACTAGGTGGAAAATTTTGCCAAAGGATTTGGGTGTAAAACCTTATAAGATACAGCTGGTGCAAGAATTGAAGTCACACGACCTCCCACAACGTCTAACATTTGATGAATGGGCGCTGGCAAAGTTGGAGAAAGATCCACATTTTTATCGAAACATTGTGTTCAGCGACGAGGCTCATTTCTGGTTGAATGGATACGTTAACAGGCAAAATTGCCGGATCTGGAGTGAAGACCAGCCACAAGCATTGCAAGAGCTACCGATGCATCCCGAAAAGGTCACTGTTTGGTGTGGATTATGGGTCGGTGGCATCATCGGGCTGTACTTCTTCAAAGACGACAATGGCCGGAACGTTACTGTGAATGGCGAGCGCTACCGTGTGATGACAATCTTGATAACCACACACATCTGTTCGATTGCCTTTATTGATTTCTGTATTATGATTATACTTGTAGATACTCCCTTTCTCATGGTAGGGTTGAAAAACAGCTCAGGCTGAACCCCCGCCAATTAATCATTTATTGAAATAGTATCTTACTGTCAATGCTCTATATTCTATTGTATATTACAATCAATAAAGACTATTTTTTTCCACCGTAGTGTGCGCTGGTCAGACCCTATCCCCCGAAGCCCCGATACATTCGAGAGGGCGCGCCAGCATTATCAACCAATGACCACTCCCCACACCGTGGTGTAAGTGATCATTGGGTCCGAGAATCATGTGCTCTTAGCAAGCGCAGTGAGCCAAGAATGACAGTCTTCTGCATCTGTGCGGCTAAGATTTCTGCCTTAGTGCGGTATGATTTTAAGATTTGAGAGTAGAGAGGACATCATTCCAATAATCAGAACAACCATCTTGACCGAGTGATCTGGATAGAGTCTGCGGAGTTCGAAGAGAAAATCTCGATATTTTATCCGTTTTTCCTCCTCTTTTCTGACGATATTCGTCTCGCCAGGTGCTGAAAACTCCACGACAAATATCGTTTTGCTCTGGTGGTCGAGAAGGACTACATCAGGCTTATTAGCTTGTATGAGCCTGAGGGTGGGAAACTAATAGTTCCAATAAATTCGGCACTTCTTGTTTCCCACAACGGATTCGGTATTCCCCGGAGCGTAGTGCAACACCGGTGTCTAGTCAATACCGTAAGAGTGCCGTAGATGGTAATATATCACTCAAAGGGCCGCGTTATGTCCATGGATATAGACCGAGACCGCATATGCTGGACATGCTGATAGCAAATGCATTAGAGTCTCGGGCGCCTCGCGGCAGGTCCTGCACTTTGTGTCGCGACTGCGAAAAAAAGACGATTTATTATTATTATTATTATAAAGTTGTCAAAATTCACAAATTCAAAACGAGAGAGCTGCATAGTTCTAGTTGGTCATTGAGGGTTCTGAAATTTAATTTATTTATTTTCAGTGCTTTCAACAAATACGTCTCCTTTCTTATGCTCTATCCTATGTTTCATATGCATTTCCACAAAATAAATAGGCCGTCAATCGAACAAAAATGGATTGAAATTCTTATTTCCATAACATAAATATATTTGAAAACATTCTACCTATATTCAATTCTACCTTGTTTGAAAGGTTAGTATATTTTCAATTGAAAACATATTTGAACAAAAGTCACTTTCTGTGAAGGGAATCAAAGTTTTCAATTAAGAACTTGGTACAAGTGTATAGAAATAACAAATTCCAGATTTACCCCAAGAAGTAGTGGCTCAATGACAATACAACGTTATGATCTCAAAGCATAGGTACCAATTAGAAAAATATTTCAAATTATTGTGGATAAAACTCTTGCTTTACAAATCGCATGTTTTCAAGACCTTATTACCTCTGAAATGACCTTCATCTAGTTGCATACAGTCTACTTTCTAAAGCGTTCCTTACATAATTGAAGATGTCCGGAGTCAGAAAATCGGCATTGCCGAACAATTCTCTGTCGCAGGTCTTCTTGATTTGTAGAATTCATTCAATTAGTAGTAAACGTTTTGAAATGAACGACGCTGTTACTTTTTTCTGCACTGGTACTTTTTGTTGAATCTACTTGTCGCAGAACAAAAAGTAGATAGTTGGCCACTGTCACTTCTTCACGGATTATAGTCATTCTTGGTCATTGTGTTCCAACATGGTTTATTCTACTAATGAAAGAATAGAAATTGTTGCAACCTATTATCGAAATAATGAAGGTTTAAAAAAAATCTGTTAAAAATCTGGTTTTCCGTTAATCAGCTGTTGCCCCCCTATAAACGAGAACTCTCAGAAGTTGAGAAACTTGTGCGAGCTAAGGACTAACGAGGTCTCACCTTTTAACGTGTGATTCCTAACATGGTAGACTGTATTATTGTATGGAACTAGATGAAGGTCATTTTGAATACTTTATACGTTGTGTCACCATTCATATTGATTTCCTCAATAAAATGAGCGAGAGTAAATTTTGTTTTTTCTTAAATAAAACGTTCAACATTCAATTTTTCAAAAACAAATGAACCAATTTCGAAAATATCACTCGTGTGATATCACTCGACCCCCCATGCCATTGAAAAAAATTAGGGGGTTAATTGCTGACCACAGAGGGATGATTTCCTTATCAGAATTAGTTCTCCTAGGAATAAAAATTGACGTGTTCTTTGAAATTTTCGATTACACGTCCATTTCTGACTTACAGGGGGGTCAAGTTTTCATTCGAACGCCCCATATATTTTCCAATAAATACGAAACATATTAGACAAGCAAATGAAAACATTTTATGTTGGCATTGTTCAATATTGGATTATAGCATGAATGACATTGATAAAATAACCCTAAGACCACTCTGGCATATTCATAAACGATTTCACAAAATCATCTATCAGAAAATTATACTTTACCAACACAATTTATAACAAAAATTGCAATATATCCGTTCTTAAAATGAAACTACTCATATACTTGAAGTACCACGGGCAAAAAATCATTGGGGCAAGAAGTTTCATTTTTCGAGGCCCACGACTTGAATAGAATTTATTCGTGCAATGCATACATAAATAGTATTTGCATATGTCAATGGGATAAATAGTATATAAATTAAAATCAATGTAACACACTATAGTCAAATAAATACATAAATATTGTTGTATAAAAATATATCTATTATTAGACACATGACCAGTCATGACCAGTCATCACCCGAAGACGATTGTAGATACCAACAATCGAAACGTCGTGAACTAACGTGACTTGGAATCTCTACACTTTTTTATTATTTTCTTTTTTCATTCCTTTAATTTTTATTTATTCAATTATTACATTTTTACTTGTAGGTTATTTCACTATCATTTCATTTCAGGTTTATTGTTGCTTAATATAATTGTTATCTTCAGCTATTCTTTTTTAATTATTCTTTTTTACTTGTTTCAGGGATTTCAAATCATTTTATATAGTAGACAATGGAAGTCCGAACTAGTGAAATTCATCACGAAACATTGTCAATCACCTTCAAACTTCAAATACTTACCAGGACTTCACACAACTTTAACGACTGAGCTTAACGCAGCTTTCGCAGATGAAATTCTCCTTACTCATTGCATTTTTTCATCATATTACTGTATTGAAATTTTATTATAATGTTTATATACCTACCTGTTATATAACTTCATTGAAAATTCATTATAATTCTCATAGATCTATTCAAAATGAATTTCATGTATGTTTTATTGCTATAACGTAACACGTTCTTGAAATGTATTTATATTTTGTATTCTGTACAGCTATCTGTTAGGTAAACAAAGTTATTATTATTATTATTATTGCATTGTGTATTCTTTATGATGCTTGACTTATTTCATTTATATACACACGCATTCTTAAATTTTTACAATTTCCACATTTCATAATTTTTTATAACATTTTTAATTTTGTCATTTTTTCCAAATGTTACATGCATATGTTTTTTGTACATAATACCATTCATACATATATGTCAATTTTTATGGGAAACAAGTGCTTTGCACTTATCCTAAAATCGTTTTATTCATTCATTCTATGTTGTAACTTATTTGTTTCTGTATTTGTATTTATCTTTTGAGAAAGAAGTTATATTATTATTATTATTAAACATTGAAATAATGTATTTATTTCATTAGGTGATTCCACTGCATATTCGAATAACTAAATTATTGGAGAAAACATTGATACCGTTTGAAAAACATAAATCTCACGTAATAATTTCTGCCAAGGCCCGAACTCCAAATTGAGTTTTGGTACATATTGCATATTTCAGATAAGCGTTGTTATGTTGTTGATTTTCCTCTGATCTGATAAACTAGTCTCAGAATCATGGAAAACTATTACTCATTCTCCGATAAAACTCTATCGCTTTCAATTTTATCGATTTCAACAGAAGCGATATATTGACTAATCGACCCAATTTCTCCAATTGTCACCACAAATAATTAGGACCCTAAAAAGAAATCCAACCTATCTTAGCTGGCAATTTGTCTGTGTAAGAAAACAAACGCTAATCTGCTATACATAAAATGTATCCAAAAGGGCACATGTCCTGAAATAATACATCTGCCAGTTTTCAATCATTCTGACATCTAACAAGAAGTTCCGATGCAGTCCAAAAATAACAAAAAACATCTCTAACTACACTTCCGATTTGAAAAATGTGTCCGCACACTTTTATGTTTACTCGGCAATTAAATTGATGAATGGTGATGGCAGATACTTTAATAAATAATAAAATATATGAGTACTTGACAGATATATGTTATTCTTTTGTTAGCCTTTACCAATTCAAAACAAAACACTGGCAAAACATATAATCTTGTGAGAGTTTTTTGAATGAAACATCCTTCGAATCACTATTGTTCAAAAAGTCATATCAACCAATATTCTAGCAATTATTGTACCACAACTTTCTAAATGGCCTGTATTTCATTCTTGAAGTAACTAATTTGATGAATACCATAAACTACTAACTGAAATTTACATCGTTTAAAGTATCAATCAGCCGCCAAGGCCATGTGAAAATTGCTTTAGTTGTCGTCTCCATCAGTCTACTTCATCTCCTGAAGATGCCAGTTTGGCTAGTGAAACGTGCGCCGAGAAGATTATTAGTATTTGGGAATAGTACCTACTTGCTTAGGGTTAGTTGAAAAGAGTTTATATCCTGATAACGTCAACTTGGATGATCAAAAGCATATCGGTTCTGATATATGGATTCACAAATCAGTATAGTTAATTTTCTGATGGGGACACCTTGATTGTTGAATCACATACCGAAGAGTGTTGCAATTTTGATGTATCGAACAATGTTTGCGTTAAATAATGATGGATGTAGCATGTGATTTGCTACCAAATGGTTTACAGGATAAATAAAATTGTATTGAATCAATGATGCATAATGGGCTAAGTGACGTCATTCTACATCCATTATGACGAACCGCCCAAATGTCGGTCTAATTTTTTCATGTAATATCAAATGGAACGGTTTGATGAAAATAGCGAAAATAATAGCATGACTTTACTTCAAATCCAATATGGTAGATTGTTTTTTATGTACCCTCATGATATGGGTATCAAATGAAAGAGTTTTGAAATAATATGACGTCACCCTAAATATATTTTCATAAACTACACCTTACGATTTGGTCTTCACAACCTTGATTTTTTTAAAACATCACGACATGTTTCGCTAACTACAAATATAGAAGACTATTTTTTATTCAACCCCACGAAACGGATATCCCATGATATAATTTATTTATTTATTTATTTATTTGTAATACAATACTCTACAAGACATAGCCCAATAACAGAGCAGGAAATAACATAAATACATCACAAACAAGTGACTATGAAGACTACATATTTTATATTTATGATAGGTTACAAAACAATTATTCTAGGAAGTGGGATTTTGTCTGATGATTTGCAATTAAATACATCTAAATTATCGCTAACAGATTTTGTCACTTTACACATGGTATGGATTGCAGAATTTTCCAGAACATTTGTGCGAGATGTTTTTATATAGAAAGTACTCAGGTGTCTTGAACAGATTTTAGGAATGCAAATATTAAACTTTTCCAGTAATGCTGGGCAGTCAACTATGCTTTTGATAATTTTATAGATTAGAACTAGAACAGTTATGCTTTTGTAGCAATTCAGAGTGAGTTGTTCCTATTGGCAGTTTGAAAAATCGTTGTTGAATTGCTTCTGTTCTATCTATATAATATTGATAAAAGGGGCTCCACACAACTGACGCGTATTCTAACTTTGATCTTATGAAAGCATAGAATAGAGTTTTCAAGATCGAAGTTACTTTGAAATCACTACTGTTATGTGCAATTAATCTGACAAACGACAGGAGGAGGTTACAACATTATTGGTATGCCTATTAAATGATAGTGTAGTGTCAAATGTGACGCCAAGATCAGTAAATGTTTCTGGTCTCACCAGGGAAACGTTTTCCATTGAATAATCAAAATCAAGATGTTCGGTTTTGAACTGTAGGAGATGCTCTTACATTTGTCCGGATTTAGTGACAAGTTATTTCGATAACACCATTCTACAACCCTTTATTCCTACGTTTGCTGAGAGGTTCACACAATCATCTATGTTCGCAACGAGGCAGTATAGTTTTAGATCATCGACATACAAAAGGAAATATACATCTATGACATCTGCAATATCGTTAATGAAGATATTGAAGAGAAACGGTCCCAGATTTTACCCTTGTGGAACACCGGAAGAAGGACTATATTGGGTAGATTTGAAATCATTGAGCTGAACATATTGTTTTCGATCCCGTAGATAATCATGGAGGAAACCATAAAAATGGCGGAAAACAAGATGGTCTCCATACCAATTTTAAAGAAATTCAACTTGGGATAGTTCGGTGGTGCTCGAACAAATGTTGTAGGAATCGATTTTGCTACAATGACGCATTGAATGAAATGAAGGAATATGTCAAGCGATAAATTAAAAATATATATAGCAAAAACATTATTTAAATGAGCTTTGATACTTCGAAAAAAAACTTTGAAATGAATCTAACACACCGTTTCATTGCATTACACAATTCATATATTAATTTAATGAATTGATGTGTTTGATTTGATTTGAGGTTTATATACTTCCTTTTGAGGCGTGTGATGGATGAGTAAAATGAAATGTCTATATGAATTTGACGCAATTTGAATAGAATTTGAAAACAAATGCCATTCATTGAAAATCGATTTTTTTGTTGGACGTACGGTTCAAGGATCAGTTTATATTTTTTTTCTATCTGCGAAAAGTAAGCATCACACAAAAAACTTAAAAAAAAATCATCAGGGCGTATTTTGATTGTTTATTCAAAGTAATAAGTGGAATAATTATTACAAACCTCTTCGCCAACCTGTTTTTTGAAACGCAGTTTATATGAACTCAATTTTTTGAAATATATCATACACCCTGAATATTTTATATTTCACTGTAGGTTGAAACAACAGGATTACTTTTGAATTCTGTAGGGTCACAACAAAGGTAACAATATCATTTATTAGGGATAATGCTGTCAAACAAACACAATAAAATGATAATAATAAAATGAAACCTTCATAAATAATCCGGAGAGTTTTGAGAGTGAAAAGTTACGTACTGGACACCCTGTATAAATACACCCACAATACACTTTCGCTTCATCCTCCAATACATAATCGACAAATGTTATTCAAAGTTCAAGCTGCATTTTTATCTCTATTCATTTTCTTTCTGTTCGCTGGTCAACATTAACAAATAGAATTGTTTGTTCTTTGCGAAAGGGTGAGTGACCCTTTCGAAAAACGCTATTCAAGGTAAAAGTAACCCTACACCCAGGCAGATGCAAAAACGTCATTCACGACTATATTTTCGAGTTCTGCATTTTGTTTGCCAATCAGGGCGGGTTGGTACTGTCCTCACAGGAACGGACATGTTTTGATTGTAACTTCAGAACACAAAATTGAAACCGTGAGGATTGGTGGAAGGTTCTTTCAAGCAATATGAGTTGTGAAGGAAACGATATAACTCTCAATTTAATCACTGTTAAAACTATTTATTTTTTTGCGTTTTTTCTTGTTATACAATAAAATTACCAAGATTTTTTCATCTGACATTCTAACATCTGATCGGAATAACTGAATGTTAAACATAGGTTATGTTTACTATATTGGGTTTTTTGCGTTTTGTATTATTTAATTATGAATTTGTTCATGTGGCTCAGTTTCAACATGCCCGATAGATGTCGTATATAGTCGATGAAATATGTCAATGCTGTTGACTTCTGAAACATTCGATGTAGTAAGTTCCAATTTCGCCACTATCGGTATCTTTCTTCAAAACGGGTAGAAAGAACGATCTATTACGAACTGAATGGTCTGGATGTTGATATAGGTGTTTCACAAGGTTCCGTCTTGGGACCCGTGTTATTTATCTGATTCATTAATCAGATTGATTGCATTTTAAGAAGTTGTCATCACTCTGCTAATGCAGATGATTTATCTTTGGTATTGTCTTCACCTGACACTAATTTACTAAATGTTAATTGTAGTGATGTGATGAATAATATATCAACTATTTTTCAATGAACGTTCTTTATTTTTCAATACGGAAAAAACAGTGGTAAAACGTTTCCACAATCGTCAGAAGCCAATACAAAATCTTGATTTTAGAGTAAATCAAACAATTTTGACTAACACTCAAAAATCTGTCAGATTTCAGGGTATATTTTTGAGTGGAAAACCCACTGTTATAAACTAATGAGCAAATGGATTTCCCTGAATTTTCTTCTTTTGAATCTTCGAAATATTCTCAATGAGGCACAGCTACTGGCAATTTATGACACCCAAATTGATTCAAGGCTTAGGTATCCTAAATTCCACCTCAGCCTCGGATGTCGTCATCAGTCAAAAACGCATATTGCGTACTTTAGTTCATATTTCATCTAGGGACTCATGTAAACCTATTTTCAAAATCTACGGAATTTTATCTCTTCCATGTATTTACATTTTTGATATAGCTGTTTATATTTTTGAAAATAGGTTGTTGTTCGATTTGAATGAAGACATTAATGGATATAATACAAAAAATGTATTTGCGAAAGTGAATACTGCATATTTTGCTCCCCAATACATAGGACTACGAATTTTCAACAAACTCCCAGATATCATTAAACAGCATAAAAAAGTGAAACACTTCAAAAAGACTTGAAACATTTTTTATTGGAGAAATGTTTTTATTCGCTTTCCGAATTTTTAATTGAAAATTAATGTATGTGACCATTTTAGCTTAAATTCTTATTTTTTTTTCAAATACTTTTAATAACCTTAGATTTCACATTTAACTGTCAACGGAAAATAAAGATTTATTATTATTATTATTATTATTGAAATACAGATAAATATACGCTGATTTCTATATCTCCACGGTCTGATTTCAAAATGTATTCTGATAAAAAAAACTTCGATTTTCTCTACAAAAAAGGCTTTCGTTCAATATATAATATACTTCGACTTTCAAATTTTCTTTGCTTCTATAGTAAGTTAAGTACATCTGGACAGCCCCGGATCTTCAATTTTTTCTAGGCGGGGCAAAAACTGAAAAATGCCGCCCCCCACTTATAGTTGTTTCAACCTTTATTATCTTTATTATTTCAGCTATCAGATGTCCACTAATTCGGACATAGGCCTTCCGGAAATAATGCATTCATCGCTGTTCTTTCTATGTTAAGCCTATTCATTTACAGATATAATAATAAAAATAATCTTACTCTACTCGTCTGGAGTACTGAAGTGGATTCGGGAGGAGCTGTATCAACTCGACGTAAAGATCCGAAAAATGATTCATCTCTATAGGAGTTTGCATCCCAAATCGTCTGTTCCACGATTGTACTTCCCCCAACAACAGGGAGGCCGTGGACTTCTGAGTTTGGAGTATCTACATGACAGAATGGTACTGGATATAGCCTGTAAAGTCGTCAGGAGTTCGGATCCCCTTCTTTGCATGGTCCGTGACCACGAGAGAGTAGGAATTGGAGCATTTCTCTTTAGGGCAGCTGCCCGAGCAGCTGATGAGTTGGAGCCCGTTTAGCAAAAAGCTCATATAAAAGCCGCAGAGATCACCTCACTTCTGCGGAAACACAAGGATAAGACTATGAAAGGGGTCTTTAATATTGAAGATCTTGGCTAATGAAAGCCCCTGACTTTCCCTTTTCTCAGGTCGAGTGGGCTAAAGTCGGAAACTGAGGGGTTCATCATGGCTTGCCAGGATGGTGTCTTCAACACCTTAGTCCACCGCAGTCGCGTGATGGGTATAGAGGTTCCTGACACAGTAGGTGCAGGACCTGCCGCGAGGCGCCCGAGACCCTAATGCACTTGCTATCAGCATGTCCAGCATATGCCATCTCGGCCTATATCCATCGACATAACGCGGCCCTAAGAGTGCTATACTACCATCTACGACACTCTTACGGTATTGACGAGACACCGGTGTTACCCTACGCTCCGGGGGATATTGAATCCGTTGTGGCGAAAGAGAAGTGCTGAATTTATTGGAACAATTCGTTCCCCACCCTCATGCTCATACAAGGTAATAAGCCTGATAAGACGATATTTCTCGTGGAGTTTTCAGCTCCTGGCGAGACGAATATTGTCCGAAAAGACGTGGAAAAATGGATAAAATATCGAGATTTTATCTTCAAACTCCGCAGACTCTATTCAGACCACTGTGTCAAGATGGTTATTCTTGCAGAAGGCTGTCATTCTTGGCTCACTGCGCTTGCTCAGGGCACATGATACTCGGACCCAATGATCATTTAGCCCACTGTGTGGGGGTGGTTGTTGGTTGATAATTCTGGCGCGCCCTCCCGAATGTATCAGGGCTTCGGGGGATAGGGCCTGACCAGCGCATACTACGGGTAAAAAAAATAATATAGACATGAACGTGTAGGATATAAATTTTATACATAGCAAAGCTCTTCGAGCTCTTAGTTTAGCAAATACATCTATGGCCTTGTCATAATCTAACTAGTGTGAAATTCGATTTTCTATCGCTAAGATTACAAGCGTTCCTGGCTCATAGTTAGTTTAGTTTGCCAAAACTTCGCTCACAGCTTGCGGATGTAGTAGAAAGCGTAAAGTAAATTCGCAGGCAATACAAATATTAGAAAAAGCATCCTGCAAATCATGCGCATAGACCTGATAGAAACCGTTAGCCTTTTCTATATCATCAAAGAAAAGTGGAGCTTGCTCCTCGAAAAAGTAGAGTTTCAGGCAGAATTCAACAGTACTCAAATCTCGATATTTTCGAGCCAGATCTGTTCCATGCTTTTGCAATTCTTTAATTGATATTTTCAAAATATTATTACCATTAAGAAAAACAAAATTCAAATCCGGTATGGTAGCATCTTCAAATCTCTTTGTAATTTATCAAATACCATCATTATTTCTTCGGATAATTGTTGAACAGGTTGGAGAGTTTATAATTCGTCTTCCCACATCTTATCTAAATGTTCTTTACGTTTCGGAAATCGTTTGTTTTGCAAATTGGACACAACACCAGTTATTTCAGTAAATTCTCCATCCTCTTTCATCCAATATTCCATTGGATTTTGTCTCATTTTCCGCAAAGTTTTGAGCAGACCATCCATTAGTGTGACGGAACGAATTTCTTCATTCACTCGATTAATTTCGCGAAGAATATTTGCCCAAATAGTTAAATTAAGAATAAATTCAAAATTCTTCATAGCAGTTAAGAGATGACCTGCCTCGTACTTCGCTTCTGGAGCATGAAAAGTTTGCTTAACTTCTTCTAAGGCTTCCGCTACTTCTGGCAAATTATTCAATGGGGCATTCACAGCAACATACTTCGCCGACCATCTCGTGTGACTACTTCCTTTTGAATGAGTTTTAACGTATCTTTTTATAATATCCAACCTAGAAGTAGAGCCAACAGAATAGCAATATAGTTTTTGAATCAGTCCAAATAAGTTAACAGCTTCCTGGCAAGATGAGGCAGAATGAACACCGACAAGATTTAAGCAGTGAGTCAAGCACGGTATGAACTCATTCCTTTCTGCAGTCCTAGATTGTACTCCTTTATAGATGCCGGCCATATTGAACCCATTATCATAAGCTTGGCCACGACATTGTTCAATATCTAAATCATCCCAAATTCAAAAGGAAAGAGCTTGTAGTTCCAGTTGATCATTGAGGGTTTTGAAATTGGGGTTTTCGTATAATTTATTTATTTCCAATGCTTCCAACAAATTCATCTCCCTTCTTTTATTGATAAGTTATCCATTCATCTGTAAAGTGTGAATTTGACCACCCTCTGAACTTGCCGCTCGGGGCATAGACCCGTCTTGCCCCCCTGGATCCTGTCCTGCATCTGAAAAAACTACACAACCATTAGTTGGCGGTCCTACATCTAACATATAGTAGAAATAGTGGTCGAAATAGCTTATTGTTTGGCTTTTCAGGTTAGGTTAGGTTAGGTTAGTTGCATATTTTTGAAGAAATTTTTCTGAAAGTAGGGTTAATAGAGAGAAGAAGACATTGTGCCCAAGACTATAATATAGCTGGTTTTCTAGGGATATAGGTAATTTCCATGGATTTCATCTATACCCTGAAGAAAATTCATATGGTATCATTCAGACGAAACATTTCAATAAATGGTTGGAGCGCCTACTTTACACTCGGAGATAAACATTTTTCTGTTGATTTTATCGAAATATGACAATAGTATCATTTCAGATGAAAATGTTGATATCAGTAAAAACAAGTTGGAAAATATTATCAGTTGTCTCAAAATATGGCACGTGTAGGATGATCTGTTCCTGACTTTTGACAGCTCAATTTGACATTTGCATGGAGCTAAAATGATAAATCCATCTGTTATTCATTGAGGAAATTTGATCAGCTTGAGACATTCATTGTGGAAGATAATAATAAGAAACTTTATTATCATTTCGAATCTTCGAAGGTCAGCTTAGGAGAACAGTGCATTTCTTTAATGTCCCCGCTTTTATTTTTTGACCGGGTCAACTCAAAAAATTGAAATTTGGGATAATGTAATTAATGCATGAATACTTTATTTTGAAGTGAAATTGATAGATGAAGCTTTCAAGATGGCGACTGGGCGCCATCTGGGGAAAAAAATTAAAAGGAAAGGGGTGTCTTGTGATACATCATTCTGAAGCTCCTGAGGAATACTTCACAACCCTAGAATATTGAGTCAATATCTTCACCTACTACAAAATGGCTGAACATTTCATAATTTCCTGAAGACAAACACATTAATATCGATATTTCTAGAAATATTCCTTTTTATCTACCATATGGCAATTCCAACAACCCGATGAGGTTTGTTGAGTTATTTTATGTTTATGAAAATGTCAGTACGACAATGAACATCATTGTTCAGTTAGAATATTCTCATTGACGTGGTATCTTACTAGTAGTAAGATACCACGTCAATAATCTCTAAAATGGTCAACTCTCGTCCGTTGGAAGAAAAAATTGAAGCGATTTTTATTCACGGCGCGAAGTGTAAGTTTCACGAGACCGAAAGGATTTTCAATGAACGTTTTCCGAATCGTCATATCTGTAGAAAATATTTGAGGGAACTATTATCCCAATTCACAACTACCGGTAGTGTACATAACAAAAAGCCCACAGGTTATCCGTCTATTCCGGAAGAACAGCAAGGGCAAATAATTGGTGAGGTGGTAGTAAATCCTGAACATCCGTCGCGAATGTTTCTACTGTGTAGAGACTTTTGAAGAGGAATAGGTATCATTCATACAAAATTAAATGGTACACCAATTAAATGAAGATGACTCTAATCGAAGAACAGAATTCTGACGGAAACCATTGCAAGGTATCCTACCTATTTCCACAATATTTGTTTTAGTGACGAATGTACTTTTTTTTAAACGGCAATGTTCACAGACAAAATTGCCGTTATTGGAGTGACACCAACCCTCACGTTTTCCGGTAAACACATAACCAATATCCAGAAAAAATTAACGTTTGGGCAGGAATATTGAGAGACCATATTGTAGGACCTCTATTTATTGATCAAAATTCAACAGGGGAACTATATTTGAATATGCTGGAAACTAGTGTTGACCCTCTCATCTCTTAAATCGTCGAAGCGAATCCTAATGAATTCGATATGGATATTGTATTCCAACAAGATAGAGCACCACTACATTACTACAGATGAGTAAGAAACTATTTGGATACTACTTTTCCCGGTCGTGGGATTAGCCGTCGAGGTCCTACATAATGGCCAGTCTGCTTGCCAGATTTGACACCTTTGGACTTTTTTGTGGGCCTATTTGAAGAAAAAGGTGTACGGAAATAAACCTGCTTCAATTTTTTCGAGCATCTTCTGAACTGACCTTAAGCTTATTACCTCATATTATTTAGTTAAATGTCAATGTATTCAGGCAATTATTAAAAGTTCCGCCATTTTGTAGTAGTTGAAGATATTGACATTATATTCTAGGGATATGAAGAATTTTTCAGGAGCTTCAAAAAGATTTGTACAAGTCCCTCTTTCCACTCAATTTTTTTCCCAGATGGCGCCCAGTCGCCATCTTGAAAGTTTCATCTGTCAATTTCACTTCAAAATAAACTATTCATGCATTAATTTAATTATCCCAAATTTCAATTTTTTGAGTTGACTCGTTCAAAAAATAAATGGTGGGGGGGGGGGGGCATTAAAGAAATGAATTGTATATGGTCGTAGGAAAAAAGATTATTATACTGAAAATTTTTTGCCAAAAAAATTATCCTATCAAATTTGTCTATTTCTAGTCATGTGTGTCGAAATAACCAATGAAACCATCATTACACTGATAACTACCCATGGATAGTTTTCACGGGTAGTTATCACTAATGTCATGACATTGCTAAGCAACCAACACAATAAAGTTGTTTGACATTTCAGTAATTCAATTTATTTCGAAAATGTCACTTCCTCGCTTTGGTGTTCAAAATGATGCGGCAATTGACAAAATCATTGAAGAAAATACACTAAAAAATACTGTCAATAGTAAAAAATACACTTGGAAAATATTTATGGAGTTTTGTGACGCCAGAAAATATGAATTGGATGGAAATCGTACTCTCGAAGAGCTTGCATTAATACTCAAGGATTGGGCGATTAATATGAGAAAAAAGGATAGCACAGAGTTTAAGGAGGCTACTGTTAAAACCGTATGGAATATAACAAGCAAATTATTACAAGAAAAGTATTACAAGGAGTATAATATCATGCTAGACCCCTTTAAAAGTGTTGCATGCAAACAAGCGCGGAATGCACGCGACGCAGCACGAAGAAATTTACAAACAGATCCCACTAAACGCAAAACAAGCTCAGTACCATTAACTTCAAATGAAATGAGTGAAATTATAAACTTTTGGGATGAAAATACCCCTATAGGACTCCTACGCAAATTTTATCACATAGCAGCGGTGGAATTGGCTTGGAGAGGTGGTGAAGGTGCTGCTTGCTTAGTTGATTATTTTCATATCGAAAAGGACAACAATGGATCTCCAACTAATAGGATAGAATATAATCCAATTTTCAGTAAAACCTGCCAAGGGGGTTCAAAGAACTGCGCCTCTAGCAAATGGTTAGTTCAAAATAGTGATAACAATGCTTGTCCTGTCAGATTATTCATTAAATTATTATCAAAACGAGGCACAAATATCAAGACAAATAGACTATTTTTAAGGCCAAATCGTCACTGGAAGACAGGAAGCGATAACTGGTATGACAATATGCCTCTGGGTAGAAATATAATCAACGGATGGACGAAATCTTCTGCTGAAGCAATTGGCTTGGATACGAAACAGAGGAAAATAACCAATCACTCTAATAGAGCAACTGCAGTCAGTCAACTAGCTAAGAGTGGAGTTCAAGAACAGCAATTGTTGAAAATTACTGGGCACAATAATGGAAATTCCATAAAGCCTTATTTGAATATTGATCAGGAACATCATAACTAAATAATCAATAGTATGCGTGGAAACACCTATGCAGTAACCGAGGCAAATACAGCAAGATCAACGGAATATCATTATACGAATTGTTCTTTTAATAACTGTGTTCAATAAATAATTTTGTTCGAATTGCAAAAAATTTTCTCACCGAATATCCCTCGAACATTGATAAATAACTCATAATTTTATCACAACTTCCTCAAGCACGTTATTTTAGGTAACATCCCTCCGCCTTCGGCGTCGGGATGTTACCAAATAACGTGCTTTCGAAAACTGTGATAAAATTATTTCGTTAGTTATCAATGTCCTTGGGATATTATAGCTGAAAAGTATGACCATTTCTATATCTTTTCTATATATAGAATATAGGAAGAAAATTCTAGCATACCCTGTGCACGATTTTTCAAAAGGTTGCATAGGCTTCATCCCTTTATACCGCATGAAACCTAGATATAGAAGTTTATAAACACCTATTACGCAATCAAGATCTTACTTATACAATACTTTATTGTCCTAGACCAAGTTTCTTCAAATTTTCCTATTGCCAAATAATGAATGTGTTTGTCGACCTTATCTCAATAAATCTACTTATAAATAGACACCTGACTGAATTTGGTACTCGAGTTTTTTGCAGAATAAAAAAGAATCAAAGAAGATAAAGTCTGGTGATAACAGCTCCTATTTGGCAATTCAACTTGTTTTGTAGAGATAAAATGTACTATTAATTGCGAAATATCGCGAGCTTATTGTTGTTTTTGTCTAGTAATGGAAAAAACTACCAGCCATAGTAAAAATCGCAAAGGAAATATTTGGTATCAACAAGATAAAATTTTTCAAAGAACTGCTGTTTACTCACATGTGATGTTTTTACCAGAACTGTCTACACCATATGTATATGAATTTGATTTTATCAAGTTCAAGGGCAATCTGCGTAGTTAGGATTCACTTCAATTATGCGACTTATTTGTATTATGAAAGATAACATGAATAAGCGGTATAAGTTCCCATCGATATTTCCATAACCGAATGACAAGTATGGAAGACACAATTTAGGTTTCAACAGCATCGACAATCAGTCATTACTCTTCTGCCTAGACTATGTTGATAATTCTTCGAGCCACCTGGGGAGCAGTCTCGTCAACCGTGTAATGTGTAGAAGCGATCCACCTTCAACTAGATATTTTCTCGCGGGAAAATATCTGATCTAAGTTGGGTTCGAACTCAGGACCCCAGGGTCACGAGTCGAAAAATTTAACCCCTGTGCCAATTCACGGATATGTCAGACTGTATATCGATTCCTCGTTTCTCTTCCCTAGAACACTCTCGATCCGATCCTCAACATTCTTCATATATGGTAGGAAAGCTTCTCCTATTATAGGCATATTTGGAGTAGTCTTGGCCTTTCGAAAAATCACCTGGATGTCGGGTTCTCTCAACTGAAGTTTCAATTACCTGCCTTTTTTCTCGGGGCACCAGACACGAACAGTGGCACATTCGTGATGTGAAGAATTTTACCGATCGGATTAAGAGAGTTCTGGAGAAGCACAACGTAAAACCGATATTGAAACCAACAAAAACCATGAGAGAGAGAGAGAGAGAGAGAGAGAACCTAATATTAACTAAGAACCCCAGAGAGTCTTTAGCGATACCGTAGTTTTACCGGATCCCATGCAGCTAAGTAGAACCACTAAGAGAAGTGTAAGTACCAGGATCTCTGAAGAGAAAAGAAATTGTCGCCTGGGACTTACCGCAATAGCGGAATATGCACTAATAGAAGGTAACCACGTTAGCGCGTTTAAAGAGACTATATAGAAAAGCGAGAAACTCATAAGTATAGAAATGACTTCAAGCGAAGGGTCGAAAGAATCAACATTAATGAAATCTGGGTACCTGCACCCAATTGCTCTCGTGTCTAATGTGTAATTCAACCAATAGGAACAATGTAATGAATTTAAAGATCCAAAAAAATTCAGTAGTATCTACGAGGACTATTAGAAGGATATATTTGTTGTCCCATCATGTTTGATAATGTCTCCCTCCATGAAATTTTACACCCTTCAACTTGCTTTTGTTTTGATTGACACCAATTTATCAATTATTCGCAAAAAAATGAATTATTCAGTGATTTGAAAGAAAAGAAAAACATATTTATTATCTATGCAAATAAATCTGTATTTGAATATCAATTTGGAGATTTCATTGTTTTTTTTTCGATTCGATGCCTTCACAGCAGAAGGTATAGTTCAAGTAAACGATATAGTGCAACCTACTTCTGATAATTCATTATTCTTCCATATTCTCTGTTTCACTATCGCTGTCGTCATTTATATCAATAATAAATTTATTTCCACTATTATTATGGAAGTGTCCAATCTCCTTATATTCTTTTCCAACTAAAACTACTTCTTTAATCCTTTTCTGCCAGTCTTCTTCGGTAATATTAGATACTTCTTCTTTAACTAGCTCTATTACCTTCTTATCAATTTTGGAAAATTATTTTTACGCCTGAAGCTTTGTTTCAATTTTCCCAAATCGACTCGATGGGATTGAAAACACAAAAATAGGGGGAAATCTCAGTATGGTGTGTCCATACTTTTCACCAATACTCTCAAGGGCATACACTTTTTCAAATGTTTTTGTCTATAAAACTTCAAGTAGTTGGTTTTTGGTATAGTTATCTTCAAAATACAAAGTGTTATCCATTAAAAAAATTTGTATTTCATCTTTATTGATTTTCATTCGGTACTTTGATGACCTGTCGCGAATGACCGGAAGCGTTGTCAAGAACTATTACACTTTTCGCATCCACATTTGGGATCAATGTGTTTTCAAACCATTTCTCAAAAATATTAACCTCCATGTTCTTATGATAGTCATTATTGCAGTTCTCAAGTTTTTTTCCACATAATTTCAAAAAATTCGGAACCCATCCTTTACTTCCTCCACAATGTACAATGATTAGTCGCGATCCTTTGTTTGCAGGCATGTTAGGCGTACAGATTCTCGAATCAGTCCACAATTTCGTAACTGTGTCGTGAGTGCCATAGCAAGTTTCGTCCAAATAGAAAATTTGCCGTTGTTCTTGTCTATATTCAGTTATTTGTTACGCAATTCCACTATTCTTCTGCTTTCCATAAGTGTTTGATGTTTGTTTATTATTTTAAATCTAAATCCTAATTTCTTCCTTATGATTTCAGTTGTAGGAATTTCATTTCTTTTGTAACAGTCGTAAATTGTTTTTTTTCAATTTTATGAGTTGAACATCTAAAGGTTTTGGTAATTCCGTATCACATCGTGTCTTGCGTTCATAAGGTTTGTTTTTGACTATTTTACGTACAGTTGAGAAAGTAATTTCGGTCAAATTTAATGTTGCTTGTAATAGTTTGTTTCCTTCGAAACCAAATTTGAGATGTAGATTCTTATATACATTGAAACATACTCTCTGTGATTCAATATTCAAATGCATCCGAATCTTATTCACTGGTATCTATTTTTCGCATTGTTTACCATCGCTATTGAAATCACTACACAGGAAAAAGTCTGCGTTGTAATCACACTCGTTATTAATATTACTACTTGTCCAAGGACGCCACATTTTAAACAGATAGCAAAAATTTTCAGTAATTATAACTGCACCAATATCTAATTTCAACACTCAAATCGCGATCAGTTCCTGAACTGAACATTGACAACACGACGGCTCGCATTCTATTCGTCATCGTAACATTTAATTTTATGACTCTTCAGCCAATCATAAAACTCGGTTAGTAAAAATTATCCAATACGAACCGCCAATTCTTCAGTCCACGTGGACTAGTTGGCAGCGGCTTTATTTCTCTGTATTGTTTTTTTTGGCCTTTGACGCGCCGACACCTTTAACTATGCACAATACCGGTTACTTCGACTATACATCTCAGTCTACAAATAAGAATGATCTTCTAGGCCACGTTGGTGACTAATAAAAAGGCGATCACCAAGCATCAAGTTTGAGTCATTTTTCGTGAAGTGATATTTGATGAAAATCCGCGATAGAATACTTCATTATAAAATTTTATCAAAGTATTTCACAAAATTGCAATACGTACCTGGCGTACATGGTAACTCTTTCAAACGTTTTTGAAATACTAACTAGTATTAAACATGCCTGTGAAGTAAAAGTGCTGTTGAATTTGAGATCAAGTCGTTGGTCACCGAGCGATATATTATCATTAATATCAAACACTTTCCAAATATCAATTACGTTAATTCTCAGATCATCTCATGGTAAAGCCAACTTGGTTGGTAAAACGCTCATCGACAAGAGTGTTGCAGTTCTGGCGTGTGAGAGAAGGGTTTTTGATAATTTCCTTGCATGTTAAAGAGACATTTCTGCACTGTTTTATCATTATCAAATATTTTATATTGTCTACGTTGACGTGTCCTATTGGTTGACTTTATAGGTTTTCCTGATACACACCTCTTCGAATTAATTGTCAACACTACCGAGAAAACGCTTTTTTTTAAGTTTTGAGAGTCTTATCATTTCGTGCGACGATAGATAAATATATTTACTGATACCACAAAAATAGATTGCGTTATTTTTTTGCTTCTCCCTCAATAAAAAGCAACGCCTTCCTATCGAAAGTGCATATTTATATCAAATGAAATTGTATTTCATTAGAAATCCTGGAATTATATCGAAAAAGAAGATCACAGATGACAGTCATCACCCGAAGACGATTGTAGATACCAACAATCGAAACGTTGTGAACTAACGTGACTTGGAATCTCTACACTTTTTATTTTTTATTATTTTCTCTTTTCATTCCTTTAATTTTTATTTTTATTTATTCAATTATTGTATTTTTACCTGTAGGTTATTTCACTATCATTTCATTTCAGGTTTATTGTTGCTTAATATAATTGTTAATTTCAGCTATTCTTCTTAATTATTCTTTTTTACTTGTTTCAGGGATTTCAAATCATTTTATATAATAGACAATGGAAGTCCGAACTAGTGAAATTCATCACGAAACATTGTCAATCACCTTCAAACAAATCGGATAACTGCTGGGTGTAACAAACACAATCAGAAACGATCCTGGTGTTTTTAAAGGGTTCGGGAGTCGATGAGTAGAAGATTGGATTCTTGCATCAGAGCGGGGGGTAGTCATTTTCAACAGTTCTTGTAGATTAGGAAATACTACATGTAATTTTTGGTAATAAATTATTATTCCCGGAATTATTTTTCGCTCCGTATCTTCGAAACAAAGCGCACTATCAAAAATCATCAAAGGAGAAAATATCTTTAGAATAGTCCAAGGAATAGTCCCTTAAACTTTTGCCGCATGTTCAATAAATACTCTGTATATACTTTTTCCACGATATCACTTCTTATATCTCAGCAAACACATTTCTATTTGATTTTGTTCCTTCTTCGTGAAGTCGTGGTTTGACATATAGTCAGTAGGCATACTTGAAGACTGGCTATAAATCAAATCATCTAAAGGAACAATTTGTTCAGGCCAGTCTCATCTCCCTACACTGTAGGTTAGTGGACTGACACCTATCAGAAAACAATTACTAAAGTATGTCCTTGTAAACCCAAATCACTTGTAAACAGCAACTCTTCATTTTGAATTTTTATTCTCATTATGATAATTTTTATTCTCATTATGGTTTCGATGTAATGTTTGTTTTTCCCAAATACCATTACTTTCGACTTGAGTGCGTTGATTTTCAACTTATGCTCATGTGATACCTCTACTAATCAATGTATATCTTGTGTTATAACTTTTTGAGCCTCAAACCAATTTTCTGGAGCAAATGAGTGATACAGCTGTATATCATCAGCTTGAAAGTGGACTTTACAAATTGTAATGCTCGAAATGAAATTACTTGTATGTATACTAAATAGTACGGGGCCAAGTATGGATCCTTATGGAACCCCACAAGTGGTCTTTTCTCTCGCTGACTGACCTACAGCTGTCCCCACATAATGACTCCTGTCCTTTAAATAGTCACACATAAGAATGATAGCACTATTTGAAAACCCTATAAAATATAAAATAGGGAGTAATATTTCGTGGTTTATCGTATCAAATGCCTTTGAATACACTAAGTGAATAATAACACTTGTTTTTCCTGCATCTGTCTCTCTTATATCATCAAAAATGTTGAGTAGGACTGTAGCACAACTTTGTCCCGGTCTGAACCCTGATTGTTCAGAAGGCAATATAGTATATTTTTCATGATGATGTCTTATTTGAATGTTCACGATTTTTTCAATTACCTTCGACAGACATGGTAGTATACTAACCGGGCGGAGGTCATTATAACTCAATACACCACTTTTCTCAGGCAATGCAATTATCAGCTATCAGGAAAAATACCTTCCAGTGAACAAGAATTGACAATATTTGTTAATACTGGTAGAATTATTAGGCAGCAAAGTAATATCATTTCTAAGTTGATTAAGTCAGGACCAGTAGCTAGTGATTTCACGTCTAACAAGCATTTATGAATTTCTTCGACAGTAACTGTCGAAAAATGATAAAGTTCCCCAAAATTAGATTTTATGTTCTGAATATAATAATTATTTGTTAGTTATTTGCCAAAATATATAAGAATATTGTTATCATCTCTATAGCGTTCAATTATATTTTTTTTTAAACTTTCACAACGGCCCAATAAAAAATATGAAAATATATGGAACCCTACTTCGTCGGAATATAATTTGAAAGAATCGTGAAATTATACCAGATTTTTTCTTGAATGTTAATGCTAGAGATTAGGACTTTTAATGCCTTGGAGAATCAACATGAGTGAATCAGAAAAATGAATATCTACCATATTCCCAAGTAATTAATCTTTATCGTTTTGACTTCGACTTGTTTATAACAATTAAAACATTTGTAAGGGAACATTCTAGAAGTTTATTGAGTATGTATGAAACTGTCCAAACAATATATTTCACTGTGGGTATTTTTTTACTATCAAAGCTAGCGAATGAGTAGTTTTTATCGCATTTTTTGTTTGGGTACCCTATCGACATCCGCAGCCCTCAGATATGATATCTTTTGCTATTTACCCGACAAAACCAAAGTGCATTTACGAGAAAAAACAAAATTGTTATTTTTAGATAACTTATTTATTTAGTACACATTTTATTTCCATTTGTTTGTTTAGTTAATTTTGTGAGAAACTTCATTTCACTTTATTTACAAACAGATAATTTCGTCAAGTGAACCCTAAGAATTGCCCTCCTAGTTGGGTGGAAAAGAAACAAAAGGTTGGTGTAAACAGTGATATTGTTTATTTGTAATCGCCTGTATTTCAAAATAATTTTCCATTTGCTCTTCAATACTCAGAATTTTAGAAAATAATTTGTTTACAGATCTATAAATCTCTTGTCGATGATACTCAAGAAAGTTCATTTAGTATTATCAGTTTGTTGAATTCTCAATGTTTTTTGATAGAAGTTCAGATTTACAAAGAAATAATGCCTGGAAAACACAATTTTTGGGTTTTCCATATCAACCAACATATGAAAAAATGAAAACATCTAATAAAAACAACATAAAACCAACAAATATCAGTGCAAATTCTATAAACATCTTCGAATAATTTAAATATTTCCATGAAGATATATTATTGTTTTCTTCCTTTTGTCATATCAATAAAAAGTCCATAGTATTTAGAAGACAAACAAAGCATTATGAAAGAATCATGTAAATATGTGATAAAATTAAAAGGAGAAGGTTCTGTAAAAAACAAATGATTGTTGAATCGAGTTCAATATAAATGTTCAAAAATTAATTTATATATTTGACAATGACTTTCAGATTATTTCCATTCTCTAATATAATATAAATTGATTTGAAATCGCTGAAAGAATCTGTGAAAAGTTAAAAAGTTTGACCAAAAAATAACAATTTTATTAAACAAAAAACTGAAATTACAAAGAAATAACAAACAAGCA
Organism: Leptinotarsa decemlineata; assembly: GCF_025532065.1. Classification (NCBI taxonomy): domain Eukaryota; kingdom Metazoa; phylum Arthropoda; class Insecta; order Coleoptera; family Chrysomelidae; genus Leptinotarsa; species Leptinotarsa decemlineata. The sequence goes on along the minus strand of NW_027412537.1, from coordinate 7,390,054 downwards.
ACAACCAACAAAATTTAAAATTAAAATATTAATACAAGCTGAAAATAAATAAATAAATGTATTGAAAAATATTATTAACAAAAAATGAAAAATACAAATTGAAGGATTCCAAACCAAGTTACGTCACGACGTTTCGATTGTTAGTATCTACAATCGTCTTCGGGTGATAACTGGTTTGGAATCTTTTAATTTTAATTTTTCATTTTTTGTTAATAATATTTTTTTATTTATTGCTTGTATTGTATTTCTATTTTTTTTGTTGCTTGTATGTTATTTCTTTGTGATTTCAGTTTTTTGTTTGATAAAATTGTTATTTTTTGGTTAATCTTTTTAATTTTCAACAGATTCTTTCAGAGATTTCAAATCAATTTATATTATATTAGACAATGAAAGTCCGAACTGATGAAATATACCACGAAACATTGTCAACCACCTTCAAAGAGACACTCAGGTTGATCTGCCTTCAGTACGACAATCCTGAAATTTTATTCTGGTACATGAATTTTTGCTCCTGAACAGGTTGTAACAAAGGACCGATTTATAAGCACCTGTTATAATTTTAATGCTGAAAACTGATTTTTTTTGTACAATTCATACCAAATTTCGGAACCAAATTTTTAGAACACTATCCCAATTTTTGAATGTATATTTTCTAAAACTATCAAATACATCTATATTCAGGTATAGTTATAGTTATAGTTATAGTTATAGTTATAGGTGTAGTTGTAGTTGTAGTTGTAGTTGTAGTTGTAGTTGTAGTTGTAGTTGTAGTTGTAGTTGTAGTTGTAGTTGTAGTTGTAGTTGTAGTTGTAGTTGTAGTTGTAGTTGTAGTTGTAGTTGTAGTTGTAGTTGTAGTTGTAGTTGTAGTTGTAGTTGTAGTTATAGTTATAGTTATAGTTATAGTTATATAGTTGTAGTTGTAGTTGTAGTTGTAGTTGTAGTTGTAGTTGTAGTTGTAGTTGTAGTTGTAGTTGTAGTTGTAGTTATAGTTATAGTTATAGTTATAGTTATAGTTATAGTTATAGTTATAGTTATAGTTATAGTTATAGTTATAGTTATAGTTATAGTTATAGTTATAGTTATAGTTATAGTTATAGTTATAGTTATAGTTATAGTTATAGTTATAGTTATAGTTATAGTTATAGTTATAGTTATAGTTATAGTTATAGTTATAGTTATAGTTATAGTTATAGTTATAGTTATAGTTACATAGTTATATATAGTTATAGTCGTAGTCGTAGTTGCAGTGGTAGTGGTAGTTGTAGTTATAGTTGAACTTTTCATCCAAAATGGAGCCTAAATATCATTTTTCACGAACACGTGTGATTGGTTGACCTCTCAATCCTAAAATTGGGTTTCGTCTGTCTAATCATTTTGATAATCAGTACCTATACACTACCTGAATCGAACTTTCAACAGAGCAAGATATTAGAGTCGAATAAAACTTTTGTAAAACGGAATGATTTTTAGATTTTTTTGATAAAAAAAGGTAATAGTGTGACATCATTTGCCGGGTGAGCGCTCTATCAACTATTATTTCCAAATGAAAAATGGGTGGCATTTCAACTCTCTATACAATGACCTTCACCTTTTGAAGTTTGATAACCGGTTGCGGCGTTATTGATGTTGAAATTCAGGACTAGACATTTTATAACTTCGCCACCCTATGACTGATTTTTTTCAATGAAAGTTCATTGGGAAGAAAAATAAAACAGCAAAATATATTTTGCCATAGATAATTGTTGATTTCATGGGAATAAAACAATAACATGTTATTTTAAACACGTTGTTACTTATCTTAAACATAAAAAAATCATTTGTGCAAATATTTGAAGTATTCTATTCTAACGTCCTGACAGTAAAACAGTCTATTTTCGAACTCATTTCTAACAATTTGGAAAATTCATTAGTTAATGCTAGCAGAGTTTGGGTAATTCAACATCTAAGTAAGAAACTGAGGACTAAGGAAAACTTCGGGAGGACTCAAATCTCGTGAACGAGCAGGCCATTCCAACGGGCCACACCTACCAGTCTACATAGCTGGGTATATTGGATCCAACAACAAAATTCTAACTGTTACTTGGGTAACACAGTGTGGATTTTTATTGACATAGTCCATCACAAACAAATCTAAAATCCTTTTTTTATTTGCAAAGTTATGAATTATCAATTTTCCTGGTTTCCAATTCATACGCCAATAATTACGGAGCCGGAGTCACAAGTCCCACCTTTCAATTTGAAAAACTCAATAAATTATTGAAATAATTCCTTTTCATACAAATTTTATCCGACTATTTATCCTGAACATAAACGTGGCCTGTAGGTTAGGTCAAAAGTGAATGGGTCTATTCGACCCTCCACCACAACCCGCAAGGGTTTTTGTGGCTCTCACCTATTCACACTCGACCAAATAAACCCAGCTCCTTCTTTTATATAATAAGAGTACCAGATGATAAGAGTGCGGCTCTGCCAAACTCTGAAAATCTGATTCGGTCAGCAGCGGGGCAGGCACAAAGTAGGTGCTCTGCTGTTTCATTCATTTTTCGAATAAAGGCGATACACACTATCTTCTGACCTTCCAGGCCAGTATGGCTAGGAATCCAGTCCAGAAACAATTTTTCAAGTCTTTCTATTGGAGGGAGTCGTCTTTGGCAATTTGCTTTCAATTTAGACGTTTCTCGGTAGGAGCCAAAAGCTTCCAACGCCGCTTGACTGTCGGAGAATATTTTTATCCACTTGTGTATGAGGATGGATTCTACTAATCTCTCTGCAAACAGTTCAATAGCATATATTTCTGCATGAAATTTAGTTTCCTAGGTCCCTAGGCAAGTTGATGTCTCTATCCTGGGTATGCGACTAAAAACACCTGCACTAGAACATAAAGGTGTTTTGATCCATCTGTGAACCAACAACTATTTGCTCTTAATATTTCCTTCTTCCGGAGAGTCCAGTTCTCTCTACTCGGGAACATTACTGTATAATGCAGTTGACAGTTGGCGACATACTGTCAGTGGTCAATTCCAGAATGCTGTGACTTCCAGTGTCAACCAGCAATGTATTGTACTCTGCATCAGATTGATTTGTGCAATTGGCGATGTGCAGTATATCTAGCCTCTCTCTTCAGAAAAATGTGGAGAGAAGGTAGATCTAGAAGGATCTACATGGCCGCTGACGGTGTGGAACTGATGGCACTAAAAATAGCCATATTAGACTGTCTCTGTAAGCCAGAGAGCTTCCCCTGAGCCGTTTTTTGTAAAGCCTTTGGCCACCAGGCAATTGCTCCATGAGTGATCATTGGTCTGACAATCATCACATAAATCCAATGGATTTGTTTGGGACCTAAAATCCAAGTTTTATGACAGATTCTTCAACATGTCCATAGGGACAGTCTGGCTTTGTGTTAAACTTTTTCCAAGTCAGCGTTCTAGGTAAGTTTTTATCAAGGCCATTGCCAAGGCCAATGCCATTCGTTACAAATGGAATGACCTCATATGAAGGAAAGTGGCGTTGAATCGTTCAGTTTTCTCCTCCTGGTGAAGGAGATTATCACAGTTTTGCTGGGGATAACAGACATTTGCTTCTTCTGGCATCAACTGTGAATAATGCCCATCGTACTTTGGAGGATATTATAAGCCACCCTTCCCGACGTGGACCTTGCCAAGAGGACAAGGTCATCTGCATAAGCTTGCTGACCTATCTACTTCTCTACGTGGGCTGCATCTTTATCTTGAAAATTTCTGCCGAGATTTTGAAAATATTTTATTGAAAACTCAAATTCACTGATCTGAAATAACATGCTAACAGAAGATAAAATTGTAATAATCAACATTTCAATATATTCAACATTGCATTTCCAACACCAAAATACACATTTCAGACACCCTAAAAAATAATTCCGATTCTCACAATGCTGTCCCTCGCACAACCCATCAATTATCGATTTACAAAAATCTTTACCACCAACTCCTAATGGCTAATAATTCCTGTTGAATGTTTCCCTTTGTTAAAAACTGTCTATTGCTAAAAAGGTAAGTGCAAGTGTGAGCCGCATGATTCCAATTTCAGTTCAAAAGTCATCCCTTTGCAAGGGTCGGTTTCGTCTCGAACTGCTAAATTGACCTGCTTTTTTATGAACCTTTTTTTGCGGCGTGTAAACAGTTTAGTATAATGCTTATTAGGGTGATTTCTCACAGTCGTTTTTATTATAGGATCCCAGGTTAAAAATACAAATACGTTTCACAGTTAGATTACATCATAATTCAATGGGGCCTTACGGCTTTCTTCGGTGCTTTTAAAATGTGGGACAAGGGGAGATAAAAAACAGGAAAAGTGTTTTTATGAGATACCTGTTGTGTGAATTAGATTGATGTGGAAAAAAAGGTGCAAAATGTCAGGTGAAATGCTGCGTTTTGTAATTGATGAGGCCTTTTCAATGCAGAAACTCGGGTATATATTGACTTTTGGATTTAGTTCTTTTCACGAGAACCGAAAAATGGATAAGCTTCCTAATAATCAGCCCAATTCGATACATTTTTCACAGTTGTTCTTTTTACATAACCTTAACGTCACTGATATGTCACGATACACAGAATCCACAGAAAAATGTCAAAAATGTATAATTGAAACATTTTAGAGAGGCATTTCGCTCTTTTCAAGTAACAACAACATATCTTCAAAACCTTCTCTGAACATTTGCTAAGAAGCTCAAAACGCACACAGAAAAATGTTTTGAAAATTCCAGTGAAGCTAATCTATTCAATAAATTGTAGAAAGATATAGGAATAATAATAATAATAATATCGATAATGAATATTACTGGAGTTTTTTCCCAACGCCAAACCGTTATTTTAGCATTTCGACACGTGTTTCGATCACCAAGTGATTATTTTCAAACTGTGAATATCACAGATTTTCTAACTAGTTCTGATCATCATATACAGGGTGTTTCCTAACTACGATACGAAACTTCAGAGGGTGATCTGTTAGGTCGTCCGGAGTTGCTTAGTTTTTGAAATACAGTGCGTTGAAGATAAAACAACGGGATTTATAAAATATCATAAATATCCTTACATCGATCTGTTTCAAATTGCTATAATTAATTGAAGTAATAAGTCGCTTATTCAACCCGAACTAGATTGAAATTATTAGGCCCAATGGAGTCTTAATGACACCACAACTAACAATTTTGGGAAAAAAAGTACGCCACTGTCTTGTTGTTGTAGATGTTTAATCAACTGAAGATATGACCTTTTTTGTCCTTGTGTTTTCTTTATATCAAGCTTCGTTTTCGAGAAAAAAAAATTGAAGCCACTTTACATATCATGAACACCTGCTTTAGAGACCAGCTGACAGTGATAGTGTTGTCATATCAGTGAAAGTCATAGTTGTAAATTACCAGTGATTCCTGTATAATAAATGTTACTAATGCTAAAATGGCTAACATGCAGTTTATTTATGAATTAGCAAATGGAAATGCGGAAGAAGCACGAAGAATTTACCAGAACAGATATTTTAACAGATTAATTCCATGTGCTGAAACATTTACAGTTCTTCATACAAGATTATGTGAAATTGAGAGTTTTGATAAAAATGCAGGTGGTGGGAGACCAGGAACTGTAACAACGCCTGAACTAGAAGAAGCTATACTCGATGCGATAAAAGAAGATCCTTCAAATAGTACTAGAAAGATCGCAGTGCAGCTGGAAGTCAGCCCAAAAACCTAAAACGAAACCACATACGGGGGTCCAAGCTTTACTGCTTCGGGATTTTCACCCAAGATAATGTTTTTTATTTATTTATTCATTTATTTGTATTTATTACCCATACAGTCCATTAAAGACTAATTACATGGATAAAATGTTAGCAAATACACTACAATGATAGCTATTAACTATAGATCTAGATTACTAAACTATTACTTACTGATACCAGACTTGTCGGGAGTCGTCCATAACTGCACTGAGTGGATTCGTCAAATATATGTTTAGTTTGACAGAATTGAATTCATTATTTGTTCTAAAATTGTTTTACGAAAAACTGATAGAGGTAAGGTCCAATCTAAATCCATAAGTAGATTGAAATTGTTTGCTAATTTAATCATGGTCTAAGGATAGTATCTTGAATCCCGATCTTAATTGATATGTCCTGACGGTATTATAATTAGGCCACACGTGGTACTTTTTAAAATACAAATATCTCAACAGTATGTTTTGTACTTTTTCCAAATTATTTAGATATGTTTGATATTTCCCGGACCAAATAATTGAGGCAAATTCTAGTTTAGGCCTGACCAGGAAATAACATAATAATTTAATGGTGTTAATATTGGCAAAATTCGATATTTGTCTGATAACAAAACCTAAAATACGATTAGCGGACTTAATCATGTTATTAATGTGAGTGGAAAAGTTGAATTGTGAATTATAGGTAACACCAAGATCCTTTATTTCAGTTTTTCTCTCTAGGATATCTCCCTTCATTTCATATTCAAACAATTGGCTCTTTAATACGGGTGATTGAGAGTACAGAAAATTTTTTTTAAATTGAAATATAATTTATTTCTTAGACTCCAATACATGGTTTTATCAATATCTCTCTGCAGACCTATACAGTCTCGAACAGTTTGAATACATTTGAAGAGTTTTAAGTCATCTGCAAAAAGTAACCACTCTGAAAATTCAAGAGTTGAAGACAAATCATCAATAAAAAGTAAAAACAGAAGAGGTCCTAGGTTCGAGCCTTGTGGAACTCCAGAATTAGCCAGAAATTTTCCTGAAGAGGTTGATTCATACGATGGCACACAATAATAATACACACGTTATTGAAGAAAGTCATTTTCAGCAACACTTTTCGCTGAATTTTTGGGTAAGAATGATTGCTGACTACCTACACGGAGAGATGATTTACCCATTTTGATAAAAGAGGTGTCGGTACAATGTGGTTTATGCACGACGGGGCTCCAGCTTGTCAGCATCTCGACATCAACTACTCTTATTGCTGGATTGGACGTGCAGGACCTCAAAATTGACCAGTTCGCAGTCCTGATATGAATTCTCTAGATTTCTGTTAATAGGGTCATCTAAAGGCTCTTGTTCATAAAACTCCTATACTAGATGTGAATGACTTGAGGAGTAGAATAATTGACAATTGCAATGTCATAATGAATACTCCAGGTATTTTTAAATGTGTCAGATAATTATTGACAAATCGATTGGAGTCGTGTATTTTATCAGAAGGTGGGTATTGTGCTCATTTACTTTGAGGTCGAAATTGTTCATTATTTACTTTTGGTTTTTGTTTCATGTTGTCCACGGATAGTTTTCAAAGTGATTTTTTTTCTCGGATCAGGTTGATATGAAGAAAACACAAGCGACGAAAAAGTTCTATTTTCGGTTATTCAATCTAAAAAAATGAAAAACTACAAAAAAATCAGTGGCGTTATTTTTTTTCCTCAATATTGTTGGCTGTGGTGCCCACTGAGACGTCACTGGACCTAATAATTCCAATCTAGTTAGGGCTAAATAAGCGCGTTATTACCTCAAATAAGTGTAGCAAATTTCAAACAAATCGGTATAAGGATATTAATGATATTTTACAAAAACCGTTTTTTTATACTTAAACGCCCTGTATCTCAGAAACGAAAGTACTCCAGACATATTTTCTTAAAACAGCCTAACGAATCACCCTATAAAGTCTCGCACCGTAGTTAGGAAATACCCTGTATATCTAATTTGTGTGATTATCACACACACAATTCCATAAAGCGCAATTTTCAATTAGTTCTAGATAAATTCTTGAAAATGCGGATTTTTTTAGAATGAATATATATATATATTTATTTTCATTCAATCTATGTCGTTTTTATACATCTCAAGAACCACATATCAACTTTGCTAGTTTATAACGATTTTATGTATCGCTTTTAATTATTCTCGTTAAAATCGACGCGACCTGAATAGACATAACGAACATTCTCGAAAACGGCGAAACAATCCAAAAGGGCGACTATTTCGTTCACACACCTCTCGAACCATTTGCCAAATTTTTAAAATTTGCCATTGAAACGTTACGGTTTTAATAAGGATTACTTCCCTTCATCCACATTAATTCATTACAGTAGGCAAGAACAGATGTAGGTTAGAAGTCAACCACATCGACAATGTCCAGCACTTGATTTATATGACCTATTTTATTGAAAAACTGACCCATGGTCACCTAACAATGCTCCTGGAACGTAAACTTTATCATGCAAAATCGTAATATCTGCCCTTTCTTTTGTCACCGTAATACTTTTCTTTTGTTCGCGACGACCCTAGGGTTAAACTTTTTGACCCTCCGTAATTGTAGCGTGGATAAACATATCGTCAATTTTTCAATACTTCCGATGTGGACATCAGTGAAATGAGAGCCAGAAGTCATGAACAAATGTCGTTGAGTTATTTATTGCTGTTTGTATAGATATATGTAACGAATTCTGTTCAATTTTCGTTAACGTATGTTCTCACACATTGGAAAATATACGGAGGGTGTTTTCTTAAGGAACAAACAAAAATCTTGCTAAAGTAAAACGAATTCTTATACTCATTCAAAGGTGAGATTCAACATTGAAAGATAATTCATCTTCCCTAGATTATGTATCACCAGTTTCATGAAGACTTCTGAGGTTTGTCATAAGGAATCAGCTGATTGGGACTAAGAACGATTTTGAAAATGTTGGTGTAACACCAAAAATGAATTATTGTGAAAGTAGAAGCGAAAAAAGTAGATGCTAGATGCGAATCCCAAGAAAAAAATATTCACAGGTATTGAAAATATTTTTGTGGGTAAATACTCGTAAGTGGTTCCTTCACTGATATGAAGCATGTGAGATAAACCACATGAATCAATCGCTAGATAATTAATACTAGTAAAAGTTAAACTCGATTAGGTTATAAAGTGATTGTGAAAATACATTTTTTTAGGACAAAACACAAGCCCTACAGAAAAATCCTTGAGGTGCTCTAAGAGCGGTGCCTGTGCGAAAGGAGCGATTCACGTTTGAATTGAATCGCTGGAGATTGAATCCATTTGAAAAAACGTTCTCAGGAAGTTTATTCTACATGAACGCAGTTCTCCAGATGGAAGAGTTCTTAAACAGTGAAGTTCGAGGTGTACTGCTTTGAATCTCAAAACGATGAGCAGCCATAGTCCGTCGCGTATCTCTGAAATGTTTCGCTCTTGGTGGAATCAAATGTGCCAAGTCACTTGAACAACTTCCGTGAAAGTATCTATTGAAGAGAAACAAACCTCCAAACTTTCTTCGATGTTCCAGACTATGAAGTTTGCAAGTGATGTTCGAGTCTCCAACCAGACGGGTGATCTGAGCTTAATAAAACATCAAAAGTTGCTAAGGTGTGTACAGTTTTCTGATTCGGAACAGTGCTCCAAGCTTTTGAGAAGCAGCCTTTGCCATTCCAGCAACATGATTGTGCCAAGACATATTGGTGTCCATTTTAACCCCCAACAAACTTATCGAAGCAGAAAGCGGAATTGTCCGACTTGACATTATTATATCCGGATCGAAAATATTTATCTTTTTGGAGAAAACCGATGCCTCGGTTTTCGTAGCATTGAATTGAACCTGGTTACTTTCACTCCAATTCGAAATCACTTCTAGATCCGCATTCAGATATGAAATATCCTGTTTCCGGTAAAGATGTGCATCTGCAGCTGATATTCTGGAATCCAAATGGAACAACGTGACAAGTGTGCAAAGCAATATATTGGATTCCTGGTTTTTTCCAATAAGTCGTTGATATACAATAGAAAGAGAGTTGGAGACAATAAGGATCCCTGAGGAACACCAGCGTTGACGGTAAAAGTATTCGAGAGATTTCCATAAAAGGCTCGTGTTGATTGGTCGAAGGAAGTGCTCAAAAAATCCAACAAAAGTTGTTCGTGCACGAAGCACTTCCAAGCAAATGGTCACCTGTTTTTTCTGGACATGTCGCAACCGTACCACTAGAACAACGCAGAACAGTCAATTCTGAGTGATACACAATCATTTGTTTGCCAGTTGTCTTCCAAGAAATCAGGAATACCAACCGCCGAAGACGGATCACTCGTCACCACGACAATGCGAGCTCTCACATCGGCTCAAACAACTGCATTTTTGAGCACGCATAACATCGATTTGTTGAGTCATCCGCCGTATAGTCCTGACTGGGCACCGAATGACTTTTTTTATTGCCACTCTGATGGCAAAAGTGCTTCGACAATTGGTTCAAACGCATGCAGAAGTTAATAGATCTTCATGGAGAATATTTTGAAAAACAATAAAGTGATTTTCTCAATCAGAAAAAAAAAAAAAAAAAAAAAAAAAAAAAAAAGTGATTTTCGTTGAATAATATTTGTTTTTGTTCTCTAATCCCGAAATATAAAAGGCAACCTCGTAGTCGATTCCATCATGGCCTAAGCCACTGAAACATATCAGAACTCCTCCAAATGATCCTAAACTCAATCCAAACCTGGACTGTCTAGAAAAAAAGTCAATGTCAATACTAGCAAGCCAGGTCTGACCCTATTTACCAAGTGGTGAAAGTATAATGCACCTTTGAATTGAATTCAACTTACATTTTCCATAAAAGTAAAATACTTGAATATGATAATCGATCAAAAACTGACTGGAAACAACATGATCTTCAAAGCTAGAACATCAATCTGGACATGTCAAGGAGAATCGAAATTTCTGAATGAAAATAACTTACTAATTATTCCAAACAGTTATTTATTGAAAGAATATATGTTTCCGAAATGTAGCCAATTCAAGGCCAAATTTAGTATTTAAAACGATACTTACTTATACTATCAATGTAAGGGCAAACAATAGAAAAACTATAACCAAGTCTGGTTTCAGAAATTACTTTGAATCAGCTGTTATCAGAAGTCAATTTCTACATACATCACTGCAACAGGTATATCTGCCTGAACAGGCAGTTTTGAATCTCATTGCTTTGGAATCAATACTGAAACCGACAGACGTGTCAGCTTGGTACGATTTTGATATGAAATGAAGTGATTATAAACAGATTCAAAGTACTCAGCAATGTCAATGTCGCTCCAACACGCCTTGAAGAGTAAATGAACATTGCTGAAACTTATTCATGACGTTGGACTCGAGAGTTTGGAAGCCCTGTGTTTACTTACGTTACCGGGATTTTCCTGATAATTTATACTCAGAAAACCGTTGATTTGTGACTAAAAGTGAAAGTGAGGATTCCATTTTGTTCAATAACAATATTTTCATCAAATTCACATCATGTCTTTGGATGTTGACAAAGAGTAATCAATTTTATTGCTCACAAGACAATAGAAATGATGTATTGTATTGTTTTGTCTATTCACCGTTTTGCAAACATTATTGAGATTCACTACTCATTGTTAATACTTGACAGTTTTTTCTCAAATCTGAAGTCATCTTTCAAGATTCAGTCAATTCCTGAAGAATTGTTGATGAACTGATTTTTTTTTAATTCGTAAAATTTAAGCTCACTTTTTTCTTGCATCCACACCAGGCAACTTTCTTGCTTCTTGATGAGTATGTAAGGCCTTTTTTGAACTATAATTATATTCTTGACAAATGAAGTACCTTGACGCTTCTTTCTAATTCCTCTTTGTAAGTAATTTTCATGTCATAAATAATAAATGGATAAATAAATTGAGTCTTTCGAAAGTTTTTTGAAGTATATAGAGTCTATTTCCATAAGCACAGAGTAATAGTTGTGGAATTGGCCGCGGTGGTAGTGCACCCGACTCACGATCGGAAGACCGTGGGTTGGATTCCCTCCTCGACCAGATATTTTTCTCGAGAGAATTTATCTGGTTGAAGCTAGAATGATTCTGCAACCCTGTTAGGAATAACACGTTAAAAGGTAAGACCTCTTTAGTCCTTAGCTCGCACAAGTTTCTCAACTTCTGAGAGTTGTCGTTCGTATGCTGATTAACGAAAAAACAGATTTTTAACAGATTTAAACAGACAGAATAAATCATTTTCAAGAGGATGTCCCATCCAGAAAAGAGCCATCCGCCTGGATGGAGACACGAACATCATTTGCAACCTTCAGACTATGAAGGTTGCAACTGATACTTTCTGATACTTTACTGATACTTTCACGGGAGTTGTTCAAATCTCCAACCCTCTTTTTATTGTATATCAACGACTTAATGGAAAAAAACAAGAATCCAGTCTATTGCTCTGCTGACGACAGCACACTTTTGTCCCGTCATTCCATTTGGATTCCAAGACATCAGCTACGGAGGCAAATCTTCACCGGCAGCAGGAAGTTACATATCTTAATGAGGATCTAGATGTGATTTCGAATTGGGGTGAAAATAACCAGGTTCCATTCAATGCCACAAAAACCCAGGCATCGGTTTTCTCCAAGAAGATGAACGTCTCCGAACCGAACCGAAGTGTTTAAGTGATTTAGCACATTTGATTCCACCAAGAGCGGTATATATCAGAAATACGCGACTGACTGCTCATCGGTTGAAGGTTCAACACAGTACACCTCGAACTTCACTCTTTGAGAACTCTTTCATTTGGAGAACTGCGTTTATGTGGAATAAACTTCATGAAAATACGTTTCCAAATGATTTTAATCTCCATCGATTCAAATCTAACGTGAATCACTACTTTCGCACAGGCATCGCTCTTAGAGCGCCTTAAGGATTCTCCTGTAGTGCTTGTGTTCTGTCCCAAGGTAAAGTATTATAAACACGCCTGTGAGATATGTGGCAAATCATAACGAAATCACAAAATTCGTTTTGCGTTTTGTATTTATAATGAACGTTCATTATTATTAACACTTAGGAAACTTGAGAAAAAACATATTGAACTGAGAATTAGCAGATCGGATGATACTACCGAAAAAATGTATTTGTTTTTTTAACGAATGCAGGAAAAATAATAATAATAATTTATTTGCTCATAATATTCCCGTGTTAGGAATCACACGTTGGAAGGTTAGACCTCATTAATCCTTAGCTCGCACAAGTTTCGACTTCTGAGGGTTGTCGTTCGTAGGGGTGCGACAGCTACTTAACGGAAAAACAGATTTTAAACAGATTTTTAACAGATTTTTTAAACAGATTTAGATTGTATAACAGAGGGAGTAACAATAATAGCAAATAAAATGGAAACCCCATGAAAGGTGAAACCTTGTGCATGAGTATGCTACTAAAACATGAGTCTGATCTATAAAATGCAATAATGAAGTAAAAATAATAATATTAAATATAATAAAAGTGCGAAACAAGTACGAAAGAGTGGAAAATTCAAATTTCAATATTTGTGTACCAAATTTCATTAATTTTCAAAAAACAGACAACCGATATAGGTTGTAAATAAATGTCAGATGAAAGCAAAAGGATATCTGTTATGTAAAATTGGAAAAGACATAATAAACTTATTGTAAATGGTTAGGATTGATGAAAAATTCGAATATTATTGTTGTAAACGTAAACCATTTCCTTAGATACGGACATCAAGTGATGCTTTTGAAAAATATTTATATTTAGACATAAGTGAGGTTAACCATTTCTGTACATAATTGTTAAGTAAAAATGTATCTAAATTTAAGAACAAATATGAAAATCTCAGAATAGATAGTTTTTGTGATATAGAAGTTGAAAAATTCAAGTAATCAAAATTGATAGTTGGTAACTAAGGGTAGGAGATTTTCAATTTTTTTTATCAACAACGGGATTCTTCTCAAGGCGACGAAGGTGAACGCCACGAAAATTTTTGTCTTCAGAAATTGGAAAATATTATAATAAAAAAGTTAAAAATTGAATATAATTGTAGTGAATACTAATAGTTCCCAAGTTTAGAAAACTCACACCACACAAAAATATTGGAGGAAAACCAGGTATTTACCTATTCCACTTCAAGTAAAATATATATGCATATATAAAAGAAATTGTCCAAGAACAAAAAACAGGACAATTGAATAAAATTTTGAATCCAGAAATTTCGATTGCAATCACAGTGACATTGAGTTATTAATTGACATTTCACAGTCAAAGAGTGCGTTCCGATATTCACAATAAATTAGTTCGGTGTAGGCTTAGAACATTTTTAGAAGTAGTCAATTTTCTCTTTTGATAATTTATATATTTTGAGTTTAAACATTTTTACATTTCTTGTTAAAAATTGTTCTACATTTTCAGAATTCAGTTGTGTTTTTTTCAAATTTATTCACTGGAACACCTGCAAGTAAGGTCAATTTGGGTAAGTAATCGTTGTGTTTGTGCCTGAATCCACCTGAGGTGTTGAGAAAAATCTCTATACACTGAGTTATAGGATTTCAACTCAACATGAGAGTCTAGCCAAATCAAAATTTTCATTTTGAGAATAACAAAAATAATAATAATAACTAAAACTTTATTTACTAAACCCACATCATCATATTTAACATTTTATAATGTAATATATATATATATATATATATATATATATATATATATATATATATATATATATATATATTTCAATATTAAATAAAGGAAAATCAGTTGCATCAATTAAAAAAAATATATATATGTATATTGATTTTTTTATAAATATCTTTTGATGTTCACAAATATAAGCAGTATATTTGAGACAGTTCAAGTTAAATGTACTTTAAAGTTTTCTGTGTCTTTGTGTTGTTAGAGTCCAATTTTTATTAAACTCGCAAAGATATTCTTAATGATTTCTCCCTCATGAAATTCGCAACTGTTCATGAAAATACATTCGAAAAACATATGCCAAGCCAAAGCAATTGTTATATTTCAACTGACGAAAATTACATTTCTATTCTTCTTATTCTCGGATACTAATCCTAAATAATGACCACTGGTTACCACCCCCGCTATAAGAGTACACCCTATTGTCTGAGAATGGGGACATTGGTCAGTTCACATATAGAGTTCGAACTACAAAAGACGTCTACTCAATTTACTCATTTCCGAGATATTGAATACGTGACATGATTTTTATTTTTATAATATGACAGAATGATCACTTAGTAGCATAATGGTTATTTTTGGGAATGACAGTTGCTGGGCGGGATTTTTTCAAAAATATTTCTATTGTTAGAGGAAGGAAATAATTGGGTTATGCATCGAAATCGTAGAGTACTTCCGTTCCCGTCATATTTCAAGAAATATCGAGTAGGCTCTAGACAAAATCGTGCCGGCTGTCGATAATTTGACAACTGATAATCCATTTATGTAACAATATTCAAGATTTCCTTTGTTCGATAAGATATGTCTTTGTTATCAGTCGATGCTGAGACTTCGAGATATAATCTTGATTCTCGCAGTCAACCCACATACAACTGATGCTGTCTGCTGTAACAGACGAAACATTTGCTATTACAAGTTTCTTTAGACTGTGACTTACCAGCCTATTTGAAGGTGGTTGAAAATGTTTCGTGGTACATTTCATCAGTTCGGACTTCCATTGTCTAATCATATAAAAATGGATGTTTGTTGGTTGGTTGGTTGGTTGGTTGGTTGGTTGGTTGGTTGGTTGGTTGGTAAGTGATAAACTTCTACATCGCTCAACCGATCGTTATGAAACTTGATATGTATAAGTAATTTTTCATAGAGAAGGTTTTTAGGCTATAAATTTTTCTGTAACTTACCACTAGATGGCGCTGTAGAACAATTTTTTGTTCTATAACGCTGCGCACGCTGAAGTTCGTTGATTCTGATTCTGTCAAAACATTGGAACAGCAGCGATACAGCAACATAGTACTAGTATGATATAAATTGATTCGAAATCCATGAAAAAATCTGTATAAAAATTTTAAAGATTAGCTAAAAAACAATTTTATTAAGCAAAAAACTAGAATTACAATGAAACAACTTACAACCAAACAAGCAACTTTACAAGCAAAAAATTGAACTATTAACAAGAGCTGAAAAAATTAAAAAAATATTAACAAGTAAAGAAAATTTGAAAGATTCCAAATCAAGTTACTTCACGACGTTTCGATTGTTAGTATCAAACGTCTTCGAATGATAACTCTTTGTTTTTTAGCTAATCTTTTTAACTTTTTACATATTCTTTCAGGGATTTCAAATCAATTTTGTCATATATGGAAGTCCAAACTGATGAAATGTACCAGCCTATTGTTTTCTCTAATCGTGATTTAAGAAGTAAAGGCCAATGTTCTTAAATCATTGATATAATTATGTTTCTTTCTTTCCTTAATGATAGGCAGTTTTGTTTGATACAAATTCTATTTTTATTATAAAGTGTACCACATTCCAAATTTTGTGACTCTATCGAATAATTTTTGTATTAATTATTTAATGTTTCAAAGATTAATTTTTCAGTTATTCAAAATGATTTATCTAACCGGTTTCTCGCTTTTGTTTTCTTCTATACAAATAATTTGTTTTTCAGAATATTTCGTGGAAACTCACTTTATGGTGTTCCTATGATGCTGTAGTCTTTTCAATTGAAAGGTAAGACCTCGTTAGTCCTTAGCTCGCACAAGTTTCGACTTCTGAGGGTTGTCGTTCGTAGGGGTGCGACAGCTGGCTAACGGAAAAGCTGATTTTTTAAACATATTAACATTTTATTTCGATGTTGAACCTTAACTTGAAATTTTTTATATTTACAAAAGTTTTCAATTGTATTATTTGAAGAAATGAGTGATTTAATGAAGTAATGAGAAATGTTTCGATATGAGATTTTGCAAAAAACGTACAAAAATTAGTTATTTTGGAGTATTAAATAATAGGTTTAAAATAATTCGCCTGAAAGGAGTATGACTGCAATATTGAAAATGTATGACAAAAAATGTTATAGGGAAATTATATAGTATTCATACTTTTCCGAAAAAATTTAATTCGATATTTAAAAAAATCAGAATTGAGAATGTAAATTATACAAAAATGTTATTCTATAAAGAATTAAATTGAATTAAACACTTATAAAAATTATTAATACTCAAAATAAAAATAGTTTTTGGGAAAGAACGATTGTGGCTTTCTACTTCTAAAAAAAATTTAAGAAATTGATAATTTCAATTAAGTATCAAGAAATCAATAATGATAATAATTATGTGATATTGATAAAGAAAAAATAATTTACTCAAAGGTAAATCAAATTTAAGAGTGATGATAGTAGGTAGACCTCTTTGAATAGGCGATGAAAAGATCTACAACTTTGATGGAAACTATTTTTTCAGATAAAATAAACTTTTTTTAGAAAAAAAGTTACAATGAAAATAGCTTGGGTCACATAAAATGTCTAAAACTTTCATTTTCACATACTGAAAAACTGTTTCAAAAGTAAAGTGAATTTTCATTTTTCCCAGAATATATTTTTTTATTCAGCAATTTCTATTTTGGTCCCTTCAAAGCAGTTTCCCTCAGATATGCCAGAGTTTTTTCCAATACCTGAAGTGATATGCACTTTTTAGTATGTTTTTGAGCTCTCTCAGTGATTTAGTTTTTATCTCTCCAATCATCACAAAACGCCGTCCTCTCATGGGTCTCTTCAATCTTGGTAACAGGAAAAAATCGCAGGGGCCAAATCTGGTGAATACGGTAGCTAAAGCATGATTACGGTATTGTTTTTGGACAAAAAATACGAACAAGAAAAGACAAGGGAGCACGCAAAAAAGTTCTTACTTTCATGCCTCTCACCAACAAACTAACTATGAATCTATGTTCAAGACAAGAGTAAAAAATTAAAAATGTTTCAATGTTCGGTAATGTTGTTACGAACTTTCACGTAAGTGTATATTATTTGCAAAAAAAAATTAAATTCGTCATTGTTTTATTTTACTAATAAAAATTGTAACAGTTTTCAAACTTCCGTTATTTACTAGATATATAAAAAAATCATTATTATTAACATGCCATTGTGACCATTTAATCATTGGTAACATGTGACAATTTTCTTTTCTCCATTGTGAAATATTTTCTTCTCCATGTAAATATGTTATACTTCATTGTATTGACTATTGCTATGTTGTTCTTCTTGTAGAATTTTTAAATAATTAGCTGATGATGAACCTATATAGGTGCGAAACATGCACTGATTGATGATTTTACTGTTTCAATATCTGAGTGTTACAACAAATTGTGGAGACGACTTTGAGTGTTTATGCTTCGCTAAAAAATATAATCTACAAAACAGTTTAACGTGAATAAACTGGACGGAGAAAATTACGAAAAAAATCGACTCATTCATCCTGAAAACAGAACTCACCAGTATTCGCAATTTTTTTGGTGACATTGTAGACTTTACGACGGCTAGTGTATGGACACCATCTGACTTCCCGATCCTCGGAACACAATTCTCCAGAGGTTTGACGCCCTTCCTCTTTTCGGTGGCTTCTGGTCAATATCGACGTCTTGTTAAAAATTGCCCCAGGTCTAGACTTCCGAAAGAACAGAAACCACTTAAGTCGGATAATAAAATACAAATTAGTATACATGTAAAATGTAGTAAGTGCCAATGTTTTGGTATATTTTGATGGCATAAGAGGGTAGTTCCGGTCAAATATTTATTGGTCACAGTTTCCGAAATAGCAGGGATATATTTTACTATTTCGTAATATAAACTATCGCAACTGGTTTTCGAGTTTTCGAATTGGGACTGTAGTTGAACGAATTTTCTTTACTTTATCTGGTTTTTGAAAATACTAATGGCATTCTATGATGGATACCGAAAGCATTGAAAAAATAAGTATTTGAATATAAAATGTTTAAATATTGTATTAGGGTTTTTGTTGGGAAAATAAGTACACGGTGATATTTAACGAAGTCGTAGTTGTTATAGGAACACAAGTCATGATATCTGAAAATATAGGCGATAAGATTTTTTGCAAGGCCTCTATACTACACAAGTTCCTCTAGCAACAAACTCAGTCACTGTTTTCGAAATAATTATCTTTTTTGAAAAAACACAGGAGTTTTAGAAAATATTTGATAATATGAAGTCTGCCATAACGTATTTCACCTCATATCTCAATATAGTATAGTAGCTTGGGGCCTATCACGTGAGGCACAAAGGGTATTTATTTTACAGAAGAGAGCTGTCAGAAACATTCAGAGTGTAAATAGACGTACTAGCTACAGAGATCTATTCAAAGTTTTAAGAATATTAACTCTCCCATGCATTTATATGTACCAGCTGTTAATTTTTGTAAAATCGGATCAGCGACCTTTTACCTTCTTAAACAAAAATAATTACGGTACAAGAAATTCAACATTGTTAGAAATACCAAATCATAGACTGGCTAGATCAGAATCAAGTCCAATTGTCATGGGTGTCAGGCTATTTAACAAATTGCCAAATCATGTTAGAAAAATGTCAATAAGAAAATTTAAACCGTTCCTAAAAAACTTTCTGATTGATAAAGCCTACTACTCCATTGAAGAGTTTATAAATGACTTATCAATATAACTGAAGAATTGAGATTGTCATCTAGGGTTGTTAATATATTATAATTTTACCTAGTTATAAGTTTTAATATATAATTTTACATAACTGTTCATATCCTATATGTACATAATTTTTTCTTTTTTATAAGTTTATTTATATCATATTACACTGACTTGTTCTATATCATTGAGTTATGATCCAGAAGAACCAATTAAATATTATTATTATTATTATTATTGTCAAAGTGTGTCTTCAGACTGATATCCAGAATTTTTTATATTATCTACTGGTCGAGAAGAAACTGCAATGAAGAAATGTTCTATACGGAAAATTAGAAATAGAAAAAATGATTGGACTTCTTATGTCCAATCTTACTTCAATTGCACTCGCTTCAAAAAATTATCTCATACTAGTTATTCGTTTGATGATTGCAAAAACTTGAATAATACCAACCTCAAATGAATTTTATGATTGCAAAAAAATTTACCAGTTTTAAAAATAGGAATCACATGATAATATTATTGAACAGTTTGAAATAATGTATATTTTTTTCATATTCATGTGAATATTATGATTATACTGATTATGATACTGGAATTCGCGGCCAAAGTCTAAAATGGATTGAGAATTATATGTCTGGCAGATCACAATCTGTTAAGGTTAGGCTCAAATTTGGGATATATATTTGAATTGAAGGGGTTATACATAATTCTGAAAATCGTAACATATTAACAGGTGTTCCCCAAGGTAGTGTCCTGTGCCCTACTTTTTTTCTCTTATTCATCAACGACATCTCTAATATTAATCAACAACATTGTACTGGACAGTTTGCTGATGATACGTCCTTCTTATTGAGTTCTTCTTGTGAAGGGTTATCTGACCAGGCTGATATTGCAGTTGCTAATATGCTTAATTACTGCGCCAGAAACGGCCTCGTACTAAATAGCAATAAATCTAATACCATTGTTTTCTCGCTTAGAGAAATGGACTGCAGTATATTAGTTAGATATATACTAAATCTATTGTGCATAAAAAATCAGTCAAATTCTTATGGTTGAACATTGATTCCCAATTATCCTGGAATGATCATATTGACTCTATTTCTATAAAATTATCCAAGCATTGTTTCGTCATTTGGAATCTCAGAAATTCTGTCCCTATAAATATTTTATTAAGTTACTACTATGCCTATGTTCACTCAAGTCTAAATTATTGCTTAGTCTGCTACGGTAACAGCAGCAAATTGAATGATCTGTTTATTGCTTGAAAAAAGATACTAAGAACCATGTGTTTTAAAAAATATGGTGATTCTTGTAAGCGGTTATTTACTGAGTTACAAATTTTAACTGTGATATCCATGTATATTTTAAATTGTGTCACTTACATTAAGAATCATTACCATGAGTTTCAGCAAAGGGATACTATCCTAATACCTGCTGGTTATACTCTTAGGCAAAATTATAATCTGATAGTTCCTGTACACAAATTAACATCTGTATCAAATGGACCTCATGTTATGTCTATAAAAATATTTAATAAACTTCCAACATTCATTAAGAAAATTTCAAATCCCATTAATTTCAAAAATAGCGTTGAAAATATTCTCTACAAAAATGCCTTTTATTCAATTGACGAATATTTTCAAACTGATCTGGTTACTTGACATCACAATTGTTTGCTGGTTTACTTACTATTCTACTGTTTATACTATGTTTTTTTAATGTTTCATATAATTATCTCCTACATCTACTATTGATTTAAAGTTTTTTATGTATGTTCCATATTTTTTCACTTGATATTTTTCAACTCCAATCTTTACTTTGTATATAACGATTTCCATGCTTGTAAAAAAGTCTCAGGAAAAATAAAGTATTGTATTGTATCATCTGCTATAATAAAGCACTTCAGCTATTTGGAAACACATGTAATTTCACTGAATTCCAAAGTGCTTCACTTGATTACCTTACCAAAAATGCATTTTATAGTACTGAAGAATTTCTTCAACTCTAGCTATTTTTGTATAGGTACTTTATTTTACTTGTACAAATAATAAAAAAAAAATAAGATTTCACAATTTTAACTAATTTAAGCTACTTGCATATATTATCTGTCACTGTTCTTGCATCTTTTTATTATGTCTACTTAACTTCTAATAACATGTATATATACACTAACTATAGATAAGCACAATTGCTTTATGTTCGGTTCTGACTAGTCTGATAAAGTTTTATACTGTATGTACCACATGTATAAAATCTTTTAATGATGAATAAATTTCTATTCTATTCTATTCTATTCTATTCTGTATTGAAGCATAGCGTTTTTTTATTACAGTTTGTGAAAACGGTATGCAGAACAAGTGATAGGAAATATAATTTGATATTTGGTCATGAATATTGAAACCTCTGCAGTTGTTTCATCTTCAGCAGCAGTTTACAGAGAACATTCAGTTCTGCGAAGTTCAATACCTAAAGTACTATGTTCTATTGATTATAGTTATCTTACATTGTACAAGAATCAAAATTCAATATCAGAATTCAAACCTGTTCTGTGCATTCTACAACTTAAAAATTATATTCACTTTCCGTGTTAGGAATCACACGTTAAAAGGCAAGACTCGTTAATCCTTAGCTCGCCCAAATTTCGACTTCTGATGGTTGTCGTTCGTAGGGGTGCTACAGCTGGTTAACGGAAAAACAGATTTTCTTTTCAAAGTTTTGTTTTGCAGATTCTGAAACACATTCATCTCCTTCTTCACCTCATACATTCTTTTTTTCTATATTTGACTATTTTTTTTAAACTTTAGCTCTGTGCCCAATGGTTCGTTCATTTCTCCTGCGATTATTTTTGCTGCAACATAACTTTATATCCTTTAGTGCTAGAAAAACTGTACCAATCGTTGAAATAAGCGTGATGCTATTCGCATATTTTCTGCTAGTTTTACCTATACAATATTTACACTTGGTCATATATTTTACGCTTCTGTGAACTATAGCTTCTTATTTCATTTGGATCTTTTGAAATCGAATAATAAGTAAAATATTGCATGATCCAAATGAGCACTGCAATAACTGAAAACTCACTAATCCCAGATATTGCTATAAAAATATTACTCTGAAGACGCGGGTCCTAGCTTCACCTTGAGACAATATACTGAAATGAGCAAATGCTTCATCATGTAAGAACCACAGTTTTGTCATCTAACTGGTAGAGATGCATCTTTCAACGTACCTGACGGTAAAATGATTATGAAAATTCTAGATGATTTCCTGCAAAAAATTTGTTTAATCTTTGACCGGTACTTTTGATGACTCACCTCCACAACGAATAAACTGAAATGTGCAAATGTGCATGTAAGAACCATAAGTTTTGTCATCTAACTCGTAGAGATACATTTTCTAACATACTTGGCAGTAAAATGGTTATTATGAAAATTCTAGATGATTTCTGTGCAAAATTGATCTTATATTTGACCAGTACGTCTGATGCAAAATGAATGCATTGTCATCCACAGAAACCGTTAAAAAATGCCAATTGTTGGACGAAATCCCTTAGCAAGGCATGTCCTTCTTGGATTGTTGTTGAATTGTATTCAAAAGCCTTCAAACAGTACTTCATGGTACCATCCAAAGAATTTTTTGTAGAATAACTTCTTCTGATGGTGGTGTAGCTATTATTATCTACCAGGTTAATGGTTCTTTCAACCAGAGTCAATCTATAAGAATAATGTTCTTGATAAAATCAGACGCTCTCAGGTTATTTTCATTCGAAGAAAAGAAATGCAATTGAGTAATTTCCACATCCCAGTTTTCATCAAAAATAGTTTGAAAGGAAAAACATGTATGTCATAAAAAATGATCACTCAGGTTTTTATCCATTTCAGCCTTGTTGAGTTTTTATCATTTCCTTCTCCTGTTTTCTTGATTACTATCACCCCTACTTTCCCCAGATCCACTTCAAGGTATTAAACTTATTTCCATGGTAGTAGTTATAGAATTTTCACAATAAATCGTATTTAAAAGGCATCAGTTCCTAGTAAATCAAACTATTCTACAATTTAATTCATATAACAGTAGTTAAGGACAAAGCTCACTAGAAAAATAATTAAAGCTGGTAAAACAGGTAGAGTTTGAATAAACAATTAGGTACAATACAATATCATTTGTAGGAAAACAGTTAACACGTGAAATGTTTATCAATGTCATTTCATGAGAACGACTTTCTGTTGGTCGTTCATAAGTTAATTTGAATATTTGAAATCATTCCCCTCTGCCAAAGGATGGTTCTCAAGTGTATAATTGGTCTTCACGTTCAGAAAACTACTCCTTTGCTCTTTTATTCTTAAGGAAAAACTCCTCCTCGTTTGGCCAACATAAATATTCGGGCAAGAATCACATGTCAACCTATATACTCCTGGTCTATCCGACACCGAAGTTTTGTGTTTATTGTTTTCAATAAATTTGCTTGGATTATTATTTGCTCTGTAAGCTGCAAGAATAAATTTATTTATATGTCATTGGAGGAACTGTCTAGTTTTACAGACTGACCACTTAGATATTTTTCTCAAAATTTCAGCCTGAAAGTCAAGGTTAATATCATTTGGTCGGGAGCAATTTCACGCTTTCGTTTGTTTGTACTTAATCTTAATCTAATTTATAACCAGGATACTTCTGGTGAAGTTATTCTGTTTTCTGGAGATCGGTTGTAACGAAAGATATTTCAATGAACATTACAAACACAATATATCTAGAATAAATCAAAATAGAAACTCGTAATCAGTTAAACAGTTTCTTCTTTCCCATCTTGACACCACGGGATATTATTGTGAAAAAATCACGACACCAGTAAATGAATTGAAATCCTTCATTGAACAAATTACAAATTTCCTGGAGTATCATAAATTTCAATAACCCCTCAATTAAATCACCAGCAGCCGCCAGGGTAATATGGGCACAAGTATCTCCTCGCCAAAAATAAAATGTTATCAGTGAAACTGAATCTCGCATTGTTTTGAATAACGCACCAATAGAGACACTCTTGCCACCCCTATCGAATACCGTATAGGGTTGAATTGTTTTATTTATTTTGGTTGCCATTTGGGCCTGTTTTCTCTTTCCCATGCTAACGATATTTTTGCAATTCGGGGTTAGGGTTGTGTTTATTTTTACCCTCTTCCATAACAAAGAGCGTGAACGAGAGGCTGTATTAGTTTCATTTTGATTATTATTTTATGTTTATTAACACATAGGGGCTTTGATTGAAATGTTCAAGTAGAAGTATTTTCAGTGAATGGACTTCAGTAGAAAGTATGTTAGAGATTCAGACTCTCATAGTTTGAAAAAATACCTGTATGATTTGAAACCTATAAGAAGGAAAAAATAAATGAAACCAGGCCTTGAATTTCTGAATGAGTTGGTAAAAAGAAAATGTTATCAAAAGAATGAGAAGAAATACACATTTTAAAGAAACAACATTCCTAGACCCATCTGCCCTTAATGGACAAGCCTGAGAAATTAGAGGCTGAGCTAGTGCAGTGTGTCAAGAATGACAGCCTTCTGCATCTGTCTGGTTAAGATTTGTGCCTTAGTGCGGCACGCCGGTATGATTTTACGATTCGAGAGTAGAGAGGACATCATTCCACCAAGGACTTCAATAATCAGAACAACAATCTTGACAGACTGGTCTGGATACAGTCTGCGGAGTTCGAAGAGAAAATATCTATATTTTATCCGTTTTTCCTCATCTTTTCGGAAGATATTCGTCTCGCCAGGAGCTGAAAACTCCATGACAAATAACGTCTTACTCTGGTGGTCAAGAAGGACTACATCAGGATTATTAGCTTGTATGAGCCTGAAGGTGGGGAATGAATAGTTCCAATAAATTCGGCACTTCTCGTTCCACACAACGGATTCAATATCCCCCGGAGCGTAGGGCAACACCGGTGTCTCGTCAATACCGTAAGAGTGCCGTAGATTGTAATATAGCACTCTTAGGGAAGCGTTATGTCGACGGATATAGGCCGAGACCGCATATGCTGGACATGCTGATAGCAAGTGCGGTAGACTAAGGTGTTGAAAACACCATCCTGGCAAGCCATAATGAACCCCTCAGTTTCAGCCCACTCAACCTGTTGAACGCGAACGTCAGGCGCTTTCATAAGATGAGTTCTTCAATGTTATTGAAGAAGGCCCCAAGCCTTGGCTGATCCTTGTGTTTCCGCAAAAGTGAGGTCATCTCTGCGGCTTTTATATGAGCTTTTTGCTGAACGGGTTCCAACTCGGTGACAGAGTTGTGGTCACCTCATTCACTGACAAACACTAAATCGAGTTCATCAGCTGCTCGGGCAGCTGCCCTAAAGAGAAATTCTCCAGTTTCTGCCCTCTCATGGTCACGGACCATGCAGAGAAGGAGATCCGAACTCCTGACGAATTTACAGGCTATATCCAGTACCATTCTGTCATGTAGACACTCCAAACTCAAAAGCCCACGGCCTCCCTGTTGTCGGGGGAAGTAAAACCGTGGAACGGACGATTTGGGATGCAAACTTTTATAGAGATGCATCATTTTTCGGGTCTTCACGTCAAGTTGATACAGCTCCTCCCGAGTCCACTTCATTACTCCAAACGGGTAGCGTAAGATTGGAATGGCAAGCATATTTGTTGCAGCAACTTTGTTCTTCCCTGACAGTTCCGATGACCAGATCTGTCAAAGTTTATGCTGATACTTGCCGCGGAGAGAGTTCTTCACTGCTGTTACCTCTTTTGAGTGGTGTTGTTCCACCCCGAGGTGAGTATACGTCTCTCCAGCATCCAAATAGTGTAGGATGCTTATATCTACGAGCTGCACATCCTCTTCGTAGCCCTCGCATTGTCCTCATTCGAGATGGACCATTGCACATTTGTCAATCCCGAATTTTACATTATTATTATTATTAAATGCCTGAAGCTATAAAGACACGCGACATTTAAACTGACAAAATTTTTGAACCCATCCTAATGGATAAATAAACGTACCTAATTCGAATAAAAAAGGCAAGTCGAAAAATTCTCCAAAATGGTTCAAGAGGGAAGGGTTAAAAGAATTATGAACACGTCTCAACTTCAATGATTCTTTATGCAATCAAAATGAAATAATCACTAACAAAAGAACCAAACATCGTACTGCTCTTGACTACATCAGGGCTGAGAAGCCGAAAGTGTCGTTCGTGGAAGCTTATTAGTGATTTCGCAGCATGCTAGGTGTCGGAAATGGACATTCCGGGCTCCTCAAAATATGCGCGGTATGCGAAAATGTCACATACCACACTGCTGGCCACGAGAAAAAAGTGTCCCCTATGTGGACACTTGGTTCCCGAAATACCGGATGAGATAAAGGTCGGAATTGTTCGTAAATTAGTCCTAATGATTTTTGTTCGGTAGGAAGTTTTCCGAACAATCGTGGGAGATGAATATTTGGACAGTTACATTTTTGAAATATAGTCGGTGTTATAATATTTCTCATGTAATGGTTCTGAACAAGTATTCCGAAATATTTTCAAAAGAGTTACAGCTGTTTAAAAATACAGCTCTTTCATCAATATCGTAGATCAGTATTTTAAATTACTAACGTGGAATACTTTTGGACACAATTTTTCAAAATCTAATGATAACTTTGTCAATTAGGCATCCTAATGTACAAAACAGTAATAATAATATTAAAGTAAATGAGAAATAAGAGTTTCTTAGCGACCTTCTTATGTATATTCACATTCCACAAAATCAAATAAAATCTGCCTTCATTTAAATAATTGGAAAAAATTTAATGATACTTGCAGATCTTTATTGGTTCGCTTCATTAAAAAAAAACACATTTGATAACAGTCGGAGACGTGTGAAAATGAATCGAATCAAAGAAAAAACTACAAATTTCATTAGATTTTCACAATTCTGAAGACAGATATGCAGATTTTAGCCCTCGATTGTGAATATAGCCACAAAGGATACAATATATCATTTATTGAAAGTAATAGAATAATAATATGAATAGACACTGAACTAGTAGACATATAACTGAATGAAAAAAAAGTAATTATAATAATAATAATAATTCAACAAAAGACATGTTTGTGGAGAAAAAAATCAGTTTTTTATCGACCTTTTTTGGGTATTTGTTACCTTCCACAATCTGAAAAAATATAAAAATTAGAATGGAGAACTTTATAGAAGTGTAGAAAGGCAAACTTTTAAGTTTACCCCGATAAGTTACTGCGTAAAAATCAAAGAATTTTTCACAAAGAAAAATCTTCTATTTATCAGTAACTTGACGAATTTAACAATTTTGCCTATCAAAAAAAAATATTAAGAAATACTACTTATCTTTTACGTTTCGGAGGCCAAAATCTGGCCAATCAAACTGATATCGGAGAGTACCTTGTATTACATCGAATGTTTCAGTTGTCAATCAACAACATTGACATAACTTCATATTTCAAAACTTCTTTGACATCTGTCGAAGAAGTAAAGAAATAAGATATCAAAAAAGGAATAACTGCGAATATATTCGAATTTTTTATCCATTTCTGAAGACGGAGGCAGATTTTGGCCTCCGAAACGTAAAAGATAAGTATTATTTCTTAATATTTTTTTTGATAGGCAAAATTGTTAAATTCGACAAGTTACTGATAAATAGAAGATTTTTCTTTGTGAAAAATACTTTGATTTTTACGCAGTAACTTATCGGGGTAAACATAAAAGTTTGCCTTTCTACACTTGTAAAAAGTTCTCCATTCTAATTCTATTTTTGAGTATCTATTTTTAAGTATCGTTTTAAATACTAAATTTGGCCTTGAATTGGATGAATTTCGGAAACATATATTCTTTCAATCAATAACTGTTTGGAATAATTAGTAAGTAATTTTTGTTCAGAAATCTCGATACTCCTTGACATGTCCAGATTGATGTGCTAGCCTTGAAGATCATGTTGTTTTCAGTCAGTTTTGATCGATTATCATATCCAAGTATTTCACTTTTATGTAAAATGTAAGTTAAATTCAATTCAAAGTTGCATCATACTTTCACCACTTGGTAAATAGGGTCAGCACTAGCTTGCTAGTATTGGCATTGAGTTTTTTCTAGACAGTCCAGTTTTGGATTGACTTTAGGACCTTTTGGAGGAGTTCTGATATGCTTAGGTGGTAAGCATGATGGAATCGACTAGTCCATTGTCATATCGAAAGTAATAACACCATTCTGAAGGTTGTAATATTTTGCCTTGGGTCCAATCTCCAGCTTCCTGAAAAAACGTTTCCTGTATGTGACCGTCGATGGATATCTCTCGAATAGTTTCACCATCAACGCTGGTGTTCCCCAGGGATCCATATTGTCTCAAACTCTCTTTTTATTGTATATCAACGACTTATTTGCAAAAACCAAGAATCCAATATAATGATTTGCTGACGACAGCACACTTGTCTTGTCATTACATTTGGATTCCAGGACATCGGCTGCGGATGCACATCTTCACCGGCAGCAGAAGGTTGAATATCTCAATGAGGATCTAGAAGTAATTTCGAATTTGGATTAAATGAACCAAGTACGATTCAATGCCACAAAAACCGAGGCATCGGTTTTCTCCAAAAAGATAAATATTTCCGAACCGGATATAATAATGTCAAGTCGGACAATTCCGCTTTCTGCTTCGATAAGTTTGTTGGGGGTTAAAATGGACACCAATAAGTCCTAGCTCAATCATGTCGCTGAAATTGCAAAAGCTGCTTCTCAATAGCTTGGAACACCGTTCCGAATCAGAAAACTGTACACACCTCAGCAAATTTAATACTTTATAAGACTCAGATCAGACCTTCTTTGGAGTATTGTTCTCATGTATGGAGCTTCGCCCCCAAACATACCCTGAAACTGTTGGATTCCATCCAGAACAGAGCCATTCGCCTGATTGGAGACGCGAACATCACTTGAAAACTTGATAGTCTGGAACATCGAAGAAAGGTTAGAGATTTGCCTCTCTTCTATAGATACTTTCACGGGAAGTGTTTAAGTGACTTGGCACACAAGAGCGGTACATATTAGAAATACGTGACGGACTGTGGCTGTTCATCATTTTGAGGTTCAACTCAGTACACCTCCAACTTCACTGTTCAAAACTTTTTCATCTTTAGAACATCGTTTATGTGGAATAAACTTCCTGAGAACGTTTTTCCAAATGGATTCAAACTCCAGCGATTCAAATCTAATATAAATCACTACTTACTTTCGCACAGGCACCGCTCTAAGAGTTCCTTAAGGATATTACTGTAGTGCTTGTGTTTGGTCCTTGAAAAACTGAAAGAGTTTACATTTGCAAATATTTAAGTGTAGCGATTTTTGTACTGAAGTTGGAAGAGTTGTAATCGTAATAATATGCGCATGTTTCCACGCAGGATTCAGTTCAATGTGCTGGAGTTTTTGAAAAGAGTAATTCATCTCCACATCTCCAACGGAATTCCCCTCTTCTCTCTATGCATGCTCATGCATGCATGCTGCTCATCAACATCTTGTTCGGATGTATTACCAAGTTCAAGTGTGGCTTGGTTATCAGCTAGACTCAGAAGACTGGGGTTCGAAGTTGGTTGACAACACATAAGAACCAGTTCAGACTTTACTCCCACCTGCGCCGGAAAAACTGCTGAACACAACTTTTTGCAACTGTAAAAAGGGATGTAGTGCTAAATGTGGTTGCGAAAAAGTTGAACTGTTTTGTTCCCTAGCGTGTACAAATTGTCCCTGTTGGAAGTTTACCCTTTATTACCCTTCAATAAATTCAACTATGTTTATTTTTTAAATTGTGGAAGGTCAAAACCCCAGATAAGCAGTGAGAAACATCGACTTCTCCACAAAAATGTTTTTCGAAACAATCATGTAACCATTTTAGTCAACGTTGATTATAAATATTCAGCTATGAATCACAAAGTTGACCAAAAAACCTGCAAAAACATTAAACGGTAACAACGTCGGAAAAATAATTTACGTGCTTGAATGAGAGCAAGAATTCAAAGAGGAATGAAACAGTATGAATTTTGTTCAAATTCAATTAGTAAGCAGTTTCTGTAAATCAACAAAAAGAGGAATTCCTTTCTGAGAAGGGGATTCAATAAGAAGCAAAAATAATAAAATTTTATGTACTCTTGGAATAACTATATTCTCAGGAGTTTTGTAGAAGTAGATTTCTAAAAGTGAAAATATAATTTATTCAAATGACTGCTTAGAAAAAACACAGGATACTTCTCTATTTTCATCCAGAATTTTCATTTTTCAATAAATCAGGATATAAACTTTATATTCATATGTTTTTTTTAACTATACACTTGTTAGAAGTAATTTACAATTCTAATATTAACATACCTACGAATTTTGTATACATATTTGAAAACAATAGGAATACATTTTTGAAACAATATTGTTTTCTGAATGTAAATATTTTGGTTCTGAAAATTCAAAGAATATTTTAATAAATTTGTCTCTAATCCTGAAATCATTCTGAATGTTGTGTTTAATTACCTAATGAATGGAAGTCTGCTACATAATTTGAAGCTGAACATTATTTTTTCATTAAGGTTTCTCCAATCTTGCTTATACTTCGGGATAACCCCTTCAAAGAAACAGTAAAGATTAATCCAATTTCCAAGAAAAAATAAATAACGAAAAATAGACTTTGCTATTTTAAAATCAATAACTCTTTGAATTCTTATTATTTTATGGTTTCCTTTGAAGAAGGTAGGTGCTACTCATTTGGAAATCTCACAATTTTCCAGGAGGGATTAGGAAATTTGTATAGCACATTAGAACAAAAACCATATTGACAAAAGATTTGATATCACAGAATTCATATTCGGGAGGATTAGCTGGTGTTTATTTCAGGCAATTTCTGTTGCCTCTAATTTTTAGCCAGGAGTCATTTATCTGATAGCACGGCTTAGGTAATAGGGAGTGACTATTATTTCAAGATATTCAATTTCTAGTAATGTATCTTTCCTCAATACAGTCTTAGACACGGTTTGATACCTGTTAGAGTATTGGTACATGGGATGTTTCTTCTCCGCTTAGGATTTTGTTCACGAGATGGCGCTGTTACTAGCAATCAATATTTATCTTAAACGAAGGTTTCATATATGCAGTTGAGCCGCATTGAAATGAAGCGAGTCCCGAGCACTTTTCTGTTTTAATCTTCCTCTTTGAGGATGATCACTTGGTGATCGAAACACGTGTCGAGGTGTTAAAAATAACGATTTGGTGTTGGGGAAAAAAACTCCAGTAATATTCATTACTACACCAAAGGTTCCAAACAGTGCATCATAAGTACTTTGCTGTTTAGTTCGGATCTTTCCTGCACTGCTAAGATGAATATTTCAAGATTTTATTTCGAAATATTCATTTTCAAATCATATTAAGGTTTTGAAAAGCAATTGATATGAATATACATCCTAAAATGTTTTACACCAAGCTACAACTCCTCAAAGATATAGAGACCAATAGTTACCTATGTATATCTAGAAGCAGAAATTTTAATTTCAGATTTTCTATATAAGATACTTTTTAGTCTACAGAAGTTAAAAAGATATTATTGTACGTGGAGTTCACTTTGTGGTGCAAAATATTGAAATTTCACAGACTTTTTATGAAATTTTCTAGCGTTTTCAACAAAAACGCTGTTATGAATTAATTATCATATGTTTTCTATGACAACGATTCTTTTTGTAATCCGTAAGTTTTATTTCAGGAATACAGTCATTAAGGTGGAAAATGTGATGAAATTTAAATATTTCTAAGGATGTTTCGTGCTGAGAGAATTGACTTCTAGTTGAAGTTTCATTTTAAAATGACTGATATGTTTTTCGTGAATATATGACGAATTATACCCGCAAACTGTGGTAATAAGGTTAGGTGGTTTTGATAAAAATGACCATTCTTTTTATTAGACTAACACCAGTTATAGAAAAGTTAAAATAGACAAGGTTGTTGAATGATACATAGGAATATTCTGAACAATGCCTAAACATTGCTATTGAACTTACAAGAGGTTGTTATTTTACACCGTTAGCATTGTGTAATAATATATTGGGAAAAGTAGTTTTCACAATTCAATATTGGAATAAAAATTAAAACTGGAACCTGTTGTATAGAATAAATCCTCCAACCAATTTGATGGTGAAACGCCCGTCGATTACAATATTGCAGTTCTGGTGGGAAAAGTGTTTCTGGTGGGAAAATTTTTTCCATCCAGGTGTTCAATGTTTGCTTGGCAAAGCCTAAAGCGATGCCAATGACAGGTTCTAGTCCGATGAAACTGCAACACCCTCTTTGGGAGTCAGCAGCTTCATTGCCTTCCAGGCCAGTATGGCCAGGAATCCAGACCAGAGACAATCTGTTAAGTCTTCCTATCAAGGAGAGTCGTTTTTGGCAATTTGCTACCAATTTAGACGTCGCTCGGTAGGAGCCAAAAGCTACCAACGCCGCTTGACTGTCCGAGAATATTTTTATTGACTTGTGTGTGAGGTTGGATTTATCTAATCTCTCCGCACACAATTCAATAGCGGAAATTTTTGCTTGAAATACAGTCGCATAAGTTCCTAGGTAGGTTGATATATCTGTCTGGATCTGCAACTAAAAAAACCTGCAATAGGACTGGAAGGTGTTTTTGATCCATCTGTGAACCAATCTGCTCTAAATATTTCCTTCTCCCGGAGAATCCAATCCTCTCTACCCGGGAATAGTACTTTATAAGGCAGTTCGTAGTTGACAATTGGAGGTATAAAGTAAGATGTCATTTCCAGAATGCTGTGACCTCCAGTGTCAACTAACAGTCTGTTGCACTCTGCATTAAATTTATATGTGCAATTGGCAATGTGCACAAGACTGTATGCAGTCCATCTAGCCTCTCTCCGGAAAAATGTGGAGTGGAGGTAGATCTAGAAGGATATCCATGGCCGCTGTGTGTGTGGTACTGATGGCACCACTGATATCCAGACAAGCCTGTCTCTGTGAGCCAGAGAGCTTCGCTTGGGCCGTTTTCTGTAAAGCCTTCGGCCACCAGGCAATTGCACCATAAGTGATCATTGGTTCTGACAATCATCACATAAATCCAGTGGATTTGTTTGGGACTTAAATCCCAAGTTTTACCACAAATCCTTAGACATGTCCATAGAGACAGTCTGGCTTTGTGTAAAACTTTTTTCAAGTGAGCGTTCCAGGTGAGTCTTTTATCAAGGACAATGCCAAGATATTTCACCACCGTTCCAAATGGAATGACCTCACCATTGAGGGAAAGTGGCGTTAGATCGTCCAATTTTCTCCTCTTGGTGAAGGGGATTAAAATAACACAGTTTTGCTAAGGGAATTATTATGAATTTTCATAATGATCTTGTATGATTTTCATGCAAGTATGTGATTTGAAATTACTGGAAACCATTTAGTTGCTATTTACTTCTTTGTTCTCAGTATCACGTAAGCACTATAAGGGGCGGGGGATCTTTGCTTTGCTTATTTTTGATGACATGGGGGGCGAGAGGCCTAGATGGTGATAACGTCATCTACTTACGTTAGTCACGTCAGTTATTTATTTTTTTACACATATGGCAACCCATTCATTGATGTTTGAAAAGTGAAAAATGTATAGAACACTGTTTACGTAAGCATGGGGGGAGAGGGTTAGAGCTTTGCTCACTTTTGCTGACAAGGGGGATGGGGTGTAAATAATTGTAATAAATATGCTTTCGTAATAGTTGAACGTCCCCTGTTATGGGTTCCAAAGAAATCTATTTTCAGCTTTCCAAATCATATCATGGCTAAAGGTTTCTATTCAAATATTGATATTGCCACTGGTGGAGTCCCTCAAGGATCTAATCTCGGTCCATTACTTTTTCAACTACTTGTTAATGATTTATTCTACTCATTATTGTTGTGGAATTGGCCGCGGTGGTAGTGCGTCCGACTCACGATCGGAAGATCGTGTGTTCGAATCCCGCCTCGACCAGATATTTTTCTCGAGAGAATTTATCTGGTTGAAGCTGGAACGATTCTGCAACCGTGTTAGGAATCACACGTTAAAAGGTAAGACCTCGTTAGTCCTTAGCTCGCACAAGTTTCTCAACTTCTGAGAGTTGTCGTTCGTATGGGTGCGGCATCTAATTAACGGAAAAACAGATTTAAACAGATTATACAATGATAGGTTGATATTTGCAGATGATTTGAGATTTGAAGTTAAAAGTCTTCAGTACTTGGTAATATACCAGTAAAAGATGTTGATGAGCAGCCGCTGAGGTTGGAGAAAGACAAGCTAATTGCATTTGTTTTTTATTTCGAGTGTTTTTAACGAAACATGCATATCGAAACTTATCTGAGCACGTAGTGTTTTAGGAGCTCCATGCATAGAGAGAAGAAGGCGAACTCCGTTGGTGTTGTGGAGATGAATTATTCTTTTTAAAAAATTAATCTGGCGTGCATATTATGACGATTATACAACTCTTCCAACTTTTTGAATATTTATATCTCAGAAACAGTGGCTCTTAGGTAAAAAGTATTGCGACATTTTTTATATTTAATTATACGATCAACAATTTTTGTCTGAATCAGTTTCATGATAAAACTTTTTTTTGTTTTAAGTAGACGACATTTAGAGAAAAAGTTGAATTCCTCGTTGTTTTTTTCAAATGTTTTCCCCGGAATAAAATTCTACGTCCGCCAGAACGGCTAAATATACGGTTCATTCTAAAAAACAATTTGAGTAGGCTCCAGAAAATCTAGAGAATATTTTTCCAAAACAACTGAGTCGCAAAGTAATATATTTCCTGTAGTTATACATTTTTCCAATCATCAACACATACACCTCAATTGAGAATTATTCAACTTAAAAACAAACCTATTCAATCAATTCATCTCGTAGCTTCTTTTCACATCGAGCTTTTCTCTCGAATTGTTGTCTTCACGAACACGTCTGAAAATTCAGAGAGGTCATAAATAATTAGTTTTTACAACAAATGTTCAGTGTTTACCACATCTGGCACCATCTCCTCTATAAACACCAAAAGTCAATAGTAAAAGAACGGCTACGTTATGCAATTCTAGTTTACGATTTTTTGAACTATTTTAAGTTTTTATTTTATCTAGGCACCATAAAAGAATCCCTAGAAAGTAGGTTAACTACTCCGCATTTTTATAAATAGGACCTAAAACGTATCAAAACACTAATGTGGGTCACCTAATGGTTGATGTGCAATCTGCAGTGATAAAAAATGTATTTTCGTCCTAAAAATTCATCTTGTTTATGTGGTTTTAATAAAAAGTTGAGCAATACCGCGCCTTATATTTAGATACCGTAGGTTTTCAACATGTTTGTAGATTTATGACTTTTAATAAGAAGTATTCTATCTTGTCACGATACATTTGCAATTCGTCGAAAAAACTAAGAAAATAATATGCTGATTTGGATGCTCGATGAGGATCTAGAAGTGATTTCGAATTCAATTCAGTGCCACAAAGA
This sequence comes from Leptinotarsa decemlineata, assembly GCF_025532065.1. NCBI lineage: Eukaryota > Metazoa > Arthropoda > Insecta > Coleoptera > Chrysomelidae > Leptinotarsa > Leptinotarsa decemlineata. The sequence goes on along the minus strand of NW_027412537.1, from coordinate 7,354,113 downwards.
CCCAGGCATCGGTTTTCTCCAAGAAGATGAATATCTCGGAACCGAATACAATAATGTCACATCAGTCAATTCCGCTTTTTGCTTGAGTTTGTTGAGGGGTTAAAATGGAAATGGGGAAAAAACAACTGAATTTATTTTGATAAAAAATTTAAATTTTTAAAATGATGGTCACATAAGAATTGTAATTGGAAAGCTACTTAGACAGATACGATATCAAGTCTCATCAAATAAATACGTTAGATATTTCTTGCACATTAAGATAAAAATAAGGGTTTTGAATGTGAATTTTTCAACAGATCTGTGAAAAATTATTTCGAGCACGAAGTGTTGTTTTCTGTTGTCTTCCGGTAGATAGTACTTGCCTATTTCCGAATTGAAATTCATATTTGTGACTTTTGTTAGAGTGAATTTTACAAAAGTTAGCAACTATTATAATGTTATTTGGGTTATACCCGAAAACATTGATATGCTTATTTCCAACTGAAATTTTGTAGAGTTTGCTCATGAATCATTTATTTTTCGTTTCATTTTATGAATATTTGGTCTGACATTTCACTTTGTGTGAACATATTATTTCCTAGCTCTTGCCCGCAACCCGGTATTTCTTTCATAGAAAGACTTCATTTATCAAATACTTTCTTGAAAATATCATCCTCACAAGCCTAAAAGCCTAAGGTAACATTTATAAGGAAATAACTTTCAATGAAGACTGAAATTTATTTTTCAGAAGACTTCTTCTTGTGACAACCGGATATTCCGCTTATCGAAAGACTTCATTAATTGGATATTCTCGTGAAAATAGGTATAATCCTCCTTGAAATTAATTTTTTCAGGGAACTGCCTTTTGTGACAACCTGATATTTTGCCCATCAAAAAATGACATTCTACAAATAATTTTTCGAATTTCATAATCCTTAAAATATAATTTCTGGTAGAAACTGTGCAATGTGGATAAATATTAACAATCGAAACCTCGTGAACTAACTTGGTTTGAAATAGTTCTCTTATTTTTTATTTTCTGAAATGTGTCCGTCATTTACCTTGTTTTTTATTGTATTTTCATTTTATTTTCTTATTGTTTGTATGAAATTGTCATTTCACCTGTGGTCAACCCATCAACCCATTATTTGCTTGTGTTTTGTCCATAAAAAAAAAGTATTTTCAACAGCAAGCTCTATAATATACGAAATACTTGACATTTCCTAAAGTTCACCCAAAAATTCATCAATCCTCTTCAATTTTAGATTTAAAGAAACAATTGAAGAAAAAGTCATTTAAGTATACGATGGTTGAACCTTGGTTTTTACCTATTTGATTATTGAATGATTAGCAAAGCTAAGGATATTCTGAATTGTACATTCTAAGTAAATAATATTCAAATAAGAAGGTACATTATTTTAACTGAGACCAGGTAGAGGAATACTCGCTTTATTGAAAGGGTCACTTTCCATTTTAACATTATCATAACAAAATTTTCAAGATAGAATTTTGATATGGGAGAATAAAAATAAATCAGAAGGGCGGCATTATTAATTTACATATTTACCCATCCACTAAAAATATTTAAATTGCCAACTTCCTCTATCGGAGAATCATTTTTGAGATAAATACATTTGGGGAAATTAGTTGCGATTTCATATCCTTTCATTGTTGAATATCTGAACATACAAATGAAAAAATTTATATCGTATTGATTATGACAGGTTTTTTATTTGTTTCTGGTTATTCCAAATTTTTTACACATTTTCAGATACTTGGGATAATATGGAAGAAAAAAATTAGTCAATTTTTGTGCTTGGCAGATTATGTTATGAGATTCTTAATTGAAATACTATGTCAGATTCAATATCTAGAAGTTATAAGTAAGTTGAGACAGGGCAAATAAATGAGTGAAACAATAAAAGCACCATTTATTTACAAACCCAGAACTATATATTATGTTATCTGACAGAGCCATTTTTACTAATCGACAAAACCACAATATTGAGATAAAAATATGACTCACAAATTACTCATACTATTATCTATGAAAACAGAATTAATATATAATTAGAAAACAAGTTTTAAAAAGAACATGTTCGTGAATAATAATTGATAAAAATAAAGATTTTTCTAAACTGTATTCCTCCAAAGTCATTTAGAATAATATTTTTTTAAATGTTCATTGTCCAAACAAAGGTGTTAAAAAATACCCAACCAAGCGGCATCTGAATGTTTATGAATCTAATTATTCATATTACAACATTCTGTCAATAAGAGAAATAATTATCCGTTCATTATTAATTTGTAATCTACTAATGATACCACCAATTTTTATGATGTGGTTATGATTTTTCAAAACTATTTTGTTTATGTTGTCATCCTGTTATGAAAATAGAAGTCGACTTTGGATTGTTTTTAATTCCATGTGCCTATGTAGAAAACAGTTTTATCAGAAATTCATTTTTAATAGGAAATTTTGTACGAATTAGTAAATACAGACGAAAATATAACCGATAATCTATTATTCCAGGAAATGTTTTTTGTACACTCTGGTGAGAAGTTTTATGAAAGTTTATGGCATAGGAAACTCCACTTTTAACCGGAAGTGTAGTTATGCATGTCCCAACAGTGACTTCGATGTTGTAGACTCAATTTTTTCTAGATTTGACTGAGGAAAATTTGGTGTTCAATACGATAGCTTTTTGAAAAATACATCAACATACTGTCAAGCGATGGTACACATAAAGTGTTGTTTGGGAATAAGAGGGCCAAAAAAACAAAGATATTTGTGTTTTAAACCGAATTGCTTATATTGTATAAATTATTTTGTTGATAACGTCCCATGAAGATCTGTTTCAAATTATCTATTAAATCTTCTGTAGTGCAGTTAGAAAATATTGAAACGTTTTTTTCTAGCAATACTGTCAAATTGGAAATGTCACAGGAATTCCTAATATGTTTGTAGGGAACAGAGTTATGAACTACAGGAAAGAGTTCATAGGAACATGCATGAAATATTAAATGTGGTCTTAATATCTACCAATCTTTTTACTTATTAAGATTGACTCATAAGAGATGATATATAAGATTAAAGATACTTCTTACTTATAGAGGTTGACTCATGAAAAATTAAACAAGGTTAATTCTTCTCGAATGATAGACATATCTTCTTTAAAAAATGAAATGCTGGTTGAAGAGTGTAGGAGCCCAAAGCCACGACATGGGAACCACAGAGGCAGACGGCAATGGAGCTGATTTTTTCCACCAACGTTATCATCTTATACGAATATGAATTAAAAAAAGATCATTTTGAAATTCCAGAAATTGAATAATTGAAATTGCGAGATTAAAGTTAAAATTTCGAGTTTAAAGTCATTATTTCGCGTAAGAAATTGAAAACAACTTCTAGATGAAAAGGAGAATATACAGTGTGTGAAAGCCAAATAGAATAAATTCATTATTTCGGTTACTGTACATATCAAAAAAATTCCCGAAACACGTCGAATGTAAATTATAATGTGACATTCTTGGGTAAATTAGGTTTGTGATATATAGTTTGAAAGGTATGTTCATTCTCTATTCAAAAATGGTATCACTTCCAAGTGTATAGCAACAATTGAGACGAAATAAATTAAAATCACGTGGTTACCGAAACTCAATAAAATAGACTCAAAAATTAAATGTAATGCAAAACGTAATATAATGTAGAAACGAAAAAGAACCACGGAAGTTAACGAAGTAGAAGTTCAAAATGTTCACAGCGAACGTCTTGGCAACATCCTAATCTCAAATAAAACTGTCTTCTAACATTATTTAACATATCAGGCGTAATCGCAAGCGTTATTCGTTCTTTTAAGTTATTCAAATTTGAAGGTTTATTTTTGTACACATTGCTCTTCACATATCCCCATAAAAATAAATCTAATGATGAAAGTTCAGGTGATCGCGCTGGCCATTCAATCGATCCTCGCCTCCCTATCCACCAATTGGGAAATGTATCGAGGTATTGCCGGACATTAACTTGGTAATGCAGTGGTGCTCCATCCTGCTGAAACCATATCGTATTCACTGGGACTTGAGGGTTTCTTGGATCAGGATATAAATTTGCTAAACTTGGAATTACATCATTTTGAAGTAGTGCCAAATAATTATCGCCAATCAAGTTGCCATCAATAGAAAATGTATCAATGATATGGTTTCCTATAATCCCTGTCCAGACATTAACCTTTTGAGGGTATTGCGTGTGTTCTTCTCTCATCTGGTGAGGATTTTTCGTTGACCAGTAGTGGCAATTTTATCGATTAGCATGACCGTTAAGAGACAAAATGCACTCATCAGAAAACATAACGTCTTCTAATTGGATGATATTATTATCCAACATGTCCATCATTTACTCACAAAAATTAGTTCTTCTATCAAAATCGTATTCCATGAGCTCCTGAGTAGGTATCATTTTATAGGGATGCATTTTATTTTTTTTAATATGTTTACTATCGCTGTATGGCTAACATTGAATGTAGTGGATGTTTTTTCTACTTGATGTAGGTGTGTTTTCCTCAAACTCAAGCATCACATCTAATTTGAGTTCATCACTCATTGTATTAGCAGCTGCTTTTTTTATCTGCCCCACATGACCAAGCTCACGAAGCTGGTTCTCTATTTTTCTTATTGTTCCTTGAGATATGGGCGGTAAATTAGGAAGTTTCTCATGAAATACGCAAGCTACTTCCTGGTGTGTTAGGCTTTTATCTCCGTAACCAATCATTTGTAAAACTATTATTTTATGCATTTCCGTTAATCTAACCATTTGTCAAACTTGAAGTTAACGAACTTCAATCCTAAATTAAAATACTGACAACAAATGTTGTAACAAATAAAACAAGTTGACAAGGCGATTTGAACTAACGTTGCCACGGAAATTATTTACAGTTTTTAAAAGGATACCATCTAAAAAATATTGCTATGGTTTTTGCTCACTTTCTTATTTTATCAATACCCCAACATGAAATAAGTTTTGAGTGTATTTTATCGAATTTCGGTAACCACATGATTTTAATTTATTTTATCTTAATGTTTGCAATAAATTGAAATCGATAACATTCGCCTGGTCCTGATTGGCGAAAGTTCTCCCGGTGTGAAAGTTATGGACGTGCTTGAGAAGTTGGTGGTCGATTGGCGAGAAGTTTGGGGAGTTTGGAGGGTGACGCAACACTTCGACGCTTAATTCGTTTAATTTTCGAATTGAAAATAAAAAATTTCGAGTTTTAAAGTCGTAATATCCAAGAAACAAATGTGCGCTTCCATAAAATCGACTGTTAAACTGACAAGTAGCTTAGCCAACCTGGTAAGGAGCGAAAATCGTATATCCCAAAAAATTAGGTACCAGACACCATTAGAAAATTTCTTGAACACCCAGTATAAACTGTGATACTTCGAAAACTATAAATTCTGCACATCTTCCTGGTCAATTTTAAAGTCGAAATTCTGACTCGAAATTCGAAATTTTGACCATAAACTGGAAATACTGATTTTTAAATTCGAAATCTAGACTTGAATTTCGAAATTTCTACTTCAACTCAAAATTCTGACTTTAATCTCTAAATTTTGAGTTCAAATTTCGACTCAATCAGTGCGCCATTATATCTGACTTTGCTACAAAACATTCCTTGGCTGTATAATTCATTAAAAAGTGAACGCTCTAACGCCGAAAATTCAAATTAGTCCTTCTTTGAAAAGATGAAGGGCATAATTGCGACATTCGATATCCTTCCGACCATAAATCATGAATAAATTCAGGACTTTTTGAATTAATTTCGCGCCACCGCATTCTAGAAATCAAAACCCGTGTCTGAAGGCAATTCATCTTTTATCAGAGAATGAGGAAGGAAGAACCATCGCCGAACTTGGACCTCAAAGATAGTTGGTGTTTCGCAGATGTTACTTGAAACTATTCAGGGCATGTTAGGTTAATAGTTCTTGGTTTTATAAACCGTTTATTTAGCTGAGCTCTCGCAAAATAATGAATTCTATTAAATCAGATTAGACCAGATCGGATAAAATCGCCATCGAAATGATAGATCAAAATGGTTGATCTTTCATTACCATATCCCACCCCGACCCATCTTCTATCTATCTATACTAATATAAACGTGAACGTATGTGAGGATGGGTGTATGTTTGTATGTATGTTTGTGGCTCTTTCACGCCCAAACGACTGAACGGATTTAGAGGAAACTTTACACAAATGCAGCTTATACATCTGAATTACATATAGACTACAATTTACAAAGGTGTTGTGTTATTTTGGTCATAAATTAACGATAAGGTAGCTCTCAGGTAGCTCCCTGAGAGCTACCTTGGTTTGCTCTGCTTATACCGTTGGAGTTACATGCAGATAATGTACCATAGGATTGTTTATCTTAAGTAGTCCTAAATAAAAGTCCGCGATAGCATATATCTACCTTTTATGTGGTACCCCCTATACGCAAAATACTGAGCCATAAATACAATTAAATTGGATACTTTTTTACAAAGCACATTTTAGAATATCTGTCAAATTGTTATAAAAATTCATACAATTGTCTTTTCAAGTATTCAATATAAACGAACTTTATCTTTTACATTAAATAATTTGGACGAATCGTTTAAAAGTCACGATAAAATTAACCTGACGCAACGCAGTAAGCCATTACGCGTCTACTGTATTACGGAGGGGGACGATGTGCGGAGGTAGAAGGACGATCTAAGCAATGAAACGCCATCGCCGAGAACGCGATCCGAACACGGGCAGACACGTGAGGGCAGACGTCGTTCACGGTTGTGTTAGATTTGCGAATTTCTTTATAGAAAACATAGTACGACTCTCGAAGCTTTTCATTACTTAGTGCAGTTGACATATTTTTTCAGTTACTGTATTTTTGAAGTAAAAATATAAATCACTAGCTGTTGCCCACTCTTATATTAACGTACAGCCGAAGCTACTGAACTTATAATCTTGAAAGATGCAGGTAGGTTCTTTGTATAGCGTAAATGAGCATCAAGAAATAAAATCTGGAATTTCCAACCTCAAAGGTAGATGTAGGGGTTCAAAAATAGTATTGAATTTCGTTAGTTTTGAAGTTGGGAACCTGAAGTTTGGGTCAATGAAAAAATATTGTAACTATTTGTTTGAAATGGTATGTCACGAAATTTGATGTGACAAAATGAATTCTACGCAGGCAAAGCCCCGGGCAACAACTAGTTCTATTATAAATCCTGAACAAATGTCTGGAAAAAAACTGTAATAGGGCCAATTTCGAAAATATCCAATCCAAAGACTCTAAAGACCTCAGACCCATGAACATTTTTCCAGAAATATCAAAAATTGTTGAGAAAGCCGCATATAATCAAATATTTCTACACTAATAATATTCTTCCTGAACACCAATCTGGCTACAGATATAACTCTAGCACAACGACTGCACTATAGAAAATTACCGACGATATTTTTTCGGCAACGGATAAAAAAGAAACAGTCCTATTTTCATATATTGATGGTATTGCAAGGCATTTGACACCATGAACCAATCTTTGATATGTGCCAAACTTCTCTATCATGGTTTTAGTGAGAATACATGTGGATTCATAATATAACTTCTCTATAATATAATTCAACAAGTAGTAGTGAGATATTGCACGTCCGATGATCTAAGAGCTTCTCTTGGAGCTCCTGGTCCATTGCTCTTCATCATTTACACTTCAGTCAAGTCCTCAATAAGTTCAAAATACTACGACATCAAGAATCTGTTTCTTTGAAGGTGATTGACAATGTTTCATGATGAATTTCACTAGTCAGGACACAAGATGAGGGACTGCCAATGGAATCGCCACTTTCACCAGTCATAGCCACATATATTATATGGAGTGGTTTGAAACTCTGGCCACAAGAAACCTCGAGTCTGGTTGAGACATGTTGACGACACCTTCATATGGAACCATGGGTATACTGAACTAGACGCCTTCCTGAAACACATCAACAGCATGAGACCTTCTATCACTTTCACAATGGAGAAGGAAATCCACAACGAATTACCATTCTTAGACGTTTTGGTGAAGAGGACCGACACTAAGTGGGAAACATCAAAAATGACCGGAAGAGCTACTCCAAAGCGATGGTAGAAAAGACTTTGGCTAAAAGACAGCAGGAGCCTCGCAAGGAAGAGAAGCCGTCACAACCAGTGCTTGCACTTCTCTACATCAGAGGATTATCGGAGAGGATAAGAAGAATTGTTTCCAAATACAACATCAGAAACTGCTTCAGATCCGGTAACACTATCCGTAGCAGCCTCACAAAAACCAGGCCACCTAACGCGGACTGCGATTCCAAGAATTGCATTTACCGGATAACCTGTGAGTGCGGAAAATCCTATATTGGTGAAACTAAAAGGTCATTAAATGTTCGCATTGCCGAGCACAAAAAACGCACACAGCAAATCAGGAATAGCAGACCATGTTTGGACCCATCAACACAACATCGAATGATCCCAAACTGAGATCATATACAGAGAAAAACATTGGTTTAGGAGAAAATTCAAGGAAGCCGCATACATGCTGTCCAGCAATGTATTCAGCCAAGCTAGCGTAGAGATGGGAAACCCATCATTAAACGAAAAATTGCCAATTCCCGCCAAACGGCCATCTCCCACTGTACCAGTGAAGCGGAAAAAACTGGAAAGCGGGGATAAGTGAAAGTACTCGAACGACCCATAAATAGTCATCTCTCGGAGGATCAGTTCAGTCATCACCCGAAGACGATTGTAGATACTAACAATCGAAACGTCGTGAACTAACGTGGCTTGGAATCTCTTAACTTTTTATTTTATTTTCATTTTTATTCCTTTAATTTTTGTTCAATCGTTCTATTTTTACTTGTATTTTTTTCACTATTATTTCATTTCAAGTTATTTTCGCTTCATATAATTGTTATTTTTAGCTATTCAGTTTTAATTCCTCTTTTTTTAGTAGTTTCAGGGATTTTAAATAATTTTATATATTAGACAATGGAAGTCCGAACTAGTGAAATTCATTAAGAATCTGGTTGAAATTTCTAAAAATTCATTTGGAAAAACGTTCTCAGGAAGTTCATTCCACATAAACGCAGTGAAGTTCGAGGTGTACTGAATTGAATCTCAGAATGATGAGCAGCCACAGTCCGTCGCGTATTTCTGATACGTACCGCTCTAGGTGGAATCAAATGTGTCAATTCACTTGAACATCTCCCGTGAGAATATCTATAAAAGAAAGACAAAGCTCCAACCTGTCTTCGTATTCCAGACTATCAAGATTACAAGTGATATTCGTGTCTCCAATTAAGCGGATTGCTTTTTTCTGGATGGAACCTAGCAACTTCAGGGTATGCTTAGGGACGGAGCTCCATACATGAGAACAATACTCCAGAGAAGGTCTGATCTGGGCATCGGAAGTTGCAGGTGTGTACAGTTTTCAGGTTCGGAACAGTGTTCCAAGCTTTTGAGAAGCAGCTTTTGCAGTTCCAGTGACATGATTGTTCCAAGATATATTGATGTTCATTTTAACCCCCAATGAACTTATCGATGCCGAAAGCGGAATTGTCTGCCCTGACATTATTATATCTGGATTACTTTTTGGAAAAAACCGATGCCTGGGTTTTCGTGGCATTAAATTGATTCTGGTTACTTTCACTTCAATTCAAAATCACATCTAGATCCTCATAAAGATATGTAACCTCCTGCTTCCGTTGAAGATGTGAATATGCATTGTATTCTTTGTTTTTTCCAATAAGTGGTTGATATACAATAAAAAGAGTTTTGGAGACAATATGGATCCCTGGGGAACACCAGAATTGATGGTAAAAGTATTCGAGAGATATCCAACGATGGCCACTTGCAGGAAACGTTCTTTCAGGAAGTTGGAGAGCCATACACAAAAATGATCCGACAAGCCATAGCATGAAAGTTTGGCCAGCAAACCCTCATGCCACACACGGTTACAGGCCTTAGAAATATCAAGTGCAACAGCTCTTGACTCTCCATGTTTCTTGATTGCATTATTCCAAATATGGATTATCTTTGTTTCCGAAAGCCATATTGATGATCTCTTAAGATGATGATCATCTTTGGTAAGGCCAAAGACAGCCAGGGGGTCATAGACAATAGGTTTGTTTTGGTTTGTACTGTTCCAAATCATCCAAAATCAATGAGTCAGCTGTAGACTGAAAAGGTGTACGCGACAACATGCTCAGTATTCAGTTGGGTGACTGTTTTCTGACTGTCAGGAACAGTCCGGATAGAGAACCAGAACAGGCCTAATATGATACTTCGAATGAAGGGAGACGCATCAAAGTCCATGGACAAAATGAAGTGTCTAGGATTCCATGTGGATTCTGATATCAAATTTGTTCACAACGGATGGTTTTTCATCAATTTCAGTAGCAGCCTTGTATCATATCACATGCGTTTTTCGACGTTTATCTTTGGAAAAACATCATCAATTCCCCGCCAGACATGTCTCAATAAATTAGAGACCAATATTATTTGTATGTAAAACTCAAATTGTAATTTCACTGTCTTTGTCTTTATGTGGATGAAAGAGATACATACCGGTAGGTATTCGCTGTTCAGAGCTTATACATTTTCCAACGGGTAGGCATACTACTCAACGTCTTCAGGAGTACCCCAAATTGCTCCACTTTGATCATCGGCTAAAGGTCAATTTAATAAAAAAATATACATTTACTTTAAATTCATGCTTCATTATTATTCTCAAAGAAATGCAAAAATGACCGTTGCCATTGAGAAAATAAATTGTTATGACTTTTGAAAAAACATATAACTAGGAATTCACTTGTTCACACTGTATCAAAAAACATTTATTACACAATAAAGAAATCAAAAACCATGGAAGATGTTAATGTAACAATTCAATAGAAATATTTCGAAAATTATACATAACCAATCAATATGATTATTTGTTGACATAATTGATAAAATTCATCCTTAAGATTTAGTTTTAGATAGCTTGCGTGACCTATGGAAGATAAAACTTTGTATATAATATGTATGATTTCTTTGAAATGAAAATCAACGAAAGGTGAAAAGATTCAATGGAGGCAAAAATATTTTAAACATGAACACAGCAATGATTCACCTCGAGATCGTGTTTATTATCCCTTTAACTGGATACAGTTTGCCATAAGACTTATGGAATAATCGGGATATATGGGTTTTACCGCTCAAAGGGTGTGAAGGTCCTATTTTTTACCGTGCGATTCTTAGAGTAAGAATCGTTCCAATGTTCACGATAACGGTTGTTTCATGACTAGAAATCACTAATCGACCAGTTACATATTACGAATGACAAAATTGTTCTTAAGAATTGCGCTCTAACTTTAACGAATTTTTGATAATTTAAACTTGTGAATTAATGTGAAAAAGTATCGGAAACCTCTATTTTTGAAAAATTCAACTGAGTTTCGTACACGATTTGTCATTAATGACTTATCTGCTTTCTCTACTTTCAACACTAAAACTATTCGTTTCTTATTAGTCAATGGGCTATGCTTGAAGACTGGCAATAAACAAATCTAAAGCAAATGGAACTTCAAACGTTCAAGCCAGTCTCTATATACCTACACAGTAGGTTTAATGGACTGACGCCTATCAGAAAACAACTACTCCCCTGGCTAATACCAGGGGAGTAGTTGTTTTCTGATAGGCGTCAGTCCATTGAACCTACTGTGTAGGTATATAGAGACTGGCTTGAACGTTTGAAGTTCCATTTGCTTTAGATTTAAAACTATTCGTACATAATCTTGAAATATTAGTATTCAATTATAATGCATTTATCTAAACAGGTTTGTTATGCAGTTTTGTGGACAGTATAAACTCAACTTCCCTCTTGTAGAATGAAAACAATATTTTCTCAAATATTATGGCTTATTTTTTGAAATATTTACATATTCTCTGATTCTGGCCAACCAATTGATAACAAGTATAATACGAAAATATGTCTAGACAGAGAATTACATCGTCAAATTCCCGTGGGTTGGGCTACCTATCGTGCGCGTCCCCAGGTGGCGGATAGGGAAACGGCCAGGGGACTAGAGGCCCTGTCCGGGAAGCCAATGTGGCCTCACGGACCAGTCGCCGGACTCCTGGTCAGTGTTATGAAACGGAAAACAACAGAAAAATAAATATATTATGTTTTTCTGAGCACTGGTTGCAGAGGGATGAGACCAGTTACATAAAATTAGAGGACCTTGAACTCATTTCACATTTCTCACGTGAACAATACACACCTATGTTACGTGTTAATCTACCTTTTTTTATGATTTTCGTTAAATTTACTAGAAAACAAAAATACAACTTCGATTTTTATTTATTTATTGTTATGACATTTTTGAAATAGTGCTTCCATGAGATCCGTTAAATTCTAAGTTTCTGTACCCTGAAAATAATACGCTCTGTATATTCAATTGCATCTAGTTATCATTCAATCACTTACCATCAATCAGTTCTTGTTTGTAATTGCCTTGTAGTAATTGGTGCTTCGAGTGTTCTCTGAGATTCCTGTGTAATACAAATACGAGAAATAAATAACCTAACATTCTCATATTTAGTTCTTCAAAATATACATTTACATCACTGTTGAGTTATATTGGCAATCTGTGTCACTTCTGTTAAGTTCATATCATTGAAAGGTTTGATTAAAAAGGTTCATTGAAGATGATTTTACCCCGAACAGACCGTCTGTGACATCAATAACCATGACGACCAGATAACCGCAATAATTAACCCATTTCATGGGATTGCGAAATAAAACTGACTAGATGACAAGTTGACATACCTTTGAAAGGGGGATATCCTTTCCTTTTTTGATAATCACGGCACATGGCAAGAGCTAAATTTGAGAATTGTGCTCACATCTTGGATGGATTTGCCTTATACGTATTAGGAGGTGAATATAAGAGTTTCTTATTCTTGAGAAAAGAAAGAAATATCCACTTCAGTGTTTTAGGATTTGAATTATTCTATCTTCCTAATCAAGCCGTAACCGTTAGACCTCACTTCAGGCCATCCACTATATACAGGTACATCTTCCACTAGCTTGTCAACTATGCATTGAGAGGTATCTTAATAGGCACCTCTCCCAAATAAAACTGGAACTTGGCACAGAATTGTTCGTATAACCTTACTTTGTTTCATTTTTGGCCCTTTCGCTTTATCTCTTCGTTGTACGTTGGTTACATCTTGACGATTAGCTTATTGTTACGTTTATTACGGTACTACAAGAAGTCTCTAACAACCAGAAAATCATTGATTACAACTATAATACTTACCACAGAATCTCAAAATCATTTATGAACACACCAGATCTCTACAAAGTTTCGAACGAAGAGAATATCCATTGGAGAAAGATATACGCTGGCAACACCTTGATCAGGCGAGCTCTTTCCGTTATTTCTATTGCTTTACTTATAATAATATTACACCTCTTGTTGCTTGTCAATTATCCTGTTTATTGGTTACATTTGAATGCTGCTTTTTGGCTGTGAAGCCTTATCTACCAGTGATTCTGGAAGAAAGAATACAACTAACTAAATATCACAACTCTGAAATTATATTTACTTACCACTTACTAGTTTATATATATGTAAACTCTGATGTATATATACATAGGGGTATCAAATGATCAAGTCCCTCTCCCCATGCTGATTGAATGATTCAATGTTAAGTCTATATGTAGTTAAGTCTACTTGCAACTTGCACAACAAATAAATCCACTTCCTATCACACGAGAGTATTTCTTCCACGACCCACTCTCCGAAAGTAGCTAACCACATTATTTTAATTAGTAAAAACCCCATTATAGCCCCCAAACGTTGCTCCTATCATTTAGAGGCGTTTGCAGGTTATACATAGCGGAGTTATATTATTCGCGGACAAATAAGATTTAGTAGTGTCAAGAATCTTCTAACAGTACCAATTGAAAAGGAAATAGAATTTGCTGTTATGCATAGTACTGGCAGCAAAATTGTTATTGTATGTATGTATAGAAGCCCTTTAGGTAAGTTCGAAATATTTCTGGAAAATTTTTGGCATTTACTGAATGAACTATGTAACAAATTCAAGGACCACCAATTTGTAATATGTGGGGATTTCAATCTCGATTTCAACACACCCAGCAAAAATTTAACAGATTTCGAGAATACACTATCTACTTTCGATTTGGACATAACCATTACCAGTCCTACAAGGACAGCTAAATCATCTTCTAAAACAATTGACAATATTCTTACCAACTTAACTAAACAAAATTTTTCTGCATATACGATACATTTTTCTTTCTGGAACCATTCACCGCAAACATTAGATTTCAAGATAAACCAAAAGGTAACGGTACAAAACATGTATATAACAAGCAGGAATTTCTGTGACAAAAACCACCTCAAATTCACAAAATCTCTTCAACAAATGAATTTGAACACTCTATACAACATTCGAAACGTTGATGAAGCTTTCGAATACTTTGATAAGCAAATTGAAAGCTGTTTTGAAAATGCATTTCCTCTCAAAAAAAATGAAAATCGATAAGAACAAATCATTCAAAGGGTGGAATTAAGCTGTCATGTAAATTCAAGAAGTTTCTGATAGACCTGAAAAAAGATCTTCTGATGCTGAAACTCTGGCGTATATTCAGAAATATACTAAAATATTGAAAAATACTATAGCAGAGGCAAAATATTGAACAACTGAAAGTACCCCTAACATTTTAATTCAATAAGTCATTAATTGAAGGAAAATTTACCGAGTGTTTCAAAACAGCAATTATTGTACCCATCTTCATAAAGGGTGAAAAATTGAATATCAACAGTTACCGTTGCATCTCCTTACCAACATGTTTTTCAAAGTTATTAGAGTGGGTTGTAAATAAACAAATAAATAAGTACCTCAACCTCCATAATATTTTGGCAAAATTACAATTTGGATTCAAATCTGACTCAAGTACGTCCGGCGCTATATTTGCCTTAGTTGAACGCATTTATCAAACAATAGAAAACAAACAACATTTTATAGGAATTTTTTGCGACCTGACCAAGGCGTCTGATTGTGTCGATCATGAGCTACTGCTACTTTATTACTACGGTTTCCGCAGACAAGTATATAACTGGTTTCGTTTTTACCTACTTCATCGCAGAATGTCAGTCAGAATATCGCATTTCAATCAAAATATCAATCAATTTCTTGACCATTACTCAGATATGGGGCACATTAAAAATGGTGTACCACAGGGCTCAGTATTAGGACCAACTCTGTTTTTATTAGATATTAATGACCTGACATTCAATTTTCCTGCAGCACACTTTTCACTGTTCGCAGACGACACCAGTATGATCGTTCAAGAATTCGATCAGTCCAATCTTCATAACACTTCAAAAAATCTCATGTACCACATACAGGATTGGTTTTCTGCTAACAAATTACGTCTCAATCTTTCTAACACTAACTCCATATGTTTTCAATTTCATAGCCATATTCCAGAATTTGATATTGAAATCAATAAAAAGGTCATTATTCCGACAAATTCTACAAAGTTTTTAGGCATCCATTTGGATTGCAACCTGAGATGGACAGAACACGTTAGTCAACTGAGCAAAAAACTCTACAAGTTCCTTTATGCAATTCGAACTATCAAGCAGAACCTAGACTTATCAGCTGCCAAGACGGTCTATTTTGACAACTTTCACTCCTCAATGCAATACGGCATCGAATTCTGGAGTACTTCAAAAGATGCAAAAAATATTTTCATTGTTCAAAAAAAGGCAATAAGAATTTTATGTAACCTTACACAAAGAGACTCCTGCAGAAACCATTTCCAGAAATTAAATATCCCAACATTCTATAATAGGACTATTCTCAAAATAGTTCTCACTATTCATAAATTCAAATCACTTTCCTAAAAAAAATTCAAACGTGAAGTTAAAAAATACCTGAAACAGTACATCTATTACAGCCTGGATGAATTTTTTCCATCAATAAACCATTGAAAATGTGTTACGTACGCGAAATCTGTTGAATTTTAATAGCACTCGTTATCTGATATTATTCACATTCATTACATTATATAATTATCATCGGGACCAACCCTATACTACAGATACATTTTAGTTTTTATTTTTACCACTGTTATATATATTGTACCCTCTAGGTTAGGTTATATCAATTGGTAATAGTTTCCTTAAGCCATTTTAGACCGCAATACCACAACAAATGCAAACAATGTATTTATGATAAATGTATACATATGTAATCATGTAAGTGATATTTCACGGAAATAAATGTTTTGCTATGTTAGAAATAAGTACGGTGAGGGGAACTAAAACCCCCCAAAAAGCCTTTGCAAAACTTGCCACCGTGGACCAGCCTACCCAAGCTAAGGTGTAGGGAATCGTGCCGACAGCTGAATGGCCGAAACCTCATTGTAATCAGCCTACCTCTGGTAATGCGGAGCTTTGCCAGAGGTAGGTGACCAACTCTTCCCTCGCTACTCGTGGGAACACACATAAATGAAACAACAGAAACAACAAATACAAAAATCAATCCCGAGGCTGGACAGAAGTGCTCACCTCAATCTAAGGCGGTGACTGGGGATAAACAGAAATGTCCACCCCAATCTACCATTTGGAATGAGGCTGGACATAGCAGATCACCTCCAACAGCAAGGGTGCCAAGGGTGCGGCGGGTGCCAAGTGCTCCGCCTTGAATAAAAGCAAGGAACCGGCTGCCCCTGCAGGAAAGCTTCCTCACTTGTGCACCTCCACGGATAGAATCCCAAGAAGGTCGAAGAAGCCGTGCAACGACAGTAATATCGTTGCACCTTCCAAAACCTTCGCGGAGGCCACCGTGAGACACCTCAAGATTGCCAAAGAGAGTGTGTGTTCGGCAAGTCTTGGCCTACACCTGCCAATATAAAGGAGATGTCTCCTAGTGACCTGTTCACCTTCCTGGAAAGGACAGCATGGACGATGATCTACGAGGACAACTCCTCGGGAGGATGTACAATGGGTCACATGTGGCCTAACTGCTGTGAGTCTACACTCACCCTCCCTACTCTACAGGCACCAGATACAGATACATCATCAAATTAGGATTTAAGCTGCATGGAAAATATGTACGAAACCGTCAAAAGTTGCTACAGATAAATTCTGCAATGGTTTACTGACATCTTTCGGCGAGTCTTTTATGATAGTTTTGATAGTAGGAAAGTTTTTTCATTTTGAATTTGAGCAGGTCCACATGAGGACAATAGAGGACATGAGGACAATAGAGTGTACACGATTCTTGATTACTAAGCCTAGTGAAATGCTTATGATTGATTTTTTACAAATTTGTTCAGGTGAAATAGACAATTTGTGTACATCGAGCTTTCATTAGAAGTTGGAGCTGAAAGAATGAAGTTAAAAAATATTTTGTATGAAAGTAGTAGATATCAATACATCGAGCGTATTTGAAATACTCTCTAATATACACGATATCAAATAGAAGCGTGGCGAATCAAGGCTATGTTATTTTAATGTGAGATATAGTGCTTTCTAGACATCACACAGAATAATATCTTTATTACTAACACGATATCCCCTACAGTAGTTTCTCAATGGTTACTACACGAGTTCCGCGATATTCACTACACGAGTTTCTCGATGTTGATAAGCTCTCGCCCCTCTTCACCGGCTGCGTATTTAATATTTTGAGGCATAGCTAGAGCTGCTAGAGCTAGATTTGCTAATCTGTACGAAATATGAGAGTACATCAGGTTATAATATACACTGGGCAGCTCCATTCAATACCCCTTTAAACTGCAGTAGTTGATTGTGTCTGATCTATTTTTAAAAGACATTGATCTACATATTATTTCTATGTCATTAAAATAAATTTAAAAAAATGTAGATTCTAAATGTCCAATACCTTCGTTATTGAATTTTTTATCTTGCGGATAGTTTCATACAAATATTAACATAACATACATATTATTAACAACAGCTTATGAATTTAATTGACCCTAAGTTGAATTTCACTGTAACTCATCAAAGCCATCCGCATTTACTGCAAATGAACAATCATTAGCAAATGAACTTTACATTTTTTATTGAGATATTCTGGCGTATTTTTAATACGCCAAAAAATCAACAGAATCAACAAAAAAATCAAGGAGCTTTGAAGAACACTCGAGTCTTCATCAAAGTAATCTGAGCTTTTGCTACATATATTTTCCTATTTTATAGAATTGGAACCTTTGAGTGAAATGAATCTAATGAAATGTTATAATTCACCAAAAATATAATGAATTGAGTCATTCACAATATGTGTGGCAGTGAAGTATTCAGAATGTCTTCGTCGAGAGGGACGCATGTCGCATAAATCACATGCGTTACATGAAATAAAAAGTCAGTCAATGACAGATGCAGTGATATTAGTCGCTATTATAAGGACTGCATAACAATAAAATTTGTACTGAAAATACATTTTTTGTTAAAAAAAACGTTTTGGTTTTCTACTTCGCCATCATTGAACAAAAAATGTGAGAAAGTTCTAACAGAAAAAAAACTATCAAGATATGATCCTTCAGATACAAACTAGAAAAAATCATTTCAGAACGACTACTTTCATACAAACATTACACTACACGTAAGACAGAACCTAGTTGAAACAACTACTTCCGTATGAACATCGAATAGCCAAAAACAACACGATAATTATGCCTGAGTCACAGTATTCACCTGATTTGGCACAAGCATATTATATCTGAGGGGGATTACTTTGAAGAGAAAAAATAGAAATTGATGAATAAACAAATATTTTTTGATAAAAATGAAATTCAGCTTATTTTTTGAACACACAGTACATAGAACACTGTCATTCTCAATGGTATACTTCGAAGTTTCCGCACTCATCTTGTCACTCATTTTTTTATAACACTTTATGTCAGCGGAAGAAATGGTTAACTAATCCCAGCCGTAGGAGTTTTATTTTTCTCCGTTCCTTTGGAAGCCACAATTTTTTTCCCAAAATAGTTTTCAAGTTACACATATATTTGTTTGGAATCTACTTTTTCCGATATTTATCAAGCATCTAAGGGAAGTTTTACTCATTTTGCTCCCCATTTGAAAAACGCACCTCTTGTAGAAATACAGTTCCATTTAATTTTTTGATGGTGGAAAAGCAATGATCTTCATCAATGTCCTCTTTAAATCTAATAAATAATGCAAAATAGGAATCAAATACGTTAAGGAAGAAAAAGAAATAAAATTATTTATTAGAATTAACAGGTTCATGTATAATAAATCAATTTCATTTGACGTTGAAACTTATATTTGAGAATCATCTCAAGTATTTATCTTCTTGTATGTTGCCTTCACCATTCCATTGTATTCATCATATTATAGCATTGTAGATTCTTAAATCAAAGTACATTAATGATGATGATGTCTCAAATTTACATGCGAAACACTTTCTTTCTTTCCCTTAAGGGTCAGTTACAGATTATCGAAATCTGTAGAAATCAGCAATCGACATAGACAGATCAAATATCATTCTTTGGAAACCTTCTATAGAGAATGAATGAAATCGGAATGCCAAACACTTTATCAAGTATGTGACAGGCGGCAAAAGTTGACAACTAACTGGTCACTTTAAAAAATGTGGCCTGTATAGTAAATTTCAACACCAACAATACAACCCATAAAAGCCATTATTGCAAAAAGGCAGACGGTAGCTGCAATAAATTACGAGAAAAGGACAACAGAAAGTTTTTTGAATCTTCGACACAGTCCGGTTTCACTTTTTCAATAAAAAGAATTCTTTGTCGACCGATAATGTGCAATGAAGGTCCTTTATTGCCCTAATAAGAGTTTTGCGCAAAAATGAGCGAACTGTCCCTTTTACCAGGAATAAGCCTGCGTTTTAGTAAAGTTTACGCAATGTTACATATTAGAAAGTTGTTCGTGTTTTATTTATGTTTTTTATTACTGCAAAAAGTGTATATAGTTTCTCCTTAAATGAACAGATAGATATTTGCAAAGCCATCAAAAAGGGCGTTTCTCGCCCTTTTTGTCTTTTAGACTTTACGTCAATTACGTTATCAATACATTGTATAAAATAAATTTACTTCCCGCTGTCTGTCCCTATGTATGCTTAGATCTTTGGAACTATGCAACGGATTTTGATGCCGGTTTTTTAATAGATGCATGCTATATATAGCATGCATAACATATTAGAGAAACACTAGATAATTCTAGAGGTTTCCAATGTGATGTCGTAAATAAACAATTGTTTTGCACTTACATTGCGAACGCTGGCTGAACCCTACGAGATGGTTCAAAAAATGTACTACGGTTTTGTACCCCTTTAAAATGTCTACAAAAAAGTACGAGTTGGTATATGTCTATCTCTTAGGAATAATCCACAATATCCATTTCTTATCCTCGAGAAATAATGGCTTATTTACGAAGCGATTTTAAGAAAAACAGCATTAATCCTTATCCAATTAAGAACCTTAAATACATTGTGCATTCAATATAGATCAAAATGATCCTTTACAGCATGTAATTTAAATGATTTTTTTTAAATATATTACAAATTTGAAATGCAGGGAGGGCCTGCGCCTCGTGCCTATAAATGGCGCGTTGAAGGCCTAGCTTCGCCCTGCACGCGTTTATATGTATATTTAGCATCAGCATTGCACCCGTACGGAGCCGGGGCGGTTCGCTAGTTTTAAATGAAATAGTTCAAAAATATTTTCAAATTACATAATGACGTCGAAAGATGATTAGCGATGTGGTTTTACTGAATGCTCCTCTATATGATTTTCCGATAAAATATTGATATCGAAATGAAATCAGCATTAGTCTATCTAAGTTGTTTTTGTTTGTATAACGTCATTTGAAAAACCTTCCTTAAATGGAGTGTATTTTCGATAATTTTATGCAGAGATGGATTGAAAAAATTATTTATATCATATAACCGTTGTAATAGTTATTGATTACAACAAAGATTATTTTTTGTAACTGCATTTTCCTCTTTCAATTCCAACTATTAAAACATTTTTATCAAAATGTTAACCTTTTTCATTGGACAAGTGTCCTGGAATTAAAAATTTATAGGAGAATCAACTACATCTTCTGCATATAGAGGATGAAAGGTATTCAACCTTTTTTGGTTTGCGGCGCCTTAAGTAATCTGATTCTTTCGCGACGTCATATTTTTCTAAATTTTGGCAATAATTGGATAGCCAACCAAGGAATCAACCGTTGGCCGATCAGGTCACCGGATATAACGTCTATGGACTTTTATCTCTGGGGAAGGTTGAAAGATCTCATTTTTCAATTGCCGACCAATTCTAGATACAAATTGGTAGAGGCAGTGATGCTTCTCTCACTCCTATTGAATTAATTAATTCGGCAAAAAAATTCAGAAAAGGTGTCGCCTGTGTATAGGAGAAGCTGGTAGACATTTCGAATACCTTCTCTGAACAAATATATATTATTTGTTTGTTCTTTATCATTACCATTATAAGTTTCATTTATTAGTAGTAAATACAGTATAAATTGTTATCTGTTTCATTGAAACTATGCGTTTTAATTACTGCTGTGAGCTTTTTCAACATTTGATAGCTACTGCTGAACAATTTCTTTCTGTTTTATCGCCGCGTCGTCCGAAGCCTACTTGATCAAAGGGTGCGTTTCAAAGTCTACATGAAAAATTCTAAAAGTTCTGTATTTCAAAGAGGACTCTAGCAAAACATCAAGTGTGCTACATTTTTGGAAAGGTTATTTTAAGCTCTATTGAAATATGCAGAAATATACAGAGTGTCTCATTAAAAAAATAATTTTCCATCAATAACTATTAAATCTCATTTGAAAAAATAAGTTTTTTACACCATTAAATTCTACTTAAAAATGCTTTGAGAATGTTTTTAAAGAAACAAGAAATTTTTGACAGGAAAAAAGTTACAGCAACTTTTAGAAAATGCAAATTTTCGAAAAACATGCTGTAACATAAAAAGGATGATTGATATTCTATTTTCCAAACTATATTCCTATGGCATCCGAGGTGTTGCTCTTGATTGGATAATGTCTTTTGTGAGTAATCGTCAAAAATATGTCGCTATTAAGACTAATGTCGAACAGTCTAGAACGGCTGACTCAAACAGTCTTGATTTAAATATGGGAGTTCCCCAAGGCTCAGTACTTGGGCCCATTCTGTTCCTTTTTTATATCAACGAAATTGACACTTTAGCTAAAGATGCACACTTTGTTATTTACGCGGATGATACATCCATACTGATCTCGAATAAAGCAGATGATATTATTGCTGAGGAGTGTGAGCGATTATTGAGTAATATAACTTCATAGTGTAGCGCTAACTCACTTAACTTTAATACTGAGAAAGCACATATTATGAGGTATCATCACGTTCAGAAAAATATTTCCAATATAACAGTCAGTGTTGGCAATAAAAAATCAAGTTACACTGACAAAGCAACATTTTTAGGCATCACAATTGATGATTGTGTAAACTGTAAATCTCACTGTAATAATCTGATTAGAAAGTTGAATTCTCTTTGTTTTGTGTTTCGACAGCTTAGAGAAGTACTCACATGTGAACAATTACTCATGTTATATCATGTTCATGTGGCTTCAAGAAAACGATATGGGATCCTCCTTTGGGGTGGGTCCACACTAGCACAAGATGTTTTCTCGGTACAAAAAAAAATTCTGCGACTCATTGCTAGGGTACCCTGTACATATTCATGTAGAAATATCTTTTACCACTTCAGACTTTTAACAATAGTAAGTTTATTTATCTCAGAGCTATGCATTTACGTATTTAGTAATAGAAAAGACTTCACTTTGAATGTGAATATTCACAGCATTAATACCAGACAAAATAAAGGTTAGGTTGAGTTGAGTTAGGTTAAGTTGAAAAACAGCACAAGCTGAACTTCGCCTTTCATCGATTGTTACACTGTGTTTAATGTGTAATTATTCGATGAATAAAGCCGATTATTTTTTTTTTTCACCGTAGTGTGCGCTGGTCAGGCCCTATCCCCCCAAAGCACCGATACATTCGGGAGGGCGCGCCAGCATAATCAACCAATGACCACTCCCCACACCGTGGGGTAAGTGATCATTGGATCCGAGAATCATGTGCCCTGAGCAAACGCAGTGAGCCAAGAATGACAGCCTTCTGCATCTGTGCGGCTAAGATTTCTGCCTTAGTGCGGCAAGCCGGTATGATTTTGAGATTCGAGAGTAGAGAAGACATCATTCCACCAAGGACTCCAATAATCAGAACGACCATCTTGACAGAGTGATCTGGATAGAGTCTGCGGAGTTCGAAGAGAAAATCTCGATATTTTATCCGTTTTTCCTCCTCTTTTCTGACGATATTCGTCTCGCCAGGAGCTGAAAACTCCACGACAAATATCGTTTTGGTCTGGTGGTCGAGAAGGACTACATCAGGCTTATTAGCTTGTATGAGCCTGAGGGTGGGGAACGAATAGTTCCAATAAATTCGGCACTTCTCGTTCCCCACAACGGATTCAATATCCCCCGGAGCGTAGGGCAACACCGGTGTCTCGTCAATACCGTAAGAGTGCCGTAGATGGTAATATAGCACTCTTAGGGCCGCGTTATGTCGATGGATATAGGCCGAGACCGCATATGCTGGACATGCTGATAGCAAGTGCATTAGGGTCTCGGGCGCCTCGCGGCAGGCCCTGCGCCTTGTGTCAGGAACCTCTATACCCATCACGCGACTGCGGTAGACTAAGGTGTTGAAGACACCATCCTGGCAAGCCATGATGAACCCCTCAGTTTCCGACTTCAGCCCACTCGACCTGAGAAAAGCGAACGTCAGGCGCTTTGATAAGCCAAGGTCTTCGATGTTATTGAAGAAGACCCCATGCATCGGCTTAATACCAGACAAAATAAAGGTTAGGTTGAGTTGAGTTAGGTTAAGTTGAAAAACAGCACAAGCTGAACTTCGCCTTTCATCGATTGTTACACTGTGTTTAATGTGTAATTATTCGATGAATAAAGCCGATTATTATTATTATTATTATTATTATTATTATTATTATATTCCATTTTATAAGTACAAAGTGACAGAAAACTCTGCTTGTTACCTGGGACTTCTTTCTTTCATTCTTCCACAAGAAATTCGGTAAACAGGGTGCCTGAGAAAATTTAAATTTCTATTAAAAAGATTTTTAATCAACAAAAATCCCTACACGATACAGGAGTTCCTTTTGAAGTAGCGCTGCAAACATTCTTATGTAAATGTAGATTATGTATATGTATATGTGTGTGTGTGTATCTGTGCATACGTGTATACATAAATAAAATATATATTTCTATTTATATTTCTGTTTTATTATAAACGTGACCAATTAATGTCTTATTTTAATAACATGTATTACTTTTACTTTTACTATTATTAATTAAGTAAACTATTTTCTATCTACCTGATGATTTCTATACGTGTTCAATCATGTCAAAAGATTATTATTATTATTATTACTATTATTATTATTATTATTATATGAATATGTGGTTTACACCATTGAGTTTGTTATAAAATTTGATTCCCAGACACATCCATTAGTTTTCATCTACCTAGTTTGAAAATAGGAGTTTTCCTTACAAAAGTGGCCACGAAATTCAAACATTCACCTTACTTTCTTAACAACCCACGTATTAGTTGAAAACGCTTGGGAAGTTATTATATAGCAAAATACGTGTTGTGTTCATCTGTCAATTTCACTTAAAAATAAAGTATTCATGCCTTAATTTCATTATCACAAATTTCAATTTTTTGAGTTGAGCCGTTCAAAAAATAAAAGGGGGGCATTAAAGAAATGCACATTCACCTTACTTTCTTAACAAACCACGTATTAGTTGAAACGCTTGGGAAGTTATTGTATAGCAAAACACGTGTTGTGGTTTTGTAAACTGTCCAGTGAAAATTTCACAATAAAATTTGTGAAAGTGTGTTTTTATACATGTTCTGCATAAGATGATGAAATCATGAACTCATTTGTGATATATAATTGAGAGTAGGTATGTATAAATGATAAATTTCTTATCATTTCCAGTTCCCGTCAAAATAAAATGCGCCAAAAGTGAATCTTTGATTACAAAAAATAAAACGTAGTGACTTGTTCCAACAATATAACTTGTGAATAAAATCGATTCCATCAGATTTTCATCAATAAATATCCACCAGAATCCTATAAATCTAGTATGAGGTTTGAGTTGTGCTGCCGGTACCTTCAAACATTCACCAACTGTAAAATCTAAATGAGGTACAATTAAGATAACTTCCTAGCAAAATATCCAACAAACATGCAAGGTAGTCGTGACCAAGAAAAGATCGGGTTTCAGTAGGATTTTCTATAAAAAGTTGTGTCCGCAAAGGCACATCCTCTTCCTCGTAACATGTGCGTCCCAACCCCTGAACGAGGGTTTCGGTGAATTTTTTTTATACACAAACTAAGAGTCACTGTCGCTGGAACAATCGTGCTGAGTGTATCGCTTTCACACTTGTGTTCGGCCCCTCTTAAATATTTCAACAAACATACCTCCTACACACACGCACGCCAAAGATTTTCTTAATGATGAAAATTAACAATCATATGTTGATTATTGTACATCTGTTATCCCGTTAAACAATAGATTTTCAATATGATTTGCAATATTGTAGTTCGAAATAGCCAGGGTAAATCAAATTAAAATATACTTTATTGTCCGAAGATTTGCATCTTATGCAATGTAAATATATAGTGCCTTTCTGTAATGTCCCCCTCTTTTATTTTTGGAACGGGTCAACTCAAAAAATTGAAATTTGTAATAATGAAATTAATTCATGAATACTTTATTTTGAAGTGAAATCTACAGATCAAAACTTTCAAGATGGCGACTGTGTGCCATCTGGGAAGAAAATAAATAGAAAGGGGGGTCTTGTGACATATCATTTTGAAGCTCCTGATGAATACTTCACAACCCTAAAATATGAAGTCAATATTTTTACCTACTACAAAATGGCGAAACATTCTATAATTTCCTGAAGACAAACACATTATTATCAATATTGCTAGAAATATTCCTTTTTATTTGCCATATGACAATTCCAACAACTCAATAAGGTTTGTTGAGTTATTTTTTGTTTATAAAAACGTCATAAAAATGTCAGTACTACAATGAATATCATTGTTCAGTTAGAATATTCTCATTTAGTTTTCGGTTTTACTAGTAGAAAGGTACCACGTCAAGGAATCGACCTATCTGTAGAAAATATTTGAGGCAACTTGTATCCAAATTCACAACTACCGATAGTGTACATAACAAAAAGCCCCCAGGTCATCCGTCCATTCTGGAAGATCAGCAAGTGCAAATAAATGGTGAGATGGTAGTAAATCCTGAACAGTCTACTTAATCCGTCGCGAATGTTTGTGAGGTGTCTCCTTCTACTGTGTGGAGACTTTTGAAGAGAAATAGGTATCATCCATACAAAATTGAAATGGTACACCAATTAACTGAAGATGACCCTGAATTAAGAACATAATTATGCTAAATCATGACGGAAACAATGGCAAGGCATCCTACCTACCTCCACAATATGTGTTTTAGTGACGAATATATATTTTTTTAAACGACAATGTTCACAGACAAAATTGCCGTTATTGGAGTGACACCAACCCTCACGTTTTCCGGGAAACATATACCCAATATCCAGAAAAAGTTAACTTTTGGGCAGGAATATTGGGAAACCATATTCTAGGACCTCTATTTATTGATCAAAATTCAACAGGGGAACTGCATTTGAATATGCTGAAAACTACTGTTGACCCTCTCATCACTGAAATCGTCGAAGCGAATCCTAATGAATTCGATATGGATATTGTATTCCAACAAAATGGAGTACCACCACATTACTCCAGACAAGTAAGAAACTATTTGAATGCTACTTTTCTCGGTTGTTGGATTGGCCGTCGAGGTCCTACAGAATGGCCAGCCCGCTCGCCAGATTTCACACCTTTGAACTTTTTTATGTGGCTTATGGGGCTATTTGAAGCAAAAGGTATACGAAACTGAACCTGATTCAATATTGGATATACGGCAGAGAATAATAAATATTTGTAAAGATATTGATGTTACTGTGTTCGAAAATGTTCGGCGTGAAATATCGGATAGGCTGTTCATATGTCAAGAAGTTCAAGGCAACCATTTCGAGCATCTTCTGAACTAACCTCAAGCTTATTACTTCATATTATGTAGTTAAATGTCAATGTAGTCAGGCAATTATTAAAGGTTCCGCCATTTTGTTATATTAGGAAATATTGACATCATATTCTAGGGCTGTGAAGCATTTGTCAGGAGCTTCAAAATGATGTATCACAAGATTCCCCTTTCCATTAAATTTTTTGTCCCAGATGGCGCCCAGTCGCCATCTTGAAAGTTTCATCTGTCAATTTCACTTAAAAATAAAGTATTCATGCCTTAATTTCATTAT
Organism: Leptinotarsa decemlineata; assembly: GCF_025532065.1. Lineage (NCBI taxonomy): Eukaryota > Metazoa > Arthropoda > Insecta > Coleoptera > Chrysomelidae > Leptinotarsa > Leptinotarsa decemlineata. Next base: position 7,326,544 of record NW_027412537.1, on the reverse strand, counting down.
CACAAATTTCAATTTTTTAAGTTGAGCCGTTCAAAAAATTTAAGGGGGACATTAAAGAAATGCACTGTAGAAAAAGTTCTAAAAAAGTATAGATGTAGCCATAAAAAAGTTCCAAAAATGTATAAATGTAACGATGAAAGAAATTCTAAAAATGTATAGATAAAACACCATCATGTGTAAAGTGATAGTACAGAGAATAAATTGTTAATTTATTGTTGAAAGGATTCGCTAAAATACTCTTCCAAACTATAATGGGGTCTATCAACAAATTGGTTCTTCACCGACTTTTTGAAATGTATATTGCTTACATTTGCAGATCTCATTTTAATGATAAATGATTGAACAACTTACCACCATTATAATATACGGAATCCTTGATTAAATTCGAAGTTGGAATGGAAAGTCTGAAGGTATAATTGCTTTTACGAGTAGCATAAGTAGTAGAAGCAAAGTTGAACTTCGATTTATGTTTATAAATAAGGCAAACCGTCTCTAGGATAGAAAGTGCGATAACTGTTAAAATTTTATTGGCAGTGAACAAGTTCCTGCGCGATTCTCTGTTTTACTTTACAGAGACATCTTAGCGCCCTGTTCTGTATTATCAATACAGAAGAGAGAAGGGATGAGTTGCATGCTCCCCAAAAATGTAGTCCATAACGTAGTCGAAATTCAATGAGTGAATGGTAAACGGTCTTTGCGATATGGAAACCCAACTCATTTGAAACCACTCTAACTGGATAACATCCGGAGGAGACGTTACTCTTGATTTGTTCAAGGTGTTCATCAAATTTCAGCTTATTATCAATGAATACACCGAGAAATTGTGTGTTTAATTTATTTTGTAATAAGGCAGCGTCTATCGAAATTTCATCAAGTGAACATTTGAATGATATTATATTCGTTTTGAATGCATCGAGAGAGTAAATTTGCATGGCACCAGCATTTCACCTTCTTCAAGTCGGATGATTTTATTTTATTTAGCACCACTAAGTTTTTTTCATTCCACAATATTGTAGTATCATACGCGAATAGAGTGAAACTACCAGATATGTCAGTCATAGAGATGTCATTCATATATAGCAGAAACAGAATAAGGCCTGACACAGAACCCTGTGGTACTCCAGATTCAATAGCTCTGTTCTCCGACAGTTCCGTTGTCCTCAACAACGGAGTTCCGAGAGTTCCGTTGTCCTCAACAACGGAACTCTTGGAGAATAGGACAAACTGAGAGAAAGCCTATCAAGCTGTGTTTCGCAAGGACCTATACTTCAGTGTGTACACATATCTATGCCGATACCTAATTGTATCATACGCTATCTGTTGAAAAAACAATGCGAATTTTAATTTTTTTCAAAAAATATTTATTCATTCATCAATTTCTATTTTGTGCCAGCGTTTTTTCCAATCTTCGAATCAGAAGTGCTGAACCTGTGGTTCCTTAGAAGAGCCCACTAGATCACCTGATATGAGGCCTGTAGATGTATCTGATACACAACCGCAGTTCATTTTCAGAGCTCGTAGATAGAAAAAAGTGGTGCTTGCAACGAAATCACCCCAGGAATACATCATAATGTACGAAATAAATTTATAAACAGAATTCACTATTGTCAGGAAGCGGATGGTAAACATTTCGAACATCAATTGGAATGAACTGGTCTAAATTTCGATTACAGTTTTTTTTGAAATCATGATATGTATCGTTTGTTTGCAGGTTGTTGAAACGAATATATAAACTGCTACTCATTTAGGAATGGCTTATTATTCGATTTCCAATAGTAAGAGAGTTTTGGATAGAGAATTGGAATACCTATCAAGTGAGCTATCGGAAGCCCCCTTTTCCATTGGAAAAAAAATTGGTTTGTCATGGTATGTCATGCAGTACCATCTATACTGAAAATTATACCATTTTACGTAATCTGTTCTGTCCTTGATATCGTGTTCCATTCAAATATGTCGTCCGCAATATCTCTACTAATATTATAGATGCGAATGTAAGTATGTTTGTTACGGTTTCACGCGAAAACTACTCAACCGATCATCATGAAATTTTGTACACATATTCTTGGGGGTATTAGAAGTAACATGGGATACTTTTTAATGAAAACATTTTTTTATGTAAGATAAAAAAAAAGTTTGTCAAAAAAATCTTAAAATCTAGCTACTTCAACGTCATCTAGCATTCCAGTAATGGAGTTCCAACCCTTAGTACCGTAATACCATCGCACTGTATTATTCACAGTCACGACAATATCCAATCCAATCCAATTGACTCTAGTTTCAGCTGTTTGTAATTTTTCTATATTTATTATTATTTTCTTCTGTCATTTTTATTTTCAGGTTAGGTTATTTTTATTTCAGTAAAATATATTTTAACATTTATTGTTGCAATTCAATAAAGCATATTTTTTAGAAACTTCCAGCTAAGCATTGAAATATTTATAGTTCTCATATTGATTTATTTCTATTGTACTGACACTTATTTAATGGCATTAATGTGAGCGAAGCCGCGAGGAAAAATCTGATGTGATATAATCATACTTTTTTATACTTGCAATGAAATGTTATCCATTCCGTAAATAGTTAACCCCAATTTTGGATTTATTTCCAGCCAATTGTCATCATCATAGGAAACAGCCGAGTCATCTAGGAATACGAGAATTTCAAATAGACGTGTCATTTTGAATATACCCATGCAAATATATTTAACAGACCCAAAACTAAACCTTGTGGGATTCCACGCTTAATATCGCACACAGAAGGAGTCATATTATTTCGTACGAAATTATAGTAACCAATCTAAAAGTTCATTTCAATTTGCAGTTTTTACCAAAAATGCGCAAATTGCAAAGTGCAATGCAAAGTTGTTTGTGGAAAGAATCATTTTTTAGAAAATTTGTAAACATATTCATATAACCATTTAAACCTTGTTGAGGAACTAAAATTATACGATGTAAGTAAAGGAATGTTCTTTGAAAGACATTCTTTGTGGAGGAGTCAGTGTTTTTTACTGTTTTTTGGGTTTATAACCTTCAACAATCTGAAAAATAAACAAAGCTAAACTAACAGCTGCTGAAGTGTCATAATGGGCTAACTGAAAATATTATCCCGAAAAGTTACTGCGTAATATAAACCACTGAAGAAATCAATTGTTAAACTTCCACGATAGTCAAATTGGTTCGAAAAGAAAGTGAACCAAAAAAAAACTGGAAGTATCTTTGAATCTTTTCCAGATTTTAGCCGACCTTAAGATAAGTATGTATATATTTTTTCAGCCCTTTTCTTCATAAGCAAAGTTATTGAAGGCAACAAGTTACTCAATAGAACATTTTTCTTTGCGAAAAATAATTTGAATCTACGCAGTAACTTATCAGGGTGAACTAAAATGTTTCTCTTTCAACATCTGTGTAAAGTTGTCTATTACAAGTTTTTTCAGATTGTGGAATACCCAGAAATTTCGTTCATGTAAATGGTATTGAAACATTTTTGGAAACAAATTTTCACTTACATGTTTTAATTTATCACATTTTACAATTCACAGATATAAACTTGTCGCAAAATTTACCTGTAGATAAATAAGAAAACAATATTTAAGGTGATGGTCATAAGTAATTCTGGAAAAAATATTTTTATTAAGTAGGTAAATCGCGGGACAAACTTTTATAAATCCTGTAATAAATTAATTTACTTAATTCATTTCAAACTTAATTTTTTGAAACAATTGTTATTGAAACTGGCAATGTAATTGTGCAATTTGTTTTTGACAATTTCTTCAAATAGAGCTAAGTAAACTAAAAATCACTATCCGAAACTTTCATTTGTTACGCATATCTCTGAAAATATATAAATTTGGCCCAATTAAACCACCTCCGTATATTTTATACTGTACGGGTTTCCAAAAGATTGTCAAATTTGAAAGACTGTATCGAATTCTTTGAAAGATACCTGGTCAATAAAATTATTTTCTCTGCAAGTTACTGAAAAATTCACATTTCAATAAGTTACAACATATGATTTAAGTGACCAGAAAAAGCATTTTTTATCCAAATTAGTGAAAAATATTGATTGTTTTTGCCTTCGTTCAAGATCCGAATTTACCTAAATATTTTAGGTACTGGCACAGATAAGCCCCAAATGATATTTTGTTCGCTCAGGTAGTCAGTAAAATAATGAAATTAAATAATAAGGAAAGGATTATCTAAACAATTTTTGAAGATTACCTCTTTATTTACTATAATCATTTGTTCTGACAGACCCAAAATAGTAATATTTTATATCTTATACAATTTTAAATGTTCCATTGATATCTGAAGTTAAATTTGGGATTCAACTGAGAGTGATCCAAGCCGTTTATTTTAACGATACTGTTTGATAAAGCACAAATGATTTTCTTGATCAGGTAGAAATGTAAGGAAGAGTGTTTTGTTTCAATTAAATATAACATATAAATATATTTGAGTATTTTGGCACAAATTTTTCACAAATGATGGCACGTATTTTGGACGTAAATGACAACTTTGCTTCATCACAAAGATGTAATTTTAAGTAACCATTTCGATTTATTATAAAGAACCCTAAACTTTGTTTTTTCGTCATACAATTACTTTTTTAGGCTTTTTAAAGAACTGTTTTCACAGCACACGGCACATTGAATTACACCTTTTAAATGTAGAAAGAAAAGGGAGGATAATTTGTACCTCATTTTAAAGATATATACTGTTGGATTTTCCAAACCATCAGAAATTAAGTTTTAGGAACTGGTGTGTGAACACCAGTTCCAAAAACACTGATAAAACTTGTACATAAAGAGATATTGAAAGTTTAAAGTTATCTTTTTTGTTCATAAAACTCATAGCATCTATCAAGGTTATCAACAAAAACAGTAATATTAAAAATCCTATTTTCCTTTTCGATTTTTTGTTGTTTTAAATAATAATGGAATATACAGGGAGATCTATCATGGAGTAAAGATATAACCAGTTTTTTTAAATGGAACATCCCATTTTTTCAGTTTATGAAGTAACCTTGTGCTGAACTGATTGCAAAAAGTATCACAATTGGTACGAGCTGACAAAATTGTTTAGTAATAAATTTTTTTTCTGCAAATCATAAAAAATACATATTTTAATAGGTTGTTTACAACATATCAATTATATGGCGAAGAATTGCATTTTTCTACCCAAATTAGTGAAAAATATAGATTGTTTCCGTTTTTCGCTTATATTATAATTGCATCACACTTATTGTAGTATATATTTTTGATTTTATTCAGGATTAGAATTTACCTGCAGGCACAGAAAAGCTCAAAAATGTTATTTTGTGCCCACAGGTAGTCAGTAAATTATTAAATTTATATGATAGTGGAAGGATTGTCTTACCAATTTTTGGAAATAACCTCTTTATGTATTATGTTCATTTGTTCCGACTGACCCAAAATTTTATTAATCTTCTACCTATTTCTTGAAGACTGAAATTTTCTTTAGACATTCAAGTTGAAGTTGGGATACTAATGAAGGTGTTCGAAACTGCTTCTTTGAATTATGCTTTTGTTCACTGAGCAGAAATAATTTTCAATACACATTATTTTGAAATCTGATAGGTAGAAAGAGTATGCGAGGAGAAATGTTCCCTTTCAATTTTATATTTTTGAACATTTTGAGTAAAAATTTTACACGAAATGTGGAACGAATTATGGACAAAAAGATATTGAGTGAATTTCACCTTGCCATTTTTTATCAAGTTTGTTTTTATCCCAAAGTTGTTATTTTTAGCAATCATTTTTATTTCTTGTAAAAAACTCAAAACTTTGATTTTTTCGTTATACAATTACTTTCTTCGATAAGATAACAGTTAGTTTCGTAGAGGTCACGTTGATTTACACCTATACAATTTAAAACGGAGGGGAAGGTTGAGTGGCATCTCATTTCAAAGATATATACTATTTCATTTTCCAGAAATTCAGTTTTTGAAACTGTGTGAATACTGATGAAACACATCTTAAACCCAGATGGTGTTCCCCAGGGATCCACATTGTCTCCAACTCTGTTTTTATTGTATATCAGTTACCCCAATTACTAGAATGTGTGATTCTTTCAACAAACATTGTAGGAATGTAAATGTTTTCTCTATTACGTTGAATTCCTTTAAAATAACGATGAAAAGAATATTCAACACATAACAAAAATAATTGCTTAGTATGTACGAAATTTGTTAATTCATTAATTTTTATTTTTTCTTGTATCTGTTGACACCGTGTATCTCTGTAACCACTACTATCAGTGGATGCTTCTATGGGTATTTACCTGTTTGTATCCCAAATTTTGAATAAATAAATAAATCAACGACTTATTGGAAAAAAACAAGAATCACATATATTGCTTTGCTGACGACAGCACACTTGTCTCATCATTACATTTGGATTCCAGGATATAGGCTGCGGATGCACATCTTCACCGGTAGCGGGAAGTTGAATATCTTGATGAGGATCTAGAAGTAATTTCGACTTGGGATAAAAGTAACCAGGTTCAATACAATGCCACAAAAATTCAGGCATCAATTTTCTCCAAAAAAATTAATGTCTCCGAACGGATATAACAATGTCAGGTCAGACAATTCCACCAATATGTCTTGGCACATTTATGTCGCAGGAATTGTAAAGGCTGCTTCTCAAAAGTTTGAATCACTGTTCTGAACCAGAAAACTGTACACACCTCAGCAACTGTTGATGCTTTATAAAGCTCTGATCAGAGTTTCCTTGGAGTATTGTTCTCTTGTATAGAGCTCCGCCCCCAAACATACCATGAAGCTGCTGGATTTCATCCAGAAAAGAGTCATCTGGCTGATTGGAGACGCGAACATCACTTGCAACCTTGATAGTCTGCAACATCGAAGAAAGGTTGGAGATTTGTCTCTTTTCTATAGACACTTTTATTGGAAGAGTTCAAGTGACTTGGCACATTTGATTCCACCAAGAGCGGTACATATCATAAATACGCGACGGACTGTAGCTGCTCATCGTTTGAGGTTCAACTCAGTCCAACTCGAACTTCACTGTTTAAGAACTCTTTCATCTGGAGAACGGCGTTACCAAATGGATCTAATCTCTCGCGATTCAAATCCAATATGAATCACTAGTTTCGCATAGGCACCGCTCTCAGAGCGCTTTAAGGTTTTTCTGTAGTGCTTGTGTTTTGTTCTTAAAAAACGATATTCAAAGACTGATTGACGTTACCTTTGTTTTCGTTTGTTCGTGAAATTATTGGCATCCAAAGTTATAAACAAAAACAATATTTCATTTCGATTTATTGTTTTTTGAAATGATAATGGGATATACAGGGTGATCTACCGTCAAGTAATGACATTATAACCGGTTTTTTGAGATGTAACATCCCATTTTTCTTCAATTTCTGAAGTAATCTTGTGCTGAACTGATTCCAAAAATGTATCACATTGCTTACAATCGGTACTATGTGGTAGTACTACCAAAATTTGAAATTGTTCACAAAATAATAAATGAAGAAAAACTCAATTCAAAATTCTTGTACACCTTAATAATAAACTTATAAAAAACTCGCCGTTAGTGTTAACACCACACTTATTTGTCCTCGACTACACTGTAAATTTCTTCAAAATGTATTATCTATCAAAAATTTGAAAGTTCAAATCTGTTTTTTGTGATAAAAGGTTTTTTCTTTCTACTTCTCCATCTTCATACAAAAAAATGTTGGGATCTTCCAAAGAAATAAAGCAAGCAATCAATTTCAAAAAATTATCTCTTTACAAAAATGTGTAGATCATGCAAAGAAGTAACTTTCAGACACAAACTGGAAAAAAAGCCCTCTCAAAACGAAAGAGAAATACTTTCGAAACAAATAATTTTATATAAACACTAAAATATACAAAAAACCGTTTTCATTCGTTATGGAATTGAATCAGATATCATTCACTGGATTGCTACACAATAAAGCAAATGAAACTGTCATCCCCACTGGTGGACATCCGATGTTTTGGCGTAAGACATTTGCTTTATGGGCTGTACAGCACCAAATCTGGATAACATCATAAGAAAAAGCACTCTAGTCATTCATAAAATTACGACTTCATGCCACGAATGAGTTGAATCTACTTATGTCATGGATGACATCCCAATGACATTCATTCGCTCATTCATAGGAATTTTGATGGAATTGAAAGAGGTATTTTTAGAAGAGAATAATTTTTGGGAAAGAAAGGTTCTGGCTTTCAACTTCTCCATCTTGATACAAAAAAACAGAGATAATTTTTTGAAATTGATTGCTTTCTTCTTTCCTTTGGAAGATTTCCAAACTTTTTTGTCTAAAGATGGAGAAGAAAAAATCCAAAAACTTTCTTTTCCAAAAGTTAATCTCTCCTAAAAATACTCGTTTCAATTTATTCAAATCTGTATTGTTAACGATTCAAAGAAGAATGTTTTTATCGGAAATAGGGGAACTTCATGATTGGTGCTAGCGAATGATGCGAATTCGACAAGAATAATCCAGATATCCACGATTTTATTAGTCGTATATTCACCAGAAGGTCAGGTCCTTTTCCGTGACAAATGGAATGGCAAATAAGAGAAGGGTCGTGCAATGTTACTGAATGGATTAACAAAAAGTTCATTCTTTCTATTAAAAAACCTTTCATCTCCTGCAAAACCAGAAAATCCTTAAGTTGAAAATGGTGTAATTTTAGGAAATGTAGGGGTTTTAGATCTGTCATCAATACCCAACAAACAGAAATTTTCCCAAAAACTAATAATTATTTTAGTGTGAAATAATTGCAAAATTAAAATCGAACACTCAAGGACCGTGTGGACGGAGCTTAATGCAAAGACAGAGATTTCCGGTTTTGGCACGTGAGAAGAAACTGAAGAAGAAAGCATAGTTCTTTTCTGGTGTGATTCGTCAAGCTGTTAACATGACATTCTGGTGAAAAGTGGAAACTTCACTTCGAGATTACTTCTTCGTTCTCGAGTTTTTTTTGTCATTGTGTTTTGTGTTAATAAATTTTATCGTTGAATACGTCTAAATAATAATTTACCTATCACCAGTTCCGACATTGGTGACCCCGAAATTTTTTTTAGATAAAAACGTTTCTGGCCTTTTTCTTCCCCATCTTTATACAAAACATATGGAAACACTTCCAGAAAAAGAAAGAAGAAAAACTAAAATAAAAGGTCCTACACACAAGTTTGTTTCGGGTAAAAACAAGAAGAAAAAATCCTTTCGAAACAACTACTTTCAGAAAAGCTAATGGTATCTCCCCCTACGAAGACGACATCTATGAGAAAGAAAGAAGACTCAATCCTCGAATATAGAAGACAAACCAAGCCAATCTTCGACATAGACAGCCGAAAAAGATTCATGTTCTGTCTTTCACTGCAAGGCAACTCGATGGATTTGTGACAAAACGCCAGTCAACGCTGTTTCGACCCTACCAGGTCTCATCAGTGATAGTAAGCTAAAAACACCATAGAAGACGCCATCTATAGGAATGACAGAAAACTCAGTATCCGAAAGTTAAGAAAAACGAGACTTCCATTTTTGTTTAATGGCAGAGGTCTACAAAGCCTTAAGCTTTTTTCCCAGAAAATAATTCATTTGAAAACAATCGACCATTAGGTGAAACAGAAATTCGAGTCGAGAAGCCGGACGATCGATTTTCGCTGCCTATTCTCGGACCCGTGCTAAGAATCGCAAGTCAAAAAATAATCCTTCGTTAATCTTTAGCTCGCACAAGCTTCTATTTTCGAAGGTTGTCGTTCGTAGGAAGCCGGATGATTTTTTCAACAGATATTATAAACCCATACGTGCCGTATTCAGCAGAACATTTAACATCGAATGCGAACAAAAAGTCCACGTCTTTGTGGTATAGCATGCCATTTTGAATTTGGAACATCATTGAATAATCTAGTCTGCGAAAAATTATCTGGAGGTATGTAGATGGAAAAATTTTGGAACTGTTATTTACCATAGACGTAGATCTGAGTTGTGATATGAACAGTTATAGCAATCGATGTAGCAAATCATAGTTATGGATGACCAGCAGCAGTTTGAGTGAAAGCAGGAATCATTCACAAATTGCCTATTTATAGGCACACATACACCAGAGAGTAGATTCCAGACCAGATCTGAGTAACCTCGAGAAAAGAGGCAAACTCCCCATTCCAGACTTGAACGTCCCAAGCCTAAAAAAGCGTTTTTTGTTGAAAATTGGCTTCATTCATCAACGTAATCTCAATCAAGAGTCACACAATCATTCCAGCGCCGCTCTAACATTTCAATACCGCTTTTGTAGAACGATTTACCTTTTGCTTTAAATTAGGCCTCAGTTTTAGCAATAACCTCTTCATTCGAGCGAAATTTCATACCGGTGAATATTTTTTTAAGGTCTGCAAACAGCCAGTAGAAGGGAACCAAATCTGATGAATACGGTGGATGTGGTTCTGGTTACGTTTCAGTGGAAGAGCTTCATGAAGCAAGAGCCGAATCTATCCCTCTACGATACCTTTCATCACTTGGAAGAATCGATTGCAGCTAGAGAAATGGTTCTGATACAGATTCTGTGAAACATGTTCTTCCTCACGAATCAGTAGACAGTTGTTCTGAAAATCTTACGAAGAAAATTGGATTGGATAATTTAGGAAACACTTGCTACATGAATAGCATTTTACAAGTGTTATTCATGACGAAGAATTTCAAGAACGAGGTTTTACCGATGAACGAGAATGTTTCCTACTCATTCACCAAACTCAAACAATTGTTCATGCAGTTGCAGTTTCGTAAGAATATATTATCTCGCCCACCCAGCGATTTTCTGGAGTCTTTGAAGTACACTAGATACTCGTTAGGACAAGAAGAGGATTGCTCCGTATTCTTGGGGTTCTTGTTGAATACTCTTCGTGAGCAAAAAATAGCATAATCAATACTCCTCACCACTGATTCCGTACAGTCTATCTCGTTTTGTGTTTGTAGGTCTTTTGCTGGAACTTCAACTAGCGTTTTTAATGGATGATGATCAACTGTATTGCCAAACATGCGCCAAACTGACTGACTATTATAAGATATCAAGTATAACTGAGGCACCAGTCAACTTAATAATAACACTGACGACCTTAAAAAATGACTCAACCTCTGACGGAAGTACTATACTCTTACGAAGGTTCGAAATAGATGAACACTTCAATCTAGCAGACCACCACTATTATCTTCATGCAGTCATTATTTACTGTGGTTCTGGCGTCCAATCTGGCCATTATTACGCATTCGTCAAAGACGTAACAGACTGGTTTAAATTTGACGATAGTAGTGTCACTCAGTGTTCTGGCGATGTCTTGAATTCATTGGAGCCTCTGAAGATACCCTACATTTTGCTTTACGAAAGAGAGGACATTGGCAAATCAAGATCTTCAGATGATGTGGTGCTACAGATTTTTCCGGGTTTTCTGCAGCTTATAAAGCAAATGCGCCATTGGAGTCCATGAAGTCTCCCCAGAGCGCCAAATAATTTTTGTTGTTTAATTATTTCATGATTTGTATATCAAACGATATAAATATATATTTTTACATATTCGAAGTACAATTCATGTAGTTTTGCCAGTGTTTTGATTATATTGTGACATGGTATGTTGTCGTGATGAAACAATTTTTTTTTCTGTGCCACATGCGGTCGTTTCTTTGGAATTTCGGTCTTCAAACGCTCCAATAACGCTCTATAATAATCACTTTTGATGGCATTTTCCTTGTTAAGATAGTCACTGAATATTACACCGATACCTCTTTCTTTTTTACAAAACTGACATGCCACGACACGAATCGATTGTTTTACTGAAGAATACCCACACTTCTGTAGCGAGAAGATACAGCTCTGTAGGATATGTAGAAAAGTGAATTAAAACCAGTCTTTTATTTTTATCGACAAGAAAAAAAGTCAGCTTCCTCTACAGCTGATTCGAATAATATATCACGAAACCAAGATTTTTTTGTTTACGATTGTCAAAAAAAGTCCCAAATGATTTTGTTAATCTAAACACTTCACTCTTCGAAGTTGAGTTGGATTCAAAGACTTTTCACACCATATGTGTAAGTTTGAAAAGAGACTCATCTCCAAAAAATAGATATCCGAGATTTTTTGCTGGAGTTCTTAAAAAAAACCTACAGCCAGATTCGTACTTATCATTGGGACACCATGTATACTTCTAGAAAAGTTCGAATTTAGGTAATATACTATTATAGTATACAACTTTAGCATCCGTTATCATCAGAAACTAGATAATATGTGGTCAAGGTTCTTCTGTTTCATAGTGGTATATTTTTAAAACAAAAAATAACGAAAGAGATAATCAGACACGTGGAAATAACAAAAATGAAAAAACAAATTTAATCGGAAGGAAACCTCGACAAATCAATGTTCTTTAGGAGATAAAAGCAATTAATTTTGTGGTAAACGTCTCTCTATTTGAGAATGTTTGTAGTGAAAAGTATTGAATTAGTTGTTGAAATATAAAATGGAGTGGAGGAGTCGATGTTTTTTCAATGTTTAATATTTCATATTTTCTCTGAGGCTGAAAATTCATCATACTTTGATGATTAATATTGGTTTTTTCAAAAGTTTTGTCCATTTTTTAAAGTCAACTTCACTGCACTGATCCAAATGAACGCCATTTGAATCAGTGCACCGTTGACAACGTACACAAGTCTATTGTCAGCATAAAAAGTGTGTCCTAGGGATTCGATGAAGTCGTCGAAGGCAGTTTTTGCCTGGTCCTGAATGGCGGTGATAAAGTTATCGAAGTGCTTGAAAAGATGCTATGGGGTTGGTTGGGTTTAAATGTAAAGGACAGTTGTGAAATTGAAAGGGGCATATTTTTAGGATAAAGTGATTTTTGGGAAAGAAAGAATTTAGCTTTCTACTCCTCCATGTCTTCTCAAGTCTGGTGAGAAGCTGTCTGATCGCACTCGGAGAGCTAAGTACCCAAAATAGGATCACTCTAGCTCAAGTACCCATACATGAGGGTCACAAGGGCAACGAGGAGGCCGACGTTCTAGCCCGTGAAGGCGCATCCAATGCAAATATCGGCCCAGAACCCTTCTGCGGGGTAGCGAAAGCTTGTATAAAGACATCCATAAATTCATGGATGCAAGACGAATCGATATATTGGTGGAATAAGCTCCCAGGAATGAGGCAGGCGAAAGAGTTCATGAAGAAACCGTCGCCCAGATTCACTGAAGACCTGCTAAACCACAACCGTAAGGGTGGGTCTACTAACGGGGCATAGCCGACTCAGGAAACAAATGAGCAACGTGTGTCTGATAGAAGAAACCAATGCAGGTTCTGTCAAGAAGAGGAAGAAACCGCACTGCATGTGCTCTGTGAATGCAAAGCGATAGCAAGGCTGAGATACGCAAGATGTGGGGAAGAGAAACGAGAGGCTGCCAGCTATATGATTGAACTGCTTAATCTTCCTCTTGAAAAGTGTCAACACCTAGACACGTGCTTTAATCACCAAGTGATCACCAAGATTAAATTTCACAAAATACACTTAAACGATTTGATCTCCACTAACTTTATTGAAAATAATCATAACATGTTTCGCTAAAACATTAGCTTTTTCAAATGATTAATCATTTGAAAAAGCTAATGTTTTAGCGAAACATGTTATGATTATTTTCAATAAAGTTAGTGGAGATCAAATCGTTTAAGTGTATTTTGTGAAATTACTATGGATCTTCATCAAGTAACGGCCGAATCAATCAGAAAAAAAAAAAAAAAAAAAAAAAAAAAAAAAAAAAAAAAAAAAAAAAAAAAAAACAAGATTAAATTGTTTGATCTTCCTCTTGAAAATGATAACTTGGTGATTGAAACACGTGTCGAAGTGTCAAAAATAACGGTTTGGTGTTAGGATAAAACTCCAGTAATATTCATTACCGCACCAAAGGTCCCAAACAGTGCATCACAAGTATTGAATTGATGAATTGATGCAAGAGAAACTACTAACAGATTGTTATTTTGGTTTTGATATGAATATTCTGGATGTTCATCAAGTATTGGTAGTTCTATCATATTTATGAAATTAAAGATGAAACGAATCATGAAAAATTTGATATACCTGCAAAGTGAAGATATCTTAACCAGAGAAGTAACCTTCGGACACAAACTGGAAGATAAGTCCTCTCGAAACAAGCATACTTTCATATAAACATTGAATTGATGAATATTGCTGGAGTTTCATTCCAACACCAAACCGTCATTTTTAATACCTCGACACATGTTTCAATCACCAAGTGATCATTTTCAAGAGGAAGATTCAACTGTTTGATCTTCCTCTTGAAGATTTTCAACACCTAGACAAGTGTTTTGATCACCAAGTGATCATCTTTAAGAGGAAGATTGAACTGTTCAATCTTCCTCTTGAAGATGATTATTTGGTGGTTGAAACACGTGTCCAGGTGGTAAAAAGAACGGTTTGGTGTTGTGATGAATTTCCAGTAATATTCATTACTAGAACAAAGGTTCCAAACAGTGTATCATAAGTATTGAATTGATAAATTGATGCAAAAGAAACTGCTAACATATTGTTATTTTGGTTTTGATATGAATATTCTGGATTTTCATCAAGTATCGGTAGTGCTATTATATTTATGAAATTAAAGATGAACGTGATGTGATCAAATATAAAAAGTGTCCAGATATTTCAACTACAAACGAATTGAAAACTTTCTTCTTTCATGCTAAAAATGCGTGACGCATCACAATAACTCACCCCCATCCAATATGTTGTTCATTTCGATATTTTCGCGAAATCCATATTTTAGTAGTCCTTCAAACGTTGCACGTCTCGCTCCAACGTTATTTTAGTTTGAGCCCTTCCTTTTTCAACCCCTTACAATTCGGACCCTCGCCTGTCGTCTATTGGCCACCCCAGCTGGACATTAAAGCTACCCTCAAAATCTACCCATTGCTATTTTCTTGTTTTCAGCGAAAAAACCTTCCAGTCATCGGCATAAAATGTTAGCAGGCTCGAAAAGAGAACAAAAGCAGATCCATTTGTACGATTTCATTTGTATTCAAATGATAGAAGGGTTGTTCCATTTCGTTGAAAGATAATCTGAAAAGGAATGAAACTGAAAATATCGATTATCCACTATATTTTCTTTTGTGTTATTCTATTAATTTCATAATCTTGAAACAGGTACATAATAGTTGTTTATCTAAGGCAACTACCCAGTTTGTAAAAATATGTCAGGATTAATGTAAAATTAGGTATATATTTCTTATACGGAGCGCTTTTAAAGGTTTTAGTAAATCCTCAGACCGATCCATTCTCAATTTTAATTTACTATATTTTTGCAAATAAATAAATAGAGATAAATGTATGATCTGTTTTAGTGTAACTTTGTTAAAACGAATCACTCTTCAAAATATTCCTATTGAAGTGGTACGTGAAACTGAAAAAATTGTTGTTTCTGCTTAATGAAAGAAGCAATGTCTGTTATGTGATTTTATAATAATAGTTTGAACAAATCCCATTAAAAACCTATGATACAAATAATTCTATAATTTCCTCCGAATAAACCGAGGCAAAAAGTCTATTGCTAGGCTCTTATCAAGATAATAAATACGATCCATGAAGGTGGTTCTACAAAATAATTGTACATAAAATGACTGAATCGAATGTTGGCTTACAGCAATTAATAGACGAAATTATCAAGAATAGAGAATGAATTCAAGAATACTATAGAAGCAGGTGAGGTCAGAGTTCAACTGAATTTGGAAGAATTGAAAAGTAGAGTTGTGAGTTTAGAAAAAATATCAAGAGCTCAGGGAAGAATCAGAAAAGCTGAAAAACTCGGACAAAAAAACAATGTAGTAATTTTCGGATTATTAAAAAAACGCAGTCCCTACTTGTACCATTTATGCCATGCTAGTAAACAGAACTGCCCCTAAAACTCTTCAAGGCTAGGCCATTAAGCTCAGGGCCGCCAGAGGCTGTCCTCAAGGAAGAGTACTATCTCTCCTTCTGTGGTGGCTCCTGATGAATAGTCTGCTTGATGCGCTCGACAGAAGAAAAGTAGATTTGTAAGCTTATGCAGATGACCTTGTCATCTTGGCAAGGTCCACGTCGGGAAAGGTAGCTTGTAATATTCTCCAAAGCACGATGAAGTTGTTCACAGTTGGGGCTTGAGGGAGCAGATGTCTGTCAACTCCATCAAAACTGTAATAATCCCCTTTTACAGGAAGACAAAATTAGACGATCTAACACCACTTTCCCTCGAGGGTGAGGTCACTCCATTTGGAACGGAGGTGAAATATCTTGGCATTATCCTTGATAAAAAACTCACCTGAAACGCTCACTTGAAAAGAGTTGTACGCAAAGCCAGATTGTCCCTATGGTGAAGGTTGAGGTTAAGGTCCCAAACAAATCCATTGGATTTATGTGATGATCGTCAGACCAATGATCACTTATGGTGCAATTGCCTGGTCGCCTAGGCGAAGCTCTCTGGCTAAGAGACAGGCTTGTCTGGTCATCAGTGGTGCCATCAGTACCACACCGTCAGCGGTCATAAAGATCCTTCTAGATCTACCTCCTCTCTTCATTTTTCTGGAGATAGAGGCTAGATGGACTGCCTATAGACTTGTGAACATTGCCTATACCACAAATCAATTTAATGCAGAGTGCAACACTGGAAGTCACAACATTCTGAAAATGACCTCTGACTTTATGCCTCCTCCAACTGTCAACTACAAACTGCCTTATAACGTACTGTTCCCGAGTAGAGAGGACTGGATCCTCCGGGAGAAGGAAATATTAGGAGCAGATAGTTGTTGGTTCACAGATTGATCAAAAACACCTTCCGGTTCAGGTGCAGGTGTTTTCAGTTGCAGACCCAGGACAGAGATATCAACCTGCCTGTATTTCAAGCAGAAATTCACGCTATTGAATTGTGTGCGGATATATTAGTATTAATAATCCTTATTTAATGATATTCTTGAAGTGTTTTAGATTCTTATATTTCATTTATTTGTTATAATGGACCCTTATATCAACAATTTTGAGTTAAACAAATTGAAACTATAATTACTCAAAATATTAATCATTCTAACACATTGGTAGAAGATGCATTGAAATATATTTCAATTCATAATTCATAATATTATAATAATAATAATAATAATAATAATGATAATATATAATAATATTATATGCCACTAATAATGTAACATTATACTTATACAGTGTCGCTGATTTCCTAAAGTAAGATAGCTACCAAAAAAGTTAAGATACAAATGTTTTTGTGTTTTTCAAAATCTATCACAGTAAATGAAAATTAAATATACAGGATCAATCAAAAAATTTTGAAAAATAAAGTTGCTTTTACTTTAACAGAACACCCTATATATTATTCCATATTTCATAACAAAATTGATATAGCACATCATTTCTTAAATTCAACCATTTTCGAGAAATTATCCAAAAATGTATTGGTCCATTAAGTTCATATTCCATCAAATTTCCTTTTGAAACTTTCCAGCTCCATAACAACGTTGCGTCGTTCTTTTGTCTAACAAAATACATTTAGTGTAAATAATGCTCGTGCAAAAATGGTACGTTTAACAGATACTGAGCGTATTGAAATTTGTATGATCATAGGATACGGTGATAGAAGACGAAGTTGTAACCAAGGAGAGGTGTGAAAGATCGACCAGAAAGGTGCTTTTTTATATAATAATAATGATGTGCGGCTTGCCGCACTAAGGCAGAAATCTTAGGCGGACAGATGCAGAAGGCTGTCATTCTTGGCTCACTGTTCTTGCTCAGGGCACATGTTTCTTGGACCCAATGATCACTTACCCCACACCGTGGGGTAAGTGGTCGTTGGTTCATGATGCTGGCGCGTAAAAAAATTATAATGTATATTCAGATTCAAATCACAAAAATAAATAACTAAAGTAATACATACAGTTGAATAAACATGGTAGAAACCACAGAAGCATCAGATGTTGCTTGTATGTGGTGAAAAGGAGATCCAAATAAATAAATATTAAAGTATGAGAATAAATTATATAAAAGAGATTTGCATATGAAAAATACTCTACTTAATATACGAAATTAAAAACACATAGGATAATATGAAATCACAAATATAAGTATAAATATAAAAGGTTGTTAGTTTTGAGATATTATATTATTTAAATATAAAATCATACAAACATAAAACTAAATTGACAATTAAATATAAAATCATAATTGTAGAATACGCGTACTAGTGATACTATATAAAAACATTTTGAAATCGATATGGATGTTGTTGAAAACGGATGTGATATATATTTACAAAACGATAATGTCCATATATACACATATATACATATATACATACGAACGGCAACTCTCAGAAGTTGAGAAACTTGTGCGAGCTAAGGACTAGCGAGGTCTTACCTTTTAACGTGTGATTCCTAACACATATGTATTACAGAATTGTAAGTGGACAACATAACAAAGGTACGTATGGTTTTTTCCCATCTACTCAAATAGATGTAGAAGTTCAACTCTCTGACTTTGAAGAATATGCTCTTTCAACCCTTTTTTGAAGTGATTGATATTTGAGATAGATTTTATATTTTCAGGAATTCGGTTGAAGAGTTTAGGTGCAAAGTAAGTTAAATGAGTAACGACCCTGACCATTAGGGGTGTAGTATACTGATCTCTTTGGAGGGTGTGGTACTGATGTGAAGGAAGCGATGCCGTATGTCTATTTCTGTGATATTTAGTGCTAGAGCATAAAGAATACAACTGTCGTATGTCTAACAGACGAGTTTCGATGTTTAATCTATCAGAGGGATACCTACCAATTTTAGAGAATATTAATTTAAGAAAACGCCTTTGCATAATTTCAATTTGAGAAATATGAAGATTTAATACTCCTTCCCAAACTACCATTCCATAGCGGATATGACTTTCCACAAGCGCGTAGTATAAAGTTTTGAGATATTTTAGAGGTAGGAGTTCTTTAAGATTCCTAAATTTGAATAGAATGGTCCTCAATTCATTGACGGTATACTTATTTATTATGGAGGTCCCATTTCAAATTGATGTCTAAAATTATTCCTTTTATTTTCTTTTCAGGAAGGATGTGGAAAGGTGTATGAGTTTTTATTGTTAATTGATCGAATGGGGGTGCTTCAGCTAAGTTTTGTCAATATTCACCGTCAGTAGTTTCTTATCTAGCCAATATTTTATGAGGGAGAAGTCTGATTCAACTTTTATTTTCAAGGAATTCCAGTTATCTGCTTTCTAGGTCAAAATAAGATGAAATAAATATTTTCAACCAAATGGGACATAGAAAGATAATTTTTCACCAAATCTCGTAGAATGTTTTTTTAATAGATGAAAATAAGAAACTAAAAACTTGGTTATTTGAATTTTTCACATAAATTTTCAGGTTATGTGAAAACAAAAGTTATAGATCTTCTCATTACCTACAACTTTGCCATCTAACTTTTTTCCATAGGACTTGTAGTTTTGCTGGAAATCGAAAAACCATTTTTTCCCGAACACAAATCACTCGTAATTTATTTTCCTTTCATTTTTATCATATTCCCCTCCTTTTCTAATGGGTTTCATCCTACTGTTTTATTTTTTGGTTTCAAAAATTATCCACCCTGGTCCAAAAATCCATGCCACGCCAAGAAAGTAGAGAGGACAGCATTCAATTATTATTATTATCATTTTCAATCATACTTGTTGATTTTTCAAGGACGAACCAGGATTTTCATTTTTATTGATACGCTATTTGGCAAAATATTGGACAAAGAATGTATGTAATAAAAATGGAAAAAATATTCTTAAGGTCTTAAGATATAAAGGTTTTAAGAATTGAGAGAAATTTATAAATATTTCTGTATCTTGGTTATAAATAATCCGAGGCCTATTGTATGTAGATTATATAAGATCATCTTGGAGTTCTTTACATACAATGGGTCTCGGATTCTTCATAACCAAGATACGAAAGATTCATGAATGTCTCTCAATTGATCAAACCTTCATATCTTAAGAACCATTGTCTTTTTTTCATATTTAGTACATACATTTTTTGACCAATATTTTGGCAAATAACACATCAATGAAAATTCAAATCCTGGTCCAGACTTGCAAAACAAACAAATATAACTAAAAAAATGAAAATAATGGAACGCTACCCTCAAATCAAGAATCTCAAGATCATACCGACTTGCAGCATCAAGGTAGACGTCTGTAGGATACATAATAAAATGATGTCAATTTTCCATTTCTCTGAATGAAAATGTTCTCATGATGATGTTTGAAATTTTTTGTCTTGAAATATACTCATATATTGAAGTAGTCAATTGGGTTGAAGTCGGGCAATTTTGCAGGTCAGTTATGACACCCACTCCCGCCTATAAAATGATTCGGAAAAATTTGATTAAAAAAATTTTCAGCATTACGCTGCAATGAAGTTAGACACTCATCATGTTGGAAATACATCAAAAACTTTTTAATAAACCAGATACGAGTTTGACTTTAAAAGGACAGATCGTTTTTATATTTCAGCCGAAATTGTAGAACACAAACACGAACAGAAACTAAGAAAGAGTATTCAAAATGCCTCGTCTAAAAATATCAAAGTACTATCAGTTAAAATTTATCATTGAAGTTATTTTTTTTTATTTTATCTCCTCTCTCAACAGTTTTCGTTGTTTTTATTCTGTTCAATTTATATTTTACAACAATGTTTGAATATTTTTATTTCACACTTGAAATTACTTTTGTATTCTACAGACTTTTCAACACAAATTTCAGTACTCTAATGTATTTTTATTATTTTAATCGTTATACAAAATGTGAAATGTCAATAAAAAAACTTGTTAGAAAGTTTATGACAAAAATCATAAGTATTCCTAAATCCACAAGAAATATACGGGAATCTGTCCATTGATATCATAATTATTTTTATAGTTGAATTTAGATCGCAGTTACACTGGTGTTATCAAAATAAATTATATTACGCCTTAAAAAATATGTTTTAAATTTTGTGAATGTAAATATTTTCATTTCGATCGATCAAAAACACATTTACGATCAGATCTTGTTTTACGACATAATTTGATAAAAAAAGGATCATTAACTTATTTATCGAAGAATTACGACAGTGTGACTGAAATACACCGAATGGTTTTTAAGCTTCCTCAATGTTCCAAATATAGGTCTTTGAAGAGCCGTACCACAGGTGAATGAGTTATTTTAACATTTTTATCGCCAGATAAGCGAGTTTATTCGACATTGACCTTCATGAAATTATTACTCGTTTCGAAGTCTTTGATACAGTGAATCTTCTTTTATCACACATCTAATCCGGACAATGCTAATATAAAATGACCGATTTCTATGGGTATAAAGACTTACAATAAGTTGCCAGTAAATATTAGAAATGAAAACATACTATCCAGATTCCGAAGCGCCATGAAAAAATATTTACAAAAATTATTTGTTTTACGACCTCACTGAGTATTTTATTATGAAACAATAGTGAATTAGTGTATGTTTTTATATATTCATGATTGTGCATATTGATTGTAAAACTATAGGTTTCTTTTCAGGATAAGAATGAATCTGGTATCTGAATGAAATATATGATTGATTGATTGATTGATAAAATAAAAGTGAGAAGTTTTTGTTATTATATATTGAATGAGTAAAAACAGTTTGCAGGGTTCTAATCAGAGAGATTTTAAATTTTGTTTACAGATGGCTTTCCAAATTTTTCTATGCTATCTTGTAATGGATTGGATAAAAGCTAGATTTTTAATTATTTATTTTATCAACTTCTATGTTTCAATTGTCTGAATTGAATCTATTGTAGCCTCTGGAGACACCCTACATTTTCTTTTACAAGAGAGATGACATTGGTAGATCAAGATCTTCAGATGATGTGGTACTGCAGGTTTTTCCGGGTTTTCCTGCAGCTGAAAAAGCAAATGCGCCACTGGAATCAATGAAGTCGCCCCGGAGCACCAATTAATTTTTATTGTTGTTTTTATTTTTATCGTTGTTTTAATAAAATTCTGTATAAAATTTTGTCTAAACTGAAACTTTTAACTTATTCAGAAAATTGAAAGCAAATTTTTAAAGTGTTTCAAAGGGGCGTTATACTGCCTTATGAAATCTCCAGAATTCAAGTATATACAGAAATCTGAAAAAACTTAACTGTATGAGAAAAAAAAGCTGGCTCTAAGAAAAGATATATTGCTCTATTTCTTCAGAACCTTTTTTGGATTTCTGATTCATTAATAAATGAATGGAGTACAAAATGATATTTATTTGTCGATCGATGTTTTCACAACGCAAATGTAATGTCCATTTACAATTTCTCCACATCTTATATGTGATAAATCAACATGTATATAATATTGTACCGAGAATTGAATAATATCAAATTTCATCACACTTTATATTCAAATTCTGAAATACTAGAGTAAACATTGGTCACAAAATGAACTCTTATTTTTCATTTAGAATTTCAGCATACATCATCAAAAATGGTATTTAGTACAATATATTGATTGCGAAATGATTTCTTCCGAGATAAAAAATGGAAAACTTTCATACAATATAAGGGAAGAAAATGAAAATTATTTATATTGAAATATTTCGGTGAAATACCAATATGGAATGACGATATACATCACTTTTTATCGGAAAAAAATTCTAGGTTAGTGAGTAGGTTAGAGAGAATTTATTTTCCATTTCCGTATTTCATCAATTTTTGAAAATTGATCAATGGTCATATCCAAATAACTTGAATAGATTTTTAATACCTCTTTGAATGCTTCTTAATGTATTTACCTGGATTATAGCTTTGAGAGGAAAATGAGTCCTTACCTGTCAAGACTATTTAATCTGAATCATTTTCAGTTTATTTCATAGTCAAAGATATATCTTTTGATACAAGAAAGAATATATTATCAAAGAAAGTTTCAGTTTTCTATATACGGGTAAGTGTAAAAAATTTTCATTTATAAGTTCGTCAAGCTTTTAGTTTCAAAAAGAAACTCTCTCAAAGGTTTAGAAAATGGTTTCAACTGGTTTAATTTACATCTTCAAAAACATTATAAAATTATTTTCAATTGCATCCCATTTTTAAGACCTCGTAGAGGCGTTTGTGTTTAAAATATGTTCCTAGTATATTTATTTCATTGTTTTATTACTTCTAATGGCACTGCATCATTGTTAATATTTTTTCGAATTGAGGATTTGTTTCGCCCATTTCTCCAATGTTGTCATCAAAACAGCGTCCAGTCGCAAAGAGGTAAAAGCCACCCTTTTTGCTCAAGCCATTTTATGGTGATAGGGGTTGTAAATTTGGTCTGACTTTTGTTATATTGCGAGTGGTAGTAAAACTAGAAATGCAAATTTGTTACCGAGAAAGTTTTTCACAGTTAAATTGTGGGGTTGGACGATTTCATTCTAAAAAGCAGGTAGATGGTAAAAATAATGCATGTGCTTTATGCAAGAAGGGTTTTTACTGGCTTACTGGAAGCGAAGAACATTAGACGGAAAGTTGTTTTGAGATGATGATTTGACAGTGAACTTAACAATCGTACTTGTCTCGAAGTACGAAATGTGTATGTTGCGCACTACTATTTTTTATCAAAAGAACATGTTTCATGCAATTTCACTGAGACTGATAAGGTTGAAAAAAATCTGGATTGATAAGTCTGTCTGTTAAATTTTATAACCCCACCTTCTGAATCAAGATAGTGTTGCATAAATATTATGTTATTTTCACTCTGTCTCCGTCAATCCTACGATTAATATCGCATTTTTATCCTGATGAGAGTGCCTATTTTAAGTGGTGAGGTGAGTTCATCCTTTTTTGTTGTTCACTTTCTCTCGCTTTCCGCAAACATTATGAACATTAGATAATTAGTGGTTTGCTATTGAGTTGTCGCCAAATATTCAATATCGATTAGACAACAGAACTTGGGAATATAAAGATTAGATTCTACTTGATTCGGTGCAGTAAAATTTTTTTCCATTTAGGACCTAAACTCAACTTTTCTGACTTCCATATTATACATAAAATTTTTTCGACAATTTTGCATTCGGAAAAACTCTAGAAAGATCTCTAGTTCAAAGACTGGTGGTTCTTCCGGAAAAAATGAATCTTATAAAAACAGGTCCAAAATCTCCCTCACTATTCGAACAAATTGTTCATGAAACAATAAAAATAGAAAATGATATTATAATTAATGAATAAACATGATATATTTTTAATATCGAATATAGAAGGTGGAAATTTTATGTGCTCTGAATATTTTATTAATAATTTCACCTGACAACTAACAATTGAAGTGTCGGAGCTTGGTTTGAACTCTTTTTCCTCTGTTATTTTTCATTTGTTTGCATTTTTCGGCATTTGTCAATATCGTTTATTTTTCTATTCATTGTTATTGTTTACATGTGGATTTTGAAAATAACAAGAATATTAATAATAAATAAATTAGGTTTCTCATATCTTTTAATGTTGTACTCATCGTTTGTGATCTTTCCCGTTTTTGTTTATTTTATATTCAACTAACTTGACTCAAGAGATCCAGAACTGACTTCCATGCAAATTTTTTCGGTTTCATTACAAATACAAACATTTGTCAGATTATAAATTGCGATATCAATTTTTGTTGAATATTTTATTCTTTCTTATCAATGCATGAGGTTTCAGTGTTTACTGGACATATCTGATAATTTAGGTGCATTTTCAATTATTAAAAATGATACAAGGGACAAAATTATCCTAATCTTGCTGAGGTAGATAAATGATAAAATAAGTTTCAGTCTAAAATATCACTGATGGTATTTGAAATCAATATGACAAATGAATAATCGTTCGAAAATAAGTTGATTTGACATAGAAAAACAGATTTTTTGCGTAACACTGAAAGCAAACCCTGACAAACAAGTTGATTTATTATAATGTTCAGGTTTCTTTCAAGCACACTAGCACCAGCACAAGTACCTACATACACTACATGTAAGTACCTGTTTATTAAGAACATTAAGAATCTACTCAGAATTATAGGTACTTTGTACCTGTTTAAATCCAGAAAATTACGTTCAGTTCCAGAAATATTAGAAAATACTGAAAATTCACAATTTTTATTTTAATTTTCATCTTTATGATATTTAAGAATCTAATAATGAACAATACACTTTTTCTCGTTGCCATTTTTCGATTTGTACAAGATGGCGTTAATAACTATTTAAAGTGAAAACAATTTAAATTTTTCATATGGAACTGAAAAAGAATCGCACTGATTTAGTCACCCTTTTTTCCGACAACTCGACTGATGTATACCCATACCCATTTGGTACAATCATTATTGCATTGATACAAAAACATTGTTGTCGAGGTTGTGATTTTGTATATTTTATCATCATTTTTCCTCATTTGTTTGGTATAATATTCGTACGCCACTGCAAGGAAGAGATTAAGGCAGAAACGTCATTTCTGTGAATTTAGTGCCTAGTATTTTGAAATTATAGTATAATTGAATTTTAAAACGTTATTCAATCAGACTCCAAAATGTGCAACTTTTTATCATCTTCATATTCCCGACTTTCTTAATGTAATAATAATTATCAGGAATTGTTCTAAAGGAGTAGCAAGTTGTGTTCAATTATATTTACTGTATGTTGAAACTTACTTTTGCTGAATAATTATGGAATGATTATATAAAAATGCATTTAAACTCTTAAACTTTTTGTATAAAAATATACCAATTTGAATTTATCCAAATTCAGGTTATCTATAGAATTTTCAAATTTTTTGGGTAACTTTTCAAAAATCAAAGTTACATACAATCACATTTCAATATTATTTTTATTCTTATTATAAAATTATTGTCTGAATTACATTGATCATTGTATTTTTTGCCGTAAAATATATGATGCTTATTCGGTCCTTTCGAAACGAAACTATTTGGCATCGGCCCCAATTAATAATAAACCTCTTTTTTATTCCCGAACCCATTAAATCTAGCCATGCACATTTCAATATATCCGCTTTTATTGCTAAATTTTATTATTCTATTCCTCAAAATAACGATTACTTTTTTAATCTGGCATAAAGCTCGTGCTCCATTCGGATAATAATATATCTCGTAAATCGCAAAGCTTTGGAAAGCTTTCTTAGTGGTGGGGGTTGGTGGGAGGGGTAACAGACAGAGTCTAGCGGGGGAGTGGACACAACTCTCCTAGATCGGTATGGTCAGGCAGAGAAATCATTCCAATTCAGTCCTGCAAACAGAGTAGTTGTGTTTACATGAATGATCTTTCAGTTGTGAACTGTTTTCGTTATCAGTGTTTTTGAATGTGGAACTTTTGTGATTGACTCCGTTCTAGTTGGATTAATCAATACATTTAGGTATGGAAAAGTTTTATTGGAATGAACTATATAGAACATTGAGACATTTAGCATTTTTTTGGAAAATATAACTTCAAGAACTTGCTTAATCTGTTGACTTCAAATAGCTTCTAGAACTCTGAAATCTCTCACTTTTACTTTTGAAAATTTTCCGTACATGCTGAACTTCAATAATTTTATATTATGACTTTTAATAGAATAGATTATAGTATTTCTTTTCACATTATTCCTGGACAAATTCAATTCTTAAAATTCTCAAATTATTTGGAATCAAGGTATGTATTGTAAAAACAATACACTGATTTAAAAAAAGTTTATTCCAAAAAAAGAGTAGAAGATTTTTAGAGACAGCATGCTTTTCACTGTTTATCGTAGTTACTAAATACGTATTCACATTATTATTGAGTAAACATATAATTTTTATACAGCACTAGTGGGTGAATTTTACTCAAGATTTCCCTTTTCTGTAGACATTGTTGAAAGCTCTGATAATTATTTCTTCTATACTTTCAATTCAAAGGTTTGATAGTTCTAGTTGTCTAGTTTGCCATAGTGTTAAAATTAAAAATATTTAGCTTCACCCACCTTCTTCATGAAAAGAAAATGATGAAAAATTCAATAATAATCTACAGGGTGTATAACTTGAAAACAGCAATAGCGAAAAATACTGCATTGAATAAATTCGAAATAAACAAGACTACCTATTTGGTAATTGTCCGAATCTACTTTATAAATGAATATAAAAACCTTCAGATATTTTGTGAAATAATATTCAACCGCAAATGTGTGTAAAACCTAACAAATATCGAACGTTCCCCCCCAAGTTCCCTGAATCATTTAAAAAAACCGAAATACTCATTTGCTTGCATTTTTTCGTCGAAAACTGCAGTTTTTCATCTTATATATATTTTTAGGTGACATTTTGAGAAAAATGAGGGGTGTATCTGGCGAAATGGCGACTTCTTCTGCACAAAATGGAGTTCATCCTTCGAGAGGAGAGCAGCCTCCGATGGTTCAGCCTTCTTCTCCAGTTACGGCCTGGCAGTATCATACTATGTTACCAGTAAGTATTTCCATTTAATTAACTGGAGCTACTATTTTTGCACTGCATACTTTTAGTTTCATTCATTTTTCGATATTTTACTATATTCATTTACTTCACTTGCAGAATCAAACACCAATGGAGCAAGATACAAGGAATGATTCCGGAGTAGCGTCTTCTCCGGAAAGCGATAGAAGTGGAGGCCCGTGTTTCTCAGCAGCGACTACAAGTAAACCAACCACGTCCATGCCCACCACGGCATACTACTCCAACCCCTTGATCAGCCATGGACAATTTCCGCAGCAACAGAATATCCCACCTCACATGACGTACAATATGGATCACACCCCCTTAACACCGCCCAATTCAGAACCGATGACATCACCAAAAGTCCCTGAAACTGAGGAAGAGACCTCGTCCCCACCAGTGCAGATGACAATAGACAATTTGAGAAGGCTTCAGTTGTCCTTGGAGAAGAACATGTTCATGCCCACAATGTTATCTCCAAAGCCAAGTGAATGTCCTGCCGAGGAAGACAAGTTTAAGAAAGAACAATACGACAATGATATGGAAGCATATGACCAAGAATTGAGAACACCCAAGATAAACTCTCATGGCAAAATGAAAACCTACAAATGCAAGCATTGCCCTTTTGTTGCTACAACCAAAATGGATTTCTGGAAACACAACAGAATACATATAAAAGACGACAAGATCCTCACATGTCCAAAATGTCCGTTCGTTACAGAGTTCAAGCATCATCTGGAGTATCACATGCGGAACCATGACGGTTCCAAGCCCTATAAGTGCTCACAATGCGACTACAGCTGCGTCAATAACTCGATGCTGAACTCTCACAAAAAATCGCATTCCAACATCTACCAATATCGTTGTGCGGACTGCAGGTACGCTACTAAGTACTGCCACTCTCTCAAACTCCACTTGCGTAAACACAAACATAGACCAGCAATGGTTCTGAATGCAGATGGTACTCCAAATCCTTTGCCAGTTATTGATGTGTATGGTACCAGACGAGGACCTAAGTTGAAACCGCAAAGTCAGAAACCTACTGAAACTAGTACTTCGAATCCTGAGCCAATAATACCCTTCCCTTTCAACCCATTGATGCTGAATGCAACTCCTCCAGTTCAGAGCCCGTTTCCTCCTCTTTTTCCATATTTTGCTGGTCTTCAGGATCCGAGAGTGTTGGAAAACTTGAGGAGACTGGTACACGAGAGTCAAGAAGCAGCTTCGAGTTCTCAAGCCACAGCCCAGACCGCACCCCAAGCTTACCAAGCAACCCAAAATGGAGTCTTGGATCTGAGTATGTCTGACAGCTCTTACAACGATCAGCGTAACGGATCTCCCATCAAGGTCGAGCCACCCTCAAATAATGAATCTTCGGGGGATGAAGAAGAAAATGATGAATATTCCACCACTATGTTCGATAATGTGGAAGTAGTTCAAGACAATAATCCTGAAGATCATAGTAATACAGAGGCAACAAATAATGGTATCCAAAACAGTTGTAAGTTTTGTGATCTCATCTTTGGAGATCCAATAATGTACACCATCCATATGGGTTACCATGGCTTCAATAACCCATTTACGTGCAATATGTGTGGCGAAGAATGCGGAGATAGGCTTGCTTTTCATGTACATATTGCACGGCAATCCCATATGTAGTTGCCAACATTTATTGAGACTATAACACTCAAAGACGGTTCTGATATCTAGTCATTTTTTTTCTTTTATTCCAGTTGAGTGCGTTTGCATTTGTGCAATTAATTTTCTAATGCAAGTACGGAGTTAGTACGGGCCATAATTATTATATAAGAAAATTTGCCATGTATATTATTTGTATGTAAATTTTTAATTTATTTGTAAATCATGTATCACAGCTAAAAGTCCAAATGTCATAAACGAGCCGTCGTTTTTAAATTTTGTCATTTTGTGAAGTGTCTGTTTATGAAAATTATTTATTTTGATAAAATGTTGGGGCCACCTCCTTAAGACTGATTTGTAAATATATTTTTTGTAATGGTATCAGCTACCTAGAGCAACCAATCAAACGTGTGCAGGTATTATATAGTGTATTTGTATTATAGATGATTACTCCTAAACCAAATTATGGAAATATGAAAATAAATACATTTTGAATTATTGATATTTTCTGACTTTGTTTTTCCTTACTCCTAGCTAATTTGAAATAGATAAACAATTGACAATGAATTATCTAATTCAATTCCATTTGAATATATAGGGTATATTTATTTTGGATCGAAAATTGAATTTATCATAAATGTTTCCTGATATCTCAGTAATGTTCAATTCAGTTGAATCATAAGTAAAATTGGAATTACGAGTTGGTGTAATAAGTACACCCAGGTTCACATCAATAAGCCGTAATCAATTTGGAAATATTTAGTAGAAAGAAGTTGAGCAAAACTTAATCCTGCAGGTAAATAATGACTTTTTGTTATTTTCTCTCAATATTCATTTCATTCATTTTTCCTAAAAGGTTGAAGGTTAATCATTTTTTTTTGAAAATACTGACAGATTTGAAACCTAGTACAGCAATGAATGAAATAGAAAAATAAAAATTGTGAAAATGTTTTTAAAAAATGTGGAAATAATAAATAAAATGAAATATGTAGCTAATATGTATTATGTCCAGAAATGGAAACAAAGTATGGGTTGGTGGAAATTGTAAAAATTAAAATAATATGAGAGAAACTTTCAAAGGGAGAGTTGGAGTAGAAATGATATTCAGAAAATATAGGAGTAATAGATTACAGTAAAAATAAAAATTATATGGTAAACAAGGTATTAGTAGTATGCGTTAGAAGATATTGAGAAAGGTAAAGTGATAGATCAGGCCAAAAATTTTCATATGGTCAAAAATCTTGAATTGAAGACAACATGAAAAAACTGAATTCAAGGATAGGAAAGTGTTGTTCTGAAATTAAAACCAATTAAATATAATCTAAGAATATGTTAGAGGATGTTATTACCTAATTCGATGACATGAAAATGAGAAGAATGAGAGGAATACTCGAACATCGAGACGTATTTTTTTAAAATTGCTATTTGATACATGGTGTACTATTTGAAGGTTAATGATGATTTCTCTTCAAAATTTACTGAGCGAAAGTGACAAACTTTTTGGCTCTCTATTTCTCCTCAATATACACAAAAGTCTGAGAAACTTTCAAAGGCATGTGATGCACTGTTAGGAACCTTTGGAGTAGTAATGAATATTACTGGAGGTTTTTTCCCAACACCAAACTATTATTTTAACACCTCGATCACCAAGTGATCATCTCCAAGAGGAAGCTCAGTTTGAATGTTGAATGTTAATTAGTGTTTACTGAGGTGAAAATATTTTACAAGAATTTAGGCACATATTTATATTTAGAATTAAATTATTACTTTTTTTTATATTTAAATTATTATTTAAAAATTTAATTTTTATTTGATTTGTACTTTTATATTTTATACTCACACGAGTAAAAATTGTTCTGGAAATAAGTATTTTTGATTTTATATACGCTAATACTCAAATTTAACTTTTTTATTTTTCTATGATTCACTTATATTTTTATAGTCTTCTATGATTCACCTATATATTTTTCTTTTTTTTTCCGCTAGGTTAAGTTGAAAAGCAGCGTAGGCTGATACTTCACCTTTTCATTGACCCTTAATTATTGTTCTAAATTTTTGTATTTGATTTTTTATATTATGTCGATGAATAAAGACGATTATTATTATTATCTTCCTCTTGACATGAATAAATTAATCTGTTCAAATAAAAATCCGTTCAAAATCTGTTTTTCCGTTAACCAGCTGTCGCACCCCTACGAACGACAACCCTCAGAAGTCGAAAATTGTGCGAGCCAAGGATTAACGAGGTCTTACCTTTTAACGTGTGATTCCTAACACGGGTTGGATGATAGTAAGTCCAGACTTTGACTTGAACCACCGACCAACACGGCAGTCAATTCGAGTGAGTGAACAAAGCACCCACGTCGAACCGCCTGGCTACCGACCGATGTATAAATTAATCAACTTCATAAAAACCCTTTACAGAGATATTTAGATCATGCACAGTGGTTTCTTTCAGATACAAACTGGAAGGAAAAGTCCATCCAAAACAACTACTTTCAAACTTATATAAACATAAAATTACACGAAAATCACTTTTTTCGATTCAAACATTCGTAGTAAAATTATTACAAATATCATTCAAGTTCCAGGAGAAGACATTCGTCTTCAACTTCTCAGCAGCACCTTTTTGATAAATGATATAATGCTAACTGAATAAAAGCAAAGCTTCGAATGAAGTTTTTCTCCAGTTTGTATCTGAAAAAAATCGTGTGATAGAAGTGATATCACAGAAGTGATAACTCAAATTAATCCTATAACTTTGTAAGTTGATCTCATTTAGTTTTATTATAGTTTTGTTTCTATCATTTATGACTGCAAAAAATAAATACTCTCGAGTTAAAAGTAAGATGAGTCCGGATAGAGTCACCAGAAACAGGAGTCAATTTGTTTCGGTGAATCATACATCTGAAAATAGTCCTTATAAATGTATTTCAAGTACACAAGTTTTGACCATTGGAGTACCTCAAGGATCAGTGTTGGGACCGCTATTATTTATATTGTATTGTAATGATGTTGGGGCCGCGGTTGCTGAGAATACGTGCGTTATGTATGCTGGTGTCGCATCACTTCTAATTTCGGACAAAGACGACACAATTTTGAAAGAAAGTTGTAACACGGTGTCAAATCATTTGATTTCATGGAGTGCCGCCAACTATTTTAATTATCGAAAAACTTTATTAGTACGGTTTCATTACAGGCAAAAAATCTGTTCAAATCTAGATATTGAAATTAATGAGAATGAAAACACACTTTCTCTATCCGATGAATGTAAATTTTTGGGGCTCACGCTAGATAATTGTCTGAACTGGAAGAGTCATTGTAATAAACCGATATCGAAACTTAGTTCTGTTTCGTATCTGATACGAAATCTTAAGCCAATATTAACCACTGAACAGTTAGTAAATTATTACTATGCACATATAGAATCTAGAATCAGATGTGACATTTGTCTTTGGGGAAGCTCTTCATTGGCTCCAAATGTATTTATTGCCCAAAAAAAATTATACGGATTTTAGTAGGCGTTAATCAGAGAACCTCCTGCAGAGATTGGGGCTAAAACTTTATAACAAACTGCCCGACTCATTGAAAACTACCGATAGAATTCAGGTTTCCAAACCATCCTTAAAAGGTTTTTATTAGAACATAATTTTTATACCATTAATGAATTTCTCAATCCTCCGTAATTTTATTTATCTATCACATTAATTTAATGGAGCTGTAGTTGAATGAAGTTGATATGTTTTGTATGCATATGACAATCTTTCATGTATGTTTGGTTTAATTTTACTCTGAGTATTATTTTATGTATATGTACACATGCTATTTGACCTATCCTATAACTTTGTAAGTTCTAAAGGATGAATGAAGTGATGATTTGATTTGATTTGTATCACATCATTAAAAAAGTCTAAAGACTGCTTTTAAGACTGATTTAGTTCATTCAAATAGTATCACACAGTAATTATCATTATTTCAGCTAAATATTAAGACAAAGATAGGCATGGGATAGAACTCCAGTAATATCCAATTTTCATATATTTCTCATGAATTCAAAATATTTCAGATTCTGTAATGTTCCGAGGATCATCTTCTGCTTGTTTCAATGAATTATTCATAATCACTTTCATAGGCGGTGATAGTTTTAGGTTATATGCTCATTGTCAACAGTATATGTCTATCGCACATTAAACACTGAGTCATGCGAAGATAGGAAAGAGAAGCGTCTGTCCGATATAAGACTAGCGCTGAGAGTTAGAGTGACTGAGAAAGAGCCTGCCTGCCGCTGTCGAATGAGTGAGAGAAAGGGAAGCCAGACAGACTGGCGCTGTAACGCGTTACGTAACGTAGCGGTTTACCCTTCCATGATAAGTTATCGCTTCAGAAACTTATATGCGAAATTCTCCCTATGCGATGCAAGAAATGTAATAACTTTATACACATTAAAGTATTCGCAACGCAGATTAAAGACAAATAGTGGGAAATTATGAAACATCCTCAATTAGTCGTGTGTCTCAATCTTATTACTGGAATGTCACTGATTTTCACAAATACTTTTCTAATAATTATTGTCCATTTGCAGATCCGATGCGAGTATTTTCTTTAAGTCATCTACAACCTTATGAAAAACAGTCCAGTTTTTAAAATTAGATTCAGGCAAGACTATCGTATTTCCCAGATCCTAGTTATGTCGCCATATCCATGGCACTCTTCTTTTTTACATAAAACATAAACAAACAAGCTATTTCGATTGCCAACTATTTTTAATTTTAACGTTTATGATGTTGCGTAAAATAATCTTCAGATCTCGTTTAACAATAGCTGGGAGCATAGAGAGTCATTTTTTCTCTCGCCTTACAGGTGTAAGAAGAGGGACCGTAAGTGTTGTAATGATAGGATGAAGGACCTAACCTGACAAATATTTTAATGATGTTTTCAGATATTCTCAGGAAAAAAAGGGACTATAAATCTGGCGACCGTAGAGGTCAATCCTACCTCTTCTTCCAATCAATTACCTTGGAGAATGTTAATGTGAATCATCAGTATGATGGAGGCTAATTGATGTTTCAACTGGATGGATATTTCTCCGCATTATGCTTTGATCAACCCTCAGTATTTAGATGATTGATATTTATTAAATCAAAAATATTAGAGATATCATCATGCCAAAAATTCAAACTATGCCTGAAATACTCCATGATGTATAATTATCATATATCATCAAAGTTGGGGTCATCCACTGAATTGCTTGTAAAATGTTTTTTTTGATCGATTTTTGGTTCAAATGTCGTCTATACATGGAAGAGTTGAACACAGGAAGATATAACCATACTTATTTGTTAAACTTTAGAACAGCGAAGAGTGGAAAATGAACAGTTAGGACATATATAGACCCTGAACCATCTGTGGGAATACCAAAGTTTTTGATACGAAACCAGATTAAAAAGTGGGCCTATGAGAAACATAAAGAATATAGTCGAAGTAAACAATACTTCAAGTTGTCGGCACTCTCAAAGGCCAAAAAACCAATACATAAAAATAAATCAGCTGCGGAAGTAGTCCACGTGGACCGTAGAAATGGCAGTTCGTATTAGATAATTTTTACTAACCCAGTTTTATGATTGGCTGAAGAGTCATAAAATCAAATTTGAAGTCATGTTACGGTGACGAATAGAAATTGGGGAATGCGGGGATGGTTATCGCCGTCGTATTCAGTTCAGGGACTGATCGCGATATGAGTGTTGAAATTCGATATTGGCGCACTTATAATTACTCAAAATTTTTGTTATCTGTTCAAAATATGGCGTTCTTGGACAAGTAATAATAGAAATAACGAGTGTGATAACAACGCAGACTTTTTCCAGTGTAGCGGTTCCAATAGCGATGGTGAACAATGCGAAAAAGAGATACCAGTGAATAAGATTCAGATGCATTTGAATATTGAAACACAGGGAGTATGTTTCAATTTATATAAAAATCTGCTTTTCAAGTTTGATTTGGAAAGAAACAAACTATCACAAGCAACATCAGATGTGACCGAAATTCCTTTCTCAACTGTACGTAAAATAGTCAAAAACAAACCTTATGAACGCAAGACGCGATGTGATACAGGATTACCAAAACCTTTAGATGTTCATCTAATAAAATCATTGAAAAAAACAATATACGACTGTTACATAAGCAATGAGATTCTTACAACTGAAATCATAAGGAAGAAATTGAATACTTCCAGTCATAACGTGAGCTGCTGTGACGAAACTCTTCAGAATTGAATAAAGAAACTAGGATTTAGATTTGAAATAATAAAACAAACGTCAAGCAGTTATGAAAAGCAGAAGACTAGTGGAATTGCGTAACAAATACTTAGAACAAATAACTGAATATAGACAAGAACATCGGCAAATTTTCTATTTGGACGAAACTTGGTATGACACTCACGACACAGTTACGAAAGGGTGGACTGATGGTTCGAGAATGAATACGCCTAACATGCCTGCAAACAAAATTCAATAAGAAGGTAATAGAGCTAATAAAAGAAGAAGTATCTGATATTACTGAAGAACACTGGCAGAAAAGGATAAAAAAAGTAATTTTTGTTGAAAACGACTATATGGAGATTGGACACTTCCATATTAATGGTGAAAATCAATTCATTATTGATTTAAATGACGACAGTGATAGTGAAACAGAAACACACATAGAAAAACCTTTGTAAAATGACCGCCCGAGAAGAGAACTGAAGAAATACTACTTCAGCATAGGGATCAGCTGTAAACAATCACAGCTGAGAATATTTCAGGAAATAATCGTGACGAATACCACTCTACCTGAAAATTTACTCAGATGGATCAATGCATACAGCTGATTAACGGAAAAACAGATTTTAAAACAGATTTTCAAAATAGATACATAGTATAAAACAAAGTCGCTTCCCGCTGTCTGTCCCTATATATGCTTAGATTTTTAAAACTACGCAACAAATTTTGATGCGGATTTTTCAATAGATAGAGTAATTGATGAGAAAGGTTTATATGTATATAACATGCATGATACAGTAGAGAAATACTCATAATTTTAGAGGTTTCTTATGTGATGTGAATAAACACAGCTTCCTGCGCTTATATTGCAAACGCTGGCTGAATCCTACGAGATAGATCAATATGATGTACTACATTATTATACTCCTTATCCAATTAAGTACCATACATACATTGTGCATTCAATATAGATCAACATGGCCCTTCGCAGCATGTAATTTAAATGAATATTTTTGAAGATATTACAGATTTAAAATGCAGGGAAGTAGCGGTTGCGGCAGTACCGGCCGGAGGACCAGCGGCGCTTGCCTATAAATAGCGCGTTTAAGGCGCGTGATTAGCAGCGATCGTACGCGTTTATATTTATATTTAGTATCAGCATTGCACCCGTGTGGAGCTGGGGCAGTTCGCTAGTAAATAATAATAATGAATTCTCTCATCCTACGGATTTGCTCGTGATTTCAATATGCGGGTTGCTCTCATGGTGTTGTTAAATAACAAAGTTTTTGTTAAAAATGAAAATGCATAGAAAAAATTTTGAAGTCTTGTAGTGGGTACTACTACTCTTGTTAAAACACTTCTTCCGATGAGCGTAAAAATCGACAGCGATAAACTGACAGCCATGAAATTAACATCTATGTGTCATTAAAAAAATTGATATATTTGATTCTTTTATTGATGCATTCAGCTGAGAATATGTCAAAAATTAATCGTCACGAATATCATTCAATGAAAAAATTTTCAGTATCAATTTTTAAAACTTCAACTTTGTTTTTTGAGCAGAACTAATCGAGCGACCAGCCATAGAAAAATCTTTCGTTCTACTGACTCTATATTGCCAAATACAGTTTTCATTCAAAAATGTAAATTTATCAATAAAATTTTGAGCCCGTCACTAGGAAACTAAACGTTCACATTTCAAAAATTTGTTTGAAAAAGTACATAAGGGCTTACGGCTAGTAAAAATAGCAATTGTTGAAGTAATAATAGTTCATTTTTTATTAAAACGTCCATATTCAGTCAAAGCAAATTGGTACTTGTGGCGGTACCTTGTCATGTAGTAAATGAGACACAGCAACTGCGTGTTTCTTATGTCCACGTGCTGTCGCGGTCAAATGTCACAAGCGGAAGTAACTAAGAGGTTCCACTACTACCACTATAATACCCCACTAACAGATTTTTCAGTACTTCTCATTCATTGATGCGGTTCTCCAGAATCCAGTGGCGGAGTGACTACAAAAGGCACGGCATGTGTATAACACATGGGCCTGAAAAATCCCGGGCCAAAAAAAGAAAACGCTTTTTGGGTCTATGAATGTTTCTGTTGGCCGAATACATGAAAAAGGATACGGAGTACTGTTTACATGCATGAGCACCCGTGCAGTTCATCTTGAAATGGCATTCTCTTCGAGTACAGATTCGGCAATAATGGCATTCAGAAGACTCATTGGTCGTAGAGGGTGTCCCAAAAAAGTATTTTCCGTTAATGGCACGAACCTGAGGGGAGCAGCAAATGAACGTAAGAGAGCCTTAAAAGATTTGGACCAGAATAAGTTAATTTCGAACTTAAACACTGAGTTCTTCACCAGGAAGAAGTGTTCTGAAGGATTATTATTTATTAGTTGAAGAACAGGAGCTGTTCACCAGGAGGTATTGTTCCCACGGATCATTCATCTGAAATGTTTGTTTCATTTATTTTGCTCATGTATTATTAATTTATTAAAGATTTTTTTAATAGTTGTCAAAAATAAACAAAATTTGAACACTTGTCAAACATAAAAACCACGTCTTATCATTCAAAGTATTTCTATTTGAAAAACTATTAAAAGCAAAGGCAATTTCAAAACCAAAACTAACCGGAGTCAGACACAAGTGCTTTTTATAGACTTGAAACTACATCGTTATGTACCTTACCCATTGACCCGAGGCTGTACCTATGTCATAGCTCTGTAACCTCAATTCATTAGTGTAAAATAATACCAAATTAGCACATATGAATTCTAGTGACTATTTTTTCAGTCCTGTCTCTACTTCCGTGTGTCCGTTTATCTTTTGTCACATTGTTAAAAATGAACAGAAAGTATCACAAAGATCAATTTATCTATCTACTAGCATTTTAGGCTTAAATATCATACGCCACACTCATGCTCAAAGGTAACATTTTTGGGTGTTATTGAAACTCTCTATATGTATGTTTCTTGTGAACAAATTGATTGATTGAATTCGAATGGTCCCCAAGTACAAGTATACTTACATGTGGAATTTTGTCCACTTTTTGAATACATTAACCCTTTTCTTGGGATATTTATTCTGGTTCACCTGATAACAAGAGAAAAATAATTAGGAATTTTCCTCTCACGTGAAGTCGGACGACTCCAATATTTAATTGTGGTAACTGATTAATTCCCAAAAGTTCGACCTCACAATGAACCGATAGATTATTTAATCGTCGATACTAAAAAGTAGCCAGTGTACGGCTAGTCCAGCTACATACGAGTATCATGAATTTTCGTCAAATAATTATTGGCCATAAATATCCTTTTTTTAAACTAACCTTTGACTTTACCACCTCTACGCCACTGTCAATACCTATCGGAGGCTGCATGTGCCGTGTCACCTCCGTGGTCCTTTGAATTCCGTATTTTAGGGAAACGCTTTTAAATGGGGGAAGCAACCAAAATAATGAATAAACTGTGAACACATGTGCCTGTCCTTGGTTTTTATGCATGAAAAAAAGTGGAAGTGAGTTGAGAGGTTAATCTGGTTGAGCTCAGAAGTGTGTTTTACACATTATGATCAGGGAGTGACAGTAATAATTTGGATTTTGACAGACGAACGGATTTTATTTCTAAAGTGTCTTATCTGATTCAAAACTTCTGGAACAGAGTCTTAGCGTAATAGTTATTTAGGTAACAACTCAAGAAAAGGCTGTTCTTTTGGACGAGTAGACAAAATTCAAAGACGAGCCGTAGGCGAATAGGAGATAGGTACTAACAGAAACATTTTAATTTTCATTCATATGAAAATTCCAGCAATTGCTTTTTAAATGCCGTTTAAATTACTTTTGTTGAAGTCACAACCTGATACAAAATAAAGATTTGTATTGAAATGGTAATATTTTAAATTTATTTAATGCCACCTGTAGCTAGAGATGTTTTATTTTCCACATTTGATAACGTATCCGACTCACATTCAACACTTTGAAAATAATTGAACACTTTAAAAATTTTTGTTTTACTTCATTTTATTGTATGATCGATCACCAGTTGATTCTAGAGCAGGGGTCATAATGATTTTTTCAGTTTGTTCCAAGGGCCAATTTCTGCCCTTAACTATATTTCTAGACTAGGATAGTCGCAAAGTGCGTGACCTAAGCAAATTTACGCTTTTTTGCATCTAGTGGCGAGTAGAGGTACTATGTACTATCTTTTTCAGCTACCCGCTAGGTGGCATTAGGCATAATTAAATATTTGGAATTATCGCGTTCTGGTTCTTGCTAGTGTATTCCGATCACCACGAGATGACAGTAATAATTGCATATAAAAAAGCTAGCGGCGCAACTGCGAGTTAGTCTGCGTAGGAAAGGCGAAGGAAGCGAAACTGTCTATTGTGAAATAAAGTAACACCCGTCAATAAACGTATTTTGATTTGACTTATTGTTTTTATGTGTGATTTGTAAGTATGGAAAAGAAGCGAAAAATCGACAGTGAATGCAGAACGTTCCAAGAAAAATGGAACTTTCAGTATTTTGTGATTGAGTCCAGTAATAAGGCGCTATGTTTAATTTGTAATGAAACCATAGCTGTTCTCAAATACTATAACATTAAACGACACTATGAATCGAAACATCTTCAAAGTTACTCCAAGTATACAGGAAGTTTGCGGAAGGAAAAATTTTAAGCTCAACTCAAATCGCAGCTATCTTTGTTTACCAAAGCGAATACTGAACAAGAGTCTACAACTCGCGCCAGCTTTCGTGTGGCTCTTGAAATCGGAAAACGTGGCAAACCATTCACCGATGGAGAAATGATAAAAGAATGCTTGATTGCAGTAGCCGAAGAAATATGCCCCGAAAAGGTAAATTTATTTAAAAGTGTCAGTTTGTCAGCAAACACCGTGGCTCGGAGGATACAAGACATCGCTGAAAATATATCATCTCAACTGTCTGACAAAAATGGACATCATGAGTGATTTTCTATAGTATTGGATGAGTCAACGGATGTGTCAGATACTGCTCAGGTGTTGATTTTTATTCGCGGAGTAGATAAAAGCTATGAAGT
Source organism: Leptinotarsa decemlineata (assembly GCF_025532065.1). Taxonomy (NCBI): domain Eukaryota; kingdom Metazoa; phylum Arthropoda; class Insecta; order Coleoptera; family Chrysomelidae; genus Leptinotarsa; species Leptinotarsa decemlineata. Next base: position 7,286,061 of record NW_027412537.1, on the reverse strand, counting down.
GTATGAAGAACTTCTTGATATTGATAGTATTCACGGCACGACAACTGGAGCAGATATTTCTAAGAGAGTTGAAAATGCCATCAATTAAAAGAACCTTCGATGTCAAAGGCTGTAGAAAATGATGGTGGTTCAAAACCATTAGTCTTACATTGTATCATTCATCAACAGTCCTTGTGCGGAAAATGTTTGGATATGTCTGAAGTTCTAAAACCAGTCATATCAGTTGTTTACTTCATCAGATCCACTGGGCTGAATCACCGACAATTCCGCGAGTTTATTCAACATATTGGAGAAAATGATTTACCATATCATACTGCCCGTACGCTGGCTTAGTTGCGGAAAAGTCCTTAAGCGCTTTTTTGAACTTCGAGCAGAGATCGAATTTTTTTAAATGAGAAACAGCGCCCATTTGCTGATTCAAAAAGTAGTGAATGGATGTGGAAGTTAGCCTTCTATGTCTATTTGACAAATCATATGAACGAACTGAATTTGAGATTGCAAGGAGAAAATCAGCTTCTTCCTGATTTATACACCAATATCAAATCCTTCAGGCAGAAAATAATACTATTTCAATCGCAATTACGTAAAAAATGTTTCACATATTTTGAAACATGTGAAATATTCAGCCACACTACAGAGACTGAATTTCCCGTCAATTTTGCAATCGAAACTTTGAGTGCTTTGAAGATAAATTTTGATACTCGTTTTTCAGATTTTGATGTCATTGCGAATGAAATTAAGCTTTTTCAAAATCCTTTTGATTCTGACATTGAAACCCTGGCTCCGGAAGTCCAAATGGAAATTATTGATTTACGATGCAGTGATATGCTTAAGAACAAATATCAAAATTCATCTTTGTTGGAATTTTATAAGAGTCTTCCACTGGAGCAATTTGATAATTTGCATAAATTTGCTCGTGGGTTGTTTTCTGTTTTTGGTACTACTTACTTGTGTGAGAAAACGTTTTCCAAGTTGAAGTACACAAAGAATATTTACAGATCTCAATTAACCGATGAGCATCTTAAATCTCTTTTGATAATTGGTACAAGTAAAATTGATCCACAACTACAAAGTATTGTCGGTGGAAAATCACAATTACATAAATCTCATTAGTGTTTTTGTTTTACTGTGATTCATTTCAATTATTTGTTAGTTATTAATATGCTTAAACTTAGATACTTGAGTTAAGTTTTCTATGTCATCATTTCTGTCGTTAAGTTTTACCTTGCAAGTAAATAAAACCGAGTAATTATCATTCTGTGTTTTCTTCTTCAACTTATCACAGCAATAGTAACAACAATTAGGAGATCCCTGTTCTAGAGTATGCTGCACTATCCCAGATCCTGTTATCTGCCTTCTCCAATTTTGCAACACAGCCAAACAAAAAAGCGGAATTTTGTTTCAAAGAAAAATTAAAAAAAATATATATTAGCTTTCTCTTGCGATAATGAAAATTAAATGCTGAAATTGAGGCAGTAAATGCACTATTTGAATCTGAAATACAAAAAAGTTTCACCAAAAACAGCACTGGAACATATTTTTGCAACACAGTTTTTGTTCAAATTTTCTCATGCCCGACAGTTGGTAAGAAGTTGAAAAAGGGGACCAAAATTTCGGAAATCCAAACCGAAACTACGTGTGATTTCCACGTTGACTGCGTTGACACATTTGTCATTTTTAGCTAATCTGAAAAACAGTGAACATTTTAATTATTGGCTAGAACATCAATCTGGTGGAATTATTTCAATCACTTGAGATAAAAACCCTTTTTTTCTAATCTGTTTTAGAATTGTTGGTATTATTTTCAAAGTCAAGATGGATTTTCCAGAAAGGTGATTCACATAATGAATTAGAAAATTTCTGGACATATCCAACAACTGCTTCTTTCTCATGCGTAACTTACATCCGTTTCCTCTATAATAAATGGTTTACCGAACACAATAGAACTTCAATGAAGTTTTCTGTGCTAATCTCAATAGCCTTCAGCAATATTTTACCCACCCTCTATGGCACTGACCAACGGTCAGTGTGAGTCATTTGGAGTATTTTCTTATTGCAAAAATTACATTTTTACCCTAAAATGGACCTTACGTTCCCTTCTTAATGATATATGGAACTGAAATAAGAAATATGGCCAAGTGTACTTTTGCAGTAAATACGGTAAATAAATGATATGAGGGTGTGAAATAGAGGGTGGAGAGCGGTCAGCTCGCTGGACATTGGGAATTGGAAGGGAGAGATCGGATTTTGTGTTACAGTTCTTTCACTGAATGTCAAAAACAATGGAAGTAAATTCAAATATTGGAATACGTAGGTTGTTTGTCGTTTCATGCACGTGTATTATAAGAGAAATGTACAAATTTCAAAATAACTACAAGTGACAATTTGAATTCACTCTTCTCAAAACATAAATCATATCGAATACTCTCGCTATTATTAAACCATAAGATATACCTTCGATGACTATCAGTTATGACAAGTTATCTGTCACAAAGGACGCGAGTTGTGGAAATTGACGAGAGCCAATGTTAACCTGTAAAGATTGAAATTGGAATTCTGCATGGAAGCGTACTGGGACCAGTATTGTCTCTTGTATACTTCGACAACATACCAGCAGTAAACAATTTTGAAGGACATATTATACCTACCTCCTTCTGAGTGAATTTGTAGTCGTCGTAATATATACTGACGTGGACAAAAAATATAAAACTGAAGATATTCCTTGTTGAAACTGCAGAATGCATCTGACTTTTGTGTTACCATATCTAGATGTTTATTCTATAGGTCGGTCGGTAGCCGGGCGGTTCGACGTGGGTGCTTTGTTCAGTCTCTCAATCGACCGACGTGTGAGTCGGTGGTTCAAGATGCAGGCTAAACGATTGGTTTTCACTTGCTTTCGGCCAACCTGTGTTAGGAATCACACGTTAAAAGGTAAGACCTCGTTAGTCCTTATCTCGCACAAGTTTCGACATGAAGGATTGTCATTCGTAGGGGTGCGACAGCTGGTTAACGAAAAAAAGCATAAACATAGGTTTTTCACACTTCATAATAATTAATAATAATGATACATGCATTTATTTTTAAGGTTACCCAGTACGAGAGAAACTGACCTAACCTAACAAATAACAGAATTCAACATCTGCACATGATAAATCAAGGCAGATATTGCTCTTCTATGTACTGCATATAGGGAGTGAGTCTTTGAAACAGATGAATCATTTCCAAATTGCAAAGTGTTCTTAGATGTTAAGAGAATGTTTAAATTCCGTTTTGTGCTATTGAAGTCTGAAGACCAAAAAAACTTTCTCTTTTTCACATTTATTTCATATCACCTCCTTTAGATCACTATTCAACTGACCCTCTCGTCTAGAGTTTACGAAATCCCAATTGCATGGATCGGTATTGAAAAGTAACCAAATAATTTTTAAAAAGAAAGTATTTTCAGGGGAGATTTCGAGAATATCATATACCAACATGATACATAAATTATATATAGGGCTAAATCTTGGCAACAGCTTAAATTTGGCCAAATCATACTCTCCTCAGTCAAAATATAAATCTAAATTTGTGTCATTCGTCACTAAAACAAATATTGTGGAGATATGTAGGATGCCTTGCAATGGTTTCCGTCACGATTTCGATCAGGGTCATCTTCAGTTATTTGGTGTACCATTTTAATTTTGTATGGATGATACCTATTTCTCTTCAAAAGTCTCCACACAGTAGAAGGAGACACCTCACAAACATTCGCGACGGAATAAGTAGACTGTTCAAGATTTACTACCATCTCACCAGTTATTTGCACTTGCTGTTCTTCCGGAATAGACGGATGACCTAGGGGCTTTTTGTTATGTACGCTACCGGTAGTTGTGAATTTAAATACAAGTTCCCTCAAATATTTTCCACAGATAGGACGATTCGGAAAACGTTCATTGAGAATCCTTTCAGTCTCGTGAAAGTTACGCGTCGCACCGTGAATGAAAATCGCTTCAATTTTTTTTCCAATGGACGAGAATTAACCAATTCATATATTGTTGACGTGGTAACTTTCTACTAGTGAAATCGAAATGAGAACTGAGCAATGGTGTTCATTGTCGAACTGGCATTTTTTGTTATTTTTCTATACAAAAAATAACTTAACAAACCTTATCGGGTTGTTGGAACTGCCATATGGCAGATTAAAAGGAATATTTATAGAAATATCGATATTAATGTGTTTGTCTTCATGAAATTATTAAATATTTCACAATTTTGTAGTGAGTGAAAATACTGACTAAATATTCTAGGGTCATGAAGTATTCGTCAGGAGCTTCAAAATGATGTGTCACAAGACCCTCCTTTCTATTCAATTTTTTTTCCGAAATGGCGCCCAGTCGCCATCTTGAAAGTTTATCTGTCAGTTTCACTTCAAAATGAAGTATTCATGCATTAATTTCATTATACCAAATTTTAATTTTTTTTTAGTTGACCCGTTCAAAACATAGAGGGGGGGACATTAAAGAAATGCACTGTATAACTCTTTGACAATACACCGCTACAACACATTGTTGTGCTACAAATTTCAAATAGGGGAATTTCAAAGAGTTTTCAGTTTTTTCGAGAATAGGTTGTATTCGAGAGTAGCCCACGATGAGCGACACCCTGTACAAACGTCCTATGAACATATTCTAATACCCTATAGACAGCTCTCACAACAGAGTATGAATAGATTCCCAATATCTTTGCAAAGAAAAAAAAAATACAAATGAAATATAATTATTCAGTCTTTCTCGAATATCTTTCGTTTCGACCAATTTCAGTTTCCCCCTGAACGTGGGTACTAATTGAGACATTCAAGGTAACTTCAATTAACAGTTTTGTATTCTCATATGTATTTCATATATGATATATTTCATTAAAAAAATCCGTTGAAAACTATCTTCTTTCAAAAATGTTTCCTCATCAGTCAAAACGTTCTTCAAAATTCACTTGATACTTCATCGCTCCACCATTTTACAAATATTTCGAGGGCGTGTTCAAAAAAGTATAAAAAAGCCCCTCCGTTCAACATAAAACATCCGGCCCTAACCCTAATTTCTAATTCACTTAACATTCCTCGCCCTGGCGGCTGTGGCTTGGTGAAAGCTGATGCGAATAAAAAACAACGACGACAGGTACATTCTCGATTCGAACCTTCCCTGTCAATAAAAAAGGGTCCCCTCGCAAGGTAGCAGTGAGGTGTATCGCACAATTTTTTTTAATGGAGTTAGGGGAAGTCGCGTGCCGTTTTTTATAAGGGTGGTTACGGCGTGGAACAGGTTGGGTGGTTTTTTGCTACTTCCGGAGCGGATAATTTGCCGTTTGAATTCCAGGGGTTGGATTACCCTGCAAAAAATCGTTCCCTCTTATATTAGACGAATTGATTAGTTGCAGGTATGGCTTTATTTGAAAGTACATGATTTATTGTAGTGTCAACAAAAACTTGAATTAGTTCTCAGAATCTGTTCATCGATAGATCTGAGAATCTACTGAAGACTCTATAACCATGTTTTTCTTTAATAATAATAATAATAATAATAACCTTTATTCAATCCTTACAGATCACATACATCACGATATAGGATGCGTCACAAATAAAAAACCGTGTGATGGTAGACAAATTTACAATCAACCATATTAAAATATCACTATTTAATAGATTCGTACGCATATACGAGGGTTGCTTTTTATATTTCGCGATTAGAGAACAAAAACAAATATTAATCATCAAAAATCACTTTATTGTGATAGAAGATAAACGTCAGCTTGCATCATATATTTTCAATGTTTCAAAAGTAGCTTTTTTAATATGAGTGTTGAAAGTAAGGTTTTATTTTTTGAGTGAAAAAGTTAGCGAAACGAGCGTTGCGAATTGAGCAATTTCACGAACAAAATAGAACTTACTTTTAACACAAATAGCATGCAAAGTTTTTTGGACAACTATATAATACAACAGATAACTTTAATATTTCTTTAAAAACACATTTTAACATCTCCTGTCAGTTAACTATTTTCATTTATCGCATTTGCTGTGAAGTGGCCGTGTCAGGTGACGCCGAATCAAGCCACATCCAAAGTTCTTGCTGGTGTTTAATGTCTTGCATAATGCAGAACAATAGTAAATACTCGTTCTCAAAATCACTTCCATTTATCAATTTGTATAATTAGAGTACATTTCTGCTCTCCTACTAATAATGACTTACGTGAATTCAATACATTACGAAATGAATTGAAAAACTGTTCTTCATTATTGTCTTTCAAAAAGCAACTCAAAACATTTTTGTTTATTCAATAGATGAATTCTTTTCAAAAGATATATCATAGTATTGTTATTAATACTTCTGTTATATCCCACACATATAAAATATCTAATATGTTTAGAATTTTCAATGGCTAGTCTTTGTATTCCAAAGCTCTGAATGTGAATTTTTTAAATCTACATTGTATGTTTTTTCTGGACTTAACTACTCCAATTCAATATTTTGTCTCTTGGAAAATAAATTATTATTGTTATTATTAAATGTCTGCTTCTGAAAGAAAAAAATATAAATAAAATTTTCATACAAGCGATATTTGAAATTATAGATATTTGCATTGAATTCAGTACTGAAGAATGAAATGAAAATTCAAATTAATCTATTTTTATAGCGAATTCACGACTGAAACTGAGGACTGAAAGTTGAACCATAACAAATCAACAAGAACGTTTATGGAAACAAGAGTGAAACTAAGAACTATGTCTGTAAAGTTGGCCAACATTTAACTATTAACTTATATCTTCGATCAAAACGAAAATGAGCATGTGCAAAATTGAAATATATGCAGGTGTCATCGACAATAGAAATTCCAAAACGATTGTTTCATATTTGTATTCATTATAACAATTGTGGTTATGGTTATTAGGTTTAGCTGTTAGTATTGTTGCATAAACGTGCTTCAACATGCCACTTGATGTTACATTAATCAGAAGAAGAAGATCAGGAGCATGTAAGCTGACTTGTGGCTCTTGCCTAAAACTGTATATTGGCCAAACAGGGAGAACATTTTTCCAAAGAATTAAAGAGAATATAAATGGTTTTGTGAACAGAAAGACCAATTCCACATTTGCAAACCACCTTTCAGCAAAAGGCATGAGTTCCATGATGAATACGATTTGTTACATTTAGAAGAGAAGAGTTTGAAACTCAATATTCTAGAATGTTTAGAAAAAAATAGATTCAGGAATTCGGGTAATTTACTGAATGATCAATTAGAATTGAATAACTTCCCGTTACTGAATACTTTTTCAAATTTGGAAACTGGGACTTAAGCTCAGGTAATTTAATTCATTACAAACTAATGAAGTAATCAGGTACTTGAAATGTAGGTACTTTGAATTGTGAAATAAGGTATTTCAAGCATTGAATATGTAGAATATAGTTAGTAAATACACGCCCGAAGAAGCCATTGTATGGCGAAACACGTGTTGCGTTTTGGTAAAATTGTTTAATGAAAATCTCACAATAAAGTGTTTTTTGAATAAGTATTGGACAATTCCATTATTTATCACAAGAAGAAGCACAACAAAATTTAAACCTAGTTCCAAATTTAACATAACAAAGAACTTCAAAACTGTCAAATTTCCAAATGAGACAGCGCATTTATTTAACAATTCCTAATTTAACACGTTTACAATCGAATAATCAAAATTTGATTTCAACGTGTTCATATCTTTGACGATATATTTTTTGCGAGGTTTGAAGATAGACATTATGTATAGAAAGGTTAGGAAGTGGAGAAGATACTTATCTTTTTGCGTGAGAGAATTCTGATTACATGGTCATTCTGGTGTACACGTCCTTGAATAATTTGTTTAGAAACGTCCGGCAAATTCAAAAACCGCTTATCTGATGGAGAAATCCATGTGACAGCTGATCGGTTAAGAAGTTTATCGACCGTCGGAGAGAAGATGAAGATATTCTCCTCATTCTGAAATGATGAAAAGAATATTGAGAAAAATGATGGAACAGTTTTAATTGATTCCAAATTTGATACAAATCTCAGCACATTCAATGCATTTTCTGTTATTTTCTTAAATTCAAAAAATTAACTCATACATATGTATGAGTTAATACATATGTATTAGTTAATTTTTTGAATGAGGTATCGTGTAATTCCGTGCTAGAAATCACACGTTAAAAGGTAAGACCTCGTTAGTCCTTAGCTCGCACAAGTTTCTCAACTTCTGAGAGCGTTCGTATGGGGGCGACAGCTGATTAACAGAAAAACAGATTTTAAACAGATTTTTTTTTATTACCTATTTGGTTATTCGGTACTCTACAATTTTTTGTAGGGAATTTCATCATTTTAACTTTGCACACCTTGAATAAAAATAGAAATCTTTATAAAATAACTATGCAAATGAATAGTGATGATCATTTTCTGGAAAAAAATAATGTAAAACAGCTGGTCAGAAACCTAACTTCTATGGATTGTCTTTTACTAAGGACATATACAAGGCTTTCCAACGAAAACTTGACCTCCCTTTTATTTCAAGGGGGACTAATTCTGATATGGAAAACATACCCAAAACTTCTCACCCCCTGCCGTTAGCAACTACCCCCTGTATTTTTTTCAATGCCATGGGAGGTCGAGTGATACGTCATCTGAAAGTTCTTTTGTCCCTCTATAACCTTCGTAATTTTTTTCGAAATTGATTGATTCGTGATTGATAAATTAAATTTTGAATGCTTTATTTAAGAAAAAACAAACAGAAAATTCGCTGTCGTTCATTTCAATATAATATCGGTGGAAACAAAATCAACGGATGAATTGTTCAAAATGACCTCCATCTAGTTCCATACAATAATATAGACTACTTTCGAAAACATTCCTTAAATTATTGAAGATGTCCGGAGTCAGAAATCGGCATTCCCGAACAAATTCTCTGTCGCAGGTCTCCTAGATTTGTAGAATTCATTGAATTAGTAGTAAACGATTTGAAATTGACGACACTGTTAGTTTTTTCAGCTCTAGTAGTTTTTGTTGAATCTACTTGTCGCAGAACAAAAAGTAGATAGTTGGCCACTGTCACTTGAGAAAAACATATTTCGAATAGTTCAATTTTGAGGTAAGCGTCTGACAGTGAATAGGGGAGCGCTAGCGGGATTTCAGGATTTACTAAAGCGCGGCAGATTAATATACAGGGGGATACCTTGTACTCGGTTAAGTACCTCCACCAAATATGAGCCCCATATATAATGCCGCCTGTGAGGGATAAAGGATCAGATTGGTAAAAAAAAATTGATCATCAGAAATTCTCGAGCGCGTCAGATTAAGGTAGGGTGAGTTAATTACCTGCTAAAAAGTGTATATTCCAGTAATCTGAAAATTTGAGAGTGACGTAAAGAAAGGGGAAGGCAGCAAAGTTGTAAAAAAAATAACGTCATTTCGACATTCTCGAGCGTAGCAAATTTTTTTTATTATGGAGGAAATAATTCAAGGATAACGAAAAATATATAACCTGACGATTTCCTCAAGCCGAAATAACAAGAATTTGTCGATGAAGTTTAATGCGTGCAGCTGTGTGATACCTATATTTCCCTCTCCGAATTTCTATTCCTCTATTCTCTATTCACTTTTCTCTATCTAGTACTCTCTCACTCCGTCCCCACTCTGAATTCTGTGGCCAAGACGCCATGAAGATGAAGATGATGATTAATTAATCAATTAATTGATGGATGTAGCCGTTACTACGTGGTAGGAAATCATAATGAAGAAAAGATGAATTAAACTTTCAATGTTTTTACCACTTTCATTTGTAACTAACGTTACTGCAGTTTCGTCATATGAGGACATTTTCAAACTTATACAATAAATAAGTTTGAAACTATCCTTATAGGACCTACATGCAGTAACGTTAGTTACAAATGAAAGTGGTAAAAAATATAGAAAGTTTCATTTCTCTTTTCTTCATTGATTAATCAATTGATTATAAAAAATTTAATTTTTTGAGAATTTTTTTCAAATTATTCTCTTATAAATACAAGTTTTCTACTTAAAAAATTTACACTTATTTATTTGCATGCTATTTCCTGAGGTTTTCAATTAATTAAGTTCAATGAATTGAATTTTTTTTAAAATATTGTTTTTGACAGATTGAGCGAATCCCTCTAGATAATCGTCAGATTATGAGACAGCACGTCTAAAACATAAAGATGAACCATATATATCTCAATCTGACGCGCTTGAGTATTTCAAAATGGCGAATTTTTTTTGCACATTATAATAATGGCCGCGAGTTTGCATCAGATCGAAATCGTCGATTAAATTTTTTTTCTTTTCACTCTTAACCCTTACGTATAACCACCCACATCATGCAAACGATCAGATTAACATACCAACATCATCAAAAATACGTAGGACATTGATGCTATCAATATCTGACGTGCTCGAGTATGTCCATGCAACAGTATTTTTTACATATTTAAAAATCTACAGCCGCTTCCCCCACCGATGAAAAGGTATATGCTAGTGCTAGTGCTAGTGCTAGTGATCATAGGAGTTTCACTCCTATATTATGTAAGCGAATGAAAGTGTGATTTCTAAAAATAACATCCTCAACAGATTGTTACCGAATATGCAGTATAATAATTTGTATTTGGTTAGTATCAAAATCGGGTATTGAAAAAAATTGCTTCTTCTCGTACGTTCGTTGTGCATTTCTTGGATCAGATTCACTCAATGTCGTCAGGACATATAAACAAAATAGGCCCTAATATTGATCCCTGCGGACGCCTTTATGTACGTTAGAAGTATCAGAATACGCTATCTGTTCAAAAAATCAGGTGAATTTTCATTTTTCTCAAACATGTTTATTCATTCATCAATTTCTACTTTGTCTCCTCCAGAGTAGTCTCCCTCAGGTACAATAGACTTACTTGTGTCAGCGTGTTTTCCAACTCTCGAAGCAGTTCTGATATATCGCATGGGGCCAAATCTGGTGAATACGGTGGCTGAGGTATTATTTCGGTGTGTTCTAATATAAACCAACCAACCAACATAAAAAAATAAAAAATCGCTGATTGCATGTATGTAGCCCGCGAAATTTGAACATTCAATTTATTTTTCAAACAGTCATTACTTTAATTTTCTCCGAAAATACTTCAGAACAAATAGTTTTTTATTCCTACTGGGCAACGTACATATTACATGCCCGCCCTTCTCGATACAAACATTCAACGTCGATCCTGATACGAAGAGGAGTGGTCCTCCATACACAATCTTCGAACGAGAGCACGGTCAAACTATTAACTACATAATAAAAAGGTTGCGATTTTTTGTTCGGCCGTGATATAATACGACGTATGGGGGTGCTTTCTGGACGTTAGCACAAAGGGCAGCTGGTGCCAGTGGTGCCTATAAAAAACAGACACACACAAGAGGCATAACTTCCTAACAAGGTGAGTGGCTATTGTGCGCGGTTACAACTAGCTCGTGCCGAAATTTGATATAAAATTCTGTTGGTCCATATCGACAAATGGATGTACAGGGTGGCCCATCGAAAACAGTTCAGCAAAGTTTACAACTTTGTATGTGAAAATAATCGGACCTATGTACTTTCGTTTTCAGGGTGTAGGTTCAAAGTTAGCAGATCTATCTGATCCTAGCAAAACAAATTCAGGATCTTCCAACAGGGATTTCCGAACTTTGACAATTGATAACGGCCATCTGTCAAATTAGTTGTCATTTATTCAGTATGTTTTCCCAAATCACCATGGACGGATATAGCATTCAACAACAAGTGCATCACGGAAAAAAAAAGATTTGTTGAATGAAAAAAAAAAATCACTTCATTCAAAGAAATGAAAGTGTCATATTTGCACGACAAAATATTTTGTTGATGCAAGTAAAAAGATTTCTTGACCCCCAACTATTTCTTCAAGCATATGTTCATTGTATCAAACAGATATTTGATTGAAACAATCACATCCATTAGTTATTTCAATTCAAAGAAGAATTGAATTCAAGTAATATTTTGTCTAATTGATAGCGAGAATGATTTAGAATACATTTGAATATTCTATTGAACAAACAAAATTTAAAGATGGGTAAAATAGTGGATCTGATTGAAATAATCAAATGTATTTTCTATTTGAGTAAAAGTTATGTTGAAGAAACAAAATATATCTGCAGGATGATGGAGAACTTTGCTTGTTTTGATGATGGGAAAATTTCCACTAAAGTAATGATTTTGTTGAACAAATAATGAATAGTAGTTGAACGAACAATGTTTATACCTTGCTTGTATCTTGCTGATAGAGTAAAGCATTTCGAAAGTTCAAAATAAGTATGAATAATGATGAACCGAATGAAATAAAGTTACAAATCAAAATCCTTCCCTCTTGTTTGAATTTTGTTATTGGATTTAATTAACCAAATATTATACTAATTTGAGTATCAGCATCTCGTTGTTAGTAATCTGCACTCTCCTAGCCGGATTGTTGCAAAAGAAGAAACAATAGCAAGTGGGCTAACTCACAAGTAGAGAAAGGGGGCAGTTAGTTACCGTGATGTATGCAATGAGCGCTGCTGGCTACTATGTCCCACTACTATGCACATCGTTTTCCAAAGTCATGCTGATTTTTCAAAAAAAAATTTGAATATGATTTCAAGTGCAAGGAATCACACGTTAGAAGATAAGACCTCGTTAGTCCTCAGTTCGCACAAGTTTCGACTTCTGAGGGTGTCGTTCGTAGGGGTGCGACAGGTGGTTAACGGAAAAACAGATTTAAACAAAGATAATCAGTGTTGAAGAGAGCCACTGTATTTTCGTAATCTAACAATTTCATGAATTTCACTAGTTCGGACTTCCATTGTCTACTATATATAATGATTTGAAATCCCTGAAACAACTAAAAAAGAAGAATTGAAAATGATTAGCTGAAAATAACAATTATAATAACCAAAATAAACCTGAAATGAAATAATAGTGAAATAAAATACAAGTAAAAATAGAACAATTGAATAAATAAAAATAAAGAAATGTAAACGAAAATGAAAATAAAAAGTGGAGAGATTCCAAGTCACGTTAGTTCACGACGTTTCGATTGTTAGTATCTACAATCGTCTTCGGGTGATGACTGGACTGATTCCTCCGAGAGATGACTATTTATAGGTCGTTCGAGTACTTTCACTTATCCCCGCTTTCCATTTTCCGCTTCACTGGTTCCGTGGGAGATGACCGTTTTGGCGGGAGTTGGCCATGATGATGGGTTTCCATATGTTGCGTATTTCTACGCTGGCTTGGCTGAATACGTTGTTGGACAACATGTATGCGGCTTCCTTGAATTTGCTCCTAAACCGATGTTCCTCTCTGTGCAATATCTCAGCTTGGGACCACTCGATGTTGTGTTGATGGGTCCAAACATGGTCTGCTATTCCTGATTTGCTGGTTTCCCTTCGCTGTATGTGTTTCTTGTGCTCGGCAATGCGAACATTCAATGGCCTCTTAGTTTCACCAATATAGGATTTTCCGCACTCACAGGGTATCCGGTACATACAATTCTTGGAATCGAAGTCCGCGTTTGGTGGCCTGGTTTTCGTGAGGCTGCTACGGATAGTGTTACCGGATCTGAAGCAGGTTCTGATGTTGTACTTGGAACCAATTCTTTTTTTATCATCTCCGATAATCCTCTGATGTAGGGAAATGTAAGCACTGGCTCCTGTTGTCTTCTAGCCAAAGTCTTTTCTACCATCGCTTTGGAGTAGCCATTCCGTTGAAGATCATTTTTGATGATGTCTAGTTCCTTCTCGAGACCTTCCTTCGTATTACAGAGCCCAAAAGCACGGTCTAATAGAGTCTTAATAATTCCTCTTTTAGTCGATTGATGGTGGTTGGATTCGTGGTTCAGATACTGTCCCGTATGAGTGGGTTTTCGGTATACAGATGTTTCCCACTTAGTGTCGGTCCTCTTCACCAAAACGTCTAAGAATGGCAATTCGTTGTGGTTTTCCTTCTCCATTGTAAAATTGATGGAAGGTCTCACGCTGTTGATGTGTTTCAGGAAGACGTCTAGTTCAGTATTCCCATGGTTCCATATTATGAAACCAGTGCTTGCACTTCCCTACATCAGAGGATTATCGGAGAGGATAAGAAGAATTGGTTCCAAGTACAACATCAGAACCTGCTTCAGATCCGGTAACACTATCCGTAGCAGCCTCACGAAAACCAGGCCACCAAACGCAGACTGCGATTCCAAGAATTGCATTTACCGGATACCCTGTGAGTGCGAAATATCCTATATTGGTGAAACTAAGAGGCCATTGAATGTTCGCATTGCTGAGCACAAGAAACACACACAGCGAGGGGAAACCAGCAAATCAGGAATAGCAGACCATGTTTGGACCCATCAACACAACATCGAGTGGTCCCAAGCTGAGATATTGCACAGAGAGGAATTTCAGGTTTATTTTGGTTAATATAATTGTTATTTTCAGCTAATCATTTTCAATTCTTCTTTTTTAGTTGTTTCAGGGTTTTCAAATAATTTTATATAGTAGACAATGGAAGTCCGAACTAGTGAAATTCATCATGAAACATTGTCAATCACCTTCAAACTAACAATTTCATGTTGGTTCACCAAAATATCTTTCAAACAACCTCTACGGCAGAATCTAGGAGGCATTTCATAATTTTACGGTACCGTCACATAAAACAATATTTTTTTACAGAAAGGGTTGAGGGTTACATTTATAAAACTGCAGATATGCCTGTCATAATAAAAATTCTTACGTAACGGTTGCCTTCCCACCGATAATGGTAAATACATTTTATGACATTCGTGACAAAAAATTCGAAATGCTCTTAGATCGGTGAGATCACAGGAAACGGTTTTGAAATAGGCATAAAATCGCTTTATATTAAGGGCCTGACACGGCCCTTGCTGTCGATTTTTTGTCGAATGTTGAAAACATGTTTATTCGGATCGAGAGGGTGTCATTTTTATTTTTTTGCAACAAATATAAGTCTGTTTTATAACGTCATATTTTCAACAGTTAACGAAATATTACTTGACAATGATTTAAAAATCATTTTTTATGGGAACTTACTTCAATTCAGGAGTATCTACGACAAAGTCTCATAAGTACGAAAGTTATGATAAAAAAATCACGGTTTGAAAATTGTTCCAGGTGCACAGATTATTGTAAAAGCAAAAAAAAACGCTTATTCAATTATGCCCAGGCGTTGCAAAATCACTTTTTCTTCGTTGGGTGTTTATGCTGTGCATAAACACCCAACGAAAATCCTCTGATAGATTAAATAATGAAAATGACGTCTTATTTCCTCTTTCAGTACATTTGAATAAAAATAATCCTTTAAAATATATTTAAGAAAGTAAAAGGCGAAGTTCAACTCGGCAGCGGAGAATGCTACTCTAATGTTCTTCCAGATAACCCTGAAAAATACTTATGCGTACCTATTGATATGATGAGAAAGAAAGATCTATAAAAAAAGTATTAAAAAATGTCTATATAGTCATTGATCAAAGTGAAAATTTTCAACCTTGGTATGTGAAAATAATGAATGGAAACCTACTGATAAGTCCTGAACAAAAAGTTTTTGAGTTGGGTTTTGAAAGTTTGGATTTTCGTGTTTTGAAATTTGGTGGAATGAAATTATATATTTTGCAAATCTGTTGACTATACCAAAGCTGGGAGCCATACCAAAACAATTTTTTTGAAGGTGGTTGACAATGTTTCGTGATGTATTTCATAACAATTGTATTAAACAAAAAAGTGAAATTACAAGGAAATAACATACAAGCAACAACACGTATTGGTGAAGAGGATAGACTCTAAATGTAAAACTTTTGTATATTGAAAATCCACTCACGCAGGACAGTATCTGAACCAGAAATCCAACCACCAGCAATCGGCTAAGAGAGGAATCATCAAGACTCTACTAGACCGTGATTTCGGGCTCTGTTATACAAAATAAGGTCTCGAAAAAGAACTAGGCATTATCAAAAATGGCATTGAACGGAATGTTTACTTCAGAGTGATGGTAGGACAGGCTTCAGCTAGAAGACAGCAAGAGCTCCACAAGGAAGAGAAGCCGCCACAACCTGTACTTGTACTTCCCTACATCAGAGGATTATCGGAAAGGATAAGAAGGATTGGGTCCAAGTATAACATCAGGACCTGCTTCAGATCTGGGAACACTATTCGTAGCAGCCTCACGAAAACGAGGCCACCAAACGCAGACTGCGATTCCAAGAATTGCATTTACCGGATACCCTGCGACTGCGGGAAATCATACATCGGTGAAACTAAGAGGCCATTGAAAGTTCGCATTGCTGAGCACAAGAAACACACCGAGCGAGGAGAAACCAGCAAATCCAGAATGGCAGAGTATGTTTGGACCCATCAACATAACATCAAGCTGAGATCATCTGTTTAAAAAATCTGTTTAAAATCTGTTTTTCCGTTAACCAGCTGTCGCACCCCTACGAACGACAACCCTCAAAAGTCGAAACTTGTGCGAGCTAAGGATTAACGAGGTCTTACCTTTTAACGTGTGATTCCTAACACGGGTTGGACGGTAGTAAGTGAAGATCGATTGTTTAGACTAGGGCTTGAACCACCGACCAACACGGCAGTCAATTCGAGTGAGTGAACAAAGCACCCTCGCCGAACCACTCGGCTACCGACCGACATCCACAAAGAGGAACACTGGTTCAGGAGAAAATTCAAAGAATCCGCTTATATGTTGTCCAACAACGCATTTAGTCAAGCTAGCGTAGAGATACGTGACATATGGAAACCTCTAATCAAGCAAAAAACGACCAACTCTCACCAAACGGTCATCTTCCGCTAAAACCAATGAAGCGGAGAGAGGAGAAGACGACTGTGGATACTAACAATCGAAACGTCGCGTGACGTAACTTGGTTTGGAATCTTTTAATTTTAATTTTTCATTTTTTGATAATAATATTTTTTTTTAATTTTCAGCTGGTAATAATATTTCTATTTTTTATTTTTTGTTTGATGCTTGTAGGTATGTTATTTATTTGTAATTTCAGTTTTTTGTTTAATAAAATTGTTATTTTTCGGTTAATCTTTTTAATTTTTTTACAGATTCTTTCAGGGATTTCAAATCAATTTACATTATATTAGACAATATTATTGGTATTCTACATATAACATTAAAAATTGAACAACACCTATCACTAATGAAAGAATAAAATAATTCATTAAAACCAAAAAAATATCACATCCAATAAAAATTTAAAAGAGAAATTCCGTAAGATTCCAGACGCAGAACTCTACGTAACTCTACGCAACCTTATTTATATAGGAAAATATCGCTTTTCCTGTAGAACAGCAAATAAGAAACTCGCGTTCCCTCTGGTTTCAATACGTCTTCATTTTGCACGGTCTTGATCGAAGATTCGTACCTAATCCAGCAATTGTAGCCGACGAAGGCATCGATCACGTAGTGTCCAATGTTGGCCTTTTTGCCTTCATGGTAAACGACGGCGAATAGCTTGTATTTTCTCTCTGTTGGAGACTGTGTTTCCGACGATATCAAAGTCGAATCAAACTTCAAGTCGAATTCAAAATCAAAAGCCTTGATAATCTTCGTGCAACGGTAGTTACTGTATTTGAAAAACTTCAGATGCAAAATAAGGTGTTTGAAGAAAAAAAAATCTTGTATCTTTGTTACGTCGGAAACTTTTCAGACAATGGAAGTCCGAACTGATGAAATACTATACCAAAACTATTCAGTGAAAATTTTATAAAATGACAATTAGTACGAAGATATTCGAGAAAAACCTAAATTCGTTTAGTTCGTTCAATTTTTTTTCTCACGTTGCTCAAGAAAATATCAAAAAACAAAAACACTTTCTCACTGCCAATATTCAAGCTAAACAGAATCCGACATTTTACTCCGAGGAACCATCACCAATTTTAATTTTCTATAAGGACAGCAAAAAAGAATCACCCCATTATAATTGAAACTTTTTGGCGACAACTCCACTGATGTATCTCACATCAAGGGAATTTTCTGAATTACAAAACATCATTTGAATAACATTTGAATGTTTGACATTTTCCTAATTCAACCAACTTTGTATCTCTTATAGACGCCATACTGGGTCTCCTTAACTTGGACATAGTCCCCCCTTTTATTTTTTGAACAGGCCAACTAAAAAAATTGAAATTTGAGATAATGAAATTAATGCATGAATACTTTATTTTGAAGTTAAATTGACAGATGAAACTTTCGAAATGGCGGACTGGGCGCCATCTGGGGAAAACATTAAAAGTGAAGGGGGTCTTGTGATACATCATTTTGAAGCTACTGACAAATACTTCATACCCTAGAATATGAAGTCAATATCTTCACCAGCTACAAAATGGCGGACAAAGTCAGATTCTAGAAGTTACACTTATGAATATGCTTTCCGAAATATTTGAGATTATTCATTTGATAATTGATCATGGATAAATAAAAAAATGTATTCATTTTTCTTTTCGTGTATAGTTCGAAGCGTTATCAAAAGCCTCTCTATCAGAATAAATTTCCAGGAATATGGATAAAACGATTGAACTCATTTCATTGCAAAGCAAATTTTGGACATTGACCTCTGAATGAGGTTAGCTTTTTGTCTGTTTCTGTAGCCTTCCACTATAAGGACAACTGCATAGTATCGATACTGAAAAGCGTTACATCCATGATTAAAAATCAGACCTGCCATAGGCCTGCCTATTCATAGCCTTACAGTAGGAGGCTATGAATAGTAAGGGACCTGATACACTACCTTGCGGGATGCCAGTTTTAATTTTTTTTCGCTTGACAGTAGGTTGTTAACTTCAGTACATTGAGATCTATTGCATGATAGATTTTGAAACATTTCGATACTTACTTTGTCAGATATTCCATAGTTTTCTAATTTAGAAAGGTGGATTAAGATATTGATTGTTTCAAATCGAAATGGTCAAAATCATTATTCTAATTCTTGTTTTTTGAATGTAGGAAATAACGAAATCAAGATATTATTTTCAAAATGGTTCATATTGAAAGGAATCGTAACTGAATGAATTTGAAGAAAGACTTCAACAGCCTCAGTGTCATTTATAACTACACTTTTATTTTTGAGACTAAAATAAGATAAATTTCTTATTTTGTTGTAGGTACATTGTAACATTTTGTAGTTGACCTAATGAGGAATATAGACATTTTCGAAAGCTTTCTTCAATGAAATGTCCCCCACCCCTTTTAATTTTTGAACGGGTCAACTCAAAAATTTTAAATTTGAAATAATGAAAATAATGCATGAATACTTTATTTTGAAGTGAAATTGACAGATAAAGCTTTCAATATGGCGACTGGACGCTATCTGGGAAAAAAATGAAAAAAAAAGGGAGGTCTTGTGATACATCAATTTGAAGCTCCTGACGAATACTCCACAACCCTAAAATATGAAGTCAATATCTTCACCTACTACAAAATGGCGGAAAATTTCATAATTTCCTAAAGACAAACACATTAATATCGATATTTCTTAAAATATTCCTTTTTATCTGCCATATGGTAATTCCAACCACCCGATAAGGTTTGTTGAGTCATTTTCTGTTTATAAAAACGTCAAAAAACGGCAGTACGACAATGAACATCACGTTTTCCGGGAAACACATACCCAATATCCAGAAAAAATTAACGTTTGGGCAGGAATGTTGGGAAACCATATTGTAGGACCTCTATTTATTGATCAAAATTAAACAGGGGAACTATATTTGAATATGCGAAAGTACTGTTGACCCCCTCATCACTGAACTCGTCGAAGCGAATCCTAATGAATTCGATATGGATATTGTCTTCCAACAAGATGGAGCACCACCACATTACTTCAGACAAGTAAGAAACTATTTGGATCCTACTTTTCCCGGTCGTTGGATTGGTCGTCGAGGTCCTACAGAATGGCCAGCCCGCTCGTTAGATTTGACACCTTTGGAATTTTTTTATGGGGCTATTTGAAGCAAAAAGTGTACGAAACTGAACCTGCTTCAATATTGGATATACGGCAGAGAACAATAGATATTTGTAGAGATATTGACGTTACTGTATTCGAAAATGTTCGGCGTGAAATATTGGATAGGCTGTTCATATGTCAAGAAGTTCAAGGCAACCATTTCGAGCATCTTCTGAACTGACCTCAAGCCTATTCCCTCATATTATATAGTTAAAAGTCAATATATTCAGGCAATTATTGAAAATTCCGCCATTTTGTAGTAGTTGAAGATATTGACATTATATTCTAGGGTTATGAAGCATTTGTCAGAAGCTTCAAAAAGGTATGTCACAAGACCCTCCAGTTTCTATTTAATTTTTTTCCTAGATGGCGCCCAGTCGCCATCTTAAAAGTTTCATCTGTCAATTGAACTTCAAAAATAAAGTATTTATGCGTTAATTTCATTATCCCAAATTTCATTTTTTTGAGTTGACCCGTTCAAAAAATAAAAGGGGGGGGACATTAAAGAAATACACTGTATAATATACATAGCACGATTTTGTCGGGTAAGTTCTCATTATTATTGTCAGGAACTAGATGTTACTAATTTCAATTCAGTAGTATCTATTCTTTATATATTATAAAAAAATTGTCAAAATCATTTTTTTCTCAACCGCATTTTTATGACCGTGACATATCAAACATAATGGATACAGCTACTGTTTTACACTGCTACCCCGTTTCTCACCAAATGTTTTCGATCACAAGTTTTAAATAGAATAGCAATCGTTATCTTTGTGTGCTGACCATCGGTCGTTACACCACAATGCAATCCATCCCACGCATCGAACTACAAAAGGAGAAACGAAAATTATTACATATGTCCAGTACTGATAATCCATTGGCCCCATGTGGGGCGGAATTGACAATTAAAGCCATAAAATTGGTCATAAGCCGGGATTACAGTTTTCTTCGAATGTAGAATTGGTCAAATGTTATTTTCAATGGTCCGTATACGGCATAGGAAGTTCAAAGAGTGTCCACCCCTAACTATTGTACTATTCTTTTCACTGTGTGATTCTTGATACTTTCCGTTTGACCCCTCTAAATAAAATTCATTGTTATCAAAAGAACCTATTATTCATCTAAAGATATTTTTAATGAGTTCTACCCCCACGCACATAAACTTCCCACCCTTTAGGGCAGCAAATTCACAACCGAAACTCCAAAAACGTTAAAAGTAGTTCATCTAGAGTTGAGAAAAATGTGGCCTGATATTCCACCACAATAACGGATTGTCTTTTCAATTCGGGTTTAGAGTCGCAGTTTGAAAATTGAAACCATAACCGTCCTTTGAATGGAACTCTAGACTTCTATTTTCTGAAAATAGTTAATTAGGCAATGAAAGTTGAACATTTGATTCATCAAAAAAAATAGTCAAACAAACCTATCCACAGATCTAGATAGTAAAAAAATGTGGATGCCATTTTGAAGTGATTGTAATTCATTACAAATATTTAGAACAAATAAGCAATTAAAACCACGAACATTATTTGGTGAAAGAATTTTGGAGATTTCATAACTTATTATTATAAGTGGGAAGAGTAGAAAAATCATACACCACATGAATAGTAGAGTTGGACTCTCAAACCAAATCATTATTTGTATAATGCATTTGAGAAACCCTGTATCAACACTGAATTCAGTCGAAACTCTACCACTCTGTGCCATGAAAGATTATAATTCATTTCGAAATATTATTTATTCAACAAACTTTCACAGTTCCAGCTGTTTAGCATGTTCTGTTTGTTGGTGAGAGGTTAGGTTAGGCTAGGTCAAAAGTGAGTGGGTCTATTGGAGCCCCCACAGCAACCCGCAAGGGTCTATTGTGGCTCACACCTATTCACACTCGACCAAATAAACCTAGCATTAATTTGTGTATAAGGTTGGATTCTTCCATTCTCTCCGCACAAAATTCAATAGCGTCAATTTTTGCTCGAAACACAGTCGCATAGGTTCCTAGGCAGGTTGATATCTCTGTCCTGGGTCTGAGACTGAAAACATCTGCACCAGAACCCGAAGATGTTTTTGATTCATCTGTGAACCAACAACTATCTGCTCATAATATTTTCTTTTCCTGGAGGATCCTCTACTCGGGAACAGTACTTTATAAGGCTTCGTAGTTGACAGTTGGAGGCATAAAGACTTGTGCAATTGGCAATGTGCACAAGTCTATATACAGTCCAACTGGCCTCTCTCCTCAGTTAAATGTGGAGAGGAGGTAGATCTAGAAGGATCTCCATGGCCGCTGACAGTGTGGTACTGATGACACCACTGATGGCCAGACAAGCCTGTCTCTGTAAGCCAGAGAGGATCGCCTGAGCCGTTTTCTGTAAAGCTTTCGACCACCAGGCAATTGCTCCATAAGTAATCATTGGTCTGACAATCCACATAAATCCAATGGATTTGTTTGGGACCTAAACCTCAAGTATTACCACAAATCCTTCGACATATCCATAGTAACAGTCTGGCTTTGTGTATGGTTATGTCATGAAAACCAAAGTCTAATCGCCTCAATGGAAAAGCCTGGGAGAGCCAAGACCAAAAAAGGTACGCCATGTTCGAATAAATGTCAAGGTTTCGCTCTCTGTTTTATTTAATTACCGTGGCGTAGTGAATAAGTAGTTCTTGCGACATGGTCGGTCGTACAGTCAATAAATAGTATTTTCTTGAAAATATGCGCCGCTTGCGAGGAGCAATACGAAGAAAAAGTCCGTTATTGTAGGAGAACAATTCATAGGTTTCGCATCTTGATATAGCACCTGCTCACTCATTATTGCTTGTTCGTAATTTTTTGGCCAAAAACAACACCGTAATCATGCCTCAGCCACCGTATTCACCAGATTTGCCCCCCTGTGGCCTTTTCCTGTTCCCAAAATTGAAGAGACACATGAAAGGATGGCGTTTTGCGATGCTGAGAGATCTCAAGGACATACCAAAAATTGCCTATCCGAACTGCTTCAAGGATTGGAAAATACGCCGGCACAAGTATATTATATCTGAGGGGTACTACTTTGAAGACGAACCCTGAGGCTCTTAAACCTACAGATCATCTCCTCTGTCATCTCAGTTCAAAAGCCGGGAAGAGCTCTTCTCAAAACAAAATTGAATCTTTGATTTTGTTACAATTATTGAATATTTAGACTTTCAAAAATTAACAATTTGCATTCACTGCATCTGAAAAAACTGAATTGAAATAGTAATTCATGCTCTGTTCATTGCTTATCTGGGTTTTTGACCTGCCACAATCTGAAAAATAAACAAAGCCAAAACAATGAAGAATCTGCAGAAGTGTAATAAAGGGCAAACTGAAAAGTCACTCCGAAAAGTTGCTGCGTAATATAAACCACTGAAGAGACCAATCAATGGGAAGAAATCAAATTTATACTGGGTGATTTCCTAAGGTGGCTCACCCCTATAACTTTTTCATTATTGGAGATAGAAAAATGAAATTTGAGGGTTGTTTTTTATAGTTTTACGTACATATACATTTTTTGACATATTAACTTGCATTGCCGTACTACCGGTTTGACCGGAAATGACCCCAACTTTAGATTTTAAATGGGACAACCTATATATTTTTACTTATTTTGATCGAGAATGGCATTCTGAATCCAACAATCCACTTGTCAATATTTGAGAAATGAAATCATTTTTATTCCAATTTTTATTTTTTGATCTAGAATGCCATGGATCGTGTAAATCGCTTCATTCTTGATCAAGTAACATGAGAAAACTACGAATTTGAGGCTTATGACTTCACAGTCGTTTAAAGAATTATTTCACAGTCGCAAATATGAGTTTTTCCAGTTAACTTAGTTTTTTTCAAATGGAAAGGAAGTGGCTCGTCGACTATTTATGAAAGATCATTTTCTTACGAATAATTTGATGCCACACACTTTCATGTTATGTTCTCTATTTTTCTGAAGAAATTTGCAAATTAGTCCATTAAGGTCCCCAAAAGTTTTCCTCCGATAATACCCATCCAGCAATTGAAACCAAATCAGATGTAAATTTGTTTGAGACCAGTACCTTTCATTATTCCTATTGAACATACCCAAGTTGGTGAATCGGGATCCATCTGAATAGATAATTTTAAATGGAAAATGTATATCTTCTCTGTATTTCGTCAAAAACCAGTTGCAATAAGTCAATCTTTGGTTGTGATCGTTATCGTAAAGATGTCGGTGTTTTTGGTACTTGAATGATGATCATTACATTTGTGAAGAATTCTCAAAACGGACAAATAACTTATATCACACTCAAAAACAATTTGGCGAATTGACGCCGTACAATTCACTTCAACATAGGCCAACACTTCTACTTCTTTTTCTTCACTGACGATGAAGTTATTGGCATTTTCTAATGGTTCATTTCGAATTTTTCTTTCCAATTTTGGAAAATAATGCCGAGTGGGATGGCGACGATTAGAAAACGTCTGAGCATAAATTCGAGCGCATCAGTTGCATTCTTTTTTCTTTCTCTGTAAATTAGCAACATGTCAATTTTCTCATTTCTAGTATAATTTGCCGTATATTATTATAAAGTTCACAACAAATACATTTTTAAAAGTGACAGCATATTCATTAGCCTATTTGTTTAGGTTGTCCTAGCAACAGCTTCAACTGTTTGTCAGGGATAACTAGAATAACAGGACTTAGTGCATAAGTATACCGAATACGTATTATTTGTTATTAGGTATGATCATTTCTTGCAATTATTCAGAAAAATAGAGAAAATAATGTGAAAGTGTGTGGCATCAAAATATTCGTAAGAAAATGATCTTTCACAAAAAGACGACAAGTCACTCCCTTTTCATTTGAAAAAATCAAGTTAACTGGAAAAATCCATATTTGCCACTGAGAAACAATTTTTAAAACGACTGTGAAGTCATAAGCCTCAAAGTCGTAGTTTTCTTACTTGATTAAGAATGAAGCGATTTACACGATCCATGGCATTCTAGATCAATAAATTAAAATTGAAATAATAGTATATTATGCAACGATCATGTAATGATGGTTATTAAGACACGAGCATCAACCGGGATACGAAACGAGCCGAAGGCGAGTTTTGTATGGTATATGCGAGTGTATTAATAACCATTACATGAGAGTTGCATACGCTATTTTTTCTAAACCCGATAAATAATGAAAAACTATAAATATTATATTTGTATTGAACACATTTACAGTAATTAACTCATATTTTTTTTTAAAAAACACAAACTTAATGGTATTATCATGGATATATGAAAACTATAAAGATTCTAATTATATTTATATTGAATATAACAACTGTAATTAATCTGATCTTTTAAAAATATTGGAGTCGATGGTATTCCTTCTATATCGCTGTTTTCAGACATTTTGATAATATAGGCAATTAGTTACTTAGGTTAGAATCTAGGACAAACAAAGGAACAGGATTCTTGATTGAAAAATTATGGGTTTCTATTGGTTGATAATCTGTATCGTTATGAAAAATCTGTATCATAATGGATATCATTATGAAACGGATTATGGTCATATAAGTGTATTGTTAGAGTACGGGTGTAGGAAAAA
Source organism: Leptinotarsa decemlineata (assembly GCF_025532065.1). NCBI lineage: Eukaryota > Metazoa > Arthropoda > Insecta > Coleoptera > Chrysomelidae > Leptinotarsa > Leptinotarsa decemlineata. Next base: position 7,260,425 of record NW_027412537.1, on the reverse strand, counting down.
AAAATTTATTTGTCAAATATTGACAAGTGAAGTATCGTTGGATTCAGAATATATGGAAATATGGAAATAAGTAAGAATATATAGGATGTCCCATTCAAAAATCGAAAGTTGGGGTCATTTCTGGTCAAACCGGTAGTACGGCAAAGCAAGTAGATATGTTTAAAAATGTAAATGGAACTATAATACATAACCCCCAAATGTCTTCTTTCTATCTCCAATAATAAAAAATTTATAGGGGTGAGCCTTAGAGAATCACCCGGTATACTTACCTCTCTTTGGATAGTTAACTTTTCAGAAAGTAGTCCTTTTTCGTTCTCAAATTAAAAAAATTACTTATGACTTTGTAAATTTGTGACTTTGTTGAACTTGTTCTTTTATATGTTTTATGTTGAAAGTATTATTATTTATACAATTGTATTATTTTTATTTTGTTATATCTACACTTATAATATTTATGTATGTATTTATTTATGTATTTATATACGTGATTGACAATACGTTATACATGTTAATTCCTGTAGACAATGAAGGTATAATGAATTTTTGAATGGAATCAATTGAAATTTCATATTTCATTTTTTACACGTTTTCAGGTAGATAAATTAAATGTTCCCAAGTATCCCAACGAACAAAATGTATATACCGTTAAGTTATAATTATGTAAACAAATATATTTTTGTAGGCCCTTCTAAATTTATATTTTATTGCGTTACTGGCTCTTTACGGTTCTTTTAGGCGGATGAACGTCATCAGTAATGTTTGTAAAACATAATTTCTTTTCTATTGACGGTGCCAACGAAGGGCCCTAAAATACACAAAAAAGTGTGCACTTTACCGTTTTATTGAGGTTTTTATAACTATGAAATAACTGTTGAATATTGAATAGTCCGTTATGTAAGAGAAGTTAAAAAAGCAATAAACTAATAAGAGTTGGTAAAAAAATGTTGACGGTTATAAATGTACAGTTTGGTCGGAATAACTGTAGATGGAGAAACACACTAGCAGTGTTTTGTAAACGAATGTTCATTTAAAAAATCTAATAATGTTAATATTTTCTATTTATAAATTTCAAAGTGGACAAAGTCAGATTCTAGAAGTTACACTTATGAATATGCTTTCCGAAATATTTGAGATTATTCATTTGATAATTGATCATGAATAAATAAAAAAAATGTATTCATTTTTCTTTTCGTGTCTAGTTCGAAGCGTTATCAAAAGTGTCTCTTTCAGAATAAATTTACGGGAATATGGATAGAACGATTGAACTCATTTCATTGCAAAGCAAATTTTGGACATTGACCTCTGAATGAGGTTAGCTTTTTGTCTGTTTCTGTAGCCTTCCACTATAAGGACAATTGCATAGTATCGAAACCGAAAAGCTACATCCATGATTAAAAATCAGACCTGCCATAGGCCTGCCTATTCATAGCCTTACAGTAGGAGGCTATGAATAGTAAGGGACCTGATACACTACCTTGCGGGATGCCAGTTTTAATTTTTTTTTCGCTTGACAGTAGGTTGTTAACTTCAGTACACTGAGATCTATTGCATGATAGATTTTGAAACATTTCGATACTTACTTTGTCAGATATTCCATAGTTTTCTAATTTAGAAAGGTGAATTAAGATATTGATTGTTTCAAATCGAAATGGTCAAAATCATTATTCTAATTCTTGTTTTTTGAATGTAGGAAATAATAAAATCAAGATATTATTTTCAAAATGGTTCATATTGAAAGGAATCGTAACTGAATGAATTTGAAGAAAGACTTCAACAGCCTTAGTGTAATTTAATTACACTTTTATTTTTAAGAAAAAAATAAGATAAATTTCTTATTTTGTTGTAGGTAGATTGTAACATTTTGTAGTTGACCTAATGAGGAATATAGACATTTTCGAAAGCTTTCTTCAATGAAATTGTATACAGTGCATTTCTTTGATGTCCCCTTCCCCTTTAAATTTTTTAACGGGTCAACTCAAAACTTTTAAATTTGAAATGATGCATGAATACTTCATTTTGAAGTGGAATTGACAGATAAAGCTTTCAAGATGGCGACTGGACGCCATCTGGGAAAAAAATGAAAAAGAAAGGGAGGTCTTGTGATACATCAATTTGAAGCTCCTGACGAATACTCCACAACCCTAGAATATGAAGTCAATATCTTCACCTACTACAAAATGGCGGAAAATTTAATAATTTCCTGAAGGCAAACACATCAATATCGATATTTTTGGAAATATTCCTTTTTATCTGCCATCTGGCAATTCCAACAACACGATGAGGTTTGTTAAGTTATTTTTTGTTTATAAAAACGACAAAAAATGTCAGTACGACAATGACCATCATTTTTCAGTTAGAATATTATTCTTTAGTTTTCGGTTTTACTAGTAGAAAGGTACCACACAATTTCTAAAATGGTCAATTCCCGTCCACTGGAAGAGAAAATTGAAGCGATTTATATTTACGGTGCGACGCGTAACTTTCACGAGACCGAAAGGATTTTCAATGAACGTTTTCCGAATCGTCCTAACTGTAGAAAATATTTGAGGGAACTACCGGTAGTATACATTACAAAAAACTCCCTGGTCATCCGTCCATTCCGGAAGAACACAACTGCAAATAATTGGTGAGACGGTAGTAAATTCTGAACAGTGTACTCATTCCGTCTCGAATGTTTGTGAGGTGTCTCCTTCTACTATGTGGGTACTTTTGAAGAGGAATACAAAATTGAAATGGTACACCAATTAACTGAAGATGGCCCCGATCGAAGAACAGAATTCTACGAAATCATGACGGAAACCATTGCAAGACATCCTACCTATCTGCCCAATATTTGTTTTAGTGACGAATGTACATTTTTTTCAAACGGCAATGTTCACAGACAAAATTGCCGTTATTGGAGTGACACCAACTCTCACGTTTTCCGGGAAAGACATACCCAATATCCAGAAAAAATTAACGTTTGGGCAGGAATATTGATGAACCATATTGTAGATCCTCTATTTATTGATCAAAATTCAAAAGGTGAACTGAATCTGAATATGTTGGAAACTACTGTTGATCCTCTCATCACTGAAATCGTCGAAGCGAATCCTAATTAATTCGATATGGATATTGTATTCCAGCAAGCTGGAGCACCAACACATCACTCCAGACAAGTAAGAAATTATTTGAATGCTACTTTTCCCGGCGGTTGGATTGGCCGTCGAGGTCCTACAGAATGGCCAGCCTGCTCGCCAGATTTGACACCTTTGGACTTTTTCTTATGGGGCTATTTGAAGCAAAAGGTGTACGGAACTGAACCTGCTTCAATATTGGATATAAGGCAGAGAATAATAAATATTTGTAGAGATATTGACGTTACTATGTTCGAAAATGTTCGACGTGAAATATCGGATAGGCTGTTCATATGTCAAGAAGTTCGAGGCAACCGTTTCGAGCATTTTCTGAAATGACCTCAAGCTTATCACCTCATATTATGTAGTTAAATGTCAATGTATTCAGGCAATTATTAAAAGTTCCGCCACTTTGTAGTAGTTGAAGATATCGACATTATATTCTAGGTTTGTGAAGCATTTGTCAGGAGCTTCAAAAATATATGACACACGACGCCCCTTTCCATTTAATTTTTTTCTCAGATGGCGCCTAGTCGCCATCTTGGAAGTTTCGTCTATCAATTTCAATTCAAAATAAAGTATTCATGCATTAATTTCATTATCTCAAATTTCAGTTTTTTGAGTCGACCCGTTCAAAAAGTAAAAGAGGGGGGGCATTAAAGAAACGCACTGTATATTGAAGGAGAATACGTATTGACAAGATTATTTATCTATTTCATGCATTCTTAGTTTGTTAATTGATAATTCATATTCATTTCCGTTAGATAATCCCCGGAGCTCAAGCAATATTTTCATGAGTCTACGCATATAATGTCAACAAAACGTGTGCCATTGAGAATGATCAATACATTCGACACATCTCCTTTACACTTTTTGAGGGTCCTTTTCTTATGAAATCCCGACTTGCAAGACGTCTCAACGGAACATTCACAGCTGCTGATGCCGAAAAAATCCACGTCTGTGGTCAATAAAACTAAATGCTGACAACCCTCCGTATTTCAGTCCTCTCTCCATTTTTTCTATTTTCGGTTTGTGTAAGGGTAGGGAGAGAAAAATCGTTAAGTGAGACAAAGAAAACAGGAAAAATTGAGTAGGCTGACGGATAAGTGTACAACAAAATGATTGTTTCGATTGATATATCGTTTGAAAATAATTGGAAAAGTGTGGTTTGGAAAACGCCAGATAATTAGTTGGCTCATTAGATTTTACTCAAGGCAACGATTTATTTGAAAAACTGAGCAGAAGTTCGTTAATATCAATAATAATAGTGATATATTAATAATTGGCTTTATTTCTGAATATAACAAAAATAACCAATTTATTCCATTGTATCGAAATCGTGATAATATATTGTCCTCTTGTTTTACATTTTTGTTCATACATATGACACAGTGCAGAAGATAAGCGGGGAACGGGAATAAATGGGCAAACCTACAAAAGATCAAGTCTGTGCGTAGAGGTTCAATTGAATCTGAAGTTGATAATGATAATATAACATAGTACATATAAAGAATATAAAATATCTTAATAAACAATACCTGAGTCTATAGTTGATGAAAGTAATATGTCTATAATACAGTGTCACCATTAAAGTGCGCACCATATGGGAAACTTTTTTTTCGAAAAGTTTCAATGAAGTTAAACTTCGGCACTTGTTTGTGCTTTAAATTTAACTCAAAATTATGCGGCCAACTGCGACCCACTGACGTTCAGTGTTTGTCAAATTCAACTTTTTTTTTTGAAAAAAATTGAAAAAGTGCATTTCCAGATCAAATTTAACAAAAAGTTACTTGAAAAAGTTGTGTCTACGGCGATTTTATATCCATATGCCAAATTTTATGCAACTAGGATAAAGAACTTTCTGACAAACAAAATGCATACTATGGTAGTGTCAAGTTCTTGATTTACTTGTCAAATTTTTAACAGTTATTGTTGCAATAATGTTGTCTCTTCAGGAAAGAATAGATATAGTTTTAATATGTGGTGAGAATACACTATACCGGCAAGTAGCTAACATTTTTAATGAACGGCATCCAGGAAAAACATACTACTGTGTCAAGGATAATGTCGAAATTCAGAGAAACAGGATCCGTAGCAAATCAATTTAAGAAAAAGCACACTTCAAGTAAATATGATGAGGAGGCCCAACCTAACATTTGTTTGAAAGTTATTGAACACGGGCAAACGAGCATAACCGATATTAAAAGAAATACCGATAATAAGAGAGAAAGTGAAAAATTTTATTAAAGAATAAATTTTGGCCTTACAAGCCAAAATGTATTAACACATTGAAAGAACGAGATTTTGATGTCCGTTTGGGGTTTTCATCCTGGTTTCAAGGAGAGAGAGAGAAGAAAATGTAAAGTTTCCGTATAAAATTTTATGGACAGATGAGGCAACGTTCTCTTCAAATGGAACGGTAAGTTCTCAAAATTGCCGATGGTGGGCCCAAGAAAATCCCAATTTCACAGTTGAATGTGGTGATCAGTATTTCTTTAAAACTTAACGACCAAATAATTGGGCCATTTTTCTTTAGGGAAAATTTATCATCCGTCGGTTATCTCAACCTTTTAAATAATGAGGTTAGTGAAGTTTTAGATAATATGCCTTTAAATATTGAATACGACCTATGGTATCAGCTTGATGGCGCACCAATACATCACACGGTTGCTGTAAAACAGTCCCTCCAACAAATGTTCAGAGGCAAAGGGAACATTATTGGCCACCTAGATCACACGACTTGACGCCTTTAGACTTTTTCTTGTGGGGTTACCTGAAACAAAAAGTGTACCGAAGTAGACCATTTACTGACATACAACATCTGGAAAATACAATTCGCGAGTGCTGTGCAAATATAAATCCCCGATTTATTAAAAATGCAGTTACAGATGTCAGTAGAAGGACCATAATTTGTATTGAACGTGGAGGACGACTACTGAAATGTAGGCTATAAGTGTTTGACAACCTCATTTAGATCAATAAGTAATTTTTTGTACCCATTTGTATTTTCTATAATATTATTGTTGTTTAAAATGTATAATAATAATAATAGTTCTATCGAAATTATTTGCATTTTTTTAGTTGCCTCTGCTTTTTCGAAATCGAAGGTTTGTTTAAGAAAATAGCCAAGTGATTAAAAAGTGATTCAAAAAAAAGTTGAATTTGACAAACACTGAACGTCAGTGAGTCGCAGTTGGCCGCATCATTTTAAGTTAAATTGAAAGCACAAACAAGTGCCGAAGTTAAACTTCATTGAAACTTTTCGAAAAAAAAGTTTCCCATATGGAGCGCAATAATTTAATGGTGACACTGTATAACATTAATTATTTGAAGAAATGAATTGAAAAAACATAATATTCACCTACTCACATATAACAGCAATGACACAAGTTTTTGTTTAATTTCAATTTGTTATAGTTTCTGAATTCAGGGGATATCGTATAATTATTTATAAATAATGATAATAGCAGTGAATTTCGTTCCGAAATTGCTGAATTTCGACCGAAAATCAGTCTCATGAACACTTAAGAATTGTTGAATGACGTGAACGGCAATCCAGATTTGCTTGAAAGAGTCATAACTGGTGACGAATCATGTGTATAAGATTATGACATCGAAACCCATGTCCAATCATCCCAATGGAATGAATATCCCAGGAGACCAATGACCAAAAACGTCAAGATCGATCAAATTTCAAGGTTTTGCTCATTGTTTTCTTCGATTACCGTGACGTAGTGCATCAGCAGTTCTTGCCACGTGGTCATATCGCACTAGTATTTCTAAAATGCCACAACTCAAAAATCGGTATATTTGAGTTGAGACTATGAAAAAATTGGTAAATATTTCTTTATCTGAACTGTATCAAGTTGTATTAACATCCAAACTGTATCAACTTGATATAGTTCAGATGATACTGTATCAACTTGATACAGTTTATATGATCGATAAAAAAATATTTATCGATTTTTTTCATATTGATTTTTGAGTTGTGTCCCTTTAGAAATACTAGTGCGATATGGTTATTGAGGATACAGTATAAAAACACACGTTTGTCTATTTTCCACGATAGTTTTATAATTGTGGACTAGTTTCCGTCATTACACCATTTTCAAAACTAACTAGATTACATTAAAGTCTGAGTATTTATACCTACATTATCTATACCGGGGTTAACCTCAATTAATAGTAGGTACTACTACTATGAACATAACAAAAAATTTTGATGAAATGTAGGTTTTGGGAATTGGGTTATAGGTTCGGGAGAGGACTATTGTTTAGATCAAGTTGTTCGTGAGAATAATAGAATTGGAATTTTTCTTTGACTTGTTCATTTCCATAGATTCCGACCAATTCATCATTTTCCCTTTTTCGCATGTGAGGAGGATTTTTAAATTGTCTTTTTCTATTTTGTGTTTCGAATTTTGAAGATGGACATACATAAATGATGTTTTATCCGAAATGACATGTTCATGGCACCTCATATCAAAATCTCTGCCAGTTTGGCCTGTATATATGGCGGGGCATTCACCACATTCTAGTCGGTATATACCAGATCTCTTCACATTGTCTAATTTAGGTTTGGCATTAAATAATCTGTTTCCTAAATTTCCATTGGATGTATTATATCTTAGGGGCAATACTTTGAAGCGGACAAAATAGAAATTGATTAATAAATAGATATTTTTTGAGAAAATTCACTTTATTTTGTGAACAGACAGCGTATATGGATGAGTTCAAAGGATAGTTTTCAATGATTGTTTGAAATATAAATTATGGCGATTTCCTTTAATTCTTTTTTGACTTCATTCTCATGAATTACACACTAATTGTAAATATCACTCTGTCCCCTCCCTTACCAGAAAACTACTATTTCCCTGGCTTATACCAGACAAATATTGAATAACATATGTACAGGTCCCAGATGCAGCCTTCGCAGATAATTGGTCACTAACAGCAATTCGCAAAATTTAAGGTTTAATCGCCTATATAAACCGTTTTCGAGATATTTAGTCCTCTTCAGTGCAGTTTAGATTATCACAAGACAGCATTCGAACCGTCTGGTGTCCTGCTCAACAGCCTTCAACTGAAATACTGTCAGACCCATCTCGTGGAGAAATTCCCAAAAGAGAAGACACATCCCAAGTATTGCCTCTCACTTAGTTACTCGAACACAATTCTAATCAGGGTAATGACTTCATCAAGAAGAAGATGAATACACCAAGAAAATGAATAAAATTCAAATATACATTAATGTTTTTAGTGAAATGACCTCTCCTATCGCCCTTTTGAGTTTTATACATGACGTGACAATTTATCAATATAATATATCATGTTTATAATGCAATATAAATTATATCAGGCTTCATAAAAAATTATTTGACGGAAACAAACATCACTGCTTTGACAGTCATTTTACATGATTGACATTTTATGATTTCCTTATATATTTTTGTAATATTAAGTTCTGCAGAATGTTTCCATTCCATCAGATATAATAACCACGAACATATATGAGGAATATATGTAAGAGAATATGAGTCTTGAAAGTAAAGACGAAATTTCATCCCAAACTAATTATTGCGTATTCTTCACTACTGAACAAACAGGTAAAAATGAACTACTCCTCAACAATTCTTTTGACAAATGAGTTTAATAATGAACGAAATTTTCCGTCGTTTTTTCATTATCTACCTTGATCGTAATATCTGTTTTTCAATAAGTCATTCTAGGGTCATTAGATAATTTGAAGGGCACGAAACAAAAGCCATTACACACCTTTGCGGCTATTTTGGGAGAAGACGAAATAAATATAGCACGTGCCATTTGCTCCACCGCAAGAAGTAGTCTTTTAGTATGTAATTATAGATTTTTCGGCATGGCACCGAACAACATCTGGCATTGTTTCAAACTAATTGGATTTTCGGAAGTTTCAGGCACTGTTTCCAATTTTTGAATATCCATAACGGAGTAACAAAATGGCTACAGTAGGAACAACTTTTGTTGCATTTCTATATTTTTTCTTACCTTTATTTTATATTATTCCATAATAAAAAATAAATAATGTATAATGACCAAACTAACGAGTCTTCCAACAGAGAATTCCGAACTTCGACAATTAGTCTAATCAACAAGTTCAAAAACATGAAAATTAGAGATAAAGGTTCTAAAAATATCAGCGATAGCTCATTCGATTCGGAATCACCTCTAGAAAAATGTTTTTGAAGGATTTTGGTGCAGGTAAAAAATTGCAATTGTTATTAACAAAATAAGATTTTGAAAAAATGGTATTTAGTTTTTTGTCAATAACTCAAAAAATATTAATATTTAAGCAATTTTCAAAAAAAGCTCATTAAAGAGGAGGAAATTTCCGATAAAAAAGTCTTGACTTCCGAAACTCTATCTCCATTATTTATGATTTTAATTTGACTTTGAAAATAGGGTTCCGCGCGGCTGTTACGGCATGCGCGCGCTGCCGCGCTGCCGAGAGTTTATCAAAAGAAATAATTTTTTTATAACATAAAAAGTCATTTTAAAAATTTGAAAAAAATTTAGTATCTTTTTAACACTTGAATGAATCGAGTCCCGTAAAAAAGTTTCATCACCATTTTTCAAAAAGTTATTCAATTGTTAACTAACAAATTTTTTCCCAATCTCCGTTGGCATAAATAATGGGATAAAAGGTATAAATAACTGGCCTATAAATTTAAAACTTCGTGGAGCCCTTTTGATATATATATACTACATACAATGCAGCGATAAAAGTTCATACAAATTTATCAATTTATTAATTATGATTTTTTATAACTATTGCAAAATGGAATATCTGAAAATTGTTGATATTTTTTTTTTCAATTGATATTTAGCTATGTCTGTTTTCACATTGAACAATGGCAGTTATTAACATAGGATATGAATTTTTTACGTAATTTGTTTATTGAATTGTTTTAAACAAATAGACAAATTCAATATTTTTGAAGAATTTTTTTTAATATTTTGTTGTCTGAAGATAATTATGACTTGAAAAAAAATTCCTAATTATAATTTTTAATTGTTTTAAACCGATTTTTTTATATTTCGATTGTTTGATTAATTAGTTAAGAAATTATTTTACTTTCAAAAATCATTATTTACACTTTTGAATAGTTTGGCAAAAAAAATTGTATTTATTATTTAATTATTTATTAGTTTAACAATTTGTTATAAACAAATATTGACCAACGGTATATTTTTTCTGATGCAAAAAAAAATTATAAAAACAGCTATATATGAAAAAGTGCCATACATTTTTTTAAATACCATGTCGTATGATATCAGAAAGTTTCATAATGAATAAAAAAAATTTATGGCACTTTTTTATATATAGCTATTTTTATAATTTTTTTCTGATTCAGAAAAAAAAATATAACGTCGATCAATATTTCTTTACAACAAATTGTTAAACTAATAAACAAATAAACAACAACTAATAAACAAATAAAAACAATAATGAATACTTTTTTTTGCCAAATTATTCAAAAGTGTAAATTATGATTTTTAACAGCAAATTTTTTTCTTAACTAATTATTTAAACCATCGAAATAAAAAAAAATGATTTTAAACAATTAAAAATTATAATTAGGATTTTTTTTTCAAGTCATAATTATCTCTAGACAACAAAATAGCAGAAAAAATGTTTTCAAAAATATTGAATTTCTCTATTTGTTCAAAACAATTTAATAAACAAATTACGTAAAAAATTAATATCATATGTTATTAACTGCCATTGTTTAATATGAAAACAGTATGTTCAAAGAAATATGAACTCCAAAACTGTACGAGTTGTTCAATTATGATAATGAAGAAAATTAACTTTGAGAAGAATTTAAGTTTTTTTCTTCTTGGGAGCTGTCTATTTCTTCCGAGCTTTGAAAAACAATTCAACCATTTTTCTTCTCCCTGTACTGGGTTGAACAGTACAGGTTATTTGTGGGATTTTTGCAAACTCTTAGTTGATCCAGAGTTAGTCACATTTGTTTGCCTCACATAATAATGCATATGTGCTGCCTTGTTCTGAACCAGCTTGGTTATGTAATGGAATTAGTATGTTAATATTGGTCTCCTCTCTTGTTTGTAGTTATAAAACCCAATATGCTTATATTATCATAGGTTTTGCTACTTTTGTGTGAATCCAATATATCCAGTATGGTTTCAGCCCCAAATTTTTCCTTAGCTGCATCTTTCTATATCAATATGAGATCTAGTATCATTTCCATTCACATTCAATTATCACTGACACTTTTATCATTTCACATGAAGGTTTCAGAAGTCCCAATTCTTTTATCTTGGTTATTTGATGAATGTTTGACTTTTTGGGTGGCGTTATGTTCAGCCCTTTTTCCTCCTCTGCATCACAGTAATTATAACTGCTTGTTCATTTATTATGAATCTCACATAACATCGAGATTGTTCCACTTTCATCTCATGGACCTACAGATTCCTCCCAAATCACCTCTTTCTCTGGAACAGGCAGAATAAAAAAACGATGATTCTCCATCTAACAATGATTACTTTTCGACCGGATAATTTGAATCCAGAACTCAGTTAAAGATAGCCAAAGATATATGTTCCTCCCCAACCTGGACGACGTGTTAGGTCTACTACCTGTTGCTCTGGCTGGAGAAAAGACTCCAGAGCACCCAGGGTGCTCCACAAGGTTACTCCTTTGAAGCTGCAACAACTGGAGAGACAAAGAAATGGTACTTTATAAGAATACAGTACTGTATAAGAATACAGTACCATTTCTTCAGTGACAGGGTCTGGATAAGAATGTAGACTCTGTCACTGGAAAAATAGGAAACGGAGGGCTCCTTTTCGAAACAGTTGCTACTGGCCGATGGACTAGGCTTGGTTCCTGACACTGAATGAGGTGGTTAAAAAAAATTAGCCAATGCATGGGATCTTTTTTAGCAACTTTGAAACGATAAGCTAGTCGAAACACTTAATCTACACCTTCCTCACATTGAGTATACTGAAGTGGGAGATTGGGAGGTTTATCACGGCCTGTCGGGTTTATCACGGCCTGATACTGATACTAGATAGAGACAGATATAAACTAGTAAGTTTAATATAGTTCTCTTCGACCATTAAAGTTAGACGATATTCGTTTTGAAGTTTCCATTATCAACTAAGACGAATATCGTACAAGAAAATGATAAAAAACTAACGAAACATCGAGAGCTTTTTCTTGAATGCCGCAGACACTACTCAGACTCCTATTTTCTGTTAATACGAGCATTTGGAAAAAATATGTCGTCCCTCTCCTGCCTCAAGAGTATACCGCCTTGAATGGTAGACCTGGCCTGACAAATTCAGTACTTTTTGATTCGTTATATCAACACAGAGTTCACGATTCCCAGACCCAACAATCTTTTTTCTCCTGGCATGTCTTCCAGATGAATAGGAGAGGAGAAAAAAAGTATTTCTTTGGCATTGCTTTTTAGAATACTTCAAGTTGCAAATATTGAGAAAAAGTTGAGCCCTAGTCTGAACGATTGATTTTTACTTGCTATCGTCCAACCCGTGTCAGGAATAACACGTTAAAAGGTTAATCCTTAGCCCACACAAGTTTCGACTTCTGAGGGTTGTCGTTCGTAGGGGTGCGATAGCTGGTTAACGGAAAAACAGATTTCAAACAGATGAGAGAAACTTCAAAATCTTTGTTAGCTACTAGTTTTATATGTCCCTGTTAGATCATTCTTGAAAATAATTACCTGAATAAAGTTGAATTGATAATTCATTTATTTTAGCGTTAATGATAATTATAATGATAATTAATGGAAACCCTTACACTTTCAGCAAACGATGTGAATAATTTTCCTCTTCTTGATTAACTACTTTTTTGGTACAATGATTCACAAAAAAAAGTAGAACGTGCACACAATCATATTCCGTTTTTTTATCCATTTCAAAAATTCATATGCCTACTTGGGCCAGCCTACAATGCCCATCAGAAATGTATCAAAACATCGTTGTCATCATATCAACTGTCAGTTATGTTTTCAAGAAGTGCAATGCACCTTTTTACGTCTTCTGTCTCTTTTTCTATTATACTCAATTTTGTCCTTCCGTTTAGTATACATGACCGTTTCACAAAATAGTTCCGATGAAATATAAGACACCACAGTCAGGATTACTGTTTTCAAATTGTGGTACAAACCAAACGTCTATCCATCAAAAGAAATGTCCGCCTCCTCGTCGACATCAGAATGTGACTGTTTCCGAACCTTAATCCCAAAAATATGCCATTCTAAACCTAGTCTAACTATGTCGATTTTTTCGATATTATTCACTACTTTGCTTTTTACATTCCTCCGGCAAATTTCTGCAGAACTGGCGGTAAACTCAATCTTTTACCTACCCGTCATGACATATGGTAGAGTTTTTTAATGTTGGTACGCCCTCACTTCCTTTCCTTTTTTAAAATTGGCCTCTGTGTGGTTGGCCAAACTATTTTGCTTCAAGTAAATAATATAGATATTTCATGGTACTTTACTTGCTCGAGATTGGAGATTATAGGGCCAGATTTCGGTAGCTTTTATTTAAGGTGATTATAGAGAATTAGGACGGGGCATTGTTATTTTTTTACAGGTCATGTCTGAGCTTTGTGAAGGTCGGTAATAATATAGTTATTGAGATGTTATGCCTCATCGAATTACATTTTTACATATACATAACATCAACTGCGATTTATTATCTTATCGTTGCGGCGTCACATCTTTCGACCAATTTGATCGTTCTATAAATTGAAAGGGTTCTATTTTTCAGGAGAGCAAAGTTCTTCGGTAGAAAGTTTCTTATATTTCTACTTCTGTATCTTTATTCAAAAAATGTGAGAAGCTTCGAAAGGAAGAATGCATAATATGTATAATAAACTTCATTGCTCTATTACTCTTGGAAATGCCTAGGAACCTAGGCGACTGTATTTCGAGCGGAAATTTACGCTACTGAATTATGTGCGGAGAGATTGGAAGAATTCAACCTCATTTATCTGAGCAAAGCTTTTGACTATGTAAACCATCATTTACTACTAGAAAACTTGAATTTTATGGTATCAGAGGATCAGCTTTGAAATTCTTCCAGTCTTATCTCTCGTCTAGAAAGCAGACAGTATACGTAAATGGTAATGTATCAGATAAAAGGTCTATGAATAATGGAATACCTCAGGGATCCATCTTGGGTCCTTCTCTTTTTGTAATCTATATAAATGATATATTCCATTACCTTTTACCCAGTACAGTAATCTGCTTTGCCGACGACACCACAATGGTTCAATCAAATTCTGATATCTCAAATTTACTTGTAAATGCTAAAGCAACCGAAGATGTACTGGTGTACATCCAACAAACTGAAACTTAACAAAGAAAAAACTCAGAAAATAACTATATCTTTTAATGCCAGCGTAACAACCAAACCTCATGTTAAATTATTAGGTATAATTATAGACGAGTCGCTTCGACGGAAATCATATATTGATCATATCTGTAAGGAACTCTTGACACAGTTGTTTCTACTTCGCCAGTTGAAAAAAAAATTAGCCTTAAAACACTTCTCACTTCTTATCATTCCCTTTTTCACTGTCACTTCTTACGCGATCAGAGCTTTTCGCATGCAGAAAAAAGCCTTCAGAATCATAGCTGGAGCTCCATTCAAAACACATGCAGGACAACTCAGACAGCCAAGATTTAGACTTGAAATGTCAGTACAAAATTCTCTAGATGTTAAATCATATAGATAATGTTACTGAATTGAATTTTAATTTGTTCAACAGGAAAATCAAAGAGTACCTTATACGAAATTGTTTTTATTCTGTACTTCATTTCATGCAAAGTACATATCCAGACTAAATAGTCTTATTTGTATATATTACTATTTATATATTTAGGAATCTTTTTTTCTAATTCGATTCTTTGTTTGTTAACTATATTGTAAATCATTTTCAAATTTTTATATTCAATGCTGCTTTTATATTGTTCTCTCTATTTGTACACCAAGTTGTACCAACTGTCTATGACTTATCACAGATGAATATCCATAATCTAATAAAAATCTATCTATCCAACTTTATAAGTTTATTAATAATCAATCAACTTCAAACTAACACAAATAATTACTTCCATAAATAATAAAATATTAAACACAGTTATTTTGATCACCAGAAAATAATAGTCAGAGACGAATCAATTGTCCAGTATTGTGTTATTATTTTCGAAGTCTGATTGGATCATGCGTCGGATTTCGTCTTCCTTCTGCGCTATTGTTGTAGCTAATTCTACATTTCTATCGTACATTTCCTCCAATACTTCTTGAAACATTCTGATTTGGCCTAACTCATTTTTCACTTTACTTCCCATGAACTCAAGAAGAGTTAACACTGCACTCTTCTCATAGTAACACATCGAATGGAAATCTGCATATTCTGTACCATGTTCCAGATACGTATCTGCTTCCATGTTGTCACTTTCTGCTGTTGTGTCTCCTTCTTCCAGCGTTTGTTCTTCTTCCTCCAGCATTTGTTCTTCCAGCGTTTGTTCTAACTGCTCATCACCTTTTGGTGGATTTTCTTCCGGAAGTTCATCTTGTCTCTCGCAGAAAAAATTCTCATAGTTTGATAATAATATCTCGTTTTGCTGTGAAGCCATTTTACAGATACAAATACAGATTTTATCAAATTTCTATCGCAAATCCAAAGAGCTATTTGGATATTTATTATTTGGTGCATATATAATAGAATATATATATATATATATATATATATATATATATATATATATATATATATATATATATATATATATATACTAAACAGGTATGAAGAGGGAGGAAACTCTTTACCTGCTCGGAACAGGTGTACCAATAGAAGTTTGATTAATTTTTACCTAAGTTACTTTTGTAGCTAGGATGTGTGAGAAGTTGGTGTTCCGTCTTCACCTCTTTTTCAATTCCATAATTATTATTATTTTCTTGCTCTGTTTTGCTGTCTTTTGTTTTCATCTTCAATGTTCACACTGCGATATTTCTGTGTTTGCTTCTATGATATATCGCAGGCACCTCGTACATGATATTCCATTAAAAATACTGGGAAGTGTGGAATAGTAGACCAGTCACCGAAGTATTTGCTTTATCCCGCTCGTACATTCACAAAATCCTGAGAAAAAGACAATATTCAAACTCATTTCCGCAGGAAATACGGTCCACGGTGACATGTTATAAATTCCTCATCGTAACAAAGAAATATTTGCAAAAAAATATTTTTGATTATCATATATTCTTGATTACTTCAGACATGTTGATAATATATTATAAATATGCGAAGAAGAATCGCACTTGAATGCGTTTCAGTTTCGGTATTGAAATAATGTTTGATAACTGTTTTCAACTTGCTTGAGTTGAAAATACTTTACTTGAGAAGAAGAGACATATAATGTTATTTTATGGGGGATTGTGTGAATTCTGGAAGAGCGTTCATATGTCAAAGGTGATTTATTCATCACATTTTTAATATAAAGCCGCTTTTTCAAAGCACAATATTCGTAATATTTCCCTGTATTTATCTATATAAATTATCAATATATGTAAAGCAATATATTAATACATTCACAAAAAACTTGGATTACCATTCATATCCAACAAGAAACGCGGATGCTCTTTCAGTTGCAAAGCATAATTTGAAGACATTTGAAAGATCTCCAGACTACGCAAGTATAATAATACTATAATAATAAACTTCCACAACATCTCAAAAAACTGTACCATAAAAAATTTAAAAACATTTCTGTGAATTCCTGAATGATGATTTTTGATCTACTTGTTGTCTGAGAGTTACACATGTTTGTCTGTTGTATAATACTATTATTAGTGTTTGTGGCATTTTGTTCAACGTAACAGTATTTGAGGTGTACATCTATCCTAAAAATGGCTGCTATGTAGCGGGTGCGAATAAATTATTTTGATTTTTTGATTTTGGATAGGTCCAAACCCGCAAGGGTTTATTGTGGCTCACACTTATTCACACTCGACCAAATAAACTCAGCTTCTCAACGAAGCCGATTTGTTTGTATGGTCAAATGGTAAGGGTACGGCTTTGCCGAACTCTAAAAACCTGATTCGGTCCCCAGCGGGGCAGGCATAAAATATATGCTCTGCTGTTTCACCATTTTCCAAACACACACACTGTCTTCCGACAGTCCAAGTCTCTGCATATGAAGGCCTGTTAGACATCATATTTCATCCTTACTGTAGTCCAACAACTGTTTGGTATCAAGCTTCGAAGGGTAAATAAACACCTTGGAGTGGGCCAATCCTGGAGGTTTCTTCCAGAAGTCCGGTTGTGGGTACTAACAATCGAAACGTAGTGAAGTGAAGCTTCGACATTTTTTTAACTTTTTTTTTTTAATTTATTGCTCATTTCTATTTATTTTTACTCTGTGATCATCTTCATCTTTTATCTTGAATATTTTATTCGTTTTATCGTATTTTCATTTCACGTTTTATTGTTTAACTTAATTGATATTTAAGCTATTCATTCTAATGTTATTCATAGATTTCGAATCATAGAATCATATTAGATAAGTACGAACTAGTGAAATTCCCTTTTTCATTGTCCTTAGTTTTGTCAATCTGTTCATAGAAAATTGCTTAACTCTTAAAAAAATTTAAAAATGAATTTGCAATATGAGAAATACATGAATAGTGAAAAATTAAGGAGAGTAGAAACTTTGTAAGAAAATTTTTATTTTTGAAAACATATGTCTATGAAATTTAATCAAATATTTTAGTAAAAAGTCCATACGAATCTAGTGTTAGAAATAATTTAAACAAACCATTTTCAAAATATTATATTTTCTTAACGTATTTCAAATAAATATTGAATAATTTCAGTGTTTATATAACACTTCCATGAATACTCTTGTATCAACCAAAATAACAAATTCAATACTACACGGTGAATGAACAACAATATACCTACCGTTTCCTTAAATCTCTTGAAAATACCGAGTAAGAGCCCATTGAAAACCCAGCTTTTTTGCAAAACGTAAAAATGTGCATCGCCTTCTTCAGATGCCAAACCTTTTCATTCATAATACTGAGTACCTCTTACATAGAAAGGGATTAAGTATGGTAACTATTTCTATTTGTGACGTATCTTCAGTGGTTAGGTACTTTTCGAAAATGCTTCGTAATCGTATACCTTTGTCGATTTAAAAAATGCATTTGAAACTAGTTTTTAGGTCCACTGATTTTTCGAGTCTTCATTTTTACTTTGGCGAGCATGGGCTCACAAAATTACTTTTTTACATTCTTTGAAAGACTCTTTGTGAATTTAATACTTATTACTGTTTTTTGGGTAAATAACACATAAAGAGCTCATTAATATATTTATTATATACTATATAATCGTATTATAATTTTGGGTAATCTATTTTCAACATATTGTATTCAACTGCATTTTTTATAAAATTTCTGATTTTAAACAAATTATAAGTATTGTGGAGTTTCGCAAAAAGGCAATAAAGTGAGTTGGACAATATATAATAATAATAATAGATTGTATTGCCCCAGACTACAAAATAGAATTATGAAATAGAATACAAACTTGTATGGTAATCCGGCAAAAGGCAGAGTTCGGTCTTGACGGTAAGGTGCGTTATCGAAAACACGCGCTCTTCCACTCACCTGGAAACAAATGATTTTCCAAAAGATTTACCAGATCATACAGGAAAACTGAAAATTTTGTATAAGATACAGAATACATATTTAGTAAAGATTATAATTACCTTCAAGAAAAATACAATATATCCGACCACACAAACCAATCTATAATCAATTTGTCAGTTGCGATAAGAGTGGTGACTGCTTTTTTAAATGCAAATGGAGAAAGATTTCTCATTTCTATAGGTATGCAAATAAAAACCTTTGCCATATTGTAAGAAAAAGATGATTTGAAAAAAAAAGTTTTCAAACGAGGAATTGTAAGTTGATTTTTAAGACGGATATTCACATCGTGGATTTGTGAGCGAAATCTCACTTTACTGTAAAGATATCGCGGTTTTTTAAACAACAAAATTTTGTGTATAAGAGAACATAAATGAAGTAAACGCCT
Organism: Leptinotarsa decemlineata; assembly: GCF_025532065.1. NCBI lineage: Eukaryota > Metazoa > Arthropoda > Insecta > Coleoptera > Chrysomelidae > Leptinotarsa > Leptinotarsa decemlineata. The sequence continues at coordinate 7,241,171 of NW_027412537.1, read as the reverse complement.
ATTTTTCATATCTATTCAGCCCATTTCAGAAAATGTAGACGAAATATGACTACCTCGACGGAAACCACATATAAGCCTGGCACATGAATTTTGTATCATCTAAAGTCGGCGACTATCAGTTCGCAATAAAGCAGGCGCATATATGCAGTTAGCATAGTTGAGGTGTGACAGAACAAGAGATTCGCATAACAGATTCTTATATTTTCTTGTTAATAAATGTCTATTAGAGTATATAAGTTTCAAATTATTAAATGCTCTTTTAATGACAAAGGAAACATGATTACTAAATTTTAGTTCAATAGCTAGCATGATCCCCAGATTTCTCTGACAACTGGAAAATATTAATGGCGAATTGTCTAGAAACAGGGTTAAATTGTGTTAGTTTCTTTCTCGTGCTCCTTTGCGTCCAAAAAGCAATGCTTCAGATTTAGCTGGACTTATCGTCAAACAGAATTTCGTCGATAAAGAAGCCAAAGTTTGTAGATCGGAATTCATATGGTCACAGGCAAGACGAATATCACTTTCTTTAAAGGATATGTAAATTTGTGTGTCGTCCGCGTAATAGTGAACTGAGAAGTGACATAGGTATATGTTTATGGAATTGCGAAGTATAAATAGTATACAGAAGGGGTCCAAGGATTGATCCTTGGGGAACTCCTCTTTTTATAATCACAGGACAGCACAGCACAGACTGCTGTGGACAGCACAGACAGCACATTGGACAGCACAGACTGAACTCTGGCTGTGTAAAATAGCCAGTAAAAGTTGGTGGTTCATTTTGTGAAACGCCTTGGAGTAATCAACCAACACGAGATTACACAGTTCGTCATTATCTAGGGCAGCAAAATGTCATCACTCACCTTCAACAAAGCTGTGGAACAACTGTGTCCTTTGCGAAAACCAGATTGGGTACATGGTAAAATGGAAAACTCATCCAGATGGGAGCGAATTTTCATGTAATTTTTTTTTTCAAAACATTTAGATGAAGCACATAAAATGCTTATTGGACGTAAGTCACTCAGGTCAGTCGTCTCTGCAATAGAAATTACATTGGATTTTTTCCAAATTACAATGTCATTATAGAAATTAAAAATTGAGTAAACAATCATTGAATACCACAAGACTCCAAAATGTTATCGATGAATTTCCATTTTTTAACAAAAACTTTGTTATTCAGCAATACCACGAGAGAAACCAGTATAAACTTACATACCAGTAAAACGAGTAGTTTTAATTATTGCTGGCCGCTCGGTTGGTATACATCAAAAAAAACTTTTTATAGTTTTAAAAAATGGACATTTATCTCAGAATATTTTTTAGATTCGAGTGGTATTCATAAAAAGTATCGCCTAAAGTATTCTCAGCTGAATGCACCGATACAAGGACAAAATATCAATTCTCAAGTCACATAAATGTTATTACCTGAATAACAAAAAATTTCAACAAGTACAATAATCATTAACGACACAATGTTCAAGTACGTATTTTTGAAAAATAAATTTTCATTACTGAAACCTACCATGCCTAGACATGAGACCGCAGAGCCAGCACCCGAGATACATTTACTGAACGTCCCGTACTCTTTTTGATTTTGATGAAGTTGCTACTATAATGTTTCAATTCGAATCAAAAATGTCTTTGTGCCCATAAGTTCCGATTGAGATATTGAGATTTCTGTACATCACATATAAATTGTTGGTATTCAAAGTGGAGTTTGAATTCAAGGTTTGTTGTCTAATTTTAGTGAGGTTATGTAAAGCATTGAAGTGGCACCTTGTTTTTCATTTTGGTATCTTGCATCTGTTCATTGTATTGGTCGATCGATAAACCAACACCCGTACGCCGACGAAGCACAAGATCTGCCGAAAAAATCGCCGGTGTCTGTGAGAGTGTGCAGGAGGCAGTCGATTTTGCGTCGCTCACAAGGACTCGGCCTTTCGCAGACTACAACTTGGCAAGATTTGCGTCGTGACTTGGTGCTGCACCCATACAAAATTCAATTGACCCAGGAACTAAGGGTAAACGACCATAGACAACGACTTGTGTTCAATGAATAGGCTCCATATAAGTTCCAAGAGCGTTCAATGCATCTCGAAAAAGTTACTGTTTGATGTTGATATGACTATCACTGTCAACGGCGAGCACTATAGGTCGATGAATACCAACTTCTTCTGCCCTGCCACACAGCTCATACCACATTGGATATTCTGCACGAGCGATTTGAGGGCATAGTAATCTCACGTAGAGGTGATGTGAACTGGCCACCGAAATCGTGCGATTTCACCCTGTTAGACTTTTTCTTGAGGGGTTTTCTCAAGTCTCAGGGGTATACAAATAAGCCACAAACCACAGTGGTCCTTAAAGCCAACATAACCCATGTCATCGGTCAAACTCAGCCTGATTTATGACTCTCTGACACCTATCAGAAAACAATTCCCCTGGCTAATACCAGGAAGGGCGTTGGATTATATCCGACAGGTGTCAGTGCAGGATTCTAGGCAGATGGGGCGATGACAAATCTGTTTGTTGTTCGCTTCAGCCTGGGTCGAGGAATGATACTCTGAAGGAATTCGATTTTCAATTATGAAAAATCATTAAATTTATGTTGATAATAGACACAACCTTGCACTGACGAGTGGCCAAACAACCCGAAACCGGTTTGCAAGTGTGTTCCAATAATTGAAAATCTATTGCGGCAGTTGTATCGCCAACAGCATATGCAGGAATAACTTCAGTGAAGAATCCTGCACTGACACCTGTCGGATATAATCCAACGCCCTTAGTGGTATTAGCCAGGGGAGTAGTTGTTTTCTGATAGGTGTCAATCCATTAACCTACAGTGTAAGGAGTTGAGACTGGCCTGAACAAATTGTTCCTTTAGATGATTTAATGTATCACTCTTACAAATTCCATAACAACTACGTTTTATTGTTCCTTTTGGGATAGGTAACATTATAATAATCAATTAAAAATTTTTATTGTTTATTATTTCTATCAAGATATGGTAACACGTTTGTTTACAAAAAAGTACAAAAAAGATGGCTGGTGTTAAATCATGCGCACAGAAAAGAGTAAGATGATGGGCCTATTCAATGTTTATATATTTGAAAGTAGTTGTTTCTGATGGATTTTGTCTCCTAGTTTGTTTGTAAAAACTCCAGATATGATTAATTTACATATTTTTGTGTAAAGAGGTTTTATTCGCATATTTAATTATTTCATTATTTTCAGCTACACTTACCATTTTCTTTTATATCTGTGTTGAAATAAATTCAATATTGCCTGCTTTGTGCATCAATAGGCTGTGAAGTTTAGCTGAAACTTTCAAATTCAAATTTCTTTATTTCTCATGCGTGATGAAAATACGCACTACAAAGGTTCTTATGATAAAATAACATTAAAATAAATAACTATAAAAGGGAAGAAAAAGCGAATTGTTCACACATACAGACTGAAATGCATATTAAAAACTATATTGGATATAATAAAAGTATGCTGTGGATATAGATCGATTAGTGTAGGTTAAAGTACTCGCCAATTGAATAAAATGGATTTTTGAGTAAAAACAATTTTTCCTCATTTTTTATGAATTCAGACTTGTGAGGTTTCTAATGTCGATAGGAAGATTATTATATAATTTTATAGACATCTTGAAACAATAGATGAGTGATGAAGTGGAATCGAGATCATCTGATTTTCGCGAAGATTATATCCTGTAGCTAGGGTTCCCACCTCTCCCGAAATTCCGGGAGTCTCCCGGATTTAAGCTCTGAAAATTAAAATCTCCCGGCTCCCGGAAGGAATTTAAAATGTACAAAATTCTCCCGGAATAACAAGTTGTGCAAAAGTAATGATGAAAACTCTCTGTCGTTATGCTATTAAGCTACTGTTACTTTTTACACACTATACTTTTTACACAATACGATGCAGATTTTCAACACTGTCATTAATTAATAACGGTTATAAGGTAGATATTGTAAACTCCATTCTTTCCAAAAAACGACAAAAGCAAGCCATGGATCTGGTCTACCCATATTCAAGATGCGATAACGTGAGTTATAAGACATTGACATATGTGGGGGAACCAAACAGGAATATTGCCCGTTTTTTGAAGAAAGAAGGAGTAAACGTAGCTTATAGAACGAATAATAACCTAAGTAAATTTATTAAAAACAATAAGGACAAAACTTTGGTGTTGGATAGATCAGGAGTATATAAGCTGACTTGTGGCTCCTGTCCAAAACTGTATATTGGGCAAACAGGAATAACATTTTTCCAACGAATTAAAGAACATAGGAGTAGTTTTGTAAATAGAAAGACCAATTCCACATTTGCAAACCATCTTTTAGCAGAAGGACACGAGTTCAATCATGAGTACGAGGTGTTACATTTAGAAGAGAAGAGTTTGAAACTTAATCATCTAGAATGTTTAGAAATCAATAGATTCAGGAATTCGGGTAATTTACTGAATGATCAATTAGAACTCAATAACTCTCCGTTACTGAATATATTTTTTCAAATGTGAAAATGGAACATAAGTGCAGGTAATTTAATTCGTTAGAAACTCAGGTAAAATATCAGCTACTTAAAATTCAGGTACTTCGTTTACAGGTACTTTGATTTCAGGTACTCCATAAACTATATATATATTTAGTATTGAATGTGTAGAATTAGTTGAAAGACACGCCAGATGAAGCCATTGTATGGCGAAACACGTGTTGCGTTTTTGTAAAACAATTTAGTGAAAATCTCACAATAAAGTGTTTTTGGAATACGTTAGTTATGGATTTTCATCAAGTATCGGCCGAATCCATCATACACTGTCATTAATGTTCTTGAAAGTGATTTTGTAACTTGCCAAGAATTGCACGATGTTATGATTGAAATCCGCCAAAAATTATAAACAGAAGAAAGGATAATTTTTTTGGTAGTTCAGTAAAAGATCTTTTAAAAAAACTAAATGAAACACACAACGCTACATTTTACAAGGAAGCAGACATTTTCTTTCAGAGATGTTTGGATTGCCTGAATAAATGGAATGATTTTGAAAATTATGAGTACCTATAGTAAATTGAGCATACTTTCAATGAAAACACTGATAACGTAGGATAATCTGAGAGATTTGGCCGTTGATGGAAATAAACTAAGATTTTTGCATTTTAAGATGAATTCAAGACAGCATTGTTAAATCAAATTAAAGAGTGGATTTGAGGAAGGCAAACTTTTTTCCAACCATCGAAAATGGAGTTGGTGTTATATTAAAAAAAATTGTTTCATTTGTTTTATCTGTACCTGTATCTAACGGTGCATGCGAGCGTGTTTTTAGCATAATATTCTATATATGGACAAAGGAAAGAAATCGTTTAAATGAGGAACATGTCAAGGCGGAAATTCAAAAGTTTTTCAATTTTAAAATGGACTGCAAAGAGTTTTTTAAATTTGTCTATTCTAGACCAGATATTTTAAAAACTGTCCGTTAAAATGTAAAATATAAGTTCAAAATAAAATAAAAGGGTATGATAATCAATGTTTTCTTTTCTCCCGGATTCAGACAGCTAAGAGGTGGTAATCCTACCTGTAGCTAGACTCAAGTCTTTTCTGCTGGTGAAGTTTTCATGTGACTTCTCATAAGATACACAGTTAAGTATATATAATGAGATGACTGTTAGAATAAAGCTCTACATGAGTCTCTGAGACCCTTGACTCTGATTTTTTTCTTCTCTAAATGAACATATTTTTCTACATCAATTCGGAACGCTTTTCTCATTCCTCTGTATACGAAATGACTATTTTGAACTTGACTCTGTAACGTTCCCCCGACATTTCCGCATACTCGATTATTATCTGTACATAAACGAAATCGACAAAAATAGAAAGGGAAAGGGACGTGCCGAAAGCGTGCCTGGCATCCGTTTTTCTGTAGGGGACGCAAAAATGCTGATTTGAACTAAAAAAGTTCGGGTAAGGAGCAGTATAGATATTTATTACAGTAGGGGAGAACTCTAAGCTCGAGGGGTCTTTTTGTCGATACATCGTGCGTCTGCAGCTATTGGTAGGAGTAAGTTGAAATACTTCTACGGTCCTTTTTTATGTATGTGTTGTGGATAGACGTTTTGTTATTGGTGGGTTTTTCAAAGGGCGGCGTTTTTTACAGGTTGCTGTTTTTTATGTTCGGCAGAAACAAGTGGATCGCCTCTTTAGATTCGCCCCTTTACAAATCCGGATTATATTTATACACACCGAATTACACAATAAATACAAAAACTTTGTGAATAAATACGTTTATTAAATCATATAAAATATAATTATTTAAATACAAAGAAGTTTTTGTACAACTGTCGTTAAAAGTGGCATTTTAATTGTTGTCAAGAGTAATAAAAGACGACATTTACAAAGTAGCGTGTTAAAAATATTTTCACACTAGTGGTAAAAGTATTTTTAACACGATTTTTTTCGACCAAATAGCAATAAACAAAACAAAATTATTCAATTGTCAAGGAAGTTTTATTATGAACAATAGATATAGATGTAGATGCAATATACCATTGAATTATGTTACAAATGTATTATATGCAATAATTACATTATTTTTATCATTTATGAACATTAATATGAAAAGTACAATTAGAACAACTGCTGACATCAATACATTGCGATGTTGAAGATCCTTGTAATATATTTGAACTATCTGATTTGACAATTTCATGGGCATTAATATTTACTTCTTGAAGTGAAGAACACGATACTGTAACGCTGGAGGTAGCTGTTGGGATTATTCTTTCAACAATAGCCTTTTTATAAAAAATAGATTTATAGATGTAACCCTCAGCTACTGTTGTAGACTTCCATTCTCCGTGCTTCCCAATATCCGTTATACTTGCTCCTGATTCTGCTAGCAAAGAAGCAGAAGACCTTCTGAAACAGTAACGTGTATATTCCTTTGGTACCGGGAGGTTTAGAAACTAAGCAATGATAGAGGGCATTTTCCCAAACGTGTTTATACCAACTGGGTTGGCACTGCACTTATAATTTGAGTATTTCAGAAAAAACCGTTGATGATTGATAACAAAAGGGCGTAATGCAACGTATTCATTAAAATTAGTCAATGTTTTTTCCAAGAATGCAAAAAGAACAACCTATTTTCGTTTTTGTATTCGGAATTTGAACAATCAATGATTTATCCATTAATTCAATGTCTTCTATCAATAAATGACTTCACGCCGGCAAGCTCCATATATTCCGAAAATAGTAGCAACTTTTAACATCAAGAATTTTTCATCTGGCGCCTCATTTATAAACCTCTGGACTTGCTCGTATGCAAGAGTTTTTGACTCTTTGGACCTATAATTTTCATTTTTCCGCTTCAAGAATACTATTACCTTGAAATATTTGCTTTTACTAACACCATTTTTAACTATTTATTATATATTTCATCATGAAAACAGGGCAGTTGTACAAAAAACTTTGTATGTTATTTGTTTTAAAAGTAAGTTTTATTTTGTTCGCTTGTTGTTCAAAGTTTTTCACTTACAAAACTCATATCATAAATAGCTATAATATATGCTACAGTTTTTTCAGTAGATCTTTTTTTATTACGAGCGAGATCTATGCAAAAATGGTGATTAATTCATGGTGAATATAATCTATATAATTGCATTATATAGTGAGGATGGCAGTGTTCTATGTAAGTGCAATTTGTTACCATTCATTTAAAGTAGAACTCATGTGAATGATATCTGATTTTTACTCCACAACGAATGTTTGAAATACAAACTGAGTAGAGAAAAGTATCTTCTGTATAATTCAGTGTTCATATAGAAGTATTTGTTTCGAAAGAATTTTTTCTTTCGTATAATTCAATGTTTATATGAAAGTAGCTGTTTCAGGAGGACTTTCTTTCAGTTTGTGTCTGAAAGTTACTTCTTTGCATGATCTATACATCCATGTATAGAGTTACTTCCTTCCTTTCTTTGGAAGACTCCCTCATCCTTCTTTTTTTGTATCAAGATGGAGTAGTAGAAAGCCAAAAACTTTCTTTCCCAAAAATTGATCACTCCTAAAAAATATAACCCCTTCAATTCAAATAGATTATATTTATTTGGAAAAATTATCTCGGAAATTCCACAAGTATGCCTTCAGTAAGCAAGAACACAAGAGGTAGTATTGAAATGAACCTCGAAACGATGATATTCACCACTTCCGTGTGAAACTATCTATGGACTATCAATACTGTTAATGATGATTTTGTTTCGGAAAAGAAACGCTATTCTTGAATTTCAGGGAGTAGAAATGTCATGGAAAAGTAACAGGTACGCAATAGGTAGGTACCGTATTCTTGAGCGATTTCTCTCTCAAACTGATTCTTTAGACAATTCTACTGATTCTGAGAAAAACCGAAGCCAGGATGTAGAAAAAAAAGTCGTGGCCTGAATAAGTTTTGTGAAGTTTATGAAATTAAATTTTATGAAATCACTTTTATAAACCCAATTAACTAGTACGACTTTGATCTACGAATATATTTGAATAAACTAAGGGATATAGGAGAAGCTATGGACACGGAGGAATATTTTATTGATAGGGACATTGTTGTAAATGAGTGGTATTTGATCTGATTAGCATATTAATAACACTTTCCAAATGAACATGTGACTTTTTTTTCCTGTTTCTTTTATTGACATTTCTTTGACATTTTGATAACTTTTAGAATAAGAATACCTACCTATAACGAGTGTCTCAAATAGATAAATATATGTAATTGTTAAAGAATCTTCAATAAAAGAAACACGAAAAAGAAAGTTACATATTCATTTAGAAAGTGTTATTAATACGTAAATCGAATCAAATACCAGTCATTCACAACGGACATCCTTCCAAAAAGTGATCTTATCTAATTCTATGTTCATACTCGAATATATCTACAGATTCTCATAATTTCAATTTAGCTTCTTATGGATTTTATGCAAGAGGAAATGACAGGATCGGAATACTTTTTTACTATTTTCCTGTCATACAATACTGTATTAAACTTTCATTTTGAATGAACACAAAACATAATAACTAAAAAAATATCAATTATATTGAAAGTTTTTTTCTCAGAAACAAAGACTGTATTCATAGTGAAAATATCACCAAAAATATTCAAAAAATTGTCACTTAAAATAGCAACCTCTTCTATGTACTAAACAAACGTCATTTTTTGTGGAGTTCATCCCAATAAGTTACTGCGTAAATTCAAAGTATTTTTAACAAAAAAAAGTTCTATTTAGCAGCAACTTGTCGTAATTAATAATTATTCTTAAAAACATATGTTATGAATTATACAGATGCTCATCTTGACGTTTCTAATGAATCTTGCAATTTGTTCTTTGATATGTTTCATTTTCAAATATGACCTATTTTTCATTTCAAAATTCCTTTGACATATCGAGGACATTCCACGTCAACTGAAAACACTGGTTATGTGCTGTCAGGATTTTGAATATCTGGCAACATTTTCATTCGATTTCCTCTATTTCCTCATTTGAAAAATTATTTTTCTTGGAAATGATAGAATATCTCGGCAGTAGAAAGTGAAACGGAGTACTCCTTTCTATCAAATCCAATTGCTATCTCTCTCGAATATCTAATAGATAGATAGATAGATGGTTTCATTGCCTGATAAACGTTACATTGTCTCAGGATCGTCATTTTTTACAAAACAAATTTTCACACGATAGTAATTCAAAATATATATACAAGACGGTATAAAATACGTTTTCTACACCCCTACTCTAACAATACACTTATATGACCATAATCCGTTTCATAATGATATCCATTATGATACAGATTTTTCATAACGATACAGATTATCAACCAATAGAAACCCATAATTTTTCAATCAAGAATCCTGTTCCTTTGTTTGTCCTAGATTCTAACCTAAGTAACTAATTGCTTAATTTGTCAAAATCAGTTTTCATATTACCTACCTATATTATCAAAATGTCTGAAAACAGCGATATAGAAGGAATACCATCAACTCCAATATTTTTAAAAGATCAGATTAATTACAGTTATTATATTCAATATAAATATAATTAGAATCTTTATAGTTTTCATATATCCATGATAATACCATTAAGTTTGTGTTTTTTTTAAAAAGTATGACTTAATTACTGTAAATGTGTTCAATACAAATATAATATTTATAGTTTTTCATTATTTATCGGGTTTAGAAAAAATAGCGTATGCAACTCTCATGTAATGGTTATTAATACACTCGCATATACCATACAAAACTCGCCTTCGGCTCGTTTCGTATCCCGGTTAATGCTCGTGTCTTAATATCTACACATCTATTCTAAATCAGAAGTGTATTCTAAATCAGTAATAATGGATAATATTTTGTCAATGATTATGATTGTCTGTATAACTGTTCAACTAAAAAACATGAAAAACTTTTTCCAAACTTTCCAACCTTTCCAAACAAAACTAAAAATGTGTTGTACAGACGTCAAGTATGATTTACAAGTATGATATACAAATACAAATACAATACAAATATATGCATAAATAATGAGATGATTTGTGCTAGTGCCTCTGCCTAAACCATAATGGCTTATGCCGCAGTATTACCAACACTTTCATCCCATTCATAATAGCATTGTATATAGACTAAATAATAGTGTGGCCATAGATATGCAATTTTTTGTTGTTGTTGAAAGAGTTGAGCAGGGGAGAAATTGAATCAAACACTGTTATGTACTTAAAAAAAGTATTTTGAAGACGGCTATGTTGAAGAATATACGCTTTTGAGTCTGCTTTGAATTTATAAAGATCTATGTATGAAGTTACTTCTTTTAAAATTGATTACTTTCTTTCTTTCTTTGGAAGATTCCCACATATTTTTCTATAAGAAGATGGCGTAGTAGAAACCCAAAAACTTTCTTTCCCAAAAAAACAGTAAGGGTCTTACTTTCTTTAAATAAACTTCTGCACGATTCAGTATATTCTAAATTAAAAATGAGGCGTTTCAATCTTTTTTGAATAATAAATATTCTACTATATTCCGAAGCATGTCCTCACACTAAAGACTGAATGGGCTAAAGCGCAATAAACATGTAACGAAAATTGTTAACCGAGAACTCAAGAATGTTTATAGCAAAATATGACTGGTTGGGTTTTTTGCTCAGACCATGTAAATTTCAATGAATGTACCTTAACAATTATTAATATCACCAGCAGACAAAAGAATAGCTTTCAATAATGATATTTGCGAATTGAAGTTGGTTTTATCCAAATTCAGAAGAAGATGATTATTATTATACCCCTGTACAGACTGATGTGTGACATTTATTGTTTTTTTAGTTCTTCAGTAGTATTTCTAATAATTAGTGACGTATCTTCTGCATACATAATTGATTTGCAAAATACCGGAAAATCCAAAATTATAAAATGAAACCGTTGCATCGGGCACAGTCTCCTAGAAAAAAATTGGAAAATAGATCGATTCCGGTAAAACTCGAATGAAATAACTGCACAAGGGCCCAAAGGCCACTGTCCACGCGGCAAAATTCGATGCTAGCACCTGGCCATCGCACACATGTCCTCGTGAAAGGTCCAAAAATCACGGAATGTCACTGATATTTTATTTATTGGTTGGTATAGTCACGAGCGGACACTTTTGTGTTTTAAATTATTGGTTTCTTTATAGATTTCTTTTTGAAAAAAGTAAACGATCGATGGTCATTTTACGGTTTCAATAGAAACTTTTTTGAAAGAAGGTAGACTGTAGGAAACGACAGTTTGTAGGTGAAGGGCATATATGTACCGTGGTGCGTAAAAAATGAGTTCCAAGGTTAGGCCAAACTACAAGAAAGATGAATGGAACCGACTTTTTATAGTAACTAATCACTCATTTCCAACTTAATATAAACATTATTTACTTGAAGTGATAGCAAATGAAAAATACTAGCAGTGGTTCGCGTATTTATTCGCGTGGACTTGTTTTTGTTTCTTCACAGATGTTTTAATAGTAAAAAGTATTACCCTACCAATGATTTATGAAAAAACAATATATAAACTATAGTTATCCAAAGTGGCAGCCAAATCTACCGAACAGTATTTTTTAACAACAAAGCAAATTGAAGTATAATACTAAAAACCGTACCAAATGAATAAATGTACAAATACACAGACAAACGAAAATTATAAAAATCATTGTTTTGGGTTCCATTTCGTTAATGAAGATCGAAGTCCCCCAAAAATTGTATATTTCCCGAATATATTCCATGTATAGACAGCGATCAGTTACACTTTTATTGTTTGTATTGCTTTGAGCATCCTACCGATACAACAAATAAAATAGAATAACGAATTAAAATAGTTTCCCCTTGTTTGAATTCATAGGTAGTAGCAAGACCGCAGATCGAATGTACTGGAAATTGCTTTTTTCTACACCAAAACTTTGATTGAAAGCTGATTGATCTGTGTGAAAATAATCATCACTTATTATCTCCTGTTAATGTCGAAACGGTAAGTAAGTCGAAAAAAATCATTTTACAGTCTTGAAGTTGGGGAAGTTGAAAACAATGAGAGAATAATTCATGTTGAAAATCCAACCTAAATCATCAACATTTTGTCAATTTTATTGTTCATATCCCATTCCGAATGGGTAAATGTGATGTGATAAATAAAGGTTAGCACATATATTATGATTCTGTATAAACTTCTACAAAAATAAAAATTGATTATGAACTTCTGCAGCTGAATAAACTGTTCGTGAATGATTGACCAAACATTTTATTATATTTCGTAAGCTGTTGCTTCAGTTTTTGGGTTTTCCCAGATTCTCTGTCAGCAAAAACTCTTATTCAAAAGAATATTGTTCCACAAACTATAAATATATTTAACCACGATTCAGACAAATTAATTGAACAGCATTTTTATAGTACCTAATTTCTTATAACAAATATTCAACGTGATTCATTGAATTGACATAACTTTTATATTCATGAACCGATTTTAATGAAACAAACACTGAATGTTAAACCTATCAGAACACATTAATGAAAAGCGCCAAAATGGTTAAAGCGTTTTTTGAGATTATTGTTCACAATCGTACAAACAAAGAGATGAACAGACAAACAGACAGCAATCGATTGATTATTTTACTGTAAAAGCATAATATCGGCCTCATTTTTAATGGTAAACTGAGTCACATGCATCAACAATTTTGTGATTGTCAGAAAATTCATTGAAACGATTATTAAATAAACTATACCAATATGGTATTCTTCTTAGGCAATAGATCGTCTACAGAAAGTAAACAAACTGTACGAAATACATATTTACCGAATTACTAGACTCAAGGTTCTATTCAGTTCATATTTCGTATATATATATTCAGAATGAAATTGATGCAAACATTTTTGCATTATGTACCAGGTCACATGACAACTCTATCTTTTCGATGAATACAAAACAATCTTTGTAGCCGTTCACAGGCAAAATGGAAGAAATGATATCCCTTCATCAGATGTGAAAGTAGGCGTAATATAATTACATCAACACACCAGCTGAAATGTTATTTCATTAGATTTATGTGAATTCTCCAATAATTTTGTGAGATTAGAGTATCAAAAAAAGATTGATAGAATAATAGATTGATTTACTACTTCTCAGCCATCTTACTTCCGATATAGATAGAAATATTCAGAAAATTGGTTTGTTTCTTGGCTAGGTTCCTAACTCCCATGTAAACTTGTCTGGCCATCTGTGGTGCCATCAGTACCACACCGTTAGCGGCCATGAAGATCCTTCTAGATCTACCTTCCCTCCACATTTTTCTAGTGAGATAGGCTAGATGGACTGTATATAGACTTGTGCACGTTGCCAATTGCACAAATCAATTTAATTCAGAGTGCAACAGACTGTTAGTTGACACTGGAAGTCACAGCATTCTGGAAATGACCCCTGACTTTATGCCTTCAACTGTCAACTACGAACTGCCTTATAAAGTACTTTTTCCGAGTAGAGAGGACTGGATCCTCCGGGAGAAGGAAATATTAAGAGCAGATAGTTGTTGGTTCACAGATGGATCAAAAACACCTTCCGGTTCTGGTGCAGGTGTTTTCAGTCGCAGACCCAGGACAGAGATATCTACCTGCCTAGGAACCTATGCGACTGAAATTTACGCTATTGAGTTGTGTGCGGAGAGATTGGAAGAATCCAACCTCATACACAAGTCATTAAAAATATTCTCGGATAGTCAAGCGGCGTTGTAAGCTCTCAGCTCCTACTGAGCAACGTCTAAATTGGTGGCATATTGTCAAAAACGACACTCCTCGATAGGAAGACTCAACAGATTGTCTCTGATCTGGATTCCTGGCCATACTGGCCTGGAAGGCAATGAGGCTGCTGACTCCCACGGAAAGGAAGGTGCTGCAAGCAGCTTCATCGGAACAGAACCTGTCACTGACATCGATTTAGGCTTTGCCAAACAAAGATTGAACACCTGGATGGCAAGAATATTTATGGACTTCTGGCAGAATCTTCCAGGACTGGCTCACTCCAAGGCGTTTATTCAACCTTCGAAGTTTGATACCATGTCTAACATGCCTTGTTACAGGTCACTGTCATTTGAATATTCATATGCAGACACTCGGACTGTCGGAAGACAGTGTGTGTCGCCTCTGTTTGGAAAACGATGAAATAGCAGAGCACATATTTTGTGCCTGTCCCGCTGGGAACCGAATCAGGTTTTTATAGTTTGGCAGAGCCGTAGTCTTACCATCTGACCTGAAAGACCACTCACCATACAAACTAATCGGCGTCGTTAAGAAGCTGGATTTCTTTGGTCGAGTGTGATCCAGAATAAACCCACTCACTTTGGACCTAACCTAACGCCTGTAAGAAAAATAGACTGGAGTTAATTTTTATATAAAAGATGGTTATCAGTATAACCCATTTAAAATGTGAGAACTATGTTGATCTATCTCTCAGTAGATAATCTACCAAAACTTTTTCGATATACCATCATTCAAACAAAAGTACACTTTGCACTGAACAAAACACAAACAAAAAACTGTCCTCTAATTCGGTTCCGCCGATTTTTATCGTGAAACTCACTTGTTTCAAATCATTAACAACCTGCTGAAAAACTCACAAAAACGCCACAGACAACCAACCCTCTAATAAAAAACATGAACCCACTTACCGAGTCAGAGCCATATTAACCTATACGGAAATAGTGTCTAGAAAAAAGCAGATGTCGAAAATACTTCCATGTGTGTTCTCATCACCATCACAATGTACCGTATCGCCCTTATATGTTTGTGGATTGTACAGTATATATCTTTTTTATTGAATTTGCATTTTTGCGTTATTCTAATTGCAATCGTAAGCCAAGCACTCTTTTTTACTACGTAAAAGCTGTCTAACTTGCCGATTTCTTTCAAATCTCAGAAAAAACACTGCAGGCTCTCAGTTCTATTGCGTTTTTCCTACCATCTTTTCATACCATCCATTACAACAATCTTCTTCCTCGTACCTGTACAGGTACTTTGTTAGATGTTTGTCATATTCTCGTATGGAAAAGAGTTTGAATCTAGTCGGAAGAAGAGGCTTGTTCTCCCACTAAACCATAAAACGTGCGGTTGAAGGTGATTGACAATGTTTCATGATAACCGGTACGGACCTGGAACCAGCGACTTATTCCGAGGATATGAGAAGACTATGGTCAAGCTTACAAAGGAAGAAACTCACCTCAGTTTTCTGTGCAGAGTGAAAGACAACAACATCATCCCCAAAGGTTTTCTGCTGAAATCGCCAATCCCAGAAGAGAGAGAGCTAAGCATATTGGAACGCGCCAGCCGAGCATTGATAAGGTCTCGAATCAATTGTCACCGTTGGAAGAGGTTAACTTTGTTGCAGGATGCCACGAACAATTGGAAGAAATAAGAAGGAATACATTGGAAGATGATCATGGACCAATCTTTGCCAAGATTGAAAGCACGTGCTTGAAGATCCGCCAAGACATGAAGAATACCCACACCAGAAAGTGGGGGAAGTTAGTAAGGAAACAATTCCCAAATACAGACCGAAAACAGGACAACTATGAAACCGCCAACGTCATCAACATGAGTTCCCGCCCGCTCACGAGAATAGAGGAACCCTTGTTGAGGAAAGGCCTCAATTTCGCCATTGCGCCAACATCTGTGCCCACTTTGGAGATAATTACTGCAGTGGAATCCACCAGTTCCCTTATTGACCAGACCGAGGTAGAAGAATTCAGATGGAAAATCAGAGAACAGCTGGATCGAGAACCAGTTCCAACATCTAACATCAGCAATGAAGAACGTAGAGCTCTGAACGGCCTACGTAGAGACAACACCATCAAGATCCTACCTGCAGATAAAAGAAACGCTATTGTGGTGATGGATACTGTTCTCTACGAACAGAAGATCGAAGAGGTTCTTCAGAAGGGACGATACACAAAGATCGTACAGGACCCTACTGCATCAATTGAAAGGAAGTATGGACTACCCAAAATCCACAAGGACATTTCGCTTAGACTGATTATCAGCTCCAGAGATTCGGCTACTCAAAACTTGTCTAGATTTTTACTTCCCATAATACAACCATCACAAGGAAAAACATCGTCTTTTGTGAAGAATTCCAGGTATTTTGTATTCCAGGGTCAATTGAAGTCACACAGGAAGAACTAATTAGTTTCGACGTAGAAAACCTTTACACCAACGTTCCGGTCGAAGAAGCACTCCAAATCATACAGAGAGAGTTGAGATCATCGTTAAGTAAGCTGGTGGCATGGTTTAAGTTTTTTTCATCAGAACATAGATATATTTTAGTACCATCAGCAGAGATGCAGACTGAACAGTTGAATTCTAGAAGAGAATTGTGATGCATACATCACGAAAAGGAGTGGCCCAATGATTGATCCCTGGAGAACTCCTGAAAAAACTGTGGAGGGAATTGAATTCCCCCCACCCCTTTTATTTTATGAACGGGTCAACTCAAAAAATTAAAATTTTGGATAATGAAATTAACGCATGAATACTTTATTTTGAAGTGAAATTGACAGATGATACTTTCAAGATGGCGATTGGGCGCCATAAATGGAAAGGGGGATCTTGTGACACATCTTTTTGTCAAGAGCTTTCCGAACAATATAATGTAAATATCTTCAACTACTACAAAATGGCGGAACTTTTAATAATTGCCTGAATACATTGGCATTTAACTACATAATATGAGGTAATAAGCTTGAGGTCAGTTCAGAAGATGCTCGAAATGGTTGCCTTGAACTTCTTGACATATGAACAGCCTATCCGATATTTCACGCCGAACATTTTCGAACACATTAACGTCAATATCTCTACAAATATTTATTATTCTCTGCCTTTTATCCAATATGGAAACAGTTTCAGTTTCTTACACCTTTTGCTTCAAATAGTCCCATAAAAAAGTCCAAGGGTAATAAATCTGGCGAGCGGGCTGGCCATTCTGTAGGACCTCGATGGCCAATCCAAAGACCGGGAAAAGTAGTATCCAAATGGTTTCTTACTTGTCTGGAGTAATGTGGATACAAGTTCCCTCAAATATTTTCTACAGATAGGAAGATTCGGAAAACGTTCATTGAAAATCCTTTCCGTCTCATGAAAGTTACGCGTCGCACCGTAAATATAAATCGCTTCAAATTTTTCTTCCAATGGACGAGAATTGACCATTTTAGAAATTGTTGACGTGGTACCCTTCTACTAGTAAAACCGAAAACTAAATGGGAATATTCTAACTGAACAATCATGTTCATTGTCGTACTGACATTTTTTGTCATTTTTATAGACAAAAAATTACTAAACAAACCTCATCGGGTTGTTGGAATTGCTATATGCCAGATAAAAAGGAATATTTCTAGAAATATCGATATTAATGTGTTTGTTTTCAGGAAATTATTAAATGTTCCGCCATTTCATAGTAGATAAAGATATTAACTTCATATTCTAGGGTTGTGAAGTATTCGTCAGGTGCTTCAAAATGATGTGTCATAAGACCCCTCTTTTCATTTAATTTTTTTCCCAGATGGCGCCCAGTCGCCATCTTGAAAGTTTCATCTGTCAATTTTACTTCAAAATAAAGTATTCATGCATTAATTTCATTATCCCAAATTTCAATTTTTTGAGTTGAGCCGTTCAAAAAATAAAAGGGGGAGGGGCATCAAAGAAAGGCACTTGTATAGTCTGTTATTTTCAGAAGGGCCATAGTTCAGCTAAATCCAGAGCGGAATCCGGACTGAGATGTGGGTAGTAACGAATAATTATTCAAATACCTTCGTATCTGTTCAGATAAACAAGAAAGAATACTTCCCAGATCCTCCTCAACTATAACTTGGGTAAGAAAAGTTTTGCCTTTCTTCTTCTCTATCTTCATATAAAAAAATGTGTGAATCTTTCAAAAAAAGAAGGAAGAGTAGGGAGCCGAAACATATCTTTTCCAAAAAATGATTTCTTTTCAAAATATACCCCTTTCAATTCATACTATGAGTTATATTACAAATCTACCACTTTCTGGATCCCTCCAGAAACTTAAATACCGCGCATGTTTCTTGATGGCATTGCAGCTTTCTGTAATTAAAAAAAAATTAAATCATTAAAGTTTTTTTTAAGTTCATCCGTTACAAGCAAACCAACCAATGAATATTTTCTCTTCGTAATAATATTCCAGATTGGTAAATTCGATGGAAATGTAACAAATATTACTTCTTCATTTTCTTCAAAATTGTTGATGAATAACCTCCAACCATCATCTGACAACTCAAATATCGTACATAACTCAGCAAAAAGCTCCCCTCTAATTCGGTCCCGCCTGTTTTCACCCTGAAACGCACTTGTTTCTCATTTCGGATCATTAACAACCTGCTAAAAAACACACAAAAAACGCCACAAAAAACGACCCTCTAATAAAAAACGTGAACCCACTTACCGAGTCGCAGCCATATTAACCTTTATGGAAATAGCGTCTAGAAAAAAAGCAGATGTCTAAAATACTTCCACGTGTGTTCTCATCACCATCACAATGGACCGTATCGCCCTTATATGTAAATCATAAAGTATATAAAATGCACCCTCCTTTTTTGTTGAATCTGCATTTTTGCGTCCCCTTAATTTGAATCGTGAGTTTAGCACACTTACGGCACGACCCGTTTTTATTCCCTTTTTATATATTTTCAATGCATGGGAAGCGATAGGGTGCCCTTTTTTCGGAAATGTTTAGAAAATGGCTGTATTATGTTCACACGCGACAGGCGATTTTAGAGTTTTTTCAAAAGAATTGATCATCGAGGTCATTTTGAAAGTTGAAGGTCCTTCGACTTAAGGGTGGCGTGAGAAAAACTTCTTTCTGTAAGTGATCTCCGGAAATAATTAAAATGTTCATGCAGCTGAATTTTTTTGGTTTTCAATTTTTCTTTATATTTTTTTTAATTTTTTTTTTAATCATAGTTCCCATTTTTACATGTGTTTTATCTTTGGACCTATTATTTTGATTTGATTATATCCATAACAAATATTTTTATGACAGATTAATTTTTGGGAAAGAAAGATTTTGGATTTCTATTTCTCCATCTTTATACAAAAAAAATGTATCAAATCTTTCAAAGTAAAGAAGAAAGCAATCAATTTCAAAATAAACTGTACACAAAGTTGTGTAGATCTTGCAAGAAAGTAACTTTCATTACAAGACTGGGAACAACTATTTCTGAGCATACATTAATTATACATAATTATACGAAACATACTTTTTCCTAATCAGTTTGTACTCCAAACATTCGTTATGGAATTGAATCAGATATCATCCACAGGATTGCTACACAATATAGAATATGAAAGAGGTAAAATTTCACTTACATGTTACACTGTCATCCTCAATGACGAACATCACTTGTCTTATTGCCTTTTCAGCACCAATCCGAATAACATTACAATTTTCAGAATCCAATTGGTGCAATCGTTTGATCGTCCTGTATAAACATAATGAAACCAAATTCAATATTTAACAGCTCAATTGACTAATAGAATTGAAGGAATTAATTTAAATCAAGGAATGTGAAGAATTGGCAATAAAAATGTGAAGAAGGATAGTAATCAAACTAGAAGAGCAATTAAATAACAGAATGAAAATAAATAAGAAATAATTTTCAAATTATTTGAAAAAATAACAACATTGAGGAAGTTTGACTTTCAACAATTTCAGTACCTGAAATGATGCTTTAAATTTGAAGATGAAAGAAAATACCAAACGTGAAATAATAAATAAGACGTCAATAATATTTTCCAAGACTCAGTAATTAGTTTGTAATAAATTACCAAACATTAGTACTTCTGAAATACAAATCGTGAAATTATAAAACAATAACAAAAATTAATTGGCACTCCGGGGCGACTTCATCGATTCCAGTGACGCATATGCTTTTTCAGCTGCAGGAAAACCCGGAAAAACCTGCAGTTAGTAAAAAAATTTTAAATATTGTTACTAGGAAACAGAGATATTTAGAATTTATGTTGATGAGAGAAGCCAGAAGATTGTTAGAGAGGAGGAAGGTTGTACTAAACACGTGTAATGATTATTTATTTTAGCTATAAATCCATAATTTTATCAAAACTGTATAAGAGAAAGTAAAATAATGAATATAAAGTGCTATTGATAATTACCGTATATTTATTCATAAAAACACATTCCTTGGAGAAAGAAGTTGATCCAGGTGAATTACACAAAATGGCGGATTTGGAACAGGAGCATCAGGAAGAGAACTTATGAAGTTTACACCGAACTACACAGGTAGTTGTCGCACTTATCAATCATTGCAACGTACTTCGAAACACATATATGCATATATTCCGTGTGAAATTATGAACAATTTTCAAATTCAATCAAATAATAACCAGAAATAATATGTAGTGCGATTTAATGAAACCTTTTGCATAAACACTCAACCAGTGTCCTAAATCATAGAATATTAGAATTAAGTACGAGTATAAAAAATAGTTCAAAATGAACAAGGCTTGCTAAACAGAAATCTGTTATTGTAAATAACTCTAGTATATTGATAGAAATTTGTTAAATATCTCGTAAAAAGATACCCTTTCAATTTGATGAATAACATGAAATCATATACGAAGAAAAATCCTCATACAGTATCAGAGACTCTTGGAGAATGGTGCTCACTGTCGAGTGAGAAATACAAAATATTTTCCAAACGCAATATCTTTCTGAACCAATTTCAAAAACTGGAAACTTTGTCGCCAGAATCAAAAAACATTTCAGAACTGCACATAATAAAAATAAACGGGCTAAACTGAAGTAACATCTAGAAATAGATAAGAAACTACATAGTATCCAATAGGACGTGTAAAGACACGCTTGAAGAAGTCATTGTATGACGAAACACGTATTGCGTTTTTGTAAAACTTTTTAGTAAACATTTCGCAATAAAGTGTTTTTTGAACTAGTTGGAATATGTTGAAAAATTACTTCTTTTCTTGTATCATGTTCATGTTCAATTGGGGAATATTTAACTTTTTCTCTGTTAACGTCAATCGGAATAGACTGACAAAAGAGTTGTCTGATATCTAATATTCTGGATTTTTATAAATATCATTTAACGGATATCTTCTAGTTTTTCAAAAATAATTTTATTGATTTATTTCTGTATGATTTCCAGATGCTTCAAATTTGTCGTTCCACCCCATCCAATAATTCCATAAGACAAGTGAAATTGAACTGGTGCATAGTACATAGTTTTCAGCTGATCTCGTTAGAGAAATCCTAAATATTTCAATTTGTACAGTAGGTAAGTTTCTAAACTTTTTTATTAAACGGTAAATCTGCTATTTTAGGTAACCTGTAAAATTATATCGATGTCCCGGTTTTCAGATTTGACTTTTAGGTTATTATAATCTGGAAGACCCCTAGTATTACTACAAACTGGAACAAAGTGAGTTTTCTCGAAATACATTGAAATCAATTTGCTGCTGGATAGTTCATAATGACCGCAAAATCTCAGATTTTCTTTCAGCACTGTCAAATCTTTATCTCTGCTAATGTTACAATTTTTCCTCCGATGAATAAATGTATTTATACATACATAACAAAACACTCTTTCAAAAGATAATGATTACCCTGTACAACTTTTCGTCTTATTCAATTATAGGTATAAATACATGTTATATATTCCAAAGCTACGATACAACATACATATAAACAAAGAAAAATATAGAAACGCCCACGCACAAATCAATATTTTAATTTTGGTTGGTTTCCTCTATTTAGTTTCAAGACATGAACTGAATTCCATTGAGATAAATGAAACTATCTGTACACACTTCAAGTTTGGAAATGAAATACTATCATTATTTCTGAAGCACTATGAAATTACTTGCTCTTTCGAATTGTTCCCACTCAAACAATAACTTGTCCCAGAATTTTCGACAAACCCTGTACAAGTAAAAGTCATCTCAACAATAGAATCAGTAGTTGATTCTCCATTTATACACATCTGTCACTTTAACACACACGCTCAATCCTCCTACAAAACACAGCTTCTCTTACGAGTCATCAATCAAAAAAACGCCAAAATGGCCCAAAAAACTCGGAGACATTTCGAAGCCCGTTATTAAAGCACTTTTTGTAGAATACCCACTGAATGATCGAAAATTTGCAATGTGTGTGTGTGTGGCGAATATTTCTTTCACGAATTTTTACGCAAGTCATACGTCTTCGAGAGGACTCAAAATAGGTTTCCTTTGCATTTGAGTTCTTTGAAGGAGAAACTGAGAGGTTTGTAAGTCGTTTAGACAGTATTTTGTTGTCAATGATGAGGATAATATTGTGGTGGTGAACGCATGGCACATTTGGAATGACAGAGTTTTATGATTGATTATACATGAGGGATGCTTTCTTATTGAAAAGAAATGCTGCTTTTTAGAAGAATCTTGAATGTTTACTCATAAAATAATATATATTCAACTTGTTGGAATAAAATCAATAGTAACAGCTAGATGTATATTTTTTTCTTAGCCGAAAATAACCCTTTATATTAGATTGTTTCAAAAGTGATGTCGTTAAGCGATTTCGCTACGAATTCAAATTGAACCAAACGCTGCCGAAACAGCTCAAAAAATCAAATATACATTTCCATGGTTAAGATATTCAAAAAATGTTCAAATCCAATACGCTCTATGTCGTATAATAAACAATCCGATTATATAAAGAGTTGTCAAACCTCATCAAAGTTTGAAAAACTTTGAAGAACTCCCACCCTTTAAGTAAGGAAAAATTCCACATTCCTCATTAAATTGAAAATAAACCTTGCAGGTCAGCAGAAACTTTTGCAGGTCGGGTCTGCCAGTTATGGATCTCGACTGGATTAGTCATTTTCGACAGAAAAATTTTTCCATAATCAAAGGGTGAGGGTTGTAATTTTTTTGTCGAAAATGATTAACCCGGTCGAGATTCATATTTGGCAGAACCGACCTGCAAGAATTTCTGCCGACCTGCAAGGTTTATTTTCAATTTAATGAGGAATGTGAACTTTTTTCATACTCAAAGGGTATGGGTTGGATTTTTTTTGTCGAAAATGATTAACCTGGTCGAGATTCATGTCTGGGAGAGCCGAACTGCAAGAATTTCCGCCAACCTGCAAAATTAATTTCCAATATTTTGAGAACTGTGAAATTTTTGGGTGGAGGTTTGAAAATTTGTCAGTCGAAAATGATTAACCTGTTCGAGATTCATGTCTGGCAGACCCGACCTGCAAAAATGTCTGTGGCGATTCCTGGAAGGAAAAATATAACTAGAGTCTTAACAGTAGATGAGCCTAACAAAGAAGATGAGAAACACCGTGTTGTCCTTTTATTATCTAGAACAGTTTTAGGAACTCACAGATTCAGCTCTACACTCAAAGAAGACCATCAAATGGAAAAAATACTGAAAGCAAATTTACGCAAATAGCCATAAGGATCAACTTTTGTTAAACATTCGAAAAAAAACTTTGTTCTTCACAAGTAGTTTTCTCACTGAAAAAGTTTCAAATTTCTTTTCCACCGATTTAAAAACCCATGAAAAAATAGTTTAAAATTTATATGTAGACAGAAAATAGTGGCGCCATCTTCCAGAAAAAATTTCCACTTACTAATACTCATTTAACTGAACATAACAAAACTGTAAATGTGTAGTGCCGTTGTAAGCTTCGTCTACGAATAACGAGGTAGAGGGAGCAAAATGTTTTGTTATAATATGGGGTCTTTCATTGAACGCTTCCTATCTTTGAATTCAAATAAAACCAAGTGTAGAAATGTTTTATTCATTTGAAAGACCTATTGATGCCGTTATGTGTGGAATATAACATTGTTCAAATGTCCGCCACGGCTTCTCTGGATGGAGCGCATCCGAAACATCAAATTTTCCATGACTGGCGCATACATCAGGCTGAATTTGACCAATGGCATGGGTTATGTTGGCTTCGAGGACTGCTGTGGGGTGTGGCTTATTGTCAGACATCTACGACTCAAGAAAACCTCACAAGAAAAAGTCTAACGGGGTCAAATCGCACGATCTCGGTGGCCAGTTCACATAATCTCCAGGTGAGATTACCATTATCTCTAATCTCTAGTGCAGAGAGTTATTTCATCTCAAAAAACTTTCAAAAGTGTTTGTAGGGGAGGGATTTCAACAAAGAAATTTTGTGCTAAAGATAAACACGTTTCTCTTCGTTAAATCCTTCACCTCAGCTGACATATCCCTTTCCCAGAGTTTTGCATTGCCACCTTGGGGCAATGGTTTTTTGAAATGAGGTGACAGTGACAGACGACGAATAGAAAAGATGTTCTATGAATCTATAGTCACTGTCGTCGCCAATGTTGTTATCTGGGGCCTCAGAGTAATAATAAGACATAGAGTTGCAATGCCTATACCAATACAATACATGTATTTTGAAGCGGGTATCGGACCATCCTTTTCTGTACAACTTATTGGCGAGGGGGGGTGGCAGGTAATCAGAGGTTATAGAGAGTTTGTTTACATTTGAAGTAAATTGGACCATGAAACAGTGGCGGTTGATTTAGTTGACAATCGGAGGGATATTATATATTTATAAAATAAATCATTTCAGGTGAAAATGTATTTATTCTGTTCAGATAGTTCCTACAGAAAATCTGATTTATTATTAATGATTATGGAAATGAGGCCAGGTTTTTTTATCACCTACTAAATTTTCATTTATGTATGGCTTTATATAATGAAGCGAATGATTTACTGGATTAAAATTAAATTATTTCAAATGAACTAATTCATAACAATGATAAATATTAATTTCAAAAATAAAGAACTTTGCTTCATAAAATCAGATGAAGAAATTTGTGATTTATTCTCAGATTTGATAAACAAACGGTACGGTTTGTGAGGTCCGATATGAAGAATTTTCGATTAGAAATCATGAATATTTATAATTACGATTGAGGTTTCATATTATTATGTGATTTCATTCAAAATTGGTATCCAGGGGTCTTTGTGGACCAAAGCCAAAAAGGTCGTATAAATACGATTTAAATAGTACGGTTAGCAAAGCTTGTACGAGCGAGTTAACCAATTTCGAATACGAGACTCAAGTCAGTTGGACTCGCATAAATAGAATCGAGTTGCGAGTACGAATAATTCTTCTTGACTCGAGTACCGGGATCGAGTCCGACCTACTCGAATAAAAATAAATTGTTATTGGAATAGGGGAGTTCTAAAGCAGGAATCGAGTCTGACTCTAGTCAAACCGTACTCGGCACATCGCTACCAACTACTCTAGTCATTAACAACTGCTCGATTCATATCATACCCTGTGCTTATGCTAGCGCCGTTCTGGAAGGTTTTTCAACTGTTATTTAATGCTGAAAGTTGGACACTTTTTCAAGCTTCCTCCTTACCTCTACCCATAATCGTTGACCTCTACCCTCCATACATTTTTGTGACACTGGCAATTGTAAACACTAACAAAATAATCCGAATGAATAAACAATGAAAATGCAGTAAACTGCGCATTGGTGTAATAGATTCATTACAGAAGTAATAGAAGTGACAATCCTGTATGTGGATAGTAGAAATAGAAAACTGCGCATGCGAGATAGAATCATGTCACAAATAAGAAGAAGAAAATGACAAGTGGGAACTTTTGATGGTCACTATTTTCCATTTAATTTGGACACAATTGAAAATTCTTAATTACCAATACTGTCGTTGTTGACGTAAATAAAACATAACCCTTGCATATGTTTTTATTAAGTTTCTATTTCCAATTCGTTTACTGACAATATTGAACTGCAATATTCCATATCAACTTCGAGTTTGAATTAAAAATGTCTAAAGACACTCATATTGATCGAGATTTAGATTTGTCAAACGCTAATCGTGGAGTTTGGTTGGTAAAGGTTCCTAAATATGTTGCAGAACGATGGGAGAAAGCTCCTGGAGAAATGGAAGTAGGAAAATTGAAAATTACAAAGTAAGATATCCATATAATAGATAGCCCTAACTTTCATGAATTATTTCAACATAATAAAATTATTAAGTATGTCAACTTTGTTCTAGACCATCAGGACAAAAGGCGCAGGTTGCCTTAACTCTTTCCACGGCAATTCTTAATTTGAACGAACCTGGACAAGAAAGCATCCCTAAAGATCACCGATTAGATGTCTCAACAGTAACTCAACAAACTTTGGGAGTGTTTTCTCACGCTGTACGTAAGTAATCATTGTATTGTGTACGAGAAGTATCTGAATGGTTATTTTAGCTTATTGGAAGTTTTCAACAAATACATTGATGCTCAACAAACTAGGGCAACCAAAATTTTGTTACTATTGAAATCTTCCTAAATTTTAACCTAGGAATTCAAATACATTGATTTTTGTATTGTATTGTACTTGATAATGAATTGTCAATATGACACAACGTGGAGTGCCTTGTTGTATCAGTGTTGTGGTGAATTTTGCAGGCAACGTGTTGAGAAAAAGAGACCACACCACTAACATAATGGCACTTGCAAGTTATGTGACAAAGTGTCTACAATTCTATAAAATGAAAAAAATTCAACGAATTCATCAAAAGTTATGAAGTTACAAAATTTTCGTTGCTCCAGTTTTTTGACCCGCAGTATAGTTATCAAAAATTTCTATAGAAAATTGTTCTACCTTTTTCAGCAACAGTTGTCGATCCTGTAGTACCTGAGACAGAGAAATTATATTTGGAGGGTAAAATAGTTCAAAAACTAGAGTGTAGACCATATGCGGATACTTGTTATATGAAACTGAAACTTGAGTCAATACGTAAAGCTTCTGTACCAACCAGACAAGTGAAGCAGCTGGACAGAGTTGTTCAGAGTTATAAACCAGTGTCTGATCATAAGAATAATGTAAGTATTCAATTTTTTTTATCATTCATTTACTGTTGTTTTATTGCATTGACGTTACAAAACTGCTCCAGAATTTTAACTGCAATGTCCAATCACCACAACTGCAACACTTTTACCGGTGTGCATTTCAACAAACAAGTTGGCGTCTTCAGGAGATGAAGTAGACTAATTCCTAACTCTAAACCTGGTTTATATTTAACAGGGTGTACTTTCACTTTTAGGCACATATTTATGATTTCCTGTAGAAATTAGTTGTTGAAAATTAGTGAGGTATAACACTACTTCAAAG
Source organism: Leptinotarsa decemlineata (assembly GCF_025532065.1). Taxonomy (NCBI): domain Eukaryota; kingdom Metazoa; phylum Arthropoda; class Insecta; order Coleoptera; family Chrysomelidae; genus Leptinotarsa; species Leptinotarsa decemlineata. The sequence continues at coordinate 7,213,437 of NW_027412537.1, read as the reverse complement.
TCTTGGTGTAGGTAGCAAAGTAAAAGATATAATAAATGCTCAAGATTGTACATCGATAGTAACTTAGTTGTGCTGACTTTCATATTTTTTAAACATTTATAGTTGTGATAGAAGTATATATTATTTTCTGAAATTTGATCCATGTTTTACAACTGCGTGTTTTAAATCTTATTACAGATTGAACAATTTTGGTTGTATTTTCAAATTTTCCTTATGTTCTTTTTATTATTTTCTTGTCTTGTTATTTCTGATGCGCTTTGAACAATGACCACACATGTATACAATAAAGCATATTCTCTCTCTCTGTATTACTACTACTATTAATTATATCTCTAATTTCTTTTTCAGATAGAGTACATGGAGCGTAAAAAAGCCGAGGGCAAGAAGGCTCGTGATGACAAGGATTCTGTTCTTGAAATGCTGTTTGCTGCATTTGAGAAACATCAGTATTACAACATCAAAGATTTAGTGAAAATTACCAAACAACCCATTACATATCTAAAAGAAATTTTGAAGGAAGTGTGTAACTATAACTTGAAAAATCCTCACAAAAACATGTGGGAATTGAAGCCTGAGTATAGACACTATAAGCAGGAATCTACAGAAACGGAAGTGAAAAAAGGATCCGATGATGATGATGATTGATTGTATAGTGAATATTCTAAAATGGGTGGAATAAAAGCAGCCTACATTCTTTGTGATTTGTTATTTTCAAAGAGTTATTCAATTTTACCACAAATATACTTATATCAAGTATTATGATGTTTTTATAAAACTTGACGCTCAACAATAGATGATCTTTTCTAAATATTTATTCCAAACAATTTGTTAAAAAAAATTTTTATCATGTTTTGTCTTGCATGTTCGACTGAGGATATATTTTTTTACTCTGATTTACATACATTAATTGACAATAGATTGGGGCCTTTGAAATAAATTTTTTGGGCAGGAGTCATTATTGCTACATGTTTGTAAGCTGTCAAGCTTCTTTCCTTAATTAATCTGAAAAATAAATAGATCCAGATCAACAGAGAATCTGCTCAAGTATGATTGAGGATGAATTGAAAAGTTCACGTAGGAAGAATCTTTTAACAATGATGAAAAGAAATTCACATAAACGAGGTCTGTTCAAATTATGAGGTTAATTTTCATTTATGGTATATGAAAATATTTATTCTTCGTCAATTTCTATTTTTTTTCCTTCAAAGGAAGGAAAAAGCAGAAGCAGTTCTGATGAGCACTTTTTTGTACGTCCTTGAGCTCCCTCAGCTATTCAGTTTTTATCTTCTCAATCGTCGCAAGACGCCTTCCTTTCATGGATCTCTTCAATCTTGGGAACAGGAAAAAGTCGCAGGGGACCAAATCTGGTGAATACGCCAGCTAAGGCATGATTACCTTTTTTAAGGCAAATCTGGAATGAAGCTGACGTCATTCAATAATTCCTGAGCGATGCTCATTTTTTTTTTAGTCAAAATTCAGCAATTTTGGATTGAACTTCGTTGCCACACGCTTCATGCATGGCATGAGCCAACCGATAAGTCGACAACATTAGCAACTTCTCTGATAACGATTCTCCATACCAATTGCCTTTACATTCTCAACATTTCCATAAGTTGTTACCGAGCTGGGGTGAGTGTCATCATTCACATCTTCCCGACCACTTGTAAACATTTTTATAACTCAGAGTACAATGAGTAGAACAGTCTCGTATTCGATCGAAGAGTTTTTCATCAATAATTTTTAAATTTTGAGAACAGAAATGGTCTTCTTTCTGAAATACTAGCCATTTTTAGAACGTTTAGGGAAAATTGTTTTTTTCAAATCACTTAATACATCAAGTTAGTGAATAATTACACTCTTCAAAGGTTTACACAGTAGGGTGAACTTTACAATTTGCTTTTTATTACATTTGTGAAGATTTTCACACACACGCACAAGTTTCGACTTGAGGGTTGTCGTTCATAAGGGTGCAACAGCTGGTTAACGGAAAAACAGATTTTTTTAAAAACAGATCTACATTTATTTTTCAGATTGTTAAAAGTGAAATTCCTGGAAAACAGTATGGAACTTTGAGGTGTACTTTCAGGAACAGAGCATAATAGTGTTCCTCAATAACAAATCAAGAGTTGAAATATTAAAACGCAGTATAAAACAATGCAAACTTTTATTGTTTCATTGCCTCAAGACTGCAATAGAGTTGAAATTTGGTAGAAAAAGTTAACTAAAACGTATCATATCAACAACCCTATTTGAATAAAACCAGAGCCTGAAAACATTGCCTTTGTAAAAAATGCTAGTCAGTTGTTTTTACCTCAACCGTGGTATTGGACAGGGTAATGAATGCAGCGTTTGAGTTCAACCAGTTATAATAAAAACTCATGTAAGCATGAGTTTTTAAAAGATATACAGTTTTCACTATGTCACGTGGCTATATTCATCAACTGAAGGGTTACCTGAACGTATGGAAACGTGAAAGTTTGGGTCAAATTTTGTTGTGTTGAACATGTTAGTTTTGATTTTGAAGTGAAGAACTAGAAGGAAATTATAGTTATGATTCCTGACTCTTCCCCATTCGACTCATTAATTTTAAATGAGTACTTCGTGATTTGAAACTGTTTTCACGGTTTTCACTTTCGAGAGTAATACCTTCAACTTATTGAAAAGGGATGTTTAGGCACTATTAGTTATTGGGAAAAACGCGAATCAATAATTATTTTTGGGAAAAACCTGTTGTGTGGCTTTCCTTTGTATATTATTTGTTTCAATTACATTAAGAATGTTTCGTATATAAACTGAATCGTGCTAGGAATCGCACGTTGAAAGGTAAGACCTCATCAATCCTTGGCTCGCACAAATTTCTATTTTCGAGGGTCGTTGTTTATGTTTTATTTTTCAAATAATGGAGAAGTTTAAAGACAAAAAAACGTCAGTACTTTTCTCTGTTTATTTCAGTAATAGTTGATTGACTTTGTTTACTAAAAATTTCAGTCATCTGCAAATATATCAATGCCAATTGTCGAGTAAAGGTCATAACATTGACACAATTAATAACAATGGTACAAAAGTTAATTTGCATAGAAAGTGCTTCTGTGATGGCTTGTTTTACATTTTTCATTCAACAATTGTATATATTTCTGGAGTTCCAGTTCATTAGTGATAGTTTTGCATTCAACAATATTGAATGATCCACTCAGATCATGAATTATACATTTTAATTTTTATACTGAATATATGTTAGATAAGTACTAGGTTGGAAGATTGTATTGTTACTCGGAATTGTAATGTGTCATTTTTAAAACAAAAGTGGTTGAATATTTAGAAATAATATCGCTTCTTGGCTTTTTCTTCACTAATGTTGTTTTGTAGACTTTTATTCGTTCTAAACTGAGCAATATCCGTATGTTTTTTCACCTCAATTTAATTTTCTATTCCCACACTATTTGGCTGTTTAGCATATTTGTATCATAAATTCAACTAACAGTCTACTTGGCAATGTATTCCTACAATATTCTGTCCTTGCATCTTATAAAAGGATTTATGGTTAATGGTAGTATGAGTCTCATTTTCAGTGACTTCAAAAAACATACCCATTCCTTAAACCTTGTAAAACGATGATTAAGAAAGTAATATGAGGTATGATAAAATTAATATTCTTCAAATTAATAATGCAATCGTTTGTTCTCTGAAAATCCAAGATGACCATATTTGTGAAAATCCCACAAGGCATTATTTAAATATAAATACTCTTCAAAATAACTATACTTCCTGAATAAAGTATATGAAACATGAATTAATTTCAAATCCACAAGCTTGAATAAAAATGTAAATAAAAAATAAGATGAAATAAAATACTGAATTCTATATAGGTATATTTTTTTTTCAAATTGAAATAGAATTATAAAAATAAAGTAAAATTTTATAAAATTGCTATTTCACAATATTCGAAACTTTTTAATTAATAAGACAGATCGTGCCACAAAACATTTTCATTGGCGACTCATAACTATCTCTACCTCATGATAACATGTATAAAAGGATTTCCATCAACTTGAGAAGAAGAAATATTCCTACAAGTAAATCTTTTCATCGTTCAAGACCAGTCTGGTTACATCCATACTTATGTAACAAAGTTAATATTTCAGAAAATATAACAATCAGAATATAACATCAAATCAAATATAAAACTTTAAAAAAATATCTCAAATTCATTTTTATATGAAAGTATACAAAAATATAGATATAAATCCAACATCTCACAAAAGTTTTTCCACAATGGCCTCTCGTGTAATTTGCACATCAAGAGTAAGAGAGTCAACAGACAGCTTTCATCATTTTTAGTAAATGGAGATCAACATGAAAAATGAAAATTAAAACTTCCTATGTTTTAATACCACTTGTATTTGTAACTAACGTTACTGCAGTTTCATCCTATAAGGACATTTTCAAACGAATACAATACTTGTAACATTAGTTACAAATACAACTGGTATTAAAACATAGCAAGTTTTATTTTCTGATTGATTCGGCCGTTACTTGATGAAGATCCATAGTAATTTTAGTTCTCATTTTTAATGTTTTTTTTCTACAAATTATAGCTACAATTTTCACAGAAAACAAAAAATGTATCTAAATGTGTTTTGTGTTTAAATAATAAATATAGATGAAGGACATTGATTGTACTTCTTTGTAGATACTAATTAAACATTAATTACATTGCAAAATTACTCAAAAGTTTGAACTTGAAGTATGAATAATATTGTTGTTTTTGAAATTATGGAAATGGTTAAATTAATTGTCTTAACTATAATTATACGAAATTTATATTCTTGACTTTCCTGATCCTCTCCCGCTTTTAATATCAAACAATTTACGAACAAAATAAACCTGAACAGCTGTTGTGGCAATTATAATAATAATCTGAATAAGTGACCAACGTACAACATATGAGTTATTATCTTGCAACAAATTATAGTCCCAAGCTTCTCTTCCTCTCGAATGGTGCTGGTACTGAAGCATTTCGTTGATATTCCTTTCAACTCCCACAATTGAAGTGGTGAAATTCTCCATATTCATGTTTACCTCTTCAATTTCCTTGGTAAATGTGTCCCACATATCATATCGAACGACGGTAATGTAAATATTCACCAATTTTGCTGCATATCTAGAAAACTGGTTATCTATACAAGCCGAATAGTACCCGCCCATAGAGTTTTGATCCTGATATTCACTATTGGGCTTCCACTGGTAAGGATGGACTATTTGACCAGAAGGATGTCTTACTGCAAACCCTGCCATTCCATCACCACCCCTAACAACTTGAAAGCTCACATAGAAGGTTGCCCCTGGGTTAACATATTGAAAATAGCAGTCTTCTTTACCAGGATCTATATGTACTTTATAGTCCATTGCAACAGCTGGCAGATTTTCATACCATGGTACTGTTATAGGAGCTTGTTGCAGTGATGAGGTTTTCAAAAAGCACAATATTAGCAATATTTTACTGGTCAGCAATAATGTGACACGTTTCACCCCGGTCATTTTTTTAAACTTGAAGAAAAGTCGTGCTACTGAATATGCAGACTTTCACTTCTTCAAGAAAAGGGGGTCTTGATTGTAAAGCGTTTCTGTATGCAATACACTTACGGTATAAATTAATGAACAAAACTTTCCCATACTCAAAGTAAACTCTGATTTTTTTAAAAATATATTATCACAAGTTAGAAATGGGGATTTCAATAAAATCAACTATAACTTCTCATTATTAGTCATTATTTATTTAATTTATTCTCTCGTTCATTCCTCCGCCACTGGTGGTTACTGTCCAGTGTTGCAAAAACTATTTACAATAGGAATTGTCCACTTCGCTTTGACCTTGATGGAGTAAAAAGTTACTAATGGATAACAAAATAATAATAATCCACTCTATTCATCGCACGTGATGAAGGATATCTTATTTAGTAGTAGTAGTAGTATTCATTCATCTTTCAGATCGTAATGATATTAGACATATACACATTAATGGAACAAAACCTTGTGACGAAAGGACGAAGTGTCAGCTAAAACTGTTTTTCAACTCAACCCTGAAAATTCAGAAAATGGGCTGTTTCTGCGAACATTTTAAATGGACATACATTTATTGGTAAATCTCATTGGAATCTAATTGACCATATTCACATAAAAATGATTTTACATGTTACAGGATTTTCATATCGGTGTGGGCAATCATGAAACGCCTAAAACTAACTTAAACATGAACAACCAGTTTTATGTGAATATTGTAAATTGTTGAAAACAAGTTTTACCATAGGAACTTTGGAAATAACATATGAATAACTGATAAAATTCAATTGTCAGTTTAATAAACTGAAGCCGGTCGTAACAAATACAAATCTTAGTGGAAATTAGAAGAAATTTATTTCATCTGGAAATAGATGAAAAGCGTTTTCTTCACTACGCTTGTCCTGTCAACAAAATTTGGCCACTGAACCACCCAAGTACCTTGCCTCAAAAAAAGTTCGAGAGGAGGGCATTAACAACAGATCACAGAGGAAAATAAATGATTCTATTCCTCTTCATCATTCCTCATTTTTCAAAACATCCTTTTCTCACTCAGTACCTTATCTGTCGAATAATATGTCCTCAGAATATTGTAATTTATTTGCCCCTACTCTGGAGAAAAATATCATATAGAGGCCATCCTAAATGGGCAGTTGAATTCGATACATACTAGCAAATTTTAATACTATCAGTTTGTTTGTATCATATGTTTTTCACCTGTATTTAGGCTTCATTGAATGTAGTTGGTCCTTTCGTAAATTTATATGTAATTTTGTATATTATGACACAATAAATATAATAATTATTATAAAAGTTTATATTAGTACTAATGAGTGAACTTTCTGATCATTAGATTTTCGGATGGAGTTCCAGCCTTTTTTGAAAATTGCTATCTAAATATCATTCACTAAACTATGCTTTTGATTTCACAAACATGCACTTTCCAATCTGTAAGTGCTACTACTAGAGCGATTTCCATATATATGTGATTTCAATCATTTAATAATTAAATGAATCTCAAAGAAAATTTTGGACGGACCTTCAACTCTGTCGATCTAAAATAACATTATAAAAATGTCTCGTTAACCTTGGCTCGCACGCTTCAACAACTAAGGGTTATCAGGGCAATGGAAAAAGTATCCTTGATTCAACCCATTTTTAAGAAGAAGACGAAAACTGTTGACAGCTAACCTGTAAGTTTTTATTTTGAAATTCAGTAACGGTTCTGGCCAATTTGAATACAAAGTCCATTTTTTTAATGAACAAAAATTAGGTATGGATAGCGGTAGGAAGAGAAATGATCGAGTTCGAACTCCCTCGCATAATGCATCTTTATTTGTCTCCAAAAGTAGTACATCTAAAAGGTTTCCTGGTGCTAAAGGGATTCACTTGAATGATACAGTATGCACTACTGCTGAGCTTCCCAAAATGAAAACTGCAATATCTGCTACACATACATTGTCGCAAACTTTAGAGACCGAGTGTGATATTGCCTACAATGATTATCTTCAGGCTTTGATGAAACAGGAAATCGTTGAAAGGGAAATAGACAAGCAAACGAAAATCCTGAATGGTCAGATGGTACTTCAGTATGAAAATATAGAAAAAAGAAATTTAGTTTACCAAGAAATCAAAAATGAGATTGAATCATTTGAAAAAAAGGAAAATATAATTGTGATGATGAATACTATACAAAAAAATTTGGAAACGATAAAGACATTATATACTGCTTACCAAATGGACAGTCTAATTGAGAAGTTTTCCAAACTACTGACTTCAGAATGTGATAAAGTCATTCTAAAGAATATTAAACCAATAAAAACCCAAGAGGAATATGATCAGTTATTTAAGTTTTTAGAAAATTTTCAATCAACGCTGATGAAAATTATTAAATCTGGTCGGGACTTCGATGGAATTAATAGTTTAGCAAAAGACATTAAAATTTCAATGGACCACATGGAGCAGATAAAAGAATCTACAATTGTATCATCCAATGTGCAAAATGATGCTGTTAGTGCTCTTGTCAGCAGCTTGTCTGACATTTTTTCAAAGCAATATATTGATCAGTAATAGTATTGGCATTACAACAGTTATTGAAAGTGAAGTTTTAAAGTCAGGAATTTCAAAACCAGAATAGTATTTATTTTATCAAAACTTTGTAGAATATATCGTTAATAATGAGATATATCTTTTTGTAATACAATTTTCTTCAAAACTAATCCTGTTTTAAACATCAAACCCATATGTCTCACTTTCTGGCATCATAAACTCATTGATTGATAGCACTTTATTTCCAACAGGCATTCACCAATTACAGGAAATGTATAAAGGTTTTGATGAAAATATATGCAAAACAGTATAATTAGTTAAAAAAAAAGATTGCTACAACTAAAAGAAAAATAAGTAGAAATAGAAATATATCACAAAAAGCGACAAGAAAAAGTGATCACAGTTAAAAGGTTCTAGTGAGAATTCATTTAAAAATAAAACTTTGAGAACTGTGATTAATATCGCACATATCACATATTGAATTATAGTTGTTACAAAGTATTGACACTGGTGCTTTCAAACTGTTATTTGTTCTGACAAGATCACAGTAAAATGTCTGGAATTAAGGCGTGGGGTGCGGAAGTTGATCATTATTAGAAGAGGGGCACACGAGATCTTATTGTTCAGCAGTTTGTGAAGAAAGGCAATTGTGACAAAAAGTCGTCGTGTATTCAGAGATATTACATTAAATTGATTCAGAAGGATAGAATAGTCGGTTCCCCTCGAAGGTTATATTCCTGTGACCTTGAAGGACAGATATTTAAAAAAAAATGTTTTGAACAGCATCAATATGATGTATGTGGCAATTGTAAATTGGATACTATATCAACACGCCATATTCTAGTTTAGACCTCACATAGGCATTAAACTGTGTTATAATCGTATTAATATTCTTGAATTCTCTGGTATTCCTTATATTTTCTTTCTTTCTCTATTCTGCAATGTAATCCGGATGAAGCATTCAAAATGTAGGACAGTAAAACACTGATGTCATTGCCTTTATTTCAAGCTGAGGGCAGACCAATGCAACCAGCAGTGAGGAAAACATTCACTAAAGTTTTATAACAACCATATCGATTTGCACAAATTATGTCTAAACTGCTACATTTTCTATTGATCAGGCAGATTTCTTTACATTTTGTCACAGATTGTGATTTTGTTTCCTTGCTAGTGGTTTAATTTTTGATTTGTTTTTGACATGGTAATGTTGTTTGCGCTATGGAATAACATAATTTATATTGTATGCCATATAGTATTTTGTGACGTTTTGCTTGCTTTTGATCTTCAAAATGTTTGTTGATCTGTTTTTGTAAATTTCTCTAAGCAAAAGGTTCTTTATAATATTACTCTTCATGCGTTTCCAAAAGAGAAAAGTTTTTGGCACAAAGCAATGAAAGAGTGGATCCGACTAAAAAACATTGTTCTGAATTCTTACCATCATGTAGTATCACCCCAGAAAAAATCGCGAAAATCCTTATCCCATAAATTACAGTTTAGCCAATGAACTATTAGGTATTTTCATTTATTCTAAAACTTCATGTTTTCTTGGTCTCACACTGCTCACTTATATTGATTTAAAAAATGAATTTCATTCATTTCATGAATATATAGTCAGATTGAATACTTTTGGGAGTTGAAGAATTGAAATAAACGTAGCAGTAATTGATTACAGACTCTTCACAGTTCGAAGAAACCATATAATAAGTTCAGTACGATCAAGGGACCTATCCCTGACCTATGCAGCCATATGGTTTATCGTTTATCAATGGCTGGAAACTAATATAAGAATGTTAAAATTCGAGTGCCATAAAATTCACTGGAGTGAAAGTTCTTTTATGCTCGTATGCACCGTATTTAAATTTAATCGCGATTAGTTAATCTAAATTACGTCTTTTAGATTAAATACTAATGCACCGCGGATGGTTTAGGTAATCCGGATTAACATTTTGGCAACATTGCATATTATAGCAAAGCTAGTGTCAAAAGGAAGTAAAGTGAAATTATAACCTCGTTTTTTGTATTGTTCAACAACATAGTTATTAAAAATATTGTCGTAATGAAAAGAGAAATGAAAATTTTTATGTTTTTTATCACTTTTATTTGTAACTAACGTTACTGCAGTTTCGTCCTATATGGACATTCTCAAACTAATACAATAAAAGAGTTTATTGTATAAGTTTGAGAATGTCCATATAGGACAAAACTGCAGTAACGTTAGTTACAAATAAAAGTGGTAAAAAACATAGAAATTTTCATTTCTCTTTTCATTATGATCTCCTACCACGTAGTAACGGCTACATCCATCAATTTATTAAAAATACTGTCATTTGTATTGTAAATATGGAAAGAGGAAATGAAAGGAATCGTATTCCTAATTTTTCTACTGGCGAAAAGGTATGCTTAATGAATATTTGTAAAAAGTACTTGAAGACAAACAAACAAACAGAACATCAATTGATGATAAAAATAAGATATGGACAAAAATTGAAAATGAATTTAATAGCCAGGCTTCCATCATATGCTACAGAAGTAGTGAACAACTTAAACGGTTGTATGCGAATAAAAAAAAAGAATTACGTAAGAAGTTTGCTGATCTTAAGAAAAGTACATATATAACAGGAGGTGGACCACCACCACCTGATCCGAAGTTGGATGCAGCAGACACTATTTTAATCAGCATGCTTAATGAACATACTGTATCAGGATTTTATTCAGAATTTGAATCTAACAATTCAGGAATATTGGAACCTTCAGAAAAAAAGCGAAAAACAGAGTGTGATACCCAAATTTACGAGTTTGATCCTGCTACTGGTTCTTTAATTGAAGAAACTGATTCTGAGAATAATGTGAGTTTCTAGATTTTTTTATCATAGTACTTGCTTATGTCCTTTATTCGAGCCTTTATCACTACTAAACAGGATCTTATCTTTATTTGCATTTTTAGGGTCTAGAAGAATTGAATAAAGAAGAGGAAAACAGGGCAGCAAAGACATATAGAAAATGCCCGCCTGGTATATTACAAAAACCAGTGAACCAAAAATTGATGGTATCTCCCTCTTGCCAGTCAAAAGAAACTGAAAAAGTTCAGACATCCTTATCAACCTCAGTATCGACTAAGAATAGCAGCACCCCAAAGGCAAAACCATTCAATCGAAGGCGACCAATAGGAGGTATAAGAGCTCTGACATCTTCAGATATAGCTGAAAAGTACAATATCTTACTAGATAAGGGGCTAGCATTAGTTGAAAAGCAATTAGAACAAATTGTAGAATCACAGAATTATGCAAAGGAAGAGCAGCAGTATAAATTAAGGATGTTAAAATTGCAAGAAGAAAATTTAAGATTAGATACAAAAAAAAGCAATTAAAACTGGAACTTTTGCAGTTTGAAATTAGTTACAAAAAATCATTGCTTACACATGATGATAAATAAGATTTTTTTTCAAAAATTATTACAATTTAAAATTTATGTTTTTTGTTAGGATTGTTTTTTTGTGGTGTGAAAAAATTATAGGTTCAAGATTAACCACTGCATTTACACCTTACACCACAACTAAATGATTAAGTTTGAGCCTGAAATTATGGGACACCTGTATGCTTGTGTAAAGATATGTATGTAGGTACACTCATTTTTTTTTTGGTTTAGTTTAAGTTTTTTTTTCTGCAGGTTACACATTTTTTTCTTCTGAATGTACTTACACTGTCTTATAAACATATTTTTCATACTCAATTATAAAATAATATTTAAAAAATGTCTTTATTTTATAACAACGGTACAGGTTTGCAAAATGGTTATTTATTAGGTGCTGCCTCACATTAGCTCTATTTTCTTCATGGTCGTTACGTAAATCCTCAATATTTCCCAGTTCTATGAGGTAGTTGAGCTCATCTTCATTAATATTTTCTGGTGGTGGGGGAACTGGTTCATTATTTTCAATTGCAATATTTTGCAAAACTGCAGTTGCTATTATTATATTGCTTGCAAATTCAGGTTTGTACCTCAAGCGCCTTTTCTAAACTCCGATGGCACGTTCTACAGAATTTCTGGTGCGTATATGGGCCTCATTATAAAGGTGTTCTGCCTCATTGTCTGGATGTAAAAGCGGTGTTAATAGATAGTCTTTATTGGCATAGCCACTATCACCTAAAAAAATCAAATAATGTAATCAAACTAAAAGAATACAGGGTGTATTTTTACAAAAATGTAATAAAACAGATGTGTTATTATAAAATTTCTAACAAATTGTTAAACCAAACAACCTTTAAATTTATATTAAAAAACTTAATAGATGTGGCCTACATTCTTGCTAACATAATTAAAACAAATGATAACTACTAATGACTATATACTTTAGTACTTACCTAATAAGATAGAGTTTTGAAATTCATTATTTTCAAATTGAGCTCTTATCCTACTATTATTAAATATAGTAAGATCATGACTCGATCCCGGCCACCTTGCAACAATGTCTCGTATTTTTAATTTGGCATCACAGATTACCTGGGTGTTAATAGAAAAGAAGGCTTTTCTGTTGCGAAATGCTTCAGCCTGCTCACCTCCTATAAACATACACTGTTATCCAGTTATAACACATTTTCAATCTGTTACCTGGAGACTGCATTCTAATATGTGTTCCATCCACACAGCCAATGACCCGAGGAAACCGAGCTATGTTATAAAAGTCTGTCGCTACACGAAGTCTTTCATTGTCATTGGGTATTGTTACAAATAAGGGTCTTGACCTGTCAATGGCATTAGTAACTCGATGGACAATCCTTGAAATTGTGGATTGATGGGCTCCAATAAAGTCTCCTATGGCCAGCTGGTGTCCTCCGCATGCATATATTCTTAAGGTTGTCAAGAGTTGATTCATTGGTGTTAAACTGTTGTTTCTATGAGTATAATTTTATTTAATATTTTAGGTAGGTACTGATAAATACTACAGTATGTAGGTAGATATCTACTTACTTATCATTGTCATACTCAATTTCTTCTTCTACATGATGAAGAACATTAAGGATAGTAGGTTTTTGCAATCTAAATCTGAAAAAAGAAAGGTTGTCCATGGTATCAAAGTATTCACTTCTTTCCCACTGTCTTCTTGGAAAACCAAAATTAATTATGTCCAATATATCATGGTCATCATCCACAAACAACTGATCTTCGATTTCCATTATTGCTTTATAAATAATTGAGTTTTTTGTAAGAGAAAGAACGCAAAATAATATAAACACTTTTATTTTTAGGTTAGAAAAATCGTTTCTACAGACTAATCCAAGTTTAATCCATGAAAAACGGAGGATTAGATTTTCGAAAGCTTAAGCCCGACTTTTAGTACGGTGCATGGTAAATTAAAGCATTTATCTAGATTAAACCTTTAATCCCGATTAAGTGTACACGGTGCATACGGGCATTAGTCAAACATAGTTCGCTGAAAAAAAAAGCATCAGCTATTGTGCTGCTACATATATCTATGTAAGTACTATGATAGATCATGCAAGTAATCAAAAGTCTCAAAAACCTCTCAAATGGTTTTTTCAGACAGATGTCGCAGAGGCCATCTGTATTTACGATTGATAATATAATAAGGTACATTCAGTGATATATTTCGTTTGTAGACGTTGGCACAGAACATGACAAGAATGTAAGTGTTCTGTGATCGTAGGCACGTAGTGCTGTCAACTGTCAATAATTTCAAATTTCAACGGTTGTTGGGTTTGAAATCAATCCAAATCATATATAAACTATAAAATATAAAATAAACACAATAGACGTTGGTGTAGCTGTATAAAAGTTGCCAGAAATGAGGTGGATTTTAAAGTAATAAAAAAAAACTTTCATAATAAAATCAAATAAATTAAAGTGGTTATTATTTAGTGAACAAACATTAACAATGGGGTTAGTCAATAGCAAAATAGAAAAACAAATCTGTGAAAGTGAACCGCAAGAAGAAATCCAGCCTTCGACGCCTCTCACGACTCCCACGAAAGTAAATACCGACGAGCTAGATCCTCGTTCTCCAAGTGCATATATTTCGAGAACTCCCTTGGAGGTAACTATTAGTGAAATTAGGGATAGGACTAATCTACCACTAGTTCGGGTAAAGATTAAGTATACCAATCATGTAATTATGTAGAATTTGAATATGTGATTGAATATAGAAGTGAAAATTGTTCACTATCTTCACTGTAATCATTGATTTTGATTTTTAATATTAATTTAAAGGTGATAAGAAAAAATCGGTGAATATTGTTTAGGTATGAAAGGCATCATAATCCAATCACCTTCATTTCCTGAATTACGAATTCTAACATTACCTTATTATGTTGAGTGATCCACGTGTAGAGCAGTATTTTGAATTATACATGTAAAATCACTAATTATGTTTCATAGATTGATCTTAATTTAAAGTGTTTCAAGCAAAGTTTAGTCAAAGTAGGAAATAGACCAGATTCAACAGGCTATACAATCGAAAACAAGTACTTTTCCCAATCACCAGAACTGCAATACACTTTTCGATGTGCTTTTCATCAATCGAGTTGGCGTCTTCAAGAGATAAAGAAAACTGTTTTCTTCATTACCTGAAGATGCCTACTTGGTTGGTAAACGCGTGTCAAGAAGGATACTTCAGTTCTGGTAATTGGGATAAGTACTTGTTATGGATTTATTCTACGTCAGCGGTTCCAGTTTTACCTTTTATCATGCTATACAGAAACAGATCAGAAAACTCATTCTTTCAATTATTTTGGGAAGTTATTCCGACCTCTTATGAAGTTAATGTCTTATGAGCATTTTATCAAAACTACTTAAATTTTAAAAATACAAAGAGTAAAAATGTGCTGAAAATGAAAACCCAATTTCATGGTTGAATGCTATAAAATTGAATTCAGGTGAAAGTCTTCATCAGTTAGCCAGTTTTGTAAATATAAGTGTTGAGGAACATAAAATTTTGTCATCGTAAAAAAGATGACTCAATGGCAAAGTATGAATAAAATACACAAGGTAGTAGTTGAAATATTCCGCCAGGCTGTGAAATTCCTTTGAATGAAGTTCTGAATTTTTGTTCTCTATATTTTTTTAGCAAGCTCAATGTCTTATCAATCAGATGGTTATTTAATTCTTTATCTAAATTCATCTTGAAAGTTGTTGCCAGTTTGTTTTTGTAATAAATTTAGAATCTGCTCATTTGCATCAAACCAAATTTTTATTTTCTCAATATCAGAATCAAGACACTTGACAAAGGCAACGAAATCGTCATAATTATTATTTCCGAGAACCAAAATGAAACTTTTTTTTAGTTTGGAATTTAAATTTTATACTTTTCTCAATGATTTAAAAAAAAATCTATGAAAGTACAAATATATCTATGCCATTCTAGTTGGTATTAAGTGTTTTATTTTTGTAAATACCTGTGATTATGCTTTCATTTGCTTGTAATGACTTTCTTTCAAGTGGATACCATTATTTGTTGCAGCTATTATCAGCAGTTTCTGAGAAGCTTGAAAATCTTGCAGAATCAGATTCAAATATTTTTAACAACCAAACTCCCAAAGAAAAAATAATATTAGGAATTGACCCTAGATCCCCTGCAGTAGATTTTACAAGGACTCCTATAATTATTTCTACTGAAGAAAGCGACTTTCCGAAAAAACTACACAACAAAAACTTGGACAAAGTTCGTCAATCCATCTACAGCACGCCTAAATCTGGTTTGGAAAAAACAACAAGCTCTGAATGTACAAAAAAAAATATCTCACCAAAACTTATTGATAGTAGTCCCATAAAACCGAGGCAGGAGAATTATAAAAGAAAGTCACTAATAGGATTGCTCGAGACTAATATTGATTATACTGAAACAAATTTGGATGACATTATAAAGAATAAAACTGTAATCAGTGTGATGGACCCCCGGTCACCCAGCATAGATTTCCATAGAACACCTATTCAAATATTAGAAAAAGTTGAGGATGGATTGAACGAGGTAGGAACCAAAGGAGATTTTGAAGAAGAAACTAAGGGATCTATTGTGGATGATAAGAATAGCCAAAATGAGTGCAGTGTTAGTTCAGTGAGCGACAGAAACATTTATGAGAAAGTGAATGAAGAAGAAACATGTGAATTGCTAGATGATAATTTGCACGAAAATAATCCAAGCATTCCCGAAAACATAGACACAGAGATTGAAAGCAGATCTGCTCCAGTTACACCTCCCGAAATAGTTAGGCCTATAAGTCCCATTTTGCCAGAAAAACAAACAAAATCTGCTCCGGCAACCCCACCGATGGTGAACATTACCGCAAATGTTAAAGAATTAGATAAAAAACTCACCAATCTCATATATGAAGATGAAGACATAGTGGTTTGTCCTAGAATAGTTAAATTGAAGGATACTGTTGTACGGTCACCTCTGAGGAACTGCAATGGAAATGAACCAATGAAACCAAAGCTCAAAGTTAGTGATAAACCAAGAAAGTTAGATTATGCCGTCAGTAAAATCCCTGTTTTCAGAGATAAGATAAGACGGGGAGATATACAGTGTGAAAATACACCTCCAAGAAATAGGGATGTAAAAAAGGTGAAGGCAAGAAAAAGCCACTGGGATAATGGCGATAATACCTTGTACTTATAGTTTCTCTTCAGTAGATCAGTCTTACCGTCAAGATCTTTTTAGAAGCGGTATTGTTCTGAAGGTTTCGGTTATTTCCATGGTAACTTATGCAAATTAGAGATTTCTTGCCAATTATGATCTCTATTGAATTGGAAATTCTCAAATTATTAGTTGAGTATTTCACATTACCATTTTTTTAGGTATAGAAAATTTGTTTCACTACAATAATATAAATAGTTTTGTACCTGTCCTGTTTGTTTAGCTAATAGTTTTGCATTTGACTCCCATTCAAATTCCTTGAATATCAAAGTTAATTTTATAATTTGGATTACTTTTGAGAAACCTTTCATTATCAACCTTTAGCTAATTGATAATGTAGACTTTATCTGAATTGATTGATATTTTAGTTTGATAATATCTAAAATAAAGGAAATTTTTCTATTCACATTGATTAAATTTTGTAGCATATAATTCATATTGTTGTTTCATTTTATGTCTCCTGTATATGTTTCACTGCTATTTAATTTTCATAAAATTAAAAGTTTTTAAAATCATTTTAATTTCTCACAGTTATAGTACTCACTCCTCGTATCTTTGAATCCATCTATAGAAATTTAATTTTTTCCAGGGTTAAGAAAATATTCATTTAAACAATGAAGATAATTCTGATTCATAATTATATTATTACTCTTTATTAGCAAATAATACTCTTGATAGTACAGTCAGTCACTTATAATACAAAACAAACAAAAAATATAAAAATAGAGACAATTCAATGACATGAATGGGGTCATTGTCATCACCTTTTGTTACTCTGGATTATCCATGTTGATTTGGACTATGATATCTATTTTTTTCAAGCATGCTGAATTTAAACTAAGCTGATTTCATTTTGATATTTTCTTTAGCATCATTCCACCTCTATGACGTTCTGATCTGATGAAATATTTTGGTTTAAAATTATCAACATTATTGATTTAATTTGTCCTTTAGCCTTTATTATTGATAAGTTATTTCTGAAGGATAGGGGATAGGGTAGGTTAATCCTAAGCTCACACGTGTTGCTGTTATAAAGAAGAAGAAAGTTGCTAGAATTATAAATATTCTAACATCTTTAATGAATAAATTTGATTAACCACTTACATTTCCTTTGTTTACATGTGAAACTTACATACTAGACACATTCATACCTCTCAATTGCCTGTTAATTTGATTACATTATCACCAGTCTTGCAACATTGACTGGGAGGAACTTTCCAATCATACAGGTAATGCTTTCTTTTCATCGTTTGTTCCAAACACATCAGTCCACTATTCACTAAGTTTTTGAAAAGCTTCACCATTTCAGAAGGTGATATACTGTGGGTAACAAGATTGCTATTTTTGCAGCCTCTTGACGTCCATTCGGTGTCAAATCTAACGTCATGTACACGAAGGACATTATTCACTGGTGCCAACCAGAATCCAACACTTACGTCCTCGTTGTTGAAAGACCTATAACACACCAAAAAAAAAATTTATTTCACTTATTGAAAATAAAATCATTCACTAAAAGAGAAAATCAAAAGAGGTGTCTACACAATATAACTATAATAAATAAAAACAAAATAACATAATTAGATCCAACACCAGCACTGCTTCCTAACAGCAGAATTGCAACACTCTTCCCAACGCACCAGCCAATTAGGCGTCTTTAGGGGAATAAGTGGACTAATTCCTGATTCTAACCCCCACCTAGTTATTTTCACTTTCAAATACACATTAATGATTTGTTAGGTACAAAGTGGCGGGACTATCTCTTGTGAAAGTTTCCGATAATTTTTACCAGATTGATCCGTATAGAGTTGAACAATGGGATATTTGGAGTAGGACCTATGTCACTGCTGATAGTTCTCATGCCACACTTTATTATTTACAAACTTCCGACAACAATTTTAGACAGTGTTCATTTATTCCATGGACCTTCTCCAAGGCATGTTAAGCAATATTAAACTTTTCTGATCTCCGAAATCAAATATGTGCTGCATATTCTTTGAAACAAGTTTTAATTCAATATTGTTTAGATTGACCTATATACTTTTTGGTCACAGTCCTCAGAAGTTATTTCATATATCTGTGACTTTTAATTTTCCAATATCTTGTCTTAGGATTACCTAACATTTGATGAAGTGAGGAAGCAGTTTTGAAAGATACTTTCACTTTTACCTTTTTAAAAATGCTATATAATACGTTATTGTATCTCAATTCACAAGAAAGAACAATTAACTGTGAATCAGTGCCTTTTTGAAAAGTGTAATTTCACGAAGATTCTCCTTAAGTTTCCCTGATAAAGTAGTGTCTTTTTTCACTTGAGGGGATATAAGAA
Organism: Leptinotarsa decemlineata; assembly: GCF_025532065.1. Taxonomy (NCBI): domain Eukaryota; kingdom Metazoa; phylum Arthropoda; class Insecta; order Coleoptera; family Chrysomelidae; genus Leptinotarsa; species Leptinotarsa decemlineata. Next base: position 7,194,358 of record NW_027412537.1, on the reverse strand, counting down.
AATTAGTCCCGCCATTTATTGTTTGGACAATGAAGCAAATTATCAGAAATACATCTGAAATGACAGGTATTCTTCCTACAGCATCAAATTCCAGACCATAGTTACTTTTAATCATAAATACATCTAAAAATGGTAACTCCTCATTTTCAAGTTCATATGTAAACGTAATATTGTTATTAAGAGTTGAAAAAACGTCCTCTATCTCAGGTGCCTTTGGTCAAAAATTGTAAATGTATAAAATTGTGTTTAAAATAAAAATTTACCTTGTTAGATATAAATAGATGGGGTGAGTTAGGAATTAGACTACTTAATCTCCTGAAGATGCCAACTTGGTTGGTGAAACTTGTGTAGAGAAGATTATTGCATTTCTAGTGTTTTAGAGTAGTGTTTGTTTTTGATTCATTCTATGAAAACTGGATTTAAAAGTTCACCAAAAAAAATCTACCTTACTGCAGGTGTTATAATTGGTTTCTTGCTAAAAAATACTTATTTTGTCAAAACAATCAAATAAATACGGAAATCTTGAAATACACTGAAAAAAATTTATATAAAACATTATTTGTGAGATATTTCATTTTTTCATTTCTTCACCTTAAATATTACAGAGGGACAAGTGTTCTAGATTACTGTATTCAAATGTTCAGTATGAATCACACGTTAAAAGGTAAGACCTCGTTAGTCCTTAGCTCGTACAAGTTTCTATTTTTGACACTTGTCATTCGTAGGAGGGGAGTGACAACTGGTTGACAGAAAAACATTTCAACAGATTTTTTTAACAGAACAAGCCTGAGGGACCTATTGTATAGCAACTCGTGTTGTGGTTTTGTAAAGTATTCTATGAAAATCTCACAGTGAAGTGTTATTTGAATACTTTATGATTTTCATCAAGTATCGGCCAATTCCATCACATATCACAAATACAACTTTTATCCCAGATATCATCTCGCCAATTTACATGACAAGATACTTCTCAAGTTAGTACCTCAATTCTGACAACTGTATATTTTCAATGATTATAATTAGATTGATAGATATACCATATTTGTTTCAACATTCGGAGTGCAATTTAATTATTGAATAGAACTGGGCAATACTTGATGAAAATCCATTTTAAAGAAACTAATCAATACAGTTTATTGTATGAATTTCACTATAACAGGGTTTGTATAGCAAAACACGTGCCGCGTTTTTTTTGTAATTTATTCATTTAAGATACTTTATATTATGAGAAACATGAAAACTGGAACCTTTTTTTTGTATGAAAAATCAAGTAAATGGTATGGTGTTACATTTAATATACATATTCCAAAGAGCAAGCATATGTAAACATATGAAAATAACTATTTGAAATGTTACTGAAAATAATTGTTACCGCAAGTAATGAGCATTCTTTGCAATGTAAGAAATCAAATTCTTAGACAGCAAATATCCACCACCAACAGCATATGGAATATATCGGTCAGAGGCAATCCAATCACTTTGTTTCCACTTTCCCTTGGTTTTAATTCTTGCATTGCCAGAAAAATAACCCCAGTACAAACTCAATTCATTTTTGGCTATTTTCCCATCAGTCTGCACATTGAGGGACAAAATATGATTCTTTTCTTCAATTTTTTCTAATGTCCTCTCTGAATTTTCACTAATATACATTTTTTCAATATTCATTAGCTCAGGTATGAGATTTTTCAAATTAACGAAGCTATCATCATCACATTTCAGCACATACTTGAATCCCAAGCCATAATCGTATTGATCATCCAAATACTGGAAACTTCGTTTCACTTTTTCAGTTAAATTCTTATAGGAATCGTGAAGAGGTAGCATCAAAATATCCTTAAATTCCATTTGTTCGATGATAAACTGTTGGTTTTGAGTGGCAGTGAGCCCCAAACTACCTATTACAAAGTAATGTTTAAAAACAAATTTTTCATACCTATTGCTTCTTTGGTTTGTATTAGGAATTGATTTCAACCATGTATTTCTGATTGTGTTTCTTTTTTCGAGATTGTCAGGAGCCGATAAAATCAAAATGATGAGTTCGGGATTTCTAAATTTTTCATTCTGCATTACGTTGTATTCTCTGTCCGAGTCTTGCAGCATACACGTTTTGTCAATAGGCATCACACTCAAAGTAAACATGGAACCAAGAATGAAAGAAATCACAATAAACAAAAAAATCTCCAGACATTTTCGGGCTGATTTTCTCATTACAATCCTCAAATCCAGTTCTTGCAAAGAGACTCTCGAGAATGCGGAATGAAGTTCAGAAATTAACTATATTTCAACCATTTTCAACCTCAGGTGATAGGGAAAGTCTCGTAGTGGAAATTAATTCATATATTTTCATCATCTGAAAAATCTCCTAAGGGTCTGATGGTTTGTTGAAAACAATTTGTTATAAATCGTAGTTTTGTTCATAATTTATGACTTTTAACTAACTGTGGTGTATTAATCATAACATTGCTTGTTATTCAGGAAATATTGTTTACTGTTCAATTCCGAATCTTATGTTCGAATATTCTGTGAGGCAGTCACCACCACCAGTGTTATTCCTGCTCGAAAAAAAAAATTTAAACAGATTATGAGAAAAAAACTAAAATTTGATAGATAATTGTAAGTTTTGAATGAGTCTCACATAATCTACAATATTTCGCGCCGAGAGGTTCGCAATACTAAACAGTAGCACAGTATTTCTGTATACAAAATACTGTGACAGTAGATAGATCTGATAGATCTGTTCGGAGTTCGGGTTCTCAATTTGTACTAATCCCACAAACTACTTACTCTAGAGTAAGTGGTTTGTGACTGTTCCGAATCACAAAATAGTCTGTGACATAGTTAACAATGCTGTTACATAATATGCTGTGTCCGAATCATATAAAACCAATGAGTCTGTTGTGGACTGAAAAAGTTTACGCGACTAGTTCAATGTTCAATATTCAGTTGGGTGACTGTTTTCTGACTGTTATGTTGGGGCCACAATAACGAGAAATGCCATTAATTATTGCTATAATGGACGTCACCCGTAGGTGTAGCCACGACTTAACGCGATAATTTGACAACGGCAGTTTGCCGTTTGGCGTTAGACGATAGCTCAAGTGGCGGTACATCAGAGATTAACACGAGAATTAATTCGATAAAGCGGCCACACTACGTCAGTGTCACTGTCAACGTCTATCTTCCAAGTAAAATTAACGCCGTTTTTATCGCCAATCATGGGCATTCACATTGACTGTATTAAGTGTAGCCACCCACTTTAGCGCGTTAAAAATTATCGCGATAATGGGCATTGACGTTAGCCGCTAGTGTGGCCCCAGTTTTAGGAACAGTCTCGGCAGAACCATAACAGCCTTATGTCGTATTAAAAATGACAGAAGACGTGTGAAAATGCTCTTTATTCGTCGGCTTTGATACGCAATGAAACGTCAATGGTCAGTTCTGGTCCTCCTCCACCGGTCCTTGCATCAAGAAATGACCTGTACTTTTGGTAGGGTTTGTTTTGAAGAAATAATCGAATCCAATTTATATGGAGAATGATGTCCTTGAAAATGGTGCCAGGGTCGAAACGTCGAATCACGCAAAACTTGAGACGCAGTTCAACCCAAATTTCAATTAGGTAAATTCTCAATGCATACTTGCAATTGAAAATAATTTAAACATGACTGTAAAGTTGTAAGTTTTGAATTTCCTCATTTGTGATTGACATCGAAGCTAGTGAGTTGAAGGCTCTTAAATGCTTATCCGAATATTCTCATTTTTGTTGGGAATCGCATATCGCAAAATAAGCATCGCATTGCGAGTCCTCATACTTGTACGACACATTTTCTTGCGAATAGTTTCTTGTCTGATGACTGTAATTTCCTTTCGTTATTAAATGTTTTAATAAATGTAAACTAAATAGTTGTTTTGTATTTCTTTACGATAAAGAAGACACATTCGAATGAAGACGGTTTGTAAGCAACTCTCAACAAGTAACGGAACAAATGATTCAGCATGTCGGCTTTATAGTTACAGCTAGCCTTTCTGCAGAAGCATGCTTGGCGATAGACTACGCACAGATGTACTGTGTCCTTTCTACTAATATCTTCGATAAACTAGATATAATCAAATAAATGTTATTACGCGGGTATCATCATTTGAACATGTGTATCTCGAATTTCACTCCTAGAGCGTGGTATATGAGGACCACGGGGCCCATATAGGAATTAAAGTAACGGGCCCCTAACATTTTTGTCAAGCCTTGCAGAAGGTATGGGTTCCATAATATCAAATGACTGTACAGTCTCGGACCCACCATCAACAACAATTCGTCAAACTGGGTACAATTTACCAAAACTAGCTCAATATAGATTATAGATGGATAAAATACCCGTATCTTCATCTCCGTGATGTGATTGTGATAGTCTTGTATCCTACAATTTCTAAACATTTTAAGAATACTATACTTTCTTATCCTGTCAAGAAAGCTTTCAATGGTTTCCAAAAACGATACAATTGAATAAGTGGAAATGAATTATTCCAAATATCTATATAAAAAACCAATGTAAATAAAAGACGATTTGTACTAGGTATATATTTTCTTTTCATTTTCTCATCATCCAATGTAAGTACAATTTTTTTTTCAAAATGTTTCACTATGGGATATCCAAACATTTACTAATATACACAATTTCACGGGACCATCTCTGGTTTTCTATTTTGTGAGATGTCATTTTGAAGAAATGAAAGAGATGGGCTATTCCATCGACATAAACTTAAGGTTATCACGTGTCACCATAACAATCTGTGCCATAACTACGTTTTATTGGTACAATTTCGGTACCAGAATAACTATTAACGTCGTTTTTTTTTATTTTTTGAATCATCAATGTAATTCTTGTTGGAATGGCTAATTGTTGAGAAAGAAGTAATTTGTTAAGTGTTATTTCAAACTGTTTCTGTGTAGTAATGCTTCATCTACTATGTGACATCGTTGAATCATTGGTTGAAAGAAAAATAAAAAAAAATAAACATAAAATCTTACAGATCTAATGTCAACGTCAACATCCACAAAGATATTGATAAATTGAACTCTCACCCTGATGCGCCTTTATTTGAACTGGTAGGCATTATGTTTAGGAAAAACAAACACGCAAATAAAGCAAAGCTAGAACATAAACTGTATTTGGCTCGTGAAGATCCAGAACCCATTTTCGATTTATCAGAATGTGAACTGCAAGACGTTCCAAGTGGGGTCTATTCTCTCTGTAGAGTGTTTCTCAAAGAATCCCTGAGGCTTGAACATAACTGTTTATCATCACTCTCAGGAGGGGGAAATTTGAAGGACCTGTTTCTGTTGAAAATTTTGGATATTAGTGATAATAACTTTAAAACGATTCCTGAAAACATTTATTTACTGACAGGTTTACAAGAGTTTTATGCCAAGAATAATAATATAAAAGCAATATGTGAAAGCTTTTGTAAGTTAACAAACCTGAGAGTGTTAGATATTTCCAATAATTCAATAAAACAATTACCAGAAGACATTGGAAGTTTGGTGAATTTGAGAAAATGTGATATGAGCAATAATAAGTTGAAAAAATTACCGAAAAGTATTTACAAGTGGAAAAAGATCAATTCTTTAGCATTGGATAGTGCCGATTTTGTTTTTCCTCCTGTAGATGTTGTCCAAAATGGTTTAAAATCGATAATGAAATTTATTTGTGAACACGAAGCAGTTCCATTCACTTACTCACCCTGTGAAGATATCAGTGAAGACGACATTGATCAGGCAATCGGAATAAAAAAGTCTAGTAGTTTCCAGCAGCAGAAAGTGCAAGAGTTTTTAGAAATAGAGAGATATAATGAGATTCTTAGAAAGCAAGAAGAGGAATTTGCCAACGCTTCAAAAATAAAAAGAGAGAAACTCTTGGCTGTTTTGTCCAAACAGTCAAACCAATTTGACCAAGAACTAAACAAACTTCAGCAAAGTAAAGAGATCGAAAGGTTTCGGTTGATCGAGCAACTTCAGGAGGCTGAAAATAACGCAGATCTGGCTATAAGTCAATTACTTTCTCTGAACAATGAACCCTCAGGTCAGATCCTCGAACAAGAAAAATTAGAAGAGGAGAGAATGCTGGCAGCAATCAATCGTTATAATGAAACTTTGAGGAAAGAAGATATCTTAGAAGCAATGGAGGATATTTTAGCCCAAGAAACAATGAAATTTAAAGAATTTGATCAGAGTCGAATTGAATCATCAAGAAGCATATTAGAACGAGAAACAAAAGATGATTCGAAATTGCTAGAAATCCTTCAAAGCCAGGATGAACGTAAAATGGAACTAGTAAACCAACTCAAAATAGATAGCGATTTACAAAGAGCTGCGGTTGGTACACTTCTTGAAAGGGGTGATGCCAGGAGCTGGGGAATCTTACAGCAGATAAGATTGGTGGAAGCTCAACTGGCTGCTCTCACCAAATTAGAAATTGACAAAAAAACTCTTCAAATGGATCAGCAGCTGAACGATTTTTGTGAAAAACGGTACAATTTATCAGTACTGTTGATGGAGCTACTGGAACAACAAAAGGAACGCAGATCTCAGCTAATTTCTACTCTGCAGATTATGGAACAAAGCAACAACCAAAACATGGAAGATTTCTGGTTGAAACAATATCAGAGGTTATTGGACAAGTTACCAGAGGGATTATCTGAAGCACAAAAAAATATTTCTCCTTCACTGGCCCAAGGTCTTCTTGTTAATGGAGTGATTCATTGCCTGCCATTCTTAGCTAAACTGACTCAAAGACAGTGCGATATTAGAATGATCTCTGATACTGATCTACTAGAGGCGGGAGTGAACAGCGAGAAAGAACGCAGGAGCATTCTTGATGTTTTCTGGACATATGAGAAAGAAAAAGAGACTTGTGGATTTTCTAATGTTGGTGTTGTAACCCCCTCTGCACCAATGGAGGCTAGTGCATCTGCTCCTCCTTTGCCCTTGGAACCGTCTGCACCTATTTCTGATACCATTAAGGCAATAAGCTCGGCTGAGTGTGTGGTTTGTTTGGATTTAGAATGCGAGATTATATTTGTGCCATGCGGTCATATATGTTGCTGCTGTCATTGTTCAAAAAATGTTTCTGAATGTCCACTTTGTAGGTCAAGCATTGAAAGAAAAATTACGCTTGTTCTTTAGTGATATTTTACATTGACTCGTCAATTTTAACTACTATATGCCTTTCAATTTAAAGCTACAATTTTATCTCAGGTTTCAGGATTGTTCATTCTTGAATGTGGGGGCTTTCTTTGTTGAATATCGCATTTGAATGTTTGTATTATCCTACATATTTTTGTTAATAACATTAATTCAATACCTAAACCAGAGATACTTCTTTTATGTGATATAGTCTACTGCTAAAACTTTATACACAAATTTTATTGTTGTTTTCAACAATAGACTTCTTGAAATATGCAGAGTTGGCCAAATTCACTCTTTATGAATTGATATCCCAATTCATGTGAAAAACTTGTGTTCATGAATTGACATTTCATCTGTTTTTGTGAATTGCTACTTTTAAAAAATTCACTATACTTATTTTCAAAATAAGTAAAAAGCTATAACAGGGTTGAACTGAGTAATCAGTTTTGTGGAATAACTTTTTTTTGGGAGTCACACACGGGACTTTTTTTTTTAGTTGAAGAGAGGAAAAGAAAGATATCATTCTTGGTTTAGTTTTTGATTCAGATTGTGAAAAATTATAAAGAACTAATATACATTTCTCAACATCATCACTTTTTTGACAGATATTAAATTCAATATTGTTTTTTTACCTGAATGGGCTATTATGTAGTTCAATTGAAAGAATATAATGAATAATAATGTATATTTTGTAAGCCTATCAATTGAAATCTCAATTCATTTTTCAATTTGAAACATTTGAAACTCATTTTTAAGGGAATTGAAGCCATTAAAAATTAATTGATTTCAGTTCTCCATAACAAATAATTATTTGAAAAAAAACAGTGGAAAAATGAATTGAAGTTAATATCAAAATATGGCCTAACTTGGAATGATAAAAATAATCTCATAAGTATAGTATTAATATACTAAACTTTTTCTGATATTTACATAAATAAGAAGTTCCGAATTTATTCATAGAAAATGTCCGTGAATAAATAAAACATTGGTTTTCTAGTCACTTTGGGGATACGCTGGTGTCCCAAATATAGTCATTGTTATGTTGGTTAAAGAATAAATAACCAAACTTTGCTTTAACATTTTTTTAATATTTACTTTTCTCAAGATCATAAGTAATCACATCATTTTTTAACTGATGAGGACTGTTGCTATAGTAATATACCAAGCACATATGTTTATTAATGAAATAATCTTGTTCAGAGTGACAAATGATTTTCATATTTATAGAAAATATTTAGATATGTCAGCCTCTGCTACCCTGGTAATTTTTGAATAATCAGTATTTAAGTGTGAAATAAACAAATCCTTCAACGATGTATATAGAGGTACTGTCATAATTTGGTAATTGTGTGCCTCAATTGTGCATACTATTTTCAGTATGTTAACATAATTCAAATTGATTTTTAACAGATTGGTTGTTTTTTCCATTTATAGATGACTGTTGAATTGTTTCATTATTTTTGGTTTATAAACTTCTTGATTTATATATGATAATTTTGATCTTTTTCTATACTCTTCCACTTAATCTTCTAATTATTAATCAAGAATGAAATTTTATATCCATAACACTCCTTTCAATTGCTATAAATCGAGTGCCTCAAAGTCGTGTATTACTTTCAAGGTATCCCAAAATTATGTTCAATTCGTTGGCTATTTTTCCTGGTTAATAATTTTATGATTGACTTTTTTTATTATATAACTGGGCAATATATGAATATTAATAAACTCATTATTTTTAATTTAATAAATTATTGGTAATTTTTTATTTCTTCAATTTTCAAATATATATTTACTGTCAAGGAAATATTTATTATACTTGATTGGAAAAGTAACTTAATACAAAACTCGATGTTTTTCTATGTCTACTAGTTCTAGTCTGTGTATTTTTATACTCGCACAATATATGCATTGTTATTATTATTATTGTTTTCATTTTATATTATTTTTGAGACAATAACTTCCATTCGGAAGATTTTTATAAAGACCTATAACAAACATTTCAATATAGACGACATAAAATTGTCTAGCGATACATTATAAAGTCGCCCCCCTACTCGGGAGGCTTGTTGCATTTTTATTTCACATACATACAGTCTCCTATACGTAGTTATCCAATCACCCCGAGCTGGATACTAGCGTGAATAAACGGGGCCTCTTACTAATCACTTTTTGAAAAACACATTTAAGTGATTACCACAATGAACTTAACACAAAACGGAGCTTCACTCTAGCACGTGTTATACGCGTGTCTTTTTTGTGGACCGACATTATTGGCACTTCCGTCCACTTCCATGGCCACTATGGAACTCAAACTAAAAGTAATTAATCTGCTCTGCTAATACCACAAATAATAATGTAAAATCTGCTGGAATTTCCTTCACTTGCATACTTTTTCGTTATCTCCTCCTAAACTATCTCAAAACAAATTAAGTATCCATTGTTTTCCAAGGACTGCCAGGACCTCACCTGCCAACTCGTCTTATTCACAATTATATTAAAAAACTGTGTGTATTTGAAAATGATCCTATAGGAAAATAAAGAAAAAAAAAAGATTTTTCAGTTGTGTAATGTTGAGTTGAATATTAATTATTGTGTACTTGTGAAACATTGAAAGCTAATGAAAAATGAAATGAAATTTTCCCGAGTGTTATGATAGAAGTTACCAACACTTTTCCCACAGCAGAACTAAACAGTTTTCTCACTCTCTTATCACTTTGTTTTTCAATACATAAAGGCAGCTATGATCTCCATTATACAGCGTTATTTGGTTCAGGTTTCCTTGAAACAACAGTTTTCATGGAGTAGCCTTGTTATCATCAAGAAGTGGAGGTGATGACTACTCCCCATACAAATGTGCCATCTATGGGATTGACAGAAGATTCACTGCATGAGTATCGAAGGTTAGAAAGGTTTCCCTAGGCTGTCACTTGTAAATCAAAACTTCCATATCGATCACCGAACAAGATTTGAACTACTTTACAATTATATGTAACTTGCCCTGGAGTAGGGATACAAGTAAACAAAGTTGGTTAACTTAGGAAAATGTTTCCCATTTTACGTTTTTTGAAATTAAATATATTGAAAGGAAAAAACCATCAAACATAAAAACTCCCTGAGCAAAGCCAGGTATCTCAGTAACAATAAAAAATGAAAATGACTTATCTGGATTGTTACGTTTCTTGATGGGAAAACCAATCTAATACGTAATTTTTTGCGTCTAGACTTGTGATTTATATGGATTATACAGAAAAATAGATGAAATTATTTGGAAGTGATAAGGAATCATAGAACTGTAACAAATACTTCCTTTTAAAGTAATATAATAAATATTTTAACATTTATTAACTTAAATTCTAACTTGACTTACACAATAACATTCAACTCTGAGATCTCAATGTTTTCAATATACTTGTTAAAGTCTCCAGAGGTTCCAGATGCAATGGATTATTCTTGTCCAACTGCTGATGTAGATTGAGCACAGTTGCAGAAAACATCTTGAATTCTGGCATACTTCCTAGAAACCAAATTCTAGGTAGGATGAGACTTATCAGTCTGACCTTCTGGACGGCATCTGTGACGATACAAAACTTGAGAGCGCTCAGCAAATATCGATCGAGTAGAGATGTCAGAGCGAGCTCCTTGAGAATGTTGTCATTGAGAATTCCTTGCCAGCTGGTGATATTTTTCAGTAGCTTCAGTCCGCTTGCAAACTGACGCTGGAAAAACTGGGACCTGCTTTCAGCAATTTTGGGTGATATTGGGATGAAAACATCATGTTCCAAGGAAGTTTTCATTTTATGTAAAACTGAGCTGAACAAGTTTTCCAGTGGTTGACTCGCAGGCCCGAGAGAGGGGAATCTTCTGATGTACCTGCTTAGTATTCCAACAAGTCGCAAAGTTTGTGAACTCGAGAGCGGATCCCAGCATTTGTCAACCAGTTGGGTGAGTTTTGGAACTATCAGTTTCTCTACAATGGTTGGTAAGAGAAAAATGTCTGGATCCTTTGCAAGACTCTCTTCGGTTTCATCGTCATGCAGACCATACAATGCCAAAGTCCTGTACCAGTCCAACTTTTCCAGCTCCACAGTTTCGTTCAGGGGATCCCAAAAAATCAGGTTGAGTCTCACTAATGGACCGACAACCTTCGGCAAACAAAAAGTCGCATAGGCTTCGGTATAGGCTGTGAGATCAGTTGATCGCCACCCCTCAAACCTGATGAGTATGTTTGCAGCAGACGAATAATCATCCACTACATCCTCAAATATGTCTCGTAGTTCGGTCTGAATCTGCTCTTTTTCCTTATCAAAATGGAGGCTGTCCTGTGGAGAAATCTCATCATCGCTGGACATACCTATAGAACAACCAGTATCAGCACACCCACTTAGGTATGATGAATATTATTGCAGCTCACCTTCAACATGCTTCGGTTGTCCGGGGATTTCTCTGGCTCGTCTTCGTCTTATCCTTCTGCCCTCCCTCTCGGCAGCTCTTTGTTGTTTCTCTTCTTCTTCTCTGCCTTTTCGTAATACACCTCCCTTTACCGTCGCTTCTTCTGCTTGGTCTCTGACATCTTGCCTTCTCCTCTCTATCAACCAGTCTGACTTGCGAGCCATCAATTCTAGGGCACGTTGTTCTAAGTTCGCAATTACCTCTATTTTCTCGTCAAAGCATTCCACAAGATCTGTTATGTAACCTAAAATAAGAAAATGTTTTACTATATTGAATGTCCGATTATGACTGATATCGATAGGGTTTCTGACTCCGGTTAGCTTTGGTTTTGAAATTGCCTTTGGTTTTAATAGTTTATCGAATAAAAATACTTTGAATGACAAGACGTTGTTTTTATGTTTGACAAGTATATCAAGTCTGTTTATTTTTGTCAACTATTCAAATCTAATAAATTAATAGTATATGAGCAAAATAAATAAAACAAACATTTCAGATAAATATCCGTAGAAACACACTCCCTCCTGTTGAAGAAATCCTGTTCTCCAATTAATAAATAATAATCCGTAAGAACACTTCTTCCTGGTGAAGAACTCCTGTTCTTCAACTATGTGGTTCGTCAACGTCGAGAATGCACAACTTAGTCAAAGGTCTCCTAAATGTACCCATGGACGTTTTAACATCTACCACTCCAATGTGACCATCTTTTCCTTGATGAACCTCAGTGACGATACCTTTTGGCCAGGTGTTTCTCTAAAACTGGTTGTCAACTATGATAACCACATTACCAACCTTGACTTTCCTTAGGGACGAAGAAAAACACTTAGTTCTCTTGGTTAAAACAGGTTAGTATTCCTTTATCCATCGTCTCCAAAAATGATCCGAGAGAAGTTGAGATATTCGCTACTGTTTTCTAGTAAATAAATCAATTTCTTCGAAATCACCTGGGATCTGAGTTACACTTGATGTTCCCATTAAAAAGTGATCCATGCATTTTTTGACAATGAAAATGGCGATAACCGTGAACATTTCATTTGATACAAAAGTTTAAAGAATTCTAGAGTATTTACTGTGGACATTTTCAATAATTTGTATCCTTAATGACTTTCTCAGAATTATTATGGAACCACTTACCTCTAAGTTCCTGATAAAATCTGAAACGGTTAGCAGCAGCAGGTGCCTTAAGTTTCAGTTCTGCCAGCTCAGCCATCACTTCCTGTATATCTTCCTGGGTTTTTTGTAACTGATTCTTGTGCTTTTCCTGGGATCTATAAACATTCTCGTATTGTTCCTGGAGTTTGGCAGCTATCATCTGAGGAGTTCTAGGAATGCCAGGATCAATAACAGGAATGTGGGTACTGATTTGAGGGGGAGAAGGGCACTCCAAGGAGAAGAGAACTTCTCTAGCTGCTTCCATAGCTGCCCCAGTTACCCCCTTTCTGATTTGTTGGTCTTCCCATTCATCGATTTCATGATCTGAATCTTGAGCAGCTAAGAATTGTTCTCTCCTACGTTCCTGATCTCTCAAAGCTAAATTTATGTCCATATCTATTCTCTCTTCGTCACTACCATCATTTTCATCTTCTCTCATGTGTCGACCTTTATCTTCTGGCTCCTCCTCTTCTGTTGGGATGAAATCTCCCATCTCTCTTGCTCTCTGTCTACGTTTTCTTGCAGCGTGGATCATTGCAGCATCCGGAATAGCTCCAGACTCCAGTACCTTCTTGAAATTGTTAGGTTTTGAAAATCGATGGCCTATTTGTTCATCACTGTTAGCATCATCCTCGGAACTCAGGTCATCTTTTCCTAAAACATATTTAAACATTTTTCTTCTATTCATGAGTTACTGCTCATTATTTTTACAATCCATCTCATTTGATAGGCAAAATTCATGGATCCAAATCACTACTTATGAGACTTGTCCTTCAGAAGTCAATATAAGCAGTAACTTTTTAATTTGTCTTTCACTACACTTGAGCAGATTCTTTGTTGATGTGGATTTATTGATTTTTCAGACTGTGGAAGGTTAAAAACTCACGAAAATTAAGAAAAATTACCTGTCTCACAAAAAATGTTTTTCAAAGAACGTGTAAGGAATTCAAAACAGAACAAATGCAAGGATAAACTTTAACAGGGGAATCAAAAAAATTAATATTTTCACAACTATCGGGAAGAATTAATGAGAAAATAGAATAGAATATAATATGTTCATTTCATCACAATAACTACGAAAGTACAATAGTGACAAGTCAAACCGACAAACAAGAATAACAATAATTGAACGATAGTTATTGTTATACACGCTGATCACATCTAAAACAATTATTATGGAAAAAATAAAATAATAATAAAAAACACATGTAACATATTAAAATATTAATGTCTCACAATTCAAATATTCGTCGATGGAGTAGAAACAGTGCCTTAATAGTGAGTGCTTAACTCTAGTCTTGAAACGGTTGAAACTCAGACCGGTAATGTCTGTTGGTATTTTATTGTATAAATGTAAGTTGAGTAAATTTCAAGCTGATAAAATTGTGGCTTCAGGTGTGCACCTCTTCGAGTAGGGTAATTATGAAAGTCAGCATTTGTAAGGTACTTAGTATTATTTTTGTGAATCTCTAAAATGTTATAGAGTATGAAAATACATGGCAAGGATAGAATTTTGAGTTTTTTAAATGGAGCACGACAGTGTTCTCTGTAAGAAACATTGGCTATGATCCGGATTGCTTTTTTTTGCATACGAAAAGCTTTAATTGCATTTGAAGACTGACCCCATAAAAGTATGCCATATGTTAGGTGGCTGTTAAAAAGAGAAAAGTATGTCTGTAATACCATACTTTGACTAAGACACATTTTCAGATGTCTTAGTAGAAACAGTTGTGTAGAAAGTTTTTTACACAGACCAGCAACATGTTTTTCCCAATTAAACATGTAATCAATTTTAAACCCCAATAAATCTACAAGTTGCTTCTTCGTTAGTTGTCTATTTGATGATATTATAATTTTCTGTGTCTTATCCCTGTTTAGTTTGAGATAATTTGATGTAAACCAAGTTTTAGCATCATTATCTGTTGTAGAACATAGGTCCATTAAGTCGTTAACATTTGAGTCTGCTTCTACCGTTGATACATCATCTGCATAGCAAAAAAATAAGCTTGGGAGTAAGAAATTAAAAATATCATTAATATATACCACAAAAAGAGTATAAACAACTTGTTTTCTCCCGCACAAGTAGGTTTTCATTAGCTCTAAAGCTCTGCCACGTATCCCGTAATATTCCAATTTACCTAGTAGCTCCTAGCTCAAAAGCCTTACTTAGATCACATAGAATTAGAGCAGACACTAGCCCCTTTTCGTTATTCTCTATTATTGTATCAACTATAGCCATCAGAGCTTGGGTTTGTTAGACCTAAATCCAAATTGATTTTTATTAAATATTGAATGAGCATGTAAAAAGGAAATTAAGCAATCTTCAATTAGCATCCCAAAAATTTTACCAAAGATAGGAATGATAGATATGGGTCTATAGTTATCTGAAATACTTGGATCACCCTTTTTGAATATGAGAATAACTTTACTTGTTTTGAAGATGTCTGGAAATAGTCCTTCACAGAGGCAACGGTTGAAAAGAACAGTCAATGAACCAGAGACAAGGTGTAGGGTTTCTTTAATCATTCTACTGTTTAAGTTGTATATGTCCAAGCAAGCAAAGTTTTTTAAATTTAATTATTGCTTGTTTAACTTCAACCTCAGTAACTGGACTAAGGAATATAGAAGTACTAGGTTTGGGGAGTGTAAAAAGGTAAGTTAGAGCATTAATGTTGCAGGAAGCAACATATGCTGGATGCTGGAGAAGCAAAATCTAAGATTTATGAAATGAGCTGTAAGGATTGCAAAAACGTATATTGGAATATTAGAACAGATTTCAAGGAATATGTTTCACATATTCCGTTTTTTATACCAGATAAGTCTAGTGCTCAACAGGCCTCAGAGAATTGTCACAGAATAAGTGAGGATTGCTTGATATTGTTGAGACCGATACATAACAGCAGATTAGATGGCTTCGAAAGTTCAGAAATTGAAAAATGTGAAATGACCAAGATGAAGGTCACATTCCAAACAGTGCTTTGTTTACTCTCTTACGTAATAATGATGAGTAGAAATCAGAGCATTTTAGTTGCCATAAAAAGTAATCATTAACATATAAATTAAGAATACTATAGCAAACTAATATAGGGAACCCATTTAATGCCGCTTATTATTGAAGGTAACGTTTCGTGCAAATGTAAAAAAGGTAGTTAGCAAAATGCAAGTGATGATGCGGTGCTTATGTTTTGTTTTGTTTTCATGATACTAATTTTACACTCAATGTTTCAATTATTTCAATTATATCTATGAAAATTCCTATTATAAAGTGTTACATAGGAAAGGTTCCAAAATAAACCTTTGAGGAACACCTGATAGATTTTCTATGAGTGGGAATATCAAAAATACTTGATAGGTAGAATTATAACCTGTGGTGTAAATGAATCTAATGAAAGCACTTTACTCACGTTACAACAAAAACAATGTCTCACTAAAACTAAAGTTTTAGTCACCTCGTGATGATGCTAATTTGGATGGCAAAACACAAGTCAGAAGAGTTTTTATTCTGATGTAGGAAAAAAGTTTCCATTAGAATCAATAATACTGTTATTATCAAATTTCTCAAGTCTTGATGAAAACATTCCACAATACACTCTTTTGAAAGCCTCTGCAAAACCTCATTCTAACAAAATATTCAATTGCGAGTGTGATAAAACTCACTTTCCATTGATAGGGAATATTTAAAACAAAAAAAATGTATTAAACCTTCCAACTTGGTTGGTTAAACATACATCAATAATAGTGTTTTCACAGATCTAGTACGAGAGAGAAGTCATTTTCCCTAATTGTTTATACATTAATGATTTCAGTCCTTTCAATTTAATTTTTTGAATCAATTACCTGCGCATAAGGCATCTCGTCCACTGAGAATCTGCGGATGAGGAGGTGTAGGAGGTTTTTTATGATTGGAATTAACCACCAACACCAGGTCATCCGTTACAATCTCAGTTTTTTCCTTTGATTTGATTTCGTCTTTTTCATGTTTGACATCCTTTTTCTTTTTTTCCTTTTCAAACATTCTCAAAACCTTTTTGCTGTGTGAAGACTTTTTCACCTGAAAAACTTCTCCCTCTTCTTCAGCATCGAAACTCAATAGTATCTGTTGTTTGGAAGATTTGTCTTTTTTTCTTGGTCTTTTTTCGACAGGAGCCGCTTCTTGGAAGTCCATGGGTTGTTCATCTTCATCTTCATCGTCGTTCTCAGTGAATACTCTTCTTTGTATTGTCTTCTTAGGCTTTCTAAACAAAGACATCTTGCTTTCTGGTATCAATTTGTTCCCGTTACTGGTCTGTTTTTATTGATTCAAAAACGTAGAATTTTGCATTCACCTTACCAATCCATTTTGTCAGAGCAAAATTTTATAAAATCAGTTCTTTGGTTGATTAACGATGTTGAGTTGATAACTGATTTGTCTTAAATATTTATTTTTACTTCCGAGACTAGAACCTAACCTAAAAAAACAATCATTATGACGTTTCAACAAACGTGTTTTTTCTGTGAGAGGTATGGAGATACAAAACTATGAAAATTCTAGAGAATTTCAATTTGATGAATTGCTTTTTTTCTCAAATTTGAAAATACCTACTCTATTACCATAGTAAAGTATTCTAAGACTACTCGTAACTCGTAATAGATGAAACATTCCTATTATTAGGTTTGTTTTGATTCGCAGTTAGTACTATTTCGAATCGTCCAAAATAAGTGAGTCAGTTGTGCACTGAGAAGGTTTACGTGAAAACATATTCAGTATTCAGTTGGATGACTGTTTTCTGACTGTTAGGATTAGTCCGGACAGAGAACCAGAACAAGTCTATTATCATTACATAGGAACAGTTTGTTCTTGGAGGCAACAACAAAATTTGATGAACGTTCATTCCTGTTTCTTGTTTATTCTTGTTTAATTTGTCCAATGATTAATTGATCAGAATTAATTTATTCGTTTATTTAATTTGCAACATAGTTATCACCGATTATTAGATGTTTATTTTACTTTTCAGTTCATCAGATTCTTGAATTAGTTCATAATACAAATTTCTTTGATTCGACCACAGAATTATTAATATTGAATTTTTTTTTTGAAATTTGGTATACCACCATTTGAGAGGGTGCCCAGTCCAACGGTGATTATGAATTTTTCTATAAAAATAGCTAATACGATTTCTTGTATTTGAACCTAGAAAAAATATTCGCAACAGGTTTTTGTAGAAAGAAAATGCTATTTGAACACAAAGTACAGTATTTTAAACTCTTCGAAATCGTAGAAAGGATACAAATTTTAAGGAGGTGTCCCGCTTTTAAGTAGGTCATACTGTATGGAATCTTTCTTCGGTATCGTTTATATTGATTTTTCAAACTGTCGTTGTATGTTCAATAACTTATTTTTTGTATTTATAGAATTTATTAGACTTATAGTGATCCATTGTCCTCTTTTGATTTGACTTTTATACTCGCATTTTTCCTGTGGTCGTTTTGATCATATATTTCAGTTTACTAAAGAATTAGATTCGTCTTTCATCCTATATATGTATTCCTACGTTTCAGCGGAGACTAGGTTAAAAAATGTATTTTTATTCAAATAATATTCAATATTATGTTTACCATCATTGTTCATATTCGTTTTCGTTTCCGAAGATTTTATCTGAAGTACTATTGGATAATGATCGCTAATGATCAGCAAGACATTCTATCTATATATAGGCATGATGATTTCGAAGAATATATATATATATATATATATATATATATATATATATATATAATTAAGAATATATAATTAAGATATAGGATCATTATTTTCATATACCCCCAATCTTAAAATCAGCTTTATATTGGTCTTGCTGTTCTAAGTACTTAATCAGTGTATATATGAAATCGGGCAGGGAAGGAGATCTATATAATATTATTATTTTTTCGTGTCTACGGTAACATTCAATTCAATTATTCGGTTGTTATTTTTCAGGGTTTTCATTTCAAACGCATAAATATGTTCACTCTGAATATATACAATGCACCTATCATCAATCTGGTTGATTTCTCCCTCATTATACAGGCCGTATTTTTTAGTGGTATCAGCTAAAAAAAACGGCCTGTATATAATATCTTGGTATGTCAAGATTGAAAAATTCAGTAACCAATTTTCCACGTCCCACCTAAGTCAATCAAAGTTATGCAATACAATTCTCCACTCATCAATATTTTTCATGATACTTCCCAATATGTGTGTGAATTATTCTGAAGCCTTTATCTTTTCCTAACATTTACATTCATTACATTCTCTGTTTGTAGTTTTTGTGTACCGAATTCCTCAACTAACGGGTCCATATCATTGAGTTTTTTTAGTTGACATTTTTTTGTAAGTGATTCGAAAGACTGATAAATCCTGGTTTGTGTAGTATGCTTCATATTTACAAATAGAAATAAACACCAGAACTAGTTTGACAGCACGTGTAAGCACTTTGTACAGGTAATTATGTGAAATTGATTACAGAGACAATGATGAACAAAATAGAATTCGTCTGGGAATTTTCTGCTTTCAGTGTTTATATTTCGTCCAAAAAATCTAATATTAATTTCTTTGGTAATCAAGTTCTCTATTTCTTTTTTTCGGCCGCGTTGTTTTGAATCAATGTTTGAAATAATTCAAACAGTTCATTATTAAATATAAAATAAAGAAAATAAATTTTGTCTAATTTCTACTAAGTTTAATATTTGTTACGACCGGTTTCGGTTTATTAGACCATTTTCAAGTGAAAATGGTTTAATAAACCGAAACCGGTCGTAACAAATAATAGGTAAACTTAGTAGAAATTAGACAAAAGTTATTTTCCTTTTTCCATATTCAATATGAATTTCTATAAAATGAATAAGTCATCAATCGAACAAGTTCCTTATTAGTTTTCTCCTCATTTTATTATCGTAATTGCAGGTTGAAATCAACAATTATGTGTCGGGAATCACACTATTTAGTTCTTTAGTTCTTGAATAAAAAGAATGGAATTTTTGTGTTCATTTTTTGCATATATATATATATATATATATATATATATATATATATATATATATATATATATATAAGATGGGCAACACTTAATAATAATAAAGTTTATTATTCATCCTGCCAATTTACATGATTTTCATAAGATTTATGTGTGAATAAACAAGAAATCACAGAAGCTCTTAACGTGCTTGTTAGTGATAAATAATACTAAATATATATATATATATATATATATATATATATATATATATATATAATAAAAGACAAAAAAGACAAAGACAATATCGATAAAATTACATTGTAGAAATATAAACTTAAACTTATTATATATATATATAATTTAATCTGTTCTGTTTTCTGTTTAAAATCTGTTTTTTCCGTTAATCAGCTGTCGCCCCCATACGAACGACAACTCTCAGAAGTTGAGAAACTTGTGCGAGCTAAGGACTAACGAGGTCTTACCTTTTAACGTGTGATTCCTAACACGGAATATTGTAATACATAAGGTTACATACTAGCGAGTAGTGAATGAGAGGAGAGATGATGAGAGTATAAAAAGTATTCATCATTCGAGTCGACCAACAATGACTTCACGAAATTTGTTAGGGGTTCTTTATGTATGAAAGATTTCAGTTCTTTTTTGAAGCGATGTGGATTCTTAATCAATTTTATTTCATGTGGAAGTGTGTTGTATAATTTTGGATCAAAGTATTTATATGAACGTTGGGATATTAGTTCTTGCATTTGTGGTGTGATATGTTGATTTCGTTGACGTGTATCATATTCATGTGTGGTAACTAAAATTTTTGTTTCTGGCAGCAGATGGAATGGTGGGTTCTTTTTTTAAGATAATTTTTAAAACCCGTCTTTGGAGGACTTCTAAATGAGTTTTTAGGGCACCACCCCACACTAATAATCCGTATCGAAGATGGCTATCTACTCTACAAGGGCATAATACAGTGTTTTTACTTGCTTTAGTGGTAGTGAGGATGCCAGAACTTTAAACTAGTGGAGAATGAATCTCAGTCTTTGGCATAGAGATTGGATATGAATGTTCCACTTGAGGTGCATATCTATGTGTACTCCCAAATATTTTGAAGATGTTACTGTTCTGTTGGAATGTAAAATTGAATTTTATCGAAGTTAGGAGAAGTTATCCAATTGCAGCAAAATGGTAGGAAGTGTGTTTTATCAACATTAATTGTGAGTAATTTATGATTCAGCCATTTCCAGATTATATGAAACTCTGATGCAACTATGTCCCTAAGTTCGTCCCAAGAATTACCTTTGTAAAAAATGGCTGTATCATCAGCGAAACCTCTAGGGATATCCCCCTTAGCCTTCAGCAAAAACATACCGTTCACGTAAATATTAAAGAGAAAAGGTCCCAGAATTGTTCCCCGGAGTACTCCATACTCAATAGTGCTGGGATTGCTGCAGTTGCTGTCTATCTTCACGAATTGGTGTCTGTGTTGGAGATAAGATTTGAATTTCAAACTATTACTTCTGACTCCAATATCTTGTAGGGTTTCAAGCAGTGATTGATGACTTACCGTATCGAAAACCTTGGAAAAGTCCACGAAAACACATAAGCATGGTTTACTTTCCTCCATGGACTCAGATATCTTTTGGATTAATTTCAATATAACATCTTCAGTTGATTTTTGTTTTCTGAATCCGAACTGTTTTTCGGAAAGTAGATTATATTTCGCAATGTATGAACTGAGGCGTTTTCCAAGAATCTTCTCGAAAACCTTCGTCAAGTGAGTTATTGAAGTTATTGGTCGGTAGTTTGACACATTATTATTTTTGTCTCCTTTTTTATAGATGGGCACCACTATACTTTCTTTGAAAACTTGTGGCCAAATTCCAACTCTCATGCATTCATTGATTATATAGGTGAGTGGTTCAATGATATATTCAGTAATACAGGAGACTTGTTTGGTTTGAGATCATTAATGACACTTTTCATTTCAGATGCCTCCGTCGGTGCTAGGAAGAACGAGTTCAAAGTAGACGTTCTTTAGGCAACATAGTGTGGATCACGCCTTATTTTATTTGCCAATATCATACCAATTGTTATGAAAGATGCATTGAATTCGTTGGTTATAGCTGTTTTATTAGTTAACAAGTTTCCACTAGAATCGATGATAGAGGTCAATTTTTCCCGCTTTTTCCTGGTAGGACTAATTTCGTTGACTATTTTCCAAAGTTGTTTAGAGTCTGATTCTTTGTTTATTTTATTGCAATAGTAATTAAGCTTGCATTTTTTATCAACTTTGTGAGTTTGTTTATGTAATTAATATAACGTAATGATTAATATTCCGGAGAGGTGCATTGTGACATGCCCCTTTCCTCTCATGCAGACCTTTTTTAGGTAGGGGAAGGATGGATAAAGTGGCCCAGGCAGGTAAAGTGGTCACCTTCTGTTTCCGGACGAACCTATAAGAGCTATCTATCAAAGACATATGAAAATAATTCATGGGTTGACGCCATATTGCCTCCGTAAACACCGGACGGGTCAGTGCTCATCTTCAGATTTTATGGTCAAATAATTGTGTTTTGTGGTATCTGATCTAAGGTGAGTGATTTGAACATAGTTAAAAGTAATGTCATCACTTTCATAGAAAGACAATACACGATGTAATCGATTTGGTGAATTAATTGAGCTATTCATTTCGCTGCAAAGTAGAACAATGTATTCTCATTAGTCATTTTTTGTATATTTGTTTTTCACCGCATGCTAAATCGGGTAAAATGGCCCACCAATAGGTTAGGTAAAGTGACGTGGTGGGCCGCTTTATCTCCTTAGTGCTTATTTTTTCTGCAAACAAATATTGTTTTGTGTTATTTTAGGTATGCCAAATAAATACACAGGATGTCACAGCAGCAGGAATGCAGTTCAGAGGCAATGGATAAAGCTATATACATGCTATACGAAAAGGTGCAAGCAAGCAAAACTTTTGGTTTTCCTCGAACACCGTTCAAACGGCGTGTACACGGAAAAAACAAAGACGCCGTTGAAAATATAAAAATACTGTAGTTTCGTCGTCCAATTTTTAGTCCAAAACAAAAGGAAGAATTGGTGCAACATATTTTAGGACTGGAAAACTTTGAATCAGGACGTTAATATAACAGCTGCCAGATAACACCAGCTGCACTTACTTAAACCCACAATCCAGAACATCCTTCGCAATATCGCCTTGCAACATATTTTCGATTCCCAAAGCATTGCCTAAGACTAGAAATGTAAATAGAAAGAGAAGGGCGTACGGTAATTTTAACCAGCAGCCCATATAAAAATGAGTTGCAAGAAGAAACAATGCAGCGCAAGTACAAAAGAAAGCTACAAAGAGAATGAAAAAAGCTACTATTGAACCAACCCCAACTAAAACTGCCAAAAAACGTTGCAAAAAAGAAAAGTGACAAATATACTGACGACGATGATGCCACAGATGATGACCCTGAATGCTTTCACTATGGCAAAGTTTGGTCTAAATCAAAACATGAAGATGGTTGGATACAGTGTTCTAGTTGTAAGCGATGAACCCATGAGGCGTGCTCAGGTTGTGATGAGAACGATGATAACTTTCATTGTGAATTTTGTTCCTAAAATATTTTCAATTAGGTACGATTATGAATGAACAAACACAAATGAAGAGGTTTCATAGATTAGTAACTAAAAGTTGATTTAATTTGTTATTATTGAATGATTGAGAAGAAGCTAACAAGTTAAGACTTGATTTTTGCAATTAATATAAAAGGCTATTAATATTTAAATTAAGAAAAATGAAAGACTGTTGATTGTTGTGAAGTAATATGTAGAATGACATACCTTTTCAGTGAAGAGCTGTTGTTTAAGTTAAATATTTTTCCATGCAAAATTTCAATAAATCTTCATTAAAATAACATAATTTTGATGTTTTATTTGAAGTAGGTCACTTTTCCCGTTTATGAATTTGTATATGCCATTTTAGGTGAAGTAGTCAATTTCCCATTTCGACTTCAATCTTAAATTATGCTAAAATGATCAGAATATTAGTCTGTAAACAATATAATATCAAAACTTAATAAGTACACGGATTAAAATAAACAAACTGTAAAAAGTTTGACATTCATTCGGTTGGCGTGGGTTCAAAGCTTAGGGTGGCCACTTTACCCTACCTTCCCCTACATGTGGCAGATACCCAACGGAAAAATAACAACCCACCCAGCTAATGCCGCGCAGAGAGTTGAAGTTAAACCATCAGGCACCTGTGCAACGTCTTCGACTTGGAAGATTCGTCGCAAGTTATTTCCCACTATATATATATTTTAAATTTTTTTGAATGATGCAACTGATTTTTCTTTTTTTTCAGTATTTTAATATTAATATTTGTTACAAAAAGGATTTGAAGCAAATATATATATATATATATATATATATATATATATATATATATATATACTTCTGATGGCACTGCACTATTGGTAAAAGTCACCCTTTTTGTAAGTGGTAGTGAAACTAGGAAAGCAAATTTATTATGTTATTTTCACTCTGATTTTTTTATGAAACATTTTTTTTGAAGAGAAGAAGATTTTTGACCTGTTTCTATAAGATTCATTTATCCGGAATTCGGTAGATACTAGTTTTTATATTTTCAAGAACTATTTTCTAATCGATATTGATTATTTGGCAACAACTCAAGAGCAAACCACTGATTATCCAATGTTTGTAATGTGGAAAAATACAATTTTTTACTGCATACATGTTGGTTCCATTTATTTTTTGATATCTCACTATATTAATTCATTTGCAGAATCAAACACTAATGGATTAAGTGGCATCTTCTCCGGAAAGCAATAGAAGTGAAAGTTTGGGTTTCTCAGCAGCGACTACAAGTCAACCGACCACGTCCATGCCCTGCAGGGCATACTACACCAACCCTGTGATCAGCCAGAGACAATACCCGCAGCAACAGAATATCCCGCCTTATATGATGGACAATATGGGACCAGCAATGGTTCGGAATGCAGACGGTACTCCGAATCCTTTACAAGTTATTGACGTTTATGGTACCAGACGAGGACCTAAGTTGAAACCGCAAAGTCAGAAACCTACTGAAGCTGCTACTTCGAACCTTGAGCCAATCATACCCTTTCCTCCTAACCCATTGGTGCTGAATGCAAATCCACAAGTCCAGGTTCCGTTTTCTCCTCGTTTTCCATATCTTGCTGGTGTTCAGGATCCGCGAGTGTTGGAAAACTTGAAGAAACTGGTACATAACAAACAAATTTCAGTTTCGGTGTTGGACGCTTCTCAAGCCACAACCCGGGCCGTACGCCACGCTTTCCAAGCGAACGAAAATAAAGTTTTGGATCTGAGTATGGCTTGCACGGTCGAGCCAACGTCAAATAATGAATCTTCGAGGGATGAAAAAGAAGATGACGGATGTTTCACCACTATGTTCGAAAATGTGAAAGTGGTTCAAGATATGAACCCTGAAGATGCTAGTAATACAGTAACCAATAATGGTAACCAAAACAAGTGTCACATTTGCGGTCTCGCCCTTGGAGAACCAATGATGTATACCATTCATATGGGTTACCATGGCTTCAGTAACCGATTTACGTGGAATATGACTCCTGAAGAATGCAAAGAGAGGCTTTCTGTCCAATTAAATCTTGCACGGCAATCCCACATACAGTTGCCAACATTATCGAGACGATTCTAATATCTAGTCATTTTATTCTTTTATTCCAGTTGAGTGCGTTCGCATTTGTGCAATTTAATTTCTAATGCAAGTACGGAATTGATACCGCTCATAATCATTATGGAAGTAAATTTGCCTCATCTTCTAGGTCATTTTTTAATTTATTTGTAAATCATGTATCACAGCTCTAAGTCCAAATGTCATTAACGAACCGTCGGCGTCTTTTTAAATTTTTGTTAGTTTGTGAATTGTCTGTTAATAAAAAATATTTATTTTGATAGATTGGTAGGGCAACCTCCTTAAGACTGATTTGTATATGTATATTTTTTAATAGTATCAGCTAGACTAGCTAGAAGAGCAACCAATCAAACGTGTACAGGTATTATAATAGTGTACGAGTATATGTATTAAAGATAATTACTCTTTAAACAAATTATGAAGACAGGAAATTAAATACATTTTGACTACTTGATAATTTCAGTCTTTGTTTTTTCCTATCCCAGGCTATAATTTGAAAGAGGGGTACAATTGACAATGTTCAGTACAGTTGAATTATAAGTAAAATTGGAAATACGAGTTAGTCTAATAAGTACACCAAGTTTCACATCATCGAGACATAATTGATTTGAAAATATTCAGTAGAAAAAATTCCAATCCAGTTGAGCAAAACTGAATTCTGGAAGTAAATAATTATTTTCCTCTTGATCACTTAAATGATCGATGATCACTTAGTGATCGAAACACGTGTCGATGTGTTGAAATAACGGTTTGGTGTTAGAAATTATCTATAAAGATGTGTAGACGATGCACAAAACTTTCTTTGGGATACAAAGGGGAATAGAAAATTCATCCGAAACAACTACTTTCAAATGTATGAACATTAAATTGATATTATCGGAGTTTTGTCTCAACACCAAACCGTTATTTTCAACACCTCGACACGTGTTTCGATAATCTTCCTCTTGAAGATGATCACTTGGTTATCGAAACACGTGTCGAGGTGTTAAAATAACGGTATAGTGTCGAAAAAAAACTCCAGTAATATTCAATACTACACCAAAGGTTCCAAACACTTCATCTCAAGATCACATTGATATCATAAATAATTTCAATAGTTAAATTTAGATCGTAGTATTACTGATTTTATTTTGTTTCAAGTCATAATTCAATTAAAAAAAAGTATCCATGTAATAATTATTTTTAGTATACTGGGTATTTCCTAACTACGGTACAAACTTTGGAGGGTAATTCATTAGGTCGTTTTAAGAAATGAAGTTATTTGAACATATGTACGAATTTTCTTTGTTTCTGAAATACAGGTCGTTGTAGTTAAAAAAAAATGTATTCATAAAATATAAATATCCTTACACCGATTTGTTTGAAGGCGCTCATTTAGCCCGAACTAGATTGAAATTATTAGGTCCAGTGGCGTCTCAATGTGCACCACAGCCAACAATATTGAGAAAAAAAAACTCCACTGACTGTTTTGTGGTTTTTTATTGTTTTAGATTAAGCAACAAAAAATAAAACTTTTTCGTCACTTATGTTCTCTTCATACCTTGATTCGTTTTCGAGAAAAACTCACTTCTAGAAACCGTCCATATGGACAGAATAAGATAAAAATCGAAAGTAAATAATAGACAATTTTGACCTTAAAATAAATGAGCAACGTATCCACTTTCTGATAAAATACACGACTGCAATCGATTTGTCATTGATTGTCTGACACGTTCAAAATTACCTGGAGTATTTCTTTTGACTTTGCTATTGCTAATTATTCGATTCCTCAAGTCATTCACATTTAGTACAGGACTTTCATGATAACAAGAGCCTTCAGATGACCCCATAAATAGCAATCCACAGAATTCATATCAGGACTGCGAGCTGGTCAATTTTTAGGTCCTGCACGTCCAATCCAGCGATTAGAGTAGGTGATGATGCTGACGAGCAAGAACACTAAAATGAGCTGAGGCCCCGGTTCAAGTAGGTACCGACACTTCTAACAAAATCATTGTGTGCCATTGTATGAATCAACCACCTGCAAAACATATCTTGGGTGAAAATACCGACGCAGTAGAGCTTGGACCCGCTGTAAGTGATATTGGTATAGGTTTTTTTCAGAACTGTCCATACGGTTTTTTACTATATACCTACAAATCATGAAATTATAAAACAATGACAAAAATTAATTGGCGCTCCGGACGACATCATCGATTCCAGTGGCTCATTTGCTTTTTCAACTGCGGGAAAACCAGGAAAAACCTGCAGCATCACTTCATCTGAAGATACTCTTATTTTTCATTTCCATATTTCATCAATTTTTAAAAATGGTAATATCTAAAAAACTTGAATAAATTTTGATTCCTTTTACCATAACTCTTTCGTAATTTAACCGAATTACGTATACCTCTGATTGGTAATTTGAAATAGCTCCTTGGGTAATTTTTCATTTTATACCTGTCGAATATTTTTATTTTGGAGCAATTTTCAGTTCATAAGAATAAGAATGCAGGTTTTTTCGTAGGTGATTCGTATAGTGATTTTTTTCACATACCTATGACATTTCTGGACCAATTCGGTTCATGAATTGTTTGGAACAAAGCTGTGTATTGTATAAAAGTTTTTTGAAACTGAATTTTATTCAACTTCAGAGTGTTACTGTTGACAATGTTTCGTGGTGAATTTCGTTAATTCGGACTTTCATTGTGTAATATGATATGGTATGATTCACAATCTCTGAAAGAAGAATTAAAATTGAAAATCAAAATGAATCGCTGAAGATAACAATTATACTAAGCAAAAAACCTGAGAGAAAATTACAATTATATAGGAAACTAAGCAAAAAATTCTAAGTTGTACAATTAAAATGAAATAAAAGTTCAAAGATTTCAAGCCAAATCACGTCACGACGTTTCGATTGTTAGTATTCACAATGATGACTGACGGTCATCACCCGAAAACGATCGTGAAGTGACTTGGCTTGAAATCTCTTGATTTCAACAAAATTTAGTCAAACAAATTGACTAAATTTTAATTGCCCTCAAAAGTACCTGATTATGTATTTACCTGAATAATACTTTTGGTATTTTCTTACCTGTCGAGACTATTAATTCTGAAGCATTTTCAGTTTATGTCAGTCAAAGATATATCTTGTTCATACAAGAACGAATATATTTTTTTAAAGAAAGTTTTAGTGTCCTACGTTCGTCTCAAATTGAAAGGGTAAGTGTAAAAATTGATTATTCCTAAAGCATTTATTTTTGAAAAGAAAATCTCACAAAGTTGTTAGATTCATAATTGACATCTTCAAAAAAATAGATTCATTTTCCATTGCATCTCATTTTTGAAGCCTCGTAAAGGCGTTAATGTTCAAAACTACTTATTTTGCTAGTATATTAATTTCGTTGTTGTACTGCACTTTTTTAATAATTTTTTGAAATCATCAAATATTTTCAGCAAAACAGCGTCTGGTCGTAAATACGTTAAAGTCACCTTTTTTGTTCATAACATTTTATTGTGATAATGGGGGTTGTAAACTTGGTTCGACTTTTTTATATTGCGAATATTAGTTACTTCATAGGGTTTTTTCACTGTTTATCGTAGCTTTTGAAGTCATAGTCGTATTCACGTTATTATTGAGTTAAAATGTAATCAAAACACCATTTCAGATTGTTTACTACAAAAATCTTTTTTCTGGGTCTACTAGAAATACATCGGCATTAGCAAGAACATTAATTTTTATAGTTAAATTCAGATCGCAGTATTCTTATGTTATCAAAACAAATTCTATTAAATTATGAGGTTTCAAAACATTTTTATTTAGATCGGTCAAAAACACCTTTTTGGTCAGATATTGTTTGGTCGGTTTATGGTCTCGCAAAAAGTCCATATAGGATTCACGTGTTAATCTTGTTGGTAGAAAAAATGTGCCAATTAGGTAGTCACCAGTCATTTCTACCGAAACGTTCAGCGAAAATTGTTGCCGAAAAAATGACTTTCTCTATAAATTTGAAAATTTGGTAGGTCTAAAAATCGCCATTGTGATAGTTCATAATAGCATTTCGTGAAAAATTTACTACGTTCGTAAAAAATATTTGGTAAAAAATTATCATTGTGTGGCATTGTATGAATCAACCACCTGCAAAACATATCTTGGGTGAAGATCCCGACGCAGTAGAGCTTGGACCCGCTGTAAGTGATATTGGTATAGGTTTTTTTGAACTGTCCATACGGTTTTTGGGCTGACTTCCAGCTGCAGTGCAATCTTTCAGGTACTATTTGATGGATCGTCTTCTATAGCATCAAGTATAGCTTCTTCTAGTTCTGGCATTGTTACAGTCCATCGTCTCCCATCACCTGCATTTTTATTAAAACTGCCAGTTTCACATAATCTTGCATGTAGCGTTCTAAATGACACATGGAATTACTCTGGTAAGATATCTGGTAAATTCTCCGTACTACTTCCGCATTTCCATTTGCTAATCCATTAATAAAGTGCATGTCAGCCATTTCAGTGTTAGTGAAATTATTCATGATGGAATTACTGCTAATTGACAACTCTGACTTTCACTGATATGACAACACTATCACTGTCAGCTGGTCTCCAAAGCAGGTGTTCAAGATATGCAAAGTGGCTTCAATTTTTTTTCTCGAAACCTAAGCTAGGAATAAAGAAAATACAAGCGACGAAAAAGTTGTAGTTCAGTTGAATTATCTAAAATCAAAACGATTTTTTTTAAACGACCTAACGAATCATCATCTTAAGTTTCGTACAGCAGTTAGGAAATACCCTGTATAATATTATTTTTCATCTCAGTATTTCATAAATTTTTGAAAATTATTTGATGGACATATCCAAACAAATTGACTAAATTTTAATTGCCCTCAAAAGTACCTGATTATGTATTTACCTGAATAATAGTTTTGGTATTTTCTTACCTGTCGAGACTATTAATTCTGAAGCATTTTCAGTTTATGTCATAGTCAAAGATATATCTTGTTCATACAAGAACGAATATATTTTTTTAAATAAAGTTTTAGTGTTCTACGTTCGTCTCAAATTGAAAGGGTAAGTGTAAAAATTGATTATTCCTAAAGCATTTATTTTTGAAAATGAAAATCTCACAAAGTTGTTAGATTCATAATTGACATCTTCAAAAAAATAGATTCATTTTCCATTGCATCTCATTTTTGAAGCCTCGTAAAGGCGTTAATGTTCAAAACTACTTATTTTGCTAGTATATTAATTTCGTTGTTGTACTGTAGAAATATTTCATTCTAAAAAGCAGGTGGATGGTAAAAAATATTGCAACTGCTTTATGCAAGAAGGGTTTATTTTTACTGGTTTACTGGAGGCAAAAATATTGTATTGAGATAATGATTTGTCAGTGACCTTCAAATACAATCGTGTTTTTCCCAATGTACGAAATGTGTATATTGCCCGCTACAATTTTTTATCAAAAGAATATTTTATGCAATTTCAACGTGACTGATGAGATTGTTCTACTTCATAGGGTTTTTTCACTGTGTATCATAGCTTTTGAAGTCATAGTCGTATTCACGTTATTATTGAGTAAAATTGTAATCAAAACGCCATTTTGGAAAGTTTATTGCTTCTGAGTCTACTTCTGGGACTGTTTACTACAAAAATTTTATTTCTGGGTCTACTAGAAATACATCGGCATTAGCAGAACATTAAATTTTCTAGTTAATTTCAGATCGCAGTATTCTTATGTTATCGAAACAAATTCTATTAAAAACACCTTTTTGATCAGATATTGTTTTACGACGGAATTTGATAAGCAAATCGACATTATAATAAATATTTTTTACTATATACCTACAATTCATGAAGTTATAAAACAATGTCAAAAATTAATTGGCGCTCCGGACGACATCATCGATTCCAGTGGCTCATTTGCTTTTTCAACTGCGGGAAAACCAGGAAAAACCTGCAGCACCACTTCATCTGAAGATACTCTTATTTTTCATTTCGGTATTTCATCAATTTTTAAAAATGGTAATATCCAAATAACTTGAATAAATTTTGATTCCTTTTACCATAACTCTTTAGTAATTTAACTGAATTACGTATACCTCTGATTGGTAATTTAAAATGACTCCTTGGGCAATTTTTCATTTTATACCTGTCGAATATTTTTATTTTGGAGCAATTTTCAGTTCATAAGAATAAGAATGCAGGTTTTTTCGTAGGTGATTCGTATAGTGATTTTTTTCACATACCTATGTCATTTCTGGACCAATTCGGTTCATGAATTGTTTGGAACAAAGCTGTGTATTGTATAAAAGTTTCTTGAAACTGAATTTTATTCACCTTCAGAGTGTTACTGTTGACAATGTTTCGTGGTGAATTTCGTTAATTCGGACTTTCATTGTGTAATATGGTATGGTATGATTAACAATCTTCGAAAGAAGAATTAAAATTGAAAATCAAAATGAATCGCTGAAGATAACAATTATACTAAGCAAAAAAACCTGAGAGAAAATTACAATTATATAGGAAACTAAGCAAAAAATTATAAGTTGTACAATTAAAATGAAATAAAAGTTCTAAGATTTCAAGCCAAATCACGTCACGACGTTTCGATTGTTAATATTCACAATGATGACTGACGGTCATCACCCGAAGTGACTTGGCTTGAAATCTCTTGATTTTTATTTGGTTTCAATGGTTCAACTTTCAATTTTTTGTAATTTGTTACAGTGTTGAAAATTGGAGATGTTCAGTTTAGCGCACCTTCATCATAAAAAAGGAAAGGATGAAAAATAAAACAGTAATCTGTAGGGTGTGTAATTTGGAAATTACCATCTTCTTGATTCATACTTGTTAGTTTCATTTATTTTTTGATTTCTCACTATATTCACTTAATTCATTTACAGTCTCAAACAAATATGGATTTGTCTACAAGAAATGAACTCGGACTGGCATCTTCTCTAGAAAACAATGGAAATGGAGGCTCAGTAGCGGCTACAAGTCAACCGACCGCGTCCATGCCCTCCACGGACATATGCATGGCAACGATGTTGACATGCGATGTTGACAAGAAAAACTCTCGCGGAAAACTGAAAACCTACAAATGCAAGCGTTGTCCTTTTGTTGCTACAACCAAAACTGATATTTGGAGCCACTCCAGAATACATATGAAAGAGGACAAGGTCCTTACATGTCCAAAATGTCCTTTCGTTACAGATCTTAAGCACCACCTGGAGTATCACATGCGGAACCATGACGGTTCCAAGCCCTATAAGTGCTCACAATGCGACTACAGTTGCGTCAATAACTCGATGCTGATCTCTCACAAAAAGTCGCATTCCAACATCTACCAATTTAGTTGTGCTGACTGCAAGTATGCTACTAAGTACTGCCATTCTCTCAAACTCCACTTGCGTAAGTACAAACATACACAAGAAATAGTTCTGAATGCAGATGGCACTCCAAATCCTTCGCAAGTTATTGATGTGTATGGTACCAAACGAGGACCTAAGGTGAAACAGCAAAATCAGAAACCTACTGATGCTGCTACTTCGAACCTTGATCCAATCGCACCCTTTTCTCCTAACCCATTGGTGCTGAATGCAAATCCACAAGATCAGGATCCGAGACTGTTGGAAAACTTGAAGAGACAATTTGCAGCTTCGGTGCCGGGCGCTTCTCAAGCCACAATCCAGGCCGTAATCCACGCTTTCTACCCAGCTGAAAAAAAAGTCTTGAGTATGCCCTTCATGGTCGAGCCAACGTCAAATAATGAATATTCGGGGGATGGAGAAGATGATGGATATTTCACCACTATTTTCGATAATGTAGAAGTGGTTCAAGATATGAACCCTGAAGATGCTAGTAATTCAGTAACAAATAATGGTAACCAAAACAGTTGTCAGTTTTGCGGTCTCACCCTTGGAGATCCAATGATGTATACCATCCATATGGGTTACCATGGCTTCAGTAACCCATTTACGGCCACTATGACTCCAGACGAATGCAGAGAAAGACTCTCTATACAGTTGCATCTTGCAAATTATAGTTTCGGGCCACGGGAACCACTTTTTAAAAAGACTTTATTTAGATTTACAGACTTTATTATACAGAAGTTACTCTGACAATCGTACTAACAGAACTGACTCTTCTTTCAAGATGGCTAGCTTTTATAAGTTTATTATAACTTAGTCAGCATTTGATGAATAAGCATAAAGGAGGGTTTTATATACATAACTCCTCCATCCCTAAGATGAAAATAATACATTAACATTATTTTCATCAACATTTTCTAAATGAATATTTTCTTGTTTATTTTTCCTTTTAAAACATTTAAATTTGTTCTTATATTTGGAATATAAAATAAAATATGTAAGAAGTATTATAAATATGAATATACAAATATACATTAAAGTATAAGAAGTGCTGTCTTCTTCTAAGGCTTCTAGTCGATGTAATTGGGTTTTTTCAGCAAGGTCTTGAAGTCGGGTTAGTTCGTCGAGGTTTACTCTTTCAGGAACTTTCATAGGGTTATTCTCAGGATGTAGCTGGATAGTATCTATTTCGGGTAACTGTAGAGGGTTTCCTTGAACGGAAGTGGCGTCGTTGGAATAAACTTCGCCTCTAACAGTGAGGTTACATTTATGTGGGATATGGATCAACTGTGGTTGTCTGATATTTTCGTATCCATGCTCCTTACAATTTTTCTCAATCATGATCTTATCAATGGGAATAATAATCATGTAGGCATCGTTGACAGGTTCTATTATGTCCTGGTCTAATTGAATTTGAATCGTCTGGCATTGATGATCGGTTTTACCAATTAGTAATTTCGGTAAACAATCTTCTTTTGAAATTTGGTTGTCAACATGGTATATGCAGGTATTTTCAATTCTCGTACAGGGTTCATCTTCATAATGATGGTAAGTCGAGTTAAGAATTATATAGGGTTTTAAAGGAACGATAGCTTGGTTGAGTATTGGAATTGGGAACAAATGGAAGTAATCATAAACATTTTCAAGAAGTATCGGAAAATGAATTGCAAATATAATAATTCCATTTTTATAATTAATTTCAATTTTTAGTAATTTATTATACGACTGAATGTTTTTAAAGTTTGGTAAACTGCCTTTGTAAAGGTTTGACATTATCTTTAATAATTCTTCGATATCAGATAATGGTAATATCGTGCTATGAATGATGTTTAATTCTGCAAATAAAATTGAATCTTCAATGTTATTAAGTATTGATAATATAATTTGACAATCTATTATCATTGTATCAAGAGAATTTTGAAGTCTTAAGAATAGCGTGAACTTATTCAAATTTAAGACAATACTTTTTATTTGTTCGTCAATTAATTGTTGGTTTTTAACAATTTGCTGTAAGCTATTCGTAGTTTCGTTCATAAATTTTCTTGTGATAGTTAGGTAATTTTCTAAATCATGGTGAAGCATGTTCTGATTCTTTTCCAAAGTGAAAATTGCTTTATTATATTTTTCTGCATCTTCATCATCTAAAGTACCAAAGAGCCATTTACTTGTTCTGCCTACTATATTAATAAGTGCCCTTTTCGATCGATTATTTTCTTGAGGTTTAATATTGATTAATTT
Organism: Leptinotarsa decemlineata; assembly: GCF_025532065.1. Lineage (NCBI taxonomy): Eukaryota > Metazoa > Arthropoda > Insecta > Coleoptera > Chrysomelidae > Leptinotarsa > Leptinotarsa decemlineata. The sequence goes on along the minus strand of NW_027412537.1, from coordinate 7,159,287 downwards.
CACTTTGATTGTGTCTAGCAAATAATTCAGATGATTATACATGTGGTGTAGTTGTGGGTATAAAGGGTCTTTGATCAAGATAAATTCTGCGATTGTTTTTGTATTATTATTTAAGATGTTTAGGGGAGAATCAAATTGTTTTAAGTCAATGTATTTTATAAACGTATGTTTTTGTGTAGTGGATCTTGCTTTTCCAAGGGAAAAGGGAAGGATAGGGTTATTTATCCTCGTCATTATTATGTCTTGTCCTGTCGTCGCAAGGATTCCGAGAAGTAGAAGGTATAACGTTGTCATCTGAAACAATTTGTTTCTTAATGATTTTTCTTTGTGGCTTTAACTTACTTTTATGGTATTTTGATTTAGAAGTTTCAATTTTGAAGTTACTATCTTTTTTTGGTTGAATTTCCTTATATAAGGGTGATAATTTATTTCGAGGAGTTTCTTTAAGAAAAGTATTTTTATTAATTTCAATTTCTGGGGGTCATTTCTGTTGGAATTTACTTTAGATAGGTTCTTGGCTTTTTCATTGTTTTGTTCTACTATTTCTTTTAATATTTTCATATTTCTTGAATGTTTTTCTATATAGTTTGAGGTTATCTTTTCTAACGTTACATCATAAGGACTCTGGTGTTCTACATTACCTTTAATAATTTGAAAGGGTGTGAATTTAGTTGCGGAATGGACAGTATTATTATATCCTAGAATCGCATACAACATTTGTTTTGTTATTGGTCGATTAGGAAATTCTAATTTTAAGGTTCGTATTTCCTCAATTAGAGTAGAATGAAAACGTTCTACCGGACTATTACTGTTCGGGTTTTTTGGGGTGATGTAATGCAACATAATTTTATGAAGTTTGCAAAAATCTTCAATCAAGTTATTTTTAAATTCTGTGCCAGAATCGCAAGTTATTTTATTTGGAATACCGTAATGGGATATGAATTTTAATAAACCATCTAAGATGTCTGTCGCATTTAGTTGTATGGGGTATGCTTGTGCAAAGCGCGAAAAGCTGTCAATAATTGTTAGGAATTTTAGTCTATCAAGTGATAGAACATCAACATAAATATGTTCGAACGGGTATTCTCCAATTGGTGTTGGGTTAAATTTTATGACATTAGGGTGCCTTTCGTATTTTGATTTTTGACATGTTACGCATGTATTTACGTAGTTTGTTATGTCTTGAATCATATTAGGCCAATAGTATACTTTTGATAGAGACAATTTTGTTTCATTTATGCCTCTATGTGTAGTTTTTGTTTCATGATGGTATTTAATTTTTTCTCGTTGTTCATTTTTCTTCAAAATGTCTTTCAATAGTATATTACTTTGAACAAGTTTAAAGGCTGAGTTTCTAAAATGTTTTTGGATTATCGGAATCATTACATTCTTTAATTCCTCTTGAAATATTATACCATAAACAGTATTAGGTTTCAAATATTCTAAAAAGATTTTTACTATATCGTTTTCAATGTTTCTAGTAGATATTACGATTTTTAAACGTGTCTTATCAAAGGGTTTAGTTATACTTACTTTTGGTGAAATTATGTCGTTACTTTGAACTAAGAATATTTGATTTTTAAATTTATTTAATGGTTGCTCTGATATTGGGATTTCTAAAATCGGGTCTTCTTGCGAAGAATGTTGTGTTTCATTTGAGTGTTTTATTTTCGGTTCTTCTTGTTGGGCTGGTACGACTATTATGTCTGAAAGTATTTTAATCTTCTTTTCCTCTAAGAATTTTTGTTTTTCTTTAGCTGGTTGAAAATGTCCTGTGTGGTAATTTTCGGGTTGGGGTTCTTCTCTTGATTGATGTTTTTCGACTTCTTCATTGGCGAGTTCATCTATTTCTTGCACTATTTTGGCAATTTCATCAATCTCAGGGTTATCGTTTTCATCTACGCAATATTCTGCGAAATCTTCTAAACGATCTTCTTCCGTATCGAAATTTCCTAGTAAAGAATAATTTTCTAATGGATGTAGTTCAATTCTGGATAGGGCATCAGCAACAGAATCCTTTTTTCCTTTTTTATGTATGATGTTATATTCATACTCTTCTAATCTTAGGCGCCATCTTACTAATTTTGAAGAGGGGTCTTTTAAATTGAATAACCATTGGAGTGGTTTATGATCGGTAACAATCGTAAATTTTCTACCAAAAAGATAAGGTCTAAAGTATTTGGTAAAATTGACAATTGCCAATAATTCCTTTTCTATAGTTGAATAATTTTGTTCTGCGGGATTTAAAGTTCTTGAGGCATACGCGATGGGTTTATCTTTACCTAGAGGGCCTTGTGATAACACAGCTCCAATTGCTACGTTAGAAGCATCGGTTGTCAAGATAAAAGGTTTACTAAAATCGGGATGTTGAAGAAGAGGTTCATTAGTTAAAACTTGTTTACATTTTTCGAAGGTTTCTAGGAATTCGGCAGAATGAAGGATTTTCTCTCCTTTTTTTAGACATTGAGTTAGCGGTTTTGTTAATTGCGCGAAATCTTTAATAAATTTTCTATAATATCCTAGCAAACCGAGGAATGATTTAATATCTCTAGCAGTAGTTGGTATGGGAAAATTTTGGATTGCTTTTATTTTATTCGGATTGGGTTTTATACCGTGGGGTGTTACAATATGTCCTAAAAATTCTACATTTTGTTTTAAGAATTCCGATTTGTCTAATTGTACTTTCAATTTAGCTTCTCTTAATACTTTAAAGACTTGCTTTAGATTAGAGATGTGTTCCTGAAGGGAGGTCGAAAAAATTATTATATCGTCCATATAGACGAGACATATTTTGTTTCTTAGGTCTTTCAAAACGTAATCCATAACTCGTTGAAACGTCGCTGGAGCGTTCTTTAATCCAAACGGCATTCTGACATATTCGTAATGGCCGTGTTCTACGTTGAAGGCTGTTTTGTCAATAGAATTTTCTTCCATCTCTATTTGGTGAAATCCTGAAGTTAAATCTAGGGTAGTGAAGTAGTTACATTTCCCTAGTTTATCCAGTATGTCCTCGATATTAGGAATGGGGTATCGGTCATCAATCGTTTTTTCGTTCAACTTCCTATAATCAACGACAATTCTCCATTTTTTCTTTCCTGAGGCGTCCGCTTTCTTCGGTACAATCCAAATAGGGCTACTCCAAGCTGATGATGATGGTCGTATTATTCCGTCATTCAACATTTTTTCTATTTGTTTATTTACTTCTTCTTTATGGCAATGAGGAAACCGATAGGATTTAGTGTGTACTGGTATTTCGTCTGTCGTTTTAATTTCATGTTTTATTTTGTTTGTGAAAGAAAGTTTAGTATTCTCATCATGAAATATGTCTAAAAATTCTTTGCAAACTGTTAAAATTGCGTTTTTTTCTTCCGTGTTCATATGGTCGGTCCTAATTTTACTTGTTATATCAGTTATGGAATTATTATTATAATTTTCAGGTAAGGCTTGTTCAATATTATAAAATTCAAATTGTTCTTTATTTATTTGGTTGGATGGGAACGGTTCATTCATTGTTATAGAGATAGTTTTATTAGTTTTATTAAAAATTTCGAAAGTTGCGCGATAATTTTTGGCATAAGTTATTGTTTCAGGTACGTATAGTTTATCAATAAATCCTTCTGGAATTATTATTTCTCCTTCACTGATATCGACAGGGTATTTCTTTATTAAAGTTTCATATGGTGGTATTTCGATAGTAAAAGAAGTTTCGTGAGGCTGTCTATAGTAGAAAGGGATTTGTACAATTTCATTTCTTAAGATTTGATTGCTAAAATCGATATTTAAGTCAAGATTTTTAAGTTCTTTTAAACCTAAAATTCCATCAAAAAATTCATGAAATTGGAATAAAATATATTCCGTTTCATAGTTGCTTTGAAATTCTTCAAAAGCTGGGATAATAGCTTTATATTGAATTTCTTTTTCACCTAATGAAGTTTTTAACTGAGAGGGTTCTCTAAATATTCTGTCTGGATAATATTTTTCTACAATAGATGGTCTTAACATGGAAGTATGACATCCGGTATCAATTAGTAGTTTAATAGGGGGATTTTGGATTTGTATATAAGGTAATCCATTTATAGAGCCTGAATAAAGTTCTATTATACCGTCTTGTTTATCGGAGGCGGTTTGTAAAAATTTTCGTCTTCGTATTCAGTGTTTGAGTTAGTTATTTCAGTCGTTTCTTGGGGAGTAAAGTAATATTCATTTAATTCATCAGTTAATTGATATTGATCTGGAGGGTGTTGGTCTTCAATTGGGTATTGGTCTTCGACAGGGTATTGGTTAATGGGGTAACCTAGTGTCATGTCGTATTCATTGTCATCATTATGGTTGTAAAGTTCTTCACTTATAAAGGTTTGTCTTGGGGGTTGCCTAAAAGATCGGTTATTTGCTGGGTGGTAAGGCATATTTGATCTACTAACCGTAGGATTTCTAGAAGTAGTCGACATTGGTTGAATGATTCTAGTATCAGGTTTATTTGTTGGTTTAAACACATTTTGGGGTGGTCCAAACACTTGTTTATTCGTTAAAAATTTATGTTGAACTTGTTTAGGTTGGATATTTATGGGTTGGCTTGGAAATTGTGGTTTTTGGTTAAATTGTTGATAATTATTAAAAGGTCTATTTGGCATTTGACTAGTAGAAGGTGTAGGATTTCTAAAGTTAGTTTGTTGAAAATTTTGTAAGTGTGAATAATTTTGTACAGGGAAATTACTATAATTTGGTTTTATTTGTTTTGGTGGGTGTTGTTTTTGAACGTTAGTGCTTGAGCGATTCTGAAAAACCATATTTTGTGTTTGTCTAAAATTTTCATCTTCCAAAACTAAATTCATTGCTTCTTCAAGGCTATCTGGTTTTTGAACAATTACTTTATCTTGTAATCTAATAGTTAAATTTCTCATAAATACTTTCAAAGACTGTGATTGATATTGACGAATATATATCGCTTTAGTCTGTGGGTCTACAGCGGCAATAGAATTAATTTTAAAGATTAATTTACTTCTCAGTACTTGTATTCTTTTCGCAAAATCGAGGGGGTGTTCGTTTCTATTAGGGACAAGTGTAAAAAGTTGTTGTTCAAGGTTATCTAAATTTTGTCTATCACCAAATGTATTTCTTAATTCATTTCTTATTAAAATCCATGTGTTTAATTCCGTTCTTGCACCAATCAATAATTGTGCTCTATCTCTGAGTTTACCAATAATAATACTCAAGATACACTGATTTAGTGTATCGTCAGCGCTATAATATTTATTATGAAATTTGTCAATTGCATTTATAAAAATTTCGAGGGTGTCTGGAGATCCATCATACAAAGGTATGGTGTCAGAATAAATTTTAAATAAAGTATAATTAATTTCGGTGGACATATTTGAAACGGATAGAGAGACAAGCGACTGTACTAAATCTTCAATTTCAGGTTCGGTCATGTGTTATTGTCGCGATCTTATCGGAAAAGATTACTCAGCGAATCTATTCAAGATAAGAGTTTGCTTTCTTCATTTATTCAGAAAAGAATCACGGTAATAATATTACGAAGTTTATCACAAGAATATTTCTGAAGCGTCGTTGTGTGTGTGTGAAATGAATACTCTCTTTATATCAGCGTATGATATAAATAGATTATTTTCTGTCTATTAAGCATATGATATAAGTAGCAGCAAGTTATTCTTTAGCTTCTTTGTTTTACTATTTAGTGAACACTATGCATTTATTGTTTGCTATGAGTGAGGAAAGAGAAAAATGATTTGAATGTATGAAATTTTGATTCGGCGTTTTTCACTTAATTGCTTCAATTTAAATCAGGATTTAAATTGTCTTTCTTAATCTACGTGACTTCTATAGTCCTGTCACCAATTTCAATTGCTATAAGAGAAAATGATGTCTGTTTTCGTTTTTTGATTATAATAATCACTTTTCCGAAACTTCCACAAATATTTACGATAAAGATTTAAGGAAATTTTGGAATCAGGTAGGAAAACTCGACTTACCTCGATGGTGTGTCAGTATTCTTTCCTGGAGGACTGTAGTAGCTGAGTCTGACGATCCGGTCCTTTTTGTGGGTGGTTGGTGGACGAAGCTGGTTTTTTGTAGTGGACAAACAGTTGGTACTGAAGAAAATTCAGGATCGATTTTCTTCCACTATCCTACAATCGACTGCGCCAATTATAGTTTCGGGCCACGGGAACCACTTTTTAAAAAGACTTTATTTAGATTTACAGACTTTATTATACAGAAGTTACTCTGACAATCGTACTAACAGAACTGACTCTTCTTTCAAGATGGCTAGCTTTTATAAGTTTATTATAACTTAGTCAGCATTTGATGAATAAGCATAAAGGAGGGTTTTATATACATAACTTGCACGACAATCCCACATACAGTTGCCAACATTATTAAGATGATTCTAATATCTAGTCAATATATTCTTTTAGCCAGACTAGCTAGAAGAGCAACCAATCATACGTGTGCAGGTATTATGATAGTGTACGAGTATATGTGTTTGAGATAATTACTCTTTAAACCAATGATATAGACAGGAAATTGAATACATTTTGAATAACTGATGATGTATGTTTTTGTTTTTCCCAAAGGTTCTAAACGGTTCATCTCAATATCACATTGATATCATAAAATAATTTCAATAGTTAAATTTATATCGCAGTATTACTGATTTTATCTTGTTTCAAGACATAGTTTGTTAAAAAAAGTATCAATATAATGAATATTTTTAGTATACAGAGTATTTCCCTACCTACAGTACAAATAAAGTTATTGTGAACATATGTAGGTACGGATTTGCTTCGTTTCTGAGCCCTATCAGGCTAGCATGGTGAATCCAGCAAAATTTCAAAAAAAAATACATCAATTAGTAGCTAAATAGTTGCTAATCATTTGCCAAAACAACGATTTTGTTGCTCGTGCCGATCCCTAGAATTCGCAAATAATGCCATCGTGATATAAAGGTAGCAAGCTAACTCAATAAATTATATACTTTTTCTTTGATCTTTACAGAAGATTTAATTACTATTTAGTTGCTAAACCTTGGATATCTCTAAAAAAATTTAAATATTTTTTTTATATTTTTTCTCCGATCTTGCCATATTGAAACTGTTTTTTCCTGGAATACAGGGTTTTTGAAAGTGTTGCTGCCAAAAGTATAATCAAATACACCTTAGGTATCAGCAACAAAATAGTTGAAACCGACCGTCCGATTTTCAAGCTTTTTTTTTATTTTCCTCGTTCTTGCTAATTCGAAACTGTTTTTCTGTAGAATAAAAAGTGTTTCAAATTTGTTGCTCGCCAGGAGTATACTCAAATACACCTTGAGTATCAGCAACAAAACAGTTGAACATCTTTAATTCCAGGGAAAACCAGTTTCATCATAACAATAGGAGGTAAATGAAAAACAAATTTTAAAAATCGGCCGATCGGTTTCAATTATTTTGCTACTCATCCTCCGGGGGTATTTGAGTATTCTTCTAAGGAGCAACAAATCAAGAATACTTTTTATTCCAGAAAAAACCGGTTTAAAGATAGAAGGAACCGAGATAAGTTGAAAAAATATTGAAAATCGGCCGATCAAGGCCAACTATTTTGTTGCTGGTTCTCATAGTGTATTTGAGTACCCTCCTGGTGAGCAACAAATTTGAAACACTTTTTATTCCAAGGAAAAGAAGTCTGAAGATAGCAAGAATGAGGAAAATGAAATGAAATTTTAAAAATTGGCCGATCGGTATCAACTATTTTGTTGCTGATACTCGAAGTGTATTTGAGTATGCTCTTGGTGAGCAACAAATTCAGAATACTCTGTATTCCAGAAGAAACCGGTAAGAACAGGAAGAATTTAAAAAAATATTAAAAATCGGCCGATCAAAGCCAACTATTTTGTTGCTGATTCTCGGAGTGTATTTGAGTACCGTCCTGATGAGCAAAACATTTAAAACACTTTTCATTCCACGGAAAACCCGTTTTAAGATAGCAAGAATGAGAAAAATGAAAAAATAAAATTAAAAAATCAGCCGATCGGTTTCAACTATTTTGTTGCTGATACTCAAGGTGTATTTGAGTAACCTCCGTATTCCTGAAAATACCGGTTTCAAGATACCAAGAACAGGGAATATTTAAAAAAATATTAAAAAATGGCCGATCAAGGCCAACTATTTTGTTGCTGATAATAACTTGTTCTGAATTACTTGAATCTGTAACATTCATGTTCCGAACAGGAATCTTAGACACAGCCATTTATTTCATATTCCCTTCCATCATACAAATTATGGCAAACATACACCCTCGGAAAGAACCCTAAAGTTGGTAGATGACAAAAACATCAGTGGTGTCTCTTATGGTCGCTTTAAACAATCATTTAACTGAATTAGGTATACCTCTGATTGGTAATTTAAAATGACTCCTTGGGAAATTTTTCATTTTATACATGTCGAAGATATTTATTTTGGAGCAATTTTCAGTTCATAAGAATAAAAATGCAGGTTTTTTCGTAGATGATTCGTATAGTGATTCTTTTCACATACCTATGTCATTTCTGGACCAATTCGATTCTTTAATTGTTCTCTGAAAGAAGAATTAAAATTGAAAATCAAAATGAATCGCTGTAGATAACAATTATATTAAGCAAATAAAGTTGTACGATTAAAATAAATCTAAAGATTTCAAAACAAGTTATTTCACAACGTTTCGATTGTTGGTATTCACAATGATGAAATTGAAAATGAATCGCTGAAGAACAAACAAAATGAAATGAAATTAAACTTATATTAAGCAAAAAAGTTGTACAGTATAAATGAATTGGAAGATTGAAGATTGCAAGGCAAGTTGGGTCTTCAAATACAGTACCATGACTATTCGAGTATATTACAAGAAGTAGGGCTGAAACTATTGCAAACCAGAAGAATTCATGCAGATCTATGCTATGCATTCAAGCTGCTCAATGGACTAATAACTTGTCCTGAATTACTTGAATCTGTCAACATTCATGTTCCGAACAGGAATCTTAGTCACAGCCATTTATTTCATATTCCATCATACAAATTATGGCAAACATATACCCTTGGAAAGAACCCTAAAGTTAGTAGATGACAAAAACATCAGTATTTTTGGTGTCTCTTATGGTCGTTTTAAACAATCATTGAATAATTTAAGTTGGTAATTGTTTACATAAGGTAGTAACAAGTTTAATTTTATTTCTATATCCTATAGTATTTTATAATGTAATATAGTTGTGTGCTGCAGAAACATTCCGTAGCGTTTTAGTTTGTATTTTACATTTTTATATTGTACTTTTTTTGTAAAATTTTTACACTGTAATTAGGTTTATCCCATATAAATAAATAAATGAATAAATATAATTGGAAATACGAGTTAGTCTAATAAGTACACCAAGTTTCACATCAATGGAAATAATTGATTTGAAAATATTCAGTAGAAAAAATTCCAACCCAGTTGAGCAAAACTGAATTCTGGAAATAAATAATTTTTTTCCTCTCAAGAGGAAAATCAAGTTTAATTTTCCTCTTGAAGATGATCACTTAGTGATCGAAACACGTGTCGATGTGTTGAAATAACGGTTTGGTGTTAGAAATTATCCATAAAGATGTGTAGACGATGCACAAAACTTTCTTTGGGATACAAAGGAGAATGGAAAATTCATCCGAAACAACTACTTTCAAATGTATGAACATTTAATTATTATTACTGGAGTTTTGTGTCAACACCAAACCGTTATGTTCGACACCTCGACACGTGTTTCGAAAATCTTCCTCTTGAAGATGATCACTTGGTGATCGAAACACGTGTCGAGGTGTTAAAATAACGGTATGGTGTCGGGAAAAAACTCCAGTAATATTCATTACTACACCAAAGGTTCCAAACAGTTTATATCAAGATCACATTGATATCATAAATAATTTCAATAGTTAAATTTAGATCGTAGTATTACTGATTTTATTTTGTTTTAAGTCATAATTTAATTAAAAAAGTATCCATGTAATAAATATTACGGTAGAAACTTTGGAGGATAATTCTTTAGGTCGATTTAAGAAATGAAGTTATTATGAACATATGTACGAATTTTCTTTGTTTCTGAAATACAGATCATTGTAGTTAAAAAAAATGTATTTATAAAATATAAATATCCTTACACCGATTTGTTTGAAGGCGCTCATTTAGCCCGAACTTGAAATTATTAGGTCCAGTGGCGTCTCAATGGGCACCACAGCCAACAATATTGAGAAAAAAACTCCACTGACTGTTTTGTGGTTTTTTATTGTTTTAGATTAAGCAACAAAAAATAAAACTTATGAAAAACTCACTTCTAGAAACCGTCCATATGGACAGAATAAAATAAAAATCGAAAGTAAATAATAAACAATTTTGACCTTAAAATAAATAACCAACATATCCACTTTCTGATTGTCTGACACGTTCAAAATTACCTGGAGTATTTCCTATGACATTGCAATTGCCAATTGTTCGATTCCTCAAGTCATTCACATTCAGTACAGGACTCTCATGATAACAAGAGCCTTCAGATGACCCCATAAATAGCAATCCAAAGAATTCATATCAGGACTGCGACCTGGCCAATTTTTAGGTCCTGCACGTCCAATCCAACGATTAGAGTAGGTGATGATGCTGACGAGCAAGAACACTAAAATGAGCTGAGGCCCCGTGCATAAGCCACATGTTGCCTCTTACAAGTAGGTAGCGACACTTCTAACAAAATCATTGTGTGCCATTGTATGATTCAACCACCTGCCAAACATATCTTGGGTGAAAATACCGACGCAGTAGAGCTTGGCCCCGCTGTAAGTGATATTGGTATAGGTTTTTTTGAGAACTGTCCATACGGTTTTTGTGCTGATTTCCAGCTGCAGTGCAATCTTTCAGGTACTATCTGATGGATCGTCTTCTATAGCATCAAGTATAGCTTCTTCTAGTTCTGGCATTGTTACAGTCCATCATCTCCCATCACCTGCATTTTTATTAAAACTGCCAGTTTCACATAATCTTGCATGTAGCGTTCTAAATGACACATGGAATTACTCTGGTAAGATATCTGGTAAATTCTCCCTACTACTTCCGCATTTCCATTTGCTAATCCATTAATAAAGTGCATGTCAGCCATTTCAGTGTTAGTGAAATTATTCATAATGGAATCACTGCTAATTGACAACTCTGACTTTCACTGATATGACAACACTATCACTGTCAGCTGGTTTCCAAAGCAGGTGTTCATGGTATGCAAAGTGGCTTCAATTTTCTTTCTCGAAACCTAAGCTAGATATAAAGAAAATACAAGCGACGAAAAAGTTGTAGTTCAGTTGAATTATCTAAAATCGAAAAGATTTTTTGTAAACGACCTAACGAATCATCATCTGAAGTTTCGTACAGTAGTTAGGAAATACCCTGTATAATATTATTTTTCATCTCCGTATTTCATAAATTTTTGAAAATTATTTGATGGACATATCCAAACAAATTGACTAAATTTTAATTGCCCTCGAAAGTACCTGATTATGTATTTACCTGAATAATACTTTTGGTATTTTCTTACCTGTCGAGACTATTAATTCTGAAGCATTTTCTGTTTATGTCATAGTCAAAGATATATCTTGTTCATACAAGAACGAATATATTTTTTTAAAGAAAGTTTTAGTGTCACGTTCGTCTCAAATTGAAAGGGTAAGTGTAGAAATTGATTATTCCTAAAGCATTTATTTTTGAAAAGAAAATCTCACAAAGCTGTTAGATTCATAATTGACATCTTCAAAAAAATAGATTCATTTTCCATTGCATCTCATTTTTGAGGCATCGTAAGAGCGTTAATGTTCAAAACTACTTAATTTGCTAGTATATTAATTTTTAATAATTTTTTGAAATCATCAACTATTTTCAGCAAAACAGCGTCTGGTCGTAAAGACGTTAAAGTCATAGCCGTATTCACGTTATTATTGAGTAAAAATGTAATCAAAACACCATTTAAGACTGTTTACTACAAAAATCTTATTTCTGGGTCTACTAGAAATATATCGGCATTAGCAAGAACATTAATTTTTATAGTTAAATTCAGATCGCAGTATTCTTATGTTATCAAAACAAATCTATTAAATTATGAGGTTTTAAAACATTTTTATTTAGATCGGTCAAAAACACCTTTTTGGTCAGATATTGTTTGGTCGGTTTATAGTCTCGCAAAAAGTCCATGTAGGATTCACGTGTTAATCTTGTTGGTAGAAAAAGTGTGCCAATCAGGTAGTCACCAGTCATTTCTACCGAAACGTTCAGCGAAAATTGATGCTGAAAATATGACTTTCTTTATAAATTTGAAATTTTGGTAGGTCTAAAAATCGCCATTGTGATAGTTCATAATAGCATTTCGTGAAAAATTTACTACGTTCGTAAAAAAATATTTGGTAAAAAATTATCATTGTGTGCCATTGCATGAATCAACCACCTGCAAAACATATCTTGGGTGAAAATCCCGACGCAGTAGAGCTTGGACCCGCTGTCAGTGATATTGGTGTAGGTTTTTTTTGAACTGTCCATACGGTTTTTGGGCTGACTTCCAGCTGCAGTGCAATCTTTCAGGTACTATTTGATGGTTCGTCTTGTATAGCATCAAGTATAGCTTCTTCTAGTTCTGGCATTGTTACAGTCCATCGTCTCCCATCACCTGCATTTTTATTAAAACTGCCAGTTTCACATAATCTTGCATGTAGCATTTCTAAATGACACATGGAATTACTCTGGTAAGATATCTGGTAAATTCCCCGTACTACTTCCGCATTTCCATTTGCTAATCCATTAATAAAGTGCATGTCAGCCATTTCAGTGTTAGTGAAATTATTCATGATGGAATCACTGGTAATTGACAACTCTGACTTTCACTGATATGACAACGATCACTGTCAGCTGGTCTCCAAAGCAGGTGTTCAAGATATGCAAAGTGGCTTCAATTTTTTTTCTCGAAACCTAAGCTAGATATAAAGAAAATACAAGCGACGAAAAAGTTGTAGTTTGAATTATATAAAATCGAAAAATTTTTTTTTAAACGACCTAACGAATCATCATCTGAAGTTTCGTACAGTAGTTAGGAAATACTCTGTATAATATTATTTTTCATCTCTATATTTCATAAATTTTTGAAAATTATTTGATGGACATATCCAAACAAATTGAGTAAATTTAATTGCCCTCAATAGTACCTGATTATGTATTTACCTGAATAATACTTTTGGTATTTTCTTACCTGTCGAGACTATTAATTCTGAAGCATTTTCAGTTTATGTCGTAGTCAAAGATATATCTTGTTCATACAAGAACGAATATATTTTTTTAAATAAAGTTTTAGTGTTCTACGTTCGTCTCAAATTGGAAGGGTAAGTGTAAAAATTGATTATTCCTAAAGCATTTATTTTTGAAAAGAAAATCTCACAAAGCTGTTAGATTCATAATTGACATCTTCAAAAAAATAGATTCTTTTTCCATTGCATCTCATTTTTGAGGCCTCGTAAAAGCGTTAATGTTCATTCTAAAAAGCAGGTGGATGGTAAAACAAATTGCAACTGCTTTATGCAAGAAGGGTTTAATTTTACTGGTTTACTGGAGGCGAAAATATTGTACTGAGATAATGATTTGTCAGTGACCTTTAAATTTCCTTTAAATTTCCCCAATGTACGAAATGTGTATATTGCCCGCTACAATTTTTTATCAAAAGAATGTTTTATGCAATTTCAACGTGACTGATGAGATTGTTCTACTTCGTAGGGTTTTTTCACTGTGTATCATAGCTTTTGAAGTCATAGTCGTATTCACGTTATTATTGAGTAAAAATGCAATCAAAACGCCATTTTTACTATATACCTACAAATCATGAAATTATAAAACAATGTCAATAAATTAATTGGCGCTCCGGACGACATCATCGATTCCAATGGCTCATTTGCTTTTTCAACTGCGGGAAAACCAGGAAAAACCTGCAGCACCACTTCATCTGAAGATACTCTTATTTTTCATTTCCGTATTTCATCAATTTTTAAAAATGGTAATGTCCAAATAATTTGAATAAATTTTGATTCCTTTTACCATAACTCTTTAGTAATTTAACTGAATTACGTATACCTCTGATTGGTAATTTAAAATGACTCCTTGGGTAATTTTTCATTTTATACCTGTCGAATATTTTTATTTTGGAGCAATTTTCAGTTCATAAGAATAAGAATGCAGGTTTTTTCGTAGGTGACTCGTATAGTGATTTTTTTCACATACCTATGACATTTCTGGACTAATTCGGTTCATGAATTGTTTGGAACAAAGCTGTGTATTGTATAAAAGTTTTTTTGAAACTGAATTTTATTCAACTTCAGAGTGTTACTGTTGACAATGTTTCGTGGTGGATTTCGTTAATTCGGACTTTCATTGTGTAATATGGTATGGTATGATTCACAATCTCTGAAAGAAGAATTAAAATTGAAAATCAAAATGAATCGCTGAAGATAACAATTATACTAAGCAAAAAAACCTGAGAAAAAATTACAATTATATAGGAAACTAAGCAAAAAATTCCAAGTTGTACAATTAAAATGAAATAAAAGTTAAAAGATTTCAAGCCAAATCACGTCACGACGTTTCGATTGTTAGTATTTACAATGATGACTGCCGGTCATCACCTGAAGACGATCGTGAAGTGACTTGGCTTGAAATCTCTTGATTTTTATTTGGTTTCAATGGTTCAACTTTCAATGTTTTGTAATTTGTTACAATGTTGAAAATTGAAAATGTTCAGTTTAGCGCACCTTCATCATAAAAAAGGAAAGGATGAAAAATAAAACAGTAATCTATAGGGTGTGTAATTTGGAAATTACCATCTTCTTGATGCATACTTGTTAGTTTCATTTATTTTTTCGATTTTTCACTATATTCACTTAATTCATTTACAGTCTCAAACAAATATGGATTTGTCTACAAGGAATGAACTCGGACTGGCGTCTTCTCTAGAAAGCAATGGAAATGGAGGCTCAGCAGCGGCTACAAGTCAACCGACCGCGTCCATGCCCTCCACGGACATATGCATGGCAACGATGTTGACATGCGATGTTGACAAGAAAAACTCTCGCGGCAAAATGAAAACCTACAAATGCAAGCGTTGTCCTTTTGTTGCTACAACCAAAACTGATATTTGGAGCCACTCCAGAATACATATAAAAGACGACAAGGTCCTTACATGTCCAAAATGTCCTTTCGTTACAGATCTCAAGCACCACCTGGAGTATCACATACGGAACCATGACGGTTCCAAGCCCTATAAGTGCTCACAATGCGACTACAGTTGCGTCAATAACTCGATGCTGATCTCTCACAAAAAGTCACATTCCAACATCTACCAATTTAGTTGTGCTGACTGCAAATATGCTACTAAGTACTGCCACTCTCTCAAACTCCACTTGCGTAAGTACAAACATACACAAGAAATGGTTCTGAATGCAGATGGCACTCCAAATCCTTCGCAAGTTATTGATGTGTATGGTACCAAACGAGGACCTAAGGTGAAACAGCAAAATCCGAAACCTACTGATGCTGCTACTTCGAACCTTGATCCAATCGCACCCTTTTCTCCTAACCCATTGGTGCTGAATGCAAATCCACAAGATCAGGATCCGAGACTGTTGGAAAACTTGAAGAGACAATTTGCAGCTTCGGTGCCGGGCGCTTCTCAAGCCACAATCCAGGCCGTAATCCACGCTTTCCACCCAGCTGAAGAAAAAGTCTTGAGTATGCCCTTCATGGTCGAGCCAACGTCAAATAATGAATATTCGGGGGATGGAGAAGATGATGGATGTTTCACCACTATTTTCGATAATGTAGAAGTGGTTCAAGATATGAACCCTGAAGATGCTAGTAATTCAGTAACAAATAATGGTAACCAAAACAGTTGTCAGTTTTGCGGTCTCACCCTTGGAGATCCAATGATGTATACCATCCATATGGGTTACCATGGCTTCAGTAATCCATTTACAGCCATTATGACTCCTGACGAATGCAGAGAAAGACTCTCTATACAGTTGCATCTTGCACGACAATCCCACATACAGTTGCCAACATTATTAAGATGATTCTAATATCTAGTCAATATATTCTTTTAGCCAGACTAGCTAGAAGAGCAACCAATCATACGTGTGAAGGAATTATAATAGTGTATGAGTATATGTGTTTAAGATAATTACTCTTTAAACCAATGATATAGACAGGAAATTGAATACATTTTGAATAACTGATGATGTATGTTTTTGTTTTTCCCTATCCAAGGCTATCATTTGAAAGAGGGGTACACTTGACACTGTTTAGTAGAGTTGATTTGTAAGTAAAATTGGAGATACAAATTAGTCTAATAACTACACCAAGTTTCACATCAATGAGACATAATTGATTTGAAAATATTTAGTGGAAAAAATTCCAACCCAGTTGGGCAAAACTGAATTCTGGAAGTAAGTAATTATTTTCCTCTCCAAAACAACGATTTTGTTGCTCGTGCCGATCGCTAAAAATCGCAAATAATGCTATCGTGATATAATGGTAGCAAGGTAACTCAATAAATTATAAACTTTTTTTTAATCTTTACAGAAGATTTAGTTACTATTTAGTTGCTAAACCTTGGATATCTTCCAAACATTTCTAAAGAATTTTTTTTTATTTTTTCTGATCTTGCCATCTTGAAACTGGTTTTTTCTGGAATACAGTGTTTTTTGAATTTGTTGCTTACCAGGAGTGTACTCAAATACAACTTGAGTATCAGCAACAGAATAATTGAAACCGATCGGCCGATTTTATTTTTTTTTATTTTCCACGTTCTTGCTATCTTGAAACTGATTTTCCTTAGAATAAAAAGTGTTTCAAATTGTTGCTCACCGGGAGTATACTCAAATATACTTCGAGTACCACCTAAAATAAATAATTGAAACGGATCGGGCGATTAATTTTTTTTTTTTCATTTTCCACGTTCTTGCTATAATGGTTTTCCTGGGAAGAAAAAGTGTATTAAATTTTTTTCTAATCAGGAGGGTACTCAAATACACTTCGAGAATTAGCAACAAAATAGTTGGCCCTGATCGGCCATTTTTTAATATTTCTTTTAATTCTCCCTGTTCTTGCTATATTGATACCGGAATTTTCTGGAATACGGAGGGTACTCAAATACACCTTGAGTATCAGCAACAAAATAGTTGGAACCGATCGGCTGATTTTTTCATTTTTCTCATTCTTGCTATCTTGAAACTGGTTTTCTTTGGAATGAAAAATGTTTTAAATTCTTTGCTCATCAGGAGGGTACTCAAATACACTCCGAGAATCAGCAACAAAATAGTTGGCTTTGATCGGCCGATTTTTAATATTTTTTTAAATTGTTCCTGTTCTTACCGATTTCTTCTGGAATTCAGAGTATTCTGAATTTGTTGCTCACCAGAAGCATACTCAAATACACCTTGCTACTAAGTACTGCCACTCTCTCAAACTCCACTTGCGTAAGTACAAACATACACAAGAACTGGTTCTGAATGCAGATGACACTCCAAATTCTTCGCAAGTTATTGCTGTCTATGGTACCAAAAGACGACCTAAGGTGAAACAGCAAAGTCAGAAACCTACTGAAGCTACTACTTCAAACCCTGAATGCAAATCCACAATCCGAGAGTGTTGGAAAACTTGAAGAGACTGGTACATAAGAGACAATTTGCAGCTTTGGTGCCGAGCGCTTCTCAAGCCACAATCCAGGCCGTAACCCACGCTTTCCAACCAGTTGAAAAAAAGTTCCGAGTATGCCCTTCACGGTCAAGCCAAAGTCAAATAATGAATCTTCGGGGAATGAAGAAGATGATGGATGTTTCACCACTATTTTCGAAAATGTAGAAGTGGTTCAAGATATGAACCATGAAGATGCTAATAATTCAGTAATCAATAATGGTAACCAGAACAGTTGTCAGTTTTACGATCTCACCCTTGGAGATCCAATGATGTATACCATCCTTATGGGTTACCATGGCTTGAGTAACCCATTTACGGGCATTATGACTCCTGAAGAATGCAGAGAAAGACTTTCTATACAGTTACATCTTGCACGACAATCCCACATACTGTTGCCAACATTATTAAGATGATTCTAATATCTAGTCATTTTATTCTTTAGAATAGAAGAGCAACCAATCAAACGTGTGCAGGTACTATAATAGTGTACGAGTATATGTATTTAAGATAATTACTCTTTGAACAAATTATATAGACAGGAAATTAAATACATTTTGATTAATTCATGATATCTGTTTTTGTTTTTCCCTATCCCAGGCTATCATTTGAAAGAAGGGTACAATTGACACTGATCAGTACAGTTGAATCGTAAGTAAAATAGGAAATACGAGTTAGTCTAATAAGTACACCAAGTTTCACATTAATGAGACATAATTGATTTGAAAATATTCAGTAGAAAAACGGCCAACTCAGTTGAGCAAAACTAAATTCTGGAAGTAAATAAATGAATTTTTATTATTTTCCTCTAAAGAGGAAAATCAAGTTTGATCGTCCTCTTGAAGATGATCACTTGGTGATCGAAACACGTGTCGGTGTGTTGAAATAAAGGTATGGTGTTGGGAAAAAACGCCAGTTATATTCATTACTACACCAAAGGTTCCAAACAGTTCATCTCAATATCACATTGATATCATAAAATAATTTCAATAGTTAAATTTATATCGCAGTATTACTGATTTCATCTTGTTTCAAGACATAGTTTGTTAAAAAAAAAGTATCAATATAATGAATATTTTCAGTACACAGAGTATTTGTACTACAGTACAAATAAAGTTATTGTGAACATAAGTAGGTACGGATTTGCTTCGTTTCTGAGCCCTATCAGGCTAGCATGGCGAATCCAGCAAAATTTCAAAAAAAAAACAAATTTGTAGCTAAATAGTTGCTAATTATTTGCCAAAACAACGATTTTGTTGCTCGTGCCGATCCCTAGAAATCGCAAATAATGCTATCGTGATATAAAGGTAGCAAGCTAACTCAATAAATTATATACTTTTTCTTTGATCTTGACAGAAGATTTAGTTACTATTTAGTTGCTAAACCTTGGATATCTCTAAAAAAATTTAAATATTTTTTTTTAATATTTTTTCTCCGATCTTGCCATATTGAAACTGTTTTTTCCTGGAATACAGGGTTTTTTGAAAGTGTTGCTCGCCAAAAGTATACTCAAATACAGCAAATCAGCAACAAAATAGTTGAAACCGATCGTCCAAGTTTTTTTTTATTTTCCTCGTTCTTGCTAACTTGAAACTGGTTTTCTGTAGAATAAAAAGTGTTTCAAATTTGTTGCTCGCCAGGAGTATGCTCAAATACACCTTGAGTATCAGCAACAAAACAGTTGAACATCTTTAATTTCAGGGAAAACCAGTTTCATGATAGCAATATGAGGTAAATGAAAAACAAATTTTAAAAATCGGCCGATTGGTTTCAATTATTTTGTTGCTCATCCTCCAGGGGTATTTGAGTATTCTTCTAATGAGCAACAAATCAAGAATACTTTTCATTCCAGAAAAAAACCGGTTTAAAGATAGAAGGAACAGAGATAATTTAAAAAAGTATTGAAAATCGGCCGATCAAAGCCAACTATTTTGTTGCTGATTCTCGGAGTGTATTTGAGTACCCTCCTGGTGAGCAACAAATTTGAAACACTTTTTATTCCAAGGAAAAGAAGTTTGAAGATAGCAAGAATGAGGAAAATGAAAAAATAAAATAAAAAAATCAGTTGTATTATACTCAAGTTGTATTTGAGTATACTCCTGGTGAGCAACAAATTCGAAACACTTTTCATTCTAAGAAAAACCAGTTTCGAAATAGCAAGAACGTGGAAAAATTTAAAAAAAAATGAAAATTGGCCGATCGGTTTCAACTATTGTGTTGTTGATACTCAAGTTGTATTTGAGTATACTCCTGGTAAGCAACGAATTCAAAAAACACTGTATTCCAGAAAAAAACAGTTTCAAGATGGCAAGATCAGAAAAAATATAAAAAAATTCTTTAGAAATGTTTGGAAGATATCCAAGGTTTAGCAACTAAATAGTAACTGAATCTTCTATAAACATAAAAAAAGCATATAATTTATTGAGTTAACTTGCTACCTTTATATCACGATAGCATTATTTGCGATTTCTAGGGATCGGCACGAGCACCAAAATCGTTGTTTTGGCAACTAATTAGCCGCTATTGATGTTTTTTTTTTTGCAATTAAGCTGAATTCGCCATGGTAGCCTGATAGGACTCAGTAACGGAGCAAATCCGTACATATGGAACCGTCATGGTTCCGCATGTAATACTCCAGGTGGTGCTTAAGATCTGTAAAGGACATTTTGGACATGTAAGGACCTTGTCATCTTTCATATGTATTCTGGAGTGGTTCCAAAAATCAATTTTGGTTGTAGCAACAAAAGGGCAACGCTTGCATTTGTAGGTTTTCGTTTTGCCGCGAGAGTTTTTCTTGGAGATCCCCAATTCTTGGTCATATATTTCCTTCTTGAATCTATTTTCCTCGACAGGACATTCGCTTGGCTTTGGAGACAAAATCGTTGACATGCATCGGATCATCGGATCTGAACTGGGCGGTGTCAAGGGGGTGTGATTCATATTGTACGTCATGTGAGGTGGAATATTCTGTTGCTGCGGAAATTGTCCGTGGCTGATCATGGGGTTGGAGTAGTATGCCGTAGTGGGCATGAACGTGGTTCATTCCTTGTATACGGATCCATATTTGTTTGAGTCTGTAAATGAAATAAATGAATATAGTGAAAAATCAAAAAATAAATGAAACTAACAAGTATGCAGCAAAAAGATAGTAATTTCCAAATTACACACCCTACAGATTACTGTTGTATTTTTCATCCTTTCCTTTTTTATGATGAAGGTAGGCTAAGCTGTACATTTCTAATTTTCATGACTGTAACAAACTAAAAAGAAGAACTTAAAATGAAGTTACAACAAAATAAAAATTATGCAAAAAATTGAAAGTTGAACCATTAAAAATCAAGGGATTTCAAGCCAAATCACTTCACGACGTTTCGATTGTTAACATCCACATTCGTCTTCGGGTGATGACCGTCAGTCATCATTGTGAATACTAACAATCGAAACGTTGTGAAGTACTGTGGCTAGACCCGAAGACGATTTTGGATACTAATAATCGAAACGTTGTGAAGTGACTTGGCCTGAAATATTTTAACTTTTATTTCATCCACCAAAGAATCAAAATAGTTAATGAATTTCCATTAGTCTACATCTAGAATCAAAATAATTTGTATATATTTTTTTAAGTTTGTTTCCTGATTCAATTTTCCAGTTTTTTTTATTTTATTTTTCTTCTTGTCTCTCATTATTATACGGAACAATAGAGTTAAAAAAATAGAAATAAGGTATGCCGGAGCCTGAACGTTTGATTTAAAATATACAACTACATTTTAGAATTTCATTGTGGCATTTTCAACACAACTCTATACATACACTATTTCCAATCTTAATTTCAGACATTTTATAACGATTTTAAATATATACATTGCTCTTAATATTTTATTACAGTTTATTATATATACTTATATACATACTCAATTTAGCATTAAATAATTTCATATACACATATAAACAAGATAATTTACATTCTATATTATTTATATTTTATATATATACATACTCATTTTAACCTTAGCTGTGTGTACGTATTAATAATTAGTTATTTTTTTTTCTCTCTTTCTCTCAGACTAGCTTACATCTAAATTCCTATTATGGATTCCTATATTCGTGATTTCAGAATTGATAATGTTGAAACATATAGCATAGACACCACTGAAGAATGTAGTCAGATACTTGATATAAACAAGAGCCATCAAAACTTCAAAATTCTGCAAATGAATATTCATAGTATTAATAAAAGCCTAGATGAATTTTCCATTATGTTACAAAATTTAAAATCTGATATTGATGTCATTATCCTAACAGAAACTAGAGAGGTGATTGATCAGAGTATTTTTCATATAAATGGATATAACATGATATATAACGAAAGTCGATATAACCAGAATGATGGGGTAGTTGCCTATATAAAGTCAAATCTTAAATTCACCTATGAAATAGTAGAGGTTTCTTATGAGTTGAAAGCAGTTCGAATCGAACTTGACTTAGGCATGGAAAAGTCACTTCTTATTACAACTATGTACAGGCCACCAAATTCGAATTTACTGGAATTCAATACAAATCTATTTATCTTTTTCGAGAACCACCCTGATAATATGGACTTATCCTTATTTTTGGACGACATCAATATCGATTTGCTGAATGCCGATAACAAGCATACGGTTGATTATCTGAACACGTTGAATGAATTTTGATATATATCCACAATAAACGCACCTACCAGAATACAAGAAAACAGTAAATCATGTTTGGACCATATTTTCATAAAATCGAAAAATCCTGATCAAACTGAAAATATTCTACCCATCGTATTGAGAATAACAATAACAGATAATTTCTCTAGTTTACTTCAGATGAAACCAAACGTTAACAAAAAAAGATTTGTAAAATACATCAACACCAACAAAATACACAACGCCTTCAGCAATATTTCCTGGGAGGATGTATACAATGCACCTACACCAGACACTGCTACAAAAACTGTCATCAAAATAACTATAAAAACACTAGAAACATGAACAGATAAAAGCCATATCCGGAGAAAAAAAACCAAAATAGCACCCTGGTTAACGAATGGATTATTACGCTCTATCAACAAAAAACACATCATATTTAGCAACATGCAAAAGCATGATCATGATGAGGATCTGAAGAAAGAATACAAAAACTACAGAAACAAGCTAACATCTTTGATCAAAAAAGCTAAATTCAATTATTATAAAAAACAAATTGACAAAAATCATAATAATTCAAAAATGCTATGGAAGTCACTCAACGAATATCTAAGACAAAAAGACACAAAATTGTTATAGATAATATAAAACATCCCACAAACAATGAAATCTTAACCGATAAAACGCTAATTGCAAATACATTCAATGCAGCATTTGTAGAAACGGATAGAGTACGATGCTGTAATAAATGACCGTCGGGTATGAATTGGCGATCCCTATATAAGTACTACTAATGAATATATAATAATCATCTCAGTTTACTCGCACCAGAAAAATTCACCCCCCTGTATATGGGATCGTTCAGCCAAAGGTATTTATTTTCTTAATTTAGTTTGGTAGCGTGAAAGTTGCTGCCACCAGATCAGAAAAAGTTTGAAATCCGTCCTGATCACACGGATTGAGAATTAGTAGGCAACTTGGTCAACAGTTGACTTTTTCCTACCTTCTAATCTTCGTGGAGAAATGGCTTGGTTATGCCACCAATTATATCCTCGGAGACTGGATTCGGCCACGGCTTAAATGCGTGGTCTTTTAGGGGTTTGAGGAAATGAAATAATATTAGCAAAGTTTTCACAAACCAACTTTATTAATGAGTAAAGTTGGCAGAATAATCGGATTAACAATAGAAAAAAAAATAAATGAACAGAACTAATACTGAACGTTATTTACACTATATAAAAGAAAAAGAAATAAATAATTATAACCATGAACAAACTATGGGTAAACTACTAAAACAAACTGACAGGAGTATTCCTTTGAAAATTGAGGTAAGTTCACTCAGGGCATAGATATGCCTTGCCTGAATTCTACTAGCTATGCTATAAAATCAAATAAAATACAACTCTGAGAAGTTATCAAGAGACCCACTTAATCGCTCCTCTCTGTATAACGTAGGAAATTACTATGACCTATAATAATCTAATAAAATGAAAAGGGAACCCGATTCGTAGCTATATTATTATGGTAAATGTTCATTAATACTCTAGGTGCCAAGTCGAAAATATAGTCCACATAAGCATGCAATAACATCTACACTATATATCAGAATTGTTTAAAATACGCTCACCACAATTATCGTAGACGGACTCCCCTGAAAACTCCAACTAAAGCCACTATTTCCCCAAAAACTCTTAACAGAAACTCGGAAAAATCTCTAAATCACTAAATTGAATAAACCCGCGAATACTACCAAAACTCAATTAGTGTCACTTCTCTAAACAGTGACTTGAAATATCTCAATATTTCAATTCACTCAAAATTTCCTCTAGAATTTCCAGCTACCGTAGGAAATTCAACTGGATTCACCAAATCTCCGCGCACCACTGACTTAAATCTTTCCAAAAAAACCTCACCCCCTTTACTGTGTTAGGGGATGTAAGTAATGTTATCTCAAAAAATTCTAACCAATCAGAAAGTTTGAAATTGTTTCTTAGACTGGTACTCTTTTCGCCACCTCATGGTCCGGCGAATAAGTCCTCAAGAATTCACGTCTAGTTCCCGACATTTCTAATGTCGTGAGTCTACTACTGATATATAGATGTCACTGCAAGGGTCATTTTTGGATATTTTCTTTGCTGTCTCGAATAAAACATATGTAGATTAGCCACTTGGGTGGCTTCATTTTATCTTGTCGTTAAATTTAGGGCTCATAAAATAAATTACGATATTTATTATACGTTTGAGTGTTTTCTGACTTTTATTCTAAATGGGGTATACAGGCTGGATGACATATTTTCGACCCTTAACGAAAGATAATGAAATGAATTATGGGGTTGAATGTTACAAAATATCGAATTTCTTAGTAGTTAATTTTAACGACTTTTTTTCTTTAAATGGCTTGGTTCTGTTGGCCTTAAGGTTATTTCTGAAAGATGATAAGGTTCCCTTTTCATACGAAAACACATGTGTTTTGGTATCTAAAATTCAACTAAAAATATAATAAATCCAACTTATTACAATACTCCCCCTTTTGAAAAAGTTTTGGCTTAATTGCCATAACTTTTCTCGCTTCATGCTTACTGACAAATGCAACAACGCCACCTCATGTCGAATTCAAATATGAAAACAGAATAGGTATCACCTCAAGTTACGCGACTTTCAGTGGGGTTGTCTCGCATGCTATGATTAGGGGTTCCCTAACGAAATATTCCAAATTTTACAAAAAAAAGTCATTGAAATAGGAGTGAACGTATCTCCTTGTATACTACAGTTCGCGTTATCCCATCACAACAGAGGCCATATTCACTCACGATTCACTGTAGTCTTTTACGCCTTGGTGAATTTCCATCTCAATAACTTCCATATGATATGCTACTCTTTATTGGTCAACGGCACATTATTCTAGATACGATTCGAATAGATTGAACTCAGATTGAATTCAATCTACACAGATCCTAAGTTCGTCCTACAACTTTGTACCGCACTGATTGAAAAGTCTTTTGGTTCAGTCACTCAAGCTGCTTCGTTAATGTCTTTGTTCACAGTCCAGTGTGTCTGGGGCAAAACAGGGTAACCGCCAGTGGTATGATGGGCAGTCTGCTGGGGTTCTGCGATGATTGGCAATGACGTCGTCGATTTATCTGGTTGGGCTTCTCTGGAACGCTCCAGTTGAATTACACACCAGGTCAGGGTATCGCCTATAGAGTAGGTACTTCGCAACTCGAAATGTATAATAACCGCCAATTAGTCTCTCGCTCGGATCCTCACGTCGACTAAGAAAGCCATATTCTTCCAGGTTCGTCCATTTTCATGGTAGGTTGTTCCTTCGCAGGTGCAGGTACTATCCACTGATCCCAATATTATTAATGTGGCGCTGATTGAACAATTCAAGGTTATTTGTTCAATAACTAACAGGATCCCAACAGGTATAGTTTCAACGTTCCGTAACTGTCTACATAAGTCTGTCTACAAATAAGTCTGACTATGCATCTCACGGTGATGCATCAATCTGAAGTCGCTCAAGTACGCGGATTCTCGTTCTGGACACTAACGTCTCTGAGAGATACAGTCGAAATGTTCACTCTCTCATCCCTGCAACCGTACGCGATCATCCTGATTACCGATACAAAATAATGCCTGACCAGCAAGATAGCAATCATTAGGAAAATCGAGATCGTGCTGCCTTTTTCCATCTCATTGCCAGGGATTGACGAAGGGTGTATAGACGCTCCAATTTAGATTAAACCATCGATCGTTTATAATATGGTAAAATAAAAATCATTACATTCATTAAGAAAAGTTGAGACTACAATAAACTATACAATAAACTAAAAGGAAGTGAAAACAAAATTCACTTGATACGTCATCTAATGTCAATCCGGGTCAAAGATAGACACTAGTTCGACGAACACATCAATAACTTAGCTTGAAGAGAGTTTACCCCGGGCTCTTCAAGTAACGGCACTCCTCTGATTTGCTCAAATGCATTCTCATCATTATAGTTTCTTTCCTGCCCACCCCTAATCGTTCATCTACTCGTATCATACATTCATCTCACTCATTAATTTCACTCTCCATCATCCAGTTCTCATTCACTCAGTTACATTCTCTTACAGGTTCAGTCGATCTGGTTCTCTCCGAATCCGAGCGGATCTCCTTAAGGGTTGGGGTTCCTCTATACCTTCCTCTACATCAACATCTTCCTCCTCAGTCACTGCTTCTTCCGAGTGACCTTCGAATTCTATCCACTGGGGGAGAATTGTGATTTTTTTCTCGTTTTCCTCTTCTTTACGTCCATTCTTAGACGTCCTCCCAGAGCTATTCATCCTCTCCTCTTCATAGTCGCTATTATTATTTTCCTCGGAATCATCCCCTTCGACAGTATAGGTTGAGTATGACTTCAGCCGATTCACGTGTACTACCTGTTCGTCTGTTCCACCAACCTTCTTCACTCGATAGGTCACTGGACCTATTATCTCTACAACCTTGTATGGCCCTATCCAGGGCTTCACGAGTTTCTTTGATATACCGGGCTTAACGTGCATTCGCAAGAGATACACTTGATCTCCGAGCTCATACGTCCTCTCCCTCGTTTTTTTGTTGTAATGCTTTGCTCTTTCTTCTTTGGCCTTTTCCGATGTTTTCAATACTCGCGAGTACACTTCTTTCAGTCTGGCAGCTAGCTCCGAAGCGTAGTTTTCTGCACAGTCGTATCTGATTCGCTGCGGTCGAATGAAGTCTTCCACAGGCAACACTTGCTCACGTCCATGCAGAAGGAAGAACGGGGTGTATCCGGTGGAAATATGAACGTTCCCGCGGTAAGCCATCAGTACCACCGGAATCCATGTGTCCCAGTCGCGTTGATTATCTGCTATATAATGTGATAGCATATCTTTCAACACTCGGTGCATCCGTTCAATTTGACCATTCGATGTTGGTGCGTAGCTCGAAGTTTGGATCTTCTTGATATCCAACATTTGACATACAGCCTTAAATAGGCCAGACGTAAAGTTTGCTCCTTTGTCAGTTAAGAGCATCCTAGGCGCTCCATGTCGGTACACGATGTGTTCCACGAAGGCTCGTGCGATTGTGTCCGTCTTTTGGTCTGGAAGGGGAATAGCTTCCACGTACTTCGTAAAATAATCTTGGAACGTTAATAGGTAGCGATTTCCATCCCAAGATGTCACTAAGGGTCCCACTATGTCCATAGACGTCAGTTCCCAGGGTTCATAAGCCGTCGTGAACTTTTGAAGAGGTGCCTTTCTATGATGTGGTGAAGTTTTTCGCTTATTACAAGATTCGCAAGCTGCCACGTAATTTGATATTACCGCCCGCATATTAGGCCAATAAAATCTCCTCTTGATACTCCACAACGTTTTTTGTTGCCCCTGATGTCCGGCCATAGGCATATTATGAAAATCTTCAAGTACCTTCTTCATCATTTCCTTGGGGACTACTAGCTTTTCTTCTCCATCTTCTTCAATTCTATACAGTATTCCGTCTTTATCTGTATAGAATTCTTGTTTTCCTTCCTCTGCATCTTTCAGTTGGGCTATCACGGATTGGCAAAATTTATCACGACTTTGTGCCCTCTCCACAGTTTCTCGATCCCAAACTGGTTCTATAACTATATTTTCTTCTACAATCCAGATAGGTTTGTCTATAGTGCCCCTGTCGTCGTACACTCTGATTTCCATGTCAGATCCGTACCAAATGAATTCAATCATTTCCACGACTTTTTCCCATTCCAGTCCGTCCAAACCACATCCCAGCTTAGGTATGGCCAGAAATTTATCCTGGTTTCTTTCGCAACATTCTCGGAGTTCTTTAAGACACTCCCATAATGTGTGGTAGGTGGGTTTCTCATAGTAGGCACTCTCCGTGACCAGGTAATAAATGTTCCTTTCCGGAAGCGCTAACGTCGCTACTTCCCCTACACCTTTTCCTTGTCCTTTCAGGGACTCCACGCCTCCATATCTCTCCTTGAAAATCTTGGCGAGCCCCGCTCCCATAGCTAGATCCTTCGACACGCAGTGAGCTAACGCCCAATTTTCTGGTGAAGTGAACAAATCTTCTTTCCGATACGTCAGGTTCTGGAACCGTGGTATCTTGTGTTTCTTCCTATACTCTTCGAATTCCACGTACTTCACGTCTATGAAGTTTTCCTCTTCATTATACATTCGACTAAGAGCATCGGCATTTCCGTGAAGTTTTCCGGGTCGATGGATAATTTCAAAATCGTACTCCGCCAAGGTTAGTGCCCATCTAGTCAACCTCGAACTCGGGTCTTTCAGAGTCAGCAACCATTTC
This sequence comes from Leptinotarsa decemlineata, assembly GCF_025532065.1. Classification (NCBI taxonomy): domain Eukaryota; kingdom Metazoa; phylum Arthropoda; class Insecta; order Coleoptera; family Chrysomelidae; genus Leptinotarsa; species Leptinotarsa decemlineata. The sequence goes on along the minus strand of NW_027412537.1, from coordinate 7,130,557 downwards.
AACGGTCGGTGGTCGGTGATTACCGAGAATTTCTTCCCGTATACATAACAACGGAAAGTTTGTATTCCATACATAACTCCAAGTAACTCCTTTTCTGTCGTAGTGTAGTTCAATTCTGCCTTCTTCAACTTACGGCTCGCATAGGCAATGGGTCTTTCATACCCATCTCGTAGTTGGCTCAACACTGCTCCCACACCTAGTCCTGACGCATCGGTCGCCAAAATAAACGGTTGCTCGAAGTCAGGAAAAATCAAAATCGAATCTGACTTCAACACATTCTTCAGTTTCCTTATGGCTTCTAGCACTTCTTCTGTAATTTCAAATTTGACGTTCTTTTTCGTCAAATTGACCAATGGTGCCGATATCTCCGTAATATTGGGTATGAATCGGCGGTACCAATTTACTATTCCCAAAAAGGACCTCACTCCCCTGATATTCTTTGGTAGTGGAAAGTTGGCAATTGTCTCTATGGTCTCCGGGTCGGGTAATATACCCTCCTGGGAAAGGACATGGCCCAAATATTTCACTTTCTCTGACATGAAATTACATTTCTTTGGTTTCAGCTTCACATTAGCCTCGCTCAATCTTTCGAAAATCCTTTCAATTTTTTCAATGTGGTCTTTTCCACCCTCAGTATTGAAAATGATGATATCATCCAAATAGACCATACATGTCTCTGGAGTCAACCCTGTGAGTGTCATGTTCATAAACCTCTGGAAGGTCGAAGGCGCATTCACAAGACCGAATGGCATTTTCATATACTCGTAGTGACCTTGAAACGTACTGAATCCTGTCAACGGTATCGCCTGCTCGTCCATGTCTATCTGATGATAGGCTTCGGCTACATCAATAACCGAGAAGAGCATGTTTGTACCTGCTTTGTGTCCTTGAATCAAATCCGATATGTTAGGAAGGGGATAATATTCCTTCTTGGTTACGTTATTGAGTCCTCGGTAGTCGATGCACATTCTCACTTTCTCTTCTCCATTAGGCAGGCGTTTTGTTACCAGTACTACGGGTGCAGACCACGGACTACATGATGGTCTTATAACTTTCAAGTCCAATAATCTTTTTATTTCCCCTTCGAGTACTTCTCGTTGACGATAAGGTATGCGGTATGGAGCTTTACAAATGGGCTGTGCGCCTGGTAGCAAAGTCAAGCTATGCTTTACCTTTGTCGTACTAGTCAACTCTTCATCTTCATCCCGAAACAGATGCTTGTATTTTCGAATTAACTTAAATAGCTCTTCTTTGTTCATTTCATCCAAATGATGTAGGTCAAATCCATTTCTCATCCAATCATCGTTTGAAAAATCCAATTTACAAACATTGCTATTAGAGGTGTTAATTTGAGGTGATTCCTTTCCCACAATAGCTCTACTAAGTTTCTGTCCTCTCTTCAGAATAACCTCTTTCCACGATAAGTTTATGATTTTCACTGGGATTTCTTTTTCATTCCTTACAACAGTACGGGCTACGTGTGCTTGAGGATTTCCTATTTCGAAGGGCTCACAAACTAGGATATCACCTTCTACAGGTACTTTCAGGCTTCCTCGTATATACGCCTCTGTCCTTGGGGAAATTACCAGATCCTCCATTGCTACCAGGTCCGATTCTGATACTGGCTCATCTGATGTCTGATTTTCGTCTGGACTGATATCAGACTTACTCTGTTTCGCGTGCGATGGACGCACTCCTGAATCTGTCTTGGAAGTACCGACACTGTCTCTAAGTTTGGATAACTCTGGTACTCTGACGATTTCATTTTCTAATTCCTGAGGAAAAATTCTGCCAGCATCGTTGATTCTGATGATGCCTTCAGTTTTATTTTCGTCATCTTCTGTGTCCGTCGTATTCTTCCTTGTCTCGGCTGCTGCCTCTTCTGTTGTGATAACTTGTACCGCTAAAGGTACCTCGGTTATCGCTTCAGTCTCCTCTGCATCGCCTTGCTTGTTGTTTCTTCTTCTTTCAAAATTTTCTGATATTTGTTGATGTCTATTTGTCTCCCATCGATCTGTCCGCTGGACTTGTCTTCTGTAACTATCGAAGAAGATTTTCACTTTTTGAAGCCAACCAGCCCAGTTATTCTCTGATCCCCGGTGCTGAAAAGATGCGGTTTCCCTGTGCGTTGCGTCTATGCTTCTTCCATTACTTTTGTTTTGTGCACTGCCTATTAGATTTTTGTCGTTTCTTCTCCTGGTGATTTGTCCTATCCTTGATGGTAATTGACATCCAATATTTCCGTCCATGTCCTTTTTGTGCAGAAATGGGATGACCTTTCCCCACATGGCGACTGATGGTACTTGCTCGTAGGAGATACGTGCTCGATTGGCATATAGGAAATCCCTTCCCAATAAGGCTTGAACCGTTCCCAATGTTTCATCCTCACAAACGATTGCGGTACATCTTGTGTTAACATCTCCATCCTCAGGTCCTATTGTCATACTCGTAGTACCCCACGTCCGCAAAGGATGTCCTGTGACACTGGTCAACTGATATTTATCCGCTCCTCTCACATCTACTTCATTCTCCAGCACTCGTTTTTTTTGAATAAGCGTTACCGCTGCTCCTGTATCTACTAAACAATAACTCAATACTCCATTCACACTCACTCTTATAATATGGGGTATATCCGGTATATCTCCTGAATTTACCTCCGGTATTACCATAACCCGTTTACTTTCCCTTTTATTATGATTTTGTACACCCGAATTTCCCAATTTCCCTGTATTATATATTTGATTCTGCCTTCTTGTTTGTCGATGGCCTCCATCCTGGCAGGGGGAATTCAGCCTCAGAAGTTTAAATTGACATTGTCCCCATCTTCCTGTCGTGGCCCTGAAAAAGAAGTCGACTGTGATGCTTGTCTAGGTATGGCTCCCGTATTCTGCTTTGCCTCTCTGCTGTTCTCAGCTTCCGCATTTGGTTGTCTATCTCTATTGTATCCAACTACGTTTCTGACCGGCTTCCATGTACGTGGTTGAAATTCTGCAACCCTAGCTCCCCTATAAGACCTACGAAAATCTGATCGACCCCTATTCTGATTGTTTCTTGGACAATCCCTTGCCCAATGATCTGCTTGTTGGCACACATAACATCCATTACTGTTTTCGGGTTGAACTCTGCGACAGTCTCTGGAGAAATGACCTGGTTTTCCGCATGAATAACAATTCTTTCCTAGAAGTGGATTATTTCTGTTCCTATAATCTCTGGAGCCTCTATATTCATCTCTATTGTTATCCGTGGTATCGACCCTCAATTCCCTAGACCAATGTTCAGAATTTCCACCACAAGCCTGGCACTCGCCCTGCTTATCTACTGCCGAAATTTTCAAGTTCGCACATCTTCCTTGGACCATCATAAGGGTTGTTTCCTGTAACTTAACTAACTCCTCAGCCTTCTCCAAATCCAAATTTTTCTCACTCAACAATAAAACGCCAGTTTCTTTCATAAGGTCCTTTCGCAGCCCCACCTTGAATTGATTCAGGATAAGTTCTCGATTCTTCCTTTTTATCCCAGCTTCCTCGCCAGCGTCAGCTCCTGCTAAATCTTCCTTTAGTAAGGCAGACCCTAAAATTCTTAACCTAGTACAAAATGACGACACATCTTCGTCATGTCGTTGAAAACATTTACTTAAATTCCACTGATTTTCGCCTGGTAATTGGAATGGGGTAAATTTTTTTATGAATTTATTCTTAAGATCAGTAAAATTTAACGTGTCCAACTGCGCATCCGATTTAAAATAATTATAGGCGTCACCAACAAGCTTGAATTTAAATAACTGAAGGGTTTCGTCCTCCGACCAATTATCCAGTCTTGCACGCAACTGTAATTTCTCAAAATACCTTACAACCTCTTTTCCTGAAAAATCATCTAAAGTTGCCGCGATCATACCTAGCGAATAGTGGGTTGCCACTCTAACAGGTGTTGGCGTGGGTGTAACCCCTGATACACCTTCTTTATTATTCATTTCGATAATCGGAATGAGTATCGAACTAGAAACTATATATTTTTTGGACTCCTTGCCAAACTTCCAGTAAAATATATATGTATAGGCACAAGTCGGGTTATTTGTAGGGTTCCCTTTTCTATGTTGATAAACCTAACTGACTTCTACTGTATCTCATCAACCAAAAAAAATTAACGCAAAATATTATTATTTTTTCTTTCTGGACCTCCTTCTTTCACCCTCTCAAATAAAATCTACCATTCAAATGAAATAATATATCTTTCTGATAAAGTTAATCCTACCGATCTTTTTCTTTCACTCCCTCAAATAAAATAATCCCCTTCAAATAAAATAATATCCCACCGCTAGGCCACCACTGTAATAAATGACCGTCGGGTATGAATTGGCGATCCCTATATAAGTACTACTAATGAATATATAATAATCATCTCAGTTTACTCGCACCAGAAAAATTCACCCCCCTGTATATGGGATCGTTCAGCCAAAGGTATTTATTTTCTTAATTTAGTTTGGTAGCGTGAAAGTTGCTGCCACCAGATCAGAAAAAGTTTGAAATCCGTCCTGATCACACGGATTGAGAATTAGTAGGCAACTTGGTCAACAGTTGACTTTTTCCTACCTTCTAATCTTCGTGGAGAAATGGCTTGGTTATGCCACCAATTATATCCTCGGAGACTGGATTCGGCCACGGCTTAAATGCGTGGTCTTTTAGGGGTTTGAGGAAATGAAATAATATTAGCAAAGTTTTCACAAACCAACTTTATTAATGAGTAAAGTTGGCAGAATAATCGGATTAACAATAGAAAAAAAAATAAATGAACAGAACTAATACTGAACGTTATTTACACTATATAAAAGAAAAAGAAATAAATAATTATAACCATGAACAAACTATGGGTAAACTACTAAAACAAACTGACAGGAGTATTCCTTTGAAAATTGAGGTAAGTTCACTCAGGGCATAGATATGCCTTGCCTGAATTCTACTAGCTATGCTATAAAATCAAATAAAATACAACTCTGAGAAGTTATCAAGAGACCCACTTAATCGCTCCTCTCTGTATAACGTAGGAAATTACTATGACCTATAATAATCTAATAAAATGAAAAGGGAACCCGATTCGTAGCTATATTATTATGGTAAATGTTCATTAATACTCTAGGTGCCAAGTCGAAAATATAGTCCACATAAGCATGCAATAACATCTACACTATATATCAGAATTGTTTAAAATACGCTCACCACAATTATCGTAGACGGACTCCCCTGAAAACTCCAACTAAAGCCACTATTTCCCCAAAAACTCTTAACAGAAACTCGGAAAAATCTCTAAATCACTAAATTGAATAAACCCGCGAATACTACCAAAACTCAATTAGTGTCACTTCTCTAAACAGTGACTTGAAATATCTCAATATTTCAATTCACTCAAAATTTCCTCTAGAATTTCCAGCTACCGTAGGAAATTCAACTGGATTCACCAAATCTCCGCGCACCACTGACTTAAATCTTTCCAAAAAAACCTCACCCCCTTTACTGTGTTAGGGGATGTAAGTAATGTTATCTCAAAAAATTCTAACCAATCAGAAAGTTTGAAATTGTTTCTTAGACTGGTACTCTTTTCGCCACCTCATGGTCCGGCGAATAAGTCCTCAAGAATTCACGTCTAGTTCCCGACATTTCTAATGTCGTGAGTCTACTACTGATATATAGATGTCACTGCAAGGGTCATTTTTGGATATTTTCTTTGCTGTCTCGAATAAAACATATGTAGATTAGCCACTTGGGTGGCTTCATTTTATCTTGTCGTTAAATTTAGGGCTCATAAAATAAATTGCGATATTTATTATACGTTTGAGTGTTTTCTGACTTTTATTCTAAATGGGGTATACAGGCTGGATGACATATTTTCGACCCTTAACGAAAGATAATGAAATGAATTATGGGGTTGAATGTTACAAAATATCGAATTTCTTAGTAGTTAATTTTAACGACTTTTTTTCTTTAAATGGCTTGGTTCTGTTGGCCTTAAGGTTATTTCTGAAAGATGATAAGGTTCCCTTTTCATACGAAAACACATGTGTTTTGGTATCTAAAATTCAACTAAAAATATAATAAATCCAACTTATTACAATGCTACATCGTCCTCCTGGATATTTCGAAAGCCTTCGACCGAGTCTGGCACGAAGGCCTGATACACATAATGCTCGATTTCGATCTGCCTCGGGGTCTGGTCCGGTGGATTAGGTCCTTTCTGAAAGGCAGAACATTTCAGGTCCGAGTTGAAGGAACCCTGTCTCCCGTCAGGGAAATTGAAGCTGGAGTGCCTCAGGGAGCTGTGCTGTCTCCACTAGTATACATCATTTACGTGAGCGACCTCCCGAGGTTCAGTCACGTGAAGGTTTCCCTTTACGCTGATGATACGGATCTCCTCGCTCCTTCCATGGGTCGGGCGTTGGGGTCTTTGGGTAGACCGCCGACACACCTGGGCAAATCACATTGATTATATCAAGAGCAAAGTACAGATGAGGATAGCTAAACTCTATATCGTCTGGTCAATAGAAATTCAAAACCCAATCTTAAAAATAATATTTTACTATACAACACGATGTTCAAGCCTGTCATCATGTATGCTTCAGGTGCTTGGGGACAAACCGCCCCGTCAAACCTCTCCATTTTGGAAAGGTTGCAAAACAAACTTCTCAGGATGCTAGTGAATGCTCCATGGTTCGTGCGGAATGAAGCCATCCGCAGAGGTTTGAAACTGTTAACTATACGGCAGTCCATTCACTCGAGGAATCAGAGAGTTTTCGAGTCAGCGGAAACTCATGATAACCCATAACTATAGATCACACTATAGACGACCCCACTCGATTCAGAAGGCCTCGTCGCTCGGTTGAGTGAAGGCCCCACGACGTCTCTGTTGAAATGAACAGTTTGTTCATCAAATACCCCAGTCAGGAAGGGGTACACAAGGCCAGAGCGGCATAGAGGTCTTTGACCTTTATGTCGCCACCAAAACACCTTACGTTATGAACCATTCGTCCTCCTGTTGAAGGGGTAAGGGAAAAAAATTTTCAACCTGATGAAAATGAAGATGACTATGATACGATGCTATATCATTCGACAGCTGCTTTCCAGAATAGTTTTACCTATTGGACATTTTAACTCTATCCCCATGAAAAGTTTATGAAAGAGTCCTTATCCACATAGTGATAATGGTAGTTGGTGAATATTGGTCGAACACATAACTATATATTAGGTTGTTTCAAAAATTTTGTCTGTTTTTATGAGTGTACCTTGAACTGTAAACTTATTCAATATATTCGATTAATTTAGTCAGCACAAATATTGGGTGCTCGGGATTCGATAGCCCTTGAGAAGATGATAGTCTGTTGGCGAGAGGTTTGGGGAGAATAGTGGGTGAGGCAGATCATTAACGCTCAATTCGGACGATGATATATGAAATAACGTGCAGACGAGCTTTGTCAAAGACCGTATGGGAGCTGACGCCCACTTCTCTCGCCATCCCTCGCATCGTTTGTGATAAGTCAGTCTCCACCAGAGCCCTCAAATCCTCGTTCTAGATTACTGTCTAGGTCGACCACTTCGGGGCTCACATCGAGGCTAAAATCTCTAAAAAAAAATTTCGCAAACCAACTTCGAGCAGTGCGTTCATTAACACTATCATTGGCAAATGCCTGGTTGATTTTTGGGGCTACTTCAGCAGCGCTTTGATTCGGTTTGAATTACTAGAGAAAAATTGGACGAAAATCGCTCAACGATATTATATAATAATAAGCTGAAAAAAGGCAAAAAGTTGAAATTTGTAAAAAAATCAACAGCATCAATGTATAGAGTACATAAGTCTTCATCATTATTCGGACAATACAATAGATAGTCTTTAATGTGGATAACTAACATACAAAAACACATTAAAACGGGCCAAACTTTTGAAACAACCTAATGGCATTATTGTTTTTTTTTCATTTAGAAATATCGTTGCAAAGATCTAAATTATTGAAATACTACTGCACTTTATAAAACCATCGAATGTTAAAAATTTCATATAAGTACGAGAGGGGGTAGATGTAAGAATAGCTGAAGGTTAAATGTCGTGCCATATGGTGCTCAAGCAAGAATGGGGTAATTTAATACTAACATATATGTATATGTATGAATTTTGTAAAATCTTGTTATCTCCATATTATATCTCCATGCTATCTCCATTATATTATCATTAATATTATTCTTATTTTTTACAGGAGGTTGTCCTCATTAGTATTTGCTTCCTTAACAGGGTTGTTTCTTGTTTCTTATAAAACGACACATGTACAATACAAAGCATCAAAACAGCCAACCCCGCCTCTGCTGTTCATGTGTTTTGGGAGAGGTTAAGTTTCTATTTTCATTTTTGAAATTTTTATTTTCTTAGTACGTCCTTGACACAGTGTTACTAACATTTTGGCAACAATAATATCCAAGTTAGAAAATGTTAAAGATCATGACAACGATCTTCTAAATATCTAAAGTATGTACGAAAATCGAAGCTTCAAGTAAAAAACTTAGATCAAAATTCCATCTTTCAATCGATGTTAATTCAAATTTCCCTCCTAACCTCAATTATATCGGCACAAGTGAAATTAAATGACTTCTGATACATAATTATTGAAATTTACGTTTAAGTAACGCTGACGTGACTTGTGAACTCGATAATTATGAATTATACCACAAGGTGACGAATGCGTTTTGAAAATATGATGGTGAATTTATAACATTAGTGTATCTATATAGTGTTCGCGGCTTTGAACTTGAGTATCCTGAGAATCAAGGAACTTCAAAATGGTTAAAAATGCAGAGAAAAATGCATCTTCGAAATTGTCTGAAATATATTTGATAGCTTACAATGGTATACAAAGTCTAGGGTGAGTAGTAACTAGACACTGATAAGTGGAATTTGGAACCTCTGATGAGAAATAAATCTATTGAAAACACTTTTGTCTCACCAGAGCAAAATTACTGTTACTCGATACGCGTTTCGCTAACCAAGTTCACTTCATCAGGAGATGACTAAGGTCATCTTGGTTAGCGAAACGCGCGTTAAGAGATAGCAATTTTATTCTGCTGAGGAAAATGTGTTTTGTAAAAAGAAAAACTGATTCATAACTGACAGGTTAATTAGTGAGAAAACAACAGTTGGCAGGAACAAAATAATAATAATATTAATATCACAGAAAGAGATAATGTAGAGAGATATGTTTATTCATCACTAAAGTTCACAATTTATGGAGGCACCAAAAAATGTAGAATCTATTTCAGTAAGATAATAAAAAATGTGACTTAAAAGCTGAAAGAATTTCAGCTTTTACAAGTCACATAGTTAATCATTCCTTTGAAACAGCAACATTACAAATTATCTAAAACCACCCAAGTTCACAATAAATGAGATAAAACTTGTGAAAAAGTACAGGCCAGAATCTGGACTGTCTTGTTTACCAAGCTTTCAGACTATCACATGCTTGATGGACTTATTCCTTTCACCAAAAGATATCAATATGTGAACAACAAGTTTTTCAAAAGGACTGATTCACCACAATTGCTCTTGTATTTTTTTATGATGATACACTGTTAGAAATAGACAACAGACAATATCTGTGATTTTAGAAATTATCAAACACTAAAACATATAGTTGGGGCCTCTAACAATATATTATGATTTCTAGGTGGACCTATCTTCTGTACCAAGTCGTAACATACTATCTCACCTCACCCAATAAGTCATTATATGAAACAATAAAATGCACAGTGCATATATTCCAAAATGCAGCAGTATTAGAAGTGATACATGCTATTACCAGATTGGTACGTTCTGATCCTATAATTACCACATTTCAAGTAGCTTCTCGGGTGATGGTGGTATGTGGAGTACTAATGGCAACTTCTGCAGCTCGTGAAAGTATGGGTTTAGGATTGTGTCTTTTAGCTTGGTCCGTTACTGAAATAATTAGGTATTCCACATATACTTTAACATTGGTTGGAGCTGTTCCATATTTTTTGAAGTGGCTTAGGTGAGTTTTAATCTAAGAAATATGATTAATGTATTTACACATTAAAATTAGTAACAAAATATAGTAAGGTGTAAAGTCTCCTCTATCAGAAATCATCGACTTATGACCCCACAAACCAAAAAAATTTACAAACAATAGGATTCGAATTTGCTTATCATTGTTATTTTTAATAATTGTGGTGTTTTTTTTCCTTGTGAACTTTTAAATAACATGAAAATTTCTAAAATGTTTGTACTTATTAATTATTCAATGGTTTGAACTTTGAATGTTTATCAAGAGAAGAGCCACTTCACATTATGTAGTACACCATGTTCACATATGCATTCAATCAATTATCAGCAACATTTTTTTCAATGAAATATGAGTCATCAGAAAAAAAAAAGGATTTGTTCAATTTCAACTAAACATGATCTGCTAGAAGTGAACATTTCTGCAATAAATATTGTGCACATCTCATTACAGGAAAGTACAAAGTCTGTTGAAAAAAAATTAATAAATATTTATTTATTCATCAATTTCTATTTTGGCCCCTTCAAAGTAGTTCCCCTCTGATGTAATACACCCGAATCTTCGAAGTAGTTCTAAAATACACTTTTTGGTATGATCTTGAGCTCTCTCTGCGATTTGGGTTTTTATCTTCTCAATCGTCGCAAAACGCCGTTCTTTCATTTTGGGAACAGGAAAAGTCGCAGAGGGTCAAATCTGGTGATTACGGTGTTGTTTTTGGCAAAAAAATTACGAACAAGCATGACAAGTGAGCAGGTGCATTATTATCATGCAAAAGACATAACGTGTTTTTCCACAATACTGGACGTTTTCTTTGTATTGCTTCTCGCAAGCGGTGCATAACTTCAAGATAATACTCCTTATTGACATTATGACCATGTGGCAAGAACTCATGTTGCACTACGCCACGTAGTCGAGGGAAACAGTGAGCAGAACCTTGTCATTTGATCGAACTTGGTATGTGTTTTTTGTCTTGGCTGTCCTGGGTTCTTCCATTGAGACAATTGGACTTTGGTTTTGATGTCATAATCATTCGTTACCAGTTTCATTATAGGAGTTTCAAGTCATTTAGAAGTCAAATATAACTACCAAATCTTTTTTCTCAATAGTATTTTTACCTCTGACTGTGTGGGTAAGGTTAAGAACATTAAAAAAAGTTGTCATACCACTTGTTATCGTAATTCTTCAATTTTATTATTGCTATTTTTAAATATCCAGAAGTGATCAGCATTCATAATTAGTGACCTAGATAAAATAACAATAATCATTAACGCCAAGTCAGTGTAATAATTGGTATTAGAGTACCGAAAAATAGGATTTTGAAAATTTTCAAATCATAAATCAAGACTCATAAAATTTGTTCATTCATAGTGTGTACCAAATTCAGTGTCAGTGAAAACACCGACACTCAAGTAGAACGGTCTGTTGGGAGATGGATATGATTAATTCCATTCAAAATGACCAGTGCTAATACAATGTTGTTTGAGAAGACAGTGAATTGAAAATATTTAGAAATGATTAACTCGGTATAACCCAAAGTTGTTTACATGAATTGCTACATTTTCAGAGGTGAACTACACCAGGTCCAGTTTTTTCACTGAAGGTCATGATGTGCGTTTTTATACCATACTCATAACAATTTTAATAATTCAGTTGTTGAAGATAACTTTTAGTTGAAGTTGTGTATTTTAACTTCATCATCAGAATCCTCATTAAAATTTCAATACAGTAAATAACTATATACTATTTTTCTCAATTCCAATTTCCCTTCGGAAGATATAGTTTTTTGAGTTTGATACAAATCAATTGAATTAATGATTCAATGAGAGATTGAACTTTGTTTGATATCAATTTTTGCAATGACTTCTCTTTTAATACATTCAATAAGAAAAAACTACCTTGTCTGTACGTTTTTCTTTCTCAGTCGCAACCTTGACATGAATCATAAATATAATAAATATGAATTTCCAGGTATACAACATTCATTGGCTTATATCCACTTGGAATTACTGGTGAATTATTGTGTCTGTATGCGGCACAGAAAGAAGTTGGTGCAGGAAATCTCTACTCAATTTTGATGCCAAATAAGTACAACTTTATATTTAACTATCAGCATTTTCTAGTATTCATCATGCTTCTCTACATTCCACGTAAGTTATTAGCTTCTGCAAATATTTTCTAAGAAAAATTTCTACAGTGAGTAAGTAAATGTACCTGTTCAAAGAATATAAAGTTTCATAGATAATTGTGTTGAAGCTATTTTTTATTTATTGCGGCTCACATCGGGTAGTGGTGGCAAGAGTGGACTGCCAAATGTTGAAAGCCTGATCCGTTCCGCAGCTAGGCAGGCACAGATTCGAGTATCTACCAGGACCTGAAGTCCCTTGTGAAGAATAATCCACTTCAACATTAACTGACCAGGGTACATTTTTATCAATCTAGTGTGGATCTATTTGGGAGTCTTGCAACTACCTTTGTCATGATTAGTGTGAAGTTATCCACAACTTTTCATCCACAGTTTATGACGAAGGACAATCGAACACGGTTTAGAATGAGATTTGCGAACAGTGTTGCCAGATTGCAAATATTAAGAATTTTACCTGTATTTCAACGATAAACAATAACGATGAAAATAAAATAAAAACAACAATAAAAATTAATTGGCGTTCCGGGGCGACTTCATTGATTCCAGTGGCGCATTTGATTTTTCTGCTGCAGGAAAACCCGGAAAAACCTGCAGCACCACATTATCTGAAGATCTTGATCTAACAATGTCCTCTCTCTTATAAAACAAAATGTAGGGTGTCTCCAGAGTATATTTTTTGAAAGTATATTTATCGACGTGCTAAAACAGATTTGCGTACCATACATTCCTTCGGTGCGAAAAAAAAAGTTCCGTATATTCGGAACTGAATTACTCATAAAAGTCAAATTTCTCACTTATCAAAAATAGTTTGTCGATGAATATTTCAGAATATATTCTTCTAAAGGATATTTATCAAATATATGATGGAATCGGCCGATACTTGATGAAAATCCATAAGTAACGTATTCCAAAAACACTTTATTGTGAGATTTTCACTAAATTGTTTTACAAAAACGCAACACGTGTTTCGCCATACAATCTGTTTAAAAATCTGTTTTTCCGTTAACCAGCTGTCGCACCCCTACGAACGACAACCCTCAGAAGTCGAAACTTGTGCGAGCTAAGGATTAACGAGGTCTTACCTTTTAACGTGTGATTCCTAACACGTTAATACAATGGCTTCATCTGGCGTGTCTTTCAACTAATTCTACACATTCAATACTAAATATATATATATAGTTTATGGAGTACCTGAAATCAAAGTACCTGTAAACGAAGTACCTGAATTTTAAGTAGCTGATATTTTACCTGGGTTTCTAACGAATTAAATTACCTGCACTTATGTTTGGTGTCGGATAGATCAGGAGTATATAAGCTGACTTGTGGCTCTTGTCCAAAACTGTATATTGGCCAAACAGGAAGAACATTTTTCCAACGAATTAAAGAACATTGGAGTAGTTTTGTAAATAGAAAGACCAATTCCACATTTGCAAACCATCTTTTAGCAGAAGGACATGAGTTCAATCATGAGTACGAGGTGTTACATTTAGAAGAGAAGAGTTTGATTCTTAATCTTCTAGAATGTTTAGAAATCAATAGATTCAGGAATTCGGGTAATTTACTGAATGATCAATTAGAACTCAACTCTCCGTTACTGAATATATTTTTTCAAATGTGAAAATGAAACATAAGTGCAGGTAATTTAATTCGTTAGAAACTCAGGTAAAATATCAGCTACTTAAAATTCAGGTACTTCGTTTACAGGTACTTTGATTTCAGGTACTCCATAAACTATATATATATTTAGTATTGAATGTGTAGAATTAGTTGAAAGACACGCCAGATGAAGCCATTGTATGGCGAAACACGTGTTGCGTTTTTGTAAAACAATTTAGTGAAAATCTCACAATGAAGTGTTTTTGGAATACGTTATATTTATCAACGTGCTCAAACAGATTTGCGTACCATACGTTCCTTCGGTGCGAAAAAAAATTGTTCCGTATATTCGGAACTGAATTACTCAAAAAAAGTCAAATTTCTCACTTATCAAAAATAGTTTGTCGATGAAAATTTCAGAATATATTATTCGAAAGTATATCTCTCGACGTGCTAAAACAGATTTGCGTACCATAGTTTGTTCATCAACAAACTATTTTTGATAAGTGAGTAATTTAACTCTCTTGAGTATTTCAGTTCCGAATATACGGAACTTTTTTTTCGCACCGAAGGAACGAACGTATGGTACGCAAATCTGTTTGATAAGTGAGAAATTTGACTTTTTTTGAGTAATTCAGTTCCGAATATACGGAACTTTTTTTTCGCACCCAAGGAACGTATGGTACCCAAATCTGTTTGGGCAGGTCGATAGATATACTTTAGATGAATATATTCTGAAATTTTCATCAACTAACTATTTTTGATAAGTGAGTAATTTGACTTTATTGAATAATTCAGTTCCGAATATACGGAACTATTTTTTTTGGCACCGAAGGAACGTATGGTACGCAAATCTGTTTTGGCAAGTCGATAGATATACTTTAGAAGAATATATTCTGAAATTTTCATCGACAAACTATTTTTGATAAGTGAGAAATTTGACTTTTATGAGTAATTCAGTTCCGAATACACGGAACTTTTTTTTTTCGCACCGAAGGAACATATGGTACACAAATCTGTTTTAGCACGTCGATAGATATACTTTCGAAGAATATATTCTGAAATTTTCGTCAACAAACTATTTTTGATACGTGAGAAATTCGATATTTTGTGGATGAGTCTTTCCTGGCCATTTGGTATTGTTCAACGCAGGATATTTCAAATAACATACTTTTTACATAAAATTTTTACCGAGAAACTAATTTTTCAGTTCCCATACGCTACCTGTTTCGGTACAAATAAATTTTTCTTGAATAATATACTTTTATTGTACATTTTTTTCGGTATTAATCCTTGTATACGGACAGTTGGCTGATATAACGAGTTTATGTAGAATGCTGACTCATTTATTCGACATGTTTCAATAATATATTGTGTTTTAAAAATGATTACATCGAAATACAGGTAAAATTCTTAATATTTGCAATCTGGCAACACTGTTGGCAAATCTCATTCTAAACCCTGTTCGATTGTCCTTTGTCATAAACTGTGGATGAAAAGTTGTGGGTAACTTCACACTAATTTTGTCATGTAAGTAAGCAACACAAGTGTTGCTTGGGAAGTAGGTCTCCTGTGACACATTTCAGGAAGATGCTCTTCCTGATCCTCTCGGATAACCTGTAGCCATTCAGGCTGGATTGTGCAACAACTTTCCCATATGAGGATATGGATTTTTTGGTTACTTGTTAGTTAATTAAGGGTCAATCATGGCACAGCCCTGCACCACCCTAAAAAGACTCTATATGACTAGGTTTCCGGTATCTCGAAGGTTCTCAGGGCTGACAGTCGTATATCCTTTTTGCACGGGTGACACGTCATCCAGCAAGGGTATTTTCTGTTGCTCTCGTCGGCTGCAGGGCTAAAGTAAGAATGATATTTACATACTTATTTGATGAGGTGGTAATACAAAAAAAATTGTGCACATCATTCTCTGAGATTTTATTAATTATGATAACAAATTGGAGGCCAAACTGCAGTCTTTATTGATACTTTATGTAAATATAAAACACTGTACAATTATATTATCTTTTGTATATATTATGAGTACCTTATTTCTTTCAACTTTTGTTAGTGTTTTTTAGTGTTATGTAAATATAAAACACTGTACAATTATATTATCTTTTGTATATATTATGAGTACCTTATTTCTTTCAACTTTTTTTAGTGTTTCCAAAACTGTATCTCCACATGTTTGCTCAACGGAAGAAAGTTTTAGCAAGTCCTAGAAAAGAAAAGTGATGCATCATAAAAATTCTAGAAAGTTATGGAAGAAGAGCATGGAAGTGTGCATACACCATTTTTTTACTATTATCTTGTTATTGATATGATTTGTTAATTTTTCAATTACACTTATGAAATCATTGTCATTTTAATTACCAAATTTAAATTAATTCTTCAATGTTCTCTGGATTTTCCTAGAATATCTGCTCTTCGATTCTAGCAAGGCTTTTTCCAATTCGTTGGCAATATGCATTAAATTATTTGGATCTGATTGTAACAAAATTTTTTCCTTTTTGCTTCCACTTTTATCGTCTCTCTCAGTTTTCAGTTCAAGTTCCATAGCTACTATAGGTATTGCTTGTTGTAAAAGGGCTCTTGATGAAACCTGCAGTAGCAAGGAAGTAATTAGTGAAATGGGACGAGAAGAGGCATACGGTTCATTTTCCATTTTTATGTGAAAGTTTTAAGAATCCTCCAAAACAGCCTTAGGAATGGAGTAAACAGTTGTGCTGATGAAATTTTTTTTATTTTACTATTACAAGAGCAAGAAAAGTCTTCATTACCTTGTATATATGTGAAATGGTAGTAAAGCAAAAATGAAAGGGGATGTGGCAAGGGTACCAAAATAAATCATGGTTTTAGAGATTTATTTCATAAGTTTTCTGTTGAAATGTACTTCAAGGCAAGGCATAAAAACATGACCAGATATTTTTCTAGTTGAAGATTATTCTGCTAGGTGACTCGGAAGGTTATTAGCGGTGCCTTCACAGAACAGGAAGCTAATGTTTACAGCAACTGATGCCGTTGACACCGAAAAAGAAAGAGTATTTCACTTGACAGAAAAGGGTGTATTTGTTGTTTCATGGTTGATTACATTCTAATAAAAAAAAAGTTTCAAGTCTAGCGCCAATTTTCATTTATAGAGTACAAGGTAACTTGCTGCTTTGTGATCACTTAGACCCCTTCCCCATGTAAAATTTTTTGCCAAAAACTCTCGACCTATGGCAATTAAGAAGTAAAAAAGATATCCAACTTCATTCACAGGTTTCTATACATCATTGGTATTTGTAACAATTGACAGCTCACCAATAAGTTCAAAAGCAAGTGTAGCAAAAAAATTTCACATTTTTCAGGTGAAATATGATCTATTGACCTTTCATCTTTGAAGAGGTCAGTGGACATGTAAGTTAAAAAAAAATGAAATTCTGTTAGCACAGGCATCTAAAATTTCATTAAAATTGGAGAATCAACCAATTCCGTATTTTGCATGAAATGGTACCTGTGCCTCAAATCGCCATTTAAGATTTTCATAATGTGGTTCACATACTGGTACACTCAGCAGTTCTTGAATTTCTTCCTGTTTGGATTCGTACAGTTGACTTAAAATAGATTGCTGTTCATGGGAAAATCCTAAGGTTAAAATCGAGTCACGGAAGTCTGCCTCACTCAGCTGAAAATTATCTGATAACTCAAGATTTATGAACAAAAATCTGAACTCACCTTATGCTTGCAGCTAAGTTGCAAGAGATTGACTAATCCATAGATACAATTCCTTATTGTTTCAATTTCAACTTCTAACTTCTGAGCAGCTACGGTGTACCTTTTGTTGTTTGGTCCATTGTGAATGAAGTCGATGGCAAGTTTGCAAAAATCTACTAGTACTAAAAATCTTTGTATATACAATATATTCGCCTGAAAAATGAATTAAATACCTTGAAGAGGTTGAAGAGTTAATATCTTCAAATGATCTTTGTGATCGTTTCTCAAAGAAATTAACATTTTGGAATCTTACTTTGAGGTTATCTTCATTTATTATGACGTTTGAAAGTTCACTCGTCGAACGGATAGCCCAATTCTGATTCTAATAGAAACCTCACGTGCATGTGACGTCACCAGTCAATACATTCGTTTTTTTAATCTTGAATACGTCTTTTAGTCACTACATTCAATTTCATTTAAATCAACTGAGTCTTGAGAATGTTTATTTATTTATTTGTAAAAGTCTTGTTAATATTATCAATCTTGCATGTTTTGGATTATCAAAGTTATTCTTAGCCTTTCTTTCCAAAGTATTCGGGTGGACCTGTGCTAGAGGCCAGTTAAGTGAAATCAACATATCATATCTTGAATAAAATCAACATATATCGGGATCCACGTAATTCGTCTATATAGTGTATTATTTGAGTAAAACGTTCCGTACAAGAGATGAAAAATACGAAAAATTTGGAAATATAATTTCTGAGCGAATATTTCTGATAATAAAGCTTTTTTATTCTAAAAATCCGACAGCTGGAGCAACTTTGAGATCGCATCCGAACGTTTACTTTGAGAGAATAAAACTACACCTGTTTTCTTTCCGGTTCGTTGGAAAATGATAAATCTAATGGTTGGGATGGAAATCCGATACCAAGACGATATACCGTCAACAATGACGGAATTTGATTACTTCAGAATCGAAACCCCTTTCATCTTTCATTTGTGATAAAACGAAAGTATTATTGGTCCCTATCACGAATTACAACTGACCAAATAACCTTCTAGGATACGAAGATTGCTACTAAAAGTTCACTGCGATCTCTGAACTTGAAATAAAACACAAATACGCCATCGTTTCCTATCTAACAGCCTCAATTCGCAAGACCTGTCACCAACTTCCGAAGTTGAAAGATGCATTTTTAGCCTCAGTGCTCATGTGCAAAAATAGGTCTATACAACGGAGATTTTGGTTGCAGGCAATATAACAAAGGTACAAAAACAGCTCGTCATATTTTATGTGAATGTGAGGAACTGGATCACAAAAAATTTATGGACAATCCAAATTATGTCCAGAAGAATTTGACACATATATCCAGCAAGGGACTTGTATAAACCGGTATAGGCAACAAGATTGTTGAAATGAGTCTCATGAAAAAGATTGAAGAAAAACGGAATGCGCCAATGAGGCTCATTGTGTTTTTCTCCAATTCCCAACTATTAGACAAGTCAGTAAAAAAACGCCAGCATGTTGCAACAAAAAAATTAATCTTTATGTGAACATTAAAGTGCCGCCTGGAGAGTGATTTTGCTTGCGTTTACTTTCTGTAGGGTGTTGTCGACAGATTTGTACGGAAATTATACGAGTACCTATGAGTCGCTACACCGGTGTACGGACATCTTAGTTTTGTAATTTGCCTTCTGGCAAGAAGACTGCATAACCTTCCCCTTTTTTTGTAATGTTAATAATTACAAACTGAAAATATTTTTGAAATGCAACACATAGACCAGGGCAGAAGCCTTCAAAAATGGTAAAAAGTGAAAAAAATAGTAGTAGGATAATATTAATAGCTTTACTGTCCAAATGTTACCCATTTACAGGACAATATAAAATTATATTCACCAAAAAACGAAAAATAAAATCAATAAAAAGAAAAACTATTTCTAATTACCCACTTCAAGTATACGTTTGCAATTCCAATAATGCTATGAAGGTTAGTGGAAAATGGGATGAAACCAATTAGAAAAGGAGGGGAATATGATAAAAATTAAAGGAAAAATAAATTACGGGCGATCTGACTTCGGGAAGTGGGAGAGTTTTGATTCCACTTCTACATCGTTGTTGAATGCTTAGTTGAAAGAATAATTACGCTCAATGGAGTAGAGATCATTAGCTAAACAGACTTCAATAACATCAAACTGGTTGACATTAGAAGGATACTGAAGTTGAAAACTATTGAATAAATGTGTGTAAGCTTTCACGGCCTGTGACTAGCAAATTTTCGTTAAACCCGGAAACATCCGACAATTTGTTGAACTTAATTAAATATTTTGTAATTTACCTTTCTGGTGTAAAACTGGGCATAATTCCACCTGTTATCCATGGCGACTTGAATTGCTATTGTCCCGAGGTAAACAGTTTTACAAAAACGCAAGTGTTTCGCTATATAATGGCTTCTTCGGGCGTATAATTGTATATATTCAATGCTTTATATAACTAATTTCACAATTTGAAGTACCTATATTTACATTTCAAGTATCTGAGTTATAACTGGTCATTTAATGTGTTATGTGTACCTGACTCTGTATTGAATTAAATTATTTGAGCTTATGTACCAATTTCCACATTTGAAAATATATTTCGTAGTTGGTCATTAAGTAAATTACCCAAATTGTTGATTTCTAAACATTTTAGAAGACGGAGTTTCAAACTTTTCCCTTCTAAATGTAACATGTATTCATGATTCAACTCATGTCCTTCTGCTAAAAGGTGATTTGCAAATATGAAATTGGTCTTTATCTTCACAAAACTACTTCTACGACTTCAATTCTGTGGAAAAATGTTTTTCCTGTTTGGCCAATAGAGTTTGGGGCAAGAATGAATGAATGAAAATCGTTTATTCAAATTTTGCTGGATAATAACATTTCATTTGTTGGGTATGTTTGTGTGGGGCCCTGCTATAAGCTAATGCTTCTTCAGGGTAAACTGGGTCAAGAAACACAAGTCAGCTTATACAGTGCTTTTCAGATAAAAGTATCCACCTTTAATAACTTTTGTAATACTGGTATTTAGGAAAAATCCAAAAACACGTCAAGGGGCAAGCATTATGGCTTATTTAAACTTACTGGAAAAGCCACCCCCTCACCCCTAGCA
This sequence comes from Leptinotarsa decemlineata, assembly GCF_025532065.1. NCBI lineage: Eukaryota > Metazoa > Arthropoda > Insecta > Coleoptera > Chrysomelidae > Leptinotarsa > Leptinotarsa decemlineata. The sequence continues at coordinate 7,109,923 of NW_027412537.1, read as the reverse complement.
TCATCCCTTTTTTTTTAATTACTTCTCATATTTTTTATGTAAAATTTGAATACTCCTCTTTGAGCTGATTTCAAAAATGTATAATACTTGTAGGTTATAGTGGTTAGTTTATGAGATAAACAATTTTTCTTTTAATAGCACAAATTTTACTTATTTTTTACTTTCACCTTATTTGCCTGTAATAAAATGGGTTGTACAACAGTTCAAACTCTTTAATCTTTTTAACTGTGCTATTTATTATGAAGTTACAATAAGTGTTCAAAATGAGTACCATTCACTTCCATACAATGGTATAATCTATTTTGAAATGCCTCTCTGACATTGCTTAATACGGCTGGATTTAATTGTCAACATTCATTTTCTATCCTCTCTCGTAAATCATCCAGAGATTCTGGTTGGGTAGCATAAACTTTGGTTTTTAAATACCCCCATAAAAAGAAGTCTAGGGGTGTTAAATCCGGTGACCTAGGTGGCCACTCCATCATCTGCCCTCTTCTACCTATCCAACGAGCGGGGAATGTTTCGTTTAAAAATTGTCGGATAGGCATAGCATAGTGTGGGGGAGCTCCGTCTTGTTGAAATACCAGTAAATCTTCGGAAAGGTTATCATCATTTTCTATTATTGTTGTAATACGTGGGTCAACCCCTTCCCTGAGTAACTCAAGATATGATTCACCATTTAAATTTCCGTTGATGAAGAAAGGTCCGACAATGTGGTCACCTAGGATACCACACCAAACGTTTAACTTTTGGGGATGTTGTGTATGGAATTCACACATAATATGTGGATCACTTTCAACCCAATATCTGCAATTATGCCTATTTACTAAACCATTAAATGAAAATGAGCATTCATCAGAAAAGCAAATATTGTTTAACAATTGTGGATTGTTATTGATAAATTGCGTCATTGATTCACAAAACTCTAGACGACGATCAAAATCATCTTCATTCAACTCGTGCACCAACTTAACTTTGTATGGGTGGTACTTGAATTTATGTAGAACTCGGAAAACTGTAGAAGATGAAACACCGATCGCTCTACTTATTGTTGACAACGATTGGGGTTGCTGAGCCTCTAAGCTGACTTGCCCTAAAATTGCCACTTGGATTGCTTCATTATTTACGAGTCCCTCTCGCTTATGCACTTTATTGCGAACAGACCCTGTTGTGGTAAATTTCTCCATCAGCTGAATTACATACTTATGAGTTGCATGTCTTCCGTCATGTAATTCGTTAAATATTCTAGCAGCAGCTCTTGCACAATTATTATTTTGGTAGTATAAACCTACAATTTCAATTCTTTCTTGCAAAGAGTAAACCATTTCAGCGAAAGAAAATAAATAATGTATCAAAGTACACTATCAATAGTGACTACAAATTCTAGTTGACAATGTCAAACTTTAATAAAAAGTAGAGTTTTTTGTTGTTTGGATTTTTGAAGTAGAATAAATAGCACAGTTAAACAGATTAAAGAGTTTGAACTGTTGTACAACCCATTTTAGTACAGGCAAATAAGGTGAAAGTAAAAAATAAGTAAAATTTGTGCTATTAAAAGAAAAATTGTTTATCTCATAAACTAACCACTTTAACCTACAAGTATTATACATTTTTGAAATCAGCTCAAAGAGGAGTATCCAAATTTTACATAAAAAATATGAGAAGTAATTTAAAAAAAAAGGGGATGATGCTAGGGGTGAGGGGGTGGCTTTTCCAGTAAGTTTAAATAAGCCATAATGCTTGCCCCTTCCAACATAAATTGACGTGTTTTTGAATTTTTCCTAAATACCAGTATTACAAAAGTTATTAAAGGTGGATACTTTTATCTGAAAAGCACTGTATAGGTACTCCTGATCTACCTGACACTGAAGTTTTGTCTTTGTTTTTAATAAATTTCCTGGGACTATTATTCGTTCTGTAAGCTATGTTTAAACATTCTTTTTAAAAAAAATGTCAATATTATTGGTGGGTTCACCCAAATATGATAATATCCTGTAAATGACTTTTTTTGTAGTTTTTGAAAAGAATGGAGTCAATAATATCTACCTCATAACCGTTCTTGAACGCGATTTGTTTGATCAAACTTAGGTCACTCTGGAAATTACTCTCTGACAGTGGAATATTCAATAGTCCGTGAAACACACTATTGAATGCAGCTACTATATGTTGGTAAGGGTGTGTAGAGGAATTATGTATGATTTTTTGTTTATTGTTTATTTTTGTAATGGTTAAGTCAAGGTAATATATTGAATAATGTACCTCGCTTTCAGTGGTCAATTTTTTTGACAGGTGGATGGAATGGAGATATTCAACAAACTTGCCTAATTGCCTATCTGTACCACTGAAACAGACAAGATATCATCTACGTATCCATACCAGTACAAGAAACTATTAACTGATTATTGTGGATTTGACACTCTATGTTATCTATGAAAATTTCAGACAGCAAAGGACTCAACGGGTTCCCCATTATTAGTCCTTCACTGCATGAATAAAATTTTTCGCAAAATTGGAAATAATTTCGAGATTTACTCACTATTTATCTATCTCAAACTGCCGAACTTTTTAATTTCAATCGCCTCTCTTATGATCATGGTGCTGTATACTGTATCAAAGGGTGTTTGTGTAGGACTGAGGTTGTTTTGTATGTTGCGAAGTGAAAGTTGTGCTCTTACATATGCCTTGGTTTTCTATGTTGACTGTCTTTTGGGTCGTTTATATATAGTGTTGTTTTAGAATTCCTCCTATTTTTTTGTTACTCCTCTGACGTAGGCAGGATAGCTGTTTATTTCGTGTAGTTTTTTCATTGTTTTCCTTCTTTCTTTGGTGTATTGTTTTATGAATTGTATGATTTTCATATCCATTTTGCTAAAGAGCTTTTTGTATCATTTTTTCATTTCATTTCTTCTTCCATCATAGCTTCATCAGTTAGGCATTCAGATTTGGATATAAGGGAGTCAGCTACCGCTTGTATTTGTGCTGGATGATGATGTGACGCCTTTTGGTTTTCTTTCAACTAGTACATCCAGGTAAGGTAAGTCGTTTTCTTAATCAGCTACCAAGCAAAACACATGAACAAGGCAAGTATGTTCTTCCCGAAACGTAGTGATTATGTCATGATATACTTCAGCAGATATATGTATATATCTAAATATATATATAAATCTATATATATAAATTTGAAGTACTCACAATGCCTCACTTACGAAAAATAATCCGCGGCATGAACAATAAATTTTCTATTCATGAAATATTGAACTGTAGGATGCTAAAGGAGATATTTGAAACTATAGGACATGCTATTCTAAATTTCGTTAATACATCGTTAACTACTGGTGAAATTCCACAAAGTTTGAAAATTAGCACTATTGTACCAATTCAAAAAGTTCCTAATACCAATAAAGCTGATGAATTTCGCCCAATCAATACATTACCACCTATCGAAAAATTACTTGAAGTGGCTGTATACGATCAGTTATTACATCATGTTGAGTCAAATTGTATTTTAATGAATAATCAGTCAGGATTTCGAAAACAGTTTTCATGCGAGTCTGCGTTACAATTAACTTTATGCCATATAAAAACTCAATTGGATAATAAGAAATATGTAATTACTGTGTTCCTTGATCTGAAGAGAGCATTCGAAACCATTGATCGTAAAATATTGTTGGATAAACTCAAGCAATATGGGATAAGGGGCAAGGTATACCAATGGCTAAATAACTACCTCCAGCAATGTAGCCAAAGGGTACGTTTAAAGTCTGAAGTTTCGTCTGAGTTAGATAATGATGTTGGCATTCCACAGGGAAGTGTTTTGGGCCCATTATTGTTTCTATTATACATTAATGATATTAACCTCTTTGTGGAATGCGAATTAATTAACCTCTTTGCTGATGATATCTTAATTGCTTGTAGTGACGTCTGCCTAGATACGGCTATTCAAAAAATGAATAATGTTTTACAATCAATTAGCAAGTATTTGAGTTTGAATAAATTGAAATTGAATGTGTCTAAAAGTCAGGCTATGATATTCACAAGTAAATACAGATATGATACCATTAATATTAATAGCCTTAACCTAAACATCAATAATGAACAAATTGAAATTGTATCGAATATCAAGTATTTGGGCTTCCAGTTGGATAACTTTCTGAACTTCAATACCCATTTCAATTATATTCATAAAAAAATTTCAAAAAAACTTTATTTTTTCTCTCGTATAGCCCAGGAATTATCAACCAAAACAAAAATCACGGTATATAATTCAATTATTCAGCCGCATTTTGATTATTGCTCATCAGCCCTGTTTTTGTTTGATCTTACTAAGCTGAATATGCCACAAAAACTTCAAAATCGTGGCATGAGAATAATTCTGAGAACTAATCGTCTCACCCCCATAAGATCTATGTTAGCAAGGCTTAATTGGTTCTCAGTCGAAAAAAGATTGTATATAAAATATTGAATAACCTGGCTCCTGTTTACTTTCATACATTTATAATATTGAATAGAGACATTCACACTTATAACACTCGGGGTAAAAATGACATTCACATTAGCAGCACTGCTTATCGCAGTACTATGAACTCTTTATTTTTCAAAGGTTTCCAAGAATTTAATAAACTACCAGACTTCATTAAAACATCATCATCGTTGAATTTGTTTAAAAAACAATTGAAAGAACTTATTAAGATGAAATAGATAACGTATTGAAAGCAATTCTTGTAATTTTTGTAATTCTACTAATTCTATTAATTCTATTTTGAAAATTGTGATTTTCGTATATTATTGCTGCATTGTATTTCTTTTTTTTGGTGTTTGTCTAATGTTGTATATATACACCGTTGATTTAATTGGGATATATATGTACATTAGGGTTACCTATTTTTGAAATAAAGATCTATCTATCTATATACCTACAGATAATCAATGAGGTAGCACACATAGGCAGTAATATATTCCAGCACAAAACGGGTTGCACATCAAAACTTACCATTTGTCTTTTGCTATAAGAAATACCAGAAGAAAAAACTGAGTAGAGCAGAAAGTATACTTTTATTTGTAGAATATAATTTGTTCATCTTTTCGTTCAAAATAATTGACTATCTCTAATAAGGTCCAGGAAGATATCCTGGCAACAATTACAGGGCGTTCGCCTATCACAATGTCCAACAAAACGGGCTCTCCAAATAACATACTTTAAATTATGTATAAAATATTAACAGTAACTATTTTTTTTGGTAATGCGTAGCCTGAACACTCACTAAAGGAAGACAACACTAAACACATCCAAATAATAACAGTTTACATTTATTTTAAACAAGTCCAATAATAAAATATACTATATATTTGTATATATATATATTTATAAACAAGTCCTTCATATTTACAATTGCAGCTGGCCCTGCGCCTTCCATTTGCTCCGCACTACCCTATCGTAACAAGCAATTTTTTTTAATGCACTTTTTGAATGAAACACCTAACCTATCTAAATTACAGCCGGTGGGAAACCTATGACGACCTACAAACTTTTCTTTTTGATTTCTGACTGTCACCGTCACTCAGACAGGAGCTTCTGCAACAGAGACGACTTTTGATCAGTTAGCCGCCCCTCCTCCATAGTAGTCTGAAAAACATGAAACAATCAAAATCAAAGAATAGAAGCTCAGTAATGGGATTATTATAAAGTGCAATTTCTTTGAAAACAAAAGCGTTAAGTTAATTATCTCGAGGAGCTTTTGAACTCACATTTTTCTAAAAGGACTGAAATGTACATCAATGTGATTTGAGTTTGTTAATTTTCCGAACAAACGGGAAAGTTGAACAGCACAACAGACACAATTCGCAGTTGAAATTCAATAAACAAATCTAGTCATAAGCGAAAGGAAAAAACAAGTTCTATGGCTAACACTCGGAATATAATTACAAGTTTGATAGAATATTCTCAACTGACATAATAAATGAAACAATAATATTTTTTTTTTCAATATGGAACAATGATATACATGTATTCGAACCAAAAAGAACAAAAGAATCATTGTTTTGATTGGTTTCCGGCTTTTGCCTTGGTCTCCTTCGGTTATAATATCCAAACGTTTCGTTTGCAATTGCGGCAGTCACCTTCAGTGGCGTGGTCGAAGTACTCTTCTTGATGTGTCAAGTTGATACGTCAAGACAAGTTGATTCAAGAGGAAGGTTTATATGTATATAACATGCATAATATAGTAGAGAAACACTGATCATTTTAGAGGTTTCTAATGTGATGTCGTAAATAAACACATTTTTTTGCGCTTACATTGCAAACGCTGGCCCTACGAGATAGAGCAAAATAATGTACCTACTACAGTATTGTAAACCTTAAAAATGTCTACAAAAAATTACGGGATAGTATATGCCTATCCCTCACGGATAAACCACAATAACCATTTTTCATCATTTACTTTTTTACAAAGCGATTTTAAGCAATACAGCCGGAGCGGATCGCTAGTATTACATAAAATAATGTAACAGCCAGTGAAAAACAATAGTTCTCAGGTTGGTTTCTAATTCAGAATTTGATGGAAATATTCTTCCACAAAGTATAGTTTCAGTTCAATTATGGTGGATTTTGTACTGCTTAAAAAATGCGATCTTTGGTAGTAAAACGGTTATGAAGTTTTCTACATAATTAAATTTCTTCGAGTGTCTGGTATTATATGTGTGAGTAATATTATGAAAGTCAAAGTAATGTCTGTTATTGAACAAAAAATGATGCAGGTATCGTGAGGAATTCCAATGAGTTGAAGTTACACTTGCCAATGTTCACATAGACTTTTTCTGAATGATGAAAATATTATTGGATAAAATAGTTCCCCCATACAACAATCCCATATCTATCTCTGAAATAGAAGTTGGCAAAATATTTTTTTTGTGAATAAATTACTTGCATTTCTGTTCTGAATTATCAACTTCTTGACATATTTGCCTTAGGTTAATTCACGTGATGGACAAATTTCCATGTTTTGATTATAACTCAGAGACATTTAATACTATCAGAGAAATTTATAGTTTGTTAGTTAAGTTTGAGTATTGAGAGGCTGGTTATCTTTTGAGAAGTTTTGTTAGCATTCAATGCAAGTTCTGAATTTTTAAATTATTTTTTTCCTCTTCAAATAAAGAGATTTCCTTTTTGTATCAATTCTGTAAAAGTCATTGCCATGAATAATGAAGTGATGTCATCAACATAGTTTATTATTTGAATTGAAGGGGTTATATTTTTAGAAGTGATTATTTTTTGGGAAAGAAAGTTTTTGGCTTACTACATCTGATACAAAAAAAGGGATGAGAGAATCTTCCAAAGAAAGGAAGGAAGTAATCAATTTGAAAATAAGTAACTCTATACATGGATGTGTAGATCATGCAAAGAAGTAACTTTCAGACACAAACTGAAAGTCCTCCTGAAACAGCTACTTTCATATAAACATTGAATTACACGAAAGAAAAAAATTCTTTCGAAAACAAATACTTCTATATGAACACTGAATAATACAGAAGAAGAATCAGATATCATTCACATGAGTTCTACTTTGAATGAATGGTAATAAATTGTACTCACATGGAACACTGTCACCCTCACTGGTATACACCGATGTTTCGCCTTAAGACACTTGCCCTAAGGCTCTTCAGTACCAAATTGGATAACATTATAGAAAATACACACAGTTCATTCATGAATTACGATTTTTCAATGTCACGGAATAAGCTTGATCTGCTTATGTCATCGATGACATTGTAATGACATTCATTCACCTATTTGATTTAATCCCAGCCAAGAGGAATCTTATTTGAATTGAAGGGGTTATATTTTTAGGAGTGATTAATTTTTGGGAAAGAAAGTTTTTGGCTTACTATTATGGAGTAGTAGTGGGAAAGAAAGTTTTTGGCTTACTACTATGGAGTAGGATTGAATCAAATAGGTGAATGAATGTCATTACGATGTCAACGATGACATAAGCAGATCAAGCTTATTCCGTGACATTAAAAAATCGTAATTCATGAATGAACTGTGTGTATTTTCTATAATGTTATCCAATTTGGTACTGAAGAGTCTTAGGGCAAGTGTCTTAAGGCGAAACATCGGTGTATACCAGTGAGGGTGACAGTGTTCCATGTGAGTACAATTTATTACCATTCATTCAAAGTAGAACTCATGTGAATGATATCTGATTCTTATTCCACAACAGATGTTTGAAATACAAACTGAGCAGAGAAAAGTATCTTCTGTATTATTCAGTGTTCATATAGAAGTATTTGTTTTCGAAAGAATTTTTTTCTATCATGTACTTCAATGTTTATATGAAAGTAGCTGTTTCAGGAGGACTTTCTTTCAGTTTGTATCTGAAAGTTACTTCTTTGCATGATCTACACATCCATGTATAGAGTTACTTATTTTCAAATTGATTACTTCCTTCCTTTCTTTGGAAGATTCTCTTATCCCTTTTTTTGTATCAGATGGAGTAGTAGTAAGCCAAAAACTTTCTTTCCCAAAGTTTATTATTATTTCATTACATTTTGCAATCATATGAAAAACATTTGTATAAATCACAATTAAAAGAGGCACCGACTTTAAATGTGTTTTCAGACCCCTCTAACGCTTCCAGTAAATTTTCCTGTCTTGCAACCTCAATAAATTCAAGAAAAACGCGTTTCATCTCCATTTTGTCTCCCTTGTTCAATGTTGCACAGAATAGAAGAATCACTTCTATTCTGTTGATGTAAGAACAGAAACGGTTTCTGATCATTATCTGAAGCAAGTTCAGCTAGTTTTTCCAACAAAATATAGCTAATTTTATAATATAACTATTTATATGCATTATCATTATTAAAAGGTATGTTTTCTGCTTAAAATTTGTTTTTCCGTTAACCAGCTGTCGCACCCCTACGAACGACAACCCTCAGAAGTCGAAACTTGTGCGAGCTAAGGATTAACGAGGTCTTACCTTTTAACGTGTAATTCCTAACACGGTATGAATCAATTTTTAAGAAAAATGAGTTGTTGTTGACCTAACTATGTGAATTTGTCTCTCCTAATTTCCAGAAATATACAATAAAATGTTTGACTTGCCGTTCTTAGTTTCACAGATACCCGAGAAACACAATTTGATATTCACTTTTGTTGGTATTCTTATTTTAGTAAATTTACCGAATAATGTTATATATTTCTCAGGAGCTTCGGACGAGTTTCAAATTTTTTGAAAAGACAAATGAATTCACAAGATGAAGTCAACACAGGCTTATGTTTCCCAAACAGACATTTATATTTTTTTCTATTTTGTGTATTTTTTGACCATTGCAAAATGTCACAGCTTCAAGAGTTCATTAAATACTGCGAAAAATGAAAATGGAGAGTCACAAAAGTTTAGGCTTTTATGAATTTCGGAAATCGAAGGATATCAATACTCAGATACTCGTTGCTTTATTTATTCGAATGATGCAGAATTTTTTTGAAAATCAGATGTAATATTCATTCTCTTCGAGTGCCTATCAGAGCTATAAATGAATTATTTATCTTATGATCATCAAATTTCAGAAATATCTGAAATATCCAAGAAAATGAAATTTCTCAAAAAATTGATAAAAAAACAGTCTGTATTTAAAACTTCAAAATTGCTGGTTCTATCAACATATAATAGCTCAATCAAAATAGAATTTCGAAATTTTCGGTTTATTCTGTATATCCCGGAAATCGAAAGAGAAATTCTATTATACGTTATGATTTAAGAGTATTCTAAAATAGACAACTTTGCCATAATTCAACCGACTTTCTTTATCTTACTATTTTTGAGATTCCCTCGCGAAGACCCAAATTTGAATAAGCCTTCACAAAAATTTTAAGACATTCAAGAAAACATTATGGATTCTTTGTTAGTGAATGACAGTATGTTCAGTCATAACTACGACCCTGAATTGTGCTATGCAGCTATTTGACGTTCCCATTTCTTCAGACAAATGTCAAATATTTGATATATGATGGAATCGGCCGATACTTGATGAAAATCCATAACTAACGTATTCTAAAAACACTTTATTGTGTGATTTTCACTAGATAGTTTTACAAAAACGCAACACGTGTTTCGCCATACAATGGCTTCCTCGGGCGTGACTTAATAACTAATTCTACACATTAAATGCTATATATACCTTATTCTACAATTTGAGGTACCTGAATTTCAAGTACCTGATTTTTTACCTAAGTTTGTAATGAATTCAATTACCTGAGCTTATGTTCGATTTTCCACATTTGAAAAAATATTCAGTAACGGAGAGTTATTTAATTCTAGAAGATTGAGTTTCACACTCTTCTCTTCTAAATGTAACACATCGTATTCCTGATTGAACTCATGTCCTTCTGCTAATAGGTGGTTTGCAAATGTGGAATTGGTCTTTCTATTTATAAAACTGCTTCTATGCTCTTTAATTCTTTGGGAAAATGTTCTTCCAGTTTTGGCCAATAATCTAAGTAAATTTATTAAAAACAATAAAGACAAAACTTCGTTGTTGGATAGATCAGGAGTATATAAGCTGACTTGTGGCTCTTGTCCAAATCTGTATATTGGCCAAACTGAAAGAACATTTTCCCAAAGAATTAAAGAGCACATAAGCAGTTTTATAAATAGAAAGACCAATTCCACATTTGCAAACCACCTATTAGCAGAAGGACATGAGTTCAATCAGGAATACGATGTGTTACATTTAGAAGAGAAGAGTTTGAAACTCAATCTTCTAGAATGTTTAGAAATCAATAGATTCAGGAATTCGTGTAATTTACTGAATGATCAATTAGAATTGAATAACTCTCCGTTACTGAATATTTTTTCAAATGTGGAAAATGGAACATAAGCTCAGGTAATTAAATTCATTACAAACTTAGGTAAAAAATCAGGTACTTGAAATTCAGGTACCTCAAATTGTAGAAGAAGGTATATACAGCATTTAATGTGTAGAATTAGTTATTAAGACACGCCCGAGGAAGCCATTGTATGGCGAAACACGTGTTGCGTTTTTGTAAAACTATCTAGTGAAAATCACACAATAAAGTGTTTTTAGAATACGTCAAATATTTGAAGTAGGTGCCAAGAAAGAGAGGGCTCCATGCAACTGGTTAGTAACAGCAAGCGAGATAAGCATAAGTGGACACGTGTATAGCTTACCCTCGAGGTCGCTGGCTGCGGAGACATTGAGCCAATATCTGAACCCATGGCACCCCAAAGTTTCGGGCTATCACTCGCACCTGCACGCAACAATGACATAATTGTACACCATTGCACTCCCTGCAGGATCACCATCGATGCTTTGCACTTCTAATGATTTTGAAAAAAAACTTACAATCTGGAAGTGGCTTTATTGAACATTTGCCGTTAAATGTAATTGAACGAATTTTTTTTTGGTTGGAGTATACCGTTCTGTTTCTAATAAACCAAAAGTCAAAATGACGTTACAATATTTGGCTCACTAGTTGGACAAATCTGATTGGTTTCATATTTTATGCATCAGCTGTTTGATGCCTGTTATTAATGCCTATCATGCCTTTATATTACATGGGATTCTAAGCTACTGTTCTATACAGTCGTCTCATAGAACACATCAGATTATTCTATGCGATTCACTGGAAATGAATTTACCCTCTCTAGAATCCTTTGAAAGGAAATACAGGATCACATTAATGTGTAATCGAGGTAGGTCAGAAAGTTTTATACCATAATGAGTTGTAAATTGGATATTTGATGCAAATTTCAAGAGATTTACTTCAGATAAAATGAGACCACTATTTCCAAGTAGTAAGTAACTGAAGTAAAGACAATCCTGTTCAATGGAAGACTTACATAAAACAAGGTACAAAAGTCTTGGTTTGAATATATGTTCCAAAAATGTTCGGAAGGTTGGATTTTCGTTCAAAATATGAAAACCAATATATTCCCCAATGAAAATACAGTGTCACCTTAACCTTGATTTCATTTTTTCAACAATTCAAGTTAATAATTAGGCCACTATATATTGAAAGCATGTGAATAACTGATTTTCAATCACAAATTCATTATCAACAGTAATTTTGAATAATTGAAAATAATCCTTTAAAAATATTTCAATAATTGTGAAAAATATAAAGTCATTTTTGGATTATGAAAATTTTGGTTGTTTATGACTATTCTGAGAGATTTTTCAAGAGTTTCCCATTTCCAGTAGACTTGTGCGAAAGCAGCGACAGTGATACCTGCCCCTTGATACGTTTAGTAAAACACAAAACACACAACATCGGTAACATTAGAGAGATGGGAGACTTTATAATAATTGTTATTAGGTAAAACATAATATCCCAAAATATACATCCCATATTTCCATTCCTAAAGAATCAAGATCTGTACAATACTTATTGGCAAGGAATGGTTCTTAATTATACTCAATGAACCTGAATATTTCAAAGAAAAATTTAAAAAGACCATTCATAAAATGATAAAAAAACAAAGTACATGTAGCCAATACAAAAGTAAAAAACATTTCAAATTCACGACAAAAAATCGTGATATCAAACATTTTTGGTTGTTAGGAAAAAAATGGTATTATGAAAAATATTTACAAAATTAGACGAGTGCATGTTTCATTGATGATTTAGAATAATAATTATGGTAAGAAAATGGAAATGTAAGCCTATAATTGTGAATCTATTCACTCAATATGAGATAAGAGACTGTCGATAAATTAATGTACATGAAAAATAAAAATCAGTGGACCAATGAAAGAAAAACAGAACTGAAATTTAAAATTTGAATGAATAAATGATTCAAAAAAATAATTCAACTTATTGTTTCAATTCGGTTTAATATGTAAACATTTCTAAGGATTCTTCTCTATTTGACTACAGTGCATCAGACAATAGTTTCAATTTTCTTATCTTATAAAAACTCCTGACATCCTTATCTCAGAGTCACTATAAGAGGCGTTAAATTGTTTATACAATTTGCCGATACTGATTGAGATGTTTACACTTTTTGTTTTCAGATAAATGGATTTCGATTTGAAATTGGAAAAAATCGTTGAAAAAATTAGTTAAACTGCAGGATCTTACAACTGACTTATTGATTTACGAGGTATTTCCGTGTATGAAAAAAATCTTAAAATGTGAAAAAAAGTTATTTATTCTAGTTATCAACAAATAAATGTGATTATTCCTTATCTGTGAGAATTTGAACTTGTTAGTAAAGCTGAATTAGTACAAGTAAGCAATTATATAGTGCATATTGGGCAGAGGTGTGTAAAGACTATACAAAGGCACATGAATAATTACACAATGTTAGTTTCTTACTCGAAAGACACTATTCATTACCAACCAAAAATGTTTGAAAAATGGCTTGCTAAAAACCCATACATATTGAACATATCATTATCAGACAGCCACAATATCCTGACAAACAATATTATAAAGCTACTGTCATAGAAACTCAATTTATAATAGGCAACTGAAAACCAGTTGCTAATTTTAATGTATGAAATTAAGAATATATAGTTATTTAGATTTTATAGACAATGTTATGCCATTTTCATTTAATATCTGTCAAAAAAATTATTTAAACATTTTTTCCGTTAACCAGCTGTCGCCTCCTACAAAGACAAACCTTGTGTGTGCTAAGAATTTACAAGGTCTTACCTTTCAATGTGCGATAATTCTAGTCTTATAACTGTTTTATTTCTATTAGTACAAACTGATCAAAATTTCCACTACAGTTCATGAGCCTTCAGGTTAGTTGTGAAAAAAATGTTGATTATTTCAAATAACTGGAATTGTATTTTCTGGTCAAATTTAAATAATTTGTTTTGAATGTTTTTCATTTAGATTTTTTGAACGATCACCTGGACTTGAATTTTTGTCATTAAGAGAATTTTGAAAAAAAACATGCAAAATATAAATGAAAATATTTTATTGATACATTACAAATCAATAAATTGTGTAAATAATGTTTACTTGTTAACAACTTAAATAAAAGTAAAACATTGTAAACACAACAAAGTAAATAACTTAGAAAAATTCTTAATTGAAAATGTTTAAAATCACAAGCTGCATTATTTACAAATATATTTGCCACCGTTTCAAAAAATCTTAGGTAAAACAGGACCTACATCAAAATAACACACTTTTGCCTTTATATGAATATCAATATTTCTTTTGTGATAATAATGTGAAAAATAATTGAATAACAAACATAAAGATCTTTTTAAAAATGATTTTAAATATCACAGACAAAATGTTATTCGAGAGAAACCAATAAACTTTTAATAGACCAGTAAAAATATTTTTTATAATTCATTAACATATCAGTGAGATATGTTCAGGTACAAGAAACTTTTAAAGCAGGAAAAAATCTTGCGAAAAGGTCTCTAAATGTCAAAGTACTATTACAACTGGTTATTAAAAAACTTTCCAACAAAAATAAAATAAAATATTGTCAACCTAAATATACTAATTGATGTATCATACAAAATCAACTCCTAATTGACAATCAATACCGATTTGTCGTCATTGGTTGGAATCCATGGTAGGGAAAATATTGTTTGCCATACGATGTCGTCACTGCTTAAAAATCAAATTCTTTACAAGGAGATTCTCAACTCACCACTCAATTCGAAACTAATTCCTAAGCTCTCGAGATCATTGACTTGCTGCTGAGTAATCATTTGTGAAGGGGGGCGCCCTGTAGAAGGCTGCGACTGTGCCGTCCTGGCTCCAACGACAGCACGCAACTCCTGCCGAACGAATTCCGATGTGGGGCCAGTTCCAGACACACCTAACACAAACCAAGCTCACAACATTGCTCATCACAAGCTAGCAGTTCTCTAAGTACAGTTTTCGACAGTGTTACATAGAGAAACAGTTTTTGGTGGAAAAAATCTGATATAATTAATGTTTCATTTTAAAATGGCATGCATGATTTGCAGTAAATCTCCGAAGGATTATACAAGTGGTGGAATCAAATAATTTATTGCGAGATTTTCCCAAAAATGGCATACAAAATCACAATGTGTTTTACTACTTCTTCTTTCAATAATCTGAAAAAATCCCACAATAAAATTTTTGCAATATTTTCAAATGTTTGCAATATGTTCAAATGTTGGCAATATGTTTAAATAATTGCAATGTTTATCATGTGTATTCATCACATCAAGTTTATAAAACGTTTCAACTTCTGTTAACCAACACAGGAATCAAGATGAATTTTGGTACAAGATTTCAATCTCCGAGACAGCATTCAACTTTAGAGAAAAAATGTTTTTATTTTCTAACCATACATTGGGTTAGAAAAACTTTTTCAAATTTTCAAAATCCAAAAAATTGAGTGAACTGTTTTATAAATATTCGATTGAAAAACCCAAATGCAGCTTGTTCAAAATATTTACTGTTTCAACTTTCTTTTATTTTACCACATATTTTTTCCGAATTTGATTGTTATACAGCTGCATATAACTATATATAACCAAAAAGTCTTGAAAAAAGGAATCAATATTCAAAAACACATTTCAATATTTAATTTTTGAATGTTTGTATTGCTTGATAGAAAAAGATAAACTCCATATGGTTACTAAATCTTATGAGTTTGTCTTAAACTCTCAATATGATTTTTACATAACTTTTCATCTATCTATGATCCCTAAAGTTTTATACCTAATAATACTGTTTTATTAAAATCAACATATATTTTCATAATTTAAGGTTAATTTGTTGAAGAATACAATGCAATTGTATTTCAACACATTGTATTTGGCCTTTGTTTTTCAAGTAATTGCCTTGCAGTGAAAGCTACAGTGGAAGACAGGGAACCAATCTCGAGAATTTAATTTTACGTTGATCCCTTAGATGGCGTCTTCGTAAAAGCAGATGTCATGGCCTTTATTTACTCATGCTTACAAGACTCTGAATATTCTTTTAGTTGTGCCTTTTTTATTATTGGCTCCACAAACAATTCATTACAATATATTACTAGAAAAATATCTCAGATACTTTTTCATTTGGGAAATGTGTAAATTATTTTTCCTGGTCATATAAAAAAAATCATATAAAACTGCAAATGTCAAAAAAATCATCACTTTTCCAGTGTTCACTTTTTTATTGGCTATAGACGAAGTAAGTGGCTTGTGCAGTAACTTCTTGTAATTAAGGAATAAAAGTTTTGATTGAACACATCTGATTTCTTTTTGCAACCTCAAGATATTTATTTGAAGAGAAGTTTCACAGTTTACGCAAAAAACCGACACATGTAACATTTAATAAAATATTCAGATGATTTTCAATTTCCAAAATAAATTTTTTGTTCTTTCTTTACCTCAGCTCAAATAACACACATACTGAATATCAGAGAACCATAGTTTTATAAAAAAAAAGTAATGTATCAGATATTCATGCTTATTACTGCAGTTCTCCCAGCAAGTATACAAACTACGAATGCAAATCATGCACATCCCATTTGAATGAAACACTAGTTATAAAAAACGGATGCTTCAGCCGAACAACAAACAATGATCCTTAAAATAATAACAGTCAAAGCACAAAAAACACATCTAAACTAAAAACAGCAAAAAAAAAACAAAATATAAGCACACAATCAAAAGCAACATAAAATCAGCAAGGATAACATATATCTGATGATTTTAACCCATGGCGATACACTTGGGAAGATGGAACAAACTTGTAGGAACACAAAGGAGAGGAAGTGAAGAGGTTTTCCCTGGTGATTTTAGCACAGCTATGAGGCGAGCACATGTAATGTAATAGATATTATGAATGTTGTTAGACACAGGGTAATGTGCCAATGAGTGCTTGGTGATGATGGTCACAATCCTAAATCCTCAGAATTACAAAAACGCTATGTGACCTTCTCAATTGTTTATGAAAAATTTTAGGCAAGACAGTATTCTCAATTCAGTTTGATAAACTTATGTCACGACCGACTTATACGGCAGTAAGTAACAACATTTAAAATTGATCAAGTATTAGAAAATTTTCTGATACTAAATTTAATTATTCTGATTCTAATCTTCCGAGCATTCCGTTTGCTATTATATCTGCATCATGTACAATAAAAAGGCAGGTCAGATGCACAATGTTTGTGAAATATTATTACATTTTATTAATAGTAATAACGATTTTTTTAATGAAAAACAGACTGTTTATTGCTATAAATAATCTAAAAGATTCATCGTTTTGTTATTTCATAAAAAAAAATTGAAAACTATTTCAGAAGTCCTCCCATAAACATTAAGTGGTTAATGATCAATTCTTGGAATTTTATGAAAATAAGTTCAACAATGTTGAGTTGGTCGTTCAATAGGGACTTTGTTTTCGTTAATTAATTTCTAGGGATTTCAGAAGGTTCAACTTTTGTCAATTACTCTTTTTGTGTGATATATCATAGTTCATGGTAAAATCGTGGTTGTCCTCCAAAAGGTGGCAGGCATAGGTGGAATTGGTCTTTTCTACTTCAATATTAGTTTTGTAACTACAGTTGTAGAATAGTCAATGTATCAGTTCAACTCAGGAAACTACTGTGAAGCGAAACGAGTCTTAATTAAAGTTTTAAGTGTAACTTACAATTGGTTCAACAAATCCTTCTATAATTTTTTTTTATATTTGTACAGCAGTTCATAAAAATTATTTTTGACTTGATCAACATGACCGACTATGCTGGTTAATTTTTCCCAAATTAACAATATATGTACCTGATTCAGTATTCGGTCCTACTATTAGACAGATTATCAAAAAATGTATTCAAAGCTTACAGAATCCATGTATCCGATTATTGTATTATATAACTCGAAGAAATGCTACAACTTCAGCACAATTTAAATCATCTTTCTAATATAAATCAGCAGAAGATTACAGGCAACTTGAAAACACAAAATAATATCTGTTTCAAAAAGAAAATGTCCACTAACTAACACCATTCTAATCCTCAGGGTTCTATATTAGGTCCACTCTTATATATAATATATGTAAATGATTTTTATAGTGATCAGTTCGTTATGTATGATGATGACACATCTTTATTGATAACTCAGGAAAATATTAAAGCCACAGTTAATAAAGCATCTGATGAAATAAAAATAACCCAAAAGTGGTTGTCAGACAATGCTCTCTTGTTGAATGAAAGAAAAACTGTGCTTTCACGTTTTAATCATTCAAGAACCACTCCAGATCACAGTTTACTTGTAACACCAATCAATGGATCAATTCAACAAGACGAGACAAAATTTTTGGGTTTGAATATAACAGAAAATCTCAAATGGAACAAGCATATTGATACGATTTGTAAAAAGATATCCCCAATATCTTATTGTATTCAACAACTACCCTGGAATGTAAATAGATCACTCTTATTAATGTGCTACCATGCATACTTTCATTGTAATATTTCCTATGGTATTATAGCTTGGGGAGCATCTAGTGATTGCTCCAGAATACTCAAAATTGAAAAAAGAACCATAAGGTATATAGCAGGAGTTACTAGAAGGACAAGTTGTGAACTCATCTTACAAAATCTCAGAATATTGGCTGTTACAAGTATATACATTTATGAGATATTAAAATATGTAAAATCGCACATAACCAGTTTTCCTACTCTTAATGATAATAAGAATTATAATACTAGAAATTCCCTACAGTTGGAATTGCCAACACACAGATCAGTTGTATTTGAATCATGTCCAAGGCTTATGACCATTAAATTGTACAATAAATTTCCAAGTACAATAAAAAATCTGGCTGTAAAACAGTGTAACTATCAAATCAAAGAGTTTCTCCTGGATACATCATATTATTCACCCAAAGAATATATGGATGATAACTTATGACCCTGTACATGTGTAACATTTTAGGAAGATTTTAATAACGATGCTGTTACATAAATATCACATTATTTTTGGTTTTGACTATCAGTATGTACATGTCTAACATTTTAGTCCGATTTTAATAACGATGCTGTTGCATGAATATCAGATTATTTTAGGTTTTGACTATTATCTAAGTAAATTGTATATTGTGCCTCTAAGTGCACGGAGTTTGTATTTTTAATTTTGTATTTGTAAACGTTTTGACATACTCAATGTCATCTATAGATGATCAAATTGAATAAAGATTATTATTATTATAATGTTATATCTTCTATTTCTAGTTCTCGTTCATCCGTCCAATCTGTATAATTTTTTTCTTATTCTGATTATTCCATCGATGATTAGTTTTTGATCACTCCATGCAAATATATCGACTCGGGCGTAATAGTTATTCATTTTTTTCCCATCAATATCGATTATTTTCCAAATGTAATCAGTGTTACTTTTTCCTATTTCTGTCTGTTTTTGTTTATGAATTTTTTTCTTCTTTGGATGAGCGCTACTTTACCCATACGAGAGATGAAAACTATGTCTTTTTCAACAACTGCGTCAATACTATGACGATTCTTCATACTATTATTACTGCAATAAAATCATTCATTATTATCATCATTTTCACTTATTCAAGATATCAAGTTAGCAAAACATTGAGAAGGTATCACATACAAAATCGAATAAAAACAGATTCTGAAGATTTACGGTGGATGTATTGATAGTGCCCCTAGCTTGCCAACGGACGACAACTTACCAGGCTGAAGATGAGGGGCAGCTCTGCCCCTGTCTGCGCCATTGTAGGCTAACGATAAACCCGTCTGATCATAACAGTACTGGGAGTCTTGTTGGTACATCATTTGGGGTACGGTATGATGGGGTTGGATAGAGGAATAAGGGTGGGGATGGTGTTCCCTGCCTGTGTACGACCGGGGAGAGCCCAGCCCACCTGTAACACACGCCACCCTCTCAATTCATGATGATTCTCCTACAGGGTGGATCATAAAATATTCATGTTCCTCTCGATAACATCATTGAAGCCAAATTATCATTATTTGGTGCTGAATGGTGTTGAATAACAGCAAACTTGGCCCGCAGGCTTTGTTATTCTTTATGGAATTTACAAGAGTTGTCCATTTCCTAACAATAGTTGTATGATGTATTTCAAATAATGTCTAGCTATTTTATTGGTTAATACATTCAATTTTATCCTAATCAATTGAACTACTGAACTATAAATTTAAATTCCATATGGTAATATTACCATTGAGATATCTGAGTATAATATTTATGAATGAAATGAAAAAAAAATGAACGTTGAATGACTTCATCTCAGACTACATTTCGGCCACTTTTCATCTGCAGTCACATTGACGAGAATTAAGTCAGCTTTTGTTTATGACCTAATGCCCAACCAAACATCACTTAAAAAAAGTCAAGACATTTTTAAATTTTTTCCAGTTGTCTTCTAGTTACATTTTGTTGAAAAAAATTTGTATATGGACTTCAACATATTCATAGGATATCTAATTTTCTTTAAAAAATCCTAAATGTGAATTGAAGGTAAAACATTAAAAAGAGAAATTTCAGTATACAATTTTATTAAAAGTATAACACATAAAAATAGCTTCGGCTTATCAATCCCCAATTTCAAAAGGCTATTGAAAAATGAGAAAGATTAAAGTAACTGTGTATAATATCATTATTTTAGAAATGTAAAAGTTTCTCAAAACTATCTATCTTAAGAAAATATAAAAATTAATGACATTTATCTTTTTTTATAAGAACAGAAATCCCCTCGGATTTGAAAATAATGATTTTGTAGGCCTTGTTGTAGGGACCAATCCGTTTTCATTGTGATTTTTTTCTAAATAGTCTATTATGATAGATGAACGAAGTGAAACTACTCAAATTTGAGAGGAACATTTCCAACATCTCCTGATTTTTGTTAAGGCCAGCGAAAATTCTCACACAATTTAAAAAAAATCAATACTCTAAAAGACTCACCCAAAGTTATATTTCTCAATCAAACGTCTACAAATGGATATTTAATTGAGGAAAATAACTACCTGGCAATTCTACCGTGCATTGTAACCATTGCAAGTTCTAATTTATAATATTCCTACAAATGCATGGATAACTAACTCAAACCATGCTAACATGTCTGGTAAAGAGTAATAGATTTTTTCTATTAGTAACTCTTCAGATTGATTCATCCATAGCGATTTAGTTACTAATATAAAAAGAAAAGGGTAGTATGAAAATTGCAGAATTCAGTAAATTCAATTAACATATATTGTCAATAAATTATGAAAGGAATTATCTACAATACATTAAATCAATTGAAAAGCAAGACATACTTGGTAAAGAAGGTCTAATCATGTGAATAGATAATTTTGTAATCTAATTCTGGATAGTTCTGTATTAGTAGTTTAAGAGGATAAGGAAATGCTTCTAAATCATTAAAAAAAAACTTAGAAAGAACTGAAACCTGCAGTGAAATATATTTTCGAATTATGAACACATAACAAATCTCTAAGACTACTAGCCAAAAACTCGAAAAAAGTAAAAGGCCTTTTCATAAGGGCTTACTCACATGAAAGCATAAATATACTGCCACCCGGAGGTCTTATTTTTTTTACATGTACACCAAGCACTATCAAGGGTAAGGAATAAAAGTCCATCAGGGGCATTGATTATCCATTCTTCAAGAGAAAAAAAATTCCTAGGCCTTCCAGACATAAAATATCAACAAGAAAACTCTAAAGAAATATAATCATCAGCCGATCCTTTCAAATACAACGAGGAACGACTCTATCTGAAATAAATTCCTTTCACACTTGTTTCTCTACTGAGCAGATTTCGAAAAGATGTAATCGAAATTAGATGATGAAAAAACAATTTTTATTCATTGTCGTTTAAATATGGTATGACGAAAACTTTAAAAATAGTACTACTGAATGATGCAATTCTTACACAACCCAAGAAGTAGTTATTTTTATACTTCTAGAACGAAATCAAAGAGTTCTTAAGTCTCAACAAACGATATCAGTTCTAGATTCTAGTGAATACGAAAGATTTCTAGAATGTCTCAACTATATGTGAAGTATCATTCAATGTAAAAACTGTCCTACTGATATTTCAATGAACGATATGCATACCTGGCAGTTGTGTAGTGGCAGTAGGCACGCTATTAGCGCGCTGAAGTCTCAGGTACTGACTATTGAAGGCAGAATTCGGAGAACTGGGCGGAGGGAACTGGTCGCTAGGATAAGGCGAGTGTCTTGTTGGTACAGATCCGGGACTGTTGAGGGATCGTTGCTGTTGCTGTGGTGGCCTCTGAAAATGTTTCATCATTCTTAGAATCATTTGTTAGAATTCAGATAAAAAAAAATACTATACATTTGATTGCTTATTCAAGAGGCTTCAAAATATTAAGCTAGATTTAGATGGATTTAAAAACTAAATCATTTTGAGTAACACAATGATGAATGCATTAGTCATGTCTGAATTTTTTTCTTGGAGTGACATTGGATAATAATTTTTTACTGTGGATTTGTAAATATTGTTTCAAATTAATCCATCAACTTCAACTTAGGGGGTTAGGGAATATTTCTACTCATAAAACATATGTTTAGTAATGCTATATTTTGTATAAGAATGCTGCAAATATTCTAATCGAAGTCCCACTTTACATTATTTGATTTAAAAATCTCTGGCCTGCCTGGCCAGTATTTACGAGACAAATTTATCGAGATCTTCTAGAGCAGGGGTCTCCAAACAACGGCCCGCGGGCCAAATCCGGCCCGCCAGTGTCGTCAATCCGGCCCGCGACAGCCAATGATTTACTGTCATCAATCTGGCCTGCGACAGCCAATGATTACCTAATTGTTGTTACTATTGCTGTGATAAGTTGAAGAAGAAAACACAGAATGATAATTACTCGGTTTTATTATATTATTAAGGTAAAACTTAACGACAGAAATGATGACAAAGAAAACTCAACTTAAGTATCTAAGTTTAAGCAAGGGCAGAAACTGGCCCTTGGAACAAACTGAAAAAATCATTATGGCCCGAAGGCTTCAAAGTTTGGAGACCCCTGATCTAGAGTATTGAAACTTCTAAGCCCAGAAGATGACAAATGATATAGCAGGGGCATACCACTCCTGTATTCAGAATAAATATTATGGTTGAACCAGCAAAAAACTGTGTCATTTGGAAAATAAATGATTACCTAATTGTTGTTACTATTGCTGTGATAAGTTGAAGAAGAAAACACAGAATGATAATTATTCGGTTTTATTATATTATTAAGGTAAAACTTAACGACAGAAATGATGACAAAGAAAACTCAACTTAAGTATCTAAGTTTAAGCAAGGGCAGAAACTGGCCCTTGGAACAAACTGAAAAAATCATTATGGCCCGAAGGCTTCAAAGTTTGGAGACCCCTGATCTAGAGTATTGAAACTTCTAAGCCCAGAAGATGACAAATGATATAGCAGGGGCATACCACTCCTGTATTCAGAATAAATATTATGGTTGAACCAGCAAAAAACTGTGTCATTTGGAAAATAAATGATTACCTAATTGTTGTTACTATTGCTGTGATAAGTTGAAGAAGAAAACACAGAATGATAATTACTCGGTTTTATTATATTATTAAGGTAAAACTTAACGACAGAAATGATGACAAAGAAAACTCAACTTAAGTATCTAAGTTTAAGCAAGGGCAGAAACTGGCCCTTGGAACAAACTGAAAAAATCATTATGGCCCGAAGGCTTCAAAGTTTGGAGACCCCTGATCTAGAGTATTGAAACTTCTAAGCCCAGAAGATGACAAATGATATAGCAGGGGCATACCACTCCTGTATTCAGAATAAATATTATGGTTGAACCAGCAAAAAACTGTGTCATTTGGAAAATGAAACAAAACTGTTCAAACTTCAACTTATGAAAAATGCAACAATATTGATAAATCAACTTTGTTCACTTTTTGATGTCAGAGCCCTTCGAGAGCCTAATTTATCATTGATATTCATGGTTTAAGACTTCCATAAATCCCATAAATGGTATTTTGCTTACAGGGGATGTCCATGCTATTGCTAACTGTCCATTTCCTTCCATTCAAAAAATTCAATTCGATGTTATCAAAAAAGTTGAAATTTGGTGCAATTCATTCAAACTTAGAAGGTTCCAAAGAGGGTCGAGAAACTCTAATTGCAACTGAGAGATATGCCATCATAAAAATGTTACATAGAGAAATTTACTTACGGTGAGCTGTGCACTGAGCATTGGATTCTGTTGAACGCTCAATCTAGCTTGGGTCTGCTGCCAGTTGGCGGTTTGGTTGCTTCCTTGTGGGTACGTCTGCCTGGGAGACAGCTGAGAAGTGAACTGAGACTGGGGAGACAGTCTAGCACTCTGATTCTGAAAACTCCCAACTGTGCTCTGTGGGAAATTCTGCTGGCTCAAAGGTGAAGTCGTCAACTGTGAGTGAGGCGAGTAGGGTTGTTGACTTCCCACCCGCGGAGTCTGCTGATTCAACTGACCCCCGAAGCTTGGAGACAACTGGGGCTCAGAAACGCTAGAAGATCGCTGCAAAGACACATTCGGGGCGACTGTGTTGTTCAAAAGACTGTCAATGTTCTGCATGGTATTGATCTCGTTCGCTGCAGCGTTGGACGGAATCAACAGCTGTTGCTGTTTCTGCTGATGCAACAATCGGCGCTTTTGTTCTTGTTGTTGCTGCTGCTGCTGAAGCAGCTGCTGTTTTCTCAACAACATCTGGTTGTTGATGTGTCCGGCGAACTGCTGCTGCTGTACTGTTCCTGATCGCATCTGTGCACGTTGAAACTTGGCCTGAGGATAATTTGGTGGAGGGGGAAACGCCAGAGACGAATTATTTTGATTTGGTAACTGGAAATTAAATTTGTCTTGTAATAATAATTATGGACAATATATTTATTAGAGGAATTGTATTTCTGACACAGAGCAAATTCTTTTTAAGCAGTAGCATGAGAAAAACTGATCAATACTGGGCATGTTAATCAGCCAGAGCCCCATTATTGATCTCACAAAAATTCTCATTGGATGAGAAAACACTATGAACGATCAAATTGGTTCATAATTTCTTGACCAAAATTTAAAAAAAGGATTGTGTCTATTTTTCATTCTGATTATTACTGTTCAATCCGATACTTGACAAAAATCCATCATAAGGAATGTAAATAACTCTTTATTGTGAGATATTCCCTTCAGCTTCTTCAGGTGAGTTCGTCACTATCAGTGTGTTCATACTGATGAAGGAATATGCCTGAGGAAGCTATTGTGAAGTGAAACACATATTGTAGGTTTTTCAACTGCTCAGTGTTCTCACAACCAATTGATACTTGAATGCATATTATTTTCCATTTCTGTTTAAGAAAGTTTCTCCATCGTGTGTCAAACTGTTTCATCTTGAGACAAGCATTTTGTATTTGAATTATTTTGAATACTAGCTCAAAATTAACGGAATGGTGGTACAACTTTACAGAAAAGTTAGGTAACTGTTGCTACACAAGAGAGGAATGTCATACTGATGAATATTCAACATCATCTCGTAATGGTACAGGTCTCTTTTTCTCAAACTACATGTCAGAAAAACATTCAGAACATTATCCTTATTTGATGCTATTCAATAAAAAATTTGATTTGAAAAAATTGCGGTTCTATTTTTTCAAAACGTGATTGAAATATTCAATTACAACTAATTTGAAATAAGGTTCAATTCATTACTATCATTTTGAATTATCTACAACCATCATACTTTAGATTGTATAATTTTGCAGAAATCTGACAGAAACAGATTCATTTGAAAATTAACAGAGATTGATTTTTGATGAAGAGTGAAAACATTAATAAATAATCTGCACTTCAGAGAGTAAGATATCGATAATTAGGATCAAGATTTGCAAAGCAGTAGTCAGTAGCTCTTCCAGAAAATGTGACTGATAAAAGTAACAATGTTCTCTCGAGAATGAAAATTTAATAAAATCTCAGATGATTGTGTATTACAACAGAAATCATGTAAATATTATTCTGTGAACGATGATTGTATGTTACAAATAATTCAAATCCTTTTAAATAACAAGAAAAAAAACTTCTGAACCCCAAGATACAAAATAGGTTCGTTCCAACCTTGAGTCACAAACAGATTTCCAACTGTTTATAAATCGTCAACGCGCATGCCTGGTAAATATTGGTTTCTGATTAATTTGAAATTTCTGATTGGAACAGCTGATACTTCAACTGAAGTTTGGCATGGAATTTCAACATAACCTTTAAAAATAATTTGGGAAAGAAAGTTTTTGGCTTTCTACCACTCCATCTCAATACAAAAAAGGGGATGAGGGAATCTTCCAAAGAAAGGAAGGAAGTAATCAATTTGAAAATAAGTAACTCTATACATGGATGTGTAGATCATGCAAAGAAGTAACTTTCAGACACAAACTGAAAGAATGTCCTCCTGAAACAGCTACTTTCATATAAACATTGAATTACACGAAAGAAAAAAAAATTCTTTCGAAACAAATACTTCTATATGAACACTGAATTATACAGAAGATACTTTTCTCTACTCAGTTTTTATTTCAAACATTCCACAACGAATGTCACTCATAAAAATATGACCCCTTCAATTCTTTAAAAATAAATCTAATCAAGTGTATTTCTGGAAAGTAAAAGAAGGTTGCAGTATTTTATATCTCTATTCTATTTTTTTATCAACATGGAACTGGGAGGTCACCGCAATAATTAATTTGTTTAACTAAAGATGTTCATATTATAGGTTCACTTAAAGGATTCCCAATTTTTCCTGCGCCAGCAAATACATAATTTATTTTATAACAATTTTTGCAGGTTATGTTGTTTGTAAGTAGCATGAACATAAAACAGAAACAGTAATACGGAATACGCATGCTTCAGATTGATGGTTAGAAGATAATCCTCAAACCATTCTGATAGATTTCGAACAGGTTTGAATCTTGGATGGAACAGAAAACTGATAGTTTACTAATGGTTGGAAACTCACGTTGGAACGCAATCACATTACTGCGCAGAATCCTGACTGTCAGAAACTGTTTCTGACGCCGGTTGGAACGAACCTAATATTAAAATCCCATATCAAATTATGCAAAGCTCAATAATTTACGAAGGCATTTTTTAATTGGACCTACTTTGACTTTTGATTTGATGTATTTTGTTTTCTATTTGTTATGTTCACTTTAGCTAGAAATTTCATAATTCTGTTGGCAAAAATCTGATACAAATTCTATACAAAGATATACTCACGTTTGCCGCTGAATACGCAGGTGGAGTTGCAGGCATTGAAATGGGCGACAAAGGGCTTTTCACGGCACTCTCGCATAGCATCAAGGACTTCTGAATATTATTGATGGCAACTGCTTCATTCATAGGATGATAATTCAGAGGAGGCTGATTTCCCGCACCATCCAATAAATGCATAATATCTTCTGGTACAAAATCAATGACTTGATCCAAAAGTTCGGATAGCAATGGATCGGCGGAGGTGTGTACATTGTTGTTATCCCAGCCCAAGTTGTTGTTCTCGGTACTAGAACTGGCAGAAGTATAGCAACTGGAGTTGATTTGGTTCATTTGTCGCATCTCGGTTCGTTGAATGCTGTTTGCCGAGGAGAGAACAGAGCTGAGGTAGTTTGTATGAGTGGGACGACCAGGTAATCTAGGCGAAAGGAATAATTTGAAATATATTTCACTTGGTAGAATATGATCGGTACTTACCTATTTACAGTCGCTCTTGAGTTTGTAGCATTAGGCTGGTTCATTATCATTTGTATCGACTTATTGGGGTCTGTTACTCTAGGAAGTTTTTCATGTGGGGTTGCTGTCAGTATACTTTCAGGTATTGGCGGAATCGGTTGATGATTCGATGGCTTCTTGGCCAACAAAGAAGCCAACATCTTATTACGTTCCCGGAGGGATGATGTAACCTTCAAAAATTTCAATTAGGAGATTATAATTTCAGTGTGTTGATATGAACATTTTCATTTATAGTGGACTATATTAGGTTACAGAAATTAGAAACCTGTACAAAAAGTATCACAGTCAATTTTTTCAATGTACAAATTTTTTTACTTTCCTTCTTCAAAAATAAAATTCACATTGCAACTGTTGCATCAATATTGTTTGTAAATTGGGAGTTTATTGGAAACTAGATAACGACCATATTAAAAAAGTTCAATAACTTAAATTCAACAAAGTTGACTACAGAATGAGAAAACAAGATTTGAAATACGAATCTGGTAGGGAACAACAGATAAAAACTAAAAAAAAAAAAACAAAAACAGGAACAATATGAATAATACAAACACATATTGATATTGTGTATGAGCTATAAAAAACTTAATCAGAAAAAAGCTCCTAAACAGCTCCATACTATGGGTGGATATGAGATTCAGAATTGAGAACAACTCTTCTCATGCCAACGAAAAATATCAACAATCTGTACAGTCTCATAGTGAATCACGTTAGTAAGAAAGTGGGGGAGGTGAAATGTAGCAATACTGGTAAATGCAAGTTTATATGCGCTGACAAACATGGACAATTAATTCGAAAGCATAAAACTCCATCCCATTTGAGACTGTCTTTAGAATTTGCATCTTCAGACTCTCTAATGCTGTGATATGTACACTGTAACCAGGATGGCACAGAATACATCCAAATGCAAACTTTGATCCAACAACTTATGATACTAATTATTCAAATATAGATATATAATTTAGTCATAATAAGTCCCGAAAGTTATGTTTACCGGTGCAGAGAAGTTTCCAGAACGAAATGAAGATTTACTTGAGAGCTTTAATATTTTACTAAAAACGTAACTTTGAACTTCAACTACAAATGCTTTGCGATTTCTATACATCCCAGTACAGTTATTCATATTAAGGGTACAAAATATCACATTGGCGTTCCAGCACGAAAAAGCACATTGACGCCCCAGCATAAATTGAAATTTCTTGCTCTATGCCATATAATAGGAAATGGAGACACAGAACACAAAACATTTCTTTATATTACGTAAAAACAGTGTTACCTGTTGTCCATCTGAAGTTCTTTTGTTAGGGCCGTCGTCTCTGTCGTCATTGGGCCTTTTTCTGCTTCCATCACCATTAGGCGAAGACGGAAAACCGAGGCTTCTCATCAGCGAATCGTCGTGACAGCGAAGATCGGCCTTCTTGTCTTCCTCGCTGTCCCTTTCAGGTTTCAAGAGCTGCTGAAGCAATTCGCTCTTCTTTTTCACTCCTGCCCTGGATTCGACATCATCGTCTTCATCGTTTTTATCGTTGAGGAGCTATAAAAAAAATAGAAAGGGATTTATTTGAAATAGATATCCTAATATACATAAATATTATACAAATATATCAGTTATTAAACAGAATTACAAAGACCCTATATAATAGAATATATTGGGTAAAACATAGCAGTAGTAGATGATGAAGAGATTAATATATCATACTATAATGATCAACTTTAATTCACTTGGTTCATTATTTTTAAGGAGTAAAGCAGTAACATAACGTTTGGGATTCTCAAGAACTTGAAGAGGACAGAAAAAGAATAATAAATGGTCTTAATATGTGAACAATGGGGCTAATGACATTATCTGATTAGCTTTTCTTCAGGAGAGTTTTGGGACACCCTGAACAGTAGAAGGCCAGCCTAATTTTTTTTTACTTTTTCGTAGAACAATCTTTTTTGGGGTTTCAACACCATTAAACATTGATAGGTAATTTGTGGTAGAAAACAAGCAACCCAGTAGTAATATACATTTCACTCAGTATTCCTCGAAATAAATCCATGATGGTTGGCGTATTTTGAACAATAAGATAGTACTAATGGATTTTGAATGTTTCTTCCTAAACTGCGTCAATCAATAAGTTACTGTTAATGTGAATCCATGTTAAATGTTTCGTGTTTTCTTTGAATTCAGTTTTACTTACAATTCTACATTAAATGAGATCTCAAAAATAAAAAATACCCAATAAAAATAATACTATTACTAACGTTAAAACGAATATTTTAAAGAGTGAATCATTAGGTTAAAAAAAAATTATTGATGTAGTTCACAAAAAATTTCTTTTCTTCAAAATGTAACTTGTGGTGTGCCTCAAGGATCCACTCCTGGGCAGAACTTGTTCGTATAATTTACAACCAAATTTAGATTCGAATATAATACCTCTATAAAATTTATGAGGCCAATTCCAGTAAAATAATTGAAATATACTTTTTCAGTTTGTGACAAATTGTCATGAAGTAAATGTCACGGTTAAGTCACTTGGCAAGTTTATCCTAGCAAAAATCTTAATTAAACTCAAGTGTTTAAATTTCTATAATCAACATTTGTGCAATTGTCGTAAATCGTAATAATTGCATTTTTGTGTCATACCTAGTGTTTTGCCCATTGTGGCAACACGGCAAGACGTATTTCATTTGACGTTTTCATTAAAGTATTTATTGAAAAACGTAAACAAAAAAGCTAACATTGAATTTAAATATTGCTGTTTTTTATTCATAATTTTTGAAAGAGAAAAGACAATTAAGTTGCTCATCGCAAAAGAATATCCAACAGTAATATAGAAATATATTGCTAGGTGATTTTTTTTCTTAAGATCGATTTTATCAACAGAGATAAAATATAAATGAATTAGGCCTTTTTCAGTCTTTTGAAAAAATTGATGAAGAAATGAAATATACGTTTTGCGGTGTTGCCAATGGTACGAAATATTCTTACAAGTTATGGAATGGAAAATTCAATAATTCCCAGAGAAATATTTAACATTTAAATTTCATAAAGAATCATAGTAGAATGGCTGTATGATTTTAGCAGAGCACATTATAAAAAAAGGGAGGCATGACAATTATTTGTCATTTATGACAAGTTCTCAACAGTTATTCAGCAAAATATAAGAGAAATTTTGGTGGTGAAATGTATATACAATAAATATTAAATTAATTTCAGCAGTACGAGGTTTCTTTATTATTTCAGAGTACTTTTTAGAAGTCAGTTTTTCAAAAGGGAAGTCCAATAAAAATATAATTCCAAGTGGAATTATATTTATATTGAAATATTCAATTTTGATTGAAATGCATGCTATTTTCCAATTCAATTTATATTCGATACTGAAAATAAAATAAAGCCTTCTCGAAACTTATCACAAAATGAACCAAACCAGAACAGAAATGTTAATATTTCATAGATAATACTAGAGATAATATTATTTGAAAACCACAGGACAGATAAAACCATGAACAAAAACAAACATGTTTGTGAGTTTCCCATTAACATTTTATACGATTTCCATAAACCTGAATTCATAAAAAAAATTGTGAATTATGCCACAAATTATTCATGCAAATAAGAAAAAACTGTTGATTTTCCAGAGGTAAGTAGAGAACTATCAAATCCAGTTCAGTCAAACGATAGTAATCCAAGAAATATTCAATGGCGGAAATATACAGAAGTGAATTTTGTTTAAAAAATTATCCCGAGAAATGAATTCACACCAAAGAATATTCAATTGTGATTTTGAATTAACATATTGATTAGCCATATTGACCTTCTGACACAATATATTATTATTTTACATATTGATTTGTTCTCTTAAATGGTGTATACCTAACACTGACATTTATTTTGACACATTTACAAAATCATAAAGAGTACACATCATATTTTTATTTTTTCCCTACTCTGACAAAAATTTTCTAGGATAGAACTTTTACTTCGAAGATTTAGTTGAAAATATAATTGTGTTCCTCGCCTGTATTGGACGACAACAAAGCAAATACTAACTTTTACATAAAATTTCTACTTTTTATTGTTGAATACAATTCCTCTTTTGAAAAAATATTATATACCATTCAAATTGTGAATGAAAACACCAATAATTTATCATAACTGAACTTGCGTTACTTTTTCTTCATAAAGTAGAAGTAGAAGGAAGAAGTAAAATGAAAAGTAAAAATTTTGTTTATGAACTAGCCATTACCAAAACATAAGGCTTAATATTCGAATCATACTTTCAATTTGACTGCAAATCAATTTGACAACGTCGCTTACTTACCAACTGTGATTTGACATATTATGTTTCCAAGAATATAAGTTCTGAAAATGACAAACAATTTTTTCTTTTTTCCTCTACTTTTACAGCAATTATGAATTGAACGTATAACTATTTATTGTACTTTGTGTTTTTCAAAGCGTCATTTCGTTCTTCGTTGATACCGTATCCACTGTATTTTATAAACCATTTTTTGGGCATCATTGTTCAAATTGAAACATACCCAACTAGGTTTACAAGAGTCTTATTGGGTGAGAGGGTGCCTCTCTCCCCATCTTCTAAACTTCTCGTCACTTCCGTTCCGAAGAATGCTACACCCCCCAACTGTATAACGATGAAAGCTGTGCTACAAAAAGGAACTGAGATTAACTACTCAGTCTTTTCGATATTATTCAGAGTTATCAAACCATTTCGAAATCACCTGAAATTAATTTTCTGATAATATAAGGTGACATTTAAATATAAATCTAAAACCCATGTTAGAAGTTCCACTGCATGCAAGAATTAAAACAACAATTTTGACTTGCTGAAATTTGGAAGAATCTTTACCAAAACGTAAATCAATTTTCCGAAAGTCCAGTTTTCCTTAACGACTTTCTCACTAAAACTCATCTCACAAACTTTTTCTTTTGTTTCCGCCGTCATCTCGATTCAAAAGTGTAGGACGTAAACTATTTTAAGAAAATATTACCATAGTTAGCACTAGAGAGGCCTGATAAATTCACTAAACCACTCTGATAACTCGAAAAAAATCTGACTGATTCACTATTAGTTACAACGCGGAAAAAATCCCACAAGTTCAAGTTATTACCCAAGTCAGTACAACCGAACGCGTTATCTCCTTGAAGAGGAACTCAGAACTGACATCTGACGGAGTAGTGTAAATAATATCTGATAAAATTTGTATTTGAAAAGGTAAAGGCGGTGGGAGGGATGGCCAAAGCGAAGTGTTGCCACATTTCCAGAAATTTTATTTCCAGCCACTACAGTGGCGGGGTAGCTACCCTTGCAATGGTTCCGAAGAGAGTATTTCAAAATAAATTGAATACATACATAAAGGTGAGACATCATGTTTGAAATTTGTGGTTCATTTAGATTTTTGAAGTTTGTTTCTCTTTTCTAATATTTTGACGAGTATGAGTGTAATAAAAATAAAAAAATACAGAAAAAATGTTCAAATACAAAACACAGAACAACACATAAAAGTTTTTATATGATAGTTGTGGAAATTCGTAGGAAAGTGGTATCTATCGAGAACACTTTATCCTCATCCGAATAAAAATGCTGACTCCCAACGCGCGTTTCCGCTAACCAAGTTAGCACCATCATCAAAAAATAATTGATCTAGTCCATTATGAATATACTAACTCTACCACTTGGATTTCTGAAAATTCTGATTGTTTCGATACTGTTAACATTCGAGTTATAATTTTAGATAATATCTAATAATGATTATTATTGAGGTCAAAACAGAAAATCACACGTTGCTAACAAAAATCCAGTGCGATTGAAAGAATTTCAACAAATGTTTCTATGGACTCACTGAGACGTCGATCATTGTGAAAATACAACACAGCATTCAAAGTGTATTTCCACGAACGAATTGTTTATAAAGTTGACAGTTTTGAATTTAACATATTGGTGAACGAAAGTTAGCACGGCACAGTGGGTGTGATTCTGTCTAGAAATATTTGTTGCCAAAATATTACTATTGGAATGCAGATTATATGTGTAAATTATTAATTTTTCATTAATTGATTGATGATGAACATAAATAACGAATGAACGAAATAACGATGCATAATTGTTTTCGAAAATGGAGCCGAATTCACAACAAAAATCAATGTACATCACTAAACTATGTCCATCCATCAAAAAAGCAAGCCAAATAATGATAGATGCGCAATCAAAGCACGATCACCACGCACATTTGCATTTATTGGGTGAAATAAACAAGCCTCCTTACGCTGACCAATCAGATTTAACTGCAATCGGCTGGCGGAGATCATTGTTACAGTGTCAGAGTGGTCAGTTACGACTCATTAATACCGTTTATTGTATGATTTTCACTATAAGAGGTTTTACAAAAACCGCGACACGTGTTTCGCTATACAATAGCTTTCTCAAGTATAAAATAATAAGTTACTTCTAAATTACAACTATTTTATACTCTAACATATTACCTACTTTCTAATGAAGAAGGTACTTATTATTTTACCTCTGGTAGCTCGAGAAAGCTATTGTATAGCGA
The DNA here is from genome assembly GCF_025532065.1 of Leptinotarsa decemlineata. Taxonomy (NCBI): domain Eukaryota; kingdom Metazoa; phylum Arthropoda; class Insecta; order Coleoptera; family Chrysomelidae; genus Leptinotarsa; species Leptinotarsa decemlineata. Next base: position 7,075,632 of record NW_027412537.1, on the reverse strand, counting down.
AACACGTGTCGTGGTTTAGTATTATTGAGTTTCAATATGGATTTTCATCAAGTATCGGCCAGTCTATTTAATTATGGTTAGTTACCTTATAAGGCCTAGGTGTGTCATACGGTATTTTAAAGTTAAAAATTTTTAAAATATCAAGTACTGCTACGGCTGAAGAAACTGCCAATATGTGTATCTACACTCCACCTAAAAATGTTCTTATGCCCAGCCGAATATTTAAAAAAAAATCGGTCGTTCCTTAGTGCGACTCTGTTCAAGCAGCCTTGCCTGGGAGATCACGTGCACTATGCATGTTGCTTGGTTGGACAGAGTATACATACAGCTGGTTAACGGAAAAACATATTTCAACATATTATAAAACATAATTCCTCCGCCACGTCTGTCTGAATTTGTCTATCATATCGGAATTTGTAATGTAAACGATCCTCACCATTATTTTGGTCATCAATGACCTGTCATTCACATTTTTTAGTAATTTGGTAAACGTTATTCAGGTCGTCTCTTTCTGCATCAACTCTAGTAGTCTTCGGAATGGATATCATTTAAGGTTATTTCCACTATATGTTCTGTGGGTCCTTCAATAAAACGCATACTTAATTACTCAAAAGTTGGAAATTAAAATAATATATTTCAATACCACTGCTCAATTATATTATTATTATTATTACGTTCGCTCGTGTATTATGTCTTTCTAACGTTATCGTACCGAAACATAGTCAGAATAAATTCACCGCGATTGATAAACGAAGTTTCTATGGTATTCTTTGTCCTTTCTCGGGCTCAGTTGTACAATCGCAGTTCAAGTATGGTTCAAGTTTTGGGCTTGGTTCAAATATTATAAATAAGGTTTGACGGTGAACCTGATTCAATTCACTGCATAAACAGTTATTACTTAACCATCGGTTTTTGATAGTATAGAAATGTCTGATAAATTATGAAAACTGGAAAAATCACTTTTTCATATAAAATAATTTTATTTCAACACAATCGTTCTATGCAAATTGTTCTATGTTAGTCGTTTTATACAGAATGTTTCAAGAACTATTGCCAGACTATTTAACAGATTTACAAAAACTCCTGACTTATTAGTCAGTGGGCTATGCTTGAAGACTGGCAGTAAACAAATCTAAAGAAATGAACTTTAAACGTTCAAGCCAGTCTCGATATACCTACACAGTAGGTTGAATGGACTGACGCCTGTCAGAAAACAACTACTCCCCTGGCTAATACCACGAAGGGCGTTGGATTATATCCGACAGGCGTCAGTGCATGAATCTTCACAGAAAATTTCCTGCATATGCAATTGGCAATACAACTGAAAGAGTCGACCTTCAATTTTGGATCGGGCACACTTGCAGACCGGTTTCGGGCTCATTAGCCACTCATCAGTGCAAGATAGTGGCCATCATCGACCTAAAGTCAATGATATTCCATAATTGAAAATTGGAATTCTTTCAGAGTATTTCGTTCCTCTTCCTAAGTTGGAGCGAACAACAAAATGTCACTCCATCTAGTGGACGAGGTACTAACCAACTGCATATCCGAAATGTGCCAATTGCATATGCAGGAAATTTTCTGGGAAGATTCCTGCACTGACGCCTGTCGGATATAATCCAACGACTTTCGTGGTATTAACCAGGGGAGTAGTTGTTTTCTGATAGGCGTTAGTCCATTCAACCTACTGAATAGGTATATTCGAGACTGGCTTGAACGTTTAAAGTTCATTTCTTTAGAAAAACTTCTGAGATTGAAATATAAGAAAACTTTTCCATTTTTTTGAATATCGCCTGATTTCCCAAAAGGCAATTCTTAGGTCTTGTTAGACAATCAAATAAGAAGGGAGCAACTACTGGAAACTACTTGCTATTTTATAATTTGGTATTACACTCATAACAAAAGTGAGTACAAGATACTCTAATAGCCACAAGTTCTAATTGAAAATATTACAATATTTCGAAATGAATCGCTTGCTCAGGGCACATGATTCTTGGACCCAATGATCACTTACCCCACGGTGTGGGGAGTGGTCATTGGTTGATAATGTTGGTGCGCCCTCCCGAATGTATCGGGGCTTCGGGGGATAGGGTCTGACCAGCGCACACTACGGCGAAAAAAAAAAATAATAACTTTATTCACAACGTATACCGATTAGAGTACAATTAATACAAAATATATGAACAAAGTGGTTTGGCGATAAGAGCAGAGCTCTTGTTTCGCCTCTTAATAAGCAGAAAAGAAGTTGTGGTACAATTAATGAATAATTCCAACATGGAATCTGAATCGTTGTTATGTCCTCCTATTAAAATTTTTCATTTCACACACATTTTTTATTCTACCTTTTATGAATTATAAGTTGAGTGAGGTTTAACTGAACCTAGACAACAAAATAGCAAAAAAAAAATGCAAAAATATTGAGTTTCTCTATTTGTTTAAAACAATTTAATAAACAAATTACTTAAAAAATTCTTATCCTTAATAACTGCCATTGTTTAATGTGAAAATAGACATAGCTAAATATCAATTGAAAGAAAAATTTTTATCAACAATTTTTAGATATTTCATTTTGCAATAGTTATAAAAAATCATAATTAGCAAGTTAATAAATTTTTATGAACTTTTATCGCAAGATCGTGTGGGAATTGGGAAATTGGGAAATTGGGAATTGGGAAAAAATTTGTTAGTTAACAGTTGAATAACTTTTTGAAAAATGGTGATAAATTTTTTTTTCTACGGGACTCGATTCATTCAAGTGTTAAGAATTATTATAATATAATTTTTGAAAATTGCTTAGATATTAATATTTTTTTGAGTTATTAACGAAAAACTAAATAACATTTTTTTAAATCTTATTTTGTTAATAAAAATTGCAATTTTTTACCCGCACCAAAATCCTTCAAAAACATTTTTCTAGAAGTGATTCCGAATCGAATGAGCTATCGCTCATATTTTTAGGACCTTTATCTCTATTTTTCATGTGTTTGAACTTGTTGATTAAGACTAATTGCTGTAAAAGTTTTGGCTAATTGCGGAGATCATCTAAGATATAAATGAGTCTTAGATCAACACAGCTCCTACACCAAAACTGCAAATCTCTTCTCAACGAGTTTTAACCAATCAAGTTGACGTCATCAGGAGATGACTACACTACGTTTCAAGTTGTATTTATGAGGCCTTCAACAAAGGCAATAATATATTAGGGGTACCACTTATTGAAGAACCCAGAGTTGTAACAATGAATTTAATGCTGCTTTAGCTCACGTTTAAGATAGCTCATTTCTCATTTCAATTCATTGAAACAACAGGGATTTCATGCTTTGATTTTCATTAGTTATTGTAATATGTAAACTGTTTCTCTTTAATATGAACTATGACGAATATAATGGTAAAATAGTGAATAGTGAATGCCGTTGAAAAAAAAGAGTCAATTTATTATTATTATTATGTATGATGTACAGAATTGTCTCTCAGCCGACAGAATTACAGTTCTCATGACAAGTTTCAGTATCTAAATTCACCTTATAATTTTTTTTTCAAATATCGTCATGTAACCATGAATCATACCTTGCCAACTTCAAACTTGGCAACGTGGCAAGCTCCAATAATTTTTTTCCTTGTAGAAACTGAAAGTAGTTAGTCTCCGAGCATAATAGGAAAATACCATTACTGCAATTATGTTGGGGATCAACAAGGGATGCGCAGGTAGAGAGGCCCTTCTTCAGATAAAGGTATTCTATTTCGTAAAAGCTATTTACAGAAAGACAACAGGGCATACAAAATGTAGATAATGTCTGTTGAAGTCTTCACTGAAATTATCTTACATCCAATCTCGAACAAACGCAGGGAACATATAATGTTTCATAACAATGTCCAACTGATAGGAAAATTGAATAAATAAAATTATTTCGGATGTTATCATGGAGCATGCAGTATCGCTGGAAACATGTCTTATCATTATCAATGACGCTTATTTTTCTTAGCATGTATGTACATCATCACCAAACTTTCACCATCATCATAAGTTGCCATGTAATTGTCGTCTGCATCCTCAAAAGATTAAAAAATTAATATGTTTATTATTGATCATGTGATCTGACTTGACTTTGTCCATTAGGTATATTATTTCTTCCAATGAAACAAAAAAATATTTATATTACAAATTGAAAAGAAGTACTTCTTGGGAAGAGTAATTTTTGAGAAAAATCATTTTTTGTGCATCACTTCGCTAATAATGTACAGTGTGTCCTATGTTGATGAATAGTTCATAAACACGGCGAGATACTAAAATTTGGGCAATACAAATATTGGTTTCGCATTGGCGTACTGTTTACGAGGTTTAAAGGGGCTATCGGCATCGGTTTTTTCCAAAAGAAATAAATGTCTCCGAACCGGATATAATAATAATGCTGCGATAATTCTGTTGGGGGTTCAAATGGACACCAATATGTCTTGGCACAATCATGTCGCTGGAATTGCAAGGGCTACTTCTCGGAAACTTTGAACACTGTTCCGAACCAGAAAACTGTACACACCTCAGCAACTGTTGATGCTTTATAAAGGTCAGATCAGACTTTCTTTGGAGTATTTTTCCCATGTATGCATACCCTGAAGCTGCTGAATTACATCCAGAAAAGAGCCATCCGCCTGATTGGAGACGCGAACTTCATTTACCACAACCTTGGTTGTCTGAAACATCGTAGAAAGGTTGGCGATTTGTCTCTCTTCTATGAATACTTTCACGCGAAGTGTTCAAGTGCCTTAGCATATTTGATTGCACCAAGAGCGGTACATATCAAAAATACGCGACATACTTTGGCTGCTCATCGTTTTGGGGTTCAACTCAGTACACTTCGAACTTCACTGTTTAAGAACTCTTTAATTTGGAAAAATGCGTTTATGTATTATGAACTTCCTGAGAACGTTTATCCAAAAGAATTTAATCTCCAGCGATTCAAATCAAATGCGAATCGCTACTTTCGCAAGAGCACCGCTCTAAGAGCGCCTTAAGGATTTTCCTGTAGTGCTTGTGTTTTGTCTTTGAAAAAAATCTGAAAAAATTATATGAAAGGTCATCAATATAAATGAAAATGGATTTCACATTTTTTCACATATGAGAATTCAGATACTTAACTCCTAAGATGAAAATTTTTCAAAAAAGTTCATCCCTCATTTTTGTTTTAAAAATTTTTTTTGTGTATTTCAGTGGCACATTTTGTAAAGAAATGTTCATCATTTGGAAAGTGATCGAAGTTATTTACGAATCAAAGACGTCCTAAGTAATTAGGGAGCATGTTATCAACAACTAATTTATCTGTCTGTCTGTTTAAAATCTGTTTTTTCGTTAATCAGCTGTCGCACCCCTACGAACGACAACCCTCAGAAGTCGAAACTTGTGCGAGCTAAGGATTAACGAGGTCTTACCTTTTAACGTGTGATTCCTAACACGGGTTGGACGGTAGCAAGTGCAGATCGATCGTTCAGACTAGGGCTTGAACCACCGACCAACACGGCAGTCAATTCGAGTGAGTGAACAAAGCACCCACGCCGAACCGCTTGGCTACCGACTGACCTATATGTCAATACCTCGCAAAACGAAGTTAAAATTCATGAAACAAGCCAAAATCAAATATCCATCTCTAAGGCAGTCAAATAGCTGTTTAAATGTCAATCTGCCGTTTTGACTTCTCACCCTCCTCACTCTGATGGCCTCTCCGATGGTGGTCCTCACTGTCGATATTTGGAAATCAGAGATAATTAAAAAAGTACCACGTGAGCCAGAAAAAAAAACTTTTTGAACAAAAAAAGCGATTTGGAATATGAAGAATATTCCACTTTATGCGCAATAAATTCTGGGTAGATATTTCGATTATATTTCGTACAGAAGTTTTTGAGGATTCTCAATCTGAATATGGAATCTATTTTGATGCACCTTGACTTCTGATATATTTTTTAGTAGAAAATGGGTCGTTTTATCCCCATTTTCGTTATTGCAAAGCTAATATGTTTACTTGACCAACTCTGGAAAACTCTTAAAAGTTGTCCGGAATCTTATTTCCAACAACCGAGTTATGGATGTCTTGAGACATACTGAATAAAAAATGGGGAACTTACAAAAAACTTTTATTCAATGACTGAGGCAATGCTAGATATTGATAACTGTTATTCTTGCAGAAGAATTGATCAACTCAAGCCAATAAATCCAATTTTAGTTAAGAAGGAACTTTATTGACGTTTTTTACTATTTTTCAATTTTCAACTGACAAATATTCTTTTCAAAACAAATGAACACAAAATAAACATACAGAATGATAATGAGTAAATATCCACAATAACAGTCCGGACATACTCATTGATTCTTTGGATCATCTCAAAAGTCAAAAATTCTGATATTAAAGCCATTCTGCAATCAAAAATATCTAAAAAAGAAAAATGATATGATCAGTCACCACCGAGTTTGCAGGCAGATACTACATCCTCCTAAAAATATATATTCACCTTTCAAAAATTCCGAAAATTTTTGTTTCTGTACAAGGTTTGAATGTATACCATGTATACATTCAAACCTTTACGTTTAGTTCATAAGAAGCATTTAATAATTCCTTATCTGTCAACGCATATTTTGTGTTAAAAGTTCAAAATGAAATTCCGGAAAACTGCTGATTATACGAAATTTTTTAAACTTAATTCTAAATTTTCTATGATTATATCCCAAAAGTGCACCAAGTGTAATCGGCTAAAAGGTGTGCAAATGACTTAAGTGGATAAAAAATCGATAAAAACCTATTATTAATAATTATTAACGAAAGCATTGGCATTGGGAAAAATAATCACCATAAAAAAAGTACTGAACAAAATTGGTAAATATTTCTTATTGAAAGCAGAGTGCATTCGTATCATGCTCATTCCGGAAGATAAACTGTTGAATTTTTCTACTATCGGTGTTTCTTGTAAACCAAAAACATATTTCCCATTTTTCAAAATTTAATTTTAATCCGACACTGATGCACTGAAAACTGTCGAAAGTGTTAAAAAGATGCTTCGGAAAAATTTGAAAGAAATTGAAAGCAATTTGAAATTTTAAAGAAAAACAATTCAATTTGCAAAGCATTATTTCCATAACCTATATGGAGAGAATGACGTCATTGATGCATATTGAATTATCAAAAATAAAGCGTTCACTATGGGCCCAAACAAGGGCTGTTAATTTTCGACTACAATAAATTATTTACAACTGTTGCAACAATAAATTTACTCTGAGAACATATATAAAAATAATAATTTGTACCGAGAAGGTTCAAATGATGCACTCAAACCAATAAAACACGAAAAACTTGAAAAGAAAACGACGCACGCACATTTCGAATAATCCATAACTTGAATAAATATTTATTACTAGAAATGAAAAGACTCGACATACTTTTACTCCCTACGGTGATTTTCTACCTTTTGAAATATAATTATTACTTACGAAATGACTTTATTACACCCAATAAAATTTAATGACCACCCAAATGTTGGGCTCGTCGCAGGGAACCCCGCAAGTGGCATTTTTTAAAAATTGTCAACGGTCGAATTAAACGCCATAAAAGTCTTTCACAAATCAACATGTGCTGGTAAAATCGGGGAGGCGTAAGATGCATTTAACCACCATATGGTATCCATCTAAGCTGTGAGAGAACGCTGAATTTACCCAATATTAATTTAAATAGAAACCAATACCACCAGTACGCAGGCAGCGGCGTACAACGGAGAATTTAAAGTTCCTTCAAAGGGCTCCCGAGGTTTCTGTTATCTGAAACGCGTCTTCACGGCCATATTTGAAACACTTATACCAGTCGTAAACTCTTGTTTTTTTTATAGCAGACTCACTACAGGCCTTTGTTAACACTAAATTTTGATACAAATTTTGATCCATTTGTTTTAACAAAAGAAAATAGCCGATCTCTTCTGCTGCCACACACAAAATAAACAATAAATACAGCTGAACATTTTTCCATAATTCAGGAGCATGTATACTAACATAATGAAAAAAAAAGTGATAATCGGACCTTACAAACCCATGAGATTGACAAAAACTCGTTATTTTCTGAACATACTTCGTATGTAGATAGATTTGACCATTCCATATAAACTACTCAAAATGAATATAGAGACATGTCCTTAAAATGCAATGAGTTAAAAAATATGTATTATTTTGTCAAACATTTATATTTATAAAATAGTATATAGGTGGCTTTATTAAATTTAACTTACATTGTTTTCAAAATGCTGTTTGGTAATACGATTAAAAATAAATACAAATGAGTGTCAAAAACAAATAAAATTTATTTCAGAAAAAAATTAAGAAAAACGTACATTAATAGTGAGTACGTCCACCCCTGGCTCAGAGAAGTTCGGCACAACGACAAGGCATGCATTCCACCAAATTTCTAATTATTTGTAGTGGTAACTGCTTGTAAATCGTCAAAAGAGCATCTGCAACTTGGTTCAGATTCTGGAAGGGTTGATGATCCTTCAAACGTCTTTTCAGTTCATGCCAGAGCTGTTCAATAGAATTTAAATCCGGACTACTAGCTGGCCATCTCATGACATTGATATTGTGCTCCTGTAGGAAATTTCTCACCACCCTGGCTACGTGTGGCCTGGCATTATCTTGTTGTAAAATGAACCCAGCGCCCATATTTTGGGCAAATGGGACGACATGAAGTTCCAATATCTCCTCTATGTAACGGGCAGCCGTTAAAGTCCCTTCCCGAAATACCACAAGGTTCGTGTGTCTTGTCAAAGTTATACCAGCCCATACCATTATCGGTCCACCTCCAAATGGAACAATTTCTTGCACACAGTCATCCAAATAGCGTTCACCGGGACGTCTCCATACCCGAACACTTCCATCATTGTTGAATAACATTTTTTTTCATCTGTAAACATTACATTGGTCCACTGTTCTAAATTCCAATTACGATGCTCTTGACAAAAGTTTCTACGATTTCCTCGATGAGCTGGAGTTAATCTAGGGGCTCTAGCAGGTCGTCTTGCATGGAGTTGTACTTCGTGAAGTCGGTTTCGTATCGTTTGGTTCGAAATTCGCGTTCCCGTAGCTTCGGAGCGACCCCTAATTGCCCATAGTCGTAACAAACGATCTTCTCTGTGGGTTGTTGTCCTTCGTCGATTGGGATATGGGGCTCTTTTTATTATGCCGTAAATTTGGTAGCGATTCCAAGCTCTGGAAACCGCAGAATGACTCACATTAAGCATTTGGGCTACACGACGCCTTGAATACCCTACTTCGATCAATGCTACTGCTCTAGCAATTCGTTTGAGGTACACCCTACGTATCCTCCTTCTACCCAATGCATCAACATTCATTGTTTAAATTTTAAAATTTAATACCTATCACGAACTAAAGTAAAGTGAAACTAAATACAGAATTTTTCATATTAATGATTTTGTAGCTAAAAGTACAAGAAGAAGTAAAAAAGTAAACAACAACTGAATGGAACATGATAAGAATTGTTATGGAGTACACACCAGAAGTTTTTATCATGAAATAATACATATTTTTTTACTTATTGGATTTTAAGGATGTGTCTCTATATTCATTTTGAGTAGTTTATAACATCTTTATAACATCTAATACAGTTAAATGAGACAATTAACAATGTTGACGGCACTGTTTATTCTCTATGGCAGAATATATCGCCTGTAACTTATTATGTTATTAATAGATATGCTACTGTTATTTTCATTATTATCATGTATCACGCCGCGCAATTCGCTCGAAATTAATCGAGTAGAACGAACATGAAGTGGTTTTCTCTAAACGGCGATAGATTATAGAAATATATTGATTGATTTGTTTGATTCTCGTATAATCACATCGATATATTCAGTTGAATATCGGTGCGATTGCACTATGTTAATTTTTTCAGTACCGTAACCATGATACTACTATATCAAAAAAGTACTGGAACTTGGTCCATGAAACGCAAAATATGTTTATTTATCCAAATTTATTATATCGCCTTTAAAGTAGGCCCCTTACGATATTATACACCCACGCCAATGAACAACCCAATCATCAATACATTTTTCTAACCCAATTTTTTTAATCGACTTCAGTACTCGCTGCGAATTCTCTTTAATGACACGTTTCAACTGAAAACGGGTGCTGAGTTTTTGGCTCGAAATTAGTTTTCTATCCACACACCAATATTATCCTCATAATGCTCGGATAATATTCTTTATTTACTGTCTTCACCTTCTGGAAAGAATGCTTAGTACACAACACCGCGGTATTCGTAAGAACTATTAACACCACCTTCACTTTTGATCGACTTCAACGAGTTTTTTTCGGTTTCAGCTCAGTTGAAAGGCACCACTCCGAAGCTTTTGCAAAAGAGGACGCTGCAAGCAGCTTCATCGGACCAGAACCTGTTATTGGCATCACTTCAGGCTTTGCTAAACAAAGATTGAACACCAACACGCTGTTGGACTACAGTAGGGAAGAACTACGATGTCTAACAGGCCTTCTTACAGGCACTATAATTTGAATCATCATATGCATAGACTTGGAGTGTCGGAAGACAGTGTGTGTCACCTCTGTTTGGAAAATGAAGAAACAGCAGAACATATACTTTGTCCCTGCCCCGCTGGGGACCGAATCAGATTTTTAGAGTTCGGCAGAGCCGTACTCTTACTATATGACCTGAAAGACCATTCACCATACACACTAAACGGCTTCGATAAGAAGCTGGGTTTATTTGGTCGAATGTGAATATGTGTGCCACAATAAACCCTTGCGGGTTGCGGTGGGGTGTCGAATAGACCCACTCACTAGACCCAACTTAACTAACTCCGAAGCTTGTTGACTGGTTTGAAAATCAAATTCGTGAACCCATACCTTATCACTAGTTACAATGCGTTTTACGAATGTGGGGTCGGAATTGATTCTAACATGTCTTCAGCGACTTCAACTCCAATGAGTTTTAACAGAAAATTCAGGTATTTTGGCACTAGTCGCGCGACAACGCGTTTCATACCTAAAACATCGTTCAAAATGATACGACCTGATTCGTGAGATGTCGAAATTTCAGCGGTCATCTTTTTCAGACCTGAACGACGATTTTCAGTCACCATTTCCTTTACTTTCGTGCTGTTCAGTTGGGGATGTCGATGGCCGACCAGAGCGATGCAAACCATCCATTCACATCTCCACCACATTTTTGGCTAAGAGTTACTTTGAGGATTCACAATTACTTAGATTCAATTTACTATTATAATTCATATGCCTTACTGAATTGATATCATAACTGTTTGTCTGTGAGATCGGAATATTTTCAGACATTTCCGAAAATAATAATCATCATATGGTTATATTTTAGTCATGAAAAAACTAATTAATCAGAAAATATACTCCATCAAGCGCATCCTCTGCTGCAGGCAACCAGTTGCAATTGAAACCAGGTTTGTGTTTAATAAATCCTACAAAACACAAATAAAACAGAACACAGATGCTACAAATGCAATACGCATATATACAGACGGCTCAAAAACCAAAGAAGGCTCAGGATGTGAAGAGTACTCCAGATCACTAAGCCTAAGGATTAAGTGGAGAATGGAAAAAAATACCAGCGTGGTTCAAACAGAACTGGCTGGTACCTCAATCGCCACAAAAGAAATAACCAGAAGAGGAATTTCTGGCAAAAACATAACAATCTGCACTGATATCAGACAAGGTCTATTAGTCTTGAACAGACAACGTGTTACCTCAGGGCTAGTACTAGAGTGCCACCAAGACTCAGTCAAAGCCTCGGTAGATAATAACATTATCCTGAGGTGGGTTAAAGGGCACGACAGGAGAGAAGGTGATCGCATTGCCGACTCGTTAGCCAAGGAAGCGGCTGGACTAAGAATTTCAGGACCCAGTGGCACCTACGGCCTGATGACTTCGTCGACAATTGCGGAACTAGCCAAACGTCACACCCACGTTCAATCCCTAAAGAAATGGGATGGAATCAAAGGATGTAATCTTGTCAGGATCACCCTGAGAAGCTGGCGCCGAAGAAATATTTGGTGATGACCAGAAAAAATCTACGCTTAACAGTAGAATTTCTGACTGGTCACGACAGTGACGTTTCCTTAGTTGACAAACTAAGGAAACGCCTCCATACAATGGGACTAGTGGACACACCTCTATGCAGGATGTGTGAACAGGAAGATGGAACTCTCAGGCATGTCTTATGCCAATGTCCGGAGTTAGGTATCGTCAATAAAAGAGTGTGTGTTCGGCGAGTCTTGACCTACATCTGCGGATATAAAGGAGATGTCTCCTAGTGACATATCCACCTTCCTGGAAAGGACAGGATGGACGATGACCTAGAAGGACACCTCCTCAGGAGGATGTACAATGGGTCACCTTAGTTCTGTGGGCCTACACTCACTCTCCCTACTCTACAGATACAAAGATACATATACTTCATCAAGCAGGGGTAAACCGCCTGATTTGAAGAAATGAATTCCTGCACTTGTAGAGGTTATGGCATAACTGAGGTAGGTATTACTTTCCTACTATTGGTAATGAGAATAATGAGATAAAGCAGTCGTCGCTTTAAATTAAGAGGTTATCATAGACGTTGACGCGCGACCAATCACAAAATATTTTGAAGTAAAATTGAGAAGGATTTTAGTGAACTTTATATAAGAATTTTACACCACCCGAATTTTTTCATTGAATGAAATGTCATTGGAAAGATGAAAAGATCATAATTATGTTCTTTATAAAACATTTCACTGCTTTTTTTAAGAATAAACTCGGTTTTTCAACGTATATTCATTACAATACTATTATCAATTGTACTTTGATATCTCATTTTTTTAAGCCACTTCATACCAATTCTTGTGTTCAAACAAACAAATAAATTCCCAACTTTTGTAAGCAAGTGCACTAATCGAGTTGAATAAACAACTGATAATTATAATAACTGGATATAGTCAATTTCTAAATTTATAAATTTATAGTGTCATTGGAGATAAAAATTACATTAAACATCGAAATGAATGAAATAAGTTGTTTGTATTAGACGTTATTGGAAAGTAAATGAAAAATAAACTTACTTTAAACTGATCTGTGCAGTTTAATTAAAATTGGGATACCGTATGACTTCAAAACAACTTAAAACTTTGGATAAAAATAATTCGCATGCCTGTAAACTTTGAAACTATTTTGTAAATTAACTGTGTAGTGTGTACGCCAATAACAATTCGTTTCGATAGTTTATAACTACCTTACTTATGTACTGCAATTTGGAATTATATGACCAATAGCTATGATTTATTATGAAATATATTAGAAATTGAATTTTTTTCGGTGTCAACGACTACTATAGCCATTAGTCTGGTATCCTGGGCAATTTATATTAATAAATGCTACGAGCCTCCTGGGGAACATCATGTCAATTCACTTTGAATTGGATAGTCAAATGACAAATCGTATTTTATAATAGGGGATTTCGGGATTTACTAAAGCGCGGCAGATTAATATACAGGGGGATACCTTGTAACCGGTTAAGTACCTCCTCCAAATATGAGCCCCATATATAAGACCGCCTGTGAGGGATAAAGGATCGGATTAGTAAAAAAAAATTAATCACCAGAAATTCTCGAGCGCGTCAGATTAAGGTAGTGTGAGTTAATTACCTGCTAAAAAGTGTATATTCCAGTAATCTGACAATTTGAGAGTGACGTAAAGAAAGGAGAGGACAGCAAAGTTGTGAAAAAATAACGTCACTTCGACATTCTCGAGCGTAGCTAATTTTTTTTTATTTTCAAGGAAATAATTCAAGGATAACGAAAAATATATAATCTGACGATTTCCGCAAGCCGAAATAACAAAAATTCGTCGATAAAGTTTAATGCGTGCAGCTGTGTGATACCTATAGTACCCTCTCCGAGTTTCTATTCCTCTCTTCTCTATTCACTTTTTCTCTATCTATTACTCTCTCACTCCGTCCCCATTCTGAATTCTGTTGCCAAGACGCCATGAAGGTGAAGATGATGATTAATTAATCAATTAATTGATGGATGTAGCCGTTACTACGTGGTAGGAAATCATAATGAAGAAAAGATGAATGAGTTTTTTACCAATTTTATTTGTAACTAACGTTACTTCAGTTTCGTCCTATGAGGACATTTTCAAACTTATACAATATATAAGTTTGAAAATGTCCTTATAGGACATACATGCAGTAACGTTAGTTACAAATGAAAGTGGTAAAAAATATAGAAAGTTTCATTTCTCTTTTCTTCATTAATTGATCAATCGATTATAAGAAATTACATTTTTTTGAGCATTTTTAAAAAATTATTTTCTTATAAATACAAGTATTCTACTTAAAAAATATACACTTATTTATTTTCATACGATTTCCTGAGCTTTTCAATTAATTAAGTTCAATGAATTAAAATTTTTTTTTAAATATTGTTTTTGTCAGATTAAGCGAATCCCTTTAGATAATCGTCAGATTACGAGACAGCACGTCTAAAATATGAAGATGAACCATATAAATCTTAATCTGACGCGCTTGAGTATTTCAAAATGGCGAATTTTTTTTGCACATTATAATAATGGCCGCGAGTTTGCGTCAGATCGAAATCGTCAGATTATTGAATGAGAGTTTTTTTTTTGCAATTAACTCCCTCTTAGAAAATCTGACGCGCTCGATTAATTTTTTTTCTTTTCACTTTTAACCCGTACGTACAACCACCTACATCATGCAAACGATCAGATTAACATACCAACATTATTGAAAATACGTAGGACATTGATGCTATCAATATCTGACGCGCTCGAGTATGTCCATGCAACAGTATTTTTTTACATATTTAAAAATCTATAGCCGCTTCCCCCACCGATGAAAAGGTATATATTATATAACTTTTTTTTCTTCTTATCATCAAAGCTTTGCAACCTAATATGTCTCAATGATGCTCGAGTAAATCCCCATTTTGCATCGTGGGCTCCTCTGCTATTACTTCTCTTTGCAGCTTTCACTGCAAACATACAACTACATGATACAAAAACCCAAAATGGCGGCGCATTTTTTTTATTCCACTTATCATCTAGTTTCAATTTTTGGAACAATAACAATGTGAGGAAATTTATATCTTCGGATTCTCAACTACGGTGAGGTGGAGAGGCTGGTTACCGAACCATATATGCACATGCGCTACGAAGATAACTGTGTCAATTCCCCATCGCATTTGATAATATCTGCTTCACTTGTAGACAAAAAACCGGTATAAAAATCTGCAGGCTACGGTCATAGCATGGAAAATAGCATCCACACATATTGATTATCTTCAAAAAGTGCGTACATTAAATGAAAATAATTCGCTTACCTGTCGTAACATATTATTTCCCGTCGAAGTACTAGAGGTGTTCGCCTTAGACGGCCCCGGCAAGGAATCCCGATGCGTCGGTCCTCTTGGACTGCACCTGGTCTCGTTCCTATCCTCATCTTGATTCAACAACTCCTTCAGGATTCGGTCTTTACTGTCGGCCGGCTTCTCCAACAGATTCCTCAACCTCTTCGATTCGGTCAGCACCGAAGCCTCTTCGAGTACGTGCGCCTTGCTGTCCTCCTCTTCCATCTGGTAGCTGGCTTGGCCGTTGATGGGGCTAAAGGAGAACCTGGGATACTGATTCACGGGGGTCGGAGGGTTGGTCACCGCGGGGGCGTTTGTGTAGGAGGCGTTGCTCGGCGGTCGCGGTGTGGCAGTGGAAACCGGAGACACGCTCTGTCTGGAGTCCGGCCTTGCGTCCTGCCAATTGCCGGAATCTAGTTCGCCCCAGGTGGAAGAGGGGAATATTTCGAAATTGAATTCGTTTTCGAGATTGAACGAGCCGTACGTGGGGTTGGACTGAAGCAGTGAGCTGGAGGACGATGTGGTTGTATCGGTAACGGATGACGTAGGTGGTCCGTTTCGCGAGCCGTTCACCACGCTGGTCATCAATGGGCCACCAACTCCGGTACTACTCGAACTGCCGCCTCCAGGATCGGTCGGACGACCGCCCGCATCGTTTTCACTGAAAATTAAAGAAAATAGCAATAAACAACATGTAAACGGCTCACTTAAATTTTAACGTGTAGGAGCTAGATTGCTTTGATTTTTTTTTTATTTCATAAAATACATTGTTAACATTTTGACACATAACACGGAGTGTGAGATTTTATGCAACTGATGTGATCTCTTTTTATATCCGATGGAATTTGCTGATACTTGATAGAAATCTATAACACATGTAAGATTTTCACTGGACAATTTACATGTTCAATTCAATGGCACAAAAACCCAGGCATCGGTTTTCTCCAAAAAAATAAATGTCTCCGAACCGGATATAATAAGGTCAGGACAGACAATTCCGCTTTCTGCTTCGATAAGTTTGTAGAGGGTTAAAATGAACACGAATATCTCTTGGCACAATCATGTCGCTGGAATTGCAAAGGCTGCTTCTCATAGACATAGACTTCTCAAGACTGGCTATAAATCAAATTATCTAAGAACAATTTGTTCAGGCCAGTCTCAACTCCCTTTCCCTCTCTTCAAGTATGCCCACTGACTATATGTGAAAGTTTTCTTTCCTTATACGAGGAATTGGGCAAATTTCGGATATGCATTTGGTTACCTCGTTCACAGGCAGATGGGGCGACGACAAACCTGTTGTTTGTTGTATGCTTCAACTTAGTTCGAGAAATGATACTCTGACGGAATTCGATTTTCAATTATCGGAAATCATCGATTTTATGTTGATGATATAAACTACCTTGCACTGACGAGTGGCCAAACAGCCCGAAACCGGTCTGCAAGCGTGTTCCAATAATTGAAAATCTATTGCGGGAGTTGTATCGCCAACAGCATATGCAAGAATCCTGCACTGACACCTGTCGGATATAATCCAACACCCTTCGTGGTATTAGCCAGGGGAGTAGTTGTTTTCTGATATGTGTCCATTAAACTAATGTGTAGGGAGATTGGCCTGAACGAATTGTTCTTAAATAATTCGTTATGTAAGTGAATAATAATGTGCATAAATGTAATAATCATTATTCATAGTAATATTGAAGTTCTCGTTGTCAACTGTCACTGATATAAAACAACTGAAGTTTTTCTTTCTCTCTCTATGTTGTTGGCTTTTGCTTCCATTCAGGCGCATTAAGCCAAACAACTGAAGTTTTTGATTTGTAAACTAGGTTAAGTAGTAAGAATAGCTTTGAGCTTAATTTCATCTAGTATCTCCTGATGATGCTAACTTGGTTGGAGATATGGACGGTTCATTTTAGACCAGGGGTTCCAATTCCCTTATCAACTTCACCTATTTATATTTCATCAATAAATACGATTAATATTATTGTACAAGTTCATACTGACTGCTCTTTCAATTCATACAGAAATATATCATAATGGCAAAAGATGTATATCATCGTGACATGTAACTAAGGTTTATCAGCTCAGATAAATAATTTTGCGAACTCCATTTACATGTCACTGGCACAAACAACCTCCCCCACTCATTATATCCCTTCCACATTCTCTATTTACACTTTGAAAAGACTGTACCTTCAGTAAGTACCGAACTGCCGATGAAATGTGTAGCAGTGAGAGACATCCAATGAAGGGGCGTTAGATTTAAGCACAAAAATGTCCTGGTACCAATCACCTAGACTAGAAATAAGACTATTTCGAAAACAATGATACAATATAAATAACCCGACTCTACCGACTAAAACATCTATACTGTTTCGGTACATTTGGAAATGTCGATTCCTCAGATATAGTATTTGAACGAACTCGAGAGATAAGCTTATAATGGACTAAATAAAGAAAGATAACATCCGTAGAGGGCAGTTTTATCACAAGGCGTTCGTCACTTCGGATGTGATAGTGCTGCTGACGAATCGCTCACAAAACCATTTTATCTGCCTGTGGAGACGAGTGGAGTTTGTAGATACCCACCCATATCACCGCATGTATTGGAAAGATAGTCGTGTTCCATACTCGGTTCCGTACAAAATGAGAACCGAAATCGTTTTTCTGATAACAAGTTTGGAATGCATATATTTTTTACTTGGGAGGCGTTTGACTCCGTCCATTTCTTCCAAGTCTCTGCAAAATAGTACAGCTTTAAGGGTTTATTGCGTACTTTTCCCCAACTTTTCATATCACCTCCTCCAACGTCCAACATTCTTGTTCCCTAAACTAGTTTTCACGAGTTTGGGTATTTTGATGTCGTTGTGATCCATGAACGTGTTTTATATTAGAAAATTTCAATATTTAGTGATTCTATGTAGCTTCTTGAAATTTTAGTCTGAATTGGTCTACTCTTGACTCCACGTTATTACAAGACGTGACGTAGGATGAATTTCGAATTGCTCCTACGACCACGGTATTCGCCAGATTTGGCTCCCAGCGACTACTGGCAGACCCCAAAAAAATTCTCATCGGTACGAAACTTCGCTCGAACGAGAAGGTTATTGCTGAAACTAAGGTCTATTTTGAGGCAAAAGATAAATCGTTCTACAAAAGAGGTATCGATATGTGTGGCTCATGTGTTACAAGCGTTTGCAGAACCGAAAACGTTTTATGAGAATGTGTTTTGAATGTACAGATAATTAAGTTAATCAAAACTGCCTATGATCACCTTTACTAGCCACCGTGGACTCCTAAGTTTGTTGAGGCATCTATACCAATATCAAGAAAACTCATATCGAAGTAAACATTTTTTAAACTTGTTTACGTACAGGACGAATCTTTATTTGATCCCTCACATACGGAAGTTTGAACACAGCAACACCGTTTTATTTACTTGTGATGCACTGTTTGGAACTTTTGGTGTAGTAATGAATATTACTGGAGTTTTATCCCAACACCAAACCGTTATTTTAACACCTCGACACGTGTTTCGATCAAGAAATAATCATCTTTCTCTTGAAGATGATCACTTGGTGATCGAAACACGTGTCGAGGTGTTAAAATAATGGTTTGGTGTTGAGATAAGACTCCAGTAATTTTCACCGTCTCATTTGATGGATAATTTGAAATCTTTCGAAAGCAAGCAGTCTTCGCCCGTAAAACTCAACTATTACCTCTTCCAAAACAAATATTTTCCTACATTTCATGTAAACTATATAACGGTCTGCTCTTGAAGCACATGCATTTCTCAATTATAAACTTCGAAACCGATTGACTGTTCCAAGCCGGATAGCCCTAGTGACTGAGGCCATTGAATCGAAAAGAAGAAGAAGATGTTGCAAGACTGTCCTTTTTTAGATTTGGCCTCTCGTACCTATAGTGATTTGTTTTTTTCATAACACTTTTTGTTCATTTATGCGTGTATCTATTTATCTACGGACATAATTATGAAATTCATTACCTTGTAATTATGTATTGAAGTGACACTTTATTGTGGCATTTCACTGGACAGTTTCTAAAACCGCCTCACTTGTTATCTTATACAACAGCTTCCTCAAGCGTTTTCATGAAAACTGCCCAGTAGAAATCTCACGATAAGGTGTCGCTTGGATAAATTATGGATTTTTATAAAGCATCAGCCGATTCCATCACATATTGAAATTATGTTATAATGTCAATCATTAAATTGGTTATTATTACTTCTGGTACAAAATATTTTGAAACTTTTTTTATTGGCTAAGCTGAAAAACTGGTAAAAACTGATGCTTCGTCATTCCATTCACTTGTTGACGAATAAAGTTGATAAATCATCACTAATATTATTAGTATTTGAATGTTCGTCACCATGTTTTCCTTGAGTTCGTCGTTCGAATTATCAAACCCAGATGTCGCCTTTACCGTAGTCGTCCCGCATACATCTATCACGAGTAAATGATTCTCCATGTTTCACCAATAGTTGGCGGTTCTGATCTTCAGCAGTACAAACAATGAAAATATCAATATCCAAACGAACTCCAGTCAATAAAGCCCAGAAATGATAATACTTCGTTTTATTCACAAAAACACAATTTCTTTCACAAAACTTTCAAAAACTTACCCGATAATAGAGTGCGTCGACATTATAAAGTCCGATTCGTTCGCCGCATGAGGGTTCGTCCTGAACAATTTCGATTTCGTCTGTATCTGGACGAATCTCTCCGGTCCGACTTGCAGCTTAAAAATATGGCTGGTCGACTGTCCCGTGCTGAGAGTCTCTCTCAAATGCACATTCACTTTCTGCACTTCCGATGGCGGCACCACCTCGCGCAATCCTCTGTTTTTCAGTTCTTTTTTAATGTACTGAGCTATCGAGTCCGACACCCCGGAGGTGTCCACGCAAATGATCTTACCCGACGTGTCTAGCTTGGTGGTGAATTGTTCGATGCTGCACGTGGCCTTGTCCCGGTGCGATATCCTAGAGGCAACGCACAGCAAACACGGGCCACTATCACTACCGTCCTCTTCGGAAACAGACAGATGGTCCCTCAGCTGAGTGCTGGATATATGCATCAGCTCGTAGCGGCTGACTCGTTGCTGTTTCTCTTCGACTGTTTCGTCCAGGTCGTCCGGAGGTTTTACCAGGAGCCTGATGTCGATCGATTTCGATTTGTTAGATATCGACTGCTCGTTACCCCAGTCTATCGTCATAGGCAGCAGGTTGGAGTGGAATTTTGCGTGGTCGCCGAGGTGAATGAAGTTATATATGCTCTCTCCAAGGACATCTTCCCTAGAAAACTTGATGTAGTTGGACACGTTTTCGGTAACGTGCTCGATCTGTAATATAAAAAAGTAACACCTTATATATGTGATAGATAGAGTTGCGTATTATTAGTATTATTATTATTATAATTCATACATCCTACTCGTGGGACCCTGTGAACCCCTAAGTAACCAAAAAATTCAACCCTGAGCCTACGAGGTAGATGAACGTGACTAAACGACTCTAACTATCCTTGATGTAATATCAGATCAAAAGCCAATGTCTTTTCAGTTCTCAAACTCCTGATCCTGTTTACAAAGCTAGGAAAAAAGCCAGGAAGCGACTTATCACCTCTTAGGATATCTTATGAAACTGCCGTGCACCAAAGTCTTGAGAAACAGAATCTGCATCAGCAGAGGAAACGAAACTTCCCCTGATCATTTCAGCAAACGCTGACGCTGAAACGATAATACATCTAAACTAGAAGCGAACACTGCTGAATTTAATGTGTCGACGGGTATAGCTGACTCACTGATAGACTCATATGGGAAGGTTGTTGCGGTCATCAATAATATCACCTTGAACACCAGGCAATTTCAAAATTGACAGATCAACTGGAATGTATATGCTATTTTGACTACCATAGAAGATATTCCAGAACATGGTCCAAAAGTACGATTCCAAAGCTGCGAAGAGCACCTGGAGAGAGTTGGTTGATAACCTACTTCCTAGTTTACACATTTGTGATGCTCATGTACCTGTAAGTGGTATCGCAGACTGAACGCCAATCAGGTACTCACTAGGTTGAGAAAAATGTACCTTGGTCTGTCAATGTTGCAGTAGAGACTATTCTTCTCCTGGAAACAGAGCACATAGTCTGTGGCTGTCCCGCCGTGGACCGAATTACTTTTGTCAGCTGACCTGTATGATCAATCAGTAAATAAACTAATAGGCTTCGTTGAAGAACAAGATGTTTGAATAGGAGTGAGCCACAATAGACCTTCTCGGGTTGCAGTGAAGGGTCGAATAGACCAATTCACTTTGGTGGTATCCTCCCATGAAAGGTTAAAGGAAAGTAACACATAAATTTATTATTAGCTAAGTAAACACTTGATAGATACAGTTTTAATCGTCTCCTGATAATGATAAGTTTGTTAGAGACAGTGTTCTAATTTTTGTTTGCAGCAATAGTGTTTTCATTAGATTAGCTGAATGAACAATATTTTTAAAAATTCTCGAAACAGATCGATTTTTTACTTGAATGTACCAGCCTCCGAGTGATGATCGGTCACAAATGGACTCTTTAAATGGAACACCTTATTTGTTTTATAATTTCCAGAGTTAAGTTGCGTCAAATTATTACAATTCATGTAGAATGGACGCAATAAAAATGAATGAAGACATTACATCATAACACTACGTTTATAATGTTAAAAACAAACAAAAAAATCCCAGTAAATGTTCAAAAGGGTCTTCACTAAAGTCAACGCCATCTACCCATTTATTGACATTTGTTTATTGACAGATGTTCATTAGATATTTTGTTTTTTTTCGCAGTCAAGCAAATCAATAGATACGAAGTTATTTCAATTTATTTTCCTTCATCAGAGAGATAGAGAGACAGAGGAATTGATTTTAGACATGAATAAATAAAAATAACACAAAAAAAAAGAAACCGCAAGCTATTTTTTAGATTTTTCCAGCCTTTTAGACAGGCTGGAATCGCCGGTAAAAGTGTAGAACCGAACCGACTACAGATTTCTAGAAAAGACCGTTACCGATATAAGCTCGGCTTCCCGACCTAAGAGGGCAGTTCAGGAAGTGAACCGAGCGGCTAAATAAGAAATTCAAATAGTGGAAGAAAATTAGGCGTTAGTTGCTAAGTGTTGTAAATAAATAAGTTGGTGATTAGTGAAATATTGTTGGAAATAAATTTGTTAAGACAGTTAATTCATTCATTTGTCACAGAATTATTTTACAGTTCCAGTAATTTCACGCCCTACTATTTTCGATATCAATCAATTTGAATGTATATCTAGAGAACGACGTTCTGGATTATTTGCATTATTCTTTATAATTTTAACATCATTATTGCTATAAATTGTAATCTGAATTATAAAACTTGTCATGCATACAATAGAGCAATTCATTTTTCTGAAAATTTTGCACTGACAAATAAATTCCTGGGAATGTATTTATAGAAGAATTACAAGGAAGAAGTTGATCAAGTAAATTGATAGGTGATCAAGTCAATCGACTCAAAAAGAGGAATTGAGTATCCAGACATGATTATTTCGAGTTTAGTCGAATAGTCTATTCAACGAAGACCAAAAAAAAGGGTCAAATCACCTGAATTTATAGTGTGGAAGCGAGAAATTGGTAAAGATGTAGGATGACCTGTCCTGAGGGGGATAGCATCCGAAAGTCCCCTAAGATGACAATGTGCGATGACTTTCGATAGTTACGAAACGAGCTTAGCAGAAGAGAATACAGTTCATCAAAATTTTCATGAACTTCAATATTCATCTGAACACGATGCTCACAATTTAAGACAAGATTTATCGACATACTTGCTAAAAAAATTGATGAAGGGAAAGAATCCTTGCTACTTGAGGAGATGTCCATAGTAGTGTGTGTCTTGGAGAAAGCACTTCTGTAGCCATTGCGGAGGATGTGGACTTGATAGTATTTTAGAGTGGCACCAACAGCCTGCCAAAACATCTCCTTCACGAAGTCAGACCGACTGAAAGTCGCCATCAAATGGTTCTCTGTTTGCAGTCATCGGAGGAGATTGTACAGTTCTTTCATGTGGTGAAGCCGAAGTCCGACTTGACCACTTTTTTCTAGCAGCCGCTTAACAGATACTTATAGATAATTCAGTGCTTAGCACTGAATACACAATAAAATGCCGCTTACTCAACATTCTGGAATGATGGTGATTTCAAACATTTTCATAAGAGTGGACGAGCAACCTCCTACTACCCACACAATAAATTTTTACCGTGGGAGAAGATAAAGTATTATTCCCCGTTACCATTGACGATCCTGTGCCCTGTGGCATTAGACAACATTTTCAACAAAATATTCTGCCTCTGAACCCACTGTGGCATACGGTGCGGCACCTGGAAGGCAGACACTGCTTGCTCGGTAGTCTGTAGTGTCTGCCTCGGAAGCTGCACTAATGATGCCTCTATCATCGACGACAGCGATGTAAATAAAATCCGACCTACTACAATAATCTAACCATTGATTGTTGGTTTATTACACTGAATTTATTTTTACTTTTTTCATATCTGTGAACACTTTGTGTAGAATTTTATTTAGATTTATTTAGTAAATGGCATTTTTTCGCTGGATGATGTAGTTTTCAAGTCATTTGCGAAAAATGTGAAAATAATCATGAAAAATGAGAGTTGAAACTTTCTATATTTTTGATCACTTTTATTTGTAACCATTACTGCAGTTTCGTCCTATAAATACATTATACATTAAAGTATAAGTATAAGTTTGAAAATGTCCTTATAGGAAGAAACTGCAGTAACGTGAGTTACAAATAAAAGTAGTAAAAACATAGAAAGTTTCCATTCTCATTTTTCATGATAATTTCCTACCAAGTAGTAACGGCTACATTCATCAATTTATTGAAAATAGTTTTTTTGGCGACCCACCTAAACTCCAAATCAAAGTAATTTGACATTCATTGACTGAACAAAAACTGGACAACAATTTGGTATCCTCATTGCATAACTTTCAGGGATGAGTAAATAGAACCAACAATATCAACATTACACTGAAGTTCACTTAGGAAAATCACCATTCACTTTTTCATTTACATTGCTCAGCTACATTTTCAATAACGTACAACACAAAACAACTGATGTAGTTCTGTTCTCTTAGCTTGACTCGACTGAGAAGTTGTTAATCAAATCCACCAAAGCTATGCTGAAAACATTTTTTTTTTTTGGTATTTCTCAATAATTTTAATAGAGTTGAAATAACATACTGATGAAACATGCGTCGAAAAAAGTTTTTTTTTAATTTCCACTTCCCGTACATATTTCACCAGCAAACGGAATCTTGATTTTTATTGCTGGTTATTTACCAAGAATCAGTAATATTTACTGATAAAAAGTGTAGCAACACAAGACAAACATGTATTATGCGAAACAATTGAAAGAAAATCACGACTCGGTAATCTAACTCACTATACTAACTTGATAAGTAGTATTAGGAAATATAATCAGATCTGGGAAGGGCCAAATGAATAGCATATTCATAAACGGATATGTATTTATACAGGGTAGCTCGCCAAAAATACTCCAGCAATGTTTATGTGATAATGAAAAAATATTTGAGCCATTTACTTTTCTTTTCCGGGGAATATATTTACACTTTAATTCCATCGCTGTAACATCAACCCCTTATAGTCTAATCAACAAGTTCAAAAACATGAAAAATAGAGATAAAGGTCCTAAAAATATGAAAGATAGCTCGTTGGATTCGGTATCACCTCTAGAAAAATGTTTCTGAAGGGTTTTGGTGCAACATTTTTCTAGAGGTGATTCCGAATCGAATATTTTTAGGACCTTTATCTCTATTTTTCATGTTTTTGAACTTGTTGATTAGACTATTAGCGTGTCGCCGAGCAATGGCATTTAAAACATATTATTGGAACTCGTATTGAGAAATAGGTGTGTGAGAAAACAATGTTTTGTTAAAAAGATCAGCAACACTTTATTCCAGTTCGAGGAATAAGTGTGACATAACTCATTGGAAACGTATGAATTCTCTGTTAGCAGTTTAATAAAAATGATTATATAATGGAAAACGCAATATAAATTCATGAATGAAACAAAGTTTTCGAAAAACGATTATGAATCGAATATAAATTTCTAAAAATACATTTTTCATCACCTATTGCCTGGAAAAACGATAAAACAACGTAGTAACAATGCATTCGTGTCCTCTATTCATTCTACATTAGAATTTTTCAGTGGACGTTCAGAAATGTCCATTCAAAATCAAATGCTTTGAATATTAATACTAGCAAGACGTCCCTCTACATACATAATGATGATTACCTAATTAGAGTTTGAACGTAAATTATGAAAGGATGATCACAAAGCTCTTTGTCATGGCTTCAATAACGAATTCAAAATAAGCGATACTCCCCTTAGTGTCGACTTTGTGAACTAATGGCAAATACATTGTATTTCTTAGCATTCATCAAAGAGTGTTTATTTTTGTCGCTGTTATATTAATTCTTCTAGTGAATTGAAGATTTTCACGATTTAAATATGAGACATTCAGAATAAAGTTCACACGTCCCACAATGTGACTTCTGGACAAAAATACTCGATGCTGTGACATCCATATTAATTTTTTTTGCAAAAAAAGTAAACACAAAGTTTACTTTCAGCCATTTTATATGATTTGAAAACCTTCAAACACGTTTCTCTTGGCACAAATTTGAAATACTCTAACCTTCTGAAACAACCTAAAATGAAAACTAATCTTTCGGCGTACAAATGGTATGCAAGCTCACATATACAGGGTGTTCCATCTCAGACGAGCCACCCCGTATATTTCTTATCCCATAGTGAGTGGAAAAATTTCCCGAAACACGTCGAATGATTTTGTTTGGGGGACATCTTTTGACGTATATTTTAGGCTTCAACGAGCAAATCAAATGTTCAAATTGTCCTCCATTGACTTCCATAAAATAATACAATCTTGACTGAAAACCGTCTCTGACATGGTTCAGCATAATTGGAGTTATTTGACGACACTCATTCACAATTCTTTGCCGTAGTTCGTCCAAATTTTCAGAGCGAGTCACAAAAATCTTGGACTTGAGATGTCCCAACAAGAAGAAGTCCAGAGGGTTCAGGTCAGGAGGTCGGGCAGGCCACTCCTTAGGACCTCTTCTTCCAATCCAACGACCGGGGTATTGCAAATTGAGGTATTGGCGAACTGGTGAGGCGTGGTGTGGAGGAGCTCCGTCTTGTTGAAAATGCAATTGTTGTTCAAGTAGTAGAGGATCGTTTTCTAATTGTTCAGTTACTAACGAATCAATCGCATTTTCCAGCATTTCAAGATAACGTTCGCCAGTTAAATTACCAGGAATAAACAGAGGTCCAATTAGGTGGTCTCCCAAAATTCCTACCCAAACGTTTTAGCTTTTCTGGATGTTGAGCGTGAGCTTCTCGAAATACATGAGGATTTGTATCGCTCCAAATTCTACAGTTATGTCGGTTAACCTCTCCATTAAGTAAAAAAGTGCATTTAAACAAGCAGATTTAATGTTTTTGATTGTAAGCATGATGATAACACAATTAAATTTTTCAAGAATGTAATTTTTTGACGATTGTTTGAGTTTGTAAAAACGACTTAATAAAAATGGACTTGTTGTACATTGTAAAATAACCAAATTATTCAAGGCGGCTCATTCAAGCTGCAAAATAGATTTTTGGCGAAAACGGTTCATCAAATTTACGTTTTTCATACACCGTTGGAAAGAGACTTCCAATACTTTTCAAATAAAGTATCACTCAACCCCTCTCCTCTATTCAAGTTTGAGGGGTTGAAAAGTCCCCTATTAGGGGGTTACTCGTTCAAGCCTAAAATATACGTCAAAAGATGTCCCCCAAACAAAATCATTCGACGTGTTAAGGGAAATTTTTCCATTCACTATGGGATAAGAAATATACGGGGTCTGAGATGAAACACCCTGTATAGTTAAGAAAACGAATTTTCACGTAATTATGATCTAAATCTGTATGGAAAAATAAAATAAAGTAAACGAAATGTTTCACCAAAAAAATGGCACAGTCGTTGCCAATATGCTTCTTCTGGACCTGAGAATCGAAACAGTGAATCCGATGGTAGTGTTTATAAAAAAGCTGTTACTAACCCCCAAGTAAATTTTCAGTTTTTTTTATACGACGACTTTCTTAATGCATTTATGATGTGTAACATCAGTTTATTTTTTAATTACTTAAATGCATAATGCACTAAATTCTCGATATGAAAATTTTGTGGAATGAATGCCACTTTGTATCGGGAATGTACCTTAAAATCAAACTTTTAGTTTCATAATGGAATTATCAGCATTTGATTTCGGATATACAGGGTGATTCAAAAGTACTTTGACAAACTTCAGGAGGTGATTCCTCACAATATTCTAATATGAATTGTCCAATTAAATAAATGTTCGGAAACGCTTCGTTTCCAAGATACAGGATGTTGAAGTTTTATTTTTATTTTGGTTTTTTTCAAATAACTTTTGAAATACTGAACTCAAACGAAACTTGGTAATAGGAGGTTTTTGAGGTGTCGAATTCGAACCTGATGTTCTTATTGCTCTTACTCGTAGGGGGCGCCACCTACACGTCTTTTTCTTTTTTGAAGATTCATAACTTTTTTGAGCGTACTTCTAGCACATTTTTCAGTAAAAAAATCGATTCCTATATCATATCTACGTAAATAAGCTACATTTGTTACTAGTCGCTGTAAGCAACTGTTTTCTAAATATTTGGACTTGAAAACTTCAAGTCGATTATTTGATAATCGATGCATGTTGAAGTTATTACCAATATTTTGCTTTTTTCACAAAAATGCTTTGGAAATGAATTTGACGTTTTACTCGTTTGAAGAGGTCATTACTGTTGGGTACGTTCTTTTATGACAACCTTAAGCGAAATAGTTATTTTTGTATCAAGGGTGCATAATCAGTATTTGTTTTAATAAAATTTGCAAGAAATGTCAACATTTCATTTCAGGAAATTTTGAATATGTAGAATAAACTAAAATTAACTAAACTAAATTGTATTCAAGTAAATTGTTGGAAGTGTCCACCTTCAGCGAAGATACAGGCAGTCAGTCGTCTAGTCATTGAATTTCGTACCCGTTCAAAAATTATTGGTGTGTTTCTTATTGTTTCACGACCGTCTACTATTCGGTTTCTAGATCTTCCTCGTTCACTACTGGAGTCTTATAAACTAGTGACTTCAAATGTCCCCAAAAATAAAAATCTATTGGGTTTAGATCTGGGGACCTTGGTGCCCACGCCTGGTTAGGTTCTTCTACACCCCTACCGATCCATCGATTTGGATAGACTGTGTTAAGGAATTCCCTGGCTACAACGCTGAAATGGGCCGGAGTCCCATCATGCATAAACCACATGCGGATACGAATTTCTAATGGTACATTCTGAAGTAGTCCCGGCAATTCATTTTCTGAAAAGTGTCTGTAAGTTGCGCCATTCAGTCGTAACGGAAGAAAGAAAGGACCTATCAAGTAATTATCAATTATTGCCGCCCATACATTTACAGAAAATTGATACTGATAATGCCTTTCACTAACTGCGTGCGGATTTTCGAGAGCCCAAACATGGTTGTTATGAAAGTTTGTGATAGCATTTCGGGAGAAGTTTGCCTAGTCCGTGAAGAGTACATATCTTAAATATTGAGGATTTCCAGCCAATTTTCTCAAAAACCATTGACACATAGTAATGCGTTGGGGAAAGTCTCGTGGCAAAAGAGCTTGTACCCTTTGAATATGGTATGGATAAAGCTGTTGATCGTTGATAATTTTCCAAACTGTGGAATGAGTAGAATTGACAGCTTCAGCAATTACTCTTGTGCTTGTTTCTGGATTCTCCTCGAGAGCGTTCAAAACAGTTTCTTCCAATTTTGGGGTTCGGACTGCTCGTGGTATTCCAATAAAATCAGCTGCCCTCTTAAAGCTACCTGTTTCTGCCAAACGACGGTGGAGACTAGCAAATGTTGGAGCTGAAGGCAGTACTCGATTAGGAAATCTCTCCTGGTAAATACGTCTTGCTTCGCGCGCATTGCCATCCGCAAGGCCATAAACGAAATGCATATCGGCTAAATGATCATTATTGTTTAAATAATCCATTTTTTCAAAATAAGTGTTTTCTACTTCTACTTACGGAAACTTCAACAAAACGTCTAACTGTCACAAAATATGTAATTACCAAAACTACTCACAAACGTCAAATTTATTTCCAAAGCATTCTTTGAAAAAAGCAAAATATTCGTAATAACTTCAACATGCATCGATTATCAAATAATCGACTTGAAGTTTTCAAGTCCAAATATTTAGAAAACGGTTGCTTACAGCGACTAGTAACAAGGGTAGCTCATTTACGTAGATATGATAGAGTAATCGATTTTTTTACGCCTTAAAATGTTATGAATCTTTAAAAAAGAAAAAGACGTGTAGGTGGCGCCCCCTACGAATAAGAGCATCAGGTTCGAATTCGACACCTCAAAAACCTCCTATTACCAAGTTTCGTTCAATTAAGTTCAGTATTTCGAAAGTTTTTTAAAAAAAACGAAATTAAAAAATAAAATTTCAACATCCTGTATCTTGGGAACGAAGCGTTTCCGGACATTTATTTATTCGGACAATTCATATTAGAATATTGTGAGGAATCACCTCCTGAAGTTTGTCAAAGTATTTTTGAATCACCCTGTACATATCTTGACTTGAATTTCTCCGCGGAATGTATATCTGCTCCTTTTGTCTCGCTTACTCACGGCAAGGCATCTGCTCTTCGATTGTACTTCTCAGATACGAAAATCAGTCTGTATAAAATACGCACCTTTCCTTCGCTGTTGACGACGAACAGAAATCCCTCGAGCGCCTCCAACAGCAAAGGGCCGTACACCTCGTTCGATAGGATCGTCGGTCTAGAAGAGCTGACCTCCCCCTGCTGCACGGGATCCGCCGCTTGGGAGGCACTTTCCTGCTGCTTGATGCTTCTGATCTGGTTGACCGCCTCTTGGAGAATCGCGCACTTGTCAGGCTTCACGGACAAGGAGCTCATGTCCGCGAAATTTGCCGAGATCAGTTCTGCCAATTCCTCGATGTAGACGTTTTCTTGCTCCCGGCGGCGTTTCTCGTTGTTGCATTTGTTGCTGGAACAAATACTTTCGGTCATATTGGAAAATTCTAGAACAAACTTTAACGCGTTTTATCGCGAATAGGAAATACTCGCACGAGCTGTGAGTACGACTAGTGTTCGTACACTACTGTTTTTTTGCGTGCATCATAGTCGACTGCATAAAGCAAAAACAGCAACATCAGCACGTTTCCATATACACAGTAGCTGAGAAACGACGATTAAACAGTCAACTATCGTATTACACAGCTCACGTGTGTTATAATATTTGATTAAATTCACGGTTACACAACATCATAAATAAAAAAACATGGAGGCGTTGAAAAAACAACTGCATGTTTGACTAATTTTTGCGAGAATTACTAGCATTACAGTTAACCGACGAAGACGTCAGATACTTAATATTAGGATTATATGTGCTGGTTTCATGTAAACTAACGTGTTCTATCAAATTACAAACAGGAAAAGTCGATGAACCTTCTACGCACATCTTGACAATGTAACAAACGCACGACTGATTTGAAATATGACCATTAAACTGCATTTTTTCTGACTTCTGTAGAGATTGTACCATTTTTCAATTATATTTTTTTTTATAAAGATGCACAAGCACTAGGAAAATGATCGTTATCCAAGTAGAATGTTTCTTAAAACAAAAGAGAGTTCAGAGTGTATCGAGTTGGTAGGATATGCCAGTACAGCGTATTTCTAACAAATACTCTTATTGGTGGATTCAAGAGGTCTGTGCGTCATAAGAAATGTTATACGTCTCAAAACAAGGCCTAGATGACAATCCATCTTTTTTCAACAATTTTCATATTACAAAAAAATCTAGTTGAAACTTACATTTCATAGTTTTTGTCTATACCCCCCCAGGGTGAATGTCCCTACAGTAACCTATAAAAACAGGAAGCTATTTCATTCATCTTTGGAGATTGAATTACTTTTTATCAAATACAGGGTGTAACTAAGTGTGTAAGTGTGTAAAACATTTGAGGAGGTGATTCCTCATCGAAAAAAAAATAGGATCTTTCATATAAAGAAACTTCATTGGAGCATCCCTTGTTAAGATACAGCCCCTTAAAGGGGGTACATAAAATTTGTATAACAATTTTTTTTCACAAGCACTAAAAAAGTTACAATATTAAAATTAACCTGACGTTTTGTAATACCAAAAATTTATTTGATTTACCCTATGGTTGTAAGGGGTGGAAAACGCATACCCGCACATGTAACTTTTTGTCGTATTATTTGTTTGCCATTTAAAAATTTATTTCCGATAGCCTGTTTCATTCTGAACAAAAAATGCCCCTTGGCTTTTTTGCCCAAAATAAACCAGTTCGCAGCAAAACATTATTTTACGAACAACTACAGAGATCTAGAGATCTAGTAGGTCGCTATTAGCGATAGTGACAATTAAATTGGTATGACGCTGTCAGTTTGTGAATTTTCGAAATTGAATTAATACTAATTGTGTGTTGTTCTGTTCTTAATTTGCTAATTTATTAATTCACTTGTTATTAAAATGGTATACACAAATGAGGAAATGGCTCATATGTATTACATTTACGGTCTGTCGCAGGGAAATGGGTTAGAAGCTTCTAGAAGATATGCTGAAATGTATCCTCAACGGCAGTATCATTCACATAGAATATTTGCTCGACTTCATCAACGATTACGAGAACATGGTTCATTCGACAAAAGAACGCAGGATTGTGGTCGCCATCGAGAAGTACGAACACTACAGCTTGAGGAAGCAGTACTTAATTTGATTCAAGAACAACCTACTACCAGTACGAGAAAGATTGCTTTCCAGGTAAATGTTGATCATATGACGGTATTTCGAATTTTAAAGGAATACCTCTCATATCCTTACCATCTGCAACGAGTACAGACACTGTTACCGCGAGACTTTCCGAACCGTCTTGAATTTTGCAATTGGATGCTGAAAATGATTAGAAGAAATTGTGACTTTCTGAAGACGATAGAATTCACAGAAGAATGTAGTTTTTCTCGGGACAAGATTAATTTTCATAATTACCACATATGAGCTGATGAAAACTCTCACGCTATTGTCGAAACTAACCATCAAGAACATTTTTCTCTTAACGTGTGGCTCGGAGTTATTGGGGATGATTTAATTGGGTCTCATTTTCTACCTCCTCGATTAAATGGTGAGGCATACGTTCAATTTTTAAGAGAAGTGCATCCAGTACTGCTGGAGGAAGTTTCTTTGAGAGTCAGAAGGGATATGTTTTTTATACATGATGGGGCTCCCTCCCATTTTAGTCAAGTAGCACGTCAGCATTTAACTGAAACATATGCAAATCAGTCGAGGAGTACCACAGAACTGGCCCGCTCGATCCCCGGATCTCAATCCTCTCGATTTCTCTATTTGGGGCCATTAACAGCATTTGGTTTGGTTTGGACTCAAGAAACCGCATCATTGATGCGTGCAGGGTAATTAGAGAGACTCCAGGAATATTTGAGCGAATACGTGGCTCAATGCGCCGACGTCTAGACGCATGCGTAATGTTTGAAGGTAAACATATTGAACATTTACTATGATTTCTACATGTTGTGTGTTTTGTTATTGATGAATTAGTTTTGTTCATTACCCTTTAATCGTTTAATGCAGATACTAACTACAAAATAACAATAAATCCAGTTCGCATTTATGATGATGTATCTCTGTAGTTGTTCTTAAAATAATTTTTTGCTGCGAACTGGTTTATTTTGGGCAAAAAACCCAAGAGACATTTTTGTTTAGTAATGAAACAGGTTATCGGAAATAAATGTTTAAATGGTAAACAAATAATAAGACAAAAAGTTACATTGGAAATAAATTTTAGGGGTTAAGTTTTCCACCCCTTACAACTATGGGTTAACCAAATGAATTACTTTTATGTAACCTCTTTAAGGGGCTGTATCTTAACACGGGATGCTCCAATTAAGTTTCTTTATATGAAAGATCCTATCTTTTTTTCAGTTACACCCTGTATATCACAAGTTGATTGAAAAAGTAACACTTATAGAACGAATTAGAATGTAAAACTACACATTAAAAACTACAATCAGTGTCGGATAGATCGAGGATATGTAGTATGTATAAGTTAGCTTTTGGTTCTTGTTCTAACTTCCATATTGTTCAAACGGGAAAAACTTTTTACGAAAGAAGAAGAGAACGCAGCAGCGGTTTATTGATAGGAACAATTCAAAAGTTATAACCAAAGTAGAATAATTTCAATTGTGACTATGAAAGAATATATTTTGGGGAGAAACGTAAAAAATCAATGGTTTAGAATACCTAGGTTCAGAAATGTAGAAACCCAGGTTGAAATGTCACTCAAGGTTTTTATTAGAATTTATTATCTTATGAACTAATGATCAATTGCGTTATTATTAAACAATTAGTGAAAGTAAATTTTTGAATTATTTTAGTTTAGCGTAAGTTATGCCTCATAAAATTACTGTATAAAGGAAACGTGTGTTCGTTTTGTAAACGGTTTATGTGAAGATCTCACAAAGTGTTGTTCAATATGTTCATTTATTATGGAGTATGGACAAGCACCCATAAAAAACAATATTATTTGCTACTTAAAATAAGAAACAATTTCGAGATATTTGGCGGAAAATTCAGCAGCTCGCCTTAAATGCGCAACTGGAAATTTGAAAAGAAATTAAAATTCACCAAGAAAATTAACGAACTGTTTAAGATGCTTACAAATCATAAAATCTTTCACTGCGAACATAGAAAATAAACAAGTCTGCCGTGAGAGTTTAAAGTTTTATTTGTTGTTTAGCGACTGTTGAAATATTTTTTATAGTCTGAAAGAAACGTTTCAGAAAGAGAAATGTTCGTGATAATAATAATACATTTTCATAAAATAGGTTTTATTTCCAATACTTGTTTCACTACATAGTAGCATCCTCAGTTGGATTGATTTTTACCAAGTGACGGGTCAGTGTATTCAACAAAATATTCATACAAATTGCCATTTTTCTCTCCAATTAACATAAAGTGGTGAAATGTTTGTAGTTATTCAAAAAAGTACAGTGGAATAATTGAATAATAGAGTTTTCACTCGAAAATTCTAGAAGTCGGTCTGGAGATTGACATTTTTTCTCATAAGTGAAATTTTATAACGATACTTCTTCCTATACTAGAATTACGTTGTGTCGCGGTCCTATGAATGCTATCTGGTTTAATTTGATTACGAATGTTTTGAGTACTAAATTAATGAGAAAAAGTGATTTTCGTGTATTTGAATGTTCATAATTGAAAGTAGTTGTTTCTGATGATTTTTTCAGACCAGAAAAAACGTTTTTGCGTTTTTTTCTGGGCGCTTCAATTTTTTCAATTGAAGCGAGCTTCAATTGAAGTATTTAATCTTCTTCATTTTTTCACAAGTTTCCTACTTTCTATATATATCCCTAAAAAATATTACTTTTTTAGGTTTTCTACTTCTTCAATGATACATAATTTAAATCTTCTGGATAAAGGAAGGAACATTTAAAACAGTTTTGTGAACAATGGTTGATTGAAAAAAGGATTATATTCATGCCTTCTATGACACCATGACACTGTAATAGAAATAACATTTTTGGAAAAGAAAAATTTTGATTCTCTACTTCTCCATCATTGTACAAAAAATGTGAAAACTTCTGAAGGTAGCAGGAAAGCAATTAATTGCAAAATGACTCTATGAAGATATTTATAAAAAGTCATTAATACAGTTTATTGTATGATTTTCACTAAGAAGGGTTTTACAAAAACCGCGACACGTGTTTCGCTATACAATAGCTTTCTCAAGCGCTTGAAAAAGCTATTGTCCCCCGAAACACGTGAAAATAAACTGTATTCAATGAGTTTTAATATAGATTTTCATCAAGTATCGGCCAGTTCTATTCAATTAAGATATGTATACATCGTGCATAGAGGTTATATACTTTCAGATACAAACTGGAAGAAAAATATCTCTCGAAACAACTACTTTCATAAAAATATTGAATTACACGAAAAAAAAAACTAAACAAGTACTTTAATATGAATATTGAATTATACTAAAATCACTTTTTCCTGTTCACTTTGTAGTCCAAAGTATGAGGAGAAATTACATCCTTTTCTAAAAAGAAGAAGAATATTGCAAAACACTCTTTTTCGTTATGAAAGTATACCCAGTCACATTCAGTCACAATGATAAAAAACACAATAATGACCTCTCCCATGATATTTTCAAATATTTATGATAAATAAACAAATATTTCCACACCATTCGCGTCCATCCGCTAGATAAATAACTATTTTCGGAACTGGTTACATAACGAAAGAAAAATTCACAAAGATAGTCATATATTGCAAGCCGAGTGGCATCTTGCCTGTACTCAGCGGTTTTCTGCTGACGTCTTTCACTTTGTGACATCTTTATTAGATTCTAGTTGCTGACTCGGATTTTTTGCCGAGATATAATGCCTTCCTAGAAAAGCTACGAGAGCACTCATAGGCAGAAAAGCACGAGGAGAGAAACAAAAGGTCGATTATATGTCAAAAAGGTATTGTGTTTCAATTTTGCTAACGTACACAACTATCTTTTTTATTTAGATTATGTATGTAACGGTAAAACTAGTAATTTCAATCGAGTAATATTCCTGTAACAATTCTTGAGATACATTGCTTGATATTTTGTTTGAGAAATGAAACAAAAACTTGGGCGAAATAATGAAAATTAATGGGTTAAGCAAAAACCCTGAAGGAAATAATAATAATCGTCTTTATTATTTCCACATTCAAAAGAATAAAATAAATATTAGAAAACAAGGTTCATATATGGAAATAAAGGGCGAAGTTTATATTCTGTTGTGTAAACACGACAGAAAATATTCCTCCATCAAAGTAGAGTTGAACAACCGAATCATTTCATCAACTTTTTTGAATACAATGCTGAGATCATCATAAACACCTCGCTAAATTAGATTCAAATCAAATCAAATATACTTTATTGTTATTGTTGTTCTCATTGACAAAATCGTTCACAAATAAAAAGAAGAAACAACGACCATCTTCAGATATCTATCGCTATGATAAATACCTAGTCAGGTAGGAAAACTAATAATAATTATAATTAGATTACAATAGACACACAAATAACTGAAAAAAAATTGCTATATTTTCATCGTACTGGTCAACACAAATATTAAATACAGTACTTGTATTTATCACAATGAAAATTTTTAAATTCATAACACTGAAACACATTAACAACAAACGTACGAAAATAAATTTATTGAAAGTTGATATGTGATTAACTTCGAATTCAGATCTTACGAGATGGGCTGAAGTTTGTAGGCTAACTAACAGATGACGCTACTAGTATCGAATTCATATGATTTTCAGGTAACCCTAACCTTCAAAAGACAAGTGTAAAAAATTTCACAGCTGTCGGACTATTATTTTGTGGGATAAAACAATTTCGTGTATTAATTAAAGCATTGCTTTTTGGCGAAAAAATATACTGTTGAAGCCAAGGCTTCTCTTCGTGAACATTATTCGAACTTTGCACCAGGAAAGTCAACCGTTGAAAAGCGGTTTGCTTTAAACGAGGTGAAATGAGCAACGAGGACGTAGCACGCAGTGGATGCCCCAATGAGGCTGTTTACAACGGAAACATAAGAAAAGTCCACTAAATAATTTAGGATGACCGCAAAGTGAAGTTGATCAAGATAGTTCAAGCTCTAAAGGTATCAAATGAACGTGTTGGTCGTATTGTGCATGAATATTCGGGTATGCGAAAGCTCTGTTCGAAATGGGTGCCGCGCGTGCTCACAATCGACCAAAAACAACAACGAATTGATAATTCTGAACAGAATCAAAACGATCGTCATCTGAATGGACTGCACGTGGTGAACCGATTTCAAAGCGTGCAAAGGCGCAACAGTCGGCTGCCAAGGTTATGGTATCAGTATTTTCGGATGCCATATCCATCGACTATCTTGAAAAGCGAGAAATCATCAATAGCGACTATTACATAGCGTTATTAGAGCGTTTGAAGGACGACATCGCGAAAAAACGGGAAAATTGCATGATTGGACTTCGAATTGTTTCCGCATCCACCGTATTCTCCAGATCTGACCCCCGCGGCTTTTTCCTGTTCTCGGACCACAAAAGAATGCCCTTGTAAAAAAAATGTAGGGCCTACAAAGAGGCAATCGTCGAAACTGAGGCTTATTTTGAAGCTAAAGACAAATCGTAATATTAAATATTAAACCGCTATGACCTCTCTAATAGTTATATCGCCCTCGAGGGCAACTATGTTGGATAATTAAATCCAATTTTATGATTTTTTTTATGTTAGCCTACGAACTTTTTAGCCCACTTGTACTTAATTTGGATATTTTCTTGTTGTTACGTAAATACATTGCTTCAGTTAACAAATTACTGATCCAAAATTGAAATTAGAGAATACAGTAACTGATTTTTTTAGGCATTATGGATCATATCAGTATGACAGCATCGAGGGTTCCTCAGGAATCTATTTTGGGGCCATTGAATTTTCTCCTTTTCACTATTTACTAAGAAGATTTGAGCACAAAAAATGTTATACTATATGCAGATTATACAACTCATGCAACATATGACGATCCACCGAGAAACTTGGAGAGAAGCGGACCAGAAGACCAGAAATGCAATTTTATTGAAGGTGTAGTAGAAAAATTGAAGATTTTTGTGTTCTGACAGACCTTAACTAGATAGAAGAATCTCTGAGTGGCAAATTTCTAGAACCATTCTATGACAGTAAGATAACCTAGTACCCCGTATTATCCGAATTAGTATAAAGGTCAGCTGTAGGTATTTTCGATTAGATCATTGAATTCCCTCTTGAATGTTTCTCAATTCAATGCATATTAATAAAATGTTGTTGTCCAGAAAAGAGTTGTCTTATGTGTGTCCGTTTTAGAGAAATATTTCAACCCTATTTCATTCAAAATACTATGAGTATGCCATCTTCATATATTTATGAATGCATTATCATATTCACATAAAAATATTAGGTTTACTATAACTTTACTTTCATATTTTTACTGGTGTGATATGTATTTATATAAAAAATAAATACTTACATTTGAGCTTGTGGCTTATTTTCAGATTTCTTTCTTTTCTTAGAGCACCCGGCAGCCAAGGCACTCATTTTTGCCCAAACCGGGTCTTGCAGCTCACAAGGACCAAGCCTGAAACAATGAGAATTTATTATTACAAAAAACGAATTTATATTTTTTAAGGTACATTGATAAAAAGTTATCACGATTTCCGTAAAAGTGTTGGAAAATTATATCATTCGGTTATAACAAAGGAAAATCTCGAAGATTCTTGTAAGAAAACTAATAGCGTTTTTTGAAATATAAGATTGAAATTATTATAACAGTTATCTTGATAAAAATAGTGTAAAACAGCCTGAACGGTACCCAAGAAAATATTTGTATTACTTTTTTTTCCAAGGATCATTTCAACAGTGGCTACACAGTACAGATTGTCAAATGTAGGAAGAGCTTTCTAAATTCCGTTATGGCCTAGCCCACTAAATCTGCGTTAGTTAGAGGGCAGTGAGAGTGAGACAGAAAAAGAAAGAGAAAGATTTCTCAAGTCATTTCCTAGATTTCACCTGCTGTACTAAGATATATATAGAACCTATGGTATTTTATTCAGGTCGATATCAATATTACAAATTATATTCAACTATATATAAATAATATGAAATGATTCCTATTTTTAGCAGTCTGAGGTCAACTCAGCTTGTATTGTGTCCTTATTGAGAAAAATGTAATATAGGTATTAGTGCAAATGTGTCTTTTTTCAAGGACAGAACACAAGCACTACAGGAAAATCCTTAAGACGGTCTAATACGCTTACATAGTTCGGTTTTGAAAAGATAGGATGAAAGCGTGTGTTTTGCATTGCTGAAATATAAGTGATATATGTGTTTTTATATTAGCCTGGGAACGCTTTTTTCCAATTGAATTCAATCTTGCTTGCTTATATCGCTTTGTTATTGCAACTAATAATTGAATTAAATTAAATGAATAATCCTCTTGTATCTATCTGTTTAATATATTGGTTTAAATTACAAATACATTTGAGTTGACTCAGTAGAGAAAGGGTCTGCTTACTGTCTTAATCATAATTTCAAATTGAACCTATGAATTTCTGTGGAATCTTTTATGCATAGTTTCAATATTTATCAACAACCATATTTGAATATACGATTCCATTGGTTCAATTTGATCAGGAGAGGGACAATGATTGAAATTGTGAGAATGATGCATAACGAGGCCCAGAGAGTCACGTATAATTCAAAAATAATTACATCTAGATGTTAATTTCATGGCTGTTTTATCGCTGTGAAACTCTGTTTTGGTTGCTAAGCCTTTAAGTTTTTTCATCATTTTATCGCTTTGAAGTAAATAATCCGTTATCAACCTATGAAATACCAATTAAAATGTAATGAAATACTAAAACTGCTGTATTTAATCTTTTATAGAAATAATTTCATGTACTTTAATCAACATACGAGGTCTGATAAAAAAATAAGGCGAATTTTAAATTTACTCAAAAAAATTATTTATTCATCAATTTCTATTTTGTTTCCGTCAAAGTAGTCCTCCTCAGATATAATACAACTTGGGCCAGGGTTTTTTCCATTCCGCGAAGCAGCTCTGATATGCACTTTTTGGTATGCCCTTGAGCTCTCTCAACTATTGAACTATCTCCTCAATCGTCGCAAAACGCCGACCTTTCATAGGTCTTTACAATCTTGGAAACAGGGAAAAGTCGCAGGGGACCAAATTTGGTGAATACGGTAGCCGAGGCATGATTACGGTGTTGTTATTGGCTAAAAATTCAGGAACAAGGAATGACGAGTGACCAGGCTCATTATCGTAATGCAAAAACCATGAATAGTTTTTCGTTTTTTTTTCTCGTTGCTCTCCTGTCAAGCGGCGCATAACTTCAACATAGAAAACTGTGAAGAAAACCTTGACATTTGATGGAATTTGGCGTGCTTTTTTTGTCTTGGTTCTCCTGGGCTCTTCCATTGGGACGATTGGACTTTGGTTTCGATGTCA
Organism: Leptinotarsa decemlineata; assembly: GCF_025532065.1. Classification (NCBI taxonomy): domain Eukaryota; kingdom Metazoa; phylum Arthropoda; class Insecta; order Coleoptera; family Chrysomelidae; genus Leptinotarsa; species Leptinotarsa decemlineata. The sequence continues at coordinate 7,034,875 of NW_027412537.1, read as the reverse complement.
TAATCATATATTCATGATTAGTAACCAGTTATGACCCTTTCTAGCAAATCTGGATCGTCATTGACGTCACTCAACAATTCCTGAGCGATGCTTCTGCGAGGGTTTTTTGGTCAGCCATTTTGGACCTAACTTCGTTGCCACACGCTTCATGCCTAAAATTTCCAAAAAAAAATGCGTGGCATGAGCCAACAGATATACCGACTTCCTAAGCAAACTCTCTAGTAGTAATTCGACGATTTTCCATCACAATTTTCTTCAATTTCTCAACATTTTCATCGTTGTTGACGTGCTGAGGCGTCCAGAGTGCCGTCAATCACATCTTCTCGACCTTCTGTGAAAAGCCTGTATCACTTGTTGTATCGTCACCACCTCCCTGTATAGTGTGTTTGTCTGATTAAGTAGAGTTTTTGTTTTCATTTTTTTTGTGTTAATTCTTATCGCGAGAAGACTGTGGTTTTCTGTCTGCCGCGAGAGGAAGAACATATAGACAAAAGGTTCGATTCCGGAGAAAGAACCGAAAGTGCTCGAGAAAACTGCAGATGTACTGGAAAAGTGCAGTTTCTTATCTCTCTCTCTCTCTCTCTATTCACCGATTCCTCAAGTGCCGTTGTGACCAAAATCAAGGTAAGGAAATCACAGACACGTTAAATTCTCTCTTTTTGATATCATTATTATTGTTAGTTAATTCTCATTCATTAGCACCACTGAACAGAACGAATTACTCGATAATTTTCAAAGACCTATTAAAACAGTCCACTAAGTTACCCAATATAAAACATGGTCCATACGATCCGGATATTGTGAATTCTTGAAAATTTTCGTTTGTTCGTTTTGTTCAGACTCTTTAGTTCTCAGACAAATACATTTAATTTTCTCCTGTTGGCAAAAAACCCAAGAAGTCAACGTTCTGTTGAATACCTCTCTATCGTTTTGTTTTTTAATTTCACATCCGATCTTTACTTGTTTTTTTTTTTTTTTTTTTTTTGAAAAATATTTAATACTTGGAGTTTTTGCTAGAGGTGAGATATTGATTCTCAATATACGAGGTGTGATCGAATAATTTTGTTCGGTACGATTATTTATCAAGCTATTTTGAAGCTTGTTATTTAGCAATTCAGTGGTAGTTCAAGATGACGGCTAACGCGAATAAAATAAAACAATGTCGGGCTCTTCAACAAATTTGTATAGACCGTATGAGCGATATTGCTGAAATAGCAGAAGCTGCCAAAACGTCTGTGGATCTTCATTCTCTATTTAAATCAATGTGTTCGCACTTAGAAAATATTTATCAAGACTTTGAAAAGCATAATGCAGTTCTTTTGCCACTCCTCATTTCAGTGGATGAATATGACAATGAGGAATTTAAAGTTCTATCCAGAGGATTTTACAAGCATTATTATGCAGCAAAATCTACCTTTTCTCAATTATTCAATACAGTCGATGTTGTAAACAACCCAGGTCCACCCGAAATGAGTCATGTGAGATTGCCAAAAATCGAACTTGTTAAATTTGATGGCAATTTCAAGCAATGGAAAACCTTTATTGACATGTTCAACAGTTTAGTCCATGATAACTCCTCTTTGAAAAACATAGATAAATTTAATTACCTAATCTCATCTCTGTCGGGGTCTCCGTTAGCACTTGTGAAGTGTAACCCTATCTCGGATGCAAACTATATTGTTGCATACAATTCTTTGATAAAACGTTACGAAAACAAAAGACTCCTTGCGAATGCTCACTATCTCGAGTTAGAAAATGCTCCTCGAATCCCTGATAATAATATTTCCTCTCAAAATCTCAGAAAACTCGTAGACACGTTCACAGAAAATATTGCAGCTCTGAAAAATTTAGGGTTTCCTACAGACCAATGGAGCTTTTTGCTTTTTAATATGCTTGTACGGCGGTTAGATTCAAATACAGTTGGTCGATTCGAAATTGAAATTGGTTCTGATGACATACCGACATTTGATGACCTTCGAGATTTCGTGCTAAAACAATCTAGTGCCTTAGATAGAACTTTCGATTGCACACAGAAGAAAATTCCTAAACCCGATATTAAAGCCAGAACACATTTGCAAAACTCATCTTCCAATTTTACCCCCAGAAGATCGTTTCACGCCCAGGTTAAACAAGTGATCTGTTCAGTTTGTGATGGCAATCATCATATTTACAAATGTCCACAATTCATCTCTCTGAATGTTAAGGATCGCTTTAATATGGTGAAAACGAAAAGATGGTGCTTCAACTGTCTCGGTTCAAGACATGTGATAAAAGATTGCACTTCAAAATCACACTGTCTTAATTGCGGGCAGACACATCATACTTTGTTACACTTTGGCATCACCGCTCCTCCCATAAATCAACTTCATCAAGATCAAAGCTCATCTCTGCCTCCTGTAGGAGATAATCTACCACAAAATCAAGCTTCTTCTGCTTTCACGAACATCGAACCCTCAACTCATTCTCAATGTCAACCGTCGAACATGAATACTACCATACTCTTATCAACAGCTCTTATTGAAGTTCTTGATGCCCGCGGTGACTATCAGCAAATTCGTGCCCTCCTCGATTCAGGTTCACAAATCAACATTATAAGCCAAAGTTGCTGTAATCGTCTTGGATTATATAATCAAAAACACAATATTTCTCTCTCCATCCAAGGTATAAATGAAATGAATTCCTCAGCTTCTAAAGCAGTCTCCCTGCAGATTCGCCCGTGCACTAGCCCTAAACCTCTTATCAAGTTGAATGCCATCGTAATGCCCAAGGTTTGTAATAAAATGCCTAGTCATGACCTCAATGTTACGTCTTGGTCTCATTTGTCGAACCTCAAGCTTGCTGACCCTCATTTCAACATCTCCAATGAAATCGATCTTCTTCTAGGAGCCGAAATATTTTCTTTGATCCTAAATAGTGGTCGCCGGCCTGGGAAACATAACGAACCCAACGCATTTCATACCATTTTTGGTTGGATTCTCATGGGATCAATTCCCAACCCTTCTAGTTCGGAATTACTCACATCTTTACATTGCTCTTGTAATCCTAATCTCGACTCTACACTCAAACGTTTTTGGGAACTGAAGGAAGTCCCAAGAATATGTAAGTCCTCTCCTGAAGATTCTGTTTGCGAAGATATATTTTCTAAAACTGTGTCCCGAACAGCCTCAGGCAGATTTATAGTCTCACTTCCCTTTCGAGCCAATGCACCTATATTCTCTAATTCTCTAGAACTCGCTCTCCGAGGATTTCATCTTCTCGAACTCAAATTGAATAGAAATCCTTCATTAAAAGAACAGTATTCCGAATTTATGCGGGATTATCTCTCTCAACACCATGTGTCACCTATAACAGAAACATACAATAACGCTGACGAATATTTCATCCCACATCATTGTGTTTTGCGACCAGAAAGCGCTACCACCAAACTGAGAGTGGTATTCGATGCTTCTGCGAAAACCACAGGTGGGGTATCACTCAATGATACTTTATTAATAGGACCCAAGCTTCAGAGTGACTTGGTTACTCTCCTATTGAATTTCAGAATAAATCCTATCGCTCTCATGGTAGACATTCGTCAAATGTATCGTCAAATTCTCCATTCCATACAGCATAGGAAGTATCAAAAAATTCTATGGAGATTCTCTCCAAACGAGCCAGTTCAGAAATACGTTCTAAATACTGTCACTTATGGAGTGAGCTCGGCCCCTTTTCTTGCGATAAGAACCCTTCTGCAGCTTGCTCAGGATGAAGGTGAAGAATTCCCCTTGGCAGTCAAAGCCATAAAAACCTCCTCCTATGTAGATGACATCGTGACAAGTTGCCAGTCAGTTCAAGAAGCTCAAAGTCTCAAATCTCAACTCATTTCGTTGCTCAGAAGAGGAGGATTCGAACTTCACAAATGGAAAAGTAATCACACTTCTTTACTTGCCCAAGAAGTTTCGGATAACTCTACCTCGCTTGATCTTAATAATGATTCAACTGTAAAGGTTCTAGGTTTACAGTGGAATGCTTCCGCTGATCATTTTTCTTTCACTATATGTTCCAAGTCAGTACCTTGCTCCAAGCGAAATATACTTTTCGAAATTGCCAGGATATTCGACCCCTTGGGATTTCTTAGTCCTCTTACTCTTTTTGCAAAAAGGCTCATTCAACATTTGTGGACCTTAGGAATAGGCTGGGACGAAAATCCTCCTTCGGAAGTGACATGCATTTGGAATCGGATAAAGGATGAGCTTCCAATTCTCTCAAACATTAGCGTTCCTCGCTTTCTATTCCATACCTCTTCTTTTTCCTGTACCCTGCATGGCTTTGCTGATGCCAGTGAACATGGTTATGCGGCCGTTATATACTGTCGATATGAAACTATGGATGACATACGCGTTAGCCTGATATGGGCAAAATCCAAAGTATCTCCTCTTAAAACCTTCTCTATCCCAAAACTCGAACTCTCTGCGGCTTGTCTACTAGCTGATCTCCTCTTTTTCGTTATAAAGATTTTTGACAAACAAATTCCCGTAAGCAATATTTTTGCCTGGTCAGACTCATCAACAACCTTGTCATGGATACGTTCGTCTCCTCATAAATGGAAAACTTTCGTGAGTAACCGCGTAAGTCGAATTCAAGACAAGCTCTCCCCTGAAGTTTGGCATTACGTTCCATCAAAAGACAACCCTGCTGATTGTGCATCTCGAGGACTTTTTCCATCCCAGCTAATAGATCATTCCCAATGGTGGGCGGGGCCTTCTTGGCTTCGCCAACCTTCGACGTTTTGGCCCTCCATGGTTAGCTCCGCTGAGTTAGATGCAGAATATCTCCTGGAAGAAAAAAGAACTGTTTTGTCCACCCAAAGAGAAAGTAATTTTCTCGATATCCTGTTAGAAAAGTATTCCTCCTTCACCAAAATTCAAAGGATTGTCGCTTATGTAAAGCGTTTCCTTCATAATTGTCAGCTTCCTCCTTCCGAACGAAAGTTCGAAGATCTCCATCATGCTTCACTCTCCCTAGTTAAACATATCCAATCTCACGTGTTCCACTCTGAAATCTCCTCCTTACTCAATGGAAAAGTTTTAGAGAAATCACTCCGCAAGTTGAATCTCTTTCTTGACACAAATGGTCTCTTGAGAGTAGGTGGTCGTCTTACACACTCCAAACTCACTTATGACAAACGACACCCGTTATTATTACCCAGCAAACATCGGTTAACCGACTTAATCATCGAAAGTGTACACTGCCAATATTTCCACCCTGGTTTCCAAACTCTGTATTTTCTCTTACTCCAGAAATACTGGATATTATCTGCGAAACGCACCATCCGTAAGAAACTTTCAAAGTGCCTTACATGCTGGAAACAAAATCCCATTCCATCCCGAGCTCCAATGGGAAACCTCCCTCCATTACGCGTGTCACAGATGAAACCATTCTCTTGCATTGGCATCGATTTCGGCGGACCCTATTCCATAACTCTCGGTCGACATCGTGGTGCGAAAACCCACAATGCCTATATTTGCCTGTTCGTGTGTTTTGCGACTAAGGCACTCCATTTAGAGTTGGCGACAGATTTGACATCCGAGACGTTTTTGGCAGCTCTGCGGCGCTTGATTGCTCGACGTGGTAGGGTTACAAAGATATTTAGTGATAACGGGACTAATTTTATTGGAGCTTCTCGAATCCTCAAAGGTTTTCATATTGCTGCTCAACAAGAGCTAATCGAGTGGAGTTTTATCCCCCCTTCTACTCCTCACTTCGGTGGATTGTGGGAGGCTGGTATCAAGTCAGTTAAAAATCACATCTCTAGAGTCCTTGGAAAATAGCTTCTTACCTACGAAGAATTCAACACTTTATTGGTCCAAGTAGAATCAGTTTTGAATTCTAGGCCGCTCTGTCCGATCAGCTCTGACCCTAATGATCTGTCCGTTCTCACTCCAGGTCATTTTTTAACTCTGGAACCGCTGAATGCTTCCCCCGATGAAGAGCTTGGCAAAGTCACGTTAAATAGACTATCACGGTGGCAGTTGATTCAACATTTACATAAAGATTTCTGGTCGCGATGGAGCAAAGAGTATCTCCATACCTTGTTCCAGCGAGGCAAGTGGACTGATCCCACTGTTAACATTGAACTGGGTACGATGGTTTTAATTAAGCACGACTCAATGCCTCCCTCACGTTGGCAACTTGGCCGTGTGGTTGAAGTTTATCCGGGCACAGACGGAATAATACGCGTTGCCTCAGTAAAAACTCCTACTGGATTGCTCAAACGGTCAGTGGTAAAGCTTTGCCCTTTACCACTCGAAAATAATCAATAAAATGCCTCGGCATTTTAGGTGGGCGGTATGTATCGTCACCACCTCCCTGTATAGTGTGTTTGTCTGATTAAGTAGAGTTTTTGTTTTCATTTTTTTTGTGTTAATTCTTATCGCGAGAAGACTGTGGTTTTCTGTCTGCCGCGAGAGGAAGAACATATAGACAAAAGGTTCGATTCCGGAGAAAGAACCGAAAGTGCTCGAGAAAACTGCAGATGTACTGGAAAAGTGCAGTTTCTTATCTCTCTCTCTCTCTCTCTATTCACCGATTCCTCAAGTGCCGTTGTGACCAAAATCAAGGTAAGGAAATCACAGACACGTTAAATTCTCTCTTTTTGATATCATTATTATTGTTAGTTAATTCTCATTCATTAGCACCACTGAACAGAACGAATTACTCGATAATTTTCAAAGACCTATTAAAACAGTCCACTAAGTTACCCAATATAAAACACTTGTAAACATTTTCCTGACTCAGAGTACAATCATTGTATGTCACTGTCAACATTCCAGTGTTTCTACACAAAATTTGATACAAATTTTATTGATTTTGGTTAGATAATCTAACTTAAAATTTACTGAGGGACGTACATTGAATTCGATAGGGAAAATTTGAACCTCTGGTGTAAAATGAATCTGAAGAAGCAAAGGAAGTGTTTTTGTTCTGGTATAGGAAGCGTTTTCTTTAAACGTGCATGAAATGTAAGTTTGATAGTTATGAGCAACTGCCCCAAAAACTCTCATGTTCATTCTTGAAATAAAAAAGAATCCTCATAACATTCGCTTATGGAACATCAAACAACACCATCAAACCGGTGGCATCTGGTTAACATTACACTCGAATACACGAACACGTTATTAGTAGAAGCAACAAAGTGCATTTGACCAGCGGCGTTCTTTTTGCAAAGCGATAAACAAGGTTGAACCGTACTAGAATGCATATAAATCATAATGCTCGGTTTCTATAGGAAGCAGTGGAATGAATACGTTCCATTAAATATAATTATTCGTGAAATAAACGTGAGAAATTGGAAACGAGCTAACAGTAAACCGCACATTGATACAACAAATAATAATTATTATTGTTCAAAATTATCGATCGACCTACTAACCCGAATACGACTATCAGAACAAAAGAGAAATATTTAAACGTTGCGCAACTACTCCGAATGAATTGTTTTAATTTTTCATCATTTAAAATAAATAAGACAAAAAAGGATTGCGGCACGTTAATTCTTATTGTTTGTACGTTGATGTAATAACAACGCCGAAAGCACTGAATATTTCGTGTTTTTCTTTCAGAATTTTTGTGTTTAGAATCGACGTCGTGATTGTTCAAGGTATGAAAAATATGTTTTTATCGATCTTTTTTGGGTATTTGTTACCTTCCACAATCTGAAAAATATAAAAATTATAATGGACGGTAACAAATACCCAAAAAAGGTCAATAAAAACTGATTTTCCTCCACAAAAAATGACTTTCGTTGAATATGTATGAAAAATACTTTATACATTTTTTCAGAGAATTAAATTTCACAATAGTATATGTAATATTGAAATCTCAATGGCAGATTCTGGGATTTTTTCATAATGTGATTTAGTTAGAAATCTTGATGAGAAAATCAAAACTCAGTACATCATGATGTGGATGAGGAAAACTGTTACAGGTTTGCTGTTGTTGGTTTCTCATCAATATATACAGTCAATCAACCATAATACAATTCTGATAATTTCTGACCGTTCCTTAAAGGATATTATGAACAAATTTACCAGCGTAAAAATAAATTTACGTGTACTGATCTTATATAGGAATTATCATTATTATATGTGCATTACGTTATATTTTTCGTTTATGACCACTAGGGAAATGTATTCCTGACCAGATAGCTCTGGAAGATAAGGTTATCAAATAAGAATAAGTAGAGGAAATAAGGTTATTGTCTACCCGTCTTATGATGGTTCGTGATAATGGATTGAACAAAAACATTGCAGGGTCATTTTTCTGTCTCTACGGCAACAAATGACTGCTGTGAAAGGTTGGAAGATTTTCTACAAACTTCCGATATATGTCTGTTTCGTATAATAAATCTTCTTATTGAATTTTGCGATTCCTAAATCATAACGATAAAGAATAAACAAATTTTTTGCAGACTCACTATCTCTCTATCATCTTGAAATAAAGGTTAGAGTACCTCTTTGTTCTCCAGCAAAAAAACCGAAGCTAGGAAAAACGTGACTGAAAAACACGAACAAGAAAAAAATTATTCATGTTACTATAAACAGTAGTATTACTTTAATATTGACTATAGATTAGAACGAAAATTCTACTGTAGCGATTTAGCATAATTGAGAATTTAAAAAAAAAAACAGTTGCTTGTTGAAATACCTTATCTATCGAAATATTTTTTAACAATGAGTTTTTATTGTGAAATGAATATTTCATATAATGTTCTTGGGTTTTCCCAGTTTTTCTAGCAGGAAAATATTTCTTATCTGGCTATAGATATGTGATTCACCAAATATCGTCTTACAAACAAAAATCCGGCTGAATTAAGAGAACAGTATTTTCACGGTACCTTTTTCAAAGAAATTTTTCACTCGATTTTCTAAATTGACATAACTTTTTCATATACGATACTATTGAAATAAATCAATCGGTTGTGGGTTTTATTGTATTAATTGAAACCCCCAATGATATTGTTTGAATGTTATTTGGAGAGGTATAGAAGGCAATCTTCACATTTATGAAATTTAACTTTCCTGAATTACAAAAAAATGGAAATGTCAAATTATTAAGTTAGTCTAAAAGTGTTACTACGATTTAATAAAATTCAGATAGGTTCATCCTTGTTATTGTTGATTTTGCCTATATGCTCAAAAAAAATAACAAAAAATATATGAATTTCAAATGGGAATAAACTCCCTTTGGATGACGTTTCTTTCTCCAGACTCCCGATAAAGACTGATTAAAAACGTACATAATAATGTAAATATCAAATTCAAATTCGAACTGATATTTGAAACTGATTTATTTTCATGAATAACATACGATTTCCAGTGTTGGATAGAGTATTGAAATACTTATCGAACGATAGAAAGGAAGATCTCCCTTTCCTTTCGAAAAAAAAATTGGGTAAATATTCGTTTTGAGGGCACCCGGCGATTTTGATGCGTATATTACGAATCCGAAAGAAAAAAGCGGCCCTTATTTACATAGTTACGACCCTTCAAAGTTCAGAAAAGGGCAACTTTTCAGTCTTCTTTTTCACAAGATAAACTATTTAAAAACACAAGCATTTATTCACTAGGTCACCTTTACATCGTATTCCTCCTTCCTTGACACTTTTCACTTCAACAATCAACATTTTTCCATTAAAAATGTTGAAAAATGTACGGAGCTGCTTTTTGGTTATATATCTCTGTATTTTACGTTTTTAAGGTTAATGGCATAGTTGGTACAACTGATACTGTCAATATTCCTGAAGTTATTCTAATGCTTTTTGCCTTCATTCTTTATATCGTAAATTGGTTTTTCTAATCACTCACGTCAAACAAAAAATCAAACTCTACGAATTTGAAATAGCAAGCGGCGGCAAATACCAACCGCTTTTTTCTGAAATGTCACTAGTAACTAACCTAGAAATAGAAGAATGTCACCAAAAGAAGCATTCGTTTTTAAATTAAGTTTTTTCATGAGAAAAATTTTGATTGTTGAAGTGAAAAGTGTCAAGGAGAGAGGAATAAGGTGTAAAGGTGACCTAGTGAATAAATGCTTGTGTTTTTAAATAATTTATCTAGTGAAAAAAAGACCGAAAACTTTTCCTTTTCTGAAATTTGAAGGGCCGTAACTTTGTAAATAAGGGAGAGCGCCGCTTTTTTCTTTCGGATTCGTAATCTACGCATCAAATACATAAGTAGATCCAATTTTTTTTTTCAAAATAGCCGAGTGCCCTCACAACGAATATTTACCAAAAGTTGGTACAGCCCGTTTGTCCAACCCTGATTGTCCCGTTAAAAACTTGAGAGGGGACAACTTTACGTTCGGACTGTATACTTTTCCGCCGTCCTCTATTTTCCAGTCACTTACAGCAGCTCCTTTTATCACCTTACCTCACTAACTTTATTGGACTTCGAGTGGAGTGGATAAATAATGTAAATGACAGTCGAAGACAGTAAGTGCATTCCGAGAGACAGGCTCATAATTGAATAGGAGACAAAGTTTCGGTAAACAAATCAACTCGTAAACTGAACGGTGATGTAATGAATACTTATTCAGTCGCACAGAAGGAAAGTTCGTACTAGAATGACTTTCCAGATGTTCTATCTACTAGTATTAGCTACAAAGATGGTACGTGCAGAATCGTTCTAATGTAGATATTAAAAGGTTTCTGTGTCGAAGTAGATTAAAGACTCAATGAATTATTGAGTTGCTCCAACAGTTTTGCCCGTTTTCATGAGTTTACCATAAACTTTAATATCTCGAGGAAAACTCATTCACTTCAATCGAAATAAGCGACATTTGAATCGATATTTGAGTCGATTAATAAATTGGTTGAGGCTTTCGTAGCCGAGAATTTCAGTGTTACTATCTTCGTTCTGGTTTGAAGGCTACGACGGCCTTCAATCCCAAATGAAGATAGTAACAGTGAGTAATAGCGTGCTCGGGATTCGATGTGGTCGACGAAAGCCGTTTTTGCCTGGTCTTGATTGGCGAAGGTTTTACCGGTAAGAAAGCTATCGAAGTGCTTAAAAGATGGTAGTCGGTTGGCGAGAGGTCTGGAGAGTATGGTGGGTGAGGCAGATCGACATTCAATTTGTTTAATTTTCGGACGGTGATTTGTGAAATGCGGGCATTGTCCTGGTGCAGGATAGGACCTCTTCTGTTGACCAGCGCCAGCTGCTGCTGACGCAATTCTCGGTACATTTCGTCGATTTCCTCACAACAGTGATGAATTGGCCTGCTCGCAAAACATGGTATTTTTTGGTGTGTTTTCGCCTTCAAGAAGTGCCTGGGTAGCTCATCGGTGTCCAACCACTGTTCTTAAACCACTTTTCGAGCTTTTTGATCTTCTCAACCATCAAAATCCGCATGGAAGCTGAAGCCCAGTTCTTCCGCCATTACATGCACCGTTTGTGATGGAGTATTCTCCACCAGGGTTCTCAAATCCTCGCCCTGGATTACTTTGGGTCGATCACTTCGGGATGAAATTTCTTAAAACGGACACATCTTTTGAAACAACCTAATATTTAGCTTTCAATAAGTTGCGTATTATAATTTTCTTTCCAGTATATACTTTTAAATGCTCTACCCACCAGATTTTGAAAATTTCCGTTTTTAACATGTACAACCCACGATTATAAAAAAAGAGTTTTTTAATTTTTGGGAAAGAAAGTTTCTGGCTTTCTACTACTCCATCTTGATACAAAAAAAGTGGAAATCTTTCAAAGATAGGAAGTAATCAATTCGAAAATAAGTAACTCTATACTTTAAGTGGAACTCCTATGAATGATATCGGATTTTATTCCATAACGAATGTTTGGAATACAAACTGAATAGAGAAAAGTATCTTCAGTGTTCATATAAAAGTATTTGTTTCGAAAGAATTTTTTTTTCTTTCGTGTAATTCAATGTTTATAATATGAAAGTAGACGTTTCATGAGGGCTTTCTTCCAGTTTGTATCTGAGAGTTGCTTTTTTGCATGATCTACACATCCATGTATAGAGTTACTTATTTTCAAATTCACATTTTTTTGTATCAAGATGGAGTAGTAGAAAGCCAAAAACTTTGTTTCCCAAAAATTAATCACTCCTAAAAATATAACCCCTTCAATTCAAGTTTTTTAATATTTTGCAGAGTCACGAATAGCGGGGCCATCAATCATTGATATTAATTAGGTAGTAAAACAAGACAAAACACTAGTGCCCATCCCCAAACGTGGCGCAAAAATGTGTACCTACCTGTAATAATAGTAGTTTTCTTTCACTTGTTGCCGTATAATCATCTTGTAGTCTGTGAAACCGGATAAACAACCAGAAAAACAGTTCGTTACGTCGTATATTCCCTTACTTTTTTCGATACCATCATTTCGTCAACATCAATTTCAATTTTAGGCTAACCAATAGTGTGTTGTGTTAGTAAATATAACGAAACAACACTTCTGTTTTGAAGGTATATAATTTGCTGTACTAGTGATCGGTGAGACGGTCCTCTCTCCGTGCTTGGGAGCGTGCATCAAAAGATAAGACTTCGTTAATCCTCAACTCGCACAAATCTTCACCTTTGAGAGTTGTCGTTATTATTGGGACGACAACTGGTTAAAAAAAAATCTGTTTTCAATATCATGCCCAAAAGTATACGGAATAAACGATTCCAATAGATATTTAGGTTGTTTCATTTCAGTTGAGATTTATGACATCGTGAAATTCAATAACATAAATTCAATATTTTATTTCTTTTGAGACTGAATAATAACCATATTGAGAATGGATTTTTTTCATCATAATGAACTCCAATAAATTTTTAATCAACTGTATTCTACAATTTTTTCGGTTTTTATGGTTATTGATAAGGTACCTGTGCGAAGGAGGAATGTAAAATTTATTGACTGACAAATAATTATATTTCACTGAACTTTTTTCAGGAGTTTTGGTTTTGGGAATATACACACTTGAATAGCTAATTTCATTCTCAAATGAATTGATATGACACAGGCAATAAGATCAATATACGATGTTTTTAGGATCACCTTATATTTTCAGTGGCGTACCGTAAAGGTATCACAGACGGATACTACATCATATCGTAAACAAAGCTCATAACAGGGAAATAAACTCCATGAGAAATCAGAGCAGTTTATGACTGTGTCGTCGAGAGATAAAGGTATTTCCTCGAAAAAGTCAATCGAGAATTCTGAACTATAATAAATTCTTGGTTAGATCTGTCATGTACTGATGAGAAGTAACATTTACAAAACGGTTTGTAGGTCAACAAAAAGGAAGAATTTTCTCTGTGGAAAAAGTTGTATGAATGCCTATATGATGTCTGTCGTGGTATAAGAAATGCAAGTCATTATTTTTCGGCAGCCAAAATTTACTATGTAGAATAGCACAGATGTTCAATAAAAATATTTTTTTTGTTTGTGAAGAAGACATTTTTTCGATAGTTTCACTTCTGTAATAAACAGTTGATTTCCGTCTCTTATATAATTATTGAATATTGTAAAAACTTGAGTTTTGATTTTGTATGGAAAAGATTTGAAACTTTTTCTTCTCTGAATGGGTATGTTTTCAACTATCCCATTGTCACCCGAAAACAATCATGACAATCATTGATGGTAATAACTTAACAGATGACAGTAATCAAATTCAGATCTTTAGTCTGTCCCCCAGACAAGGCTGCTTGTACAGAGTCCTACTATGGAACGACCGAAAGTTTATTTTATTTTTTAATAATACGCGGATGGGTATCATTACTTGACATTTTGAAAATGTTAACGTTAGAACGTAACTGACCACTCCGACACTGTAATATGAATCTGATTGGCCAGCGTAGGGAAGTTTGTTTATTCAACCCAATATACGCAAATGTGCGTGGTAATCATGCTTTGATCACGCATCTATCTTTGTTTGGGTTACTTTGTTAGATGGATATAATTTAACCCACAGTGAGCCGTGAGATAGAGAGATGTAAGAAAAAGAACCACAATAAAGCGACGTTTTATAAACTACTGTATAAAATTGATGTTTCAATCCTAGAAATACGTTCAAGATTTGGTAGATAATCTCTTATGAAAGAAGATATACGAATGAAATGTGTATCGCGTCTCTATATTCAGCAATCCTACCGTATCCTTTTTTAAGCAGACTGAAGAAGGACAGGACCTTATTGGAAGAGTTGGTGTGTGATGAGACTAGTATAACACATCATTTTCCTAAATTAAACGAATTAACCGATTTTAGGTTACAATACGTGGGTAGTGCGCCCGACTCACGATCGGAAGACCGTGGGTTCGATTCCTACCTCGACCAGATAATTTTCTCGAGAGAATTTATCTGGTTGAAGCTGGGATGATTCTGCAACCGTGTTAGGAATCACACGTTATAAGGTAAGACCTCGTTAGTCCTTAGCTCGCACAAGTTTCGACTTCTGAGGATTGTCGTTCGTAGGGGTGCGACAGCTGGCTAACGGAAAAGCAGATTTCAAACCGATTTCAGATTTCAAACCGATTTCAAATAGGAAAAGTATGGGACTTATTCTCGAAAGTAATTTAAGATTCGAAACACACGTGAAAAAACTCATTCAAAAGGCTTATGGAACTCCTAAGATTATTTATGGAAATAGAAATTTTATTACAAAAGCAACAAAAATAATGTTATGTGATAGTTTAGTTTTGTCTACCGTGAATTTTACTGATTCAGTGTACGGTCCCTGCTTAACGAAAGCATATGAGCAAAAAATCCAAAAGATTCAGAATTCATGTTTACGTCTCATTCATGGGGTTCGAAGGGGGGAAAGTATTTCTAATAAATTGGTTGAAACGGGTTGGTTAAATATGGCAATGCGTAGGCGGTTGTATGCAGCGTGCTTATTTCACAGAATAATCATAAAGAAGATTCCGAACCGATGTTCATACAATCAATATTCGATTTAAAGATATTTTAACACCATCAATTCACCATCATGAATTCTTTAAACGGTCCTTCAGTTACCAAATTGACTACGTGTACAACGGTATTCCAAAGGAAATTAAAAAAATGAATATGATTAGATTTTTAAGTACTACTATAAAAATGTTTTGTGGAAGCAATAAACCAAATAATACATTTCAGATCCCTAAGTTGTTAAGAGTCCCTATTATTGTTTTTTTTTAATTCTGTATTACAGGCATATTCCATAATGTTAAGCCTGTGAGAGGTTAAGTGGTAGAACAAATCAGTAATTTTGAATTATTTATTTGAACTTCGCCTTTGACGTCAGTCCTAGGATCGTTAATGTTCCAAATGTAAAAAAAATCTATATGTATCCTAGATTGACAGAATAAAGACACATTATTATCATTATTGTTATTATTATTTCTCTGGTAAACATTTATAATTTTTAATTATTGTATAGGTCATATTTGGCCATATCAGAAGATTTTCAGAACTCTACTTTTTTTCTACTATACCTGTCTTTTTTGCTTTCTTCTAGAAACATCTAGAATCATGATAAGTTTTTAATCTATTTCGTTCATTCGTTCTTTCTGACGTTGCGACTTTCAGCCATCAAGCTTATCTAGGA
This sequence comes from Leptinotarsa decemlineata, assembly GCF_025532065.1. Taxonomy (NCBI): domain Eukaryota; kingdom Metazoa; phylum Arthropoda; class Insecta; order Coleoptera; family Chrysomelidae; genus Leptinotarsa; species Leptinotarsa decemlineata. The sequence goes on along the minus strand of NW_027412537.1, from coordinate 7,019,295 downwards.
GAAATGTAGTTAGGGCTGACGTTTGAGTCTCGCTAAAACTAGATTGACACAATAAAGATACATTATTATTATTATTATTATACCCAATGATTTCGGAGAAATGAACAAAAATCAAATGTGGTGAGTTAAGGCCAAGGACATTTTTTATCGAGCTGAACAATATTTTTGTGATATATCTGTTTCACATAGCTCCACCAAAAATCATTAAAGAATTGGCAGAAAAACAATATTTCTTTGATCTTACGATTGCCTGATTTGTTGAAAAGATACTGCCATTGATCTGAATTCTCTCAACCGCCTTTTGGAAAGAACAGGACCATCAAGGATTCCCACCCCGTATTTGACGCAACCAGATTAGAGACGTCTGCATCCAAACTTCGAAGAACACCCGTCGCGCGAAAATGAAACAGACGACGCCGACGACGGGAATCAATACCTAGTCGAAGAAGGCGTCTCGACGTCGACGTCGTCATGCAACAGGCAAACGACGCACGCGCAAGGCACACGGCGTCCCGACGCGAATCGACGTCGCAGCGTTTGAGGCAGGTCGGCAACGACACAGCTGAGGATTTGCGAAAGTCGGCAGGTCGTAAAACGAGCAGAAAGTACTAGGAAAACTTGTAAAAATAGAACGTCATTAAATTTGGTCGTTCTGCGATTGGGTTTAATGAAAGGCAAGTTTTGCTGTAAACGGCCTCAGGCTCGCTTTCCAAGGTCATCTCACAACGGAAACGAAACGAGTTCACGAGAATACGAAACTTATCATCCTAAACCTTATAGAGCAAATTCGAAACTAGCACAAATTGGATCATTATCAACCGAAAGATATATCATTACGTTGAAAATAATATTCGTGTAGCGAAACATATTAGCTGTGGTTAGAGGAAAAGAAAAACTCAGGCCATACAATAATTATATAATAAATGAATACACTCCATTCCTAAGCCAGAGTAACAATATCGAACCCAATTTTTTATCGTATAAATTTCCTTAGTTCACTTTTTCGAAGAAATTATATTTAATCGATTTCTTTCCAGGGGCTCTAGATTGTAGGACCTGAATTTCATTGGGACGTTATGAAATTCCTATGGAAATATAAGTGTCGAAAATTATTCCAATAGATTTTAGTGGAACCGTTTTCCATACAACTTTTTCTCTCTGTTGGAAAATATATAATTTTTGTTGTGTTTCATGATTTTCGCTCGAAATTCAAAATGTCTTAATTTGAAATCAACTATATCAAAAAATAATTGTAAATTATAACCAATCTAGTCTGAAATTATAGTCAAAGGTTTAAGAAAGATCAACTCGTAGGATTATTCCATTTGAATACCGTGTTAGCAATCACACGTTAAAAGGTAAGACCTCGTTAGTCCTTAGCTCGCACAAGTTCTCAACTTCTGAGAGTTGTCGTTCGTATGCTGGCGACAGCTGATTAACGGAAAAACAGATTTTGAACAGATTTTTTTAAACAGAATACCTTTCAGAAGAATTACTTCTGAAAGTATTTCATTTATCAGAGTACGTAACAAGGGAGTTGGCGCTGAAGAAGAAAACGAAGACGAATTTCAGTTAAGAATCCACACGTCCTTGTTGCTCTACTTGGAAAACTTCCGACTTGTTTATGGTTCCCGGTATAGAGAGTAAGTCTATTTCGGTCCACCCGATTTATTAGTTCTTCATTCCTTACATGTCTCTCTGAATACAGGGCTTTTCATGATGAGCGTTAATTAGCCGTTTCTGACAAACTATTTAACGGATCAACCTGAAAATTTCACAGTATGCATAAATCAATATAACCTACACGCCTAAAATATTTCAGACGAAACGGCGTTGTCGCTTCTACTATAAAGTAGCGGCTTCTTTGATTTTTCAAATGTAACACCCCGTATATAATATCATATTATGATTCATTATCACTTTGTCAACAAATTCATATACTATTTCCCTATACCTATCTATTACCGTTTAGAAGATATAAATTAATTTCGATATTTTTTTTACCAAACATGAACTTTTATAAATGCTGATAATCTTGAATTCTCTTGCACTAAAACGATCAAATTTGAAATGAAGTGGAGTGATACTATGAGGATCTTCACTCCGAGTCATATTTTCATTTGCCTCATACAAGGTCTTCAAAAAATGCAGATACTTTGATCTCATGAAAAAATGAGTGGAACTCAATTTTTTCAAATGGAACACCCTGTATATTTCAACATTTTTGAGCTCTACATCCAATTTTAGATTAACTTTGTTCAGATAATACTATTTCTATTTTGAACCGTTTTCGAGATAAACTGTTTCAAACGGAAACTGACGTGGTTTTCTTGCTCGTTTTTTGAATTCATCACTTATTTTGGATATTCAACATTTTTTTTTATACTTAGTTATATTTCTTTCTGATCCAGTTTTTCAACTGTCTCAGATCAGTCAATTCGAAATTGGTATGTACCTACCTTAAAAAAAAGTTACAATTTGTACTTATACATTGAGGTATTGGTCTCTAACGTACAACAGTACACATTAATATTTATTAATAGTGTGCTTTGGAAAAATAAATAAACCAATTATTTAACGTCAGACTTTCGTTGGTGGTTTTGACTGATTGTGATAGCTACCAATTATAATAGAATAATGTCAAGATTAGGTTACAGTAATGAAGATTTCTTGAATTTATTAATAATTTATGGTGATTGCAGTAGAATTGCAAGTAGAACATGCCGAGTATTTCATGAAAGATATCCACAACTTCCGAAGCCGAATAATAATGTGATAAATCGACTACTAAAAAACTGTAGGTTGAATGGAACCTTCCGTCCAAAAATAATTCGTAAGAAGACTAAAGTGGATAATGATGACAATGGTATAACAGTTTTGGGATACTTTGATGCATTTCCAAATGCTTCTCTGCACGAGGCTGAAAGGGCGATAGGTATACCCTACGTGATAATTTATCGAATTCTTAATAAGCATAAATGGCATCCCTATAAGTTCTACTGTGTCCAACATTTGAAAGAGACTGATTCACCTCGTAGAGTGGAATTCTTTGAATGGTTACTTGTCAAGACTCAAGTTCACAAAAAATGGAGTTTTCAATAGACATAACGTGTATGGTACCAAATGGATGGTGCTCCACCCCATAATTCTCATTCAGTCAGCGAAACTTTAACCGAAATCTTCAAAGACAGATGGATTGGTAATAATGGACCTTTTCGTTGGCCTCCTAGAACACCAGATGGCAATCCATTAGATTATTTCGTGTGGGGTTTCATTAAAAATATGGTTTATTCTACTTCAATAACGACAATGGAAGATATAAAATCGAGAGTTACAACTGCTTTTAATAGTTTGACTCCAGACTTGATCAGAAGCGCTACACATGACAATCTTTTGAAGAGATTACATGTTTGTTCAAGTAGAGGTGGAGATGTGTTTGAACATATTCTGAAATACACTGACGATTAAATTAACTCATTAATTATTGGTTTATTATTTTCAGTTCGTGTTTCAGCGTTAATAAAACTATTGTTTGAAGAGAAGTTTCATTCGATGGTTGAGGAGTATTTTAATAATTATCTTTTCATTGTATTATCTGTGACTAATTGAGAAACATCAAACGAAATATGTTTTACAAAAATGAGTGATGAACAAGGAAACCATATCAATTTTCGTTTGAAACAGTTTATCTCGAAAACGGTTCAAAATAGAAATAGTATTGTCTGAACAAAGTTAATCTAAAATTGGGTGTAGAGCTCAAAAATGTTGAAATATACAGGGTGTTCCATTTGAAAAAATTGAGTTCAACTCATTTTTTCATGAGATCAAAATCTGCATTTTTTGAAGACCCTGTATGAGGCAAATGAAAATATGACTCGGACTGAAGATCGTCATAGTATCACTCCACTCCATTTCAAGTTTGATCGTTTTAGTGCAAGAGAGTTCAAGATTATCAGCATTTATAAAAGTTCATGTTTGGTAAAAAAAATATCGAAATTAATTTATATCTTCTAAACGGTAATAGATAGGTATATGAATTTGTTGACAAAGTGATAATGAATCATAATATGATATTATATACGGGGTGTTCCATTTGAAAAATCAAAGAAGCCGCTACTCTATAGTAGAAGCGACAACGCCGCTTCGTCTAAAATATTTTAGGCGTGTAGGTCATATTGACTTATGCATACTGTGGAATTTTCAGGTTGATCCGTTGAATAGTTTGCCAGAAACGGCTAATTAACGCTCATCATGAAAAACCCTGTATAGTAAATATCTACCAATAAATTAGCTTCTGCAAATTTGAAATGAATTTGATTGTGCATTTTTGAAAAAGTCTAAAAGCTTCAAGAACTTCCTGTGCAGAAATATTTCTCTCTGAATATGAATCGACCCATTAGCGAGTTTCTGCAAGACATTTCTTCATCTTTAATTAAACTCGAATTTCAGAAGAGATGAATACAACAATACCATAAGCGATAAGAGCCATCGAGATCTTCACTGTTAATATAATTGCAAAAAATCTTATTGAACATTTAACCACTAATAAATTACTATGACTCCATCAAGGATATCTCAAAGTACATCTTGATGATTCTGAACATAATTTGTCCATGTTTAAACATAACAAACCGACAAACCGGAATTTTTGAATCGATATGTGACAATGGATGAAACATTGATCCATCAATTGACTCCGGAATCAAAACGATCGTCACCCGAGTGGAGAGCAACTGGTGAACCTCGTTCAAAGCGCTCGAAAGCACATCAATCGGCTGGAATGGTTATGGCCTCGGTATTTAGAGAAGAAGAAATACGATCAACAGTAAATATTATATATCGTTATTGGTGCGTTTGAAGGCCGAAATTGCAAAGAAACGACTGCATAAGGCGAAACAAAATTTAGTTTCACTAAGATAATGCACCGTGTCACAATTCAATCAAAACAATGGCAAAACTACACGAATAAACTTCGAATTGCTTCCACATCCACCGTATTGGCCAGATTTGGCTCCCAGCGACTACTGGCTGTTAGCAGACCTCAAAATGCTCACGGGTAAGAAATGTCGCTCGAATGAAGAGGTTATTGCTGAAACTGCCACAAAAGTGGCATTGAAATGTTAGAGCGGCGCTGGAATGACTGTGCGGCTTTTGATAAAGACAAAAAAACGTGTTTTCTTCGAACCATTTAACAGTAACTCATTTATTACTCGTGAAATACAAACTATTTTGATCAGTGCCAAACAATAAAGACAGTTCAACTGAGAAAGAGTTACGCAAAAATTCACGTAACGCCTCTGCCTGAAAAGCGACGTGCCGCAGCATTAGATATAGAGTTTTCGACAAGTTTTATGGACGATTTTAAAGCACCTTTTATGTATTCAGTCTTATATTATGATCTTTATTGCGGTAGATCCATGTTACTTATAGTGCTTCGTCGTCATTGGAATACAGACAAAGAAACATTTTCGAACAAAGAACATGTCAATACTCTTCGAGAGAGGGCACTTTTTTGTATTCGATTTTCGCTAGCGTGGCTAATTAACAGTTTAAATTAATGTCTATGACGGGTTTTATATTTATTTATTGCACGGGATCACCCCTTTTATAAACGTACAAGCATCAAATATTATAAATATTCGTAGGCAATTTAAAAATTAAAGAAAATACTAAAAATTTAATACATTAAAAATATGGTGTATAATTAATTTTCAAGAAGAATTTTGACAGGCCTACATATGTGATAGGCCTATACCTCTGATAGGAGAGTGCATTCCGTAGTTTGTATGATGGAAGGAAACGTGAAACAGATCATTATTTCTGAGAGTTCTCTTTGGCACATGTAAGTGAATCCTCTCGAGAAGTTCCCGGGGCACGTACATTTGTACATAAATATCTCAGCATTCTCTCTCATTCTGCTCAACAAGTCTAGGTTAAAACTGTTCCAAAGAATTGTATAATCAGGAATTCATGTTTGACTCTTTCCAATCTGACACAGTGATTTTTATAAAATGGTGACCAAATAATCGAGCCATATTCTCAGAGGGAGACTATTGATGCAAGATATACCGTTCTCACTGAATTGAATGATAAGAATTTGCAATTTCTTAATATAGAGCCCAGTAGCTTTGATATATTAACAGCAACATGATTTTTATGATCTACAAATTGCAATTGCTCGTCAAAGATAATTCCTAGATCCTTCATTGAAGTGACACGTGTTAGTGGATCACCATTCAGGGAGTATAAGGTGTGAAATTTTCTATTCACTTTGGAAAACAATGTGTACATTGTTTTCCATACACCACCTAGTCAAGCTATTTGAACCATGTTGTGACAGATTAACTTTGATAATTCTATTGGTCTAAAACTTTCATGATCATCTGCGAATATTGGACAGTTTGAATTTCCAGAACATTGTGTAATGTCACTAACAAAGATGTTTAACAGAAGAGGTGCACAATGAGACCCTTGCGGTACTCCCGACGTTACATGAATAATATATATTTATTCTGGAAAATGTCAAAGTAATGAAGATGTTCCACGATGTTGGTAATGCCAGATCAAACTGATTAAACATGAAATATAAAACAAATCAATGAAATCAGTGAAAGAATTTTGAAAATTCATCAATAAATGTACTTATCAATAGATCATTGTAAAATCTTTTTTTAGTTTCAGCCATCGTAATGAATGAAATATGACATGAGCGCAGCAAGTGTAACTGCAAAACTTGAAGTAGGTTGGTAGATACTAAAAAAACTAAGGAAATACAAACTCGTCGTCTGGGTCAGATGACGTCAATACAACATTGACATAATATCTTAATAAAACTACCTATAAGGTACAATCTTTTCCCTATAAAAAAAAGTATTATTATCATCATCGTAGCTACTGTTATTAGAGCTCGTCAAATTACACAAACCTAAGCATCTAAAAAGAGTTTGGAAAAAAGATATCGCATTTTTATACCTTGACGAAATTTTTCATGTCGAAATAGTCTCCTCTCTGTTTTAACAGCAAAAAAGTCTCAGGCGGATTTCAATTTTCCGCGATATGAATTTGCGACACTACTCGATTTAGGAGAAGGTCAATTCCAACATGGTTAACAACCGAATAATAATAAATGGCTTTGTAACAACAATCTCAAGCGGAACAAAAGAATACCATAAAATCACTGCAGTTTCTTTGTTCGCTTTCAAAAAAGTTGGTTAAGCTTTGCCTATTGTTAGTTTTAACTGCTCCGCCACATAAAATATACAGTGCTTTATAAATATAACCGACAAAAATCTATAAAATTAGCGAATAAAATACTTCAGGAAAATGCTCGGAAAAGGCGATTTCCAAGAGGTTTGAATCGGTTGAAATATGTGCAAATCCAGAAAAAGAAAAAAAAATATAAAACTTATGGAAACGTTTGAACTTCAGTTCCAACCAGTTTTCTTGCAGTGTAAACAACAAAAAATAAAGTTGTCGAAACCAGAAGATAAAACAACAAAATTCATGTGAATTGCAGAAAATAATACTGGAAAATCGCTTGTGCGGATTTTTTGACTAATATTTTCCATCGACATCTTAGCATTTTCGAGTCAATCAGAACAAACCAAACTTTATGAATAACCACAAAGAAAATAGTCACACGTGATTAAATCTGGTTATCTTACTGGCTATTCAATCCATCGACTAGGAACAACTTTATGGAAAAAATCTCGAACTGAAGGTGCAGAATGTGGAAGCGCTCTGTATCCAAATTTTGTGATATATATCATCAGGATCTTCTGTATATAATGCTAAAGTGGAAAATAATTTAATTCGTGTTCTGTTCAACATTCAGCGTCTGGTCGAAGCCTGATACCCACTATACCAACCTACAAACATATTTTTGGGGATGTTTTGCGTTTTCATCACAGAATCCCTTTTCAATTGAATAAATTCTCGCGAAAAAAAAAATCTGGTTAAGGTGGATTTGAACTCGGAACTTATCGGTCAAAAGTTGGGCGGTTTAACTGGGCCATTCAACAAAATACAAACTTCTTCATGCGTTCAAATTCTAATTCAAAACCCATTAAAACTTCAGGTATTTCAGTTTCTTGAATTGTGAAAAAAATAATAAACCCACTGAATTATGTTTGACTTGGATAATAAACAATTTGCAGTAGTTTCCATGATATTACTGTGACAGTTTCGAAAACGCCTGCTCATTTTTAATATTTTAATAATAACTTAAATTCACTTTGAAAAATGACAATATTAATTACAAGTGAAAATGATTATAAAATATATCAAATTATTAGTTATACTTGAAGTAAAAAGAATGTAGCCCTATTTTTCAATACATACTTCAACAACATATTTCAATATTTTTCTGGAGAAAACTAGCAGGTAAGTTATTAAATTTACTTGCCAGAAGAAAATCACCATATTTAGGAAACTCCAGCATAAACATTCATGCTCAAAAATATATTTTTGAATACATAATAAAAGGCAATTTCTTCAATGTATGTCGGTAGTTTGTTTAATAGTTTACTAACAGAGTAACTGCAGCTGTACTGACCAATGTGTGGGTCATTAGTCCATTTGTTTGATATCAAATAACTGGGACCCGTTCAAAAAATGTTCGATAGGAGATTGTCAAAGAGAGTGTCAAACACATTATGTTCCATTTCTGCGAAACATCAAGTTTTCACACGTAAACTCTCCAGAAGTGAATGAACTATACCGTTTTCAGATGAAGTAAATCCAAAAAAGTTTTCAAACTATCAATTTATGGTAGGCGTGAATCCTACCGAATCCTACCCCTGAATATTATTATTTTTTCAGTTTCGTATCCTCAATATTGTCGTCAGTTTACCCAATTTTAATAGTTCCCGTGTGTGATGAGTGGATGAATAAGATTTTGAACTACCTTCATAAACTTTTAAGCTTTAAGTATCCTATGTTGTTCTTTCATGGATAATAGCGGTGTTATCAGCTAAACTCTTGTTTCTTCGTTCTTCAGGAACTAGTTCAGTCCCTAATGTGAAAAGCAGAGGACCCAAAACGGTTCCCTGTACTACATCATAAGTATTCAGTTGATATATCTTCGTCATTTATTTGTCGTATCCTAAGAAAACATTTCCTCTAGAATTTTTCAGCTTATGTTTATTCTTCTCAAGGGTGAAGGAAAGCAGGTTGAAAAAAATTACAAGCTCAAACGGAAATTTAACAATTAATCAATCCAATACTTTTGGAAAACACTGTAGAATTAATGTATAAAACTAAAATTCATAATACACAATTCTGTCGTGTCATAAAGATTTTTCCTTCATCTAACAACAATTTGTATGCATCGTATCGGAATTCATTTGCCACTGGCGCAGAATTTTAAATCGACTAGATAATCGAAAGTAGGAGTATTACCGAGATGGCATCATTATAATTCAAGTGTGTTGAAAAAAAATTACAAAATACAAGAACAATCATTTTCGAATGAGACTTTCTCTTTAAAATTGTTACCTCGGCAACTTTAAGCGGAACCAGAACCGTTCAAAGTCTGTTTATGTACGTACGCACAATACAGGGCGACAATCAAGTATGCTAGTGCTCAGGAACACTTTTAGTAGATATAAATAAATATGGGTATCCTGCATATCATAATGATGCATATTGTTCTAAATCATGATACTGGAATAGGAAAAAATAGATTTACATTAAAATAAATAGGTCGAGTTGATAACTAATGGAGGACCTAACTGGCATAATTCACTAAGATGTTTTCTGTAAATAATATGTTATATGTAAATCATATCATACCTCTATCACAGAGACAATGTGGGATAATAACAATTAATACAATATGCTCGAATGTGGAAAATACTTTTTGCTATTCTTCGGCTTGCTCTAAGAACTTTCCTTTTGCAAAGCTTGCTCCTATCTGAAATCCAGGGTCCAGGTGAGGAATTTATAAATTGAATTTCTGCGAAATACTACATTACTAGATATCAAATTCAATTATTGTTTTGACCAGTTTGTAATGTGAAATCGCCAAAGCCAATTTCGAACAGAGAATTACCAGTAATCACATTCTGGCTGGAAGCTCTCCGTCCAAAAATTTAAAAAGGGGGTATTTTAGGGGATACAATTTTTTATGAAAAACACTTTTTTACCTTCTACTTCTCCATCTTTATATGAAAAATTAAGAAAGCATTAAAAAAAAAGAAGGAAACGATCAAGTTCAAAATTAACTTGATACAAATAGTATGCTTTTAAAGACGAAAACCCACGCATTTTATTACGACTTAATGTCCTCGGAAGAGACAAATCTGCTTTTGTCACAATGACAGTACCTAAAACCATTCATACGTTATTCGATTTGATCTCAGCCATAGGAAAGATGAGGAGTTGAAATTATTCAAGAAGTATATCTTTAGGACGGTAGATTTCCATGAAGACTGTATACAATGTCAATTCGAATGTCATAAAAACTAAATAGTTACCGAACGTCAGCAGTTTCTTTGTATGGCATGGGCGACGTTGTATATATTTTTGTCTAATCATTATTTTTATGTGGGAGGTTTTATATGGTATTAACTAGTAAATTTATCAGACCCGGTACATAAGTCATTCATTTAGCTGTTTAAATCTTTCATCTATTACGTCGTGTGTCGTTCCTGTGAATGATATCTGTTTCAATTCCATGACGAATGTTTTGGAGTACAAACTGAATAGGATAAAGTGATTTTCATGTGATTGAATGTACATATATTAAAAAGTAGTTGTTTCGAATGTGTTTTTTCTTCCAATTTGTGTCCACCTTTGTTAAAAGTTCATGTTAAACTCACTTCGATTCTTCGAAAGATTCCCACAGTTTTTTCCTTCTTCCAATTCCTTTATCTAGATTATGGAACTCATAAACAGAGGAATCAATAATTGGCATTTCTCATTATTGAATGATTTTTAATGAAAGCATATTTTTGAAAAACATTTCATCTGATTTTCTTTACTATCCTGTATTGATGGTTTTTGATTCACTTGACTACCACATGACTTGAAGAAATCTTCATCTTTTGTGGAGGCAATTGGAGCTGTTATTGCCCTTGTTGGAGACTTTCTACCTTCCATAACACAACACAACAAAGTTTTTGTTTCGGGGTTGAAATTAGATGATTTTAATGTATTTCCACGTGTTAAAACCGAAAGTGACCATAAAAATTATATATTAGCTCTTGTTTTCAAGATATAGTATCATTATATTATATATATGTATATTGAGTTTTCAACAAATGAAATATTTCATCACCAACAGTTGGTACACATGTTTGTTTACATAACACCCCTCTCATCAGCTGTTCTTAAGTAGTAAACATAACCTATGTGCGTTTGTCAATTGTACGCACGTGGTTGCTATTGAAATTATCGTGTGAAGTTGATTTTTAAATTAATTTAAGTGCTGATCTGAAATGCCTCGAAAGTGTGTGAATTCTGTCGATAGCTTTTGCTATATATGTGGTGAAATAACATTTAAGGCTCAGAAACGTAAAATGACACCTATCGTTAAGACAGCCTATGAACATTATTTTGGTGTGAAAGTTGGGGACCAAGATAAATCATGGGCTCCTCATATATGTTGTAATTCTTGTTCCGTCATATTGCGAGAGTGGCTGAAAAATAAAAACCGGGCAATGGCTTTTGCAGTACCTATGGTTTGGCGTGAGCCTACCAATCATACAGACGACTGTTATTTCTGCTTAACTCCTCCCATTAAGCAAGGTTTATCTATGAAGAAAAGAGGAACGGTTAAATACCCTAATCTCCCATCTGCTCTTCGGCCTGTACCACACTCAGACAATTTGCCAGTCCCTTCTCCACCCCAAAACTATGAAATTTTAGAGGAAGGTGATGAAGACTGTTTAGAAGGAGCAACCCATCCTTCTACATCCTATGACCCTGATTTTGAGGTAAGCGATAGGTCTAGTGATCCGCACAGAATTAGTCAAGCAGAGTTGAGTGACCTTATAAGAGATCTTCGTCTAAGGAAAAGGCTGAGCTGTTAGGGTCAAGACTACAACAGTGGAATCTTCTAAAACATGATGTGAAAATATCTCAGTACAGACAGCGTCAAAAAGATTTGCTTCCTTTTTTTGAGAAAAAAGAAAACCTCGTAGTTTGTTCTGATGTTAATGGTTTGATGGACTGCTTGAATTTGGATCACACTCCATCTGAATGGAGACTGTTTATAGACTCTTCAAAACTAAGCTTAAAAGCTGTACTTCTGCATAATGGAAATCAGCTACCCTCTATTCCTATAGGTCATGCAGTTCACATGAAGGAAACGTATATAAATATGAAAACACTTCTCCAATCAATCAAATATGAACAACACAAGTGGCACATCTGTGGTGATCTGAAAGTCATTGCTATACTCCTAGGAATGCAATTAGGGTTCACCAAGTACTGTTGTTTTTTGTGTCTGTGGGACAGTCGGGATAGAAAATCTCACTATAAAAAAATGAACTGGCCTACACGAGACCTAAACCCTAATGAGAAAAATGTAGTTTACGAGCCTCTTGTAGATCCTAAGGATGTTCTCCTTCCCCCATTACATATTAAGTTGGGACTAATGAAAAACTTTGTGAAGGCCATGGACCAGGAAGGACAAGCTTTTAAGTACTTGAGAGCAAAGTTTCCCAGGTTGAGTGATGCTAAAGTCAAGGAAGGCATCCTTATTGGGCCTCAAATCCGTGAAATCGTAAATGATCCTGCTTTTGACATGATTTTAACAGGAAATGAAAAAAGAGCCTGGGAAGCCTTTAAGGGGGTTGTACATGGGTTTTTAGGTAACAAAAGAGATGATAACTTCACAGCATTGGAAGAGCTTCTTCAAGCTTACCACCAACTTGGATGCAACATGTCCTTAAAAATTCATTTTCTTCACTCTCATCTTAATTTCTTCCCACAAAACTGTGGAGCTGTGAGTGACGAACATGGAGAAAGATTCCATCAAGACATTGCCTTAATGGAACAGAGATATCAGGGCCGTTGGAATGAAGCAATGCTTGCAGACTACTGCTGGTCTGTGTGTAGGGATGCTCCAGAAGTGTTTTATAAAAGACAAGCTAAACGACAGCGATCTTACAATGAATCGGATGGACTTAATTGAAATTTGGTGGTACAAACTTCTTTTATTTGTCAAAACACTAAGAATAATGTTTTTTTTATTAATTTTGTACTTAAAATATTCTAAAAGAAACATAACAATATTGTTTTATGTACTTTCACTTTTCACGTATAGTATAACTACTCTTTAAGATTAAGTACTGTGTATCTCAAAAACCAGAGCTAATAAAAATTTTTCATTGTTATTTTCGTTTTTATCACCCCAAAATTAGTAGAAATTGAATAATTTAGTGTAGGAAACATTCAAAAAATATGTTTTTGTTGTGTTGTGTAATCTAACAAAAAATTGTAATGGACCACGGATATAGATGTCATCATTCCTTATTGAAACATTGTTATGCATAGAAAGTAAACTAATATATTCAATAAATTCGTGAGAATTTCATAATCGGCATATTAACTAGTATTTGAGGTGTGCGAAATTTCATAAATTTCCAAGAATTAACTATGAATTATTTTCCGTATCATGTTATTCCATACTCGTAATTCCATCAATGCAATGGATCGAATATTATTCATATTGAATTTCATGTACTTCACAATTTACTATGATTAACATTTATTCTAAAATTTTTTATAATATTATAACCATTATAAATTAAAAGGGATATATTTTTAAGGAGAGATTAGTTTTATGAGAAAACAATTTGGATTTCTACTTCTTCGTATTTACACAAAAAATTGTGGGGAATTTTAGAAGAAACAAAGAAATATGTCCAAGATGCCGTGCAACAACTACTTACACGAACTATTGACATGTAAGAAAAAAGTCCAATCGAAACAACGGTTTCAATTTTTCAACGAACGTTTTGAGTACAAGTTAAATGGGAAAAACTAATTTCGTGTAATGTTTTTATGAATGTAATTGTATCGATAAGACTTTTTTTCGTATCATCCAATGTTCATGTGGAAGTAGTTATTACGAAGGGAATGTTTCTTCCAGTTTGTATCTGAAAGAAACTTCTGAAATACACATCTTCATGAAAAGTGAACTTGGCAGAACTTTGCTCAGAATTCTGGAAAAATTAAATACACATCTACTGGGTTTTGATTTCGAGAGTTTGTTTACCAATAAAATTCTACAGGTGAAACAGGTAACTGTCACAAAGAGTAATTCAACTGGTCGATATTTGATAACAATCCAATGTAACATATTCAAATAACACTTTATTGGGAGATTTTCAAAAAAATTCTTGGCAAAGCTATTGTATAATATGAAACACGTATCGCAGTTTTGTAAATTGTTAATTAACAATTCAACTTTATTCAACAAAACAGCCATGAATGTGAAAATAGAAGAGGAATTACTGAAACTTTGGAAAAAATAAATTTAATTCGAAAAAATTACCCAAAAATATGTCATAGCTACATGATCCCCTCCATCGTCACCTTCGGATGGAATTTGAAAAGGTAGAACATACTGTGTTCTTGCGATAAAAAGGCCATGTAGGGTTCGAGAGAAAAAACATTATACTATGCGGTTCTGAACTATCGGAAAATATTTCGAGAATGAGGCGATTAGGTAGGTGCGGCCCTGGCAAAAATTCTGGCGGTGGCAAGCCAATAGAAATGCGGTGTGCAATGGTTGAGTGAACTGTTATTGACGTATATTAGTTCAAGTGTTTCAAGTTTTTAGTATCATTAAATAAATAACAATCAATAAAATCGTTTATTTATAAATGTTACACTTGAAGAACTGAAAATCATTAAGATATTTTCAAATTTTGTGGAGTTCACCGTGTGGTGTGGAAGATACAAGTGAAGTGTAATGAGAAAAAATCTGAAAGAGTTTGCCTTCCGATTGTGGAAGGTATATTAGAACAAATGCAGAATTTCTAAACTCATTTTTTTATCTTCAAATCAGACACTTTACAAGCTACGAATATTTAAATGTTTTCCTGGCAAAATATAGAAAACAAGTTCACTCACTACAAGGAGATAACTGATAATTTATGCATTGAAATTTATTGTCGCTACAAACAATATATACTCAGGTTCTGGGTACATTACAATATGCAGAAAAATGTACTCTTCATTCTCTGTAAAAATTAGAGAATAGTATATTATTCAACATGGTCATTACTCGTGAAAATAAAGTCGAAAATCATGATTTTTCGCGAGCGGAGAGTGATATTATTGAATTTTATAGGTTGCTTCGACTTAACAGTACAACTTTTACAAAATAACAGCGGATTTGGAATATAGTTTTTAATCTGTTCTTATAAATGGGAAAGTCACTCACCCATTCATGTCTGTTTCTCCGTCCTGGTAAGTCCTAGGAAGCTAAAATTTGGTGTGTAGGTGCTTCTTAGGTCTTAGATGCGCACAAAGAAGGGATTTTTGAATATTCCAATTGGGGCGCCAGCCGGGGGAAAAGGGGCATTCATAAAACAAAATTATCTTTTAATCACTGTTTCTCCATGCTCTTGAATTTTCCATGAGTGAATTTGTATTTAGCATCAGCTTTGCACATATGCGAAGCCGGGAAGGATCGCTAGTTTATTCATATTTTGAAACATGAAATAGGTCAAGGTCATTCATTAACCTCTCAAGTGCATGTTTTCATATATGATTGTATTTAGTACAAATTGAAATTCGTCACGTTTCCCTTATTATTCCCTATGTATTACGAATAAGAAGAGAAGGTCTAAAACTGATCCTTATCGAACTCCGTATTCAATCCTCTCTAGTGTAATATATCAGGTGATCAATATAAAACATTGATTTTCATTTGTTGAATAAAATTCGAAAAGAGATAGTGAGACTTATTTCATCGTATAATATTCATGTTTTTTGATGAATCTATCAAAAATAGTACCAACTTTTTTTTGAGAGAATCTATTGTAAAGAATGGCTTTTTGAAACCAAGTTTCCAGAAAATTGTGAGTATGGTTATATGGCGGTAGTTTTCGATATCACAATTTTTCCTTCCATAAATAAAATAGAAAGAAGTTTAGCTACTTCCAATTTGTCATTAAAAATCTCTTGTTCAATGTATGCATGAAACATGATTAGGAAAGGTTTTATCATATATATTGATGTTTATTTATCATTTTGCTGTTAAGATTTGTCAATCTCAAAAAAGTAATGGAACTTCAGCTCAGATATTGTATTTATGACAAAGGAATAAAGTTAGAATATTCCTGAATATTACTGGAGTTTTTTCCCAACACCAAATCGTTATTTTTAACACCTCGACACGTGTTTCGATCACCAAGTGATCATCTTCAAAGAGGAAGATTAAAACTTTTTTTTTTAATCTTGTGATCGAAACAAGTGAAGAGGTGTTAAAAATAACGATTTGGTGTTGCGATCAGCTTCAAAGATGTAGATTAAAAAAAAGTTTAAATCTTCCTCTTTGAAGATGATCACTTGGTGATCGAAACACGTGTCGAGGTGTTAGAAATAACGATTTGGTGTTGGGAAAAAATTCCAGTAATATTCATTACTACACCAAAGGTTCCAAACAGTGCATCATAAGTAAAATTAGAATATTCCAATAGTTTTCAAAATTAATGTATACTCGTATTGCTCATATATTCTATAGATGCCCGGTAATTTTGTCCATTAGAACTAATAACAGTTAGCAAGTAAAGAAACTTGACTCACCCAATACAAAAAGACGCACATATTACGAATGAGATTCACTCTTAGACAACCAACCAAGCAACAGGCGAAATAATCCAAATAATCACATTAAAGAATCCCAGTGGGGGTCCAGCAGACTTCACTGAATTCTACAACTTGCGACAGTTTTTGTGACTCGCAACATGAACGATGAATGTAACTGAACTGAAGGTTTTATCTTAATCTAATTTGATATCTCAAAAGTAAATTGAAGACAACGAAACCGATAAGGAAAACCATTGTGCAGAGTTATTTCATTGGAATTAAAAAAATCGACGAATACAATACCATTTTCTGACCACTCATAAATTTCTACTATTTACTCTTTATTGAAAAAAACAACTTTATCTGTTTGAGAAATCAGAACAATTAATGTTTTTTATCTCCAAATACTAAATATTTTTTAATGGATTCATTAAAACGCCAGATATCATTAAATCGTTATAAACTTAAAGCATCGGAGCTAAAATTTTATGTACCTGTTGTGTAATTTTTTTTTAATCGAAAAACAGATTTCTAACAGATTTTTTTTAACAGATAACGGGTGTTTCCTAACTACGGTATGAAAATTCAGACGAAAGGTCGTTTAAAAAAAAATCTATTTTTTTAAGGACATTACAGGAAAATCCTTAAGGCGTTCTAAGAGCGGTGCCTGTGCTAAAGTGATGATTCACATTGGATTTGAATTCACATTGGTGTTTGGATGCTCTTGACAGGATCTGACGTGTGAAAAAGTAGTGAATAAAGGTTTTGGAGTTACTGATAATTAATTTCATCTGAGCTAGTCTAGGTTCCGATTGAAAAACAGAAACTTTTTAGAATTGCATTACAGAAATAGAAAAGGTTATGAAAGTGTGTAGTACACTTGAGACAATGAGTCATTATACATAAGTTATCAATACGTGACGCTATAAAACACATACTTTCAGCATGTTTTTTGTCGTGAACGAAGACAAAACAGTAAATGTTTGCATTCAATCCTCGAGAGCTCTTGTTCGGATGATAGCTTACACTCGGTACATCGAAAAAGATAGCTATATCAACAGTTGATGACGTATTAACAGTTCAGTATTGTTTATTGTTAACAAATAACTCATAACCACATAACATAACCACAACTAATAATGTGGATATTTCGTTTCACAGTACGTACATTTTTTTTGTAATTATATATTTTAACCTGAAATTGGAAATAGTTGTCTAATGTTCTGATTCCTGACATATTTAAACTAACAGATATTGAAGTCAAAGTATAGAACCAAATATAATGTAATATACTGACTCAGGTGTAAAGGTCCATTCATCGTACTGTACTTTATATTATTATTCCGTACGGAACGGTTTAAACAGATTTTTCTTCACTCTGAAAAACTCAATATTTATACAATAATGATTGCAGATTTGTAGTCTTAATTATTTCTGACAGCAAGACCAACAGGGCTAACTAATACCTTCTTTACCTCCAGCCAAGCAAAATACTGTCTTTCTTTAAAAAACAAGAGGAAATTTTAGTTTGGGTGACTAAATGAAATGTGTTAGAAAAAAACCAGGCGGTAGTTTCCACTAGAAGGTAAATGAGGCAGAACTCGACATTTTGTCACTCCTCAATTCGCTGATTCCATCAAATTGTAGGGTGTCAAATTGGTACCAAGGTATCGAAGGAAAAAGTGAAGGCAACCTCTGAAAAACTTGAAACATTTCCAATTAGAAAGGGGTATACACCTTACCAATTTTGTATAAGCTATAAAACCACAGCCTGACTGGAGAAGTACCTAAATATCAAAAGGAACCTTGACAGACTTTTTATATCAGAGGAAGATTGAAGCTGATGCTGAGTCAGTCTTACTTTCCGTAAGTAAGTACTGAATATCACCAGCCAGTGTTTTCAAATGAATTTAAAGCATATACAACTGATCAACTACTCGCACCGATTTCGGAGCAACTTAACGATATCTTAGATTTTGCACTACTATTAAAGACAAGAATCATAGGAAGGTAGGTCCAAATTCGACGCTCAACCACAACCCACGAGGTTTTATTCTCGCTCACATGTATTCAAACTCGGACAAATCCGTTTTGTAGCGCAGCCGACTACTTTGCTGAAAAATCTTTCTGGTCAGCTGGAAAGAGAGATTCTTCCAAGCGCTGAAAACTTGCAACTATTGGACTCCTCAAACCATGGTAATGTAATGATCGGCAATCATTTTACGACTAATTCATTCTCTAGCAGTCTCTAGAATATTAACATGAGAATTTTCTTCACTATACTCCACAAAATAATATCAGTCGGTACTTATCTCACTTTCAATCGGCCGACGGTTAAATTCTGAAGGCTCCGAAAGGCTCCCATTTTCAATACCAGAACAAGATGCTCTCCTGATTTTACTTTCATATTTCATCGACCGACAAACATTCAATGTCTATCTAATGCCTTTTAATGACGCGGTAACCCAGCAATGCTCAATTCGTTCCGCGGCAAATAAATACAATGCTCTCCAAACATATTAAACTTAATTAATATGTTCTGTCCCTTTTCTTCGAGGAGCACACAATTAAATTAATATAAATGGCGGTATTATATTTCGAGATAACGTGTATTTTTCTACGGTTTAATTCATTAAGCGTTTCGAGACTGCCGGTTTCAACTTGCTTATTATGGTAATGTGGCAACGCGAACAGCGCTGATGGCACCACAAAATGGCTCCTGAATTTCATCGCAGCTGTCCGATATTCTACGGAAGTTCATGTCTCTGATTATTTCGATTTCTCGTGTTTTCTTCATCTGTACTGGTTGAATGTTTCGCACGGATTCAATTTCAAATTATGTAAAACTAAGTACCATATATTAGTACCTAGGTACTGATCTCCGATGGATCATGATTTTTATAAAGCCATTGTTACATAGAACACCTTCACAATTTTTCGTTCATTCTCTCACTACTTGAATTACCGCCTGCTTTTTGCAAATTAAGCTATAGAATGTCAGCTTCCGCTGTATACGCGAATAACAAGATCACTCGTTATGGTTTTATTTCTGAATGACATTATGAGTTGTGTGTATCCGATACACATCCGTTCAACTAATAGACCTTCGAAATACAGCGCCATCTCTCGTCATAGAAAATCTAGTACAGAAATGGGGGGGTTCTGCCGTAATGGACCTCTACTCGAGGGGACCTTTTATGAACCATAAAGTAACCAAAGAGGACATGAATGTCAATTAAAGATCTCCAACTGACCTCCCTGCGTGGAACTATATACCACCCAGTTGGTTGGCAGCAAGGGTATTATATACCTAAAGTGGGTCGGGAAGACCCACACCCTAAATCGGTATGATCAATCAGCCTTCCTATTGAAATGACTTGAGAGGATACTGGACGGACACATCAGGAGGGTGGCAATATATACATTCCCCCTGATTAACCAACAGTATGCTTATCAAACCGACAAATGGACACATTTAATAATAACTAACAACCTTGTTGACAAAATCTCCTAATCTCTTCACAACAAGGAGATTGCGGTTTCTATATTTCTCGATATTGAAGGAGCATTTGACAATGCACTACCTAAATCTATAGGATCGTCTCTGGCTAGGAAAGGTAAAGAATCGACCATAACTGGCTGCATCTATGCCATGCTGGTAAACAGAACTGCAACTACGACTCTTCTAGGCGAGGCCATTAGGTTCAGGATCAACAGAGGCTGACCTCAAGGTGGGGTATTATCCACTCTTCTGTGGTCGCTTCTAATGGATAGTCTGCTTGATGCCCTCGACAGAAGAAAAGTGTCTCCAACTGTCAACCACTAATAAAGTACTGTTCCCGAATACAGAGGACTGGATCCTCCGGAAAAAGGAAATATTGAGAGCAGAGAGTTGTTGGTTCACAGATGGACCAAAACCACCTTCCAGTTCTGGTGCAGGTGTTTTCAGTCGCAGACCTAAGACAGATATATCAACCTGCCTAGGAACCTATGCGACTGTATTAAAAGCGGAAATTTAGGTTATTGAATTGTGTGCGGAGAGATTGGAACAATGTAACCTATACACAAGCCAAGCGGCGTTGGAAGTTCTTGGCTCCTACCGAGAAACAAATTGGTAGCAAATTGCCAAAAACGACTCTCCTCGATAGAAAGACTCAACAGATTGTCTCTGGTCTGGAAGGCAATGAGGCTGCTGACTGCCTTGCAAAGTAGGGTGCTGCAAGCAGCTTCATCGGATCAGAACCTATCATTGGCATCGCTTTAGGCTTTGCCAAACAAAAATTGAACATCTAGATGGCAAGAAGATTTATGGACTTCTGGCAGAATCTTCCAGGATTGGCTCACTCCAAGTCGTTTATTAACCCTTCGAAGCTTGTTACTAAACAGTTGTTGGACTAGAGTAGGGATGAACTACGATGTCTAATAGGCCTTCTTACAGGTCACTGTGATTTGAATTATCATATGCAGAGATTCGGATTGTCGGAAGACAGTGTGTGTCGACTCTGTTTGGGAAATGATGAAACAGCAGAGCACATACTTTGTGCCTGCCCCACTGGAGACCGACTCAGGTTTTTAGAGTTCGGCAGAGCCGTACTCTTACCAACTGACCTGGAAGACCACTCACCATGCAAAGTAATCGGCTTCGTTAAGAAGCTAGGTTCATTTGGTCGAGTGTGAATAGGTGTGAGGCACAATAAACCCTTGCGGGTTGCGGTGGAGGGTCGAATAGACTCACTCACTTTGGACCTAATCTAACCCTGAAATGGGATCACGAACGAGGGCTTCTCAGTTATCAAAAACCTGAATCTGCTAACAAACCTAGAAGGTTAGGCCATTTTCAGAAGCATTTTCAGAAAACAATGAAAACGTTCGACTGGGTTTTTTGTTGATGTACCTTCACTGAAACGTTGACAATACTGAATTCAATTTCTATGTTTTTTTTGCAGTTTTTACATCCTCAGGAATCTTTACAAGCAGCTCTGATCTTGATGTTTTTTTTTCTAATTCTGGTATATTATTTGAAATCTGAAAACTTTAGGATTTATTATTGTCACAGCAGACATTGTCGAAGGCATCGACATGTTCTGGGTGTCTAGAACACTTCGTCCTCCTTTAACAATACATACCGCAGTTGTAGGCGAAACATACACCCCACTGCCAACGAACTCACCAAATAACTTTGACATAGTATAACAACAGTACGTCAGATATTACTGTAATAACTATGGCACCAACGTTAAAGTTGTTTATGATGGAAATAATAATGAAGGAACTCAAGCATCTGAGAGAAATTGTATATAAATCCTATACTCCAATTGATCATATATTTGAAGAATATTTGCTTCTACATACAACTGAAGAGAAATTTCTCAGAAGCAGCAAAATGATAATAGGTTTATTAGTCTTCTCTGAAAAAAATGTGCGAAAAAATATTGATAGGATCAAGTAGAAAAAAATATGGATCATTTAATTGTACAATCAACTCTAGATGATGTAATTGTAGCAAATGATACTGATATGTTAGTGGTATTGATGGCCTCAGCACTTGTTGCTGAAGAAATGAATTTTCAAACCTCTCAAAAATAATACCGTATAATGCATTCAACAATACCTATTAGTGGGATATTCAAATATTACAATCATTCGTCTCTTCTTCGTTCATGCATTCACTGAAAGTGACTAAATCCTCCTTTCACTTCGAAAAAAAAAATATTTTATTAAAATTTTCAGTAAAGATCAGGAGTTACGATTCAAACTCATACTTTCACGGTTGAAGAACAAAGTGAGGAATAATTTTCAATAAAGACATATGGTGCTAAAACTGACATAAACTTGAATGAATCCCGATACAAACATTTTGTAGCATTAGCTTCAAAGATCAGGAGCCTGAACTGCTTTAGAGATTTTTCGAATTGACAATTTGTTCCTGAATCATAAAACCATTGTGATTTTTTTTTTTAAATTTCAAACTATATTAAAAATAAAATAAATACAACAATAAAAATTAATTGGCGCTCCGGGGCGACTTCATTGATTCCAGTGGCGCATTTGCTTTTTCAGCTGCAGGAAAACCCGGAAATACCTGCAGCACCACATCATCTGAAGATCTTGATCCATTTACAATTACAATCATCACATTTAATTCGTGTTGAGTACCTACGTGCTGAGTTCATCATTCAGGATTAAATTGTCAATTTGGTATATCTCTGAAAACACTAAACAACTCACCTCATTACCGTCGACAGAGGAAGTAGCAAAATAACATATTAAAAATATTTACTTGCAAGTTCAACAATACAAAATAATGATCTTATCTCTCCTGAAGGATAATGGGGTTTGCAAAAAGGTATAACTACCAAGATGCGTACTTGAAATCAAAGATAATGAAGCAACCTGCAGCTATTTTAACAACATTTTTCTTCAGAAGCATTTCTTCGTATTCCTCAAATACTCGATTGAAGTTACTGAAGTATAAATTACTATAAACGATTTCCTTCAGATACTTTAATTTCATCATCAGTATATTTATCAGAATCAATATTGTGATACTGATTAATATATGAAGAATTTTATCAAAAAAAACCTCAAAACTGAATGTCTTATATATAAATATAAATGCCTGTTTCCATTATGAGGTTTCTGATTCAAAACAATATAAAAAACAAGCATTTTAAAAAACTCATTAAAGTCGAAGCTGTTTATGGGGACTTCTGAACATTATCTATTTTACATATTAGTTAACGTTAACAAATTCAATGAAAAAGAACAATATACAAATACAATACACAACTTCATTTCATATTCATTATTCATTCATTACTCTTTAAATTGTAGTTTCCGTATTTTTGTCCACCCTTGATAGATTTTTGAAAGCAGCTCAGGAAGGTAATTCCGAACTTTGAAAGAAAATTAGATATTCGATTTGGGAAAGCCGGTTGTAACGTTAAGTATTACTCGAAGGAATATGTGGATATATTATATTATATTCAAATATTTTTAAAACCAGTGGGTCAGTGAGATATCTAAAAATCAATTAATACATTGAATGAAGACCGGTGAAATACAAGAAAAAATAGAGGATTCGTGCCCCAGAACCCACTTCAAATAATAATCGATTCTTGCTAACAAAATTGAAAAATATTGAAAAACATTTTTGGAAAAGAAAGTTTTTGGCTTTCTACTACTCCTTCTTGATACAAAAAAGGATGAGAGAATCTTTCAAAGAAAGGGAGGAAGTAATCAATTGGAAAATAAGTAACTCTATACATGGATGGATGTGTAGATCATGCAAAGTTACTTCTTTGCATCAAGAAGGAGTAGTAGAAAGCCAAAAACTTTCTTTCCCAAAAATTAATCACTCCTAAAAATATAACCCCTTCAATTCAAATTGAAAAACATCTTTAGGAAATGTAATAAAAAACCTCATATTTGCATACATTTCATATATACTTAAAAAAATCTGCGCCTATTAGACTCTTAAAAACGTATGAAGATATTTTGTTTCAATTATATGATAATAAGAAAAGCCAATTGTTTCGTGAGCTCAACAACTATAATTTCGAAACTGAAAACAAACTACTTTGTTAATTTTCCTCGGTAAACTTCAATATATCGATTAAAAGTGACCTACATTACGGAACGCTATTGCTTTCCGTGTTTCAAGCGATACTACTCCAAACAATGTTAAGAAGTTCGCGAGGTTTTTGCTGGCAGCGTGTCGATGCTACTACAACAAATGAAATATGAGCCACGAAAGTTGAACAGAGAATTGAACAGCAATTCTGGCTTCACTAAACCAATTTAAACCTTTGGCTTCAACGGAAAAGTGTGCAAAAAATGTAATAGTTTTTAACTGGTAATCTCATTTCCTTCATTAAATTTTCCAGACGATGTACAGGATGTACACTTTTAATGACTATATAGACGAAAATTGCAAAGTGGGCCAATATAGGCCATTTCGACCAGAAAAATACGAACACACTGTTTAGTTGTTAGTAATAAAAATTAATTATCTGTCGATTTGAAAGCAACAATTTTTATTTGAATTAATAGTAATAAAATTTCATAGTTGTGACTGAATCACAAAAAATACAAAAAGAATGAACTCAATGAAAATTAGTTATGTAACCTGAGTAATGCTATCGAAAAATTAGAAAAATTTGCCTTTTGAACAACATTTTATCAAAAACGTGTCACATTTATACTTTCTAAAATATAATGTACTGCCGTTACTTTGACAATTACAAAATTTTACAGTAATTTCATTCCCCCTTGGTACCCTAAGAGAAAGTAATAAACACAAATCATTTTCTGAAATAATGACAACAAAAAGGTTAGGTTAGGAATACCGGAAGCTCCACCAAGTACCACTAAGTATTGAATCAAAAGTATCAAAAATGACAAAACTGGATATAATTACTGTTATTGAAATTATTATATTAATACAGTTCCAGTTTACAGTTTACGAAATTGTATGTCATTATTCTTTGTAAGAAAGAAATCCCTTTCCGATGTCCTTATTTTAATGAATAATAAGTGGTTCTGTGGCTTTGGGAAACAAAGTCTCATATTGGTGACTTCTTAAAGGCACAAGTAAAACAAATGATGGTTGTGTTGGGACATTGAACAAATTGTCAGAAATGTTACAATGGCGAAGGCGCCGGCCACAAACGAAAATTTTTGAAAATAAAAATTTCGACTCTACGTTTTCATCTTTATACAAAAAATGCAAATAATGCAATTGAATTCAAAATAAGTTCTACGCAAAGAAGTACATCTTCCAAAGTTATCCACAAAAATGGTGGATGAGGAGTTGAAGACAAGTGTTTTGACCTGAAACTTCTATGCACACCTGAAAATTGAATGTTTTTTCTGTAAGTGAAATTTTATAGCCACTTTTTGTATATCAATTCCATCTTTAAACAAGTTTTATTGGCGTATTTATGTAATGACTTCTTTTGTCTTTATTCACCTTGAAAGTACAATTAAAACAAAGAAAAAGAGGGAAAAACAACTTCCAATATAAAGTTGGAAAGCCGGAGTATCAGCCTAGGCTGTTTTTCAACTCAACCTGGAAATAGCAATAATTAAACAATAACAAAGAAGTCGAGTTAACACTTACGTCATGACAAGATCAGAAAATTCATGGAACCGCTACACTGTAGAACATTCCTTTTTGTAATGCCAAGGTCGAGAACGGACAAGACTAGACAGTTAAGTAGGTCTTCAGTCTTTTTTTCAAGTTTTTTATTGTATAAGATATAAACTCACGGGGTAGTTGATTATAATGTTCAGGTGCATTAAACAAGAAGCAACGGGTGACGATGGAAGATTTGTTTTTAGGGATGACTAAAATTGAACTGTTCCTTGTGGTTAAACTATTTATTGTTAAGAATGTCTAAGCCTCCTCAGTAAGTAATTAGGTTGACGAAATATCAAAATTTTATGTGTGTTGATGAGTAGATGCAGTGTTCCAAATCTCTCAACTTTTAACCATCCTGGTTCTTTCGTGGCTGAAGATATATGATCATATTTCCGGATACCAAACGAGAAACGTAAACAGCTATTCTGAATACGCTTTAGACGAAGATCAGCGAATCGCATAGTCTCATTTTCAAATTTGTGTCAAGCAAATCACTATTTGAAAACAGCTGCCTGAGGATGTTATAAAAAGTCTGGTTCAAATAGCCGACATGTTCAGTGAAGCGAAGTTCTGGATCAAACCACAATCATCTCGGTCACGGAGGGAAACTATTTCATTTTCGATGCGGACTTGAAAAGTGGAGTTGGTGAGCTCTCTGTTTTTCTTGGGTCCAAACATTATTATCCCAGATTTATTAGGAGGATTTAGCATGAGCTTATGGGCTGCAAATGTCAAAGATGGCTTGAAGATCCTTATTAATATATCACTGCGTGTCGCAAACTGATAAAAATCGCAGATGTATAAGCTAAAGAGCAAGGACCCAAGGATATATCCTTGTGGCACTCCTTCCGTTTCCGATAGAGCATCCGATACAACTCCTTCCACAACAACTTTTTGAGTACGATTTTTCCGATTGTTTTTCTCGCTTTCTATAAAATGCGAGATATAATGATAAAGAAGGTTAAGAGTAATAACAAGTTTATAGTGATCCCATATGAACCCCAATACACGAGAGGACTTCAATAGATATTCGATAAAGTAAATATGAAAGTTGCATATAAAACTTCTTATAAATTGCAACAGCTTCTTGGTAATCCAAAAGATAGACTAGAAAACACAGAAAGGTCGGGGATTTACGAAATCAGTTGTTAAGATTGCAACAGCAAATACATCGGCCAGAGCCGACGAGCGATTAAAATTCGCTTCAAGGAGCATTGTGCACACATGAAATACGGAAGGATAGAAAAATCCAGTGTCGCCCAACATGCTCTAGACAAGGACCACAGAATTGGTGAAAATAATCCGAAACTGATTAAGCATGTGCATGACACCAGGCTACTCGATGCATGTGAGAGTCTAGAAATAGCAAAATGCAGCATGAATGGCGATAAGGGACCCAGCCCGCTTTTTAATCTTCTGTTAGGAAGAGAATAATTACTAAGAACTTGCAGGTAGTTAATTACCGAGAAATTCCATATTGGACTTCAGGTAAACAACCTCAGGTAACAAATTTTAGTATATAAGGATTAACCAGACTAGACTAGGTATCAATTTTCTTCTCCTGAGGATGCTAACTTTGTTGGCGAAACGCGCGTCGAGTGCAAAAATATCAGTTTGGTGTTAGGGCAATTGATCTCGAAAAAAGTTATTCGATGGAGACGGTATTTTATTCAAAAACAAATCCCTCCTCAAGAATACTCCTTCAAATTCACTGAAAAGCTCACACTTGAAATATCATAAAACACCTTCAATGGCTTCCTTCACTTTCTTATAGTTGCGTAGACATATTTTAAAGGACTGTGTGTTGCAACAACAAATTGAAACTCACCCAAGTCGATCTCATCGAGGAAACTCGTCTGACTAGTTTATATTCTACAGCCATAAAAATATCATGCAGGACTGTCCGTCGAAATGATTAAAACCACGGTCACAATAAGGAAAATACCCAATATAGAAACGCCAGTATGCCAGAAAAAATAGACACGATAAAAAAACTGCTGTGTGAAAATAGGACTTGACATGTAAAGAAGACGATGTTTTGATCGATAATTAATCCACCTCGCCCTGAATTGATTAATTAATTCCGCCAATTAGAGCTTGATAACTATTCAATAAATGGAAAGTTCTCTCTAAAAAATAAGTGTTATAGATATCGAAAGGGAATATGAAGGCAAACTGTAAAAGTCGTGTATATTCGTTCAAGAAAGCAAACACTGTTGGTGTTAGAGTGAATGAAGCATAACAGATACATTTTCAATGATAACTGATGATGATATTTCCTACGCGTTTAATCTGTTCAGTGTCAGTATTCAAGATAACCTCTTCGAATATACAGCCATTTAATAACACTTTACACAAAGTTTTGTTGAAATGAGTATTTTACGAGCTCAGATCTTGGTGAGAGTGATAACACATATCCCATTGTATGAATTTTATACAGGGCTATTCAAATTCGTTTCTGTACATGGGGATCTCGTAAAAGTTAGGAGATACGAGTCTAGGTTGAATTGTGGCAAAGTTTTTAGGCACCTATTCATATTTTTTCATATTTCCATTGCTCTGAGCGTTTTCTACAATGAACTTCGAATAAGAAAACCTTTTATGATTATCTGAAACATATCTACAACAAAAATATATTATATGTGTTTTGATGAGCAAAAAAAGAAATGATAGCAATAATAACATCCAAAACCAATACTATAATTGTAATTAAAATTGAAATGAAGTAATTTATATACACAAAAAAAATAAATATCGCAATAAATGTTCGAATGGGAGTCCTTCCATTTCGAGTCAAATACTGGGCCAATATAATGGCCTGCAAGATCACCAGATCTTACTATTTTGGACTATTGTCTCTGGGGGACATTGAAAAATATGATTTGCGCTGGCAGAGATATAGAAAATGTGGAAGACTCGAGATTGAGGATTTAGAATGATTTCGCAACAATTCAGCAAATGAATGTGTTAAGGACAATAAATAATTTGAAAAACCGAGTTCAAAAATGTGTCGAAATGGAAGGACTCCAATTCCAACAGTTATTGCACCATTAATTTTTTTGTGTATATAAATTACTTCATTTCAATTTTCATTACAATTATAGTGTTCGTTTCGGATGTTATTTTTGCTATCATTTCTTTTTCTTCTTATTAAAACACATATAATGTATTTTTGATGTAGATATGTTTCAGATAATCATAAAAGGTTTTCCTAATCGAAGTTCATTGTAGAAAACGCTGAGAGCAACAAAAAAAATGAGAATAGGTACCTAATAATGAAAAAAAAAACTCCCGAAAAACTCTACGGTACATAGGGAGACGTGAAAGTTGCGATTATGTTTTTTTTTATTCAACTCAGTCAACCAATTTCCAGGTCCGTTATTCAAAAGTGAATAATTCACACAATTATAATCGAATATTACCCAAACATCCTGAAATATAAAATTCAATTCAATTTCTCAGTATGAAATGAACGCTGACGATACACAAAATGCAACAAAAAATACAGGTCCGTATTTAAAAATTCAAAGATGGGGGTGGCCCAAGTTAGATCACACCCTGTATAAAAAATTCATGGACATATTTTGAAAGCCCACATCAAGTGCCAATAGCAAAATGTGGACAGATTTTCAATAGGTCGGCGAATAAAAGAGATATAGGCAAAAAAATAATCTGGGATTTTTTGGTTTTTCCTGTATATCGCCAAAAGAGCTATATTGGATTTTTTTTACATCACTGAATAGGTATCTAAATTACGCAACTTTGCCACAATTTAACCGACACTCTCTTATCGTTTACGAGATCCCCATGTACAGAAACGAATTTGAATAGCCCTGTATAAACAGCATTCATAGTTTTTCATTTCCATTACAAACAAAATTTTTGGCTTTCTCTCCCTATTTTTCTGTACATGACGCAAGAATTAAGTTAATCCAATTCAATTTCAAATGTTAAATGAGTAGGCCCATAATCGTTTTAAATTTCGAGATCCAAAAACAATGACTTCATGAAATAACTACTTTCAACATGTTTACCTGTTGTAGATACCAACTTGCCAACTTCGTCAGCAGGAAGTTCAAATTCGCACATCTTCGGTTGGTTTCAGACATTACTCCTTTGCAGATGACTGCCATGACCTTACCCAAGTTAGGTCTGAAATATGTGGAATATTTCAGTCTGAATATCGAGGACATGATAAGCAGAAAAATTTAGGCAAACTGAATATAATACTATTATCGAAATTATTGAGAAATGAAATGGATGAAAAAACTATTCACTCTATTTATATATCATAAAATTATGGAGATAATCAAACAGTTCTTTCGAAAACTGGCCCGACTAATAATGAAAAGGTAAATGCAGTTCGCTACAAAGTCTTCATTCCTTCATTCACGTGTTAGGAATCACACGTAAAAAGGTAAGACCTCTTTATTCCTTAGCTCGCACAAGCTTAACGGAAAAGCAGATTTCAACATGCGACAGATCTGATCTAAAAGTGGTCATCCACAAAATATAAAATAATAAGACCTACGGTGAATAAAACAAAGAAATCAACTAGTTTCTACAATTTTCAGATGGAGCACTTTATTAACAACTCTTCACAAAGAAGGTTCCAATGACAGTTATCAATGTTACCCTACCAAAAATCACAAGAACACTGGTAAAACGCAGAGTATCATTCAAAACAAAAAAAAAAACGGTCAGCTTTTAAAAAATTTGACTCCCAAGACAAAAAACACTAGTGATGCTGCCTTTAGCATTCTTGATAAGGTCTACGAGTATAAATGAAATGAAAAAGGTTGCGTATGACAAAGATATGACAAATTCAGATGATTCGACACTATCTGATGGCGATAACGTAATTTTTTGGTTAAATAAAATTTTCGATAATCAAGGGATAGTTCAAAAAATTATCATGAAAATATAGGATAAGACACACACTTTCATTAGTACTGTTGTAAATCATTCCTTAAAGAAAATAACGCCGTCCGCCACTGGTAGCTCGACCGACAATTCGCGACTGTTCGCACCGAATCGATGGAATTCCCGGCGAATATTCCACCAACTTCGATAGAATTCTGAAGAATTTTCTACTTCCTTTGATTGCAAAATATAAGCGCCAACCACTCGCCCATCTGGACAGTCAAGTGCAAGTTACAGTGCGGTACGCAGAGCGATCTAATGAGGCGATAGACAGAATGATAGTTGAAGTTTAAGTTGAAATGTTTCGATTTATTAAAAGTAAAATGAAGTTGAGTTTGATTATTAATCAGTGTAGTCAATTATTGGTATACCCACTGGGAAAAACGCAACAGTACGTTTTACAAATACTAATAAACTTCGAATTTTCCTCTATAACAGTTGGTTAACGCAACAACAGATTTCAACAGATCTACAGAAGTAACGATGACTGAAATTTGTCATCATTATGAAAAACTATAAAATGCATAACTTCTCTGTACTTATACTTCTTTGGAGATTTATACAGCTAATGAATGAAATGTTACCTACCAACAATTTTTGGCATTCTCAACAATTGTAACATTTCAGAAAATGAGCAAACAAGTAGAAGAAGTGTTATTCCAAAATGCATAAAAATAAAAATGAATATTGCCAACAGAAAATGGCAAAAAGTGTATTTAGACAAACTGATTTACCAAAAAGAAATCAGTAAATGATGAACTTTTATTTTTTAATTTACAAGCCTTCAATCCTTGCGATTTGCATTCACAAAATGTACCTATGTATACACTTTCAGTATTAATCACACTGTATCGAACTGTTCATAAACCAATCAGTAACAAACAATAATTCAAAGATCAATTTCAACATTGTTTGGTATTGCCTGCGGAGACTTTTCTTCCGTGTTTCAAATTTCCAAATGAGTCGTAACAACTCCATTCAAATGGTTATACAGATAGATATATCTCTATACAAATTAGGAGTGAGACATGTGAGACTGGCAATGACTGACACATTGAATGATTGTTAAACGCGAGGTAGGCAATTAGATTGAAAGATAGAGCACTTTTCCAAACCACAATTACAATTCCACTAGAGCCCATCGGTGTTATCGCAGTTGTTGTAAATCTCAATTTCCCACCAAAGTATTGCATATTTTGAAAAGCAACAAAGAAATGCGAAACGAGTCATATCAGTCATTTAGCTGTAGTTCTCCGTAATAATTGAGGTCATGATCGTTACGTTCATTATTATACTGATAAAAAAGCCTTTGTCTGTGATTTTCACTCGAATTATCATTAAACAAACTCATTATAAATCCAAGTCGCCCTTAGTCACTCATGAACAACACTGTTAAAGTTTATAATTCGGTGTTATGAATAAACTCCACATGATTACTGGGTGAATTTTAAATTTTCAATAGTAAAGTAAAATTCCACGAATAAAAACAACACGGGAATTTAAGGAAAAGAAGTCAATTGACCGTTGGACCTGTTCTTCAAAGGCCTTATGATGAGTACCGATGAACATCAGTCTAACAAATAGTTACCATCAATCATTCTGTATTTGAGATGAGTTCGCTGTCTGTTCATTTTCAATCTGTTAATCTGTTAATTTTTCTCAAACAATTTTTTTTTCATCAATTTCTATTTTGTCCCCTTAAAACTAGTCCCTCGCACTTTTTGGTATGTCCTTGAGCTCTCTCAGGGATTCGGTATTTATCCCCTCAATCGTCGCAAAACGTCGTCCTTGGGAAAATAAAAAAAATCGCAGGGGGGCAAATCTCGTAAATACAGTGGCTGACACATGATTACGGTGTTGTTTTTGGCTAAAAATGGCAGTTTCGAGTAAGCAGATGCATTATCATAATGCAAAAGCCATGCAATTGTTTTTCCAAGTGGCACATAACTTCAAGATAATACTTCTTATTGACCGTAAGACCATCTGGCAAGAACTCCTGATGCACTACGCCACGGTAATCGAACTTGGTGTGCATTTTTTGGTCTTGACTCTCCTGGGCTCTTCCATTGGGACGATTGGACTTTGGTTCCGATACCATAACCATATACCCATGATTCGCCACTAGTTATGACCCTTTTAAGCAAATCTGGATCCTGAGTGATGCTACCGCAACGATGTTTTTGATCAAAATTCAGCAATTTCGGAAATAACTTCGCTGCCACACGCCCCATGCCCAAAATTTCAGAAAAAATTGCATGGCATTTTCCAACGACGGATTTGTATCGCTGGAAATTAAATTCATTTGGAAAAACGTTCTCGGGAAGTTTATTCCACATAAACGCAGTTCTCCGAATCAAAAATTTGTCTGTGAAAAGGATAATAGATCGGCGAAAAAATTTAATAATATATTTGCCTATATACAACTTCTCTACGGCTAGAAAAGCCAACAGTACCTTCGTACTTCACAGCTGGTGCCTGAGGGAGCAGATGTCTGTCAACCCTAGCAAAACTGTGTTAATCCCCTTCACCAAGAGGACAAAATTAGACGATCTAACGCCACTTTCCCTCAATGGTGAGGCCATTCCAACGGAGGTGAAATATCTTGGCATTGTCCTTGATAAATGACTCACCTGGAACGCTCAATTGGATTTGTGGTAAAACTTGGGGTTTAGGTCCCAAACAAATCTATTGGATTTATGTGATGATTGTCAGACCAATGATCACTTATGGTGCAATTGCCTGGTGGCCGAAGGCTTTACAGGCGAAGCTCTCTGGCTTACCAAGACAGGCTTGTCTGGCTATCAGTGGTGCCATCAGTACCTCACCGTCAGCGGCCATGGAGATTCTTCTAGATCTACCTCCTCTCCACATTTTCCTGGAGAGAGGCTAGATGGACTGCATACAGACTTGTGCACATTGCCAATTGCACAAATCAATTTAATGCAGAGTGCAACAGAATGTTGGTTGACACTGGAAGTTACAGCATTCTGGAAATGACCTCTGACTTTATGCCTTCAACTGTCAACTACGAACTGCCTTATAAAGTACTATTCCTGAGTAGAGAGGACTGGATCCTTTGGAGGAAGGAAATATTAAGAGCAGATAGTTGTTGGTTCACAGCTGGATCAAAAACACCTTCCAGTTCTGGTGCAGGTGTTTTTAGTCGCAGACCCAAGACAGAGATATCTACCTACCTAGGAACTTATGCGACTGTACTTCAAGCAGAAATTTACGCTATTGACTTCGCTATTGACATTGGCATCACTTTAGGATTTGCCAAACAAAAATTGAACACCTGGATGGCAAGAGGATTGACTCACTCCAAGGCGTTTATTCACCCTTGGAAGCTTGATACCAAACAGTTGTTGGACTACAGTAGGGATGAACTACGATGTCTAACAGGCCTTCTTACAGGTCACTGTCAATTGAATCATCATATGCAGAGACTCGGACTGTCGGAAGACAGTGTGTGTCGTCTCTGTTTGGAAAATGATGAAACAGCAGAGCATATACTTTGTGCCTGCCCCGCTGGGGACCGAATCAGGTTTTTAGAGTTCGGCAAAGCCGTACTCTTACCATCTGACCTGAAATACCACTCACCATACAAACTAATCGGCTTCGTTAAGAAGCTGGGTTTATTTGTCCGAGTGTGAATAGGTGTGAGCCACAATAAACCCTTGCGGGTTGCGGTGGAGGGTCACTTTAGACCTAACGTAACCCTAACCTTCGTTACCGTTAATTCGAATGCTTCATACTTTTTTAAGGATATCAAAATTATAAAAAAGACAAGTCCAAAGTTTCTAAATCCTCAAATCCAATAATTAAAATACAATGGTGGTAATCCTTAGATTATTTCGATTACGAACATTGGACCATCGATCGTCTAGTTTGAGTGACCGATGACCCCTCTATGAACTGTTAGTTTTCAGTAAACAGTCACCAAATTACAACAAAAACAATAGAACTTATTCGTACACAAAATCAGCATTACTTTGCGGTACTAGTCGAAACATTGTCGAAACTGTAAAATAATCGATTGGGAAAACGAAGACCGGTATTTGACCGGCAACTCATGTTAATGAGTATAGGCCTAGGCAGGCTAATTGATTTTTACGGGCGTTCACTGAACAGGGTAATTGAATACAATAACAGCGTTATTAAAAAATACCGGCATTGATTAGAATATTCATGCGCATAATAGAATTTTCAAATGAAAAACATTGATGTAGGACGCTGAAGAACTAATGCTTTCCAAAAGTAAAGAGGTGATTATACATACATAGGCGTGAAACTACGAACAACATGAAGTATCTTTAAGAAAATAAAAACATGGATTCAACTAACACTGCATGACAGCTGTTGTCCAAATATGTTTTTGGAATGGTGCTTAAGATATATTGAAGGCAGAATTAGCTCGACTAGCTAAGTTAAGAAATAACGCAGGGAATGAAATCGGGTGTAGCAGTCAGAGGCAGAAAGATTGTAAAACTCTTTTTTCTGTTCAAGCTTTCGAGGCGTTTATTGTCTCTTCAACAGGAACTCTACAATAATTATTGAATAAACAAAGGTATGGACAACGTGTTCATACTTACGAAAGTTAGGTTAAAATGAAGTTTGCAAAGAAGTAACAAAGATGCTCCTCATATTAGTATGTCAAGATTAAAATTGGTTGAAAACATTCCATATTGATTTCATAGCTAATATGAAATTAGGTATTAGAAAATGAACTCAACAGGTTGTCGGACATGATTGACCAAACACATTAAGTTGACAGAAAGTGTTTGACAGAATTTCTTGTTCGGAAAAACAGCGAGAACATGATTACCGAAAAAAAAACTTCATTTTGTCATGTATTCCAAACTATGTATAAACAGCGAATGTATGATTCAAGATTGGATTTGCAACTGATCACCTTGGAAGCCTCGTTTGCCTTCAACATCCGACGATTGCCTTCTCTGTCGATCCCATAGATGGCGTCTTCGTGAAGGATGATGTCGCCGACCTCACTTACTCTAAAGCCTAGCACCACTGATGAGTCCTACAGTGGGTCGAAACAGTGCTCTACGGTATTGAATCAATATCTACCAATATTGGGAAAAATAATAGTCGAAAAGACGACAACATAGTATGGCAGATTGAAATGATTACACTTTTTTTTATCATAAACACTGTACAAGCATTTTATCAAAAAAAGAAATTTCTGAAAAAGTTACAAAAAAGGCTAAAATCTGAAATGAATCTCTAATGTCATACTTGTTATTGCTTCTAAAACTCTAGAGATATACTTTTCTATGTTCTCAGTTGCCAATCAAATCATCAAATAACTGTGAATGAAAAAATTGGGAATGAAATTGCTTTCCTCAAAAATGCTCTTGGAAATTATGCTTATTCCGGCGATTTCACAAATAAAACAACTTAAATGTGATTCCCTTGAGTATTCATGAGAAAGTAAGACGAATCGGTTCTGGTTTTAATGTTGAACGGTTTCGAGATCTGCATTTACTCCGTTTACAAAACAAGTAAACTAAGTAGGTACAATATATGCTTGTGCCTATAAGGTTGAACATATACTTGTGACATTTTCAATCTGACCGGATTGAATGATTCCCTACAGTCTATCTCGTCTTGTGTTTGTAGATTTTTTGCTGGAAACATCCTCACTTGTTTACTTTGTAGTAAATGTTCAAGAGGTAGCAAAAACGTATGTGATTTTCTGGAACTTCAACTAGCGTTTCCTAATATGACTAATAACCAGTCCGTGCAAAGCTTATTGTTGAATCATCTGCAAATGTAACTTTTAACGGGTGATGATCAACTGTATTGTCAAACATGTGCCAAACTGACTATTATAATAATAACAATCTAATAATAACACTGATGATTTTCAAACATGACTCAACCTCTCACGGAAGCACCAAACTCTTACGAAGGTTCCAAATAAATGAATAGTTCAATCTAGCAGAACACTATTATAATCTTCATGCAGTCATTGTTCACTGTGGTTCTGATGGTGAATTTGGTCATTATTACGCATTGATCAAAAACGAAACGGATTGGTTTAAGTTTAACGATAGTCGTGTCACTAAGTGTTCTGGCGATGTCTTGAATTTATTGGAGTCTGTGGAGACACCCTACATTTTGTTTTATGAAAGAGAGGACATTGGCAGATGAAGATCTTCAGATGATGTGGTGCTGCAGGTTTTTCCGGGGTTTCCTGCAGCTGTGCAGGAAAACCCGGTGCACGAATTAATTTTGGTTGTTGTTTCATAATTTCATGTTTTTTTTAAAGAACTGTATTGTGTGGTATGATTAATTTGAGTGTCATAACAAATAAACATTTGGTTTTCAACCATTATAAATAATAAGAAACTCTGAACTCCAAAATTATATAGAAATAAAAATATTGAAAAGTCCACAATTTTATTCAAAGAATTGGCTCCAAAACAAAGTCTTACGAATATCATCAGCAGAAAGTTTTTTTTGTTCACTGAACGAAATTGTTTACCATCAGAATATTTTATAAAATTTCCACTTCTCCAATATTTGAAATGATGATGACGCACCATGTAAATCTTTCTCATCCATATAATGTTTTTTCATTTGTTACAAATACCAAATCGCAAGGGCAAAACCCTATAAAATAATAACTACTTAAATATACCTTCGAGCAACACCAAAATAACCCAATAACCCAACCTGAAGATACAACATTCCTCGTAAATCATACGCTGCTGAGACTGGTAGTTTATTCCGTGTGACGTCACGGAATGATAAATCCGAAAGATTACACATAAAATAACCAATATGTGTGAGTAGGTACGGTTGAACCTCTGAGGCATACAGATGGGTTCTTTATCGGATACATTTCGTATCTTTGTGAATATGTAAATGTAAACTTCAATGAATACACAATCTTCAGGCTTGTTGACTACGGCCAATGGACGGGTTACCCTGTCATATCCGTGCGAGGTTATTTGGAATTCCGACTAGTTTGTGAAGGATTTATGGCCGGATCTTCCGTTGAAATTATTTCTAAAAGGTTTTCCTCAAATGTATTAATGCATGCTCAAACTTGGTAACGTTTTCAGATCAATACAAAAGGCTGGATAAAAGAGAACACAACGGTTCAAAGCAATAAGGAAGAAGAATCTAGTGGAAAAACAAAAAGAGAGATCATGAAAAAAACTCAACTTTAGATTTCGGGTCAACAGAGTTCTTTCTGCACTCAGAAGAGTTTCATGAAATAAACAGGAGCACACTTGAAGCTGATGATCAGTGAACGAGAGAGAACTTAAAATACTGAAAGGCTGGAGATAGGCGGAGGAACCTCTCAACATTTTTCCTATAGCACACAGGAGTCTCATTATTCTTCATTTGTGCAACGTATTTTCTAACGTGACTTTCAGTGGTATCTATGTGTTTTTCACCTGAGCTGTAAGACGTGTTGATACGTCATGTTTCTTTTTTAGCCAACAGAGCCATTGACATGTCAATTCCATCAAAGTACCGATACCGCAAAAAATTAACCTACTTTAAAGACAATTTTTGGTTGCAGCTGTGTACATTGAGAGATTTTTTGCTAAAAAAGTGTTACATATTTGAGTTATAATTTTACTTTATATATTAAAATGAAATTTGTCATTCAACTAACTGAAAAGTATTTGGAAAAATATTTGACCGGTTTATGTAATATTCTTTGTAACCTGGTTTTAGTACAACTCCTTATGAAAAATCAAATTCAATTTTCTATGCTTTATTAACCCATTTCCGACAAATCATTTTTGAATTTCTGGAATAAGTTGTCTATATTTCAACAAAACGTTCATTTCAACAGATCAGTTATCAAGTACCCAATTATAAATCAATAGTTTTATTATCGATGAATTCATTGTAAATAGCTTTCCTGAATTTTTTATTTCGTATTGAAACAAATTTTATGATAATGTCGAAACAAATAAATAACTGGTTGAGTGGAAGAGTAGCGTAAGCTGAACTCCGCCATTATAAATAAAGACAATTTATTATTATTATTATTATAACTGCTACCAAAGTGGTATTTAACATCTAAAAAAAAATGAAATGAACTAGTTGAATTTATTGTCATCTGCAAAACTTATACCTATTTTACGGTTCTGAAGATTTAATTTTGAAGAGGTCATTTAAATAAATATTTAATAAAATATGCCCAAGAAATGTTTCAAGAGGTATCCGTTCTGGTTCTGAAATGCGTATACGATTACTTTTTTTTTCGATAGTTAGTTTGTGAATAAGTTCAAAAGTATCAAAAATTCTTTCCAATTCAGTTGAAAAACGGTGCATTTCATTTTAAAATTGGCCAAATAGTTCATATCTTGAATGAAACAGTCTTGGTATCCAGAGTTACCTGGTTGTTTGTAGACAATGTGCTCGAGAAATCTACGAGACATTATGAATATTTATCACTACCTAGTTGAGAAATATTCAATAAAATATCTGTTCAGTTGTTCATTAAGATTGAATTACAGTACCTAATATCACTTCACCAATTTTTTTACATACAAAAAAAAAACAAAAAAAAGTTTTAGCGAGACTCAAACGTCAGCCCTAACT
Organism: Leptinotarsa decemlineata; assembly: GCF_025532065.1. Lineage (NCBI taxonomy): Eukaryota > Metazoa > Arthropoda > Insecta > Coleoptera > Chrysomelidae > Leptinotarsa > Leptinotarsa decemlineata. The sequence goes on along the minus strand of NW_027412537.1, from coordinate 6,979,874 downwards.
ACATTTCTCCTAGATAAGCTTGATGGCTGAAAGTCGCAACGTCAGAAAGAGCGCGAATGAACGAAATAGATTAAAAACTTATCATGATTCCAGATGTTTCTAGAAGAAAGCAAAAAAGACAGGTATAGTAGAAAAAAAGTAAAGTTCTGAAAATCTTCTGATATGGCCAAATATGACCTATACAATAATTAAAAATTATAAATGTTTACCAGAGAAATAATAATAACAATAATAATAATAATAATAATGTGTCTTTATTCTGTCAATCTAGGATACATAAAGATTTTTTTTACATTTGGCATATTAATGTGATACACAAAACGGTTTTCGAAAGGGTAAATCGACAACAAGAGCAATTTATCAAGCTTTATGTTCAGTCATAAATAGTCAAAACAACAAGAAACATAGCTTAATGATTAACTTAGATCTTTCAAAAGCTTTTGACAATGTCAATCATAAAACATTGCTAAATAAACTTGAGGCTTATGGAATCAGGGGAACCTCAGCTAACTTGATAGAATCATACTTATATAATAGAAAACAGTACGTGGTCGAAAAATGTCACATCACAAATGAGGTTATAAGGTCTGATGAACTAACAATAATTAGAGGGGTACCACAAGGATCAATTCTAGGTCCATTGCTGTACATTCTCTATACCAATGAACTACAAATGGACAACAACCTAAACACTATACAATTTGCTGATGACACAACCGTTATCCTTGAAGAACAAAATGGAGATGACTTGGAAAGAAATGTGTTCAATGCTTTAAGTACCCTGGAAGCTTGGTTTGCACAAAATCACCTAAAGCTGAACCCTAATAAAACACAGGCAATCAAATTCTCACAGTCAGCTGAAAATGATTATACTTTTTCGGATGGTAAATCAATAATAACAACTAGTAAAAGTTCAAAATTCCTGGGAATTGAGCTAGATTTTAGACTAGATTGGAAATCTCATCTGGATACTTTGTCAGAAAATGTTGCAAGGCATTGCTATGCCCTAAGAGTCATCACTAAAACAATAAATGTTCAAGCGTCAATGTCTGTCTATTATGCACAAGTCCACTCAAGACTTAAATACGGCTTAATTTTTTGGGGTGCATCTGTGAACGTTAAAAAAATTTTTTCACTTCAAAAACGTTGCCTTAGAATTATTCATAAATCCAAACAAACTGATAGCTGTAAACCTTTATTCATAGAAAAGAAAGTACTAACCCTATACAGTCAGTATATTCTCGACAGCATAATGTTTATTAAAAGCAATCCAAAGCTTTTTAACGACTTTGATAAAGCACACATCTACCCAACAAGAAATAAAGCAGATTTGGTTACTAATATTCCTAATTTTACTTTTATTCAGAAAAATATACCGTATACTCTAATAAAAATCTATAACAAACTTCCAAATGCACTAAAAAGCCTCTCTAAAACAACACTCAAAAATAAACTTAAAAACTTTCTTCTAAATAGAGCATACTACTCAACTGATGAATATTTTAAAGATACCATCCCTTCAGATTTTACCTGCTAAAATGTCTCACATTTAATTGATTTTAATTTTTGAATGTTTTTAACTGTATATTTATTACACTGACATGTTCTACGCTCATCTGGGCATTTTACTTCATTGTAATTGAACAAATAATAAATAAAATAATAAAAAATAATAATGATCCTAGGGCTGATGTCAAAGGCGAAGTTCAAATCAATAATTCAAAATTACTGATTTGTTCTACCACTGAACCTCACACCAGCTTAACATTATGGAATATGCCTATAACACAGAATTTGAAAAAAAAAACAATTATAGGGACTTCTAGCAACTTAGGGATCTGAAATGTATTATTTGGTTTATTGCTTCCACAAAACATTCTTATAGTAGTACTTAAAACTAATCACATTCAGTTTTTTAATTTCGTTTAGAATACCGTTTTACGCGTAGCCAATTTGGTAACTGAAGGACCATTTAAAGAATTCATGATGGTGAATTGATGGTGTTAAAATACCTTTAAATCGAATATTGATTGTATGAACATCGGTTCGAAATGAAATTTTTTCATATAAGTAAATCGGAATCTTCGTTATGATTATTCTGTGAAATAAGCACGCTGCATGCAACCGCCTACGGATTGCCATATTTAACCAACCCGTTTCAACCAATTTATTGGAAATACTTTCTCGCCTTCGAACATGAATTCTGAATCTTTTGGATTTTTTGCTCAAATGCTTTCGTTAAGCAGGGACCGTACACTGAATCAGAAAAATTCAGGGTAGACAAAACTAAACTATCACATAACATTATTTTTGTTGCTTTTGTAAGAAAATTTCTATTTCCATAAATAATCTTAAGAGTTCCATAAGCCTTTTGAATAGGTTTTTTCACGTATGTTTCGAATTTTAAATTATTTTCGAGAATAAGTCCCAGACTTTTCACTTGATCTACAATGGACAGGTCCTTGTCAAGTATTTTTATTTTGTCTTCAATCTTCTCCCTGACATGTTTTGGCCCAAATATCAAAACATTTGACTTTTTTGGGTTGTTAACTAGACAATGGATCAGTTGCAGTTTCAACAAAATTATTGATGTCTTTATTAACTTATGCACAAGCCTTATCAACGTCTTCAAGTTTGAAAGAGATATAGATCTGTGTGTCGTCTACGTATAAATGAGAAGAACAATGTCCGAGGGAGTTGACGATCATATGAGTTCTATTGAATACTCGGAATAATACAAGTACTACAAGGCAGAGGAGACAATTCAAACTTCAATGAATAATAATACTAAAAACTGGCAGGATTTTTGTTTCGTTTTCTTTCCTCAAATAAACTTCAAATATTTTTTTCTTGGCACAGTCATTGAGGTTTTTCGAACTAACTAAAAATCTATATGTATACAGTATCTGAATAAATCAGAAATGAAATGACTATAAAATCGATGAACCGGTTTGTAAGCCACATCATTCAAACAGGTTCGCCACTTTTTTGCAGGTCAGTGTATCATTATATTTTTAAATATAAAAACTTACCGAACCCGAGTATATGGCGAGCAACATCAACTTACCTAGAAAGAAAAAAACACAAAATTAGCTTACGACTAACAAATTATGGATTTTATTTTATTACATGGTAATTAGAATGGAATCCAAATACCACATTAAGAAAAGTTGACGCAGCAAAATATGTTCAGTTTATAAGGCAAAACAGAGGTTAATCTTTAGTTTTCAATCACATAATTTCATTTATTTCTAAATATTATTCTTGTTGTTGGACTTATTCAAAGCATGCAGTGCTCTCAAAAAATAATTACCAATTTGAAATTTTTTATTTGAATTCACTTGAATTATTTATCGGATTAAATCCAGAAGCTCTTTCCAACCCAAACATGTTGGCAATATCTGCACTAGTATTATAAATAAAATAGAATTTGATTTACAAAAGTTACGTTTTGAAAATAAAGACCTTCAATTAAAAATTTGGGGGATAGCAGCTTGGATTAAAGTGTTACCAAAAACATATAATTTATTTAGATCCAATTTTAAAAGCCCCATTTCCATTTTACTTTAATTTTCGGCACGGTTAAGTCTATTTTTCACATTTTTGAAAGTTTCAGGTAAAAAGGAGGGTAAAAATACTCATTTCAACAAATAGTTGAACCAACTTGTTGCAGAAGACCCTTAACTATGTAATTAAATTTTAGTAAATACCAAATGTTCCACATTCAAACATATTGAAATTATCCATCGCATCGCTTCGAAACGTAAACTGTTTGAATTTCTGTTTTATCTCATCAAAAACTTTTAAAATATTAACAGAAGAATAACATCAAATAAAAATAGAATTGCAAATTAATCCAATTTTCTTTCACACACTTTTTTTAAAGTTTTTGATCATCTTTGAATTCAAATTATCTTAGCTTAGTGAACATAATATCATTTCGAAAAGATTTTGTAAATACAAAAAAAAACCAGAAGGGAGAAAGTTATAATAAACGTTTGTTTTCATTATTATCATGGTCATAACAACTAATCTAATGTCCGAAGTATATCTTCTAGAAAACAAAGCTCGAGTTCTTAAACACGTTACTGTAGAATCATATCAGTAAGAGCTTGATTAACAAATACTCATAAAAACAAATTTGTTTTCTCAACTTCGTTACTATTTTAAACAATAGGTAACAGCAGAAACTGATTCAACCATTTTGTAACATCTCTTCATAAAAAATCTCATTCAGGAAATTGGTTAACTCATTTCTCAATTTTCACTTCCACTAGCACCCGGACTAACATTTCTTCCTGGCGTACTCGCCAAATAATTGAGTTTTATGCTCAACTGTTTGACACTTTGGCTTATTTACATTATTGCAATGTTCCTAAGGATCTTTAATAATTACTAGATAAAATAATTTTTTGAATCGGTGAAGTAGTTTTTGATTTTATCCTTCAAAAACAAACAAATCTTTTTTCTTAATAATATTAATTTTAATACATTGTATTTGCAATGATAACTCTAAACTGATTCTTCTGGTATTTTTCAAATAATAAAAATTATTTGAGCACAGTTTTAGGTAAGTATACAAACTGATTCATACTCAATAATTCATTACTTGAATTAACATATCCCTTCAAATAAAACTGGGCAAAATGTTTTTCATTTTTTGTTTTTATAATTTTGTATATCCTCAGAAAATTCTCCCTATTTCCTCGAAATGAAGAAAGTTTCGCTTTTCCCGGCAGTAACAGACAGCGGTGTGAAATTTTCATGGTTATCATTTGGAACAGAAAATCGTATTTCTACTCCTCGATTACAAAATTTTAAAAAAAAGAACTCATTGGGAATAGAAATTTTTTGGGGAAATTTGTTATCCAACTAAAATATTGACAAATTATGACATTTGAGTAAATCTCCTTTAAAAATATCCGAAATACTGCTAAAGAGAAATCGAATACTGATTATTTCATCCGAAACTTTGGTTCCAGTGAGAAAATACAGCTGGAAAGACATATTATGACGAAAATGAAATTTATAAAAGAATTCACGTTAAAAGGTAAGACCTCGTTAGTCCTTAGCTCGCACAAGTTTCTCAACTTCTGAGAGTTGTCGTTCGTTTGGGGGCGACAGCTGATTAACGGTAAAACAGATTTTTTAAACATTACACAGAAATGAGCAATTTTATGACTATGTAAATATTAGAGTACATATTCCAAGGAAGAAGTGTGTCTGATAAGAAATTACCTCATTTATTTTTTGTTTCGAACCCATAGAATTTATTGAGAAAGATATTTTAATTTCGAATTTATGTTGTTAAAATCTATCACTTTTACAACATTTTTCCAGTGAACTGAACTGAAGAAAACTGACCTTTACCTTATTTCTCTGAAGAATTGTAATGTTTAAGGAAATCGCGAAAAGATTCATAATCGTCTCCATTAATAGGAAAGAGGATAATCAATACTTATTGCCTTAGTTGCATTTGTCTGTCTTGTATAAGCGGCTATTCGATTCGCACATGTAAAAGTTGAAATGATATCTCACAACTGACAATAATTTGAATTGAAAAAAATTAATAAAATCAACATGTGAGATCGATCATGCTATCAACGCTCAAGCTAAAATAACCAATTTTCGACTCAGATCATGCATTTTAGTCCTCCCAATACTCGCATATTATATAACAAAGTACTAGTTTTCATTTCAGTATCAAGAGATTATTCAAAACTATTTTTCAAAATGAAAATAGGTATGTTTACCTCTACTTTCAGTAATATTTCCTTTTCTATATTGTGTCATTTTGAACCAAAAATTACATTAGATACATTTCTTTTGTTAATACATCACAAATTTGTTATTAGAGAAAAGTCTTGAGAATAACATTCCATTTCTTCAAAAGCCAAAAACCATCTAAATCCAAATAAAATCTACATGACATGCGTTTGATACTCTGCAATCTAATGATTCAATATCCAACATTACCCATCTCTTCGGAAAAACCAACATTCAAATAATAAAGTGAATAGTCGTTATCCATCAGCAACAAACACTATTAGCACCAACAAATCCAATCGTCAGCTAATAGAAAACCTCAAAATTCGGCTATTCGTAGTGAAAAATCTCAGTAACAACCTCGAGAGCAAAAAGTGGTCTTTGTTGCAGCAATACAGGCGTAGTAAAAAGTCCAACAACAACAATAAAATGGCAAAACGAAATAACCAATCGCAGAGATTGTGTTTTGTGTTCCGAAGAAACAAACGGGTTTAGTCTAGCAACGAAAGGCTCGCGTAAAATTCGTTTGCTGGCAAGGTTCCAAACCGACGACAAAATTCAAAGACCCCACACACTCACACGCATAGACACTGTAGCAAGAAGGAACCCACCGTGTGCTGTAAAAGTCCGGAAAGAGCGAGGGTTCCTCTTCGTACGGTGGCGTCACGTTCAGATACATGGCACTATGTTCCAACATTATTATTAGCAGTGAACACTCCTTAGCGAACGTAACATATCTTCTAAAATCACTCGATTAAAAAGTATCACAACACTATCACAACTCGTCGAACAAAATCCAGTCGCCTTCGAATCCGCTATCTAGATGTATTCCTCGCTAGACAGCAGTGTAGATTCAAGAATAAAATAACGATGGCGCGCGCGCTATCAACGTGTTCCTCGTTCGGCAACCGGCAACTCAATGGCAAGTCCGTCGTAGCCGTACCGCGAGGTTTTCGAATGGGGTTAGTAGGTCGAAATGACGCAGTCCGATGCCGCGAACGCACACGATCGCCAACAGAACTTCGAGGCTGTTTCTAAAATAGTATTTTTTTTAATCGCACTGACCTTAGTGTAAGGTGGTTTTTCATGTTCATGCCTCTGTTTGGAGCATTTCGCTGCGAGGACCTCGAAAAACTTGCCTTTTCGTAGAGCGCAGAGGAAGAAAGCTGACGAAATTGTGGTTCGGGTCTTGGAACAGCTTCTTCAGCTGAAAAGTCGGGCTTCCATACACTTCTGACTAATGTCACATGACTTAACGGTTATTAATCATATTCAAGGAAGGATGCGATCTAGTGAAACTCAGAATTCGACGAAATATTTGTATTGTAGCCAGGGCCGTAGCGAAAAAAAAAAACAACGGGGGGGGAGGGAATCCAAATTTTCCCTACCCCACCAACAAAATTTCCCAACTTTCGAAAAAATGAAAGCCGAGGGATTAGTTACTACTATAATATATTAATTTTCTTACTTGGCTATCCAAATATTGGCTGACTGATTATGCCCGTTAGGGTATGCACGAAAAAAAAATTGCTAATTATAAATATAATAATGGGAATTATTCTACTTTGGACCAAAGTCCTTGGTCTTCCACCATATCCACCATGTATAGGAATAGGAATATTCAATACAAATGAAAGGAAACAACACTTGAATAATATTGTGCTTATTGTTTTCTATTGTTTTCTTCTATTTTCACGACCCGACATTTCACAACTTTTCCAAATCGAAAAAACAGCGAAAAGTTGGGAATTTTGTAAAATTGTCACTTGAAAATTTGTGGACTGTTCAGGACTGTTCTCTTTCTTGGTAGAAACTAAACTTTTTTGAAGTTTTCAAACAACTCAGAATTTCAAAGTATGGGATCTCCAAGTTATGCATGTAGGGAAATCCCGACCTTCTTCTGGTTCTTTCCCTTTTCTTATTACCTCTTCCTTTCTTTTCTCTCATTTTTATTTTTTAAATTTTCATTCATTTTTTTACAATTATTTTTTTCAATCTTCACGGCACACAAAATTTCCCAACTTTTTCCCAAGTCGAAAAAGCAAGGCGGGAGGTTCCCCGCATCCCCCCCATGGCGACTGCCCTGATTGTAGCGATTTCATAATACTAGTATTTGATAACATTCCTGGAGTGAAGCATTGCCAAACACCCCGGAGATGTATCGACAGTTGAATAAGAATACAAACACCACGCTCTCACACTACAATTGCAAAATTCCAAAAACTATTTCGATAAAAAACTTCGTGTTAAAAAAATTCAAATTTATAGAAAATATGTTTGCGGTTGTTACTGATATAACACTGTTATAATCAGTCACTACTTGTCAAACGGTCTCTAGAACAGAGGAAACATAATTTGTAATTCCAAGAAAAATTTTGATGAAGAACTACCTTGGTTAAAATCAGATGCGAAAAAGAATATATAGCCAAAGTCATTTCTACAATAATGGCAATACAGAACAAACAGTTGTATTCGTATAACAGTCAGACATCAATCCCTCAACTTCAATTACCAATTCACTAATCACAACATCATAACTCAACAAATTGTCTATGCTGAGGGTCTCAACAATCGGGAATACAGTAAACGAATGAACCAGATATTGATCATCAACTGTGTATAAAGACCTGAACCAACTATGCGGGAGTAAGTAGGAAACCGGATCAAGAAATGGATCAATACGAAACAAAAGTAATACATGCGATATATATCTCTAAACACACGCAGAACTCTTTCTACAGCGTAGGGATCTCAGAATGATCACTAGATGTCCACTGGGCTTCTCAGTGGATGTCAAATTAGAGGACAGCTGTACAAAATGGGGCTGTTGGCTTATGTAAATGTTACACTTTGGATCATGAGAGACGCAAAAAATTCATGGGTAGCCATAACAAAGACCAGAAGAATATGAGAAACATCTAATAATGGACCTTTACAAACTAGTACTGGAATCAAGATTATTGGAATGTCAAGTCACGAGGAAAATGCAATACGCCCATGAATTAGAAAAACTGTCAAACGATTATAAACGGAAAAACGACATACTACTTTATATTTCCGGACTATATAAATAATGAAACGACTTGGCACAAAATATGATATCTAAATTTCAACATATACAAGCAAAAAGAAAAAATAAACATTTATAACGTATTCCTATGAAAAAATTCATTGATGAGGCAAAAAATGAACCTAGAGAATACATCAAGAATATACCTACATACGGTACCCAAACTGTCAGAACAACTTTTGGAATTCTAAGTCGACCATTGACTAGAACTGAACAATACGAATCAATTTGAAAGACCACCCTGTAGTAGTACAAGAAATTTTATTCTGACGTAATTCAAATTTCATCTGACGTAAGTTGAAGACGATGAAAAATTTGAAGGGGGTTTTCATTAGAAAATTTGAGGTGGATAACTGTTTTTGTAAATTATGATTAAGAAGCCTGAAATTTGATAGAAAAAATTGAATATTTTTCTATGTAGACTTATAAAGACTAATTTTGAAATAATGTTCAAATTGGAGCAGATCACCATTCAAACACTATTCTCTGATTGGTTAGTACTAATCGATCAATGATGAAAAACTCTCACGTGTTTCTTTCTATAGTTCATTAGTTTAAAAGGAGCATAGTAATAAATTATTTGAACCGAATAATTCCAGTGTAGCGTTAACTTTTTGACAGCAATAAATAAATTAAATGCTAGGTTTTTTCTAAAGTAATGCACTGGTAATACATATTCCCTGGAAAAATTGTTCTATATCTTGAAACCTTCAATTACGAGTATTATAGAGAAATATATGCTGCGTTGTTGTATATTTTTTGTCCAATTTCTTCTTCAGTTCAAAATTGTAATCAAATCTATCATAAAGATAAAAGATACTAGGGATCAACCCCTAATACATATCAATTTCTTTGACAAGATAGGGTTTAGTTAATAAGCCTTTTCATTGTTGTCTTTATGAGTACATACAAACACCAACACCCCAATCTAAAGGTATTAACGTCTGATTGACAGTTCTGATTGACAAGTTTGATATAGTAGGCACAGAAAAAAAATGTATTATTTGGATGGAAGTTGGTTAAATAAAGCACAAACGGTACCAAATTCAAATTACAAACATCCAGTCAGAGGCAGATACATCAGAAATAATTCTAAACAGGTTTTACTGCACCCTCGAAAAAAGGGCGTCGCCTTATAATCACGCGTATAGAGAGTTTTGAAGGGTTTGTTATAGTTAGCCTCTTAGCGTAGTGGAGACTACTACGTAGAGATGACTGCCGGCGAAGAATACTAGATTTGATTCCACTAATCTGTGCCATTCTAGCGTAAAAAACACATTATGGCTGAAATCATTGAACCAATAATAATAAAATGTTTCACCTACTTATTTTGTTATATTTTATGTATTTTTTATGTATGTTTCATTTTCCAATAGGAAAGCTATATTTTTTGTATAATTTATATATATATTTCAATATATAAAAGTTATTTTTTTAGTGATGAAATACAATCATACATTAAATCTGTTCGATATTTTCAATCATTTTTCAAAGCTTGTCATAGAACTTCTGCGATAATTTACCGCAGGGTAACAACAATAGGCAGACCCGAGCACCTCTACTCTTCAAGAAAAACATTTAAATGAAAATGTGAGATTTGGTTACATTCCACCTATTCAGTGAGAATTTGAAGATACTAACTACTTAACAGCAACCACATGATTATGCTAAAACTTCATTTTTATGCCTAAATACATTCTATATTTTTGCTGGAAAGAGATTTACCAGATGACACATTTTTTGTCTCTGATAATAATTACTTAAGTAATGAATATTTCACAAAAACTGCATCATTCATCCATATTTATCTGAATTTCTGGAACAAATCGCGGAAAATCAACTTAAGGACTATTTGAATGCATATACCTTCTATTCAATCTTCTTTTTTATCAAGATAACAGCTGCCTACTACACTATTTATATATAATAAATAAAATAGTCCGAGTGAATGACGAAAATTGTTGGGATGCGATATTTCCCTAGAGTTTTCAATATAACTTATTATTTATTATATACTGCATTCAATATTAAAATCTTGTGAAATATGTTCTTAGTGTTTACAGTGATTGGGTTATTTAAATTGATTGAACATCGTGATTGGTTGAAACAAATTTCGTACGCGCTAAGTGAAGTGATTGTGATCCAGATGACGCCAACTTGGTTGACGAAACGCGCATCGAGAAGAGTGTTGCAGTGTTTGTGTTGGATTCGATAGGTGATGGCAGATGTGTGAAACTTCGTTTGTAAAGGTGAAATCTCTTTCTATATCATTATAAACTTATATCGTAATATTGGAAAACGTATTTACATATATTTGGCAGTTTTCAAATAACTATTTCTTGCACAAGTTCTGACGAATGAGAAAATATTTGATCTTATTTGCTTCTCTGCTTGCCTCTTTCTTATCAACTCATAGTATAATCAACAAGTTCAAAAACATGAAAAATATAGATAAAGGTCCTAAAAATATGAGCGATAGCTCATTCGATTCGGAATTACCTCTAGAAAAATATTTTTGAAGGTTTTTGGTGCAGGTAAAAAATTGCAATTGTTATTACCAAAATAAGATTTTAAAAAAATGGTATTTAGTTTTTCATTAATAACTCAAAAAATATTTACATTTAACCAATTTTGAAAAACGCTCGTTAAAGAGGAGGAAATTTCCGATAAAAAAGTCCCGACTCCCGAAACTGTATCTCCATTATTTATGATTTTAATTTGACGTTGATAATAGGGTTCCGCGCGGCTGTAACGGCATGCGCGCCTTCCGCTAAAGAGAGTTTATCAAAAAAAATATTTTCTTCATAACATAAAATGTCATGTTAAAGATTTGAAAAAATCTAGTATCTTCTTGACACTTGAATGACTTGAAACAATGACAATTATTAACATAGGATATGAATTTTTTACGTAATTTGTTCCATGAATTGTTTTAAACAAATAGAGAAATTCAATATTTTTGAAAACTTTTTTTTGCTATTTTGTTGTCTAGAGATAATTATGATTAAAAAAATGTTTTTTCTTAATTTTAATTTTTAATTGTTTAAAATCGATTTTTTTATATTTCGATTGTTCAAATAATTAGTTAAGAAATAATTTTTCTTTCAAATAATTTACACTTTGAAAAAAAAATTATTATTCAATTGTTAATTAGTTCAAGAATTTATTATAAACAAATATTGACCAACGTTATATTTTTTTTCTGAAGCAGAAAAAAATTATAAAAACAGCTATATATCGTATCGTATATTAGAAAGTATTAAAATAAAAAAAAAATATGACACTTTTGTATATATATAGCTGTTTTTATAATTTTTTTTCTGCTTCAGAAAAAAATATAACGTTAGTCAATATTTGTTTATAACAAATTGTTAAACTAATAAACTATTAACTAATAAATAAAACTTTTTTTTGACAAACTATTTAAAAGTGTAAATTATGATTTTCAAAAGCAAAATAATTTCTTAACTGATTATTTAAACAATCGAAATATGAAAAAATCGATTTTAAACAATTGAAAGTTAAAATTAGGAAAAATTTTTTTAATCATACTCATCTCTAGGTAACAAAATAGCAAAAAAAAATTTCAAAAATATTGAAATTCTCTATTTGTTTAAAACAATTCAATAATCAGATTACGTAAAAAGTTCATATCATATGTTAATAACTGCCATTGTTTAATGTGGAAACAGACATAGCTAAATATCAATTGAAAAAAAATGTATCAACAATTTTTATATATTTCATTTTGCAATAGTTATAAAAAATCATAATTAACAAATTAATACATTTTTATGAACTTTTATCGCAGGATCGTATGAAATATATATATCAAAAGGGCTCCACGAAGTTTAAAATTTATAGGACAATTATTTATACCTTTTATCCCATTATTTATGCCAACGGAAAATGGGAAAAAAATTGTTAGTTAACAATTAAATAACTTATTGAAAAATGGTAATAAAACTTTTTTTTCTACGGGACTCGATTCATTCAAGTGTTAAGAAGATACTAGATTTTTTCAAATTTTTAAATTGACATTTTATGTTATGAAAAAATTATTTCTTTTGATAAACTCTCTTTAGCGGCAGCGCGCGCATGCCGTAACAGCCGCGCGAAATCCTATTTTCAACGTCAAATTAAAATTATAAATAATAGAGATAGAGTTTCGGGAGTGGGGATTTTTTCATCGGAAATTTCCTCCTCTTTAACGAGTTATTTTCAAAACTGTTTATTCATTAATATTTTTTGAGTTATTAACGAAAAGCTAAATACTTCTTTTTTAATCTCATTTTGTTAATAACAATTGCAATTTTTTACCTGCAACAAAATCCTTCAAAAACATTTTTCTAGAGGTGATTCCGAAACGAATGAGCTATCGCTCATATTCTTAGGCCCATCTCTATTTTTCATGTTTATGAACTTGTTGATTAGATTATAAGAACTCTTTCATCTAAGGATTTAATCTCCAGCGATTCACATCTAATGTGAATCGCTACTTTCGCACAGGCACCGCTCTTAGAGCGCCTCGATGATTTTTCAATAGTGCTTGTGTTTTTTCCTTGAAAAAAAAAAGTGTAATTATGGTAATGGTTATGAATTACCTGTTTTGAAAAATGAATAATAGCTCAATGACACTTTGCTAACACTATTCCATGAATACCTTGCATTTTATTGTTGTTTTTATCATCGAAAAACTTATCGAGTTACACAGAATGGGTTTACTTACATAAACTAATATGTACTGAGAGCGAGGTGGAATGTAAAGTTGATAAATAGTGCTGTATTCATTTCAATGTTTACTGGTTTTTCGAGAAAAAAAACAGTAAACATTGTAAACAGTAGCATCCAATGAAATTAGTTCTATTATTGAATACTGCATTTTATTGAAAACAAAAGCCAATTTCTTTTCATGAATAATAATGAAATTCTATGATTCATTCATGATAATATACCATGTGTCCAATATAAAGTGGGCTAGTATGGGAAAATCGGAATTCATAAGTGATATAAAGTCGTTGAAATTGTGAAAAAGTAGCCCATCCGAAAGAATGATTCAACGACGTTTTAAAATCAATTAACCAATTCAATGGTAATGTTCATACATCAATGAAATTTTCTTTAAACGCCATTTGTACAGCTTGAAAATTGGCAACATGAAAGTGTTTGTTGTTATTCAATATTTTGAATTAAATAAAACGAAGTTGTTGAATTTCGGTTCTTTCCGAATATCTCCTGAACTAACCGAAATTTTCTAAATTTTGAAACGTCATTTGAGTATGCTCTAAAATGAGCCGCTCTTTCCTCATATGACCGACTTGGACATATAGTATAAACAAAAACTCACTCAAGAAACGATTTCTCAACGATATCAATAAAACTATGACGCGCATGTGTCCCAAAGCCAACAATTATTTCGAACCTTCCAACAATTTAGGAAGGAAGAACCCATTTTTTTCCTGTACATCATCCATTTCAAGATTATACATTACAGTGTCCGACCTCTGTGGCATCCCTCTCTCGGTCTAATGCTCTCATCATCGTTGGCCTTGTGGATTTGACGAACCTTGTAACGCGAAATGAATAAAATGTTATTGTGCATACCTTCATCAAGTATTACTAACAAGTTTTTTAGGTAAGTTTGGAATGTTTTATTCTGATTGGCTTACAATATTCCTTTGGTATCAATTACTGGTTGAAGCATGAAATGTACAATTCACGCAATAATTAACATGCCGAAATGGATTTTTAATCGAGATAGTCTGAGTAAGGGTGATTTCGTATTTTTCATGGTAGACACGTTAAAGTAAGTTTTTATCGAAAATAATAAGACTTCGAATCAAAATTTTATCGTTAAATTTCCATTTTGTTAACGGATACTTTATGACAGCAACCATCATAGTGAAATCACGAGTCTGTAGGACGACAAGTTTTATCTATTACAGATTGTTCGATTGGTATTGCTCAAACATAAAAAAAATTGAGTTCAAAAATGAACATTTATTTGAAAAAATATGATCGTCTCAAATTGAATCAACGAGAAATTTCAGCAAAAATATTTGTTTGAAAGTTCATTGTTCGAGTATGTGCATAAAGAACGTGAATAACTAAACCCGTATTTTCAACAATAGGATTTCATTGTTGAAATCTATCGTGCCTGACTTACTTGACGCGGCTAGATGCATTAACTGTACGTCGCATATTCTTTTCGATTTCAATGAAATTACTACTATTCAGAATAACGCTTCAATTCGAATTAAAAATGCCTTGTTAAATCAATACGTTTCGATTAAGATATCGAGATTTCTGAATATCACATATCAATTGTTTGTAGTCAAGGTGGAGTTTAATTTGAAGTGAACGTTGTGTGGATCACTTGTCCTGAGTCACTTTAACTCAAACTCAGATAGTTTAAGTAGAGCCTTGATGATGACAGCTGTCGAAAGCGCCCGCATATACTTAATAGGAGTTATAAAGCTGCAAATTTTTTTGTAACATATATTAATATATATATACAATCTCCATTTCATCTGGGAAATAAAAAATACTTTCCATTTCACTGAAATAACTAAAAATACAGTCCACATCTGTTTTCATAGCAATTGCTTTCACAAAAATCTTAAAAATCTGATATATTTATGAATAATTTCCAGTCATCCATCAATAATGCTCTGACATCCACCCTGTCAGAATAAAGACGCAACCGCTGTCGATATTTCCAACAACATTTTTATCAATTACTCTCTGATCATTGGCATTATGTAAATGACGAATTCACTCATTGTATTCATGAAAGGTTTTCATATCGGGGTAACGAGTACAATAAAAGCGAATTGAAATAAGTGGACTATATCAACCTTCGTTTGACGTATTCCAAATCAGTATATCAGATAAAATATATTCAGTCATAGGGGCGACCCGTATAATATTTTCTTTATTTCGACATTGTGAAACTCTCAAATTGAATGTTAGAAGTTATCTCCATTAAAACTATTGAAAAAAGTCATTAATGCATTGCAGAAAAAGATTTGAAACACTCTCATTTCTGAATGAGAGACGGTTTCATTTCACATTTTATTAACTCGTTTTTTTGTCTGTCTGTTTGCCTATCCAGTAAAAATGTCGGATTATTTTTCAAACTTACTTACCCTTGAAACTAATTCTTTCTCGAAAAAAATACTACCTACTAACGATTAGTGTATTGAAATAGATATTACATAAGATAAGCTTCAACAGAAATTGAAAAAGGTAAGTTTTAAGATAAGCTGAAAAACTATCAAAGCTGGTGTACCTCACTTATCAAGTTATATGATTGTGTATATTACGATGTGAATATTTTACATTTCCAGCAGCTCGATTCGTTACCCGAAGACCCGATACATAATAGTCTAATCAACAAGTTCAAAAACATGAAAAATAGAGATAAAGGTCCTAAAAATATGAGCGATAGCTCATTAGATTCGGAATCACCTCTAGAAAAATGTTTTTGATGGATTATGGTGCAGGTAAAAAATTGCAATTGTTATTAACAAAATAAGATTCAAAAAAATGGTATTTAGTTTTTCGTTAATAACTCAAAAAATATTAACATTTAAGCAATTTTGAAAAAGCGCGTTAAAGAGGAGGAAATTTTCGATGAAAAAGTCCCGACTCCCGAAACTCTATCTCCATTATTTATAATTTTAATTCAACGTTGAAAATAGGGTTTCGCGCGGCTGTTACGGCATGCGCGCGCTGCCACTAAAGAGAGTTTATCAAAAGAAATAATTTTTTTATAACTCAAAATGTCATTTTAAAAATTTGAAAAAATCTAGTATCTTCTTAATACTTGAATGAATCGAGTCCCATAGAAAAAAAAATGTTATCACCTTTTTTCAAAAAGTTATTCAAATGTTAACTAACAAATTTTTTCCTAATCTCCGTTGGCATAAATAATGAGACAAAAAGTATAAATAATTGGCCTATAAATTTTAAACTTCGTGGAGCCCTTTTGATATATATATATATATATATATATATATATATATATATATATATATATATATATATATATATATATATATATATATATACTTCATACGATCCTGCAATAAAAGTTCATAAAAATTTATTAATTTGTTAATTATGATTTTTTATAACTATTGCAAAATGAAATATCTGAAAATTGTTGATAGAAATTGTTGATAATTTTTTTTTCAATTGATATTTAGCTATGTCTGTTTTCCCATTAAACAATGGCAGTTATTAACATAGGATATGAATTTTTTACGTATGAATACGTATATGAATTACGAATTAATTGTTTCAAACAAATAGAGAAATTCAATATTTTTGAAAAATTTTTCTTGCTATTTTGTTGTCTAGAGATAATTATGATTAAAAAAAAAATTTGTTCCTAATTTTCAATTTTAATTGTTTAAAATCGATTTTTTTATATTTCGATTGTTTGAATAATTGGTTAAGGAATAATTTTGCTTTTAAAAATCATAATTTACACTTTTAAATAGTTTGACAATAATTTTTTTTAATTTATTATTTAATTGTTTATTAGTTTAACAATTTATTAAGAACAAATATTGACCAAATATTTTCTGAAGCAGAAAAAAATAAATAAAAACAGCTATATATAAAAAAGTGCCAAAAAAGAAAGTATTATAATAAATAAAAAAAAACTATTATGGCACTTTTTTATTTATAGCTGCTTTTATAATTTTTTTCTGCTTCAGAAAAAAAATATAAAGTTGGTCAATATTTGTTTACAACAAATTGTTAACAACAAATAAACAATTAAATAATAAAGACAAACATTTTTTTTTGACAAACTATTTAAAAGTGTAAATTATGATTTTTGAATGCAAAATTATTTCTCAACTAATTATTTAAACAATCGAAATATAAAAAAAATCGATTTTAAACAATTAAAAATTAAAATTAGGAAAAAAAAAATTTTAATCATGAATATTGAATTTCTCTATTTGTTTAGAACAATTTAATGAACAAATTACGTAAAACATTCATATCCTATGTTAATAACTGCCATTGTTTAATATGAAAACAGACATAGCTAAATATCAATTGAAAAAAAAATTTATCAACAATTTTTAGATATTTCATTTTGAAATAGTTATAAAAAATCATAATTAACAAATTAATAAATTGTTATCAACTTTTATCGCAGGATCGTATGAAGTATATATATATATATATATATATATATATATATATATATATATATATATATATATATATATATATATATATATATATATATATATATATATCAAAAGGGCTCCCCGAAGTTTAAATTTTATAGGCCAATTATTTATACCTTTCATCCCATTATTTATGCCAACGGAGATTGGGAAAAAATTTGTTAGTTAACAATTGAATAACTTTTTGAAAAATGGTGATAAAATTTTTTTTCTACGGGACTCGATTCATTCAAGTGTTAAGAAGATTTTTCAAATTTTCAAAATGTCATTTTATGTTATAGAAAAATCATTTGTTTTGATAAACTCTCGTTAGCGGCAGCGCGCGCATGCCGTAACAGCCGCGCGGAACCCTATTTTCAACGTCAAATTAAAATTATAAATAATGGAGATAGAGTTTCGGTAGTTGGGACTTTTTTATCGGAAATTCCCTCCTCTTTAACAAGCTTTTTTTTAAATTGCTTAAATAATGATATTTTTTGAGTTATTAAGGAAAAACTTAATAGCATTTTTTTAATGTTATTTTGTTAATAACAATTGCAATTTTTTACCTGCACCAAAATCCTTCAAAAACATTTTTCTAGAGGTGATTCCGAATCGAATGAGCTATCGCTCATATTTTTAGGACCTTTATCTCTATTTTTCATGTTTTCGAACATGTTGATTAGACTAATAAAGAGGTGCTAAGAGCGTGATAAGAGATTATTAAATCTGAGAATCATGCATGTGCCACGAGTAATCATAATGGGCAGAGAAAACCAAACTTTCGTATTAGTCCGTATGATTTTGAACCCAGATAATAGAGTTGAAAATTACAAGGTTGAGAAGGACTACATAGGTTTACTAGCTTCTAGGACCCATAATTCTCTCAATCCCCATATGGATTCAATATCCTTTGGAGCTGGGGCAAAACCGGTGCCTTGACAATACCGTAAAAGTGCCGGAGGTGATAATTCAATAATCGTAACACTGCATTGTACGGAAGGATGAGGGTTGAGATCACATAAATAAAGTCTTACAACGTGCCTATTCTGCACTGAAAATCATATATGGTAACCGACATATTCTACCTTATTATTTGAAAAAATCCTTATGTGAATCTTTGGTGCTTTCTTTTTTCAATTACGCGGTTGTATTGGCCCATGTTCATTGTTCAACCAATCAATACAAAAATAAGATTCAAAAAGTTCAAAAGTCGTATTGGTCGGTGACACAGGATTGGCAAAATCGGATGGTTGAATATGGAGAAAAGATGATTACCCTTACGCTGCCTGTTTTTTCATAAAATAATTGTAACAAAAAAACCTTCATATCTTCATAAGAAAATTACATATCGTACAGGCATTCATAACCTGAATATTCGATATAAAAATATGTTTGCAGTGCCAAAATTTAAAACAGAAGTGTTCAGGCGATCTTTCAGGTACCCAATTTGTCATAAGTATAATTCTGTTCCCAACTTCCTCAAAAGTAAATATAAAGAAATTAAATTAAATTATTGATATCTTGTAAGGAATAGGTAAACTAAACTCTTTATATAAGGTGTTTGTTGGTATTTATATTATAATATCATTATATATAATAATCATATTATTGTTTTTCTTTTCTTTTTCTTTTTATTTGTTCTCTTTTCAGGGTTAAGTGGAAGAACATTTTCCGTGATGTATTTTATTACGGACGATAAACTTCGCTCATTATTTCAATTGATAGTTTAATATATAAGTTATGTTGAGTTTTTTGTTTTGGTTTTGAAATAATAAAGGCGATATTATTATCATTATTATTTGCTGAACAAGCAAGTAACAAAGGCACGATGATCCAAAAAAAAAGTTCATCAGCCAGCCTAGGAAATGTTTGCTTTTCATGGTTACAGACCATGCAGAAAAGGATATTTTAACGATCATTATAATATAACGACTATTTTATTATGAAAGTATTTGACACTCAAGTCCATGGCGTATCTACTTGTGGCAGAAGTATGACCGTAGAAATGAGCCTTTTGGGATCGTTCAGGATTCTTTTTACAGTACCACATTTTTGGTATGTGCAAAAAAATGTTTCTGTTGGATTTTATGAAAATCCACAATCACTGAATATCAGATCAATCCCCCATACGGATTGATTAGTAATCAATTTGAATCAATGCAAAAAATGTATTCTTTGAAAAAATTATGACAATACATTCTGTTATTACTTGAATTATATTGTTGATATCTGTTTAAAATCTGTTTTTTCCGTTAACCAGCTGTCGCACCCCTACGAACGACAACCCTCAGAAGTCGAAACTTGTGCGAGCTAAGGATTAAGGAGGTCTTACCTTTTAACGTGTGATTCCTAACACTATAGGACTCAAAATAAATGAATACTCATTCCCGTATATCTAATGAAAAAAAATAACTTTATTTATTCCCTAAGATTATTACTGAACCACTGAACATTAAACTCGTCAATGAGTATTTCTTACCATCTCAATTAGAGAGTTAATCCATATTTTTACAACATTACGCACATTACGCAACATTACGCACATTTTATCTTTCACTACAACAGTTCACAAGTATAACCAGCACGGTTATAGTGATCTTCAAACGAATTATTTCAAGTTCAACTGAAATATATTAAATAAAAAAATTGAATCTGACACCTAACAACTTTGGGAATCGGATATATTTTATTATATTTTCTAAATTCAATATGATTCTTGTACTTGAAGAAATCTTCAGTAGTAATTTTCTGTATACATCTACATTTGGAATTTTATGATTATCTTCCAATAAGAACCACAAAATAAACAAAATTACCTCAAACACTATATTGCAATTCACGTATTACGGAGAAATTCGAAAAGATGGCTACATTTTTGTCAGTGTATAGGGAACGTATTTAAATTCTTCAGTTCGGTTCAAATATGAACTATTCATACCATTTTTTTCAGAAGTTTTCCACTGAAAGACAATTACATACCCAACAATCAATGGTTACTTCAATCTCAAACATAGACAGATATTGTACACGATCTTACATTCATACTTTATCGGCTTCGAACAACCAGTTTTAATATGGTGACCGGCTATATATACAAATAAGGAATACTTATTATTAAGTGAGCCATATGACATATGTCCAGATTTTCAATGGACAGCAGGTAAAAAATGCAAACAATCCGATTCGAGGTTATGTGAAACATGACGCTATGAGAATTGCTAACCCTATTACCCATCTGTCTTTTCGATTCCCCATATCTTCATCGCATGCACATCCCACTTCCTGTCGTGGGAGCAGAGAATAATCTCACATTTACTTTCATGTTTCTATTATAAATAAATAAAATACTGGTATTCATTCAACTACGAGAACCACATGTTAGAGAAGTGAATCGATGAACTATTTTCTGGTACTATACAAAGTTGGAAGCCTCGGTTTTCAATGCTTTCAAAGAATGTGGGGCTCTTCCACCAGGTTGCTTATTCGCCCCTTCACGAATCAGTGAGAAAAGAAAATTCGGTGATATTTACTAATTTTGATTTATATGCTGACTAGAAGAAAATCAACTAGTGATTGTTTTTGACGTAATGAATATTATCAACAGGAATTTGGAATTACCCCGAATTTCAAGAATTTTCTTGTATATAGATACTTAACAAATTGGACCTAAATATGGTGCCAATATACTAAGTGATATAGAAAGATAAACACCCATTTATATTGAAAATATTTTAATAATTTTTTACTTATATACTTGACAGATAATAGCAAACAAACGAGTAAGTTTTCAGAGAAATTGGAAGGTCATGATATCAGTGAAGTTCAGTAGTGTGTTGCAGATCCTCGATGTTTTATATACTCGTGGATACGTCTGGGCATTGTCCTGATAAGGTGGTCTATATCCTGTTGGGGTATCTCAAGCCATCCTACTTCTAGCTCATGTCTAAGTGCTGCCAAAGTCTGTGGGGGCTGTTGTAGATTCAGCAGTCTGCGACCAAGAATATCCCACACATGTTCGATCGGTGAAAGATCGGGTGATCTGGGTGGCCATGGTAAGCGGTTAATGTCATGCTGATCCAGGAAGTCTAGAGTTACTCCAGCCACATGCGGTCTAGCGTTGTCTTGTTGAAATATGGGATTCTCGATGGTCTCAAGATATGAAAGGACATGCGGCTCCACTACTTCGTGAATGTAACGAAGAGCTGTGATGTTGCCTCTAATAAAGACTGAAGGTGTTACTACATGCAATGGCACCCCATATCATTAAACGAACAGTATGGTGAACATGCCTCTCCACATCAACGTGGGGATCTCGTCTTTCACCACAACACCTTCCTCTATGAACCAGTGCAATCAGTTGCGTCGATGCTCGGGAGTAAGTGGCAACACCCAAAGGGGATGATAAGAAAAAAGTCCAAAACTTCTTATTCGCCGATATACTGTACGCATTTTATCAACCCTTTCGTGTTCGTTGAAACACTGATTCGCAATTGCCCTAGTAGAAACGAACCAATACCTAAGAGCCAAAATTCTTAGTCGGTTATTATTCCCCTGCGACGACCGGTGTCCCTAGCTCAGTATTCTTGACCTTCTTGGGTCCATGCCTGATTAAATCTTAGAATAGTATACAAAGATAGATTGGTTCTTCTTGAAATTTCTTCAACTGAAAAATCTGCCTCACGTAAGCCAACAATTCGTCCTGTCTCAATCACTAAGTTGAGGAATACGACGAAATGTTCTTACTCGAGGCATAGTGTTAACAATACGAAACACTTTACAACAAACTCTTCAACAGTTAAAGCACAAAAAAGAATAAAAATTGGAGAAATGGTAAATTCTCACACAAAAACAAACAGTTAAAAAACTGGTCAGAATAGTTTCCGATACGGCTGAAATTTTACTGGCTTTATATTGGCCTCAACATAAATACACATGCAAAACATTATTGAAATATTTTCAATATAAATGGGTGTTCACCTTTCTTTGTCACTTAGCATATGTGAATGATAGAAATCATTTTTAAACAACACTTTATTCTGAGATTTTCACTGGAAACTGTATGGACTTACTTCAAAAACTTCAACTAATTTTGCTCGAACCAAACCCGCCACACCATCACAGAAAAGCATCAAATTACGAAGTGTAATTTATTCTAGAAAAAAGTAAACTACTTAGAGGGAAGTCCCAGTCGAATACGAAATGAGCAGCTAATGCACAAGAATGTAAGAATACTGCATTCGAGATTGGCCAAAAAATATACTGAAAATAAGGGAGGAATCCACCACGGACCTGTTATGAAATATTCTGATATGTAAGCGTACCTATACATTGGATCTATTTTATCTCACAACTTCACTGAAACCCTGTAAAATTCTACTGAATCAAACTGAAGAAACTTCTATCAATCAAATTCATTGAGCACTTTCCTATCTTATATGGCCAAGCAGTTTTCAAAATATAACGAACCTCAATTCTGAGAGTCATAGTATGAAATCATTGGAAAGTATCACTATTTTTCGAGTTTGGAGGCCATCGATTTTTGTAAGTATTGAAACCGACCTTGAAGCCAGATGACGAAGCTATCATCCACGTAACGGAAGGAACGCTCTAAACCTTTTTGTAGACCACTTGAACGCTCAACACCCCAGCAAGGAGACTGAACAATACCAATGGAAAGCATTCTAGCACCAAATCGAACGATTCAATGCTAGACTAACCCACAAAGCGTACCGAAAACCTACGCACACGGATTGATATCTGAACGCACTATATCAAATCACCATCCTAGTCAAAAGAGAGGAGTCACCTCTACTCTAACTGAACAGGCTTGAAGAATATGAACCAGAGCATCTCGAGGAAGGACTGGAACTTCTTCAAGTGACCTTGAAATCGAATGTATACAGTGTATCCGAGATCAATAAGGCCATGAAACTGAAGAGTTCCACGGCTCAAAACGGAGAGGAGGCTCAGATGGTTGCACGTGCCTATCTACCATATTTCCGTAGGATTACAGACCAAATTGGAAGACACAACATTAAAACGGTTTTCAAACCCATCAAGAAGATACAACAAAGTTTCAAGTCGCCTAAAGATAAAAGAGACCCACTATCAGTAGCAGGGGTATATCGCATACCGTGCACTTGTGGGAAAGTATCTATCGGAACCACCAAAAGATTGATGGGAACGAAACTGAAGGAGCATGAAAACTGCAGACTAGGCTAAACGGACAAGTCGGCTGTATGAGTCGCACTCAGTGAAGGAAAACACGGAACTCATTGGGAGGCAAAATAGATCCACCAAACACGTGAAAAATCTCAACAGAAAAGAAGAAGCTGTGAACCTCAACCGAATATGGAATCCCATTCTAAGTTCAAGAAAATCAAACAGCATGACGGCTGATAGAAAAGGGTCAAAGGATGTTATTGACAATTTACCTATTCCAGGTAGAGGTATTAGCACACCAAACTGGCCGAGTCGTAATAACCAGTCATCGAAGATTACTAAGGATGTAAAAACCTCTTAAGAAACTAGCCACTTGCGCCAACGAAGCCAGGAGAAATTTCAAAAATCGACGGTCTTCAAACCCGAAAAATAGTGATACTGAAAACCTCTGCCGCGAAAGTCTTAATCATTTTATCATTGGAAAGATTAGGGACAGAGAAAAAGCAATCCCAGTTCAGTCTGAAAATGGCTGCAGATTGGAGTTATCAAATTGGGGACAGTTTCTAAGGCCACTTGGCTGAGAAAGCCAAGCTTTCTCAGGTTTTTATGGTGATTATGGTTCTAGAAAAAGCACTCTTCAAAAAGTGACAGCGGGTATAATACCCCGAAAAATACGAAATAAATACTGCTTCTTGCCCGAGTTTTCTCTAACAGAAAAAGTCGATTAATTATTATAATTAGGTATTCAGCCATTCACGCATTAGTTGAAAATCCCAGTAATTTCAACATCATGTTTCAACATCAAGATCGAATATTACCAATTCCGAATATGTTCTTGGCGTTTTTTCGCGCTGCTATCATGAAAATGCTAATGTTGGTGCTTGGTAAAAATGAAAGCCATTCTCTAACAGTACTTACACCATCATATTCGGTAATGATTGCGAAATCGAATCTACTCTCTAATTTTCGGACGGGTTAGATTCTCAGATAAAAAACGAATAAATGGAAATACGTCAGGCAGTACAAAACATTTGCAAGAAACTTTCTGTATCGCCTTTTATTCAAACGAAATTAAAATTTCTCGCTCGCTCGAACAGAACGATATCTATTGGAATAACTTCGGTTCTGCCTTGATGCGACATTGACACACTAACATTGTCATAGATCGTAGAATAAATTGTGCAATTTTTGCGCAATTGTTCCTATAATGAGGTATTAGTAATCTCCATATGATACTGCAAACACGTGGCAGGATTGGATTGAAAAATTCCCACTCGTCGGAAGACTTCGAAAATGTATTCGTTTCCATAGAAATATTTCCGAGATTACTAAATATAGCAGAAGTTCAATTCGAAAAGGTATATATTTAGAAATCTTATTGATACGTATATTTCCCACGAAAAATAACGTCCCAATTGGTTTCATACGAAAATAATGAACAAAAGTCATATTTTGTGGAGGAAATCAGACTTTTTTATTATGTCTTTTGGGGACCACGATATGAGAAAAAATTAAAATTGTAATGTAGAACACACAAATGTGGTAAAGACACACTTTCATCTGATAATTTGCCTATGATGGAAAAAGATACTTGTTCCAACTTTTCGAAGGGAAAACAGGATATGCCTCCTCAGAATTGAAAAAAAAAACAAATAACTTCTTACAGTTTTCCTTCTCTAATTCACATTATTTTCAAACTTCCTCGGCAGATGTCAAAGGAGAATTGAAATAGAAGAAAATATTAAATATTACATTGTGTGTGCAGGGAACAGGATGGAGGAGAGGGTTAGGCAAAATTTTCAAACGATTACCGTTATTTTAGAATTGAGATCGGCTTCATTTCAGAGAAAACAATGAAATAATTATCTGATCCACTAATCAGTTATATTTTGTACTTCATCAATATTTTCACTCTATATTGCTCGTGGGGGTATTAGTTCTACGAATTAGAAATAATGAACATATATATTTTAAGTGAAGTTTGAAATCTTTTCATTTTCTGCATATGGTTTTTGTTATATTTCTATGTTTCTAATACAATACTCAATTTCATTATAGAACAGCTCAAATATTTTCTTTAAATCAATGTATTGATTTATATTCCTATGTTGCAATGGTCTACCTTCTATCAGATCATTTATTTTGAATTTAACTGATATTTTTCACATTGAAAATCACTTGAAAAACATCACGACTTCATTAATTTTGATCGACTTTTGGATATGCCACATTAAACATGCCTAAAGGAGTTATTTAAATCTCGGATCAACCGCTCTGTCATTTACTTACTCTTTTTAAAAAAATAAGTCATCAGTTTCTCTGATGAAAACAAAATGAAAAAAGTTGAACATATATTAAATGTTCATCATCGTTGCAACAATTCACGCCCACTTTGTATTTTTTTATCTTAAATTTTATCACAACGGTGTTTTAATTTTTATAATTATTACATCAATCACATTTTCAGCATTTTTATGATAGTGTTGTACTGACCTTACATTGAAATGTATTTCGATAAGATACAATATTTAAAAAATGCTGTCATCATTTTTTACACCCACATGTTTGAATCAGCCGGCATTCTTCAAAACCTTCACTCTTAAATATTATGTGTTTGTTATTCGGAAACAGTCACTAGATTCTGAAAATAGATGAACCCAACCTCAACAAAGTGATGCTATACGACTATTTCGAATTATAGTGCAAATCTCCAATATCAAAAAAATTTCTTTATTTCTGCGATGTTTAACATTTTGAATATTTCGGAACTAATTGCTAAATTAATAAATAATGACCAAGAAAGTAAATTCCTAAAGTAACAATAATGAAAATTCGTTAGTGTTTTGGATCATATAAATGATCAGACGTGTCACAGTAAAAAAATATTGAAAATCAAATAAAACATTTAGAGAAGTATATATACAATGATAGACCTATACAATCAATATATAAACTAGAAAAATATGTAAAAGCATTTTAAACATTTTCAACGAAAAAAATAAAATAAATAAACTTGCAGTTGGAGTATATCAATATATTACTTTGAAGAAACTCCTCCACAGGTTATAATATCCCTTACTCATTAGTATATCCTTTATTCGTCTCTGGAAGGGTACAATATTTAGGTTTTTGATCTTTTTAGAAAAGGTATTAAATAGTACAGTGCCGTTATAAACGAAACATTCTCTTAATGTAGAAGTTTCGTGTTTGGGATTGGTTGATAAATGTTTGCTTCTTGATGCATGCATATGAAAGAATAGAAGAAACAAGCTGAGAATATAATTGTGTTATCATTAATAAAGTGACGCAAAATCATTAACGCATATAATAAATATGAGCGGCCCCAGCACACCTCCCTGAGGAACATCAAGGAACACTTCTGAAATCTCAGCTATCTATACTACTGATTCGGAGTGTTTCCTTCCTGCTGAGGTTCATCTCCCGACATATGAATCCCTTGTTTCTGATTCTCAAAGCTATCATAAATTGTTACTTGGTCGGTCGGTAGCCGGGCGGTTCGACGTGGGTGCTTTGTTCACTCAGTCAATCGGCCGATATGTGAGTCGATGGTTCAAGCCCCAGGAGCTCGATTTTCACTTGCTATCATCCAACCCGTGTTAGGAATCACACGTTAGAAGGAAAGACCTCGTTAGTCATTAGCTCGAACAAGTTTCGACTTCTGAGGGTTGCCGTTCGTAGGGGTGTAATAGCTGGTTAACGGAAAAAACATATTTAAACATTTAAACATATTGAACTTTTGTGTTAGAGGAAGATTCAACCCTTTTTAGTCAGCCAAACGTGGAGTGACCATATGCAATAAATCGAATATTATAGATATGTCAATATTAGTAAAATATATACCTTATCTGAAAACTATAGCTGTATTTCTATAAACTAAATACAGGTCCATTTTTCAACTCACAATTTTCGAGTTGTATATACTGGTGGAACAACACAGCGCATTTTTCACAATTGAGCCTCAAAATGAAACGCTTTTCAAAATGAATTCTGATGGGCATGCACTTTCAAAGGATGTAGGTGACGGATATCGCCAACCGCCATCTGTTTGTTCATCAACCATTCAACCTTACATAAATAAATAAGGAGATGTTTGCAACGAGTACGATGTACGTTCTTGGAAGGACTCGCGAATATAGAAGGTGCTATGGTTTGAACATCATTCAAAACGAACGGGTCACCAATGGCCAGTAGCACCAGGGTATCCTGGTGAATACTAAAACACCGTTGAAGTTAAGAATATTTTGGCGAAACTCTTCAAACTTCTACCAATTGTAGTAAATTTTAGAATGAACATATTTTCAATAAGAATAACCTCTAGATCAATCATTTTCCGCACTTATAATAACTTACTGAACTGTTTGAAATATACATGAGGATGAGAGTTTTCTATTAATGCCAAACATATTCATTAGTCATTAGTCTGACAATTGACACAAATCTCAGAAAGTGTTGAGAGATCCGATAAATTATTTTGTTGATGAGACAAAACCGTAAGTCACTTCACATAGTAGTGAACGGATGAATCCACAAGACCTAAAAGTGCCATTTCAAAATAGATTAAAGACCACACCTAAAAAAGAAGTCGACTACGAATGTGAAATGTTGGTAGTCCTTATGACCGAGAGCCTGTAACGTTATTGAGACTTTATTAGTTGTTGTCAGAAATCAGTCAAAACTGAAACTTTGTTTGTATATCCCAAGATTATAATTTTACAATAAAAAAAGATTCCTTAGGATACATTAACTGTACAAGTTTTCCTAACCTTCTGTCCAAATTATCTGAGACGACCCTTTCACAAAACAAACTAACTGAAATAAATAATTATGAAATGCTCAATCAGTAGATTTACACAACACCCCAAATATGAACCAATACACCATAAAAAGAATTCCACCATTAAAAAACCAGTTGCTTCACATCAGCTTTGCATTCATTATTCATAACATTTGATCACCGAATTAAAAATATAAATACAAACGGCGAAACATATTCACAAAAGCCTTCATTCTCGCTCTCCTAGATGGATGGAAACGTGCAACATCGCACGCCGTAATTTAGTCGAATCTCAGTGAGTCAAGAACGATAAATATGGCAACTGCGCTGGCCTCGCCGACTTGACTTAGCGGTCAGTAAGCTGCTGCGTGAGTGTATTCTTGATGGGGAACCAGAATTCAGTGATAGAACAATAGGAAAGTAATATTAATGAAAATGGTTGTTGGTAAATGATGCTTCTGGATATTGATGAGATTGTTCGATGTGAAGTCTCATCGATATCATTTCAACTTTTATTGAAAATCAAATTTTCTTAAGAAAAATATAATGTTCTCAGCTTTAGGGGTATTTTAGATCAGCTATTTTTTATAGATACGGACATGGAGAAAAACCACCCCTAAATCCTTGGTTTACTAATATTTAATAGAAAAAAGGTGTCGTGAAGTTTATTTATCCTAGTGAGTTCTAAAAAAAGTGTAGTTTGGGGTGTATCAAATTAAACCTCGAAGAAAAAGCCCTCTACAAGGGTGTCGCCAACGGTGGGCAGGGGGGCAGTTGTCCCCCCTTGTAGAAAGTATTGAAATATTCAGAATAATATTGCCCAGTGCTATGATTTACCGAACATAAAGAATGAAATCGAACTTTGGCAGCAATTGTGGTACGATAGGCTCAATTTAACAAATCTTACAGTTGTTGATGTCCTAAAAGAATCAAATTCCTTCTTTCCCGAAACGGAAAAAGAATTGAAAATTTTGTTCGCTTTACCATGCACGACCTGTACAGTAGAGCGATCCTTTAGCTGCCTCAGAAGACTGAAAATATGGCTAAGAAGCACCATGACAGAATATTGCTTTAATGGTCTGGATATGATGAGTGTACACACAGCTATAATAAATAAAAACCAAAATAATTTTAATGATAAAGTGGTTGAAAGTTTTGCAAAAAATCCCCGCATGTTATGTTTTAATTAAATATTATTTTTGTTGAAATAAATAATTATTAGTGTGTTTAACAGTTTGATTTGGTTATTGTGCTGTCGAGGGCTTGTGAAGTTTTATACATTGATATCGGAACCGTTTTTATATACAATCGTCATCGAGGCAAAGACTTCCAAAATGTAACGATTCATGCTTTCGACTGTACCAGGCGTTCATATTTTTTATCCTCCATAATACTGCCCCATTTCCCCCCCCTCTTAGTCATAAGCTGGCGACGCCCTTGGCCCTCTATGAAAATAGTTGTTTCTAGAGGGCTTTTTCTTCTAGTTTGTGTCTGAAAGAAATTTCTGAAGAGTCTATTTTGAAATGGTAGTTGTTTGTAAAATATTACTGTAGTAAAAAGTGCACCATCTATAAAGCATTTGTTTCAAGTTTGAAGACGCTGCGTTGTTTGGTATTTGTTTGGCAGCCATCAATAGCGAATTTTTTGGTGAATTTGAGAAAATAGGGAAAATTGGTCATCGTTATGTCGTACAATACTTTTATTTGAAAGACCTCAGCCCCCCGCAATATACAAGCTGAACTGGATTTTACTCTGACTCTGAAAATTTATACATGAGAAAGCTGTGTGCAAGATGGGTGCCATGTTTGCTCACACTAGCGCAAAAACAGTGTCGTGAAGATGTTTCAAAGCAACAAAGTAGAATTCTTGCGTCGTTTCATAACCATGGATGAAGGATGGTTACATCACTTTATACCCGAGACAAAAAAACAATCAAATCTGCAGGCAAGATCATGACATCGGTTTTTAGGGATGCGCGAGCAATAATTTTCATTGACTATCTTAATAAAGGTAAAACTATCAACGGCTAATTATATGCGAACTTATCACAACGTTTGAGTAGAGAAATCAAGCAAAAACGGCCGCATTTGGCTAAGAAGAAATGTTGTTTCATCAAAACAATGCACCAGCACACAAATCCATTATTGCAATGACCAAAATTAATGAACTAAAGTTTAAATTGCTACCTCATGCACCTCATTCGCCAGATTTAGCCCCCTCGGATTATTTTCTGTTCCCAAACTTGAAAAAAATGGCTCAGTGATCAAAGATTTTCCAACTACGAAAAAATGATGTAGGCAGTTAATGGCTATTTTGAGGAGCAAGACAGTTCTTAGTATGAAAACGGTATCGAACTTACTGAACGTAAACAACTTAATGAATTTTAAATTTCTGATGCTAAAAGGTATTGAAGTTTTACCCCACTATGGGAAATGTTCATTATTTAATAATAATAATACACAAAAGTTCGTAATGGAATTAATACAAATGTCATTCACAAGAGGGCTACTCAACGCAACATATTGTTAGGTTTCCCCCGTGGGTCCATCAATAATTGGCTACACTGAATAATCAAACTTAATTTTATTTCACTTTGAATACAACAAATACTTCAACTAAAAATTTCAACTATTATTTTAATGTCTATCGCCTTACTAGATCACTTCGCGTATCGCACTGTAACGTCCACTTCACTGTGTACTTGACTGTCCGAATACGCTTGTAGTCAGCGTTTAAATACCGCAATGGAACATCGTAGAATTTTCGCCGAAGTTCCATTGACATTGGTAGCATGTTTCTTGCTGCTTTTGGAGCGGCAGGTAACATTGGATATTCCCAAGCTCTCAGCTACGTCACGTTTGGTTTATTGTTACCAGTGGCGGCCGGCGTTATTTCCTTTCGGGCATGATTTACAACAATATGGAGAGTTTTGATACCAAAATTTCACTTACATGAAAAACTTTCATGTAAGTGAAAACTTCAAAGTTTTGGGCGAAAACATTCGTCTTCATCTCCTCATTGACAGCAAAAAAGTGCTAAAGTCATGATTTTATGAAATAAATGAGTGCCTCATCTTTTAAGTTACTGACGAGGAGTTATTTGTCCCAAAATTTAAAAGTTCACCAGGATTATAATGTGATGTGAGCTCCAAGTGAGTGAAAACCCTTCATATATTTTTTTTTATTGATTCAGCCGTTACTTGATGAAGATTCATAGTAATTTCAAAAACTACACCTCACGATTTGATCTTCACAAACTTTACTTATCATGAAAACGTAAACGTATAAATTACTTGAAAAAGCTAATGTAAGAGACGAAACATATTGTAATTTTCAAAATCGATCAAATCGTGAGGTGTAGTTTTTGAAAAAACCTTCATATATTGTTCTGTAGAGTTTCTGTAAATGATATCTGTTTCATGAAAGTTTGCAATGAGTACTAACTAAATAAGAAAAGTGACTTTTTATAAACGTTAATTACTTTCTTTTTTTTTTTAAAGTTTCTAATATTATTTATAAAATGATGAAGCCAAAAAGCTTTTTTCCAATAACGATATTGATGAATCAAACAAATAATATCATAAAATACGTTCACACCGGGAAACAGTTGAACAACTCGTGAACAAAACATTGAAAAATGACACCAAGAATTCAAAGTACGAGAAAAATCACCCGTTTATGGGACGTCAATCGCGTCGAATCGCATCAGACACGTAAGTGCGAAAATTTATGAATTGCAACGGGTTTCGCTCCGTGTTCTGTATATTTTCTCAGCTCAGGTAATAAGACCAAAACAGGTAGTCGAACAAACACAGGTAGTGGCAGCAACGCAGGTAAAGGGAAACATCGATCCCTATAAATTGAGACACAGAGTTCGAAGTAATCAGTCTAGTTGAAAAAACCAGACATCACCAGAAGATGGCAAATGAGACTTTGCCGAAACGTTGTGAAAATAATCCTTATGGGGAGAAAATACACAGAACACGGAGCGAAACCCGAGAAAACAGCTCATCATACTTTATCCGTGAGAATCTTCGAGTTAACATATATATATATATATATATATATATATATATATATATATATATATATATATATATAGAAACCGACATTATACTCAGAGCCGTAACACTCACGGATTATCGATAATGTTATGTGCAAGCACGATCTTGTTGAAAAGTAAACGTAAACGGGTAAAATCGATTGACCCAAATCCGACTGTAATTCGCCTCCTCTTCGTATGAAGAGAAAACTGAGCGTCGGAATGCAGTTGTGACGTAACAAGTATACCATACCCTTTGCATAAGCTCTCAAAGGGTTTCCATATATACAGGGTGTCCCATATTAAACTTCGCGGGCAAATATCTAAACAATGAAAAAGAATATCCATATTTCGTGAAAGCAGATAATTTTGGTGTCAAAGGGTCCTCTTATTTACGTAGAGATCCAGCACTAGGCGTCATCCGTTAGGGCGTCGCGACACCGATGCCAAATTTTTTTCAATGGTAACCCAGTATTTTCAATTGGTTTTGAATTCTGCATTGAATTCTGAATTCAGCCATATAGCACACTTGTAGTTGTCCTTGAATGCTAATGAAAAAATGCAATTTTTTTCCGTATTATAAAGAGGGCCATGAATAAGTCAAAATAAATGCAATAATGTATTTATCGTTCTGTCAGAAGACCTGTCAGATTTGACGAAAGTGTATTCAGTTTTGTGTTGGTTTTTCGTAAAATTGAAAAATGGTTCAATTTTCAAATGCAGAAAAGTTGGATATGATATGTATTTATAGCAAAGCAAGAAGGAATTCGAAAGAAGTAGTGAGAATATACGCTAATCGGTATCCTGACAGAAAATTACCGTCAGACAAAACATTCGCTGGCTTAGCCAAATCTTTGGCACGAAATGGATGTTTTAATGAACGGAAGCGAAAAAAACCAAAAACGGCTACTGATGAGAATCACAGTGTTGCAGTGCTAGGTCAAATGGTGTTGGAACCATATAGTTCTACCAGGCAAGTAGCAATGCATTGTAACATTTCGAAATCGTCAATACAACGTCAAAAAACGAATTCCATCCATACAAAATAAATTTGGTTCAAGGACTACATCCACATAATAATCTTCATGTTTCATTTTCAATAACTAAAATATATTCCCATATTCAGGAGATGCTGATAGGAGATTGAACTTCATTGCATGGCTGTCCACCCGTATCCATAATGATGATCAGTTTCTGAAAAAATATTATGGAGTGATGAAAGCCGTTTCCATAACAACGGTATAATAAACAAACATAATTGTCACTATTGGTCTGACGTGATCCCTCATTGGGTGCAAGAAACGAGATTTCAGTCTGTGTGGGGGGTTAATGTTTGGTGCGGAATCATTGATGGTTATTTGATAGGACCTCATTTTTTCGAAGGAATTCTCAATGGGAAGAGGTACTTGGTTTTTCTATAACATGTGTTGCCGAATCTCTTGGAGAATTTACCAATACAAACTCGACTCAATATATAGTTTCAACAAGATGGGGCTCCTCCACATAA
The DNA here is from genome assembly GCF_025532065.1 of Leptinotarsa decemlineata. NCBI lineage: Eukaryota > Metazoa > Arthropoda > Insecta > Coleoptera > Chrysomelidae > Leptinotarsa > Leptinotarsa decemlineata. The sequence continues at coordinate 6,945,339 of NW_027412537.1, read as the reverse complement.
TAATAGAATAGTTACCCAACATTTGGATGATACTTTCAATGAGAAATGGATTGGAAATAAGGGTCCAATACTATGGCCAGCTCGAAGTCCACATATTACTCCACTAGATTTCTTCTTGTGGGGATATATCAAAGACCTAGTTTATATGCGACGTCCACAAAATGTACAGGATTTGAAAAATAGTATCACAAATGTTTGTGCTTCGATAACGCGATAGACGCGTTTAGCTGTCACGAATAGGGTATTACTAAAAAGATGCAATATGTGTATTCTACGTGAAGGGAGGCAGTTCGAACACTTACTGAAATGATTCTTGTTATCACTAATTGATTTCGTTATCATCATGTTAGTAGAGTTATGGTCAAAGTAACATATTTTGTGGTAATTTGAAACATTTATTTCAATTTGTACAGAAATACGCAACTAGATAAAATTGAAAAGACAATGAAATCATAACTGATGGATTCATTTCATTAAACTCGTATTACTGCATTCATCTTGACTTATTCATGGCCCTCTTTATAATATACAATAAAATTACCTTTTGTCATCAGTATTCAAGGAAAACTACAAGTGTGCTATTTGGCTGAATTCAGAATTTAATGCAGAATCCAAAAACGAATTTGAATTTGAAAAAATTGGCATCGGTGTCGCGACGCCCTAATGGATGACGCCAATTGCTGGATCTTTTCGCAAATAAGAGGTTCCTTTGACATCAAAATCATCTGCCTTCACGAAATATGGATATTCTCTCTCATTTTTCAGATATTTGCCCGCGGAGTTTTATATGGGACACCCTGTATACTGAGTTGATAATTTGAATTAAATGATAAAACTAGTAGGTAGGTACTTATTGTTCGACTATTTGCAAGCAAAGGCGCAGGTACGAATTCGGTACGTATTGTTGCAATCTGTATATGAAATTTTAGATTTTGAATGACGGTGAGGGCTGGTTTTGCCTGGACCTGATTGGCGAAAGTTCTGCAGCTGAGAAAGTTATCGAAGTGCTTGAAAAAATGGTAGTCCGTTGACGAGAGGTCTGGAGAATATGGTGGATGAGGCAAAACTTCGACAATCAATTCGTTTATCAATCGATCAATCAATATACTTTATTGTCCAAGAAAAGATATTCTTATCTATCTATAATCTAAAGTCAGTACGTAATTAAATTTGACAAATAGTATTCTATATACCACAGGTCGACAAATACAAAAATTTCCACAACACAAAAAGTGAGCATCATCGTAAAAATATTTTTATTTACATAGCTCATTATAATCTAAAATGAATATATGTATAATATAATTTGTAAATAGTATTCTAGTAGGTATATACAAATATGTTGACAAAGGCAAAAATTTATCACAATACAAGAAAGTGAGCATCATCGTAAAACTTTGACTTTTTTTCGAAAAATGTGGTGTATGGAGATTTCTCTCGAACAGGGTGGAAAATTGTTATATATATTTTTGCTCTCATATATTATTAATTTTTTCGCTAATTCTAGGTAAGTGGGGAATGGCGGGAGGTAAGTTTTTTCTCATTATTTGACGATGACATGACGATGACCTTCATCTACTTTAAAATAAATCTTGACATTGTTCGGACATTGATATCTTTCTTTGATAGTTCATGTGAAGAATGGAAATTAAAGTGATGTCTCATGCAAAATATATCAGAAAATAAATAAATATATGGGTTTTCCACCACGCAACTAGCAGATCTGATAGCTGATATAAATAATAAATTTATATTTGATAGTTATAACCATGATATCAACAACGGTTATATGAAAATTTAGCCTGCACTCATGATTCACCAACAGAAAAAAGACGTCAACTATATGGTAGATTCGGAGATCAGGCTCTTTCTTTCACTGGTATAAAATGGATAGCGATTAATTCTGTTCAAGACTTTCTCTCTCTCTCTATCTAGAAAACTTTATCATTGAAACTGTTTTCAGTTATTGTGGGTTTTTACCAGTAACCCATTCAAAAGGTAAGAGTATGTTAAATTGACTACGATTGGCACCCAACATGGGGCATCAAAAGGTGTGATGTGACTTTCGTGTCTAACTACCACTCAAGTTATGTTTCTTTAGACACCTTGCTAACACTTACTTTATACTGGAAGTCATTTTGTTTTTATGCTAGAAGTGCATCGTGCATCAGATTGGTTTGACCAAAAGAGACCACTGAAACTGACGGACGATCAGTACATGACTATATAAATCATGAGGGTTATAAAATAATACTTCAGAGCAAGCCAGAACAGTTGAAAATTTGTCACAGCCACGCAAAAATGAGAAGGTTCAAAATAAATATTCTGATGTACAGGTCTAACTTATGAAGGCACTCAAATATTCATTTTTATCTATTTTTATTGTGCCCTCGAGTTGCTTATTGAACAATATTAGGGTAAATTCTCCCGTGGAAAATATTCGTTACATAACTATTATAAATTCTCCAAGTAAAAATTAAGTACTTTACGTTCTGACTGCTACCGGATTAATGTAAACATTTTAAGGAGTTTCGAGAATTCGAAGGATCCATAAATCCGGTTTTTCTACATTTTCTCGCATAGCAACCCACTAGCGACCCAGCCCTCCTGAGAGCTGGAAAACATTCAACCTCTACCAAATTAAATTCCTAATTCAAGACAAACACTCGAAAAAGTAGAAATATTTTCAGTTTAATAGCCCTAGCCTCCACTAAACCACTCAGTATGCCATTTCAGCTGTTCGTCGTTAGTGAACGAAGAACATCATTCATCGCGATCCTCGTATGTAGAATCGAATAGATTCGGCTTCGGGTCTCGTCGGGAGGGTTGCCGATATCGACGGTTGCTAAAGGCGTCAGCGGTAATGACGTCACCGCTCAATATATGGCCAACACAGCCCGGCAGCGCTATCAATGTAGACGATAAAGTAAAAGTAACTGTTCATTCGAAACGATGTTCGCTGCCTAACTGGACAATCTGAACAATCGGAAATTTCTCCACAAGGAACAGATCCGACAGATTAGAGATTTAATCGTTAATGGTCGATTATAAAATGTAAAGAGAAAGAATTGCAGATAATGTATGCAAGAGTCGATGGCGAAGGTAAAGCTAACTGTCCTCAGGCTAGAAGATAGATCCGATTTTTGGACCCACTCATGATGTTCCGAATATACTACTGAGATATGGAGTTTACTAATCAGGTATTTGCTGCTCCCACCGAACCGGTCAAAATAACCAACTTTTCTGTTAAAAAACATTTTTATTCAAAATTAACCTCGTGATACGAAATTCTCCGATTTCATCTGTAGTATTTTCAAAATTTATTGGCAGACTATGAGAAACATACTCAATTATTTTTACAAAAATAATTGAGTATGGCATATTGATGACTGTCTTACCTAAAGTAATCATTGCCGGCTGCCGATATCCAAACTCAATTCCTTCTCTAATCAGTTCAGGAATCTGGGATCTATCCTTTTAGGGGCTATCTAGTTCATTATCTGATGTGCTCGTAGCACAAAAGAGGTATCTCTTATGTATTTCTAACAGAACATCGTGAAGATACCACTTCAAAAACGTCAAAGTTTTAACCTTAAGTTTTAATCCTTATTTATATTTGATATCGCTGTGTATGTTTACACATACATAAGCAATTTTATTGTAGTTAATTCACAACACAAAGTGTTGACGACAAAAAAATGATTTTTATATATCTTTAATAAAAAAAATTCTTCACTACAACTCAAAGCAATGGCTCCCAGAGTATTTGATTCAATTCCAAATGACAAATACCAAAAGTCCAGAAAAACCATTTGTTAAATGAAAGCTTCTATTTCGTTGAAGAATATTTACAAAAACAAAATGTAACTGTACCTGAATAAGTTTTTATTTATGTTTTCATACAACCTACCAAAGTGAAAGAAGAACATGAATTTATCTGTAGTTTCATTATTTTATCGAAATGGGTTTTCTGTTCGGGCAGTCTTCCTAATCGTTCTACCGAGAGAACTATTATTCGCAATGTGGTAGATAAATTTGAGTCCAATTTCGATCAACCGAACGTCGACGAAACGTAAGATCTGTCGAAAACATCACCGCTGACTGTGAAAGTGTGCAGGAGCGAAGCGAAATCGACTGCATAGTCGATTTCGCTTCGCTCACAGGAACTCAGCTTTTCGCACACCACAACTTTGCGAATTTTGCGTTGTGATTTGGGCTTGTACCCGTAAAAAATTCAACTGACCCAGGAACTGACAGTGAACGACGTGTGTTCGCTGAATGGGCTCTGGAGCAGTTGGCAACTGTCCCTAATTTCCATCGAAAAAACACCTTCATCGATGAGACCCATTTCTTAATGAATGGGTGTGTGAACAAACAATATTGTCGAATTTGGGACGATACCAATCCACGTGAAATCCAAGAGCGTCCAATGCATCCCGAAAAAGTCACTGTTTGGCGTGGATTTTGGGCTGACGGCGTCATCGAAACAAATTTCTTTGAGAACGACGTTAGACAGACCACCACTGTCAACGGCGAGCACCATAGGCCGATGATAACCAATTTTTTTTGGCGTGAATTGAATGATCTGGACACGAACGACATGTGGTTTTAACAGGACGGCACAAAGCGTCACACAGCGAATGCCACATTGAATATTCTGCACGAGCGATTTGAGGGCATGGTAATCTCATGTAGATGTGGCCACTAAGATCGTGCGATTTGACTCCGTTAGACTTTTTTTGTGGAGTTTTCTGAAGTCGCAGGTGTATGCGAATAAGTCACAAGCCACAGCGGTCCTCAAAGCCAACATAACTCATGCCATCAGTCAAATTCAGCCTGAGTTATGCGCCAGAGTCATGGTAAAGCGCTTAATGAAAGATCCTATAGAAGTAGGCAAATTAATTGGAGTAATTTGCTCATTTACTGGTATTCCACATGATTTCATTTTCTTTATTGTTTCCATAAACTCTTCTCTGCAAATTTCAGTTAGTTGATCATCTTTCTTTCTTCTTTATGTACGAACCAAAATCTGCCTTTTGTAGTCCATTGAAGGAAATTTTTCATACTCTCATCATTTGACTGTCTTAATATTTTCCTTGAAGTCTGTGTATTTATTCTTCTTTCCTGTTTCACTGTTTTTTATTCTCTCTGAGGTAATCGTTGTCTCAGTCTCCCAATGCAGAGCTACAAAACTGAAAGAACACATTCATGTCGCAATATCTCGATAGCTCAACATTCTATAAGGTGCAGATTTATAGGTTACCCAGAGAGAACGTAAAAAACAGCCGAAAGTGATTTATACCCCAATGAATATTGTAACAAGCTCTCAATGTACTGTTATCGAGTTAACGAAAGTTCTATAAAGACACACATCACCATACAATGACTTCGGCTTCGTTAAATCATCGAATAGCAAACATAACGGTATACCGAGCTGACATTTATTAGGCAATTTACGTAGACTATAATTGCAATTTTATTTTAATTCTTTTTCCGCCGGATACGAATGGTGTTTCACTACATGTTTGCATTTTTTATCGTTGGCATGCCAAAGAAGTAATTTCCCTGCATGTTGGGGTTTCTTGGAATATTCATATCATAAATGAAATGGTAAATATCGTCTGGTCATTAGTACTGTTACGAGTTGTTGAGGTTAAACTTTTTATAAAACGGTAATTTTTTGTTTCAGGACTGCAAGGAACATATACAGCGTGGAAAACTACGGTAGAATAAAATTCATATCATGCAGGTCAATTTTTACCTCTGTGAATCAAGTTTTATACATAGCATTTCTAAACCCCTTTTCAACTTCGTGACCCACTTCTAAAAAATTTTGTAATGAAAAGAGGAATTCAGACGTACCTTTTTTAAAAGATTTCGAAATTCTAAATGTAAACAATATTTTTTTTTTCAATTATCTGATACTCATCCGAATTGAACTCAGATAAGTGTTATTTCCAAAAATCTATTTTATTTTCAAGAAATGTTATACCCTCTAGTACCTACCATCTGGCTTTATGTGCACTTGTAATCAGCAAAAAAACTGTCGCGATTAGCTGGACTTGAAAGAAATTTGATTTTTATATGATTTAGATAAAACCAGCAAGGACTGGTTTTATCTAACTGATATACTAATTGATTCAAACATCAAAATGTGCTTCTTATACTTACTAACAATAAGGGCATTGTAGAATTAATTTCTAACGTTTTAACACATCTGTAGAGTAATCTTCCGCATCGCATTTCTACTGTTATTCTATCTTTCAAGTCTTCTGCGACTATGTTTGCAAGTTTTGTTTCGGAGACCTTATTTTCGAGATGAACAAAAATTTTATTATGTTGAGGTTAGGTTAGGCCCTTCTCGCCGGCTAAAAAAAATAAAGGAGGATATGGCTTATTCGACTCAAATGGGATAGGAAAGAATCCGTTATTACAGAAACATACTCTGTCTGTAGAAATTCCATATGGATATTTGTAATAATAATAATAATAACCGTGTTAGGAATCACACGTTAAAAGGTAAGACCTCGTTAGTCCTTAGCTCGCACAAGTTTCTCAACTTCTGAGAGTTGTCGTTCGTATGGGGGCGACAGCTGATTAACGGAAAAACAGATTTTAAACAAATTTTTTTTAAACAGGTTTTCCTCATATTTTTGCCCAGTAATACAATTTCCTAAAATGATGTATCAGATATTCATTTTTATAGTTTTATTGATGCCAATATCTACAATTCGAATGATTTACATGTCCATTCAGGAAAAAGTTGAATTCATCAACATGGGTTAGCAGTAATTCATGTTGATCTAATTTTTTCATCATTTCCTCACAAAATTCATGTAGTTTGTTATTTTTCAACAGTTTTGTAATGATAGTATGACTAGATAGTGTGGCTAGATAACACACAAGTATTAATTACTGCTACTACTATTTCAATTTTCTAATCTCATTAAATGTTATTTTGTTGAGACCACATTGATTTGTCGACACGTGTTTTTTGATACCTGCAAAAACAGTAGCAAAAAAATTATTCAAAAATAAATGAATTCCATTTTCTTCAGTTTAAAATGACTTTTTCAGAGTGGAAAGAAAAATCTTCAACAATCCATATAAACTTGACAAATTTACTTCATCGAGTAATATATTGTAACACTTCGAAACATTCCCTATAACACCAGTAGTTCCAATAAATTTTAAATCTTCCAATAAATTTTGAATCTTCCAAATGCTCTCTTGCATATATGGTTCAACCGAATCATCACCGTAGTATAAAGATTTGAAATACCCTTCAAATAAGGTGTAGGTAACTTGTGCCTTTGTACTATTTTAAACTTTTGAAGGAACTCACTATGAAATTTATAGTGAGAAAATTGAATAAGAATTAAAAATTAGAAATATTTCAATCGATTTAAATTTAGGAATACAAGTTACAGTTTATTTGTACATAACAAAAGAATAATAATAAAAATGGGATTGAGGACTCAAAACAAGTTATTCATGTGCTTGTAAAAAATATAATGTTGAAATTTAAAAAGCTCCTTCGCCTCTCAAACTCCAATCTGGTCTCTTGTATCACACCTGCAGATAAAACACAAAAGAAATTCTCAACACAATCTTAACAACTAGACAATTTTTCTGCTCTGCTTGTCTTTGTATATAAATATTTATTGGGCTAGATAAGCATCCGACCAGCTATAACTTCCACTCGATCTATTCTCTAGAACAACCCTTTTATAAATGACGGCTGCCGTCTGAGAAGCAGTTTTGATCACACATAGACAATCCAATTCAATATTGGTTATAGTTAGAACTCCTCACTAAACATCTTCAAACTAATTAATCGTACCTCGAATCCGTAACTATTATTTACACTGCTTTTCTGTTGAACAGAACAATTTCATTTCAAGAGAAATTCCAATTAGGAACTATTTTGGATACCTTTTGCGAAATATAGAACAAAGGATGGAAATTCGTTCAAGTCGTTCAAGTTCAAGTTGAATAAGTCTCTTTAGATTAACACAGGAACTTTTTAATGATGAAGGATTTTTCTCCGAGTACCTAAATCTCTCGGGAAGCCACAGACGCCATTATGGAATCAGCCGTTTTTAATACTGAAAACATTGTGAGTGATGGAATGGTACGTCAATGGGTTGGGGCTTTCAGATATGGCCGGACGAACATTCACGATGAGGAACGAAGTGGACAACCTTTTGTCATTCGGTTGAGAAAAATTGAACCACCCTCCATAAAGTCCAGATCTGGCATCGAGTGACTACGATTCTTTCTGCATTCAAAAGGTTATCTGGCTGGTTATCGCCACAAAGATAACGACTTTGTTGCTGTGGTTGTCTAATCAGGCGGAAATTTTCGTTGCGGATGGCATACAAAAGCTTCTCTTACTACTATTGGAGACTATGTTGAAAACTTGAATACAGTATGGGCTTTCACATTGATTGAACTTTATTTTTGAAAAGTGTTCACTTGCTGTTTCTTCATTTCAAAACAGTATTTACTTCAAAAACATGTCTGGTATGTTAAAGTGCATACATGAAGAATTAAAAAGCATTAGAAAATGTAGTCAAAGCTATTTTATGAGTGTATTTTCAAGACATTATTTACCAAGGTACAAATGAGCAAAATACCTTTTCCTACCATCAGTAATATTTTATACACACGGCAATTGAAAATTTTAATTCGTTAAAATGAACCCAAATCTAACCTATAATCCAACCAAACTTATCAGGTGACATTTGAAAAGACAAATCACTAATTAGAGATCAGATAGTTTATGACAATATATTGAAATTTTTTTGAACCCAAATACATCTTTTTGTAACCAAAATTCAGTATAGGTGCAACAGAAAATGTATTTTCAGATTTTAATAAAACCAAATCTAATCTACAATCAGAAAGTGTCCATACTAGGGACAGTGAATGTAACTAAATAAATCTATCAATCGTTTTTTCAATGTTTCGAATTTTCAATGAACCCAAACCTACCTGCAAATAAGTGAAAGTCTATGTCGAAAAAAATACGAATATAAATACAAATACTGAACCGCAGTAAGCTTTGTCTAGTGAGTTGTAGTAAGCTTTGTCTGATCTTTACTGCACTTCAAGCCGGTTTCAACTTGAACTATGCTGTATTGTTAGTATCCTTTAAATGTAGTCCGGTCCTTTCAATTTCATTTCAGAAGTAACTCTAAAACTCAACAAAACGTCAGTTCAGAATCAGATTGTCAATTCAGTATATCTGAGTTGTATAGTGTTTTCAAGGATATACAACATGACAATTATTCCAGAATTGTAAAAACAACAGGAAGGTACTCGATAAGTTGATTATTGTAAATACATGTGCCTTTTTACCAGATAAATATAATGTGCCTTTGCTGGCAACTAGATCATTGGATCAAAATATCAGATTGTCAGTTCAGTATATCTCTGAGAAAACTTCGACTTCAACACTTCAACAAAATCGTTTTTTTTTTCATTATTCCATCAGTTCATCAACAAACGAAATAGAAATTTAGTGGTCGAGTTCCCTTTTTTTGTCTAAATATTCTTCAATTTCATTGTCTATACCTTATGTTGACATACTCCAAAGAAACGGCTGGTTTTAAAGAAAGATTCGAATATTCAACAAACCGATATCCAGTTTCCCATCTTTTCCATGAAACAACACATCAGCAGAGGCAAATATTGATTTTTACGCCCTCTCTTCGAATGCGACGTTTTGTTGGCAATCGGACGATATTTACAAATGGATTCACTCTCTCAAAGTGTGTGTGTGTGTTTTTATATCGAATCGAAATTGGCTCACTTCAACCGAGACGCAGTTGAGAGTGACATTTCCATTTCAGCAAGACAATTCGGAAAATGTCTTCGAAGCAACAGGCTTATCGAATCTATCATGATTTTATAGGGTAGTTTTGATGTGGGTGTTTTTATTACATCTATGGCCCAATACCTTCAATTTTTTTCAAAATGGTGATTCGAGTATGTGGTGATTTATAAAAGGTTAGGTTCAAAGTGGGTCTATTCGATCTCCAGCGCAACCCGCAAGGGTTTATTGTGGCTCACACCTATTCAAACTCGACCAAATAAACCCAGCTTCTTAACGAATCCGATTATGTTGTATGGTAAGTGGTCTTTCAGGTCAGATGGTAAGAGTACGGCTCTACCGAACTCTAAAAACCTAACTCGGTCCCCAGCGGGGCAGGCACAAAGTATGTGCACTGCTGTTTCATTATTTTCCAAACAGAGGCGACACACACTGTCTTCCGACAATCTCAGTCTCTGCATATGATGATTCAAATGGCAGTTGCCTATAAGAAGGCCTGTTAGACATCGTAGTTCATCCGTTCATCAACTGTTTGGTATCCAGCTTCGAAGGGTGAATAAACGCCTTGGAGTGAGCCAATCCCGAAAGATTCGACCAGAAGTCCATAAATCTTCTTGCCATCCAGGTGTTCAATCTCTGTTTGTCAAAACCTAATACGATGCCAATGACAGGTTCTGGTCTGATGAAGCTGCTTGCAGCACCCTACTTTGCAAGGGAGTCAGCAGCATCATTGCCTTCCAGGCCAGTATGGCCAGGAATCCGGACCAGAGACAATCTGTTAAGTATTGAGGAGAGCCGTTTTTGGCAAATTGCTACTAATTTAGACGTTGCTCGTTAGGAGCCAAGAGCTTCCAACGCCGCTTGACTGTCCGAGAATATTTTTATTGACATTTGTGTGAGGTTGGATTCTTCCAATCTCTCCGCACACAATTCAATGGCGTAAATTTCCGCTTGAAATGCAGTCGCATAGGTTCCTAGGCAGGTTGATATATCTGTCCTGGGTCTGCGACGTAAAACACCTACACAAGAACTGGAATGTGTTTTTGATCCATCTGTGAACCAACAACTCTCTGCTCTCAATATTTCCTTCTCCCGGAGGATCCAGTCCTTTGTACTAGGGAACAGTACTTTATAAGGCAATTAATAGTTAAGAGTTGGGGACTTAAAGTCAGAGGTCATTTCCAGAATGCTGTGACTTCCACTGTCAACTAACAGTCTGTTGCACTCTGCATTAAATTGATTTGTGCAATTGACACAAGTCTATATGCAGTCCATCTAGCCTCTCTCTCCAGAAGAATGTAGAGAGGGGGTAGATATAGAAGGATCCCCATGGCCGCTGCCGGTGTAGTACTGACGGCACCACTGATGGTCAAAGTCCGTCTCTGTAAGTCAAAGAGCTTCGCCTGGGCCGTTTTCTGTAGGTAATGTATTGTTTAGACAAGTAAATAATGAAAAAAATCAGCTAGCTGCAAAGCAAGGGAAAAGTCGTCAGCAGATAAAATTGATTAATAAAATAATTCCCAAAAATTAATCACTCCTAAAAATATAATCCCTTCAATTCAAATAAAATTCAGTAGGTGATAGATGCTGCTGCAGTACACCTTTTAAGGTACCAGCTGACAAACTGAGATACAGGAAGCTGACATCAATTTTAATTGACAGTAGCATATAAACTATCATCAGGTAAAATTTTCAGTTGAGAGGAAATCATTGAAAATATTTTTTTTAATGTTCAAGCAGCCAGCAAACGTATAATAAATCCACCATGTTATGGTCAGCTGAATTTATTTTTCCTTCAAGATATTGGGTAAACTATAATCCGACAAATTTCAAAATGGGGGGGAAATGAATAAAAAACTTTTTTTTATTCATACATGGTAGGCTGCCATTGCTTGCCTCTCCCACGGAGTCGCCGCTGACGATCGCGAGTATTCATAATATAAATCCCTAATGCATTTTACGAAGTTTCGCTCGGGAGGAAATAATTAACCGAATTTTTACCTGGATTCTAGATCATAGAGAATCAGAGGTCTATCTTTTCGCATAGAATTCCCCAAGGGTTCGTGTTAGGCCCTTTGCTGTTTCTATTATGATATATTAATGAACTTTATGACTACATTCTACTTATACAGAGCGTGATTCTCGCTAATGATACTAACTTCACACATAGAATGCTCATTTCACAGAAGAGAGCTCTGAGAATTGTCGGAGGAGCAAGATTCAGAGATTCATGCCATCTTCACTTCTTAAATTTTTTGGTTATGCCTCTTCCCAGACAATTCTACATATTACACTCTGGAATTTACCATTACCCTATTCTTTTCAACAATCTGGCGCACCCCAAGGAACAAACTTCAAATGTCCTTTATACTCTAAATCGATCATGGATCAAGTATTCTCAAGTATTCTCAATAACAGTTATTTGACGTATTTTTATTCCCATCTTGGGTCTAATATTTTATACATGTACAATGTATGAATATGTATTATGCTGTATTGAATTGATTCATGTAATATCTGAAATTCAAGTTTAAAAAAGTTGTTAATAATTTTTAGGCAGTTATCAATAATTCGCGATTAGGATAGCAGGTGAATTTGAAGATACAATTAACAGAAGAACAATTACAAGAGTTCTATAACTGAAGAAGATGTAGTCCCTGTTGATAATTTTATTATGATGTTCTTCCTCGTTTCCTAAATTAAGTTCCATTAAGTTGACATTTTCATGAACCATCATTTTCATGGTTCTTGCTATTAAACACCATTTTCAACCAATCGAATGATCGCGGTCGATCTGTTGGAGAGATTTGTAGATTTCTCAATTGTTACCTGTCGCTTCAGCAAACGATTTTGTTCAATTCTGAATCACATTTCAAAGTTACGAAGAGGAAGTCCAGTATAAGTAAATAAGGTACTGGTACTACACATGTTACAAAGACTCCAGTCGTGGTCAATGTTTACTAAATAACTCTTCAGCATATTCTGTATATTTTCTTTCATATCATTAACTCTACGTTACGTTTTATACGTTTCAGTATTATAATAACGGAAGATGGAACATATTTAAAATAAATGGTGAATCAATTAGATTTGTCACAGGTACAACGACCGCGGTGTTTGCATACTTCCACATTCTGATAAGAAATATTCATATCGCCTTTGACGTCATTGTAGATTGTTTTATATATATATATATATATATATATATATATATATATATATATATATATATATATATATATATATATATATATATAATGGTGAATGTTTACTGTAATCTAATCTTAAATAAAAAATGAAAATCAACTTTTCTGCATTTTTTCAACCTGTTGCAATCAAACGGCCATTTTCTTTTGTTATATTTTCAGAAATAAAAATAGAATGTATGTTAGTGGATTTTTATATTTTCTCTAAGTGAATCAACGAACGATGACACGACGACAAAATAACCGATAGGAACGATTCTTATTATGTGCTCTTCTTTTAGAATTATTTTAATTTTTTTTTTCAAATTTATATATGGTGAGTGGTTGAATGGAGTCAGTTTTCCGGCAGAAATTTATGGTAATTTTCTCCTAAACTATGCTTTTATTAAATAACAATTTTTTCTCAACTGAAGTTTTACACAAAAACCTTGATAATTTTTGCGATTGAATCCTTTTTATGAGCTTTTCTGTGAAGGCTTCATAAAAGATATTGATGAATCAAAAACATGAATGAAGCATTATTCAGATTTTTTTTTAAATATTTCGATTGCTTGTTTTTTTATTGAGAACAGCTACAATAATTTTTTTTTCATTTTCGCATTATTAGTGTTTGAAAAATTGTTATGAACAAATATATTGTTTGTTTTGGGGAATTTGACGATGAAATAGGTAAAGTTAAAAAAATTGACTGATTTTTTTTGCATTTTCCAATTTTTTATTTCTTTATCAAATGAACAATTTAAAACAAACAAATAATTCTCGCAATGTATATTTTTTAATGAAAAATCAATAAAAACAAGTGTGCGAGTCGAACTACCCGTTTTTACCTGCATTTTCACCACTCAATTGAAACTATGTATCTAGGTGCTATAGTTCCGGGAAGTGAAAATAAATATTTGCAGTAGTTTTTTAAATAGTCGCAAAAGAACCTTTTTTTATGGTTAACTGAATTGCTTATTACTTTGAAACTATTCGTGTTAGGAATCACACGTTAAAAGGTAAGACCTTGTTAGTCCTTAGCTCGCACAAGTTTCTCAACTTCTGAGAGTTGTCGTTCGTATGGGGGCGACAGCTGATTAACGGAAAAACAGTTTTTAAAACAGATTTAAAACAGTACAACTTAACTCAAATCGTAAATTATTCGGTGTGACATTATGAATCGAATGACTCTCCAATCATAATTTTCGATGAAGGCAACAGAAATTATTTGAAATGGCACTCATGAACACTTATTCATCAAATTCTATTTTGTCCCCTTCAAAGTAGTCCCCCTCAGATATCATACACTTGTGTGCCAGCGTTTTTCCAATCTTCGAAGCACTTTTTGGTATGTCCTTGAGCTTTCTCAGCGAATCGGCTTTTATCTCCTCAATCATCGCACGTCGCCATGCTTTCGTGGGTCTCTTCAATCTTGGTAACAGGTAAAAATCGCAAGGGGCCAAATCTGGTGAATACAGTGGCTGGGGCGTGATTACCGTGTTGTGTTTGGCCAAAAATCACCAACAAGATATGACGAGTGAGCAGGTGCAGTGCAAAAACTTAACGTCGGTTCAGCGAGGCGGTGACGTCATCACCCCAGTCAAGTTGTCTCTCAGCTCACCCAGTCAACCAGAGTGCACCAAATTGTCACGTGGTGTCCTCAAACTGTCACCCAGCTAGCTAGGTGGTGAGCCAATCAGAGTGTACCAAATTGTCACGTAGCATCTTCAAATTGTCACCCAGCTCGCCAGCTAATCAGAGCACACGCTTCTGCATCTCGGAACATGGTGGCGGGAGATTTGAATTGAATAAATAATTCAAGCAGACAGACCATCCAGACAATCAGGAGCAGGCGTATGCCTTAACGAGACAGACCACCCAGGCGCGCTAACGTCAGCCCATCTTTTCGCTCAACACATTTTTGTTTCACCACAGCCATGACGTCATGAATTGAACGCAGGTCGTTGGTGTGATAGACTTGCTCTCTCTATAGTCTCGACACCACCGTTAGATATTGAAAGTAATTGCGAACTGTTGATAGTAATGGTTTCGGTTTCGTCATTGCTTTTCGAATTTTTTTTACATTTGAATTATAATTATGATCCCTGTTCCATGACACAGATACTGGACGTTTTCTTCGTATTGCTTCTCGCAAGCGGCGCATTACTTCAAGATAATATTATAATATTATAATATTACTGGAGTTTTTTCCTAACATCAAATCGTTATTTTAACGGAAGATCATCTTCAAGAGGAAGATTAAACTTCAAGAGGAAAATAAATCTTCCTCTTGAAGATGACCACTTGGTGATGGGAAAAAACTCCAGTAATATTCATTAGTACATCACAAATACTCCTAATTGACCATACGAACATGTGGCAGAAACTCCTGATGCACTACGCCACGATAATCGAAGAAAACAGTGAGCAAAACCTTGCACATAACCGAACTTGGTTTCTCTTTTTTGGTCTTGGGTATCCTGGGCTCTTCCATTGGGACGATTGGACTTTGGTTTCGATATCATAACCATATACCCATGATTTGTCACCAGTTATGACCCTTTTAAGCAAATCTGAATTGCAGTTGCCGTTATTCAACAATTTCTGAGCGATACTCATGCGACTCAACTTTTTTTTTAATAGACCTCGTACGTACCATATCGAAACAATTATCGCAAATACATTAAATACCGTAGTAATACCTCTGATATCCCCGTCTGTCGATGTTTATTAAACATAACTATGTGTCAACTACATCTGTTCTAATTATTTTTGGATCTTTAATGAAAGTATTACTCTTTTTCCTCCACACGCAAATAGATTATCCGACAAATCACGTTGACCCAGAGTCCCGACCCTGGTCACAACTGATAATTGAACTAGAGAAAAATGATAGTCGGCACTTAACGTGTTTCTATCGCTTCGTTGGTGTAAATAGCGTCTATAATTTTCATAAATCCCCGAAGGCACTGTCATGTCACATCGGTAAAAAATCACAACTTAACTGCCTGTCGATTTTCATTGATGTTATTATCGAAGTAGTCATTATTATAATCGCCCAGTGAAATCATCAGCAATTCGAAGTAACGTAATAATGATGCCAAATTTCACGATATAATTGAAAATATTAAAAAACGATACACAGCGAAGGTAACAAATTCATTTTCAGTCACGTTTCAGTATGAATTTCATTGGAGAGTTCTCCAATTCTTTTGGAAGACTATTAACTTGAATAATTATACGAGTATACATAAACATTTTGTCATTGAGGACTTCAGGAATCAAGACTTGATATGATCGCAATCCTATTTACAAAGATAATAGTGCATGGTCTCATTTGGAAAAAAAATTTCTGAATAAGGCATCTTTCCTCTTCATTTATCTGGCAAAGATTGCAACGTTCACGATGTAAATTAGTAGTTTCTAGTTTTATACTTAAAAACAAACTCTTCTAGCTTTTCTTCCAGACACACATGAATAGAGTACCTACCTAATACGTAATTAATAATTAATGCAATTTTTTTTAGCGTGAAAACTAGATCTTTTTAGAGAAATCAGGGAATTTATTGCTGACCTTTTTTATTCCAGAAAGTGAACATACATTATAAAATTATAAAGCCAATCACTGCTATTAATAACTGAAATTGTTTCTAAAATGTGACACTCTTTCTTAACTTATTTCTTGATAACAGAAACACTAATTGATACGAAAAACGGGCAAAATTCATTTCTATAACTTTTTTGTCGATTTTATGATTTTTTACAACAATTTGTAGTTAACTAATTCGGTGAGCCTTGAGAACATCATGATGAAATTAAAGACAGTTTTTCATTTTCACGGATATGTTTAATGTTGGTGGTGTTTGAAGCTTGCCTCTCTGATTCCACAACTGCATGGTCCCTCGAGAATGATTTGCTCAGATACAATCAACAGATCGAAACCTGTTCACAGAAACTAAATATTGTTACGCTCATGGCGAATCTAACACTATGATGGGGTGAACGAACCGCCACTGATGCAAGTCATAACAACATACTTGAATCAAGCAAATTCTGAATTGAATTGTAAATGAATACGACTCCACTTATAGTTTATTCAAACGTTACAGAAGATAATTTATACCAAATCAATTGAAATAGCTCTCTTTGAGGATTACTTCCACGTTTTTCGAAGTAACAGTATTGTAAGGACACTAATGCTACGATATCTGAATATATTGATCGTAAAACATCGTAAGACTTGATCTCTTTGAAACTGTGATTGAGAAATCATAATTTATCTGCCTTAGAGGCTTACCAAGTGAAACACGATGACATTTCTTCTTACGAAGACGCCTCTAAGGACAGTGGAGCTCAGCAATCGTTCAGTCATGACCCACTGATGAGAACTTGGCGGGTCGAAAGAACGTCGCATTGTGCTTTGTTTTTGTGCTTTGATTCATCTGCTAGCTAGCCGTTTAACATGAGAAGATGATGTTGATGTGCCATCCCAAGATCTTTAAATTCACTCGAATTTGTCAATGGTACAAGCAGGCATGATCTACTGGTCAAACTTGCTTGGTATCGTATTAGGTTTTCCGTCATATGAAAGATATATAAGAGAGTTGATTATATGCAATTCCGTAAGTTTCTTGAAGACTTCTGAGGGTTGGTAGTAGGTATAGTAACGAATAAAATTGGAAATAAACGCCTCCTTTTACTCTATGAAATTAATGAAGATTGAAATCTACATGGCCATAATTTTAGCGTCCTTCATTACTCCAAAGAACAATTTTCTGATGTCATTTTGATTAAATACTTGGGTTGTCACCTTAGGCACAGATGGCAAAAGAAATAATACTTCTCTCATCATTGAAGTTATCTTTAAGATGGCTGCCACATATTTTTCACGTCAATTATAAAAATCGAAACTTCAGTGGTATTCTCGTCTATCTCTATTTATTTAATAAAGCTTACTTAGTATTACTAAAAAACGGTTATGAAATCATATTTAAAAAATCACAATATTAAGTTCTACTATGTAAGAAATTCACAAAAAATAAATAATAATTGCACAAAGAAACTTTCTCTCGGTTATCTTAAAGGCGCGATTTTGTTCCATCCATTACATAAAAGAGGACGTATGCTTCTCCACTCACAAGCGACTTTGGTGAAATTGGTGACACGTGTGAATCGTTGTATTTGTGCCACGCGCTAGTATACGGGTGTCTGTAGAATGCTGTATAATGTCCTCTGTTAGTAGTCCCACTGTGATTTAAAAGTGCATATAGATTATAACAAGTAGCCACATTTTCTCCTGCAAAATTGTCCATATCCAATCCTTCTAGAGGAAATTCGATGACATCATTCAATTTGCCTCTACTTTCCGTTGGAGAGAATCTTTTTAAATGTATTACTAAAATATAGGGAAACCTGTGGATTGATAGGGACTTTATGCATTTTCTTCTTTCCTTGCATTTCGAACACGTCGGTTTTTCAATTCCATCCAAAGTTTCTTCTCTTGTAAAATAATCTAAGCATTGCCACAAACTCAATTGGTCGGTTCTTTGTGGTATGGAGAGAGACAAATCCCAGAAAGGATCAAATGTTACTGAAGAGTATCCACAGTGTGTGCATTTCATCATGGATTTCAATTGGCCAACGAAATTATCTACAATCTTAGAGTTATGCATCCTCAAATATGTGAGCCATGACTCTTGTGCATTTCCGCTGTCGCTCAATTTTTCGTCAATCTCCGTTAAGATTGGTTTAGGTTTCTCATGTAACCTCTTCATGTAATCCTTTGAAAAGATAACGGAGAAACTCCTGGGCGTCTTGAAGGGAATTACCCATGAATCGAGGAGCAAAACTTTGAATCTGATTTTTTAAGGAGGCTGTATTTACTACTTTATCAAATGAATTTTCTGACCACAACTCCTTGATGACTTCTGCAAACGATTTTATTAAAGCACCCTTCATACTAGAAATACTAGTATTGATATCTTTCATGAATTCATCCTTTTTCAAATATTCCAATAAACATCTCGTATTTGATAAACATTGAATTACGCTGTTCATGAAACAGGTGTTACCAATATTTTTTAAACCATTTAACCCAAAGGTTTTGACTGAAGAATTTATCACTGAACAATCCGAAATATCTTTGAAACCCATTTGAGAATTTTGCTGAGATAAAGTGTTTTTTTCATTTGCTTTTATTTTAATTTCATAAAGTGGTTTCTTATTACCTCTCTTTTCTTTATAAAATTGGTTTTCAGGTTCCTCTAGTCTAGATTCTCTGACAGAACTCACAGCTAGGAAAACAAAACTATAATGAAATAGGCGAAAATACTGAATTTTCAACATACTTATAGAATATCTCTGAGAGACAGTTACTTCCAATTTTGTCGTCTTCAGCTGAAGCAATAACTGAAAAATGTTCAATTCAAAAGCTGAGAGGAAAAATTGATAGGAGAATCTAGAAGTTGAGAATTTACAAGTCTGCTTGGGTAGAAATGAATGCTCAACTAAATATTTCACGTCTTTCTCTAACCTTGACAAATTTTGTTGTAACTTAATTTCGAAATAATCGGCATACGAGTACATCCGTATAGTCCGATAACCCTGTACCTTGGTCGTGACCTATATTCCATCACAAAATATTTCCATAGAAATGATCGCTCTTGATAACGAGTCCTCTTAATCACATATGAATTGTTTCAACTCTGTCGGTCCTTTTAACGGTTTGTTTAATTCAAAACCAGTTTTCAGTTAATATTTTGTGGCTATTAGTAACGGTGCTATTCTAATGAGTTTACTTGATAATGGTTTGGACGGGTTCACCAGTATGAAATTTTAGTGCTTTCTGAGCAGACAGTATGGAAAAATCAGTTGGTGTTTAAATGAATCACTTCAAAAACCCTGGATATATCACTCTTTAACATCTTTGATTTTCCACTCTAAGAGTAAGAGAAAATATGGTTCAGGAAGGAAAACAGGAATGGAAAGTAGTTTTTCTGATGGGTACCCCAAAGATTCACAACTTTGATTCTATATATTTATTTATTGCACGTAATCACTCCTTGTATAATAAATATTCATGAAATTATAGAAACGCCATACAAAACAAACATAACTTTCCCCCACCAGAAGACATCAAACTCTAAAAAAAAAGTATTATAGGAATCCGTATGGACAACTGTGAAAACCTAAACATCCATAAATTCAAAAGTCACAGGTCACTTATTAAGGAACAAATACAAATCAAAGCACAAGACCCCAAATATTCAATATACTACACAATACAATACACATTTCCTAGAAACAATGACTAGAGAAACTCCAACCCGAAGGATATTACCTGATGTAACCCAAATAAAGGCAAATTTAAATAGACATCTGGATGACAGGAGAGGACAAATACCTGAACTAGGGCGTTCTAACCGTATAAAAGAACAAACAAGAAGATAAAAACGTTCAGTTTGAGTAGAGCTTTGAAGATGTTAGCACAGCCTGCTATCGAAAGCGCTTGTATATAATAGGTAAAAGTTATGTAAGCTTCAAATCCTTTTTGTAAACAAATGTTAATATTGAAATACTGAATATAAAGGAAGTAAACTCAAGCAAGTGAAGATGAGCAAAAGCACTAAGATAAACAGAATTATAGATTATACAATTCAATGTATAATGGCCAGTATGATATAAAAGACATAAAAGTAAAAGAGTGAATAAATTAAGCATTTGGTGTACAATCAATCTTCAAGTCGCTCTCTTGGAAGGAAACGTGAAACAGATCCATTATTTCTGTAACTACTGTTAGTCAAATTATTCAGTCTTCATTCACTGACTCTGTAAGAGAAAAAAGTGACAACATATAACCTCAACATGTACGAAGAAATCATCAAAGCCGATCTCGGAGCAGACGTAAACATAATCGATTCAGAAATTGATACACTGAGCAGGCCTACCCAAGAAATTAAAAGTTCTATGTATATTGCAGAAATGGTGGATGATGTATACGGAGAAGATCCAACAGTCATCGAATTTGAACGAAAAAGTGCAGACCTTTTGGACAAAGAAGACGCACTGTTTCTTGTCAGTGAAACCATGGGCAACCTGATAACTGTTATGATTTAATGTTCCCACAGAGGCTCAGAGATCATTTCAAGAGATGAAGGCCATATCTGATGTTTGGAACGAGGAGGACCTACACAAATCGCGGAGGTGCAATCTTTCCCGATCAAGAACGAAGATGACGGAACATTTAGTCTTGATGCACTCAGAGTACCGATAAATATAAACCCTAATATATTTGAATCTGAAACTTTCCTCATCACAGTCTAAAATGCGCACGAGTTATGTGGAAGGAGAGTTATAACCCCTGGAGTGGTTGGAGAAAGTTGGTATTATTGCAGCAGAATATAGTATTCCAGTTCACATGGATGGTGCAAGGCTAATGAACGCTGCAGTTCACCAGGGAGTATCTCCTAAAAGAGTAGCCAGAGATGAAGACATCGTATTTTTCTCTCCTAGTAAATGGTTTGGATGTCTTGTTGGTGCAGTTATGGCTGATAGTAATGACTTCATTACCAAGGCACGACGAGTACGAAAGTAGTACGCTATCACTACGGACGCAGTTTCAAAATATACGATTTTCAAGTTTGCCTTTCCATGTGCTTTTCGCTACCGCCATTGCTTATCGCTAGTGCCCACCGCTTACGTCATACAGTCCACAACCGCTCAACGCCTCCGCTTTGCCAGTTGAATTTCCAGGTTAGTGCGTTTTCAACTTGGTTTCTTTATTTATATTCCTACAAACTGCTACATTTTTGTTATTCGATAATGGTTGATATAACATAACGGTTTATCAGTTCTCAAAAACCACGAGCAGGAAGCCCTTTCTTTTATCGAATGTAATACCAGAAGACCTCAAAATTTCACGATAAATTTCCATTTTTAAATGAAAACGTTGTTATTTAGCAGTACAATGAGAGCAAACAGCTTGATGAAACCATGAGTTCGTAGGGCGAGTGGTTTCATCTATTGCTGGTTTCTCGATTGGTACAGTACAATTACTGTCCCAATGTTCGAATATATGAACAGAGTAAGTAAATGACCTAGTAAATGTAAATGACCAAACTGATGGTATTTTTCATTGATGAAATTTAACGTGCCTTGATATGATACCGCAGAGCCGGTACTCGAGTCACCCGACTCACTTGGCTAGATGCATTATATACTATTTAAAATAATGTTTACATTAAAATTCAAAATGGCTTATTAATCCAGTAAGTTTCGATAAAGATTTTGAGAATTGATTGCATTTAAGGTGGAGTCTGAATTGAATGTTGTGGAAAGCTACCGAATACTCTCAAATGTTCTGGACTGTTCTAGAATTTTTTAGAAGGCGAAACTTTCAGCTCTCATCTCTTTGAAAGTGTGCCGTTCAGCTAAAAACAGGAACCTTTTCCATTGATAGGATATAGGGTTACCACAACATATAACTCTTTAGAATTCCACAATGATCTGAGATATTCCTGGATTTTTCCAAACGTTTCAAAGTGTTCTAGAAACTTTCTACAACATTTCGGAATGTTCCGGGATATTCTGGAAGGTTATGAAATGCTTTCAAATACTCTCGAATGTTTTAGAACTTTCTAGAGGGCAAAACTCCTATCCTTCATATCTTCAGAAGCATGCCCTTCAGTTAAAAACGCGGTCATCTTCTAGGATAAGTCGATGTGACTCTACGAACATAAACAGAACATCACGGCATATCATAGTTGGCACCAACGTGCCAATTATGATATACCGTGTGTTACCACACACGGTCAAATGCTTTTGGTATATTCAGAACCAGCGACAGACCTACACCAAATATAATATAGATCACAATTTTTTACCTCATCCGTGTTAGGAATCATTTGAAACCTACCATCGTCTTAAAGTCTTTTGTTGCCGATTGAAACTCAAAAGGCAAAAAATATCAAAATGTATTCCCGAGTTTAGAAGCTAAGTACTAGGTAGCTGGGTCTTCACTGAAACATATTTTGTAATGTTTTAGACTTCCATAAGTTGCAGGTTTAGATAGAGATTGAAAGAAAATTCTTCGTTTATTTATTTGTAAGTATTAATCTACAAACGTTCAATATAATTTTCAACGATGGTCAACAAAATGTATGGCAACACATGGTGGTGCTATTAAACCATATGTCTTCAGCAGATAACTCGGCCCCGTGTACAAGAGCCAGACTGAACAGGAATCCGTAAAACATAAAAATCATAAATATCAAGTCCGTTACTTACGCTCGTCGAGTGTCTCCGTATCTTTCGTCTTCATCTAGCAAACCTGGCGTTGTGAAGTAAGAAGTGGACAAATTTGCTATTTAACTATTAACATACTGCGTGAAGTGGCGAACCGTTATACGGTGTACGCTGGACGATGCTTATAGATTTATAAGTTGTAGGTAAATGGGTCGGTGTAAGTGTATACAGGGTGTGTCCCGTGATTAACGACGAACACGGTGGAAGTATTTCTACGACGGACACGTGGAAGTATATCTCATTTTCGAACCTCAAATCTGTGTTCAGCATTTCGTGAAGAAATAGCGGTAAATTATCGGAATGTTGCTGGCAGAAGATTTAAAAAAAAATGTTTGTTTGTATTTACGTGACGACACGATTTCAGGGGGGGGGGGCGAAATTATACCTCGCCCCAAGATTATTTTCCACCTCCTTTTTTTCCACCAAAAAATGATCGGCATACACATGATTTCATTCGCCACATACTCTTTACACATTGTTCCATCTTGCTTTATACTTTTTCCGGCACAAAATTATATTTTTCTATTTTAAAAGTATATTTTTTCAAGGAATATTTACATTGGTACCGCTTCTTCGCTCGAATATTACAAATTCTAGTGGAATTCAAATTATTTAAATTGTTTTTCGACACCATATTCCGACAAGAAAACATGGATTTGAGAAATGAGCTATCAGCTGTTCATATTACAATTTATACAACAAGTGAATACTTTTCATTCATAAAATACATAAATTTTCAAAAATAAATAATTTTTCAGATGATTCATTATTTCAATTACAAATATTCTAATTAGAGAACTGAATTTAACTAGATTCATGTTAATGAATAGCAACTTAACTTCTGAAAAAATATTTTATTATCTGAATATATCATCGAAAAACAATTGAAATAATTTAAACCATATTCGAATTTGTAATATTCGAACGAAGCTTTACGTACCAACGTAAATTTTCAACCTTAAATTTGTCAATTGCACAATAAACTACCAGAAAACAGAACAGTCGAAAAATAATTTTTTAAACGGTTTCATTCAGCTTGTCTCGCTTGTTTTTTGTTTGTTTAATTATTTATTTGTTTGTGTCAAATTTATTAATTGAAGTTTGGCAGTTTTTTTCTATAGAAAAAAGTATATTTCTGCGGAAAAAACTATGAAGCAACATGGAACAACGTGTAAAGGTGGTGTGACGAATAAAATCATGTGTATCCCGGAGGTCGAAAATGACCTTCTTTTAATCTTTGGGGGGCCATAACTTGACCAGACCAGAATCGTGTCCTGCTATAATTTCATGTAAATACAAACACACATTTTTTCAAAATCATCTGCAGGTAACATTCAGAATAATCACCAAATTTTATCAGATTTATCCATTTTTGTCCGCTTATCACGAATCTGATGACAAAATTCAGCATTTCCGACTCCTTCCTAAGAAACACCCATTCAAGTAGTCAAAAAATCCACTATTTCAGGAACTCGGTTCTGGTTGAGGGACACTTTTTTTCCACTATGGCTAGCTACGGACCTCTATAAATTTCAAATGCCTAAAGGTCCGTAGCTAAAGGCCCGGTAACCACAATTTTCATTACCCGCAAAAATAAATCGAATTACACGCATCACCCTACAAAGCAGTAGAAAATAGAGCCATTGTTCGAAAGTGATTGAACGGATGATTTATTAGTGTTAATATCAGAAGTAAACATCGTTGCGCTCATATGCAAATTTCAGCGAAAAAAGCTCCACCCACGTTGTAATAATTATGGAACGAAATACCGAACGAACATAAACAAGCAAGCCGTGGATGTTGTGAAACGAGAAATGAAGTGTTAACACGGCGGAAGTAAGTTTCCTCCTCGAAATCTGCGAATCACATGTCAATAAACTTTTTTAAAGATGAACGACTCGATATTTGCTTGGCGATAATTGGCAAGTCGAATGAAATAGACGGCGTTTCTCTCAGATAATAATAATAATAATGTTTATTGTGAATATAGGTACATACAGACAAAAAAGTGGTGGATCTAAAAAGGCAAATCTGTGTGCGGGTTTCAACAAATTACTAATATAGCAGGAAACTAACAGTGATAATGAAATTAATGCATGAATACTTTATTTTGAAGTGAAATTGACAGATGAAACTTTCAAGATGGTGACTGGGCGCCATCTGGAAAAAATATATAGAAAGGGGGGTCTTGTGACATCATTTTGAAGCTCCTGACGAATACACACTAGAATATGAAGTCAATATCTTCACTTACTATAAAATGGCGGAACACTTAATAATTTCCTGAAGACAAACACATTAATATCGATATTTATATGGTAATTCCAAACAACCCGATAAGGTTTGTTACTTTTTGTTTATAAAAACAACAAAAAATGTCAGTACGACAATGAACATCATTGTTCAGTTAGAATATTCTCATTTAGTTTTCGGTTTTACTAGTAGAAAGGTACCACGTCAACAATCTCTAAAATGCTCAATTCTCGTCCTTTGGATGAAAAAATTGAAGCGATTTTTATTTACGGTGCGACATGTAACTTTCACGAGACAAAAAGGATTTTCAATGAACGTTTTCCGAATCATCCTATCTGTAGAAAATATTTGAGGGAACTTGTATCCAAATTCACAACTACCGGTAGTGTACATAACAAAAAGCCACCAGGTCATCCGTCCATTCCAGAAGAACAGCAAGTGCAAATAATTGGTGAGATGGTAGTAAATCCTGAACAGTCGACCTATTCCGTCGCGAATGTTTGTGAGGTGAGACTTTTGAAGAAGAATAGGTATCATCCATATAAAATTAAAATGGTACACCAATTAACTGAAGATGACCCTGATCGAAGAACAGAATTTTGCGAAATCATGACGGAAACCATTGCAAGACATCCTACCTCCACAATATTTGTTCACAGACAAAATTATCGCTATTGGAGTGACACCAACCCTCACGTTTACCGGGAAACATACCCAATATCCAGACAAAATTAATGTTTGGACAGGAATATTGGGAAACCATATTGTAGGACCTCTATTTATTGATCAAAGTTTAATAGGGGAACTGTATTTGAATATGCTGGAAACTACTGTTAACCCTCTCATCACTGAAATCTTCGAAGCGAATCCTAATGAATTCGATATGGATATTGTATTCCAACAAGATGGAGCACCACCAAATTACTCTAGACAAGTAAGAAACTGAATCTGTTCTGTCTGTTTTTAGAATCTGTTTTGCCGTTAACCAGCTGTCGCACCCCTTCAAACGACAACCCTCAAAAGTCGAAACTTGTGAGAGCTAAGGAACTACTTTTCCCGGTCGATGGATTGGCCGTCGAGGTCCAACAGAATGGCCAGTCCGCTCGCCAGATTTGACACCTTTGGACATTTTTTATGGGGCTATTTGATGCAAAAGGTGTACGAAACTGAACCTGCTTCAATATTGGATATACGGCAGAGAATAATAAATATTTGTAGATATATTGATGTTACTACGTTCGAAAATGTTTGGCGTGAAATATTGGATTGGCTGTTCATATGTCAAGAAGTTCAAGATAACCATTTCGAGCATCTTCTGAACTGACCTCAAGCTTATTGCCTCATATTATGTAGTTAAATGTCAATGTATTCAGGCAATTATTAAAAGTTCCTCTATTTTGTAGAAGTTGAAGATTTTTTCGACAGTATATTCTAGGGTTGTGAAGCATTTGTCAGCATTTGTGAAGCATTTGTTCCGCCATTTTATAGTAGGTGAAGATATTGACTTCATATTCTAGGGTTGTGAAGTATTCTTCAGTAGCTTCCCAGTCGCCATCTTGAAAGTTTCATCTCTCAATTTTACTTTAAAATAAAGTATTCATGCATTCATTTCATTATCCCAAATTTCAATTTTTGAAATTTGACCCGTTGACCCGTTCAAAAAATAAAAGGGGGGACATTAAAGAAATGCACTGTATTCCTAAAAATATAATTAAGTATTCAGTGCGGACGTAAAATACTGTATTCTCCTATGAGCGAGACTAGATAACAAGGTTGGACATAATTTACATGAAAATGAATCATTTTTAGTACTTTTAAAACGGAAAGGTGGTCTTATGATACCTTGTTTGATAAGTCTTTTAGTGGAAATAGGACCAGCCATTCCTGAATAATGAGTATTCTATTCATTTTAAGATCTGTAAACAAACAAAAACATATCATGATTACAAATGTATTCAAAACTGTCTTCAGTTCATTCCAATAATTATTCATAATGTAAACCATTTACTCATATTCCGGAGTGTACTGCGATTTTTTTGCAAATTTCTAAAAAATCTAGTACCGTCATAACAGGTGAACTAGTGGGCCATTGCGAGAGATAATATCTGTCATCAAAATTTGAACCAAACTTTTATAATGAGACGCTATTCCATCATGCTGTAACGTAACGTCAGTTGAGAACAGTCTGGCATATGTTAAATTATTATTGAACATTTATTTGACGAATAACCAGTCCGATTCGATTACCAAATTACTCTAGAAACGTTACAGAATGTGAGAAATGGATTTGTACACTTCCTCATTCACATGAAGTTAATGGTGAATATTTTGAAAATTCATTAGGATAAATTGAAGCATTTTTATTAGAATTATATTTATCGTTTGTTTGCAGATTCTGAAAGAATTAACAAGGGTTGGATAGAGAATTGAAATACCTAGCAAACAAGGTATAACAAGAACTGACTTTTTATTTTTTTACACACAAAAAATATTAAAAATAATCAAATCATATAAAGGAACAATTCGTTCAGGCCAGTCTCAATTTTCTTCAATGTAGGTTAATGGACTGACACCCTTGGCTAATACCACGAAGTGCAGGATTTTTCACTGAAGTTATTCCTGCATATGCTATTGGCGATACAACTGCCGCAATATCGGATATGTTGGATATAATCCAACGCCCTTTGTGGTATTACCAGGGGAGTAGTTGTTTTATGATAAGTATCAATCCATCAACCTACAGTGTAGGGAGTTGAGACTGGCCTGAACAAATTGTTCCTTTAGATGATTTGATTTATAGCTAGTATAAAGAAGTAAATTTCAAAGAAGAAGGAAATCACACCATTGATTTTCTCAATTTTCTCAGACTCTCTCAAAAAAGTTTGGAGTTGAACAATTTTTTAGTAAATTTTCTGCTCTAAGATCTTTTTTAAAATTTTGTATATCTTTAATAGTTTTTGAAATATTTTCAAAAAACGATCACTTCTCTTGATTATAACTTTATTCATAACTTTTAAATTAATTGTTAGCTCAACTTGGCTAGAATCGTAAATTACTCTGTGTTAAATTTCGAATTGAATGGAGTCGAACTGAAATTATGTGAAATGCCACTAGTCTACAGTTACCTATGACTGAATAGTAACAACCTAAATATAGTACTTTGGAGTGCTCCAAGTCTGTACACATTCTCAATATTGTTTAAATCGACGCATCATAATTTGCTCGACTCTAGAAGAGTCTAAAAGCTGAATCCCAAAAACTGATATTTTAGAACCATCAACTAATTATTCGAGGCTCACAGTGTCACAAGATTAGGCCTGATCAGCGGGCCAAGCGAGTAGAACAGTCCAACACTTCACGTGAAAGGATTTTTAGAAGAATGCTAACTCCTAATCCTTTTTCGATGTTCCGGATTATCAAGGTTTTTGAGATGTTTTGATCTCCAATCAAACGGATGGCTTTTTCTGGATATATTCCAACAAAATCATATATAACGTGAGCAATATTTGAAAAAGAGTGTAATCGGAATTTTATAAATCATTGAAGTTTACTGAAATGTCTACTAGTTAGTTCGAAATAGAAGTATCTGCCCACATTTACCTTCTTAGACAAAACTATTGCCTGGGATTTTTTAGAATCAAATTAAACATCGTTTCTGTTATCTTGAGCTGAAACTTCCTATTTTTAGTGAAGATATGAATTGGCAACTTATATTGTGGCTAATAAATGGAGATGCAGGCGCGTTTTCAAGAGTCAAGTGGTAAATGGAGAAAACAAAAATAGCTCATTTTCAATTGAATTACATTAAATTGTGTTAAAATGAGATAAATTGAAACATTTTGTGTTGAACACTACTTTTGTTGATCAATTATTATCGGTGAACTAAACTTGACTCGTGTGAACGCTCCTTAAGATAAGAATATTGTCGTTAGCGAAGGAATTATATTGGATCTTTGATCGTTTAAGTAGGTTGTTAATGCACAGAAAAAGGGTTCGAAATAAAATAGACAAGGTAGTACGTTCATTTGCATAATGTTTTTATTACGCTTAGGTTTAATGACTTTTCGTTTGTAGTAAATGATATTACGTTTTTCAGTAATACTTCTTTTTTTAAGAAATACTTATTGTGAGATTTTTAGTAAACAGTTTTACGAAAACGCAACACCTGTTTCGCTATACAATAGCTTCTTCAGGCGTATAGACAGGTCTGAAGAAGCCTAAGTTTAGCGAAACACTGGCTTTCTCAGACGTGTTTAGTGAAAATGTCACAATTAAGTGTAAAGGCATAAAACTACAATTTTTATTTTGAAAAATTCACTTACCGATCATGTTTTCATGGTTGTCAAAAGTAAATCCCAATTCGATATCAAATGATGACTCACCTGTAAAAACAAGGATTTGTTAATAAATAATTATTGATAAATTGATCTGAAACAAAACATATATTATACGGGTATGCGAAAATTTATCAAAATATACTTCAAGTCAGTTATCATAAAAAGTGATATGAAATAGATAAAGATGCTAGATACACACGTTTCCACAGCCTAATTTTTTGATTTTGATGATACTTCTATTAGTAGGCTAGTCACCGAGCATATTTTTGTGGTTGCTAACACTATTATATTAATGTTTTTCTTTGGCTCACGACGCGATATATTGATTTGGAATAAACATCCATTTTCATAACAAATAAATCGTTATTGACGACACAAACCACCGCAGGAAAATATTGTTGTCAGTCGTATGATACCAATAAAAATCACATTTGCATCACGCGGCTTTGCACAAAACCAGTTCCATCATCTTTTGGTCGTTCAATACAAACGACGATCTATCTATACGACCAATAACAATACATAAATATAGACATTATTTTATCTGGCAATCTTGGTCGGCGTTCTGACAAAAGGAAAGACGTCGAAACAACATTTCGTTTGCTATTTTCAGTACAATCACGACTCTTGGTATTGTGTATTCTGCGAGGCAGCTGTTGGCTCTTTCTTCAGAGCGTACAGCGTTAAAAGATGTGTCACGTTCTAATGACCGAACTGCTTGTGGAATTAGTTACGATCGAAATCCCATTAGCCTTGTACTTGCTTCCAACTAATTCTTTCTTCGTTAACAACGACCGTGCGGAGTTTCATTCGCAGAGGCTATCGCTGGAAATCTAACAGTATCAAATCACCCAAGGGACGACGTGTGTACGTTGGGACTTGTGCTTGTGAACAAGATTAGTAAGAAAGAAAACTATACAGGCCGTTTCTTCTATCGTGTCGTTTCTTCTATCATGTGGTAACATTGCTATACAGGGTGTAACTGAATTAGTGTAAAACATTTAAGGAGGTGACTCCTCATAGAAAAAAAGATAGGATCTTTCATATAAAGAAACTTCATTGGAGCATCCCTTGTTAAGATACAGCCCCTTAAGGGGGTACATAAAATTTGCATAACAATTTTTTTCACAAGCACTAGAAAAGTTACAATATTAAAATTACCCTGACGTTTTGTACTACCAAAAAGACACTTAGCCAGTAATTTATTTGGTTTACCCCATGGTTGTAAGGGGCGGAAAACGCAACCCCTAAAATTTATTTCAAATGTAGCTTTTTGTCTTATCATTTGTTCACTATTTAAAAATTTATTTCCGATAGCCTGTTTCATTCTAAACAAAAAATGTCTCTTGGGTTTTTTGCCCAAAATAAACCAGTTCGCAGCAAAAAATTATTTTACGAACAACTACAGAGATACATCGTCATAAATGCGAAAATACGAAACTAATCTATCTTGTAGGTCGCTATTAGCGATAGTGACAATTAAATTGGTATTACGCTGTCAGTTTGTGAATTTTCGAAATTGAATTAATACTAATTGTGTGTTGTTTGTTTGAAGGTGATTGACAATGTTTCATGATGAATTTCACTAGTTCGGACTTCCATTGTCTACTATATAAAATGATTTGAAATCCCTGAGACAACTAAAAAAAGGAAGAATTAACAATGAATAGCTGAAAATAACAATTATATTGAGCAAAATAAACCTGAAATGTAATAATACTGAAATAAAATACAAGTAAAATAGAACAATTGAACAAAAATAAATAAAAATAAAGAAATGAAAAAAGAAAATAAAAATAAAAAATTGAGAGATTCCAAGTCACGTTAGTTCACGACGTTTCGATTGTTAGTATCTACAATCGTCTACGGGTGATGACTGGACTGATTCCTCCGAGAGGTGACTATTTATAGGTCGTTCGAGTACTTTCACTTATCCCCGCTTTCCATTTTCCGCTTCACTGGTTCCGTGGGAGATGACCGCTTGACAAAGACAACCATGGGGTAAACCAAATAAAATTTCTTTCTTTTTGGTAGTACAAAACGTCAGGTTAATTTCAATATTGTAACTTGTGCTTGTAAAAAAAATGTTATACAAATTTTATGTACCCCCTTTAAGGGGCTGTATCTTAACAAGGGATGCTCCAATGAAATTTCTTTATATGAAAGATCCTATCTTCTTTTCGATGAGGAATCACTTCTTCAAATGTTTTACACTTATTTAGTTACACCCTGTATTTTAAACCGTAACAGATACGAAGATGATTGAATGGAAAAAAGGTAACTGTCATCGGGAACAATACATTGGTCGAAGAAAATTTAAGGGGACTCTCGCCCTTCTCGGGTTAACCAAAAATGCTGTTTTTTCAATTTTCTCAAATGGAATTGTTATTTCGGAGAATATCAAAAAATGGAAAAGGAAATCACCTTTTTTTTTAAATACGGACCTGTCTTTTTTATTACAGATATTAATAAAGCAATGAATTCACAATCCAAAGGTATATCACATTTGATATTTTTATAGCGTTTCATTTGAAATAACTACCAAAAATTTTGAATTAGTCCTATCGTTACTTCTTCTATAAATTGTTTCAATTTCTTCAAAATATAATTCAAACAACCCAATTAATTCAACATGTAGGTACCCTAACATAATGAAAATTCGTACTTTTTCGTTTTGTAAATTTTTGTATTACCGTAATCTTTCAAGGTTTATTTCTCCCTAATCAATTATAATTTGTAATATTTTTATAATTCTCAATCCTGGAAGTACCTAACGAAAATATCAGTTTTGTTCAAAATTTGATTGCTGTATAATTTGGTATGATCAAATAGCATCTCAATTCAATTACCATCGTAAACGCGTAGGCTTTGCTTGGTTTCTATCGCAGGAAAAATGAATGCGTTGTTGATATCTGTTGAGAACTGTCAGGCGTTTATGAACATTCAAATGATGAAAGGACTGATATGCTATTTAGTTATGCAAAATCAAATAGAAATTCTCTTTTGGCAAGGAATATGTATGTTGAGTCATACCCGAATCGTCGTATTCCGAACATCCAAATGTTTAGACGATTAGAAAGGAATTTGAGGGACTATGGTGCATTTGACAGAAAGAAAACAAGAAAAAGTGTGGTTACTGGAAGTGCGAGCAATCAAATGAATGTTATGGGTAAGCAAATATTACCACTTATAAAGTTACACAGTAACTTTTTATTCTTTATATTCATTTATAGAAATTCTGTAAAATCCAGAAAAATATAAATGCTACAGGATACGCAAAGTTCATCACCGCAATGAAAGGGATTACGAAAGGAGAGTACGATTTGCGAAGTGGTTAAGACGTAAAAATAGAAAAGTTGGAAATATTTGTAAAAAAATAATATGGACGGACGAATTGGTTTAACAGAAATATCCATTATAGCTGGAATAATACAAATGAACATTTACATAGGGAAACCAATGTTCAAGAAAGGTTCGGAATAAATGTTTGGTTGCGAATTGTGGGAAAAAACATCCTTGGCCCTATTTTTTACTATGATAATTTGAATACTGAAGATGGCTACTTAGATGAATTGCCACTGAATATCCGCCATGAGATACATCCCATAATGCAGCAATAGTAAGGGAATATTTAGATGCAATATTCCCGAGAAAATGGATTGGAAACAATGGACCAATCAACTGGCCTGCTCGTTCCCCAGATTTTACTTTTTTAGATTTTCTTGTCTGGGGATACATAAAATATAACGTTTTTTCATATATCGACCATCTAAAACAAAAAATAAGAGAAGCATGTATTAGTATTATACCCATTACGCTAGAAAATCTACCGTTCGATAGATAATATCGAGGCTTGGCTTTTTAAATGACTGCTTTGGGAAACGTCGCTTATCTTAGAAATTCGTGAGTCTTCGTGAGGGGAGATGCGATCATCTTCATCTTCTCAGTATTGTCCTTTGACGACGGCGGAATTCGCAACGCATTCGAGGTTCAGCCTAGCACCACTGACGAAACCTTGACGGGCCTAACTAGCGCTGTCTTATTTTGCATCACGAATACTTTGTTTCTGGGTTCTCATTTCAATTTAGATTCTTTGTTCTGATATATCCATAGAAAATTGAGAGTTATAATGCAATGATGAACAAAAAATACTCATTTATTTTCATTATTCCGATGAATAAATGAATTTCGTCAGGGGATTTAGGTACATCGGAAGCACAATGCCCACCAAACCGACGCACACCCATCAACGCGCCAGGACAAAGGTATCACCGCCTTCTGCGTTGTCCCGGGCCTCGGCGACCGGTGACGGCGAAATGTGAGAGTGTTTGGGGCGGTGTCGGCGGCGGCTAGGAAAAGTGTCCTTGAACTTCGAATAACCTGCCCCACGACAGCCGTTCGATACCGACGCCGGCGTCGCCGTCGCTCGTATCGATCGACGGGACTAACTCGACGACGACGACGCTGCTGCCTCGGCGGATCCGCCGAGGTTCACGCATGAGAAACAGATACGCGAAAAATTCTCAATATTGGTCACAAATGAATCTTAAATATATACTATAGTCATCAATCATTATCCGTTCCATTATTTGTTTTCTGTATATAAACTGAAATAGTAACATTTTTTACCTTTTGTCAGATAGCGATCCTCATATATAATATTTTTTGGTATATGTAACTATTTTTTCATAAAATTATGATAGTTGTGAATCAAAGCAATACGTTCATAATGAAACTATAATTTACAGTCATTCTCTTCACGGCAAAATAAGTCAAAAACCTGAGGGTTTTTAGTTTTAAATTGGTATACGGACAACAGTAGAAAAATGGCCTTTCCATCATCCCAAATGAAACAGATAGGTAAATTTCAATCTTGCAATTGGAATAATTCACTATTTTCTAATTCCTTGAATACACTTCACAAATCTTTCCTGGAAAATACTTCGACAAAAACAACATTTTGGTCCTTCGAGCCGGATATCACTCTACTGCATCAAGTCCCAGTTCCAAGTCCATAGAGCTCAGGCTGACACTAAACACAACAAATCTCCTACAAATGCATGTGACGTAGTCGCCTCAGTCTTGGTATCTTAGCAATTACTTCACAAAACAATCTACATAGTAGAAAGGATGTCTGAAAACCCCTATAATGAACCATCTCCAGCTTTACTATCCCACTACTCGCACTCAGTTGCAGTTGCTTACTATCGCTTCAAAATGTTAAATTTGATCTTCGAAGTGTTAAATAGAGCAATTTTGGAAGGAAGATTTCTTCAGAGAAGTTCAAGATAGAACATAAGTTTACCGCCTCTGAGAATGGGTTTTGAAGTTGAAAATAAACTTGAAGATATATCAAAGGAAACATGAGTCAATGAATACTAGAACTATTACAATAGATGCAATTAGAAATAAAAAATTTGTGTCAAAGAAGGCAAAATTGGAATGCAGATGCTTCAGCTATAGATGGAAGAACTAGGAGGCAATTTGTTCTACTTAAATCATAATGGATTTTGAATTTTCTGATTACTGGTTAACAAAGATTCACCGTGTAGCAGCTAAAATCAGAATGTACATTTTTCCTGGAACCATACGCCAATGTAAGTACAATGTACAGATTGAAATGTTCGATAAGTAGTCAGGCGAGCACAATTACTCTCCCAAGTCGATCGCAATCGATTACCAATGCAAATTCACTTAATGTAAACAAAATCCTAATCGCACGTTACTCCACTAATCAGCCAATGAACTGCATATTTCATACAAAGGTCACATAGAAGATATACAAGGTTATTCACAGGAAGCCTGGAGACTTTCGCCAGGCTTTTTTGGAAAAATGAAATTTTAAATTTCCTAAATACCACCATAGCGAAAAACTTTCACAGAAATTTAAAGAACTGGTTTTGCGAATTGTTTTCACCAATTACACCAAGATAAACATTTTATTAAACAAAAAAACTGGAATTACAAAAAAATAACATACAAGCAACAACCAAAAAAAAATTGAAATATTAATAATAAAAGCTGAAAATTAAAAAATATTATTGACAAAAAATGAAAAAATTGAAATTGAAATATTCCAAACCAAGTTACGACACGACGTTTCGATTGTTAGTTTATAGGTCATTCGGGAGCTTTCACCTATCCCCTCTTTCCTCTCTCCGCTTCATTGGTTTTAGCGGGAGATTACCGTTTGGCGGGAGTTGGTCGTTTTTCGCTTGATTAGACGTTTCCATATGTTACGTATCTCTACTCCTAAACCAGTGTTCCTCTTTGTGGATGATTTCAACTTGAGCCCATTTGATATTATGTTGATGAGTCCAAACCTGCTCTGCTATTCCGGATTTGCTGCTTTCTCCTCGCTGTGTGTGTTTCTTGTGCTCAGCAATTCGTACTCTCAATGACCTCTTAGTTTCACCGATGTATGATTCTCCGCACTCGCAGGGTATCCGGTAAATGCAATTCTTGGAATTGCAGTCCCCGTTTGGTGGCTTGGTTTTTGCTAGCAATAGTGTTCCTAGATCTGAAGCAGGTCCTGATGCTATACTTGAACCCAATTCTTCTTATCCTTTCCGATAATCCTCTGATGTAGGGAAGTACAAGAACTGGTTGTGGCGGCTTCTCTTCCTTGTGGAGCTCTTGCTGTCTTCTAGCTGAAGCCTGTTCTACCATCACTCTGGAGTAACCATTCCGTTGAAGGTCATTTTTGATGATGCCTAGTTTATTTTCTAGACCTTCCTTTGTATTACATAGCCCGAAAGCACGGTCCAGTAGAGTCTTGATGATTCCTCTCTTAGTCGATTGATAGTGGTTGGATTTTTTTCAGGGATTTCAAATCAATTTATATTATATTAGACAATGGAAGTTCGAACTGATGAAAAACTTCAATTTGACGTCGTCAGTCAACGCACATACTACTAATTATGTCTGCCACAGTGGCAGACGAAACGTTTGATACTATAAATTGCATTCGACCACAGCCTACGGCCTGGATTTTGTTTGCTTCAATATAATTGATTGTATTGTTTGCATGAATGTTTTCATTCATGTGATTATATTAACGATATTACTAGGCAAGAGGGTAAAAAACACAACAGGGACTAATCATTGAAAAAATGTGGCTATAAACTTTAAGCAGGGCAATTATCGTGAAATTTTCGAATTCACTGGAATATATACGTGGGCTGTTAAAAAAATTAGATGAATGTTTCATGTTCCATAAAATATTGTGTGAAAAATGGAGTTGATTATTGTTAAATGTTGACAGTGGCATACGGTGATTATACTCTGAGCCAGAAAAATGTTTACAAGTGGTATAGCTTTTTACAAAAGGCCGAGAAGATGTGAATGACGATTCTCGCCCTGGACGCTCCAGCACATCAACAAACAAAAAAAGTTGAGAAAATGAAGAAAATAGTAATGGAGAGTCGTCGAATTATCATTAGAGAAGTTGCTTAGGATGTCGCCATATCGGTTGGCTCATGCCTCACAATTTTTCGTAAATTTTGGGCATGAAGGGCATGGCAACTGAATTTTGACCCAGAAAAACCGTCGCATGAGCATCGCTCAGGAATTATTGAATGACGTCAACGCCGACCCAAACTTTGAAAGAGTGTTGAAAAATCATGGGTACGTATAAAGTTATGACATCGAAACCAAAGTCCAATCGTCCCAATGGAAGAGCCCAGGAAAGCCAAGATCAAAAAAGCATGCCAAGTTCGATCAAATGTCAAGGTTTTTGCTCACTTCATTCTCCGTGTTATCTTGAAGTTATGCGCCGCTTGCGAGTAGTAATACGAAGAAAACGTCTGGAATTGTGGAAAAACAATTGATGGCTTTTGCATCACGATAATGCACCAGCTCACTCGTCATTGCTTGTTCATAATTTTTTTGACAAAAACAATACCTTATTCATGCCTTAACCACCGTATTCACCAGATTTGGCCCCCTGCGAAGTTTTCTTGTTTTCAAGATTGAAGAGAGTCGCTGAGAGAGCTCAAGGACATACCACAAAGTGCATATCAGAACTGCTTCGAGAATTAGAAAAACGTTGGCACAGGTGTACTATATCTGAAAGAAACTACTTGAAGGAAACAAAATAGATATTGCTGAATAAAAAAATATTTCTTGAGAAAAATAAAAATTCACCTCATTTTCGAACGGAGTAGGTACTATATTATTTTTCTTTCAAATGATTAAAGCCCAATTATTCGATATTCGCATTTTTGTTCAACATATATCCGGAATTGATGAAACAGAATTGGTTAGAAATAACTTTCTGCATTAATCTACCTTTTTTCCTTCTAAGAACAATGACTAATTGTCTGCGCATGCAAACTGAGGATCCTCCAAAACTCTCGATTGCGTAGTAGTAAAATTTATTCTGTCAGTTTCGACCTACGACTCCAGTAATTAAACACCATACCCTAATAAATTGTTTACCGAGAAACCTGACTTGTTTACTTGTCATCCATAATCCCAATCAATAATTTAATAGCGCATCCTGAGAAATTAAATAAAACGTCTAGACTCTCGACAATCGAGAATACCTTCTATATTATAGATAGGGTCATCATCATTGACATTCGTATAGGTAAAATTATTGTTTTCAAAATTAATTACCAACTAACAAAAACTGTATGGCGTTTTTTAAACTAGGATCCCAGATGAAATATTGTTTACATTGTTTTCCATAACGCTTGCAAATTTGTGGCTCTAACAGCATTCACAATCAACAAAAATCAAATTCACGTTTCAATATGGTCCAGAAGTGTATTTCAATTAAACCGTATAATTTCAAAACATCACAAAAACGGAGAATATAATTTGAACTTTTCAATTTCAAGATAGAGCATAGATGAAAATCTTATGAAATCCACTTTTACACTTTTTTTCGGTGAATGTTATGTTAACAAAGTTGTCGTCATTAGCAGACGAAGCTGCCATACTTGAAAAACGTGTCCCGGACAATAATTTTCATGGGAAGCTCATTTCAAAACAGATTTGAGAATTTATTCATTTGTCCACGATACATGAATTTCAGCTGAGTTGTTTTATACAGTGCATTCCGTTTAAAACGCGCAAGCGTGATTATCCACTTTCTAGATTGCTAAAAATTATCAACAAAAATAAATATATTCATTATTTCATATCTCATTTCTAATGCTTCTGTTTTTGATACATTTATGTTAGAGCCCTGTCCTCGATGTTTCCGACAATCTCGGGGGCAGGTGATCATTGTGTCCGAGAATTAGGTATCCTGAGCAGACATAATGAGCCAAGAATGACAGACTTTTGTATTTGTCCGGCCAATATTTTAGCCTTCGTGCGGCTAGACGGCATGCACGTGAGATTCGAGAGTAGATATGCCTTCCTTCGAAGAGACACCTTAACTTGTATTGATATTTTTTTAAGAAACCATTGTCATTCATTTTGGGGAGGTAACATTCATTGAAAAGTAAATAAATCACTGGCAGTGGCCTGAAAAACGGCAGTGTATTTTAATATACAAGTATCAATCCCATCCACCCAGCACTATCAGAGATCGCTTCAATTAATAACGATAGTGTACACTAATTAATAGTGTTGCTTGCTCTTCTGTAATTATTATTGAAGTGGTAGATAATTGCATCCTGTTTCACAACGATATCATGATTCACATGGTCTGCATCTACAGTAGACTATTGTGTTGAAACAGAAATTAGAATTTTTCAGAACTGCGGGTCGATAATATAAAGTACAACCTATCTGGAAAAACCATCATTCACCGTAGAAATGTGTCACATACTCGTAGCGACATACTCAGTGATTGATTTTTTAAATAAGCTACGATTTATTCATGCGTTAATTTATAAATGCGTTACACAATGGAATTTTCAAATAATAACGTATAAACCGGAAGGTCGTGAGTTCGATTCCAACCTCGACCAGATATTTTTCTCGAGAGAATTTATCTAGTTGAAGCTGGGATGATTTTGCAACGTTATATGGCTGACGGACTGCGAATGGCCATGATGCTCCATAGGTGGCTCGGGGAGTTATCAACATTGCCCACCCAGGACACGAGGCTAATGCTCACAATGATGTGGTACTAGAATATATTCAGATTTCTAGATATTTTATGTGAAAGCAACTTGATAAAATCATAAAATAAACATAATTGCTGGTATTGTGATCGGACGGTAGTTGCTTAGAGAGTCCTATTCACGAAATCACCGCTACTGTAAAAGTTGCTTCCAACCTAACTCTGGAATTACCCGTGTTCACTGCATTTTATCTATTCCATGCTAGGAACGGTATTCAGTAAGACCTCGTTAATCCTTAGCTTGCACAAGTTTCGACTTCGGAGACGAAGTTTGTAAGGATACGACAGACGACCAATGTTATAAACAGACATAATATTCTATTCAATGGATCAACATTTAATTAATTGCCAGGTATAACACCTCGTAAATGATAAAAATATTTTTACGCTAATTAGTCCAGTAACTTTAAACATCACAGAATGCGCCAAATCCGGTAGTACTGATTTTTTGCAGACATGTTTTATGATGTTGGCCTAATGAATAATCCAAGTTTGAGACCTCAAGCGCCAAACGCAACTTTGTCAAAAATCGAAAAAACCGCGAAAAAATCGAGTTTTTTTAAAAATTTTGTCGATTAAAATCCTGAAGGACTAGTTTTTGAAAAAACTTGCTTGGTACGTTTTTGAAGTAGACTAAATTTGCTACAATATGATACTAGAACTGTCTCTGTAGACCCAATAGTTTCCGAAATTAAGCCTTTCATAGTTTACCATTTTTTTCGAGCTTCGCAATTTTTTGCAATTTTCTTTTGTCAATTGATTTAATTTTGACCCTGATTATACCATGGAACCTTTTTATGATGGGATGTTAAACAAGAAAATGAGAAGTGTGAACGATGATGTTTAAGGTTGAAGAATGAACTAGGAAAACATTGTAATAAACAACTCAAAGAGGAAGGAGAGAAATGTAGAAGAATTGATAAATTCTCATTTATGTAATGGAACACATGTTTTAAAAATAAAAGTCAATTTTAAAATAAAACTATTTCATCTTTGATTTCGTCTATTATTTATTAAGCTACGAATAATCAAGTGAAAGAAATAAGTAGAACAAAAGTCGCAAAAATCATTTGCGACCATATATCCTCTTATATGACTTCAGCAGCTGCATTCACCACGCGTAGTCTTTCTGCTTGAGGATCTGAGCTTCTACTGTCATAACATATACTGGTGAGAACTTTGTGACCTGTGTTTTTAAAACAAACAGTCGTGTGTTTGAAGGGTATCTCATTGATCAAAATGTCCTCCCCATACTTTGCAAACAAGCGAGTTTTGACTGTTCGTAGTTGAGATCGATCTTATTCTATCTGGTCCATGAGTTCATCTAGAGAGAACTGGCACTCCTTAGCGTTGTCTTCTAGAAATTAATAGATTTTTTCCATCGCCTTATCAACTGTGGGATGCTGAAGATTTCCTCTGGAGTTTCCTGTTGGTGGTGCCTGGTAGAGCTTTGTTTGGCAAAACCGCTGATATCTGGCATCAAAGGCTACCAAATCTGTGTTCTCAGATATACGCTCTTTTATTTCAAGAGCCCATTCATCACTACGTTTCTCAGCTGCTTTCAAGATTGTTGCACCGAGAGACAACTTTTCCGCAGTAATGATATTGTTCCGTTTTTCTGGCTTCTTCCTTTCTGCCACAAGGAACTCTTCAGTTATTTTGTCTCCACAGACAACAGTTTTTCCTGAAATTGAGCTACTCAGAGACTGATCTCGTAGCCCTTGATGGCGTAATATTTGGTTTTCCACTGCACAGCTGCTTTGATCAACTTCGTGTTGTATTTCATCTGACAAGTACCTGCTGTGCACATGTATCTCATTTACGCCCTTCAATAAATGCTGATTTTCTATGTTCTTAAGGAAAATACTGGACGCAAGAAGAGTTTTTACACCTCTTCCCTTCACTAGGCGCACTTGACCTTCACTTAAAGTCTGCTTACATATAACACAGAAACCCAGGCTGGGATTGGGATCAGGCATTCTGTAAATTTTGAGTTCGAACGACCAACTGCCATTAGGCCAACATCACAAACAAGTCTGCACAAAATCAGAACTACCGGATTTGGCGCATACTACCCCATACTTTCAGGCGACAAAGTTACTGGATTAAATCGATTGTTTTTCAACTTGCAAAAAACTAAATGATTTTATTCATAACAGAAAAATTAAATTCAAAACACAAGTAGGTAATTTCTGTTGAAATCAGTGCGGTAGCTTTATGTGCATCATCCTCGAACAATTACCTATGAGTATGCTTATCAAACTGGAAAATCCACAATTTTAGCAATATGTACTTAACCATGTAGAGAAAATCATCCGATCAATTGCTGAGATTTTCCCATTCACAATCAAACCTGAAACACATGAGCTAGTCTACCTCGATGCGATATTCAGTTGAATTCATCTAACAACCATCTCCCAAAGCACTTTGTTTGGAACATGCGTCAAGTTAACTGGAAGGAAAACATATTGATGCGATTATCATTATTCATAAAGTAAATAACACGCCAGACAAAGAGTTTTCATACAACGCAACGTAACAAAGAGTGGGTGGACAAAAATTCGTTTTCATATTCATAGCTACCGTTCATTAGTATGATAATTCTTCTTCATTAGTACTTTCTTTGTCCAAAATTTATCGGAGCCAGCGCTAACTATCGAAAATAATTTAAAAAGGTATTGTCGCAGAATCGTAAATATTTCTCTATAATCAAATTCGTAAATATACATGGCGTTCATCTGAAATCTCAATAAATGACTCTCAATAAATATTTATTTCTCTGTGTCGTGGTATATACCAATCGATAGATAAAATTCATCTTTTCAGCTTATTACTATATGATGTAAAGCGACCTACAGTAATTCAGGACGAGGATTTGAGGATCCTGGTGGATACAGACCCATCACAAAAGTTGGTGCCCCATGATTTTAACGATCGACAAAATTTTTCACGTTTCGCGGTCTGTTCTTTGCTTTTGCGCAACCAAAACGATCCTTTTTGGGGTGGGATCGTCACGTGTGATAACAAGTGGATCCTCTAAAACAACAGAAGACGTTCGGGACATTGGTGGGACACCGGTTTGCAACCCATTGCCACCCAGACACTCCCCTAAGGCGAAAACCCACCAAAAAATACTCTTGTTATTGTATGACGGTCAGCGGCTGGTGGTGATTTATGCCCATATTCGCCGTTTTCTCTGTAAAGCGGAGCTTGCGTAAGCCCGCTTAAATCAAATTACGATAAACGAACGTAGGATGAATTTAATTAAAATTAGGATATCGATGGTTTACTTTTACCTTGTTGTTGAAAAGTATCAGAATCAGACAAAAGAACATACTCACCAGTGAATTTCCATATCTATTACTGGCAAAATCAATGAAAAAGTATGACTTCCAAACTTTACCTCAACGGAGAATTGATTTATGCAATTCAATCATAGACCCCTGTAATAATAAGTCGAAAACAATGTGGCAGATGATTAATCATCCCAGGAAAAATGACAAACGAAACAATAATATTGAAATGAATTATGGTAATGTTGAGATATCAAAAATTGAGATGGCTAATAATTTCAATGCCCTTCTTTTCCTCTATGAAGTATCATGATGAGATTGACATTAAATTTATGGAAAAAAATGTTCCCATCTGCCAAAACTCCTTTTTTATGCATCCCATTAGTGTATATGACATAATTGATTTGATAAAAACACTAAAAAAACTCGGGTGCAAGTGGTTATGATGAGATTTCAAACAAGCTCCTGAAAAAATGTGCTCATGAGTTATCATATCCGCTGCATCACATCATTAACCTATCACTAGAATA
Source organism: Leptinotarsa decemlineata (assembly GCF_025532065.1). Lineage (NCBI taxonomy): Eukaryota > Metazoa > Arthropoda > Insecta > Coleoptera > Chrysomelidae > Leptinotarsa > Leptinotarsa decemlineata. The sequence continues at coordinate 6,901,520 of NW_027412537.1, read as the reverse complement.
TGGAATGTTTCCTGACAAACTGAAAATTGCTAATGTTGTACCAATTTATTAAAAGGGTGATAAACATTTGTATGAAATCTATAGGGGCATTAGTTTGCTTTCTTGTGTATCACAAGTATTTGAGTTGAATATCAAAAATCAATTAATTTCCTTCTTTATATGAATAACATTTTCTGATCAAACCAACATGGATTCACAATAAAAGTACAAAAACAGCTCTATGTGGTTTCAGTGAACACATTATAAATGCTCTTGATTGCAAATTACACATTTGTGGTTCATTTATAGATTTTTCAAGAGCTTTCGACACCGTGAACCATCAACTACTGCTACAGAAATTGGAACGATATGGCGTGAGAGGGACTGCTCACAAGTTAATTAAATCATATCTGCAAGACACTGTGAGTGAACCACGGAAAATAGAGCAAGGTGTCCCTCAAGGATCTATACTCGGACAACTTTTCTTCATCATTTTTGCGAATGACTTGTTTCACTATTTTCAACAACTTGCTTCAGAACACGTGGTAACATATGCGGATGATACAAATTTCCTTTTAGCAGAGAAAGACTCGGCAACTCTATCAGATATTACTGGGAAGGTATACCAGCAAATTATAACATGGGCAAGTGAAAATCACCTGAAACTTAATATGACTAAAACTGTGCTGATGAAATTTAGTATGGTTACAAATGAGTCCGAGATTTTCAGTATATATGAGGATGATGATTTTCATGTAGAATCCTCTAAAGAAAAAAATTATTAGGCATCACAGTTGACTACAGATTCACCTGGACACCACATATCGACTCACTTTGTGAAAAACTACGTAAAAATTGTTATGCGTTAAGATTCTTGTCTAACTACTGTAATGCTGAAATCTTGCACTGTCTGTACTATGCCCACTATTCATTGTCATTTGCGATACGGGATTTTGAATTGGGGTACGGGATCGTCCGTGGAAAAGATTTTCATATTACAAAAGTCGACAATTCGAATAATTGCTAAACTTGGACGGAAAGAGTCATGCAGGAGCTCTTTCAAAAACCTGAAACTTCTTACGGTTGTTGGGATATATGTTTATGAATTATGTATTTTTGTTTATAATAACAAATCAAGTTTTTATCGAATAAGCAAACTCATGATTATCCAACTCGCTCTGGAAATTTGCTAGTACCTCGATCAAATCGAACAGCCCTCTACCAGAAAAGCCATCTTTATCTCGGACCGAAAATTTTCAACAAATTAGACGTAAATATAAAGGCAGCCACTATTATAAATATTTTTAAATCAAGATTGAAAACTTTTTTAATTGAAAAAAATTGCTACTCCTTGGAGGAATTTTATCGATGATTTTATCCCTCTCCATGTTATTTGTGTTTCTTGTTAATTTGGCAAATCATTTGTAAATACCTATAGTATTTTTCTTTTTTTAAGCTGAAGTTTTCTTTGTTATTGTATATTGGGAGATATGTTTTTTCATATTTTTTTTCCATTGTACCTTTCAACAAGTGAAATATTTGATAATAAATAAATAAATTGCAAAATAAGATCTAACTGATCTTAGTACTACCTATATAGGTTCGAAACCTGTACTGATTGATGATTTTACCGTTCTAACATCTGATGGTGATATTGAATTGTGGAGACGACTTTGAGTTTTTATTCTTCGCAAATCTGAAGAATAATAAGTGAGGTTATGATGTCTACATAAGCTTGCCTTTACATATAAAGCCACCGAATATGGTCGCTTACATTTAAGCGAACCTAAAGGCGTTTGTTGATACGGTGCATACAAAACTGAAGCGTTAAGCGAGCTTACCCCTTAAGCTAGTATACGGCAAATACGGGCATTAATGCAACTTTCTGCAACCGGACCAAACAGTAGACATTGTGAGGAAATCGACGAAATGTACCAAAAATTGCGCTTGTAGCAACTGACACTGGTCCACAACCGACTAGAATTTTTTTTCAAGCACTTCAGGATCTATCAGGATCAGGCAAAAACGGCCTTCGTCGACTCCATAGAATCCCGAGAACACAATTTTTATGCTGACGGTATTAATCGACTTATGTTACGTCGGCACAAGTGCCCTGATTGAAATTGTGTTTGAACTGAAAAAGTATTTACTGATGAGATATTACAGTTCAAAGTAGACTCAAAAAAAAAACGGGTGAAACTTTTGAAACAACCTAATGTTAATATGTATCTCGATAAGATTTTTTTAACACCCAAATTCTGAAAAGATAATGATGGAGATATATGAGATTACAGTGAAACACGAAAAAACCAACACAAGTTTTTCGATTTCATCCGGTGTTCAAAAAGAGCAACAAAGAAAAACTTTATCATCTCGATAAGACAAGAAAAGACAGAAACAGCCATTCGCTTTTATTGTGCAGCAATATAAAATTATCTTCTGTACATAAATCGTGTGTGGGTCATTTGTTCAAGAGCATGATGCAAACGTTCGCTTGCATCAACTGAAATTCATATTTACGTTACGTTTCTATTACATGCTGCTCACGGGTAGCAATTAGGATCAATTGTTGTTGAAAAACTGCATGGATAAATGAAATTTGACGCATGCGAACAAGGAAATAGGACATTAAGACACAAGGTTAGTTTTCATGATTACGTTGTGAAAAATCTGTCGAAACCGTATTTCATGAAATTAAAATTGTCGAAACATTTTCAGTTCGCTTTCGAAATATGAACTCGTTGCTTTTTTATTGTAAATGGAATTGAAAATGAAGAAATAAAGTGAAAATGAGTAACAGTTTTGTTACAATTGCTGTGGAGTTAAGCTGAAAATTTATCAACTCCACATCAAGTATATCAGTTTTCTTAAGTAATTTTTAATTTGATACGGTAACTTGGTTAGGCTAGGTAAGGTCCAAAGCGAGTGGATCTATTCGACCCTCCACCGCAACCTGCAAGAGTTTATTGTGGCTCACACCTATTCATACTAGACCAAATAAACCCAGCTTCTTAACGAAGCCGATTAGTTTGTATGGTGAGTGGTGGCTCTGGCGAACTCTAAAAACCCGATTCGGTCCTCAGCGGGGCAGCCATAAAGTATGTGCTCTGCTGTTTCATCATTTTCCAAACAGAGGCGACACACTGTTTCCCCACAGTCCAAGTATCTGCATAAGGTGATTCAAATGACAGTGACCTGTAAGAAGAAGAAGGCCTGTTAGACATCGTAGTTCATCCCTACTGTAATCCAAGAACTGTTTGGTATCAAACTACAAAGGGTGAATAAACGCCCTTGGAAGATTCTGCCAGAAGTCCATACATTTTCTTGCCATCCAGGTGTTCAAAGTTTGTTTGGCAAAGCCTAAAGCGATGTCAATGACAGGTTCTGTTCCGATGAAGCTGCTTGCAGCACCCTCCTTTGCAGAGGAGTCAGCAACCACATAGCCACATTCCAGGCCAGTATGGTCAGGGATCCGGCCAGAGACAATCTGCTAAGTCTTCCTATCGAGGAGAGTCGTTTTTGGCAATTTGCTACAAATTTAAACGTTGCTTGGTAGGAGCAAACAGCTTTCAACGCCGCTTGACTGTTCGAGAATATTTTTATTGACTTGTGTATCAGGTTGGATTCTTCCAATCTCTCCGCACGCAATTCAATAGCGTAAATTTCCGCTTGAAATACAGTCGCATAGGTTCCTAGACAGGTTGATATTTGTCCTGGATCTGCGACTGAAAACAGCTGCACCAGAACCGGAAGGTGTTTTTGATCCATCTATGAACCAACAACTATCTGCTCTCAATATTTCCTTCTCCCGGAGGATCCAGTCCTCTATACTCGGGAAAAGTACTTTATAAGGTGTAGTTGACAGCTGGACGTATAAAGTCAGAGGTCCAACGTGATAAGGTACACCTATTAGTCAGGGAAGCTATGGATTATACTATAGACGACCCCTCCCGATATAGAAGACCCCGACACTCTGTCGAATGAGGCCCCTATATCTTCCGATGAAAGATGAACAACGTTTTCATCCAATTCACCCCAGCCAGGCAGGGGTACACCGTGAAGGGCGGTACTGATGTCTGAGGACATTCATACCCATATCAGTTATGACCTGTTCGTCCTTCTGGCAAACATCAGTTCAAAGGGTAAGGGAGCCAGGCTCCGACCTGACTAAATTGAAGATGGATTTCGAGATAAGGTACAGAGATACTATCTACTCGAAAAATATTTCTTTTTATGTACGCTATCTAGAAATGTACCCATCCTAACATTATATTTTGGGGACAGAATTGAAATAATGAAAATATAGTATAAGAATAGGGATTTCTTGCAATGTATAGGTATATATATATATATATATATATATATATATATATATATATATATATATATATATATATCAAAAGGGGGAAATTCGTGGACAGAACACTCAAGAAATATGGAGGCAAACCGCGGACACGTGTTTCTGGCTATTGGCCTCATCAGCGCGGTGCAGCCAATTGCAAAGATGTACAACAACTGGTTACCAAAAATGAAAAACATCACATATGCACGGTGTCACCAACAGGAGCTAACCGCACATTTGTGGTTTCAATTAGAAGACCCAGCATTCCCAGGCATCATCTAACATCACCAAGTAGGCAGCTATAGCTACCTGCGTGACTTCCGGGTCCAGGATATAAATACATAGATATAGATTATTGTCGAGTGTGTATGATATACATCAAAAGGGGGAAATTCGTGGACTATATATATATATATATATATATATATATATATATATATATATATATATATATATGGAAGAGAAGGGAAGCCTGAACTGCGGTTGCCACAGTGTTAGTTGCCATACTCCTCGGAAACGACACAATCAATTTTCATGAAATTTCATATGAATATTTGGTAGGTTTGAGAATATGTTTCAATCATTTTTCATACCCCTGAGTGATAAGGGTGTTCCACCCCATACATTTTTTTATTGTTTTTGTCACATTATTTGTTTTTGTTTTCTGATGTAGCATTAAAAAATACATATAACCCTTAATTTTTTTATTTACCAATTTAATAATTTACCATTTTTTTACCATCAGTTATTTCCGAAAGGCGCCTACCGGTGTCACTTCTCACTCAGTAAACAGCACAGAGTAGGGATGAGAACGAAGCCGGTCTCCTGTCTATCTCACACAACAAGCCTTCTCTTACTGCCTACACAGTTTTTGGCCACTATTATTGTTTATCCATCGAGCGTAGATACAGTTCGCGATTCCACCAAAGCTGTGAATTATACAAAAGAGTTTTTGAATGCATTGGATTTGCCAGGCGTGCCACCGCATAATTTACAACTGAAGGTTGGTTCGCTTCGTGATTTGAATCCACCACGGCTGTGCACAGGCACGCGATTAGTAATTAAAAAATTAATCAAAAACGTTGTCGAATACCTACAGACGTGCCAATTCTTTTGAACATGTGCAATTTCCAATTAGATTGGCATTTGCAATGACTATTAATAATTCCCAAGGCCAAACAATGTAGGTTTTTTACTTGGATTTGAGCACACCATGTTTCTCACACGGACAATTAATTATACGTGTCATGCTCTAGAGTGGAAATACCATCCAGTTCATTTGTGTTAGCTAAACATGGACTAACGAAAAATAATGTATACACTATAGGACTATAGCATTATGATAATAATATTATTTGTGAGGGTTATTATTCTGATAGAAATAATTTATGTGACAAAACAACGTTTGTCGAGTCAGCTATTATAAATGTTAAATCGTATATATAGTTATGGATTCAATGTAAATGAAAATCATATTAGGACAGTAACACCTTCAATTATTTTTTATCAATAAAGTAAATAGTAAAAATATGGTTCATATTCAATATAATGAATATTTACTTAAACAAATGTAAAAATTTATTGTCTCTTGAAAAGAGTCGATTCATTGGAAAACTATCATTTTGTTTCTTTAAACTGATTATTTTACTTCGCTTTAAATTGAAATCTTATATGTATACAGGATGCATAAACTTATGATTGGAAATAGATAAAAGACAGCTGAAAAGTTATGGATTTGCTCAATGAGAAACTGTAAAATAATTGATGTTTTTTCAATAGTTATAGAAAAAAAATATTCACTTGAGTTTGTAGCCACTCTCCGTAAGCGATTAATAAGAAATCGACCACAGTTATGGAAGAACACTCACCAGATTCAGCTCCGTGTAAATATTTATTTTCCGAAAGTGGTGGAAGCACTGAAAAGAACCAGATTTGATAAAGTGGAAGCTGTGAAGAAAAAAGGGACGGATAATATGAAGATGCTCTCAGAAAATGACTTGAAACACTTTTTTGAACAGTGGAAAATATGAATGGAAAACTGTAGGGATAATAGAGTAGGTATATTGAAGTTGTAAATGACGAAAAAATAAAATAAAGAGTTAAACTAAAAATCTCATTTTCTGTTTATTTTTTGTAAATATAAATCAAAGTTCCGTAAAAATTAAATACATTTTGATATCAAATATCGTTCCAAATATTCTACGGTAAATACAAGTTTGTCACCGTAGCTTCGAAAAGAAATGAAAATGTAATTGCAACTTAGTACTAGTTGAAAAGTCTACTCGGTTAATTTTTCAAAACAAAATAATTATTGCTCAGTTTGGTCCAAGTTCGAATAGGAAATTTTATTATGAAAACTATTAAAAGAAAACTCAAAATTGACCCCCGTATATTCAAAAAAGGATTCAATGAGAATAAAGTAACTGCTAGAAAACACAAAATAAGAAACCGAATGATAGAAGCATATTGGGTACGTATTCAATTTATAATCTTCAAGTGTAATTACTCTCTTCACAGTGATTTATTACTCTTTCAAAATGTGAACAATGCATGATCGAACACACAGAAGTAATTCTGACTATTTGGCAGTTCAGCGATGTTATACTGTCGAAACATTTTTACAATTTTCTCAAAAGATTATGAAATCGATTTTTTATTTTTTTTCTGAACTTTGAAATTATTTATAGATATGCAACTAATTATCTGAGCATTTGACGAAGAATGGACTTGAAACTAAATAACTCCTCAATAACTGTTTTAAACAATAACATAATCATATATTAAAGTTAATGGTGAATTATCCGACCAGCTTTCTATGGAATTCTTAGAATACGTTATTTGAAATGAAATAAAAAATATAATGAAGCCATTTCACAGATATTTAGTGTCAATCATAACAGAATCCATTAAAAATAATTGGTTTTCGATGAAGTTCTCAGTAAGAGCAAGCACATTTCATTCAATATTTGATTGAAGGTTATTAGCTGGGTTATTAGCTTCTTGGCTACCATACTGCGAGTTAATATTTCGTCGAAAGTATAATTGAATATCCGGACAATTTCAAAGTAACAGACAGTTTAGGGTACCCTTGAGAAATATAAGTTGTCAAAAAATGTAATGAAAAAAGCTTCTCCCGAGCAAATGTTAGACCGTTAGAATGAACGCTCAAAAAATATAAAGGACCCCATACAGTTTACGTAAAATTAGAACACTGTTCAGTATCTCTGACCCCCAATCCTGAGATAAGTTCTTGATATACAAGACGACTGCAAAGTGGATTAAATACTGTACTTTCATAATTGCCAATTTAACCCTCCGTTAGTGTACCCAAATAAATTATCTCGGTTAGTGTACTGGGGTATGGTATACCCCCAACAAAAGTCATTTCAGAATTACTGAGATAACAAAATTTGGTCATTTTGATAACTAGATATGTTTTTCTGCATATTTATCAGTGAAATGAAGCAAAAACAGCAGTTGAATATTTCTCTTTCAAATTAAAAAATCACCAATTGAAAAATATATGTTTATTATATCCTGGAAAAACACAGTTTAATAATATTCATCATAAAATATGGAGATCATGACATGGCATATACAACTGAAAGAAATACTCTAAAAAACTGTTACCCAAACAAAATGTTACAAAACTGGGAGTGATAACTTCCCATATAAAAGAGTTACGGGCTCTCCAAATTGGCACAATTTTCGCATGTCATCATTGCGTGCTCCATACAAATTGAACTCTGACATCGCATACATACATAAAACGTCTTCCTGTCTTTGCTTCTTGGACAAATTTGCTTGGGCATCGTGGCTTCAGTCTAGGTTCATGACTTTCCACTTCTTGGTTTTCCCGTAGTCGTCGGCGTTCACAGAGGTTTTGTCTTAGTTGATTCCGAAATTCGGATATCAGTTGCAGACCGAGTTCTTTAAAAAATGTCGCCTCTACAAATTGTTTTTGTGTTTGCATATTTGCTTTAAATATACCTTGAGCATTTACTCCAGCAGAATTCATGAACGAAAAAAATAGTGTCAAAGGCCAACGGCGACTGTTTCTCGACTTACTGTAATTAGCAGATAACTCATCCAATGTGTCTACACCGCCCTTGGTGGAATTATAGAAGCTGATAATTTCAGGTAGTTTTTTGTCACCAGAATTGTCAATTATTGCATCGTCAGGATATAATGTAGAGAAAATTATGACATTCTTTCATCTTCACCTTCAGAATTACTATCAATAAATGACTCATCAGAACTGGCGCCAAACTCTTCCCATAAATGTTGTCTTTTTTTGTTCTTCTTCATAAGACATTTCACAATTTTAGTGAAACTTCTGAAATGTTCATGAAAATAATCAACAATATTTTGCAGAATATAATTTCATATGAGAAATTCATCTCCAAATTTGATAACACAAATAGTTACATTAAGTGTTCCGGGGTATGTCGTACCCTGACTGACTTCTAAGATGCCTCGCTTACAACTGAGACATTGGAGAGAGATGAGAGTGTGTAGTACCTGAAAGAATATGTTTCAACTACAGCTACTAAGCACTAGAGGTTGGTAGTTCAAATCGTTTTAATTTGAGAGCTGTGACTTGCAGTTCTGGGGTATGTTATACCCCTACCCCTACCAGTGTTTGAACGGCTGTGCAACTGCACACTATTAGTCATTAAACAAATTAATGAAAAACGTCGAATCCAGCATTTCAAATGACAAGTTCCGAAGTAAAACCACCATGAAGTGAGTTTATTTTGGTGGAAACAAAAAGGTTTTCAATATTTCAAATACGTTCAATTTATGAGTCACTCAGTGAGTCTGATAAGTGAACAATAGAGTGCAAAAGCTTGATTAAAAAGTTTTGAATGTTTGAATGTCATGTGTTTTTATAGCTCCATATTTATTACACTGTGTCATGGTATATACTGATCGATTGATATACATTGAAGCTGCCCATTTTTTCAATTTTTTTCAAGCTCATTACTATATCACATAGTTGAGTGCACGTTAATGAGCGAACTGTTCAACGATGGGTTGCAAAATTTCGTTCTGGAGATTTCAGTCACGAAGATGAGTCCCGAAGTGGTCGACCTACACTAATCCAAGACGAGGATTTGAGGACCCTGGTGGAGGTGCGTGGGATGGCGGAAGAACTGGCGTCAGCCTCCATATGATTTTTGATGGTTCAAAACTTATTGGAAATGTTATCAAGCTAGAAAAGTGGGTGCCCCATTATTTGAACGATCGACAGAAAATGTCACGTTTCGAGGTCTGTTCTTCTTTGTTCTGCGCAATCAAAACGATCCTTTTTTGAAACGGATAGTCCCGTCTGATGAAAGTAGATCCTAAAAATAAAGCAGTCATGACTTATCTGTAGGAAAATCAGATAATCAAAATTATAAAACTTCAACATATTTTAGACAAACAACAGAAAAAGTGACTTCACTTTTGAAAAACCAATATATTGAAATTGCATATAGAACAGGTAATATGTTGGAAAAGTTAGATGAAAGTAATAAAAATAAAACATTCGAGAAATAAAGAATATATAAATCAAGTTGTGGAACTTGTTTTAAGGTACATATCGGTCAAACTGGCAGAATATTCAGGAATCCCAACCAAAAACATCATATGAGCTATGTAAATATTATTAAACTTGAAAATTCAAACATTTTATTGAATGACCAATTGGATTCAAATAGATCACCATTACTGAACTTGTTTTCTTAGAAACCGATATTGTATTATTGATATAATATGTTCTAAGTAGGTAATCATAATTTGAAGATGTACCATAGGTATAAAAGTAAATGCTATAGGCAATTATATGATCGAAGTACTTAAGTAGGCATGTTACTTACTCTGTATTAGCGAAACATGTAGAATAGTACTATTCTGATTATTTCCATATTGATTCCAATTTAAAAGCCACCGGTAGACAGCTGTTTCAGCCTATTGGGCATCGTCAGTACCGGGCAGGCAGTCCTCGGTTGAAGACCAAATGTGAATAACCAAGAAAAGTACTTGAAGTTGGGTGTCACACCAATAGGTGGTTCCACTTATGTTCTGCTAGCGTTTACGCAGTTATTTTTATTAAGCACTTTTCTTGGTTATTCACATTTTGTCTTCTATCGAGGACCGCCTGCCCGGTACTGACGATGCCCAATAGGCTGAAACAGCGGTGGCTCTTAAACTGAAATCACCATGGGAATGATCAGAATAGTATTTACCTATTAATTTTTTGTGAAGATCAAATCGTTAGGTGTAGTTTGTGAAATTACATAGACCTTCATCAAGTAATGACCGAATCAATAAGAAATAAAATCAAAATAAAAAAATAGATTTATAGTCTATTTCAAAAGAGTGTAGAGTAATAAAATCTCATTAAGTATTCAAAAGCGCTACAGGGTGATCCGTCAATAAATTCTGTCACTTCCCTAGTCCGCATTGCAAAATTATGTCGTTTCATAAAGAGCAGGTAGGTATCACCCTGTTTTAAGGGATTTGTCCATTGTTATCGACGGATAAATACTGAGCCAGAGGCGCGCTAGTGGGATAATTGCCAAAAGAATATGCATTCATAAAAATTATATTAAAGGAAATAAAAATTTAATACAGCAGAACAGTGTTATTAAAAAAATATAAAATGTAACAATAAAATATATACGAACCGAAATCGGGAAATACTCACAAACACACACGAACGAACTTTACGTATTGAAACACTTGTGGGGACTTTAAATCAATTTATTCACAAAAACGACAAGAACTTTACTGGATACGTTATTTCAATTTGACACTTGAACAATACTAAAACTGTGAACTTCCCTTAACGTTTAACAACACTCTATTTATACCCTAATTGAATGTTCTAGAGATTACTAGGTACAATTTTCGAGAACCTTCCGAGAAAATAATTATTCAGACTACCCTTAATTCTAAACCCTAACCTAAGCAAAAGTGTCACTGTCACTGATACACTGGTCTCTGTCCAGATTGCTTATCCCGCTACAGTATATTTACAATTCAATTAAATTATTCTACATCAGTATAGTCTTCATCCGAAGAACTGTCATCATCCCCTGGTGTTATAATTATAGGGTCAACCACCTGATCGACCAAGTTGTCCAGTTCCCACATTTTATCTTCCTCTTTTAAAACATGCTGGATTGCTTTTTGCCAGTTTTCTGATGTGATTTCCATAATGGCTTGATCAAACAATACCTTGACATCTTTCATTTTAAATGTGGTATTGTGCCTTGCAACATATCCTTTAACTTGTGCCCATATAAGTTCTATAGGATTTAATTCGCAATGATATGGCGGTAGGCGCAGCACAGTTACTTTATACTTTTCTGCTACATCTTCTACGGCATATTTCATGAAGCGAGATTTATGTTGTTTTACTATGGCTAGTAGTTCCTTCTTTACTGAATTCGTCTCAAACTGAATACCTTTATTTGACAGCCAGTTAATAATTTCTTGCTTTCTCCAAGCTGAAGTTGGTACCTTCTCTAAACGCCTTGAATGGTAGCTTGCATTATCCATAACCACGACCGAATCAGCTGAAAGAAATTTTAACATTTCCCCGAAGTAGTCTTCGAAGACATCCGAATTCATGTCCTCATGATAATCTCCCGTCCGGCACGACTCAAAGCTTAACAAACCTTCTTTTAAAAATCCGTCTTCGCTTCCAATGTGAGCAATTATAAGCCTCTTCCCTTTTCCCGAAGGCACTTTAATACCCGTCGAAAGGCCTTCTATGAAAGCTTGGCGAGAACTTGTTATATTTTTATCTTGCCACATTTTTTTGACTATATAACCTTCGTTTATCCACGTCTCATCAAGATAAAAAATTTTCTTTTGCTCTCTGCGGTACTGCTTTATAGTTGTCAAATATTTTCGTCTCCAGCAAACAATTTCATCACTTTCCAGTAATAGTGCCTTTCGATTGTGCTTTTCCCAGGCAAAATTCATACTTTTTAAAGTTTTCCATAAAAGTTTTCTGGATATCAAAGGAATATCGTTATCTTGGCTTATCTCGATAAATATTTTTTCAAGAGTGGGTATTTCCTTTTTAAAATAAAACGAATGAACTTTTCTTCGAATGTCACATTTGGTGTCTTCATCTAAGATTTTTATTGGTCTTCCTGATTTTCTCTTGCATGGACTTACCTGGCCTGATATCTTTCTTTCTCGCAATAATTTAAAAATCGTGGACTGTCCAATTCCAGTCATTCGGGCACATCGCTCAACACTTTCTTGCACAGACAAACTAGGGTGATCGTGTTTTATGCAATCATATACATTTAAAATTATAACTTTTTCGCAAACAGATAGCGGAGAATTTTTTACACTTCTTTTCTTTGGAGTAAATGTCCCCATTTTATAACTTTTTCACTATTTCTATATCATAATATCACTGTACGTTTAATTGGTGTAGTAACAATTACTATTATAACTCGAATGTTTAAGACACCATTACAATATATTTAAACCCTTTTTCTTAATTACCTGGGTTTAATAGGTATTGCATGATTGGTGGGCAGGGTCAAAAAGGGATTATTATAATGACATGGCACCTCGGAACTAAGTGATAACCCTTTTTTGAGAAATCATGCACAAGTATATGAACCCAAATTGCATATTAAATAAGTTTACAAGAACCACTAAAATTAATCTTAATCTTTTTTTAAGAAATTTTACTTACCTAAATACATGTAGGTACTTAGTTTTAGACCAAATTACTTCCCAAAAATGGCCTTTTATTATTATCTATGTCTGTAATTTTTAATTTACTTTAATTATTAAGTTTAATAATCCTAAGATTTGCCTACGCCCATGGACGACAACGAAATTCAGGCAAATTTTATGACACTTCATGATTTATTACTCTACACTCTTTTGAAATAGACTATAGAACTAATCGCTGCAGAACGCACAATCCCCCCTTTATCATTCTACAATCTTTCAGAGAAATCTTCTCATTATATACGAGTTAGTTAAAACAGACCTTGACTTCCTCAATAATGAAACTTCTATAACAAAACTTCATGACTCAGAGTCAAAGGACACAGGTGTTTGTTTAGAAAAAAAAACGATTGAATTTTTCATTGGGAAAGAAAGATTTTGGCTTTCTACTACTCCATCTTGATACAAAAAAAGGATAAGGGAATCTTCCAAAGAAAGGAAGGAAGTAATCAATTTGAAAATAAGTAACTCTATACATGGATGTGTAGATCATGCGAAGAAGTAACTTTCAGACAGAAACTGAAAGAAAGTCCTTCTTTCCCAAAAATTAATCACTTCTAAAAATATAACCCCTTCAATTCAATTTTTCATTATTTATGATAACGTGGAAGGCATTGAGACGAGTTCAAAACTGCCAGGAATGTAGTAGAACATCCTTTATAAAAAATAGCATCACGGCAGACTAACACTTTGCAGAAAAACATCCATTGTCTTAGGTACAAGACATGTAGGTACGTACATGTAGGAGTAGCTTCGATACTCCACTGTCACTTCACTCCACTCCAACGGTAAAAAACCTTAGCAATAAGAACCGCAAAATATTCAGAGAACACTTACAAAATTCAGTATATTAATTCAAACATATGTCTGTTCATAAAAGTACTTCATTCAACGATTGTCAAAAAAAATTGAATGGTACTTAATTAATTCATTTATACTACATGGTACTTCATTTTGGTCTGTAGCGAATCAGGAAATAAATAATTTTTTCTTATTTTTAAGAGAAGTGAGCAGTTGAAAAATAATTTGGGCCAAATGATCGGGGGTTCAATAATTTGGCACATTTGACATTGAGAACTGAAGGAATGTCGACTAAATTTTGGGTTTGTTGAGTTTTATTGGTACGTTTATAAACAAAATACCAAAAAACCGACTTGCACGTTCGGTAGTTTTTGAGTTTATTCCGCCCAGAGAGTCATATAGATAGACAGGGAGACAGACAGACACAGCGGGGGACCTTCATTTACGATATGTATGATTGAAAAAATTAATTTTATCTACATCCTCTCTCAATATGAGATCATTGCTGTTTACAAAGAATTAATATTTATTTTTAATTCGATCTAATGTAATGTTTAGATTATCAAATCAAAGCAATGAACCACAACTTCAGAAATAGGATTCAATAACTAGTTGACTTTTTCGTCATGCCATTATCAACCGTCATAAAAAAACAGTCGGCTCCCACGGAGTATAAGTTGTTATAATCGCATCGATCATTCCCATGAAACTGGTTTTATTTTTTCGCGAGTCCATGTCGCCCAACTACATCTACATCGAATTATAGTAGCAAAAGTTCGCAAACCCGATTCGTTTTATTATTATCGAACATTTGAATATCTATGAGCACCAAGGGGATCGCCGTTGTCCGAAGCTATTGTACTTTTCACAGCATTCAACTGAAGAAGGGCGGATTAACTTGTTTATTGTGAGAATCACATTAGCTTAACAAAGTAAAGGTGGAAACTGAAAATCGCAACGTAATGCCGATTTGGTCGAAGCTTCAACTGAATAGGTCAAGTTAACGGTTTATTTATTCATTCTCAGAGAGTAAAATAAATATACAGTGCTCATCAGAAGAAACTGTCTTGAGAATCATTTAAACAGTCAGTCTCTTGAAAAATTTCGTGCATTACTTTTTGTTCTTTATTACCGAAAACTTTTCTATACAGAAAAAAATCAACTATGCCAGATGACAACGAAACAATTGGACACGGTGCCATTCAATTGTTTCTAGGGTGAAAATTTGAAACAAATTCAAGTCATGAATTTTTAATATTTACATTTTTAAATTTTAGATATAATTAGAAATATAAAATTTTCTTTTCGACTTATTTATCTGTCAAATCCTAATAGAAAGTGTTATAATCGAAACTTTGAAACTAGTCATTGAAGTGTACCTCCTGTGCTACAAAAAAATTTGGAAGATACTGTGTTAATTTTTCTATACCAGTGCTAATTATGAAGTAGTTACTATTCAAAATAAGTAAATTCACTTATATACAGAGTGGCCGCTTTTTAAATGGGACTGTATTGGTAATTTTCAAACCATAAGGGTTATAAGGTCGGTCAAATGAAAAAAAAAAGTTGCATTTATAGAAGCACTGTCAAGTGGTTCAAACAAATCGAGAATATCAGGGCCGATTATTAAGATATCATGGGAAAAGTAAATTGTGTCACTTTGATTTTTCGTTTTTTCCCACTTCATTTCACAATTCACCAAAAATATCACAAGCATTTTTATTCGATAGTTATTTCTCCTCAATTTGACGTAATCAGATTTCGAATCCAACGTTTCGTAATCTCTGGGCCACCCTCTATGTCATTTTTTTAATACGGACCTGCATATTTTATGACGCTTTTCGAAACAACGTTTCACGCTAAATTCAACCATATATCATACAATTTCATTCAAAGATGATTTTCAGATGATTTTGACCCTTATCCAAATTTCTTTGGATCGGATGTGTATTAAATCTACTTTTGTTGAAATTAACAACATGTAATACATTTCAATAAGAAAATCAACTCACTCATCTTGAACTGAATAAAACGTATCATAATCAAAGCAAGAAAGAAGTAATGATTATTTTAAATACCTTTTTCAAGAGGAGAAAAACCTAATTCATGACAAACGAAAATATCATTCATTTGAAAGAAAAATTAAATTATTGTTCGAAACTAAATGAAAATTAATGAAGTACGTGTTCGAAACATGGAACTCAAATTTTTTATACATTTGCTTATTTCGCCTTCTTAAATATTTTCCGATGCATTCTCAATCTTCTTGCGAGAAATCACTATTGTCGGATTTGTCATTTGTTCCGTTGAAACATTAAAAAAAGTGGCTACCCTGTATTTGCATTTTCGAAATCTCGTGTTTTCGAGTCGTGAGTGGAAAGCAATACCTATCTATAAGACCAACTGTTCTTGCTAACTATTTCCCATTTTTCTCAAACAACTACTGAAACAAACTTTTGTATTCCTCAACTACTAGTAAAACAAACTTTTGTGTCCGATCTCAAGCAAACCATAACACAATGGAAATTTCATAAACTACACCTTATACCATTTGGTCTTCCTAAGGTGTAGTTTATGGAATTACTGTGGATATTCATTAAGTAACGGCCGAATCAATCAGAAAAAATAATGAAAATTAAAAAAAAATTATTTTCCTCCTATACCGTAACTGTGTTCATGTCTATCATCAATATATTATTAGAAGCTCTTATTTTTTACAAGCTTTCATTTTTTATCTACCTTCTTTGTGTATTTTCATCTTCCACAATCTGAAAAATATGAAAATCGTAATGAAGTACTTTATGCAAGTGTAGAAAGAACAGACTTTTCAGTTTACCCCGATAGTTAATTAGTATTTTTGAAGTATTTTTCACAAATAAAAATGTTCTATTCATCAGTAATTTGTCGCATTGAATAATTTTGTCAATCAAAAAATAGCCAAGAAATTATACAATACTTAACATTTCGTCTTCAGAAATGAACAAAATTTAAGTCTATACACAGCTATTCAAAATATTCGTCACATATATGGTATTATTCCGTATCAAACTAAAAACGAGTACCATAATTACATTAACAATTTCATGCACATTATGATTGTCCCTCACATCATACGATTTAAATTAGTATCTCAGGAGTTATCGCAAAATCAAAACTATTGCGCGACAAAATAAATTCAAGCGGCCTGATAAACCGATGCGACACACGTGATGAAGAAAGATTGTAATTATTGCATGGGCTTTGTTTTACAAAGTGGATCATTTTGAAGATTAAGGTCGCAATTTTGGTTTGGCTGCCTTTAGGTAGAAACGTACTTATTTATTTTGAAATTAAAATTGACAGTTGTAAACATATTTTTGTTAGGTCTGGACGCTAGTTGAATAGAAAGGTGGGTTTTTTGGAAAATTGAATTAGAAAATAAATTTAAATTTGCCTTTCTGGAAAGCCCACATGTATTTTTTTTTGATATAGGTGGATTATGGAACATAAGCAGAGATTAGAATGGCGGTATAATTGAAACATGTTTCATATTCGGATCGCAAAATTAACATAAAGACAAAGAATGCTCAATTCCAAGGAGACGTTATCATTATAGGTGTACACAATAAAATAAATTACAACGTTTCTTATTGTAATAACAGTAATTCGATTATAAAGATTCAACTGGCCATTAGAGTACGTTCCTTGGGGATATTATTAAAGATTTTATCGTGGACACGCTTTAATATATCTTGTAATAATCGTTGAAACTATTAATCATGAAACAATGGACGAATTCTGTAATGCAAAAATTTCCATTTTTACTTTTGCTAGTAATTATGAGGAGTGAGTTTTCTCGATTGTCGGATGCATCTGGCCGCGATATGCGGGATATCTATATTTTTTAAATATGGATAATAATAATACTTGAAACAGGTTTCAATGAAAACAGATGTTGTTTATCAATATTCAATTCGAAAAAAGGAAGAAAACATTTTCATCACGCCCTAGAGAAACAAACCAGAATATTTTGAATGCATTGTGAATTCAGAATATTTCATTCAAGTGAACTTTACTTTTTTCTCTTTTCAGCTTATTGCTATATCATGTCGTTAGATGATTCGGCCAATTCTTCTCTACGAATTCAAATTAAACCAAAGCGCTGCTGAAACAGACCGAAAAATTACACAGACATTTGGCAATGATAGTGTACTATTCGACGTAGGTTCGCGAAATTTTGTGGTCTACCTAGAGCAGTGGTTCTTAACCGGTGGTCCGCGGACCACTAGTGGTCCCTGGAAGCATCCCAAGCGGTCCGCGGAGCCATCCTTATAAATATGTTAGGCTAATTGCCGATTTTATACCGGTCGTCCAAATTCTAATAGTGAATCACATGTGGGAACGGGACCTGGCACGCACGCCGACCGGTGATCGTCGCCGGTGAAATACCGGTGAGCAGCCGTTCACTGCCACTGTATCGCCGGCAGTACCGGGAAGTAGTGGCGTACATGACTAAATACACTCTGGCATACTCACAGGTTTTTTACCGTGTGTGTGTGCAACTAGCGTTAGGCTAATTGTACACACACCGATTGTGGACGGCCGATTTTATACCAGTCGTTCAAATTCCAATAGTGAGCCACATGTGGGAACGGGACCTGGCACACATGCCTGCAGGTGATCGACGTCGATCACCGATACAATAAACAAACAATTATGTTCTGATATGAACTCTGAACATGAAACTTTGCTTTTCCACACGGAAGTGCGTTGACTTTCCAAAGGAAACATGTTGTTGTACGAACTAAGAGAGGAAGTAAAAATATTTTAACTAACAAGGAAAACAAAGAGTTAATTGAGTTTGGCGAGTCCAAATTTCAAATACATTTTGCTTATTTGGTCGATTTTTTTGCGCAACTGAACAAATCAAACCTTCTACTGCAAGGGTCGGGAAATTTGAAGTTGCAAGACATGAGCAACATTTTTACTTATGAAGATAAAATCAGTGCGTTTATCGCTAAAATCGAGCTATGTGCCAACAAGGTCGAAAGTAATAACTTTTCTGTGTTTGATAAGCTTAATCAAATTATTGATGGACAGAGTGCTGAAATTAACGGAGAAATTCAAAAGCACATATTACATTTAAAAAACTTAAAAATTGAATTGAATCGCTATTTTCCCGACCGCAAGGATAAAAGTATTCAAAAACTGATCCGCAATACATTTATTGTAAACGTTTCTGAGGTGTCTGATGAAGTGCGAGAAGAAGTCATTAATATGCACGACAGCAACTTAAAAGATACATTCGAATCAGGAATTAATCTTGAAAAATTTTGGAGCCAAAAGGCAATTTCTTTACCAAAACTTCGAGACATTGATATTCGTTACCTAACTTTATTTTCTTCAACATATCTATGTTTTCGGCGCTTTTGATTATCATAGACAAGCACCGAAATCGGTTGGATGCCACTACTGATATGCGTTAAAGTTTAAGTAAAACTGAACCAAGGATTCAGAATTTAGTAAAAAGTATGCAACCACAAAAATCGCATTAGTTTATGATGCAATTTTTGTTACAGTTACAGATTTCACCTACTGATTAAAAAACATTAAATAATTTTATGTGTATTTTATTTATAGATGAATTAGAACAACCATTCCATTTATTTACTGTAGTGTACTGTATTTATTTGTAGTTATCGTAAAATACGATATATTAATTACAAACTAATTAACCAACTTGGTGGTCCATGGCCTGACAGAGATTTTGTCAAATGGTCCCGCATGATTATAAGGTCAAGAACCACTGACCTAGAGTAATCGTGGACGAGGATTTGAGGACCCTGGTGGAGACTGAAGCATCACAAAAGGTGCGTGAAGTGGCGGAAGAACTGGGCGACAGCTCCCTTGCAGTTTTTGAAGGTTCTTTTGTACATGCATTTCCTTAGTTCGGACTTCCATTGTCTAATATGATATAAATTGATTTGAAATCTCTGAAAAAATCTATAATTAAAAAGATTAGCTAAAAAATAACAATTATAATAATAAAAAAAATTGAAATTACAATGAAATAAAATACAGCCAACCATTAAAAAATGGGGAAATAAACAGGAAGAAGGTCACAAATGAAATCATTGTCATTTTCTTAGCTAATTAAGGCGCTCAGCTGATTTCAAGTCCTCGCAAGACTGGTGGGAAGCTGTCTGAACGCACTCAAGGAGCTAGTACCCAAAATAAGGTCACTTTAGCTTGGGTACCCGGACATGAAGGTCACAAGGGCAATGAGAAGGCCCATGTTCTAGCCCGTGAAGGCGCATCCAAGGCGCATCCAAGAACCCTTCTGCGGGGTAGCGAAAGCATGTATGAAGACATCCGTACACTCATGAATACAAGCCGAATCGATAGATTAGTGGAATAAGCTCTCAGGAATGAGGCAAGCGAAAGAGTTAATAGAGAAATCATCGCCTAGATTCACGGAAGACCTGCTAAACCACAATTTTGAGGTTGTAAGGGTGCTGGTGGGTCTACTAACGGAGCATAGCCGACTCAGGAAACATATGAGCAACATGGGTCTGACAGAAGAAACCCAATGCAGGTTCTCTCAAGAAGAGGAAGAAACCACACTGCATGTGCTCTGTGAATGCGAAGCGATAGCAAGGCTGAGATACGCAATATGCGGGGAAGAGAAACCAGATGCTGCAAGCTATATGAAGGGGTCAGTGTCAAGGTTGAGGAATCAAAGAGATCAAGGTTGAGGAATCAAAGAGATCAAACTGGACAATGAGTTCTAACAACCAAGGAGTATGACAATATATCTGAAAACTCGCAGTGAATCAGTTCAGGTTTAGCTCACCAACAATCTAATCTAACAATTGAAAATTGAACTATTAACAAGCAATGAATATTAAAAATTATTAACCAGAAATGAAAATTAAAAATTACAAGATTCCAAGCCAAGTTACTTCTTTAGTTATCAGGTATACAATATAATTTCCTCTAGTTTTTTAGTCCTGAAGAAGTCTTAATATTAATAAGAGGAAAAAAACTTGACATTTTGTAGAAATAGAGTTGGGATGTTTTTTTTTGAGCTGCGTTCGATTTAGAACCCGTTCCAAGATACATTTGCTAGTTCGATTACATTTCAATACATTTTTTGGGTAAGACGTTAGTATTCATGAGTTTCTCTTTATTTCTGTGACCGAAAACTCAATAAAATTAATTATTATTAACTCATTGTCTTGTGGATAATTGTTGAAGTAAATTAAAAAAAGTGAAAGTTGACAATACCTTCGCTAAATCGCGTAATTGTTTGTTGGATTCATTAGTACAATGCTCCACAGAGGTCTTTTTATAGCCAATAAAAGGGAAACTCTCAAGGTATTTCTGATATCGCTGTTCAAAAATAATTGAATGTAGACCATGAAGGCAAGATACCAGTTAATTGATACTGCGGTTGGCTTTTCCATTGTTTCCACTCTCCAATATTCGAATATTAACGTAATGTATGATGCGAATATGAACCAAACACCGAGTCGATGAAAGGTTTTATTGAAAACTGAAACGGCAATATGAGAGGTCTGTTCAAAAAACTGAAGTGAATTTTCATTTTTGTCAAAAAATATATATTTTTGTTGTTGTTGTCCCCTTCAAAATAGTTCGCATCAGATATAATACACTTGTGCCAGCATTTTTTCTAATCCTAGCAGCAGTTCTGATATGCACTTTTTGATATATCCTTTAGCTCTCCTAGCGATTCGGCTTTTATCTCGTCACTCATCGTAAATCGCAATCCTTTCATGGATCTCTTCAATCTTGGGGAACAAGAAAACGTCGCAGTGAGCCAAATCTGGTGAATATGGTGGCTGAGGAATGATAAAGGTGTTGTTTTTGGCAAAACAATTAGGAACAAGCAATAACGAGTGAGCTAGTGCTTTATCGTAATGCATTTGTTTTTCCACAGTACCAGATGTTTTCTTCGTATTGCTTCTCGCAAGCAGTGCAGATAATACTTCTTACTGACTGCACGACCATGTATTCTGATGCATTACGTCACGGTAATCGAAGAAAACAGTGAGCAAAACCTTGATATTTAGTCGAACTTGGCGTGCTTTCCTTGGTGTTGGCTCTCTTGGGCTCTTTCATTGGACGTTTGGACTTTGGTTTCGATGTCATAACCATATACCCCTGATTCATCACCAGTCATAACCCTTTTGAGCAAATCTGGATCGCCGTTGATGACATTCAACAATTCCTGAGCGATGGTCATGCGACGGTTTTTTGGTCAAAATTTTGCAATTTTAGAACGAACTTCGTTGATACACGCTCAAAATTTACGAAAAAACTGCATGGCATTAGCCAACCTATATGTCGGCATCCCCAGTAGCTTCTCTAATAGTGATTCGACGATTCTCATAGCTGAAACTGTGAAAATATGTTCAAGACGAGTGTACCAACACAAAAAAAATTAAAATTCGCTAATTGAATGAAATTTGAACAGTCACCTGATTTTTTGAACACACCTCGTATCTGGTAGGGAGAATATCGTTCGCACAAAAATTGTTTTTTAATGAAATAAGAGGGATATTTTTATCATAAACAACCCGTCAATGCAGCACAAATACGTTTCAGTTCATATTTTTTTTCAGAATCCGTTCGTGAATTCCATTACGAACATACATGCCAGCGGCTTTGAAAAGAATCAATTATACCAACAAAAGCTTCGTATAATAGGTATAAATGATGAAGGGAAAACATCCACAGCTATTCAACTCAAAATGAAAATACATTTTCAAAGCTACCGACATCAGGCAAGCGAAAATTGATAAAAACCATACGAGTCGTTAAAAATAGGTGATGATGAAAAAACTCATTTGAGATTTTTCATTGATCATTTTTGGGAATATTGACATAACACTGTCTAAAGAAAATTATAATTAACAATTTTATACAGATGTATATAACGTGAATACAATAAATAATTCGCAAAGAAATATGAGTTACTTATCAGTATTCAATAATTTTGCCTATCAAAAAAAAATTGATGATTTGTCAGATACTTATCTTGTCTTAACGTTTCGGAAGTCAAAACCTGCTTTCGTCTGTAGAAATAAAGAAATTATAATATATTTTTTCGAAAATTGTCTTATTTTCAAAATGTTTCGACATATGTCAGGGTTATGAGTGAAACATTCGATGTAGTACAATGTGTTCTCTGATATCAGTCTGTTGCAATTTTTACACTTTCCAGAGTAATTTTTCAAAGTGTCATTAAAATGAAATAGATTCGCTTTTTTCAATGTCAAAGAAACAAAAAAATACAAGAATATGAGTGATCATCATTGAAAATAGCAAATACTGATGACAAAGATGACTGATATAAATAAACCCAGTAGCTTTGACGTATCGACAGCAGTATGATTTATATGATCTACAAATCGCAATTGCTCATAAAAGATGACTCCTAGATCATTCATTGAAGTGACACGTCTTAGTGGATTTCCAGTCAGAGCATAAGAGGATTGAAATTTTATATTCACTTTGTGAAAGTTAACCTAACCTAACCTAACCTACATTTTACATTTGCTGACGTTAGCCAGTTTGAATTTCCAGAACATTCTGTAATGTCATTAATAAAGATGTTGAACAGGAGGGGTGCACAATAAGACCCTTGAGGTACTCCCAACGTTATATGATATATTCACGGTTACTTACTGACACCGTACCTTCTTCATCAAAATGTGGATTCCCATTCGCCTGGTAATGTTTATTTCTTCTTTGACGAAAATTCCTTCACGAGAAAATTTTTATTCCTCAGTTTTCACTTTACTTTTATATCTAAACACCTCTGAGATAGAAATTTGACAGTATCAAACAAATTGAAAGAAATTCATTATTATTACTCAACGATCAGGAGTTTTATATAATAATTTCCTTCGAGTAAAAACAGGTGATTAAGTGGAAACCTAGGTGGCCATAGCTGAGTTTGCAACAATAAAATAGTATTGTTAAATAAGAAGTTTTCCTTTAAAATCGGTATTTATTTATGGAAAGTTGAGATGAGAAAAACGATGTATAAGGTGTTTAGAAGAAACGATATAATTCCAAGTTTTAAGTTGAGGTTTGAAAAATATTTTTTCTAGTGTTTTTTTATATTATAACATACCGAACAATTTGAAACATTTGAAAAACAAAGAAGCACCAAAAAATAAGGAAAAAGATAAAACAAAAATCTTGGTTGGTATGTGTTCACTTGAAATGAAATAAAGAAGCTCAAAATGCAAAAATATACAGGAACAAAATTGATTTATCTGTATATTTTCAACGTGTTGAAAGGAAGGACTTTTATATAGCACACACTGTACGTATGATCTTCAATTTTGGTACAAATTGTGGAAGTTCTAATTCTTGTCTCTTTCCCTGGTGGGTTTGACTTTTTCAATGGCATCCATATGCCAGATATGGCATTTATATCAAAATTGGATTTTGATAATAAAATCATTATTTCTAAGGCGAGCCGAGATATCAAAAAATTAAAAAATAAAAGTTTTTTAAAACTCAAAGTTCTATAAAAAATGTTGAAATATAACGGTATAGAAGGCATAACTGTATTTTTCTAAATATTTTTTGAAATTTTATAGATCGTATGGCCACTTCCAAATGTTCATATCGGTATGTTATTTTATAAACGTACGTCTAATGGTCCCCTAAAGTTGGAATTCCCTGTATAGCAGTATCCCCTCCTCTACTTGTTCCCTTCCTCTACTTGCTCACACCTTCCACCAGGAACAGTTCAAATTATACGATAAACTCTTTACTCATTTGCAAATAATAGTAATATGATAATTTTTTTTTCGAAAAGTACAACTATGTGGCAGAGACAATTAACAGAATGTTAAGACGATGACTGTAAACAGAACGTAGAACTATGTTAATTGACTAGGACAAAAAATAATACGCCATGTTTTGAACACAATCCATTAATTTTGATTACATTAATAGTAACCACTAAATTTAAAGTTTTTACATGGCAATCCAATGGTTAATATAACATAGTCAGAGTAGTCAATAATCGTACATCATACACTTTGAAAATAATCGAAAAATCATAGTTACTCCGTTGAAACGCCTCCAAGAACCGAGTCTAATAGCGTACAAAAATCAATACAAGCTGTGGTATATAATTTGCCGAAGGCCTTTGAAATTCCGCTACAACCAATTTCGTCTAGTTGCGTAGGTTCCTTTTGAGTGGAATTGATTTTCATTTTTTACAAAGGCAACGATACACACCCGAAAAGTAATATAGACGTGCAAATAACTAGATTACTGAAATGAGATTTATCAGTAATAGAACAACAGTTAACTAATTCCAAGATGAATTGAAGCAGTGTGCATATTATTGCATGCATTTACAAATATAGGGTGTTTTGAATATGTGAGCATGGAAACAATATAACAAAGAAACGATTCCGGATTTTCTAAAACTGAGAGAATCAAATTAATATCTTTCTTCACAACTGATTTTTTTCCGTATACCAATACGGTTTCACTAAAAATAAAAGTACATGAACAGCATCTTATGAATTTGGTAAATGCACCAGATGATAAAATCTATATTTGTTGATTGTTCACAGACTTCTCCAGAGCATTCAAATGTGTAAATCATGAGTTACTGTTATAGAAAATTATAAAGACACGGTATAAGAGGAGTTGCTCTAGAACTGACGAAGTCCAATTTGGAAAATAAAGGTCAACGTGTCAGAGTTGGAAATACTCCTTCAGTTAGTAACTATTAAGTAGGGTGTTCCACAGGGTTCTATATTGAGCCCTTTTTTATTTTTGATATTTTCAAGGACCGCCAACACTCAACAAATCTCAAACAGCATTGATGCTGACGAGTCGAATCTTCTCCCTATGACAGAATGTCAACACATTGGACCACAAACTCACATGAGACACTGTGTAGTAGATAAAAAAAAACTGCTGTGCTTTGAGATGCATAGCTAATTTCGGTAGTGAAGAGATTTTACTAATTTTGTATTATGTCATAAACTGTCACTTTCATTTTCAAATTGAAGTAGTTGATTCGACAAGTTCTTCTGAGTCAAGCCTTATAATTGATTCAAATATACTTACCAAATCTTCAAAAATATATTTAGAATTAAAATAGCGACCATTCGTATTGACTATCTCATGAATAAAAACACTTCCAAACATTCTTGTTTACAGTTGCCAGATTGATTTACTATCCACATTTCAAATTTAAAAATATGCCATAATAAGACAACGATCTCGTTTAGATTACGCACAACGAGCGATTTCGTTTGAATACAGTATCCAACAGATTAGTTCAAAGCATGTATAATGTTGAATTCATTATTCTGTTTCCCACAAAAACTACTAATATATGGAATAATCATCGGCCATATTAATCGTGAAGGATTGGAAACGAATGAAGGCGATTTATTGCCTTCAGAATAGTGAATTGAATACCCTCGTAAATAATAAACACTCAATGCAATAATTATTTTGTTTTATTTCAGCCTCTAAATAAAAAAAATATCTCACCCTGCTTCACTTATGGGCGTCAATGCTCACAAATTTTCCATTCGCGGTCAATGAACGTTATCAGATAAACAACTATGGCGAAATCAGCAGTGATTTTTAGTTAGGTTACAGCATTTTAGCACTACCACCTACTGAGGCTTTTTCAATTTGGTGAGTAACTTCCAATGCAAAGGTAAGTCTTTTTTATAAAGATGATCATAGGCTTTCATCTGTACCGAATATGCTCTTTGCCATATAGCCTCTGCTTGGTCTGGTAAAGCCATACTGCCTTACTTGACGCTTATTGGTACTGCTTTCTTATTGAATCTCACTTTCATGAATCTTTGGCAAGTTGTCACTTGAACCTTTGGAATTCAAGGACTTCTAAATCTTTTCTTCAAATCATGAACGTGCTCTGAGAAGAACCACTCATCAGCATCTTCACTAATTTGTGATGCCCTTTTTGGTACCTTTGGTGTAGTAATGAATATTACCGTTATTTCAACACCTCGATACGTGTTTCAATCATCAAGTGATCATCTTCAAAAGGAAGATCAAACTCTTCTTGATCTTCCTCTTGAAGATGATCACTTGGTGATCGGAACACGTGTTGAGGTGTTCCTCAATAACGGTTTGGTGTTGGAAAAAATCTCCAGTTATATTCATCTTCATTAATGGTATGTCAAGCAATGTAAATAAGAAGTTTCACAGTTAGTTCGTTAACAGAAAGATAGCAATGTGTACGTTTGTTTTTCCAAAACGGGGAGCTAATAATTAATGGTTCAATTATATATCTCAAACACTTCAAGATACTAAGACCTAGTGACTTCGTTGTAAATAGATACTTTCGCAACAAATCTAGCTTCAGACTATTTGGAAAGGTAGCCAATCAAAAACATCAGGTACTCATAGAAACTGAATCCTGTATACCAGTGCAACCAATCATCGCTTGTTCGTAATATTTTGGCCAAAAACAATATCGTAATCATGCCTCAGCCACCATATTCACCAGATTTTGCCTCCTGCGACTATTTCCTGTTCCCAAGATTGCGACGTTTGAGGGGATAAAAATCGAATCGCTGAGAGAACTCAAGAACATACCAAAAAGTGCATATCAGTACTGCTGCGAGGATTGGAAAAAACGCTGGTATAAGTCTATTATATCTGAGGGAAAAAAATTGGTGAAGGGAACAAAATAGTAATTGATGAATGAATAAATATTTGTTGATGAAAACGAAAATTCACATTATTTTTTGAACACACCTCGTACATGTTGACTCTGTTCCCGAATCAAAAATTGTAGTACGATTGATAGATATATTCTAAGAACCATTCAAAAAAGCTGTTAATTGAAGACATATGTTGTTGGTTAGTTGTGATGAAGTGGTTGTTGTTTTGGGTAACATTTATAGGAGTACTATCAATGGAACTATATGCTCAAGTAAAATACAAGTATATGCAATTTACTTCTTTTATGTTTCACAACGTACGTATATGAAATAACATAACCAATCGTTCATGTCAAACATAACAGCTACTTCTCGGATATCAACAAATGAACACGATACAATAAATTGTTACTAGATTTACTACCGCAATTCACGATAAAATCAACCACTAAAATGTTGTATTCCAAGAGACATGTGATTCATGATGAAGCCTATAGCTACCGTAATTGACAGTAAATAGAGAATATTAATACACACGCTTCCAAGCTATTAATGTGAATTTATCAGCTTGTTTATCTATTCGGATAAACATACTATGATTGCTTGAAAACGAAAACTGGATAGAAAATATGAATATGATCGAAATATTTTCTATTCAAGTGCTTTTAAAATAATCATCTATATTTCTATATAATCACAAATTCAATACAAAGTAACCAAATCGTTTTAGTTACATTATTTATAACTCAAGAACGGCTGGACAGATGCTCATACTTTTGATTTGTTGGATTTGTCTTCGCCAGGAATAGCAGAATAATTGTTAAACCATTTGAAAAATTGAGAAAAAATCGAAGATTGAACAAACTGGCGACATTCGGTTTGTTAGGTCATTAAAGTTATGATTATTCAACAGTTGTGTCAAATTTAAAGCAAAGTCGCGAGCGACAAGATCTAATCTTTCACAATAAAACCGTGATGAAAATAGACTGCGGAATATTGAAAATAAATCCACTTCAGATGAAGAAGAACTGGCTTTCTATAATGATCATTGAATGACTGTATACCAGTTGAAATTAACATGTATGTGGTTATTTACCAATAATACGGTTCTATTTTTCTGATTGATTCGGCCATTATTTTAAGATCCATAGTAATTTCTAAAACTACACCTCACGATTTGATCTCCACAAACTTTATTTGAAAAATATATCACAACATGTTTTACTAGCACAGTAACTTTCTCAAGTGATTTTCAAATCACTTGAGAAATCGAGAGGTGCACTTTTTGAAAAAACAGTTCTACTTTTTTAAAAAAAATCCATAATATTTCAGTAAATCTGAATTGAAATGAAGTCATTGATTGAACAGAGTTACTGTTACCTGTGGAACTCCATTTTCACCACTAGTTAGATTTAGTGGACATGTTTACAGAGAGCAAATCTGATAATAACCCAAAAGCCAGGGCTTATTGAGATTGGGATTTTCCAGGCCTCCTTTGTAAAGACGTCAAATCATTCCTAATATGAATATATGCTATAGACTTGTACTGAATACTTTTTAAATTACAATGTTTATAAAAAAGTTAAATAATCTGTAATATAATGAATTACAACGCCTTCGAATCACATTGACAAGCAACCAACTACTGGGTTGGTCATGGGTGAAAACGGTGTTACGTATTCACGAATTGAACGGGGAAAATTAAAGAAAAACAAAAAATTTCCAAAAACTAAATTGGTTAACTCATTTGTCTTTTTTTATATAGAAAGCGATTAGTATAATCCATTCTTTGAAATATAGAAAGTCACCAGGACTAGACGATTCGAGGGCTAAGCACTTGATAGTGAAGGCAATGAAATAACCTTTCTTTTTACACATATCAGGTAGGGTCCTGATTCGTTTTACGAAAAAGCCATAGAAAGCAAATTTATAAAAAATAACTCATTACGAAATGAACAATATTGATTTAGATATTGAAAATCCACAGAGGATGCAATATTAAGATAAAAATGCAATAGCTAAGCATATGGACGAGAAAAGGGCCTACTTTATGTGCTTTTGAAGATCTAACGACCAGATTTCACAAGGTGTGTGTCACAATTAGCTTCTTGAAAGCTGATTGTGTATTATTCCAAAGTTATATAACAATGTGATAAACACAATACAAAAAGATACAAGATAGTGCGCCACAGGGAACAGTACTTGGCCCCATTCCTTTTATTCTCTATCTAAATGACATATTTCAGACTCGGATCGTATGAGAAATGGTGAGTATTGTAAATGACCCAGTTATTATTAGATGGCAAGAATTGAAAATAGTTGCAGAAACTTTGTGAATGTCACGATTGTTTGATGATGGTTTGACAGCCGTCTACTCACAATACATGACTTATTCTGCAACTTTTATCTCGTATTTGATACCTATAGTAAACCTGAACCTGAGCAACACAATTCGAACAAACAGGAGTTCTAACCCGGTTTTTTGGCGTGCGCCTAATTCATGGGTATCTGTAGTAAACCTGAGCGACCCAATTGGAACAAAAGAGAGTTCTAACCCGGTTTTTTGGCAGGCGCCTATTCCGGTAGTATCTGTAGTAAACCTGAACCTGAGCGACACAATTCGAACAAACGAGAGTTCTAACCCGGTTTTTCGGCATGCGCCTATTCCGGGAGTATCTGTAGTAAACCTGAACCTGAGCGACACAATTGGAACAAAAGAGAGTTCTAACCCGGTTTTTTGACAGGCGCCTATTCCGGGAGTATCTGTAGTAAACCTGAAACTGAGCGACACAATTGGAACAAAAGAAAGTTTTAACCCGGTTTTTTGGCAGGCGCCTATTTTGGGAGTACATGTAGTAAACCTGAACCTGAGCGACACAATTCGAACAAACGGGAGTTCTAACCCGGTTTTTTGGCAGGCGCCTATTCCGGGAGTATCTGTAGTAAACCTGAACCTGAGAGACACAATTGGAATAAAAGAGAGTTCTAACCCGTTTTTTTGGCAGACGGCTACTCCAGGAGTATCTGTAGTAAACCTGAACCTAAGCGACATAATTCGAACAATCGAGAGTTCTAACCAGGTTTTTGGGCGTGCGCCCATTATCCGGGAGTTTATGTAGTAAACCTGAACCTGAGCGAGTATGGACTTTGATGGACCTGAATACCAATTCCATGTTAATTGACACAATTCCATGTTAATTGACACAGAAGCCTCAGGCAGAAGGTGTCAGAAGGAGTCACAGCTATTCGGAAGTCTGCAACGTGAGAGACACCCCCGTCGTGGTTGTGAGGGTCCGTATTGATCTGAGGATTCCCATTTATTTCCCCTCCATTCCCCTGGAATGTAACGTCGATATAATGTATATAGCAATTGTAAAATGAAGATTTTTTGGATTTTGGCTTCAATATTAAATAGTTGGAATTTTATTTTACATTCCTTTTTTTGTAATTCGCATTCGCTGCAATAATTTCCAGCGTTTGTTATTATTCAATTTTCAATGTTTTCACGTATGTATCTCTATCTGTTGCAGATTGGAGGTTGCACGGAAGATCAACAATGTTGATTGTCTCCGCCCTTATAATTATTGTTTATGTAAAGACTACTCTAAAAATAAAGACTCGCTATTATATTATAGTGATTACTTAATTTTTTTTGTAGGATAAACGAATTCACAGATATAAAACTCAAAATGTTCGATCCGAACATTTTCAATGGATGTATTTCGGATATTGCCTACAACTTGAACCACAATCAACGACGAATTACGAGTACAAGTTGAACGGTGATATTTCTTACAACAGTTACGAAATTCAAATTACCATTTCTAATTCATACTAGACGATTCATAACCAATACTTAACATTTCTATGGGTTCATCAAATGCCCACGGGAACATTATCGAATTTCATATAAAAATCGATTTGTGTACAAACAATGAAGTGAATCATTCGACAGCACGTCGAAAAGGAAATACAGGTAATTGTTATTCAAGGTGAAGTTGACACAGTTCAACAGTATGGCAGCGTTCTCGCCTTCGAATAAGCCACGTTGTCACTTCATCGTTCATGAATCGTTGTCGCTGCAACAACAATAGAAAAAAAAGAGTTATTTTTTACGAGAGAGAGGTCGTTCATCATTTTCACAGGAAACGCGAATAGACTGGCAGTCATTACCGTCGAAATGAGAAATAAAAATAGATCTAATTGGGGTTTGCAACGCTGTTTTAAATGGATAATTATTGGGTGCTTGTTCGCTATTATTAACAACATCTAATGCTATCAGACTTTAATGTGTTTTCGGTATTATTATCGACATGGCTAATTATGAAGTACACTTAGATCTGATGATTCATTCAAATATTTACATTTATAGTGTTTCAGAGTTTTAGACGCAATGCAATCATAAAAGCCCATTATGTATGCAAGAACCTCACAGGATGTTTTAGTCCTTTTTTTTTCATAAACTACACCCTACGTTTTGATATCCACAAACTTTATTTGAGAAATATATCACATGTTTCGCTAACACAGTAGCTTTATCAACAGTGATTTGAATACTCAAGTTGCTTCTTACGCTAATATTTATATACCACAGGTACCTGAGGTACCTCTTCAATTATGATTACCTGAAGCATATTACCTCACTTCTACATCAGTAATAATACTTCCTCGTTGTTTTTTTAAGAAAACAAGTCCAACAACGGTGATCTATTCAAATCCAGTTGGTCATTCATTAAAATGTATGGATTTTTAAGTTTATTAATTTTCATTGCTTCCAAATGATTCAGTTTCGAACTCTTCGTTAAATATATGATTTTCTTTTAAAAGATGATTTGAATATGTTGAACTTGGTTTTTAATTTACATAGGTCATATGATTGTCCTGGATTCGATTTCTAAACGTTTTGCCTGTTTGACCAACATATACCTTAGGACATGTTCCACAATTTAATCCAAATTCGAGAAATCAAAAGTATATAAATTGAAGTGAGGAACGTGAGTATAATTAAAATTTATACCCATGCAATGAAATTTCTTTGTACGTGTGACGAAATAAATTTTAATATTTTTGACAAACTGACTGTTATAAGGAAACAAGTATAGCTAAGGCACCAGTCAGTCTAATAATAACACTGATGATCTTCAAACAAGACTCAACCTCTGACAGAAGCAAGAAACTCTTTCGAAGGTTCGAAATACATTTCAATGTAGCAGACCACTATTAAATATTCATGCAGTCATTGTTTACTGTGGTACTGGCGTTGAATTTGGCTATTATTAATTCTTGGTCAAAGACGAAACGGACTGGTTTAAGTTTGACGATAGTCGTGTCAAGAAGTGTTCTGGCGATGTATTGAATCTATCGGAGCCTCTGGAGACACCCTATGCACATTTTGTTTCATAAGAGAGAGGACATTGGCAGATCAAGATCTTCAGATGATGTGGTACTGCAGGAATCACTGGAATCAATGAAGTCGCCCCGGAGCGCCAGTTAATTGTTGTTTTAATTTTTATCGTTGTTTCAATCCATTAAACTATTCAAATTTAGAGAAGAGATTTGGTTAATCAATTCGTTCAGAAAGAAGCCTTAAGCTTGAAGTATGATACCGCTGATACCAAGAGACAGTTACAGCCCGATTTTTGTATAGAATATTTTTTATATATTTGAAAACATCGTATGATATTCAATTATATGTTTTATAAAAACTCACCGTAACCTGGATATACTGCTTTCAACCAAAATCGACTTACCTAGAAGAAAACAAAATAATTAGTGAATGGTTATTTCATTATCACATTACATAGAAAAAAATACCATTATTAGTGTATTTATATAAAAAAATTAGAATCTCCCTAGTCTAGGGTACTTTCTAAAACTGCTTCATTTGGATGTTCTCATATCACTACTATAAATAATGGCCTTTCAAGGCAGTTTCCCATACTACTTTCAATGTTGAAAATAATGTTACATATTAAAAGTAACATACGTCCTAAAAGAAAGCACTACCGACATTTTAATTGAAACATTATCACAGTTTTATGCAATGTTGAATTTCAATAATATTTGCAGAGAATATTACGTGAGTTTCATTTATTTCAAAAGCCAATTTCCAAAAGTACATACGTGGTGGAAGAGGTACTTTGGCTGTGAAACAACAACAAATTTTGATTAAATTTGCACAGAATATTATTTGATTAATAATTATTTCAATGGTCTTCAAGCAGTTAGGTTCCAAGAATATCTACAGGGTTGAAAAATATACTTTGGAAACGTCCATGGCGATGAAAAGAAATATTTTTGTTAGTATAAGCTACGACAGATTTTGACTGAATTTGTATGAAATACTATGTGAGTATAAAATGAGAGGAATTTATTGAATGCCTGGGAATAATATAGAAATGTCAGTAACGGCGCTGACACCAAATCTAACCTGTAACTTAACCTAACCGATAGTAAATTTAGTGAATGCAGTGAATTTTGAGATCCTGGATAAATTCGTACGAGACTACTTCCTAGACATTTCATAAATTGCATGAACATAATCTAAAACGGAAGTCACTTTTTTGTGGAGGACAAACACGGAGTTATTGATGTACAGAACATTTTTTCTTTGTGAAAAATCCTTTGAATATACACAGAACATACTCTCTACACCTGTATAAAGTTCTCCACTACAATTTTCATATTTTTTCAGCTTGTAGAAGGTGAAAAAACACAAAAATTCTGAAGTCTAGGTTGAACCATGTCTGATGTTTTCAGTTGTTCGACGTTTCGGCTTCGAATTTGAAATCATTTTCAAGATGTTATGTTTACATTGAGGTCTCAATCAGTCTATTCCTCAGGTCTCGTCACTGATCTCTGCAAAGGTCTCAATCTGTCTACTTCCGAGCGTGGGCCTGTGGACCCACAGTCGACCCCCCTCACGCTAAGAATCGCACGTTTAAAAGTGGGACCTCGTTAATCCTTAGCTTGCACAAGTGTCTTCATCTAAGAGTTGTCATTCGCAGGAGACGACAGCTGTTTGATGGAGAAACATATTTTAACAGAGACAGAGAAATATATCATACGTCGACTAGAACAAAAAACAACTCAACTTCCAGAATATTCCAGTGACATTCATCAGTCACTGACATGCGAATGAGAGGACACTCTTAAATGCAAATATATTTCAACTCAAAATTTTTCACTTAAAATTTTTTTTGTAACAATGAAAAAGACAAAGTATGTCGAAAGCTCGGAAGATTAAAAATATGTTTCAGGAAGATCGAATTTGCCATATTCACGTGCTCTGCTAAGTAGTTGAATTTGTAACTAAAATTTGAAACTGAGATTACTGTCCTTGTCCACTTAACATTTGGTGTTTGATTTATTTTGATTGGTGAGTGAATGAAAAAGTAATGTTAATTTAAAGAATCACTGCCGCATTTGTCGAAAAAAAATGCTACAGCAAAATACTGTTCACTTGATTTGGTTAGAAGTGATCAATAAAACAACATACCCAACTATAGCAGTAAGCAGTGATTTTTGAAGGATTTCAAATCTACGCCAGTTGAGCAAAGATAACTGGCATTACTCATTGCCGAGTCACATGATTCTGGTTCAAGAGTCTAAGATACCTTAGTCATGAGATCAGATGATAATCCCGTAATTCCATGATCCTGGAATGTCGTGATAATGCACACTTCTCAAACGTAATGAATGTCTTTGCAAACTCGTGATGGTCCCATTTTATTATCGTTGTTATCCTACCCGAACTGTTGTTTGATTTATTTTGCTCTTAGCACCCGGACTAAGGCTTCTTCAACGAAATAAGTCGTACATATAACGTCGCCATCGTGTGCCACGAAGGAATAGACGGACACCGGTGCTCTTTTACCGTTATCGCAATGGCAACCAAGTCGTATTGCGTACATGTATGTGACTAGGTCTTGTCCAAGTTATGCTAATGAGTTTCCGTATACCGCACTTATCGTACGACTCTTCCACTGGGGCATTATTCCAGCGGAACACAACTATCGGCTTATGTCTGTTCGATGCGATCCATGGAATTTCACGCGTTGAATGAGTTCCTTTCGAAGGTGTGGGATTCGCTGTTGGCAGCATCTAATACTTATGGATACGAGACTGAGTTGTTCATCATCATCATCAGTTTCTTATATATGTCGCTACAAAACAAGGAGGTTGCGGTTGGATGGATTCCAAGGAAGGAAGGAGAAAGGACTTGGAGTGTTTAGAATTATTTTCGAGAGAAAAATGAACTTAGATTTGTTAGAACTCCCGTATGAGTAGGTACCGAAATCTTTATAGACAGGAAACTCAAACCTTCTCATCCATCTTAAAAAAAAGTCTCTGTTGGCTTGTTCTGTAGAAACAGTCCAACAATGCATCCTAGCACCACTATTGAGATCTACGGCAAGACGAAACAGATCTGCCTGGTGTTAAATCACGAATGCTTTGTTTTAGACTCTGGTTAAATCTAGTGACTTAGCAAGGAAAGCTGCAGAAAAAAAAACAGAAGGTTGGTTTTGCAACAGACTACCATGGGTACCCTAATTTACTTGGAAATTAATAGAGTTAAAAAACCTGAAAATTTATTGGATGATCAAATATAATTGATTTCTTCCCCTCTACTCAATCTGTTTTCTAATTAGTTTATTACATGTCCATTTAATGAGTTGGTGAAAACTTCTTTCAATTAGTTTACACCTTACTTTAGTACATTATATCTAGCTCTGAAGAGTGTATATTTTTTGAATGAAACAGTGTATACAGTGAGTTTCAAAATGATTGCACCATATGGAAAACATTTTGATTATTCATTTGTCAGAAAATTTTATTTTTGATAAAATTTGGTGCATTTCAAGAAACTTGGAATTGAGTTCTCAAAATTCTAAATTTTCGAACGGTGTACAGGAGAGAAAAAAAAAATAGAAATTTTGATTAAGAGTAAAGTACCCTTATTTTCGACATTATTAAAAATTTTTATTCAAAAAAGTTGTTTAAATTTGAAAACAATATTCAGATTTGAAATCACAACCACCTACGTAAACAAACAAAAAAAATCTTAATATGGTGCTAGCCTCATAAAGAGTGCTAGTATTACTTACAGATTTGTGTTACACAATTGTTCAGCATTATTCAATTTATTCAATTATTTCTTGTCATTAAATCATACTGCTAGTTATTATGGATATACATACAGAGTGGAATATCAATTTTGCACCAAAAAACTAGTAAAAGTTTAAACCATTTTCAACAAACATCGATATCGATGGTTTAGCGCACACATGTGTTAAGTTACAATTTGGTGATTTTCCAGAATTTGTAATTTACCATATTCAATAAAAAATTCGGCTACTGCACATACTTCTCTATCGTTAATGATATTGATTTTTTTCGATTAAGTAACAAAGCAAATAACTTTATTTTAGATATTCAGTGGGCAAGTAATTAAAAAAATAACAATTAATTAATTATTTGAGTCACTTAACACATTTGGAAACTATCACCAAGTACTTACCTCATTTGTGTGGTTACTTGAAAATAATGACCTACTTGATACTTAATTATTCAAATTGAATGAAATAATCTCCCTAGAAGAAATATTTATTCTCAACCCAGGTGGCATTTCTTAAAAAAAAAAGTTCAAGCTTCTAGAATCTAGACCATTATATTGTTTCAACATCGTCGTCAGATTCTTAAAACAACTTTCATTATTTGATTGGTCGTCGGTATTTCTTCTATAAAATTCCTATAATCTTCAGGAATTACTTTCAATTTCAACAACTCTAAGAAATCAGTTTTCTTAGCTTTCGTTACCAGCAGCTTGAAAGTATACATCTGTTTCAAATTAAGAGATGGCCAATCCAAAGTCTTTTTGCTTCATTCTTGTCGTAATTTTTTCATTTAGTAGTTCTTGTCTGTTAATTTCTGAGAAGGATTTTTCGGATAGATCATACTTATCCTGAATAATCGTTGGTTTGCTCTTCTGGACTCGAATCCATTCAATATGCAGCCAGTTAACTTTTTTCTTCTGGTTATTAACTTCTACATTTTCGTATTTTTCTTCTTCTCGCTTTTTGTTTTTGTCCAAGTTGTCTTGCAAAATAGTTTTATCAGTGAAGATAAAGAATAACAGTGATGGATCATATGAATTGAAAATATTGAGGTATACAAAATATGACACTGTTGTAATGTTCCTTTCTTCATAATAGTCATCTTGGTATAGCCGATAAATACGGAACAAATTCAATTTGGGTGCTAAATAGAGTCTTCGGGTATCTTTTCTGAAATACTGAGACTCTCAATACGAGAAAATGAATCAATGTGTGCTTTTACAGCAAGTATTTTATTCTTCTGGGGTCGCATTATAAACTGTGTTTCTGTCACTAACTGTCACTCAATAAGAAACACAAATGTTGTAAGTGATCACCAAGCACAAGTGCGTATCTAACCATATCCTAACTTAAAATACCACAGGTGTCAAATGCACTTACCACGATTGTGAGTCTATTTATCGGTACTCAACACTTTCAATCAACTCGACTTCGATGTCTTTGACTTCGTGAACAATTACCACATTCGGGCACAACGGAGATATATCATCTTTATAGTCAGAGACGCACTCAACACAGTTTACCCCAGAATTGTACATAACACATCTGTCCGCTAAACCATCGATATGCTAGTTCGAATAATGAATTGAACTGAATTCCGCATTGAAATATTATTACCTATAATGAGGGAGGCGCCTGAGGTGTATATGAAATATTAGTACTCTTTATGAGGCTAGAACCACAAAAAAATGTTTTTTTTTTTGTTCTGTTACGTAGGAGACTGTGATTTCAAATCCGAATATTGTATTCAAATTTAAACAACTTTTCTAAATAAACTTTTTTAATAATGTCGAAAATAAGGGTAATTTACTATTGATCAAAATTTCAATTTTATGTTCCTGTACACCGTTCGGAAATTTAGAATTTTGACAACTCAAATCCATGTTTCTTGCAATGCACTACTTTTTATCAGTTTGCACACCCCTATGGTGCAAACTTTTTGAATCTCACTGTATAAGAAGATTTATGACAATTTCTAAAACTGTCAAATTTGTCCAATATGGAAGTTCAGGACAGTTAATATTTTTATTAAACGAGAATGAGTGCGTACAACTGAAGGCCGAAGTATATGATAATTAAAAAAACTGGAATTTTTCTATTCCTACGTTTCAGTATTATTCACACATCCCGAAGAACGAAGAAGGAGTGAGTCAATAAGATGGTCGTCTTCAAGTCTTTAAAATGATCTCGAAGCATGGAAGCAGACACGCTTTCCATCGACTGTTAGGACCGTACTTACCCACTCGCCCCCATACATGGAAGAGTAGAATGTCAGGCATACTCGCCTGTGATATAAATCCCAGTGGAAAAATCCCAGGCAGCACATAACACCTCATAAATAATCCCATCAAGGTAAATAAATATCAATTCGAATCACGGTATCATCACGAAATTACGAAAACATTCATCAATAAACTATTATTGCGTTGTTCTCGGCAATGTAGAGGAGGCGCTTCAGTTCAACACGCTGCATATTGATCATTTTCAGTTTAATTAAAGGTCCCTGAGGCACCCTCCTGTAAACAACGTGTATATACCGCAAATGGCAAGATTGTTAACGAGGATATTTGATTTAATGTATGATTTATATTCAATTAAGGATTTGTAGCTGTGAGGTTTTTACGATTGCACGAAAACTAGCTATTGCATTTGTGAACGAGTAGATAAACAAAGTTTCCTTCTGTATTTATAAACCTTGAGGAAAGGATGAAATGAATACGAATTGTATTGGTTTTGTTTAAAGGTGGTTGACAATGTTTCGTGGTGTATTTCATCAGTTCGGACTTCCATTGTGTGATATAATATAAATTGATTTTATAACCCTGAAGAAATCAAAAAGATTAACCGAAAATAACAATTTTATTAAACAAAAAACTTAAATTATAAAGAAATAACATACAAGCAACAACCAAACAAAAAATAAGTGAAATATTAATAGAAGCTGAACAAATTGAAAAAGTAAAAATATTAACAAAAAATGAAAAAATAAAGATTAAAAGATCTCAAACCAAGTTATGTCACAACGTTTCGATTGTTAGTATCCACAATCGTCTTAGGGTGATAACTGGACTTATTCCTCCGAGATCTGACTATTTATAGGTCATTCGAGTGCTTTCACCTATCCCCTCTTCCCTCTTTCTGCTTCATTGGTTTTGGCGGGAGATGACCGTTTGGCGGGAGTTTGTCGTTTTTCGCTTGATTACAGGTTTCCATATGTTACGTATCTCTACGCTAGCTTGACTAAATGCGTTGTTGAACAACATATACGCGGCTTCTTTGAATTTTCTCCTAAACCTGTGTTCCTCTTTGTGGATGATTTCAGCTTGAGCCTACTTGATATTATGTTGATGAGCCCAACCATGCTCTGCTATTCCGGATTTGCTGGTTTCGCCTCGCTGTGTGTGTTTCTTGTGCTCAGCAATGCGAACTTTCAATGGCCTCTTAGTTTCACCGATGTATGATTCTCCACACTCGCAGGGTATCCGGTAAATGCAGTTCTTGGAATCGCAGTCCGCGTTTGGTGGCCTGGTTTTCGTGAGGCTGCTACGGATAGTGTTCCCAGATCTGAAGCAGGTCCTGATGTTATACTTGGATCCAATCCGTCTTATCCTTTCCGTTAATCCTCTGATGTAGGGAAGTACGAGTACTGTATTGGTTTTGTTTGCACAGCATGATAATCAGCGCAACGCAAAGGTTGAATTAGAAGTTAGCAATTATTAGAACAAACACGGTTCATAAAACAATTAGAAGTTTTTGAATTTGAAAAATACCCATGATACCGGAAAATTTGGTTTGGCCTGGAACTGAAAGATATCGGTACTGCACGATCCCTTCTAATACACAAATGTCTGTTAGACGTAGGTTATTCGTTATCATCAATATAGTCATCTGATCTATTTAGATTACTGAAATAGTTTCAAATTGCACATGTTTTATTATTGAAGGCGGTATTGAATATTATACATTTTTGGTCGGTAGCCGACCGTGTTAGGAATCACACAGGAAAGTAAGACCTGCTCACAATTTTCGCCTTCTGAGGGTTATCGTTCGTAGGTTCGTAGCTGGTTAACAGAAAAAACAAATTTTAAACATATATTTTTTAAGGTGTTTCTTTGAAGATGGTTGACAATGTTTCAAGGTGAATGTCATTAGTTCGGACTTTCATTGTCTAATATGATATAAAATGAAATCCCTGAAAGCATCAATGAAATTGAAATGAAATCTGAAATTAAGAATTGTTTTGAGCAAAAAACCCGTTGTCACAATCGAAACGTCGTGAAGTAACTTAGCTTGACATCTTTCAATTGTTCAATTTTCAATCGTTGCTTGTATTTTATTTCATTGTAATTTCATTTCAAGTGTTTTTTTGCCCAATATTATTGTAATTTTCAGCTATTCTTTTTAATTTCATTGATTCCTTCGGGGATTTCAAATTATTTTATGTCATATTTGACAATGGAAATCCGAACTAATGAAATTAATTTTCTAGGTGATACTAGATAAATAAGAAATACTATGTAAATATATTTATTAGTCAAAAATATACATTTCTCTGTATTGTTGCTTCTTTCTACAATCTGAACATTTTTCAAAATTATTATTTTACAAAATAAATCAACTGGAGCCAAGTTGAAAAACGGCACTCACTCAATCAGTGTTCTTCTTGCTAAGGACAATAATAGGAGAGTTTTCATGTTGAGTCTTAATTAACATCCTGGCATGGTTCGATTACGGAAAAAATTTAAAAACTAACTTCTGAAAATAATATCCAATGATCAATAATAGAATAATAATGTAAACTTTCACGGCGGAGATAACTATGTCAAAACTATTTTCTAGGTTTTTGGCCATGGACTGCCAGGTTTTTTTGCTTGACGTTTCATACACTACTGCGGGAGGCATTATCAAAGTCGATTTGACACCGGTTTCATATTATCATAGGTGGTCGTGGCTTGGCTTCTTGGATTACCCGACCTTTTTTGTCTACCTTCAAGGAGAGGTAGTCAAGTTTTAATAATTTTCACCGCCTCTTCTTTTCTACTGAAATCATCCTAATGTTTTTGAACTTCTTTTGCCTCTTGGATAGTAATTTTAAGTTTTATCGAGTATTCCTGTAACTTCAAATGAGATAATGTGAATGCTTTCTTTGTTGAGAGCATGGTCGGCTACAGCTGATTTGTCGGTTTGACCGAGTCGACAGTTTCTCTTGTGTTACGAGAGACGTGTACCTACACTTCTTTTCGTGGCTCCAATGTAGACCGACTCAAAATTACTATCTAAGAGTATGAAGGCAACAGAAATTCTAAACCACAATAGAAAAGAAGAGACAATGAACATTAATGAAATCTGGCTACCTGTCCTCAATTGTACACAAATAAGGTCAGATAATCCAACTAACAGAACGCAAACACAGCTGACAGCCAAACAAACCGGAAAATAGCTTTCACACAACAAAAAATAATCAATTAATTTTCAGATTTTAATGATATTTATATTGATGGTTGATATGTTTGAAACAAAGTTATTCTGAGCACATTTCATACCTGAATGTACTCAGATGCTGGACAACACTTTTCAGTTGAACACAGGAACACCTCTATTTGTAGGAAAATGTAGTTTTGGCAGGGAAGGTTGAATGCGGCTAAATTATAAAGGAAATGAATGTTTTTTAAGGACGGAACACAAGCATTACAGGAAAATCCTTGAAGAGCTCTCAGAGCGGCGCCTGTGCGAAAGTAGCGGTTCACATTGGATTTGAATCTCTGGAGAGTCAATTTTTTCAGAGAAATGTTCTCAGGAAGTTTATTCCACACGTGGTTCTCCAGATAAAAGATATCTTAAACAGGTGTACTGAGTTGAAGCTCGAAATAATGAGCAACCACAGTCCGTCGCGTATTCCTTATATGTAGCGCTCTTGGTCGAATCAAATATGCCAAGTCACTTGAACACCTCCCGTAAAAGTATCTATAGAAGAGAGACAAATCTCCAACCTTTCTTCGATTTTCCAGACTATCAAGGTTCCACGTGATGTTCGCGGATGGCTCTTTTCTGGATGGAATTCAGCAACCTCAGGGTATGGTTGGGGGCAGAGCTCCATACATGAGAAAAATACTCCAAAAAAAGTCTGATCCGAGCTTTATAAAGCATCTGAAGTTGCTGAGGCGTGTGCAGTTTTCTGGTTCGGAACATTTTTCCAAGCTTTTGAGATGCAGCCTTTACAATTCCAGCGACATGATTGTACCAATACATATTGCTGTCTATTTAAACCCCCAACAAACTTATCGAAGCAGAAAGCGGAATTGTCTGACCTGACATTATTATATCAGGTTCGGAGACATTTATCTTCTTGGTGAAAATCGATGTCTGGGTTTTTGTGGCAGTGAATTGAACCTGGTTACTTTTATCCCAATTCTAAATTACTTCTAGATCCTCTTTAAGATATATAACCTCATGCTGCCGGTGAAGATAAACCTTCGTGACTCTTCTAGAAAATCAGTCGAACCCAAATTTGGTTTTTTATAAATTCCAAAAGATTTGTCACGCAATACTCAAATGATCATATGCGTCCAAGCCGTTCCAAAACAAAAAAAAATCTACCTATGTAACATTATACAGTTTCGACAGCACATTCATCCAAATCTAATGAAACTTTAAATTAATTCAAAATAATGCGGACCGCTGACCTAACTGTAAGCCACTTTATACGTGTGCGTATTCATGTTTGGCCGATAAATTGAATTATGTAACGTTTTTCGATAATCAGACGAACTTTATGAGTCTTCAACTGACACGTCGGGGTTTCAGTCTAGAAAGCAACTAGTTTGCTGGCCAATGAGTAGTTTGCTTTGTTGAAATGACGTTTCAAGCAGGGTTACCTTAAAGTTTCACTTTCGGGACTTCGTATTTGCATTGTTTCGCTCACCAATAAACTATTAGGCGAATGAATACACAGTTAATTTGAATTTGAGGTTTCAGTGACCTTAACTAAGTTATGGACGGA
Source organism: Leptinotarsa decemlineata (assembly GCF_025532065.1). Taxonomy (NCBI): domain Eukaryota; kingdom Metazoa; phylum Arthropoda; class Insecta; order Coleoptera; family Chrysomelidae; genus Leptinotarsa; species Leptinotarsa decemlineata. Next base: position 6,857,837 of record NW_027412537.1, on the reverse strand, counting down.
TTTCCAACCAAATAGTCGGTAACAAGCTGGCTTCATCAGACCATTAATCAATGCCAAATCTTGGCAATTATTTTGCGGCGCCTTTCATCAGGTGGGTAAATACATTATCAGATTATGATGTTATGCTTTGTTATTATGTTGATTACATTGAATTTTGTGTTTCGTTCTTTTTTGTGGATACATTTTAATGAATTACTATTGACTATTTGTTATATGTGTGCAATATGTTCTCGAGGAAAATATGAGAACAACGTTGAGATTTCTATTTATACAACTGATGAAATATGTGTTTCACATTTATTTAAAACAGAAAAGTCAATGAAATGTATTGAAAATATTGAATCGGGCAATTTTTGACAGAGGTGAACTAAAAGAAATTCGAGTTGCATTTTATTCTGAAAGGTATAACAAAAACTAGCGTAAACACATCTAACACAAATACTTTCATACGTCTTATTTTTCAAGAAGGAGACCTTCAAAACTATACTTTTCAGTGGCACCAAGGAAAAAGCCACAACCTGAACCAACTTGACTTCTAGAATACTGAGAAATCTGGCGAACTTGATCATTTTCTAGGAGGCCAGGTCATTGGTATTAAATGGTGTTATTATCAGCTATAATATCCCAAGGACATTGATAACTAACGAAATAATTTTATCACAGTTTTCGAAAGCACGTTATTTGGTAACATCCTGACGCCGAAGGCGGAGGGATGTTACCTAAAATAACGTGCTTGAGGAAGTTGTGATAAAATTATGAGTTATTTATCAATGTTCGAGGGATATTCGGTGAGAAAATTTTTTGCAATTCGAACAAAATTATTTATTGAACACACAGTTATTAAAAGAACAATTCGTATAATGATATAACTCCATAAATAGTTTTCAAGTGTATTTTTTACTATTGACAGTATTTTTTGGTGTATTTTCTTCAATGATTTTGTCAATTGCCGCATCATTTTGAACACCAAAGCGAGGAAGTGACATTTTCGAAATAAATTGAATTACTGAAATGTCAAACAACTTTATTGTGTTGGTTGCTTAGCAATGTCATGACATAAGTGATAACTACCCGTGAAAACTATCCATGGGTAGTTATCAGTGTAATGATGGTTTCATTGGTTATTTCGACACACATGACTAGAAATAGACAAATTTGATAGGATAATTTTTTTGGCAAAAAATTTTCACTTTAAGAAGCCTAAGCTTTTGTAGAGCATTGCTTGAAAAGTAAGCGTTATACAGTCAGAAATGGTACAGTCGCGAAAATACATCTGTTACCAATAGAATATACACTTATACGGTCGGAGTCATGTTTAGACAGAATATCGACTCTGTTCGATATAACCATTTTGAAGGTATTTCTTAAATTAATCCAAAACAAGCTCTGCTCCCAAATTACAGTGAAGTGAAAGTGTACCCTGTTACATATAAATAGAGACCAGGAAATAAGCAAGATACCTTGGAGTCACCGTAGGAGACTGACGTTCAGGTCCCACATACGGCAGTCTAGGGCTGGCGAGAGCCGCCCGACAAAATCCATACCCAATCATAAGCCGCAGGAGTAACATGGGTATCCATGTAAAGCTGCTTCTCATCAAGACCGTACAACTTTCTGTAATTCTGTGTGCCTCCACTGCCTGGGGCCAGTGCGCAGCGACATACAGACGCAGTATCCAGATGTTCATGTACGCTTGCATACGAGCTGCCGTAAACACTCCGAGATACATATCTACCGGGACCTGGACCTTAACTCCACTACGTAGACGCATATATAAGAGAGCATGCCGAAAACGTATTCGAAAGAATACGAACACACACCAGTCCAGCGCTGCGTAATTTTACTTGTAACTTCCAATATGGATTTTCATCAAGTTTGAGCTCTTTCTATTCAATATGTTAAATTGAGTAATAATAATTGCCAATTGATAATTTACCTAATCCAGGCGCAGGTATTATTACACTAGAAAATCCGAGTCAAGATAAAAATCTGATACAGGTACAGGTATTAGCACACCACACTACCTGAGTCAACGTAAATACGCTTTACGCAGCCTTAACATCCAGTCATCGGAGATAACCTAATGATGTATCAGCCTCTGAAGAAGCTACCCACTCGCGTCACCGAAACGTCAGGTAGACATTCCAAAAGTCGACAGCCTTCAAATCCGAAAGATAGTAACACTGGAAACAACTAAAAAGCAGTGTATGCAACAAATGTCCAATGGCAATGGTAGAATAAATTTCCTCATCTATCATAAAAGTTTCAGATATTCTTTAGATGCCATTGTTAATAGGCTTAGACGATAGGTTAAAATCCAGGTCACCTTTTGGGATACTCGAGTTCTCTTTGAACTAGAAGGCACATTTTTTTGTCTCAAACTACGTCATACCGCACATACCGAACAAGATTCCAGATGATTGATTTTCGTAACCGCATCTGTCTTATGTCTATATGTCTGGAAAGGTACAAATCACAGTTTTTGTTCGTCAACTGTATTGTAAAGAATCTGAAGCCGCCCCTGACCGATATGCCGGCCAGCGAACAAACACATGACATCACCGCAAAAGGAATGCAGTCGGCAACCGCCGGTAAAACTCTAGAAACGAACCGACTACAGATTTCTAGAAAGGATCTTTACCGATATATAAGCCCGGCTTCCCGACCCAAGGGGGAGTTCAGAAAGTGAATCGAGCGGTTAAACAGGAAATTCAAATAGTGGAAATGAGTTAAGCGTTAGTTGCTAAGTGTTGTAAATGAATTAGTTTGTGATTAGTGAAATATTATTGGAAATGAATTTGTTTTAAGACAGTCAATTCTTCACAGTATTTATGTGGTTTCTGTTGACTTCCTTTAGTTCCTATCTACGCTAGAGAATAACAACAAATTCCTACGCTTGTAATATGATATGGTTATCTAATTTGGTGACTTTATCGGCTTTTTCCATAGAGGCGTGTTACTCGTGTATCACGTGAACTAGAAAATTTTTGATAGTCAAACTGTCGACGTCTAGTTTTTTCCACGAAGTGAATATAGCACAAATCAGATGAATATGAGTTTTCTGGGAATGATGTGAATGAAACTGGAACATATTTGAATTGAAACCTGACCAGTCTAATATGAATCATACCCTCACAGCACGATCATTTCTCGTTTCCACAAGAAATGATTCGCCATACAAAAAGTTACATTCTTCACAAACCATTAAAAAGTAATCATTCACATTCTGCCTCTCCTAATACATTTCCCACTGTCGGAATTAGGTAACTGAGGTGATATTGTGCAAGAGACATTAAAAAAATCCGCCATTAAAAAAAGGCAATTAACATCCACCATATGGCCAGCAAGGAACTACGACAAAAAAGCATCTATGCTAGCTCGTTCATCTCGTCTCGATTGCCTCGTTCTCCGACATTAAACAAAAGCCTGTTTGTCTGATCGTCGATAGACTTGGCAACATCGACCGACTCATAAGCTGGCTACTAATAACTGGTCATTGTCTATCGGTAAATGTTTAGCTAATAGCGCAGCCAATATATCTTCCGTTTGTGTTTCGTTTGTCAATAGAAGATCTAATCGGAGTTAGATTAGCGACTGTTAAATAAAAAAGATATACGAGTATATATCAATTGAAGTTAAATTAACCTCATCGGTAGATTTTTTATTTGAATGGATATGATCTGCGCTCACTGATGATTTTAGCAAAGGAAAAACAGTTGAAATTTATGAATGACCGTTAATTAAGAAAATCTGACAAATGTGTCCGATATCATAGTAGTAAAAGTAATGACTATTGAAATAATTGATATATGAAATGTGAGAATATGATTTTGTCCAGGGACAACAAGCTGATTGGTTGTAAAATGTTAACTGTAGAATGAAAAATTCCAATGTGTACTCTTTAATTGACTACTAGTCTACACCTACAATCATATGACAAATTAGTTTCGATGAATGGCATACCTTCGAAGTTCGTAAGATGTGACCAGGGCCATAGTGCTTATCAAAACAATGAACATTGTAATGAATCATGGCTTTCAATCCTCTCAATATTTGTAAGGTCTTATGTACACAATATTCATCCATTAGCCTCCGCATAGCTGAAACTGCTGTGGAGATGATCAGTTTTCTGGGAGCCGCTTTCCTAATGTTAAAGGGCGTATGTGTTACCTTTCTGCAATTTAACAAAATGCCTTTTCTACAATTTCAACAAATTTCAATCTCATTGTGGCCCTAAAAAAGTCCTATTATCTATCTCAAGCTTATTTAATCCCTCAAAGTTGTTCAGCATTCTTTGTACTTGTCTTTATTTGGTGACGTCTCGTTCTTTTTGTTTTTCATTGCAATTCTGATTCAGTTCTGACTCACAAACATATGATTTTAGAGCTATCAGAGACAGATACGTTTTTGTACGATGAGATGAAGATTATTATTATTCCGAACGAACACACTCTCTGTGGAGCATACATGCACTTTTGCTTCAACTTTGATGATGATTCGTCAAAAAATATGGAAAGTTTGGATCATGATTCAGACAAACTGCTCCATCCATCATGGTCGATTAGGGAGAATACTTGTAGCTATTGGGTGAGGTGAACTAAAACTCCCCAAATGCCTTTGCAGAACATGCTTCCTTGAACCAGCCTACCCAAGCTAAGGTGTAAGGAATGGTGCCGACAGCTGAAGGGCCGCAGGGTGATATGCGGTTACGAACGATCCCCTGGAACTGGGCGAAACCTCATTGCAATCAGCCTACCTCTGGTAATGCGAGGCTCTGCCAGAAGTGACCAACTCTTCCCTTGCTACTCGTGGGAACACACATGAATGAAATAAAACACAAAAACTGAAACAACAAAAACAAAAACCAATCCCGAGGCTGGACACAAGTGCTCTCCTCAATCTAAGGTGGTGGCTCGGGATGAACAGAAATGTCACCCCAATCTACTGTTTAGAATGAGGCTGGACATAATAGATCACCTCGTGATCTGCAATGGCCAAAGCGTAAGCGCATTTGCGGCGCCGAGGGCAAAAGGAGAAAGAGAGTGAAGGAGGCAGGAGTAGCAGCAACTATAAATGCACCCTGCTCCTCCCCCACTCCACCTCCAACAGCAAGGGCACTTCCTGCGGCAGGCGCCAAGAGCTCCGCCTTGAATAAAGGAAAGGAACCGGCTGCCCCTGCAGAAAAGCTCCCTCACTTGTGCACCTCCACGGAGGTAACCCCAAGAAGGTTGAAGAAGCCGCTCAACGACAGTAATGTCGATGCACTTTCCAAAACCTTCGCGGAGGCCACCGTGAGACACCTCAAGGTTGCCAAAGAGAATATGTGTTCATCGAGTCTTGGCCTACACCTTGCAATATAAAGGAAATGTCTCCTAGTGACCTGTCCACCTTCCTGGAAAGGACAGGATGGACGATGACCTAGGAGGACAACTTCTCGGGAGGATGTACAATGGGTCACATGTGGTCTAAGTGCTGAGGGTCTACACTCACCCTCCCTACTCTACAGATACAGATACTTGTATCTATTGAAGAATTATCAATGTAATAGCCCAGAGAGTATAAATGAAAGATATATTTTTTTCAATTCAGTTTCTACAAATGATTCTTGTGATACTTCGAGTTATAAAACAATTCAGCACCAAAATCATATTTTTTATTTTCTTCTTCGTAACATATTGAAAAATTAGCTGTTGCCTTCGACTTCGATGGTGAGTACTTCAATTTTTGAGTTTTCCTAGATTCTTAACAGCAAAATGTTCTCATATCTCACTACTTATCTTTGATCTATAAGAAAATTGTTTCACAAACTATACATATAGTTTCATTCTTATTAGTCAGTGGGCTATGCTTGAAGATAAACAAATCGAGAGTGTTTCTTCCTTATTCAGAGGAATCGGGCAAATTACGGATATGCAGTTGGTTAGTACCTCGTCCACTAGATGGAGTGACATTTTGTGATGTTCGCTCCAACTTCGGAAGAAGAATGAAATACTCTGAAAAAAATCCGATTTTCAATTGTAGAATATCATTGACTTTAGGTCGAAGATGGTCACTATCTTGCACTGATAAGTGGCTAATAAGCCCAAAACCGGTCTGCAAGTGTGCCCGTTACATAATTGAAGGTCGACTCTTTCTGGAAATTTTCTGTGAAGATTCCTGCACTGACGCCTGTCGGATATAATCCAACGCCCTTCGTGTTATTAGCCAGGGGAGTAGTTGCTGTCTGATAGGCGTCAGTCCATTAAACCTACTGTATAGGTATATAGAGACTGGCTTGAACGTTTGAAGTTCATTTGCTTTAGATTTTAATACCGTTTCAGCCAAATCTACTGAACAATATTTATCCAGCATTTTTCCCCACAAATGTGACGTGACTCTTTCAATTTACATAACTTTTTTAATCATGAACCGACCGACTCATTCATCAATGTGCAACACATAAGTGAAAACCACTTCCAAATCCAGTGAGACAAACCATTATTATTAATAAAAGGTGGAACTGAAATGTCTGGTGTAAAATAAATCCAAAACGAACTCTTTTCTAATCACCAGAAATGCAATACTCTTCTTCAGTATTTTTCGTTTTCTGAAGACGCCAACTTCGTTGGTGAAACGCGTATCGAGAAGAGTATTGAGCTTCTGGTAATTGGGGAAAAGTGCTCGTTTTGGATGAAAATCATTGTTTCGGATTCGATATCTTCAATGTACTGACATTTACAATTTTATTATATGTATTGGTTTTGAGCAACAAATAAAATCAACAAATTTTCCACTTGTTTGGATTTGATTGTTGAATTAAACCAACCATACACTTTTGGTAGCTTTATGTTAGTAACAACATTTCGAATAAAATATATTGGAAATTATTTTTTTCCACACCAAAACTTCAGTATGCTTTCTACCGTATTAGACTGATTATATAGCTAATCTGTTGACGCCAAAACGGTGAATGAAATTGTATAATATTGTATTTTGGAGTTGAGGAAGTTAGAAACATTGAGAGAATTTCAATAGTGACTATTCAAGAGACATCATTATCATATTCTTGATTTGACTTTTCATATTCACTTCCAAATGGTGAATTCCTGTACTAGAAAATCGTTTTCCAAACTTCAAATATAGTAGTGACTATAATCACCCAAACTATCAGTCGAATCAACTTAAAAGTGTTTTTATAGTATCCTCTTTTTCAATAAATATTTGACGTGATTCTTTGAATCACGGCAAATAAATTGAAATAAATCAAACAATCAAAATTGAGTGAAGCACATCACAATAGATTAGTGAGAACCGTACTCAAATTGGTTCAGTCGTTATTGAAACCAGCGCTCACAAAAGCATAGACAAACATACATCTATCAGCGATTTATTGATTACACGTACCGATGATAAATATTCAAAATATGTTTTTTCACTTTCTGTTGTTCGTTGTGACTAGTGTGAAATTATTTCGAGTTGTTTTGTGCCTACACCAAAGAGAAAAACAAACTTCCTTCTTACAAGGCCAATTGCAAATCAAGAATAGCAAATCTTTTCATTTATTTACAATACATATTATCAATTGAAAGTAATTTATAAAAATTGCAGAATCATCTGAGGTGTGTTATGAAAACAGTTTGATACTCTAATATAAAAAATCATGTCTATTAGTTCAAGGATTGTATCAGTTATTAAAATATGCTATTTCAACACAATTCAGGAGTAAAAGTGAATATATAATTTGAACTTCTTATCCCAAATCCAATATCAAAACTGGTTCAACTTGAGTTGAAAACTTTTACTAACAAATTCCAAGACCCTTCATTTCAAATTAGATAACAAATAACTAACTATCTAGAAGTAACATTGAAAAATTATTCAAATAAACGTGGATTTACTCAATATTCCCTAAAGAATAAAATAATACTTTCAAGTGGAATATCATGAATTTCAAAAGTTGTCAAATCTAGGAAGATACTTGCGAATTCTCACAGCCTACGCGATCTCTGACAGAATACGCCTCACGATATAAGAGGATGGAAACTAGCCTATGAGCTTATTAAGCGTTCTCACCATCTTCTAACGCACTTCTTGTGGACAGTACCTTATCGAAATTTAGAAAACTCTTCCTACCCGCGGCCGGTATAATTGTGTCAACGCTATTTTCCGGGCTTGTTGGCCGTATCTGATTTTTAAGACCGACATTTCATTTATTACTGCGGTAGAACCCGTGAGTTGGGCTACTTATCGGGCACGTCCCCAGGTGGCGGATAGGGGAACGACCATTGGACTGGAGGCCCTGTCCGGGAACCAATGTGTCCTTACGGACGGAGTCGCCGGACTCCTGGACAGTGGCAGAAATAAGTAGGGTGGGGGGAACTAAAACTCCCAAAAGCCTTTGCAAAATATGCCACCGTGGACCAGTTCCCTTTGGGGAACTGGGCGAAACCTCATTGTAATCTGGTAATGCGGGGCTCTGCCAAGTATGACCAACTCTTCTCTTGCTACTCGTGGGAACACACATGAATGAAACAAACACAAAAATTAAACAACAAAAACAAAAACCAATCTCGAGGCTGGACAGAAGTACTCACCTCAATCTACCGCTTAGAATGAGGCTGGACATAGCAGATCACCTCGTGATGTAATAAAAGGCCAAGGCGTAAGCGCATTTGCGGCACCGAGACCAAAAGGAGAAAGAAATCGAAGGCGGCAGGAGTGGCAGCAACTATAAGTGCACCCTCCTCCTCCCCCACTCCACCTCCAACAGCAAGGACACTTTCTGTGGCGGGCGCCAAGAGCTCCGCCTTGAAGGAACCGGCTGCCCCTGCAGGAAAGCTCCCTCACTTGTGCACCTTCACGGAGGGAACCACAAGAAGGTTGAAGAAGCCGCGCAACGACAGTAATGTTGCTGCACCTTCCAAATCCTTCGCGGTGGCCACCGTGAGACGCCTCAAGGTTGCCAAAGAGAGTGTGTGTTCGGCGAGTCTTGGCCTGCACGTGCCAATATAAAGGAAATGTCTCCTAGTGGCCTGTCCACCTTCTTGTACAATGGGTCACATGTGGCCTAAATGCTGTGGGTCTACACTCATCGTCTCTATTCTACAGATACAGATACTGCGATAGAGAACCAAAGGCGATGGGGCAACGTCCGTACTACTAGCTAGTATTTGCTGTGAGGTCAACTAGAGCTCATCGTCCATTGCCTCATTGCTTTTAATAACGTTTACCGCAGTTGTAGATGTAGAGTTGAGCATAAAAACCAGAAGGTCACGGCCAACAAACCCGGTAAGTATCTTTGACACAGTATCAAGATTTATCAGAACAGTTTCGAGACAAAACCAAAAGAACATATGAGCGAACCTCGATATCTTTATTCACCCTTTATCATAAACATCATAAAGTAGATCTTCAAAAGTTCTTGGGTATTTTCAACAAACATGTTGGTACGTGTCTCCACTAGACTCAGTGGAATACGTGTACCATTCCTTTCAGCGATGATTCATCCCATATTATATGGTTGGGTTGACGAATTATTGATGTGAATGAGCGTGTTTACTAATGATAATGAGACATGAAGCAAACGCTTCAAAGACTGTTCCAGATACTTCTATTTATACATGAACTAGTACTATGTTGCAGTATTGCTGCTGTTCCAATGTTTTGACAAAATCAGAATCAACGAACTTAGGCGTGCGCAGCGTTATAGAACATTGTTCTACAGCGCCATCTAGTGGCGAGTTACAAAAACATTGATAGCATTAAAACCTTCTCTATGAAAAATGACTTATACATGTCAAGTTTCATCACGATCGGTTGAGCGATGTAGAAGTTTATCACTTACCAACCAACCAACATCCATTTATATATATATATATATATATATATATATATATATATATATATATATATATATATATATATATATATATATATATATATATATATATGATTACAAGTCGAAGAACAGTCCTAGTGAGTCCACAGAACCATATCGATCGTAAGCAAAGTAAACCACTGGTCCAAGTGAAATCATTGTGAAATGATATTGAATGTATGCGTGTTTGAAGCAAATGAAGATGTAGATCTGTTAGGTATATTGGTGGCAGAGAAAGCGGTATTGAATATATAAGTTTGAAGAATATTCAGTGGTGTTTGAAGTTCACACAAGCAATGAGAGAACAACAAATAAGTGAGTTACGGGAACATCAAGAAAGGCAAAAAAGAAAACAAGGCACGTTGCTGAAACAACCAGAGTAACCAGAAATAAAAAGAAAAGAGTTGGAAGAACAGAAAAGAACTAGAAAGAAAGTAAAGTAAGAACAGCAAAAACAATAAACGACAGTGTTACAACATTAAGATGTTGCGAATAAAGTTAGTGACGATCAACAAATACTGAATGGAATGACAGAATAACTTCAACACATCTAAGAAAACTGTTTGAGGTTTGAGATGAATTCAAGGAGGTTCAATGTGTCTGGAATAAAAGGCAGACATTATTATAGTGACAAGAATCGAAAACAAGTTAAGCAAGATCAACGAACTGGTCATAGAGGAGATTAACAGAAAAAAATTGGATTAACAGGTCAAAGAAGACATAAACAAGGAATTAGACACAGAGGTGAACAAACTAAAAGATCAACTCGATCATATTGAAATGACCAGTCAACAATCTTGGACAAAATTCACTGATATCAACGAGATTAGTGAAACACTGAAGATTTCAACTTTCGCTGGTAGGTTATTGTAGGGCAAGTACCGCCAACGTCTCGAGGCAGTAACCATCCATCTCCAACTCTGGTCGGAAACCAAACCCCAAAAGAATTTGGTGGATACCATTGAAGTGGATGTTCTGAAGTTCAAAGCATCTGACGATGCTAACTTGGTTAGCCAAACGCACGTTGAGAGACAGCGTTTTTCTTCTGGTGAAAAAAAAGTGTTTTTAATACACTGATTTCACGCCAGAGGTTCCAAATTATAATCATCAAGATCTTCAACACTAAATATCACTGACACCAGACACAAAATAATCACCAGGAAAACGTTGAGTAGTTTGCACTTCGAGGTGTGAGTCGGAATTTCTACCTCGACCTTAACAATATCAACCAACTTTCTGGAATATTCGTAGTGAGGGTTGATGAGGTGAATGTAGTAAGAGTATCACTGATCACTCATGAGCTAGTGTAGTTCCTCAAATCGTGCCTCAATGAGGGTTTGAACGTTTATCAATATCCTTTTCTGTTTCAGCCACTTAAAAATTTCACCCATCTTATAGGCATCATTCAGTACAACCAAAATACTACGAAACATTTACAAGGAACCGCTTCTTCTCAATTTCTTTGTTGAATAAAAGATGCATAGATTCCTTCAGAGCAACAAAATGACGCCAAAACAGAGTTGAACAACGAAAAATAATTCTTCCGCACAGCGATAATTAAAATATATGTTCTGTTCATCTCTAGTTCACAACAAATTTGGTTACATAAAATGAGTTGGCTTCGGAATGAAGTTATCATAATGAATAGTATTTCGTTTTCCTAACTGAAACGTTTACATAATAACAGTTGTTTTTAAACTCGAAATAATGGAAATATATAAACGAGTAGGTAAACACGTTAGCTATCGAGAATGTCTTTTTCATTGCCGAGAAATAAAAAGAATCTGTTTCTGACTGACAACTGCAGACATTTATTTGATATACTCTTTTCAACATCGTAGGTCAGGTCCCCCCGTTTCAATATTTTAATGTTCGTATTAGACGGGGGCTTATAACTCTCGAGGTTATGCTTTATAATTGGTAGTTTATTATGGATTATAAGTAAGTAAAATACCAGAGAAACTGAAATTGAAGTAAACACATAATTTAATTATTATGGAGGACTGATAAAATTTAATAAAATATTTCCTTCAAAGCCGATGACATAACTTATCAATAAGGTGTATTTGAAAAATAATTACAATATCGTTTTAAAATAGTTTTCTACTGAATCGATATCTATTTTTCACAGAGGACACTTGGACTATAACAAGCTTCCTAATGAAATTAAACAAAGTAACATCCTCAAACTCTTCAAACGCTCCTTATCTCAATATCTACGGGCACAATACTATTCCAATTGAGTTAGTTGATCATCATTCTTCTCTCTATTAATCTCTTCATCATCTACTACTGCTATGTTTTACCCAATATATTCTACTATATAGGTCTTATATACTTTTAGTATTGTATTTAATAACTGATATATTTTTATAATATTTATGTATATTAGGATATCTATTTCAAATAAATCTATTTCTATATTTCTATTTTTCAAGATCCATTAAAATCATCCACATGAAAATAGTGATAATGTTTTAATTTTATAAGAAGGAGGACTCTCATTACGTTACCGAATTTTTTATCCGAAATGAGATGAAATTGAAACATCACCATATTAAATAAAAATTATAATGCACTATTCACATTCTATGAGGTTATCGATTACAACACGTTGAAAATACGAGATTCGTCCAGAACCTTACCAATTTTTCTTGAAAAATTTAAGCTCCATTGTGAGTTCTTCTGTAGAACCGATATTGTTTTATCATTAGTCAATGTACACCGTGTTAGGAATCACACGTTCAAAGGTAAGACCTCGTTAGTCCTTAGCTCGCACAAGTTTCTCCACTTCTAAGAGTTGTCGTTCCTATGGGGGCGACAGCTGATTAACGAAAAAACAGATTTCAAACACCAAAATAAAATTATGAAATTTTCGTGATGAAAATAATTTCGGAAACTAATAACAGAGTTTGAACCATGAATTACGGGACAAATTTATTTGAAAGTTTTCTCCAATCATTAATCATGTACATAATTAACGCCTCGGCAAACCACGCTTTAATACCGCAGCAATTAACTACACAATTTCCCATTCACACCTTTTCTCGACGCAATATTCTTCGAAGCTGGACGAAACCTTTAAATTACTCAAGATTTATTGCAATAGTTCGAATACTATACGACTTTGGATATTATAACATAATAAATGTTTTTTCTAGAAGTACTATAAATACTCAAATCAAAATTCAAATTTATTAACAAATGTACAATATTAAAATGGAATGTGAATAAATAAAAAGAAATGGTAATACTTACCTACATAATATTTCAACACGGATTGCTAAGTGTCAACACTTGTGTTAGACTGGTGGTAATTCCATTTTCAATTAATTTTTGGATTAATTTGATGTTCTTATTTCGTAGAAACGTTTACTAGATTCATCTACATAAAAGAATTGCGATCGAAACAAAAAACTTAAAAAAAACTTGCAATAGAGGAAAGAGAATATAAAACAATGAAACTAAAGATAAGTTCAGACAAAAAAAATGTGGTTGATTGTGGGAGACAATTTATTTTTACTTATAATTGATAAAACAAAACACAAGACAAAAACAGAAAAAATTAAAATTTCGTGTGTAACCGATATTCATATCTTTTTTCAAAATAAAATTAACAGAATAACCGAAAGTATATTTCAATAAATTGATGGTTGTAGCCGTTTCTTTAATACTTGTCTTTCAACTAACGTTACTGCAGTTTCGAACATTTCCAAACAAATTAACAATGTTAAACCTTATATATCGATACATCACTGTAGGTAATAACCGACGGCACTTCATGACTTCATTACCTGAATTTTGTTTACCTGTGACAATGTGGGTACGCTAACCTCTAGGTTACATCCACAATGCTTATGAATTTCCAAGGATTCAAAATAATTGAGTTTCCAACCGTTGTCTGCATGGTGCAATCTCCACATCGTTTAGATTCGGCAGTCTGTGGTTGCATTCCAAGGAATGATTCTAAACATCCGAATCATTTTTACCAAGTCTAAAAGACCTTTCAGCATACCATTTTGAAAAATTTTGGCCACATTGTCCCACATGTGTGATAATGTTTAGGTGGGACAATGTGGTTGAAATTAAAATGGTATGCTGAACACATTTTGTATATTTCGTATATTGTCTGATGAAGAACAATATATATCTGAATAAGTTTTGACCTAGTTCTGTGATATGATGAATACACGACGATCAAACAGCATTGTTTCAAGGTGGTTGCCAATGTTTCGTGGTTTGTTAGTATCCATAATCGTCTTCAGTTATCAGCCGAAGACGATTGTGGATACTAACAACCGAAACGTCGTGACATAACTTGGTTTGGAATTTTTTTAATTTTTTTCAGGGATTTCAAATCAATTTTTATTATATCAGACAATGGAAGTCTGAACTGATCAAACAGCATATTTCTTTAGCCTTCTTTAGCTAATTTCGTTTTTGGATAATATGGTGCTGAATACTAGACAAAATTTATAATATCAGCTTGATGGTCCATCAGTACACCAAACGGTTGTAGTCAGCATTTAGAGAATAAAATATGGGGATTACTAATGAAAAGTAAAAGTGGCGTTGAATGAATAGAAACACAAGCAATTTTCCTAATCACCAGAAATGCAATACTCTTCCCGACGAAAATACTTCTTCATCTCCTGGAGGAAGTCGACTTGGTTGGTGAAACGTGCGTTGAGAAGTTCTGGTGATTTGGAAAAGTACTTGTTTTGAGATTCGTTCAACGCCAGAGGTTCCAGTTTCACCTTGATTCCATCATCCATCCATCTGTACAGGTTGTACAGAAAAAAACAAATACGATACTTATAGAAAAACAGATAGCTTATAAATATGTTAATTATTGATATTATATGAAAAAAGTTCAATAATGGTGAGTTCATTTTTCAGATTAATCAATACCTACTTGAAACTTATTATAATCACTATTTCGATTCAAATGTTTTGAATTTTTAAATTTTCATTCATTGAATGAAAAATAAATTATTAGTTCAAATTTCAAAAAGGATATTTTTAGCAAACAGTATTTTTGGGACAAAAGATTTTTAGCTTTCTACTCCTCCATATTTATAAAAAAAATGTGGGAGAGTCATGTGGGAAATTGAATACAAAGTAAACACTTCAACAACTACCTACTTTCATATGAACATTGAATTACTAAAACATCACTACTAGATCGAAAAAATATCAACTTTTGATTATACAGTCATTTCAAATTCATTAATGTACCAGGCCAGATAAACCAACAATTCCTTGTAACGACCGAAAACAATTTTAGTTTGGTTATTATACAGAAAATTACTCGAACATCTCCTGTAATGAATAATTTTTTTAAATTTAATTATCAAATCTAATTAATTTCCGCCTATGTGGAAAACGTCCATAACAACACCTTTACATAAATCTGGCAATAAAATGGATGTTCGAAACTATAGAGCTATTGCCATCATGTGTGTACCAGCAAAATTATTTAAACACACTATTTTCAGTAAACTCAACAGTTTCACCAGTAAATATATAGCACCTCAACAGCATGGCTTCACGAGTCAAAGATCAATTAAAACAAATTTATTACTATTCAGTAATGAATCTTTCAACACTATAGAAAATGAATCACAATTGGACACTGTGTTTACAGATTTTCATAAAGCATTTGATCAGGTTCATCATGATGTACTCTTGGAAAAGATAAGCAGATATGGATTGTCAAGCAATTTCCTAGAATTAATAAAAAATCATCTACAAGAAAGAAATTCATTGTCAGATACGATCCAGAAGGATCCCTATATAATTAAAAAATGTTCGGTGCTCTCAAAACTCGTCTGAAAGAACCAATTACTTTTTATCAAATGAATGGAGAGGTCCTAGAAAGAAAAACAGGAGTAAGAGATCTTGGAGTAACTTATAATTCACAATTCTCATTTTCTAGTCATATCAAAAAAAAAAATGTAAAATCTGCCAATAGAATTCTGGGTATTGTGATCAGGCGGGCATCATGCTTTTCGAGTATACATACGATTAAGCTACTATATTATTCTTTAGTAAGGCCTAAACTAGAATTTGCTTCTATTATTTGATCCTGGGAATATCAAAAGTATCTATATGAATTGGAAAAGGTCCAGAATAAATTACTAAGACATTTATACTTGAAACAGTATCATGTGTGGCCTGATTATAATACCATAAGAACATATCAGTTGAGATCGGAATTTAAAATATTATCTCTGGAACAACGAAGGAGCTTGAACTGTATGATATTTCTGCACAAAATAATAAATTATAAAATTAACTCTTCTCATGTTCAATATATCAAGAATAGGAAATCCAGCAAGGGCACCACTGGTTAACATTCTCAAATAAGCTAATAATTTCAACACTTTGATTGATTTAGACTGGACCTCAACCCTCAGCATTTTATCGTAAAAATGTTTTAGACTGCACATTGAATACAAGTATTTGAGACTGTTTAAGACATATTGTAAGTATTTGAGACTGATTTTCTACATCTCCACAATTTTGGACTCAGTTCATCTCCTACAATTCTGGGCATTGACTAATAGGTAGTAAGTATAATATAGACAATATTTTTATGTAAATAATTGTAGTTCATCTTATTTATTCAAGTAATTAGGCTGAAACAGCCTGTTTGGGTAATAAATAAACAAATAAAAAATCGGGGAAAACCAGCTTTCTTTGTCATCAGATGAAAACTATCAGAATGCACAGCCTTCAAGTAGGATCATATGAACCCCAACATAACAATTGAATATAAAGTAAAATTAAAAGCATTCGTTGTTTTCAATACCGAAATTTCGTGGGAATAGCAGAAAGCTTTGTACTCCCTTCGATTTCTTACAATGATACGCACCTGAAGGACGGCAAGTCCTTTATTTCGTAC
The DNA here is from genome assembly GCF_025532065.1 of Leptinotarsa decemlineata. NCBI lineage: Eukaryota > Metazoa > Arthropoda > Insecta > Coleoptera > Chrysomelidae > Leptinotarsa > Leptinotarsa decemlineata. Next base: position 6,841,074 of record NW_027412537.1, on the reverse strand, counting down.
CCTATTCTCTCCAAACCCCCTACAATTCCTTCTCACTGAAACCGTAGGTGATTTTGTTCGAGGTTCACCGTCAGTATGGAATCCACTGCAAATAATGTTAGCACGTGGTTGTTGTTATTTAATCCTCGATCAGTTGCCTTCAACACAACCTCGGCGGAATTCTCTTTCATCCTTGTTATCAATGCGTCTCTCTGGAGATATCCTGGAACGTATTGCATGTGCTATATTGTCTCAACGCAGTTAAAACTTCCATTATACGTTATATCCTGATGGAATATCCGCAACGCAATATCCGACAAACATAATTAAATCCTCTTCGTCCTTACCCCAGTTTAAATGATTGTCCACTACACGAATCCGGTCTGTTTTGCTCCAGCCTCAATCTAGTTGGTCAGCGGATTTTCCGAATTGGTAATTCGACATGGGAAGCTGGCGATGTCGCATCAATATTGCTTGCTTATTGCGTGATGTGTCGAAGTTTTTTCATCGAGTAGATGGCGAAATACGATTTAACGGTGGTTATAACTGAAATGACAGCAGCGTTTTCCGTACATTCTCAAACAAAAAGTTCAATTTCATTTCGGCGTTATTAGGTTGTTTTGACCTACATTCGGCTGGGAAATTTCGAGTTATCCAAAAATTATAGGTTATTTCGGCTTGTCATATCGGCTTAGGAATAACATTATCCCAACATATCTTCAGGATAAGTAACTAATGTTCAGTTATTTGTATTTATTGTTTTGAGATCTACTACGAGGGTGATCTCAGAATTAGGTACCCGGCGTAACAATGACAACACAATAAGTTCGATCCGGTTTTTATAATAAGAACTGTCTGTCTTGCTCTTCAAAATAGCCGTTAACTGACATTTTTGGGCCATTTTTTCCAGTTTGGGAATAGAAAATAGTCCGAAGGAGCTAAATCTGGCAAATAAGGCGCAAGAGGTAGCAATCTAAACTTCAATTCGTTAATTTTGGTCATTACGATGATGGATTTGCGAGCTGGTGCATTGCCTTGATGAAACAACACTTTTTTCTTAGCCAACTGCTGCCGTTTTTGCTTGATTTCTTCACTAAAACATTGCAATAAGTTCTCATAAAACTCGCCTTTGATAGTTTTATCTTTATCAAGATAGTCAATGAAAATTACCCCACACGCATCCCAAGAAACCGATGCCATAACATTGCCTGCAGTAGCAGTAAAACTGGTTTCGCCTTCTTTGGAGCCATTCTCCATTTTAAAACCATTGTTTTGATTATTATTTTGTCTCGGGTGTGAAGAGATGGATTCATGTTTCATACATGGTTATGAAACGACGCAAGAATTATTTATTTTATTTATTTATTTGTTTATTTATACACTTTTCTACAGGTTACACCCAACTACAGAACAGGGATATAAGTCAAATTACAATACAATATAGTTAAAATAAGTTATAAGATAAAAACAATACATATAGACTTAGTCCGGCCGTACATGGACCACATATTTGCAGTTGAGGCAACCACAACCTTGTGGCCACGTTGACTGCACTTCGCGGTTGACCCAATCACATTTTCGTGGTCGACTTGCGGTCATATAAACCGCACTTGCAGTTGAGGCAACTGACATCTATATTTTGTGGTGTCAGAGTTTAGTGCCAGTTTCAATATGGATTTCGAAGAAGAAGCACTACCACTTCTTATTTTGAGGAGAAGGAGAAGACGTAGGAGGTACGATCGCTTTGGGTACATCCACTTCTGGTTGCGCGACAACGGGAAGTACATTTTTATATTTTATTCGGTGAACTCCAGCAAGACCAATATATTTTTTTAATTACTTCAGAATGTCCATTAGTTCTTTTGATGAATTAATTAAAATTTTGAAATAAAAAATTGAACGCTGGGAGACCAATATGAGAAAAAGTACACGACGATGTGCGCGGTTGGGAACGACTGCAAGTTTGTGGTTGGTGTACGGCGAATGCTGCGATGACATCTTGGCGGAGATCAGCAGCAAGTTGACTGCAGACGCCCGTTTTGACTTTTGTGAACGCCCGTGTTCGTGTAGTACAGTATTTCTTATGGGCGGCTTGAGTTCGCTGGAACGCGACTGCAATTGTGTGGTCGATCCTACCGCAAAATGTGGCTCGTGTACGGGCGCTCTTAGCTGAAGTAAAAAGACCTAATCTCAGAGATGGAAGAATAAAAAATGTCGGGCTGACAACTTGCAGAATTGCATGTGACATACATGTTATGCAGAGGTGAATGTTTCAAAATATTTGTACGTGGTGTTGGCAGATAAAAAACGATTAACCAGTCTAGAGGTTGGTCTAGGTACATTGAAATTAAGTTTTTGCAGAATATGTAGGTCAATAATTGAATTGTAATCAGTTTAAAAAGAAACGTTGTGGAGTGACAATCACGACGACAACTCAAGCTATTCATAACATATCTAGCTAACAATGCATCATGGGGAAATCCAATTGGTGGATAGATATTGTCTGATCTATAGGACAAAAGTTTTAGGAAACGACGTTGTACTGATTCAACTTTATCTGTATACAACTAATGAGATGGATTCCATAATATGGATGCATATTCTGATTTTGATCTGACGAAAGCATAGTATAAGGTTTTCGATGTAGATGGATCGGAGGAAACCTCTGGAGATTCGTGCAATAAATTCATACATTCTGTTTGCAGCAGACAAAGTGGCTTCAGTTTGTGGTACAAAGGAAAATTTTTTGTCGAAATTAACACCTAGATTGGTGAATGTGAGAGGCAGTTGAAGTGAAATACCGTTTATTAAATATTGATATGAAAATGGACGATTTTTTAGTGTGTACGTCATTACATTACATTTACTCGCGTTTATGATTTGTTGCTGTGAAACTTCGCTACACACTCAATTGGAACATCTCCCTGCACTTTTTTTGTTCGAATGTGAGCAAACGCGGCACCCATCTTGCCCACAGCTTTCTCATGTCCAAATTTTCAGATAATATACGATGTACTTTTTGAAATGCCTAAGTCTGCTAACTGGCGCACTGTCAGTCGACGATTATTCAGTACCGCTTTGTAGCTTTTCTTCACCATTTCTGGAGTCGTCACCTCATTTGTTCGACAAGTGCGATGCTCGCATTGGCAGCTCGTACTTACCCCTCGTTTAAACTCTGCTACTCAATAAGTAAATGAAGGATCCGTCTCACCTAGAGTAAAATTGTACCACGATGTGGTACAACGATAACCAATTTTCTCCATTTTCACAAATTCCCGAAAACGTTGGCTACTGATGGCTGCCAAACAAATAGTAAACAACGTAGCGTCTTCAAACTTGAAACGTATGATTTATAGATTGTGTTCTTTCTAATACAAGCGATATTTATGAAACAACTACCGCTATCTCTAGATCAGGACAGATACTTCTGGGACCCCCCTCGTAAGTTATCAGGTCCAACCCTAGTAACCATCAGGTTTACTTTATTTTATTTTGAACATGATTGTACCTTCGTACCACTATCCGAATGAATGATAACAAATAAAACATTCCAGCCGAGTTTCATTTCACGGATTGCCGGTCGTCTTGGTAAATACTGTATTATTAAACCGCAGACCTTGACAACGTCAAGGCAGCTTTACTTTCACTTTCCTATAACGCGGCTGTGCTTACTGTGGTGCATTATCAACTGGTATGATGTGCTCGCTGATCATCGTCGTTACTGACATCGTTATCGAAATAATCACGGCAGATTTGGCATCGCGTTCTGTTGCATTCGGAAGTTAAAAATGAAACGAACATACTGTATGAATACACTATAGTCGTGTCCAATATTAGAAAAGCCAGCATGGAAAAATCAAAAACCGGTTTAATTGAGACAGTTGTTCATTTTGGAGCTCATTTAAATAACGTTTTGAAATCTAAAAAATTCCAATTAGTTCCGGAAGATATTCGAAAAGAACTTGAATTCGCTAATATTCTTTTGATTTTTTTCTGGCGTTATTGAAGAAGATTTAAAAAAAAAAGTTCTCATATCCAATTTTCAAGCTATAGAAGTTGGCGTTCAAAGATTTATGTTAACAGTTTTTTTAATATAAAAAGAAAAACCAATCAAGCGCGGTATAAGTTATAGTCTTTTTGGAGCCAACATCATTGATGTAGGATAGTAATCGTTCAATTAGTCAACTCAAAAAGAAATTTAAACAAGCTCTAATATGAGCAACTTTTTCCTAATTTGACCCACTTTTCATCTTTAATACGGTTTCCGATTTACCCATTTAGCCTCCCTCCTTATCTTCGACCTTATACACATTATAGACTGAACAAATAAAACGTTCGAGAGATATACAAGTGAGTGTATAATTTTTTATCAAGTTAAAATCATTTAGATTAAGTAATTCTGAGCTAGCTGAAATTAAGTTCATTCTACGCGGACTTGTTTCGTCATCCAAATTCAATTATAATCAGAAAAGGATCGTTACTAATTTTGAATCTGAACTTACTTTCTATTTATAGCCACGTATCAACTTCAGGCCTAGCCTAATAACATTGTCAATGTTACTGTGATCTTCAAGCTAATGAAAAATTAATCATAATTAATTACCTACTCAAATGTATTCCTGGCATTTATAACTGATTACCTACTTCATATATAACAACTATCTTAACTAATATATATACAGCATCGGTGGTTCAGTGGTAGAATGCTCGCCTGCCACGCGGGCGGCCCGGGTTCGATTCCCGGCCGATGCAGGTTTTTTTTTTGTTTCATAATCATCTATGTATAGTCAATACGAAGTCAATCCGAAAAGCTAAGTAAAAGACTAATGTATCGGGTCTGATAAATTTACAATTGAATACCATATAAAACCATCACACATTATAATAATAATAATGATTAGACCACGCCGCCCAAGCCATACAAAAAACTGCCGACGTTCGGTCACTATTTAGTTTTTATGCCATTCGCCATAACATCATTGAGAACATATCGGAGAATTTCAGGAAAATTTCAAATTAATCAAAGTCTCGAAGTGCTGCCGTTTGGGTCAGATCTTTGCTGCACTGATGACAAGTAATACCTCGAGACCTTTCTGTAGATGATCTACTCGACTGATTTCATGGTGGTCCTGCTGCTGGATGAAAGATAAATATCTGCAAGACTAACCTTTGTGTTATATAGGATATAATTCAATATCCAGCGTGGTATTATTCGGATTAGTAGTTGTTTTCCGGCAGGCATTCACCTTGGGAGTGAGAAGTGAGTCACTTTTAAGGTTAAGGTCGCATTTTTGTTTCTTGTTACCTTCAAGTAGGTATATCTATTTCAAAATGAAAATCGATAGTTGTGAACATACTTTTTTATTATCATTATTATCAACTACTATCAACGTGAATGGCAAGTTGAACTGCTTTATTATGTTTTTACCATCAGAAGTCCTTCAATATCATTGGTTCTCGCGATACGCTGAAAAGTCAATATACCGAATAAATGACGCGTTCACCGCATGTATCTCTAATACGATACAAATTTTCTAAGCTCCATAGCGTGTTGCTTGGTATTTGAACAAAGTACTTTCCGGAAACCGTAAAGCTATTCATCATTTGCGAATGTCCGTCTGTCCCGAATGGTCGTTCAACTAATGTATATGGTGCTGTTTTGAGGTATCTATCTCGAGTTGAGATCTTTCGGAGGTCAAAGGTTTACTAACTCTGCCGTCACGCTCATTCACCTGTGCATTTTATAATTTTCGTAAGGTGTCTTGTAATGCTTCTCGACATAACGTCAGGATAAATAGAATCGATAATGAGCTGAGAATATCAAGTACACACGTACAAAAAGGTGGCAGACATGGTTGTGAAGGAACTACATACACATTATATTTCGCTACAAGACTATATATGAATGGAAGAATAAGTTTGATGATATTTTCATATTTCTTCATCGATCGGTTAGACAGGATATCATTGAAACCCCTATTTTTCATTACCAACATAAAAATGTGAAATACATACGTACACTTCAAGTACTGGTAACAAAATTATTGAAGGTAACTATCAAAAGTGATGTCACAATTCAACCTCGCTAACAACTAACAAGAACAAAAGCAATTACAACACGAAGTTTTTTAGGGATTAATTTAAAGATTATCAAAAAATATGCAGTTTGTTAACAAAGAAAAAACAAAACAAAGTAAATATGTAATCAGTTCAGTTATTGATGTAGAAGAAGATTTTCTTTAAGCTTTCTTGAAAATAATGTAGTGGAATGGCATTATACTCGTATACAGTTGGGACGATAAAAGAATACGCACATCCGAGAATTGTTTACAATTTGAAATTGAAAACTCTATGTAACGACTTTGACATAAAATCATGAAATTCATCAGCACTTTGTGTATTGCTTTGTAAAAACATATTTATATTTTTTTCTCAATTCCAATATCTTGTAATTTGAATTTTCCAATATGCGAAACATTTAAAAGTCCAATTTTGAGGTTGAAATTTATAATTACCACACAAAATTTACTTACTTGTGAATCATGAAATGCTTACAGTTTATTATTTCTGAAAACAACTATTTGTGAAGTATTGAAGAATTGAAATCCTAGGAATTTTTCCACAACTGTCAAACGGTCTGAAAATCAAAGAAATTGCCGACGACTCACGTTAGTACCTTTCAAATGAGAGCTCACTGAGATGAAAACCTACCTTTTTCACTTTAGCAGAAAAGAGTGCAATATAAAAGTATGGGTTTTATCGTATATTTTTTGATGAGGTATGTGCATTCTTTTGTCGCCCCAACTGTATTTCACATATTTAGGAGAAAATCGGTTTCTTGAACAGTTATACCAAATGTGTCAATCTTCTTTAACATTCCCAGACAGTTAGTGTCGATTGATGGGCAGGTTGTGCCTCTTCAGTTGTTATTCGGAATGTATCTGCTATAGCATCTCTGATATTTCAAAACTAAATTAATAAAACCAAAAAGCATTGAGAATATTTCAATTGGTATTGGCGGAAGGACACGCATTGTCTGGATTCTTGAATAATAATAAGTGGTGAGCAACATCAGTCAACTTGTGATAGTTTAGCCTGGCTGCAGAAGGTAACCATGGTCTTGTTTTGGTGTGTTTTCTCCTTTGAGAGGTGCCTGGGTGTCTCATCGGTGTCTAACCACTGTCCTGAAGGTTGTAGAGGATCCACTTTCGATCACACGTGACGATTCGATCAGAAAATAATCTTTTTTGTTGCGCAAAAGAAGAACAGACCTCGAAACGTGACAATTTTTGTCGTTCGTTTAAATGGGCTTATTTCATGCTATGGAAAATGATACTGGTTTGCTTATAGACTGATCGAGTTAGGGGTATATTATACTTATCAAGCCTAATCGGTCCCAAAATCTCTGTATATTTGGAGAAAAAAGAATAGTTCAAAAAGCAAGAATTCAAATTGGCCGCGTGTCTGTTGACCAATAAAATTGATCGTGTCTAGAGCGGAGTTGCCAATTGTATTGGTTTTTGATATCCAATCACAGATCTGATGATCCAATTTGACAGACGCCATTTTTGTTGTTATTGTTGTCAACTCCGTGTGAATACAATTGTTACAATTATCTAATTAAAGAACATTTTTTTGTAAAAGGTAGGTCTCGGCGGGTGCCTATTTTGCTGCATATTCCGTGTCATTAGTTTACATTCAGAAAAAAATTGTTTCAGGTTATTTTTGGATTGATATATTCTGAAGTGATTCTACATTTCACTGTACATATTTTTGCTTTTTTTTTCAGTCACCATACTGCTCCTTGGCCGAAATACCACCTATCGTTTCAATTTTTCATTCTTCATTTCGGTACCAAAGTATTGCAAATTTTTCAAGTAAAATTCATCGATCTTGGTAAGTTGTCGGGAGTCAGCTTTAACAAAACTAGGATCAACATTCATTTTGAAATTATTTCAACAAAAATACGAAGTTTGTGGAAACTACAGAGGGGCTGGCTGACTGGATGGCAATATGGCTAATATACCATTAACGTTGAATTTCTTATTTTTGGTGGGTGGCATGAATGCATAATTGATTTATTTTATTAGGGTTCATGAGCATTCGAAAGCCATTTGAAAATACAGCTCGTTTAATTATATTTAGAATCATATTTAGATATTCGAGCGATATTATTATTGTATATTTATTTGTTTGCCGGTTTTATTCTTAAAAAAAATGAATAATTACAGAAAATTTTAATTGATCGTTCATTTTCTCAGGAAAATGGAGTACACATATCACAATTTATTGGTTTATTCCGCATTGAAAATGTATGTCATATCAGATCTATTCTGCCTGTTTTTGCAACATTGAGTTTCAACTTTTTCTTAGCTGACAGCTCGCGTAGGAACAATTCGTTTTTTCATCGAGTTTAGTTTGTGTATGTTTTAAAAGTGGTATTGAGATATATTTGAATATAAATATGGTGCATTCTTGTGTTGAATTTAATTGTGCGGAAAGGCACAAGAAAACAGAAAGCGCATTGGTTTATAAGTGAGTTATTTCATATAATAAGTTTAGGTTCCCAAAGGATAAAGTGAAGAGAAAAAAAATGGATGAAAGTATTAAAAAAAAAGAACTACAATCCTACTACTCTTCCAAGACTTTAAATCATTTTAAAAGTGACTATAAATTAAAGGGGAACGAAAATATTGAATTTGATGACACAGTTTTTTATTTCAACTTCAAGTATTCTCCACAGAAAGTATTACCTGGAGTTGATCCTGTTACTGAATGGTTACTGATTAATGGTATTATTACTTCAGAAGCTTCTGTTGGATCAGTTCGAGTACAATCAATTCTGTCTATACTTGACCGCATTTAACCTTCCTCTCAAGTTTTGGAAGATTCAACAGATTACCTAAGCGAGCCTATAACGCTTGAATTAGTAGCTATATTAGAAAAAGGTATTGTATGTATGAATCGTTCTTTTTTTTTATATAATAAATTGCAGTTGTACAGATTGAGGATTGTAGAATAAATTGAATATTTGAAATGATTCTTTAATCCAGTTTGCTATATTTTTTGATTTTTATAAGTGTATATTATTAAATAATACATAAAATCATAGTTTGTGTAAATATTTTGTGATCTATCGACTTTGTGTACTGATTTTAGATATAGAACTTATTTCCAAACGTGTACATTTTATTCCATGTGGAGAATTTTTCATTAATTGAAAAGTTATATTCACATACACTTCCACATTTGAATTGAAAATTATAGGCTTCGTAAATTATACGATTTGGCAATGTTGATTATTTCTATTGTTCCTATTGGTCAATCAAACAAGAAGCAGGAATAGGGCCACATTCGATTTTTAATAATTAATTACAAGAAAACTACGGTACTTAGAGAGATGATGTTTTTCAATTCAAAATTTCTATCAAGTGAACTATAAACCAAAAATCATGAAACAATCCCATTGTAGGGCACCCACTTTTTAAGCTTTTTTGCCTTTCCCAAACGTTTGAAACCATCAAAAACCGCATGGGAGCTGGCTTCTAATAATCCCGTCACCCCACGTACCGTTTGTGATGAGCCAGTGTCGACCAGAGTTCTCAAATCCTCATCCTGGATAACTTTAGGCCAGGGCATTTGGCACTATCATTGCCAAATGCCTGGTTGATTTTTTAGACTGTTTAGGTAGCGCTTTGGTTCAATTTGAATTCGTAGAGAAAAACTACCCGAAAATCGTTCAACGACATCAAATAGTAATAAGCTGAAAAGAGGTAGGAATTCGAAAAATTTACTATAGTAAATATAGTAAATATAGCTGAATTATTTCCCTCTGTTGTTGGATCTGTTTTTTTGATGTGGAAAAGTAATTATTGGTTCATCACATGGTTTGGTAAAATTTCTTTCATAATGTTTGAATTTCCAATTAGTTTACACCCAAAACTCTGGTAAAATTATTGTCAGTCATCAAGCAGGCACAAATTAGGTAGTTTTAGAGTTTATAGTCAGTATGAACACGCCTGAGGAAGCTATTATATTGCGAAACATGTGTTGCGTTCATTTTTTGAAATTCTTTAGTGCAAATCTCAGAATAAAGTATTACTTGAATACACTATTTATTTTCATGAAGTATTGGCCAATTCCATTACATATTTTCCAACAAAAACTCCATTAAATTAGAGTTCATCAGTTGTTACACATGAAAATTATTCATCAAATAAATTGGTCAATAGAACTATCACCAGTAAATTAAGCTCATAACCGTATAGCTGCTATAACTCGTGAAATTATTATCAGAACGTGAATACGTTTGCCATTCAAACGCCAAATTATTGATATAACTGTTATGAAACGTTTATCATCAGAAACTCCATTACGTTCGAAAGTAATCGGATTCAAAATCCTGAATTTATGTCACGCATAAAATCCGACTTAATCAGGGAAACCGAAATTTATTGCAGGCCTAATGCTGGGTATAGTAGAAACTAGTGTTATTGTTGGAAAGCTTTCTTTTTTTCGTCGCCGAGTCTTGTGAACGACTTGCTGGAAGAAAATGTTTTATTCAAAGGAATATCTTGATTCGATATGCCAATTTATTCGACATTGAATTATGAATGGTGTGACTAGTTCTGATGCAATGTTGAATTTTTTTAATATCAAATATGAAATATTACTAATTCGATGGACATGCTGAATTCGTTACAATTCTTCATTTTGCTCCCTGAAACCGACATACATTTTTCCATAAAAATTATTATTATTGAATGAGAAGATTAATGAGAAGAGAACTCTATAAATATGATGTGATGGAATGAAAATGTATCAGTTTCAACTAATACAAATAAATGAGGTTTCCATAGGCAATTCATTGCAAAGCCACGACATTGACATCCACACAAGATCCGTTTTCTGTCTTCCACTTCGTCTTTCACTCCGAAGCAACTAGTTGAAGTGAGAGCCAAAAAACATTTATACTCCAACAGCAGCATCGGTTTCATCAGTGGTACTAGGCTGAACCACGAATATATGGTTGATCTCAACTGTCCTTGAAGAACAAGCCTGAGACAGAAAAGGCGATGCTATCTCTCTACATAAAGACGCTATCTGTGTTATAGACTCAATTCACCAATTGGGATTTTTAACCGACCTCCTCATTATCTTAGTTTCGAATATTTCAACTAACTTAGCGAGAGTGGTCCCAGAAGTATCCGGCCTGACCTAGATATGCCGTTAATTGTTTGAAAAATATTACTGTGTTAGAAAGTACACACTCTATAAATCATTTGTTTCAAGTTTGAAGACGCTGCGTTGTTTAGTATTTGTTTGGCCGCCATCAACAGCGAACGTTTATGGTGAAATCCATTATCGCAATGACCAAAATTTAACGAATTGAAGTTTGAATTGCTACCTCTTGCACCCTATTCGCCAGTTGTTTCCAAACTCGAAAAAATGGTTCAATGGGTTTCAGAGATGAAGAAGTGATGTCGACAGTTAATGGCTATTTTGAGGATCAAGATATTTCTTATTATAAAAACGGTATCGAATTTATAGAACGTCGCTGGAAAAAGTGGATAAAGCTACTTTTTTTTTCAAAATTTTTGTGGTTTCTTTGTTGGGCCGAGTATTTCTAGGACTTTCCTCGTAATTCTTTATATTTTGGTGGAGATCTCAATATTAACTTATTGGCTATAAATAAGTCCGTGCAGATTTTCACAGATTTTTTTCAGCGTTATTGATTTGAAATGGAAGTTTGCTTTCCTTTCGTCTGTGTGTTACTACAGAACGGAGACCCACAAAAATGTTATAATAAACCGTTCCTTTCTATTCTCTACGACCGCACTATCGCAAATTTCACTAGTCACTATCTCGCTTACGGTTCTGTCCAAACACATTATCGTGATAATCAGTAAAAAATAGCGTGAGTTAATTATCGGTATGACCAAACGCTCTTGCCAAATATATCGCGTGGTGCGTGACAAATCTAGATCTAGGCTAACGAAAATAATATTTGATTGTTCCGTTTTACGCAATGGCACACTTTCAGCGATAACTGTGTGCGATAATTGGAAACTCATTTTGTCACTCGATTAGGATATTTAAGTATATATGGAATGTACACATCACGAATTAGAGATGATAAACAATCTAAGCTAAGTTTATAAATTGAACTCCATGCTCATTTCATACAAGTATAAACACAGTAGGTTACAGAGTGAGAGGTTCTATTCGACCTTCCACTTCAACCCGCAAGGGTTTATTGTGGCTCACACCTTTTTAAACAAATTACGAAGCCGATTACTTTATTTTGTGAATGATGTTTCAGGACATCTGGCAAGAGTGGAACTCTACCAAAAGCTAAAACCTGATACGATGCGACGCAGGCACAGATTGTGTAATCAGGTCTATAAACAATAATCCACTCCAAAGCCGATAGACCATTGTAGATTTTTCTCAATTTATGTAGTGAGATGTGTAGCTTTCAAAGTAGGTATCCTATGATACATTTCAGGGCAGCGCCCTCAATGGCTTCAAGGAACTAACACACCCACCAGCCGAAAGACGCTGTTCAGGTCCTTTCAGGTAACCTATAATCATCCAGGTCGAAATGTGCAACTCTGAAATAGTGCCTGGGAACCATCTTCGGGAACGTTACCTTCGGCTGACATGATGGCATAATAAATAGATTCCACACCACAGTGACCCAGTTGATTTACCATATAAGAGCCAGAAAAATCTTCCAAATAAGTATGACCAGTCGCTTTGGTATCAGTGATATCAAAAATCATGGAGAAAGCCGTACACCACCACATCCCCAAATATTTGGAATGCTTCAACATGTTGAGCGATCATCAATACGGCTTTCAGAAACATCTATCGTTTATCAGTCACATCTAGAATAATGCAATCTAGAAATATGGAGATTCAAGAACTATTGCGCTTGATATTTCTAAGACCTTTGACCGTGTATGGCATGAGGGTTTGTTTGCTGGCTAAACTCCGATGCTATGGATTGTCAGATTATTTTTGTGTACAGCTCTCCAGCTTCCTGAAAGAACGTTCCCTGCAAGTGGCAGTCGATGGATATCTCACCATCAACGCTGGTATTCCCGAGGGATCTATATTGTCTCCAATAGTCTTCTTATTGTATATCAACGACTCATTGAAAAAAACCAAGAATGCAATATACAGGGTGTTCCTTAAACACATGCTAATATTTAAGGAGGTAATTCTTAGACCCATTTTAAGAAAAAAACTTCTTATGGACGTATGTCCTAAACGCCTTAACTTTTGAGATACAGGGTGGCAAAGTTTTCAAAAATAATCAGTTTTTTAATAATAACTGAGATAATTTTGTAGACATCTTTGGCATATTTGGTACATATGTTCCATGCCTCAAGGCGCATTTTTTGATGTACACAAATTTGTATTTTTTCAAACAGTGGCATCCCTACGAGTTTCGCATTGAATATTTTTGGGGAAAAAGTACTACGCCAATGCTTTCTTTTAAAATAAAATCATTTTTAAAATCCTCATTTATTTTTGAGAAAAATTGATCTCCTGGTATTTCTTTGTCCGACGCATGATTTTCACTCAAAAAAATAAAAATCGACGGAAAGCAAATTGAGAAATTAGATCAATTCTAAAATGAATGAGAATCTGAAAATTGCTTCATAACGCATTACCAATTCCCTAATAATATTTGAAATCATAATCTGCAAAAAAATAAATTTTTCACAAAAACGAGTTTTATTTTATTTTGTGACAGTAAGTCTAAACGAATAGCACAAATTTGTTAATTAGTAATAATACCAAAACTGATTATAAAAATTGTTGGAAGTGGCCACCTGCACTTAGTATGCATGCTTCCGCCCTTCTACGCATGGAATTACGCACCAGTTCAAATATTCCCGGCGTATTTCGTATAGTTTCACACGAGGCAACTATTCGCTCTCTTGAATCTTTTAAAGTATTAACGGGAGTTTTATACACAAGAGTTTTAAGGTGAACCCATAAAAAAATCTAAACTGTTGAGATCGGGGGATCTTGCTGGCCATTGCTGAGGTCCTCCCCGACCTATCCAACGATTAGGATAAACTGTATTTAAATAGTTTCGGACAATTACACTGAAATGAGCAGGGGCGCCATCGTGCATGTACCATATTCGATTCCTTAACGAAAGTGGCACATCTTTTAATAACCCAGGTAAGTCTTCTTCGAAAAAGTGTGAATAAGAACGACCATCAATGCGTCCTGGTAGAAAAAATGGGCCTATTAGATGATCACCTATAAGTCCTGCCCATACATTACCCGAAAATTGGTGTCGGAAATGGGTTGCGGTTATGGCATGGGGATTTGCTTCAGCCCACACATGATTGTTATGGAAATTTTGAATGGCATTCCGAGAAAAATTTGCTTCGACTGTGAACAAAATTTGTGTCTCAAACTGCGGATTTAGTGCAATACTTTGTAGATACCACTGACTGAAGTTCACACGCTGTGGAAAATCTCTGGGGAGTAATGCCTGCACTTTTGAAATATGGTATGGGTATAACAAAAAATCAACCAAAATACGCCCAACAATTTGATGATAAATATCCAGAGTTCTAGCGATCTTCCTAGTACTCGTCTCAGGATGTTCCTCAATTTCTTGCAGCACTGCTGCCTCAATTTCAGGAGTTCTTACTACACGAGGTCTACCTTCCGGAGTCCCTTTCTTGAAACTACCAGTTTCCCCAAGTCGACGATGAATATGTGAAAAGGTTCGGCTATCTGGTAAGGCACGATTAGGATATCTTTCCTGATAAATGCGCCTGGCTTCTGTTGCATTACCATCGGCAAGGCCATATACGTAATGCATTTGCGCCATTTCCGCATTCGTATAATTTACCATATTTACTGATATTCAGAAAAACAGCGGACTACCAAAATAACTTCAATCAAAATCAATCAAAACGCGCTGTGACAGTTTTTAACACCAACACTTTACTTTAAACCAACATCAATATTAGCTACTGACGTTTGTACATACAGAGAATTCGTTTTTTATTGCTATGGTGGGTACGCTGTTTTTCTGCTTTTAATCTTTAAAAGAAATCACATATCGACAAACTCCATATTTCCAAGAGGTGCAGTAAATAAATTCTGCTACACGTCATTTATTCCAGGATAACTAAATTTATGTTTTCAAACAGTATTAAGCGGTGCTGCGTTATGACGTAATTTTAATTGAGAACAGTGCATCTGACAACAAACAAATACCTTTTAGATCCTCAATTATTTTGCAACAAATCTGATCTCTTAGTTTGCTTTCAGTCGATGCACGATACCGCATCAGATTTTTAAGGAATTTATCCTCAAGTAAAGCGATTTTTAATTTTTCGAGCGAAAACCATGCGTCGGACAAATAAAACCCAGCAAATCAAATGTGCTCAAAAATGTATGTTAAATTCAAGATAAAGCAGTGGTGTAGTATTTTTTTCGCCAAAAATATACATTTCAAAACTCGTACGTACGCCACTGGCAGAGAAAAATTAAGAAAATTGTACATCAGAAAATGCGCCTTGAGGCATGAAACATATGTACCAAATATGCCAAAGATATCTACAAAATTATCTCAGTTATTATTAAAAAAATGATTATTTTTGAAAACTTTGCCACCCTGCATCTCAAAAGTTAAGGCGTTTAGGACATACGTCCATAGGACGTTTTTTCCTTAAAATGAGTCTAAGAATTACCTTATTAGCATGTGTTTAAGGAACACCCTGTATTATTTTGCTGACGACAGCACACTCGTCTCGTCATTCCATTTGAATTGGGGTGGAAGTAACCAGATTCAATTCAATTCCACAAAAACTCAGGCATCGGTTTTCTCCAAAAAGATAAATGTCCCCTTACTGAATATAATAATGTTATATATAATAAAGTTTTTTGGGGGTTAGGGTGGACACCACTATGTCTTGACATATTCATGTCACTGGAATTGCAAAGACTGCTTCTCAGAAGCTGTAACGAAATAGAAAACTGTACACACCTCAGCAACTTTTGATGGTTTAAAAAGCTCAGATCAGACCTTCTTTGGAGTATTGTTCTCATGTATGGAGCTCTGTCCCTATGCATACCCTGAAGCTGCTGGATTCTATCCAGAAAAGAGCCATCCGACTGATTGGCGGATTAAAAAACAAGAAATTATTCAAGAAATACAATGGGTCAAGCTATGGCAGTTTCATCCAAGCAGATTATAGCATCAAAGTATCACCAATAATTAGGGAGTTCACTAAAATCAAAAAAAGAACATTTTTGTTTCTTCAATTGATTATTTTTTCTTCATTTTAAATCCCCGGCGCAAAAAAGTGTGTTGAAAGTTTGACTTGTGTATCTGTGCGTCTGTCTGTGGCACTGTAGCTCCTGTAATAGTTGACCTACAAGCGTATAAATAAAAGCTTGTCTAAATATACGTTATGCGCTCAAACCCGTAATTATAATTTTGACCACTTTCTGTGAAATATCCAGTCCAAAATATTCATTCCCAATAATTTCCGAATATTGAATATTGCAGAAATATTAAAATATGTATTCGCGCGCCGCTGTTCTAGGGGCGTGGCTACTGCCACAAACTTTCTCTGATTATTCTATCGCGCCTGAATTCAGTCAACTAGCGATGATCTGATGTGAATAATTTGCCTAACTAGTGGCGTTTGTATGAATTTAATTTTGCAAAATATGATCTTATAATTTATTTTTTTAAAACTGAGTGTCTTATTGTAAGCTACATAGGCATTGTAAGGTTCGGACGAAGACATATTTGAATTTTTAGTAAGCATTATCCTGGGCAGAAGTTCAATAAACCTCCTTCAAACAAGACATTTCACACAATGATATTTGGAAAAGTATTTTATTTTCTCAAAAAATCTCTTCGTCCAAACCTTCCATGCCCTTTTCTGAATATCATGAAATGAGCAGAAATCCTTTGATCATATCTGTCGTTACACATTTTGATAAAGCGTACGTGTCTGTAGGCATACCTGGCAAAACCGGGCCTCTCACTCTTAACGCTTGAGAAATCTACTTTATAGCGAAAGACGTGTCGCGGTTTTTGTGAAACCCTCCATTGCGAAAATCATACAATAAACCGTATTAATGACTGTTAACTAACACTGGGGAGACGCACGTTTCGATTGTTTCATATAAACTATCTTGAAAAACAAAATTGACCTAATTATTGTTTCCTCATCAAAACTGTCAATTTCGGTAAAAAATTTCGAACAACCACTTTCCGATCACCATTGTGTTGTTCTGTACGAAAGAGATGTTCATTCCTCACGAACGGTCTCAAAATCACAAGCACTTAATCCACCGACAGAAGCCGCACAATATTATCGTATCGTCGATTAGACATTCCAGAGCATCATCCGTTGAACAAACTCCTGAACGCTTTCGTGTAGGTAGACAAAGGTGCGAAATTACATTCGGATAGATGAGCAGATTATAGTCGGCTCGGACGTCACACGAACGCCCTTTGATCTTGTCGAAACAGAGATGCACGCGTGCCAATTTGTGGGCGATAAACCGAATTAATGCGGGAAACGTTGTCGACGGAATACTGGTCCACCTGGCCGTGATAAAAGCATCGGTGCGTGCGTGCCAGTTCCCGAACCGTCGATGTCATTATCCACAAGTGAGTTTGTATCGACATGGCGTTAACATGAAATGTATCTCGAATGAGAAGAAAAATACAAAATATAGTTGTTGGTCCACAGATGGAGTGAAAACGCCTTCAGGTTCTGGTGCAGGTGTATAAAGCCGCAGACCAGGATTTATGGATGGATTGGTGGAAACCAACTTCGCACATAAATCAATGAATAATATTATGGATTAGCGAAGCAGCTCTGATAGGACCTGGTTGACAATGAACGGCCAAACTCACTCTCCTGAAGATCATCAGTGTTATTATTAGATTAACTGGTGCCTCAGTTATACTTGTTTCCTTATAACATTCAGTTAGTTTGGCACATCACCTGTTAAAATTTCCATTTTCAGATGATTCATCAATTAGCTTTGCACGGACTGGTTATTAGTCATAGATGAAGTTTTCGCTACCTCTTGAACATTTACTACAAAGTATTAGAGGATTTTTCCCGGAAAAGATTTACAAACAGAAGACGAGATGGACTGTACGGAATCATTCAATCCAGAGCGGTAGGGAGTATTGATTTTGCTATTGTTTAGCTCACGAAGAGTATTCAACAAGAACCCCAAGAATTCGGAACAATCCTCTTGTTGTCCTAACGGGTATCTAGTGGACTTCAAAGACTCGGTTGGAGGAAAAGATGATACATTACATATTAAGAGATACAGTTATTTGTATGTTTCACGATCTTTGCAATAAAATACTTTTTCTTCCACTTTAGACATCATAAATGGAAATGTTAAGTGAAAATTAATTATTCAAACGATTGCAACAAATATTTCGCTTCCCTTTTCCCGAAACACGAATTGCAGAAATCACCAAATTTCGCTTATCCTTGAATATATCGATTGGCCCTCGATACTCCTGAAACCACGGTCAATCATGTGAACACATGTTGGTATATGAAATTCAAATGTTCCCATAACGAATTCATGGAATACGTAAATTGAGTTCCCACTAACGGCATGGTTCGTTTGGTAATACCCTAGTTGGAAACATCATCGTACGCAGCCTGACGAATGCCTGTTAATAACACGTTATTACATTGGTAGTCCAAGAATAAACTCATTATGGATATTCATCAATTTCAATTTCAATTGCAAGACATTTCAATTGCAAAAAAAATCTTTATATTTTTTTTATTTCTAACCTTCCACAAAAAAAAACAAATCCCGAATACGGAAAGCAATTCGAAACCCATCGTTTTCATTGATTTGTGACACGATGCAATGTCTTGATGAAACAGCACTTTCGTCTTTCAAACGATCCAACACTGCTGGTGGTTTTTCTCTTTTCAAGATAGCCGATGAAAATTATACCACACGCATCCCAAAATACTGATACCATAACATTGCCAGCCGACAGTTTTTTCTTTGCACACTTTGGAAACGATTCACAACGTGAAGTTTACTCAGATGACGATCGTTTTGATTATGATTATTGTCACATATCAAAGCATAAATTCGGGTTTTTTATGGTTGAACAGCTCCAAACACTGCTCAAAATCATCAGGTCGTTGTTCTTTTTTGTCTATTGTGAAAGCTCGCGCGGCCCCAACTTTGAACCAAATATTTATGCAAGATATGTCCAACACGTTCCTTTAGTATCTTTAATATCTCAGTTATCTCGATCAACTTCTTTTTGCGAGAAGGACGCTATTTGGAGCCCAAAAATATCCAACTGACATGAGTATGAGAAGAATGTATAGTCTCAGAGTCTTTTATTTTTGAAATAATGTCTGATAATTTCGAAAAAGACATGAGTGGAGACAAATCTAGTGACTGTAGAGGCCAATCAATATGACTTTACTCCCAAATAGTGAAGTGGAAAATAATGGTTTTTAGTGAAGAACAATCAACCGTTTCAAGGTCATTGAGTCACCATCACTAGCACCACAAATGAACTGGCAAAATGTTTTCATCATATGTCTACACATAATTAATAATAACCGAAATTAATTTCAATGATTTGAAACATGCTCAAAAAATTTAAATTTGGGATAATGGAATTAATGCATCAATACTTTATTTTGAAGTGAAATTGACAGATTAAACTTTCAAAATGGCGACTGGGCGCCATCTGGAAAAAAAATTAAATGGAAAGGGGAGTCTTGTGACACATCATTTTGAAGCTCCTGACGAATACTTCACAACCCTCAAATATGAAGTCAATATCTTCACCTACTACCAAATGACGAAACATTTAATAATTTCCTGAAGACAAACACATTATTATCGATATTCCTAGAAATATTCCAACAACCCGGTTTGTTAAGTTATTTTTTGTTTATGAAAACGACAAAAATGTCAGTACGACAATGAACATCATTGTACAAATAGTACACCAATTATCTGAAGATGACCCCGATCGAAGAACAGAATTCTGCGAAATCATGACAGAAACCATTGCAAGACATTCTACCTATCTCCACGAATTTTGTTTCAGTGACGAATGTACTTTTTTTTAAACGGCAATGTTCACAGACAAAATTGCCGTTATTGGAGTGACACCAACCATCACGTTTTCCGGATAACACACACCCAATATCCAAAAAAAACTAACATTTGGGCAGGAATATTGGGAAACCATATTGTAGGACCTCTATTTATTGATCAAAATTTAACAGACGAACTGTATTTGAATATGCTGGAAACTACTGTTGACCCTCTCATCACTGAAATTGTCGAACCGAATCCTAATGAATTCGATATGGATATTGTATTCCAATAAGATGGAGCACCACCACTACTTTTCCCGGTCGTTGGATTGGCCGTCGAGGTCCTACAGAATGGCCAGCGCGCTCGCCAGATTTGACACCTTTGGATTTTTTTATGGAGCTATTTGAAGCAAAAGGTGTACGAAACTGAACCTTCTTCAATACTGGATATACGGCAGAGAATAATAAATATTTGTAGAGATACTGACTTGAAAATATTCGACGTGAAATATCGGATAGGCTTTTCATATGTCAAGAAGTTCAAGGCAACCATTTCGAGCATCTTCTGAACTGACCTCAAGCTTATTACCCCACATTATGTAGTTAAATGTCAATGATATCAGGCAATTATTAAAAGTTCCTCTATTTTGTAAAATTTGAAGATTTTTTCGACAGTATATTCTAGGGTTGTGAAGCATTTGTCAGGAACGCATTTTGAGTTGACCCGTTCAAAAAAATAAAAATAGCGATAGCACAAACACTACTAATCAATCCTTTGCATAAATTTCAATTACCAGTTTCGCCATTCAGTCAAAAGGCAAAGCAGTTGATTACAAATTACAGAGACCCACCAAAAGACGAGAAGGGACTTGAAGCGTATGAGTTAGACTGATCAGACTGATCCGTTGAGACGGGGAGAGTAATTAAACCTCGATCACATTTCTTAACGTAATCCCTAGAAGTTCCATTCCGTGAATTAGTGGTTGCACAGCCATAGGGAAAGTGTAAATCAACAGAGGGAAAGTATAGCCGAGAGACCGTTCAAACGGTAAATATATTCATCGCTCCGGAATTGTTTTCGATCAGAATAATTCAGGGAGCATATTCAGTACCTTTGTTAACTATAACGTTAACGCCAAAGTGAATTGCTTTTTCAAAAAAGAGTTGGGAAAATAGTTCACTAGAAAGATACATGTTGAGTGCAAATAAGTACTTTTACAGAAGTGATACAGACAACCGTCATAATAAAACCACACGTCCTGAGGACACATGGTTTTATCATACTTGTTGCTTTCATTGTATTGCAAAATAACAAAGTAAAATTGAAAATTTATCGATAAAATTTGAAGTTTTTTCGGTATTAGTATAGTACACAATAATATTGTATTTGTTTGTAGGTTGAAACTGCAGTAACGTTAGTTATAAACAAAAGTGGTATGAAAACATAGAAAGTGTTAATTCTCATTTTTCATGATGGTTTCCTACCACGTAGTAATGACTATATCCATCAATCTATATTAAAATATAATTGTGACTGAATATTCAAACTATGCATGAATGAAATTCACAGGTTCAATTTGATATTACGATTATGACAGTGATTAGTCCCTAACTACTAATTGAACCAATGGATTCAAATATTCAAATATGAATGTTACTTAAATATTAAAACATGATACTTCTACTAAAATTCAGGGTTAATTTTATATTATGATTATAACTGTGATTACACCCTAACTCTACTGAGACAACTCAACTGAATGCGTAAAACAAATTAAACTCACCAATAGAATGAACAAATAGAAAAGACTGAAATAAAAAGCGAATTGCAACCCTTCACTGATTTACATAACTTCACGAAAATAAGACAACAACTATTCAATTTAAACTCCACCTTAAATACCAACAATTTATATATGATATTCAGAAAACTCAAGATCATAATCGAAACCCATTCGTGTAATAAGACAAATCGAAAAGAATACACGACGTGATCGAGTGTCGAATGTGCTGTCTCGTTTCGAGGCACGACAGATTTAAACAATAAAATTCATTTATTGAAAAATACGAGTTTACTCTTTTCATAAACCACACCTTATACGATTTGATCTCCACAAATTTTATTTAAAGAAATATATCACGACATGTTTCGGTATTTCGCGATATATTTCTTTAAATAAAGTTTGTGGATATCAAATCGTAAGGTGTAGTTCATAAAATTACTATGGATCTTCATCAAGTAACGGCCAAATCAATCAGAAAAAAACAAGTTTTCTCATTCATGTACTCTGTTCATATATTCGAACACTGTGTCTTTGATAATTTTTCTTTCACAAACAAATGTTCTTCTTGAAATTTATCGCAACCAGCAATGAATAAAAACCATTCGTCCTACGGACATGCTGTTTGCGCTCATGGTATTATTAAAAAACAAAATTTTCGTAGAAAAATAGAATTTTAATGATAAAATTTTGAGGTTCCGACAGCGGTAAATTGTGTTCCTGATATCTGAGAATAATCTTTACGAATTCTACTCGATCTGGAAATTTTTTCAGACAATTGTTATTTTTTTCAAACTGAAACTGTATTTCTGAGTAATACCAATCGGGCAACGACCAATAGATAATGTTAGCTTTGTCGCAGTGAGGCAACGAATAAATATCAAATATAATCAATTTTGAAATAAAACATTGGGTATAATTAAAGACTACCGTGAAAGGACGATATTACACTTAATCATGTTAATATTCACTAATTGAGATCATTTGCCGAAATACTGCATAGAGGTAAGTTTCGAAAGGTATTGTGTCGAGTAACATCATTATACTCAGCATTCCTGATGTGAAGTAATTTGACAGCAACAGTGTGAGTCCCGAAAGTTACACTCATCTACTTTAATTAACTCGAACTGAGAGATATAATTACAGTGGAATGTTTAATACACAGAGCTTATAAAGTATGCGCTAACTTTAAATTAGTTACTTTCGTCAGAATCCAGAAATTCCAGTTTTCCTCTTTTACGTTAGAGCTTTGATGCGCCATTTTTGTGGTCAAAACCAGACACGCTGGATAATTTTGATGATATATCTAAAGGGAGGAAATTAATGAAAACAATTCGAATAGCTTATAAATACGTAAGCGTTTAGGACCGCTCTTTCAACGTGAATTGCGGAGACAAATTCTGAGGGTCATTGTTTGTGAGGGCACATATTGAAAATATACTTGATTTGATCCGTGCTAGGAAGCAGTTGTTAAAAATTGTTGTACATCGATCAAAAGCTCCCACAAATTTCGGATTTTTGAAGGTTTGGAAAACTATTTGTAAATGTTTTAAATCGCCCCGCAAAAAAATTCAGGAATATGCGGTTTGAGGAACGAGAAGGCCATAACAGATCGGTATATACCCCCTACCGTTTACTACCAAATTTCCTATGCAGCCGTTAAAAAACTACACTGACGGAATAGACAGAACATCAATCATTTTGGCATTATACATTGTTTTGTTCTAGTTATGTCATGTCATCTAAATACTTTCCAAATTTTCCAAAATTACTAGCAACAATTACCGTTCGAACTTTCTCGAAAAAAATTGGACATAGCAATTGGTTATTTAATATGCCGCATCAAGCATTTGTTTTTCTGAGAACAAAACACTAGCACTACCGAAAAATTCTTAAGACATTCTAAGAGCGGTGCTTGTGCAAAAGTTTTCCAAATGAAAGAGTTCATAAACAGTGAAATTCGAGGTGTACTGAGTTGAATTTCAAAACGATGAGAAGCCACAGTCAGTTGCGTATTTCTGATATGCACCGCTCTTGGTGGAATCAAATGTGCCAAGTCACTTGAACACTTTCCATGAGAGTATCTAGTAAGTATCAAACCGCCAAGCGTTCTTCGATGTTCCAGACTATCAAGTTTGTAAGTGATGTTCGCGTCTCCAATCAGGTGGATGACTCTTTTCTGGATGAAATCCAGCCGCTTCAGGGTATGTTTGGAGTCGGAGCTCCATACATGAGAACAATACTCCAAAGAACGACTGATCTGAGCTTTATGAAGCATCAAAAGTTGCTGAGGTGTGTACAATTCATTAGTTCGGAACAGTGTTCCAAGTTTTTGGGAAGCGGACCTTGCAATTACAGCGACATGATTGATAAAATGGGTTTTGTACGCAAATACAACAAAATAGGCCTCAGTACCGAAGATTAACTCTTCATCGGCGCTAAATATCTTTCCAGCGAGCATTCTCTCGGTTCTGAGAACAGAAAAAGGTCTCTGGGAGCCAGATCTGGAGAATACGGTGGATACAGTAGCAATTCGAAGCCCAATTCATGCAATTTTGCCATCGTTTTCATTAATTTGTGACACGGAGCATTGTCTTGATGAAACAGTACTTTCTATTATTCAAATACGGCGGTTTTTCCGCGATTTCGTCCTTGAAATGCTTCATTAACAATATGTAGTAGTCGCTATTGATATTGATGGTTTTCCCGTTTAAAGATAGTCGATGAATATTATATCATGCGCATCCCTAAATACTGATACCCTGAATTTGACAGGTAAATGTTGCGTCTCTATACGCTTCGGGAGTTGGTCCACCAGGTCAAATGATGATCGTTTTGATTCTGGTGTGAAATAATGGAGCCATGTTTCATACATTGTCACATATCGACGCATGTGTTCGTGTTTTTTATGGTGGAACAGCTTCAAACACCGCTCAGAATCATCAATTCGTTATTGTTTTTGGTCGATCGTGAGCTCGCGCGGCTCCCATTTCGACTAGAGCTTTTGCATATACCCAAATATTCATGCACGATATGCCCAACGTATTTTTTGGATATCTTTAGAGCCTCAGCTATCTCGATCAACTTCAATTTGCCGTCATCTGAAATTATTTAATGGACTTTTTTTCCGTGCGTGCATCGTCCTCGGTGGTCATTTCACCTCGTTTAAACTCAGCAAACTAATTTTCGACGATTGATTTTCCTGGTGCGGAGTTCGAAAATGTTTATCATGCTGAGCCTTGACTTCAAAAGTTTTTTTTTTCGCCAGAAAGCTATGCTTCATCAACACAAGCAAATCCTTTCTATCCATTTTCTTCAAACCAACCACTCAAGAGGTTCCATCCCACAAACTAATAGTCCGACAGCTGTGAAATTTTTACACGTCTCTTTTGAACGTTAGGGTTGACTGAAAATCATATGTATGTACTACAAGTAGCGCCATCTGTGTGTTAGTTCACGAACTCTTCAGCCCATCAGGTGTACAACAAAGGGTAGTCGACTGAGTGGTTTTCTCTAGTGATTTGATTGAATGCTATGTGCATACCTTGAATTTCGCACACACACTTAATGAACCACACTGTATATTGATACAAAAGTAGGAAGTCATTTTATTTTTTGTAAATTATGAGATAATTCTAATATTCACATATCACGAAATAGAAAGTTGATGGAACAAAATAATTATTGTTATAATACTGTAAATGTGCTATGAAATATAGTGGATGTTATCAATATCAATTCCTTCGTTATGTATCGGTAGTTAAATTAGCCTCGTCTATGTATTACTCATACACGAAATGGAATAAAACCAGCAGTTAACTAGAATATTCGTTCTCGCTGTATCACATCTTGTTAGGTATATTATCCTCCTAGCCATAAGCAAATGAACCGTATTTGTACCTAATGAATAGTATCTCAGTAGGTCTTAGCGGAATAATACGAATATAATGAACGCTATTGAAAATGAAAGGTGGGTTTCTTTCGTGAAGTATAACCAGAGAGCATTCAGGATTGTTACAAACATTCTAGACGATTATTTTGGATTATATTGGATTATTGACAATTTGGGTTCATTGTTAACATTTTTGGTAATTACGTGGTAGTGTCCACATGGGTGTGGGTACTAAAGTTCTAACTACTTTTTTTGAGGTCGTTGTTGGTTCATACTGACACTCAACATCAACAAATTTTCTGCCAACGTCAATTTCAACGTAAATCGCTACTTACGCGCGGGCACGCCTTTCAGACCGTTCTGGGAACTGAAAGAAATCGAGAAAATTCAAAACATTCTTCAAGATATCTAAACTACTGACTGTATTACTTTTGGACAGATTACAATGCAATTATGTTTCTTCACAAAATTATTTATAACGATACGAAAGCGTGAACGGGCCACGAAAATCATCAATATTTTCCAGCATTCACAGTTATATCTGTGAATTTACAGTTATGAGTGTGAATTCACCGTTACAACTGTAAATTCACACTTATAACTGTAAATTATGATCAGCGTCTGAAAACAGCTGATTCCTCGCATGTACACTTTGTACTCGACACAATAGATGTCAGTCAGCAAGTTACATTTATTTCAAATATATTACATTGTTTTAAAAATTTTGTTCGTCTAATTTTAACTGTAATATCTCTGAGAATACTTACCTAATCAATTTAATTGAAATAAGCACCATACGTATGACGATGACTTCGACAATTGCGGAACTAGTCAAATGTTACACCCATGCTCAATCTTTAAAGAGATGGGATGAAATCAAAGGATGTAATCTTGCCAGGATCACCTTGGGCGACCCTGGGAAGCTGGCGCCGAAGAAATATCAGGCGATGACCAGGAAAAATCTACGCCTTACAGTAGGATTTCTGACTGGCCACTGTCAGCTAAGGAAACACCTACATAATATGGGGCTAGTGGACACACCTCTATGCAGGATGTGTGAACAGGAAGATGAGACTGTCAGGCATGTCCTGTGCGAGTGCCCGGAGTTATCGTCAATAAGAGAGTGTGTGTTCGGCGAGTCTTGGCCTACACCTGCCGATATAAAGGAGATGTCTCCCAGCGACCTGTCCACCTTCCTGGAAAGGACAGGATGGACGACGACCTAGGAGGACAACTCCTTGGGAGGATGTACAATGGGTCACATGTGGCCTAAGTGCGTGGGCTTACACTCACCCTCCCTACTCTACAGATACAGAAGCACCATACGTAACACAAGTTGAATAATTCCGTCAGCATAAAACATGGGTGCTCAGGATTCGATGAAGTCGAAACGAGGGCGTTTTTTCCTGGTCCTGATCTGCGAAGGTTCTACTGCTGAAAAACTTATCGAAGTGCTTGAAATTCAATCAATCAATTCATTTCAAATAATTTTCGAACGACAATTTGTGAAACGTGAGGTCGTGGTAGAATCAGCAGCTCAAAATAATTAAACCAAACGAACTTGATGCATTGAAAATACTTCAACTGAAACAGGTTGGTAGAATAAACATTTTTATTCCCAGATTTCTGATAATAACATATAGATTGATTACTTTTGAAAACATTGTATATAGATAGATAGATAGATAGATATAGATTCAGATTGCAAAATATGTATATTCATGTTTGTTTGAAGGTGGTTGACAATGTTTCGTGGTGTATTTCATCAGTTCGGACTTCCATTGTCTAATATAATATAAATTGATTTGATAACCCTGAAAAAATTCAAAAAAAAAATTAAACGAAAATAACAATTTTATTGAATAAAAAACTGAAATTACAAAGAAATAACATACAACAACAACCAAACAAATAAAAATTGAAATATTAATAAAAGCTGAAAAAATTGAAAAATTAAAAACATTATTAACAAAAATTGAAAAAATTAAAATTAAAAGATTTCAAACCAAGTTATGTCACAGCTTTTCAATTGTTAGTATCCACAATCGTCTTCGGGTGATAACTTGGTTTGAAATCTTTTAATTTTTATTTTTTCAATTTTTGTTAATAATATTTTTAATTTTTCAATTTTTTCAGCTTTTATTATTATTTCAATTTTTATTTGTTTGGTTGTTGTTGCATGATATTTCTTTGTAATTTCAGTTTTTTGTTTAATAAAATTATTATTTTCGGTTATTCTTTTTTTTTTCTTCTTTTGATTTTTCAGGGTTATCAAATCAATTTATATTATATTAGACAATAGAAGTCCGAACTGATGAAATGTATATTCATATCTTCATTTCTTTGAGTGCTCACCGAGTCAAACATTTTTAATGAAACCAAATATATCAATACATGTAAAACATTTTTTCCTAATCCCGACAAAGCACTGAAAAATGTTATGTAAATATTTTCCATTTGAAATACCTACACCAAGACTGTATGTATTCGAGATGAATATCTTGAAGATTTCAGACTTTTTAAGATCCAATGTAGAGTCGTGTTATTGCTTGTCAGCGCAGTTGAAGATTATTTTGCTATGCATATTTACAATTCCGATTTCGTGTTTATTTTTGAACGTTTCCATACTGAAACTCACCAAGCAGAGATGTTGAAAAAATGTAAATATATCTTGAGTGGTTCGTCAGTGAAGCCTTGAAATATTTATTGTTGATTTTTGGTAAACTGATTTTTGATGGGAGATGAGGGATAAGAAACTGGAAAAGCTTTTACATGGCTTCGTGTATATGTATGTGTGAATCAGAAAACTAAATTGATATAGTTATCGCTTCGGTAGTATTACAGAAGTTCTTCAGCTACGTTATAAATGAAATATTTATAGCGATGCACAATAAAAAGATAAAAATATATATTATAAAAACCAGTGTCTTCAAGAGTATATAAAGAGTATATATATATATATATATATATATATATATATATATATATATATATATATATATATATATATACAGGGTGTCCCTGGACTTCCTCTTTTCCTCTCGGGAATGTATAGATGGGGTCAAAATATCACCAGTACTTCATATAACTTTTTTTCCTAAAAGTCTTCGTAACCAAGTTACGGGCCCTCGAAGTTACAAAATGAAAAATGTTTTTCTTTGATAACTTTTCAAGTGAATATTCAAAATCATCCAAATTTTGGTAATTGACTAAACAAATGAATTCCGTCGATGAACTTTCATGCAGGAGTCAGTTGTTTTGCTACAAAGTCAGGAACGGACTACCCCCGATGGTCCACACCCCAAAACTTTGAAATGACAGATATTTTTCAATATTTTTCAACAAAATAAGGTTACTTGGACAATTTTATGAATAAAAGTACTCGTGTGGAAAGTCGATCGGAGCAACGAGTCTTGATAAAAATGTAGTTCTACTCGACGACATCAAACCCGCTCGTCCACCATTATTTGAAATGAATAATTCAAAGCAGAAATAATAATGATAACGTTAATTCAACAACATTTATAACAGGAATAATACAAAGTATGCTAAAATGAAGTCGTAAACAAAAAGTACAGTACCTATATGGAAGTTTAAGTCACAATTGTGATAGCAGATATTTTTTCAAAAGAAATATCCAAGTTCTGTAGATTCGTGGTGTTTTTAAACTAACAAGCTACTCTACTATGAAATATCGAATTCATTCCATATTTTGTATGTACATAATACGTGTGGAATAATCACGTTTCGTGTTGATCAGTTATCTGAATCTCATGAAACTCAACATTCGAATGTTTCAAATTCTTCTTCACAGCTAAACTGTTGAGGAGTTTCACTGATAATTATAATTTTATGGGAGAAATTCTTTAACACGAATCTAAATTTTGCTGAAAAAACGCACATCGGAAAAAATATTTACTATACTAATAAAAAGCAAACGAATGAACTACAAAAACGGCTGCACATGATCAGGTGAAAAATATCCAGGGAATAATTATGTTCCATTTCTTTAACAGATGTTGACAAAATAACCTTTTAGAAAGTTTTGATAAAAAATGAGAAACTGGAATGCGATTTTGTTTTGTTGAGTGGTGCGTTGTCATATGACTATCATTGTATTGTCAATATTCTATAGGATATTTTGAATTTTTTTGATATGGCCGAACAGTTTACATTCAATGAATGAATAAATGGAGAACGTTATTTGGAGTTCATTCAGAACGATTTGAATGGACTTTTGGAACATGTTCCATTGCAAACCCGAAGAGATATGTGGTTTATGCATGATGGTGCTCCTCCTCATTTTAGTTTGATTGTGCGTGACCATCTGAACCATATTTTCCACAATAGATGGATTGGTAGAGGTGGGCCATATTCATGGCCATCGCGGTCTCCGGATTTAAATCCATTGGATTTCTTTCTGTGGGGGCATCTAAAAAGCCTTGTTTACGCTACACCTATTCACACAAGAGATGCATTGTTGAATAGAATAACATTACATTGTGAAGCCATACGAAACGACCCTGGAATGCTATTTCAAGTACAGAGAGGGTGTCTTCGCAGACTAAGAAAATGTATAGCGAGAGAAGGTGGTCATATCGAGCAGTTTCTGTAGCGGATTTTTCATTTCTGTTTGCTCTTGAGGCTCTTGAGTTTCGTTAGTTAAACGTGTTTGCATTATAAAAATTCGTTATGAACATTTTACCTATCATTTCCATTTTCCTTAAAAACTAATATTTTCGAATAATGGTAGACATCTCAGGATAAATGTTGTTGAATTAACGTTATCATTATTATTTCTGCTTTGATAATTATTCATTTCAAATAATGGTGGACGAGCGGGTTTGATGTCGTCGAGTGAAACTACATTTTTATCAAGACTCGTTGCTCCGATCGACTTTCCACACGAGTACTTTTATTCATAAAATTGTCCAAGTAACCTTAATTTGTTGAAAAATATTGAAAAATATCTGTCATTTCAAAGTTTTGGGGTGTGGACCATCGGGGGTAGTCCGTTCCTGACTTTGTAGCAAAACAACTGACTCCTGCATGAAAGCTCATCGAAGGAATTCATTTGTTTAGTCAATTACCAAAATTTGGATGATTTTGAATATTCACTTGAAAAGTTGTCAAAGAAAAACATTTTTCATTTTGTAACTTCGAGGGCCCGTTACTTGGTAACGAAGGATTTTAGGAAAAAAAGTTATATGAAGTACTGGTGATATTTTGACCCCATCTATACATTCCCGAGAGGAAAAGAGGAAGTCCAGGGACACCCTGATATATAACCGGCATGCAATGCTGTGAAATATTGTGGCTTCAACGTCAAATAAATACTGTACATCTACCTACCCAGTGGCTGTGAATATTAAATGGGCATGATGACAGTAAGTGAAAATCAGTAAAATGATGTGTTTATTGAATGAAACCCTATTAATGGATTACAAAACACGCATTTATAGTACCAATAAAAGCGAGATTAATAATATTTCGATAAAATGAATATACAAAATACAAGCTACTATGCCATCTTGAACGCTAATCAAAACTAATTACGTCACGTTATAGTAAACAAACAATTCACATATTGTATAATACAACAGCAATACTCGACACTACTTTTTTCTTATTTCATTTACGACTAAGTATTATTTACAGTGACTGTTTTCTTTTATTGTGTGTGTTGTGACTGTGTCAAAAGTGAAATAGCGTGTGCCTTGGAACCAGGATTCACAAAGGGAAACAGCGGTAATGTGCGACTTGTTGGTGCTGTGAAACTTTCTGGCAGAATTTAGAAATGTTAAAACTTCCATGCAAGTATAATATTAATATTTCGAAAACAAATAATAAATGCACCGGTGTAAATAACCCAATTAATATTTCCAATCTGAGAATACAATGTTGTTTGTATAATATTATTTTTTAGCACATCATATCATACATTTTAGAACATGTTTATTTAATCCCATTGAATAATTTTTTTCTGCTTTTTTCTAGCTTTGGTAGAAAATGCGTTTTCCAATCGCTAAAAACAAAAATTTCATTAGACCATTTGATGGGATAAAAAAAGTTTCAACGCTGTTTTTATCTCATTGTGTATTATTTGCTACTTACTCACTTTTTTAGTGACACAGAAAAATTAACCGCATAGTTTTTTCGAAATTTTTTCGTAATATAAGAGGAAAAGATAAAAAAATATCATTTTCTTAAGTTAAATTAAGTGATAAATGACATTTAAGAAAAATAATGAAAAGTATTTGACTCGATGAAAAATTTCAGTCCTCAATGTTTTTCTTCAAATTAAAAAACTTTGTCTTTTATTTCTCACTATTCCATAAATGACGTCATAGTGCATCATATTGAATTTGGAGAAAATATCGTCTACACTGCAATTTTGAATACAAATGGTCACTTGAGATGTAACACTGAATATTAAATTTTCTCTATCAAATGGTCTAAAAATATACAGGGTTATACTCGTATTTGAAAGTTTTTGAGCCGACTTCACTCCCGTTTAATCCGCGGTATAGATTTTCAATTGTTTTATTAATAGTAAAATCAGCTTCAATAATAAACATGTATGAATTTTTTAGAGATGTATCCTCGGTAAATGTACTTACTAAACCTTATTCATGTGGTGGAACAATCATCAGCGGAAGTCAAGTTGCAGAGTGCGAATCTTGCTTTTATTTCCAATAAGTTCATTTTCATTTTGTAAAATTCTATCTTGTTTTATTATTTCTACAGAATGAGAAAAATTTAACAGAATTTCTATGAAGCATTATTTTCCTGTTCGAACCAATAATGCGTTTTGAATTTTTTTCGATTCGATGACAAATCATATGAATAGACAGATTAACAACGATATACGCATTTTAACTTGAATAATTCCTTTGGCAAAACTGCACTCATTCATCCTAGTCCATAAACTACACTTGTCTCTTGGACTAGGTGAATATATGGAAAATACTATTATGTCTCGGTTCAGCGGTTCGTTTTGCATGGCTGGCATTTTAGTAACAACTTTGCCTTAATTAATATCGCTTAATTCCCTCCGGAGTTTACGTTAACATGCAGTTTTTCAGTTACAATTGAATTTTAATATACCCAATTATCGATTGCGTACATTCGCTAGTTTGTTAATGATGAACTTGCCAAACCAGTTGCGTTGTGGTATGCAAAGAACCATAGTGTATTAGTGCCGGTAGATAGATACACGTAATGACTAAACGGAAGCTGCATTAATTGATATTGTGAAAATATAGACAGGAAAATCATTGAATTTGATACTATAACAACGACCTCCGCTAATTCACGTAAGATAATAACCTGAACACTTTCTATTAAGCCCCAATTGATATGGAACTCATTTTGAATATAACACCCTATAGTTATCCACTGGCACAGCTGGGCTAATCTAGCTGTGCCTCTGAATATTATACGCTCAGTAGATCAGCCGGCGGAGAGGTGCGAGAGCCCATTAATAATAATAATAATATCAATTTATTTTTATATGATGATTACATAGAAAACAAGTCATAAAAAATGTGAAATGCAATATACAATATAATAAAATGTTAATTACACAGTAAAAGGGTAAAATTTGAAAGTTGAAAATGAGGTATGTACAATACATAATAGGAGTATCTATCACTCATATAAAATATGCTAATAGCTCCTCAACAGAGTAGGTAGAAACTTGAACACCATTAAACAGGAAGGGTTTTTTTCAGCAATTTACTTGTGAAAAAATACAGGAAAAATGTGGAAAATGTCAAAAGGTAATAGGTATAACAACATAATACAATACAGATTGAAAAAATTGTTATAGATATTCACATAAACACACATACATGTTTACATACATAAATACACATTAATACATTGCGTTAGTATATCAAGTGGAGAAATTATTCTGTGTGATGAACTGTGACTTATGTGTTGTCTTTGAAAATGCCTTCAATCAGTCAACTAAAAAACAAGGTTCTCAGTAGACAAAGCAGAGAAATTGTGAACAAAGTATCAAGATTTATGCAAGCAACGGCAGATGGAATAAGAATTCCTTTTGCAAAGGTAAGAACTAATAGTAATAGGTTAAATTGTAATTTGAAATTTGTATTTTGAATTTGGAGGTTCATGAACTAAGTAGCTAAGGCCGCAGGGCTTTGCGTTCAAACTGTACGAGAAATCAAATCAGAAAATGGTGAGAAAAAAAACTTCTAATGAAAAGAGATGTATTAACAACTCCAAAATTGTGATGGATGATGCTGATTTCCCAATTTTACGCAGATATATATTTGATTTCCATATCAAGAAGAAACATCTACGCCTGGGGAAATCCGAGATGTTGATTATCATGATAGTCAGGTTATGCAATTCAGTTGAATTCAGCGTTATCATGCCAGCCGATGTTAAAGAAAATGTCATCAGGACATTCCAATTGATTTGCCTAATACTAATTTTCAATAATGTCTATAAATAAAAGGTACTACCGTTCTAAATTTCTCGTTCTTCAGTTTCTCCAATTGAAACCATTTTAAAATCCATTTATGAAGTTGTTATAAACAGCTTTCACGAAACCAAGCTGCACAGTCATGTTCCTCAATATCAAAAATGGATTAGGACACACCAAACTAACCCACGAATACTTGATATATTTAGCAGATCAACCACAGTGCCACATTTGTGAAGTTGCACTAACAATACATCACATCATAGTGCAGTGTCCAGTGTTTCAGTTAGAAAGGGAAATGTGCAAAATATCGAAGAAATCGCAGGAAACCTTGAGTTAATTTAGTGCTAGCAATATTTTAAATTATTTGAGTGCTCTGAACTTCTCTAACAAAATATAATGTTGTAATCAATATAGTTACTGCTTGTAAATATCTTTTCCGCCGCTAATAACCATAAGGTTGATGCGGTTATTTTGAAATAGAAAAAAAATCAAGAATGCATTTCAATAAAAATTAATCAACTCTACTTCAAATCTCATCAGTATGCTTTGAAAATGGCTTAAAATAAAGTATATAATATCAGACTCATCGAGTTTTCTATAACTTTGGCATTAGGTATATTTTCTAAGGAATATAAATACATTTCATTTATAATACATCAAAGAAGAAAGTAATACAAATCATGAAATTATAAAACAACAAAAATTAACTGGCGCTCCAGAGCAACTTCATTGATTCCAGTAGCGCATTTGCTTTTTCAGCTGCAGGAAAACACGGAAAAAATTACAGTACCACATCATCAGTAGATCAGCAACATGATTGTGCCAAGACGTATTGGTGTCCATTTTAACCCCCTACAAACTCATCGAAGCAGAAAGCAGAATTGTCTATCCTGGCATTATTATATCCGCGGACCAGATGTCTGGTTTTTTCAACCAGACATCACCAGAAGATGGCAAATGAGACTTTGCCGAAACGTTGTGAAAATAATCCTTATGGGGAGAAAATACACAGAACACGGAGCGAAACCCGAGAAAACAGCTCATCATACTTTATCCGTGAGAATCTTCGAGTTAACATATATATATATATATATATATATATATATATATATATATATATATATATATATATATATATATATATATATATATATATAATTGATAGTGTAACGACCGTATGTATGTATAGAATAGTAGTTTTTCGGGGATTCGGTCTGATTAGAATAAATATTTACTCTTTTTAGCTGCCCGAGCTTTCGCTAATGTTTATTAGCTTTATCGAGGGCTGTAATATAAAAAGGACATGAAAAATATATATATATATAAAACATAATAACGGATAAAACAGAATACCTGTGCTATTTGAGAATATTCAATTTGAAAATTTCAATTTTGAAAGAAGTCTTCAACATCAAAATGACAACTTTTTGACATTGAATAATGTGAAATACTTTTTCAAATTTTTATTATCGTTCATTATGGGGATTTATACTGTGTTACTATTACAGGATGTATTCAGATTTATATTTTTTGTTAGTAAAAATGAATAAATTTTGCTGAGGTTGTCGATGTCTGTCTTTTTGTTGATATTGTTTTCTTTAATTTTGATCTCAGCCATTTCCAGAAATTGCCTTTTATTTGAATCTGGTTCGAAATGGAGAATTTTGGTTTTAGTATAATTGGCTGAATGATCATTATCTAGAACATGTTGTGTGAGTGCACAAGAATTTCGTTTTAAATTTTTACAATTACTTTTATGAAGAGCTATGCGGGTTTTCAAATTGTTTTTTGTTTGACCTATATATATCTTATCACAGTTGTTGCAGGGAATTTCGTAAACTACATGTGACTTTTCAAATAACGGATCTTCATCTTTCAATTTCGAATGTAGTTTAGTTAAGGGTTTAACTTTCCTTTGTGAAATTTTTATATTCTGTTCTTGTTTAAATACGTTTATGATTTTGCTGGACAAGCTCGGGCAGCTAAAAAGAGTAAATATTTATTCTAATCAGACCGAATCCCCGAAAAACTACTATTCTATATATATATATATATATATATATATATATATATATATATATATATATATATATATATATATATATATATATATATATATATTTTTTATTGACGCAACCAATTTTCCTTTATTTCGAGTATTTCAATATTAAATTCTACAAAAAGGATTTGAAGCTTTATATCTTCTATTATTTATCTGCGAGCGCTTTCGACAGTTGGTAGTACTGTCATCTTCTGGCACTCCTCAAACTGAACTGGTCATCCTGTTGTATGTCTCTTTATACGTCTCTTTATACCTGAGTTGAGACGCTCTGACCGTATGACAGTACTACCAACTGTCGAAAGCGCTCGCAGATAAATAATAGAAGATATAAAGCTTCAAATCCTTTTTGTAGAATAGAATAGAGTAGAATATATATATATATATATATATATATATATATATATATATATATATATATATATATATATATATATATATATAACGAGTATGAAGTATGATGTCTGAAGCCTATTTTATTTTGGAATTTGATCAATTTGAACCTACACAGTCTTTCATATTGTGTTAGACGATGGCAAAAACTGTTCCTACATAAATTTGATTATTTTTCCAACGAGTTGTAAAACGAACTCATTATGTCAAGCAGAACAAACCAACCAAAGAACTTTTTCCAACTCTTAAATTTCGCGTAATCACTCTTTTTATCAACCAGATGTACACACTCGCCACAAATCAGAAAAAAAAATCGAATCTAACAAGAGTGTTCGTTCTGCCACCGCATGGCCGAACGAAGAATATAGGAAACATCCTCCGAAAGTATGAAAACCTGTTTTTGTGTGAGGTCCGTATTAACAACGTGTCTGATGAACAATATAAACGCCTACGCTGTCACATCGCATGTGCATAAAATTGCACGAGGCCGCAACGACCTTGTGCCGCTGACCAAATAGAGAGCAGCGGATTCCAACGGCCAAACAAAGGCCGAATTACGCATCCCATAAAAGGGAATTCTCTTCGTACGAGCATAATGTATTGATTATATATTTGTGCTCGTATGATTCCATCAAACTCCAAATGAGGCAAAATGCTGAAAGATGACGTTCTCAAGGTCAATTTTTTGAATGAATCAACTATTGTCAGATTATGCTATGTCTTACTTGGCATAAGCATGATCGAAAGTTATTCGTATATAATAAAAATACATCAATTCGAATGGAAACGTTATTCTGAATTTCAATAAAATCGAAAAGAATACGCGACGTATTCCATATTTTATTCTTACATTCTGTTTGCTTTCATGGTGTTTCTAAATAACAAGTTTCAGTTACAAAACTTGAAATTTATAGATGAATTATTGAAACAGTCGATTGAATATTGCCAAAAACAAAACCTGTTCCAATGAATG
This sequence comes from Leptinotarsa decemlineata, assembly GCF_025532065.1. Lineage (NCBI taxonomy): Eukaryota > Metazoa > Arthropoda > Insecta > Coleoptera > Chrysomelidae > Leptinotarsa > Leptinotarsa decemlineata. The sequence continues at coordinate 6,803,419 of NW_027412537.1, read as the reverse complement.
ACGACCATTAACATAATTTGAGTAAACTTATACTGTCATTATTAACGGCATAGTATAAGCTGATTGAAGTTAAAGTAAACTGAACATTTGCAAATAGGAAAGTAATTGCTTTCCTACAAATCAAGCAAAATTTCCACAGAACGACAGCTTCAGAAAAAAAATAAAGTTCAGAAATATTTCAAAACGAATAGAAACGTCAAATAACCAGGATCATATCACTACGTAACAACTCTTCAATGAATATGCGCAGTTGCTGAAGTAATGGTGAGTTGTTTTTCGGTTGTCTATTTTCCCGATCGTCAATAAAACAAAATACTATTTTATTTTACACATGCTCCGATCATTGGCAACATCAACGGACAACGAATTACCTGGATGTAATTTCTGTTCAGCACCAATTTTTATAAAATGACACGGTCGGAAGATTTGTGAATATGATGATGTCACAATTAAGAAAGTTTATGATTCTGAATATGAGGCAATTCGTTATGGTGTATGTGGGTTATGAAAACATTTTATGAGCTTCATGAGAATATTTTCTATTTTTTCTGATATAAAGTTTTTTGCTCCTGATTGACTGAGCTTCAGAAAAATCCAGAAAAACCAACCTCTCACATTGATTTATTTAAATAATTCATCAAATTTGCTATACAACATAACAGATCTCAAGAATATGTTCTTTCATATATCATGACGCCATGAATAATTTCTACCACTGTAAATTGAGAAGTATTATTTAAAACACTAATTTTCATGGCCCGAGTACTTGATGGTTATTTGATGGTTTTTAAAAATATTTCGTCCACAACGATATATCCAAACACAAAATATCTTTCTAATCTACAATATTTGTCAGTGAAAGGAAGATGAGAAGTTTTCAAATAGACACTCTGTATATGAAGAACTATTCATTGAAACAAATTATTAGAAAAGAAGTCACATTTTTCAATGTAAGAGAACAACTCGGAATTGGATCCATTTTATTAGCTATCATCCCCTGATTCTGTTTCATCGGCGCATTTGCCGTAATAATCATACGAATTTTAATGTCCGCCACTGACTTCGTCCTAGGCGGTGCTATGACAAATTGGATGATTTCGGTCACTCCAAATTTGTTTACGTGTTATTTTGTTGCCCGTCGGGAAATTATTATGGGTGCATTAATCAGAAATTTTTCAATGTTGTTTTTGTTTTATTTTAAAACGTGACATAATAGAAATCATTAAACTGATCTAAATAATTTTCATGTTTAGATACCTATATGGATATTGACAAAAACTACTTCCATAGTGAAAAATACATATACTTCCCAGTATATGTATTTAAGGAAGTTAAAAGTTAGTTTTCGCCAATAACAAATAGCAACACTTGTGTGAGCTAAAGGTCTTACCGTTCAACGTGCGATTCCTAGCATATAGAACTGATAGACAATCACCGATCGAAAGGCTGTATATCGATACAACTCGCATCTCACACCTGTTCAAAGCAAGGCATAAACAGGTTACACATCAAATTAGTATCGAAAAATAAAACCTTTTATTTTATTTTGGTTCCTTCCTTGGGAGCTGTCTGACTTGTCCATTTAGTCCAAGTCTCCAGCAAACACTGCAGCCTCTTGGGCTTATTGCGTTTATTCTCCCATCTTCTCATGACACCCATTCCATCAGTCTCGTTCCCTGTACTAGTTTATACAGGTTCCGTGTTGGATGTTCGTCATATTCTTCTGGACGTGATTTCGTACGTCCATATATAGCTTGCCTCCTGTGATTCAGTGCCTCACATTCGGATAATATGTGTAGAGCTGTTTCTTTCGTTGCATAATCTGCAGCTGAAGTCTCCGTTATTCAGCCCAATTTTATTCAGGTTTCCTCTAAGCGGACAATGATCGGTTAGTAACCCTGTATTTATTCTGAGCCGGTCCCTACTATATTGAAGTAGTCCATCGGTTCTTTTCTCGGACGGTTCCCTAATGAAGGTTCTACTGTGTTTGTTGCCAGGTACTTTTGTCCAGTACTCTGTGTGCTTCTTATTGGTCCATGCTCTAATCTGGTTTTGTATCAATGTTTTTGGTACCCCCAGAGCTGGTTCAGGACCTATGTATGAAGTTGATCCGCGTCTAGCGCATTCATCAGCTTTATCATTTCCTGTGATTCCTAAATGCCCTGGCACCCAGTACAAAGTTAATGTATTCCTGTTTGCAAGTTCATTCAGTTCTTCATGGCATTCTCAGACCAGTTTTGATGTCACCTTCGGGTTTGTCAGATCCGCTGTTGATCCGCTCATTTCTTTGAGGTCTCAATTTAAAAAGCCTTACACACTGCAAGATAGCATACACTTCTGCCTGAAAGACGGATGTGTATAGTCCTAGCGGATAGATGTAGTTTAAATTTCTATTCGCTCGGTATATTCCAGCTCCCCTCCATGTTTGGTCTTCGATCCATCTGTATACCAGGTGTTTTTTCCAAACATGTTTTCGGGATGACTAATGGTTTTCCACTCTTCACGGCTTATGATTTTGGCCGTGAAGTTTGTGTTGAAGGTGTACTTCGGTGCCATTTGGTCTGTGCACATATTCAATATGTGCTCCTCCACTTGTTCCGAAATTTCTGTTCGGTCCGATCTTTTGTAGTTCGGTGAGTTTTCAAGTCTGAATTGGCCCATCCTGGCCTCCTCCATTATCAAATCCTTGGTTAAAAAAAACAAAATCTGGTCTACTACTGCGGCAGACTCAGTCGTTGCTGAGACTCGCAAGATATAATTTTTGACATCGCAGCCAACGCACACACTACTGATGATGTCTATCGCAGAAGCAGACGAAACTTTCGGTACTTCAGTCGACCACAGCCTATAAACCCAGATTTTTTTCTCTTTAATCGTGACTCTTGTCGTGACAGCCTATTTTCTAATGAAACTATTGGTTCCTGGAATTGAACCAATGATCAATCGAGTGCGTATTCAATGGATTAGCCCTCAAACACCTCACCGAGCTCAAAAAATACTCTCTTGTGAAATTATAGGATGAGATTTGCAATTGTCTTTCAAATAAATTTAATCAATGTGTACCAAGTAAAAGAAAACACTGGCTTGGTCATAAAATATCATAAACTAGCGAGCCGCCCCGGTCCCGCACGGGTGCAATGCAAGTATTTTCGAATAAATACCCAAAAGCGCGCTGGGAGACTTTGTTGATAAATATGTCATGATTATTTAACATAGGGTTATCAGCTTCGTTTGTGTATTCTCAATATAACGGAATAAGTGTAAACTTTCACGGTCAGAGATAAATGTGCCAAAAACAAATTTTTCGGTTTGTTGACCACGGTCTGCAGGTTTTTATGCGTAATGGTTTGTCAACAAATGCGGTAACTATCATAAAAAGCAATGAGGCTACGAACAAAGCACTCTATAGTTTTCCACACATCATATACTACTTACCGCAGTTGTAGACGAAACGTCGAGCATAAAACCTTGCACACCACGGTTAGCAAATCTAGAAAATAGTTTGGGCATGAGGTGGAATGAGTTATGGAAGTTAGCCAATGCAAAAACTATCAAACGAGTGTCAGATATCAACACTGCTTCTACTATCCTATTTCTTAATGACCTAAAGAATGTCATGAAGTATTTCCTTCTGAAATATGAAAACAGTCCTGTTGTCGAAAACATTGAAGGCAATTCCAAGAACTATTCCACTCGGAAATAAAATCTCCCAAGCGAATGTCGGATTCTCTGTTCGAAATATATTTTCCTAAATGAATGCCTTTATTGCATGGGTCTTGGCCTGAAACACATTGCGGTATGACCTCCACGTCAGCACTGACAACTTAAGTGAATTATTGTTTAATCTCGAAAGGAAATGTTCATGCTACTAGTCGGGCGACATAGGGGGGAAGACAGTAGCGTTTTATTTTTAATTTCGTAGAACGGAGCAAAATTATTGTTTTTTCAGTTAAACTCTAGTACAATGAGGTTCGTTGAAAATTGGTTTCAGTGAGTATATGAAGAATGGAACAAACAAATCAAACGGATTTCAAATATCACATATTTGCAAGAAAAAATATCAGGAGATAATCCTTATACATTTCTTGAAATGGAAAGTTTGTGAGAATGGATAAATGTATGTATGTATGTATGTATGTTTGTCTCTTTAACGCCTAAACGACTGAACGGATTTAGATGAAACTTTACATAAACATAGCTTGTATGTCAGAATAACATATATGCTACAATTTACAAAGGTTTTGTGCAATTTTGGTCATAATATTAACGATAAGTGTTAGATAAGTCGGAAAAATGCTTGCACCCTGAGAGCTATTTAGGCGTGCGCTGCCTATACCGTCCAAATAATGTACCGTAAGTTCTAAATAAAAGTCCGCAATATCATTTATCTACCTCTTATGTGGTAGTCACTATAATACAAAATCCTGAGCCATAAATACAATTGAACTGGATACTTATTTTACAATGCAAATTTTAGAATATCTGTTAAATTCTTATAAAAATCAATACCTACAATTGTCGTTTTAAGTATTCAATATAGATAAACTTTATCTTTTACCAAGTAATTTAGGCTAATCGTTTAAAAGTTATCACCTTAAATTAACTTGACGCAACGCAGTAAGCCATCACCCGTTGCGTCTACTGTAAGACGACGGGGACAACACGCGGGGTAGCGTGGCGGTCTAAGCAATGAAGCGCCATCGCCCAGAACACGACCCGAACGCGGGCAGTCGTCGTTGACGGTTGTTTTAATTTTGCGGTTTTCTTTATAGGTAACATAATTCGATTCTTGAAGCCATTCATTACTTGGTGCACTTGGCATATTTTTTAGTTACTGTATTTTTAAAGTAAAAATATTAATTACTAGCTGTTGCCCTCTCTTATTAACGTACAGCCGAAGCTACTGAACCTATAATCTTGAAATATGCAGGTAGGTTCTTTGTATAGGGTAAATAAGCATCAAGAAAGGGAATTAGGAATTTCCACCCCCAAGGGGAAAATAAGGGTTGGAAGATTGTATTGAATTTCGTTAGTTTCGAAGTTGAAAAACTAAAGTTTTGGGTTAATAAAAAAATCTGTCACGAAAATCTGTGACAAACCAAATTCTACGCGGCTAAAGCCGCGGGCAACAACTAGTCCGAAATATTTAGAAGAACAAATAACATAAAATGAATTGAATGTTGAAATTAGTGGAAATTATGAAAATGATAGGATCGAAATATTCAGCTGAATATGTTGAAACAAAAAATATGTCAAAAACAAAAAAATGAACAAAAATTGATATAACAGTTGCATGAACGCTAATTTGTAAATAAAACAATTTATTATGACCTAAGATGCAAATGAATATACCAGGCCCAGCTATTAAATAACGAGACTGGTTATGAAAAAAGGTTTTTTTTAATAAAAATTATTCTTCATTCGAATGCTTCCTTCAATATACTCTCCTCCCCTCGCCACACACTTGTCGATACGTTTTTTCCATTGATCGAAGCAGTGCTGGAAGTCTTCTTTGGTGAGGGACTTTAGGAGCTCTGCTGTTTTTTGCTTTACCGCTCACATCGATTCAAATCAGGTCCCTGTCAAAGTAGATTTTATCTTCGGAACCAAAAAAAGTCGCACTGTGCCAAATCTGGCGAGTACAGCGCGTGTTCGAGCACTGGAGTGCGTTTACCGGCCAAATACCGCTTCACAGATAGCGTGTTATGGGCAGGTGCGTTAACCCGGTGCAAAATCCACGAGTTGTTCTTCCACAACTCGGGCCGTTTCTTACGAACTCGTTCTCGCGGTCTTGCCAAAACTGACAAATAGTAAGTCTGGTTAACAGTCTGACCCTTTGGAACCCATTCAGTCATCGCGATACCGTTAATGTAGAAAAAAAGTATCAACATTGCATTGAATTTTTATTTGGACATCCTTACTCTCTCGGCCCCTCACCCTCACTGAAGCACTTACACCACTCAAAAACACGCGCACGGGATAGAGAATTGTCCCCATAGGGCTCTTGCAACAATTTATAGTATTCAGTCGGAGTTTTCAATTTAACGAGAAATTTGATTTGAGATTGATACGTTACTCCTGTTTTTCATCAGATATGGTTTTCGGCACGAGAAAAAAACACGTTCGTTTCAAAGCGCTACTGCACAAATACTATAATAGTGACAAAAACGTATTTTGGTACGTGAATAGAGAAGATTTCCAGATACCCAATGCACTATTCGTTTTATCTCCACCCCTCTAGGGCGTCCTCTAGGCGCGCACTCTCCTTAATTAATAACCGGACCTCGTACAAATATTGTTACCCAATTTTTTATTTGATGTCAAATTTTGTTTTCAGTAACTCAATCGAAAATTTCGGCCTGATTTTTTCAGTATTTTCGATAATTTTACCGTTTCACTGATTTTAATTTTATTTGTTCTTCCATAGATTTCAAAATTGTTCACACCTTTTTGGACAATGGAAGTCCAAATTTGTAACTTTCACCAAAAAACATTGTCAATCACTTTCAAATAGATTTTCTATAATGTTATCCAATTTGGTACAGAAGAGTCTTAGGGCAAGTGCCTTAAGGCAAAACATCGATGTATACCAGTGAGGATGACAGTGTTCCATGTAAGTGCAATTTGTTACCATTCATTTAAAGTAGAACTCATGTGAATGATATCTGATTTTTATTCCACAACGAATGTTCGAAATACAAACTGAGTACAGAAAAGTATCTTCTGTATAATTCAGTGTTCATATAGAAGTATTTGTTTCGAAAGATTTTTTTCTTTCGTGTAATTCAATGTTTATATGAAAGTAGCTGTTTCAGGAGGACTTTCCTTCAGTTTGTGTCTGAAAGTTACTTCTTTGCATGATCTACACATCCATGTATAGAGTTACTTATTTTCAAATTGATTACTTTCTTCCTTTCTTTGGAAGATTCCCTCATCACTTTTTTGTATCAAGATGGAGTAGTAGAATGCTAAAAACTTTCTTTCCCAAATATTTTTTCTACTATCATCTAGGTAGGTACAATTATAGAAAAGATCATCTTCAAGAAGAAGTTTTATCTTCCTCTTGGAGATGATCACTTGGTGATCGAAACACGTGTCGAGGTGTAAAAATAACGATTTGGTGTTGGGGAAAAAACTCCAGTAATATTCATTACTACACCAAAGGTTCCAAATAGTACATCATAAGTTTCTATAACGAGTCAAAAATTTTATTAAAAAAATTATTTGGTATAAATATTGACTAAATGAAGATGTTTCTTTTGAAGCTTCTTTTGTCGAAGTCAGTCATCAGTATATTCTTTTTTGAAAATCGTACATACTTTTTTTATTTACATTCATGATACATAATGAGCATACAATTTTGGCATTACCCACAATGATACATCAACGATAAAATAAATTAATGTTACAAATATGTAGATTTCATATGTCCGAATTTCATAATGATCTATTAAAGGTAATGGACTATACATTATGAAAATTACCGGTTGCAAAATACATCCTTGGTGAATTTCGTATTTTATGAGAGGTTCATAATATATTGTTGCTGTCATTCGAAGGATAGACACATATCAACAAATCGGTTTGAAACAAAAAAATATATGATTGATAGTTGCAGCAAATATTTTTTCTTTTTTTTTTCTTTCAATATGAAAGGTACTACAAGATTTATTTTTATCGTAATTTTGTCGTACTTTATAAAAACTTTTTTTTCGAATCATTTCATTTTTTGGTTACAATTTATTGAAATACTGTATAGTAGAAATTAATTGATAGCCCAAATTAACTTGCACTTTGCCCTACATGCACTGAGAAAACTTTTGCAAAAATACTTCTTTGTAAAACAATACTAATATTATTATTCATCACTTTGATATGACTCTTAGGTAATGAAACTTTCTTGGCAGAGAAAATCATCTTTTCTATGTATGACATCAGTTCACTACGCCACTGGTGGAAAATCTTACGAAATCCCTTCGCTTCTGGCCGAGCAATAAATGGAGATGGAAGCAACAGATAGTGTCGATATTGGGCAATAGACTTGATGCCAAAGGGCACTCATCCGAAATTGGATAGAGCGAATAAAACCACTCGACAAATTATAACTATAAGTAAATAGGTTGGTGAATTTGAATGAGTTAAATCTACGTTTACAGACAATAATCAAGATAACTGAATGATATGGAATCGTAAAGGCATCGGCTTATTGAAGAATCTACTTTGATCAGTGTTCAACATGGTCTGGTAATGACTAATAGAAAACTTCATCCTATGGAATAAATCAAAATCTGTAACAATAAACAAAATAATCATCAACTATTCTTCTGAATTAGAAAAAAAAACAACGAAAATATGTGTTACAAATGGGGGTTTGAAAAGTTTAGTTTGTCCTCATTTATTTAGTCCTTTCGGAAATCTACGCCCGATCTTATGATTTCACTTCGTTGTGACACGTCTGAAAAAGAAGCTACTGTGTATCGAAACATGTATTCATATTGCGATTTTGAAAACTTTTATTTATCTATTATTTATAAATGGGAAAACCTAAAAGTTACAACGTTGTAAAATTTACATGTATAAAAATATAATTCAATTCAAAAACAGATACAAAATTAGTACGAATATTGAAATATATGGAATAAAAAGTAACTTAAAAACTAGATGTTAAATATAACAATTATAACTAACACCAGTACTAAAAACCAACATACAAGGCATAAATCTATAGACTAAACACATAATTGAGTGCAGACTTTTTGAAGACCTCCAAGAACTAAGTTGTCCAGTCATTTTAGGTCGATTTAGGCCTGTATTTCGGAAAGTTGACACATATGATTCGACGGCCGCAACTTTAAAAATTGGGGGTCAAAAGTAAAAAAAAAACGACTTTTTGCAAGTTTTTTTCCAATATTTCGTTTCCAATGGGTTTTGTGTTATTTGTAATTATTATCAATATTGTATAGAATTAAATTCTCTACAACTTTTGTTTCAAACATTTTTCCAAACGTTAAATCGTTTTGGAGATAGAGGGCAGCGTGAGCGCAGATTGAATATTATTTTATTTGAAATCAACTGGTTGTCCCGATCGAAATCAGCTCATTTAAGGTTTATAAATTATTACTTTTGACTTATATGATGCCAAAATACAAAGTTTATACAAATTTACAGCTGAGTATGTCCACTTTCCTAGACAAACCCCCCAAAAAGACTGGCCTAAAGGGAAAAAATCAAGTTCTGATGGATTGGGTTCCCTTAACAATTTTGACATTGGATTATTGAATCAATAATTGGTAGAACGTGAGCTCTCAACAAAAAACAGCTCTATCATCCCTTGTTACTTTTTGCTTGACTCTCAGGCCAAACAAGTTCTGGGCAATTCATTTGGCCTGAAAATAATTCAAATAGAAATATTAGGTCAGTCTGAATCTGCCTGTTTTCCAATGTGGTTGGTTACATGTAGTGCAGAAAGAATATCGGTGTAGTTATGTCGCTGGTCCATTTAAACCGTCCTTTTGTAGGCAGCACTACGAACAAATTGATTTTGAACATTTCCAGTGACGTTTACCAGGTACACTAAGTAAAAAGTGCACTACACAAGGGATGCATACTCTAAATGTGACATAATTAATGAACAATACAGATTTTTCATTTTGCTTGCCGATAAGTCTTTAGTGATCCTACCAACATATGTAAGTGATTTCAAGGTTATTTTATTAATATGGGATGATAATGACAACTTTTTATCAACTTGCTTGAAAGTATCACAATGAAGGGTTATTCAAATACGTTATGATGAATTTTTAGCAAGTATCATCAAATGATTTGAAACTCGTGTCAGAAACATTTTTTCTATTTATTTATTATTTGTATAGATCGAAAACAACATTTGGTATGAGTCTTATCTTTGAACTCTCTCATAGTTCTATTATAAATAAATATAAAATTAATAACACTATCCATAATAATAATTAATCAATTTTAACATTTTTAATTTAATTGAAAACACATTTCATTATTCATCTGTATTTTATATAATAGTAGGTAGGTACAAAGATTCAATTACATAAATTATTGATTCTGGTAAAACGGTATATTTTGAAAAACAATTAAAATGCAATATTACTTCTGAGAAAGCAACTAAATTATAAACACTATAATTCTTGGCATTTCATGAAAACAAGTTTGACAATGGTGAATGACTAACTTCTTGTTAGTTGTTTCAAAGAAAACTTGAATGTTTGCGTTCATCGATTTCCAGAAATTCCAGCAGGTTTAATTTTTATCCTTCATTTTCTGAATGTAATATGTCGTAGACCATGTTGAAATTGTGACTGCTCCCTCTTAACGGTGTCGGTGGAATTGGTTTTTTTCAGTTCGAAAATTCCTTTATGCTCGGAAAATCTCGTTTCGAAATTTCCTTCCAAGATAAACTTTTGAGCACGTTACACACATTAGTTCGTAGATCTCTGATGTCTACCCAAGCAATAACCGGCCGGGCAGAACAAAAGTTTCGTAGTTTCAGGAGCAGAGCCACAGTAGTAACAATTTTCTTGAGGATACACTACAATTTTCTTATTTTACAAAGTTAGTATGTCAAGCAGGCAGGGTCCTGTAGGGTCCACCTATTTTTTTTCAATGGGAATGGGGGTCATTGAAAAAGCATTCAGTCGTTTCCCTATGTCTGCCGGCTTCGCTTTTGACCATAGGTCAACTCGTTTAGCAGATAAGGAGGTTAAAAATGCCAATAGGTATTTATTTCCCATAAAATAAGTTTAAAATTACCAAAAATATATTTATAAATTCTGAGATACAATTTAGATCGTACTAAAAAAATTTGGAGTCAACTTAATTTCACGAACATATAAATTTAAACCATCTTCAAATTGCTCATTCACCTCTTGAACTCATATCTCCATAAATATGAAGTGATTTATTAGTATCATCACATTCAACTCATGAATCTTGAGATTCATTTGATCATACCTCGTATATTGAAAAGAAAATGATGTTTTAACAAGGCGATAGTCCTTCACATTTGTGGAGTCCTAATCAAGATATTTTGAGTAGATTCTTCTAGCAACGCCAGTGGACTATATTTAGTGACAAGTGACAAAGAGTACATGGAAGATATCAATACTAATATTTCTAGTATGGAGGGTGCTTTAATCAAAGCTTTCGCAGAAGTTATCAAGGAATTGTGGTCAGTCTCCTTAAAAAGTCAGATTCAGAGTTTTGCCCCTCGATTCATGGGTCATGCGCATCAAGACGCCCAGGAGTTCCTTCGTTATCTTTTAGAAGGTTTACTTGATGACGTTAATACAATTAATGAGAAAACTAAATCGATCTTAACGGAGATTTAACGAAAAATTGAGCGACAGCGGAAAAGTGTAAGAGTCGTGGCTGATTTATTTGAGTACATATAACTTCTATAAGATTGTAGATAATTTCGTTGGTCAATTAAAATCCACGATGCAGTGCACACACTGTAGATACTCATCTGTAACCTTCGATCCCTTCTGAGATTTGTCACTCCGCATACTACAAAGAACTGGCCAATTAAGTTCTACACAATGCTTGAATTTCTTCACAAGAGAGGAAACTTTGGCTGGACATAAAAACCGACGTGTTCAAGTTGTCAGCAAAGAAGAAAATGCACATAGTCTCTATCAATGCATAAGTTTCCCCGTATTTTAGTCATTCATTTTAAAAGATTATCTCTAACAGAAAGATTTAGAGGCAAGTTAAATGTTGCCATCGAATTTCCTCTAGATGAATTAGATATAAACAATCATGCAGCAGACAATGTGACTCCTTGTCGTTATAATCTATATGCACTTTCGAATCACAGTGGGTCTACTTACAGCGGACATTATACAGCATTCTGCAGACAACCCTATACTGACACATGGCACGAATACAATGATTCACATGTGTCACCAATTTCACCAAAATCGATTGTGAGTGGAGATTCATACATCCTTTTTTATGAAAAGGAGGAAAAAGTTCGTACCTTTGAGCGTTCTGAAAAGTTATTTTTGAACTGTTAATTTTAATGTTATAATGAATTAAACAGAATGAAAATAGATCAACTTGTCCCTCTCACGAAGTAACTTGACGTGTTTTTACATATTTGCGAAACTATTTTTCCTGGTATGTCGCGAAACCTTTTCAATGTTCCACCATGTATGTATAACTTCTTATTCGAAACCTAAACCAACATATATTGTTTTGACCCAGGATTGTTTTATCGTGAGTATGAATGCTCAATGCACACAAGAATTACAATAACTCTTGTGAAAAGGATGAGAAAATTAACTAGCTAAATGTACTGTAGACAAGACAAGATTTTATTCTAACTGTACTCTTAATGTACTCTGTAATCGTAATGGTGAATTTTACACAAATGCAATGTTTCACATCGGTAGGTATTTTAGAGAAGGGGTCAGATTGGTCTTTGGAGGGATAAACAAAGAAACAAAGGTTTGGATTAACATAGGTAGGAGATATCATAATAGCGGGTAATTCCCAAGATAAGGGATACAAGGAATAATTAAGGAATTACAAATGTACGGGTTGCTTGAGAAAAGATATTTGGGAATATTGAATTTTATGAGAATAAGTGGTATTAAAAGACTCGTAAATTTGAGACCAACTGGGAAACCCAGATTATGAATAATGAAAAATTAAATAACTTAAACAAGATTAGTTAACAATACATGAAATAAAAATAATACCATAAAACATTCTGTTTTGTTGTACAAATTTTAGAGCTGGCAAATCTAGGATAAATACTAAAAAATTAAGATCCACTTGAAAAACAATAATTTCGATACTGAGATTTTAATACCGAACATTTGAGAAAGACCAAGAACATGATCGAGTGACGCCATAGAGATAGAGAAATGCAAAAATAGGAAAATATGGAAACAGATTGATTATCAGCGATGATCCTGATGATGATTTCAAATAAACACTGATGGAGTAAGAAAAATAAGAACCCAGATAGTTTTCGAATATACCAATTTCTGAATCAGTATGTATGACTGAATGAAAAGTAAATTTTAGGCTGAGTATATCCATCTGAGAAATGGTGAATTGTTCTTTGGGTTAGTTACAAATAGAAGTGGTATAAAAAACATAGGAAATTTCAACTCTCATTTTTCATTCTGAAGAAACATAACGAAAAGCTTAGTGGCGCACATCTAAAGAACAATATTTACAAACAGCCATTCGATTATTTGATGTTTTTTCAAGTGAAAACGAAATTCAAAAAACATTCAATGAATATTCCACCCACGCGCTTATATTTATTTCAGAGTGATTGCGAATCGTCAAAACAACACTACGTAACTGTATAATATTTTGTTTCACAACCCTATAATCATACCGAAAGCAAATAATATCTCTTTCATTTCAAATCTCAGCCATATAATGAAACGAACGAAATTATACCAAGTCGAACAGTCTGAAATTTAAATTAGCTCATTCAAACTTGGCGACATTTCAAATGAGATACAAGTTTAACTTTTTTGTATGAAGACGAAAATGTTACGAACGAGATCGTAGTGGGCGTACAGTTTCGAGAGTAAAAGTTGAAAGTGGATTCCAAATTCGAATCGTAAATAAGATTCCATTACTGTAGGTTTGTTGATTGAGATATCGTGTCACCGTTAGATATTTATTTTCAAACATGAAGATGAAAATGAATGAAAATATATATTTCAAAAGCCTCAAATCGGATGATGAAATAATAGCAGGGGAGCCCACGATGCAAAATGGGGATTTACTCGAGCGTCATTGAGACATATTAGGTTGCAAAGCTTAGATGATAAGAAGAAAAAAATGTTATATAATATATACCTTTTCATCGGTGGGGGAAGCTGCTAAAGATTTTTAAATATGTAAAAAAATACTGTTGCATGGACATACTCGAGCGCATCAGATATTGATAGCATCAATGTCCTACGTATTTTCAATAATGTTGGTATGTTAATTTGATCGTTTGCATGATGCGGGTGGTTGTACGTAAGGGTTAAAAGTGAAAATAAAAAAAAATTAATCGAGCGTGTCAGATTTTCTAAGGGGGTGTTAAGTGCAACAAAAAAAGGCTCTCATTCAATAATCTGACGATTTCGATCTGACGCAAATTCGCGGCCATTATTATGATGTGCAAAAAAATTCGCCATTTTGAAATACTTAAGCGCGTCGGATTAAAATATATATGGTTCATCTTTATGTTTTAGACGTGCTGTCTCATAATCTGACGATTATCTGGAGGGATTCGCTTAATATGACAAAAACAATATTTTTTTAATTTTTTTTTATTTCATTGAACTTAATTAATTAAAAAGCATAGGAAATAGCATGCAAATAAATAAGTGTATGTTTTTTAAGTAGAATACTTGTATTTATAAGAAAATAATTTTAAAAAATGCTCAAAAAAATTCAACTTTTTATAATCAATTGATTAAATAATAAAGAAAAGATAAATGAAACTTCCTATGTTTTTTACCACTTTTATTTGGAACTAACGTTACTGCAGTTTCGTTCTATAAGGACATTGTCAAACTTATACAATGTATAAGGACATTTTCAAACTCATACAATATTGAAAATGTCCTTATATATTATATAAGTTTGAAAATGTCCTCATAGGATGAAACGGCAGTAACGTTAGTTACAAATAAAAGTAGTAAAAAACATAGAAAATTTTATTTCTCTTTTCTTCATTATGATTTCCTACCACGTAGTAACGGCTACATCCATCAATTAATTGATTAATTAATCATCATCTTCATCACGAACAGATTGAACAGGGATGATCATGATGATAATTCCAAATAAACACTGATAGAGTAAGAAATATAAGAACCTAGACAGTTTTAGAATATACTAATTTCTAAATCAATCTATGTATGACCAAAAGAATAGTAAATTTTAGGGTAAGTACATCCAGATGAGAAATGAGAAATGATGAATTGATCTTTTGTTAGAAATGCACGTTGAAGCTCATCTAGATGACAAAAAAACCTTCAAAAACTGTAATGCAAGAGTGGTATGTGATATTTCTGTTTTCTGGTATATAGGCAATCGATACAATCAACTATGCTTTCTTGATCAATCATTACTAGTATTCAATCGATAATTCAACAGCGGAGTAATTAACAGAAACAATATGGAAATCAGGTTTCGAAAAGGAAAAGAGATAAGTTTTTGATACTAGTACCATCTCCAAAAGAGTTGAAACGACGTAATATTAACGATATCATTTCATTACCTATTTGACAATTGAAAAATATATACGGGAACAAAACAGACAAAAAAAGAGTTGAAATACGTTGAGATACATCAATTATTCAAAAATTAAGTCAACATTCTGACCAAGAAAATTAAATGGCGTTCTATAACCTAGCAACGTTAAAAATACGTTGAGGCCTTTAGATATTTTTTATGCCATACCAAAAGTTGATTTGTGTCCGCCAAACAGATAACAATCTGAACCAACACTTGTTGAAAGAATGATTGAATATGATTGTGAATAAAAATGTTCTTCAAAAACATGTTTTGCCAATTGTACCCATATAAACCCATGCATGTATGTGTCCATCTTATACGCTGTTCGACCACTTTCCCACGTACGAGTAGATGGGTGTGTTCTGTCTTTGCCTAGAGATATAATTTCAGTACAGTTATAGGACGATGAATAATGAGAAATATCTTCTGTTCACGGGCTGCAATTGAACCCGAGCATCGCGATACTATATGGAGGAAAATGCAAACTTACAATAAATAACTATAGTTTCGTTTATAATATCCAGGAAGCACGCGCATAGAACTAACTATTGCCTTACTAACGACGGAACTGAAACTATCATAAAATATTAAAACCGTGCACTCGTTTGATAGAATATGGATCATAAATTCCATATGTATGCCCTAACCTTTGGTACGGAACCAGATTCGAAAATGGTTCTATAAGAAACATGAAGAGAACTGGAAATACATATTCTGGAACATATTCGGAAAAGCCTTTATAGGCTGAAAGCAGGGTTACTGTCCATAGAGAGGACAAATAAACAAAATAGAGCTGCGAGCAATGCAACAAAGGGACAAAAGCAACTTATTTTATGCAATCCAAATTATATCCAGAAAAACATGGGATGCATCCAGCAAAGGGCCTGTATAAACTTGTACAGGAAATAGGATTATTCGAATGGGTGTTCTAACAAAAATGGAAGAAAGACGCAAATAAGCCCACGAGACTGCTGAGTTTTTGGAGGCCTCGGAGAAATTTCAGAGGAAAGTCAGACGGCTTCCTAGTATTTAGCAGAAAAAGTATCCAAATAATTCATAACTCACAGCTGACCAGATCCATAACTCACAGTTGGCCATATTCATAACTCACTACCTCGAGGCAACTACAGATGAGTAGATTCATAACTTTTCAGTTGTGTTCAACTGATTAAAATCCTAAGTGAGCCTTGAGAATTTACCTAATTCAAAATATGTTTTCAAATGCCAAATTCAATAATTGAAGTGACAATTCGTTTTAGGATATTTAGTTTCTAAACAAAAAAAGAATAAAAACAAACTCGTGAATTGAAAACGTGTAAATCTCAGCAGAAATTTGTAATGTAACGATAAATTGAAATGTTCGCCGCTTTATGAAAAAATGAGAACAATCAGAAACTGGAATATTCATGTTACAATAACATGTTAGCAGCTTCTTACTTCTTGTTCTAGTTGCCGGAGTTCTAGGCTTGAGTGTCAGCGGTTCTGAGTTTAATCTCGAGTTAAGTCACATCAAGACAACTTTTTGATTTTTTTCCACCTAATTTTGAAACTATTTGAAATTATTGAACAAAATAACAAAAATGGTTACTTCTTGTAATGAAATTTAATGGTATTCCTCCCATTTGGGACCAATCTTAATCATTGAACTGACACGTTGTTTCGAAACGTATATACTTTTCTAACGAATAACATTTGGATTCGGAAAGTGTGGCCCTTCAGAAATTTGAAATGTTCCGAAGAAATTAGTATTGATATTTTCGAATGTTTATCATTCAATATCGAAATGAAATTAATTGGAAATTAAAGTTTTATGTCACACTAATTTGTAAGCAGCTTTATGTAGGAGTACTTGGTTTACTTCAAGTATTGTGAACCAATGATGGTATATTCAAATCACACTGACGGTAGTTTTTTTAGCCAATGAATTTTCAAACTAAGACCAAATGACGATAATAGGAAGTATTTTTGAATGTTTTTAGGATGCTTCTTGCTGTGACATTCAAAAATATTACTTCCATTCGAGATATCCTTCACATATGAAACTTATTTTGAAATATTCCTGGTAAGTTATATCATAGAAAAAGTATGGTATTCTACTCGCTGGAAATGGTAATTACTCGCTTGAATAGTTTGCGATTCAATATTTTTCATATTAGAAACAACATACACAGGGTATAAATTTAAAAACTTTTCTTTCAGAAAATCAGAAAGAGAATGAAAAATTGATAAGAGACGTCAGTTTTTTGAAAGGCAATAGTTTCCAAACCCCAGCGATATTTAGATATGCTTTAAAATTTTGAAAAAAAAAACAAATGGTTCATCGTTCTTAAGGGCTTTTGATTCTCTTTACAATGTTATCCTTAATTATTATGTTTTAACCAGAAGTTTTCAAACTACCTGAAAGAAACAATTGCAATGGTTTATATAATAATAATCTTTTGGAGAATTAATAAGAGTAATAACAGTAAATGAAAATACAAATTAAAATAAAATCAAAACTTAATGAGTTTTAACTTGTCTTTGAGAAAGGAAATATAAATTACCTATAAAAGCAACCTAAGAAAATATATACATATGAGTGTGTTTAAATTACATACATTGCCATTAAAACATCTAAATATATACAAACATCTACACCAACACGAATAATTTCCTCACACATGCCTTCTAACACACTCTCATTTTTTATCACATTTCCCCTTATTACAATGTAGAAATACTTGAGTTTATATCCGTGAATGTTAGAGGTTCCAACTTAGATTGTACAAAATGGTATTGAATAAAATTGAAAAATTAGTAATATTTAAGGATGTATAAAAATAATTATATCGAAATATTCATTAAAAGAGAAAATAATCTAAAAATGAAAAAAGAGTAAGACACTCAAAGATATATAAACACTAATTTTTGAAGAAAACAACTTATTGTGACCAAAAATTAAAATGAAATAATAAATGGGCAGCACTTCTTATCGATGACTCGGGAAATGCGTGAAAATATGCTAAGACATTAATCTGGTTGTCTTCGAAAGTTACGGGTCGAGGCAAGTTTCTTGGTGCTTTTAAAGTTGATCCGAATGCATTGAAATTGTTCTGAATTCGTATAAATTTCTTGAGGTTCATTGGCGGTAGATTCGGATACATTTCATTGAACTTTCTACATGTTCTGCTGATAATTTTGTCACACTGTCCAAAAATAATAAACAAATTCATAAGAACTTCGTTTGAATAGTTTTGTTCCATCGTTTTGAAGGTATTTGCAACTTCTGAAGTGACGAAAATGTCGATATTATTAGGAGAATGTCACAACGCTACTGTCAAATAGTAATCATAGCCTGCTTACCAAATACCGAATGGAAATACCATTCTGAAGGGACATTTTCACAAATAAATGTTCATAAGTCCGAAACTTGACTAGTTAGGTATAGGTATGATATACATAGAAAGAAAGCAAATTTCAGCAGCTTTCCGAATTTTCAATAATATACAGGGTGTTCCATTTAAAATAATCAAATTTCAGCAACTTTTTCAAGCAAACGAAAAAACTGTATTTTTTTACCACCCTGTATTGAAGTAACGGAGATTAGGCTGACGTGTGGGAAGTGTCCAAGTATCACCTAACTCCAAACCAAATTTCGATATCATAGTACTTCTTAACTAAAAGATATCGGCATTTTTAGAAGTCATGATTTTCGAAGCAAAAAATTGAAATTGATTTTTATTTCGAAAACGGTAACAGATAGGAATAGGGAAATATCAAGAAAAGTTGTCGGGCAATTGTTGGAGATTCCAAAAATAATATTATATACAGAGTGTTCCATTTGAAAAATCAAAGTTGCTACTGCTTTCTAATAGAAGCGGCAACACCGCATTGTCGAAAATATTTTAGTTGGCTAGAGAATGTCCGAATATGCCCTCCATTAAATTTTCAAAGTGATCCGTTGTCTGGTTCACCAGAAACGTCTAATGTGCCATCCACCGTGAATCAGCCTGTATATATATATATATATATATATATATATATATATATATATATATATATATATATATATATATATATATACAGGCTTTAGATTTGCGATTTAGATGATATTTTCCTATTTGGTTTATACTTTCCCATTATTTTCTTCTCAAATATATACATTTTTTTGGATTAAATCCAAATATTCTACATCCCTTTTCGCCCGAAACATGATTTTTGGAATACCCCGTACAACAAAAATGTTTAGTACATCTTGATATAATGAAGCCAAAACAGAGAGTACCTGCAATTACCGGTTAATTTCATGTCTGATACACACCTACATTCACTTTCTTGTCATTTGAATCATGTATTGAATTTTGTTCGTATTGCAGAATCGGGTTATAACAACTTATACGCCAATAACATTATACTTTGACATTTGAGCAACCCATAAATCTCGCTCGGATCGATAATTAATATCAGATTCAAAAAAATGTTATTTAAGTAGATAACTAATAATAAAAGCAGAACAACTTACAAACAACTTCAAAATATCGGTTTCTTGCTTTTCCCACATTTAAACCACTGGTCAGTTGAAGCTTACCTGCAATAAAAACATTAACTTATTAATGAAATAAAAACAGTGAAACTTTATTCAGAAAAAAAGAAGCAATTCGTTTATTGGTAATTTATGAAAATGTATAGATTATACTGAGTTATTCACGATGCATTCACGATACAATAGCGTCAGAAACTGTTTTAATCTGATTTTAAAATTTGGTACAACCTTCTTCTTGAAGCTAATGTATTTTGGTTGACGTTACTTCTGGCTATTTAGACTCTGTTAGTGAGGAAAAGACATATCTGCGAACGTGCTACAAGAGAAAATGAGTCATATGAAGAATGCGTTGTTGGATAACGGATAAAACGAGACCAATATCAATTGAGCTTTACGACCCATGCAGAAACACTACACGGTGACACTGGAGCGAAGGGCCAATGGAAAAACTTTTCGGCCCTACATAAACGGTGTGATAGACCAAATTGGAAGGATCCTCGAAAACATGGAGTTAGGGCCATTTTCAATCACGCAAGATTGATATAGGAGCATCCCGATTACCGTGTAGTTAGTTGTGATTTGCTCTACTATACACGGGAACCCCGAAAAAAAGCTTCAAATTGCGCTTGACTGAGCACGAAAGAAGTTGCTGTTATGGCCAAAATTAAAGAATGAATTATTAAAACTGAAATGAAAAATTGAAAATATTTTCAAAACACGTTACTAGGTACACGATGTTTCAATTGTTAGTATCCACAATCGTCTTCGAGTGATGACTGGACTATTCCTCCGAGAGATGACTATTCATAGGTCACGGAATAGGTCATAGAACGCTTTCATCTATCCCGTCTTCCTTCACCAGTTTAGTGGGAGTTCTGCTTGATTGAAGGTTTCCATATGTTGCGTATCTCTACGATAGCTTGGCTAAATACGTCGTTGGACAACATATATGCCGCTTCTCTGAATTTCCTCTCAAACCAGTGTTCCTCCCTGTGGATGATCTCAGCTTGGGACCACTTGATCTTTATTTTCACCTATTCATTTCATTTTTTAATTTTATTTCTTCTTCATATTCATATTGGACAATGGAATTCCGAACTAATAAAATTCAATTCAATTCCTGTATTGAAAGAGATGCGATATATGTATAGACAATGGCATAATATACATGAACGAAGGTCAATAATTGAATTATTTCAAATTATACTGAGGTGAAGGTAAGAGGTCAGTTCAGTCCAGACGGTAGCGATTACAACTCAGGCCAATGAAATTATTATTGTACCAGCTGAATGAAGTTATTATTCTTATTATATTGGGTGGGGCACTGAAAAATATAAATTAATTAAATGAATAGTACACGTATCTCTATCTATAAACGAAATATCAGCTAGTTTTATTTATCTATTTATTTATTTACGGGTGAACCCCAATATTTGTTTACAATAAATTGTGTAACGATAAAAGCTTATACTATACTATACTAATTATTATAAATACCTTTATGTGTGTAACAAAAGACAATAAAAACAGACAGTATTAACCAATAAAATATATTTATATGACTAATGAGCGAGAGACTTGTTTTTTAAAAGTATTTTGATTATCACACAAAAAATTTACTTTATCACAGTAGTTATTTCCCAGTCTCAACATTTCAGATAAAGTAGAATGATAACCATAGTTGATTGAGTGATACGGTGTAAAAAATAGCTTTTTTTGTCTAGTGGACCTCTGTGGAACGTTGAAGTTGATAAGAGATAGAATTTCCGGACAATCAATGAGACCAGACATAATTTTGAATAGATAAACCAATGTCGCAGTTGTTCTTCTATCCTCAAGACTCGACAGAGATAATATACTCATCACTTCACTGTAACTGTATTCACCTATAACCAACCCTAGTTTGTATGCCATGGTCCTTAGAAATTTATTTTGCACATTTTCTAATTGTTGTTTATACTTATGGTAGTAGGGACTCCAGATGATGGTGTTATACTCTATGATAGAGCGTAGTAAAGAGCAATATAATACTTTGGTTGTGAATGGAGAAAGATTGGTTGATGATCTCACAATAAAGCCGAGCATTTTTAGAGCTCTCATAGAAACAGAATTCACATGATTGTTGAAACAAAGCTTGGCATCTAACAATATACCCAAATCCTTACACTCTTCTTTACATTCCAACATTTCATCATTCAAAAAATATTTAAATTTGATTGGTGATCGAGACCTACTGAAAATCATTGAGTAGCATTTCTTTGTGTTGAGATAAAGACAGTTTGCTTAGAATTTTTCGATGTGTTTTTGTTTCTACCGGTGTTTCCTGACAATTAATCTAAAGACAATCATTATGGATCTTCCATAGCAAGATCCCATGTTCATATTCTTAAAAAATAATCCACTTTATCGAATCATGGACCCGACCATACCACTTAACAATATGCGTCGGTCTTACGTACTAAACAGTTAGAAACAACTTAAAAAGTTATTGTTAAATGTTTTTGAAGACATTAATCATGGACTTGCATCACGTATAGTAAAGACGACAGTGATACCAAGCAGTAAACCAGTGAAGCACGTTGAATAATTTTAATGGAGTAGGCATAATGTTTTGTAGTTGTAAATTGTTCAGCACCCATCAAAATACTCATATATTTCATCAAGGAAAATGCTTTTTCCAATCATAATGAAGGTTACAGTTAGGTTCAATTCTTCTATTATATTTTCTCTGCTTCTTCATTCATCTTGGTTGTGCAAACAAAGGAAAGAACAGTTTCACAATGTCTACCATG
Source organism: Leptinotarsa decemlineata (assembly GCF_025532065.1). Classification (NCBI taxonomy): domain Eukaryota; kingdom Metazoa; phylum Arthropoda; class Insecta; order Coleoptera; family Chrysomelidae; genus Leptinotarsa; species Leptinotarsa decemlineata. The sequence continues at coordinate 6,780,811 of NW_027412537.1, read as the reverse complement.
CTACACTTTCATATGAACGAAAATTACTATTTTGAGTTAAGCATTACTAACATTGAGCAATTACTGAAGAAATCATTACTGAATAATGGTAACAATCGACAAGCGTTCCTAACAGAAGACTGGCAAGTTGAAACCAAGCCTAATCCATAACATCCTCAATTACGTAAATTACAACGAGTGCAGAAAATGATTTTCACCAAACCAACACCTGGTTAATGATTATTATATACCTTCGATTGTTGTGCGGAGGTTACCCTTGAAAACAGTTTCACTCAATTCCTCTGCGCATAACAGAATATACTGACACAATCGAGGCAATAATTTCTGAACGGCATGCCTCTTCATTCAATCTGTAACTCAGTAAATGTCACCTTACACCCCAGTCAAGAGAGTAAGTTTGTCTTGCCTTTCCTTCAGGTCATTGTCAGGTATAGTCTACTTCTAAAACTTTCATCTTTTTTCAACTTCAAAACTGACGAAATTCAATACGATATTTGTACCCCCTATTTTTTCCCCTTGGGAGGGGGAAAATTCCTGATTCTCCTACTTGATGTTTATCTACGCTATACAAAGAACCTACCTGCATATTTCAAGGTTCTAGGTTCAGTAGCTTCGGCCGTACGTTAATATAATAGCAGGCAACAGCTAGTAATTTATATTTTTACTTTAAAGAAACAGTAACTAAAAAAATATGATAACTGCGTTATGTAATGAATACAACGGAGTCGGTTAGAATATCGATTCGATTGATAACCCAAATATCGGGTTCAAGGCAAATGCATGAAAGGGCTTTCTCAGATATCAATCCAGGATCGCATTGCTTACTTGGGTTAATTAGGTCAACTACTAGATAGGATGAGCGAAGCAAAACTTTGCATCACTGCCGCTTCTAATTCGCATCTAGACTTGGTTGACAATTCAAAAATAGGATCTTTCTACCTTTTCCGGAGGTAAAAGTCCAAAGGCGTTAGGTCCGGAGACCTGGCCAGCCAATGGTTGGCCAGGTCTCCGGACCTAAAATTTGCAGCTGAAAAATTGGTGACAATTGCAGTGTTGTGAGGCGAAGCCCCGTCTTATTGATAATAATTTTTTCTGAGCTTCATTAGTGGCAATTCATCAACAAACCTCTGAGATGTGAGAGTGCCATAACGGGCCGATAATTCTACCCCTGAAAACATCCGCTCACACACAAAATCCAAATCTTTCTTGACTTTTTTGCTCCACAATAGAATGAGGATTTTGTTGTGCCCAAGTATAAGAATTGTAACGGTTGAAAATTTCGGCACTGCTCACAAAAGCTTCGTCTGTCCAAATACAATTTAACGGAAAATCACGCACTTCGTTACAACTTTCCAGGAACCACTGCCAAAAAGCTATAGACGTTCAAAATCTCCTGGTCTGAGTTGATGAACTCTTCTGGTCCTGTACGGCTTGAATTTGTGTTTTTTCAAAATCCCCCTAATTGAAGAGCGTCTTTACTGCTTAAATCAAAATTTGACAGCTACCAGTAAAGTAAAGTTTACACATTCTGTTTTATCGCCGCATCGCCCAGAGCAACGGTCGGCAACAGGCGGACCGCGAAAGGTCGAACTTCGGACCGCCGAATATTGTAATATGTTGTATACCAGGTATCTGTATCTGTAGAGTAGGGAGGGTGAGTGTAAGCCCACGCACTTAGGCCACATGTGACCCATTGTACATCCTCCCGAGGAGTTGTCCTCCTAGGTCATCGTCCATCCTGTCCTTTCCAGGAAGGTGGACAGGTCGCTGGGAGACATCTCCTTTATATCGGCAGGTGTAGGCCAAGACTCGCCGAACACACACTCTCTTATTGATGATAACTCCGGGCACTCCCTGAGGACATGCCTGACAGTCTCATCTTTCTGTTCACACATCCTGCATCCTGCATCCTGACAGTGGCCAGTCAGAAATCCTGCTGTAAGGCGTAGATTTTTCCTGGTCATCGCCAGATATTTCTTCGGCGCCAGCTTCCCAGGGTCGCCCAAGGTGATCCTGGCAAGGTTACATCCTTGGATTTCATCCCATCTCTTTAAAGATTGAGCATGGGTGTAACATTTGACTGGTTCCGCAATTGTCGAAGTCATCAGGCCGTGGGTGCCACTGGTATACCAGATATAAATTAAAAAGTAGATAAGGTATACTCCACCTTTATTAATTAAAATGATATTATTAAGCCACATAGAATTGAACTTAGTAATTATTTTATTTTAAGTTGCCTAGTTAACCTGTTTTACAAGTACCTACAACTAATATGGTTCCTATCTAGCCTGTGTGTGCGTGTGCGGATTAGTTATATCTCTTGTGATTTGAATATTTTTAAATCTTTGTTACACACACGAAACATCCATTGGTTGAACTACGTATCATTTTTACGGAAATATGCGCTTTTAATTGACAGAGCCTCAGCCTGATTGGCAAAGAAAAAGGTGTAATAAAGAGAATCAGGGACAATAACCTAGGTCTAATATCATATCAGTGCATAATTCACCAGATAGCTCTTTTGGTAAACTTAGTGCTACACTGGAAGAAGTGATGGACAGCTTGGTCAAGTTGAATAATTTTATGATATCTCATTCTGCTCTTCAGCATCGACCTTTCGAAGAGTTTCTTTCTGAATGTGATTCAGCGTGTTCTGACTTACTGCAACACAACAATGTTCGTTGGCTAAGTAAAGGTCAAGCTATTGAACGTTTCTGGCTAATAAAAGAACAAGTTACCTCTTTTTGCAAAATTTAAATACGCAGGGAACCAGAAAGCACTTCAATTCATAACAAACAAGCGCAATATGCTAGTTGGGGCTTCCCTGCAAGATTATTTATATATTTAAATGCGCTCAACACAGAGTTTCAAAGTTATTGTCTGCTTTTCGTCGCAAGCTGGGTATCTTTGAAAAAGATATTGCAAGACAAAAATTTATTAATTTTCCGACAATTGGAGGTTAAGTGGTAGAACAAACCTGTAGTGTTCTACACTGCAGTTTTGAACTTCGCCCTTTGGATGTTATATTGTATTTCACCCAATGAAGACCATTATTATTATTATTATTATTCTTGAATATAAAAAACTCTGAAGAAGACTGCAGTGTTTGTAAAATTTCTGGCCGATTTTAAGAACGAATTTGCTACAAGATTCCAAAGCTTTGCAGAGAAGGGCAATCTCCATCTCTTAAATCGTCATTGGAAATTGATGTAGCGGCAGAATGGACAGATTGAGACAATTGATTTGCAAGATGTGTCTTTGCAAATGTAAAAAAGGTATCGACTGAAGAAATTTGGGCCAAACATGTCCCAGGAAAATATGATAATTGCAAGAAACTAGCTATAAATTTGGCCACTATGTTTGGCCGACATACGTACGTGAAAAGTCTTTCTCAAAAATGAATTTTTTGAAAAACAAATATTGTTCAAGATTAACGGACCCCTACCTGGAAGAGACACTTCAAATTTGCTGTTCCTCTCCAGAACCAAAATATAACAAACTGACTCAAGACCGTCTATGTAGTTTCTCGCATTGATTTTAGGTCTTGTGTTTTATAATTCAGAACTTGATTTGAAAACAAAATAATACATAGGTAGCCCCTAATTATTATCAATTGTTTTTTTGTTTTGTTTTTTTCTGAACCTCGTTGAAATTTTCCCACAGTATTCGGACTCCACCTAAAATCACTTACCGACCCCTGGTCCAGAGCCTACTTGATCAAAGAGAGCGTTTCAAAGTCTACATGAAAAAACGTAAAAGCTCTGAATTTCAAAGATGACTATAGCAAAACATCAAGTGTGCTACATTTTTTGGAAATGTAATTTAAAGCTCATTTGAAATATGCAGGAATATACAGGGTGTCTCATTAAAAATAGTTTTCCATCAATAACTATTGATATCTCATTTGGAAAAATGAGTTTTTACACCATTGAATTCTAAGTGAAAAAGTGCTTTGGAAATGATAGAGCCATCAGTTTTCATCTATCTGGTTTGAGAACAGGAATTTCCCGTTGAAAGTGTCCAATTTGTACAAATGGAGCAGAAGGGTTACATAATTAAATGTCCTAAACGATCAATACAGCCTTCTAATACGTATTAATCAATGCATATTGCAAAGATTTTGGTAAATCAATCAAAGAGACTTTTGAAGCAAATGTTCGCATTTCTTTTTTCACGAAAACATTACCGACTTAAATATCGCTATCAGCGTATCAGCACTCTATTTCCATTAATGGGAACGTTGAAAAAAATCCTGTATTGTTTCATGTATTATTTATACCATAATTATTACAACACTGTGACACACCGCAAGTGCAATGAAGTTGCGGTATTCCGGTTATAACGAAAATAAAACAACACCATCAAGGTTGCACGTAAATTACAAGAGAATTTGTGTGACTGTGACGGAACAAAGTCTCGGTTGGCTGCCTCGTTGAAATAGATAAAATCAATCGAGTGTCTAGTTGAAAGAAAAATTAATTGAGTCGACAAATCGAGTTCGTCTCGCGCCAACTCGCTCTGGGACAGGGTTAAATCCTAATAATATATCGGGTGTCAACGAATCTATTAGACAAGACATAACTTTGAGAATTTAGACTGTCAAAATGAAATTTGTTGGAGGTAAATTGTATGTAAAGAGAAGAAATTTCGCATATTTCTCATATTCCCGCCACAGATAATGACTTCGGTTTTGAATCCCTAGCTACTCGTGGGACTTTTATGGACAGAGTAAACTTAAAAATTATTTCTGACGCTGAGTCTACAGAGGAGATGGATGTCGAGCTTACGATTCCAACTGACCTCCCTGTAAATTTAGATCAGGAGCGGGAGCTTCTCAACTCCTGATCCAATAACTGAACCTAAAAAAAAAACGGTTTGGTGGTGCAGCCAGGAAACGACTGAGTCGTCTCCTCAAGAGCGGGGTACCTTATAAAACCGCCTTGCACCAAATTCTTGAGCGGCGTACGGTTGAATCTAAGGCATCGTCAGGTGCAGCTGACGTGCAAAAACCCCTCATATGGAAAAGTTGTCGCGGGTATCAAGGTGGGAATCTTGCATCTTGACTATCCACTACTTCATTAACGATGAAACAACACATATACTTTGTGCTCGCCCCGCTGGGGACCGAATCAGGACCTGAAAGACCACTCGTCATACAAACTAATCAGCTTCGTTAAAAAGCTGGGTGTATTTGATCGACTGTGAAGAGGTGTGACCCACAATAAACCCTTGCGAGTTGCGGTGGAGGGTGGAATAGACCCACTCACTTTAAACCTAACCTAACCTACATCTAATAGTATTATTAATAAGCAAAATACCTGGTACTGGGCTTAACGAAATCAGCATCGCTGCATCGTTGTGGTTTCAATTACTAATATGAGAGAAAGGAATGAGACAAATCGGAAAAACTACATTTTCGTCTGTATTATTTTTCAAGTGGCGACCAAAAAAAAATCAACAAGATTAGGTAGTAACTTCGGTGCTGCACTTGAATTACTTGAAATATCAATATTCGAATTTATTAAGAAATGTACCGTAGTAGATTTTCGAAAACCATTTGTTTTTTCTAGACATATTTCATCTCATTCAATTGTTTCTCTCAACATGTTTCGCAAAATTTGAGGCGTTATACTAAGTGGTCGTAGAAGGAGGAATAGTGGACCTTCTCTTCAACGTATTCCCAAATGAAAAAATCGAGTATAGTGAGATCTGGTAAGTGGGCAGGTCACCTTACTAAAACACTGGTTACAATAATTTGTTTTCTGAAATGTTCAATAAAATATCATTTTTGTGGTATTAAGAGAGAGTTTCTATCTTGATGGAAGTAAATTCGCCCTAAAACTGCTAAAGGTAGATTATTAGGATGGTCCTCGTTTTCATTCCGAAAAAACCTGAGTAACTAACTCCTGTTTACTGACGTTGAAACAATATTGACCCAATTATTTTTGTCCAGCGATTCAGCGATGTTAATTTCGTTAAGCCCAGAAGTAGGTATTTTGCTCATCAAAATTACCATTAGTTGTAAGTCACAAATTGGGTTAATTCTATGATTTCGAAGCAGCAAATCACAAAACACTATCCGTCTATTGTCACCGTTAGCATATAAATGTTAATATAATTGATATTTAAATGCTTGACATCGTGTTGTTTCTCGCTGATTCGGAACTCAACTGCGGTTCAAAACAAGCACTATTTTCAAACAGGAGATGAAGTAGACTAGTCTAACAAAATCGGTTTCTCTTTATAGTATCAGTTCAGGTAAAAACAGTCATATACATGACTTAACAACCCTACATCATTTATAATATCAACCATCATAGTGAAGAATAAATTTAAAACGAATGTATGTTCTTCAAAGTTTAAATTAGGAGGACCAATTATAACCTCGAAACGTTGAATAAAAACATCAGAAATCGTGCGTAAAAAGCAAAATTTTTTTATTTCTCAATTTGCATAAGGTTCGTCTTTTAAGAAACAAAATAGTTGGATAACCCAATTTTTTAAATAAACTAATTTATATTCAACATCCACAAATAGATAAAGACGCTGATTGATTTTACATTGTGCCTTCAGAGGTGTCCAAAGAAGCGTTGATGAGAAAGAAAACTAAAAAAAAACCTAAACGTTCCATCATCCAAAAAACCGGTTGGACGAAAATATATGAATTATTCTATAAAAGAATTACTGTATACCGAAAACCCACTCGCACGGGACAGTATCTGAACCAGGAATCCAACCACCATCAATCGACTGAGAGAGGAATCATCAAGACTCTACTAGACCGTGCTTTCGGGCTCTGTAATACGAAGGAAGGTGTCGAGAAGGAACTAGACATAATCAAAAATGATCTTCAACGGAATGGCTACTCCAAAGCGATGGTGGAACAGACTTTGGCTGAAAGACAGCAGGAGCCTCGCAAGGAAGAGAAGCCTCACAACCAGTGCATGCCTTTTCCTACGTCAGAGGATTGTCAGAATGGATGAGAAGAAATGTGTCCAAATACAACATCAGAACCTGCTTCAGATCCGGAAACAACACGAAAACCAGGCCATAAAATGCGGACTGACAGGGCGACAAGATTGGTTTAAGAAGAAGTTCAAAAAAGCTGCATATATGTTGTAAAACGACGCATTCAGCCAAGCTAGCGTAGAGATACGCAACATATGGAAACCTGTTATCAAGCGGAAAACGGCCAACTCCCGCTAAACCGGTGAAGCGGAGAGAGAAAAGACGGAATAGAAGAAAGCGCTCGAGTGACCTATAGATCTCTCGGAGGAATAGTCCAGTCATCACCCGAAGACGACTATGAAACGTCGCGTGAAGTAACTTGGTTTGAAATCTTTTCAATGTTTGAATTCGTTTTTAGATTTTTATTGTGTTTATATTCTTTTTTATTTATTTATTTTTTATAATTTTTTACTTATTTTTATTTTTCATTTCTTTTTACTTTGTAGTCATTTTCATAATAATTATTGCTATCAGTACAAGTTCATATCAGGGTATGAAAAAATTACGGGTTCACGGCTATTAACAACTTTGCAAGGCCAGCAAATCAGTGTTTTGTTTCACATGGTTTTGACATGAAGGTTCTGGTTGAAAGGATCAACACTGTACAAAAATTCATCAGAATAGTAATCAATGACTCTGTAGCGAAACTAATCGTAAAATTGTTCAACTGCTAGTCTGTAACAAACTTTTTACTGCATTAATTACTCGGCAAATCCACTTCGCCAATATTTCACAGTTTTATGATAATGGATTTTTGTCGATGTTCAGTATGAAAAAAAAATGTAGAAAATATGATTTTAGGAATTCCAAAGGAACATTAAATTTAGTACATTTCACTATTTATAATTTGGTATTGTAATAATTTATAGCATCTTCAAATTCAACATTATCATGAAAAATATATCACTGAATTATAAATTAAAGTCCTTTTGCCTGTCTGTCTGACTAAACGCGTTAAACTCACAAACTATCGAATGACATTCCATACGGTTTTCACCAATGAACTAAATTATTCAAGGTGCCAGCTCATTACATATTTTTCTTCAATTATACGTCGTCGCGATGGCAAATGTCTATCATTCAAGAATACCCACAAAAACGTAACAAAACGAATCAAGAACTCATCAAGAAATACAACCAAATATGGAAGTAGGCTGAGTTGGAAAGAAAAAATCAAGAGAAGAATACACTTGGAGATATTAAATCATCTGAAAGAACAATTCGCTCAGGCCAGTCTCAACTCCTTACACTGTAGGTTAATGGACTGACACCTATCAGAAAACAACTACTCCCCTGGCTAAGACCAAGACGCGCGTTGGATTATATCCGACAGGTGTCAGTGCAGGATTCTTCACTGAAGTTATTCCTGCATATGCTGTTGGCGATACAACTGCCACAATAGATTTTCAATTATTGAAACACACTTGCAGACGGGTTTCGGGCTATTTGGCCATTCGTCAGTGCAAGGTAGTGTCATCAACATAAAGTCGATGATTTCCGATAATTGAAAATCGAATTCCTTCAGAGTATCATTCGTTGCACTAGGCTGAAGCGAACAACAAACAACAGGTTTGTCATCGATCCATCTGCTTGTGAACGAGGTAACCAACCGCATATCCGAAATTTGCCCAATTCTTCGTATAAGGAAAGAACACTTTTCACATATAGTCAGTGGGCATTCTTGACGACTGGCTATAAATCAAATCACTTGATTTGATTTATAAATTGCTATAAATCAAATCATTTGATTTGATTTATATGTATGCCCACTGACTATATGTGAAAAACTTGGAGATTTACTGAAAGTACTATTCGAAACGGACAATTATGAAGAGAGCTTTGAAGGGAGATATATTAGGAATGTGGAAAATGAAAATCAAAAGACTGATGCAAGAGAACAATAATTATGGAGAACTAATTCTAACCACAGTATCCGAAAATAACTTGGGAAAAATCCAATTTGATCTAGACCAAGCAAACGTAATGAAACAAGAGGAAGAAACAGGTATATCTACAAAAACATAAGAATACTGAATAAAAAAATCGAGATGACATATGAAGAATTCCGTAAAAGAAAGGAATGCTCAGAACACTGCTGTTCTGGTGTAAGAAGCTAAGGATGTGGCAATTTTTTAGGAAAACCGGAAATGTATAGCAAATACTAAAAGGCATACCTAAACATGAAGATCAGTGAAGAGAATACAAAAATAATACTTGGAAGATATGAACAACAAAATAATATAAAAATGAGTTATGAAAAACTAACCAAAGATAGACATTTATAGTTAGTAGATAGATAGTTAGTTAGATAAGTATTCGAAGAATACTTTTGTTTTATGAGGGAGAGGGCATTGGCAAATCAAGATCCTCAGATGATGTGGTGCTGCAGGTTTTTACGGGTTTTCCTGCAGCTGAAAAAGCAAATGCGCCACTGGAATCAATGAAGTCGTCCGGAGCGCCAATTAATTTTTGTTGTTGTTTTATAATTTCATGATTTTTATTTTGGAAGTGTTAATAAAAAACCGGGTGCAGAGGTAAAAACAGTGAATTGTGATTATGTATCACAAGCAACCCAAAATGGACAGAAATGAATGAAAATATGGAAAATATCAAAGACATAAAAATCATCACCTACATTTGCTTCCCACCCAAATAAGTAGACAAGGTGTGTTAAGTATTGATATTTGAAAAATCAACCAGTCGTTTCCCAAGCCGGAATACATCATTCCGTAGTCAGACTTGCATGAAATCTAATTTCCATCACTAGTGTAAATAGTATAATATTTCAAAGAATCGAGAATGGAGAAAAAAACCCTGAAATAGTAGTTAAGAATGAACGTACAATTAGCAGCCATTACATGCACTTTCTTCTATCATTACGTTTGGGATTCTCCATATGTGACAATCAATTCAAATTCACAAAACGAAAAAAGAACTGCAATTACATGTCGAAGAACACTCAATTATTATTTCTTTTTGTTACTTTTTAAATGGGTAACATCAGTTGCAACGTAAATATATATGCTCTGTAATAACAGACGTAAGTCGATTTTTACATTGAATCGTGAGAAGTAAAATTAAAACAGTACCTATATATTTGTTGGATTGTAATTCGATATATAATTATGGTGAAAAAGTGAAACAAAATAGGTAATATCGAAATACGTTCTGACATGTATTACTTGTAATTTAGTTTTGATAGCTCATTCAGGAAAGCAATTTCTTTTAAACAATAATGGTAATATCCCACGGCCAACACGTTATATTTGGTAGTAATTACAAATGATATTTTATAAAATTGAAATATCTTAATTTATTGAAGGTGTTTGAATTATGAGAATGAATTGTATAAAAGGGATTTGCGTATGAGAATAAACTACATAATATATGAAATTAAAAACACATAAGATAATATAAAATCACAAATATAAATATAAATATAAATATAAAAAGTTGTCAGTTTTGACATATAATAACATTTAAATATAAAATCATACAAACATAAAACTTAATTGATAATTAAGTATAAAATCACAATTGTAAATTACGCGTACTAGTAATAATATATAAAAACATGTTCAAATCGATATGGATGTTGTTGAAAATGGATGTGATATATATTAACAAAACGATAGTGCCAATATATACACATACATATATAAACACATATGCATTACAGAATTGTAAGTGGACAATATAGCAAAGGTTGTAGAATTTAGACGCAAAGTAAGTAAATGATTTTAGTGTAACGACCCTGACCATTAGGGGTGTAGTATACTGATCTCTTTGGTGGGTGTGATAATGATGTGAAGGAAGCGATGCCGTATGTCTATTTGTATGATATATAGTGCTAGACCATAAAAAATACAACTGTCGTATGTCTAACAGATTGTCTAACAATCGGTCGATGTGTGAGTCGATAATTCAAGCCGCAGGCTGAACGCTCGATTTTCACTTGCTATCGTAAAACCCGTGTTAGGAATCACACGTTAAAAGGCAAGACCTCCTTAGTTCTTAGCTCGCACAAATTTCGACTTCTGAAGGTTGTCGTTCGTAGGGGTGCGATAGCTGGTTAACGGAAAAAACATATTTTAAAACGTCTAATATTTACCAGTTGTACGGTTTCGGCTACGAAGACTTTATATGTATATGTATACACACCACACTTGTTGATTAAATGTAATAACACACTCGATAAACTGAACTCCCTCTATACATTTGTTCATATATGTTTTTTGTTTTACCGGTAATGAAGTTTTTTTGTACCAGAAAAAATACGAAAAATAGCATGACACCAATCTAAAACCAATATGGCAGATTGTCCAAGATGGCAGACTGGTTCTTTATGCACCCCCATTGATGGAAAGAATTGCTGAAAAGAATATTTGAAAAAAAGAGAGTACATTTGAAATCCAATATGGCATCCGTCCAAGATGGCTTACTAGTTCTTCATGCACCCCATCAAATGGATAGGTTTGGTGAAAATAACACTTAAAATAAAATGACGTCCCTTCAATTCAATATGACAGAGATGATGGAATTGGCGGATACTTGATGAAAATTCATAACTAACGAATTCAAAAAACACTTTATTGTGAGATTTTTCACTAAACAGTTTTACAAAAAGTCAACACGTGTTTCGCCATACAATGGCTTCTTCGGGCGTGTCTTTGCTCTATCCGAAGAAGCCATTGTATGGCGAAAACGTGTTGACTTTTTGTAAAATTATTTACTGAAAATCTCACAATACAGTGTTTTTTCAATACGCTTGAAGATGGACTACGTGTTTTTGTATATCTATTATATGGATATCAAATACCAATTTCATAAAGTTGTAAACTATTGCAAAGATTAGAGGTAGTTTAATGGTTTTAGGAACCGACCACGCAATAATGAATCATCAAATGAAATTAATAGACTGAGTGATTACTAAAAAATAATTTCACTGATAAAAAACATTTTCAAGTACCAGATTTTATTCACCAGTAACCAATCCATTACACTACGTCGCGAGATTTACCAGTGTAGAAATATAAATACAACAAGTAACCTGAACTTGACATGTATAATTCTAAAATCATGTTTTTTAATGAAATAGGTTGAAAACCTGTTTTTTTCACCATTAATTCATTCAAATATGTACTGGTCAATTTTGAGACATATTGCACAACAAAGTGGTATTATATGGTGATACGGTTGAAAAGCATTTTTCTCGAAACAAAAACACGACAAGAAAAACTATCCCATATAGTATACAAACTGTACAGTGTAAGCTGTCACAAATGCTATGTTGGTCAAACCGGACGGTATCTTGAAACACGAGCTTCAGAACACACGAGAGACTAAATAAACCCCACAGCCCTCGCTGAACATGAAAAAAATATGGACATTTTTTATTTTGATCATCCAACTATTCTAAATGTTCAACCATATTTATCCAAACGACTTCTGAGCGAAATGATACATATCCTCAAATGCGATAGTGTAAACACTAGAAGAGATGTCGATGGCCTTAATACTGCATATTTCAATTTAATACGTAAAATACCTGAATAATATACCCCTTTTTCATTCTTTTCCTTTCTGTCATTGATTAAAAAACAGAAACACAGATAAAGCTATTCGTTTGTTTCATGTCATTTTGTGTTGGTGTTGTCTCGGAAATTTGGTTGTTGCAATGTTTTTTTTTAATATGTATCCAATATGTCTGATGGTTTTTAAAATAGTAATATTATCAACATGAAGAAACTACTTTTCAGTGAGTAATTTGATTAGGAACTCATTATTTCTTGTAGAATTGAAACGATAATAATCATATAAGTTTTGTGGAAGGTATGTGTATGAAAATTCATTGTCACAGAGCCCTGAAGAAAAATGTAATCAAATTAGAAACGTCGGTAAGAAAACAATTGTTTTTTAAGAAAAAATTGATGCTGTTACCCAACCAATCTTTCTTTCGTCTCATTAATACAGTTTATTGTACGACTTTCATTATAAAGGTTTTTACAAAAACCGCGATACGTGTTTCGCTATAGAATAGCTTTCTCAAGCCAATAAACTGTATTAATGAGTTTTAATATTGATTTTCTCAAGTATCGTCTAGTTCTATTCAATTAATCATATTGCTAACAGAAAGAATACGTAAATAATCACAACCATTATTCTATTAATTAACATCAATAAACCCACGACAACAGTGAAATTTCAATTTATTTTAGCCATCACGTTAATGAGGACTACCCTTAAAATCATTAAGTACTGAATCGTACACTAAGTGAAAGTACATGTGTATTAGATGACGTCTCGAGTTGATAAATTGGCGCAGTCTGTATAATCGCATCCTGATTCTTTGGCGTTTCTATTCGTTTCGAAATTTTTCCTTCGACGTTGCCGAACCCAAAATTGATCTTATAATAATAATAATCGTCTTTATTGTTACCCAGCTATAGTTACATACAAATATTTAAACAAATTAGAGAGCTAGTTGCTGACATAACAAAAGGCGAAGTTCAACTTAGCACAAGTGCTTCTGAGTTGTTCTTCCACTCAACCTCAACGGAAAGATGACGGAAAGATGAAAACTTTTGAATCATTATGATTTACATGTTTTGAAGGAATATGTTATGAAACAGTAGCATTGAAACTTCCAATTTCTCTACTGTATGTATCAGTATGATTCAACTAATTGTCTACTTTGTTTTGCTTCTGGTCAGTACATTTCCTCAATTAGCGAGATATGTCATTCACTATGGTGTACCCACCTTCATTCTCTGATAAGCCTTTTTTTGAACTCACCGCAGGTATAATTATGAACATTCGCTCACATTAGACAAAAAACGTGTACGAAAGAACATTTCCATTGGCGCAGTATAGGCGCAAAAAATCCGAGTTTTGGCGCTGAATAATTACTGTAGATACACCATTAGACCGAGACAAAAATTCAATCCAAACAGTGGTTTGCGAAGGGAGAACCAGCTCCACAAGAAGCAAAAACTGTTTTTTCGGCTGGGTTAGTCGATTATCTTCGAAAAATAAAAACCATATTACATATCATTACTTGACAAGCTCAAGGCAGAACTTTCGAAAAACGGCAACATTTTCGTAAACAGAAAATCCTGTTTCACCAATACTACGCACCGTCTCACACCTTACCGGTTGCCATGGCGAGAATCCATGAATTACGGTTTGAACGGCTTTATCATCCGCCTCACTCACCAGATCCAGCTCCAAGTGACTTCTTTTGGTTCCCTCATCTAAAAACTGCGTTCGGAGGACAAGAGATTTTCGTCAAATGAAGGGACAATCACCTTCGTGAACAATTACTATTTGGACAAGTACTATTCAGAGGGCTTACAGAGGTGGGAGCAAAGCTGGGAGAAGTATGTAGAGTTAGAAAAACATATTTTGGAAAAATACTTAGTATCTTTGTTATATATAGGAAACTTTTCAGATTACCCTCGTATAAGTTTTTTTCATGAGACAATCGCCTCTAAATTCAAAACCGTGCACATTATCATTTATCTGATTCCCGTAATCCCAACCCTCTACAGTCTCGTTGTCAAAAGGCTGGAATTCCACCCAACGACAATTACTTGGCGTCGTGTACTATATAGTGCAGCGAAGACGAGAATTCCCGGAGCGGAATTCCAACGAAATTGCCAAGCAAGAGAGCGCCGCGAAGACGCCATGAAAGCTGTCCGATGCATCGAAATTTCGTCCCGCGTCAGAGTCCAGAAGGAAAGTGACAATTCCTTTTTCTGAAATAATCTCAACATATATCCTTGGTACATCAAGCTGAATCGATCCAAATGCGTGCAATCCCATATTATTTAAGAGTTTGTTCTTAAGCTAGTGCTTTCATGCCTAACAATTTGATCCGAAGACGGTAGATCAGGATATTTTATAAAAATATAAATAACTCAAGTCATTTGCTAAGAACATAAATTTCAACCGATTGAAGCTGGTACACTGGGAATATAGCCTCTTAAAATAAATAATGGGGTACCTCAAGGATCGATTTTAGGTCCACTTCTCTTCTTTTTATATAATGTTCAGTTCTCAGAGTCTCTTCTTCATACTCCTATTCAATGTTACGCCAACGATACACAGTTGTATTTTGAATTCGATCAAAATTCAATAACTGCAGAAATCGCGCATGAGACACGTCACAGGCACAAGGCGACGTGAGCATGTATCTCAATACTTGAGACAACTTGCGTAGTTGAACATGGATGCTAGACGGGCACTGCATTCCGCTACTATATTTCATTAAGTCATATCTAGTGTAAAACCTGCTTACCTATTTACTAAATTGTCCTTCAGAACAGATATACATTGATAGATAATCTAAATTTAAAATTCACACACACACATATATATATATATATATATATATATATATATATATATATATATATATTTGTATATATATATATATATATATATATATGTTTCAACCGGGTTCTCTTCTTTTATAATATTGATCAGTTCATACGTACCTATAGGTACTCAATAATCATTTACCATAAATATGTAAAAAATACTGAAATTATTGTTTTATTATTAAATTAAATTTCCTTTATGTTTATGACATAACTTTTCACGTGTGAGGTATCATATTCTCATCTAATCGTTGGCCCCTCTTTCCTGATTTTTCCCTTTTTTTTCTTCAGATTTTACTGCAAAATCTGCTCTTCCATCCAACCAGCTATTGCTGGTTGGATGGAAGAGCAATTTCTGACTTGATTTATCATTATATGCGGATGTCGAATTCTGCTATTTGTTAGGGTAGCTTATTAGTATCTTTTGTTAGCATCATTTATCATTATCATTATTATTTCCCTTGATGAAGAAAAAAACCAATGAAACAGTAGAAGGCTGTGCTGTGTTTCCAGAGTTTTACAGTCAATGATGGACTGACGTCTATCAGAAAACAACATCCTCTGGCTAATACCACGAAGGGTGTTGAATTGTATCCGACAGGATTCTTCACTGAAGTTATTCCTGCATATGCTGTTGGCGATACAACTGCCGCAATAGATTTTAATTATTGGAACACACTTGCAGACCGGTTTCGGGCTGTTTGGCCACCCTTTCCAATAATTGAGATCTATTGCGGCAATTGTATCGCCAACAGCATATGCAAGAATCCTGCATTGACACCTGACGGATATAATCCAACGCCCTTCGTGGTATTAGCCAGAGGAGTAGTTGTTTTCTGATAGGTGTCAGTCTATTAACCGACAGTGTAGGGAGTTGAGACTGGCCTGAACGAATTGTTCCTTTAGATGATTTGAAAACTAATTATTTCCTTAGAATTTTTCAGTATAACTTCAGTTTTCCACAAAAAAAATTGATGGAAATACAATATGAGTTGAATCCTACCTCATCGTCACGCCTATGATCCAAGCACACTGCGACAGGACGACACAGGACGAGAACATGACGGGACGTGGCTTTCGAGCGGAGACAGCACGGCATTAGCCTGGCTCGTCCTGTTCTCGTCCCGGCATGTTTCTGTCCTGTGCCGTCCTGTCGCAGTGTGCCTGAAACTTTCAGATGGAAATCATGATTATATTTGAATAAATAACTGTTTTATACAGTACAATATAAAATGTGGTTATCGGAGAAAGAGATAAAGAACGACCGAATCTCCAGTATTGATACCTTGCAATGAAAGCTGCAGAGAGGTCATCGGACATATTCCGTCGATGTCGATACTTGTATTGATTTTGCAATGGCCAGCCTTTGGGAGCCACTCATCTTCAATATTCGTGAATTGATTGTTCAATCGATCACACAGATGGCCTCTTTATGAAGTATTCGTAGTAGTTCTGCTATTCTTGAAAAAAAAATTGTTGGCAAATAATTTCCGTGTCAAACATTAGGATTTAGTACTGACAGTACTTGTCAATTTAGGTAAAGTTTAATATCAATTGATGACGTTTGTCATCACGAATGTCATTATCGTATCTGTATAAGAATTGATTGCGATGCTGTTATTAAACTTTTTCAATGCAGAAATTTATTTTGAGAGCTCTTGAAACCAAACATCATGTACATCATTCACCATAAGGTATCTCTTACGCAGTTTCATCATTATTAATAGATCTTGTACAATCGGCGATCATTTGTCAGAGAAACGTGATTCATCTGCATATGAAATTTGGCAATTATTAATGGACAACGTCTACATGAAATATATAAGATAATTTTACACACTTCATGAACTGATATTTATCCATTCTATTTATGAAATCTCGAACACCAGAAATTTACTAACAAAGCGGAAACATGTCATGACAGCTAATATATCATATATAAGACATTCGCATTTATCCAGGCTGGATGTTCTGGAACTGATCTGAATGAATTGACCTTACGAAGATGATCCAATATTTCCCGAATTTCTAAAACAAAAATGACAGAAATATTCCATACGACATAAATCTGGATATGGCAGTTGACTAAACAACCGAATTAACATCTGGCAAATTATTTTGCACCTATTTATTTATGAATAAAATAATATTAAAATTACAGACATACTAAAATGGTTTCAAGTTTACTTTTTCATTTATAAAAAATAGCACCTAGCGCCTAATTGTCATCCACAAAAATGTCTGGCAATTAGAAATCCGAATTTCTATTAATGTTTGAAAAGTGAAAAAATATCCTCTTCAAATGATTTGAGATTCAATATTTTCACCTGTACAGGTGTGCTGCACAATAATGAACGCAACCTGTGCCAGCAGCCAGGTAGCCGGTACGCTGTTTGAGGGAGCATAGAGAATAATATATAGGGCGTTCCAACGAAAACTTGACCCCCCTGTAAGTCAGTCATCCTTGTTCACTGTATTCCATCATGGTTTATTCTACTGAAGAAAGAATAGAAATTGCTGCAACCTATTACCGAAATAATGAATGTGCTGAATCATCCAGACCCAGGGCCGTAGCGAAAAGAAATAGCAGGGGGGAAGGGAATCCAAATTTTCTCAACCCCACCAGCAAAATTTCCCAACTTTCGAAAAAATGAAACCCGAGGGATTAGTTACTACTATAATATATTGATTCTCTTACTTGTCTATACAAAGATTGGCTAAATGTTTATGCCCGTTAGACAAACAAAAGTAAATTTTGGTAATTATAAAAATAAGAATGGGAATTATTCTACTTTGGACCAAGGTCCTTGGTCTTCCACCATATCCACCATGTTTTTTTTTTCTGATTGATTCGGCCGTTACGTGATGAAGATCCATAGTAATTTCACATGAAACAGGTTGTGATATATTTTTTCACTAAAGTTTGTGGAGATCAAATCGTTTAGGTGTAGTTTGTGAAAATATCCACCATGTATAGGAATATTCAATACAAATGAAAGGAAACAACACTTGAATAATATTGTGCTTATTGTTTTCTATTGTTTCCTTCTATTTTCACGACCCGAAATTTCACAACTTTTCCAAGTCGAAAAAACAGCGAAAAGTTGGGAATTTTGTAAAATTGTCACAATTTGTGGACTGTTCAGGACTGTTCTCTTACTTGGGAGAAATTAAACTTTTTTGAAGCTTTCAAACAACTCAGAATTTCAAAGTATGGGATCTCCAAGTTATGCATGTTGGAAAATCCCAACATGCAGGGGGGAGGCTCCCCCCATCCCCCCATGGCGACGGCCAAACCACGTGAGCCATCAATACGTTAAACAGTTAATGGATAGTGGCGAAATGGCAACTAACTGATATCGGAGAGTACCTTGTATTACAAATCTAAAGTAAATGGAACTTCAAACGTTCAAGCCAGTCTCTATATACCTACACAGTAGGTTTAATGGACTGACGCCTATCAGAAAACAACTACTCCCCTGGCTAATACCACGAAGGGCGTTGGATTATATCAGACAGGCGTCAGTGCAGGAATTTTCACAGAAAATGTCCTGCATATGCAATTGGCAATACAACTGAAAGAGTCGACCTTCAATTATGGAACGGGCACACTTGCAGACCGGTTTCGGGCTTATTATCCACTCATCAGTGCAAGATAGTGACCATCATCGACCTAAAGTCAATGATATTCCACAATTGAAAATCGGAATTCCTTCAGAGTATTTCATTCCTCTTCCAAAGCTGAAGCGAACATCACATCACACATCACAAATGTCACAAATGTCATGAGTGGCTAATAAGCCCGAAACCGGTCTGCAAGTGTGCCCGTTCCATAATTGAAGGTCGACTCTTTCAGTTGTATTGCCAATTGCATATGCAGGACATTTTCTGTGAAAATTCCTGCACTGACGCCTGTCGGATATAATCCAACGCCCTTCGTGGTATTAGCCAGGGGAGTAGTTGTTTTCTGATAGGCGTCAGTCCATTAAACCTACTGTGTAGGTATATAGAGACTGGCTTGAACGTTTGAAGTTCCATTTACTTTAGATTTGTTTACGGCCAGTCTTCAAGCATAGCCCACTGACTGATAAGAAAACCTTGTATTACATCGAATGTTTCAGTTGTCAATCAACAACATTGACATAATTTCATATTTCAAAACTTCTTTGACATCTGTCGAAAAAGTAAAGAAATAAGCTATCAAAAAAGGAATAACTGCGTATATATTCGAATTTTTTTTATCCATTTCTGAAGACGGAGGCAGATTTTGGCCTCCGAAACGTAAAAGATAAGTATTATTTCTTAATAATTTTTTTGATAGGCAAAATTGTTAAATACGACAAGTTACTGACAAATAGAAGATTTTTCTTTGTGAAAAATACTTTGATTTTTACGCAGTAACTTATCGGGGTAAACTAAAAAGTTTGCCCTTCTACACTTGTATAAAGTTCTCCATTATAATTTTTATATTTTTCAGATTGTGGAAGATAACAATTACCCAAAAAAGGTCGATAAAAAACTGATTTTTTTCCTCCACAAAAAATGACTTTCGTTGAATATTAATGGATAAATTTCAAACTCCAGGTTCTGTTCACAACAGAAAACATGAAGTATCCCGTCCTGTCAGTTGGAGTTGCAGTTTTAGAATATTATGTACAAATGAAATGAATAATCGACAATATATCAGATAAGTAGCTAGAGCGTCTGGTGTATCAGCTACTACTGTTTCTCTGATTTTCAAAGCCTACAAATTCCATCCTTTCAAAATAGCTCTAGTTCAGGAATTAAACGAAGATAATCCTGATCGTCGACTTCAGTTTTGTGAGGTGTTCAGCGAGAAATTGACCAATAACCCAAACCTGTTATACAATACATGTTTTTCAGACGAAAGTTCTTTCATGTTGAATGGTGATGTGAAAAAACATAATTGTCGTTACAGGAGCGGTGTGAATCATCATTTGGTGATGAAACATATTCGCAAACTCCACAAAAATTGAATGTCTGGGCCGACATTCTTGGTAATCAATTTGTAGGACCATTCTTCATTGGAGGTAAACTCAATGGAGACACATACTTAAATCTATCACAAGACTGTGTAGATCCTATGATTACACAAATTTTAGAAAATAATGGCAATTTAAAAGAAGATGAAATAATATTCCAGCAGGATGGTGCACCCCCACATTTTGATGTTCGGGTGAGACAGTTTTTGGACAAACGTTTTCCAATGCGTTGGATCGGCGGAAGGGGTCCAGTGGAGTGGCCAGCTAGATCACCAGACCTGCGACAGAGAATTGTCGATTGCTGACTCTGAACATCTTGAATAATGTATGTAACGCTTTCGAGAGTAGACTATATTTTTGTATGGAAATAGGAGGAGGTCATTTTGAACAATTTATCCATTGATTTTGTTTCCACTGATATTATTTGTTGTTGATTTTCTCATTAAAATGAACGGCAGCGAAGTTTCTGTTTTTTCTGAAATAAAACGTTCAACATTTAATTTCTCAATAATGAATAAACCAAATTAGAAAAAAATTACAGAGGTAATAAAGGGACAAAAGACCTTTCAAATGATGTAGGGGGGTAGTTGCTGACCGGAGGGGAATGAAGTTTCGGGTATGATTTCCATAATAGAATTAGTCCCCCTAGAAATAAAAATTTACGTGTTCTTTGAAATTTTCGATAACACTTCCGTTTCTGACTTGGGGGGGTCAAGTTTTTGTTGAAACGCCCTGTATTAAAGAACCAGCTTAAAATTCTTTCTCGACAACGTTTCTAGCACATTTCTCTAGCCTCATGGATGTGAAGTTTGAAAAGTTCGAAATGTAGACGAAAAAACGTAGTTTTTTTCAACGATTTTTTTTATCATTTGCCCAATATTATTTAGACTCCCAATAAGTCACTGAAAATAGCTAACATTAGTGAATACTTCATCAAGTGTCTTCCGAAGTTCAATCGAAAACTTCGTAATGAAAGTGAAGAATTTATATCAAAAACATCCAAAGTACGATGTACAGCAATTTCATTATTGCTTATTTCAATACACTCTTTGCTCTAATTAGATTTCTTTACTCACTCCATTTTTTTAAGAATTTAATAACTTCGCTCTGGGATCTAAATACCACCGTCACTCGATGTTGAATTAATCCGGTACAATTAACAAATTCCACGATCGGATTCCATTACGCGCTGCCGGCGATTATATGAAAACCCTTGTATCGCCGAACAAACAACCAAGTAACGTCACGATGTCGCCACTGTCACTAGCAGCAGCGGCAGCAGCGGGGATTTTTAATAAGTTTGTAACGAAATACGAAATCAGTCAACAACAGGTAATAAATTCGAAACGCTTCTAGTTGAAGGCTCGCCTGCGGAAATTCTTCAAATTTTCATTTCAAAATATTCATTTCAAAAACAGAACCTAAGCGCTCAATGAAATATTACATTAGAATTTACGTCAGAAAAAGCCCGACAATGTTTCTGTTCACCTTATTTCATCGTGTCTCTCAATAGTATTTGTTGTCGCCATCCATTTTCCATTCTAGGAAAATATCCCAGAATTCTAATAATTAATTCGACTTATGTGTGAGGTAAGAAAGCATAATGATAGCCGATCCAGCTCAGTGGATATAATATAAAATGAAAATTCCAAACTACGAATGGACATAATTGTCACAATGATCTTTCATCCACTGCCAGATGTTCATTTATATCTCACATATTTTTTATCCAGTGGCGGCCCCAACCACTGGGAGGCTCTGGGAGAACCTGGGAGAAAAATTCGACACATTTTTAGTGGAAAAAAAATTAAGATCGTTATATAAATATCTTAGAAGATTCACTTACGCATGGACTTGAAAATAACGGCGACTTTTCTTGAGACCAAAATCTCTTAATTAAACCAGTATAATCTAACGAAAGTGGCACCTACGGCCTGATGACGTTGACAATTGCGGAACTAGCCAAACGTCACACCCATGCTCAACCCATAAAAAGATGGGATAAAATCAAAGGATGCAATCTTGCCAGGATAACCCTGGGCGACCCTGGGAAGCTGGCGCCAAAGAAATATCTGGCGATGACCAGGAAAATCTACGCTTAACAGTAGGATTTCTGACTGGCCACTGTCAACTAAGGAAACACCTCCATACTATAGGGCTAGTGGACACACCTCTATGCAGTTTGTGTGAACAGGAAGATAAAACTGTCAGGCATGTCCTGTGCGAGTGCCCGGAGTTATCGTCAATAAGGGAGTGTGTGTTCGGCGAGTCTTGGCCTACACCTGCCGATATAAAGAAGATGTCTCCCAGTGACCTCTGTCCACCTTCCTGGAAAGGACAGGATGGACGATAACCTAGGAGGACAACTCCTCGGGAGGATGTACAATGGGTCACGTGTGGCCTAAGTGCTATGGGCTTACACTCACCCTCCCTACTCTACAGATACAGAACGTATTTTAGAATGCTTTATTTGAAAAAAACATCTACCCTCAACATCTAACCTGTCAACTAAGGAAACACCTCCATAATATGGGGCTAGTGGGCACACCTTGTCCTATGCGAGTGTCCGGAGTTATCGTCAATAAGAGAGTGTGCGTTCGGCGAGTCTTGGCGTACACCTGCCGATATTAAAGAGATGTCTCCCAGTGACCTGTCCACCTACCTGGAAAGGACAGGATGGACGATAACCTAGGAGAACAAATCCTCGGGAGGATGTACAATGGGTCACATGTGGCATAAGTGCTGTGGGCTTACACTCTCCCTCCCTACTCTACAGATACGGAACGTATTTTAAAATGCTTTAATTGAAAAAAAACATCTACCCTCAACACCTCCATGTTATGGGGCTAGTGGACACACCTTGTTCTATGTGAGTGTCCGGAGTTATCGTCAATAAGAGAGTGTGTGTTTGGCGAGTCTTGGCCTACACCTGTCGATATAAAGGAGATTTCTCCCAGTGACCTGTCCACCTTCCTGGAAAGGACAGGATGGACAATGACCTAGGAGGACCTCGTGAGGATGTACACTGGGTCACATGTAGCCTTTGGGTCTACACTCACCCTCCCTACTCTACAGATACAGATCCATTACAGAACACCTGTTGATACCATTATGTGTGGAATATAATATTGTTTAAATGTCTGTCATGATATCCATAATTCAAGCTAAATTTGACCGATGGCATAGATTATGTTGGCTTAGACGATCGCTATGGTTTGTAGCTAATTCGCTTATATCTGCGACTTCATAAAACCCCACAAGAAAAAGTCTAACGGGGTTAAATCGCACGATCTTGACGGCCAGTTCACGTCAACTCGCTCTTGAAGAATATCCAATGTGGCGTGAGCTGTGTGGCACGTAGAGCCGTCTTGTTGAAAACACTTGTCGTTGATATCCAGATCATCCAATTCAGGCCGAAAGAAGTTAGTAATCATCGTCCTATAGTGGTCGCCGTTGACAGTGATGGGCCTGGCCAACGTCGTTCTCAAAGAAACATGGACAGATAACGTCGCCAGCCCAAAACCCACATCAAACAGTAACTTTTTTGGGATGCATTGGACGATGTCAATCGTGATTTGGCAAAACAGAATGAATAGATGACAAGTAATTTGACAGAAAGTAATTTGACAGAAATTAATTTGACCGATACAGCTTCAACAAGATAGTCGTTATCAATTGTTAAGCTCGGAATTCCCTGTTAGAAGACCCCTTATATTCGAATTTTTCGAATATGTAACAAATGTTGAGGCAATAATTCTCAGAACTACTTCAATGGTGGTTACAATTCGTGGTGGTCAGGCACCATGTCTGTGGTGAGTACCGAGATAATATAAGAGCAGTTAACAGAATGTATTCCTTAGAATGTATTCCTTACGTTTAGCCGATGCGAGTAGCTGTATTATCTCCAATCTCAAAAGCGATAACACGGACCTCTGTAGATGCCAGCCACCCGAACCGGCGAAAATCAGAATGGAATTTTAACGGACGACCTAGAACCAACAAACACTTTCAAAGGATGGCCAAAAAGCCTGAACCTCGCCAGCCAGGAGCCTATGAAAGCTAGGCTTTGCGCAGGACAAGATCGCCACCTTCATGGCCGCCACTGTGTTTATCTTCTTCTTGTATTTTATAATAACAATAATTAACTGTCTCTACTATAATATACTTTCCGCAACTTCAAACACTAATATTCAAAACAAATTACCGAAAAACTATTTTCAAACTCCTACTCATTTCGAGCCATAATAAACCCTTGCGGGTTGTGGGTTCACGTAACGTAATTTACGATAAGAGCCAAGCTGCACAAACAGATATTTCAAAAGTTATAAACAATTTAGGTAAACAAAAAAGAAGGATTCGTTCTTTGGAAATATCTCAAAAAAGTATTCCAGTTTTCAAAATTTCAACATAAAATTTACAAAAAAAATGTCCGTCTTCCGGAATTGCAGCAACAATATTTATAGTTGCAATTTTGCTAGCTCATTAGACGCTCAATTCGAACGCTTCAATAAAAAATCTATTGAATATAAATATTGGGGAATCAAAAAAATTAGATAAATGTGAAAGGAACTAACGAGTTGGTGATTAAATTGTGTAGCAACTTTCATCTCAATTATACGTTTGTTGAACAACAATTAATCAACAACAAGTTCAAAATTCACATAAAAACCTTGATGAGTTTTGAACCCTGGAAATTTTTTGAAGATCGTCAATGAAAAAATTCAAAACATAATGTGTGTATTAATTTTAGCTAATCGACAGTTTGGCTCACCCAGTAGAAATGTTGTGTAAATTGACATGCCTCTCCAATATAACAAGTCTCTGAAATGATAAATAAAAGGGTTTTTATTGGTATTTTAGCGGAAACAGGATACATGTTAGTAGCTTATTGACAGATGTAATCACCACTTCTCAAGTATACCGTTTATTGTTAACAATAATTCAATAATCGTGACGATGATGCAAATATTAACGAGTGGACGGGATCGAGTCTAAGTATAAGTTCAATTGTTCTTAAATATTTCGGTGTGAATATGATTAGAAAACATTTTTTGACCGAAGATTACTAATTAATTTCTTCAAGCACATATCATACGGCTAAAGCCATATATGCGTACAGCAGTTACCAAGAGGAGTACTTTTAGAAAGTCGAGAAATTACATCATTATCATCAGTATCCATAAAGTTATTACTATTGGTAATCTGATAGAATAAAGGACGTTAACTTCAATGTGCGATACAAATATAGTGAAAAATCAACCTCTCATTAGCTCTACGGTAGAGCTGATTAACAAAATTATGGTAGGTTTCAAGAACAACATCAGAACCTGCATTAGATCCTGGTTTTCGTGAGGCTACTACGGATAGTGTTTCCGGATCTTAAGCAGGTTCCAAGTACAACATCAGAACCTGCTTCAGATCCGGAAACACTATCCATAGCAGCCTGACGAAAACCAGGCCACCAAACGCGGACTGCGATTCCAAGAATTGCATTTACCGGATACCCTGCGAGTGCGGAAAATCCTATATCGGTGAAACTTAAAGGCCATTGAATGTTCGCATTGCCCAGAACACGAAACACACACATCGAGGGGAAACCAGCAAATCAGGAATAGCAGAGCATGTTTGGACCCATCAACATAACATCGAGTGGTCCAAAGCTGAGAACACACACAAGGAGGAACTCTGGTTCAAGAGGAAGTTCAAAGAAGCCGCATACATGTTGTCCAACAACGTATTCCGCCAAGGAAACCCATAATCATACGGTCATCTCCCACTAAATCGGTGAGCGGAAAAAGGAAAGCGGTGAAGAGTGAAAGTTCTCTAATGATCCATAAATAGTCATCTTTTGGAGTAATTAGTCCAGTCATCATCCAAAGGCGATTGTGGATACTAACAATAGAAACGTCGTAAAGTAACTCGGCTTTGATTCTCTTGAATTTCTATTTTTTTGTTCAATTGTTCTATTTTTTCTTGTATTTTATTTCACTGTTATTTCATTTCAGGTTTTTTTCCTTAATATAATTGTTATTTTCAGTTTTTTTTATTTTTCTTTTTCATTAATTCTTTCAGGGATTTCAAATCATTTTATATAATATCAGACAATGGAAGCCCGAACTAATGAAATTCAAAATTATGATAGGTTGCGTAATCATATCAACTCTTGAAATAACTCTTTTCCCAACTTTTTCTCAGCAAAAAAACATCCTTGTGAGCAAAAACATGGGTTATCTCTCGTAACAGAAAGGGAAAAAGATAAACCGCAAATTAATTAGATTAATTGTAAGGGTAGGTCCCGACACTTGGAAATGTTAAACCCTTGAAGTTAATCAAGCGTACGATCTCGACGAGTACGTCGATTCCACACAACCCATGTCGTGCAAATTAACGTTTCAGAGTCGCACTCCAGACAGTCTAGAATAATTACTCAAATAGTGAATATGTGCGGAAGTTACGTTACAGATTTACCCTTGGGAATAACGAGAAGGGACCGGTAGTTGATACGGATTGCAGAGTAGTCCTTCCATACCATTGGCCAATTATCACCGGTTTAGTTTGGGTTTGGCATTTATGTTTTAACTAGCTGAAGCGTTGAACTTCGTAACGCCTCAGAATTGGATGTTGTGTCAAGTTATCAGCTGAGTTATATAAACTTACGCTAACGCTTAACGCTACATATCGTATATATAAGAGCACCGTTTTGAATAATATTATCAGAAGAGGCACACATTTCCTTCATAACATCACCACCTTATGTCACCGGAAGGGACAAATCTGCTCGTGTCAGTTGACACACCCACCATTCAGGCAGGCAGGTCGCGCAGCCAATCAGGATTCGCCAATTTTGTCACGTGGTTGGCATGTGATCTCATGACTGGTGGGAATAATATTTCAGGTAGACTGAAACCGTGAGTCAGAGAGTCACGTGGTTCCATGACTTCAAATTCTGCCAGCCAAGCCACGGAACATGAGCGTGAGCGGTATGGAAATATGAGTGTTAGGAATCACACGTTAAAAGGTAAAACCTCGTTAGCCCTTAGCTCTCACAAGTTTCGACTTCTGAGAGTTGTCGTTCGTAGGGGTGCGACAGATGGTTAACGGAAAAACATATATTAAACAGATTAGATGGGCTGAAAAGTTGGAAGGCTAACACGCAGATGGCGCTACTAGTATCAAATCCGTACGATTTTCAGTAAAACCTAACCTTAAAAAGACACGTGAACAAATTTCACAGCTGTCAGGCTGTTAGTTTGTGGGATAGAATATGTTGAGTGAAGCAACCTTCGTTAGTATGAAGTAAATGTATAAAAAGAAATTTTGTGTGTTAATAAAGCATTGCTTTTTGACAAAAAAATACTGTTGAATCCTAGGCTTGACTTGATGAACATTATTTGGACTCTGCACCAACAAAAACCAACCATTGAGAAGTGGTTTGCTGAGTGTCAACGAGGTTGAATGAGCACCGAGGACGATTCAGGCAGTGGACGCCCCGAAAATGCTGTTACCGATGAAAACAAAGTCCACAAAATAATTTTGGATGACCGCAAAGTGAAGTTGATCAAGATAGTTGAGGTTCTGAAGACATTGGGAATATAATGACAATATGTCGAGCAGTGCAGACGTACGTCCAGAGCTCTCTCAGAATTTAATTAGTAAATGTGTAAAATCTAATAGAAGGATTGCCAAAGGAGTGAAATGTGTGCTTTGTTCCGCATCCGTACATTTCAAATGTGCAAATGTTGATGACAACTCAGTTCCAAATGATTTCAAGTGTGAACAGTGTGAACCAATAGATTTTGTATTCTACGATGCAGTAGAAGAAGCCGGAGGTAAAGTGGATTCAACTATATTCAAGTATATTCTCAGGCAGATAGACGAAATGATTTCCGTATTGAAGAATAAAATAGCAATTCTCAATAATCACGTTGACCTTCTGAATAAATGCATTAATAACACCAGTACGGCGATTCCTAACTAATATTCCTGATGACTTTTTTGTGACGGGTGCTCTTGAACCCTGTCTATCGGATCACTTGGGACAATACATGCTGAGTGAATTTACAGTTACATCAAAAAACGACGCAATTTATAGAAGATTTATTTCTTTTTCAGCTATAGACACATTTAAGGGCGCCCTTGAATGTTTCGACTGAAGTATTTTCGAAAACACGGATCGTTCTCCGGATGCTTTGGGTGAACTTCTTGTGGAGGTCTTGAATGGCTATGTCGTCGAGATGTTTCCTTTGAGGAGGACGAGACATCATCGCGATCAAAGACCTCCAGTCAGTTGGTTCGGTGATGAATTGCGCTATAAGAGGGGAATCCTCTCGAACATCAGGGTTGTCCAAAACGCTAGGAAAGATTTGGTAACCGAAAAAATCTTCAAAATATTACGCAAAGATTACAAAAAGTCTATACAACTGGCAAAACGAGAATCGTATGAAAGTTTTTTGGCATGTTCTCCAAATATCAGTAGAGATACTTGGAGGATCATCAATTATGAATGTAATAGGAGACCTTCAAGGGAGGTTGATACACCGCATTCGGAGAACGACTTCAATGATTATTTTGTTGACATTGTAGATTATCTCATTTCATCTCTTCCTGAAGTAAATTATGAAGCGACAGATTTCTTGAAAAATCTTAAAACACCAGTTAACTCCTTCGTATTGTTCCCCACGACCCCGAGGGAAGTAATGGAAAGTATCCAGTCTCTCAAGAACTCCAATTGTTCGGACTATTTTGAGCTTAACAGTGAGATCATCAAAAGTATTGCCAATATGATTGCGTCCCATTATCCCTATTAATAAATGAATGTTTTTCTCATGGGGTTTTTCCTGCAATATTAAAAAATATGTAGTCCTACCTCTTTTCAAAAAAGGAGACCCTTTCGAACTATTTCAATAATACCTATACTTGGAAAAGTTATCGAGGTAATTGTCAAAAGCAGATTAATAGCATACTTAGAAGCTAATTCTCTTTCCTGCCCTGGACAATTTGCGTATAGAAAGGGTAAGTCCACAATCGATGCTCTTTTGAATATCATATCCAGTATAGTGATAGGTTCTGAGGAGGGCAGACATTCATTCATAACGTTGTGCGATCTATCGAAGGCATTTGATTGTGTTTCGCATAATATTCTGATTAAGAAACTTTCCTATTATGGTATCCGTGGATTGTCCCTCAAATTCCTTGAATCCTATTTGAACGATAGATCGCAGTGTGTATCATTATATGGGATTAAATCGAATGTGAAATCTGTCAAACATGGTGTGCCCCAGGGTTCTGTACCGGGACCAATCTTGTTTATACTATATATAAATAACCTATACTACCATATACTTTCTAAAAAAATGTTTCTTTTCGCGGATGATACCACTTTGATGGACTGTCACTGTAGTGTTAATGATTTGAGTGTTTCTGCCAACGCCACCACGAAGTCTGCAAGTAACTGGTTTGTTTCAAATAGACTTATCCTTAATGAGGCTTAAAATCAAAATCTTATAATTTCCACAAATACATATTTAACCTCGGGTAAAAGTGTTAAGCTACTGGGGATTCATATAGACGACAGAGTGAACTGGTCATGTAATGTTGACAAACTGGCCAAGAAATTATCAAGTGTAATATTTATGATTCGTAGACTGAAGGATTTCGCCGGTATCAGAGCGGTCAAATCTTCGTACTTGGGACTCTTCCATAGTCACATGGTATATGGCATAGTTTTGTGAGGGGATTCTTGTCATTCCAAATAAAATTTTACATTGCAAAAAAGAGTTATACGTCTAATATCTAATGCCAACTTTAAAGATCATTGTCGCCCACTTTTTATTCATCTCAAAATTATGCCGCTTCCTACAGCTTTTGTGTATGAAACATTGATTGAAATTCATTAAAATAAATCAAAATAGATTTTACAATCGCAACAACATGAATATCCTACAAGATCAGGAAATCTGATAAGAACTGAGAGATTCAGACTGAGCACCTCACAAAATAATTCATTGAATTTGAAATTCTATAATAAGTTACCATGTCACATAAAACAACTCAGTTTCTACTGTTTCAAGCAAAAACTGAAATAATTTTTTTTTGAATCACTGTTTTTATTCTACAGATGAATACATGTTATACAACATAGATAATTCATGTGACTTTGAGTTACTAACAATTGTTCTCATTTTTAACATTAGTTGATTGATTGTTTTTATTATTATGTACACTGTTCTGTTATACAAGCATTGTGATAGTTTTATTTGTATATATGACGTCATATTAATAAATTTTTGTGTTTTGACTTGCTACAAATATATGTTCAAATGTACCACGTAGCCAATAAACTATTCTATTCTATTCATCAAAGGAACGTGTTGAATATTTGGGTATAGGAAAGCCCTATTCAAAGAGGGTGCCGCGAGAGCTCACAATCGACAAAAAACAATATCGAACTGATTATTCTGAGCAGAGTCCACCATAAAAAACCTGAATTTATGCATTTTTTATGTGACACTGGATGAAACATGACTTCATCTTTTCGTTGCTCCCACGTCCACCTTATTCTCCAGATCTGACCTCCAGCGACTTTTCTGTTTTTAGATCTCAAGAGAATACTCTCTAAAAAGAAATTTAACGCCGATGAACGGTAATTGTCAAAACTGAAGTCTATTTCGAGGCTAAAGACAAATCGTACTATAAAAATGGTATCGAAAAAATGTATGTAAAAACATGTTTTTCTATGTTAGCCTACCAACTTTTCAGCTCAACTTTTGGCACATACACACATTAATATGGTTAGGAATTTCATTCGAATTGAAAAGGGAATATTTTCAGTGGAGATTAATTTTTACGCTTGAGAAAGCTCTTGTATAGTCAAACACGTGTCGCGGTTTTTGTAAAACCTTTTATAGTGAATTTCATACAATAAACTGTATTGATTAGTTTAAATATGGATTTTCATCAAGTATCGGCCAGTTCTATTCAATGATTATTTTTTCGTAAGTTTCCACTTTTTTGTTTGATGATGAAGAAAAACGGTGGAAAGCTTTTACCTACCCTAAAAAAATAGGTGTGAAACGTTGTTAAGTATGCTTTAAACAATCTATTTTGAATATTTTATATTACCATACATATAAATAACTATAGATTCATCAAATTTTGTAACCGGATGTCCGGTAAAAAATGAATAATAATCCATTTCAAAATCAAAACTCTTTGAAACTGAAATAACTCAAAAATTGTTTTTATGTCGGTCTAATTCCAATAAACAAATATATAACAAAAAAATATCATTATAGAGTTTGCACTGGGCAAGTTTCAAAGGGATCAGCATTCTTCATACATATTTTTTTCACCATGGGTAGGGAAAGTTAATACATTGCGGCATGTTACTAAATTTTTCTAGATAATTTGCAGTTTGCTTCTTATTACACTTGAAAAAAATTATTTATTAATCTAAATTCATATTTTTCACACTGAAAGGATGAACAGCCAAACAAAGAAACACTCATAATAAAATATCAACTGTGAAATCGCAACCTGACGGACTTAGAATACCGTTCCGGTAGTCTGAAAGTCTACCTTCCGGGTTGGGCCACAAACGGGCTACCGAAGAAAACTTCTCAGAACGAATCCCAATGAAATTCTCATTTATCGACGACGATAAAGCATGATCGACAACAGCGCTCACGGAACCCGTGCCGCGAAATCATCGGGAGGGTTTGGGGGGCACTGGGACATCGGGGGGCTCAGTGGGGAAACGGATCGCGACGGCGGGCCGAGTGCAGTCACCGCGCCAAGGCCAAGGCTGTGAGCGGTAAACACCGTTGCCAGATCTATCGCTTTTTCGTAAGATCTTCCTTTTTGAGCCTTCGTCAATAAAACATAATTTCTACCGAATAATGCTCAAAAAAGTTTTACCTAATAGCCAGAAAAAGTACATAATCTTATTAAAACACCAACAAAAATTGATAGACAATATACAGCGCCATCTGCCCGCGAATAGATCAAGGAAAATGTCGATAATTCTGTCAGATACAGATTCCGAGCTTGAAAGTTACAAACAAACATACATACACACTTACATACAGGTTAAGCTAATATAAAGCGTGTAAAAAGCAAGTTTAACAGCTGTCCATAGACTAACCTAACCTGGCTTGATTTGATGTCATACTTTATTTGGTAACTAGCGACACGACCCTGCTCTTGAAGATATAAGAGTTGGAAGTTTCGCCCTCTAGAAAGTTCTACAACAGCCCAGAATATTCAAAAGTATTCGAAAGCAGTCCAAAAAAAATCAGAACATTATGAATGCTTGAGAACGAGTTCTAGACTGCCCTAGAATTGCAAGTATGGAGATAGAGAGTTCACCATCTATAAAATTCCCTTGATCCTTCCACAATGATCTGGGATTCTCCAGGACATTAATGAACATTCAATAATATTTCCGAACATTCTACAACATTCCAGAACATATGGAATGTTGTGGAAAATAACTCCGTCCATCGGTGAAAACTGTGTGAAAATATAGGCAGCAGGTTTTTAGTTTGGTGCGTTCAGACAGACATACAGACATGGTGTGAGACTTCAATTTATAATATGTATTGATATGCTTATATTTCATGAATATCACAGAGATGTATTTAGGTAGTACATAATTTGCTCATTAAGATTTATTGAAATACCGTAAGTGTCAAATACCGTAAGTGTATTCATCACCTGAAACCATTATGATTTCAGATTTCCTGTATCATTATGGATATTGTTTTTTTGCATGTGGTATATTTTTTATTCAGATGCCCATGGATCTGAAGGTATTTTTTGATAGTCATTACATTATTCCCCATTCATATCTTCCGCTTTTGAGTGACCCGCCTACCGCTTTTAATACTTTTGATTTGGCAGCACTGACTGTAATCATTTCGCTGACAAACACTCGACGACGTACACCGTCCGGATTTCTTTGTTAAATTCATTTATTTATTGTGTGCGTTGTTGATGTAACGATAACGAGGTGTTCGATAACGAATTGATACGAAAAGGGCAATGTCACCGTACCAGCGCGAGACATAAATTGAATCGAACTCATTGTTTGTGTACATCGTGAATGCATATATGATTTATTTATTGCCGAAGTTATGATTCAGAATATTACAATGGTTACAGTTCGATATATAGTGCAGTAAAATTAGCTCCAAACCACCAAAAAATAGGTTTGTGTGGCGGTTTGCCAATGTGGATTTACTTTAGGAGATAAGGGATCGGATACTAACACATCACCGAATGCGCAGCAATGAGTCGATAATCAGTAAACCTTTTGCAGAAGAGTAGCTGAACCCAAGGGCTCTGAACAATTACTTCAACCACTAATCGTGACTTCAACAAAATAAAACTTTGAAAGAAAAAACATCATCAATGTATTTCGACAATAAACTTTCATCGATACTTTTCGCTGATCATCTTGATCAACATGGAAATTCTGACGCTTCTATCTACATAAAAATAGTAAATCATCTTCTGCATCACATCAATGGGTTACCTTTGTATTCCTGCTTCTATATTCAACAAAGCGAAAAGTGTGTTTTTCGGACAATATTTGTTCATAGACAAAAACAAGCAGAGAATAGGTCATAAGTGCCGCGAAATGCTGGGATTTCTGCTGCAAGCAAATTTCTTGATAAAGGTTTCCCCTCGAGGTTTCTTTTGCTAATTTTATTGGGAGATAACTTTGGTGAGCAATGTGTTGTTAGATGTTTTCCGAAAATTATCAAGTTTTATAAAAAAAAATCCAGAGTAGAGAAATATACCGTTACTGTTGATTCATTCCTAGCACCCACTTATGCACTAGCACCCACTCACTTGGCGGGTTGGCTATCCTTGTTCATTTTTCACTGCCAGAACCACTGTGCATGCTGTTTTTGGCGAGTGCATGCTGTTTTTGGCGAGTGCATTGGCTTGGGATATGGGGGTTGAACAGACCGGCCATCGGATACCTGTTTCCACGTAGCCCCGCTGGATACGTGAATGGCAGAATCACTTGTGGTTCTGTTATTCTCTAACTGATTGGCATCCCAACGATGGCTTAATCCTGAGGTGTGTGTATCCGTGCCGAAAGGATAAATGACACTGAGTCTATCAGCTGTCTCTACAGAACCTTCTAGATACCGGGCGCCCTCTCGTCGTAGCATCGCCTTGTCACGGTAATGCCGTGATTGACCTTCTTTCCCTAGCTACTCGTGGAACTTTATGGACAATGTAAACTTAAAAATTCTTTCTGACGCTGAGTCTACAGAGGGGACGGATATAGAGCTTACGACTCCAACTGACCTCCCTGTAAATTTAGATCAGTAGCGAGATCTTCTCAACTCTCCAACTCCTGATCCAATAACTGAACCTGGAAAAGAGGTTTGGTGGTGCAGCCAGGAAACGACTGAGTCGTCTCCTCAGGAGCGGGGTACTTTATGAAACCGCCTTGCACCAAAGTCTTGAGTGGCGTACGCAGAATCTGTCTAGGTGGAGGAACAAACCCCCCATGAGCAGGTTAGCAAACGTTTGCGCTCAAGTGATGATTCACCAAAACCAGAGGCGAAAAAGCCTTGCACTCACTTTGAACCTAACCTAACCCCAATGCTAATGACTGTGGGCGGTATTTTCTCAAGTTCTACTGTACTAATAGCGGAGTGTCGATATTGTGAATAACCTCTGACTGAATGGTGCGTAACACGCCGTTGTGGTAGTAATCAAATCGACAAAGTAGATTCTAGTGTTTATTTTCAGAGTTTTTAGTTGAATCTTTATTGGGGAAATATCTGAGAACCTTGTCATCAAAGCGTCTTATCCGAGTATAAATAAACTGACGGGGAAACTGGTTCTGACCTGTATAACTCTAGTCATCTAGACTCGAGTTCAATGGAGTAGAAATTTGATTGGCGGTTTTCTAACAAGTTCAAGGCAACAGGATGTTCGCCAAGAAACACCAAATTATCTTCAAAGATGGATCAAGTTCTTGAAATGATAAACGCTAACCAGTTAACATCAAATTTTGAACAAACATATTTTTGTCAAATTCGATGTTGAGTCCGTTTTCATTAATATAGTCGAAGTAACCGATATAGTGATTCTTAAAGCTTCGGCGAACTCCAAGGCCAAAAAAACCAATACAAAGGAATAATGCCGCTACGAATTAGTCCCCGTGGACTGAAGAATTGGCGGTTTATATTGTATAATTTTTACTAACCGAGTTTTATGATTGACTGAAGAGTCATAAAATTAAATTTGAAGTCATGTTAGGATGACCAATAGAATGTGAGCATGGTTCGAAGAGTCGTGTTGTCAATGTTCACTTCAGGAATTGATCGCGGTTTGAGTGTTGAAATTTGATATTGGTGAAGTTATAATTACTTCAAAATTTTTGTTATTTGTTTAAAATGTGGCGTCCTTGGACAAGTACCAATAGTAATAACGAGTGTGATAACAACGCAGACATTTTCCTGTGTAGTGATTCCAATAGCGCTGGTGAACAATGCGAAAAAGAGATACCAGTGAATAAGATTCGGATGAATTTGAATATTGAAACACAGAGAATATGTTTCAATGTATTTAAGAGTCTACTTCTCAAGTTTGGTTTCGAAGGAAACAAACTATTACAAGCAACAACAGATTTGACCGAAATTCCTTTCTCAACTGTACGTAAAATAGTCAAAAACAAACCTAATAAAAGCAAGACGCAATTTGATGCGGGATTACCAAAACCTTTAGATGTTCATCTAATGAAATCATTACAAAAAAACAATATAAGACTGTTTCAAAAGCAATGAGATTCCTACAATTGAAATCATAAGGAAGAAATTGAATACTTCCGGCCATAACGTGAACTGCTGTGGCAAAACTCTTCAGAATTGGATAAAGAAACTAGGATTTAGATTTATTATAATAAACAAACGTCAAGCAGTTATGGAAAGCAGAAGAATAGTGGAATTGCGTAAAAATAATTTTCCAAAATTTGATAAGAAGATGATAGAGCTAGGTAAAGAAGAAGTATCTAATATTACCGAAGAAGACTGACAGAAAAGGATTAAAAAAGTAATTTTAGTTGAAAAAGACTATATGGAGATTGGAGACTTCCATATTAATGGTGGAAATAAATTCATTATTGATTTAAATGACGACAGTGATAGTGAAACGGGGAATATGGAAGAGGAATAATTATCAGAAGAACTTAGTTAAGTGTTTTTGAAGCGATCGATTGTATATATACATATATATATATATATATATATATATATATATATATATATATATATATATATATATATATATATATATATATATATATATATATATATATAAATTGAAATCAATATGGGAATGATCAAAGAGTACTAATCTATTCATTTTTTGATTTTCATGGAATTATTTTCCAGCAGCTTGACTGCATTAACCTTTCTAGATTTCATATCATTTCTAGAAACATGTGGATTCGTTTTCCGATGGCATTTCAGGTTAGCTTCCCAAATTTCTGCTACCGCAGTTGTCGGTTGATTGGTCAAACCACCAACACTGACATAAAAAACTTGGCAAGTTGACTTGGGTGTCACACCAATAGGTGGTTCCACTTATGTTTCGCTTGCGTTTACGATGCCCAATAGGCTGAAACAGCTGTATACCGGTGGCTCTTAAATTGAAATCAATATGGGAATGATCAAAGAGTACTAATCTATTCATTTTATATATATATATATATATATATATATATATATATATATATATATATATATATATATATATATATATATATATGTATAGTCGTTGCTGACTAGTTAAGAATAAAAACTATTGGATAGTGGGGTATTGCAGCAAGTAAATGAGTACTCTTTTAAGTTAGTCCAAGCTTTCGGAAAATTTTATTTCCATCATCAGGGAAACTACAATAATATAAGTTTTAAGGTAAAATCAAAAATATTAATTGTTCATGACTTACATCTTATGTGAGGATGGTTACATTGATGTTGAAGAAAAAATGTTGATACATTGGAGAAGATGAAACTTGATACACAATTCTAAATGCTTGAGATTATTTTTTATAAAATATTGTTATTCGTCAGACCGTTATTCACACCATGCATTCATTTGAATCCTGCACGCATGGTGTGAATAACGGTCTGACGAATAACAATATTTTATAAAAAATAATCTCAAGCATTTAGAATTGTGTATCAAGTTTCATCTTCTCCAATGTATCAACATTTTTTCTTCAACATCAATGTAACCATCCTCACATAAGATGTAAGTCATGAACAATTAATATTTTTGATTTTACCTTAAAACTTATATTATTGTAGTTTCCCTGTAGTACTCATTTACTTGCTGCAATACCCCACTATCCAATAGTTTATATATATATATATATATATATATATATATATATATATATATATATAAACTATTGGATAGTGGGGTATATCTTGCACATATCTTGCATATATCTTGCATATATATTGCACATATCTTGCAGATATGTGCAAAAAAACTGCTGATGAGCAACTTGAGCTTAGATTTATCATTGTTTGGTAGAACTTTGAATACCATGTCTTAACAGCTTGCTTCGGATCGTTAAGTGCCTTTTTCTGTAGGCAAACAATTTTTGAATGGGCTTTTCGTAGGCAAGTGGTACAAAATGACTTTTGTACCACTTCAAACAACCCTTTCTTTAAGTCAAGGCTACCATGTGGACTGAGTATATTCTTCGAGACCATTTTATATCCAATCGTTTTCTTGCCATTTTTTACAAACAATATATAATGAATTCTTTCTTGATAAAAATGCTTGATACCAAAAATAATATAGCTGTATCAATGACATTACTAAACAAACCTTACTATACAGTGATTATTTACTTGCCACAAGAACCTCTAAAATAGTCATGAAACTCATCGGAATCCCCAAAACTTTTCTACATACTCGTCCCTACCGAAGTTGGTATTGTCATCCGTTTCGACTAAGGCTTTGAACTATAAACCAGTCAATAAGTCATCAATATGCCATCATCGTGAATTAAAAAAAAAGATAAGGAAATTCAATTTGCGAAGCATACAAATCAGTCATCCTTGGTATATAGCAAACGATCATTCTGTCGTCTTCCTACCCACGCGGGCGACTATAGAAGGAGGCTGAACACGACAAATACGGAGATGTCAGTATTTATGTTTTGTCACGCCCGAAAAACATATTGTAGAAATTACGCATCGAACAAGTGAGGCTACAATAATTGAGGGACGTGAAACTTTAGTCCTCAACCTAAACTGACTAAGTTAAGAAAGAGCACGGGAATTGGATCAGGTATGCAGTCGGAGGCAAGGTAAAAGTTAAACAATTGCCATGGTTTGGTGTAAAATAGTTACGAAATTTGAGGTTATGTATAAGAAGCAAGCATGAGAAATATTGTTTTCCTTAAAAACTGTAACATGTGAGGGTTGATGAACACTCATAAAATTCAATCACTTGATAAACATGAAAACATTGTAAAAAACAATGGATGACTGGATTTTCTTGAACTATCCAAATTATACTTGAACATTCCAATACACTCCAGAATATTCTGAAACGTTCTGAAATGTGGAATGCTCCCAAATACCCTCGACTGCTCTAGGATTTTCTGAAGGGCGAAAATTATGGCCCTTATATTTTCAAAAGAATGCTCTTTACGGAAACCTTCTGCGCGGATGGAGGGATAGAGAGTCACCAAACAACACAACCCCCTTCATCGTTCCACAATCATCTGAGATTTCTGATTGATTCGGCCGTTACTTGATGAAGATCCATAGTAATTTCATAAACTACACCTTACGTTTTGATTTTCCAAAACTTTAATTTCAAAAAATATATCACGACATGTTCAGCTATCTCAGTAGATTTTTGTGGCTTTGTTTTTTATTTTTCTATATAGACAATATGTTATACTCGAAAGAAGATGAATGTAAGATTTATGAGTAATTAGTATCATGTGTGAATTCGTTATCAGATGTGAAGTTTTATCGGTTTTTTTGTCTGAGCTCACCAGATTGTTTAATTTCAATTGAAATATGGCAACGCGCATTCTGTAAAAGAAAGCAAGCTTCAGTTTTGTTTTTTATAGACGGTTAGCATCGCAATTCAATAGTACTGGACTAGATACACCATCGTTGTAAAAAGGTTTTGGGAAGATTGCATTATGAGGCATGTAGAAAGCCTATTACGGTCTTGGGATTTTATCAAATTATTATACACTCAAGTCATTTGCTTAATATAAAAGTCATTAAACGAATTCTTTATAAGGTGTAGAAGAGTGATTTCGTCAATGGTTGGTTTATATTCCTTTCACTTTTCTTGATCTAGAGATGGAGAGGCAAGGGTATCAGCATTTGAGAGTTTTACGGTACTGTATGATACTTCTAACAAAGACAGACACAAATTTCAATTTGCTTCACTTCACTAGAATTAAACATTTAAAGAGGTTATTCTTGGGTCTATTTTGAAACACGCGAATATGTCCTGAAGTTTGAAATTTTTTGAATTGTAGGATGCGAAAATTTCCAGTATCTTATTTTTATTAAGGACGCACGTAAAAAGTAAAACAACAATTTATATAACTCAAATCAATGATTTATTCGCTGGGGTTCATCTATCTTGAAACACTAGTTTACACTATCATACTGAAGAACAGATGTGACATCCCATCATAGTTCATTGTGAAAGTATTAGAAACATTTACTAAAAGTTCGCTGGTTGTTGAGAAAAATAAATTATTGTTTGAAGTTACATTTTTTCTTGTGGAAGATGCAAATAAATGAATGTTATTTTTTGAGAGGAAACATAATCTTGTCGCTGGAATTGCAAAGGATGCTTCTCAAAAGTTTGGAACACTGTTCCAAACCAGAAAACTGTAGACACCTCAGCAACTTTTGATGCTTGATGAAGCTCGGATCAGACCTACTTTGAAGTATTGTTCTCATGTATGGAGCTCTGCTCCCAAGCATACCCTCAATGCTGGATTCCATCCAGAAAAGAGCCAGACTTGAACATCACTTGCAACTTTCATGAAGAAATGTATTGAAAAAATAAGTTTGAAATACCAATTTAAGTAGCATGACCTACAAATTAATGCCAAATTACTGGATTTGGTTATAAAATCGGAGATACAGACAGAGAGGAAGAGTGTGTGCTCCGACATTTCATATGTCGTAACCAAGCACACACACATTCAGGATGTGGAATGTACTCCAGATCACTAAGCCTAAGGATTAAGTTGGGAATGGGAAAAAATACCAGCGTTGTCCAAACAGAACCAGCTGGTATCTCAATCGCCACAAAATAAATAACCAAGAAAGGAATTTCTGGCAAAAACCTAACAATCTACACTGACAGCAGACAAGCCCTATTATACTTGAACAGACAACGTGTAACCTCAGAGCTGGTAATAGAGTGTCACCAAGATTTATCCAAAGCCTCGGTAGATACGGCCTCGGCACGTTAGGAGTAAAGGTAATCGCATTGTCGACTTTTTAGCCAAGGAAGCGGCTGAACTAAGAATTTTGGGAATCAGTGGCACCTACGGTCCGATGACTTCGACAATTGCGGAACTAGCCAAATGTTACACCCAAGCTCAATCTCTAAAGAGATGGGATGTAATCAAAGGATGCAATCTTGCCAGGATCATCTTGTGTGACCCTGGGAAGCTGGCGTCAAAGAAATATCTGGCGATGACCAGGAAAAATCTACTTTTAACAGTAGGAATTCTGACTGGCCACTGTCAATTAAGGAAACACCTCCATAATATGGGGCTGGTGAACACACCTCTATGCAGGATGCGTGAACAGGAAGATGAGACTGTCAGGCATATCCTGTGCGAGTGTCCGGAGTTATCGTCAATAAGAGAGTGTGTGTTCGGCGAGTCTTGGCCTACACCTGCCGATATAAAGGAGATGTCTCCCAGTGACCTGTCCACCTTCCCTGGAAAGGACATGAATAATGCCATTGCCATCATTGACCTAGCCCGTAGGCCTTTCAACTGGCATCTTCGCTCTATCTATCGCCACCACTGTCAAGGGAACCCCTACTCCTCCTAACTCACCCCCCCATATCACCGGCGCATAACGACGGCCATATGGAGGGACGAATTAGCGGGGTAGAAGACCCATTCTCTTTATTTCCTATCAATATAAATACATAGATACAAATACATCCTTCTATACAATCAGTGCCTTAACTAAAATTTACATGTCTCAATTTCTACTTCGGTAGAGTAGATACAATAGATAATAGTAACATAAATCAAAATTCCAATAACGATGAGTAACCAGAAATAAATATACATTCCATTATATTTACTATTCCCACCCTTACCCCAATTTGTACATTGCGAAAGTGATTACATTGATATTGACAGCCCTATGTCCAGCCACGACCTGGGAACCTGGAGAATCCATACCACCTCCCATTTTCTTATTACTATTTTCTATTCTTA
Organism: Leptinotarsa decemlineata; assembly: GCF_025532065.1. NCBI lineage: Eukaryota > Metazoa > Arthropoda > Insecta > Coleoptera > Chrysomelidae > Leptinotarsa > Leptinotarsa decemlineata. Next base: position 6,738,923 of record NW_027412537.1, on the reverse strand, counting down.
CCTGCGGCTACCGCCTACAGCTTATCATTTCCTTTTGTCCTTCACCACACTGTCCGCCCATTCATTTACAAATCGTGTCCATTCGTCCCTTTTTCCGTTTACATCCCTAAGCGTAATTTCACCATTCATACTTTCCGTTCTGTCCTTCCACTTTCTCCATCCAACCCTGTCCCCATTCATGCATCTATCGATCACATGACCTACCGTTTCACGCTCTCTATAGCCGCAGGGGCAGAGAACCTCCGGCCCCAGAATAAATCTGGCCAGGTATCCCGGAAAGTTCCCATGCCCCGTGAAAAGTTGGATAGCCTTCCGCGACAGATCTAGGGATTCAAACCCGACAGTTCTGCAGAACCTGTAGAACAGTCGCCCAGTCATGCCTCCCTCCCACTCCCTTTGCCATACTCTCATAATGTTCTGTTTTATTCTCTTTTTCTCTTCGATCTTATCGTATGTCTTTACTCTCCACGTTACTTGAGCCTTATCCATGCCTTTCGTGGCTTCCTCATGTGCCTTCAGGTTTCCTATGTTATGCATGTCGTGTCCCCTCCTCCATATAATCTAGGTGCGTACTCCCCTTGCATTCCTCTCCTCAATCATCCGTTGAATCTTCGCTACCCTATTGCTCCCCACTCTAACTGCTTTCACTCGTTCTACCGCTGCCGCGGAATCACTAACTACTTTCACACTTTCATCCATACTCCACATACTGATCACTCGTTCTATTGCTATCAACTCCGCTTCATTTACACTACCTTGTTTGGTAATCCTTTCATTCCCTGTAAAGGACAGAATGGACGATGCCCTAGGAGGACAACTCCTCGGGAGGATGTATAATGGGTCACATGTGGCCTACGTGCTTCCACTCATCCTTCCTCTCTTCCACTCTACAGATACAGAGATCACTTGCAACCTTGATAGACTGGAACATCGAAGAAAGGTTGATGATTTATCTCTCTTTAATAGATACTTATCATTCTTGATTTCAATAGCCGAATATTTCTAATTTAGATTTATCATACCCTAATAATACTCAAATTTGAATATATTCAATTTCAATAATACCAGTGAACCGAGATAATAATTGTACCCCGCGGAAGCAAATGCACCACTACTAGAGTGCCACCTAATCAGCAGCACCGTTCCGTCGAATGCATTTGTAAACAGATGGGGCAGATTAAAAAACGATTAATCTTAAGCGCAACAAATCTTCAAGATACACGACCAAGGCACGACAATGTTGTGTACCATCATCAAAGGTTGCCGCAAAAAATAAACAACATACTTTATTAACGCTAAATCATAATCGTTCAGATCCGTGACTGGATAGAAAGTGTGTAGGATTTAGGTAGCGAATCCGCTGATCGATCGATATACGAAGAGATGAGAATTATTGAATAGCTGAAGAAGAACTATCTGCTTATACCTAAAGAAAACACTTTTTCCATAACAGAACAAAAACACGGTCTCTCGACGTGTGTTTCGCTAACCTCCACTATCTGGAGATGATGTACTTGAGTTCTACATCTGAGATAGGTCTATTTATACACATCGTTACCGCAGGTAATGGGGTCATCAAATGAGGTGAAAAAAAATTTAGTATTATTTCAATTGAAAATAATATCTTTATTTCCGACTTTGTGCCTTTACCTGGATTCTATTTCGAATACTATTCAAGTAAGAGGGTGAACAACGGGCTGTAAATCACCTAAAAGACTTGAACAGCAAACTCGGAAGATGTGCCACTGAAATTTTGCAACACACATATAAAATGTTTATGAAACCGATACTGGATTATTAAGCCATGATTTATCTACTATGCGATCTCCCCGAAATTATCCCACCACATATAACCCACTGAGAGGGGAATACTACGCAACATACAAAACCTCCTTCTTCGACTCCCTTCCAATGAACTATGTACCACAGTGGAATCATCACCGATAAACGTGAGATTCCAGGAATTCCAAGACCGATACGTCATCAGAACGCTCAACAGCTCCAACACCGCCACTATTAAGACGCTGTCCATCCCCAGGATGCCCCGCGGGGGCTTGGAGGGAATCCCAAGGAAGGAGCTCCCGTTTCTCTCAGCCAGGTTCCTAAGATTCTGGACATCATCAGCCCACAGCCTGGAACACACCAAAGTTCAGTTCACCCCCAATTACCCTCCCTCTCCAGGACTACCCGAACCTGAACCAACCAACAGACCACCAGCTATTGTATCCGGACCATTTGCTGCAAGTCCACCAAGGGCAACACCTCCTATATAAGGGACAAGAACTGCACTTAACAAGGAAAACGAGTAAACCCACTAACCCTACCTACCCACTAACCTATAGTAACACATAGGCTGAAAAGTCCCGGACCTAAGAAAACGCGATTTTTTGTTTGAAATTGGCTTTATTCATTAACGTAATCTCCATCAAGAGCCACACAATCATTCCAGTGTCGCTGTAACATTTCAATACCACTTCATTCGAGCGAAATTTCTCACTGGTAAGCATTTTTTTGAGGTCTGCGAACAGCCAATAGACGCTGGTAGCTAAATCTGGCGAATACGGTGGATGTGGAAGCAATTCAAAGTTCAATTCATGTAGTTTTGCCATTGTTTTGATTGACTTGTGACACGGTGCGTTATTTTGACGAAACATAATTTTTTTCTTCGCCAAATACCATCGTTTCTTTGCAATTTTGGCCTTAAAACGCTCCAATAACGCTATATAATATTCTCAATTGATGGTATTTCCCTTCTTAAGATAGTCAAATAATTTACACTACGCACATCCCAAAATACCGGGGCCATAACTTTTCCAGTCGGTTGTTGTGCTTTGGAGGAGGTTCTCCAGTTGCTCTCCACCCAGATGACGATCGTTTTGATTCCGGAGTGAAGTGATGGATCCATGTTTCATCCATTGTCACATATCGACGCAAAAATTCCACTTTGTTATGTTTGAACATGACCAAACACTGCTCAGAATCATCAAGAGGTTCTAGTTTTGGTCGATAGTGAGCTCGGACTTTGTGCAAAGCTTTCTCAAAGTCAAATGCTCATGCAATGGAGCAGAATCCTTATAACACTTTTCAAGCCATTGTCGGTATTTTTTCTCATCAACAATCAGTGTAAAATTAAAACACGAATTGTTTTTGATTCATTGTTTTGGAAATAACAAAAGTAGTTTCACTATTAGCAATAATTCACAAACTGATGAGTAGAGTATTATGAAATTTCAACGGCTGTCTTCTCAAGGTTACTACTAACTGAAAAAGTGATTAATGCAATGAGATTAGCGCCATCTATGTGTTAGACCCGAAACTTTTCAGCTCAGGTAGTAGAATAAGCGCATTATTCATATTATTGCCAACCGTTAACCCCTAGAAATAAGCTACCATAACCCACAAACCTAGATTGTTATATAATTTTTTCCATTGTAATTCACACATCCCAAGAGGGGGCATAAGCCTATAGCAGAATCCCACAAAATATCTTATCTATAAAAGTGTTAAAAAATAACAAATAAAGTTCCAATTCTAATTTTTCATGATGATTTTCCACAACGTAGTAACGGCTACATCCATCAATTTACATATGAAAGTGTATATATGCGACATGCAGACATTTTATGTTCAATGAATTGAATGATGTAGCCGTTACTACGTGGTAGAAGATCATCATGAAAAATGAGAAATGAAACTATCTATGTTTTTTTACCACCTTTATTTGCGACGTTTGATGGTACTTCATTTTCGGTTTAAAGTAGTATGTGGCTTGTCTAGCTGTACTTGCTTCTTTCAATGAATGGATTGATGTAGCCGTTACTACGTGTTAGATCATCATGAAAAATGAGAAATGAAACTTTTCATGTTTTTTACCACTGTTATGTATGTATAAACGTGGTAAAAAGACATAGAAACTTTAACTAATTTTTCATGATCTCCTACCACATAGTAACGGCTACATCCATCAATTTATAACTGAGCTTCGAGTCATCCAATCAAATTGTTGCTATAAAGTTATCCAAGCATTGTCTCACAGACTAGTCTTCTGGTGAAGGAACTGATCTTTCTTCAATGTGTAGAATGTAGAATGGTGGAAAACAACCATTATTTCATGAAGGTACTGACCTTTTCATTCACAAAAAAATATATTGATCAAGAAAATACACATTTAACTTCCTATATCTTAAGAAACACAATCAATTGCTAACGTCGACCACTTGAACCATTTTTTTTTCCGTTGTTCCTGACATAATCATCAGTAGCTGCGGATAATGACATCCGCGAAATAATATCATGTTCACAACTTGAAACCTAATATAGCCGTATTGATATTAATTTTTTTGGAGGCGTAATTGTATCCACGGGGAGCGTAAGGAGGTGTCAATTAACGCAAAATCGATCATTAATTCACCTTGCAAGTGACGGTGTGAAATTTGACGGTGAAATTACATCGGTTAAGCATATCTGATCGTGGCATGATAAGGTACATGAAATGGGTTGCGTAATTTGATACTAAATATTTGAGAAATATAACTGAATATTCTCAGAAATTGAAAAAAAAAACTATGATTATCAGAGTGAGAACTGCTGGAATTAGGAGAGTTGACTGCAATAAAAATGCTTTTTCCTGACACGAAAAGTGTAGTAGTATTTTTCTTTTATGAAAATAGGGTCGATGATTTTTTTTGGAAAACTCAACTCAAATTCCACAATTCGAAATAATGGTACTAACTGATAGTCAACTTCAGATACATTAGCCGCACCTTTCACAATATAATTGATAAAAAAACAAAAGGCAAAATATTTGTACAATATGTCCGTCTCCAAGGCCATATCAGGAAAGATCTTCAGCAGACTTTGGCTTGAAGCCAGAAACCAAAAGACTGTTGAAACTTCATGTTACCTTACACAAGGAAAACATCAGCGCGGAGATATCAACAAATCAGGAATAGCGAAGCATGCTTTGACTCATCAATACAAACATTAAGTGAAAAAAACACTGGTATGAGAGAAAGTTTAAAGAGGTAGCATACATGTTGAATGACACACTTATCCAGGCTATTGAATATATATTCAATATGGGGTTAAAAGCTCCCAAGAGACTTCAAAGTATCAGAAATAGAACCATTATAATCCGAAGATGATTGTGGATAACAATTGAAATTTTTTGAAGTCTGATATGAAATCGTGTTTTCATCATTTATCTTCATTTCTATATTTTTACCATTTGCATACTGACATCTCATTTCTTTTCAAAAACGGTTACAATATTTTTTTTTCATTTACAAATGTGGGTGCTGATATATTTATTAATTTTATTTTACTAGATTTTCAATTAACGTATTAGATTGCTAATCATTTCAATCATTATTTTCTCAATGATGCAAGTGAAATGAACAAAAATCGCCATCACACTATTTGAACAATATACGCCACCCCATAATGGTTCACTTATTCTGAGACCTCTTTTGTGAATCAGACGCGTGATGGGATCCCGATCATATTATTCGAAAATTGTATAGAAACACTGAAAACTGTTCTGACCCATCTAATTAACTTGTCTTTAGAAAACAGCACTTTTCCTGATAGCCTCGAATAGCAATCAGCAAACCGTTATTCAACAAACGGAATAAAAATGAAATTACCAAATACAGGCCTATATATCTTTTACCAGTGTAATCAAAAATAATAGATAGAGAACATGAATAATTATCATGTATAAATAGAAGCAAAGTCAGTAGTATCAGCAGTGCAGATGAAGAAGAAATCGCACTGAAGGAGTTTTGTGTTCAGTGTTGCCAGGTCTATTGCTTTTGCAGTAAATCTCCTATTCTAGCTCACGAGTTATAAGACTGAAAACTCTTCTATTTAATTAGCTTCTTATCCTTTCTCGACTAAGAATATACCAAGTAGGAATTTTCACTTGATTTCTTCAACATTAAAAGTCTAATTTTACGGAGTATGTTATTATATTATTACCTTTTGTTGTATTTATTTTGGTGTATTATGGTGAATAAACCCGTATTTTTATTATTATTATTTTTTTATTTGATTCATCTAAATTATTTCAAATATGCTAACACCTTTTTAGACAATGAAAGTCAGAACCCTGTGTCAATTGAAAAGGAAATATTGTTTATGAGGGATTAACATTTAAAAAAAAGCATTTTGGTTCTCTACTTCTAGTAGTAACCTACCATAGTGAAGAAGAAAGTAATGAAGTGCAAAATGAACTGTTTGAGAAGATGATTTTATCATACAGAGAAATTTCTTTCAGATGCAATATTGAAAAAAAACCCGTCCGAAATAACTACTCTCAAACATATGAATATTGAATAACACGGAAATCACCTTTTTGTTATTCAGGGTATCTGGGTGGTCCAAGAAGTACTCGACAAGACCTAGAGATGGCAGTAATTGTTTGAAAAATATCACTGTCTTAGACAGTGTACAATCTATAAAGCATATGTTTCAAGTTTGAAGACGCTGCGATGTTCAGTATTTGTTTGGCAGCCACCAATAGCGAACGTTTTCGTTATGTTTGAAAAAAAATCTGTTTAAAATCTGTTTTTCCGTTAATCAGTTGTGGTACAATACTTTTGTTTGAGAAGCCTCAGCCTAACCAATATAAAAGCTGAACTGGATTTTACTCTGGGGGAGTCTGTTCCTTCGTTTACAACAGTAAAATATAGGGTCGCAGAATATAAACGAGGCCGTACGACAAGCATCGCAATGGTCGAGCAAATGAGGTAACTCCAGTAATGGTGATGGAAATCCACTAAGCGGTACTAAATGATCGTCGACTGAAAGTACATGAGTTAGCAGACTTAGTACGCATTTCAAAAAGTGCGGTACATCGTATATTACCTGAAAATTTGGAAATGAGAAAGCTGTGTGCAAGATGGGTGCCGCGTTTGCTCACACTCGAGCAGGAACAGTGTCGTGAACATTTTTCAATTGAGTGTTCAGCAAAGTTTCACAGCAATAAAGCAGAATTCTTGCGTCGGCTTCAAAGAAGGCGAAGACTGTTTCACCTGCAGGCAAAATCATGACATCGGTTTCTAGGGATGCGCGAGGAATAATTTTCATTGACTATCTTAAAAAAGGTAAACTATCAACGGCGAGTATTATGCGAACTTATTGTAAAGTTTGGGTAAAGAAATCCAGCAAAAACGGCCGCTGTTGGCTAAGAAAAAATTGTTGTTCAATCAAGACAATGCAACAGCTCACAATGACCAAAATTAACGAATTGAACTTTGAATTGCTACCTCATGCACCCTACTCGCAAGATTTAGCCCCCTCGGATTATTTTTTTTTCCCAATCTTGAAAATATGGCTCAGTGGTAAAAGATTTTCCAACGATGAAGAAGTCATTCACAGGAACACTACACAGCGTAATATATGAAATAGTATTGAGATGAAATTTCTAAGCTAGGTGTAGGGGAGAGGTGGACAAGTTGTTACAAAATTGATTGTAGTTATTTATTTGGACTATAATGGGCCTTTTATATGAAAATTAAAATCAGAATAGGGTAGTAGATACATTTACACAAATGATGCTAATTTTAATTACCTATATATATATATATATATATATATATATATATATATATATATATATATATATATATATATATATATTTAGCAATTCGTAATTACCAGTTTAACTGAAATTGTAAATAGTAATAGGAGGCAAGTTGTTACAGTCTAGGGGGTAATATGTTACATGAAAAAAAATCTAAAAACACCAAGCAACAACTTTATTAAGTGGACATGGAATGAACCCTTTTACATTGAAAAGTGCCTACAAAAAATATAATAAAAGTAACACAAAATGCAATGAAATAAAAAATAACAATCTGAACACACCTGTTAACAAAAATATTAAACTAGTCGCTATCGGACGAGCAGTGAATACAAGTGTAAAAATCGTCGTCTTTTCTACAATCCATATGTGCCCATTTTTTTACACACAATGCACTGAATCCATTTTTCGTTTTTAGACTGCGAAAATGGAGCTAAACATACCAGACACGCCGATTCCTCATCCCCTTCCGAACTTTCAGAATTTGATTTTTCGAACGTGTTTTTGGTGATGGTGTTCCGTTTCTTGCATTTTTTAAAAATACTTTTCACCCTGATTTTTGATCCACCTGATATGTTTCTTTTGGTTGCCCCCACATTTTTTTTTGTCTTTCTGTTTGTTTCTCTTGTAGAGCTGCTTTAATAGAAGTATCAGTCAATACAGCGGAAGTTCTTTTTTTCCGACCTTTTTTTGATTTTCTTGGCATTGCTTTCGGATAAGGTTTCACCTCTCGGGGCGTAAAATGAGTAGGTGCCAAATCAACAGGTTCATTTTGCGCCAAGTTAATATATGTGCTTGTAGAAGGTTGCTGTGGAGGAGTTCTATGTCTTTCGGTGCCAATAGGTGAGGGATCTACAGCAAGAGAAAATGCATCTTTGAGAACGGTAGGTATGTCGTAAATGTTCATTACTTTACCGGGATTAGATCTTAACCATGCATCTGCAGCACTGTTGAAGTGTCTTTTGAGTGGGCCGAATACCGTTCTGTCAAGTAGTTGCAATTTGTGCGATGTATGTGGCGGGAAACTTAAAAGAATCACTCCATTTTCTTTGCAAACCTTCAACGCAGAGATAGACAAATGAGACTCGTGATTATCCAACACCATCAAAACGGGTTTCTCTTTCCTACATCGTACAAAGTGGACATAATGTTTCATAAACAACAAAAAGTTATCACATGTCATCCATACAGAGAAATGAGAGGCACCCACACAACCAGGAGGTCCATTGGCTACCATAAAATCTTTGAATTTCTTTCTTGGAAATATCAAAAATGGAAGCACAAAATTGCCATTTTGACAACTAATACCAAGGTAATAAGTTGACCCCTTTCTCCAGCGCCTACCTGCTAAGTTCCCCTTTTAGCTATGATTTTTGTGGGCCTTTGGACAGTTGAAAGGCTCCAGTTCCATCTATATTATAGACATCATAAACTTTGCCAAGGTTATTGAAAAACTGCGACACATTATGGCGATTAAACGCGGTGGCTCTACCCATACTAGTAACTTCAGGTGTTCGGACAGATAAAATTCGATGCCTCTTCAAAAATCCAAATACCCAATCTCTGAAAGCTATTTCATTAACCTTCCAATTTTCCGGAACAGATATTTTGTTTGCTGTTGCATATTGGAATGCAAATTTTCGCAAATCAGAAGTTGTAAGACCGCAATAAATTTTAGCAGAATGATCGGTATATTCGGTAAGTTCCTCTTCTTCAGCATTGTTGAATATTTGTCTGGCCGTAGCGTAACCGACTAAGCTCTTGTTACTGTTTTCAACGCCTAACTTTGATTTATTTTTCATATAGCGGTGCAATGTCATAAAATTAATTTCACCGCGAGTAGCAGCATCCCTAATTGACAAGTGTTCTTGTGAAACTGATTGCGCTGCCCTTTCAAATTGTTCCGTTGGAATGATACCCCTTGTGGTTTTCTTGTTGTACGTTCGCACCATGTTAAGCAATCTGAAAACAACCAAAACAATTTCATAATAGAAAAAATTAATAATATTCTGTGTTTGGTAACATGCTGTGTGAAAATAAATGTATGCTATTCATTACAAACAAATTACTATCTACAAAATATTTCTGATCACATTTGAATTTTTAGTGCAATCATAAATTATAATAACCTTGAATTGTAGGTATTTCGATATATGCTTGCATCAAAGTGTCCGGGGCAAGTTGTTACAGTAATAACTTTCTCCCAGATTGTTGTAACAACTGGCCCCAAGTGAACGAAATGAGGTTAGGTCGATGTTTTTGGTAAATATTGGGAATCAATTACTAGCAACAGCATGCCAAGAACGAGAAATATTCACGCTTCAAAACTATATAATACACATATTTATACTACTTACCAATTTCTCACAAATGGAAACAAAAGCCAATTGACAACGGTACAGTTTTAGACCCGAAACCACATTCTACGCAATAACACGACGACGGATGCCTTGATTGAGTATCAGTATCCGTTCACAGATCGCGGGTAGGCAGAGCCCGCTTTCCGTAAAATATCGGCAACCCATTATACTTGCTGCGTTTTAAAATGATTGTGTAACAAGTTGCCCCCCTCTCCCCTATCTCTAGAAGTTTTTCTATAAATGGTCAGCAGATCATGTTAGGAAGATCCCCACATTTTTTGTACAAAGGTTTTTCCATATTCCCTATATATCTGGTAAATAATGAATGATTAATTATTATTATTGTTACATCATCCAGTATAAAATACTCATTAACAAACAAACACTGAGTCTTCAAACTTGGTCACGTACAATTTTGGATCGCACTCAGTTCGTTCAATATTTCACTCTGTATTTCTCGAAAACAGTATGGGCGTCGATGACATTTGCCACGGTCAACGAAACACAAATAATATACCCAACTAACTCTTCAAATTTATAATTTATCGAAACCCACCTAAACGTCACGACTCTGTTCGTTTGGACGTGAAACGGACCGTGTCTAATGAGTAAATAAAATTTTTGAAAGGATTTTCTCAAGGTTGCGCGGAATTAATAACCTCTTATTATATACACTAAAAGTGAAAACTCATTCAAGTCGGAAGGATAAGGAATAAGTAATTTTGTTTGATGTTCTTCGCCGTCCCAAGAAATTTCTATATGAATGAAGTTCGGGTCCTGGCATATTGAATAATTAATTAAACGGATTTAATTAAAACGCTTTCGCTTGTGTCTGTGAAAAAATAAAGTTAGAAAACTAAATCAAAACTGCCCCCAAGGCTTGGTTATGAAGTGAAGATGATTTTGAATTAGACAACATTTGCCTGGTCTGGTCAGTTGTTAACTCCGTCACGCTGGAAGCCGTTTTCAAAAAAATCTACCTTTTTTTAGCCTACTTCACCTACAAACGATACTAATAAATGTAGTAATGGTCACTGAGAAAGCACTATTAATATTATTCAAACTACGAAATACAAGTAATAATGCGCTAAAATATTTTGAAATAGTTTCTAAATTGATTGTAGTTTATTGTAGAACAACACAATATCAATTTATTTTATATTATTTTGAAGTACAGCAGAAAAAATAAGATTACATGACTTCAAATCATAAAATAACAATTTAATTCGGAATTCAGGTTAGATGTTGAGGGTAGATGTTTTTTTACAAATAAAGCATTCTAAAATAGTAATGTAATGTATTTTATTGTTCTCTACTGTTAATTTACATTTAATAGATGAATATCGCCTAAACACTTCTAATAAATCGAACTTCTCTTAGATCATTAAATTATAAAACTGCATATAATTTATTTTTCAAGTGTTCTGCGAATATAATATATTTATTCCTTGGATTATCATATTAATTAAATAAATTAGTAATGAATTAATTGCCCGTGTCACCTTGTATACCCAATTATATTTTGTGTAAAATATAAGAGTGAATCTATTTGATGGAAGGCCATCAAAAGAATTTTAAAATGAAATGTCATTTATAGACTAATAAATTATTTAGAACACAATTTCCACAACTGGTTTGTTACGACACAACAGCAACAAGTTAACAGTAATACTCACTATGTCATTGTAGTTGAAGTTTTACATACCTGAAACAAAAAAACCTCATTAGTAATATTCGAAATGATCATTAAGACAATTCGAATCATTTTTTATCAACTTTCTGATGATTACATTCATAACATCTGTTTCTCAAGAACTATCTTTCCAGTTCTAGGAATTACACGTTAAAAGGTAATACCTCGTTAATCCTTAGCTCGCACAAGTTTTGACTTCTGAGGGTTGTTGTTTGTACGGGTGCAACAGCTGGTTAACGAAAAAACTAAATTTTTTTATACAGGTTATGTCCCTAATTAAGTATTTTATTATATTGCTACAAATTGTTGTTCGATCAATCACCAAGCCTGTAAAGTTTTACAGTATACAGTATTAAGTATTTGAAAGAACGACTATTTTTGTTAATATACGTTAAAACAGTCATTCTGTCCTGTTTACTGAAAATATTGTTTCTGGTAATATTTGAGTATATCCAAAACTATATGGAATAAACCCTTAAGAACACGCTAAACATTCCGCATAAATCAGGTGAAATCAATTGAAAGCATTGATAAATAAAAAAAAAATTCGAAAACACCCTGTAGCTCGGAAACCGCGCTGGAAAAAACCGCTCGGAAATCGCAAAGTATATCACCGGCCTTAGTATTTTCCCACCAGAGGTGTCCTCTGGTGGGAAGAAAATACAAAGTCCTCTCCTTTCGGGATTAGCAATGTATGAGTTGGATCATATAAGGTGGATCGTCGACAATAAATCTTAGATACTTTAGTTACGATGCAAATAGAATAACCTAACAAGAAGGAAAGTGTTAAATCATCCCAGTTTCTCCTCCTGGTGAAGAGGACCATGTGCAATAACGATGAGATTGGAACCTTTGGTGTGAAAGTTGAATAACTTTTTTCGAGATCAATTGCCCTAACACCAAACTGATATTTTTGCACTCGACGCGCGTTTCGCCAACAAAGTTAGCATCCTCAGGAGAAGAAATTTTCTTCTCCTGAGAGTCGAGTGCAAAAATATCAGTTTGGTGTTAGGGCAATTGATCTCGAGAAAAGTTATTCAAGGACCATGTGCATCAAAACGGGCTGCTGCCAAACAAACATACAAAGTAAGTGGTAAAGCAGCCCTCCTTTAGAGAAAATGGTTGTTACTTAGTTCAATGCGGTTCTTTGCATTTCTGGGTTTTCAACCTTCCCAGATGTAAAAACAAAATAAAACAGCAAAAACCATTGACCTCTCCATAAAAAAACGTATTTTAAAGAATATTAGTTCAATTCATTGAATGTAATAATAATCATTTTTGGTACTTTCGTCATAAACACAAGAGCGTTGTGCTCTAGAGATGTGTGAATTTGTAGTAAATATATCTAAGACTCATCAAAGGAATAATCAGTTTAAAAAGTGTTGTGAGATTTCAAAACGTTTATCAATATACCAACAGATCAAAACAAATAACATCAATACAACAGAGAAATAAATCCAGATCCGACTATGGAGGATCCTAGACGCCTGGGAACAATTGGATGATTTGTCACGAAAAATTCGCCCAGAAAATGTTATCAGCAGTTTTGTGAACGATCCCATTTATTTGGATTTCAAATGTTGATGAATAGTGGATAAAGCAACACACTACATTTTGATTTATCAAGTAGATCTCGAGAAAAATACTTCCGTAGGAAACTGGTGACAATTTAAAATACATGGTAATTTATACCAGCGTCTACTTTAATGCAAATTACAATGTATACATTATTATGTTATTTTACAAAACAAAGCACAAAAAGAAAGTTTTCGTGATCCAACACCAGATAGCGCTGTTTGGGTCCACTATACGTGTTGCTAGATTGAACCACGAATATTTTGATGGACTCAGCTGGAGTCTCGTTTATCTTTGATACTTACGGATTGAGTAGGAGGAGATGACATACCTGCTTACTGGGGTATGTCCGTCAAGGATAGTTGAGTCCAGCAATTCATCCGTGCAGAACCCTGATGATACCTATGGCGGGTCGAAACAACGCTGTGCAGTGCAGCGGAAGACAGAAGATGAATGACGTTTGATGGTGGATGTCGAAACTTGGCTTTGCAACAGACCGCCTTGAGGAGCCTTATTTGTCGATTTTTGATATGTCAAATCACTGTGTAGTAGAGAAAATTTACTCTTTTACCGAGGGTCATGTATAGGTATTCAAAAATGTTTTTTTTTCTATTGCTGCTGACTGTATTCCGCCCGATTGCAGGTTTTCGTATGTTGCATATCTCTACGCGAGCTTGGCTTAATGCGTCGTTGGACAACATATATGCAGCTTCTTTGAACTTCCTCTTAAACCAGAGTTCCTCCTTGTGAGTATTCTCAGCTTGTGACCGCTTGATGTTATCTTGATGCTGCGCTTGTGATCGATTAATTAAAAAGTTACAACTTTCTATCAAATGTTACTTTTTCCGACATAATCTGTTACATTTTTTTTTTCAAGTAGGAACAACTCTGATTCCAATGCAGACTAGAATTTGGTAAGCCCTGTACAATTTTTGGTGATTATCTATCCGGTTTAACAATTTTTTGACATCAAAAAATACTTCAATAACAATACTTTCACTCAAACACACTTATATGTTCAATTTATTCATTATTTCATTTTCGTTCCGTGATAATCATCTTCAAAAACATTTCTGGAAATAGAAAATCTTTCAACGATCTAAAAATACAAGTTATTTAAAGATAAACTAACAAATTTCGATTTAAAAAATCATATTTATTCATTAGACTGACCAGCGCAACAACCTATTTTTAGTTTATTCCACGTATACCTAATATGTTATCTCCAGCGAACAATTTGGGTTACGTCATCGTAATAAAACAAACACGAATGTTCTGTATGAACCTTACGAATATTTATCAACTTTCATATCCACTTTGTGCTTGCCATGTATTGCGAAATCAACTATAATTAGGCAATATATTAGTCAACTAATTAATGCAAAAAAAGCTTCCCAGTAAATGAACTGTCCATGTATATCACCAATTTTAGAATATTTTAGTAAAATCTATGCAAAATTCAGTCTGTTGTATTTGAAATCGCATAAATATTGATGAGTTCGAATGAATTACGCGAATAGAATCTAGTTCTAGTGCTTCCAGAAATATATAACAAAATTTTTTATAAGCATATCCAATTACAACTCTTCCCCTGATGATGAAATTATGAATTAATTATTTTTAGGTATAATATAAACAATCCCAACTTCTATAAATCTACTGATGACGATGAAATCTGTAAATTTATTCTGAACATGAAGTCGAATGCTGTAGGACATGATGAGATAAACAATAAAATGTTGCTGTACTGCTGCCCCATAATCCTTCCACATATCACTCACTCATTCAATCACGGCATATCGACTGATTCCTATCCATCCATCTGGAAGCAAGCAAATGTTCTTCAGTTGGCCGAACATTCTAACCCCGAAAGTTTAGGCGATCTTCGGCCATTTAGCATTTTATGTGTGCCATCAGAAGTTTTTGAAAAAATATTGAACTTGCAGATGCGTGATTATCTGAATGACTTCGATATATTACCTGAGTGACAATCAGGGTTCAGGCCTGACCACAGTTGTACGACTGCCCTCTTGAAAATTGAGGTTGATGTGCACAGTTACCTTTATAGTTGTTTTCAAAGTGTTGTGTACAATAACGATAAATCTGATTTAATACAAATTGAAAACGGTGTTCCTCAAGGTTCAATATTGGGCCCTCTTTTGTTTGTTTTGTATACATCTCAATTTCATAGGTTATTACAATTCGCAACCATGTATTGTTATGCCGACGATACTCAACTGTATATGGAATTCAAGGAGAGTTCAGTTAACGAGGCAAATTAATACCGATCTCGTTATGTCATTATTTTCGTCAACTAAATATTGCCTATCTGTTAATGCATCTAAATCTAATATCATGCTCTTTGGTAGAACAGCGGCGAGAAATCGTTGTTCTGGCCTCATAAATATTGTAATAGATGGAACAGAACTTCCCTTGAAAGGAGTTGCAAAAAACTTGGGCCTATATCTTGACAACAGTCTTCATTTCAAAACACACATTTCGCAAATTCTGAAACGAGGTTATGCAAATTTGAAAATGATATATTCCAACAAATTATACACTGCGAGGATTTAGTTCTTTCTCATGCCAACTACGCAGACGTGGTGAATGGTTCGGGAATTTTGAAGAGTGACAGTTTTAGAATCCAAAAGCATGCCATAGACTCATTACCGGTACGAGGAAACGAGAATACATTTCCCATGTGTTCGGGGATGTGGGTTGGTTGAATATGGCATCCAGACGAACAATTCATTCGGCAACATTTTTCAAAAACTCCTTAAAACTAAAAAACCCTCTTATCTTTTCGAAAAAATATCCTTTAGAACTGACGTACACCATCTTAACTTGAGATTCAGGACATATTTAACAATACCACAACATAAAACTTCTCTATTTCGCGGATCTTTCACTTACCATATTGCCTACTCATATAATCTGATACCCATTGAATATAAACCTCTGCCATTAGGAAGCTTCAAACGGAAGATGAAAAAATATCTTCTTACAATAAATATATCCAACTAATCGAATTATGTCAAAATTAATCAACCTTTCTCCAAGCTCATAAATATTTATATTTTGTAATTCAATTTCGCTGTATATACTGTTGTACTGTTCTTGATAGCATACTGTTTTTCTTCTTTTTCTTACGGTTGGATGGAAGAGTAATCTCTGCGATGATTTATCATACGCAGATATTGAATCCTGCCATTTGATTGGTTGTAATTGCATGGAAACATTAATGAAAGCCATTATTATTATTAATCTGTTTGTTTTTTCCGTTAACCAGCTGTCGCACCCTTACGAACGACAACCGTCAGAAGTCGAAACTTGTGCGAACTAAGGATTAACGAGGTCTTACGGTCTTGGTTATTTAAACACGTGTCGAGGTGTTGAAAATAATGGTTTGATGTTGGGATAAAACTTCAGGAATATTGAATAAGCATAAGTTTCAGGCAGGAAAAACAGACTTTTATTTCATTTTATGAATTTTAATATTAATAAAAAAAGAATTGATAACATAACAAAAGTATTCGTTTTCGGTGGGGATGTAACTTTTCACAAGGTTATGCTTATTCATTAGGTTCTGGATTATTGCCTATGAAAATTCAAATAGTGTACCAGAGGAATAAATTGGACTCCTCAAGAATATTATTGATATGGATTTTTTTAACCGAAAACGTCGGCTTTCAGTATTAGGATGCTCCACCGCCGTAAATTTCGTTGAACGTGATAGGGTTGTTTGATGACCAGTTTTCTGGAGATGGATCGAATTCAGACATTCAAAATCATTTATTCATTTAATTTTGGGCACTAAACCAATCGAATTGGGTTTTTTCTTGCGATCGATCCCTCTACGAAACCCTTCTTCACTTGGAAGGATCGATCGCAGCTTGAGAAATGGTTCTTATGGAGACTCTGTGAAACTTGTTCCTCCTTACGAATCAGTAGAGAGTTGTCCTGAAAATCTAAAGAAGAAAATTGGATTGGATAATTTGGGAAACACTTGCTACATGAATAGCATTTTACAAGTGTTGTTCATGACGAAGAATTTCAAGAACGAGGTTTTAATGATGAACGAGAACGGGAATGTTTCCTACTTATTCATTAAACTCAAACACCTGTTCATGCAGCTGCATTTTCGTAAGAATGTATCATCTTTCCCTCCAACCGATTTCCTGGAGTCTACTAGATACTCGGTAGGACAACAAGAGGATTGTTCCGAATTCTTGGAGTTCTTGTTGAATACTCTTCGTGACCAAACCAATAGCAAAATCAATACTCCTGACCGCTTTGGATTGAATGATTTCGTACAGTCCATCTGATCTTGTGTTTGTAAATCTTTTGATGGAAAAATCCTCACTTGTTTACTTTGTAGTAAATGTTCAAGAGGTAGCAAAAACTTACGTGAATTTCTGGAACTTCATCTAGCGTTTCCCAATATGACTAATAACCAGTCCGTGCAAAAGTTATTGTTGAATCATCTGAAAATGTAATTATTAACAAGTGATGACTGTATTGCCAAATATACGCCAAACTAACTGACTGTTATAAAAAACAAGTATAGTTGAGGCACCAGTCAATCTAATAATAACACTGATGATCTTCAAACAAGATTCAACCTCTGACGGAAGCAAAAAAATCTTTCGAATGTTCGAAATACATGAACATTTCAATCTAGCAGACCACTATTATAATATTCATGCGATCATTGTTCACTGTGGTTCTGGCGTTGAATTTGGTCATTATTACGCCTTTGTCAAAGACGAAACGGACTGGTTTAAGTTTGACGATAGTCATGTGACGAAGTGTTCTGGCGATGTATTGAATCTATTGGAACCTCTGGAGACACCCTACATTTTGTTTTATGAGAGAGAGGACATTGGCAGATCTAGATATTCAGACGATATGGTGCTGCAGGTTTTTTCGGGTTTTCCTGCAGCTAAAAAAGCAAATGAGCCACTGGAATCAATGAAGTCGCCCCTGAGCGCCAATTAATTTTCATTGTTGTTTTTATTTTTATCGTTGTTTTATAATTTCACAAATGAAAAAAATATGAATAGACATCCATTTGATATTTTACATTTGTTAATAAATATCAATTTGAATTGAATTCTATATACTTGCTGACTTTGTGACAATTTTCTTTCCAAAGTATTGATAAACAATGTATTGCTGAGAATTGTATCTCTATCCGATATCTATTTCTCTAATAGATTTCAATAAATCTTATCTGTTATGTTATTCGATTATGATTATAATGACAAGTCGAGTGAGTTTTGAAAGATATATAATCGTCCATCCAAAGCTCTCTCACAAATTTCGAACATCTCAAGACCATAACATTATTTCCTTTCAAATAATTCTAGATCAACAATATAACGTTCTCTTATTGCGAGTATATTCAAAAGAATACAAGCAAAATTTCAAAAGTTGATGCTTACATAGATGTCAACATCAAATTTCAGAGCGAGAATAGCCAAGCTCATGTTACGAAAGAATAAGTTACGGTATAACGTAACCTAATATGTTCCCGAAAGAGAGGAAGAGAGACGGAATACCATCAGAGCTCGCGCGGATCGCGTTGAAGTCATAAGTGTAAAATAAAAAACCATCTCCGTTCCATTGTCACGACATGCTAAAACATAAATATTTCGTCTCCTTTGTGCTGGTATGTAACACGGTTTCTCTAAACGAGCCCAATTTATTGTGACTGGCTTGCATTCGTTTTTATTTCTCGTGCATGTGGCAGGAATGTGTAATACGCTATACAACAATGGTTTTTTTGGTGCCCGTAATGTTTCTTCTGCCGATCCCTATCTCTGAATAGATAAAACCGACAAAATGCGGTCACGATGCAAGGATGAGTTAGAGAAATAACAAACCATACATAAACACGTGATGTATGCAGGATACTGAAGAAAAACTATGATCAATACCTTAACCGTATACCGACTGTATTCATTTTTTTAAGTCAAAGGGTTACAGAAGGTTATTGAAGAGAATGAGAGGGTGAGGATCTTATCTATTAACTGTCGACCGAAGCCCGCTAATGACATCACTCTTTCAAATAGTTGCTATAAAATCAACATCTATATTGATTAAGATTCCTCCAAACTTACTTGGTGAAACTGAATTGAATTCTTATGAAAGAATGGAAGTATTTAAAAGATCAACCATCTCGATTTATTTTGAAATTTAAGTGGCAAAATAAACTCCATAAGTTTATATAAATGATTCAGACACTTTTTGACTTCATGTCAGTGATTAAGGTTTTTTTTTAACGGGTTTGGCTAGTAATATTCAGAAGCCATCCGAAACACAAAAAACTTGAACAAAAAACGTCTAGAACTTTGGTTATCTAAAAATCAACACAAATTACAAAAATTTGAAGATAAAAATACATCAAAGCACCCAAATCATACTGCTAATGAGCTAATTCACAGAAACTTGAGGTATAGAATTAAAATATTTTCATAACTTACACCAGCGTAAAACGATTTATCATAACAAATTAAATCATATTCAAACACGTAGATATGTATCAAAATCATGAGCTTTCCTTATCCTACCATCATTATATTCGCAAATCATCTCAAAATCTATACAAATTCATAACGAAGTATAGGTTAGGTCCAAAGTGAGTGGGTTTATAATGGCTCACACCTATTCACACTCGACCAAATAAACCCAGCTTCTTAACGATGCCGATTAGTTTGTATGGTGAGTGGTCTTTCAGGTCAGGTCATTATCCAAACAGAGGCGACACACACTGTCTTCCGACAGTACGAGTCTCTGCATATGATTCAAATGCCAGTGAAGGTCTGTTAGAAATCATAGTTCATTCTCACAACTATTTGGTATCAAGCTTCAAAGAGTGAATAAACGCTTTGGAGTGAGCCAATCATGGAAGATTCTGCCAGAAGTCCATAAATATTGTTACCATCCAGGTGTTCAATATTAGGTAAAGCCTAAAGCGATGCCAATGACCGGTTCTGGTCCGATGAAGCTGCTTGCAGCACCCTTCTTTGCAACATAACGAGGTAAGTAAATGATAGCATAGCCATTTGATTCCAAAAGAATTGAATACTGAATAGAAACCAGACTTAGGAGACTCGCCATTCAAACGTGTTGCTCATAATGATGGTATTCTATAACTTTGACACTCGGTATAACATACACCTGCTTATGCACCGCCCTCCAGCGAGAGTTATTAGAATAATCCTGCCGGCTGAGGCGTCACCAGTGGAGTCCTCTCATAAATGATGCATCTTCCCAAGATGTGTATATCAGTGCTGAACGAATTTGTTAACCCACTCAGTCTCACTAACGGAACCTTCAAGATACTGGGAGCTTCTGAATCGTAGAAAGCCTATATGTAATGTTGAGAAGAAAGAAGACATATACTTATGAAAGTATATCACGGCAGGGCTCTGCCGTGATGTACTTAGTATACCTATCTACTCGTGGGATCCTTACAATTGTCCTCCCTGTAACATCGGATTAACAGTGGAAGCTTATCTGTTCCAAATATTTGTTTCTTTTGACAAACCTAGCAGACCAGCTAGTACAACTAGGAAGCAACTCACCATATCTTACGATCTGATTTCCCGAGAAGCAGAATCTGCAACCGGAGAGGAAACCATCTCCCCTGAGCAGGTTAGCAAACTCTTAACAGAACCAGGTGCTTGACTGATCCTAATGTCATATGTAAGATGCCTTCATATGGGAGAGTTTCTGCCGACATTAGTATGACATTATGGCTGCAATAGAGTCAGAAATTGGTCCACAGTTCAGAATCCAGAGTTGCACATTCCAGCCTGTATGGCTACAGGTTGCCTGACTGGATGGGTAGATGCTTTAATACCATACAGCCATAGGAGAGCTTCCACCCCGAAATTCGCCACACGAGACATATTTCCCACATTTGCGTTGTTTGAATACCTGACAAAGGAAGTCGCAGACTGACCACAGAGCAGGTCCTCACTAGATTGAGGAAAATATACCATGGTCTAACAATTTTGAAGTGGATTATTCTTTATGAGAAAATTAAGGCCGCGATGGCAGATCACATACTCTGTGCTTGGCGCAAGGGTTTGTCACATTTCATTTTTCCATTTTTCATTTTATACTCTTCCCGAGGCAACCTGAACACGTCAATATTAACTTGTAGATTGTAACTGGAATTGCAAAGGCTGCAACACCTCAGCAACTTTTGATGCTTTATAAAGCTCAGATCAGACCTTCTTTGGAGTATTGTTCCCGTGTATGGAGCTCCGCTTCCTAACATACCTTGAAGCTGATGGATTCCATCCAGAAAAGAGCCATCTGCCTGATTGGAGACGCGAACATCACAAGCAACCTTAGTCTGGAACATCGAAGAAAGGTTGGGCTTTGTCTCTCTTCTATAGATACTTTCACGGGAAGTGTTCAAGTGACCTGGCACATTTGATTCCACCAAGAGCGGTACATATCAGAAATACGCGACGGACTGTGGCTGCTCATCGTTTCGAAGTTCAACTCAGTACACCACGTACAGACACCGCTCTAAGAGCGCCTTAACCCATTAACGCCCACAATAATTTTTTTATGTAAATTTTAATAATATTTCGTTCGAGAGTTCTTTCACCTTTGTTTTGATAATTGAATATTGTCATTTCTTGATTTGACAGATATAAGTGTAATTTTTTTGATGTGTGATATATCATACGGTGGGAATCGAAGGTATGCAAAATCAATTATTAGTGGAAAAAACATTTATTGAAAGATATGAGAGTACGTGGGGAAAGTTATTTCTCATGGTATGAACGGAAGCAGGAACCTGGGCGAAGCCCGACATTGCATTTCAGACACACAAATTTACAACATTTTCCACATTTTGCGCATCGCCTTTGAGTTTCGTTTTTGTCGATCAAGTGATTTTTGCCATCCAATCGAATTTCGTCAGGAATCTTTGACAATACTTTTGGTTTGGGTCCTGTGGAAGGTTGTGTCGGTGGAAAAGATAGTATGGATAGAACAATTCTTCTTATGAAGTCGTAACAGTGGCATCGCCCCGTTCGTCGAACATCTTCGATACAAATACCACATGTTTACTACCGCACCATTCAAACAAAATCGAAAAAAGGGCCATTACCATTTTTTAGACTTTATTTTAGATCTGTAGAGGCCACGCATATGATCAAATCGGTCTACTCCTCCCATTCCCTTATTGTAAAAATTTATAGTTGATGGTTGCTCCACCGCAATCTTTGATCTTTCCTTTTTGGACCAACGCGTGCACGAACTTTTTGTTTTCGAAATGCTTTCATCATTCAGGTTGGTTGATACGTTCACTTGACTGTTGTCATGCCAACGTGTAAGTCTTATATTAGCTTTCTTGTCGTACAAAGTGAAATGGGATCCACGTTTTTCCTTTTTTAATTCTTTCAGCGAAGCTTTTTCCACTCTGTCGGATCGTATTGTTCCAACACCATACAGTTCATGTTTACTTAGCGGTTCAAGTAAAGGAAGAGAATTGAAGTAGTTGTCAATGAAGACGATGCTTTTCCTGGGTATGAAGTTTAGACACAGTTTCTCAGTAACACTGCTTCCTACCGTTTTTCCTTCCAGTTCATCACCAGAACCCAAGTATGGTTCGAATTTGATCAGACACCAAAATTTGAAACCAAAACGAATCGGTTTACCGCGTATGAACTGTTTCATGCTGTGTCTCCCGTAATACGGCTCCATTGCTTCATCCAATGAAAAATGTGTTCCTAGTGGCTGAATGCATTCAGTAAAAATTCGATTCAGATGGCAACTTTATCGTTTTTATCAATGGTATCGTTATTACAAAAGTGCAAAAACCTGGATGCTTTCAAATTTGTTTCTTGACATCGTGTTGCTGACAAGTGGGTTGAAAGTGTCTGCCTTTGTTTCCCAATACATTCGTTTGGATGCAACTGGAATGTAACCAGATAAAATAACGATTGCAAAATATTGATACAATTCCTCCACAGTTACGGAAAAATTATGAAAACCCTTTTTCAATGCGTATCTATTTGATTCTTGGCAGATGAAATACATAAATGTATCGTCGAAGAAATACTTCATATTTCAGATTTCCAAGCTTATCAGGACTATGGCATAAAATCACAGGCTCCCAATTACGTTTGGGTTTAACTTTTTTATTACACCTTTTTTGCTGCTCGAGTTTTAGCCTTTTCTGTTTGGACGCCAAAGTTTCATTATCGCTGTCGCTCTCATCGGACAGTATGAGACTATATCTGACGTCAGATTGAAGAATAGTTCTCTCACTATTTTTGTAAATTGAATGAACTTCCATACTTTGCTTAAAGATACCCTTGCCAATATCACGAATAGTAGGTAGACCTTCTTCATCGCTTGGGGCGTCGTCCTGATCACTATCGTGTTGGTCTTCTGGAGGAAAAGTACTATATCTAAGCACTCTGAATCCTGAATAGTCTGATACTCATCATCATCATCAGAGTCAAGTTCTTTCAAATAACTGAGGAGCTGTTCAGCATCCAACGGATCGGATGGGTCGAAGAACTGTTTCGACCTGAAAGTCAAAATATTATTTTGAAAGAATAGATCACAAGAATGATCTAGAGAAAAAAATCATAAAATAAATCCATATTCCCATCGTATGAGAATCTAAAGCATATTTTCTCCAACGAAACCTTTACATATGAACATCATATGATGTATAGAGCAAAAATAAACTGTTATAGTGAAATATGCCAGGAGATAACAAAGGTTTTTATGGTATCTGAACTCACCTTCCACTCATCTTCTGTTGAAATAAATACATCACTTCAGATGAAACTTACTGTGGATACAAAATATTTCCACAAAGTCACATTCAACACTTTCAGCCTACAACTATGTTCATAATGAATGAATACGATGATTTACAATACAGTCAAATTAGCTTTGTTGACAAAAACCTAACCTCAAATGAACGTATGATTAAACATACGGTGGAAGATGATAGGTTAAGGATTTTCCTATAGTGTTTGTGTTTCACCCTTGAAAAAAACATAATGATGATCTGAATTCTATTTACTATTTTCACAGATCTAGGTTTCCTCTGAGCAATCTTCCACAAATCATAACCACATTCTAGAAGGATAATTACCCACGTCTTAGAGGATGTCATACTCAGAATAGGCGAGCGCCCTCCAAGTATACAGGGTGTCCCTGGACTTCCTCTTTTCCTCTCGGGAATGTATAGATGGGGTCAAAATATCACCAGTACTTCATATAACTTTTTTTCCTAAAATCCTTCGTTACCAAGTAACGGGCCCTCGAAGTTACAAAATGAAAAAACGTTTTTCTTTGATAAATTTTCAAGTGAATATTCAAAATCATCCAAATTTTGGTAATTGACTAAACAAATGAATTCCTTCGATGAGCTTTCATGCAGGAGTCAGTTGTTTTGCTACAAAGTCAGGAACGGACTACCCCCGATGGTCCACACCCCAAAACTTTGAAATGACAGATATTTTCCAATATTTTTCAACAAATTAAGGTTACTTGGACAATTTTATGAATAAAAGTACTCGTGTGGAAAGTCGATCGGAGCAACGAGTCTTGATAAAAATGTAGTTTCACTCGACGACATCAAACCCGCTCGCCCACCATTATTTGAAATGAATAATTATCAAAGCAGAAATAATAATGATAAAGGTAATTCAACAACATTTATCCTGAGATGTCTACCATTATTCGAAAATATTAGTTTTTAAGGAAAATGGAAATGATAGGTAAAATGTTCATAACGAATTTTTATAATGCAAACACGTTTAACTAACGAAACTCAAGAGCCTCAAGAGCAAACAGAAATGAAAAATCCGCTACAGAAACTGCTCGATATGACCACCTTCTCTCTCTATACATTTTCTTAGTCTGCGAAGACACCCTCTCTGTACTTGAAATAGCATTCCAGGGTCGTTTCGTATGGCTTCACAATGTAATGTTATTCTATTCAACAATGCATCTCTTGTGTGAATAGGTGTAGCGTAAACAAGGCTTTTTAGATGCCCCCACAGAAAGAAATCCAATGGATTTAAATCCGGAGACCGCGATGGCCATGAATATGGCCCACCTCTACCAATCCATCTATTGTGGAAAATATGGTTCAGATGGTCACGCACAATCAAACTAAAATGAGGAGGAGCGCCATCATGCATAAACCACATATCTCTTCGGGTTTGCAATGGAACATGTTCCAAAAGTCCATTCAAATCGTTCTGAATGAACTCCAAATAACGTTCTCCATTCAATCGGTCCTGTAGAACGAATGGTCCTATAAGATGGTTTCCTATGATACCAGCCCAAACATTCACGTTGAATTTCCGTTGGTGTTTGGTTTGCAATATCCCATGGGGATTTTCTTCGGCCCATATATGGAGATTATGAGAGTTGATAACTCCATCTCTACTGAAACCTGCTTCATCAGTGAATAAAACTCGATTAATAAAAGTCATATCCTCTCTTTGCCTATCCATGAACCAATTGGCATATTCCAGTCGTGTTGGAAAATCTTGAGGTGTCATGGCATGTACCTTCTGGATGTGAAATGGGTGGAGCAGTTGTTCCCTAATTATTCTATGAATAGTGGACTTGGATGTATGGAACTGTTCTGATAGATTTCTGATGCTCATTTAAGGATCATCAGCGACGGCTTCCAAAATATTTTCCTCCAATACAACGGTACGTACAGTCCTAGGAGCGCCCTCACCACCTCGTTTTGGCAAAACTGTACCTACAATAATATCGAAATAAAACAACGTGCTCAAATTAATTATCAATTATTACATACCTGTCTCCCTCAAGCTGCGATCGACACGCTCGAATGTTTCTCTTGACGGTACCGTTCGATTGGGAAAATGCTCGGAATACAGACGACGAGCTTCTGCAGCATTACAAAAAAATTCAAAATATCCTATAGAATATTGACAATACAATGATAGTCATATGACAACGCACCACTCAACAAAACAAAATCGCATTCCAGTTTCTCATTTTTTATCAAAACTTTCTAAAAGTTTTTTGTCAACATCTGTGAAAGAAATGGAACATAATTATTCCCTGGATATTTTTCACCTGATCATCTGCAGCCGTTTTTGTAGTTCATTCGTTTGCTTTTTATTAGTATAGTAAATATTTTTTCCGATGTGCGTTTTTTCAGCTAAATTTAGATTCGTGTTAAAGAATTTCTCCCATAAAATTATAATTATCAGTGAAACTCCTCAACAGTTTAGCTGTGAAGAAGAATTTGAAACATTCGAATGTTGAGTTTCATGAGATTCAGATAACTGATCAACACGAAATGTGATTATTCCACACGTATTATGTACATACAAAATATGGAATGAATTCGATATTTCATAGTAGAGTAGCTTGTTAGTTTAAAAACACCACGAATCTACAGAACTTGATATTTCTTTTGAAAAAATATCTGCTGTCAAATTGTGACTTAAACTTCCATATAGGTACTGTACTTTTTGTTTACGACTTCATTTTAGCATACTTTGTATTATTCCTGTTATAAATGTTGTTGAATTAACGTTATCATTATTATTTCTGCTTTGATAATTATTCATTTCAAATAATGGTGGACGAGCGGGTTTGATGTCGTCGAGTAGAACTACATTTTTATCAAGACTCGTTGCTCCGATCGACTTTCCACACGAGTACTTTTATTCATAAAATTGTCCAAGTAACCTCATTTTGTTGAAAAATATTGAAAAATATCTGTCATTTCAAAGTTTTGGGGTGTGGACCATCGGGGGTAGTCCGTTCCTGACTTTGTAGCAAAACAACTGACTCCTGCATGAAAGCTCATCGACGGAATTCATTTGTTTAGTCAATTACCAAAATTTGGATGATTTTGAATATTCACTTGAAAAGTTATCAAAGAAAAACATTTTTCATTTTGTAACTTCGAGGGCCCGTAACTTGGTTACGAAGACTTTTAGGAAAAAAAGTTATATGAAGTACTGGTGATATTTTGACCCCATCTATACATTCCCGAAAGGAAAAGAGGAAGTCCAGGGAACGGGTAGTTACATTGCCTAGGTTCTAAACTAAAACCGATTATTTGGGTGGAAAATGAAATTCTGAAAGGGTATTTTCAGTGCCTGGCTTTAGATGAAGTGCACGTAGTGGTGACTCAGTTTGAAATTTTGATAATCATCAAGGTGTGACACCGACAGGTGTCCTGCACTGACACCTGATACAGCCGTTCTACTGATCATTCATTTTCAACCTAGAAGTTTGATCTATTTCAGTCTTTCTGTTGATTCATTCGATGTCTCAATTTCTTTCGACGCTCTCATGACTTCATTTCTAATTTTATCGATTTTTTTTCGGAAATAAAGTTGACAGCTTTTTTGATTATACTGTGAACGTATTTAATTTTTGTTTTCGTTTCACATTCAGTTGAAGTAACTGCCCTGCACTGAATCAATAGATATCTGATTAGGTAAACGATTTAGTCATTGCATGATATTTTTCCAACAGTGTCTTTTTCATTGTCAGATTTTCAAGTGTTGAAGTCAATAATTTCTCGATAGCCAATTATGATGAAATAATGTTCCATGCAGCACATGCAAACATATAATTATAAAAACAATTAATTATACTCCACAGTATAAATTGATAGTCACGAAATTTAGGTTATTAAAGAAACACTAATTTTTTGGTTCATTTACGACAATATCAGGCATGACATTTCGACAATTTAATATCAAGTTCTTACGGTACAGCAAGAGAAGTTGGAACGCAATACGCATTCCGAAAAACCAGTTTGGTTGATTGATATTTTATTTGCCTTATCTCCGATACCCGGATCCGAACGGAGTATACGAATATCAGTCGAAAATGGTGTGTGGTAATTTTGATATTCAACAGGAAAGTTATAAAACCAGATGTCCACAGAATCGAAGGGCTTCAACTGATTACGAAACAAATTACGAATACAATTTCTAATTTGTCACCGAAATGAATCAAATTGAATGGAGCAGAAAAGACTTGGAAGTATTAACTTTACTCAAACTATTCTAGCAGAAAGAAAGAAGAATTATATAGGGTCTTTCATTTAGCGCTTACTATCTTCAAATTTGAATAAAACAAAAGTGCATGTGAGATATCATCGAAAGTTTATATTCGTTTGAAAGACCTATTGATGCCATTATGTGTGGATTCATATACAGTGTTGTCCACTAATTATGCAACAAATGGGAAACTTTTCTATTATCGATTTCTCAGAAAATTTTATTCTTGACAAAAGTTGGTGCATGTTCCAAAACTATACCAAGTGTACCTGAAATGGCTTTATGACAAACACCATACGGGATAGGCCAAAAAATATAAAGTTCGTTCAAGAGTAAAGTACCCTTATTTCAAAAAATATAGAAATATGTTGAAGAGAAAAGTTGCTTGGAATTAAAAGTTATGTTCAGATACGAAGTCATGGCCTGCTATTCGATTTTTTTTTCTTTTGGAAAATTTTGAATTACCCCCGTATGATACGCTCGGTCGTATCTCCGAATTGCATTTTGGTGATGATCAAGTCGCGAGGGTAGCAACAATTAAAACAACGCATGGTACCTTGAAGCGCCCCCTGGTCAAGTTGTGTCCACTTCCACTTGAATAGTACACGACTTTTCAACTTTTCTTTTCAGCATTTTGTTTTTATTTGTTTTTATTTGATGTTTTGAATATTTATTATTAATTTTATTCAGTTATATATTAGAAAATGCCTTTTGCATTTTGCGGACCAGTAAATGTTGCGGAACGGCTAACATACTCATTTTCATTTTCTTAATTTTGCCTCACCCTGTACCCTCAAAACGATTTCAGTATGATTGCGCCCTCTGTGGTGTGTTGGAGCGTTGAAAAGGGACGAACATTAGTGTTGTTGTATTGGTTTTCTGTGTGGTTGATTGTCCGCCATTCTCGACTGCTCAGTTCAAATGTGAATTATTCGTTTTTTTACTGATAATATTTATGTTTATCACACCGCATAATATCGTGCTTCTTGATACACGGATTAGCTTCGACCATAAGAACTGGTACCAATCTCAGGACTCTGATAAGACAGCCGCAATCCACTCAAGGTAAGTCGTCTTTGAGGGATTTAATTTAACATTTGTTAAGTATCATAACAGTATACAGTCCCTACTGTTCCTATTACCGTTCCGTTACACTTTTACTATTTTGATTATTTGAAGTAGCCACAATCAAATCAGTTTGGATTATTTTTTATCAAATTAAAGTGTATTTGTAAAATTTACTTGGATTTGTATTTCTTTTAGGTGACCGTCAACTTCATGTTTGTTGCAACGATATTCTGTTAAATATCGTTCAGGTACACTTGGTATAGTTTTGGAACATGCACCAACTTTTGTCCGGAATAAAATTTTCTGAGAAAACGATAATAAAAAAGTTTTCCATTTGTTGCAGACTTAGTGGACCACACTGTATATAAAAATGGATGTTTGTTGGTTGGTTGGTTGGTAAGTGATAAACTTCTACATCGCTCAACCGATCGTGATGAAACTTGACATGTATAAGTAAGTAATTTTGCATAGAGAAGGTTTTTAGGCTATCAATTTTTCTGTAACTCGCCTCTAGATGGCGCTGTAGAACAATTTTTTGAAAGCACTGTTCTATAACGCTGCGCACACCTAAGTTCGTTGATTCTGATTCTTTTAAAACATTGGAACAGCAGCGATATAGCAACATAGTACTAGTATAACATAAAATAGACGCAAATATGTCTTGGCACAACCATGTCGCAAGAATTACAAAGGCTGCTTCTCAGAAGCTTGCAACACTGTTCCGAACAAGAAAACTGTATACACCTCAACAACTGTGGATGCTTTATAGAGCTCAGATCAGGCCTTTTTGGAGTGTTGATCTCATGCATGGAGCTCTGCCCCTAAGCATACCCTGAAGCTGCTGGATTACATTCAGAAAAGAGGCATCCGCCTGATTGGAGACCCGAACATCACTTGCAATCATGCTAGTCTGGAACATCGAAGAAACGTTGGAGATTTGTATCCCTTTTACAGATATTTTCACGGGAGGTTTTTAAGTGACTCGTCACACCAGGAGCGGTACATATCAGAAATACGAGACGGACTGTGGCTGCTCATCGTTTTGAGGTTCAACTCAGTTCACCTAAAACTTCACTGCTCAAGAACTATTTCATTTGGATAGCTGCGTGTATGTGGAATGAACTTCCTAAGAACTTTTTTCCAAATTAATTTAATCTCCAGCGATTCACATCCAATGTGATTCGCTATTTTCTCACAGGATTGTGGCTTATCCGCATACACCTGCGACTTAAGAACACCCCACAAGAAGTACAACGGGGTCAAACCGCTCGATGTGGGTGGCTAATTAACGTCACCTCCACATGTGACCATGCCCTCAAATCGCTCGTGCAGAATATCCAGTATGGCATGAGCTGTATAGCACGCAGCGACGTCTTGTTGAAACCACATGCCGTTGGTTCCAGATCATCCAATTCAGGCCAAAAAAAAATTGGTATTCATCGGCATACAGTGCTCGCCAGTGACATTGATGGCCTTGTCAACGTCTTCCTCGAAAAAATATGGACCAATGACGCCGCCAGCCCAAAATCCATAACAAACAGTGACTTTTTCGGGATGCATTAGATCTTATGTGGATTAGTATCGTCACAAACTCAGGATTTTTTTTGGTTATGGTCTGCCAAAGAACGATTTCCTGTGAGTAACGCGAAATCAACTGCCTCGGATAACTCCTGCATAGACAGCGGCGATGTTTTCGGCAGATCTTGCGTTTCGTCGACGTACGGGTGTTGATCGATCGTTTACTGAACCAGTGGACTCAAATTTATCCACCACATTGCGAATAGTCCTCTCAGTAGGACAATTATGGCGATCGTAAAATGGACGAAGCGCGTAAGTAAGAAAACCGAAATTGTTCACGTTTTTCGCGTGTCTGTTTTCAAAATGAGAAAATTTAACAAGGAATGTTTCAATTCATTGTTAAATTAACGTTGACTCGTCGAATCACTATTCGAGAAGTTGCTGAGGATGTCGACGTATCGGTTGGCTCATGCCATGCATTTTTTTTTTTCGTAAAATTCGGACATGAAGCGTGGGGCAACGAGTTCAATCCAAAATTGCTGAATTTTCACCAAAAAAAACCGTCGCTTGAGCCTCGATCAGGAATTGTTGAATAACGTCAAAGGCGATCCAAATATGCTTAAATGGGACATACCTGGTGACGAATCATGGATATACGGTTATGACATCGAAACCTGAGTCTAATTGTCCCAAAGGAAGAGCTCAGTAGAGCCAAGACCAAATGTCAATATTTTGCTCGCTGTTTTCTTCGATTACTGTGGCTTAGTTCTTATAACAAGGTAGTCACAAGGTCAATAAGGGATATTATTTTGAAGTTATGTTCCGCTTGCGAGAAGTAATACGTCCGGCATTGTGAAAAAACAATTTATGGCTTTTGCATCATTATAATAGACCTGCTCACTCGTCTTTACATGTTCATAATTTTTTGGCTAAAAACAACACCGTAATCATGCCTCAGCCACCGTATTCTCCGGATTTGCCCCCTGAGACATTTTCTTGTTGTCAAGATTGAAAGGACGGTGTTTAGCGACGATTGAGGAGATAAAGACCAAATCGCTGAGATAGTTCAAGGTTTGAAAAAATCGCTGGCACAAGTATATTATATCTGAGAGGGATTACTTTGAAGTGGAAAAAATAGAAATGAATTAATACATATTTTTTGAATAAAATTAAAATTCAGTTTATTTTTGGAACAGGCAGCGTATGCATATCATTAACTACATTTGTCAAAATACGTAGGTCTGAAGATTCTGGAATTTCAGAATTCTTTCACGTTTAAAAAAAAAAAATTCAAAGTATCAAGAGTTATCTCCGATACTTATCGGAAGAGAAGGAAACTTTTAATTGTGAACGATTTACAAAAACTAATGCATGCTACTGAAAGTAGTAATGAACTGTAGTAATGAATCAAATAATTCAAAATAATCGGACATGGAATATTCAATTACCAATTCATTTGGTATATATTCGTGTTTACATGTCAGCCATCGTTTGTTTACCTGGTATCGACGTCTATTTGTTCAGACTATAGTCCTTTGAAACTTATTTATTTTATCAGCCAATAACAAATGTGAAGAATGAAATCTGTTGTTTCTGTCGAACAGATTCAATAATGATCACAATGATCGATAAACAACTCAATTCACACTCACACAATTATTCAATGAACTTTGCAAATATTCGTACCTGAGATTCAGTTTTCTAATATTTGTTCTTCTTTTAAAACCCCTCATTATCGTAAAATGACGTTTCTTAGGCCATTGGGGTGGAAAATACTGATTTGAAGACTGACTTTCCCATTCTGAATTTGACAAAAAATTGTGTCTACAAATTTTAATTGCTATACTACTTTGATAGTATTCAAAATGAAATTTTGATAGTTCTTAAAAAACTTTTAGACATTTTTCAAATCATGCTTTTTTCATATTTTATTTATTTATTTTGTCATTTCAGCTATTCGGACAGCCAAAAATATAAGAAAGTAGATGATTCAATAAACTTCCGAAGTATTTCAAAGATATAACAAACCTCAATAAATTTAGTAACTTGTTGAAGAATTATTTGATTGAGAATTGTTTTTATAATTTGCAAGAATTTTACAATTCGTGATATGTAAGTGTATCTGTGGTGTTTTTTATTTTATTTTAATTTTGTTGTTGTTTTAATAACAACGGTGTCGTTCACACTGTGAATTTTGTGACATTGTTTTATGTGTACTTTGACGATTCCAATACATGTTATCTGTGTCTAATGAAAAATAAATATTATTATTATTAATTCACTTGTTTTCCCTGTTACTTTTAAATTACGACATGCAAGCCATGATTATTCGTACTTCAGGAAAAAGGTTCATTGAGAATATGAGGAATGAGGAATCTAAATTATTTTCTCATCGTGTAAACTTTTTGTGCATTGTAAATTTTTTGTTTTGTCCCATATACACCTGTTTTTTGTGAATTTTACAAGTATAAGTTATATTATACAATCATAATTTTTAAAATATTTTTATATGTAAAAATGTGACGATTCAGTTTTCAATCTGTCTTTTCATCATTTATTTTCTTACATGATTCTATTGTATTTAATTGACGTGCCAAATGTACACTATTGTATCAAATATTGGTAAATGAATATTTCTATTTCATGTTTTTTGTTATGATTTGGAGTAATTTCACTGATGATGAACCCAATGAAAGGAATAGTCTTCATAAATGTTGAATCCCATAGATGATGCAATTATCATTGTCGAAAGCACTATAAAACAAACAGGGACTATTCCTTGGACTACTCTAAGGATATTTTGTCTTTCGATGATTTTTGATAGGGCGCTTTGTTTGGAAGATACGGAGCGAAAAAGAATTTCGACAATAACAATTTTGATAATTTCAAAATTATTAACGTAGCCGAAATTAAAGTATAGCGTACTACACTTTGCCTACCAAGTAATAAAAAATATAACAATACCGTTGGTACCTAGCAACAACATTCCGATTACTACAAACGACTGCAGACATTCAATTTGCTGGATGTAACGCAATCAGAAACGATCCTGGTGTTTTTGAAATAGTTCGGGAGTCGATGAATGAGGAGAAGACTGGATTCTTGCACCCGACCGGCGGGTGGTCATTTTCAACAGTTCTTGTAGATTAAGAAACATTACATGTAATTTTTTGTAATAAATTTTTATTGTAGAAATTATTTTTCGCTCCGTATCTTCGAAACAAAGCGCCCTATCAAAAATCGTCAAAGGACAAATTATACTTAAAATAGTCCAAGGAATAGTCCCTTGCCTTTTGCCGCGTTTTCAATAAACACCCTGTATAACATATTACCACGACACGTGTTACATAGCGAAATACGTTTGGCGGTTTTGTAAACCTTTTATTCTGAAAATTCAGAATCAATCTTCTCAATAAGTTCAAGAACTTATATATAAACTGAATGACGGGAGTTCCGTGGTGGCCGTGGTAGTGGACGGACGTGCTGATAACGTCCGTCCACAAAGAAGGTACGCGGATGCCATGTGCTGTCGTGGGGCTCCGTTTTGTGTTGTGTTGTATTAAAATTGAAATGTGAAGTGTCTGAAAAAGTGATGAATAAGTGGCCCCCTTTATTCACGCCGGTATCCAGGCCGGGGTGGTTCGGATAACCACGTAAAGGGGGCTATATATGTGAAAAATTACCAAGAGGTCTCCCAAGTAGGAGGCGACTTCCAAAAATGAAATTGTTTTTATGTTAAAAAAACTAGTGTTTTTTATATATAAAGTTAGAAAAAAATGGGTGGCAGCATTGCTTTGTGCAAGACCGCTGCGCCCCCCGACGAAGCTCCTGTTAACCAACAGGAGGAGCATTGGTCATATGCGCCTGAAGATAGGAAGCAACGACCATCTAAAATAGAGAGAGAGAGAAACTGAATGACCGTAAAAAGTAATGAGTGTATTTAAAGTACTCAACAAATTGAATGTTTTGACAACAAATATATGATTCATTGACATTTCTCATCTGTTGGACGGCTGCCACAACAATAATAATATCTGGCGCAATTCACAACGTCGAACGAACGAAAACGAAAGTAACCGTAGTTCAATTGAATCTGATTTTGGCGAGAGCAGTGGGTTTATTTAGCGCATTGTTGTTAACCTGCCAACTTACGACAAACAAACTATGAATAAACAAACATAAAAAATAAACCTGGTGCTTGCACTAACCTAAATACATTTTATATGAATATATTCGCCATAAATATTTATTTATATAAGATATGGAGCAAGGATGGAAAAACAATATCAATAGTCAAAGTAATGCAAAGATTGTGAGGTTATAACAAAATGTATAATTTGTAAGAGATGAATGAAATTTCATTAAAACACGTCAAGTTACCGAAATGTTTAAAACTTTTATAATCAAAGTAGAAATAGGTATTTTTGAATAGAACGTTGAAAACAGAAATTTTTATTAATAATTTGCAGAAAGAGCTGGTGAATTTTCAACCTTTGCAGATTATGACTAAATGTGATGATAACTTCAGAAAAATATGATTAAAATTGGAAAAAAAAAATGGAAAGTTGATTTTTGTATTGGCTTTGTATTCATTCATTGAATCAAAATATCATACTTCAGAATTACACTAAACTGGCAGCTACATAGATGGAAGCTACTAGAATGGGGAATGTTCCTACTGACGAAAATTAAGTAGTTTTCATAAAAAGAGCTCTAAAAAAACACATACATATTAAACTTATCATTTCAACCTTTTTCTTTGAAGAATTATTTAAATACTTATAAAAAAAGAATGAAATAATGCATTCAACATTTAAAGGGATTCACCATTTGGCAACATCGGTTGTAGCTAATAAAGGACCATGAATCTGTTACCTGTATGAGACAAACAAAGATGACATATTTCAGAGGCGTGCTGTACTGTTTACTTATGTTCCGAGTTCCGAGACATTCTGTGACATTTAACATTTTGTGCACCTAACCTATCTTCCTCTATATAAATAAATAACAAAACAACTGTTGTTTATATGGCTTGTGGAGGTAGAATTGAACTATAATTTATATTTTGCTTCAATTATTGATTTATAAAGATAATTTTCCTTTTTAAAGTAGAATATCTAGGTACGTATAAATTATTTCAACTTGATATAGGCGCTGTTGCCAATGAGTGAATTAGAAACAAATCCCTTTAAAAATTAAAAAACATTTAAAACATCAATTTGAATACTTTTCGAAGTGAATTTGAAAAACTCATGAATTAAACTCAACTTTATTTTGTTCAAACTTGCATTTGCAGTAATAACCCAAATTGAGGAACATTCCCCTATCTAGGAATTCATACTTGTACCTCCTGTTTTCATTAGTGAATTCGGGTTTTCCTTCAATTTGATACAACCACTGATATTATGCTTTCATTTGGAACCAACTTACAAGAGCTGATACTATCAAGTTTTTTTAATGTGTTTAATATTGAAATAGAATATTACTTTTTGGAATCAAAAAATCAGTCCTCGCACAGTATTTAGAATAAAAACCTAGTATCAACCTGGTTGGAGAAATTATAGCACGTTGAGTAATTGAGAATCCTTGCCACTCTCGTAAGCAAACTAGAATAACGTTATTTATTTTTCACATTATTTTACAGTTCAGTTTTTACGTCTTTTCAAAATATAAAAGTTCATTCATTGAAGTCGAAGGACTACTGCGAGGAAAAGAGCGAATAAATGATTCACAGCGCACCATCGTCTTCCTCTCCACCCCATCCAGATTCGAGAACCACTTAACTGATAAATTTAAAAATTTATAAAATGAGTATGTATGTTTATCATATATAAACTATAAGAAACAACTACTTTCAAAGATATAAACATTGAATTGCCCAGACATTATTTTTCCTATGCAGTCTGCACTCCAAGCATTCATAATGAATTCGAAACAGGAGCTATTCACAGCAACGCTACACAACATAATATTTCAAAGAGTAAAAATATAAAATTTCACATGAAAGAAAATATATCAGCCTTGTAATGTACTTCTCAAAGTTTCGGTCGAAAACATTGGTCTTCAACTCATCAGTATCATTTAACTTCTCTTTTCCTCGTACAAGATTACGACTGATCTCTCACAAAATAATTTTTTTTTCAAGTAATAGCATAATCTGACAACACATCATAATAGGTTTGTTTCATGATTTTTGGTTTATAGTTCACTTGATAGAAATTTCGAATTGAAAAACAGTGCACATTGTTTCAGCTCTCTAAGTACCGTAGTTTTCCCGTAAAAAAATCCAATGAGGTGGGCCGGTGACGTCATGGGCCTATTCCCGCTTCTTGTTCGATTGACCAATAGGAACAATATAATCAACATTGTCAAATCGTGAAATTTAAGAAGCCTATAATTATCAATTTATTTATGGAAGGGTATATGAACCCGTTAACGTTACGTTCCAATTAATGAAAAATTCTCCACACGAAAAATCATGTTTGGAAATAAGTTCTTTATCTAAAGGCAGTACACAAAGTCGAAAGATCACAAAATATTTACCTAAACTATGATTTTATGCATTATTTAATAATATACAATTATGAAAATAAAAAAATATAACAAACTGTATTAAAGAATCATTTCAAATATTCAATTTATTCTACAATCCTCAATCTGTACAACTGCAATTTATTATAAAAAAAAACACGATTCCTACATACATACCTCTTTCTAATATTGCTACTGATCCAAAAAAAAGCTTCTGAGGTAATAAATACCATCAATCATATGATAAAATTTAATGAAGTAAAATGAAAAGCATTTGATTTTTTTGCAATAATATTATTCACACCGAGTTGACAACAATAACAACAAAAATGGCGTCTGTCAAATCGGATCATCAGACCTGTGATTGGATATTAAAAACCAATACACTTGGCAACTCCGCTCTAGACACGATCAATTTTATTGGTCAACAGACAGGCGGAAAATTTAAATTCTTGCTTTTCGAATTGTTCTTTTTTCTGAAAATATAAAGAGATCTTAGGAAAGTTTAGGCTTGATAAGTATAATATACCCTTAACTCGATCAGTCTATAAGCAAACCAGTATCATTTTCCATAGCATGAAACAAGCCCATTCATCAGAGAGGATAGAATTATACTTGATTATAAGTTTAATTGTAGGTATACGTTTTTAAGAGTTTTTAAAATCAATCTAACTTTTATATCGTTTCAGTGGCAATATTCATGAAACAAATGAAGAACAGGAATTCTTACGAGGCCAATTTTGAAAATCAAAGCAGCAATGGATAAGAAACTTAATAGCCCTTTTCATCCCACCCCTATTTTCATGAAAAAATTTTTGGAGATAACATTTTGCCGAAGTCATTTTTATGATTATTTGAAGTTCAGAGTTGGAGAGTATATTTTTATCAAAAATCAATCATCAAGGGTGGTTTCACTAAAGACTTGTGACATACGACTTGAGACTGATACATGAATTCACCCTACCATCATTAAAATCAGTCTAAAAGTTTATTTTCAACCAAATCATTCTTTCAAAAATATTAAACATTGCAGTTTCATTTCATTTTAATGAATAATACCCGATAAATAACAATGTTCTGTTATAAATGATTTTATGATTCTAAACATTCATTCAAAGCTATCATTGCAGCAAATTGGAATTAATAACGTGTTTGTTTCTGTTACAGCGTTAATGAAGCATACGTGGCATGATACATATTCATTACCCTAGCAAAATTTATGGTTGCCTGCAGCACAAGAACTTCAATCGTATTCTCTGATATCGTAATACAAATTCCTTCTCCAATTATGAATTCAATTTTCCACAAACGGAGTTGACGTAGAAAAATTACAACTTCGCATCAAGCTATTTTTTATAAGTCAGTAAATTTATTATAAACAATAAAAACAAAACTTTGGTGTCGGATAGATCAGGAGAATATGAGCTGACTTGCTGCTCTTGACCAAAACTGTATATTGGTCAAACAGGGAGAACATTTTCCCAAAGAACTAAAGACCATAGAAGTAGTTTCTTAAATAAAAAAACGCCAGGTAAAATTCATGTACTTGAAATGTAGGTACTTCAAATTGTAAAATTAGATATATAAAGCATTGACGATGTAGAATTTATTTAGTAACGACATACCATACAATGACTTCTTTGAGCAATAACTGTTTTTTGAAAAAGTTATTTATTGAATCAAAACGTTTATCATCGTATTGCACTACTCCAATTTCAATTCGAAATTACCCACTATCGAATTAAGAAAAATAAAATAGCGAAGGCATCTGGAGTCAGTTCAAAAGATGACCTTGCAATATCTTCTTCTGGAACTTTATTTTCAAATCAGGTGAACTCTCATATCGGGATAAAAATCGGATATCTCTTTCTGTTCCAAAATTAGTTGTCAATCATTCTAGAGGCATCCAAGCAGCGTAGATAATTATCTAAAAGGTCAGTTATGATCATTGTAAACTCTGGACGTAACAACGGATACATAGTTGATATTGATATAAGATGTGATACTCTGGACTTGTTCAAGAGCTATCTTGCCAATAGACTTCAGTGTGTTAAAATTGATGGACAAGTGATACACAAGAAACTGTTATAGGAGTACCCCAAGGCACAGTTCTGCGGCCAATTCTATTTACCATACAATATGTTAATGGACTATATTCCATCAGGAGCAGAGGTGAAATTTTGGGCTTCGCAGATGATACAGCTATTTATTTACAACTATATACACAACTAAAGACTTATCAACATGTAATACTTCCCGAATCTGAAGTGAAATACTTGGGAGTAATAATAGGGTCACGTCCTAAATCTTCAGTATATTTGTTATAAGTTGCATTGCATACTTTTCAAATTAAAATTTTTGGTAACAATATTAACGAACTCTATGTACCATACACTTGTAACGAGTCACCTAAGCTATGGAGTCGCAAAACAGGTTGCTGAAATGAATATTGTACAAACCGCCTCATTATTCAACTGAAACTCTGTTCAATGAAGTAAAAGTTTTTTATATTCGCCGTAGAAAAAATGATCATGTTATTCCCCAGACAAAAAATTAATTTGCCACCATTAATATACTTACCTGGCTCCGAAAACTGTATGATACCATTCCTCGAATTTTCTGAATGAATCACTTATTCAAAAAAAGGCTATTTCTCAACCTAGGATAGTAGTTTCCGATTTTGTTGACCGAAAAAATACTTGAATACAATGTAAATGACAACTATCATTTTCATTAGGATACCACCACACACATCGTTTTATTTATATTATGTATTTTATTGTGTTACAATTATTATTCTATTTTTTACTCGTATATGGGTATGTATTAATGTGTGTATGTATGAAGAAGTTTTAGAGGTAATGATTATCTCGTGTAAACTCAGCCAGTCTTTACTATTTTTCCATTTATTTAAAAGGTTTACTTTTATTTACACTTTTTACGTTGCGTCACTGATAGTAAAAATATGCGATATCTTTCAAATCCACCAAGAAGATACAACAAAGTCTCAGCTAGGCAAAGACAAAAGAGACCCACTATCAGTAGCAGGGGTATATCGCATTTTGTGCATTTGTGAGACGGTATACATCGGAACCACCAAAAGATCAATGGAAACAAGGCTGACGGAGCACGAAATAATCTGAAGACTATGCCAAACAGACAAGCCGGTTGTGGCGGAACGCACTCGGTGAAGGAAACCACAGGATTATGTTTGAAATCACGGAACTTATTGCCCCCCAACCAGGTATACCAACGTCGAATGGTACGAAAGGCGATAAAGATCCACAAACACACGAATAATTTGAACACAAAAAAAGAACCTTTGAACCTCAACCGAATATGGAATCCTATACCATTCCATACCAAAAATTGAGTTGAAACCCAGAAAAATCTTGTGTTATTTACATGAGAAATCGAATGGATGGATGAGTCAGAAGTTTAACGATTTTTTTCCACTGTATAATAACAGATTTTCAGAAAGGAATGTAGAAAAAATATGGCCTTATGTGATGTATTTAGGTTTGCTTTTACAAAAATATAAATTCGCTCTACAGCAGGTAACGAAGAACTCACCCTGCATTTTCAGCTGCTCCCATAGACATGTGCGCGACATCTTCTGGAACGGATCCCGCCGCCGAGGTCGGTAAATATTGAACTCTATCCAAGGAACCCAAAAACACTGATGGATCGCCGGCCGTTTCGGCAGGATGAAAATCCCGACCGAACAAATCCGCCTCCTCGGCGCTGCTGCCGTCCCCGGCAACTCCTTTGTCTCCTGTGTAAAACAGCTTGAAGTTTCACTTTAATACTCCGAAAAGATACGTCCCAATATACTACCCAGACACTTGGCGAACCACAAACGCACAAAACACTGTCAAAATATTATCCGAGTTCGAGTAAATTACTTGTCTAATACATACACATTTCGGTGAAGGTAGTTGCAGCTGTTAATGGTTGTGTAAAAATGTAGTCACACACAGTCACACTAATTACGCGGTTTGGCTTTGTTCTTCAAAGGAAAACACTGAAGAAATAAGAGCAAAGCTTGCACAAAATATCACGCTATACGATTATTTTTATACGAGTCTGGTTATTTTATTTACACGTAATTAAGACTGCCAGTAGTTAGTCAGGGCAATTTCACAGGAACTGGTCTTAACGTGGTGAAGTCAAGAGAAAAACACGCAATCTTCAACGATATATACCCTAATTATTGTTGTGCAATCAATATGGCTAATAAATCAAGAATATTCTTGAAAACATCATCAGGCCTATGAAAACATTGCGCGGTCATCTTAAAAAATACCCGAGTTAACAAACATATTATTTACCGTGTACGACATCGATAAATTAAAATTAAGAGCACTTTCAAGTCAACGCAGATGACATTAATCTTTCTTTGCTCAAATATAAAAAGACTAACTACGAAGCGACGTCGAAAATAATTGAAACTTCAGAATATTCATTCGAAATCGCCTAGACATTTCGAAAATAAAGCCGACTCGGTAACATCGCATCTTTTCTACAAGACGAATACATTCGCTATACCCGACATTAAAACGTCACCGATTCGCATTCTCTATCATAAAACGTGAACAAATAAACCTAGGAAATGGTTCGTGCCGGCCTGACCTACCCCACGGCTAATCCACATGCGGATTGTTTACGACTTTCGCCTCGATATTCCTTCTCGAAATTGCATCGGCTACGTACATCTAATTAGCCCGAACTGCTTTCGGTAGAGAGAATCGGACCTTTATCGCGCATGTCGGATTTATTTTATCGTTCATGACCTATCCCGTGACTGCCAGATAAAACTTCTCGAACAAACAAATGTTTCGTCACGACAGCGTGTGCGACGCGCAAAAAGATTTGTTGCAATATTAAAATTCAGTATATATAACTTTATATATACCACTATTACAATCGAGAGGTAGAAATGTAAATTTTTATTTTCGGCGCCCAACGTGGGGCACAAAATACCAGAGATTGGTGGTTTCTGGTAAAACTGTGCTCGTCAACAAAACTGAGTGTGTCGCTCTCTTACATTCGACTACTTGGCAATCACTGAAAGTCAAAACAAAACGAGACAAACCTGCCAACTAGCGTAGAGCCAAGGGTAGCGACATCTTCACACACAGGAACCCTTAGGGCCCACGTGCGGTGCTCTACGCGCGTCGAGCGCTCTAACCAGACACTACGTGTCGTCAAGGGTTGTTCTCATAACAAACATAACGAAAACAATCCTCGTATACCGCACACTCGACACCGTAACTTCTTATCTCTCGACCCGAAACTCACACACAATTATACATTTATTTGCGTATATTCTCAGCTTGGCAACAGCAACGGTCGTGTAGTCGCGAATTGACTGATGATGCGCGTGTTATGCCGGCCGGCCGACAGGGGAGCCAAAGTAGCTTGGCGCGCGTTTGCAGATCCGAAAGTTTACTGGCTAGCGAGCAAACACCGGCTAACGGGTCCGCCTGAATTCCGATTCGTATCGATGCGAGAATCGACAAAGTTGTCTCTAGAATCGAGCATTCCGTTTCGTACCGATAATATAGGTTGAGGTTTTGGAATCGGAGAGTGAAAGTAGGTAACGAATTGATTTGTCAATGTCTACGTAAGGATTCGAAATTATTTATGCCTATCGGTTATAACACGTATTTCGCATGGATATAGAATAAATCGTATTGGGAGTCCGTATTCCGTATATTTACATTTTGTTGAGATAAGGTTCAATGTCAACTTAAAAATTTCAAAACAAGTACCACGTACCTTATCTTTCCAAACCAAATCCTATCAAAATTGTGATAGTTCCGTCGTTGAATATATTGTAAAATGAAAATTTCAGAATAATTTGTTCAGAGCATATCTGCATAAAAAAGTATAACGACCCTAGTTTGTATATATTGTAAACATTTGTTCAAACATGTTGCATTAAATAGGATATCAACATAGTTAACAAAAAGTGTGGAATCTATAGAAAACACTTTTCCCACACCAGAACAAAAATACTGTCACTCGACGCGCGTCGAAACATGTCAAGAGACAGTATTTTTGTTCTGATTATACAAACAAGATGCTTCGGACTTTGTTTACGAGATGGAGCTGTTACTAGTTATCAATATTTCTCTTAACCGGAGGTTAAGTTGAGCCGCGATAAAATTATTCGAGTCCCAGGCACTGGGGGCACGAAAATGGCGACGGCCGAGCGACGGCGGAACGGTGGTAAAGCATACATCATCGACATTAAAGGTGACGCGTACGAAACAAGCGGTGGCGTTTCGTGCCCACGCCAAATAATTCTCCTCTTCGCTCCGCTCCGAACTGCCCCGCAGTCACCATCGCTCATCCGTCGCGAGTTTCGTGCCCGCAGCCTTAGGGTCGGATCTTTCCTGCACTGAGAGGTAATACCTCGAAACCGGTATGTAGGTGATCTACTCAAATAATTTCAGCATGATCCTGCTGGATGAAC
The DNA here is from genome assembly GCF_025532065.1 of Leptinotarsa decemlineata. Taxonomy (NCBI): domain Eukaryota; kingdom Metazoa; phylum Arthropoda; class Insecta; order Coleoptera; family Chrysomelidae; genus Leptinotarsa; species Leptinotarsa decemlineata. The sequence goes on along the minus strand of NW_027412537.1, from coordinate 6,695,047 downwards.
GAGAAACATCTGTGAGATATTTTTCATAAATGTCTGTCGGATAAGATTCAATATCCAGCGTGGTATTAGCCGAGGAAGTGGTTGTTTTCCGGCAGGCATTTACAAGAACATACGGTGTAAATTGTTGGGAGGGATGAATATTTCGAGTTTTTAATTCGAAATATTCATTTTCTAGTACGTATGTATCTCTGCACAGTCTTCAGACACAATTTGATTTCGGTTATGATGAATATTTCTATTCTCGGGTCGAAACTCTCTCATCTGCCTTAGGAAATGTCTCTTTCGGCAAATAATTTCGAAATTTTCGATTAGGAGCGATTTTCTATTTTGTTTTTTCCAGCTGAATGTATATATCGATGATTTTAAAATTCCCATCATTAGGAAAACATTTCAAACAGAGTATCAAAGGTATACAAAGGTTTTTAGTGTATGAGAGTGTGATATACATTGAGAATGATAATCTTTTCGTCAACAGAAAAAGCACAATAGCTATTTAAATTCACACACTAAGTATTATATAGTAATAAGAACATAATTCTCTTCAGGTAGTAAAATACTTAATTCAAGCACTATTAGATCGGATCAAATTACATCATTCTCTTTTTCCGCTTAACTTGAAAATATCTCAGGCATGCCACTTGCAAACGATTTATTTATCTGCTGCTCAAGGAAATAACTTCAAAGAAATAGTAAAAAAATTAATGGGAAAAATCGGAATGCCTAGAGATTCCACAAAAATATCAAACACCATTATAATAATGGACACAATAAGGAAAAATACAAAAAATATATATGACTCACAAACTATAATAGAATGCGATATAAAAAACCAATACAGTGGATACGTTGAAGATTCTGACGACCTGGTCCTCAGCAGGTAACTATAACTAATGGAGAAATTGACGAATTCTTGGAACAAAGAAATATAAATATGTACATACAAAATAGAGATATATACAATCATCTGCAAACCATAACTACAAACGACGAGGAATCGATGTAAGTAGATAAAACAAAGGGAGCAAATTCAACCTTCATTGCAACGGTAATACATACAAGCGAAAATTAAATATTGTTGTAAATCATGCCCTAAAGAAAATACCGCCGACCGCCACTGGTAGCCATAAACCAATCGTGACGTAGCTAAAAGCGCGCGAATGTACGATGTTCGCTGCCGCTCTAGATGAAGCGAGAATAATGTTACCGATTTCGATGGAATTTTGGCAAAATTTTCTAACGCCTTCGATTACGATATATAAACGCTAGCCACGAGCATATCGAGACAATAAGTGGAAGGTACAGTGCGGTACGCGAAGCGATCTACTAGGGCGATGGACATTCGAATAATAGTTGAAGTTTTAGTTGAAGTGTTTGTTGTATTTAAAATAAAGTTAAGTTTAATTATTATTCAGTATAGTCAATTATTGGGACATTCGAATAAAAGTTGAAATTTTAGTTGAAGTGTTTGTTGTATTTAAAATAAAGTTAAGTTTAATTATTATTCAGTATATTCAATTATTGGTTAACCCACGGAGAAAAACGTAACAATATCTTAAAGAATATCCAACAAAACAAATGGGCAAGTGCGCACCTGACGAAATAAGAGAGGAAGTAAGAAAAAATATATGTGTGAGGTGCAAAAAGTTAATGAAAAAAATATATATATACATTTATTTTTCATCAACTATTACTGATGTGAAAAAATCTTAGGAAATTAGAAAGAAGTGGATAGACAAAATGATATAATACACCAAAAAAGAGGTAAGACGTGCAGATGCGCACTCATTTTTCAATATTGCTTTTCCACGTCTGCAACATATTTGACGTAACTCTAAATCAAAATAACAGAAAATATAGTAATAGGTGTCACAAACCGCCGGATTTTAAATTGAAATACGCAAATGATCAAATAGTTCGATTTGCTGCTGCAAGATTGATATATCGCGACAGGCGAGCCCAACATAACTTTTCTCCCCCTGTCAACGTTATTCAAACGTTCCACGAAACGAAACCAACGCAACTTCGACGTCGACATTCAATTATAAACTTTTTGTCATGTTAAATGTCGACCGTGTGTTCGTATCGAATTACATGTCGCACCGAATGGCCGAACGCCACGGCTGGTATTAATTATTATTGTTATGGTACCGCATTGGGTAACACTTCTGAGATTACCTGGGGGTTCTGAGTTATTCGCTACGCTTACACCTGTTGCGGAAATGAATTGTTCATTCAGAACACCTGACATTTCCAAACACAAATCATTGCGAAGAAAATACGAGGGAGGCAAAACAACTAGATCTATTCAACTATTCTAAACCGCCGTTACAAACTTGTGTTGAAATTCTGCTCCAGCGCTGTGTTCATAGACTCACTCGGATCATCATGATCCCGATCCAAATCATTCATCTAAACCAGTAATTCCCAAAGTGGTCCAGATGGACCACGAGAGACTCGACGGGGGTCAACTTTGACGTGACCAAAAAATGGGGATTCACAATTCGTAAGAGAGGGTCCACGAAAATTCATCTGGTTTGGATAGTGAAGAACTGAAATGTTAGCTTGACTTTACCTACCAACGTGGCAGATAATATTTAAAGAAGCTCAGCAACTGTTACATGTACAAAATGGCAAATTCCATGTTTGTTTGAAGGTGAAGGATTGTAGGAAAGGATAAAAAGAATTGGGTCCAAGTATAACATCAGAACCTGCTTCAGAACTAAGAACACTATCCGTAGCAGCCTCACAAAAATCAGGCCCCTACGAGTGCGGAAAATCATACATCGGTGAAACTAAGAGGCCATTGAAAGTTCGCATTGCCGAGCACAAGAAACACACACAATGGAGAGAAACCAGCAAATCAGGAATAGCAGAGCATGTTAGGACTCATCAACATAACATCAAGAGGGCTCAAGCTGAAGTCATCCACAAGGAGAAACACTGGTTTAGGAGAAAATTCAAAGTAGGCGCATATATGTTGTACAACAACGCTTTTAGGCAAGCTAGCGTAGAGATACGCAACATATGGAAACCTCTAATCAAGCGGAACACGACCAACTCCCGGTCAGCTCCCGCTAAAATCAATGAAGCGGAGAGGGGAAAGATGGAATAGGTGAAAGCACTCGAATGACTAATAAATAGTTAGAGGAATAAGTCCAGTAAACGTCGTGAAGTAAATTGGCTTGAAATATTTCAATTTTAATTTTCATTTCTTTTTAATAATTTTTTTGATTTTCATATTTAGTACAATGTGTCGAGACTTTCAAAGCGCCGAGAGTTTTCTTTTCCTTTCAGCAGAATGTAACGAGATTGTTTGTCAAAATGAATAAACAAAACTTTTATGTTTGATGAATTTTTAGAGGATCATTTGATACCACTTGAAAATGTTCGATAGTTCTAAAATGTAATCACAAACACATAGTCTGATGGTACTGACGGATCTTCCCAATTTATATATATATATATATATATATATATATATATATATATATATATATATATATATATATTGTTTCGAATCTATGCATAAAATAGTTCCCAGAAAATGAAAGAGGTCATTGAAAATAATTAAATATGATTCGATTAGGCTATATAAACTTCAACGACTTCGCTAGAGGCTAACAAAGTCAAACGTAATTAGATGTATATGTTAAAAACCATGGTCGATCAAAAGTAATCGGCATAATTGTTAATACATCACATGAAGATTATTAGGACAGAACAAAAAAAAAGGTCAAATAGGTTTCCTGTTTATCAGACATCGTCTTCTTACGAACGACAACCTGAAGTAGAAAAATTATGCGAGTTGAGAATTAACGAGGTCTAACTTTTCAACGATAAAAGTAAAATGTCACGCATCATTCCAAAATATAATCAATCCTGGAACTAGCATTTCACTACATATTGAGAAACGCAATGTGTGGCTTGTAACCAACAGATAAAATACGCATTTATATAGTGTGTAAAAGCCAAATGGAATAAATCCATTATTTCGATTGCGGTACATATTTTAACAAAATTCCGAAACACATCAAATTTAAATTATAATCTGAAACACTTCAACGGAATAATGCCACCCCTGCCTTCAACCTCCCTCGAATGACAGGTACAACCCCCAATTTTTCAAATGGAAAGTATAGGCTTGTGATATATCCTTTGAAAGGTCTCTTCATTCTCTATTGTAAATAATTTCCGTGGCAACGTTATTTTAAAACGCCTTGTCAACTTGTTTTGAATGTTACAACATTAGTTGTCAGTACTTTAATTTAATTTTGAAAGTTCGTTAACTTCAAGTCTGACAAATGGTTAGATTATTTCCTAATTTACCGCCCATATCTCAATGAACAATAGGCAAAATAGAAAAACAGTTTCACGAGCTTGGTCATGTGGGGCAGATAAAAAAAGCAGTTGCCAATGCAATGACTGATGAACTCAAATTAGATGTGATGCTTGAGTTTGAGTAAAACCCGCATACATCGAGTAGACAGGCATCCACTACATTCAATGTTAGCCATACATCGATAGTGAACATATTAAAAGAAAATAAAATGCATCCCTATAACATGATACCTACTCAGAAGCTCATGGAAAACATTTTGATAGAAAAATTTATTTTGGTGAGTAAATGATGGACATGTTGGATAACAATATCATCCAATTAGAAGACGTTATGTTTTCTGATGAGTGTACTTTGTCTCTTAACGGTCATGCTAATCGGCAAAATTGCCGCTACTGGTGAACGGAAAATCCTCACCGGATGAGAGAAAAACACACACAATACCCTCAAAAGGTTAATGTTTGGGCAGGGATTATAGGAAACCATATCAATGGTCTCTTTTTCATTGAGGACAATTTGAATGGCGATAATTATATGACACTACTTCAAAATGACGTCATTCCAAGTTAACAAATTTGTATCCGGATCCAGGTAACCCTCAAGTTCCAGTAAATACGATATGGTTTCAGCGGGATGAAGCACCACCATATCACCAAGTTGATGTCCGGTAAAACCTCGATACAACATTTCCCAATCCGTGGATAGGGAGGCCAGGATCGATTGAATAGCCAGCGCGATCACCTGATCTTTCATCATTAGATTTCTTTTCAGGGAGATTTGTAAAGAGCAATGTGTACAAAACTAAATCTTCAGATTTGAATGACTTACAAGAACAAATAACGCTTGCGATCAGGTCAGTCACGCCTGATGTAAAATGATATTAGAAAACAGTTTTATTTGAGATTAGGATGTTGCCAAGACGTTCGCGGTGACCATTTTGAACATCTACTTCGATAACACCCGTAGTTCTTTTTTGTATTCTACATTTCATTACGTTTTGCATTACATTTTTGTTTTTGAGTGTATTTTATCGAATTTCGGTAACCACATGATTTTATTTTATATTAATTGTTGCAATACACTTGAAAGCGAGAACATTTTTGAATAGAGAATGAAGAGACCTTTCAAACGATATATCACAAACCTATAATTCCCATTTAAAAAAATTGGGGTTGGTACCTTTCATTCGAAGTGGGTTGAAGGTATGGGTGGCATTTTTACGTTGAAGAATGTCAAATTATAATTTACATTTGACGTGTTTCGGATTTTTTTTAAATATGTACAGTAACCGAAATAATGAATTTATTCCATTTGGCTTTTACACACTGTATGGTGAATAAACTAAAATTTGCGATTTCTCAATGACCAAATTCATGAATCGACTAGATAATTAGATGAAGTATTTGCCATAAACCAGTACAATTCTATTAATTGTTTCATTTATGACTATACTCGAAATAATAAAATCAGTTTCATAAACAAAACAAACGAAATAGCCAATGATAATGTTAGTACGTAACAAAAGCGGTATTGAATTTACTAAGCAATATCAGACTAAGTGTTAGTGTAATAATAGCAAACACAAGAGCTGAGTTGCGTCAGATGAACAAACACAGGGACGGACTCTTTTACTCATTATGATTGTAGTTTCGATATTGTTCATCTTCAAGAAATGAACCAATCTCCAATCATAATCAGTTAACAGCATGCCGATTGAAATGTTTGATGGTGTGAATTTAATTGACGCTCATTATACTTCGACAAAGAAGAGCGTAATTGTCCAGAAAGCATCTGACTGAAAATAACGTTCTCCCTTCAATTAGAAGAAATGAACTATTTCATTAACCGAAAAAAAAATTTGTTGAGGCTATTTTTTGGGAAAAACCTTTTGGTTTTCTCCATCAATTATTAGAGAATGGAGGGACGAAAAAAATAGTTCATTCATGTTCTCCTTAATCATGTTTTAAAAATCTTTTCTTCATAGAATTGAAATTGTACTTGATATGTATACTTGGAGGAAGTACAATGTTGGGCATACTGAAAGCTAGAATGATGAAAATGAAGAAGTTTGAGATTCACGAAGTGAAGTTTTGCTTATCCAAGATAGACAGGAAACTCCACAGATTATCACAAAGCCAAGCCTTGATATAGACTGCCGAATGAGAAACCCGACTTCTGCCTTTCTCTCCTACTTTTTCTGCAAGCAGACAAAGTCTTCATGATCTAACACCAGACACCACTTTTCCTTACATGAGTTTCATCAGTGATGCTAGACTGAACCACAAATGGATTGTCTATCATTTTCTGCAATTTCCACATCAAATAGGCAAGTACGTGAAACCATAGCACAAAAACAAGGCAGTTATAATTTTCCTTTAGGTGAAGACTGATGATAGAAAAAACAATGCAGCTTCGGGGAAACCCAACAGAACATTTTCTGGGAAGCTTGAAAAAATATTTATTTTTATTGTTGTCTGGCACCAAAACTAAGCGAATTTTGACGAAACTTACTTCATTACAAGTACATTTTATTAATGTACTATGTAATGTAATACGCTCTAGAAGTTTTAGATTTAAAATGATAAGATAAAAATATTAATGAATCATTTCTTAATTCCGAGAAAGGATGGTATCCACTCCCGGGGTAAAATCAACTTCCCCCACATGGTCAACGTTGACGCAGAGGATGAGCAGAACCTAAATCCAAATTTTGGTGCAAATCAGTGTTTTTTTGAAAAATTGTACTATGTCGCCATATAAATGGACTTGTAGTGTTTTCTGGCGTTCAATCGTATTCGACCGTGTATTCAAAAATGATTCGTAGTGACGTCATTGATTATATGATTCGCTAGAATGGAATGATTCAATTTGTGTCAGATGTCAAATTCAATAATAAGAACAAACTTTTCAATTTTCTCTAATCTCAATTAGAACCGGATTTGTCCATGCAATAATTCCCCAGCTTTGTTTTGTACATCCTTACAAGCCGAATACTTTATAGTAAATGGCACAGGCGACGCTCTCTGGCTTACAGAGACAGGCTTGTCTGGCCATCAGTGGTACCATCAGTACCACACCGTCAGCGGCCATGGAGATCCTTCTAGATCTACCTCCTCTCTACATTTTTCTGGAGAGAGAGGCTAGATGGATTGCATATAGAGTTGTGCACATTGCCAGTTGAACACATCAATTTAATGCAGAGTGCAACAGAGTGTTCGTTGATACTAGACGTTACAGCATTCCAGAAATGACCTCTGACTTTATGCCTCCAACTGTCAACTACGAACTGCCTTATAAAATACTATTCCCGAATAGAGAGGAGTGGATCCTGTGGGAGAAGGGAATATTAAGAGCAGATAGTTGTTGGTTCATAGATGGATCAAAAACACCTTCCGGTTCTGGTGCAGTTGTTTTCAGTCGCAGACCCTGGACAGAGATATCAACCTGTCTAGGAACCTATGCGACTGTATTTCAAGCGGAAATTTACGCTACTGAATTGTGTTCGGAGAGAATCCAACCTCATACACAAGTCAATAAAAATATTCTTGTACAGTCAAATGGCATAGAAAGCTCTTGGCTCCTACCGAGCAACGTCAAAATTGGTAGCAAATTGCCAAAAACGACTCTCCTCGATAGGAAGACTTAACAGATTGTCTCTGGTCTGGATTCCTGGCCATACTGACCTGGAAGGTGAAGCTACTGACTTCCTTGCAAAGAAGGGTGCTGCAAGCGGCTACACTGGACCAGAACCTGTCATTTGCATCGCTTTGGGCTTTGCCAAACAAACACTGAACACCTGGATGGCAGGAAGATTTATGGACTTTTGGCAGAATCTTCCAGGATTGGCTAACTCCAAGGCGTTTATTCACCCTTCAAAGCTTGATTCCAAACAGTTGTTGGACTATAGCAGGGATGAACCACGATGTCTAACAGGTCACTATCATTTGAATCATCATAATATGCAGATACTTGGACTGTCGGAGGACAGTGTGTGTCGTCTCTGTTTGGAAAATGAAGAAACAGCAGATCACATACTTTGTGCCTGCCCAGCGTAGCAGGCACAGGTTTTTAGAGTCTGGCCTGAAAGACCACTCACCATACAAACTAACTGGCTTCGTTAAGAAGCTGGGTTTATTTGGTCGACTGTAAATAGGTGTGGGCCACCTTGCGGGTTTTCAGCACTTTATAAGCTATAACAATCAAAATAAAACAGAAACTGATAACTGACGTAACGTAACGCCAAACTCCGTTTCAAAACCAACCTCCCGCTAGCTTTGAATCATCATTAATACGTTTCAAATCATAGTTGATGTGACGTCATTGTTTCAAAGCCTGAATAAATGTATTTGAATCACACATGAATACGTTTTGAATACATGAACGCCAGAAAACGCCTTTAATATGCAAAAATATACTTATTGGTCTGATAAGACCATTGTTTTTTGCCCTTTCCTCACTTCTCTATTTTTCTTTCTACCCATCCACTTACAATATATCTTGACGCATTCCTTCACTCTCTCTAACTTCACCTCTCATTTGCTTTCCACTAATCTCATTCTGAGAATCATTTCTCATATTTTCATCCGCCGAATACAAATATATTAGAAAACCTGAAAGTCTTGGAAATATTTCCCAGAACATATCGATTTTTAAAAACTTCTTAGTAATTCTCATAAAAACCATCGTGTGATAGTTCTCCTGAATCCGGACCTGGAAGTGATCAGAGTTGCACTTGGAAAAATCAGGTGAAGGTTTGCAACGCTTACTTATATCCATATTCAGTAATTCTATTGGCGTACTCAAAAATGCAATAACCGAAAGGAAATGCAACATTTCATAATTATCGAATTGCGTTCGAAACAAACTGTAACTGAATACTAGTAAGGAATGAAAAAAGATAATTAATACTTTCCTTCCTCATAAATTGAGGCAATGATATTCCACAAATAACATATAGAAAATCAGTATCATCATTTATGTCCGATTGATGACCTATTTATTTTGTAGAAATTCATATTGAATATAGGATATCCTATTCTATATTTTTATCTATACTAGAGAACCGCCCCGGCTACGCACGGGTGCAATGCTCATACTAAGTATACACATAAACGCGATCGCTGCTCAACGGGAAGCTATATGGGCGAAGCCCCCCTCCTGGGTTGAGTGCCTACAGATATAATCTGCCTCACACGGTTACTGTGTGCAGAAGCTAGAATCTCGTCCCTCCACCACCACTCAATGCAGAGTGGCACTTCAGCAAGATTGACATCTGACCTTCTATAGTCGAGAGTCAGCTTTAGGTGCTTTCACTTTCGTGATCTAATGATGTTATTTGTCTACGCGCTAGTTATAGATACGCGCAGCCGCCCTCCAGCCGATACCGCCGCAACCGCAATGTTCTTACATTTTCAAACTGTTTTACATGCTGTAAATGACCATATTCATCTATATTAAATGCACAATGTATTTAAGGTACTTGATTGGATCAAAATTACTGCTGATATATGAGCCATTATTTTTTTTCTTATTAGTCAGTGGGCAATGCTTGAAGACTGAGAGTAAAGTAACCAATTTAAAGAAATGAACTTTAAACTGACGCCTATCAGAAAATAACTATTCCCCTGGCTAATACCAAGAAGGGCTTGAACGTTTAAAGTTCATTTCTTTAGATTTGTTTACTGCCAGTCTCTAAGCATAGCCCACTGACTAATAAGAAAGTTTCTCTTCCTTATTCAGAGAGATCGGGCATATTTCGGATATGCAGTTGGTTAGTACCTAGTCCACTAGATTGTCTGACATTTTGTTGTTCGTTCCAACTTAGGAAGAGGAATGAAATACTCAGAATTCAGATTTATAATCATGAAATATCATTGACTTCAGGTCGATGATGGCCACTATCTTGCACTGATAATGGTAAATGATTCCGAAACCGGTCTGCAAGTGTGCCCGTTTCAAAATTGGAGGTCGACTCTTTCAATTGTATTGCCAATTGCATATGCAGGACATTTTCTGTGAAGATTCCTGCACTGACGCCTATCGGATATAATCCAACGCCCTTCGTGATATTAGCCAGGAGAGTAGTTGTGTTCTGATAGGCGTCAGTCCATTCAAGCTACTCTCCAGGTATATTCGAGACTGGCTTGAATGTTTAAAGTTCATTTCTTTGGAGCCATTATTTCGTGAGGATGAAAATTGGTTGATGTGGGTTATCCCTAACAGATAGACATATACAGTGTCATCCCCAAAGTATGCACCATGTGGGAAACTTATTTATTAAGGGTTTTTCGATAAAAAGGTATGTCTGATAAAAGTTTGTGCATCCTCTAAAACTAAACATGCACCAACAAAATACAGTACAACATACGTAATATACGAGGAGCCTTCAAATATTTGATTTTGTGACAATAGTAAAGTATTCTTATTTTGAAAAATCTCGGAAAATGTTATTTAGAAAAAATGTTCAGCATTACAAAATACATTTAGATTTGAAGTTATGACCATCTAAGTGAAGTTTAATTTTTTTAAATGGAACTACGAAAAAAAAATTTTGCTCAAATGATAAACAGACAGCATCCTGCTTACGTCGGTTCATTTTAAAAGCAAATTACACAACTATGGTGTTAACTACGGTCAGTTGTTTTGAAAAGTAAATTAATTTTCAATAATATCAAATCACAAAACATCATAATAAAATAAGGCATTTCGGAACAAACTCATTGATTTTCTGGAGATTCAACTCAAAATACTCATTTTGGACAAGAAAATCTCCAGGAAATCAATGAGTTTGTTCAGAAATATCTATTTTATTTTAATGTTTTATGATTTAATATTATTGAATATTAAGTTTTTGTTACAATACTGCACAATTTTGAGTAATTTTCGGTGATAACAAAAAATAAAAATAACTTTGCACCAAAAACTGAAAATTAATTTACTTTTCAAAAAATTGACCGTGATTAACACGACAGTTGTGAAATTTGTAATACTACAGGCTTTTAAAATGAACTGCTTTATACAGGATACTGTCTACTTATCGTTTTAACAAAAATTTGTTTTTCGTAGTCCCTATTTAAAAAAATTAAACTTTACTTAGATGGCCATGACTTCAAATCTAGATGTATTTATAAATGCTAAACAACTTTTCTAAATAACATTTTCCGAGATTTTTTAAAATAAAAGTACTTTATTCTTGTCTGAAAATCAAATATTTGAAGGCTCCTCGTATATTACGTGTGTTTCCCTGTATTTTGTTGGTTCATGTTTAGTTTTAGGGGATGCTGTACAATACTGTAGTACATTTAATCTATCTCGTGAGGTTCAGCCAGCGTTTGTAATGCAAGAGCAAAACATTATTTACATCACATCAGAAACCTCTAAAATTATCAGTGTTTCTCTACTATATTATGCATGTTACATACATATAAAACTTCCTCTTGAATCACTTTATCTATTAATAAAACCCGCATTACAATCCGTTGCGTAGTTTTCAAGATCCAAGCACAAATAGGGAAGCAACTTTGTTTCATACTATATAGTGGTTCATTATTCATGTACCACGATTCTTCATATCATAAACAATGTTATAAGTAGAACCTCATATACAGATATTGATGTGAAACATCTATAGGCGCACGTATAACCGATTGCTGGCGTGGCGATAGGTCACCATGCGCAAGCGACTGTGCGATTCTCTTACCACTGGTTCAGCGATTCGCTATCACTCTAGCCACACTGAGCTCGAATAACTATAGTGTATACAGTTGTGATGAAGCCCGCTTAAAGTTGGTCTGTCTCAAGGGTCAGTAAATGTAAAATCTACTCTCTTGATAGATTAAAATTTACACAATTTTCATGACATATTATTTTTCAAATTATTCTTAAATAAATTGATGGATGTAGCCGTTACTACGTGGTAGGAGATCATGATAAAAAGAGAAATGAAAATTTCTATGTTTTTTACCACTTTTATTTGTAACTAACGTTACTGCAATTTCGTCCTATATGGACATTTTCAAACTTGAACAGTAAACTAATAATGATTCATTACATTCGCTAATATATACCATTCAGGTACTTGATTGAGTAATGCTTATTTATGACTGTCTGGATGGAGAGAATCGCTTGGGATGGTGATGTCTGTATAGCTAGGAAAACCTAGCGATTCTTTCCATCCAAACAGTCATAAATTAGCAGCCTACAATTCAATGCTGCACAGAGTATTCTCACTGCCATTGTCTGTAGACAATCTAGCTAGGGAATTTGATACAATTACACAAATAGGTCATAATAATGGTTTCAACGCAGATACTATCCAGAAGTTAGTCAGGAATCAACGCCGGAAAGTCACTTGCAGATTAATATATCCTCAGGTCAAACAACCAGAAATCAAGAAATGGGTGACGCTAACATATTTTGGAAAAAGAACAGAAAAAAGGATCGCAGGTTTCTTCAGAAAAAACAATGTGGAAGTAGCATTCAGACCGCATGCCAGGTTATCTCATTTCCTTTTCAATGCCAAAGATAAGGTCGACAAGTTGGAAAAATCTAAACATTCCTTGGCATGCAACCACAAGTTTCCGAATCTAAGCGATACGGAAATTCTGCACTATGCAAGGAAGGGTTGCAAACTCAATTATTTAAAATCCTTGGAAATTCACAAGCATAAACAAGCATACATACATAAGAATACCTAACTGAAATAAAGCCGAATGCGACGCAGATACCCTGTTGATTTATATTTGTTTATTTTTCAGATTGCGGAAGGTTATAACATCCAAAAAACAAGACATTGCAGTGCGTAATTAGCAAATGTTCATTAACTATATGCAATGTTTCACTGATAGAAAAATCTGATGAAGACGCACTCTATAAACTTAATCCGAAATGCATTGAAAAACAAAGCCAGAACAAAATTACAAAAGCGGATAAACGTTGCCAACAATTTACTACAGAAATCAAACGAGATGTAAAAAACCGATTTAATGGTGTCACGATCACGAATCTCATCGGAGTGGTATATAAAGAAAATAGTCTAGAGATTTGAAATCATCAAGAATGATTATATTGTTGTGATGTTGATGTTGTGTACATTATATTTAAATGAAAAAAAATTTGCAATATGAAACAATAGGATTATGCTGAAAATATCAGAGTATATATATCACAGAGCATTTTGAATATTATGAATAACCTCGAAGATAACTGCAACTCAACCATTGAAATTTAAGCCGACTGAGGTGATACTAGGCTGAACCACGAATATGCTACAATTTCTATTTTGTCCCTTCAAAATAGTTCTTATTAGAAGCAGTTCTTGAGCAATTCGGTTTTCATGTCAAAAATCGTCGCAAAACGCCGTCCTTTCATGACTCTCTCCAAAATTGGCAACAGAAAAGAGTTGCAGGGGGCTAAATCTGTTGAATACGTTGGCTGAGGCACGATTACGGTGCCAAAAATTAAGAACAAGCAATGACGAATGAGCAGATGCATTATCGTGATGCAAAAGACATGAATTATTTTTCCAAAATACCGCACATTTTCTGCATATTGCTTCTAGCCAGCGGCGTATAACTTCAAGATAATACTCCTCATTGATGTACGACCATGTGCCAAGAACTTGTAGTGCCCTATAATTTCCTTCAAATGTAGTATGATAGGTGTTGTTAGATGTTTTTGTTTAGAAAATATAGAAAAGAATCAATAAAAACTTCAATCAAAAACGTCTTTTAAAAGTAGTTTGAAAACTACAAATGGTGACCCCAAGAAGTGAATAGTTATTACGCATTTGATAAAACTATGGTCAAGTTACTTCAAAACCAGCAGTTAGTGAACCTACTTGAATATTTCAATGTCAATCCTGGTGGAACTGTTCCTGAAACGAAAATAACGCTGGAGGCTGAGATTCTTAAGGAGTATCCTGGAATGATAAATTCCCAAGACTTTGATTTCACAGAACTTCTTTGCAAAATCAGTAATCGGGAAAAATCTAAGGAATCTCAAGCAGAAGGTAGTGTTATTGAAAAGGTGAACAAGCTAGAGATTATTTGTAGTAAGCTGATTGAAAATCTCGAAAATAATAATAGGAGAATGGACGGCATAGTAAAGAGTCTACACCTATATACTTGATCCAGCAGTTACTACGCCTTCAACTTCCACAGAGAAAGATCGTTGTTCTATCAGTCAAACTAGTCCAGACTACAACATGGAGCCAGAAACTGAATTCAATTTTGCAAAATCTGTCAATTTACCATTCTTTTGGATGACTGAACCCGAACTGTGGTTCAATACTGTACAAACAAATTTTTAACCTAAACAGCATACATTCCAATAGAATCAAACGTGGAAAGATACTGACAGTTTTAGATTACAGTATTGTAAAAGAAAATTCAAATATTTTTTCAATACAACACAAAAATTCTTCAGATTCATATGAACTACTGAAAAGTCAACTCATCAGAATGTATCAAATATCAGACGAAGGAAAAAATGACGAAGTTATTCAGTGAGTGTCGACTTGGAGACACTACTGAAAAAGTCAACTCATCAGAATGTATCAAATATCAGACGAAGGAAAAAATGACGAAGTTATTCAGTGAGTGTCGACTTGGAGACAGAAAACCTAGTCAGCTCTATCGTCAAATGAAGGATCTTGCCTCAGTATTTGGTTCTTTTGTCATAGGCGTGCGCTCATATAAAAACAAAATTTAATTTCTTATAACCAACTACAAAAACAAAAAACAATAATAACAACAGCGAATAAACTAAACACAATTTCCGACCGATTATTATAACTAATCCGATGCACTTGGCACCGTCGAATCCTTCGATACTACAGCACTGAACGCATTGGATGAGAATCTCATCCTAAGAGCGGTTGAAGGTCCCCGGCAACTCGGGTAAGATATCCTACTGGTTGTATTATTCTACTGTGACCCTTTTAAGCAAATCTGGATCGCCATTGACGCCATTCAACAGTTCCTGAGCGATACTGATGCGACGGGTTTTTTGGTCAAAATTCAGCAATTTTAGAACGAACTTCGCTGTCACATGCGTCAAACTTGAAATTTTCTAAAAAACTGCATGGCATGAGCCAACCGATATGTCGACATCCTCAGCAACATCTCTAACAGTGATTTGTTGATTCTCCATAACAATTTTCTTCACTTTCCCAACATTTGCATCGGTTGTTGATGTGCTGGGGCGTCCAGGGCGAGCGTCGTCATTCACATCTTCTCGACCTTCTGTGAAAAACTTTTAATATTTTTCTGAGTCAGGGTACAATCACCATATGCCACTGTCGACATTTCAAGTGTTTGTGAGCACTTAATTCCATTTTTTATACAAAATTTGATGCAAATTATTTGATTCATGTATTTCGACAGTAGAAAATCGCCGAACGCGCAAATCACATAACTGTTATGCCTCTCACCAACAAACTAAACATGCTAAACAGCTGAAACTGTGAACGTATATTCGAGCCGAGTGTATCAACATAAAAAATCGCTAATCGAATGTACGTACCCGGGAAATTTGAACATTCACCTTATTTTTTGAACAGTCCACCTACATTGTTGGACTCAAGTCTTCAAAGAACAAGCTTGAGTATAAGGAGGCATGGTGATCTTCTCTTAGGAGAAATTTTTTTTTGGGATCGGCAGAAAACTCAAATCCCAAATTATCAACGAAACTCCCAAATTATCAAAGAAACTCCCAAATATTGAAAACGCATTTGTGGTGTTAGGCTGAACCTCAAATGCCCAGTTTGACCCAACTGTCCTCAGAGAACAAACCTGAGTAAACAAGGGGTTGCCTCGTTTATCTTTTGTTATTCGAAAATTGAGTTCTCTAGAGAATTGAGTTCTCTATCAACTCCATAGATGGCGTCTACGTTTTTCTTTGTGTTTGGGCTCTTTTTTTCAACTAGCCGTCTTGCAGTGAAAGATAGAGGACGAACCTCGTCGCCGGTCGATGTCAAAGCTTGAATTCGCAACTGACCGCCTTGGGGAGCCTCGTTTATGTTTGACACTCGTGGATTGAGTTTTCTATCCAATGAAGATGGCGTCTTCGTAATGAAAGAAACATAATTAACGTTGTTATAAGAAGACGCGCAATGCCTTCTTTGTATCAAGCACCAGTTTTTTATGGGATCCTCTTTTCGAACCGAAAAGATTACGTCGATCGAGCCCTATTCCCGAAGACTCGACAAGTTGTTGGAGCGCTCCGGCATCACTAACCAATGACCATGACCACTCCTCACACCATAAGGTGAGTGACAATTGGGTACAAGAATTGTGTGCCCTGAGTAGATGCAATGAGCCAAGAATATCAATTCTAAGAGAAAATCTCGATTTGTTCTACTCGTTTCTGTCCACATTAATGAATGAGAAGTTGAAATTGAACAGTAATATTTTTCGTAACTCAAAATATTTAACGAAAACCCCTGAAATTCTCATTTTATTTTCACAGATGGCCTGGCATGAAATACAAAATTCTAGGTAACGTGTTATTCGATTTCGTTTTAATTAAAATCAGTTCAAACTCTACATAACTCAACGAAAGCTCGACGAAGCGAATTCAGAGTGGTTGTTATGGAAGTCCACGTGGAGAGCTTTACTCGTGGATAACATTATTTTGTAATTACTCAATTCCTATATTAAAACGATCATTTCCCATGTTCATCCGAAGAGATTAGGTATTGAAAAACAACCCGTGTGCGTATGTTGGAGTGGATGATCAGAAGTTCATTTCATGTTGAAGGTTAATTTGAGATATACAGTGTGACCAATAAGTCGGCATCAATATAAATTTAACTTGTTTTTTTTTTAAGTGGCGCCGTATTTAATGTGTTCCTTTCCTCAAAATCTAAGTGAGTTTATAGAGAACAAAATCTGAGCTGGTAGGCTTAGAATGGAACTTGAAGTACCAAACGTTTTGTCCGCTATTGCGGCAGACGTCATCAGTGTTACGTGCGATGACTGCGAGAACAAAGGTCACATCTCGAAGTCTCAGTATCCACTGAGACGGGATGCCAATATAACCTCAAACATTGCTTGTCTACTTTCTTACATCACAAATGTACTTATCCAGCCAATGTGAGCAAATGCTTGTAAATTTGTAAAACGTAGCAGTTTTGCTTTTTCCCCAGAAATGCCTTGAATAAAAAAAGATCGAGAATCACTATAAAAGTGTGGAATATTTGGGGATTTGTATATTTCTGACCAACTAACTATAAATACAGTTGACAAAGTTGTGAAGTGTTTTTTAATGAAATCTGGGTTTGCAACGGACGACTTTCCCGGATTCATCCACGTTTCGCACAATTCAACTGAAAAACAAGGGCACTTGCTCTTGATATTTTGAAGGCCTGTGACCGTGTCTGGCTTGACAGATAGTTTTTGTTCTGAGTTACCCGTATTCAGCTTCCTCAAAACACTTTTACTCACAAGTAACCATTCATAATTATCTCTACAATACTTTCACCATCAATACTGGTATTCCTCAGGGATCCAATCTTTTTTTACTATATACATCAACGATCTATTAGATATTTAGCAAACTTCGCTTTGTTGATGACAGTGAACTTTATTTATTAGCTATGTCGTGATAGCATTTTGTTAAAATATTGGAAAATTCAGTTTTTTCATAGTATACTTTCCACGGTTGTGACTACTAAGCCATGGTTGTGACTACTAAGCCATGGTTGTGACCACGGTACATAATGTATGTTCGTTAGAAGTATCCAGGTGAATGACCAATTATGATTTAACTCTTGTAATCTCTATTTCATCAGTTCGGACTTCCATTGTCTAATATTATGTAAATTGATTTGAAAACCTTGAAAAAAACAATCAAAAAATTAATAAGATTAACCGAAAATAAACAATTTTATTTAAACAAAAACTGAAATTACAAAGAAATAACATACAACCAACAACCAAACAAATAAAAAATTGAAATATTAATGAAAGATGGAAAAATGAAAATTTAAAATTATTATTAACAAGAAATGAAAAATTAAAATTAAGAGATTTCAAACCAAGTTATGTCACGATGTTTCGATTGTTAGTATCCACAATCGTCTTCGGGTAATAACTGATGTAATCTCGATGTATTTTATTTTATATATGAATGAGAAAGTACGAAAAAGTGAATATCCAAGTGTTACTCATAAAAGTTTTCAGGAATGATTATTATTATAATTATGTTAGTCGAATTACACAAAATCAAATTTTCCAGGGGTTCAACTGGTGAATATACAGGGCTATTCAAATTTGTTTCTGTACATGGGGATCTCGTAAATGATAGAAGATAGAGTCTCGGTTAAATTGTGGCAAAGGTGCGTATTTTAGAGACCTATTCAATAATGTAAAAAAATCGAATATTGCTCTCTTGGTTCTGGAGATATATAAGAAAAACAAAAAAATCCCAAATTATTTTTTTCCTATATCTTCTTTATTCGCAGACATATTGAAAATCTTTCCAAATTTTACCAATGGCACTTAATGTGGACTATCAGAATATGTCGATAAATCTTTTATACAGGGTTTCATCTGATTTGGGCCACCCCCATCTTTGAATTTTTAAATACGGACCTGTATTTTTGTTGTAGTTTGTGTATCGTCGACATTCACTTCATACTGAGAAATTAAATTCAATTTTATATGTCGGGATGTTTCGGTAATATTCGATAATAATTGTGTGAACTATTCCTTTTTAAATTACGGCCCTGGAAATTGGTTGACTGAGTTGAATGAAACACAAAAGCAACTTTCACGTCTCCCTATGTACCGTAGAGTTTTTCGAGATTTTTTTTTCATTTTCTCCACAATGAACTTCGAATAAGAATACCTTTTATGATTATCTGAAACATATCTACATCAAAAATATATTATATGTGTTTTAATAAGCAGAAAAAGAAATGATAGCAATAATAACATCCGAAACGAACACTATAATTGTAAAGAAAATTAAAATGAAGTAATTTACATACGCAAAAAAAATTAAAGGCGCAATAAATGTTCGAATTGGAGTCTGTCCATTTCGAGAGATTTTTGAACTCGGTTTTTCATATTATTCATTGCCCTCAATACACTTATTTGCTGAATTGCTGTGAAATCATTGAAAATCCTCAATCTCGAGTCTTCCACATTTTCCATCTCTCTGCCAGCGTAAATCCTAGTTTTCAATGTCCCCCATAGAAAATAGTCCAAAATAGTAAGATCTGGTGATCTTGCAGGCCATCTTATTGGCCCATTATTTGTCTCGAAATGGAAGGACTCCAATTCGAATATTTATTGCGCCATTAATTTTTTGTGTATATAAATTACTTCATTTCAATTTTCATTACAATTATAGTGTTCGTTTCGGATATTATTATTGTTATCAAGTTAATTGTAGAAAATAGGTACCTAAAAATGGAAAAAAAAACTCTATAAAAATTCTTCGGTGCATAGGGAGACGAGAAAGTTGCTATTGTGTTTTTATTTAACTCAGTCGACCAATTTCCAGGGCCGTAATTCAAAAGGGAATAATTCACCCAATTATAATCAAATATTACCGAAATATAAAATAAAATTCAATTTGTCAGTATGAAATGAACGTCTATGATCCAAAAAATACAGGTCTGTATTTAAAAATTCAAAGAGTGGCTCAAGTCATGGTACTCTATATAAAAGATTCATGAACATATTCTGATAGCTCACATCAAGTGCCAATAGCAAGACGTGGACAGATATTCAACATGTCTGCGAATAAAGAAGATATAGGCAAAAAAATAATTGGGATTTTTTGGTTTCTCCTATATATCTCCAGAACCAAAAGAGCTATATTCGATTTTTTACGCCTATGAATAGGTCTCTAAAATACGCAACTTTGCCACACTTTAACCGACACTCTATCTCTTATCGTTTACGAGATCCCCATGTACAGAAACGAATTTGAATAGAATATTTGCTACTTAATTAATCAGAAATATCAACAACGTTTTCTGATAGCATTCATAATTTACTTTCAAAAACGCAGTAAACAGGGTTTTAGAAAATTTGGCACTTAGATTCCTCTCAACTCTTGGACATATATTAATAATGTTTCTTATGAAACAAATCAAGTATGTTTTTCTTTCAATTCTTCAACTTCATATTTCAGGATAAGCTTTTATGCGATCTCACTTCCTTTTCTCTGCTTCTTCATTCGTCATTTCTTCTAGAGATATTACATTTTATGAGGCGACAACTCTTAAAGAACAATTTATAGTACCTGCATCTCCACACATCTGAATTAATATGTTTCAACTGTACCTACCAATGTAGATTCAATATTATTATAATCATGGATTACTATCACGAACGGGGTAGTAGAAACTTTATAGTTGTGACCCCTACGAGTTTATATTTTTAACTGTGACACACACGATATCTGTAAAATTCTTCTCAACAGATAAATAAGCATCCAAATATTGTAATCATGGGTTTGACGTGGTATGACGAAATGCCCGGCTTACAAAAACACGATGCTACATAAGATACAAGTTACTAGCATGATGCAAAGAAATACTGTTATTGTTACCGATTCGCTACTGCCAAAAACTCTCCACCCGAATGAAGAGAGCTACCCAACTTTGTACACATGTTGGCAGATTAGTAAGAATCAAATTCGGCCATATTGGCCGAAAGGCCGAGTTCTTATGAGCGACGCGAAATCGACTTCTTCGGAGTATCCTGCACACCCTCCCAGACACCGGCGATGTTTTTGGCAGATCTTGTGTTTCACCGACGTACGGGTGTTGGTCGATCGTTTACTAAACCAGTGAACTCAAATGTATCCAGCGAATAGCCCTTTCGGTAGGACGATTATAGCAACCGTAAAATGGGTGAAGCGCGAGATACTTCGCACGAACAGAATACCCATTTTGATTGAACAATTCTATAATTTTCACGTGTTGTTGAATGACAAATAAAACTGAATAAATAACAACTGATTTGACGGTATAGCTTCAACACGATGGCCGTTAACAATTGTCAAAGTTTGGAAGTTTGGAAGTTATACAATTCACCCGAATTTGAATTGGTGTGGGCCACTGTCCCAGCGTTCTGACAGCACCGCATAGGTGCTTATGATGCACTATCAGGAACCTTTGGTGTATTAACGAATATTACTTGGAGCTCTTCCCAACACCAAACCGTTATTTCAACACCTCGACATGTGATTCGACCGCCAAATGATCATCTTCAACGGGAAGATCAAACTTTGTTGATCTTGAGTTTCATCTTCCTCTTGAAGATGATCACTTGGTGATCGGAACACATGTCGAGGTGTTAACCCATTAACGCCTAGCGTTACCGTATGGTCACAAGTGTTTAAGTTTCCTGTAAAGAATGCTGCGACCCTATTTTTTGGCCGGTTGGAGAGATGGCGCTGTCAGTCTCTTAAAAATAATTCAACATGTTGACTAGTTCATAACAGGTATAGACGACATTTGTACTAGGCACGTGTGCGTGTAATATATTTAGGTTGCTATTGCGTAAAAGTGCTATGGAGCCAAACTTTGTGTAAATTCGAGTTTTTTTTTATAAAACCGTTTCTAACTTTATTAGCTAATGAGAAGAAATATCAAATATTGTATCAGTTATTTTTCCATCGAAATTTGAGTTATGTTATATTAGCTACAAATGTACCTATACATCAGCCTGTGAACGCTTGACGACCATCTTCAGTTCATTCAGGATTTGGAGACCAGCTCCCCTACCCTTTCGGCTGATCATTGCCCTTGAGATGGGCCAATGGGTACATGACTGATGGATGACGGCATGAAGTCCTTAGACATCAGTGCCGCCCTTCACGGGATACCCCTACCTGGCTGGGGTGGGATGGATGAAAAAGTTATTCATCCTTTAACGGGGGACATGAGGGCCTCATTCGACAGAGTGTCGGGGCCTTCTATATCGGGAGGGGTCGTCTACAGCATAATCTGTGGCTTCCCTAACTAACGGGTTTTCGTGAGTTTCCGTTTTTTCGAAAACTCTCTCATTCCTCGACTGAATGGACTGCCGAATGGAAGGCAGCTGCAAATCTCTGCGGATGGCTTCATTCCGCACGAACCAAGGAGCATTCACAATCATCCTAATTAGCTTATTTTGCAACCTTTCCAAAATGGAAATGTTGGACGGAGCCGCTTGTCCCCAGACGCCTGAAGCGTACATGATGACAGGCTTGAACATCGAGTTGTAGATCATGATTTTGTTTTTAAGACTCATTTTGGATTTTCTGTTGATCAGAGGGTACAGACCGGCGATCCGACCCTCGATCTTGGACTTAACGTACATGATGTGCGGGTTCCAAGTGAGCCTACGGTCTATTAAAAGGCCGAGGTACTTTACCCGCGCTTGCCAGTCAATCTCCCTTCCAGAGACTCTCACTTTTCTGGCCGGAGAAGATAGTAATCTCCCCATGGTTATCGCCTGAGTCTTTTCCGGGTTTACTCGGATCTTCCATTCGAGGTACCAGCGCTCGAGGTCGTCCAATGCACGTTGCATGTAGACGACGCCGAGCTCACGCCCCATGGAAGACGAGAGTAGAGCCGTGTCATCGGCGTACAGGGATATCTTCACTCTATCGGACCTGGGCAGGTCGCTTGTATAGAGTGAGTACAACGTCGGAGAGAGCACGGCCCCCTGTGGCACTCCAGCGAGGATCTCTCTGTTGTCGGACAGAGAGCCCTCTACTCTAACCTGAAAGGTTCTGCCTCTCAGGAAAGATCCGATCCACCGGACCAGGCCCCGAGGTAGGTCGAGCGCGTTTAGCTTATGTATAAGGCCTTCGTGCCATACTCGGTCGAAGGCCTTTGAAATATCTAAAAGTACTATATGTACTTTTTTGTTGATATTCAGCTCGCTGATGGTGTTCTCGACCAACCTTAGAGCCTGTAGTTCAGTGGAGTGATCTCTCCTGAAGCCGAATTGTTCATTAGGCAGAACATTTCGGTCCTCAACTTCTTCGTTGAGTCTTTGCAGTACGACTCTTTCAGCCAGCTTAGCCGCCGACGAGAGTAGACTGATCGGGCGATAGTTCTGCGGGAACAGCTGGTTCTGACCCTGTTTCGGGAGCATGACGACGATCGCATGCTTCCACCTTCTAGGGAAGTGTCTGAGGGCCAACGAACTGTTGATGAGACTCAGCAAGAATTCAACGCTGTTTTCCGGGAGTCTCTTCAACAACTTGTTGGTTATTGAATCGGCTCCCGGAGCCTTCTTTGCTTTCGCAGCCTTGATGAGACCCTTCAGCTCCTCCATAGAAGCTGGACGGATGTCGTCGTCGTCATCCTCCCTGAGAAGTCGGTGAACCCGGTCTTCCAGCAGAATATCGCGGTCGATGTCGTCGTCGTCGTCAACGTTAAGTTGAAACTGACGTTCCATCGTGTCTGCAAAGGCTAACGCCTTGTCGGCGGGGGAGTAGCACACTCCGCGCTCTCCGTGAATGGGTGAGAGAGCAGTCTTCTTCCCCCTGAGCCTACGAGTGACTCGCCAAAGCTCGTCACTCCCAGGTTCGAAGGATTCCAAGAGCTCTTCCCACCTTTCGTTTCGGTGTTCATTGATGGCCTGTTTGACACGATTGGCCATCCTGTTCGCCGCTGTTTTGTCCCCTGGGAAAAGGGTTCGCTGGTAGAGCCTTCTCAGGCGGTTTCTCTCTCGTATCAAGGCTTTGATACGAGGGGGAAACTCGTTGTAGCTCTTCAGCGGACACTCCTCCCTGGAGGTGGCCGCTCGAAACGCATCATTCACGGAAAGCTCGAAACGCTCAACTGCCGCGTCGAGTTCGTCGGGAGAGTCGAGTACCTCAGGAGGGGCGCGCATCTCTTCGAGCTGGGCTGTGAAGACATCCCAGTCCGTCTTAGATCTCACGCGATACTCAGGGGGAGGAAGATCATCGCCCAGTACCAGGATTACTGGATTATGATCAGAATCCAGTTCCGACAGAACGTAAATTTCACTGGTCAGAGTGACGTTTCTGAGAAGCGCGATGTCTAGTACGTCAGGCCTAGTCTGCCCGCGATAGTACGTAGGCTCATCTGGTCCCAGCACGAGATATTCATGTCTGTCAACATGCGCATGGAGCGCTTGGCCGTTTCGATTTGTGGCTCTGCTCCAAGGTCTGTGCTTGGCATTGAAGTCGCCAGCAGCAATTGTCGGAATGTTGCTTCCCATCAGCAGTTCATCCAGAGATTCTGGGAGTAGACGAATGTTCGGAGGGTTGTAAACCGAGATTATTCTGTGACAACCCCTTCTCAGTTGAATTTCGACCCCCACGGCCTCAGTCCCGTGCAACCGAGCACTGTCAATGCCGTATTGGACACACTGCAGGGATCGCTTGGCAAAAATGCCGACTCCCCCTCCAGCACGTCCAACACGTTCTCTGTGAAAGAATCTGTGATTTGGAATGACAATGGATTCGTTCCTTAGATGTGTCTCTTGGACTAGAGCCACATCTATGTTGTTTTCAATGAGGAAGTTTTCGAAGTCCAGCTTCTTTGTTCGAATGCCATTGGCATTCCAAAAAACTATCTTCAGAGATCTAGGCAACGTTGGTTGTCTAGACATTGGCAGTTCCGGTCATCACGCTTGTATTCACCGTGAACATTGTCTGTAACACGGGGAATTTGACGAATAACTTTTTCATCTGGTCCAGTGCGGCACAGATGTCTGAAACCCCCTGAGTCTGAGGTGAGGGTTCAGGTCGAGGGGAGGTGGGCTTTGCAGAAGTACTTGCAGTACTTGCGCCCTTAGATGCAGCTTTTGCAAAGCTGACCCCCTCCTGGACGCGTCCAGACCCCGCAGGTCTCCCTGAGGAGGCTGGTAGCCTGTGAACGTTTGGTAACGCTAGGCAGTTACACAAGCGATTTTTTTTTAAATTGTTTTTTTTTTGTTATAGAAAGGATTTCTCATTTCAAGATGCCCTAGAGATAGCTTATAGTGATAATATAAACGAAATATTTATTGAACCACCCGATCCGGACGTTTTGACAGACGTAGACTCCAGGGACGAAGATGGTAGTGGATTTATTGACAATTTATCTGGCAGACAACTTAGAGCTCAAGCCGAAATAAAACTTTTGAACAACACCAGAGTTGGTGGGTGCAGTTCTGATGATGTGTCGCGAAGTCTTGGATCACTTCATGCTTCACCAAAACATAGGTCTCCTTCGTCATCACAAAACAAAGTACCTCCGATTACACAAATTACTGTTGATGTAGAGGACTTTGACTGGGTCCAAGGCGATTTGCAATCAAATCACCAAATTTTTCCAACATGTAACTTCAAGCCATATCAACATTTATGTCCTGTGGAATTATTAGAATTGTTTATTGATGAAGAATTCATACAAATGATGATCGAGGAAACGTCTAGGTATGCCTTATTCAAAAACTGTCCCAACCCTAAAGTATCTGTAGAAGAAATGAAATGCAACATTGGCAAACTTATTATTAGTGGGTATAATGATTTACCAGGAAAAAGGTTTTATTGGGACTCGAGTAATGACATGAGAAATGAACTAGTTTACATGACTATGCGCAGGGACCGATTTTTGCAGATTTCACGTTTCATTCATTGCGTTGATAATAATAAACCAGAGCTGTCTGATAAAGTGTGGAAAATGCGTCCACTAATGGACAAGATTAAAAAAAATGTTTAGCATATTTTGAGCCTGAAGAGCATCTATGTTATGACGAATCAATGATTCGTTATTTTGGAAAACACAGCTGCAAGCAGTTTATCCGAAGTAAACCAGTTCGTTTCGGTTGTAAAATCTGGTGTATGAATACGGCTTCTGGTTGCCTCATCAACTTTGAAATGTATCAGAAAAATAACCCCCGCCGCTCTCCTGAATATGAATTATTATTCGGTAAAGCATCAGCGCCCATGGTGAAAATGCTAGAAGAAATAGAAAGAGTAAAAGGTTTCCAACCATATAAACTCTATTTCGACAACTTATTTACAGGCGTAAAGCTCCTTAAATATTTACGAGACAAAGGGTATCAAGGTACTGGAACTGTGAAAATAGATTTCCTAAGGGATCATCTCCTACAGGAAAGAAGACCTTTGAGAAAAAATCGAGAGGTACTATCGAATCTATTCTTGATAAGGGAAATGGGAATTCATATGTTCGCTGGGCTGATAATGGAGTTGTCACTCTGGCATCAACATGTTTTGGAGTACAAACAATGGGATCTGTGCGCCGATATTCAAGTGCCGAGAAAAAAGTAGTTCTAGTGCCTCGGCCATCTGTGATTGGAACTTATAATTCTCATATGGGTGGCGTTGACCTCATGGATGAGGATATATCACGATACCGCATTGGTAAGAGGGGTAAAAAGTGGTGGTGGAGCATATTTACATGGCTAATGGATGCATCTGTGCAGAATGCTTGGCAACTGTACAATAAATCTGGAGGGACTCTTCCGCAACTGGAGTTTAGAAGGGAAATGGCGAAATTTTATTTGAACTCTTTCGGAGTTCCACCAAAAGGTCCTGGTAAAGTTTCCACATGTTCAAGCTCAGTTTCCTTGAACAAGGTATCTGATGATATGTGTTATGAGAAAAGGGATCATTTGGTTATTCGAGTTCCCCAAAACAAACGGCGACGTTGTGCCGGAGAGGGCTGTTCCGCAGTGGGTAGAACAATGTGCGAAAAATGCAAAGTGGGTGTTTGTATTGATGGTTTTTCTATATTCCATAAGAAGTAGATGTTAGGCTAAAATAACAGTTATTGTTTTTTACCTAAAATAAATGACACTCAATAACTGTTTGTATTTTTTCATGAAGTGTTTTAAATAGGTAGTTAAACCGCCTAGTGTTACTATTTGGTCACATCTAATTTTGGCTACAGTGATAAAAATAAAAATTGCTGTTAATTCCTTACATTGCATCCTACAAATCTAAAAAATAATCATTTAATACTTTTCTACCAAAAAAAATTAACCAGGCGTTAATGGGTAAAAATGACGGTTTGGTGTTGGGAAAAACTCAAGGTAATATTCAAAAGGTGAGTGGATCAGTATGAATCGAGCATCGAGCGAATGCACATATTTGGGATTTATTGTGAATATTGAAAAGTCAATAAAGTGTTTAGTGAAGTGCTGTCTATCATTCCACATCGTGGGTCAGAACAACCACAATAAACCTGGCGGGTTGCAGCTGAAAGACAAATCGATTCATTCATTTCAAATCTATCCTAAGGGAAATAAAAACGATTGTCATGATTCAAAAAAAAATCAAAATACTGGAAAACGCATATTCATTTTTCCACCTTCGCAGCTAGAGAAGGTTCTATCTAGGAAACTGGGTTCGTCTCTATGACGCAAATAGTGAATTTCTATGATCTAAACATATCACCTGAGCGCAAACTCTGGCAAAATTAATGGCGTCTACGTAACGGGCCGAGTCACCCTCGATTTCGAGAGCGAGAGTGAATTTTGATTGCTGAATGCATCATCACATGATATACGAGTATAATTCCATCGCCAGGGACGGATCGATGAAAGCAAACTTTAATTTGATATGATGAAAGCATCGACGCCGACGTCGAAAGGGAAATTGAACCGACATCAAACGAACGGCAGAGAACGTTATTTAGTTTCTCGAATATTCGAAACAGTTCGGAGAGAATGAATATCCGTCGAGGATAATTTGAAAAATATTTACGTTTTAGCCTATAATAAGAAATCGGGTTAGTTGACATGTCTGAACGCATGATCTGTTGTTGAATGGTGAATATTTAGGCTAAGAGCACACAGAAGATGTATAGATAAACAGAATGTATTTGATGAAATTTGGCACATGTCAGTTAAGCAGACAAATGAATCAAGTATAAAAATCATACATACTACCTTAGACTGAAAAGTCTCGGGCTTAACACATAGATGGTGCTAGCCTTAATGCATTCACCGCTTTTTCAGAAAGTAATACCCTATAAAAGAAAGCTGTTGACACTTCATAATATTCTACTCATGAGTTTGTGAGTTATTCTGCATACAGTGACACTACTTTTGGTATTTTCGAAACAATGGATCAAAAACAATTTCAATGGTTTGAAAAGTGTCATCATCAGAAACAACAATTACACGTTGGTTTACTGACTGCAAAGGTGGTCGTAGAGACACATATGATGCAGAACGCAGTGTACGTCCAAATGAGGCAGTAACACCAGAAAACATAAAAAAATCCACAAAATCATTTTGAAAGATCGAATGTACCCCTGGTAGTAGGAGAATGGATACTCAAGATGCTTTCCAGTAGAGCAATAAGTATCAATGTAGAAGACATCACAGTGATAGGATTGGTCATAAGGGGATGTGCACAGGGAGGGGTCTTATCACACCTTCTCTGGAACATAGTTCTGGATACCCTAATCAACCACCTTAACAAAAATGGATTCTACACAATTGCATATGCAGATGACATAGTTATCTTGCAGACTGGCAAATTTGTGAACACACATGTGAAACATGGTGTAAGGAACACTCACTGTCGATCAATCCCAAGAAGACTGAGATGGTCCTTTTCACCAAGAAAAGAAGTTTATCGGGCTTAAAACCTCCCGATATCTTCAAAAGCAAACTAAACTTCTCCGAAGAGGTGAAATACCTTGGTGCTACCCTTGACAGAAAGCTAACATGGAACTTTCACCTACAGAGTAGAGCAAAAAGAGCATATGTGACTTTTGAGAGTTTTCGGAGTCGGAGGCGCATGGGGTCTTTCACCCCGTGTGGTCACCTGGATCTACACTGCAATAATGAGACCTATGTTAACGTACGGAGAAATTGCATGGGGACCGAAAGTTCTACAAGCAACGGCTATCCAAAAATTATATCAAATACTGCGACTGGCTTGTTTAAACATCACAGGAGCCATGAGAACAACACCAACCGCGGCAATGGAATTGATTACGGGTCTGACCTCTCTGGACCTGTACGTTAAGGAGCATGCGTTAATGGCCATGGAACGATTGTGCACAGCTGTTGTAAACTCGAAGTAGGAATGGGTCAATTGAGGCTGGGCCTATGGCGGAAAGCGTTTACTGCGCAACCTCTGCTGCAGGCAACCAGTGATGCAATGGAACCCAGGTTTGTGTTTAATAAACCCTACAAAATACAAATGAAACAGAGTCAGACATAACAAATACAGACGGCTCAAAAACCAAAGAAGGCTCAGGATGTGAAGTGTACTCCAGAATACTAAGCCTAAGGTTTAAGTGGGGAATGGGAAAAAATATCAGCGTAGTCCAAACAAAACTGGCTGGTATCTCAATCGCCACAAAATAAATAACCAGGAAAGGAATTTCTGAGAAAAACATAACAATCTGCCTTGAACAGACAACGTATAACCTCACGGCTAGTACTAGTTGTCACCAAGATTTAGCCAAAGCCTCGGTAGACTAGTGGACAACCTCTATGCAGGATGTGAGAACAGGAAGATGATACTGTCAGGCAGGTCCTTTGCGAGTGCCCGGAGTTATCATCAATAAGAAAGTATTTGTTCGGAGAGTCTTGGCCTACACCTGCCGATATAATAGAGATGTCTCCCAGTGACATGTCCACCTTCCTGGAAAGGACAGGATGAACGATGACTTAGAAGGACAACTCCTCGGGAGGGTGTACAATGGGTCACATGTGGCCTAAGTGCTGTGGGCTTACAATCACCCTCCCCCTATTCTACAGATACAGAGAAGGACTCCACTCCATCAGAAACAACAATTAAACGCTGATTTGCTGTCTTCAAACGTGGTCGTAGAGACACCGATGATCCATAAAAATAAAAATGAAAAACATAAAAAAATCTTGAAAATCGTTTTGAAAGATAGAAAAGTGAAGTTGCATGAGATATCTGACATTGTGAAGGTATCAAAAAACGTGCTGGCTTTATATTGAATGGTCATTTGACTATGAGAAAGCTCTGTTCAAAGTGTGTGTCACGCGAACTTACTGTTGACCAAAAACAAGAACGTATTGATGATTCTGAGAAGTGTTCGGCTATGTTAAAACATAATAAACCGAAATTTTTGAGTCGATATGTGACAATGGCCGAAACATGGATCCACTCCGTACTCAAAACGATCGTCATGTGAGTAGAGAGCAACTGCTGAACCTTGTCCAAAGCGGCCGAAAGCACAATAATCGACTGGAAAGGTTATGCCCTCGGTATTTTGGAATGTATTTGGTTTAATATTCATCGACCATCTTGAGAAGAGAAATACCATCAATAGTGAATATTACAAAGCGTCTTTGGAAATATTGAAGGCAGAGGTTGGAAACAAACGAACGTTCAGGGCAAAGAAAAAAATTGTTTCATCAAAACAATGCAACCGTGTCACAAATCAATCAGAAAAATGGCAAAACTACATGAATTGAACTTCGAATTGCTCCCACATCCACCATATTCGCCAGATTTGGCTCCCAGCGACTACTGAAGAGGATATTGCTGAGACTGAGGCCTATTTTGAGGCAAAAGATTAATCGTTCTACAAAAGTGGTATGGAAATATTAGAGCGGCGCTGGAATGATTGCGTGGCTCTTGATGGATATTACGTTTATGAATGAAGCCAATATTGAACAAAAAAAAACGCATGTAGTTTCCATTACGGGTGCTTGAAGTTACTGACGGCATAAAAAAGTGATTCCAGCGCAATTCATGTTCATATCCTTGAAATTAGAAATTTGTCTTCCAGTTTCTATTAAAGAGAAACTTAATGCATGATCTACATATCTTTGAAAAGGGTTTTCATCCTAGTTATTTACTTCATTCTTCTCCTAGGAAGTTTCTCCAATTTTTTGTATAACAACGGAGAAGTAGATAGTTACAAAGTTTTTTTCCTAAAAACTTATCTTTCCCAAAAAATAAACCGTTTTTATTTATTGAAATTTTCAATTTTATATCATGTAAAATTCAATGTTTTATTAATAAATTCAAGCAGTTTTCACAACTTTATTGGGGGTAGTATACATGTAGAAATGAAAATATGTAAAAAATTGCGCGTTTCCTAAAATAAATACATCTCATTTCCCTGGAAATTTCAATTTCAGAACATTCTTTTGATTTTTGTTTTCTATCAATATCAAGTTGGTACTTTTGGAAAAGAAACTTATTCAAAAATCATTTCATTGTGAGATTTTCACTGAACAGTTTTATAAAAACGCAACACGTGTTTCGTCATACAATGGCTATATATTCAATGCTTTTATATACCTAATTTTACAATTTGAAGTACCTACATTCCAAATTCCTGAGTTTTATCTGAGTTTGTATTGAATTACCTGACCCTATTTCCCAGTTTCCACATTTGAAAATATATTCAATAACGGGGAGTTATTCAATTCTAATCAATCATTCAGTAAATTACCCAAATTCTTGAGTCTATTGATTTCTAAACATTCTAAAAGATTGAGTTTCAAACTTTTCTCTTCTAAATGTAACACGTTAATATTCATGATTGAACTCAATTCCTTCTGCTAAAAGGTGGTTTGCAAATGTGGAATTGGTCTTTCTATTTACAAAACTACTTCTATGCTCTTTAATTCTTTGGGAAAATGTTCTTCCTGTTTGACCAATATACAGTTTTGGACAAGAGCCACAAGTCAGCTTATATACTCCTGATCTATCCGACACCGATTTCTTTCTTAGGCACGGAACTTAGCCCAGGATAATAATGATAAGCATAGCATAGCATTAGTAATATATTATGACACACCATCACGCCAAAGAACAACATCTTAGCTTCAACAAATACCAGAATGATGGTGGCAGATTTTTTTTTCATCTTTCATCTGCAGAAATGCAAAGTTAAAATGTAATGAATAATTGTATATACATGATGATGAAATATGTAATTGCAATGTGAATGGCCCTGATAGCATAACGAAACTTTTGGTTTCATATTTTATATCATCTTACATTAAAGGTTGAGGTGTTCATGAACGAAAAGCGTTTTTAGTTATGTTATTCATTAGAAAGCAAGGAAATCTAGTTACTCAATTTTGTTATATCAAACATGTATAGCCAGGATGTTATAAACTTTCGTCATTAACATGTCATTGTGATCATTTATTCATTAATAGGTAACATGTGGCAATTCTTTTTTTCTCCATTATAAAATATTTTCTTCTCCATGTAAGTATTTTATTCTTCACTGCATTAACTGCATTATGTTTATTGTATAATTTTTAAATAATTTGCTGATGATGAACCTATAAAGGTTCGAAACGTGTACTGATTGATGGTTTTCACCGTTCTAAAATCTGAAGGTGATAATAAATTCTAGAGATGACTTCGAGTTTTTATGTTTCGCGAAAAAAGTGATCCTAATTGAAAACTGAATCATGTTACTGAGATTTGCACTAAACAGTTTTACAAAAACGCCATACATGCATGCCTTTTCTACAACTGACTGTTGACCTATTAGAAATCAACAGTATAACAATCATGTTGCGATCCCTAGATAAAAGGAATTCGATAACGAAACTGCGTGCAATTGACAGAGAAAAAAATCGCTCCGCACGACGCGACATAAACAAATGCTAACTCTGCTCAGTCCATTAACGAAATTGCTAATGCCATCAGACGGAGGTGTTAGAAATTCCGGCTGCTCGATGTAAATTTGGCGGACCCCACTGAATCATCGTCCGGATTTAGAACATCAACGCAGGAATAGAATTCGATGCAACGGCATCGTCCATTTTTTGTAGGCGACTATGAGCTCTGGCAGTTCGTTTAACATGCTTTGAACCCTGTATAATGCGTCATATATACCGGATAATAACGAAATCATTTGACACAATGCCAATCGGTTGTTTCTGGGTTAAGAAATTTTAAATTCAAAACGAGCATATAGTTCATTATAGCTGATATCTCTAATGAAAAAACTTAATATTAATGGAGTTAAATCATCTAAGAGAACAATTCGTTCAGGCCAGTCTCAACTCCC
The DNA here is from genome assembly GCF_025532065.1 of Leptinotarsa decemlineata. Classification (NCBI taxonomy): domain Eukaryota; kingdom Metazoa; phylum Arthropoda; class Insecta; order Coleoptera; family Chrysomelidae; genus Leptinotarsa; species Leptinotarsa decemlineata. Next base: position 6,661,739 of record NW_027412537.1, on the reverse strand, counting down.
TATACCAGTGGTCGCCAACCTGTCGATCGCGAGCTACCGGTAGCTCACGGAGGCAATTCTGGTAGCTCTCAAAACGATTTTAATTTGAAAAATACAAACTGCAAAAATCAGAGAAGCTTCCAAAAATTCCACAAAAAATCTAATTGTCATAATATTAAACATAAACAGCGGCAACGTTGCGGTGAGCGATCTGCCGCTGACGCCATAAAGCTAGAATCGGTTAGAACCGACCAGCCGGACCAGCGCGTTAGTATTCGAGAACGATCTGGATTGCTTTGAACGGGATAAATACGCACGGCGCGGCGACATTGTGCTTAGTTTAAAACTGAACGCGTAACCAATGTCCAGCGGTTGGGTTAGTAGAGAACAACAAAAATAATATTATGGCAAGCAGTTGTAAGAAGGTAAAGACATACCACTTTCATTCGGAATGGGAAGAACAATACTTTTTTACAGAAGTTAAAGATAAAAATGTGTGTTTGTTATGTAATACTTCGGTCTCCGTTGTTAAAAAAGGAAATATTGAGAGACATCATAAAACTGTACATTCTAATTTTGAAAAATCTTTCCCACTACATTCTGCCGCCAGAAAGGAGAAACTGCAACAGTTAAAAAAGCAGTTAATTGAACAACAATCAATATTTTTAAGAACAGTCGACAAAAATAAGGCTGCAACTGAAGCATCGTACCGTGTGTCCCAGATAATTGCACAAAAAAAGAAACCTTATGAATACGGGGAAATGATAAAACAAGCGTTTTTAGAAGCTGCTGATTCGTTATTTGCCAACTTTAGAAATAAAGACGAGATAGTTTCAGCTATAAAATCTATGCAACTTTCTGCTAATACAGTGATGAGACGTGTAGAAGTAATGAGCAATATTTTTTTACAGTTGAGAACTGACTTAGATAACTGTGTTTATTTTTCACTTCAACTGAATGAATCAACAGATTTCGTTGACACTGATGGCCGTGTTCGTCAGGATGGTTTTTAGTGATTTTACGATTAAAGAAGATCTTTTGAAGTTCATTCCACTGAAAGGACACACTACTGGACATGAGTTGTTTTCTCATTTAAAAAATATTATTTCTTCCGAGAAAATTCCAATATCTAAAATGGTAGGCTTGACAACCGATGGCGCTCCAGCTATGGTGGGTTGTGATAAGGATCTGGTGGCGTTATGACGTAAAGATGAAACTTTTCCGCAATTTCTCTGTTACCACTGCATTATCCATCAGGAAGCATTATGTGGAAATTTCCTGAAACTAAACAACGTTATAAACTGGTGGTAAAAATTGTGAACAAGATTAGAGCTCAAGCGTTACAAAGAAGATTATTCAGAACCTTGGCCTGTCAATACGGGGACCTACTCCTTCACTCTGAAGTCCGATGGTTAAGTAGAGGACGGGTGCTGAAACGTTTTAATGATGTCCTATCTGGCATAGTTCAATTTTTCAAACAACGCGATGAACCGACTCCGAAACTAGAAAATTCAATCTGGCTTAGAGATTTTGGTTTTCTCGTGGACATTACAGAGAAATTAAACGAACTTTATTTGCAGCTTCAGGGAGAGACAAAGAACTAGCGGAAATGATTTCTGATATACAAGCATTCATCAAAAAGCTGGAGTTTTGGGAACAAAACATAATTAACAGCGATGCCGAGCATTTTCCTATTCTTTCAGAAAAAATATCTCAAAATCCATTAGAACCCTATGACAACAAATATCATGTAGAAATAATTTCTACCCTGAAGAATAACTTCAAAAATCGTTTTAAGGAATTCAATGAAATGGCTTTAGTAGCGCAGTTTGTTGTTTCATCCTTTATGGAAATTGATATCCAACAGTTTGCAACTTGTGTTATGTGTTGCAGCGAAGACATCGCTGCAACACAAATGAAAGTCATTGAGTTTCAAAATGATTTAGCCTTAAAATCGTTAGTCTCAAGTACTGAATGTATCTGGCCTATTGTAAGTAAAGACAAATATTCAGTTCTATGCCGTGTTGCCTTGAAAGTAAAAGCATTATTCAGTTCAACCTATTTGTGTGTGAATCTTCTTTTTCCAATATGAAGTTTATTAAGAACAAATATCGCAATCGACTTACAGATGAACATTTGGATAATTGTATTCGAATGGCTGCATCAAATTATACTGCAAACATTAAAAAAATTATCGATGAGTCTGAGTGTCAGCCTTCTCATTGAACGTGATGCTTTTTTCAATGTTTATGTTCATGATAGTGCGTTACTTTTTTGTTGTTATTATTAACTATTTTTAAATCATACGTGACATGCCGTTGTAGCTGGATAAAAGTTTGTGTTTATTTTTCAAACACCTTCGTTTGATAGGTAGGAATGTAGCTATGAACAAGTACGTACTAATAATATTAGTTATTTTGTTATTAGTTTATTATTAGTACCTATGTATTATGTATTACCAGTTAAATAGTAAAATAAATACATATAATGATAAATTAACTGTGGATTATTTCATTTACGTTGCGTTACGTGGCTTCCGTGTGGGTAGCTCGCTGTTTATTCCAAAATTAACAAAGTAGCTCAACACATTGAAGAGGTTGGCGACCATTGCCCTACACAGTAGGTTAATCGACTGACACCTATTAGAAAACAACTACTCCTCTGGCTAATACCACGAAGGGCGTTGGATTTTATCTGACAGGTGTCAGTACAGAATTCCTGCATATGCTGTTGGCGATACAACTGCCGCAAAAGATTTTCAATTATTGGAACACACTTGCAGACCGGTTTCGGGCTGTTTGGCCACTCGTCAGTGCAAAGTAAAGTCGATGATTTCCGATAATTGAAAATCGAATTCCGTTAGAGTATCATTCCTCGAACTAAGCTGAAGCATTAATGGAGTTCTATCCCAACACCAAAACGTTACTTTTAACACCTCGACACGTGTTTCAATCACCAAGTGATCATCTTCACTTTGATCTTCCTTCCATATCTAACCAAAAGACTTTTGAACGAAATGATATATATCCTCAAATTCGATAGTGTTAACACTAGAAGAGGTGTCGATGGCCTAAATACCGCATATTTCAATGTGATACGTAAAATACCTGAATAGTTTCCCCTTTCATCTTTCTTTTCTTTTCTGTCATTGATTCAACAGCAGACACCACCTTATCAGAATTACAGAAAAAAACCATTCGTTTGTTTCATGTCGTTTTGTGTTGGTATTGTTTCGAAAATTTGATTGTTGCAATGCTTTTTCTTTAATATTTTTAAATGTATCTAATGTCTGACGGTGAGTAATTTAATTAACATCTCAGTATTTCTTGTTAAATTGAAACGATAATATTCCTGTGAGTTTTGTGGGAGGTGTATTCATGAAACTTTATTGTTACAGAGCCCTGAAGAAGAATGTAATTAAATTCGAAACGTCGGCAAGAAAACAAATGTTTTTTAAAACAATGATGCTAAGCGTTTCTTATATACTGAATAATGCTTCGTTATATAGAACCGTTATTTTTTGTAAAATATATAAAATTTATACATAAATATATATATATATATATATATATATATATATATATATATATATATATATATATATATAATATATATTTTTAATACAAAACTCATCAGAAGATACCTACTTATTTTATTTTGTCTATAATACACTGATTACAAAACAACAAGTATTTCAAAGTATATTCAGTAATTCAGATCAACTATATACCTTTTTCAAGTACTATAACATAATCAACAACTATAGCTCATAAATAATTTATCATCTATCCTAATAATGACATGGTATTCAATTTAAATGAGGTGTACACCATGACAAAATAACCCTCTTTTAATATTCTTCCTTGCATTAATCGTGGTGGAACATGCAAATGTTTGATGAGAAATATTCAAATTATTCTTCTATCTAATGAGACGTTAATTTATAATTCCGGAATATCTAACGATCCAGTAATAGATAAAGATTATTTTGGAATATCACGTATTATATGGAATGTAAAAAAATGCATTGATATTCTGTCATTAACTTGAATATTTTCAAATTCAATCTATGCGAAATGCGAAAGTCACCCACTTAAAACTCAACTGTTTCTACGTACTGGTAAGTTATAAGAAGCTAAAATTTGGTATATAGGTAATTCTTAGGTCTTAGATGCGTTTCAACAAAGGATTTTTAAATATTCCAAAACAAATATTCCACTGGATATAAAAGGGAACATATTTTCGGAGGATGACATTTTGTATGTAGGTTCGTTTTATGCTGTAGATATACAATAAGAAAGGATTTTTATATATTTCGACTAGGGAACCTCCCCTAGGGATAAATGGGGTGCGTCTACATATGAAAATTACCTTTTTATCACTGTTTCTCCGTACCGCTATATTTTCGGAGGCTGAAATTTTGTATGTAAGTTCGTTTTATGTTGTAGATGTGCAATAAAAAATATTTTCAAATATTCCAACTGGGGCGCCAGCCGCCGGGAAAAAGGCACGTTCATAAAATAAAGTTGCCTAATCATCATTGTTTCTCCATATTCTTAAATATCCGGGGCATAAATTTATATTGATTATCAGCATTGCACACGTGTGGGGCCGGAGCGGATCGTATAATAAATAATAACGCACACATTTTGCATCCGTGCTAGAATTTGCCCTTTGAAGGGTAAGACATTGTTAATGCTTAGCTCCCACAAGTTTTTACTTCTGAGGCTTGTCGTGTGTAAGCGGACGAAAAAAGGTTAATGGAAAAACACAATTTGAGATAATATAATACTTTAACACAGTTCAAAAACTCACATAATACATTTCGGAGTCATTCTGGGGTAATTTAGTAAATTATATCAGACTGTTTACTCATGGATTGTATAGGATTGTACCTGAGAATAGTTCAACATACTGTCGGACCGTTTATTTATGGAGTAAATAGAGTAGTACCTGATGATAATGCAACCGTTTATTCATGAAATTATTTGGGTAGTTTTTTTCCAAGGAAAAAATACAAGCACTACAGAAAAGTCCTTGGGGCGCTCTAAGAGCGGTGCCTGTGCGAAAGTAGCGATTTGTGTTGGATTTGAATCGCTGGAGGTCAAATTTATTTGGAAAAACGTTCTGAAGAATTGTATTCCACACAAACGCAGTTATTCAAGTAGAATAGTTCTTAAACAGTGAAGTTCGAGGTGTACTGAGACTTCAAAATGATGAGCAGCCACAATCCCAAAAACCGATACATAGGCAGATGTGATCCCTTAAAATGGCCCCCTGGCTCACCTGATATGACGCCCTTAGATTTTTTGTGGAGATTCGTGAAATCTAATGTATACTTTACAGACTTTTGTATGAAATGGAAAGTCCTTGCAACGAAATCATCCAAGAAATATTCAATAATGTAGGAAAGAAATTCGTAAAAAAAATTCAGTATCATCAAGTACTGGGTGGTGAACATTTTGAACATTTATTGAACGAAAATTTTAATGAAATTTTGATATTTATCGAATGTTTGCAGGTTCTTAAAAATAATATGAAACTACCGATTACTCTGAAATGGCTGTTTCGATTTCCGAAAATAAACCATTGTTGGACCAAAAATTTAAAGACAATCAAAAAAGATATCACAAGGCACCTATTCCATTGAGAGCGTCGTCTATTTTTTTTTATTAGAAAGTACTGAACGTGTGCCCAACTTTAATTATCTGATCGCGTTAAGAGGGAAGAGGGACTTTTCGAATGCACACTGTCCACCGTTTTGCTGTAAGACCAGCCTTTCCAATCTTTTTACAGGCACAACCTGTATGAAAATTACGGAATACCTACACATTGCTAAACAGACAATAATTCAATAACATCTTAATTGAAACTTACTTTTCTATCAAATATATTATGGTCTTTATCTCTGAAGAAACAAAAAACCTTCTATTTTCTAGAGTCATTAGCAAAATCCCTCTTATCAATCTAAAACCATCTTCATTAGAACCTATTCATGCATTATCCGCACTTACATCCAACTATACAGTCCTCTCCGTACATACTAAAACCTTGAAATTCTCATCCTCTCAATTCCATCAGTCACTCGACTTTTTGAGTAACACTTCTTCAATATTAATTACACGGTCTTTTGCAACAAAGTAATATGACGTCAGCCTTGTGAATCTAGATGAACCGATAGCTTTTAATGGTAACTTTATGAATATAATTATGTTAATCTTTTGTAATTTCCGGTTCACTGCGATGAACAGGCCTAATAATTAACAGGTTCATATGTGAGAGAAACGTTTTTCCTTTTACAACCGGCCTGTTACCTTGTCTATTAGTCTCTAATCAAACAAATTGAGAGACCAAGTTTTCGAGCATTCAAATATCCTTGCTACGAAAAACAACACTGGTGTTGAAATTTTTGTTAATAACTCTCCTAACTGTAATTATTAACATTACTTATAGCATTATAATTAAAAATATTTAGAGGCCGAATTATATTTAGTTCTTCCAAACAGTTTTAGCAAAATTCACTTTGCGGATCAAAATTCAATTATGATTAATGAAAAATATTATATAATGATAACACTTCCAAAATAAAAATCATGATTTTATTTATAGTTATAACATGAACCTTTATTTGTGAAATTATAAAATATCAAAAATTAATTGCCGCTCCGGGGCGATTTCATTGACACCAGTGGAGCATTTGCTTTTTCAGCTGCAGGAAAACCCGAAAAAACCTGCAGCACCACATCATCTGAAGATCTTGATCTGTCAATGTCCTCTCTTTCATGAAACAAAATGTAGGGTGTCTCCAGAGGCTCCAATAAATTCAATACATCGCCAGAACACTCAGTGACATGACTATCGTCTAACTTAAACCAGTCCGTTTCGTCTCTGGCCAAGGCGTAATAATGACCAGATTCAACGCCAGAACCACAGTGAACAATGACTGCATGAAGATTAAAATAGTGGTCTGCTAGATTAAAGTGTTCATCTATTTCGAACTTTCGTAAGAGTTTGGTGCTTCCGTCAGAGGTTGAGTCATGTTTGAAAATCATCAGTGCTATTATTAGATTGACTGGTGCCTCAGATATACTTGTTTTCTTGTAACAGTCAATTAGTTTGGCGCATGTTTGGCAATACAGTTGAAAGTTCCAGATGATTTAAGAATAAGCTTTGCACGGACTGGTTATCAGTCATATTAGGAAACGCTAGTTGAAGTTCAAGAAATTCACATACGTTTTTGCTACCTCTTGAACATTTACTACAAAGTAAACAAGTGAGGAATTTTCCACAAACACAAGACGAGATAGATTGTTTGGAATCATTCAATCCAGAGCGGTTACGAGTATTGATTCAGCTATTTTTTTTGCTCACGAAAAGTATTCAACAAAAACCTCCGCAAGAAGTTTAGCTCGACTTGTGTTTGTAAAACATGTATTTTTATATTCGGGTCTCCAATTTTGAGACGAAATTTAATGTACAGGTGTAATTTCGCGGATTCGGCCACTCAAAAAAGGAAAATTTCACCTTCTTTCGTTGATCGTTAGTGAATTTTTTCTGAAAAAAATCTTCTTTACAATCAGACCACCACCTTGAAGAACCAACTCCCAACTGCACTACAAATGCAGTTTTTGCGTTAGCTGAGCTCATAAGGGAGAATTTTGAAGATGAGGAACCAATCTTGAAAAGTTTTTATGATCTGAGAAAAGCTTTAGATTTTGTCTCACAAAATATTTCACTAGAAAAGATCGAATGCAATGTCTTCAGAGTCGTATCTCTTGATCCTTTTTAAAAAATCGTTTACAATCTGTGTTCCACAACACTAAACTCAGAAATCAAGCACCTATAAAATTATGGAGTTCCACAAGGCATTGATCTGGGACCCCTGCTCATACTGATATACAGTGTGATACACTTAAGATGAAGACACCCCTGTATTTTAGTCATTTTGAAAGCAAATATTTGATATTTCGTACAGGCGTAGACATTCGTGGGCTACACTTTTCGAAATACTTAGCCCGAGTGACAGCCTTGAACCCAGCACACTGCGTTCCCGCAAAAGAGCAAATTCTGGTTATTTTGTTTCGAGTTGATGATACCGAAGAAAGTTATTTGAAAAAATACCAAAGTTCAACGCAAATTTCGAATTTTGATTTTTCTTTGTAATGTTCATATCCAAGTACGAGTTTCAATCAATGGTTCTGAATAAGAAGCTACCAAAGTAATAAATACGAATACGACTTTTCAATAAATTCAATAATAATCTATTGCGGGATGATTATCACTAGGAGCTATATTATTTATATTATGTATTTTTACTTTTAATTATACATATGAAAATATGAATTAGCACTTTAATAAATTAATATTATTATAGAAAAGTGAACCTAAATACAAAGCTATCCTGTTTTTCAATATTGATTATAATGTATAATCATCAAACAGATAAAGTAAAACTTACCAAAATATCTGGGTTTTGAGAATATAACTGGATAACCTTACCTGAAAAAGGAATAAATTAGTATGTGGTATTGATTCAAATATTTAGAGAGAATATTTATAAATCAAAATAACAATAAATAACAGTACCATTCAAAAAGTAAGTAGGTACACTACTCCCAAAAATATATCAAAAAATGAATTATCGTTTCTCATCAATGACTAACTGGTAATTTCGCAAAATTAAAAGCGACAATAAAAGCCGACTTAATTTAGTTTTTGCTATAACCGAATCTTATACGAATGGAACTTGTACCTTGTATTCGTTGGGGATTTTTTTTCGCAGGGTCAATTTCACTTCTTCATTCCAAAATAAAATTGTCATGTAATTAGAAGAATAATGGCAAAAAGAAATGACTGAGAAAATCGATACTTAAGAAAACAGACTTGAAGAAAAGGTTCAGTGGAACGCCACCAGATATATGAAAAGCGGAGCCAGCTAGGAACCCTTATTTGTTTCAGACGTTCCTGGATATATACGGCTTGAAAACTCAATTATATTTTGGTTAATTGTATTCGTCTGTTTATGATATGGAAGTTTGGAGGATAAAATGTCCCGATAAAGTATTGTATACATAAGAGAGTCGAGGTGAGACCTATCGATTCCCCTTTCTTCTTTCAGTTGAAAGAACACATTGACAATTTCTCTATACTTCCAATAACTCAATCCGGATTTCGTAAAGGACATAGTTGTACAACTGCTTTGTTGCATATAGTGGACGATATTATAATAATACAGTATTGGTACTTCTTGATTTCAGTAGAGCGTTCGATACTATTAACTTCGATTTGATGTTATTAATTCTTGGCTATATAGGACTCTCTAAAAATGCTATATCACTAATCAGATCCTATCTCACCAACCGTCAACAAAAGGTTACCATAGAAGGAAACAGCTCACAATATTTGAAGTTGACATGTGGAGTGCCACAGGGCTCTATTGTGGGACCCCTTTTGTTTGCTATCTACACATCTCAATTTGCAAAATGTTTAAAATTTTGTAATATACATTTGTATGCAGACGATACCCAGTTGTATTATAGCGTCTCACCTGAAATGAAAGATATTGCGTGTACTCAAATCAATAGTGACTTAAAATTATTTGTGAAAAATGCTTCTGATCACTGCTTAAATATAAATTGTAGTAAATCCAATGTTATTGTGTTCGGACCAAAAGGCCCTAGAAATGATATTTGCAAATCTGTGAAAGTAGTAGTAAATGATCATGTACTTGGGGTTGTCCCAGAAGCCAAAAGCCTGGGCATCATTTTAGATAAGGACTTGACATTCGAAAGCCAGGTTAATCAGTTTATTCGGCGTGCATATCATTCACTCAATATTATATATGGACACCGAAATTTCCTACCCATGAAGGTGAAGGTGAATTTGTGCGAATCATTAGTTTTATCTATATTCAATTATGCTGATGTTTTGTATGGTCCATGTTTAACCAACCAATTCAAAAAAAAGATACAAAAAGTTCAGAATTCCTGCCTACGGTTAATTTTTGGTATAAGAAGAAGAGAAAGAATATCACATAAACTGAAGGATACCGGCTGGTTGAATATGAACGACAAGAGAGTGTTACATGCTGCAACTTTGTTTCACAAAATAATTAATAGTAAAGTGCCGTCTTACTTACACCAGAAAATCACTTTTAGAACTGATGTGCATAATATTAATGTAAGGTATAAAGGCCGACTAACTCCGCCATCCTTTCGCACAGAGTTCTTTAGAAGGAGTTTCAGCTACCAGATCTGTGCAATTTATAATGACATTCCCGAGCCCATGAAACGAGATGACTTCAATCATTTTAATATCAATTTCAAACGATTCTTATTATCTTCAAACTATTAATGACCCAATAGCTACCTACCTATTACAAATCTATAAATAGTCATAATATTTTAAGATATTTGAAAATTCTTTTTGTTTATTCCTTTGCGTACTAGGCGACATTTTTGAGGTTAAGTGGAAGAGCAATTGAATGATGACTTGTCATCATGTAAATTGAACTTGGCCTATTATCTTCTTATAATAAATGAACTGTACATGATTAATTTGATTTGAGTGTATTAGAAGATAATAAAGACGGTATTATAGAAAGACTTAACAGATTGTCTCTGGTCTAGATTCCTGGCCATACTGGCCTGGAAAGGCAACGAGGCTGCTGACTCCCTTGCAAAGGAGGATGCTGCAAGTAACTTCATCGGACCAGAACCTGTCATTGGCACCGTTTTAGGCTTTGCCAAACATGGCAAGAAGATTTATGGACTTCCAGAATTTTTCAGGACTTACCCTTCGTTTATTCACCCTTCGAAGCTTGATACCAAACAGTTGTTGGACTAGAGTAGGGATGAACTACGATGTCGAACAGGCCTTCTCACAGGTCACTGTCACTTGAATCATCATATGCAGAGACTAGGACTGTCAGAAGAACAGTGTGTGTCGCTGGACTGAAAGACCATTCACCATACAAACTAATCGGCTTCGTTAAGAAGCTGGGTTTATGTGGTCGAGTGTGAATAGATGTGAATTACAATAAACCCTTTCGGGTTTATTTAATAACCCCAGTCATTATTATTATTGAAATATTCCATAAACATGAATAAGCCTACCTGTGGTACATTAGTTTTGTCTGCCTTGATAAAAGTTTCCTCAAATAAACACTTCATCACTCAAACCTCAACCATTGATAGCTTTGCTTTAAGTTGATTCTGGTTCTCATTTCGTCCAAATTTGGTGAGTTAGTTGGAGACTAGAAAGATTCACGCTGCAATATGTTCAATATTCAGTTGGGCAACTGTTTTTGATTGTTAGAAATAGTCAGGACAGAATCAAAACAGACATTTTATAACAGTTCAGACGATCTACCAATAATCACACATATCTAGCCTTCGACAAAGGCGTACTTTCAAAGTCATTGTATTCCGGATGACAATCATTATCAGAATATATTAGAAAAAATGCTCAATATTAGAGCATATTATCTGAGTAACCCTATTTTCTTGTCATAAGCGTAATCCATTAGAATTTATCACCCTTAAAATTACAAAAATTTTGAAAATTCGCGAACAAAAAAGTCAATACAAAACAATTCAGAAATAGTTGTAGAAAACTCATAAATCTGTTCAACCCGAACTTGGCCAATGAATAAAATTATTCATATATTGAAAACTTGACGTTGGTTTCTGCAGTTTCTAATTATATTATCAATAGGCACAGGTATAATCCTAAACTATATTGTGCACACTTAAAGTTGGCGGCACTCTCAAAGGCTAAAAAACCTTAAGATGTTCATCTTAACAAAATCATTGAATTAAACATTATATGACTGTTACAAAAGCAATGAGATTCCTACAACTGAAATCATTAGGAAGAAATTGAATACTTCCAGCCATAACGTGAGCTGATGGGGCAAAACTCTTCAGAATTGGATAAAGAAACTAGAATTTAAATTTAAAATAATAAACAAACGTCAAGCAGTTATGGAAAGCAGAAGAATAGTGGAATTGCCTAGCAAATACTTAGAACAAATAACTAAATATAGACAAGAACAACGGCAAATTTTCTGTTTGGATGAATCTTGGTATGACACTCACGACACAGTTACGAAATTGTGGACTGATTCGAGAATCTGTACGCCTAACATGCCTGCAAACAAAGGATCGCAACTAATGCATTGCGGAGGAAGTAAAGGATGGGTTCCAAATTCTTTGAAAATATATGAAAAAAACTTGAGGACTGTAATGTTGACTATTATAAGAACATGGAAGCTAAGGTTTTCGAGGAACGGTTTGAAAACACATTGATTCCAAATTTGGATGCTAATAGTGTAATAGTTCTTGACAACGCTTCCTATAATTCGCGACAGCTCATCAAAGTACCGAATAAAAATTCGAAGAAAGATGAATTACAAAGTTTTCTAATAGATAACAGTTTGTATTTGAATATTACTTCAAAAACCAACTACTTGAAGTTTTACAGACAAAAACATTTGAAAAAGTGTATGCCCTTGAGAGTGTTGCTAAAAAGTATGGACACACCCTACTGACACTGGCAGAAAAGGATTAAAAAAGTAATTTTTGTTGAAAAATACTATATGGAGATTGGACACTTCCATATCAATGGTGAAAATAAATTCATTATTGATTTAAATGACGACTATGATAGTGAAACAGAGAATGTGGAAGAGGAATTATCAGACGCTTTGCAAGAACGTTAGTGAAGTGGTTTTGAAGCGATCGATTGTGTATATATATATATATATATATATATATATATATATATATATATATATATATATATATATATATATATATATATATATATGAGTAAGTAGTATTCTTAGCTCCCTAACTATATTATACTGAAGGGGAGCTGTTGGAAGGTAGGTTGCACTATATCGTTTACTTGAACTATACGATCCCTTCTAGAATAATATTCTCATTTGTAGAATTCAAAAACCTTTCAAATACTCGAAAGAAACAATGGTCATTTGTTGTGGCGATGGTTGATTTTATCGTCAATAAAGATGAAACTCTTCCGAAAAAAAAAAAATAAGTCCACTCTTTTATCAAGAGAATCACATTTTCAATATCCATTGAATTGAAATACTGGCAAAACGGTATCGAGACCACCACTTTTCTCGTGAAGCGCTTTATATTGAAATTCAGTATGCCTATCTTGTCGACATTTTTCATCGAAAATATATTAGACGAGGTGCTATTACTCCATTATGCTATCGCCGCATTCATTTGAGCATGAATCTAAGACGAAATTGCAAGTAATCGTTGTAAATTATAGGTACCGTGACAAAAGGATTACCTTATAATAGTTGCTATCTCTGTTGGTTTGGTTGGTATCTATCGCAAAAGTGGATAGATTGATACTCGTACTGTGTGATCAAAATATTAGATGTCGATTCCAATTCAAGTGAAAAAATTTGTTGAATGTTAGAATTTTGGTCTTCCACTGTCTGAAAAAATGTCAGATTTGAAATTTGAGAGAAAATAAATACATAAATGGAAAATTTCTTGTTCTGGTTTCATACTTATGATTGACGGTAACTATTCCAAGTCATCCCTAAACGACCATGATTTTCACTGGGAACAATTGTGAACTAGAGTGCACTTTTAATCTTAAGAGAGGTAATACACCATATTAGTGAAGTTACAGTAATTTTTGCAATAACTATTTTTTAGACAGAAAATTTTGTTAGTGGGTTGAAATGTGAGAATGTGAGAATATCATTAATATGATATTCATGCTCAGGGCACATTATTCTCGGACCCAATGGTCACATGATTCATCGATGACTGATTCATCAAGACGAATAAACCTCTGAAGAAGTCAGCCACTCGTGCTGGCGAAACGTTGGGATGCATTTCCAAACTACGACGGCCTTCAAACCCGAATGAAGATAGTAACACTGAAAATCCCGGCCGCGAAAACCTTAACCAATATTAATGTTTATTCAACCAATTCAAAAAACATTCGGAATACTACAATATAGATAAATATTTCAATACATATTAAGGTAAGAAGAGTTTGGTAAAATAACCGTCTGGAAGCTCAAAAAAGCTCGAGGAAGCTTGCCTTTAGGAGTTTCAGCTTAACATTTGCGATGATTTCAAAAGAGAATCTCAAAAAAAGCTTGGAAAAGCTCGACTTTGAGCAGTTTTAGGTTAACATTTGGAATAATTTCAAATTTTCAGTGACTGGGTAAAGAGGATCAATGACCAAGCACTAAGAAAGTGAAGAATATGGTGAGTATATAATTCTCAGTTTTTGTCCGTATCTACACACATATAATACGCACGCACACATATATAAGTACAAAAATAATTTTTACACATTGATTCTACATATTTTTTGGGAAAATAATGGCATAAATCAACCATTTTCTAGTTTTTTCTTGAAATGACGGGAATGCAACACTATAGTTTTGATAGTCGTGGTGCAATATACGCAAAGTATATCTGTCCAATTGCTTTTCTAGCTCGCGGTAAGTGTATCTTGTTCATTCCTGTATAGTGCATATCATTTTCGGTTTATAAACTGAATTTTTTATCGCTATAAAACATTAATATGTTTCTTGCATACAGTTTTGTGATATCCATTACGTTCGCTGGTTAATAACGCTAGCGGAAAGGACTCCCAACATAGCCTTTAATATTCTTTTTTGGAAGATTTCTAAATGTAGAATGTGGCAGTGTCGTACTCCCCCCATGTTATAACCGTATTGCAGTAGAGGTTCAACAAGATCATTAGTTTGAGGAAGCAAATAAAGTTCTTGAACTGATGAAACCTGTAAATGAGGGATAGAATTTTCTTTGAGAGTTCCGTTACGAAACGGAAATTAATTATCATACACAGGTATTCATGTCCGGTAAGTGGATAATAATTACATAACATACCTTCCAACAAATCATAATTGACCAGAAAAGGAAAGAAACAAAAAATTATTGGTAATAAATTTATTTATTTAACTCCATTTGGAAAAACGTTTTCAAGAATTTTATTCCACATAAACGCAGTTCTCCAGATGAAAGAGTTCTTGAACAGTGGAGTTCGAGACGTACTGAGTTGAACCTCAAAACGATGAGCAGCCACAATCCGTCGCGTATTCCTTATATGTACACAGTAAAAAGTATTTCTTTAAAAGAAGATCATAGGTTGCTTTGAAATTTTTATCTCTATCGGAAAAACTATTACTTTATGCCAACATCGCCATGTTCCACCAGAAAATCACACTTTTTTCAACGAAGAAATAAAATTTCTTGGCCTTTCAATATCATTTGTTTGATTATATCATTGCGAAGATGAACTATTTTAAATCAAGAAAATATAATATCATCTCAAAATCCACCACCTATTTGAAGGGAAAAATAAACTGTTTCAAATGGAGAGCGATATCAACTTGATTTGAACACATAGTGTTTGTTTGAATTTAATACTGTATCCCTTCAAATAACTCAATTCGTTTATAACAAGAGTTTTGTGAAACTACATAGAAAACTATATTAGGATCTACTGAAAAACACAGAAATTTTGTATAGAATGAACAGGGTTTCTTTTAAGTAAGTATTTCATTCATTTCAGTTTGAAAAAACCTGTGGTGCTCTGGTCTTTCTATGCCTCTTAAGTGAGAGGGGAGCGGGGAATTCCGTTGAAAGCATCGCGTACGCGCCAGTATGTGTTGGAAAGTGATGTTGGTGTGTTGCGATTTTGAGGAGGGAGTGTTTTATGTATCTGTAGACAGTGCAATTTCTTTCCAATTATTTTGTATCTACCATAATGGAACAGATTTTACAAGAGTGGGGTCTTCCACAACTAAAAGATATTTTCATGGGTAAGTATTATAATTGAATAAAACTCCGCTATAACAGTAAGTACCGCGTTTTATACGTAGTACCGAAGAGAAAGTGGTAAACTTTGACGGCAACTCTAAATTTTGCCTTCATTTTGCGAAAATTATACTAATGCTCCGTAATTTTTCACACATGCATTATTACATTTGCCGAGCTTTGCAAGTGTATATTAATTTAAACTGGAAAATCCTCCACGTTGATTCAAATTTGCCAATCTCTTGTTTTGAACATACATTTTATCTTGTTTCAAATAAGAGCATTTTCTCTAAATGAAATTTGATTTTCTCTTAGACCGAATTCATTTTTCATTGAAAGGTAGAGGTACTTATAGTTTCGACAATAAATCATAATACAAAAAATACGAAAATAGGCACCAGTAGGTATAAAAAGATTCTATATGGGACAGCCACTTTTTGATTTCAACATATAAATGTTTTTTGAATTCCGAAACGTCTTTGCTTTCTGTAATCACTTCAGAAATGTTTTTATGTTATTCATTGGGAACTAATTGAATATATCCTACTCAGCTTGGAATTATTTGATAGATTTCCTTTAGGAATGTAAGAAAGAAGTAGAAATATTACCAAACTCACTAGAGATGAAATATGAATTTCCAAAAACGTGGAAACAGTGAATGCTGTTATTTAAATAGCGAATCATATTCCTTTGAGTAAGTTTGTATGATTATGTGTTACATTTTTTTAGTGAAACATTTTATATTTTTCATTGCTCCTCTAATAATACTCACATGACACTTTGAATTCCTATAACGGTTCCAAAATTATTATTTTGAAAGGCAATTTTTCTGTATAGACTTCTGTCCACTTCAAAGGGATTTGAGGTACGTCTTTTGAATTGATTGTTTATTTCTTATCAAATAATGTTTAAGCACCTTTCAACTTGCTAGGAATCGTATAATAAATAATAAGACCTCAGACAAGTTTAAAATTCGCATGCGAATAACAATTAGGTTGGTTAACGGAATAACTAATGTGATTATTTCTATTCAGATGTATGCACAATCTTGGTGGAATATTTATTTTTTTACTTAAAAGAAGCGTTTATTCAGTCCATTTGAAATAATGATTCAAATTCAACTTGAGAGAATATGTTTCTCAGTTTAAAACAATATTTCTTCATGAATATAGGAGAGCAAGATTTCTTCACTTTGAGATTTTTATTTTTACTGTGTAGCGCTCTTGGTCGAATCAAATGTGCCAAGTCACTTGACCCCTCTCGTGAATGTATCTATAGAAGAGAGACAAATCTCCAACCTTTTTTCGATGTTCCAGGCTATCAAGGTTGCACATGAGGTTCGCGTCTCCAATCAGGCGGATGGCTCTTTTCTGGGGCAGAGCTCCATACTGAGAACAAAACTCAAAAGAAGCTGAGCTTTATAAAGCATCAAAAGTTGCTGATGTGTGACCAGTGTTCCAAGCTTTTGAGAAGCAGATTTTGCAATTCCAACGACATGCTTGTGCCAAGATATATTGGTATCCATTTTAACCCCCAACAAACTTATCGAAACAGAAAGCGGAATTGTCTGACCTGCCTGGGTTTTCGTGGCTTTGAAATGAACCTGGTTACTTTCACCCCAATTCGAAATCACTTCTAGGTGATCTCCCACGGAACCAGTGAAGCGGAAAATGGAAAGCGGGGATGAGTAGTACTCGAACGACCTATAAATAGTCATCTCTCGGAGAAATCAGTTCAGTCATCACCCGAAGACGATTGTAGATACCAACAATCGAAACGCCGTGAACTAACGTGACTTGGAATCTCTACACTTTTTATTTTCTTTTTTCTTTTCTTTATTTTTATTTATTCAATTGTTCTATTTTTTACTTGTATTTTGTTTGACTATTATTTCATTTCAGGTTTATTTTGGTTAATATAATTCTTATTTTCAGCGATTCATTTTTAATTCCTCTTTTTTACTTGTTTCATTTTATATAGTAGACAATGGAAGTCCGAACTAGTGAAATTCATCATGAAACATTGTCAATCACCTTCAAACACTTCTAGATCCTTATTAAGATGCAACCTCCTACTGCCGGTGAAGATGTGCCTCCGTAGCCGATGTCCTGGAATCCGCCGATGTCCTGGAATCCAAATGTAATGACAAGACAAGTGTGCTGTCGTCAGCAAAGCATTATATTGGATTATTGGTATTTTCCAATAAGTCGTTGATATACAATAAAAAGGGGGTTGGAGACATTATGGGTCCCTGGGGAAAACCAGCGTTTATGGTGAAAATATCCGAGAGATATCCATCGACGGCCACTTGCAGGGAACCTTCTTTCAGGAAGATGGAGAGCCATATACAAGCCATAGCATCGAAGTTTAACCAGCAAACCCTCATGCCATACACAGTCAAAGAATAACATTCAAAAAATATACATAACATGGCACTAAACTCAATAAAAACATCAGTAGGAAGCTCAATAATATTTGACCTCAACAATGTTATTATTAATTATCAATTTAAAATATTGCTACAGTGTTATGTGAATACTTCAAAGAATAATCTCATCTCATTGGACAAAAATATTCATCTTCATTCTTCAAAAAATAATGCAATTATTAACTGATGAATTTCTGCCCAATCTCCGTTTTTATAAATGGCGAAAATAATAGGTTGAAAAAAAGTTTATACAAACATTTTTGTTTATTAAAATTTTGTAAAGCAGCAATGACATTTAGGGAGATGAACTAAACTATCAACAGAGAAAACTGAGTAGTAACGAGTGAATTTTTTTTTAAATCTCATCAGACGGGATTAATTTTTTTTCCAAGATATTGAGCATTTCAAGTAACAATTTCTTATGAGGTCGAATTCTTCGACCTCATAAGTCATTTAGGAATTTTAGCCCAAGATATACCATGAAATACCTGGCATGTTTATTAAAAGTTTGTCAATAAATATACATTCATTAGTCTTGAAAATTCAGCTTTGAAATGGAACTACTTCATAGTTCGGTATGATTTATCAGAGTTCTACAAATCGAACCAAAATAAATATTTCCGAAAACCTTTTAACCAGCCCTCGAAAACTAATTAAATCAACGACGATCGACTAACGTAATAATCGAATCGCAAACACTGACTCTATTGACTTACACTCAACACGAAGTTATGTCCGTAAATGGCTGGCTATATTATGACTTCGCAAACAAAGGTTTTTTGTTTTCATTAGCGCGACATTAGAAATCAGTGGCTCATTAACTACGAAACGTTTATCTGAAAATCAACTGTGACGGAGAAGTTTTCTTTTTTCAAAATAAAAATAGAAAAAGATGCACCTGCAAAAATAATGTCACCCGGCAAGTGACTTCATCTGACCCAGACGACGATGTGTACATTTCGTGTTTAAGTTCAAAAAGATTGATCTGGGATTAACAATGTCACGAAACTGTTGTATATAAGAGGAGCCTCTGAAAATGACTATAACCGACTTGAACAAAAATTAATTTTGCAATTGATAATATTAACTAACCTAAACGATGAAACAAGAAAATAAGATTAAAATATAATGTTAGGGCAGTTATTAACACAGGCACAGGTACGAATTCCGTACGTGTTTATGCAATAAACTGTTTGTTATCCGGAATACGATGTTGCCCATCATACAACATATTTTAAAATAAGATTTATAACACAGGTATAGTCGAAGTAATCTTTATTGTGAACACTTGAAGCTATCGGCGCCCTCAAAGGTAAAAAAACCAGTACAAATAGATAAAGCCGCTGCCAGCTACTGCACGTGGACTGAAAAATTGGCGGTTCGTATTGGATAATTTTTACTAACCGAGTTTTATGTTTGGTTGAAGAGTCATAAATTTAAATTTTGAAGTCATGTTACGGTGACGAATAGAATGCGTATTGTCAATGTTCAGTTCAGGAACTGATCGCGATTTGAGTGTTGAAATTCGATATTGGTGCAGTTATCTGTTTCAAAATCTGACTTTCGATTAATCAGCTGTCGCCCCCTAGGAATGACAACTCTTAGAAGTTGAGAAACTTGTTGATTACTTAAAATGTTTATCTGTTTGAAATGTGGCGTCCTTGGACAAGTACTAATAGTAATAACGAGAGTGATAACAAAGCAGACTTTTTCCTGTGTAGTTATTCCAATAGCGTTGATGAACGATGCGAAAGAGATATACCAGTGAATAAGATTCGGTTGCATTTGAATATTTGAACACAGAAAGTATGTTTCAATGTATATAAGAATCTACATCTCAAGTTTGGTTCTTTGAAATTATGTGGAAAAAAAACTTGAGGACTGCAATGTTGACTATCAAAAGAACATGGAAGCTAATATTTTTGAAGAATGGTTTGACAACACATTGATCCCAAATTTGGATGCGAATAGTGGAATAGTTCTTGACAACGCTTCCTATCATTCGCGACAGCTCATCAAAGTACCGAATAAAAATTCGAGGAAAGATGAAATACAAAGTTTTTTAATGGATAACAATTCATATTTTGAAGATTACTATACCAAAAACCAACTACTTGAAGTTTTACAGACAAAAACATTTGAAAAAGTGTATGCCGTTGAGAGTATTGCTGAAAAGTATGGACACACCATACTAAGACTTCCCCCCTATTTTTGTGTGTTCAATCCCATTGAGTCCAAAATTTGATAAGAAGGTAATAGAGCTAGTTAAAGAAGAAGTATCTAATATTACCGAAGAAGAATGGCAGAAAAAGATTAAAAAAGTTATCTCAGTGGAAAAAGACTATATGGAAATTGGACACTTCCATAATAATGGTGGAAATAAATTCATTATTGATTTAAATGACGACAGTGCCTAACTATAATATTCATTATTATCAGTATGTGTCATTTGCTTATACAGTGCTTTTCTTTAATGCCCCCCCTTTTATTTTTTAGGTCAACTCAAAAAATGAAATTTGGGATAATGAAATTATTGCCCGAATACTTTATTTTGAAGTGAAATTGTCAGATGAAACTTACAAGATGGCGAGTGGACGCCATCTGGGAAAATACTCCTGACAAATACTTCACAACCCTAGAATATAATGTCAATGAATTGAATGGGGTTATACTTTTAGGAGTGATTTAGGAAGATTCACTCACCCTTGTTTTTTGTATCAAGATGGAGTAGTAGAAAGCCAAAAACTTTCTTTCCCAATAATGTCAATATCTTTAACTCCTACAAGATGGCAGAACTTTTGATAATTGCCTGAATACATTGACGTTTAACCACTTAATATGAGGTAATAAGCTTGAGGTCAGCTCAGAAGATGCTCGAAATGGTTGCCTTGAACTTCTTGACATATGAACAACCTCTCCGATATTTCACGCCGAACATTTTCGATCACAGTAAAGCCAATATCTCTACAAATATTCATTATTCTCTGCCGTATATCCAATATTGAAGCAGGTTCAGTTTCGAACACCTTTTGCTTCAAATAGCCCTATAAAAAAAGTCCAAAGGTGTCAAATCTGGCGAAAGGGCTGGCTATTCTGCAGGACCTCGACGGCTAAGCCAACGACCGGGAAAAGTAGTATCCAAATAGTTTCCTACTTGTCTGTAGAAATGTGTTGGTGCTCCATCTTGTTGGAATACAATATCCATATCGAATTTATTAGGATTCGCTGTGACGATTTCAATGATGAGAGGGTCAACAGTAGTTTCCAGTATATTCATATACAGTTCCCCTGTTAAATTTTGATCAATTAATAGAGGTCCTACAATATGGTTTCCCAATATTCCTGCCTAAACGTTAATTTTTTCTGGCTATCGTGTATGTATTTCCGGAAAACGTGAGTGTTGGTGTCACTGCCGTTTGAAAAAAATGTACATTCGTCACTAAAACACGTATTGTGGAGATAGGTAGGATGCCTTGCAATGGTGTCCGTCATGATTTCGCAAAATTCTGTTCTTCGATCAGGGTCACCTTCAGTTAATTGGTGTACCATTTTAATTTTGGATGATACCTACAGTATAAGGAGACACCTCACAAACGTTCGCAACGGAATAAGTAGACTGTTCAGGATTTACTACCATTTCACCAATTATTTGCACTTGCTGTTCTTCCGGAATGGACAGATGACCTGGGGGCTTTTTGTTTTGTACACTACCGGTAGTTGTGAATTTGGATTTAAGTTCCCTCAAATATTTTCTACAGGTAGGACGATTTGGAAAACATTAATTGAAAATCCTTTCGGTCTCGTGAAAGTTACGCGTCGCACCGTAAATAAAAATCTCTTCAATTTTTTTTTCCAACGGACGATAATTGACCATTTTAGAGATTGTTGACGTGGTACCTTTCTACTAGTAAAACCGAATGAGAATATTCTAAGCCAAGTGAACAATGATGTTCATTGTCATACTAACATTTTTTGTCATTTTTATAAACAAAAAATAACTTAACAAACCTCATCGGGTTGTTAGAATTGTCATATGGCAGATAAAAAGTAATATTTCTAAAAATATCGATATTGTTGTGTTTGTCTTCAGGCAATTATTAAGAGCTGACCCGTTCAGAAAGAAATGCCCTGTATAATGGGGAATGTTCCTCCTGACGAAAATCAAGTAGTTTTCATAAAAGAGCTCTAAAACAACGCATTTTAAACTTATCATTTCAACCTTTTTCTTTAAAAATGTATTTAAATACTTAAAAAAGAGAAATGAAATCATGCATTCAATATTTAAAAGGATTCGTTTCTATTTCACCATTTGGCAACATTGGTTATAGCTAATAAAGGACAGTGAATCTGTTACCTGTATGAGACAAACAAAAATGACATATTTCAAAGGGTGCTGTTCTGTTTACTTATGTTCCGAGTTCCGAGACATTCTGTGACATATGACATTTTGTGCACCTAACCTATCTTCCTCTATATGAATAGCAAAACAAAACAACTGTTGTTTATGTGGCTTGTGGAGGTGGTTTTGAACAATAATTTATATTTTGCCTTAATTGTTGATTTAAAAAGATAATTTCATTTTTTTTAAGTAGAATATCTTCTTCTAGCATACTACTAACCTGAACTCCGATATAGCATTCTAGGCGCTTGTTGCCAATATGTGAATTGAAAACAAATCCCTTTGAAAATTAAAACCCAACATTTGAAACGTCAATTTGAATACTTTTTGAAGTGAATTTGAAAAACACATGAAATGAACTCAACTTTATTTCGTTCAAACTTGCATTTGCTGTAATAACCCAAATTGAGGAACATTCCATATTGAAATAATGTAGAAGATATTCTGATATTGTCCCAAATTTTAATTTATGTCGTTTCACATTATTTTGAAGTGTGACATTTTACCATCAAAATAAATTATTACAAATAATAATCGAACAAATTCGATACGTGAGACATTCAGAAAGGGAATGTCCTGAAAACTGATATCGACAAAGAATGCTAATAACTAAGCAATTCTAAAATACCGATGTTCACTACGCCGAAAAATGCTTCTAGAACATTTCTGATTCTTCTAGCCGAAATATTCGTCGCCGAACACGTCTTGAAGAGTTGCAGTAACCAGTTACGTGACAATTGCCTAATAACTCGTCTTCGGCGCAGCACGCACAAAACATGGCTGATGTCATGGTTACGAATCCGTTCGTACTTATTAAAAAAAAAGACATGATACCGCGATAAAATCTGTTGAATATTCTTTAATGTATCCTCGGCTTGTTAGTCGCAATTACAAAAATTACGAAATCACAATTATTAGAAGTGAAGCACTCAGACAATCGTGAGTAAGAATTGAAAAAGTGGTTATTTTAACAAAGAAATGATGAGGAGATAAGTTCGTGAATAGAGAGCTGTTGTCGAATAAAAAGTTTAATTCCAAAGATAACTGGAAAATTGTTTTTGAGCTATGGTTACGTCTGGAAAATTCAGCATTGAAAAAATCATAGCATTCATAAATAACGAAAAGATTTAAAATGTCTGTACGTCAGTTGTTGTGGAATTGGCCGCGGTGGTAGTGCGCCCGACTCACGATCGGAAAACCGTGGGTTCGATTCCTGCCTCGACCAGATATTTTTCTCGAGAGAATTTATCTGGTTGAAGCTGGGATGATTCTGCAACTGTGTTAGGAATCACACGTTAAAAGGTAAAACCTCGTTAGTCCTTAGCTCGCACAAGTTTATCAACTTTTGAGAGTTGTCGTTCGTATTGGGGCGACAGCTGATTAACGGAAAAACAGATTTTTAAACAGTGTTTTTATGATGTCATTTTAGATTTTTGTCAGTCATAAAAAATTATCTGGAAATGTCTGGTTTACGTTACTATTTTCTTACAATATTTCTATATTCGACTATTTTCTTACAATATTTCTACATTCCACGTTCGTTCAAAAAATAGAGCGAATTTTCAATTTTTCTTAAAAAATATTTATTTATTCATCAATTTCTACTTTGTCCTCTTCAAACTAGTCTCCCTTTAATATAATACACTTATGTCAGCGTTTTTTCCAGCAGTTTTGATATGAACTTCTTCTTTCATAAGTCTCTTCAGTCTTGGGAACAGGAGAAAATTGCAGGGGGCTAAATCTGGTCAACACAGTGGCTGAGGCATGATTACGATGTTGTTTCTAGCCGAAAACTCATGAATAGTCTAACAAACAAGTTCAAAAACATGAAAAATAGAGATAAAGGTCCTAAAAATATGAGCGATAGCTCATTCGATTCGGAATCACCTCTAGAAAAATTGCAATTGTTATTAACAAAATAAGATTTTAAAAAAATGGTATTTATTTTTTCGTTAATAACTCAAAAAATATTATTATTTAAGCAATTTGAAAAAAAAAGGTCGTTAAAGAGGAGGAAATTTCCGATAAAAAAGTACCGACTCCCAAAACTCTATCTCTATTATTTATAATTTTAATTTGACGTTGAAAATAGGGTTCCGCGCGGCTGTTACGGCATTCGCGCGCTGCCGCCAAAGAGAGTTTATCAAAAGAAATAATTTTTTTATAACATAAAATGTCATTTTGAAAATTTGAAAAAAATCTAGTATGTTCTTAACACTTGAATGAATCAAGTCCTGTAGAAAAAAAAGTTTCATCACCATTTTTCAAAAAGTTATTCAATTATTAACTAACAAATTTTTTCCCAATCTTCGTTGGCATAAATAATGGGATAAAAGGTATAAATAATTGGCCTATAAATTTTAAACTCGTGTTCGCTCGTGTTTGCTCGACATATTGATGTCTCGTCCACACCAGAGCGAATATCTTCAAGTTCATAGTCGTAGTTGATCCATCTATTTTGTGCGAGCACCTTTTGATGTACCGCCTTCAGGTGCGTATTCGCCCAAAAAGCGAGCACGTGCGAGCATGAGCGAGCAATGTTTGCTCGTGTTTGCTCGACATATTGATGTCTCGTCCACACCAAAGTGAATATCTTCAAGTTCATAGTCGTAGTTGATCC
This sequence comes from Leptinotarsa decemlineata, assembly GCF_025532065.1. NCBI lineage: Eukaryota > Metazoa > Arthropoda > Insecta > Coleoptera > Chrysomelidae > Leptinotarsa > Leptinotarsa decemlineata. Next base: position 6,636,468 of record NW_027412537.1, on the reverse strand, counting down.
ATCTACTTTGTGCACCTTTTGATGTATCGCCTTCAGGTGCGTATTCACCCAAAAGCGAGCACGTGCGAGCATTCATGTATGTTTGCTCGTGTTCGCTCATGTTCACTTTTTTGGTGAATACGCAACTGTAGTACCGCCTTCTTCTCGATCTTTTCTGAACGCGAACAAGCATACGTTCGCTCGCTCGCTAACCCGTACTCACCAGACGAATATTGATGCAGAATGTTCGTTCACTCTTGTTCGCTCGTGCTCGCTTTTTTGGTAAATACGCACCTTTCTTCTCGATCTTTTCTGAACGCGAACAAACATACGTTGGCTCGCTCGCTAGCCCGTACTCACCAGACGATTATTGATGCAGAATGCTCGTTCACTCTTGTTCGCTCGTGCTCTCTTTTTTGGTGAATACGCAACTGTAGTACCGCCTTCTTCTCGATCTTTTCTGAACGCGACCAAGCATATGTTCGCTCGGTCGCTAGCCGACGATTATTGATGCAGAATGCTCGTTCACTCTTGTTCGCTCGTGCTCGCTTTTTTGGTGAATACGCACCTTAAGAAGTTACTTGAGATTTCCCACAACCACTTCGTTCCCTGGTAGAATACATTAGGACGAAAGAGGATGGAAACTAGCACTCATCAATAATTACCGAACTACCTATGTACAAAACTTGTGATAATTATTGAGCTTATCATCAACGCGCATCTAGTGGCGGGTCCAAATCAAAATTCAGAAAGCCCTTCCTTCACTTGACAAAACTGGCAAAACAGCCCATCGGTAAAAAAAGAAGAAACTTGATATACAGATGGCTCAAAGACCCAAGAAGGAGAGGCACAGCAAAGACGAGTATCGCACTAAGCCTCGGACATAATTCAACAATGCAACTGTGTTCCAGGAAGAGGTAGCTGCCATCAAACACTGTAGAGGGGAAATAAACAGGCAGAAGATCACAAATAAAACCATTGCCATTTTCTTCTACAGCCAGGCGGCAATTAAGACGCTCAGCTCATTTCAAGTCTTCTCAAGACTGTTTGAAGCACTCAAGGAGCTAAGTACCCAAAATAGGGTCAATCTAGCTTTGGTACCCGGACATGAGGATCACAAGGGCTAAACCACAAGCATTAGGTTGTAAGAATAGTGGCGGGTCTACTCACGCGTCATAGCCGACTCAGGAAACATGCAAAATGGGTCTGACGGAAGAAACCCAACGCAGGTTCTGTCAAGAAGAGGAAAAACCCGTAATGCATGTGCTCTGTGAATGCGAAGCGATAGCAAGGCTGACACACGCAAGATGTGGGTAAGAGAAACCAGAGCCTGCCATCTATGTGAATGGGTCAGTGCCAAGGCTATGGGGTCTCATCAAACAGATCAAGCTATACAATGATCTCTAACAGCCAAGGAGATTCACAATAGATCTGAAAAGGTCGCAGTGAATCAGGCCACGAGCCAGCTCACCGACAATCTAATCTAATATACACTTGAGAAGCTAAAACAAGATACATTCTTTTTCTGATTGATTCGGCCGTTACTTGATGAAGATCCATAGTAATTTCACAAACTACACCTAAACGATTTGATCTCCACAAACTTTATTGAAAATATATCACAACATGTTTCGCTAAACCTTAGCTTTTTCAAGTGATTAATACATCAAATTATCCTTACATTCATATTTATATACAACAGGTAACCATAATTGAGACTACCTGTAAGAAATTACCTGAACCTCTACATCTCGTACCTGCTCAATTATGATTGCATATTGCCTCACATCTACATCAATAATAATTCTTTCTCGGTTTTTTCTTAAAAAATATTTATTTATTCATCAATTTCTACTTTGTCCTCTTCAAAGTAGTCTCCCTTAAATATAATACACTTGTGTCAGCTTTTTTTCCAGCAGTTTTGATATGAACTTCTTCTTTCATAAGTCTCTTCAGTCTTGGGAACAGGAGAAAATTGCAGGGGGCCAAATCTTGATGCCTCACATCTACATCAATAATAATTCTTTCTCGGTTTTTAAGAAAACAAGTTCAATAATGGTGATCTATTCAAATCTAGTTGGTCATTCATTAGAATGTTTGAATTTTCAAGTTTATTAATTTCTATTGCTTCCAAATGATTCAGTTTCAAACCTTTATTTTCAATGTGCAAAATTTCGAACTCTCCATTAAAGATGTGATTTTCTTCTAGAAGATGATTTGAATATGTTGAATTTTTTTTCTTATTTACATAGCTCTTATGATTTAGGATTCGATTCCTAAATGTCCTGCCAGTTTGGCCAATATATACCTTAGGCCATCTTAATAAATCATTTGAAAAAGCTAACGTTAAGCGAAACATGTTGTGATATATTTTCAATAAAGTTTGTGGAGATCAAATCGTTCAGGTGTAGTTTGTAAAAAGATACATTCTGCCAACATGCAAACTTCATTGGCCACAATGTTATGAACTGAAAAGACCATTTTTCGAAATTTCAGGACAGATAGAATTCAGGAAGCTATTTTTAGAAAGTTCCACTTCAAACGCAAATGATAGATAGCAAGAACATGTAAAATTTTTGGGAGTGCACGAAAAAATCTTAGTAAGGGGTAATTTATCACAAGTTTTTGTAGGTACAGCGTTTATAAATTTAGATGCTAATTAGGACTGGGATCTTCATGGAACGACAAATGTAAGATCAACCACATAATCCAGGGTTAGTTAGGTTAGGGTACGTTACGGGGGGCGTCCATAAATTACATGAGGTATTTAGGGGTGGGGGTCGAGTCAAATCTCATCTAATCTTACGTTGGAGGGGGGGTCTCGGCGAATATCGCGCATTTTTTTTATGGTTGAAACAAAAAAAGTATACTATTTTAGTCCATTTAATCCAGATTGTACATGCTTAAGATTTAATCTTAAGCGTAATCGTAATACGATCAAGATCATTCACTAATTCGTTCGAAAGAAAATAATTTCATTCATACTTCTCTCAATAGTATCTCTTGAGACCGCGCATGATTCTCCATGGACTGAATTAGAGTAGATATTCTTTTTTCAATCACAGTAGTTACGATTTAAGTATTCTATTGTTAAATTTTTATTACACTTATAATTAAACTCTCAGCAATATTGATTACTAGTCTTAACTAGTCGTAAATAAAAGCACGAAGCAATTTTTTTCTTTTTACAGTAACCATCCACCGTGTTTACGTAAGAAACCCACATTTTGAAAAATCTCACGTGAGATTGGGGGATGGGGGAGGGGGTTGAGTAAAATCTCACGACATCTCACCAGGGGGGGGGGAGGGACAGAAAATTAAAAAAAAACACCTCACGTAATTCATGGACGCCCTCATGTTAATAAAAGAGGCAGTTGAAAAAACTACTTTTACACGAATTCATCATTTACACGAAAATGACATTTTTTTTCTATTTTGTTGTCCTTCTCTTTGGTAGGTGTTTGTTTAGAAAATATACTGGTCGTAATCAGTATATGAGTTTATTTTAGCTAATAACTTCTATACTTGGGTAATTTTTTCACCTTTCCAACATTTTCACGTGCACCATCGTTGAAACCCCCCAAGCATGGGTTTGCTGTATATGACTTATTGAAAAATTAATTGTTTTCCAAATTAATGAATCATTTTTCTGGAAATCATTTTGCGAATTTTGAATAACAATTCGTGAAATTTCACGAATCGAGGTCAAATAAATATTTTGTGACTTCTGGAAACGATATAACAAAGGAATTACTACTCAGCCGTCATACATAAATCAATACGGTTGTGTTTATTTACTTTGATCATTAGTAACAGTTCCGTTATTCATATGTAATTACTTGTTGACACACATTGCATCGTTACACTTTTGTACCATTTATTTCAAATGATGGGAACACTACTGCAACAATATCATTATTTCAATAATTAGATGAAGATCTATATGCCAAAAATTCTAATGAATCACCTGACATTAAAATAATAATTGAGTCATATAATAAATACTTGTGTATAAAGAAGCAATTAAAGAAATAAGTATTAGCTGAAAACTTTTCAAATTTTGTTAATGTTTGTTTGTTTAATGTTAACATTTCAAATGGGTATTCAAATTTTATATCATTGTCTAGCGTTATATCAAAATGAAATATAATATTTTTCTCTGACTGTTAAAAATAAACATCCATGATGTGACAGTCTTTTTTGGTGAGTCGTTGAAATAATCAATAACTCACATCTTCGAGCCAGTCACCAGATTCATAACTCACTACCTCGAGGCCAATTAAAAATAAGCAAATTTACTTGATTCAAAATAAATTCTCAAACGTCAACTTTTAATCATAGAACTGATAGTTCGTTTCGAAATATACAGTTATACCTATTAGTGAAAACGGAAAATTAACTCAATTTGCTTGAATTGCTTGAAAATGAATTGTAAATATAACACAAAAAAATATTTTTTTCATTTATAAGTAAGTTCTTGTTTCGAAATTCGGGATATCTTTCACAATTGAAACTTATTTTAAAATATTCCTGATATGTCATAGAAAAAGTATATGTAGTATTCCTCTGATGAGAAACGGTCAAACGGTTTACTTCATTATAACGAATAATGGCTACATTTTCTCTCATTAAATAATATATATTTTTTTTACATTGATTCTGAAAAGTATGTATGAAATAAATATAGTTTAAAAAAACTATAAAACACGCTTTTGAAGAACATCGAATTAAAAAGTTAAAAATATTTTTTTAAATAAGCTTAAAACAATAACGAACGACAAATAATAGTATTATTGTGAAAAAAGCCACGTGCGCTTGATATACACTGTGACCCATTTTTAATGGAAACACCCCCCTAAAATTTGAAGTTGTAAACCGATTTTAATAATTTTTTTTTGAAATGTCGAGTACTAAAAGGTCTACCTTGGGACATAATTTTAAATGTTTAATAAAGTTTCAAGGCATACTACAATATTTTTTCTTAGTCGAAAATCGAGATTTTTTATTAGCGATTTTTTTATTGAAAAAAATCACTATGCCACTGGATTCAGAGTGCCTCTAAACAGGTGTGACCAAAATTTCATGAAAAAATATTCATTATTAACAAAGTTATGACAACTCAAAAATTCGAAAACTCACACAGCTAACAGTCACAAAAAACACCTTATATAAACAGATATAGCCATGAGAATATTTTTTTATGATTTCAACAATAAAGTGCCGCCAGATGAAAAAAAAATAAATAGCGTAAATATCTTTAATGAAAATAACAGAATTACATTCAAGTTTTCACGCAAATTAACTAAAACTAAGACCTAATATTTCAGTTTAAATCTTAGTTGCCATGGAAATGATATTACAGTTTGACACTTGTGAAAGATTTAAGTGTACTATTGTCAACAATATTCACCTTACAGTTCTTCGAATTATTTTGTGTCATGGCTGCAAGATTGAGCGTAAGAGAGAAAATTGAAATTGTACGCCTTTCGGGAGATGACGTTAGAAGTGCTAGAGAGGTTTATAGAGTATTTAATGAGAGCCATCCAGATCGTCCTCGTATTAGCTGCGGTACGGTAAATAAAATAAATAAAATATTCAATGAAATTGGTGCAGTATCAAAAATGATGTTAAAAAGTAATCCTGTACAAAGACGAAACAGGAATGACAGGAATGATCAAATCATTTTAGATTATTTCGGAAATAATCCTAATGCCAGTATAAGGAATGCCACTTTAGATTTTAATATTCCACGAGAAACTATTCAGAGATGTCTGAAGGCAAAGAATATTAAACCTTTCAAGCCAAAATTTTTACACACACTACAAGAAGGCGACGAAGCAAGACGCCTGGAATATTGTTTATGGGCCCAAGGGGAATATTTAAACAATAGAAATTACCTAAAAAATATTTTATATACCGACAAAGCCACTTTCACTACAAATGGAGTAGTGTCATCACTCATCACAGAATTGTCGCTATTCGGCAGCGGATAATCCTAACTGGGTAATAAACTGTAAAAGCCAGTATTCCCAAAAAAATCAACGTCTGGTGTGGGATATTGAACGAACGAATTATTGGTCCTTTCTTTTTTGAGGAAAACATTAATGCGCAGAGGTTTCTAGAATTTTTAAACACAGAGTTTTGGGATGCTATTCACAAGCTGTCAATCAATGAACGATCAAATTTAATTGTCCAGTTAGATGGATGTTCAGTTCATTATGCCAGAGCTGTGAGGCAATGTCCTAATGAATATTTTCCAAACCGATGAATAGGCCGTGGTAGTCCGTTTATAGAGTGGCCACCCAGATCTCCAGACCTCACAGTTTTGGACTTTTTTCTCTGGGGACTTCTCACACAAAAGGTTTATAAAAACCGCTCAAGAGATAGAAATGAACGTTGTGCAAGAATTCGACAGGTATGTGCAGATATTAGCCCTCAAGAACCAAGGAACGTAATCAGAAACATTCGTAAGCGCTACGACACGTATCGAAATACGTGGTGGATTAGTAGAGGCTACTAGACTATGAGTTAGAATTAATTGTTGCACTGAATCGAAACATTTCAATAATTAGTTATTAGTTACGTTTATTAAAATTTTTTGCTTCATTGTTAGTTGAATTGTGTGAATGTAATTCCGTTATTTTCATTAAGAATATTCACGCTATTTGTTTTTTTTTCATCTGGCGGCACTTTATTGTTGAAATCATAAAAAAAAAATGATATATTGTGACTGTTAGCTGTGTGAGTTATCGAATTTTTGAGTTGTCATAACATTGTTGATAATGAATATTTTTTTCATGAAATTTTGGTCACACCTATTCAGAGGCACTCTGAATCCAGTGGCGTAGTGATTTTTTTAATAAAAAAATCGCTAATAAAAAATCCCGATTTTCGACTAAGAAAACATATCGTAGTATGCCCTGAAACTTTAATAAACATTTAAAATTTTGTCCCAAGGTAGACCTTTTAGTACTCGACATTTCAAAAAAAAATTATTAAAATCGATTTACAACTTCAAATTTTAGGGGTGTGTTTCCATTAAAAATGGGTCACACTGATAAAAATATGGCACAAAGCGCCCACGCTTTTTTCACAATAATAGTGGTATTTGTCGTTCGTTATTGTTTTAAGCTTATTCAAGAAAAATTATTTTTAACTTTTTAGTTCGATGTTCTTCAAAAGCGTGTTTTTTAGTTTTTTAAACTATATTTATTTTTCACTTTTTAGTCCGATTTATTGTCCAAAATCTTTTTTTTTCAAGTTCTAGTCACTAGTATTATAAATCTTTAACAGACGCAGTAAGACGGCATAAAATTCCTCTCAAACAACATAATAAAGTTTGAGCATTGGTTTGAAGTCTTAGTAAGTCTCCAACAGAGGGCGGACAGTTGTAAAATTTGTTTCCAAGCAAAGAGAAAATTTGCAGTAATAATTTCAAAAAACAATTCAGTCTTGATGTTTTGATTTGAAATTTCATTCAAAATATTAATGGATTAAAAATATTTTTTCAGTGAATAATTTCATTTTTCAAATCAATCTTTTGATTTGATATGTATGTCAAGCACCTCAATTCTAATTTTTCGATTTTTTGAAATATTTAAGTAACTGAATTTTTTTATGTACAATTTACGATAAAGTTTTCATTGTTGAAATCCAAATTCTGGTTTGCTTTCAAATAATCGAATTAGATTTTAAAATGTATCTTCCGTTTCGTTCAAAACTTTTTTCTGTACTGAATCACGGGTAATTGAACATATTTAAAAATTTCATCTGTAGTACAGAATTTCGCTAACACTTATAATTCTTAAAATATGTTTTTTATTTGATTTTCTTTTGTTGAAGTTGATTCTTACTGTTATTTTCTATTCATTCACTTTCATATTTTCATGCTTTATAGTTTTCATATTCTCATACTTACATTTATGTGTTGCATGAGAATATTCATTATTATTATTTATTTCAATATGTAGCATATATACTATTACTTTCTGACTACTTTTTCACCCTGAAATGCTGAAATCACCAAATGATCAAATATTACTTTCAATTTTGTCAATACAGATCCCGATCTTGAGACATGCATACAAACAATCCATCAATCAATCAATCCATCCATCCATCCATCCAACCACCCACCCACCCACCCACCCACCCACCCACCACGTATTCCAGTATCCACTGGAGCTTTTTTTACATGGAATTTTCTTCGGTAAAATATTTCTTTTGTTTTTGGTGTCATACATATGAATATCGCAATGCCATCGAAAACTGTTTAGATTATTGAAAATTTGAGTCAACAGTTTGAATATATAAATAGAGGGCACCGTGAGAACTATTTTACTTTTGAAAGTGTATCTGCATAATGTTCTATAAGATAAGCAGAAAATACGTCTAATCATACGTTTTTGCAACACACACACTCTTTGTAGTTTGAACGCTTGATCCCCACACAACGATACTATATGAAATAGCAGTGCATAGTAAACTTCAAGCAGACATTCTCGTTCCAACATGTTTTGGAGTGTAGTGACCACTTAGAAACATTTGTTCAGCTTTCCACAAACTACATCGACAAGTATTATCTGCATACATGAGAACCCTTCCTTGAGATATGTGAATGGGAAGGTCGTTAATGATAATGTGGAAAATTAGAGGACCGAGTACCCTTCCCTAAGATGTACCAATAACTGCTTCAAATTCCTCCGAAATGACGTCATCAATGTTAACACTGAAATTTCTTCGTTCGAAGAAGGGCACTATCCGCTCATTGATTGTGCCGCGGACACCAAGGTTATTCAATTCATCAGATATGAAAGGAATATCGGCCGAGTCGAAAGCTCTAGTAAGATCAAATTGGTTTTAAGTGCGGCTATACATGTTTCACATCAAAAATTCTGATATCTGCTCTTCGATAATATCGTCAGTGTCGTGATGAAATGCATTCATCTCATCGAGGCATACGAGTGTTTGCCACTCCAGGAACTCATCCTTGCCGAAAGCGCATCGCAATTCCCTTGTGCATACCTAAACCAAAAGGCCCAAAGATAACGCGAACGGGGGAAATATACAATCGAGAGCAGAACAGAAACGTACTTGACTTTCACTCTTTTAACATGACCTGCTTTGTGTTGATATTGCCCCAGTTCTGCGTCCCAGGTATACTTCAGATTTGTTGTCTACCGCATTGATCCGCGCTAAGGATCACGATTCTTGCATAACACCCGACCGGCAAGTGCAAGTTGACGTACATTCATTCGTTCTTTCATCCAACGCGATGGCATATTCAGCTGAATAAGACTCACAACTCCGATATAGGCCAGTTGGGCAGGTTATTTAACATGGAGCAAATAATGAAAGCTACGAAAATGAATACAGATGTGGACACGTTCCGTTCCCCAATACTTACACCTTCTTGAACAAACAGAAACTGTTTTTAAGGACACCAAAGGAAAGTTAATTTTGCTACTTCCATATGAGCGCAACCTGCTAGTGCATTGATTCCCAAAGTGTGCGTCGCGGCACCCCAGGGCGTCGTGAAATGTTCAATTAAACAATTCGGCACTTGTCTTGGAATTTCTAATTCTCAAAGTTTTGCGCCAACAATCATTTCCATTTTCATTTTTCTCAATAAATATTCATTCATTGATCAATATCTATTCTGCCCTCTTTAAAGTAGTTCCTTTCAGATAGGCGGGTTGGCTGTCCTTGTTTATATTTCACTGCCTGAACCACTGTGCGTGCTGTTTTTGGCGAGTGCATTGGCTTAGGATGTGGGAGTTGAGCAAACCGGCCATCGGATGCCTGCTTCCACGTAGCCCCGCTGGATACGGGAATGACAGAATCACTTGTGGTTCTGTTAGTCCCTAACCGAATGGCATCCCAACGATGGTTTAATCCTAAGGTGTGTGTATCCGTGCCGAGAGGATGAATGACACTGAGCCTATCAGCTGTCTCTACAGAACCTTCGAGATACCGGGCGCCCTCTCGTCGTAGCATCGCCTTGTAACGGTAATGCTGGGCTCTGGCGTGATTGACCTTCTTTCCCTAGCTACTCGTGGGACTTTTATGGACAGAGTTAACTTAAAAATTCTTTCTGACGCTGAGTCTACAGAGGAGATGGATGTCGAGCTTACGACTCCAAATGACTTCCCTGTGAATTTTGATCAGGAGCGAGCCTACAGAGGAGATGGATGTCTAGCTTACGACTCTAACTGACCTCCCTGTGAATTTAGATCAGGAGCAAAATCTTCACAACTCTCTAACTCCTGATCCACTAACTGAATCTAAAAAAAACAGGAAACGACTGAGTCGTCTCCTCAAGAGCGGGGTACCTTATGAAACCGCCTTGCCCCAAATTCTTGAGCGGCGTACGCAGAATCTGTCTCAGATGGAGAAACAAACCCCCCATTAGCAGGTTAGCAAACCTTTGCGCTCAAGTGATGATTAACCAAAACCAGAGGCGTAAAAGCCCTGCACGGTTGAATCTAAGGCATCGTCAGGTGTAGCTGACGTGCAAAAACCCTCATATGGGAAGGTGAGAATCTTGCACCTTGACTATCTGACTACCTCATTAATGATGAAGCAGCAGAGCATATACTTTGTGACTGCCCCGCTGGGGACTGAATCAGGTTTTTAGAGTTTGACAGAGCCATACTCTTACCATCTGACCTGAAAGACCACTCACCATGCAAACTAATCAGCTTCGTTAAGGAGCTGGGTTCATTTGGTCGAGTTTGAATAAGTGTGAGCCACTATAAACCCTTGCGGGTTGCGGTGGAGGGTCGAAGAGACCCACTCACTTTGGACCCAACCTAACCTAACCCCTTCAGATAAAATACACTTGTGCCGGCGTATTTTCCAATCCTGGAAGCAGTTCTGATATGCTCTTTCTGGTATGTCCTTGAAGCTCTCGGCGATTCGGTTTTTATCTCATCAATCGTCGCAAAACGCCGTTCTTATATGGGTCTCTTCAATCTTCAACACGAAAAAGTCACAGGGGAGCAAATTTGGTGAACACGATGGCTGAGGCATGACTACGGTGTTGTTTTTGGTCAAAAATTATGAACAAGCAATGGCGAGTAAGCAGAAACATTATCGTAATACCGCCCGTTTTATTCGTATTGCTTCTTGCAAGGGTCACATGACTTTAAGATGATACTCCTCATCAACAGAACGATCATGTAGCACGATTTCCCGATGCATTACGCCACGGTGACCGAAGAAAACAGTGAGCAAAACCTTGACATTTGATCAAACTTGGCGTGCTTCTATTGGTCTCGGCTCTCCTAGGCTCTTACATTGGAACGATCGGACTTTGATTTCGATGTCATAACCATATACCCACGATTCGTCACCAGTTATGAGTCGTTCAAGCAAATCTGGATCGCCCTTGACGTCAACAATTCCGGAGCGAAGCTCATGCGACGTTTTTTTGTCAATATTCAGCCATTTTTGAACGAACTTCAGGGCGTGCTTCGTCATTCACATCTCTTTTCAACTTTCCGTGAAAAGCTTGTAGGGGAGAGTGTGTATGAAAGAGGCAGGCTTTGAAAGAGCCGATGTGATTTTCTACCACTTACCAAAATCTTACCATAATTTGGTTTTAATCTTTGTATGGCAACACTGAATAGCTGTCATCCACAAACATTTAACAGTTCTGCGAAAACGAATGGCGTCGGTAGACCACATCAAAGATTTTAGGACCAAAAAGTATTTTTTTTGCGTTCACTCAATTTGTTTTACAAAGAGAAGTCCAGCATGAGTTCATAAAATTGATATGTTGTATTGTTAGGCATATATTTAGCATTATTTTATGATAATATTAATTTCATAATGTTTACGCGAAATAGCTGTATTTCGAGGTTACAACTTAAATGACAAAATGTTTTGAAAGACCCACTTGTGGAGGCTTCGAAAGAGCCGGCTACAGGATGAAGCTCTGTTTCAGCTCCTCCTAAAATCATCGCTGAAAAAGGGTCAAAACAAATTGGACAAGTTACTTCTGCAGATATTTCCACCTCATTGTAGCCATAGACTCCAACCTCTGGATGTTGCGGTTTACGGGCCTTTCAAAACAAGATATTGAATAGTTATGAACGAGTGGATTGTGATTTAAGACTGATAAATAACTGATTTTCACAGAAATGAACAATTTTAGAGTTTGATAAGATTTATATAACGGATAAATAGTTTATTAAGTGATTTTAATTTGCTGAAAGACTGTTTTTTTGTAAAGAGGAACCCGGCTCTTTCATATCACATGCCCAGCTCTTTCATACACATGTTGCTTTGAAGAGCCGATTTCCCTTTTTTCTTTAAGTTGCCATATTACTAATTTCTGTCATGGTATCTCATATTATTTTGATTGGATAACCATAACTAATAAAATAATTATTTACAAAAAGCAGTTTTATTCGATAACCATCACCTGACTTTTATTGATGTTTTTCAAAACTGGCTCTTTCATACACAGTCTCCCATACCACTTGCAAACATTTTTCCGACTCTGACTTTTTTACCATTTCAATAATTAATCAACTGTCTTTCATTGTTTTCTTTCCAATCCGATATATTAAGGGCGCCGCGAAAAAAATCCGATCATTTAAGTATAAATAAATATAAAAAACAAAAATTTATCATCTTTTCTCTAAGATCTAACGACCAACCACAAAAACAATTAAAATTTATAAACCAGATTGACCAAGTGTACAGTGCCAATGGCCAAAAATAACAAAGACATCGTCCATTAAATACTTGGGATTTTTCACTTGATCAGAAGGATACGATTGCCAATGAATACATTTTACAATCTGAGGGACATCGTATCCAAAAATAATTTAATAATTCTGTATTACAGTGTGGCTGAATCTGTCCTAAGTTACTGCATTACAGCATGGGGTAGCGCCTTTAATAATATTCTCGACCTTCTAAAAATTACAAAAAATTCTTTGCTGAAAATTATTTATAAAAAGAAAAACGATTTTCAACCACGTTACTCTACAATAATACACCGATAATGAATATAAGTTCCATATTTATTTACAGAAGCATTATCTGGGTATATTCAAACATCGGTAAATTCAAAAAAGAAGAAAATGATATAACAAAGTCGAGTATAGTCACAACATTATAAATTCCACTTTTCAGGAAAACCCATTCCCAAAGAAGTCTTTTTTATTATGGCCAAAAAGTTTTTAACCTTCATGAAAACTATAAATGGTATAAGAAAATTCAAAACTGCCTTAAAAAGTTATATACAAATAAACCTAATCCGTTTCTAAAATGAATACTGTTCACCTTTGATATCATTCGTCTATCAATATATTTTAAAATTGAAATACAGTTTTTCCTAGCTCTCCTGCCAACAACTCACTGAAACCATCAGAATTCTATAGCCCTCTGATTTCCCTCATTGTATTTATTAGGCATAGGAATCCATTTTTTGTATTTGAGATGTAGATGACTTATAATCCTGCTGAATAGATGGGAAAGCATAATACAGGTATATTTCATACCTAGGTGTAACCCATACACTCAGCGAGATAACTAAAGTCATATATTTTTTGAAATATTTGATGTACAAATATGTATGAATGAATAAATTACTGAATTTCAGGTGAAGCAAACCAAAAAATCAAAAAAGATCGGGAACCTCAGTTCTCTTGTAACAAGCCATGGTGGGAGAGAAACCGGGAGTCTATATTTTGAAAGTTAAATTAATATCAATGTGAAATTCAATGAGTTTTCTGTAGTTGGAAATGTGATCCAACACGCTGTTTCGACCCACCAAGGTTTCATCAGTGGTGCTAGACTGAATCAATCAACTGTCCTGAGGACAAGCCAGAAAGTTAAGGCGATTTTTTTCACGGACAAAACACAAGCATTACAGGAAAATCCTTAAGGCGATCTTAGAGCCGTGTCAGAGCGAAAGTAGTGATTCACATTGGATTCAAATCGCTGGAGATCAAATTCACTTGGAAAAACATTCTGAGGAAGTTTATTCCACATGAACACAGTTCTCCAAATGGAAGAGTTCTTGAACAGTGAAGTTCGAGGTGTACTGAATTGAACCTCAAAAAGATGAGCAGCCACAGTGCATCGTGTATTTCTGATATGTACCGCTCTTGGTGGAATCAAATGTGCCCAAGTCACTTGAACACTTCCCGTGAAAGTATCTATAGACAAGAGACATATCTCTAACCTTTATCCGATGTTCCAGATTATCAAGGTTGCAAGTGATGTTCGCGTCTCCAATCAGCCAGATGACTCTTTTCTGGATGAAATCCAGCAGTTTCAGGGTATGTTTGGGGGCGGAGCTCCATACATGAGAACAATACTCCAAAGGTCTGATCTGAGCTTTGTAAAGCATTAAAAGTTGCTGAGGTGTGCTGAGTTTCTAGTTCTGAACAGTGTTCCAAGCTCTGAGAAGCAGCCTTTACAATTTCAGCGACATGATTGTGCCAATACATATTGCTGTCCATTTTGACCCCCAACAAACTTATCGAAGCAAAAAGCAGAATTGTCTGACCTGACATTAATATATCCGGTACGGAAACATTTATCTTTCTGGAGAGCACTGACGCCTTGGTTTTTGTGGCATTGAATTGAACTTGGTTAAGTTCACTCCAATTCGAAGTTACTTCTAGATCTTTATTAAGATATGCAACCTCCTGCTGCCGGTGACGATGTGCCTCCGTAGTCGATGTCCTGGAATCCAAATGGAATGACGAGACAAGTGTGCTGTCATCAGCAGAGCAATGTATTGGATTCTTGGCTTTTTCCAATAAGTCGTTGATATATGGCTCCAATATAGATCCCTGAGGAACACCAGTGTTGATAGTGAAAGTTTGCGAGAGATATCCATCGATGGCCACTTGCAGTATCGATAGCCACTTGCAGCATCGAAGTTGGGTCAGCAAACCATCATGCCACACACGGTCAAAGGCCTTAGAAATATCAAACGCAACAGCTCTTGACTATCCATGTTTCTCGATTGCGTTATTTCAAATATGGGTGACATACGATAGAAGGTCGCCTGTTTATCTTTGTTTCCGAAAACCATATTGATGATCGCTCAAGATGTTGAAGGCTTTCAAATATTTGAGGATATGATGGTTTACGGCTATCTGCATGATTTTTGATATCACTGATAGTAAAGAGACTGGTCTATCGTTATTTGGATGAGTTTTCTTGCCCTTTTTGAAAATAGGCTGAACGCGAGTATTCTTCCAACAAGAAGGAAAAACCCCTTTCTTGTTAGACAGAATGAAAAGTCTGCAAAATACTGTTGCGAGTTCATTTGCGCACTTTTTAAGTACGATGACGGGCACTTCATCAGGACCAGATACCTTGTTGACATTGAGCTGTTTTAAAATTCGCCTGTATGCCATCTGTAGTTTGACACTTTTGTTATTGTTGATATATGACTTTGAAAGGTATTCAAGAGTATTGTTGAACCGACCATTTTTTTTGCTTGAAGTGCCCCGAAACGTATCTTTTAGAAGTTTAAGTATGTAAAGCATAATTTTTAGGAAAAACATATTCATTTCAAGAATTACGAATTTTTTTGATGAAATTCATATTGTTTTAATTTGAAACATTGAAAGACATTTATCAACAAAATATCAAGACCTGCCATTATTTTTTCAATAAATCACAAAACCTCGAACTTTTCAAATATTCAATATTTATCCAACATATTTCAACCAGTAGATTTTTTAAAAACAACTACATTTTTCATATCCTTTTTTGATTCAGTTATAAGTGGAAAAACTGTTAGTTTTTGTATTCATCCAGATTTTCAAAAACGATAGTTTACAAAAAGTTACAACGAAATGAAATAATTTCTCTAAAGAATTCACTGAATTCCATAGAAACGTCAATGCCTTTTTGTTGCTTCAAATTTTATATTCATGACACAACTTGGTTCACCTGCTTTCCCAATTACATATGAGTGTTCTGTAAGCGACTAGTGCAGTGTTCATATACCAGTTCATTCAATTGACGAATGAAAATGAAAAACCAAACAACTTCCTTCCCACGCCCTGTATAATCTACCCTTCTCGCTGATACCACAAAATAATGCGAAGTCTGCAATTTATCATCGTTGCATGAAATATTTCCAATTGCCTTTCTTTGTTCGCATTCGGGCTCATGCGGGCTCATTAAAGCAAGTCACGTGATCCCGCATTACGTTACTTCATTAGAATCGACGTGGCCCTATTAGCTATTCAAAAATTAAATAACTTCCACGAATTTCACTATCGAATAACAAAGTAGGCAGGAGGATGGGCCTAATATTTAATGCGAAATCGATACTTCATACTTTATAGGCAATGAATGAATTTTTGAACAAGCTCCCTCCCCTGAGATTGTTCGAATTCAATCAACAATA
This sequence comes from Leptinotarsa decemlineata, assembly GCF_025532065.1. Lineage (NCBI taxonomy): Eukaryota > Metazoa > Arthropoda > Insecta > Coleoptera > Chrysomelidae > Leptinotarsa > Leptinotarsa decemlineata. The sequence goes on along the minus strand of NW_027412537.1, from coordinate 6,620,096 downwards.
TGCCAAGTTTCAAATTCAGCGCGCATCTATCTCAGATACGGTACAGCACTCGACACAATTTTTCTTATTCCATGATAATTACATTTCAGATGTAATTCACCAAATAGCATGTGACGAAAAGTGGATCCTTTACAACAGGAGACGTTCAAGACAGGTGTGATTCACCATAACTTTCTGCAACTGGGCCAAACCATCACAGCAAAGTGATATCGTGAGGAAATACCTTCCAACAGCTCTCTTTCAATATTATAGTTAGGGAGCTAACTAATTTCGTTATTCAATAATCATTTCTGATTATAAACATCGAAAAGATGAAAATTAGATCTGAAGGTTTTGGTAATCCCGTATAACATCGCGTCTTGCGTTCATAAGGTTTGTTTTTGACTATTTTACGTTCAGTTGAGAAAGGAATTTCGGTCAAATCTGATGTTGCTTGTAATAGTTTAATTCTCTCGAAACCGAACTTGATATGTAGATTCTTATATACATTGAAACATACTCTCTGTGTGTCAATATTCAAATGCATTCAAATCTTATTCACTGGTATATCTCTTTCGCATTGTCCACCAGCGGTATTGGAATCACTACACAGGAAAAGGTCTGCGTTGTTATCACACTTCAGTCCACGTGGACTAGTTGGCAGCGGCTTTATATCTCTATATTGGTTTTGTGGCCTTTGAGAAAGCCGACACCTTTAACTATGCACAATACAGGTTCCTTCGACTATACCGAAAATTGCGACAGCAGCAGCCGCTACTGGCCAACAGAAGTAGTCCGATCCTGCTCCAAGACAACTCCCGTCCGCACGTTTCACATATTAACGTCCGAAAATCAAACGAATTAAGATTTGAAGTTCTGTTTCACCCACCATATTTCCCAGAACTCTCGACACCGATTACCATCTTTTAAAGCACTTTGATAACTTTCTCATCAGTGGAACCTTCGCCAATCAGGACCAGGCAAAAACGGCCTTCGTCGACTTCATCGAATCCCGAGCAAACAATTTTTATGCTGACGGAAATCATCGCCTTGTATTACAAAGGCAAACGTGCACTGATTCAATTGGCTTTTTTTTGAATAAATTGAATAAGTACCCGTATTTACTGGTATGTTACAGTTAAAAGTAGACTCATAAAAACGGACAAATCTTTTGAAACAACCTAGTATATGTGTGAAAGCTATTTTCCGGGTTTTCAAGCATTAACGTTCCGTCTACTACTGCGGTAGACATTATCAAAGGCGATATGGTAAAGGTCGCAGTGCACGAGTTAGTGCTTCGTTGTTTCGAACGCATTTACTACAATACTCGTTTTTTACTCTGTTTTTATACTATTATCAGTGGGAGTAGCCTGCCCACTAATAAGGAGGTGATCAAGAGTTGATTTTATGATAGAAAGTTCATGTAAACATAGGATCGGAAATGCACTGTTTCCAAAATGCAGATTGTTGAAATTTTTTGAAAAATTCTTTTTTAACACGCTTTTATTAGCTTCATGTTTGTTTGTAACTGACTCCTTTTGACTCGATTTTGACTAACTATAAACGGACAGATTTATTTTAAACTGTGTACACTCATCAAGAATCGGTGGCAACACAACCATTTCATAAGTTTATCTCATTATCCTGATCAGGATCGCCAGGATTAAATAATTTCCTCGCACAGTCTCTGTGTGCGAGCAAGTGAGACAACCACACTGTCTGCGCATGCGTATATACTTTATATTGAAACAAATGGACTTGAAATAGCAAGCCAAGCTAAAATGAGGAGAATAAATAACAGTTAAAGAACTAAGAAAATACGCTTCAATAGCAACATAAACTAAAAAATTAAAAATTATTCGAAACTAAATTAAGATTGTGTTCAACATAGATAACAAGTCCTATGGCTTGATGTAACTAATGACTTTTAATAAGTCTGAAATCAGAATAAATCTATTTACAAAAAAATCATTTTAGTTGAAAAAAGCGTGGGGTGCTGAATTTCCATAGATATAAATACTTGGTTAGCAGCTGTTTGCCAGATTGGAGCCATAATAAAAATATAATTTGAAGCATCCCTCGCTTTTTTACAGCAAAATTATTTATTTAGTGAATAGATTAATTCTGATTTGAGGCTTATTGAAAGTCATTAGCTCCATCAAGCCATAGGACGTCAGTATCTGTAGAGTAGGGAGAGTGAGTGTAGGCCCACAGCAATTAGGCCACATGTGACTCATTGTACATCTCTCGAGGAGTTGTCCTAGGTCATCATCCATCCTGTCCTTTCCAGGAAGGTGGACATGTCACTAGAACACATCTCTTTTATATCGGCAGGTGTAGACCAAGACTTGCCGAACACACAATATCTTATTGAAGATAACTCCGGACACACGCATAGGACATGCCTGACAGTTTCATCTTCCTGTTCACATATCCTGCATAGAGGTGTGTCCACTAGCCCCATATTATGGAGGTGTTTCCTTAGTTGACAGTGACCAGTAAGAAATCCTACTGTCAAGTGTAGATTCTTCCTGGTCATCGCCAGATATTTCTTCGGCGCCAACTTCCCTGAGTCGCCCAGGGTGATCCTGGCAAGATTGCATCCTTTGATTCCATCCCATCTCGTTAGGGATTGATCATGAGTGTAACATTTGGCTAGATACGCATTTGTCGAAGTCATTAGGCCATTGGTGCCACTGGGTCCTAAAATTCTTAGTCCAGCCGCTTCCTTAGCTAAAGAGTTGGCAATGCGATTACCTTTACTCCTTTCGTGCCCTTTAATCCACCTCAGGAAAATGTTATTATCTACTGAGGCTTTGGCTTAATCTTGGCGGCCCTCTAGTACTAGCCCTGAGGTAACACGTTGTCTGTTCAAGGCTAATAGGGCTTGTCTACTATCAGAGCAGATTATTATGTTTCTGCCAGAAAATCCTTTCTTGGTTATTTCTTTTGTGGCGATTGAGATACCAGCCAGTTCTGTTCGAACCACGCTGGTATTTTTTCCCATTCTCCACTTAATCCTTAGGCTTAGTGATCTGAAGTACACTCTACATCCTAAGCCTTCTTTGCTTTTTGAGCCGTCTGTAAGCCATATGACTTATTTATTATCGATGTTGAACACAATCTTAAATAAGCTTCGAATTATGTTTTAATTTTTATTTTGTGTTACTATTAAATCATGTTTTTTAATTTTTTAAACTATTATTTATTCGTAAATATCCGTTGTCACAATAATAAATGTAACTTCACGAATGACAATCATCGCAAACAATTAGTTGTTGCTTTTTTAATGCACAGCATGCTAGCTAGTTGTTTTTATCCATTATTCGTTTTTTTTTCTGAAAAACAAAGCGAGCCACGAAAAGAAATCAAGAGAAACATTTTATTTTCAGATGATTTACCGAACACAAGATTGAATATTACAAGAAAAATCAGTGGCTTACATTTTTTGATCAACAATATAATAATAATGAACTGTGTCCTGAGCCGCCACTGTATTTAATAATTTATATATGATTTAAAATATTTATACACAAAACAATGAGAATAATGCATTCCGGAACTACTCGAATGTGACATCACAAGCGAAGCCATGACACTTTAAAGTGTTTTGGTGCGAATTTTGGACTTATAAATTGAAGTATATTTATTTTATACTATGCAGTCATTTTCGGGAAAATGTGATATACTTTGTAATTATAATATATTTTCCAACATTATAAAACAGTATTTCTAGATCTGTCATCATGTAAAGCTAGTAAATCATCACAATCATGAGAAACTGGATGATCCTTTGGGGATTTGTTGAGATGAAATAAGTTTTTTCTTCGGTTTTACACATAAATACTACATGTTTCTTATGTACATATCATTTCAGTGAAAAAAGTGTCGGGTAAAATGGTCTGTAATGTTACTAACGATTTCCGTTCTCTATGAATAAATGAAATTTATCAAGTTTGAATTGAGGTTGTTGAGAATCTCTTCGTTCATACACTGAAAATTATAAAATTACACACATTGATGGATCCAAGGCGGAGGGAAGCTGAGGGCGCTGCAGCCCCCTTTGGTTTGGAATTTTTTGAATTGTCTGAAATTGTTTTCATACCGGTATTTAATTAAGTGATATAAAAATTTCTACTATTATATCATTTGTATTTTTCACCAGCTTATATTGAAATGCAGTATCTATATATCCTCACGATAAAATACGATGGCTCTAATGCTCTTTTTTTTAAGAAGTGGGTATCGGTCTTGGCGCGGAAACTATGTACCGCGAGCGTTTTGCTTATCCTTCCCATCTTCCGCCACTCTAACTGATATAGGAGAGTTATCCTTTAGTGAGCCCCCCTTTGAAACTGTTTGGATCCGCCTATGCTAACGCACATCTTTCATCCCCTCAGGCCATATAGATGGATTTACGGCTGTTATGAAGTTTTGATCGAAGACTGTCAAACTGATTAATGACCAAAACGATATTCCATTTTACTCGCCAATATATCTGCTAAGAGTACCGCAGTCGATCTTTGTTATGAGTTTTTTTTTACCATTTTTTGTCCAAATGCTAAACGAGCCTCTGTGGAATTTGAATTTCATTCGCGTTTCCTTTCCGGCAAACTCCAATATTTCATATATTATTTGAAAAAGCAGTTCAATATTTTTCAGTTTTTTTCTATCAATGCTGACTCCATTAAACTATCATATAAACGCCATATGTCATATGGCGGGTTGGCTGTTCTTGTTCATCTTTCACTGCCTGAACCACTGTCCATGATGCTTTTTTCGAGAGCATTGGATTGGGATGTGGGGGTTGAGCAAACCGGCCATCGGATGCCTGCTTCCACGTAGCCCCGCTGGATTCGGGAATAACAGAATCACTTGTGGTTCTGTTATTCCCCAACTGAATGGCATCCCAACGATGGCTTATTCCTAAGGTGTGTGTATCCGTGCCGAGAGGCACTGAGCCTATCAGCTGTCACTACGGAACCTTCCAAATACCGGGCGCCTTGTCATCGCCTTGTCAAGGTAATGCAGGGCTCTGCCGTGATTGACCTTCTTTCCCTAGCTACTCGTGGGACTTTAATGGACAGAGTTAACTTAAAAATTCTTTCTGACGCTGAGCCTACAAAGGAGATGGATGTCGAGTTTACGACTCCAACTGACCTCCCTGTAAATTTAGATCAGGAGCGAGAGCTTCTCAACTGTCCATCTCCTGATCCAATAACTGAACCTAAAAAAAAAGGTATGGTGGTGCAGCCAGGAAACGACTGAGTCGTCTCCTCAAGAGCGAGGTACCTTATGAAACCGTCTTGCACCAAATTCTTGAGCGGCGTACGTAAAATCTGTCTGAGGTGGAGAAACAAACCCCCCATGAGCAGGTTAGCCAACTTTTGCGCTAAAGTGATGATTTACCAAAACCAGAGGCGAAAAAGCCCTGCACAGTTGAATCTAAGGCATCGTCAGGTGTAGTTGACGTGCAAAAACCCTCATATGGAAAGGTTGTCGCGGGTATCAAGGTGGGAATCTTGCACCTTGACTATCCGAGTACCTCATTAACAATGAAATAGCATAGCATATACTTTGTGCCTATCCCCCTAGGGACCGAATCAGGTTTGTAGAGTTCGGCAGAGCCGTACTCTTACCATCTGACCTGAAAGACCACTCACCATACAAATTAATCGGCTTCATTAAAAAGCTGGGGTCTTTTGGTCGAGTGTGAATAGGTGTGAGCCACAATAAACCCTTGCGGGTTGCGGTAGAGTTCGAATACACCCACTTACTTTGGACCTAACCTAACCTCACTATCATATCCATTTTGAACTTTGAAATGCTGGCCTATTTTTCATCCAAAAAAAAAAGAATTTCGTATCATACATGCCCAGAAACAATGGGGAATGTTCCTCCTGACGAAAAAGAAGTAGAGCTCTAAAACAACGCATTTCAAACTTTCAACCTTTTTCTTTGAAAAATTATTTAAATACTCAAAAAAGAATGAAATAATGCATTCAACATTTAAAGGGATTCATTTCTATTTCGCCATTTGGCAACATCGGTTATAGCTAATAAAGGACAATGAATTTGTTACCTGTATAAGACGAAAAAGATGACATATTTCAGAGGCGTGCTGTTCTGTTTACTTATGTTCCGAGTTCAGAGACATTCTGTGACATTTGACATTTTGTGCACCTAACGTATCTTCCTCAAAACAACTGTTGTTTATGTGGCTTGTGGAGGTGGTATTGGACTATAATTTATATTTTGCCTCAATTTGACACTATTGACATACTTCTTCTTTTTCTAGCGTACTACTAACCTGAACTCCGATCTAGCATTCTAGGCGCTGTTGCCAATATGTGAATTAGAAACAAATCCCTTTAAAAATTTAAACCCAACATTTGAAACATCAATTTGAATACTATTCGAAGTGAATTTGAAAAACCATGAATTGAACTCAACTTTATTTTGTTCAAACTTGCATTTGCTGTAATAACCTAAATTGGGGAACATTCCCCATTGAAAATTTTATTCATGTATCATTTTATTGAATCACTCACATGAGCGATTTTCAGTAGTAGATCTGACCTTGTTTCACTGGTTTCAGTTGTTTATAGCTTCATTTCGCCTACTATCGCTACCGTACTTGACTGGACAGATCGCTCTCTGCAATTGTGGAGCGGACACTTCGAAGACTGTTCACGATACTTATATTGCTGTATGAGTTTTATATTATTCGCCATCCCTATCGTGAATAGCGTTCGCTCCCGTCAGAACTACGATGAGATGGCTACGATTGTACAATAATAATAATAATAGGTCTTTATTCCGAAAATGATACAATAAATAAGTCTGAACATTTACTGAAACGGGAAAGACTCGAAATTTCGGCTTTAATCTTGAAATTTCGACTTTTATCTCGACTTTAAAGCCGAAATTTCGAGATTAAAGTCGAAATTTCGAGATAAAAGTCGAAATTTCGAGATTCAAAGTCGTAATTTTCTAAAAACAAATAATAAAAATATGTGGCCTTTCTGCGCTTCCGTAGAAAATGAATCAACTCGGTCTATTCGAATTGTCTATAATAATTATTAACTTAGTTGAACATTTTTAAGGATATAAACAGTTTTTTTTTCTTCTCAGATGGCTCCCAAATAAATCATCTCTTGGTATACTGTTCGTCGGTCTAATCGTCTAATCCAAGTATCTATACTGAATTGAAAACGAGTTGGGACACTCTATTTGCCAAAACTCTTTCATTAGTTCTGTTGGGTAGCGCTCCTGTGTACGATTATTTTTTCAAAAAATCCCACCAAAAAATATATCCTTTCAATCAATACGTCTTTTCCTTTCGGTATCTTCATTTCTTCCAAAAACTTCGACCTTTCTAGCTACCTTAGAGGGTGCATATTAGCCTTTTTGCTACAAACTCAGATTTCCGAGAAAGCTTTTGTTTCCAGATACTCGATACAACTGGAACTTTCAAATCCACTCATCATGATCCCGATGAGGAAACAAAACACATTAGCACCAACAGCGAACGTTTCCACCTCGATCCAATTTCCTTTCACCGGCTAAAACAACTCGAAGGGCTTGCATTATGTCGAAAGCGAATAGTTTTTGATTACACTGGAAACACATCACCTGGGGGGGTTATAGAAAAGCTACGCATTACCCTCCTAGTTCGGCGATCGAGTAAAAAGCTTTCGACGGTATCGGTTTCTCCCGGAGAACAAAGCTGAAAACACTGCCGCTATCGACGGGAATCTATCGAATCACTCTACCAGGTTATCAGATTTCGCACTGGGTGAGGCCCACCCATGGACGATCTGCATTTCAGTTCTGACAGCGGGATATGAAGGACATTGCTTTATGATGCGATAGAAAGGAAGAACAATTCTGATGAAATTTAGGTAATCTATATTTCGCTAAAAAATATTCCATGACAAAGTCAAACTTCATTGAGGTCTTTTAACGTTTTCCCCACACTGAAATATATTGCTTTGAGTCTCGACATTTGGCGGAAACTAGTGCTTGACATCTTTAGGGGTGCAAAGAATAATATTTCACCTTTTGTGATCCAAGTCGGTTCTCAAAAAAGTTAGCAAGCAAATCTAGATGTCTTCAACTCGAGAAATCCAAGAACCGGACGACATCTGGTTTTTATAATTCGAACCTCAAACTCAAGGAAATAGAAATGACTTGAATAACTTGAATAACTACCGAAAAATTTCATAATTTGTTTCACTATCAAAACTGTATGAAAAAGTAGTGGCTACTGGAATAGTGAATTACTTAGAGTCAATTAATATACTATGTAATAATTAACATGGGTTTAGGAAAAATCGTTCCATACAAACCGCTGCCTAATATAAATCTGAATATTATGAGATGGACCGGGGAGTTCCTCAGGGATCGATCTCGGGGCCGCTTTTTTTTTGTTATTCATAAACGATCTACCTGACAATATCAGTTCAGATTCAGTAGTTCTCTATGCAGATGATACTACATTGACCATTGATGCAGATAGTCCTGAAGACTTACAAAAAAACTAAATAATTTAGAAGAATTCATGAATTGGTGTGAAATACATTTTTTGATGGTGAATGCAGAGAAAACAGTCTGTATGCATTTCCATTATAGGTAAAGATCTGTGACTGATATTCAAGTGGTTGTCAAAAATAGCACTATCCATCTTTCTGAAGTTACGAAATTTCTTGGAACTCGTATAGATAGTGGAATGAGTTGAGAAAATAATATTGATGCCATAAGCAAAAAAGTGAACACAGGTTACTATGCTATATTGCAATTAAAAAATATGTTCAATAATAATAATATAACTGACTTGGATAAAATCCTATATGAGTAGTCTGCATTTGCAGTTCCAGAGGGATCAGCTGGAACCTTTACTTTTTGTGGTATTCGTTAATGATCTCTTAGAATATGTTGACAATTGCCACATAACTATGTAATATAAGAATTATTATTATTGTCATGAATTACCGTAGTGTAATCATGAACATTGAGATATTCGTTGCTACCTTCATCTTGGAAATGTAAAGGTCAGTTTTTCAGAGTGACTGGTGAATTCAAAAGGTTGAAAACCAGAGCCCATATGTGATGATTCAGTGGTCCTGAATCACAAATGCATAACTGGACCCAACTGTCCTTAAAGGACAAGCTTATGTAAGTGAGAGCGTTGACATCTCCCCTCTTTCGATGACGCCATCTATGGGATCGGTAAAAAACTCAATACTCGAATATCAAAGATAAATGAGGCTCCCCAAGGCGGTCGTTTGCAAAGCTGAGCTTCGACCAACGACGAGATTCGTCTTCTCTTTCACTGCAAGGCAATTAGTTGAAAACCAGAGCCCACACACATCGCATTTATTTTATGATTCGACATTTGACAGCGCTGTTTCGACCCGCCATAGGTCTCATCAGTAGTGCTAGACTGAAACACTTATGATACCTATGGCAAGTCAAAACAGCGCTGTCTGATGTTGAATCATAAATGTGTTGTGTTTGGGCTTTGCTTTCCACTAAATTGCTTTGCGGTTAACGACAGAGGACGAATTTCGGCGGCGATTTTACTCTGTTGTGTTTCGTACATCGGAGCAGAAGTCAAGAGGAGAATCGTCAAGATTTCAACATGTAAAAATAAAATGGGAGAAAAGATCTATGAAGAACATTATCATGAATAGTGCACGTAATCTCCCAGACAAGGCTGCTTGTACAGAGTCGAACTAGGACCGACCGATTTTTTTTTATAATATGCGGCTGCTACAGGCGTTAAAACCGACCACTCCGGGACTGTAACATGAATTTCGCCAGCCGATTGCAGTTAAATCTGATTTGTCAGCGTAAGAAGACTTGTTTATTCCACTCAATAGATGCGAATGTGCGTGGTGATCATGCTTTGATCACGCATCTATCTTTGGGTTATTTTGTTGTTGGATGGATATAGTTTAGTTCACAATGGAGGTGGAGAACGACAGAAAATCTGCCTTTTCGGAAGTTGTAATGGAATTGCTGAAAGTCCTTGATTTGAGTAACTTGAGACGCATGCAAACATTTGAATAAAAAAATACATCGAGGTTACAAGATAGTTGAGTATTATAGAAATAGTATCTGAAAGGACAAAAACTAAAACATATGGAGAAAGTTCTCGAAGCAAATATACACTCAAAACGGGATATATGACGAGAATTTCATTCTGAACATCCGAAAAAAAGAAATAATATGATAGGTTATGAGATACATTTCTTCCGACAATCACTAATGATTGTTTTATTATTATTTCACCAGTTTGTGTCAATAACCATATTCATAGGAAAGACATGTTTTGGCTTTCTACTTCTCCATCTTCATACAAAAAATGTGGGACTCTTCCAAAAACAGAAGAAACAATTTCAAAAAATTAACTCTATACAAATTAGCTGCTTCGAAAGTGCTTTCTCTTCAAATTTGTGTCTGTAAGTCACTTCACACATATTTGTGTAGAGTTAACTTTTTGAAATTGATTGCTCTCTTCCTTTCTTTTGGAAGACTAACATTTTTGTATTAAGATACTCATGTGTAGAAAGCTGAAACTTTTCTTTCCAAAAAATTATTCCCTCCTAAAAATATACCAATTTCAATTTGAAGCATATTCATGTTTTTAGACGCGTTTTTTCGGATACTGTTTAGTTTCTGTCTAATGTATGACCTCCCACATTCCATGCAAGGTTTACGATACCTAAACGTGTCATGACATACATTGGACAAACCAAACACAAGTTGTATTAAGGTGGCAATGTATCTCAGAGCTAAACTTGTTCTATTAGGTTACTTTGAATAAGTTATGAACATGATAATGATAATGAGCATCCTTCATCGCCCCCCGTCATATTTTCTGAGGAATCTAAGCAATAAATTAACAAAAAAAATAATATCACATAATCAGCTTCACATAACTTAAAGTTAATCGAAAATTATCGCTCCCAGTACATGAAATAAAATCAAAAAGTCAACACACATCAAACGAGAGCCGTACCACTACGATACGGAATCGAAAAGCTAAGCGAACATATATTAGACAACGTGAAAAATGAACTCTCCTTACATCATTCTTGCAATGCCATTATGAGCTTCAACCTGGAAGTAATGGACGCGAATGAGCGATTTAATGAAAAACGTTCCGAAATAAACAACACACTTCGAACAACATGCTGAGATAAGATGGACAATTAACCTTTTCTTTGCAACGTTGGTCATGAAAACGCATCAATTCTGTTACCGACGAATTTATTGAAGAGCAATATATTCGGTTTGTTAAATCTTCTGAACCATATTGAATATTTCTGAAAGGGTTATAAAGTACCGAAGTCATAATTTTATACTCAGAGATGAATGCTATATTACCCATAATTAGTATAATTCAATATTTCGTTTTTTTTATTCTTGTCTAGGAACGCTACAACTATTTGTTTTTTTCTTGTTTATTTACCGTTTCGAAAAATCCTTCCTTTTAGTTCACTCTATTTTAGAAAATCATAAATGCAAGTAGAATGTTTCATTTGTGGCAAACGTGTCCGCTACTACCCGGGATGAAAAGTCTCGGGCCTAACAAATAGATGACGCTAGTATTATCGAATTCACTACTTTTTCAGTTTGTACTAACATTCAAAAGAAAGCTTTTGAAATTTCACTATGTTCTACTCATAACTTTGTGAGTTATTGTGCTAAGAAAGACACTACTTTCATTATTCTCAAAACAGTGATTCGAAAACAATTTCGTGTTTTAATTTTACACTGCTTCTTGATGAGAAAAAATACCATTCAAGCGAAGCATTGGCTCGCCAAGTGTTATAAGGACTCCGCTCTATCAGAAACAACGTCTACTGCAGAAGACGTCCACATGAGGCAGTTAACACCAGAAAACAATAAAAATTACAAAATCGTTTTGAATCATAGAAGGGAAATTGCGCGAGTTAGCTGACATTGAATAGATATCTGAAGGACGTGTTGGCTTTATATTGCATACTCATTTGACTATGAAGGTGCATATTCACCAAAAAAGTGAGCACCAGCGAACACGAGTCAACGAGCATTCTGCATCAATAATCGTCTGGTGAGTACGGGCTAGCGAGCGACCGAACGTATGCTTGATCGCGTTCAGAAAAGATCGAGAAGAAAGCGGTACATCAAAAGGTGCTCGCACAAAGTAGATGGATCAACTACGACTACGAACTTGAAGATATTCGCTCTGGTGTGGACGAGACATCAATATGTCGAGCAAACATGGGCGAACATGAGCGAACACGAGCAAACATACAAGAATGCTCGCTTGTGCTCGCTTTTTTGGTGAGTACGCACCTTGAGAAATCTCTGTTCGAAGTGGGTGCCGCGCGAACTCACTGTTGACCAAAAACAAGAACGGATTGATAATTCTGAGCAGTGTTTGGCTATGTTAAAACATAATAAACCGGAATTTTCGCAAAGAAATGTGACAATGGATGGAACATGAATCCATCACTTCACTCCGGAATCAAAAAGATCGTTATCTGAGTGAAGAGAAACTGGTGAACCTCGTCCAAAGTGCCCGAAAGCACAACAATCGGCTGGAAAGGTTATGGCTTTGGTATTTTGGGATGTGCATGGTGTAATAATCATCAACTATCTTGAGAAGGAAAATACCATCAACAGTGAATATTATAGAGCGTTATTGGAGCGTTTGAAAGCCGAAATTGCAAAGAAACAAACGCATATGGCAAAGAAAAAAAACAGAACTGACTGGTATCTCAACCGCCACAAAAAAAATAACCAGGAAAGGAATTTATGGCAAAAACATAACAATCTGTACTGATAGCAGACAAGCCCTATTAGCCTTGAACAGACAACGTGTTACCTCAGGGCTAGTACTAGAGTGCCACCAAGATTTAGCCAAAGCCTCGGTAGATAATAACATTATCCTGAGGTGGGTTGAATGGCACGACAGGAGTAAAGGTAATCCCATTGCCGACTCTTTAGCCAAAGAAGCGGCTGGACTAAGGATTTTAGGACCCAGTGACACCTAAGGCCTGATGACTTCGACAATTGCGGAATTAGCCAAACCTCACACCCATGCTCAATATCTAAAGAGATGGATGGATGGAATGAAAGGATGCAATCTTGCCAGGATCCCCCTGGGCGACCCTAGGAAGATGGCGCCGAAGAAATATCTGGCGATGACCAAATCCACGCTTAAGAGTAGGATTTCTGACTGGCCACTGTCAACTAAAGTAACACCTCCATAATATGGAGCTAGTGGACACACCTCTAAGCAGGATGTGTGAACAGGACGATAAAACTATCAGTCCTATACGAGTGTCCGGAGTTATCGTCAATAAGAGAATGTGTGTTCGGCGAGTTTTGGCCTATACCTGCCGATATAAAGGAGATGTCTCCCAGTGACCCGTCCACATTCCTGGAAAGGACAGGATGGACGATGACAACTCCTCGGGAGGATGAACAATAGGTCACATGTGGCCTAAGTGCTGTGAGCCTACTCTCACCCTCCCTACTCTACAGATCAGATCAGAACCAAGCACACACTGAACATGATTTAATATTAAAAAAATAATTGTAATTTTTTGAAAATTAAGAAGTAAGTATTTATAACGTTTTACTTTGAAATAATATTATATGTGTGTTATTTCAGCAATGTGATTGTAAAAAGACTATCCAATAAGAATATATGAACTCGCTGAAACTAAGTTTATGTAGATGAATATAAATAGAAGCTGGAGACGTAACCTTTTTCTCAGTCATATCACTTTATTTAAGAGTTCATCCAAATAAATTTCTTCCAAAGTACTTTTCAAATCAACACAAAATATCCTTGCATAATCAAAGTAGCTTATTATTGAAACATTAGGAATAACATAAATAATATGAAGTGTTTTTATTATATCCCTGGTGACTTTAATTTTCATCGTTTTAGGCATTACCAAATGCACACTGAATAGCTGGACTTCAAGAAGAGTTTGAGATTTGAGACAAAATCTACATTCAACCATTTCAAGGCATCAAATAATTGTCAGATTACAATAGAAATGAGCTACGTTGTATAATAGACCTACTTATCACATTGCTGATTCATCATATGAAGATATTTGGACTGTCAACAGACTGTGCATGTCGTCTCTGTAACATAATGAAACAGAGCACATAATTTGTGCATGCCCCGCCATATACCCAATCAGTTTTTCAATTTTTGGCTCGAACTCGGCATCAAACCAAAAGCATCTTCTACCAAACAAACTAGTCAGTCTCCTTCATTGAGAAACTGTACTTTCTTGGTCAAGTTTGAATTGGTATGACCCACAATAAATCCTAGCGGATTGCCGTAGAGAATCACTCACTTTTTCTGAACATAATCTAATTTAAGAGCATTCATGGCATATGCCTTGATTATGTTACCATTGTTTCAATCTTATAAACTACATCCAAAAAGCCAATTCTACCGAGGAAGCTACGGTGTTAGAGAAACGTGTCTAGAAACAAAAAACGTTTGATAAAAGTGTTTAATTATTATCATCATGGATAGTGGTAGAGATAATTCTTTAATAATTTTCAAGTTTTTGGAAATGAGCACAGGTTTTATCACAATTTTTTTATCAAAGTTGATTTACTTATTATGAGTTTATTGATGGTGGACTATTTTCTTCCAGAGCCTTGGACAGTTTACATCTAGTTTTATATAGGTATGCAGAAAAAAATAATTCAACCAAGAATTGAATTTTACTGCCTGTCTTCTAGCCAGTTAAATACAGAGGTGTATCTGTGGAACTACACATTTCAGCACTGATTTCTTCAATTTTTAAACCATTCTCCGAAATCAACAGCTTATTTTCCTCCGTTCCAACGAACTCTACTGTATAATGTTTCAAATATCCGGACCCCACCTTCTTTCGTTCAACGAAAAAAAAAACGAAATAAAAACATTCTACAGCTACTCGACATGAAAGCGAGTCTATTTAGTAAATCTTTTCATGCGGTTCCTAAAGAAATTAATGGCGCAGAGATAAACGCGGTTTTGAAGTTAGTGACTTCGTGCCAGAAACGGGTATATTCTTGGACGTTAGTCGACAAGTCGACCAACATTTATTATTGAGGATTTTAGGAATGTCACAACCGAGAGAAGATTCGTCGTCTTCGTGTTTCGACGATTCACTATTGTCTTCCGAGCTTGCATGTCTAAAAGGAATGAGTCGATATAATTGCTCTATTTAGAAAAATTATTCTTTCGTTTTTCTAACCGAGAAAAACGGAAAGGCAATAAAACTGGGAATGAAAGGATGAGGCAGAGAAAATGTACGTAATTCACGAAGAAATCAACATTTAAATTTGAGGGGGTATATTTTTGGGAGATTATTTTAGGCAGAATAAGGTTTTGGCTATCTACTTCTCAGCTTAGGAAATACAGTAAAATCGATTGAAACACTTTTCTTCCAATTTGTGTATGAAGATGGAGAGGTGGAAAGCCCAAAACAAAAAATTCCTCTATACCAAAAATATCTGTCAATTCAAACAAGATTCCTATGACTAGGATTAAATCAAACAAGGGAATGAATTGGTCTGCTGCGCCGAAGGGAAGCAAATACCATAAAAAAAAGAAAAGTAGAAGAAGGGAATGAATGTCATTATGTACTGTCATCGATGATATACAGTCATAATGTTATGGATGAATTGGGTGCTTCATCTTGTAATGTGGTCCAGATTGGTGCTGAAGAGGTAATAAGCAAGTGTCTTTTTCCGAAACATCACATGTTCACCAGTAAGAATGACAGTGTTCCGTGTGAGTTGAATTTTATCTATTTCATATACTATATTGTGTAGCAATCCTATGAATGATATCTGATTCAATTCCATACCTACTTCTTCCAGTTTGTGTCTGAAAGTTAATTTTTTGCATGATCACACATTTTTGCGAAAGGTTTATTTTGGAATCAATTGCTTTTTTCCTTTCTTTGGAAATTACCCACGTTTTTGTATGAATATGAAGAAATAGAAAGCTAAACCTTTCTTTTCCAAAATCAACATTTCTTACTGACAAAGCATCTTTATAGCTCAATAACTTCTCAGTGGAATTTGAAAAAAACACATTGCAATTCAACAAAATTTTAATTCTTCTACTCGGTCGTTAATTAAAACCACTGCTGTCATTTTAATAAATGCTATCTATGTATATAATAAATTAGCGTTTGTTGTATTTTAGACTGTATGAAGCTGAAAAGTGAGACTTTTTGGAAACCAAATTTTCGAGAGTAGGTACCCATTACCCATTCTAAATATATAGTTGAATGGGACGGGTCAAGTGTAAATATAAATCAACTTGAAAAGCTGCAGATGTTCAACAGGACTCTCTCTGTAAAAGCATAAGAAATGCTGCTACATAATTGCGAACTTGAAATAACTTTTTATAGACACCTTTTTGATGACGGATTTTTATGACAGTTCCTCTAGAAAATTATTGCCTTGTTCACCTATGTATCTATAATGCCCAAGACGTCATTAACAATCAAAAGGGAGAAATGGAAGGAGATACTTTTTTTAGATGCCAAATGTTAACCTAACATTTGAAATGTGTGACCACTCACAGATGAAGATCCTTTTCATCGTAAAAATCATAAACATTCACAGTTGTACGTTACCTGTTATGAAAAAGGACATAATTGAACCAGATAACTCCTAAAAGCCAAACACCGCTCAAGGTCTCGTGATTCAAAACAGTACAGTATATTACAAATGCTTCCAATTGGTCAATAACAAACACGATTTTTCCAATGGAAAACCGATCACTACACTCAAATTGTTTTTAAATTCGAATAATAACAACACGTGAAAATAATAATCAAACACACATCCAATAAAAGATTGTTTTCAACATGGCCGCCACAAAATGCTATTTCACAAGGATTTGTTGACCCTGGCTCTACGGGAAATTCTATTGGTTGTTAGATCTTGGTCTGCGCTCTCATTGGCTCGATTCAAGGTTATGGGCACAACATGGATTATACACCTGTCATCAACAGAATATTTTCAAAAGTTCAACTATTAGAGCAGTACTACATATTATGAGTCGGTAACAAAGTCAGCATAGATTATCAAATAATTGTTTAATAAAGCGAATCTACAGCTATTTTCCTCTAAAACCATAAAAGTTATCGAACATTATATTCCAATACGGAACTGCCATCTGTTGACGGAGTGGGATGACACTGCGTTTGTTTGATTATTGCTAGATGGTAGCGGTTGCTACGCGGCAAGTTCAAATGAACTTAATCAAAATGTGAAAATGGTCCAAAAACAGATAGGCATAATTAACAGTGATCATGTTCCTACCTGTTTTCCTGAGTATTATCTTCGCCTTCAACAAAAAACAAACATGTAGTGTTGAAAGACTCCATCAACCCAAGCTGTCAAAGTGCAGAAAATTATTTTGAATACATGAATTTGAAAGTTTCTACAACTTGTCACCGATTCCGAACTATATCACTGAACACTTCTGCCCTTACACAACGTTGTTCAAAAGGAATTGAATGAATTATTTTCAATTCGAGTGATTTTGGTTATTTCGTGGGTAAACGAACTGCACAAGGAGAAATGTATTGGACTAGCCGACAGCCTAGGAGGCTCCCGATTCTCATGCGCTCCGGTGCTTGACAACAAAGTTGCCAGGCAACCAACAGCGCGTCACTACCCGAAGTGCGCTGGAGCAATGTGAGAAAAGCTTAAATTGATTAGAAAGAAATTGTGGAAGGAATTCCGCCAGCTTCGCTTTTAATTGAAAAGTTGGCATCTAAGAGAATTAAATCGTAATCTCCAATCAAGTTGCCAGTTACTGAAAATCTAGAAGCCTGTCTGTATTTGCAAAACCTTGGATCAAACCGATTGATGCAGTTCGTTGAAAAAAACCATACCATCACAAATTTGATTTTTAATAGACCAATTTATTATATGAGCATTATATTCCCTTTCTGGTTGAGTTTGATTCACTGAGATGAATATTATTGTATTTTCATGAAGCGAAGTGAATAAAGAAACCTCTTCAGTCAATGATACCACATAAAATCAGATATTTAATGAAATTTTTGGCAACCATCCGTAGCAACTGCTGCTACAGCAGAATTATTGTCTAAAAAAATCGAAATTGATGGATATGAAGATATTAAAAAGTTACAGAGAATATGTAATTGTGGCTTATTTGGCGCAAAAATCTGGAACTATCAAATCCTCAACCTTGTGCAACAGCCAACAGCCACTTTCCCAAAAGTTATCGCATTTCTTAAAAGGACGAATATTAGTTCTAGAGTAAAAAATGTGAGGTCTTCAACAGCGAGCAGATCCACAAATTCATCAGGGAAGCAACTAATGAAATATACCTACCTAATGAATCACAAGAAAATAAATTGTTCGATTCAATATTCATGTAGATTTTAATTTTTGGCTAAATTATACTTTATGGGATACTCACGGATTTTCGCGATTTTTTTGGGATGATACCTACTACATGATGATAGGAATTCAGAACACTTTTCATTTATAGTCGGACTCAATTAATTTTTGAGATATAGCCTGTCAAAGTTTGTATGATGTCATGTTTTACCTTTTTCTTTAAGCATTCAACAAGTATTTTTCCACATCACCGTACCTTTTTCTATCCCTTTTCATTCACTTATTGCCAAGTTTCTTGAAATTAAATTGAAATTCCATAATTTGTTAGGTGCTCAGGTATACAACACAAATCACTTTTTGTAAATTGCATAACATTTCACTATTGGTATTAGAAAAGTATCTACCCACCAAAAACTATATTTTTCAATAATCACTAATAACTCATAACGTTTTTGAATTTATTAACTTCCACTTGATATGACATTTATAGCTAAAATGAGAACAATAAATGACATGGATTGATAGAAAATTGATAAATATTGATGTGCGCATTTGTTCAACTGTTGGTGACTAGTGGCGCACGTTTATTTATCAAGCGGCTGTCTTTATTTTTCATTTACACATCTAATTTTTTTACATGGTACCTGGGAGCAGCCTGTCTGTATAGAACACTGCCAGGTCATTATCTTATTGGGTTTTTTCCATCTATATATCCCACCAATACAAACAATCTTTTTTCCGGTACTAGTATGTGCAGGTACCGAAAATTTACTAATGCCTCACATTCGCACGAAACATGATGAACTGTCTTTGTCCTTTATGATGCAGCTAATGTCTCCGGTATACTGAACTATTGATCAGTGTCCTCTCGGTGGACAACGTCCAGTGAGGAGCCCTGTAATTATTTATTTTGAGCCGATGCTTGCTTTGATAAAGTACAGTAAGTACTCTTTGTTTTTTATAGGTTTTCACTGATTAATCTTGTTTTCTTTACCAAAGATTTTGGTATCCACACAGCTGGGTCATGGCCTACAGATTGAGTTATTGATGATTCATAGACAAATATCTGAGCACTCATCAATTTTTTCGTTGCCAGTGATACCATATAATATCCTATCAGCTATTATATATCGATATCACCTTAACAAGTCACAGTAGGGCGTGACAATTAACATTAAGTCTATTTCTTACAGACAGTCACCTCAGTTCTTCACGGCTTATTCCCCAGACCAAACTGCAGTCAAAAGTACAATCTGAAAAAATTAGGCCGCTTATGTCGTGAAAATTTTCCTGCACAGTAAATTCCAACTTCCGTCTCATGATCGGTTTTCGACCCAATTGTATACAGGCACTTGCGAACAGGTTTGTTAGATGACAGTTTATTCTCCTCTCTTCGCTGTTTATAACTTCAACGGTGTAGTTTGTCGAACATGTATTTATCATCGTCTCCCACAAGTTTGATATTCGTTTCTCCATACACATTCCGATGACGACATCATTATGCCATTTGGATTCTAGGACATCGGCTGCGGATGCACATCTTCACCGGCAACAGGAAGTTGCATATCTTAATGAGGATGTAGAAATAATTTCGAATGAACCTTTTTCCTGAAGTACGAAAAATCACTCGCTAGCAGCGCTAGTAGTTCGGTAGGGACAAACACTGCCCTGTCCTCATATAAACATATGGTAAAGTACAAATAAAAAAGAATGTTTTCAACAGAAGAAAATGTTCCTGGAGCAAAATTAAAATTTGCAACTGTAAAGGATAACAATATTGTAATATTAAAACGTTGGCTTGCATGCCGTAATTTAAAAGTAACTGGAAAAAAAGTGAATAAATAGACAGGTTAGTATATTACAAACTCTAGTAGAAGAGTAGCGGTAGATTCAAACTGTAATGAAAGAAGTTAATAATTATTATGAATTTCAGATTTATTTCCGAGGGAAATATGAATCAAATATAATGAAATAAATTTAATGAAATATAATAAACGTTCTTGTTGAATACTCTTCGTGAGCAAAACAATAGCAAAATCAATACTCCCAGCCGCTCTGGACTGAATAATTCCGTACAACCCATCTCGTCTTGTGTTTGTAAATCTTTTGCTGGAAAAATCCTCACTTGTTTACTTTGTGGTAAATGTTCAAGAAGTACTGAAAACTTATGTGAATTTCTGGAACTTCATCTAGCTTTTCCTAATACGACTAATTACCAGTCCGTGCAAAGCTTATTGTTAAATCATCTGAAAATGGAATTTTTAACAGGTGATGATCAACTGTATTGTCAAACATGCGCCAAACTAACTGACTGTTATAAGGAAACAAGTATAGCTGAGGCACCAGTCAATCTAATAATAACACTGATGATATTCAAACAAGACTCAACCTCTAACGGAAGCAAGAAACTCTTTGGAAGGTTCGAAATAGATGAACATTTCAACCTAGCAGACCACTGTTATAATATTCATGCAGTCATTGTTCACTGTGGTTCTGGCGTTGAACGTGGTCATTATTACGCCTTGGTCAAAGAAGAAACGGACTGGTTTAAGTTTGACGATAGTCGTGTCACGAAGTGTTCTGGCGATGCATTGAATTTATTGGAGCCTCTGGAGACACCCTACATTTTGTTTTATGAGAGAGAGGACATTGTTGGATCAAGATTTTCAGATGATGTGGTGCTGCAGGTTTTTCCGGGTTTTCCTGCAGCTGAAAAAGCAAATGCGCCACTGGAATCAATGAAGTCGCCCCGGAGCGCCAATTAATTTTTATTGTTGTATTTATTTTATTTTTAATGTCATTTGAAATATATTTTAAAATAAACGATTGAGGTTATATCTCATTCTAATCAATGGTAATGAACTATGAAAAATTTACCATTCATTTCATGTTTAAAGCATACATATGAATATTTATTTTTTCCATTGTTGAATCCACTCTCCTCGAGGCATGTCGTATCCATTTCTTACGTCTTACATAGGTATGAGGTTTTATAAATAGTATAAAAAACACGTTTTCTTCCGGATATCGATTATCCGACGTACAATTCGCGAAACAGCAATGCTTTGTTGACATTATACTAGCACAAAACTATTTTTTATATTAGATTTATATTTTTGAATAATAAATTAATATTACTTGAATAACATTTACATGTGAATAGTTTATTGTTTGTCCCTACTACTAGTGCTGCTTCTCGTGACACGTTCGCTGTACTATTCTCAGGAAAAAGGTTCATTAAGGAGAAAGTAACCAGGTTCAATTCAAAGCCACGAAAACCCAGACATCGGTTTTTTCCAAAAATATAAATGTCTCCGAATTAATATAATAATTTCAGGACAGACAATTCCGTTTTCTGCTTCGATAAGCTTGTTGGGGGGTTAAAATGGACACCAAATATGTCTTGGCACAATCATGTTGCTGGAATTACAAAGGCTGCTTCTCAAAAGCTTGGAACACTGTTCCGAACCAGAAAACTGTACACACCTCAGCAACTTTTGACGCTTTATGAAACTCAGATCAGACCTTCTTTGGAGTATTGTTCTCATGTATGGAACTCCGCACCTAAGCATATCGGGAAGCTACTGGATTCCATCCAGAAAAGATCCATCCGCCTGATTGGAGACGCGAATCACTTGCAACCTTGATAGTCTGGAACATCGAAGAAAGGTTGGAGATTTCTTTATCTTCTATAGATACTTTCACGGGAAGTATTCAAGTGATTTGACACATTTGATTCCACCAAGAACAGTACATATCAGAAATACGCAACGGGTTGTGGCTGCTCATCGTTTCGAGGTTCAACTCAGTACACCTCGAACTTCACTGTTTAAGAACTCTTTCAGGAAGTTTATTACACATAATCTGCGTTTATGTGTAATAAACTTTCTGAAACATTTTTCCAAATGGATTTAATCTCCAGCAATTCAAATACAATGTGAATCGCTACTTTCGCACAGGCACCGCTCCTAGAGCGCCTTAATTATTTTCCTGTAGTGCTTGTGTTTTGTCCTTAAAATAAAACTTTGAATTTTCCAATCAGAATTGACCAATTTTTGCGTCACCATAAATTTACTGATAGATTCCAAATGATTAAATAAATGTTTTTCTGAAAAGGATTTGAAAAGTATCCTCACGTTTACCTAAAAGAATGCGAACAATAAAATGACGAAACAAATTATTCAATATGCGAACTGCCCAAGATGGCAGACTAGTTTTTATGTACTTCCTGATATGGATATGAAATAAAAGGGTTTGATGAAAAGAAGTATCTAATATAATGGAACGCCTAAGATGGCCGACTAATTTTTCATACACATAAATGCAATATGGCGGACTGCTCAAGAAAGATTATGGAATATAGATAGTGGCAAATTGAAAAATAAATTGATAGTTAGAAATACTTTTAAACAACATGCTCCAAATAGAAGAAAATAAGTTTAAATTAATTCAGACTCGTTAAATTAATTCATTTAACGAATCATATGGTATAAATGCTTGTCGAGTTCTTGTGCAGATAAATAAGAATACCTACAATATGTAGCTTGATCTGGACACAAATAATTCTACAAAGATTATATTTTTTTATAAAATGTAAATGTCTCTATAGGCGTTTGAATCAGGTAAATTATGTAATGTAATAAAGTGATGGGTTTGATTTGATTCGAAACTTATTTTCTTCTTTTGAGAACATGCTGGCGAAATCTTGTTTTTGAAAAAATTTTTACTATTGACTTATTCAACATGACACAACTTCTAAAAGCGTTAATTATAATAATGTGGTCTAAGAACACATTTAGTCCAGGAAAATGGATCAAAGTATTTGCATCAAATTGAGAAAGTGAAGAAAATTGTTATGGAGTTCGAAACACTATTAGAGAAGTTGCTGGGGATGTGGAATATCGGTTGGCTCACTGAAGTTTGTTTCAAAATTGCTGAATTTTGACCAAAAAAACCCTCGCATAAACATTCCTCAGGAATTGTTGAATGACGTAAACAGCGATGCAGATTTGCTCAAATGGTTCATAACGAATCATGGGTATATGGTTATGTCATGACATCAAAGCCAAAGTCAAACTGTCCTGTTAAGACTCTAGATATTTTTCCTTTCAGGAATAGCCAATAAAACTGTATTTCAGTCTAATAAAATTTTAATGATTTTTCCAAAATAACTTCTGACAGTCTCCTTTTTCATAACAACTATATGGTGAGCAAAAAAATATAAAAACAAGCAACAAATTGAATAATTATAAAATCTAAATAACAAGTTTCAATATCCTCCCCACTACAAGAGGAACTATTTTCCTCCAGATCCAATAACCAAATTGTTGTCACTGGTCGCCTGTATATTCGGCATTTTAAGTTTTCACACCTACGACACGTACTCAGCTGTTGAGCAATCTTTTCATCAAGTAAAGTAACTCACTAGTTCGGACTTTCATTCTCTACTATATAAAATGATTTGAAATCCCTGAAACAACTAAAAAAAAAGAATTAAAAATGAATATCTGAAAATAACAATTAAATTGAGCAAAATAAACCTGAAATAAAATAATAGTGAAATAAAATACAAGTAGAATAGGACAATTGAACAAAAATAAATAAAAATAAAGAAATGAAAAAAGAAAATAAAAATAAAAAGTTGAGAGATTCCAAGTCACGTTAGTTCACGACGTTTCGATTGTTAGTATCTACAATCGTCTTCGGGTAATGACTGGACTGAATCCTCCGAGAGATGACTATTAATAGGTCGTTCAAGTACTTTCACTTATCCCCGCATTCCATTTTCCGCTTCACTGGTTCCGTGGGAGATGACCGTTTGGCGGGAGTTGGCTATTTTTCGCTTGATGATGGGTTTCCATATGTTGCGTATTTCTACGCTGGCTTGGCTGAATACGTTGTTGAACAATATCTAAGCGGCTTCCTTGAATTTTCTCCTAAACCAATGTTCCTCTCTGTGCAAGATCTCAGCTTGGGACCACTCGATGTTGTGTTGATGGGTCCAACTCCCGCCAAAAGGTCATCTCCCACGGAACCAGTGAAGCGGAAAATGGAAAGAGTGGATAAGTGACCTATAAATAGTCATCTCTCGGAGGAATCAGTCCAGTCATCACCCGAAGACGATTGTAGATACTAACAATCGAAACGTCGTGAACTAACGTGTCTTGGAATCTCTTCACTTTTTATTTTTATTCTCTTTCTTTTTTCATTTCTTTATTTTTATTTATTCAATTGTTCTATTTTTACTTGTATTTTATTTCACTATCATTTCATTTCAGGTTTATTTTGGTTAATATAATTATTATTTTCAGCTATCTCATTTTTAATTCTTCTTTTTAGTTGTTTCAGGGATTTCAAATCATTTTATATTTTTCTGTCAAGCTTTGACAGAAAAAGAAGTGGGAACTCTAAAAGAGGCTGATTTTGGTCCTCTGGCTGAGCCCTCAAACGAATTAATCTCTAATTCAGTTTTGAGCAGTTTTGCTTCGAATTCTTTATCCTACCAGTCCAATGAAGGGGTGAATCATCCTATCCGTGTTTACTCAGAAGAAGGTAGTAGTGGCAAACGTAGTTGCAACAATAGATCGGTGATACATTCTTCAATGAAAACTCTTGGATTCAATGGTTTAAAAAATCTTGGAAACACCTGTTTCATGAACAGTATAATCCAATGTTTATCAAACACGGGATGGTTGCTGGAATACCTAAAAAAGGATGCATACATGGAAGATATCAATACTAGTATTTCTAGTATGAAAGGTGTTTTAATCAAATCGTTCGCAGAAGTTATCAAGGAATTATGGTCAGAAGATTCATCTGATAGAGTAATTAACAGTCTTCTTCAAAAATCAGATTCAAAGATTTGCTCCTCGATACATGGGTTCTGCCCATCAAGACGCCTACGAATTCCTACGATATCTTTTAGAAGGTTTACATGAGGACCTCAACAAAATTACTGAGAAACCTGAACCAATCTTAACTGAGATTGACGAAAAATTGAGCGATAACGGAAAAGCACAAGAGTCCTGGCAGAGATATTTGAATATGAACAACTCCAAGATTGTAGACTATTTCGTCGGTCAATTAAAATCCACTATAAAGTGCACACACTGTGGACACTCATCGGTAATCTTTGATCCTTTCTGGGATTTGTCCCTTCCCATACCACAAAAATCTGGCCAAGTGAGTTTGTCACATTGCTTGGATTCTTTCACAAGAGAGGAAACTCTGGATGTGTTCGAGGTGCAATGTGTTCGAGGTGCAAGCAAAGGAGAAAATGTACAAAGTCCTTATCAATCTATAAGTTTCCCCGTATTTTAGTAATTCATTTGAAAAGATTCTCTCCGACGGAAAGGTTCAGAGGCAAATTGAATGCTTCCATTGACTTTTCTTCAGATGGATTAGATATGAGCAGTTATGCAGCAGACAATGTGGCTCCTTGTCATTATAATCTATATGCACTTTCAAATCACAGTGGGACTACTCACAACGGACATTACACAGCATATTGCAGACATCCATATAGTGGCACATGGCATGAATACAACGATTCACACGTGTTCCAAAATTTCGCCAAAATCAATTGTGAGCAATGAGGCATATGTCCTCTTTTATGAACAGGAGGGAACGAAGCAGCACCTTTGATGTGTTTTTTTTTCTTTCCTTTTTTTTTTAATAATCTTAGTTCTTTGAATTGATTTGTATTTCTAGTAAAATAAATGCTTGCAAAATTTTATATAGTAGACAATGGAAGTCCGAACTAGTGAAATTCATCATGAAACATTGTCAATCACCTTCAAACAAATCGAAACGTCGTGAACTAACGTGACTTGGAATCTCTCAACTTTTTATTTTTATTTTCTTTTTTCATTTCTTTATTTTTATTCATTTTTGTTCAATTGTTCTATTTCACTTGTATTTTATTTCACTATTATTTCATTTCAGGTTTATTTTGCTTAATATAATTGTTATTTTCAGCTATTCATTTTTAATTCGTCTTTTTTATTTGTTTCAGGGATTTCAAATTATTTTATATAGTAGACAATGGAAGTCCGAACTAGTGAAATTCATCATGAAACATTGTCAATCACCTTCAAACAAAAGTAAAGTTACTGTTGATGCCTCATCACATAATGCCAATACCTGAATCGATCCTTCTTTACCATGCAGCAACACGACTGTTCTGGATTTGCTTCGTCTCGCTCACTAGGGCAATGAAACGTTGGCGGTATATTTCTATGTAATAGTCGATGGTGGAATAGTTTACAGCCATTGAGTTCACAAGGTTTCCTTATCCTGCATTGGAACTTATGATGATTTTTCTTCAAAACTAAAGTGAAAAAAGTAATTTCATGAAAAGTGACATTTTGTTACCTGTCATCAGAGATAAAATGTCAAACTTTTTTCCCGTCACAAAAAAAGTACTTTTTTAGGCTCTTTTGGAAAATATTTGTGGTCAAATCTTTCAGAAACTGACGGAGTACTGACATAGCAGGCAGTTTTGTCAAAAAAAACACTGTAATCATGCCTCAGTCACTGTATTCAACATGTTTGTTCCCCTGACACCTTTTCCCATTTTCAAGGTTGAAGAGACCCATGAAAGGACGGTGTATTGAGATGATTGAGCTCAAGGACATGTCAAAAAGTGCATATCAGAACTGCTTGAGAATTAGAAAAACGTTGGCACAGATGTACTATATTCAAAGGGCATTACTTTGACAGAGACGAAATAAAAATTGATGAATGAATAAATATTTCTCGAGAAAAATTGAATTTCACCTTTTTGAACAGTCAGTAGTAAAAACAATAACTGAGATTTTTTCTAGACAAATGCGGTACGAAATAGTGGAACAGGAAAACAAGGATTTTTTTTTCTGGAAAGTAACCTCCATATGAAAAGATTTAATTACTAGGGCTTTTGTGAAACTAGTTTTTTATATGAAAAACAGCCAGTAGATAATATTGTCATGTCCTGGTTCATCTTGGGTTCTAAGACCGTAAATGTAATATCAACCATGCAAAAATAAATTAACTTGAATCCTCATTCTGGGGTCGGGAGTGGATCTCACCTCATCGCCCCACGAACCAATTAATTTATATGGAATGACAATTCAAATGACATTTTCGATATGAAAAAACTCCTTTTATAACAGTCGTACAGAGGTGTATCACCTGTACAAATTGAGGTCCCTTGTACCAAAACGCTTTTTTTCTCTATTTTACTGACACATTTTATCCGTAAGGTGTTTACCTTTGGGAAATGTCGCAAACATAATTAATATCTGAATTCATAACAGCCCCATAAGATATTTTGGTAAATTACTTCCCAACTTGTTTTCTCTTTTCCGAGGTGCCCACATACAACTGACGTTGTAGTTCGGAAAGTGCATTGCGAATTATATTGATAAGGCGATTGACATTTGAGCATCAGTCTGAAATTGAGGTACCTATGGAAAAATGTAACGAAAAAACCTACGGGGAAAAACGTCACATTATGAATACTTGATACTTTTTATCATCTCAATGATTAACTACCTGCCTAACTTCAGAACCTCATCATTTTCGAACCCTGTACATAATCTTTTGAGAATATATAGTCGAATAAAAAAGAATGCAAATACAATAAGTCCAATCATTTCAGATCCCAAAAATAAAATTACACAGTTGATTTTGAAACATACCACGAGCAATGTCTATATAAAGGAGGACATAAAATTTTAAACAATCTGAGACAAAAGTTTTGGATAATCAGGGAAGTAAGCACATCGGAATCGATTATTTTGGAACGCTGTATGTGACTGTTGAAAGACATCAAAAGAGAAGGTACAGATGAGACGATGCTTGACGATGAGAGCCATTCACTTAGAAATAGCTCACTCTCTCACAACAGACGGTATCATTATGGCTTTGAGAAGAATGGTAGCGTGCAGAGGTAGCGTACAGAGGAGTATGCAGGAAGTCCTCACATGGGTGAGGATAAAATTATCCTGTGAGAAAAAGATACTGTGAGTTAAGGAGTATTTGCCAAAATTAACGATTGAAGGAAAATGGATAGGCGATGGCAAACCAGTCCAAATTGGAGATATAGTTGTCATACAAGATGGCAATGTTTCCCAAAAGTTCTGGCCGCTGGAACAAATGAAGGATGTTTTTCTAGGAAAAATGGAATTACTCGAGTTGTCGATGTGAAGACCAAAAGAAGTGTTTTGCAGTGCCTAGTTACCAAATTATGCCGTCTAGTTATTTGTAGTGAAAATCAGTATTTTCACGTTGGGGAGAATGTTGTAATGGTTTATATCTTCAAAATTTTGTTCAATTTTGATAAAATCGTTATAACTACTCTTTGTGAAAAAAGTTGAAATCCCTTTATCATTGCGAACTCGTTTGGGCTAAAGGGTTTCATTGCAAGCAATACGACATTTAAAATGAAATATGTCAAAATACTCTTTGGGAAGGTCTTAAAAAATATCGATTGCAATAAATGGCGAAAATGTATTGAACATGTTACAAAAGAAGAGGACATGTGGAAATTGAACCATTTAGTTGGGAAAATTGTAAAACCTTCAATCATAATATTCGACGAAGATTCATTGGATTTATCTGATGATAACATACCATAATTTTTGCTTATACCTAATATCTTCTTGAATAAGCATACCTATTTATTATCTGAATATTTCAAATTAAAATTTTATAAAAATATGCATTGGACAGACAATTCCCTTTCTGCTTCAATTAGTTTGTTGGGGGTTAAAATAGATACCAATATGTCTTGGCACAATCATGTCACTGGAATTGCAAAGGCTGCTTCTCAGAAGCTTGGAATACTGTTCCGAATCAGAGAACTATACACACTCCAGCAACTTTTGATGCTGTATACACAGAGCTCCGCTCCTAAGCATACATTGAACCTACTGAATTCCATCCAGAAAAGAGCCATTCGCCTGATTGGAGACGCAAACATCACATGCAACCTTGATAGCCTGGAACATCGAAGAAAGGTTTGAGATTTGTCTCTCTTCTATAGATACTTTCACGGGAAGTGTTCAAGTGACTTGGCACATTTGATTTCACCAAGAGCGGTTCATATCAGAATTGTTGCAGTTAACAAAACGACTCGAAAGTTTATGAAATTATTTTGTTTGTGACCCTTTCGTACAAAAATAGGGTGGACCTGGTAAAGTATTTTTAACCCGCCTCTACCTATTGTGGTAAGTAATTACGAAATCAAAAAATTTTGTTTGAACACTCTGTTAGCCTGTTGCATTCATAAGGAGCATTCATTACTCTCTGCTATCAGGAAACAAAAGAAAAGTTTAGTTTTTCTTAAATGTACGGGAGACAAAAGAAGAATTATTTTTGATTACTTGAGTTCTGCGACTCATTCATGTGAGCTGGTCAGAGGTTCCTATATAATCAAAAAGCATCTTCTACTGTATGTTTAACATTCTTGGATACTAAACTGGAGCGATCACATTAAAACACTGTAGAAAAATTTGGTTTGTTAAATATCTACTTTTCTATGTCTTGTTCTCACATCAGCTCCAATATTACGTCTTGTGGATGTGTCGGGCAGTTGCCAAGAGTTTTTTTTTGCTCAGAAGAGACAAGAATATTTGACAAAATTTTTCAAGACAGTTAGTTGTATATAGAAGACAGGCCTTCCCCAGCACGTTTTCCATTCATCTTGAAATGTGTCACTTTTGCACATAAAATTATCATTATAATTACTAATTACCACAAAAAATTCGAAAGTTTAGGTTCCAGACATGGCAACCTATATAGAATTTTTTCAAATAATTTAGTTCATTTCAGATGCTTCCTTTAATTCAATGCAATAAAGTGTCGGGTGATGACAGTCATCACCCAAAGACGATTGTGGATACTACCAATTGAAACATCGTGAAGTAACTTGGCTTGGAATCTCTCGACTTTTTGCTTTTATTAAATTGTTCTATTTTTATTTCATTTCAGGTTTTTTTGCCTAATATAATTGTTTTTTCAGATATTCATTTTTAATTCTTCTTTTCAAGTCCTTTCAGGGATTTCAAATCATTTTATATAATATCAGACAATGGAAGTCCGAATTAATGAAATTCATCATGTAATATGTCAATCACCTTCAAAGAAAAGTGAATTTATCTTGATATGCACAGAAACCCTGGTGTTTAAACTAAGTTATCATAAAAATCTATGGGATAAATGAGATTGAAACAAAGTTTCTGATTGATTTGATCTCCACAAAGTTTGTAGATATCAAATCGTGAGGTGTAGTTTTTGAAAAAATGAAACAAATTTGTTAACAGGTTGAAAAATGGAACAAGAATAATTTCCAAATATAAACTTTGGTGTGCAGTCAGCGCCTGTGTGAATGAAATGCTAAAGTTCGTTGGATCTTTTTATTTATTGGAGAATCAAGAATGCTGCAGATCGAGTGTTTTCGTCAAAATATTTTACATAGGAAGGGATTCAACTGATTACACCATGGTACTTTTATATATTTTGATATGAACTGTGTTGAGAATTATTTTGTTCTTTTGTATTTTATTGTTTTGTTTATTATGACAAAACTCATGTAGGCAGAATACCAAATTTTCAAATGAAAAAATAAATAATCGCCTTCAAAAGTGGTTGCATGTATAACAAGTGAAAATGAAAACACTAAAGGAATATATTTTTATTTTGTAAAAATAAAAATAGCCTTAAATAAATTAAAAATTTCAATCTCTGATTATGTCAATTTTGTAATAACAATAATTACATCAGTCAACGTTATCAATTCACAATGGTCAGAAAATCTTCTCTCTTGATATTTGTTAGCTAGTATCAAATCACAATGTACGAGTACATGAATTCCAAAATCAAAAGTTCACTGGTCTGAGACCCTAGGAATAATAATACTTCAAAAAGACGAATTCGGTTTGTCAGTAATAGATGGAAAAATTTACACTGTGAATTTATTGTATTCTTACAATTCCCCATGACTAACAGTTCTAATAAGTAAAGTTTGCTCATTCCACGAGGCCATTTTCATGGATAGAAGTAAAACCAAATATGAACTTGATGAATATTTACAAAAAAAGAGGGGGTCACATTGCTGGAAAAAACAATTGATAAAAGACATAATGAACTTTGGCCTCTGGAAATATTCAAGTGCCACTCATTTGGAAGCTGAATATGAGATCTCCGTTCAGCTAGAAAAGATGAAAATAATATCTGGCAAGCATATCATTTCTCATAGCTGAAAAAGTCAAAAAATCTGGAAAAAGTGAAAATAAAAACATTTACCTAACTTCCACTAATAAATTAAACAAATAAAAACAATTTGAAACCTACACATTTCTATAACAAAATAGTTAAATCTATTTACAATTATCTACACAAGGAAATGAACTTTCCAGTAACCATCTAGTATGTGTATATAATCACTTCAAACTATTTCAACATTTATTTTGTCTAGAAAGTCTTGTATAACCTGTCAACTGGCAAATGAGAACATCACGCTGTACCATATACCTAAAGAGTTGTACAAAAAATGGTCTGCTCATAGTCTGTGTTGATAATAAAAGGAGATAAAAGAGCCTCCATTTTAAAATCTGCTTTAGACAACTCATATCATTGTCTGCGTTCTTGCTTGTTATGTGTGCTGTTGTTTGCTATTATTTATGTGTTGTATAACTTGCCATTTGTAAAAATGGCAAACCTCTAAGTTTGTGCTATTGACCGCCTCATTCTATATAGTAATGTGTGTTTTCTAAGGAGATTAAATGAGTTTAAAATAAATATGAAGAACAGTCATTACGACGAAATATTCTGACGCAGGGCGAGCAAGCAGACAAGAACATCCCGTAAAAAAAAGAGACAGTACAAGAAAGAATAGTTCCAGAAGGGAAGATTCATTAAGAACAACATAAACAAGAGAATGCAGAATATTGAAGCGAGTAAAGAAGAGGTCTAGAAGATCAAAGACTGTAGGTGGTTGGAAAAAAAATTGACATCCAAGAAAGAAAATGGTAAACGCTGAGCTCAGCCAAAACGTAGTATTCAAATTTCCTTCTATTACCAAGAAAGTTAGCCAAACTATTGGAGAAACCAGAACGTAAAAGTATTTTCAAATATAAAAACAGCACGAAATAAGTCAAGCGTATTTGATTTTTGTACAAAATTTGAAATACAAATAACTGGAAAATGACTCTGTTAATGAAGCATACTTTGATATTGATGTCAGTCATCACCAGTTGATTGGTTAACCTCGACTTCCTGAACACTCTGTATATTTGGTATGAAAAATATAGGGCACAAACGCTGAACAAACATTTGCAATAAGAGAAACATTTTCTAGAGGTTTGGTTCTGGATTCTCTTGCTGGACTACATCAAACAAACATTAACCAAAAGTAACATTTAAAGTTTTCAGAGACATTGGTTCTATGTAAACTTCGCTCAACCGCTGCAGGCTATAAAAAGTGTCTAACCCAGTCAAAGATTTCAGTTCGATGTCCTTAACGGATACGAATTCGAACTCTAAGTCTTTATCAAACTTATGTATATCACAAGAAAAATTACTACTAATAGCA
This sequence comes from Leptinotarsa decemlineata, assembly GCF_025532065.1. Taxonomy (NCBI): domain Eukaryota; kingdom Metazoa; phylum Arthropoda; class Insecta; order Coleoptera; family Chrysomelidae; genus Leptinotarsa; species Leptinotarsa decemlineata. The sequence continues at coordinate 6,587,131 of NW_027412537.1, read as the reverse complement.
CAGTCATAACCCTGCCTATGTATCACCATTAAAGCACTAGAGGAGGGAAATTGGGGGTAAACCGCATCAGGCTGTGTACGAAGAGTCAATAAGTGAACGTCACACGGCATGGGTTTGTTTAAAAGTTTGAAGGAATGGTTCACGTTCGTCTGGTGCTCGGGATCTACGATGAATATACTCGCCGGATAGTTCAACAAGTTCGACATGTGATTGGCGTACAGGGAAGGACGAGAGAAGACTTCGCCCTTTTTCAACTGAAGCGGTTCTGTTGGGACATTAAAGGTTCTAACTACGTCTCCTTTATCGAACAAGTCCGAGGCGAAACGCTTCTCCTGAGTTTCGCTCTCTGTCATCACTTTGGAAATATCTTCAATCAGCAGCCAATATTTACTCAGGGTCCTTTTATTATCTACGAGCCCTTCTCCCATGCCTCTGGAGTCGTCGTAAAGAGTTCTTCTGTCCAGCATTACCTCCAGGAATCCCGGCTGCCAACTGGACGCCCCCTGAGCGTGATTTGTTAGTAAACTTAGTCTTACATTATTGTCTTCGATGTAGGCCATTGTGGTTATGGGGAAATAGTTGCCTTCCAAACCTATACGCTCCACTTTGACGCGTTTTTGCATATTGAAGCCGTTCAAGTCCGAGTAGAACTCTGGAGGCTCTTCGTTCTGCACTTCAGAAACTATCCTCATGAAAAGTTCTGTCTCCCTGTTTTTGGGAGAGTTTTCGAAATCCACAACATTCTCAATGGAAATACCGTCAGCTAAACTCGAATTATCAGCCAGGTACACCGTGACAGTATGCATCAAAAACGGTTCGTAAATTACCGTTATTTCGGTCAAAATTGGCCCAGCGGTGATCATTATAGTCTTGTGATCTTTGTATTGCTCCAAGACGTCTTTCTCGTATTCTCTCTCGTTAGGATCTGGCATGAACAAATACGCCCCAGAGTGGAACTGGGCACTTTTGTAGGCAGCAAACTGTATTCCGCATCTCAAGATTTTAGGGTTATGCTTCCTAGTCACCGACTTCATGAAACCGGTGTTGCCGTTGAAGAGCAGTTTGAGTTTATTGTTTTCCAATTGTATATCGCCAGGAGGTATGTCTTTGATAACGAATTTTGATTTAATAATGTCGGAGTTGTCGTTTTCTTTCGTTACTATGGTAGTTTGTTTTTCGCATTTATTACAGTAAACAGTGGCGAGTGTATCCTCTTTGGTCACAGTGTAAATCAAGTTGACAGTTGTAACGGAAAGCTGTGGCAATTTCATAATAAATACTATCTCAAATTCGTCAGCGGCTACCCATAGCTTCGAATTATCAGACATATCCCATACTGGGTTAATCTGGTATTTGATATCGTTTCCTTCACTATCTGTTACTTTTACATTACTTGTATTGACCCTTAACTGAATCACATGTTCTTGAGGATGCGACAAAGAATTATAGAGCAATACTTTCCTAGTTTGGTTGGTACCAACAGGCCCGACTTGAATTGGTGTTTTTCTCGGAAGTTTTTCAAATGATTCCCTCTCCATATCGCTGAGAACTAAGTTCTCTCCCGATTTGATAGGGACATTTGGAAAAATTAGACTCTGGAGGGAATTTTGTTGAATGCTAGTAGTGTCTCGAAGACCTTCAAATAATTTCAGGCCATAGTCGCGCATCACAAAGGATTTACTAGTTCCAGTTATGGCGTCGTGATGTTGGAATAAACCTGAAATAAAAAAAATATTTAATTACATATGTGATGGAAATGACCAATAAAATCCATATCAACGTATTTGAGTAACATTTCATTGTGTTATTATATTATCTTTTATTATCACTATCATTAACATACTATTATTTTAATGTTCCATGATTGTACGATTGTAGAATTGTTCCTTTATTTATGAACAGTTCTTGTTCTTTTCAATATATACTTATTTTATGTTTGTATTTTTGTAACTTTTATTGTTGATCGACTTTTAATATATACATACTTATTTTGTATTTGTACTGCTGTAGCTTGTAGGTTCTGTTATGACAAGTCCAATAAGTTTATACAATGTGCCTTGATACATTTGTATGGACTTCGGTGATGAATAAATTTGATTTGATGGTCAAACATCGTATTTAAGAAAATCACGACACGTCTTTCACTTTTACAGTAGCTTCTTCAGAAGTATTCATTTTGGGTATGTTCATACTGTGAATGAACACACCTGGAGAAGCTACTATATCGTGGGGTGAATAGTACAACTAGATGAAGGCTTGATTGAATCATTTTACTACCATTTCTAAATTTTATTTATTTAGCACTAAAAATACTTTTGATGTTGATTTAGATACATTATGTTCCAATATATTTTATAAAAGAATGATGTTTTTGTTTGTTTTATATCAAATTAAAAAAATGAGGCTTGTAAATAAATTGTTTATTTGTGATATATTATTGTATTGATATGCACTGCAAAAATTACTTCTTGTTACAAAAAAAAAAACAAATTTGATGAAAACAAATAAAACAATGTTGAACAATCAGATATGTGAACTTGCCTAGTGGAATTTTTCTCTGATGATTACCTTATCTAGTTTTGAAAATTTTAATTAGCGCCTGTAAACTATCTGTTTCTTTCCCGCTTAAAGCTTTGTTCACGAGATGGAGCCGTTACTAGTTAACAATCTTTCTCTTAGACGAAGGTTTCATACATGCAGTTGAGGCGCGTTGAAATTAATCGAGTCTCAGGCATTTTGCTGTTTGGGTCGGATCTTTCCTGCACTGATGAGAGGTAATACCTCGAAACCAGTCTGTAGGTGATCTACTCGAATAATTTGAGCTTGGTCTAACCTCTATGATGTATCTTTCATAAATATCTGTCGGATATAATTCAATATACATCGTGGTATTAGCCGGGAATGCAGTTGTTTTTCGGCAGGCATTTACCAGAACCTACAGTGTAGGTAGTTGACAAAGATGAATATTTTGAGAATTCATTTTGAAATATTAATTTTCTAGTAAAATTTTCAAACTCAGAAAATATCGTGAATGGCAATAATCATGCCAGTTAGGCATACAATTATCCTTTGATAAGACAGTTACCAGAATTGTACACGATAGTAAAAATCTTGGATGTGACAGATTTAAATTGAAAAAATTTACTTATTTTTCCTTATATCATCATCGGAAAGATTATGATGAAATAATATGAGAATTGTTAAGTTTCATGTACAGAAATAGGATCCATATGGAGATATACCATTGGTACAACAAACATAAACCCAGATATTGTGGGTGTATGACGACCTACGATATTTCATTTCTCTTTTTCTTGATATTTCCTCTTCTCTATCTTCTATTTTCTCCGATAATTAGCCTATATGTTACTACTGTAACACTCACTGGATGAACATGCCGGAATAACCATCTTTAACTGACAAATATTCAAAAATGCAGCCTTCAGGTTTTGAAAATTTATATAATTCAACTAAATGGCGAATTTCATTTCAGTAACTACTACTCAAATATCTATTCAATATTTGATAAATATTCTCACTACTTACCTAAATTCCTTCTAGCCCTTATGAGTTTCTCAAAATCCCTTTCCAATATTTTTGAATAGGATGAGAGTTTATTTCGTTTAGCATTATTCAAAGCAACTGTATACAATATCTCTGCAGAACGAAGACTACTCTCTAGCTCTCGGTCCAATAACTTCATAAAGGGCCTGGTGGTGAAGTATCCAGACCAATATGCCGGCCGTCCTTCGGAAAATATGTCGGAATATACAAAGAAATCACCTTTCAACGTAGGATATTGGGTGTATCGTTTAGAAATTTCTTGAAAATACATAGCAGGCGTTCCAAAAGTTATTTCTGCCTTGTAGTGCTCTTTATGGGCATTGATGTAATCTATGAGTTTGATATAATTAGTGTACTGTTGATCCCATTCTTCTTTGACGTTGTATCGAAAATCATCTCCTAGTGGCATCAGAACTACGTTATGAGGTAAGAGCGAACCTGTTCTTGCGTACTGTTCCAGCAAAAGCTCTGCCTTCTCCTTTATGTTTTTATCAGTAATCGATTGGGATTTCAGAGAATACTCAGTGTATTCACCTTGAACTTTACGGAAATCAAAATTCAAGCAGATATACGGATGAGGTCCACAACTATGTTTAATGGAGTAAATATCAAAGGGTTGGTTGTGAGTGATTATTGACCCGTAGGGATCTGAAGGGCTCCAACTGGGTACCCATCGGAAATCTCCATACTGTTTGAGAGCCAGCCATTGTTTCCAGGCGTAGTGGATCCTTTGTATCACAGTTCCTTTAAGGCCTGATGCGCCTAGAAGATATGGTACTGTGCTTCCGTGGCCAAACGGGTCTACTGACCAGCCGGATATTGGTTTTATTCCTAGATTAGTCCACGTCCATTGATGTCCTACAAAATAATGAAAATTAGAGAACCTCAGGTACTGAATTCAAAGTGGACAAATGCAATGATTGAGTTATCAGTGATTAAATTTTTATTGTAATACCATGAATATTAAGAGATCCAAAAACAAGCAACAGAACTTCAATACTTTTCTCTACGAACGTTTCACTAACCAAGTTTGCGTCTTCAGGAGAAGTTCTGGTGATTGGAAAAAGTGCTTGTTTTTGGATTTATCTTACGCCAGAGATTCCAGTTTTACCTTTTATTTTCAATATTAAGAGGGTAAAAACAATGATCTCCAATATTCTAGAGCAAAGGTCAGCAACAGACGGACCGAAAGGTCAAACCTCGGACCTCCAGATATTGTAATGTGTTGTATACCAAGTATAAATTGATACCTACATAGGGTATACCATACCTTCACTAATTAAAATAATATTTTTGAGTCACATATAATTCAACTTACTAGTTATTTGACTTCAATAAGTTATCTAGTTAACCTATTTTACAAGTACCTACAACTAATATGGTTTGATTAGCCTGTGTGTGAATTAGTTGATGTTGCAGCAGAATGGACAGATGTAGCTTCCAAGTTGTTGAATCTGTCACAGCCATCACTTCAAATAGAGATAATTGATTTGCAAGAAGATGTGTCTTTGCAAATGTATATAACGGTATCCACTAACACTAAAGAATTTTGGGCCAAACATGAAAACTGCAAGAAACTAGCTATAAATTTGCAGTTTTTGAAAAACATGTATCGTTGGAGATTAACGGAGGCCTACCTAGAAGACACACCTGAATTTGCTGTTCCTATCGAGAACCAAACTATAAAAAACTGGGTTAAGACCCTCGGTGTAGTTTCTCACATTAATTTTAGGTCATTTGTTTTATAATTTTTCCCACAGTATCCGGACCCCACTGGAAACTACTTGCCGACCCCTGTCCTAGAGTGAATTGAATAGAATATTATTTGATGCAGATTTTATAAGTTTTATAGATGCCCAAGGTAACAAGTTAGTCAAATCAACTATTGGATAAGATGAAAAAAATACTTGTCTTTGATGTCCTTTTTTGGCGATTGGAAAAGAAATTTAGGCTTTTACAGCCATCTCTTGAAACAGTCTATGGTTTCGGGTTGAGCACGTCTGTTGTATTTTTTCCTGACGTTTCGCCAGCGAGAGTTACTGCCATTTTCAGAGGTGTGTTATCGCTTTCAAGATTGGAGGTACAGGTCAGGAAGAAATTCCAATAGACGACCTCTTCGAAACTCAAAATCACAAACCGGTATCGGCTGTATCGATATGAATGTAATTACACGATTTGTGTGTGAAGTGTGTATAATTCAGTATATAAGTCGAAGCTGAAAAAATGGTTCTAAAAAAATATTTAATTGCTTTGATGAGCATCACCTACAAATCAATCAAGGTGAACTTTACTTCCATTCATTGATGGTTTCACTCTTTAGTCCATTCGAAACATATTTCGTTACCACTGATGGTCAATGATTCTGTATAAGTTAATTGTTTATTATATTCATATAAAACATGTTTAGGGTTCATACTGGTTCAGTTTTGTCTTATAACTAATAACGTGCTAAGTGTAGGTTTAAGTTTCGGTTACATTGAATAGCGGTGTCAGACGAATATTCCATAATCAGATCAGATAGTTGTATTGACCAATAAAGACCCTATTATTATTACTATCATTATTATTAAGCAAGTAATGTTTCGGTAAAAATTAGGTTCAATAACAATATTGTTAGAATAACAAAAATAAATTTGATATGGTAATATAACCTCTCCTTCGAATTTTAGACCTATTGCTCTAATCCCAACCTCGGCAAAAAACTTGGTAAAATAAATTTGAACACTTTCTTTTGTGCAGATATATTGATAACTAAGCAGTTTGGATTCCAGACTAGAAAAAAAAACACTAATGACACAAACTTTTCATTTATAGATTCGACTGAAAACTCAAAACACATATATCAAAAATAAAGAAAAGCCCCAATGTTCGAGTCAATCAAATTTTATATTACTGCTCTTTCCTTCATTATGTGGAGCAAGATTTTTAGTAGGTATCTGTTTGAATTCTGTTTTTAGAACAAGCTGAGAAAGTAAAAGTTACATTTATGTAACCCAATTCCCGACTAGAACTATAATCAAGAGTGTCAACTGTGAATAACTAACAGAAAACAAAGAAAATGATTAATCAGAATATCTGGATATAAGATACCTACCAAACCTAAAGAGTAATTTGATAAATTAGCAAAATGCAAACGAATTGAAATCTTGCTGGAAATTGAATACCATAGTGAATATGATAGTTCTTTGACATTCAGATTATTCTTTGTGAAATAGAGAAAGTATTGAAAAAACATACGTTTCTTGAAGTTTAAATTGTTTTTCCCTATATTCTACAAAAGGTATAATTACTTATTAGAACAGACTCGTGAAATATGAATATTTGTTGATTAAAAATCACACTTTTAGTTACATATGTTGCCCTAGAAGGCTATCAACTTTCATAACTAAAATGTTTTACAATTTCAAAGAGAAATATTCATGAATAGATCACTGGATTTACTTACACCAACTTTCCTGTTAACAGCACAAACTCGAGGGGAGATATATGAATAATTTACTTCAGAATGGATTATAGGTACAAAAGATATAATACATAGGATTTAGTGTTTACTGGAGATGGATATTTACCCAATACCATATAATTGCTAATATTTAATTTTTCATGTTGGGAGAATCAATTATCAATCAATTATTGAAACTAGAAAAGGAAGGTAAAATAATTTGACACCAGGAAAAACAAAAATATGTACAATCAGAAAGAAGAAAATATATATATTTAAAATTAAATATTTCAAAGTGTGTTACTTTGCTCATTGGTAGTCAAAACTGCCTTCCGGAGTCATAAATAATACCATTCAAAATCCTTATTTTCTTTTTCTGAAAAATTTTACATTCCTTAGTAGATCATTAACTAGATATCATCTTCCACAAAGCCATAACTTGTACAAGCAAAGGATTAACGAGATCTTACTTTTTTAATGTGCGACTATTAGTAAGGAATTTATTATAAGGGGAGGTCCCATGTATCCAGACTGCTTGCAAACCCGGACTTGATTAGTATTTGTATGAAAGAGTGTGGATACTTTGTTACTTGTGTTGAACGTAGAATGCTCATTCTAGACATCATTAATCATTCACGGTACAAGTTTCGAATTCTGAGGGTTGTTGTTTATGTATCCTCATTTTAACCTAAACCCATAAGGAAGTGTGGCAGGGATTATTCACGAGTTGTCATAGAGGATCCACTTTTCAGCACAAGTGACGATCCAATCCAAAAAAGAATCGTTTGGGTTACGCAGAAGCAAAGAAGAACATACCTCGAAATGGACAATTTTCGATCTTTTTCATCTTCCCAATACGAATTGAATCATGAAAAATTGAATGAAAGCGGACGCCCAGTTCTTCTGTCATCTCACGCACCGTTTGTGATGGGTCAATCTCTACTAGAGTCCTTAATACCTCGTCAGAAATTACTGTAGGTCGACCACTGCAGGGCTTATCTTCGAGGTTAAAATCACCCGAACGAAATTTCGCAAAACAACGTCAAACAGTGCGTCTATTAACACTATCATTGCCAAATGCCTTGGTTGGTAATTTTTTGGACTGTTTCGACAGCGTGTTGGTTCAATTTTAATTCGCTCAACGATATCATATAGTAATAAGCTGAAGAGGCAAATAATTAAAATTTGGAAAAAAAATAAAAGCATCAATGTATATAGTAAAAAAATTCTCTATTGATCAAATCAAAAAAATTGATTAAACAAAACGTATGAAACAATTATATTACCATGTAGGCATCCCTCCATAAAATATATGAATGTATTATAATTTCACACCTAGAAAACTCTGAAGATCAGACCTTTTTGCGGAAAACACGAAACATAAATTCGGCAGGCATGATTAACATTGACTACTCTCCACATCATGAGATAATTGATCATTGGGTCAGAGAACTGTGAAACATACAAAGACTTAACTAGTCAAGACTGACAGTCTTTTGCATTTATTTGACCAACATAAGCCACATTGTGGGAGGCCAGAATATGGCATCCTGATTCAAGAAGTGGTAGGGCACCATACTACCAAGAAATAAAACAATCAGAACGACCATTTCAATGGATTGACCTGGAAGAATTTCTGGAGTTCAAAGAATGAATCTCGACATTTCAAACGTTTCAACTCTTAATTTGATGGTCGTCTATATCCTATGCATTAGCTTGAAGGTAAGGCGGCATCTCGTCAATACTGTAGGTGGCACTAAAGTATTTCTACGGCCACGTCGTGCCAATGAACATAAGTTTAATTAAATCGCATTATGTTTTACTTACCGACAGCAAATAACAAAAAATAATGGTATCAGGCCCCCAAAATAGGCATTGCACCTGGTTTCACTCTATAAAATTATCACACAAATACAATAGACTATGACGTACCATGGCAGGCCATAATGAACCTCCAACTCCAACCTACTAGACCTGAGAATAGCAAAGGTCAGTTGCTTTGGTAAACGGAGGTATTCCCTATTGTTGAAAAAAATCTCTTGCATAGGTTTTATTTAGCCATTGGAGTATAGTATTTTTTGTAGTTTTGATATGTATGGGTCTTCTTGCTGAACAGGGTGGAACTCGGTGAGTAAAAAGAGTTGTGGTCATCTCGTCCAATAGAGAAAACCAAGTCAGGCTCATCGGATGCTCCGATTCCTACTCTTTTTTATTCACGTACCATGCAGAGCAGGTTATCTAAACCCTTGATAACTTCACAAGCTCCTATCACATCAATTCTGTTGTATAGACATTCCAAACTTAAAAGTCTACAACCTCCCTGTTGTTGGGAGAAGTATATTCAAAATTGAAACTGTTATTGCGTTTCAAAGTGAACAATTATCATTATAGTTACACCTGTGATTTTAGGTCTAACTCACCTTCGATCAATTGGTCAACCATAGCATACAGATGCGCATTCGCCTCGTCAGTCATCACCCACCCTCCAGTGGTAATCTCCAACCTCCCGGATTGCACCAACTCCCTCAGAGCCCTCTGTTTGCTGGGGTGAGCCTCTTCCCACCACGCGTTCAGGAAAGAGATTTCAGACCAAATGAAGGTGAGATTTTTGTATTGCTGCAACTTCGCGACCATGTTGTTCATGATCTGTCTCGAAGAGTACTGGAAATAGTGCTCGAACGTTTTCAGCCAGCCTGGATCGTTGTGGGAGTGGGGTACGATGATAACCTGGAAAAATTATGAATGATAAAGTGCCAGTCTAACACTGAAAAAATTTTTTTTGGGTCTCTCGGAATGAGAAATTTTGCGATCTTGTAAATGCAAACAATTTGAGCCAGATTTCCATCTCCATGTTTGGTGAATGTTACAAATTCGGACTTCCATTGTCTCTAAAACGAGTTGAAATCTATGGAAGGATATAAATGAAGATATTGATAAATATAAAAAACTGCAAAGAAAGTCTCGACATTTCTAACATTACCAACAAAAAAAAAACATCGCGATGAAACTTGGTTTGAAATATTTTTTATTATTTTTGATTTTTTCACGTGTTTGCATTTACCTCGATTACTTTTTTCAAATGTTATTTCCATTGTTTGCATATAACTGACATTTCACCTACTATTTAATCCGTTTATTCATTCACTTTCATTTCAGGTCAAAATAATACTCAACAAATCAGCGTTTATATTTTCGATGTGAAACATCTATAGCCGTACGTAAAACCGATTGTTGGCGTGGCGACGCATGCCGTGGCGACGGTCGCCATGCGCAAGCGACTGTGCTGTTCTCTTTCCACTGGTTGGGCGTTACGCTATCTCTTTCGCCACACTAAGCTCGGATACCTGTAGCGTATACAGTTGTGTTTACTACAGTATGCATAACCTGTGTTTTACTAAATGAATACTTTTTAAAATTTATTAAAAACAAAATATGCCTTACTGATTGAGAAAGTGAAAATGAGCAGCTTCCTCCAAAGAAAGCCCATCACACTACGACACACTTTCAAGTCATCAGTTACACTATAACAATTTTCAATTGAAGGTAACTCATATACAAATTGAACTGAGAGCTAACGGCAACAATGTTAAATGTTAGAACTAAATTCTTACCGGGGTCATTTTTATTGTCTATGCATCGCCATTGTGAAAAATTGAAAAGTAAGATGATTCTATAAAATTTGCCCCCCCCCCGTAACAAGATAGCTTCTGCATATCGATAGGATGTACGATCGAATTGGGGAACAGGTTCATTAAATATTTTGAAACATCGGTAAACTGATCAACACTTCGCAGGTCTATTATATTTGAGTCCATAGGCGTGTGTTCTGTTTCTTGCGAAGGTGACTTTGTTTTGTATTTATTGAATATAGTTTATTATATTTATTGAATAGACTGTTATATTTATTAACTTTAAAATATAAGATAGAGTTGGCTGATACTTGTTTTTAAAAATACATTATCATAGATTTTCATCAAATTCACACTTTATTGTGAGATAATTAGTTGACCTAGTCATTAAACTCAGGTATAACTGTCATTAATTAGTTCCTAGAATATTATTAGTTTTTTGGTAGATAGTAATATTTCAAAAAGTATATATAAATCACGATGTATGTAGAATTCAGGTGGTTTGTGAACACGCTTGAAAAAGCTACTGTGCAGCAAAACATGTGCTGCGGATTTATTAATCTGTTCTAGTGAAAATCTCACAATGAAGTGTTTTTCAAAATACATCAACTTTAAATAGTTTTTGAAGTAAGTAAACAACTGACAAATAGCTGAATAATATTATTGAATTTTATTATTTTTATAGTATTGTGATGAATGCCGTAGCAGGTCCAAGTAATGTACAAAGAAAGCGGAGGTTTATGTCGTTAGAAGAAAAACAGATTGTGTGTAGAGTGTACGAAAATTTAAAAAATACACTCCGTACAGTGGAAGCTGTAGCCCAGTGTTCATTTTTAACGGGAATATCCGTGTCGACAATTGAACGCATTGTACGTGAAAAAAAGGTGACTGGGATTGTGCAAGCTCCAAAAGTACATTGTCGTGGTAGAAAAAAAATTGAATTGGACGAGTACCAGAAAAATTTTGTAAGCTATACCATTCATTGTTTCTTTTTTGAGAATAAAGCGCCAACCCTCGAATCCAGTAGGACAAAGGTAATGGATAATGATCTCATTCCAAAAATGAGCAAAGAGAAGTTAAGGAAAATAATAAAAGACGATTTGAAATTTATATTTGCCAAACGATTCCGTAAATCTGTCTTGATAGAAAAAGAAGATATAGTCTCATGACGACGGAGATATCTTCGCTCTATTGGAGAAATGCGTTCTGCTCACAAAAAGATTTATCTGGAAGAAACGTGTGTGAATGCTGGTCACAAAGTATCTAAGATCTGGCAAGATACTTCTGTAACTAGTTATCGTTAAGCATTTGTGGAAGGTTTATCAACAGGGTTACGCGGACCAACGGGTAAAGGGCAACGACTAATTGTCGCCCATATAGGTAGCAAGAGTGGCTTTTTAGACGATAGTGCACCAATTTTTTCATCAAAAAAAACGGGAAATTATCACGAAAACATGGACGCCCAACGCTTTGAAGGATGATTTGAATCCCTTCTTTCACGAGTCGAGCCAAATTCGGTAATAGTAATGGATAACGCTTCTTATCACAGCCGATTAGTAGAACAGCTGCCAACTATGACCACCAGAAAAGCAGACATGCAGAGATGGTTAGGACAAAAAGGAATTCCATTTTCCAACGACATGGTTAAGGCCGATACAATAGGTCGTGCTGAAGGCATCACCATTTTGAGACTTCCTCCTTACCATTGCGAGTTAAACCCGATAGAATTAATCTGGGTTCAAATTAAGGGTTACGTAGCTCGTGAAAACGAGACATATAAAATTTCTGATGTCCAACGTTTATTAGAACTCGCAATGGAATGGATACGGAAAGAAGATTGGGCTAATTCTGAAGCCCATGTGATCAAGGAAGAAGAGAAAATGTGGAGATTGGACGGGATGGTAGACACTGTTTTCGACCAAATAATAATAGATTTAAGTGTGACTGGGGATTTCTCTCCGGACGAGTCAATGGATTCTGAAACTTCATAAGCAAAACATAGGTAATTATTTCTTTGCTTTGTAGTTCTTTTTCTATATAAAAGGAACATAATTATTATTTTGTAAATTTTTCTGTTTTTTTGGAGTACTGCATTAGGCATAATAAGAAAATATAATCAGTTTTACCATTGACACCAGGTAGCGCCACCTACTATAACAATTTTTACGTAATTATCTATGTGATTAAATAAATACAAATATTATTTTGGTACGCCTCTGGGAAGTTGGTAAGAGGATTATCCGTTGGTTACTTCAAGTGCGACGTTGCTAATGAAAATTGTTATAGTATAGTAATTATATTTTTATATTTTATAAATAAAGTTTCGAATTCTCTGCACATTGAGCCCACGTATATTTGGTTTGTCTCAAGGATCAGTAGATGTAAAATCTACTCTCTTTGTAGATTGAAATTTACACAATTTTTATAGCATACATTTTTTTTCAATTATTATTCAATTCTAATTTCATGCTTATGAAAAATAATGAACTGTAACATTTCATAAAGATTGAAACAATTGTATTTCAAAATTGGCTGATAACGATTAGCGCACGAATGTTTCTCATTTATTATTGACAGGAACATCAAAAAATTAATTAGTTAATTTTCTAACAATTGTGGAATTTATATTGAAACATTTATTATTGATATTTATAATATAACATCTTTGGTAATATATTGCAATAACTAACTGGAAGACATTCATTATATTTTATTTTCACATTATGCCATATTAATTCCTGTGGTAATCTGTAATATTTTACGCATATTACTTGTACGAAGTCAATCCAAACAGCTGAATGAACCAGGTCTGATAAATTTACTAGTTGATACCATATAAAACCACATAAAAATTATGATTAGACCTCGTAATTATACCACGCCGCCCATGCCATACAAAGAAACTGCCGACGTTCGGTAATTATTTAGTTTTTCTGCCATTCGAATTGACTTCGTATATACTGTACAAAATGATTTCGATGTTTCACATCTGCCAGACGTCTTGTGACGGCTCAATTTTTTTTATTATTTTATACTCATTTTTTCTCCTTTTTGTCATTATTTAAATTTCAATCCGCTCATCCGATTATCCGCTCCAGTTATAAATTTAATATTTCACTCATTTTCATTTTATTTGTTCTTCCATATATTTAAAAAACACTATTTCAAGTAATAGAAGTCCAAATTTGTAACATTCATATCTGTCATGATTGTTCAATACATTATAGCGTTAAAAACTTCGATAAACTCAAAGAGTCCGTGTCTGTTCCATAACTGCAAGTAAATAATATTCGTGGAATCTGTCAGCCGTCCATGCAAGACACCCAACTTCAGCTTATGAGAAATGACATTTGTTGAATGTTATGATGTACAAAAAATATCTTTTAAAATTCTTGATTAAATGGTCTTAATCATCCCATAGCGTAGGAATTAGTACTAGACATTTGCTGATGATGCATACTTGGTTATCGAAACGCGCGTCGAGAGACAGCATTTTTGTTCTGGTGAGGAAAAAGATTAATTTTTACACCAGAGGTTCCAAATTCTACTTATCAAATCACACATTTTATAGGAAAAGTAAGCTCAAACATTTGCGAACCATAAATGACATATAAAGAGTTTTCATTGAAGTTATATATTTTTTTTCTTTGGAAGTTTCCCACATTTTTTGTTTAATGATGGAGAAGCAGAAAGGTTTGAAAGGTTTTCCTCACAAACACTGAGAAATGATAATATAATATAGATAATACAATTAACATGCATAATTATTTAAAAATTACAAAATGTTCAGTAGAAAATGGCTGAGAACTCTGGTTGCGATATATGAAATTACATTGAATTCCGTTATTCTAAAATACGCCAGATATGCATTTATGCTTTATCTGCATATGGAGAGAATTTATTGTTTTCAGTGGAAATAGCTTTTTATGGCTCAAAACAAAGTAGTTAGTGGAAACGCGTTAAATATATTAACGCGAATTGATATCGACCGGAGTACCGAAGTTCTAAATTTACTGCTTTTCAAGTAATGGAAACTTACATTTAAAAAACCCTCACCAATTGAGTGTAACAAATTTTTCGACTTTATCGAATGTGGTTTGCAGGTTTTCATGTCTAGAGTTTCATCTACGACTGCAGAGAACATTATCAAAGGTGATGCAGCAACTAACGACGTGTTCTGATTATTCTCAAAGTACGAGTGTATGAAACCAAAGTGTTAACACCTGGCTCTCTGAATTAAAGAGAAATTATCGCTTGAGGCAGACCTACCAATAAATTAGTAGTAGCGGGACATGCAATTAGAAGAGGTACCCACATGATCGCGTTTGAAAAGACGTTAGAACTCAGAGGTATCATCCAAGACTATATAGATATATCAACAGTGAGAAAGAAGAAATTAACATTGATAACACGAAACCACGAGCACCACCAGTGGAATAAAACCGAAGAAGCAAACCAATAGGTACCTTAGTACCTGCTAAAAGTACATTTAGTATACTTCGTCCGTTGCTTCATCGCCATTGGTCATATTTACCGCAGTTGTAAACGAAACCTACATAATGAAAATTGGTCAGAGCCACGTTAACCAATGATTGTTTAAAGTTTTAGACTTCCATTGTCTGAAATTGAAAAAAAATAAAGTGGTGAAGTATCAGCGACGTTACTTGTTGATAATTTGAAGAGATACGGTAGCTGGAAGTCTACTAATGTTGCTAAGGGAATTCAGACAATTTATTTACAAATATAATTGAAATTGACCAGACCATTCAAAAAGTATCAGATGAAAGCAATCAACATGAAACAGAAACTTTACCTTCTTGTTCTGACTTCAACAAAAATCATTTGAATAAACCAAGCATTTCAAATAAATTGAATTTCAATATTCAATACAAATAAGAATTGAAATATTCGAGATTTTGTTCTACAAAGGCATATATTGAAGAAATGTGTGACACTGATTTGTTTTTCTACACGGTTGCCGATCACATGTATAAACTAAATTCAACTTGTCAACTTGTCTTTCCAGATGTCAAATATATTTCGCTCCATTGACTCTGTGATCACGTGGTATTATCTGTTCTTTTTATTATCCAATATCTTTTGTTCCCCACACGAGTTTATCAATGAATTAGGTACAGTGGTAACCATTGAAGGTTTTTGCAGTACCTCAAACAAAACAATAGTATGACTACTGGTCAACGCCTCTACATATCAATATCTCTTTATGCATGGTCCTATACTGCTGGCAGTACCTGGCTTTATGTCACTTGCTTTGATCGTTGATACAATATGTCATAGTAGATGTATCAGAGTTGTGAGTTTTTCCGGTTGAAATAAATGATTTCTTGGGAAAAATGGAATTGAAACCGAATCCAGAAATCCGCAGTTTTTGAATTTCGGAAATGAACTGAACTGAATTTGAAATGAATATTCGACCACAGCTGTTTCTCTGGACATTCAATCGAAAATTAAATAGGCTTAAGCAAGGATATTTGATTGATTCGAACAAGACTTGCAATTGTTCTATTATATTAAATGGCATGACCTATCGTGTCACTGATGGAAAGAACGAAGAATATTCCGAAACCTGGTTTAAGCTGGTCAACTAAGAAACAAGTAACACGCGCGAACACTAATAATTTTAATAACATTCTTTAACTATCAAATGAAATGGACGCAAGGACTACATAAAAAAGTTATAATTCGTATAAACGAGATGTAAATGAAATGTTTCACAGACAATTAATTCTGGCCAATATTTCATGGGAAAGAAACAAATGCAGGACGGTTGTTGAACGGGAAAACTGTATTCGAAGAACTTATTGAATGCGGTTGAGCCGTTTCTTCAGAACTTTGCATACATGACGAGAATAATACGTTTGTTGAAAATGTACGAAAACGGATCGGGACAATATATCATTCAATTGATCGCCAATTCTATTAGTTTGGCTAACATGATGCTTCATTAAAATTCCGATGAGACGTAATGTGTTTTATATAAATTTTGAATCGTTCATTTTATACTTTTGGTTTATTTCTCGGACGTGAAAAATTTCGAACTGAAATCATTTCAATTTTTTTTATAACTGTAAATCGTCTCACAAGGTTTTATTTCTTTAGGTAATAAATATAATACATTATACAGCTGCAGAGCCACGGCTTCACAAAAATGAAAATGTATTTTATGGCCGAATTCTCGTATATATAGTATTAAGCCTAGTTTGCCCTCAAGCTCGCTCAATTCGTGAATTTTATATGCACCTTAACAAACAACAAGCTTGAGTTTGCGAAAAGTGAAGCCCTCTGCTTTGGCGGCTAAGAGCCTTAACATGAGCAGTTATGATCCTAACCTAGCTTTCTGTCTCCGATAAGAACACTTTAACTCAAGATTTTACCTACAAATAACATATTTTATATACCTACAATCATGACAAGATATTTCAAAGGCTGTAAACTAAAGGTAATGATAAAATTACGACAAATTTACGAGAAAACTATAATTAGGTAGTTTGCCAAAGTGGAAATGTTACTTACCTACTCGTTAATTGCAATACCATATTGAATATAATTATTAATTATACATATTTATATGAAAGTTTAGCCGTTTGGAAAGTTTTACTGGCGAGATGTAAGTACTCAATCAATTATATTAGTTTTCTGATTGATTCGGCCGTTACTTGATGAAGATCCATAGTAATTTCAAAAACTACACCTCCCGATTTGATCTCCACAAACTTTATTTGAAAAAATATAATCACATGTTTCGCTAGCACAGTAGCTTTCTCAACTGTATGAATACTTCAAATTATTCTTACATTAATATTTATATACTACAGGTAACCATAATTGAGACAACCTCTAAAAATTATCTGAACCTCTATGATTACCTACTTAAAGCATATTACCTCACATCTATACATCAATAATAATTATTTTTCGGCTTTTAAGAAAACAAGTTCAATAATGGTGATCTATTCAAATCCAGTTGGTCATTCATTAGAATTTTTTAATTTTTAAGTTTATTAATTTCAATTGCTTCTAAATGATTCAGTTTCAAACCTTTTTTTCTATGTGCAAAAATTCGAACTCTTTTTGAATATGATGAATTTTTTTTCTCATTTACATAACTCGTACGATGTTCCTGAATTCGATTCCTGAATGTTTTGCCCATTTGACCAATATATACCTTAGGGCATGTTCCACACTTTATATTCTCCTGATTTATCGAATTTGGATGTCTTGTTAGGTGAAAATAATAATATATTGGATATATCTTCAGGTTGACTGGATTGATACTGAATGTATACAGGCCTATTTAAATTCGAGTCTACGGTGAGAGATAGAGAGTAAGTTAAATTCGGGCACAAAAAGTGGACTATTTTGTATATTCTTGAATTATATAATCATCGAAAATTTTTACAATACATTTTTTGCTGTTTTTTATTTGCAGACACTTGAAATGAAAAAAATCAACACATTATTTGGGTAATCTATCAGATCATAGTGTGAATGATCCTTGCGCTAAGTTGAAGTAACAATTAACAGACCGAGTGTTAACGGTTTTGGTTGTTGTCTGTACAATGAACTTCAAAGGTCCACAATGTTTAACACAATTTGAATAAGGAAATCCCGTTAAAAGAGAAATGCAGAAAGAAAATACACCTACTGTCGATTCTTATTCACTTTTACCAGTCCTCTGAAATAGTGGATGACTTAGAAATTCTTCATTTGAATTCTTTCAAGAAAAAGCTCAATGTTTTTTAGTACTGATGAGTTTCTAGAAACCCATTTCACAGATGATTCATTTTTTCCCAGTGCTCATGCGACAGATTCAATTTTAATTATATACTTTTTATATAATTTTTCTTATTTATCGTTTTATATGTATTTATGTATGATTTTTCACTTTATTTGTTCTACCATTGACCTCCACCAAACAATAATTTCATTGTAAACTATGTCCTTCACAAACAATATAGATTTGATCATTTTCCCCTTCTTCCTGAACGTTCCTTTCATTTTTCGTCTGTGATAATACAGTTTTGAAAAACAAGTTCACTATCACTTAGAAAGAAAGCCCACATAAACTGTGTACACCTTTTCAAATTTTGATTCTCTATGTTCAGTAACAGTAGATATTTGAAACATTTTTCAGCGGAGTAATAAATCATTTTGAAGTGGCTGATTCAAAGACCTACATAACTGATTAGGTAAAAAAGTGAAAAAAATAGTATTTATTTTGAACACTCAATGTTTTTGATTAAATTATCAATACCTCATATGAAAAGCACTTTTCAATACATCACATACCCGCACAGCTTAGATTAGATTGTCGAGGAGCTGGCCTATGGCCTGATTCACTGCGATCTTATAAGAGATGAAGTACTTGTTAACAACCCACTTCATCCAAATCAGCATGCATATACCCCGGGAAGGTCTACTGATTCGGCCCTTCACCATGTGGTTGGCAGAATCGAGAGATCATTGGACAACAAAGAATCCACCCTAGGTATATTCATAGATATTGAGGGAGCGTTTGATAAAACCTTTCCAACAATTACCCAGCAACTACACTCCAGGAATGTACCCCTGGTAGTAGGAGAATGGATACTCCAGATGCTCTCTAGCAGAGCAATGAGTATTAATGTAGAAGACATCACAGTTAAAGGACTGGTCATGAGGGGATGTCCACAGGGAGGGGTCTTATCACCCCTTCTCTGGAACATAGTTCTGGATACCCTAATTAATCACCTTAACAAAAATGGATTCTACACAATTGCATACGCAGTTGACATAGTTATCTTGCAGACCGGCAAATTTGTAAACACACTGTGCGATAGAGCGCAGGATGGGCTCAAATTGATAGAAACATGGTGTAAGGAACACTCACTGTCGATCAATCCCAAGAAGACTGAGATGGTTCTTTTCACCAGGAAAAGAAGTTTAACGGGCTTAAAACCTCCCGAAATCTTCAAAAGCCAACTGAACTTCTCCGAAGAGGTGAAATACCTTGGTATTATCCTCGACAAGAAGCTAACATGGAACTCTCATCTACAGAGTAGAGCAAAAAGAGCATACGTGGCTTATGAGCAATGTCGGAGGACAGTGGGACGCGCATGGGGTCTTTCACCCCGGGTAGTCGCCTGGATCTACACTGCAATAATAAGACCTATGTTAACGTATGGAGCCATTGCATGGGGACCGAAAGTTCTACAAGCAACGGCCATCCAAAAATTATATCAAATACAGCGACTTGCTTGTTTAAACATCACAGGAGCCATGAGAACAACACCAACCGCGGCAACGGAATTAATCACGGGTCTGACCCCTCTGGATCTGTACGTTAAGGAGGTTGCGTTAATGGCCATGATACGATTGCATACGGCTGGTGTAAACCTAGATCCAGGAATGGGTCGATTGAGGCTGGGCCTATGGCGGGAAGCGCTTACTGCGCAACCTCTGCTGCAGGCAACAAGTTATGCAATTGAACCCAGGTTTGTGTTTAATAAACCCTACAAAATACAAATTAAGCAGAACACAGAGTCAGATGCTACAAATGCAATACGGATTTATACAGATGGCTCAAAAACCAAAGAAGGTTCAGGATGTGGAGTGTACTCCAGATCACTGAGCCTAAGGATTAAATGGGGAATGGGAAGAAATACCAGCGTGGTCCAAACAGAACTGGCTGGTATCTCAATCGCCACAAAAAATTTCTGGCAAAAAGATAACAATCTTAGAGATGGGATGAAATCAAAGGATGTAATCTTGCCAGGATCACCTTGGGCGACCCTGGGAAGCTGGCGCCGAAGAAATATCTGGCGATGACCAGGAAAAATCTACGCCTTACAGTAGGATTTCTGACTGGCCACTGTCAGCTAAGGAAACACCTACATAATATGGGGCTAGTGGACACACCTCTATGCAGGATGTGTGAACAGGAAGATGAGACTATCGTCAATAAGAGAGTGTGTGTTCGGCGAGTCTTGGCCTACACCTGCCGATATAAAGGAGATGTCTCCCAGCGACCTGTCCACCTTCCTGGAAAGGACAGGATGGACGACGACCTAGGAGGACAACTCCTCGGGAGGATGCACAATGGGTCACATATGGCCTAAGTGCGTGGGCTTACACTCACCCTCCCTACTCTACAGACAGACAGAGACTGCGATCTTTCAGATCTGTTGTGATGCTCCTTGGTTGTTAGAGCTCATTGTCTAGCTTGATCTCTTTGATGAGACTCCATAGCCTTGACACTGACCCCTTCATATAGCTGGAGCCTCTAGTTTCCCTTCTCCGCATGTTGCCTGTTTCAGCCTTGCTATTGCTTCGCATTCACAGAGCACATGCAGTGCCGTTTCTTCCTCTTCTTGAGAGAACCTGCATTGGGTTTCTTCTGTCAGAGCCATGTTGCTCATGTTTCCTAAATCGTCTTTGTCCCGTTAGTAGACCCTCCACTACCCTTACAACCTTATGATTGTGGTTTAGCAGGTCTTCCGTGAATCTGGGCGATGGTTTTTTCGGCTTGCATCCATGAATTAATGAATGTCTTTATACATGTTTTCGCTACCCTGATGTACGAATCAAAATGTTGTACGAATTGATGTACGAATCATAATGGCAACTTTGTAAAACGAATCAGCAAATGTGCTTTTTCTGTTAACGAAAAGATTACTAATCTTAATGTATATGACGGTCTCATACACCAAAATCCGTCGTATACCTTTGACATTTTGGTCGAAATGTGTTATTAAAAGACGGGAGTTTCAGAATCATTCAAGAATGAGAAAAAAAAGCTGTGAAATTATCAAAACCATATTCAAGAATAAAAACTGTGCCTGTTGATGAAACCACAAACTTTCATTTTATTTAAGGAAAGAGATACCTTCAACAAAATAATATTCGCTCTTACTCGATAATGATGAAATTATTTGCTGCACGCCACTGCAGGTAGAAAACGACCCTAACGCTCATAAAATCATTTGTTTGCCATACAAAATTAGGGCGGACTTTTCTCTATATTCTCTATATATTTTGTACTGTCCTATTATTATGTATTTAAATGATTTGTATTTCAGTCAATAAAAACGATTATTTTTATTTTTATTTTCAAACCTGCCTATAATCGCTGTGACGATTCACAAAGAAATCATAAAATTTAGTTTGAGAACTCTGTTAACGTTTTGCATTTATAAGCATTTGTTACTATTCAGTATAAGGAAACAGAGAATTGTTAAAAACATAACTTGAGTTTTGAATTTTAAAACGATTGACCATTTAAATTTCAGTTTTCCTAAATGAGGAATCACTTGACAGGAATAGTTTACTTCATTCAAATGATGAAAATCTAATTTACTTCCTTGATAACATACTATGTTAAGCTTGTTAGAAAGGAATACCAACCTTGAATCTAGAATGTGTATTTTTCATTGATAACTACCTGATTACTTTAATTATATCCCCCCACTTGTATATTAGACATCTGATGTATATCGGAGGCATCCAAGTTTCAAATAACTATTTGTGAACGTTCAGATATATTTAGTTCC
The DNA here is from genome assembly GCF_025532065.1 of Leptinotarsa decemlineata. Taxonomy (NCBI): domain Eukaryota; kingdom Metazoa; phylum Arthropoda; class Insecta; order Coleoptera; family Chrysomelidae; genus Leptinotarsa; species Leptinotarsa decemlineata. Next base: position 6,564,947 of record NW_027412537.1, on the reverse strand, counting down.
TACGGAACGATATTGCATGTAGCACGACTTCCTTGTACCGTAACCGTAACCTTGAGCAAAACTTACATACGTTTTCCAAGATAGTAATACGATTATCTGAATTTATTTATCCCATCTTCACCACATCCGAGAGATAAAAACGGTTTTTTTCACTTTTCCAACCAATTGCAAAGTCCTAACCAGGATTTCATTTCATTGGGAAATTATAAATACAAAGTGTTTGAAATGAAATGCTACATAACTGCGAGTTTTTGAAGCCGCTACATTTGGGAAATGTATTAGAGAGCCCGTACACGAGCTACATTTTGCGGTCGGATCGACCACACAATTGCTGTCGCGTTCCAGCGAACTCAAGCCGCCCATAAGAAATACTATACTACACGTACACGGGCGTTCACAAAAGTCAAAACGGGTGTCTGCAGTCAACTTGCTGCTGATCTCCGCCGAGATGTCATCGCAGCATCCGCGATGCTGGGAAACATCTATATACCGAAAACCCACTCATACGGGACAGTATCTGAACCACGAATCCAACCACCATCAATCGACAAAAAGACGAATCATCAAGACTCTATTAGACCGTGCTTTTGGGCTCTGTAATACAAAGGAAAGTCTCGAGAAGGAACTAGACATCATCAAAAATGATCTTCAGCGGAATGGATACTCCAAAGCGATGGTAGAAAAGACTTTGGCTAAAAGACAGCAGGAGCCTCGCAAGGAAGAGAAGCCGTCACAACCAGTGCTTGCACTTCCCTACATCAGAGGATTATCGGAGAGGATAAGAAGAATTGGTTCCAAGTACAACATTAGAACCTGTTTCAGATCCGGTAACACTATCCGTAGCAGCCTCACGAAAACCAGGTCCCCAAACGCGGACTGCGATTCCAAGAATTGCATTTACCGGATACCCTGTGAGTGCGGAAAATCCTATATTGGTGAAACTAAGAGGCCATTGAATGTTCGCATTGCCGAGCACAAGAAGCACACACAGCGAGGAGAAACCAGCAAATCAGGAATAGCAGACCATGTTTGGACCCATCAACACAACATCGAGTGGTCCCAAGTTGAGATCTTGCACAGAGAGGAACATTGGTTCAGGAGAAAATTTAAGGAAGCCGCATACATGTTGTCCAACAACGTATTCAGCCAGGCCAGCGTAGATATACGAAACATATGGAAACCCATCATCAAACGAAAAATGACCAACTCCCGCCAAAACGGTCATTTCTCACGGAATCAGTGAAGCGGAAAATGGAAAGTAGAGAAAGTGAAAGTATTTCAACGGCCTATAAAATAGTCATCTCTCGGAGGAATCAGTCCAGTCATCACCCGAAGACGATTGTAGATACCAACAATCGAAACGTCGTGAACTAACGTGATTTGGAATCTCTACACTTTTTATTTTTTATTATTTTCTATTTTTATTATTTTCTTTTTTCATTCCTTTGATTTTTTGTTTGTTCAATTGTTATATTTTTGTTTGTAGGTTGTTTCACTGTCATTTCATTTCAGGTTTGTTGTTGCTTAATATAATTGTTATTTTCAACTATTCTTTTTTAATTATTCTTTTTTACTTGTTTCAGGGATTTCACGAAACATTGTCAATCACCTTCAAACAAATCTTCAAACAAAATATAAAAATTTCCTTCCTGTTGTCGCACAACCAGAAGTGGATGTACCCAAAACGATCGTACCTTATTACATCTTCTCCTTCTCCTCAAAATAAGAAGTAGTAGTGCTTCTTCTTCGAAATCCATATTAAAACTGGCACTAAACTCTGACACCACAAAATATATTTGTCAGTTGCTTCAACTGCAAGTGCGGTTTATATGACCGCAAGTCGACCACAAAAATGTGCAGTCAACGTGGCCACAAGGTTGTGGTTGTATCAACTGCAAATATGTGGTCTGTGTACGGCCGGACTTATCATTGCATTCATTTTTCATAGCTGGGTTAATTACTGTTCTCTTCATTTTCCATTTGATTCTTCACAAATTGATCTCCGATTCTAGTGTGTCTAAGTTCAGATTTTTCGTACAAAACTACTCTCCACTGAAGAAATCAACCGGATAATATTTGAATATATTCCTCGAGAAATGGAATTGCAACTGCAATATGAAAAATTGTCTCTGGATCCATGGAATTTATTATTATTCTATGTAGGTGCGTTAATGTAACACATGGACTAAAAAGTCCCGGGCCTAAGAAAGTGATATCAAAAATCATGGAGAAAGTCGTAAACCACCATATTCTCAAATATTTGGAAGGCTCCAACATCTTGAACGATCATCAATATGGTTTTCGGAAACAAAGATCAACAGGCGACCTTCTATCGTATGTCACTCATATTTGGAATAACGCAATCGAGAAACATGAAGAACCAAGAGCTGTTGCGCTTGATTTTTCATTTTTGTGTATGGCTCTCCAGCTTCCTGAAAGAACGTTATTGTATATCAACGACTTATTGGAAAAAATCAATAATCCAATATATTGCTTTGCTGACGGCAGCACATTTGTCTCGTCATTTCATTTGGATTCCAGGACATCGGCTACGGAGGCACATCTTCACCGGCAGCAGGAGGTTGCATATCTTAATGAGGATCTAGAAGTGATTTCGAATTGAGGTGAAAGTAACCCGGTTCAATTCAATGCCACAAAAACCCACGCATAGGTTTTCTCCAAGAAGATAAATGTCTGCGAACCGGATATAATAATGTCAGGTCAGACAATTCTGCTTTCTACTTCGATAGGTTTGTTGGGGGTTAAAATGGACACCAATAAGTCTTGGCACAATCATGTCGCTGGAATTGCAAAGGCCGCTTATCACGAGCTTGGAACACTGTTCCGAACCAGAAAACTGTACACACCTCAGCAACTTTTGATGCTTTGTAAAGCTCAGATCAGACCTTCTTTGGAGTATCGTTCTCATGTATGGAGTTCCGCCCCAAAACATACCCTGAAGCTGCTGGATTCCATCCAGAAAAGAGTCATCCGCCTGATTGGAGACGCGAACATCACGTGCAACCTTGATAGCCTGGAATATCGAAGAAAGGTTGGAGATCTGTCTCTCTTCTATAGATATTTTCACGGAAAGTGTTCAAGTGACTTGGCACATTTGATTCCAATTGGAGCGGTACATATCAGAAATACACGACGAACTGTGGCTGCTCATCGTTTTGAGGTTCAACTCAGTACTTCACTGTTTAAAAACTCTTTCATCTGGAGAACTGCGTTCATGTGGAATAAACTTCCTGAGAACGTTTTTCCAAATGGATTTAATCCACAGCGATTCAAATCCAGGTACCGATTTGAGACCGCCTTAAAAATTTTCCTATAGTGCTTGTTTTGTCCTTAAAAAAAACACGTTTTTTGTTCAAAATTGGCTTTAATCATCAACGTATCTCCATCAAGAGCTACACAATCGTTCCAGCGCCACTCTAACATTTCAAGACCACTTTTGTAGAACAATTTATCTTTTGCGTCAAAATAGGACTCAGTTTCAGCAATAACCTCTTCATTGGAGCAAAATAGCCAGAAGTCGCTGGGAGCCAAATCTGGCGAATACAGTGGATGTGGGAGCAACTCGAAGTTCAATTAATGTAGTTTTGCCATTGTTTTGATTGAGTTGTGACACGGTGCATTATCTTGGTGAAACTAAATTTTGTTTTGCCATATGCAGTCGTTTCTTTGCAATTTCGGCCTTCAAACTCTCCAATAACGCTATATAATAATATTCACTGTTGATGGTATTCCCCTTCTCGAAATAGTCGATGAATATTACACCACGCACATCCCAAAATATCGAGGCCATAACCTTGGCCTTGGAACCATGTTTCATCCATTGTCACACATCGATGCAAAAATTTATGGTTTGTTATCTTTAAACATGACCAAACACTGCTCAGAATCATCCGGACGTTCTTGTTTCTGGTCAACAGTGAGTTCGCGCAGCACCCACTTTGAGCAGAGCATCATCATAGTCAAATGACCATGAAATATAAAGCCAACGCTTTCTTTTTATATCTTCACCATGTAACCTAACTCACCCAACTTCACTTTTCGATCATTGAAAACGATTTTGTGAGTTTTTTGTTTTCTGGTGTTACTGCCTCATTTGACCGTCCACTGCCTTCTACATCATCTGTGACTCTACGTGATCAACAGTGATCTAAACATAAACATTTCCAATTGAATAGCACTGCCCGATACTTAATGAAAATCCATATTGAAACTAATTAATACAGTTTATTATTTCACTACAAAGGGTTTTAATAAAGTTTTACTAAAATTTTAGTTTACGATAAACATTTGTATTTCATTTCACTATTGTCCTAAATTTGCCATTTATTTCTTGTAACGTTTTTTTTCAAACGTGGTTGAGTGGAAGAATAGCGTTTTGTTAAACTCCGCCACGTAAAATAAAGACCATTTACTATTATTATTGTAAGTCAGCAAGCCAACGTTTAATTGTTGTTTCTTATGTAGCGGAGTCCTTTTAATACTTTTCAAGCCGTTGCTTCGCTTGAACGGTATTTTTTCCCATCAAGAAGCTCTTACGGAGTTCTTTATAACACTTTTCAAGCTATTGCTTCGATTGAACGGTATTTTTTCCCATCAAGAAGCTCTTATGGAAGTCCTTATAACACTTTTCAAGTCATTGCTTCGATTGAACGGTATTTTTCCCGACAAGAAGCTCTTATGGAGTTCCTTATAACACTTTTCAAGCCATTGCTTCGATTTAACGGTATTTTTTCCCATCAAGAAGCTCTTATGGAAGTCCTTATAACACTCTTCAAGCCATTGCTTCGCTTGAACGGTATTTTTTCCCATCAAGAAGCTCTTATGGAAGTCCTTATAACACTTTTCAAGGCATTGCTTCGATTTAACGGTATTTTTTCCCATCAAGAAGCTCTTATGGAAGTCCTTATAACACTCTTCAAGCCATTGCTTCGATTTAACGGTATTTTTTCCCATCAAGAAGCTCTTATGGAAGTCCTTATAACACTTCTCAAGCCATTGCTTCGCTTGAACGGTATTTTTTCCCATCAAGAAGCTCTTATGGAAGTCCTTATAACACTTTTCAAGGCATTGCTTCGCTTGAACGGTATTTTTTCCCATCAAGAAGCTCTTATGGAAGTCCTTATAACACTTTTCAAGTCATTGCTTCGATTGAACGGTATTTTTCCCGACAAGAAGCTCTTATGGAGTTCCTTATAACACTTTTAAAGCCATTGCTTTGATTTAACAGTATTTTTTCCCGTCAAGAAGCTCTTATGGAAGTCCTTATAACACCTTTCAAGCCATTGCTTCGATTGAACGGTATTTTTCCCGACAAGAAGCTCTTATGGAGTTCCTTATAACACTTTTCAAGCCATTGCTTCGATTGAACGGTATTTTTCCCATCAAGAAGCAGTGTTGAATTAAAACATGAAATTGTTTTTGATCCACTGTTTTGAAAATATTAAAAGTAGTGTCACTTTTAGCACAATAACTCACAAACTTATGAGTAAAATATTATGAAATTTCAATAGCTTTCTTTTGAAGGTTAGTAGTAACTGAAAAAGCGGTAAATACAATAAGACTAGCGCCATCTATGTGTTAGGCCCGATACTTTTCGGCCCAGGCAGTATGTAGATCTTTTACAGTTAAAATAAAATCCAACATGGTCTAATGTTCATGATAAATCACACAAAACAAATTGAAGTATTTTTCATTAGTTGTGGTGATGGACTGTAAAAAATTTTGTTTATCCAGAAGTACTTTAGTCTGGATTATCACTCAATTGCTCCAATGTTTCCACGATTGCTTTATAAATATCTTTTGACACAAACTAAACCCGAGAATACGGTTGAAAAAACAGAATATTGTATTTACAATATACCTTGTTCCTGTGGAAAAAGCTATATAGGTGGAACATCAAAACCCCCTACATGTGAGAAAAAATTAACATCGTGAATATATAAGGAGAAGACAGGCGGCAGCATTGGGGATAGAGGAGCATAATCTAAAATCAACTGGTGATCACGCTGTATAATGGAATTAAACAAAAATGATCATCAAAGAAACTCATGCCAATGCTAATACAAGAGATTGAAAACGAAAATACGAACTTAGACTGAATTTAAAAAAAAAACATCCAGTGTATGTATTCATGTAGACTATCGCATATGACATATAGACATATCATTCTTTTGAAATATGTCAAAAGTATTAAAGCTATTCACTATTCGAGGCGAACGTTTCGAATTCAACTTTAGGTTCTGAACACGGAAAAGATTGATATCACTGGAGTTTTTTCCCAACACCAAACCGTTATTTTAACACCTCGACACGTGTTTCGATCACCAAGTGATCATCTTCAAGAGGAAGATGAGTTTGATCTTCCTTCTGAAGATGATCACTTGGTGATCGAAACACGTGTCGAGGTGTTGAAATAATGCTTTGGTGTTGGAAAAAAACTCCAGTAATATTCATTACTACACCAAAGGTTCCAAACGGAGCATCTCACAAGTACGGAAACGTTTGTTTTCCGAAAAGTCAACCACTAAAGAAATCTAAGTTTATAATATTTATTTTGTTCAATTGAATTTTCTCAATTTGTAGACAAAATCTATGAATACAAGTTACTGGCTAATTACGTAGTAATTTTTCGGGTAAACTTTTCAGATAGCTCTTTATTACACTTCATCAGATTCTCTATTAATTCGCTTTGTTTATTTTTCAGACTATGGAAGGTTATATATCCAATAAAACTGTGAGAAGCATTGAGTCTTCCACAAAAAAATGTCTTTTAAAGACGATTTTCCAACGAGTTATGTAAGATGCAAAAATTCTGCTACTCGTCGCATATACGTAATTGCCCTGTTTAGTAATTTTAGGTTCATGATCTCAGTGAAATAAATTAAAACAGTTTAATTTTGCATTACAACTAAGACAATGTTTCTCAAAACACAATTTTTTTTATCCATTTCATTTACTATTACTACGGCTCTTTTTCGGTCGCTTTCAAATAACCACTGGTAAAGTCTACCATCTGATTATTCCACAAAATCTTGTTATGAAAATACAGTATTTTTCCTATCTATGACTATGACTGTATTTTCTAGAGTTTTCTGGAATATTTTGAGTGCGTCAAAGAGATCCAAATAACTATGAGCCGTGAATTTTCAGGTTGTCAAGTTCTCGACCAGGATTTAATTTTTTATTATGTACAATAGATTAAATAAAATAAAATTGTTTCTATGTTTTTGAAATGAATGTGTTTACTCTCAGAAACTTTTTGAAATAAAAAATGTTTATTACTCACTTTCAAATGCGGTCGTTCTGGATCCATCTTCAGTCGTTCATATCGATCTTCAAACGCCTTATCCCAGTATTCTTTACTCTTCATCCATGACGGCTGAAAAGAAAAACATGAATCACTAATTATTATAGCAAAGGAGTATGAAAATAACAGAAAATAATTATTGTATTTTAAAACTGAGATTATGTCGGTTCCAGTTATAATGAAATATTTCACAATTAAAAACTGGTAAATCTATTATTACGAAGATAGCAGTGGAATCGCTCGAATAGTCATCAACGAAGAATCCTGATTTATCAAACTACTTGAAAACTGCAGAGTGGATGTGTTTTTTCGGAACTGTATCAGAGTTTTCGAGTTCTTAGGTTATAAATTTCTATTTCTTTTTTTAAAACAATCTTCATGGCCGATTTATCATTTTAATTTTAATGATCAAGAGCTCTTAGAATGGATGTCTTGATATCCCGAAACATTTGGATTTTGAAATATAGTTCCAATAAAAATCTGAAAAAAGTGTTTTTGGCATCGAAGTTAATGACATACTGATTAAAACGGAGGATTTTGAGGATGTTTATTAATATTGATCACCTAATAATAAGGGTTATATTTTTAGGAGTGACTAATTTTTGGGAGATACATTCAATTACATGAAAGAAAAAATCTTTCGAAACAAATACTTCTATATGAACAGTGAATTATACAAAAAACACTTTTCTCTACTCAGTTTATATTCCAAACATTCCTTATGATCTACACATCTATGTATAGAGTTTCTTCTTTAGAATTGATTGCTTCATTCCTTTCTTTCGAAGATTTCCACATTTTTTTGTATTGAGATGGAGTAGTAGAAAGCCAAAAACTTTCTTTCCCAAAAATAACTATGTTACTTTTTATTAAAGTCAACAGTTTAGACTTGAATGTCAGTATTGTCTACCACTTGAAAGTTTACTAACAAAATAATTGTATATTTCATTGAAACTGTATGACTACACTTGTGAACCATATTTTCAATATCGCCAGGAACATACAATTCCTCACTATTGTTCTTCATTATGGAAGACATTAAACACCAGCAAGAACTTCAAATGTGACTTCAAATAAAACGCGTGAGCTGTAAACAATACTGTCTGTTGGTAACCTGGTCATTCGGCATCACCTGACACGGCCACTTCACAGAAAATGCGATAACATGAAAATAGTTAACTGACAAGAGATGTCAAAATGTGTTTTTATAGAAATATTAAATTTATCTAAGGACAGTTGTACAAAAAACTTTGTATGATATTTGTGTTGGAAGTAAGTTTTAATTTTTTTCGTGAAATTGCTCAACTCGCTACGCTCGTTTCACACACTTTTTCACTCACAAAATAAAACATCACTTTCAACACTCATATCATAAATAGCTATTAAAGAATAGTTACCTAGGTAACTATATGTGATGGAATTGGCCGATAATTATAATTGATGAGAATCCATAACATATTCAACTAACACTTTATTGTGAGATTTTCAGTAGACAGTTCACAAAACCGCAACACGTGTTTCAGTATACAATATCATCCTCAGGCATGTTCGTGCTGTCATTTCATCGACTAATATATTCAAACCGATTTTATTTTAAGCTGACACGAAACACAAAAAAAACTTGAACAGAAGTGATACTTGTTTCATTTAAAATCGCCGCGATTTTTGTCGCAAGGCAACACACGATAAAAATCGTGGGCATAAAAGAGGCCTAACAACGTTACCAATGTTGTGCAGTTAATTTAGATCAACCTGCGAATGAAGTCACATCTTTATGAGTTTCTGTGGGTTGATTGTTTCATTAAATTCCACAAAAATGCACTTTCATACACTTTTATAACTAGAAGATATCAGAGTAAAAAACCGTTGAGACTTGATATTCGGAGGTCTTCTGTTGAGTGTTGACACAATGATTTACTGTACCCCTTGTTCGTTTTGTATCAAAAATGGAAAGCACGTCGTGAACATAATTGAACCAAGTCCGTGGGAAGTAACCCAAACTCTTCATTTACCTCCATTTCAAATTTACTCACGAACAAGCTCTGCCACTGTTATTGACGTAAATGTGTTATTTGAGGATAAGATGATGTTTGTCGAGTAGTCACGTTGACTAGTGATCGAGATGTTTTTTTAATTCACACTAAAATAAAAAACACTACAGACTTATTAGATTATTGAGTTTTTCCAAACATCTCTCTTTGTACACATTACAACAACCTTGTCTCCTGTACTAGTTGGTAGGTCCTTTATTTGGTTTTTCTCATATTTCTCATATTAATTAAATTCTCGAATATCAAAGATAAATGAGGCTCCCCAAGGCGGTCAGTTGCAAAGCCAAGCTTCGACATCGACCGCCGATGAGATTCGACCTTGATGATTCAGGCTTGTCCTTTAAGGACAGTTGTATCCAGCAATGCATTTGTCGTTCAGCCTATAGTAGGTACCATAACAACATATGGAAACCTCTAATCAAGCGAAAAACGACCAACTCCCGCCAAACGGTCATCTCCCGTCAAAACCAATAAAGCGGAAAGAGGGAAGAGGGGATAGGTGAAAGCACTCGAATGACCTATAAATAGTCAGATCTCGGAGGAATAAGTCCAGTTATCACCCGAAGACGATTGTGGAAACTAACAATCGAAACGTTGTGACATAACTCTGTTTGAAATCTTTTAATTCTTATTTTTTCATTTTTTGTTAATAATATTTTTAATTTTTCAGTTTTTAAAGCTTTTATTAATATTTCAATTTTTATTTGTTTGGTTGTTGTTGTATGTTATTTCTTTGTAATTTCAGTTTTTTGTTTAATAAAATTGTTATTTTCGGTTATTCTTTTTGATTTTTCAGGGTTATCAAATCAATTTATATTATATTAGACAATGGAAGTCCGAACTGACGAAATACACCATGAAACATTGTCAGTCAACCACCTTCAAACAAACATAGAACTCAGGAAGAACCTAAGAAAAGTGAATATATCATTACTGTGGAGTTCAGAAAAGAGGCCTGATGAGACCTATAGCGTGTCGAAATACTGATGTCTGGTGTTGAATCATACAACTAGTTGCCTTGCAGTGGAAGCTGCAATGAATGACGAAGGACAAATCTCATCGGCGGTCAATGTCGACGCCTTGGAGAGCATCAATGACAAGACAAGAAATAAAAAATCCCTCACAAGATTTCAGCGAACTTCATTAAATTTCATAATTGCGTCAGTGAATGCTCTCCCATTTTAATTAAAAAACCCAATTCGTTTCGAAGTTACCCAGCATATACAGCCATAATTTCATAGAAATCAATTCCAAGAAGACAATTTTTATAATATTTAATATATTAAATACTTCTACAGTGCGGTCCATATGTATGGAATAAATTCATTTTTAGCGTTATTATGTACTATGTGAAAAAAACCTGAAACAGGTCGATTTTTATTTTCAAATTGACAATTTACAGTATGAAAATATTATCCCCCTCCAGCACCCCTTCTGAATTATAAGCGCCCCCTCGAAAATTTTAAATAGCAAAGGGGGTCGTGTGGCACCTTGTTGGAAAGGGATTTTAGTCCTCTGTTCAGCAATATAAAGTTTTTTAGGTTTGGTGCAATCATAACTGAGAAAATTAATTTTTACAATTAAATTAAATGTTCAAAATGACCACCATTATTCACTTCTTGACAATAACCTGATCTATTAAACAGACCATCCCTGTAACACGCTCCTTACTAACTTTGAATCCTGGAAAAAATCTTTGAAGATACTAAAATATTAGACAAAAAGCCAAATAAACAATTAATATGAATCTAGTAGGCTGCTGTCATTTAGGTATTTGAAGTTAATAGAAGACGCCAGTATAATATTTGTGGGTGTATTAAATTAAATTATGGCTCATTTGTCGGAGACTCAAAGAATAGACATTTTAATTATGATTGGTTGTGGTAATAAAACAAGAACTCAAAAGGAGGTTTGTGAAATTTTTAATAATAAATACCCTGGTCAACACGTGTCGTAGTCTACAGTTAGCAAAATTGAAAAAAGTTTCGTCAAACTGGACATGTAAAAAATATTTGAACACCAGGTAAAAATGTTCAATTTACTGCTGAAAAAAAGTTAGATGTACTTCTAGAGATTGAGGAAAATCCGCATAAGACAACTCGAGAACTTGCCGCCGACAATGATGTAAGCAAATCATCTATTTTGAGAGTTTTGCATATAGAAAAATACCACCCTTACAATGTTCAGTTGGTTCAGGAGTTAAATGAAGATGATCCTGATAGAAGGCAAGAATTCTGTGAATTGATGATGGACAAAATGAACGCAGATTTGCAGTTCATAAACAAAATAGTGTTTTCTGATGAAGCGACATTTCATATAAACGGAACAGTTAACAGACAGAACTGTAGATATTGGAGCAGAGAAAATCCTCACTGAATGTGTGCGACTCACACTCAATATCCTAAAAAAGTTAACGTTTGGGCTGGTATCATTAACAATAAAATTGTTGGCCCTTATTTTTTTGAGGGCACTGTTAATGGTGAGGTTTATCTAGATTTTTTGATCAACTTTTTAGTGCCTACATTACAAATACATTTTTCTGATGTTAATCATCCAAATGAGATAGATCGAACTATTTACTATCAACAAGACGGAACTCCACCGCATTTTGCACGTACAGTTAGAAATTATTTAAACGAGGTTTTTCCCAATAGGTGAATTGGAAGATGTGGAACGATCGAATGGCCGGATAGATCCCCCGATTTGACGGAAGAAATTAACAAAATAACCCCCAAGGTCATACAAAATGTACGAGAATTCCAAAATCGCCTCGGTTATTGTCAAGAAGTTAATGGTGGTCATTTTGAACATTTAATTTAATTGTAAAGTACATTGAAATATTATGTGGCATTATTATCTTCATTCTACGTAAAGTTTTGTGTTACCTAGAGACGTTATCAAAATTTTACATCCCAAAAATCAATTTTCTCAGTTATGATTGCACCAAACTTAAAAAACTTTATATTGCTGAACAGATGACTAAAATCCCTTTCCAACAAGGTGCTACACGACCCCCTTTGCTATTTATTATTTAAAATTTTCGAGGGGGTGCTTATAATTCAGAAGGGTTTTTTTTGTACCTTGGGAGCTGTCTGACTTGTCCATTTAGTCTAAGTCTCCAGGAAACACTGCAGCCTCTTGGGCTTATTGCGTTTATTCTCCCATCTTCTCATGACACCCATTCCATCAGTCTCGTTTCCTGTACTAGTTTGTACAGGTTCCGTGTTGGATGTTCGTCATATTCTTCTGGACGTAATTGCATACGTCCATATATTGCCTGCCTCCTGTGATTCAGTGCCTCACATTCGCATAAGTTGTGTAGAGCTGTTTCTATCCCTTCGTTGCATAATCTGCAGCTGAGGTCTCCGTTGTACAGCCCCATTTTATTCAGGTGTTCTCTGAGCGGACAATGACGGTTAGTAACCCTGTAATTATTATGAGCCGATCCCTACTATATTGAAGTAGTTCTTCGGTTCTTTTCTCGGACGGTTGCCCAATGAAGGTTCTACTGTGTTTGTTGCCAGGTACTTTTGTCCAGTACTCTGTGTGCTTCTTATTGGTCCATGTCCTAATCTGATTTCGTATCAATGAACCAGCTCTGGGGATACCAACCCCAGAGCTGGTTCAGGACCTATATATGAAGTTGAAGATCCGCGTCTAGCGCATTCACCAGCTTTATCATTACCTGTGATTCCTGAATGCCCTGGCACCCAGTACAAAGTTAATTTGTTCCTGTTTGCAAGTTCATTCACTTCCTCATGGCATTCCCAGACCAGTTTTGATGTCACCTTCGGGTTTGTGCGCTCTTGCTGTCTGTAAAAATATTGATCCGCTCATTTATTTGAGGTCTCAATTTAATAAGCCTTGCACACTGTAAGATAGCATACTCTTTATGCTGTATATAGTCCTAGCGGATAGCTGTAGTTTAGATTTCTATCCGCTCGGTATATTCCAGCTCCAGTTCCATGTTTGGTCTTCGATCCATCTGTATACCAAGTGTTTTTTCCAAACATGTTTTCGGGATGACTAATGGCCTTCCACTCTTCATAGCTTATGATTTTGGCCGTGAAATTAGTGTTAAAGGTGTACTTCGGTGTCATGTGGTCCGTGTACATATTCATTCAGAAGGGGTGCTGGAGGGGGATAATAGTTTCATACTGTATATTGTCAATTTGAGAATAAACATCGACCTGTTTCAGTTTTTTTTTTCACATAGTACATAATAACGTTAAAAATTAATTCATTCCATACATATGGACCGCACTGTATATTCGAATACCGAAAAGATTTAATCACTAAAACGTTTCATTTTCCATTTAATTGGTTACTTACGGAAATCCTCGTACAACGAGGATAAATCATTACCATTTCTTAAGAACCGGTACTGAATCCTATTAACATCGTTCTGGTATTTAACGTTTGTTTACGTAAACGGAATGATGATGATTGTTATTTCACAGGAGGTATCGAAAGGACTTTTTCTTCGATTCTACGAACAATGGGTCCAGATTTCGAATACAGAGTCATGACGAAATCAAGCGAATCTAAGAAATTGGTGAAAGTTGTCATAAAACTGATAATGTTCTGTTTTATATTAGATAATATGCCGATAAAAAGTGAGACGTAATACGATTCTGACGAAATTACTTGTTCTATAAAAAAACGAACGTTTGTTCGTCCTAGTACTAATCTGAATCTGCTGTCACCCAATCTTCTTAACCTATTATTATTTTTTTACAGGTTGACTTATCCTATGTCATGTGTATGTTCAAAAAAATAAATGAAAATGTCTACAGTGCATTCCTTTGAAAACGAGCCACACTGAATAACTTTTGGTACAATGATTTTCAGGAAAAATAAAAAAACACGTCAACAATAGTATACATTTTGACATATTCACATTTGATGTTACTTCCCCTATCGCACCCCCATTATGAAAATGAAAAAACAGGTCAACAATTATACAGTAGGCCATAGTTTGAAATATTCGTTCTAGAGAGAAATATGGAAGAAATAAATCAGAAAAAGAGATTTTTTATTGATTCTTGAATCAAAATTTGATGACTGGACAATGAGAAGAAAAACTGTTTCTATAGTAAATGTTCAAAAACGTTTCCACCAACTTCCATACAATGATACAAACGAGCTTCCACTGCCGTCCTCACATGGTTGAGAATCTCGGAAGTTATTTCTCTGCAATACCTCATGATATTCTCTCTCAAATCTTCTCATGTTGTCGATTCTATCTCCTACACTTTAGACTTCAAATGAACCCAGAGAAAAAATCTACAGGAGTGAGATCCGGAGACCTTGGTGGCTATTCTGTAGGACCTCTTCTGCCAATCCAGCGACCAGGAAAATGATCATCCGAAAATTGTCGCACTGGGGCTACATAATGAGGACGAGCACCATCCTGCTGAAAAACTATATCCTTCTCAATTGCCCTATTGATGCACCGTATTATTCGATTCTCCAACATATCCACGTCTGCAAGCTGCTTAATAAAGCTTATTTTGCCATTTTGCCAAACAGGGTCTTGTAAGTGTGTACTATGCATTAGCTTATTCACATATTTCATTGAATATATTAACCTGGGGACGATCGAGTCATTTACAGCGCGTCTTTGTTGCTCAGAAAAGATTACTGAGACTGATCTTCAATATAAATCGCTTAGATAGCTGTAAAGAAACTTTTATAAATAATAATATTTTTACGGTACCTAGCATTTACATCTATAAATGTCTGGTGTACGCGAAAACTAATATACTTTCTTTCAATACCTCTGCGGAAAGGCACATGTACGATACACGACATCAAAAATTATTGTCGATACCTGGGCATAAAACAGCTGCATTCAAAAACTCTCTATACTATAACTGTATTATTTTGTATAACTGTGTTCCTCAGCCTATGAAAGAAATGACGTTATCTTCATTTAAAAATGAAATAAAAAAATATTTAATGCTGAATGCTTTTTATAGTATAGATGAGTTTATAAATAGAAATAAATGACCTGTCATAGGGAAAATAGGAGGAAGGAGGAATCTAAATTATTTCCTCATTGTGTAAACTTTTTGTGTAGTGTAAGTATTTTGTTTTATCCCATATACACCTGACAAATATTTTGTTTTGTCTTATATACACCTGTTTTTTTTGTGAAATTGACAAGTATAAGTTATATTATACAATCATATTTGTAAATATGTTCATGTGTGTAAATGTGATGATTCAGTTTTTATTCATTTTGTTACATGACTCTACCTTTATTTGTGACATTTGTGATATTTATTTGTGTGTGATATTTAAGTGACGTGCCAAATATACACTATTGTATCAAATATTGGTAAATAAATATTCTATTCTATTCTATTCTATCCAAAATTTATTACTAGTCAAATTATCATCGATTAAAAAGGTCCTATGATGTGGTCACCTAAAATTCCTGCCCAAAAATTCAGTTTTTGAGGTCGTTGGGTATGAACTTGACGGTACAAATGAGGATTTGTATCACCACAATATCGACAATTTTGCCGATTCAAACTAAACGTACATTCATCCGAAAAACAAATTTTATACAAGAAATTCAGATGCAAGTTGATCCGTTCAGTGAGACTTTTATAAAACTCGATACGTTTATAGAAATCATCTTCGTTCCATTCATGAACTAGTCTAATCTTATATGGATGAAATTTGTACTTATGACGGATCCTGAAAACATTTGTATGACTGATTCCTGATTCTCCAGATAACTTAGTAAGACATTGCGGATTTTTCATCAGTCCAACATGCCCTAAAACTGCAGTACAAAAAGCTTCATCGTTGACAACTCCAGAACGAACAATGCTTTTTATTGTTAACAGATCCAGTTCCCATAAATTTGTTCAATAATTCCGAAACATATTTGTGTCGTACATTTCTTCCTGGATGATTATCATTAAACATACGGGCAGCAGCTTTAGCACTATTTCCATTCTGGTAGTACAAACTCACTATTTCAATCCTTTCTCGAAACGTATAAAAAACCATTGCTTCTCAAGAATTCACAAAAACCGAAACACCAATTGTAATGTCACCTGGTAGGTAATCGTGATTGTAGAATGAGACAAATATAAAATGAAGAGAATATCAAATTCAAACTTAACTAGGCAAAATAAGACTTTTTTAAAGTATACTACACAAAACCACCTATGAAATCTAGGTAACAGATTGTACAGAAGTTCATTCAGGGTGGCTTCTTTTCAACTATGAGCTTCAGACCATAATATATTCTACTTTGTTGAAATCTGTTCATCATGAAACATCTGATCTGTTTAACAAAAAATCTGTTTAAAATATGTTTTTCCGTTAATCAGCTGTCGGCCCCATACGATCGACAACTCTCAGAAGTTGAGAAACTTGTGCGAGCTAAGTACTAACGAAGTCTTACCTTTTAACGTGTGATTCCTAACAGGGATCATGATAATGCAAAACAATTGATCCACTCTGTGGGTGCAATGGGGAAAGTTAGATCAAATGTGAATTTGTCAAAATGTGTCCCCCTGTAAACTATGGTTGATGTTTTTTTTTTTTAATTTTTCCTGCAAATCATTGTACCAAAAGTTATGCACTGTATATATGTATCTATCTTTATACAAAAAAGTTCTTCCACTCTGTGGAAGTCTTTATAAATAGTTTATTTTGAACTTAATCGCTTTCTTCATTTCTTCCGAAGTTTCCCATATTTTCTATATAAAGATAAAAATGTAGAAAGACAAATGATTTTTTCCAATAACTAATTCATCCCAAAAAAAATACCACAATTTCAATTTATTTTTGTCTTCGAAAGAGTTGAGTTGACCGATCTAATTGCCTGATTTGGATACGGAGAAAAATACTATTAGGTTGTTTTGAAAGTTTTGTCCGTGTCCGTGTTTATGTAGCTCCATATCTCAATGAATATTTATTCTACCCTGCCGTGGTATATACTAATCGATAGAGAATTTTGTACTGTATATATTGACGCTGTTCATTTTTCCCATATTTCAATTTTTTGCCTCTTTGCAGCTGAATATGATGTCGATAAGCGATTTTCCGCCAATTTTCCTCTACGAATTCAAATTGAACCAAAGCGCTGCCGAAACATTCCGAAAAATTAACCAGACATTTGGCAATGATATTGTTAGTGATTACACTGCTCGACGTTGCGAAATTTCGTTTCGGAGATTTTAGTTTCGAAGATAAGCCCTGAAATGGTCGACCTACAGTAATCCTGGTCGAGGATATGAGAACCCTGGTTGAGACTGACTTATCACAAACGGTGGTTGGGATGACAGAGGAACTGGGCATCAGATCCCATGTGTTATACAACAGGAGACGTTCAGGATAGTCGTTTGACACGGATAATCCCCCCCAGGCACTTTCCAAAGGCGAAAACCCACCAAAAATAGACCATGGTTACTGTACGAAAGACAGCACTGGTGTAATTCACTATAACTTACTGCAACCGGACCAAACTATCACAGCAGAGTCCTATCGTTAGGAAATCGGCGAGATGTACCGAAAATTACATCGTATTTCTGCTTCACCCACCATACTCCGCAGATCACACGCCAATCGACTACCATCTTTTCAAGCAACTTGATAACTTTCTCATCGATAGATGCTTACTTTCGGTTTCGGAAGATCTCGAAGTCGCCAACGTAGAGAAGAAGAGTAGGGGGAAGAGTAAGGAGAAGAGTGGGGGGAAATTAAGGAGAGGAGTGGGGGGAATAGTCAGCGAAAGAGGAAGGGAAAGAGTAAGGGGAAGAGTAAGGAGAAAAGTGAGGGGAATATTAAGGGGAAGAGTAAGTGAAAGAGAAAGGGGAAGAATAATGGGAAGAGGAAGAGGACGAGGAAGGGGAAGAGAAAGAGGAGGAACACGAAGAAGAATGTACATACTAATGTCACTGACCCCATTTCATCGGAAATAAAAATTGAAAACAAAGTGAAACTCACCCTGCAGAACTCCCTAAGATCAATCAAATCTCCTGGAGTACTGGTTATTTGAGCTACTGAAGATTGGTATGTATGGTGAACTGGCTAAGCGGGAGAAATTTCTCGAAACAATCGAAAAGACCGTTGCCTTATACCTAAGTTTACAATTTTTGGTGATTTTTCTCAATTTTGTGGCCATTCACAAAGAGTTCCAATTCAGCGAACATAAAATGACTTGTTATATGAAACAGTTCCGTATATCTGTACATCGACAGCGTAACGGTGAGTACCCACAGTTCTGCATGTTAGTTCTGTGGGAAGAGCTAATAGGAGGGGAGCCCACGATGCAAAATGGGGATTTACTCGAGCGTCATAGAGACATATTAGGTTGCAAAGCTTAGATGATAAGAAAAAAAAAATGTTATATAATATATACCTTTTCATCGGTGGAGGAAGCGGCTATAGATTTTTAAATATGTAAAAAAATACTGTTGCATGGACATACTCGAGCGCGTCAGATATTGATAGTATCAATGTCCTACGTATTTTTAATAATGTTCGTATGTTAATCTGATCGTATGCATGATGCGGGTGGTTGTACGTAAGGGTTTAAAGTGAAAAGAAAAAAAATTTAATCGAGCGCGTCAGATTTTCCAAGGGGGTATTAAGTGCATACAAAAAAAACTCACATTCAATAATCTGACGATTTCGATCTGACGCAAACTCGCGGCCATCATTATAATGTGAAAAAGGAATAGAAACGCGGAGTGGGAAATATAGGCATTACACAGCTGCACGCGTTAAACTTTATCGACGAATTTTTGTTTCATTTCAAGTTGCGGAAATCGTTAGATTATATAATTTTCGTTATTCTTGAATTATTTCCTTCAAAATAAGAAAAATTAGCTACGCTCGAGAATGTCGAAATGACGTTATTTTGTTACAGCTTTGTTGCTTTTCCCTTTCTTTACGTCACTCTCAAATTGTCAGATTACTGGAATATACACTTTTCAGCATGTAGTTAACTCACTCTACCTTAATCTGACGCGCTCGAGAATTTCTGATGATCAATTTTTTTTTTACTAAGCTGATCCTTCATCCGTCATGGGCGACCTTATATATGAGGCTCATATTTGGTGGAGGTCCTTAACCGAGTACATGGTATCCCCCTGTATATTAATCTGCCGCGATTTAGTAAATCCTGAAATCCCCGCTAGGGCTCCTCTATGATAATAATGGAATCATAGAGAAAAACTCCTTTGATCCGAAGAGAAAGAAAGATTGGATTGTAGAATGCTATAGTTGTCTTTATTAAAGAAGGATTGTATTGCATCGGGTCAAGAAGATTCAGAAACCGAAAAAGAGTTTTGGTGACATTGTGTACATTATACTTGACTGATTCGCTTGGTTTAGCTAAGAGTGATCGATAACGCCGTTCTGAACAATAGAGAAGTGTAAAGGTTGCTGCAGTCTGCAAAGCTACATGTTGAACAGGATATTATACTGAGAGTGTCGTTTATATGACGTAGGTACAAATACAAGTAGTGCAATAATCGAAATTGAAGCACCCCAGCGTTGAAAGAAGATTAATCGCACGACACCCATCTCCGAGAGAAAGCTTGATACTCTTCGTCGCAATTCTGATGAATAAACATAAGCAGGAAATTTTTGTAGAAGTTCTAGCTAAAACCACTGCCAAATATTCTCCGTATCGGTGCCAGTTTTGAATAACTCGTTTTTTAATTGGCAGATGATTGCTTATATTTTTCTTCAACCATGTTATGCCATTAGATAGGCTTATATCGCATATACATTGGTTCCAGTTGGTCACCTCGTTCACTCTCATAAACTGATGCAAAATCATCAGCCTCTACCTTAATTGAATAAGCATAAATTTCCATCCAACAGCAAACTATTGAAAGCTGCAGAATGGGTCAAGCAATCCTGGTAGAAGAAATACATCCCCTTTTTTGATACCAACCGTGATTCTTTAGTGTAACTTCTTGGTAGAGCCCAAATCTATTTCGTACCAACTGACATGATGTTAATGAATGGCACACAAAATTATTGTGAATCTCATACCGGACCAATAAATAAAATACGTATTTTCTTGAAAATAATACTATGAAATTTGTGGGTTATCGGTAATCAATCACTTTGAATGTGCAGGTGCCTAATTTCAACTGGGTAATATCGTGTATTCAATCTCATGTATATATCGTCCTCCAAATGGAAGTTTCCAAGTATTCTTTACAAAAATGTCCTCTCTGCTTTCTGTTCTTATGAGGTATAAATTATTGTTTATTATTGCAGGAGATTTTAATTTGAATTTGGAAGTGGACTCTAAAGAAAAATCTGAGTTCTTAGATTTGCTAAACTCTTTTGATGCCATCTTGACAATTGATGAATATACCGGCGTAACCAACAGATCGAAAACTTGTATTGATAATATCATTATCAAATCCGAAGTAGAGTATACTTCGACTGTTATCAACTCCTGTCTTTCTGATCATCGTGCACAATTGATTAACATCCACAATCCAATATTGAATAATATTAATAATTTCATATACAAAAGGTTATTTTCGGAAAAATATATTGACAATTTTATTTTACAATTAGAGCAACATAGTTGGAATGAAATATTTCTAGAGTCTAATGTAAATGAGAAATGGAATATTTTCATAAAGAAAATACAAGAACTTTTCAATTCCAATTTCCCTATCAGAAAAATGAATAATATAACAGTCAAACAAAATAACTGGATAAGCAAAGAAGTTCAGATTATGAAAAATATAGTAAGTACTCTACAGTTGATGACACTTGGTGACTGTCTATTCAAAAATGTATATAACGAATATAGGGAAGCATATAGACGACTTCTGAACAGAACAAAAAGTGAACACTTCATTAATTTAATACAAAATAGTGATAATAAATCAAAAACCACCTGGAATGTAATGAATTCACTAAACATGACACATTCAAAAAATTAAATTGTTTTGCCTTGTAGTGCCATGAATTATGTTGATCTAGCGAACGGCTTTAATGCCCACTTCCTGAATTCATCGCATTTTACTAGCAAAAAAAATTTTGTAATGAGGTAAATATCACAACAACTAGGTGCCAACATTCAATATTTTTGTGTCCAATCAGTGAAGAAGAAATTATTCAGGCAAGCAGAAAACTTAAAAACAAACTAAGTAGCGGTACTGATAGTTTTCCACCTAAATTATTGAAAAAGTGTGCTCATTCACTTTCCACCGTACTCTGTCATATTTTTAATACTTGTTCAGAGGCAGGGATATTTCCAGATCAAATGAAGATGGCAATAGTGTTACTTACCACTTAATAAAAAGGGAGAACAGAATGATATGGGTAATTATAGGCCAATCAGTTTGTTGACAGCTTTTTCTAAGTTATTCGAAGTGATCATATCTACTAGAATTAATAATTTCTTCAATGCCTACAATTTGTGCAATGATTTCCAACACGGTTTTCTCAAAGGAAAAAATACAGAAACAGCATTGTTTGATTTCATAGATGGAATTTATTCTTTACTAGAACAAGACTTGTGGTGTTTTTCTGGACCTGAGTAAAGTTTTTGACTGTGTGGATCATTCTGTTTCATTACAAAAGTTGTGTCATCATGGTATTAGGGGTAAAGCTTTAGATCTCATGATATCGTATCTTAGCAACAGAAAACAAAAAGCTTGCATTGAACATCAAACAGAAGTTTTTTACTCCGACATAGCTGATATTCATAAAGGTGTCCCACAAGGAAGTGTGCTAGGTCCTTTGTTGTTTATTATTTATATAAACGATTTTTCGGAAATGTTTAAAAATACCAGTACCAAACTTGTCAGTTATGCTGATGATTCCAATCTTGTTATACCTCTTGACTGCCATATGAATTTGGAAAGTGATGTATTGAATGTTGTTTCTACATCCTCAACATATTTCATTCAAAATGAACTTCTTTTGAATACAGCCAAAACTAATTGTATAGTTTTCAGAACAGTTAATACTTCCATCATTATTCCAGAGTATGTGGACATGAGCCCTGAAAATTTGAATTTTTCATCATGTACAAAAATGTTAGGGGTCTATCTAGATGACAAATTAAACTTTGACGTACATATTGGGCATCTTGCAAAAAAACTGGCTAGCAAATGTTATGCAATTAGAATTTTGAGAAGTCATTTGAATACTGCTGCACTAAAAACAGCATACTATGGAACCGTATATCCTTTCCTCAAATATGGAGTTATGTTCTGGGGTGGAAGCACTAACTTGGAACGCATTTTCATTATGCAAAAACGTATAATAAAGAATATGCTTAACATGAACTTAACAGACTCCTGTCGCGGAATTTTTAAAAGTACTAAATTACTTACTTTATATGGGATCTATATTTATGTTTGTGTTATTTTCATTTATGACAACAAAGAAAAAGTCATTATTCATAAAAACATTCACGAGTACTATACTAGGAACAATTCGAACCTCGTTCTTCCTAAACATAGACTAATAAATACAGAAAGAGGTCTACGCTGTATGACCATCAAACTACATAGTCATTTACCACTGACAATCAAAGAAGAAGGCAGACGGCATACTTTAAAAATTCTAGTTTTCGATTTGTTGTGTAACATGTAACCCTATTCGATGCAGAATTTTTTATGGCAACTTCATGACGATTACAGAAAACAGAAGAAGGATGGATATTAGAATTAGCCATCAAAATTTTTATAATCCTAACAAATATAGACATGATATATGCGAGAGTATATTTTCATTTTCATTATATTTTGATATCTATATATTTCAGACTAATGCGTTTATATCTGTGACACTTATCTTATTTTTTTTCTCTTTTTTTTCAATATTGAGTTATACTAAAATGAACTCCCACGAATTTATAAACATGTGATAATCTTTTGTTATCTTTTGTTGTATTTTAGTTATATATTTATACCTTACTGACTTAAGTTTTCATATGTTCAATTTGGAAACTTCAATAAAATCTATCTATCTATCTATCAATCTATCTATAATGTTGAGATAGATTTCTCGCAGTCTCCTAACACCTACAAGATTTCTCACCAAAGCCATTTTTGTGACTCATTAAATTTCCGCTCCACTCTACTCGCCAGTGATTGAATCATGAAACATTTTATTGCAGCTATGAAAAGTGTGAAGTAGGGGAGAGAAGCCAGACCTAGAAACGGGGTTAATACCCCATGCCGTAGAAGAATCAATGTAGCGACAAAATACGCGACAGCCGAAAGTACCGCGAATTGAAATGTTCACAAATAGAGAAATATACTAGTTCGTTTTTCACCTTTCGAACAAATGAAATTGGGAACTGTTTCAGTATGTTCTGAATATTCATTGTATGATGAAACTGGGTTATTCGGTGTTAGAAAAACTTACATTTTTCAGAGTTTATTATGGACTGCTAATTCTCCAATCAAATTTGTACAACATGCTTTCAATACTCGTAACAATTAAGTTAAGACCATGAATGTTTCACGATACAGACTTACGTATAATCAAAAATGTATAACCTATCTGGGACCCAAACTTTACAACACTCTATAGTCCGTTCATAATTTGTTGATAGCTCACTGCAAGTTTGACCCTCATTAGAGAACTGAAATACAGAGAGGACAGCTAATATGATATAATAACAAAAACCAAACTAAAACTGGCAGTTTTTCGACTAACCCACCTTGTATCTGAAGAAATACAATACAGCTATAAAACTTTTAATCCGATTATGTAGGTATTTTGAGTGGAAATGAGTGACCAGTGTCGTAGAGTATATGATTAAAACATTAGTTACTTTAAATAAATAAATATATTAATATTCTTAAACTGTAGGTACTGTAAACTGTATTTTTATTTTTAAAAAATTTCTTTATTTTATTCAAAAATAATAAGTTACTTGCAATTTGTAAAAGATACATTTATTTAATTAATACCTATTTTTAAATGATATAAACTACGATTACTTACAAAACTATTCAAATTATAAATGAACAGGATCATCTTCGGAATCCGAGTCGTCTTGCAGGTTAATTAATTAGCGGTTGTGTCTCTACAATCGCATCAATTATATTGTCAAGATCCCACATTTTTTGTTCTTCTTCTATTGCATGTCTTACTGCATCTCGCCAATTTTGTTCTGTAATATGTTGTAAAGACTCATATAACAATTCACGATTTTACGAGTTTTACGACCGTTTTATGACTTGGGCCCTCATTTTGTGCTATCGACAAATTATGAACGGACTATACCTGAATCATTGAAAGGCATAAGAAACAAACTCAAATTCAAAATAGAGTTGAAAAAATTTGTTGACAATAATTATTAGTGTCCGACCGAAACTGGTTTTTACGACCGAAACCGAAAACAAATTTTGGCAAAGGTCTCAGTTTCGGCCGAAACCAAAATCGAAACATCATTACAAGGATTATGTTTTTGGGAAAAATAAAGAAAACGTTATAACAATCAGTCAGTCCTAATATTTTTATCTTTAAATCACAACGTCATGCAGTCTTCGACATTTTTACTTATTAATAATCAACATAACAAAGCCTTATTTAAGAAAAAATATTAATTGCACCTTGAAAATACTTAAAATAGGTGAGGTGTTTATTTGAGTAGGTGTATATCCTTTTTTTGAATATTATTAATGGTTTTTCAAAAATATCAAACATAAAATTACTTATTTAAGTTGTTACCTAATATCACAATAGGTACTTAAACTTTATGTAATAAACAAAGTAAATCACAAAGTAAGTCACGAGTCATGATGACATGAATCACGTGGAATTCCAACCAACCAACCAACCAACCAACCAACCAACCAACCAGCAAACATCCATTTTTATATATTAGATAAAATTAGAAAATTATAGAACAAAAAATATAATTTCTGATCTGCAAGCTGAAATGGAAATGACATCGTAATAAGACCAATTGAAAAAGGCAAACCAGGAAAATTCGAAAACTCTATTAGGCAAAAAAATTGCAGTTCATGGCGAATGTTTTTCTCAAATTGAATATTACTGGAAGCTTTGAGTGACTTTCCAAGGACCTTGAAAAATACGGGGATAGGTCTTGATGATTCGACTCTATTTCCAGAACTTCAAGTTTTATTAAATTTCTAAATGATTTCGGAAAAAATAAGCAAACGGGCCTTATTAAATTTAAAATGAAGAACGTGATGAATTCATAATTGTATGTAATTTTATGTCTGGCTTGTTATTTCGTAACGTATAGTCTTTATAATTTATATTAGTGATTTATCGCATATTTTTTACTTGTGATGCACTGTTTGGAACCTTTGGTGTAGTAATGAATATCACTGGTGTTTTTTTCCAACACCATACCGTTATTTTAACACCTCGACACGTATTTTGATCACCAAATGATCATCTTCAAGAGGAAAATTAAACAGTTTCATCTTTCACTTGGTGATCGAAACACGTGTCGAGGTGTTAAAATAACGGTTTGGTGTTGGCATATTTTTTGTTGAAATTGTTACTATTAGAAAAAAAATTATCATGAGTATCATGATAACATGTATCCGTGTTAGGAATCACACGTTAAAAGGTAAGACCTCGTTAATCCTTAGCTCGCACAAGTTTCGACTTCTGAGGGTTGTTGTTTGTAGGGGTGCGACAGCTGGTTAACGGAAAAACAGATTTTAAACAGATTTATTTTTTCAATAAATCAATGGAGAAGTACTATCTAGTTGCAATTATCTGGAAATACGTAAGCCAAAACCTCGTTTGTCCCTATACAGGGTGTAACTGAATAAGTGTAAAACATTCAAGGGGGCGATTCCTCATCGAAAAAAAGATAGGATCTTTCATATAAAGAAACTTCATTGGAGCATCCCTTGTTAAGATACAGCTCCTTAAAGGGGGTACATAACATTTGTATGTATAACAATTTTTTTCACAAGCACTGAAAAAGTTACAATATTGAAATTAACCTGACGTTTTGTACTGCCAAAAAGACACTTAGCCAGAAATTCATTGGTTTACCCCATGATAGTAAGGGGAGGAAAACGCAACCCCTAAAATTTATTTCCAATGTAACTTTTTGTCTTATTATTTGTTTACCATTTAAGAATTTATTTCCGATAGCCTGTTTCATTCTAAACAAAAAATGTTTCTTGGGTTTTTTGCCCAAAATGAACCAGTTCGCAGCAAAAAATTATTTTACGAACAATCATTATGACAACTGACACTAATGACAAATAGACATAGTAGCCAACTCAGAAGAAATACATGTTCACTAAACAAAATACCTATTTTATATGGACCATTGCCGAATTTTGATTCTGATCAACATTTGTATGATTTTTCTTCTATGTACAGAGTGCAAGATATCCAAATGAGAGCACTCTCTGATCAAAAGCAAACCTTAACTGTTTTGTCTTCGTTAATAAAATTGACTTTACTTCCCGATGTTTGTCTTCCCATTACTCCTCTAATGTGTTTGAAAATCAATAACTCTATTAGTAATGTCCTCATGCCGAAGTAATTATCAAATTCTCTCTAATCGACCTAGGATCCATACTCGCTCGCATTGCGAAATTAGATAACGCCGAGTTGGAATCTATTAGGATGTGCTTGTCCGAACAAGCTGCCTAAACGGTTTATCGAATTCTTTCATGCCGAAACGAGGAAAACGAGGGAAATATCAACCGTGCCAGTTCGTCCGGAAAGCGAAAACCACTCTGGTCAGCGGACTTTTTCAATTTGCTTTCCGGCGGCAACTTTAATGGAGTTTTAATTAAAGGACCGTTCATTATGAGAACGGACAGTAGTTCGAGAATCGGGATTAATCTTATCAACGCTGAGCGTGTTTAATTAGAAAGGTTTTTTGTCGAAAAAAGTTGGTAGTCTT
This sequence comes from Leptinotarsa decemlineata, assembly GCF_025532065.1. Taxonomy (NCBI): domain Eukaryota; kingdom Metazoa; phylum Arthropoda; class Insecta; order Coleoptera; family Chrysomelidae; genus Leptinotarsa; species Leptinotarsa decemlineata. The sequence goes on along the minus strand of NW_027412537.1, from coordinate 6,537,688 downwards.
GAAATTCTAGTTAATGTCAAGATATGTGAGACTTATAAAAACGTACCTATGAGGCTGTTGTAATGTGCATTACAGCATAATAATTAAGTTACTCTGAGAGAGCGGTGTTCATGTTTGATTTAAATCGTCGTAGACTATATTTATTGAGAAAAACGGTATCAGAAAGATCATTCTTGAAAAGTGTGGTTCCAAATGTATCGACTTTTCGAAACAATGAGCAGCTTAGTTTGAAGCAAACTTCACTGACATTTATGATAAGATTGTGATGTTAAGGTCTTCAATCGGGTGGATGAATCTTTGCTAAATATAATCTAGCAAACTGAGGTGTGCTTATATTGACTGTGGGTGTATTAAACCACTTTGGCTATTTACTGACTTGGTAATCTTAGACTTCAGAAAACCTAAAAACTAATTTCGTTACTAGAAAATAAGATGAAAATTGAATTGAGAATTTCAAACAGCTCTTTTTCACAAGGAACTGATTTACATTTTTCCGAATCCAGAAATGATATAAATACAATATTTGGAAATTTAATGAGCCATTTCAATTGATGTTTCAATCTTGCATTCCCTGAAATCACCAGACTAGGTTATGTTAGGTCCAAAGTGAGTGGGTCTATTCTACCATCCACCGCAACCCGCAAGGGTTTATTGTGGCTCACACATATTCACACTCGACCAAATAAATCCAGCTTTTTAACGAAGCCGATCAGTTTGTATGGTGAGTGGTCTTTCACGTCAGATGGTAACAGTACGGCTCTGCCGAACTCTAAAAACCTGATTCGGTCCCCAGCGGGGCAGGCACAAAGTATGTGCTCTGCTGTTTCATCATTTTCCAAACAGAGGCGACACTATCTTCCAACAGTCTCTGTATATGATGATTCAAATGACAGTGACCTGTAAGAAGGCCTGTTGACATCGTAGTTCATCCCTACTGTATTCCAACAACTGTTTCGTATCAAGCGTCAAAGAGTAAATAAACGTTTTGGAGTGAGCCAATTCTGGAAGATTCTGCCAGAAGTCTATAAATCTTCTTGACATCCAGGTGTTCAATCTTTGTTTGGCAAAGCCTAAAGCGATGCCAATGACAGGTTCTGGTCCGATGAAGCTGCTTGCAGCACCCTCCTTTGCAAGGGAGTCAGCAGCCTCATTGCCTTCCAGGCCAATATGACCAGTAATCCAGACAAGAGACAATCCGTTAAGTCTTCTTAATGAGGAGAGTCGTTTTTGGCAATTTGCTACCAATTTAGACGTTGCTCGGTAGGAGCTAAGATCTTCCAACGCCACTTGACTGTCCGAGAATATTTTTATTGACTTGTGTATGAGGTTGGATTCTTCCAATCTCTCCGCACATAATTCAATAGGGTAAATTTCCGATTGAAATACAGTCGCATAAGTTCCTAGGCAGGTTGATATATCTTTTCTGTATTTGCGACTGAAAACACCTGCATCAGAACCTGAAGGTGTTTTTGATCCATCTGTGAACCAACAACTAACTGCTCTTAATGTTTCCTTCTTCCGGAGGATCCAGTCCTCTCTACTCGGGAACAGAAATTCGTAGACAATTCGTAGTTGACAGTTGGAGACGTAAAGTCAGAATACTGTGACTTCCAGTGTCAACCAAGAGTCAGTTGCACTCTGCATTGAATGGATTTGTGCAATTGGCAATGTGCACAAATCTATATGCAGGCCATCTAGCCTCTCTCACCAGAAAAATGTGGAGAGGAGGTAGATCTAGAACGATCTCCATAGCCGCTGACAGTGTGGTACTGATGGCACCACTGATGGCCACACAAGCTTGTCTTTGTAAACCAGAGAGTTTCGCCTGGGCCGTTTTCTGTAAAGTATTCGGCCACCAGGCAATTGCACCATAAGTGATCATTGGTCTGACAATCATCACATAAATTCAATGGATTTGTTCAAGATCTAAACCCCAAGTTTTACCACAAATCCTTCGACATGTCTATAGGGACATTCTGTCTTTGTGCAAAACTTTTTCCAAGTGAACGTTCCAGATGAGTTTTTTATCAAGGACAGTGCCAAAATATTTCACCACCGTTCCAAATGGAATGACATCACCGTTGATGGAAAATGGCGTTGAATTGTCCAATTTTCTCCTCCTGGTGAAGGGGATTATCACAGTTTTGCTGGGGTTGACAGATATCTGCTCCCTCAGGTACCAACTGTGAACAACATCCATCGTGCTTTGGAGGATATTACAAGCGTGGACTGACGTGGACCTTGCCAAGACGACAAGGTCATCTGCATAAGCTTGCAGATCTACGTTTCTTCTGTCGAGGGCATCAAGCAGACTATCCATCAAGCAGACTATCCACAGAACGGGAGATAGTACCCCACCTTGAAGGCAGCCTCTGGCAGCATAGATCCAGCCAGTTATGGTCGATTCTATGCATTTCCTAGCCAGAAATCACCACGACAACAATTGAACAAAAATGTAGAATACGTTTTTCGAACGAGTTATATCAAAATATTACTAAATTGAAAGAACTCAATTGGATGTGGAAAAATATTAATCGCGAAATTTCGTTCATTTGGCTTTTCACAAGTCACCGTCCAAAAATCAAACGGATTGAGCGTCGAAGTTCTGCCTCAGCCACCATACTCTCCAGACCTCTCGCCAACCGACTACCATCTTTTCAAGCACTTCGATAACTTTCTCACCTGTAGAACCTTCGCCAATCAGGGCCACTGAGACATTTCAATTTGAAGTAGACTCATAAAAACGGACAAAACTTTTGATACAACCTAATAAAAAGCAACGTTTATCTTTTGTTTTTACATATATCACGCCTTCATATGAATCAATAATTCGCAATAGGCCTCCTTATATGTGTGGCCAAAGTTTTATTCATTTGGAATATGAATAGCGTTGTATATACAACCTACCATAATATGTACGTCCATTTAGTTGAGTAATTGTTTGAGCTTTGGAGTAATTAGAACTGCGATACATTAAAAACTAATTTGTTACTTCACGATATACGCTCCATTAAGACGAGTTCCGATAGTACTGTGCTACCTATTTAGTGGGAAAACACTAAGGAATCTATTGAAAAATGAAAGGTCTATAATTTTGAGACAAAATTTTTTCGGCTAAGTTTTTTAATAATGGTAGTTCCAAAAATGAGACTTTGCCAAACGTGACATCCTTAAGAGAATAATAAATTACCGATATCTGCTACGGAATATTTGAAATACTCAATCATTTCTGACAGTCCCTTCAATCCGCCGTCTGTATGTCTGTTTGAACGCGATAAACTGAAAAACTATCGAACGGTTTTCAATAATGGACGGAGTGATTCAAAAGGAAGGTTTATGCGTACAATGTTTTGTATGCATTGGTTGAAATATGGCAATGTTTTCCACGAGAATGGGGAATGTTCCTCGTGACGAAAATCAAGTAGTTTTCATAAAACAGCTCTAAAACAACGCATTTTAAACTTATCATTTCAACCTTTTTCTTTAAAAAATTATTCAAATGCCAAAAAAAGAGTAATGAACTAATGCATTCAACACTTAAAGGGATTCGTTTTTATTTCACCATTTGGCAACATCGGTTATAGCTAATAAAGGACAATGAATCTGTTACCTGCATGAGACAAACAAAGATGACACATTTCAGAGACGTGCTGTTCTGTTTACTCATGTTCCGAGTTCCGAGACATTCTGTGACATATGACATTTTGTGCACCTAACCTATCTTTCTCTATATAAATAAATAACAAAACAACTGTTGTTCATGTGGCTTGTGGAGGTGGTATTGAACTATAATTTATATTAACTATAATTAATATTTAATTGTTGATTTAAAAAGATAGTTTTCCTTTTTTTGAAGTAGAATATTTAGGTACGTATAAATTATTTCAACTTGATATAGGTGCTGTTGCCAATATGTGAGTTAGAAACAAATCCCTTTAATAATTAAAACCCAACATTCGAAACATCAATTTGAATACTTTTCGAAGTGAATTTGAAAAACTCATGAATTAAACTCAACTTTATTTTGTTCAAATTTCATTTGTTCTAATAACCAAATTGAGGAACATTTCCCATTCGAGGCGGTGGTACTACCCTGTGAGCGTTCATAAAAAAAGCTGGCTTATACCTCCGAAATATAACAAAATAATTCAGTATATATTGTTCTTCTATTACAGGCCGCAATGGCATATGTCTATCTATTACGGATAGCTTACTATATCAATTTCAATGGATTCAATGGTCATATAAATATGGCTAATGGAAAGTTATTTGGAGGGATACGATATAAATTCTTATCAAATATATATATTATTTTACTTCACAATTTACAATTCAAATTAGCAATTTCATAATGGCATTATGAAGTTTTTGGTTTGTATTCGTAAATTAATCAATGAATAGCGATTTGTGATTATATTCAGTATGAAAGATAGAAAACTAATAACTCAATTCTGTTACATTCTCTGGAAATGTTGAGAAAAGATTTGTTTTTACTTGTTACAAGATTATTAAGAATTTTACCTACGAAATTGTCTTCACACAGAAAAAAGTTGTCTTTATCGATGACTCTTTAGAATCATGTCATGTTGCTTGGAACAAAGTCTTTCGTTTATTTCAAGCATATGGTACTTTTTTGTCAAAGACACGGTGATACTTTCGCAATATGGCACCATATATTTGTAAACCATTATTTATCTAATAAATCTCTTCATAGAAACAGCAAAATACATAATTTTATTCAATATTAAATGACTCAAAACTGAAATGGATTGACAGAATCAGAAATTTAATCTAATGTTGCCAAGATGACAGAGAATACAAACCCAGAAATGTTTGCGTTACGGGGCTAGTTTGATTTTGAGGCCCGTCTGGATTTCAATGTATGTATTCAAAAGTGAACACACGTGTTTACGCTTGGCAACATGCTGACGCCACGGACGCATACAGCCCTTCTGATGTCACAAATGTTTTATGACGTGTTTCCTATTACTTTTCAAGATGGTAGTATTCTGAAAGAGTTTACATATGCGATATCCAAGCCCAAGGGGCTATTTTTCGCCAATTAAAAGAATATGTGCAAGTGACTTCTTCATCCATAGACAATCCCAATTAGCCCTGTACAGACAACGTATTACCTCAGGGCTAGTACTAGAGTGCCACCAAGATTTAGCAAAAACATTGGTAGATAATAATATTATCCTGAGTGCTGTGGACCTACACTCACCCTCCCTACTCTACAAATACTGATTCATCCATATTTGTTAATCATGTGTCACTTTTGTACTAAATGGCGATATACATCGATAAAAAGAATCAGCAAAGGAAAATCTTAAATTTTGATATGAAACGTTAATTTAAGTATTGTATAATTTCTTAGCTATTGTTTTGGTAGGCAAAATTATTGAATACCACAAGTTACTGACGAATAGATTTTTTTTGTGGAAAATACTTTGAACTTACGCAGTAACTTATCAGAGTAAACTGAAAAGTTTGCCCTTTCTACACGTGAATAAAGTTCTCCATTACAAGTGATTTTTCTCCACAAAAAGTAACAGTTCAATATTTATTTAATTGACACGCTTTTATTAGCTTCACCTGTATGTATGTATGTATGTTTGCTTGCTATAGTTAGTTCGTTTGTTTGCTTGTAATTCTCAAGCTGGTGATCTGTATTTGACATAATTATCGACATTATTGTTTGATCTATTCGCGGGCAGATGGCGGTGTACGTAACCTCTTTGATATAATTCGAACTCACTTTACATGTATTTCTTCATTTGAAAAAAGTTTTTTTTATTAAGACGCGCGCCTGTTGCCCTATTTGTAACCTTCTTTGCGCGCCTGTTGCCTTGGGCTTGGTAGCTGATTTTCAGGCTCCCTCTCCGGAATCGGAAATATCAATGGTCATTTTTCTAAACAATATACGGCTGATTGATCCCAAAGTTTAGATAAAATAAATATAGTTTAAAAATACTAAAAATCACGCTTTTATAGCATACGCAACTAAAAAATGAAAAATAAATATAGTTTAAAAAACTAAAAATTTCGCTTTAAAAGAACATCGAATTTAAATTTTTTTTTAATAAGCTCAAAACAATAACGAACGAAAAATACTAGTATTATTGTGAAAAAAAAAACGTGGGCCCTTTGTGCCATATTTTTTGTATATTAAGCGCTTTTTTTACGAAAATACTAGTAGTTTTCGTTCGTTATTGTCTTAAGCTTATTAAAAAAAAATATTTTTAACTTTTCAGTTCGATGTTCTTTAAAAGCGTGTTATCTAAACTATATTTATTTTTGTTCTATTATTTTGGCTTAATGTACCTGAATGTACCCAAATAAAGATAATCAAGAAAGGAAAAACCAAAAAATATTGGGAAGTTATTAACTAAAAAGTAATTCAAAATCATGAAGTGATTCTGCCAGCTTAATAGAATTGTCTGAATAGTAGGAAATATAGAATCGGTTGAATTAGTATTCTCCTTCATCTCTTCCAGCAGTCATAAATATATTTTGTACACGGTTCAATGATTCCAGACACCATCAACAGTAAAACGAAAGATTTACCGAAGTTAGCGAGTTTCCTTAGCATTATGTTGAAACAAGTTTTTCACGGGTCATAAATCTATTTGTCTTGAACCTCTTTACACGGATTTTAGCCGCGTTCTCACACATATCAAAGTCTCTTTCGGAGAAAGACAAACCGTATTCGTTCATTGAAATAACAGAAAAGATTAAATAATTTCCAAGATAGAGCTCTGTTGTGTATTACATATATTTATATATTTGGGACACCCGTGATATCATTAGTGTAAATTATTATCAAGTTGTCAAATAGATGTCAATTAAAAAGATCAGAAAGAGAAGTCACATATTCATTATAAAGTGGTATTAATACATACATCAAATCAAATACTACTCATTCACCACATTTTTGGCGACGAGGTGAATTAGAAATATTATAAAAATCAAAAATAATCGAAAAAAAAACATTCAAGAATGGATGCCCAACAGTTTAAAGAATTCATGGAATTTCAAACTGCAATGATATCTACTCTCTTTTCTCAATTACATAGTTCACAGACTCACACAAACCGTGAATCATCAAGCAAGGGAGAAATTGTGATGAATACAGCACGTTTAGCTAACTTCGAAAATTTTGACAGCAAGAAAGAATCATTTTCAAATTACAAAAGCAGGTTCCAGAATTTCCTTCAAATGAAGCAGATCAATACAAATAAGCCTTATTGTGCTCATTTGCTACTGAATTCTATTGGAGCTCAAAATTTCAACATGATTATAGTTTTGACTGCTCCTAAAACTCCTGATCAGTTGACATATTATGAATTGATAAAGTTATTGGAAGAACATCTTGCACCAAAGAAGAACGTTTTAGTTGCTTAACATCACTTTTTGTCAATCTATCAAAATGAACAACAATCAATTCCAGAATTTGTAAGTACACTTAAGAATAATATAAGTGACTGTGATTTCATATGCGAGTGCAAGAAATCAGTTGCAGAAATCTTCCTGACAGGTTAATTCATTCGTGGCTAATACGATAATAGCATTCGTGAACAATTACCTCAGTCTGATAGCAAAACTTTCACATTTTTACGAGAGCAATTGTGCTCGAATCTTCGAAAATTGATGCTCACAAAATTGCCCAGAAAACAATTTCAACGTCATGTTCAACAGTTGACATCAATAAAATCAACTGTTCATACCAAAATGTTCATAAAATGCACAGAAATCATTCACGTTCATATATCCCTTCAAGAACTAGAAAATCGAGGTACAATAGGCCACTCAGTCGCAAATATAACCTTGAACAATACATACATCAAATCAAATACTACTCATTCACAACGAGCTCGTTGAAAAGACTTTTATTATTGAAAGAATCTAATTTGAAAATATGATTGGAACACTCGAAATATATTACGGTGAAAACCTGAATTGAAACAGTCTCTAAAACTGTGGCAGCATAAAAGAGGAGGTTATTTGATGGTACGTCCAAAACAGATGATTCTTTACATGTTTCTACTGAAATGAATGCTACTGAGATCAAACATGGAGGACAATATCCCGGATGTACACAAATATATCACTACATTTGATTAGGGTTTTTAAAAATGCATACAACTTGTCAGTAACACTTCTTATTAAAAATTTTGTCCAAATTACTTCATAACAAAAAATATAAATACGAGGTCTTCTGCTATCGAAAAATGTGGATTAACGAATTTACATCACAGTTTGTGTAAACAATGGAATTAAGTGCCCAAAAACACTTGAAATGTTGAAAGTGTCATACGGTAACTGTACTCTGAACCAGAAAGATGTTTACAAGTGGTAGAAGCTTTTCACAGAAGGTCGTGAAGATGTGAATGACGACACTTGCCTTGGACACCCAGCACATCAACGACCGATAAAAATGTTGAGAATGTGAAAAAAATTATTAGAGAGTCGTCGAATCACTATTAGAGATTTTGCTGAGGATGTCGGCATATCAATTGGCTCATGCCATGCGATAGCGAAGTTCGTTGTATTTCGACTAAAAAACCGTCCCAGGAATTGTTGAAAGACGTCAACAGCGACCCAGGTTTACTCAAAATGGTCATAACTGGTGACGAATCATGGGTATATAATTATGACTTCGAAACCAAAGTCCAATCGCCCAATAGAAGAGTCCAGGAGACCCACGGCCAAAAAGTTCGATGAAATGTCAAGGTTTTGCTCACTGTTTTCTTCGATTACCGTGGCGTAGTGAATCAGTAGTTCTTACCACATTATCGTACGGTCAATAAAGAGTATTTATTATTTTGAAGTTATGCGCCGCTTGCGAGACGCAATACGAAGAAAACTTCCGGTATTGCGGAGAAACAATTCAAGGCTTTTGCATCACGATAATGCATCTGCTCAATCGTCATTTCTTGTTCGTAATTTTGGCCAAAAACAACATCGTCATCATGCATCAGCCACCGTATTCACCAGATTTGGTCCATAGCGACTTTTTTGGTTCTCAAAGACCGCATTTTGCGACGATTGAGGAAATGAAAACCGAATCGTTGATTGAGCCTAAGACCATATCAAAATGTGCATTTCAGAACTGCTTTGAGCATTGATAAAAACGTTATATCTGAAGAGGACAGAATGAAAATTGATGAATGAATATTTTTGAGAAAAATGAAAAGTCATCTTATTTTTTAAACAGACCTCGTATATTGAATGAGAAATACATACACTGTAAAAATCTTGGCCTATTTTCAGCAGTTTTCTTCAATTTTCGTTCTGTATCGTTTCATTCGATCAACAGAATTTTAGTGTTGTCCCGAATCAGCATATGTGCACCATCTGTTCAGCTGATTTTAATCTTCGCATGTCTCGGTTTTATAAACAATTTTTCTTGAAAATGTTAGTATTTTCAATGGTCTAGATCTAGATGTGTTACCTCTAGATACTTGACATCATATACTCGACGTTTATTATACGGCCATAAATTATAAGTTTTCTTTGATTTAAAGTTACTTGCATTATATTATACCCATCGGATATATGAACATACAGTGTGTAACAACGAAAACTTAACAGAGCCGTTTTTGAATATGAAAAGTAAGATTTTTAAAAATAGCTCGGAGACGTCGATTTCTAATTGAAGAGGGACACCTTTCAGACTAATCAGATTTTTTGTAGTACGCACCCCCTCGGAGGGGTGCGTTCGACGACCCTTGTTTAGATAGGGAAAGTAGGTCGAGTGGCACCTTGTTAAAATAAAATGTGATAATCATTTTAGAAAACAGTTGCCTTAAGTCTAAAATTTCAAATTCCCCATAAAGCTGTTCTGTTGGATAACGAGAGCTTCTGTTAAGCATACATAATTTTCAGGATTAGTATATTTCAAAGCTGGATTTTAATTTTTCATTGTTTGTATATTGTATCATACATACCTGTATAAACTTGTTTTTCAGAGTAAAGGAAATCACTGAAATATCATGTTCAGGTAAGTTCGTGATCCCATAATTCAAACGAGTTTCCACTAAACGTATGTATACAATTTCATTTTGTTTGAGAACTAGGTAAGATATGAATTGTTCGAATTTGAATAATAAACAACGTAGTTTTTTCACAAGATATTATATATGCTCATTCCATTTCAATGAAAAAAGTTTAACTAAAATGATGGGGTTATTATTTTTCCAACTTTGTTGGATAAACTTAATTTTTTTCAACTAAAAATTCACATTTCAAACGATATCTACAATGATATTATTTCAATAACCTAACATGGAAACAACATAATGAATGAATCACCACCCTCAAGCGGGAGGACAACCAAAACCCCGCTCCTGACACCAAATAATGTAACTTCCATCACATTCGATAGACCGCACCGTTCGATATTATCAAATCGGCTCAGGAAGGTGTCGAAGCCATGTCATACGTGAATCCCATTTACATTTTTCGGTCAGATCTAATCCTATTATGTTCGTTCCAACCAGCGACGGGTAGTTATAGTCCGGTTCACAAGAGCCGTTTTATCGAAAAACTGACCTCCAAGACCGAAAATTCGATTTGGAATAAAATCTAAAAATTTCATGGAGTTTTTAAAGAGGTTTGAGTTTTTGCAAATATCCTAAAAACATACAATCATATTCAATTACTCAAATTATAATATAAAATGCTTAAATGTATTGAAGAAGAAAGTAATACAAATCATGAAATTAAGAAACAACAAAAATTAATTGGCGCTCCGGGGCGACTTCATTGATTCCAGTGGCGCACATCATCTAAAGATCTTGATCTGCCAATGTCCTCTCTTTCATAAATCAAGATGTAGGGTATCTTCAGAGGCTCCAATAAATTCAAGAGATCGCCAGAACACTTAGTGAGATATATGTCTGAATGTGTCTAATATAATAAATAAGTTGAAATGAAGGTTTATACATTCAATAATGAATATCGTGAATGTGTTTTTTATGTATATGAATATTCATGTATGTGTGAATATGTATTTTAAATTTGTCATTACCAAAGAACAATTTCATATATCCCAAGTGTGTTTTCAATCACCACTCATATTTTTTTACACAAAACAAGTGAAAATCGTTTATTCATGCTTGTATAATTATCGCTTTTTTGTATTTTATTCTGGTAAATTGAAAGTTATTATTCTTATGCTGTTTTCTGATAGTGAAGTGTGATAAATGGTCATCATAATGAATGTAAAATGCTAACAGTGTCCAAACAAAAATTTTCAAATTCTTTAGGATTTTCCACAGATGGTATGGACTGGTTTATAATATTTCACCAGGTTCGCCCTATTTCTGAATCGCAAATGGGTCACAACAACACAAAGAGTTTATGATCATTCGGATCGTTTTACTACCTGCAGTGACGTGCGTTTGGGTATTTATTCAAAAATACCCAAACGCCAGGTTCGCCCTATTTCTGAATCGCAAATGGGTCACAACAACACAAAGAGTTTATGATCATTCGGATCGTTTTATTACCTGCAGTGACGTGCGTTTGGGTATTTATTCAAAAATACTCGTCGAAACTAATGACTAATAGCTTGACTGCTTTAACCTTTTTTGACTTTACATCATTTCCAGAAACATGTGGATTCGTTTCCCAAAGGCATTCCATGATAGCTTCTCAAATTTCTGCTAACGCAGTTGTCGGTTTTGAAAATTGGTCAAATCACTAACGCCGACATAAAAATTTGGCAAACTAACTTGGGTGTCACACCAATAGGTGGTTCCACTTACGTCTCGCTTGCTTCCACGCAGTGATTTTTTCGAATACTTAGAAATCTGTCAGTGAAAATCGATCAACCAGCCTCTCTAATTATAAATACTTTACAGGCATAACTGATAAGAAAACAATATGGTATCTTATCATCAGATGAATCTTCGTCGAATGTTATTATCAAAGGTTTTACAACATCTTCAACTGAATACCCCCTTCTTTTATTACATGTTCAACAAATGTTCGTGTCATTTTTCGAAAACGGCATTTTTTAAGGACTCCTCAAAGAAGTTTCTTCCTGCGATGAAATCCTTTACTTGAACGCAAAGAAGTTCAAGGGGATTAGATTCACAATGATAAGGAGGCAGATGTAGAGTAGTGTTACGTTTTTCCGGTGGGTTTAAAAATAATTCACTGCACTGTACAATTGAACTCAGCTTAATTTCAACCCTACATAACCAAAAGATTTAACTGAACTCCAGAGTATTAGGTCACTTCGTACCTAACCTTCAACTAGACTTCCTCCATTCGGTAGTGTTTATAAATATAACCTGAAGGAAGTCTCTGGAAGCCGCTAGGAATATTCTCGAGGCTACGCGGCATCTACAACGACCGAGAAACGCCAGTAAGTTGGAGCGCGACCTTGGCCAAGTCTCTGTCGATTGACGAAGACCAGCGGCGACCGGCGTTATTTTTTTCCGGGGATAATTTATTTCGTTTTTGTTTCATCTTGTTGACTACATATTCCTTGAAACGAGCTATTTTTAAACATATTATGGATATTATTAGAGTTTCAAGCCTCTTCTTCCTTTCCTGCCGCTCAATTATATCCGCTTTTCTGCATACATGATATTCTTGCATTATCTACCACAATCACATAGTTAGGTGGAATGAGGTCTAACAAGAACAATCTGACTTACAATCCAATTTGTAATGTAACTTGTAATCTAAATATGCTATATCAAAAGTGTGCACCCTTACAAAACCATCTTGAACCACCAGAGCTGTAGTTTTCTCCGTCAGGATGAAACGCAACACTATTGATAGGCCCGAAATTTCCCTTTACTCTTCCGAATTCTTCTTCGCAAATCATGCGGAAAAATCTGGAGTCGAATTTACCAATCCTTGCAGAAGTAGTTTTACATCCATAGCATCTTGACCAGCACCCGAGACAACATGCTCCCGAATTGGACTAACTGCAGCTGAGTTCACTGGTCTCTCAGTTTCGTAGGTCTTCATGTGAAGCAAATCTTCAGCATCAAATAGTTTGGCAGTGTGATCCTTTGAAGCTGTTATGAAAATTGTACCCTCATGATTCCATTGCATATCATTTATCAAGAGGTCATGACCTTTAATTGAATTGAGCTGTTTCCCAGTCTTGAGATCCCACTGAATCATTTCCCCATCTTCATGTCTAGTAATGATACTTTCGTCAAGGTTATCCTCAAGGTTTATAGGGATCCTCAATATTGGATCTCGACTTCCTACACTATCATCAACATTTCTCATATCGATTACAAACATTTCACAGGGCTGCTTCATGGCCTTGTCTGTTGTACTCGCGGCCATACTGGCTGAGTAGATGAACAAACAGGTTCTAACAGACGAGGTAGTTTTAATATTTCCTATTTCTCTACCCGTCTCACAATCCTATAATTTGCATGTATTGTCACCTGCACCTAACATAAACCTTGTGGTTGTCCATTGAAGGTTCCCAACCGTTCACCATTCAAAGAAAACCAAACATTTGGCTTGTTGTCCTTTGACGATGAAAACAAGAGATCGCTTTCTCTGTTGTATTTGATTTGCGTTCTATTTTTGAAAACGAAACTAGTCGCCAGCGACCTTGTTTTATGAAAATCCGTTTCGAAAAATGGACGTCAGACCGGCAGTGGAAAAAAAATCCACACTACTTTTTGATGAAGTTTTTAGGTGCAATTCTGAATTGAGTGACACGTTGACGATAATTTTCGGTCTTGGAGGCGAGGTTTTCGATAAAACGACACTTGTGAACCTTACTACGAATAATCGCCATCTCTTCGACTCTTCGCATTTGGCCTCAGTTCATTTGTTCGAAAGGTACTTACCGGCGGTGATGATGATTTAATCTCAATTCCGAACGGCAGCAGGACCCTTTATCGATTTACGAACATGACAAAACCGACGCTTGACGCCGTGTGTAGACGTCGGGCTAGTTAATTTCCGAGTTTCGTATTCAACACCAATTCACGCCTATCGACCGTTTCAGGTAAGGCGCAACACTTTTACCATACGTATGTTTCAACAACAAGGATGAAATCATGAGGAAGTAGTCGTAACTAGATGTTATCTTCCAACTACTTAATCTAATCCATTTTATCGGAAATCCGAGCAGCAATTATCTAGCTCTAGCATGTGAAAACTTCAAGAAGCCTTCACTAATCAACAATGAAGTAAAAAAATAGTTTGGTTTTTCGTAAATACATCGAAACCAGTTATACAGTGCATTTCTTTAATGCCCCCCCTTTTATTTTTGAACGGGTCAACTCAAAAAATTTAAATTTGGGATAATGAAATTAATGCATGAATACTTCATTTTCAAGTGAAATTGACAGATGAAACTTTCGAAATGGCGGACTGGGCGCCATCTGGGGAAAACATTAAAAGTGAAGGGGGTTTTGTGATACATCATTTTGAAGCTCCTGACGAATACTTCATAACCCTAGAATATGAAGTCAATACCTTCACCTACTACAAAATGGCGGAACATTTGATAATTCCCTGAAGACAAACACAATAATATCGATAATTCCAGAAGTATTCCTTTTTATCTAAAATATGGTAATTCAAACAACACGAAGAGGTTTGTTAAGTTATTTTTTGTTTATAAAAACGCCATAAAATGTCAGTACGACATTGAGCGTCATTGTTCAGTTAGAATTCTCATTTAGTTTTCGGTTTTACTAGTAAAAAGGTACCACGTCAATAATCTCTAAAAGGGTCAATTCTCGTTCATTGGAAGAAAAAATTGAAGCAATTTTTATTTACGGTGCGACGCGTAACTTTCACGACACCCAAAGGATTTTCAATGAACGTTTTCCGAATCGTCCTATCTGTAGAAAATATTTGAGAGAATTTGCATCCAAATTCACAACCTCCGGTAGTGTACATAACAAAAAGCCCCCAGGTCATCCGTCCATTCCGGAACAGCAAGTGCAGATAATTGGTGAGATGGTAGTAAATCCTGAACAGTCGACTTATTCCGTCGCTAATGTTTGTGAGGTGTCTCCTTCTACTGTGTGGACTTCTGAAGAGAAATGAGTATCATCCATACAAAATTAAAATGGTACACCGATTAACTGAAGATGACCCTAATCGGAGAACACAATTTTGCGAAATTATGACGGAAACCATTGCAAGGCATCCTACCTATGCCCACAATATTTGTTTTAGTGACGAATGTACACCTTTTTCAAACGGCAATGTTCACAGACAAAATTGCCGTTATTGTAGTGACACCAACCCTCACGTTTTCCGGGAAACGCATACCCAATATCCAGAAAAAATTAACGTTTGGGCAGAAATATTGGGAAACCATATTGTAGATATTTATTGACCAAAATTCAACAGGGGAACTGTATTTGAATATGCTGGAAACTACTGTTGACCCTCTCATCACTGAAATCGTCGAAGCGAATCCTAACGAATTCGATATGGATATTGTATTCCAACAAGATGGAGCACCACCACATTACTCCAGACAAGTAAGAAACTATTGAGATACTACTTTTCCCGGTCGTTGGATTGGCCGTCGAGGTCCTACAGAATGGCCAGCCCGCTCGCCAGATTTGACACCTTTGGACTTTATGAGGCTATTTGAAGGAAAAGGTGTATGAAACTGAACCTTCTTCAATATTGGATATATGGCAGAGAATAATGAATATTTGTAGAGATATTGACGTTATTGTGTTTGAAAATGTTCGGCGTGAAATATCGGATAGGCTGTTCATATGTCAAGAAGTTCAAGGCAATCATTTCTAGCATCTTCTGAACTGACTTCAAGCTTATTACCTCATATTATGTAGTTAAATGTCAATGTATTCAGGCAATTATTAAATGTTCCGCCATTTTGTAGTAGTTGAAGATATTGACATTATATTCTAGGGCTATGTATATGTATGTATATATGTGTCACAAGACCCCCCCCTTTCCATTAAATTCTTTTTTCCCAGATGGCACCCAGTCGCCATCTTGAAAGTTTTTTTGTCAATTTCACTTCAAAATAAAGTATTCATGCATTAATATGATTATCCCAAATTTCAATTTTTTTGAGTTGACCCATTCAAAAAATAAAAGGGGAGGGTCATTAAAGAAAAGCATTGTATAGTAATAAGAACCACTTTGGATTTTTATATTTATTTTGAGGTCATAATTTAGAGTTTCTTTTTTTACGCACAAGGATATATCCTTTTGTGGGTTAACTGTTTATTTACCATATATTTCTTCATTCATTTATTTATACATTTATTGTATTACTCAATCATGTTTATGGAAATATTATTATTATGGAAAATTATTATTATTATTGAAAAAAACGAGCCGAATTGTTGCTCTTCATTTGAATATCGTGGGTTCTAGTTAAGCAGAGTACGAAATTCTTGGAATATTTGGATTCATTCCATAGTCTAAGAGTACCATGTTTCACTATTTCACACAAGAAGCAACAAATCGTTTAACAGGGTAATGACGAGCCTCAAATGAGCCTAAAATTATTGCAAGTTCTAGATTTCCACGAAGAAATCGGCGATGTTGGGGATAAAGAGCCTGAAATTATCAAAATATTTTCATTTCTGCCACACTTGAGAATTATTTCAAAAAAATATTTTTGCTTTTATCGTGCGTGTCTGAGGATATCACTGAAATACTCTATTCAAACAAGGAACTACTTTCTACTTCATCACCTTTATACAAAAAATGTGTGAATCTTCCAAAGAAAGCAAATAAATTCAAAATAAACTCTTTACTTCTACACATCTTTGTAAAGAGTGTTTTTGTAGAAAACTGAAACCTTTCTTTCCCAAAACGTGATCTCTCCTAAAATATACTCCTTTCAGTATGAGCTTGTGATAATTGTAAATTCAATTTGGTTCTTCACGGTCAAGTTAGAAAAACACACTAATCAAAAAACATGGAAAATCGGCAACAGGAATGAAAAAGAGCCTAAAATTGTCAATATATTACCCCAGCTTCTGCCATGTGTGCCTGAGGTAGTTATCCGTATATTCAATTCATCAATAGAGTGAGTGATGGGGTCAAAAATGAGGCTGATTGTGCTAGTTTAACGGAACTGATTAAAAAACTGATAAAAAAAATGGCATGAAAAATCGGCGCTAGGGGGAATGTGAGCCCGAAATAATCCTTAAGTTATGGCGTATTCTAATTCAACAAATTGTTTTTTTTTCTGAATGGGTTCTGCTAGCTCACCAGAATTATGAGATGGGTTCTGTGGGTTCTGCCAGCTCAACTGTCTATTACAGATGACCAATAAATTTTTAGATATTTTCCAACGAACAGCAGATACCCGTCCCACACGAACAAAGGCTGTGGCGAAACTGAGCAAGCTAATGTCTTCCAACTGGTTGGATGTGGAGGGGGTGGCAGACGACTCGGTAATATGGCGTTTGACCTTCAGTCCTTTCCTAGCCAGATCTCGTATGTATACTCGAAGTACCCGGTATTGTGAATAGTTAAAGCTATCGGCGAGCTCAAAGGCCAAAAAAAACAACACAGAGAAATAAAGCCGCTGCCAACTAGTCCACGCGGACTGAAGAATTGGCGGTTCGTATTGGATAATTTTACGAAAGGGTGGATTGATGGTTCGAGAATGTGTACGCCTAACATGCCTGCAAACAAATTATTGCGACTAATCATTGTGAAATAAGTAAAAGATGGGTTTCAAATTCTTTGAAATTATGTGTAAAAAACTTGAGGACTGCAATGTTGACTATCATAAGAACATGAAAGCTAATATTTCTGAGAAATGGTTTGAAAACACATTGATCCCAAATTTGGATGCGAATAGTGTAATAGTTCTTGAACACGCTTCCTATCATTCGCGACAGCTCATCAAAGTACCGAATAAAAATTCGAGGGAAAAAAAGTTTTTTAATGGATAACAATTTGTATTTTGAAGATAACTATACCAAAAACCAATTACTTGAATTTTTACGGACAAACACATTTGAAAAAGTGTATGCCCTTGAGAGTATAGCTGAAAAGTATGGACATACCATATTGAGACTTCCCCCTATTTTTGTGTTTTCAATCCCATCGAGTTGATTTGGGGAAAATTGAAACAAAGCATCAGGCGGTAAAATGATTTTCCAAAATTTGATAAGATGGTGATAGAGCTGGTTAAAGAAGAAGTATATAATATTACCGAAGAAAACTGGCAGAAAAGGATTAAAAAAGTAATTTTAGTTGAAAAAGACTATATGGAAATTGGACACCTCCATATTAATGGTGGAAATAAATTCATTATTGAGTTAAATGACGACAGTGATAGTGAAACAGAGAATATGGATGAGGAATTATCAGAAGCTTTTGAAGAAAGTAGTGCACTATATCGTTTACTTGAACTATATCTCTTCTGCTTCTCGATATATAAGGAATAGAAAGTTGTCAAGTGTCACCGCGATTTTCCATCAAACATTCATTTATTACAAGTATCTACGTTATTCCCATACACCAAGTGAAATTCAATTAATATAATAGATGTGAAAGTTGAAATTAAAAACTATTTACTGATAATACCAACTTGGTTTGTGAAATGTGTCCGAGAAAAATGTCATAGTTCTGCTGTGTAGAAAAATAATTTTCCTCCGATTTAGTTCTAAAAAGCTTTCAAATATTTATGCAGAGTGTTCCACCATTGTCAAAAAATTGAAATATTTCTTGAGAAACAAAGATAATTTTGACATGACAGCAGTAACCACAGTTCTCAGTGACGGAAATGAAAAATTCCATAGAATACGATTTCAATATCATATAATTAGACCGAGCGCCTTCGCCAAAGTTAACAATTCATTTACAGACAACTAACTATAAGATCGACAAAGAAATCGAGAGTAACCTTGTGAAATAACTTGAGGTGGTTGATGTATAACTGTTAGCGTTATAAGTTACAATTTTGTTGTATTGAATCAAGTTTTTCGTTAATAAAAGTAGATCACTAATTAGAAATGACAATACCAACAATACTTATAGCAAGAAAACTACGATATAGGAAAATACTCTATTACCAGAAAACCCAATCCAGTTCTTCTAAGATGATCATTATTCATCATTTTACTCCTGAAACTGGTTAACCATGTGTGTAGGTGGAACGTTGGGAAACTCAGAATTGATTCCCAAAAATTCCAACTACAATAAACATTATTGTGTTGCGGTACTTACTGTTAAAAATATTAATTGGGTTGGTGTGCCTTCAATTCATCTTAAAGTTAGTAATATTGATAATATAGTCACTAAGTATCTAATCCTTTTTGTATTTCGTTATATTCACAATCTCATTGTTACTCAGTTTATTATTGTATGTAATATTGTATTGTTGTAATCTGATTCTTCCTATACGTTAGATACATATTATAGATTTGAATACTAATCAATAACCATACATGAAAAGTACCCCAATTTAAAGTAGATATTCCGTATCTAAAAATATTGAACAAATAACACTTTTACTTTCAATGAAAAAGTGGAAAAATCGATTATCCATACGCCTGCTCCAGTGATATTACATTACAAAATGCCTTTTTATGAGCACTACCAAAATACTACGACTGCATTTCTACTCAAATCAACCAGGTACATCTGCCGTACCACACCTGATGTATATTTATGAACGTTAAAGGTTTCCGTTCAGTCTTCAGCTTCATAACAATAACATCGTAGTTCGCCGGCGTCGTAGAGTTTACGAGGTTTTTATTCAACTGAATATGGAGATACGGCTCGCAAAATGAAACATGGAGACAAACTGCATATATTCATTATTACACAAGAAATGCAGTCCATAAGATCGAAATTTGGAACTCAGTATACAAACAATATTGAAGTCTCATAAAATCAAGGAAAACCCTGTCACCTCACAAACCACAAGAGGGGACTAAATCATCTGTCGGTAACAAATAAGACAGATGGGTATCCGCGGCTAAGCTAAACAGTGGAGACGGGAGTGGGTTAAACAACTTAGCAAATTTCAAATAGATCTTAATGGGCGCCAGGTAAATTTAATCCTCCAGATACCCTAAGTAACTCACAATATCAATAACTTACCAATTAATATTGGAAATAAAAGATAAAGATCCCCAATATGATTTATTCAGTAATCCTTACTTACATGGATTAACCAACAACGCTTCTAAGACGACAATGCGATACTCACACTACTACGCGATGTTCAAATGTCAATACAAGAGCGCGGTGTATATAACCACGAATTCAATCAGCCATAAATTACGGTAGTAACGACGCTCAAAAAAAAACTACAATACGTCGAGTAAAACTATCACGAAAATTGAGTAGGTGAAATCGTAAATACTAGTATCGGATGGTAAGACAAACTCGTTTGCGTCGCGTGAGCTCAGGCGTAGGCGCATCGGTGTCAATCAGCAATCGTGAAAGGAAGAATATACCTCAATTTCCGTTTCACAAATATCTATGTCAATCAGGTATCAATAAACAAACTCTTAATCAATAAACGATAAACAAACACTATATCAAACAGGTATCAATAAACAGAAGGGCAAACAATTATTTAAATATCTCAGTATAGCACAAATTTTCAAATAAATCAATTATAACTTGCGTGCTCCTTTTGGGCCACCCGGTATATGGTGTTAGGCTACCCTGTAGTATGGCGGAAGTGGATCACCCTGTAGTACTGCTGAGATGGATCACCCTGTAGTACGGCGGAGATGGATCACCCTGTAGCACCACCAAGATAGATCACCCTGTAGGGCACGACAAGCTGGACCAGTAATGGATCACCAAATAAGATCCAGAAAGAAAATAGGGGAAAAAAAAAGACAGGAAAAGAAAAAGGAAACAGGAACGAAGACAAAAAAAACAGGAAAAGAAAAGCAGGAAGAAAAGCAGGAAGAAAAAAAGCAGGAAGAAAAAAAGCAGGAAGAAAAACAGGAAGAAAATTCTCAATCAGAATCAGAAAAAAAACAAGGTGAGATTCAACCCCCATTCAATAGGACTATTTGACTAATCAATACCCCTGGTATATTTTCATTTAAGCAAAGTAGCAAGATAACAAGAGTATATTTTTGGGTGCCCTGTATAACCATATGACCCGTAAAAATCAAGAAAATTGAATGAGTGTTAAAACCTCTCTTCAATACTAATATTCAGTTGAGATATAACGATGGAACCAGAAATTACTAAAATCATTTAAAACACATTTAATGGTAAAATTCTTACCCTGGCCAAGGGGTTTTCTATACGATTCTTCGTGTGCGGTGTTCTGCACGGAAGTCCTGCTGGGACTTGATGAGTGACTGAGGGCCTTCTGTTTCTTATGAATCTAGAGACGAGAAACGAAGGTTGTAGAATTGAAGAAGTGATATCATAGCTAAGATCACATGAGAGATGCGACAGTGATTCAGACATACCTAATTTCGGAAATCCTTCCACCTGGCACGAGTTCGGTAACCACCACAAATCCTCAAAAGAGCTTAAGTTTCAGACTGCAAATATCCACACCAAAATGACCAATCAGTCTTCCACTATACAATCCTGACTTGTAGAAATAATCCCCGTGAAGGATGGCACAAATACAACCAAATATATCCTACAATCAGTCTGATGGTACCCTTTGAACTCCGAACCAAGCTCACCGAAGGTTAACTTCCAAATACTAAGCGACTGCCACATCTGACAGCTAACCAGTTGTTGCCACAGTGCATCCAATCTACACTACAAGCACCAAGGGGGCGCTGTGCACAACATCATACATCTATCAATTCCTCCACAGCCACTTGAGACAATATCAACAAGTCCATGACCCATCAAAACTCCTTCTCAAAGCAATGCAACCCTTAAACAACCCTTGACAACTTGAGTAACCGATCAATCCCTCACCCGTGAACAACTGTAGAACTAGTTCGGTGTAAGTCGACGGAACGACACTACGAAAGTTCGGCAGATGTCAACCAACAGCTGTCTCTTAACCTTGTTTACGAATATTTACAAAATATATTGTTCCAACCTATTTTCAACTATTTACCAATCCTTATTCATGCGATGGAATAGAAACATACAAGGTAAGTCGCCACATCCTTCCCTTTCAGTACAAATATTAGAGCATTCGTATTATTCAGATTATTTACCGAAAATATCAAACAGTATTCAGAAACCAGAGCTAACTAATATTGTTTTTCAGGCGATATGGCTCTAATATGTAGTAATCCTTCTGGAAGTGATGAATAACAATCTATGCAAGAAATATTATCGGAAAGGTATAGAGAATAAGGCAGGCAGCGGCTGAAAAATGATAGGCGAAGTAAACTGAGAAACAAACAATAACAACTATTTCAACCTAGCGAGGAATTTCGGATCTCCAACGTCGATTGGCAATAGGAGAATGCGTAAGTACTGGTCAAAGCAGTTAGTCAGGGAGCATACATTTATTCTTATACATTTCAGGTATGGTTTTCTATGGAACGGAAGATTCCCATTACTATGATGTTAAATGAATAAAATCTACTTGTAACTTAATTACATTGTTAATATCCGTTGAATAAAGATCTTAAAAGGTAACGTAGTGTTTTGAAAGGTCACATAAGAGCAGTTTGATCTAGTGCTAAATTGAAACGTAACAACCCACACCTGATCCCATTTATAATTAAAGTACTTAGCCTTTGTTTTTCCATCCGACAAACGTCTACCGGGTGACCCAACAATGCGTATTTGTTTCATTATATCGATATTGCTATCGGTATATACAAATATGTACTGCCAGGATAAAACTTCAAGCCATATAATGTACAAGTTTTTCGTGAATCCACTCCTTGTATCTTTTATTTAGAATGCAATTTCGAACATTTTGAGAAAGAGAACCAAAGTAAGACTAATTATTCTAATGGTGCTATTTCACTGGGGGTAGTAGAACCAATTATTCAAGTATGCAAATAGTCAATATGATTGTTGGGTCCCAATTTTGGTTTTTGGGCTTGGTGGCACCTTTCTAGTGGACTGTATACTATTGAATAATGCGACGTAGGTAATTAGGTAACACAGTTTATTCTGTCACACCTACTTTACAGATTTCACAGAATCGAATACGACAATTCGTTTGATCTGTTTAATTTTATGTGAGAAACACTAAGCTTATACAAATGAGAACCTTTGATATTCTCCACAATAAACTAACACTTCGACGGGTGTAACATTATCCACATACACAAAGTACACTGAGAACTGAAACTGTCTGAAGGGGTGAAAATAGGGCGGAAATATTTAAAAAAATCGTAACATGAAAAATCGACTTTGTACACCTACAAAATTGAGATATGTTATTCCTGATAATCTACTCGACAGAAAAAACTTCACGTCATAGTTTTCCAGGCCGTTTGAGGGGGTGAAAATGGGGTGGAAAATTGAAAAAATCGAATCTTCGAAAATTGATTATGTACACCTACAAGATTGAGATATGTTATTACTGACACCCGATTTGACGAGAAAAACTTCACGTTATAGTTTTCCAGGCCGTCTGAGGGGGTGAAAATGGGGTGGAAAGTTGAAAAAATCGTATCTTCGAAAATTAATTATGTACACCTACAAGATTGGGATATGTTATTACTGACACCCGATTTGACGAGAAAAACTTCACGTTATAGTTTTCCAGGCCGTCTGAGGGGGTGAAAATGGGGTGGAAAATTGAAAAAATCGAATCTTCGAAAATTGATTATGTACACCTACAAGATTGAGATATGTTATTACTGACACCCGATTTGACGAGAAAAACTTCACGTTATAGTTTTCCAGGCCGTCTGAGGGGGTGAAAATGGGGTGGAAAGTTGAAAAAATCGTATCTTCGAAAATTAATTATGTACACCTACAAGATTGGGATATGTTATTACTGACACCCGATTTGACGAGAAAAACTTCACGTTATAGTTTTCCAGGCCGTCTGAGGGGGTGAAAATGGGGTGGAAACTTGAAAAAATCATATATTTAAAAATTGAGTTTATACACCTACAAGATTGTTACAATTGTTATAAATAATAAATAGTGTAAAATATTTTCAAAAACATGCTATTACCCTAACTCTAATGTTCTCCTTTGCTTTGGTTTTATGGTTTATGAAAATCAAGAGGCAGATATGTTTCTTTGAGGCTATTTATCACTATAGTTCAATCAGATATGTATTCATATAGAGCATCTGAAAGATACTGATTTTGCAGCGTTGTCAGACTGTTTCCGAAGTATCTAGTCCTACATACATTACACTAACATTTATCAATTCATTACATTGAACAACTAATATGGTGCAAAAGTTTCCGGTCTTCTCAGAACTGAAAAACTCTTGACACGTTGTTTTCATTTCTTGAATCGATCCTCAGGAGAATCTCAATCTTGTAGGTGTTCAAAGTCAATTTTCAAATATATGATTTTTTGAAATTTCTACCCCCTCAGACGGCCTGGTTAATGTGAAGTTTTTTCTGTCGAATTGATCATGATGGAAAACATACCTCAAACTTACAAGTGTACACATTCAATTTTCGAAGATACGATTTTTTTAAATTTCCACCCCATTTTAATCCCCTCAAACGGCCTGGAAAACTATAATGTGAAATTTTTTCAGTCAAACAGATAATCAGGAATAACATATCTCAATTTTGTAAGTGAACAAACTCAATTTTTGAATATCTGATTTTTTCAAGTTTCCACCCACTTTTCACCCCCTGGAAAACTATAACGTGAAATTTTTCTCGTCAAATAGGGTTTAAGCAATAACATCTCTTGATCTTGTAGGTGTACAAACTCAATTTTTGAATATATGATTTTTTCAAATTTCCTCCCCATTTTCACCCCCTCAGACGGCCTGGAAAACTATGACGTGAAGTTTTTTCTGTCGAGTAGATCATCATGAACAACATATCTCAATTTTGTAGGTGTACAAAGTCGATTTTTCATGTTACGATTTTGTTAAATATTTCCACCCTATTTTCACCCCTTCAGTCAGTTTAATAAACTAGGACGGCTCTGTTTTTTACTAATTCAGTCAATAAGCGTATCATATTGAAAAATGGTAGGTGTGCAGACTCAAATCCACAAAGTACACTGTTCCTCAGTGTACTTTATGGATTTGAATAACTTCACACCCGTAACACTTCGTAGTTAACTACAAATACATCTAATAGACATTTCTTCCGTTATGCTAAAACCGTACTGAGTTGTACGATATTACTCTTCAGCAAGAGGTAAAGAAAACAGGACCCACGCTATTGGTTCCCGAAGGTAGGTAGGTATCCCTTTACAACCAGACATAGACAATTACACAGTGACGTAACAGTATTTAAGGCAACTTATTTTTAAATTTTATTTATATTCCCAACAATGATTGAAAATTGTTTTCAAACTCAGATTCAGCTTTCCCGAAAACCCCTACGTACCAAATAATTTTAGAAAGGCCCGAAAACTAATAGAAAAAAGATCGAATATCATGTTTTTTACAAATGAAAATATGATAGACTTGAAGAAAATCCGTTATGGCGTATTGAAAAAACACTTCGTGAGATTCCCACTTGTGTTTCGCTATACAATACATCACACATAGTATCACATCACAATAGTATTGTGTGCGATTTTGTAAACTGTCAAGTGGAAATCTCACATTGAAGTGTTTTTCAATACCAATGAAAGTAATTATGACTCTCAAACCCGGTTATTTTTTCGATAAAACATATTATATTGTTGTTAAAATCAGCGCATCTTACCAATGGCATAAATAAAAATCAAATCACATTCATAATTTTCATTTTCCAGCGACGTAAGTGATACATTTTATAATAATAGTATGAAAAAAAATTTTGGCTCTTCAAAAATTATTTCGAATCTACGGGTTTTTGGGGTTGCTAAAAGACATGGTGGTGCATTCATAAAGAGCGACAATTTTCATTTTTTCATTTTCCAGTTATTGAAATGGACTCTCCATTCTCTCCACTCTGCACTATTTTTTCAAGCCAAAACGTTATTCATTTTTTCATCATCATTAACTTTTATACAGGGTGGTCAAGTGCAGAGGCACCGACTACGACAATGTCCCACTGTACTCCTCCGACCTGGACACATATGGTGAGAAAGAGGAAGATACATTCACCTCATCAACCATGGATGAGGTCTACGAGGACCCACCCATCATGGCACCTGTTCGTGAGGAACCAGGACCGTCGAAACGCTGAAGAAGGAAGTCTCCTTTATTCCTTTAGTTGGTGATTAATTTTGTAATGGGGGGGCTCACAGAAAAGTTCTAGATCATTCTACTTCATTTTCATAACAATAACGCCTATTTCGAATTTTCTGCTAACACCACTTTGTGGAAAGATTTTTTTTTATTTCATTCACCATAGTTTTGTTTCACTGTATTGACTTTAGGCCCTGATGCGAAATGCGAAAGCTCGGCGAATAGGTAGAAGTGCTTTTTCTCACATTGCATTGGACTGTGAGGGTTTCGATATGCCTACTCATTCCTCGTCAGTTATCGATTTGGGGGGGTTGGTGATGGGGGGTCTGGAGAACCTTATCGAACCAAAATATAATTCAAATTACAACCAAAGATTGCATGAGTCGCAATAACACACACAATAGAAGGCGCTATTTGGCTTTTTTACCATTTTAAGAAAAATGGTCCATCTTTGAGATGCTGTAGCTCGCTTTCTATTGTTCGTAGAAGAAAAAATTATACATGGAATTTGTAGGATATTTAATGCTCCACAACTTTGTATAGGGATTATTTTTCGCTAGAACCACTTCTTTTCGAGATATTGATAAAAAACCGAAAAATGTCCGAATATTTCGAGGTTTTTCGGCTTCCAAAAGTTATGCCAAGCCCAGATTTAGTCACATTTTTAAATATTACTCTATATACTCATTAAAACGAAATGAAAAAATAATATCTTCTACCCCACCTTTTGTAAGGTGAAATCCTCTGGGAACTGGACTAGAATAGAAGCGAAAAGTTTTGCGTTTCGAAATAAAAAACGACGGATCCGAGCCGAATTTTTCCCCAATGCGATTCATGAGAAATTAGCGTGGTTTCGTTTTTACTGACCCACCCTGTATACGCACTATTTGGGTACCCGGAATATTATCAAAAATATAAAACTCACCTGAAATTCGAAATCGTTAAATACATCGACGGTATCGATATCCGCTTCTGCTGTACTCAGTTTCGGACACATCTCGAATTCTTTCTTTTCTGGAACATATCTCACCAGATGGTCTCTAAAACTGTCGCGGAAGAACCTCTGGGACTGCGCCACGTTTGAAATTTCGTCGTCTCCCCTTCGAGTTCGGTTGTCGGAAGTGTAGCTGGTGTAATAAAGACACAAGAGAACCGTCAGACCGACAGCCGTGATGGCAAAGCCTTTAGGGGACATCCTCCGACATATCCTGAAAAAAATCGTCTCATTTCATTGATATTTTTGAGTTGGGACGATGAGAGATCAGCTTAGGTCATCAAAATGTGCATCCAACATTAGTCCACAAACTGACACAAACACACTAATGAAAACTAAACGATGTACCTACTGCTCTGAACAATCTATAGTCTAATCAACAAGTTCAAAAACATGAAAAATAGAGATGAAGGTCCTAAAAATATGAGCGATAGCTCATTTGATTCGGAATCACCTGTAGAAAAAAGTTTTTGAAGGATTTTGGTGCAGGTAAAAAATTGCAATTGTTATTAAGAAAATAAGATTAAAAAAATGGTATTTAGTTTTTTGTTAATAACTCAAAAAATATTAATATTTGAGCAATTTTGAAAAGTCTCAACTCCCGAAACTCTATCTCCAAATGTCATTTTGAAAATTTGAAAAAAATCTGGAATCTTCTTAACACTTGAATGAATCGAGTCCCGTAGAAAAAAAAGTTTAATCACCATTTTTCAAAAAGTTATTCAATTGTTAACTAACAAATTTTTTCCCAATCTCCGTTGGCATAAATAATGGAATAAAAGGTATAAATAATTGGCCTATTCATTTTAAACTTCGTGGAGCCCTTTTGATATATATATACTTCATACGATCCTGCTATAAAAGTTCATAAAAATTTATTAATTTGTTAGTTATGATTTTTTATAACTATTGCAAAATGAAATATCTAAAAATTGTTGATGAAATTTTTTTTTTATTGATATTTAGCTATGTCTGTTTTCACATTAAACAATGGCAGTTATTAACATAGGATATGAATTTTTTTCGTAATTTGTTTAGTAAATTGTTTTAAACAAATAGAGAAATTCAATATTTTTGAAAATTTTTTTTTGCTATTTTGTTGTCTAAAGATGGTGATTCCGAATCGAATGAGCTATTGCTCATATTTTTAGGACCTTTATCTCTATTTTTCATGTTTTTAAACTTGTTGATTAGACTAGTCCAATTAGACTAGAAATAGAGATAAAGGTCCTTAAAATATGAGCGATAGCTCATTCGACTAGTCTAATCAACAAGTTCAAAAACATGAAAAATAGAGATAAATGTCAGATTTTCAATATGTCGGCGAATAAAGAAGATATAGGCATAAAAATAATTTAGGATTTTTGGTTTTTCCTATATATCTCTAGAACCAAAAGAGCTAGATTCGATTTTTTTACATTATTGAACAGGTCTCTGAAATACGTAACTTTGCCACAATTTAAACGACACTCTATCTCTTATCGTTTACGAGATCCCCATGTACAGAAACGAATTTGAATAGCTCTGTAAATATATATATATATATATATATATATATATATATATATATATATATATATATATATATATATATACAGAGAGTAGTGATATATATATATATTATTATTATATTATTATATATTATTATTATTATTATATTGAATTGTCAACTATGAATTTCGTTTTCATTGGCTTGCCCTCTATGTTATATGTCGATTTCGTTTCAATGCAATCATCGAAGGTGCACACTTCCCACGCTAGTACAAATAATAGCGTTCCGCAAATCTAATGTTACGGTTCACGGTTGAAGTCAAATCAAACTGTTAACCCGACAGTATGGTTTGAATAATATCCATCGAGGTATGTCTTCGTTCGAATGAAATTAAACAATTACGTCAAAGTTGATTCAACCTATCAGTAATAATTTCCGGTGCACGGATCCCTCGCTCTCCGTGGTTGGATGCAATCAAAGCTATTTGGGATAACGCTCTACCGCTCATCTGTTGAAAGTATGTAGTTACCTACAATATCTGGTATTGTCAATTTTTATTTAGTACCGCGGATTCTATATCGGCACGAGTAGTCTAAGCAACAAGTTCATTTTAATAATTTTCCGTCCATCTTCACTGAAAACTATGATTGAGGTGCCATCGATTCAGAAATTTTCAAATTCCACGTAGAAAAAATGCAAATGTTATCCATATCTCAATGAATATTTATTCTACTTTTTCGTGGCAGCATATACTGATCGATAAAGAATTTTGTACTCTAGATTATAATAATAATAATAAAACTAAGCAGGGATGGCCGCTAACACACTTGGCCTCTGGTGAGTTGCGCCACCATTTACCCGAGCAAGGAGAACACTATTCTCCCTCCGGTGCCGGCCGTGGGTCCACGTGGCTAACCACCCGGTGGACCCAACACTTGGTTCCCAATAATCAAGGAAGAGGCCCCCACAATCAACCCGCTCAGAGGGGTCAGAGGCAAGGTGGTGGGGCCCGTAACGATGATTTGCCTACTGACGACAACCTTGGCAACGACAACGCACGCTTTGAGTGGACGCATGAGCTGAGAGATAGCCTTATGCATTGCTACGAGAGTAGTGAGCCCGCGCGAAGAGGGTACATGGCGAGATTGCATGCTCTGTGGTGTGAAACACATCCGGAGCATGCCGCCTTTTCCGCCCAAAATCTTAGGGATTACGTATCCTATCTTCGGCGGCAGGGCTATAAAGCTCCTCTTCAGCCTGCTAACGAAGTGGTAGAAGTGGCAGTTCTACCACCCGTTGGCACGGCTGGAGAGGAGACTCGCACCATACCACTAATGGAGACGACAATCAGAACACGCAGGGCGCTCCACAGAATTAGGCCCCTGAAGCCACAAGAACTGGCTTGTTTGGATGCGGAGGTTCATAGTGTTCTAACAGAAGAGGCTGACATCTGGCAAATCAACACCGCCGTGTATAACTAGGCCTTTCACGCCCGCAGTGCGGCGAATAGCCGCCAATTTACGACGTATCCATCACACTCTAAGCCAAGACGTGCTGTTGACCACCAAACAGCATTGCCTTGATAGGATACGAATGCTAGTGGCTGCTAAGAAGTCACCAGTGAGGCGAGCGAGAAGTATCGCGGAAAACCATAGGTTCCGCGAGAAACCATATCGCTCATTTCAAGAGCCTCCACGTGTTCTGTATAATCCGCCGACCGCTGATCAGGTGAAATCCTTCTGGAAGAATATCTATGAACACCCGCAGCCACTCAACTTAGACACTCCAGCCCTAGCGCAGTTCGAAACTTTCAACAGAGAGCTTCGACAGCCTGAGCTCAATGAACTGCACAACCCGATAATCTCGGATGACGTTCGAAGAGCCCTTGTGGATTCCAAGAACTTTGCTGCTCTAGGCCCAGATGGGCTGAACACTAATTGGTTGAAAAAACTACCAAGCACTCACCACCATCTGGCCAGAGTTTTCAACTCATGGCTGGACGGAGAGCAGCCGATTCCGGGTTGGTTTGTAGAGGGGCGGACCGTTCTTATCCCAAAAGCGGAGATTTGTCGATTCCTAAGAATTACAGACCGATAACATGCTTGAATTCGTATTATAAGTTGTTTACAAGCATCTAATACACACGAATACTCACCGCAGTTAACCGAGTGTTCGAACGGATATATGAGCAGAGAGGTTCGAAGAGAGGAGTGGCTGGATGTAAAGAGAACATGATCATTGATAGATGTGTAACGCAGGACTCGATACAATATAAGCGTAACCTCTTTATGGGCTGGATCGATTACCGTAAGGCATTTAATACAATTTCGCATGAGCTCATCTTGCATTTGCTCAGATGCCTTGCGGTACCCCGACAAAATAGTGAGATGCATTGAACAACTGATACCACTTTGGCGAACTCGCTTCACCATAACATCTGGTCAAGCAAGAGCCCAAACAGGGTGAGTCACTTTCAGAAGGTGAGTCCCTCAGTTCCCTTCTCTTCTGCATCTCACTATTGCCATTATCCGTTGCGCTCAGAAATACTCGAGGGAATAACTGTGGCACCCCCGGAAACCGGAGGCACAAGGTCACCCATTTGTTTAATATGGATGATCTTAAACTTTATGCCTCTGGAAAGAAGGATCTTCATCAGTCCTTGAGGGTGGTGGAAGAGTACACGCATGCTATCTTTATGAAATTCGGGATAGACAAATGTGCAATGGTCCATCTCAAAAGGGGACGATGCGGAGACTACGGAGAGGATGTGCAGCTCGTAGATGGAAGCATCCTACACCATCTGGGTGCCGAAGAGACGTATACTTACCTCGGGGTGAAACAACGCCACTCACAAGAGGTAACAGCAGTAAAGAACTCTCTTCGCGGCAAGTATCAGCACAAACTTCGACAAATCTGCTCATCGGAACTGTCGGGGAAGAACAAAGTTGCTGCATCAAATATGCTTGCCGTTCCAATCTTACTGTACTCGTTTGGAGTAGTGAAGTGGACTCGGGAGGAGCTGTATCAACTCGACGTAAAGACCCGAAAAACTAAAAAACACGCTTTTAAAGAACATCGAACTAAAAAGTTGAAAACATTTTTTTAAATAAGCTAAAAATACGAAAAATACTAGTATTATTGTGAAAAAAGCGACAGGCGCTCGATATTTACAAAAAATATGGCACAAAGCGCCACAAAGTTCGAATTATATCAAGGAGGTTACGTACAGCGCCATCTGCCCGCGAATAGATCAAGCAATAATGTCAATATATCAAGGAGGTTACGTACAGCACCATCTGCCCGCGAATAGGTGAAGCAATCATGTCGAGATATCAAGGAGGTTATGTACAGCGCCATCTGCCCACGAATAGTTCAAGCAATAATGTCGATAATTCTGTCAAATACAGATCCCGAGCTTGAGAATTACAAACAAACAAACAAACAAACAAACATACATACATACATACATGTGAAGCTGAAATGAAGAAATACATGTAAAGTGAGTTCTAATTATATCAAGGAGGTTACGTACAGCGCCATCTGCCCGAGAATATATCAAGCAATAATGTTGATAATTCTGGAGTTGCAAACAAACAAACAAACATATATACATACATATAAGTGAAGCTAATAAAAGTGTGTTAATCACGTAGTAAACGTAAATACAATAAGTATATAAAAATGAGAGTATTTATCACGGATATAGATTAATGAGTGAGAGTATTTGTATTTATCACGGATATAGATTAATGAGTGAAATGTAATATTGAAGTTACTAGAAAGCTTAAGTTCAATACAAACTGACAAAGGTTATTTGTAACGATCAAAAATGAGATGGATGAAGTTGCGAAATCTACGTTGAGCACTTGCAGACTTCCATCCAACTTCTTACGACTTCATTTCGGTCCTTATAAATGTCGAGACTTTTATCCCAAAGAGCGGGTCCGTTGCAAACAGCATTAATTAACAGCTCCACATCATTATCTGCCATGTTGAATAGTATGAAGCGTCAACTAGAGAGAGCCGTTTTCACTCCTTGTGTGGAAGCCCCCAGTCATCCTTTTGCATTTTGAGGAGGAGACGTGGCTCCCCGGCTCGAGGTGCAGGAGACTTGAGAGCTCCCGCTCTTCGTCTGAAAGCTCCATTGGACTTGTTGCATTTTGGCGCTAAGAGCCTTCCTCTCTCTCGGGAGTGAGAGAATTGAAGCTCTGCATGTGAAAATGCGCTAACGGAATTCCGGTCAGCGTCACAAAAGACACTGTATATTTGTCGTTTGTACTCCCTCATTTCCAACACGTTACGGTTTCGAGATAATCAATCCAATGATGATAACCTCTAACGTAGTTTCAAGCAGGGTCATGATGAAGCAAGATTTTTAACATACAAAAGGTTGAATCTCTGTTTCAAGTTTAACCCACTTTATTTCCAGCGTCCCAATCGGTCGATAATAATTTAATAACCCATTATCCGAAAATCCACTCGAGCGCTGTTGAAAGAGAACGTCGAGACCGCAAAAAGTACTAGAGATAGCGTGCGTTTGATGTATAATAGCAGAGTCCGCAAAAAATATCGATATACATCATAAAGGTGCTCTTATATAGAAATAATATAGCCTCGAGAAGTGCCAACAAGTCTGGGGAATGCGAAATATTCGCGGCAGACCAAAACATGCTCTGCTGGTAATGCACGCCAGGATCGGGCGACTGCTGCAGGACGGGTAGCAGGAAATTGCAACTCAAAAAGGCGTACCTCTCACGTAGACAGACGACAGATATAGGCAGAGTTGCTACGACTGAATCGATGGGGACGAAACAACTCTACGGCCCAGTTGGCGTTTGAAGATTACTTAAAGAACACTATTTTTTAATGAATTTTGATAACCACTTGATAAAGGACGATTCAAAGTAATGGCCACCCATATCCTTTCATATAAACTGAAAATCAAAAAAGGTAACTTTGCTGTTTTTGGTTACTTATCATTATTATTTTACTGAGAGTGAGTGTTTTCACATAACTTCTTCAAAAGTTTCAAATTTTATCAAATCAATGTGTTTACATCCCATCAGTATATTTGTGGTGTATTACATATATTCGGTGAACGGTGAACATCGGCTGGAATGGAATAGGACAAGAAAGATTACCAATGAGCATCATTCTAAGAGACGTAAGCTAAAACAATCAGCGTATATTCTTATGTCTGGAGAGAATTGTATCTCGAATAGCTCCTTAGAAATAGACCGTACTTGGCTACCCATCTTGAAGAAAACTTTGGATAGTGGCGAAATGGCAACAAACTGATATCGGAGAGTACCTTGTATTACATCGAATGTTTCAGTTGTCAATCAACAACATTGACATAATTTCATATTTCAAAACTTCTTTGACATCTGTCGAAGAAGTAAAGAAATAAGCTATCAAAAAAGGAATAACTGCGAATATATTCGAATTTTTTATCCATTTCTGAAGACGGAGGCAGATTTTGGCCTCCGAAACGTAAAAGATAAGTATTATTTCTTAATAATTTTTTTGATAGGCAAAATTGTTAAATACAACAAGTTACTGATAAATAGAAGATTTTTCTTTGTGAAAAATACTTTGATTTTTACGCAGTAACTTATCGGGGTAAACTAAAAAGTTTGCCCTTATACACTTGTATAAAGTTCACCATTATAATTTTTATATTTTTTCAGATTGTGGAAGGTAACAATTCCACATAAACTTCAACATATTGATGACTTTGCATAATAGACAATCGCAATATAAATAGAAGCTCCGCGATAGCACGTGGCATCCGCGTACCTTCTCTCTGGACGGACGTTATCGGCACGTCCGTCCACTACCACGGCCACCACTCAGCTGATATATGACGTTCTTTTTCGTGATTATTGTTCGACGTTTTTTGACAACTTCATAACTCGTAGGATAACGAATATAAAGAGTGTCCCAAATACACGAATATATGTAATACACCACAAATATACTGATGGCAACAAACTGATATCGGTGAGTACCTTGTATTACATCGAATGTTTCAGTTGTCAATCAACAACATTGACATAATTTCATATTTCAAAACTTCTTTGACATCTGTCGAAGAAGTAAAGAAATAAGCTATCAAAAAAGGAATAACTGCGAATATATTCGAATTTTTTATTCATTTCTGAAGGCAGATTTTGGCCTCCGAAACGTAAAAGATAAGTATTATTTCTTAATAATTTTTTTGATAGGCAAAATTGTTAAATACAACTTACTGATAAATAGAAGATTTTTCTTTGTGAAAAATACTTTGATTTTTACGCAGTAACTTATCGGGGTAAACTAAAAAGTTTGCCCTTATACACTTGTATAAAGTTCACCATTATAATTTTTATATTTTTTCAGATTGTGGAAGGTAACAATTCCACATAAACTTCAACATATTGATGACTTTGCATAATAGACAATCGCAATATAAATAGAAGCTCCGCGATAGCACGTGGCATCCGCGTACCTTCTCTCTGGACGGACGTTATCGCCACGTCCGTCCACTACCACGGCCACCACTCAGCTGATATATGACGTTCTTTTTCGTGATTATTGTTCGACGTTTTTTGACAACTTCATAACTCGTAGGATAACGAATATAAAGAGTGTCCCAAATACACGAATATATGTAATACACCACAAATATACTGATGGCAACAAACTGATATCGGTGAGTACCTTGTATTACATCGAATGTTTCAGTTGTCAATCAACAACATTGACATAATTTCATATTTCAAAACTTCTTTGACATCTGTCGAAGAAGTAAAGAAATAAGCTATCAAAAAAGGAATAACTGCGAATATATTCGAATTTTTTATTCATTTCTGAAGGCAGATTTTGGCCTCCGAAACGTAAAAGATAAGTATTATTTCTTAATAATTTTTTTGATAGGCAAAATTGTTAAATACAAGTTACTGATAAATAGAAGATTTTTCTTTGTGAAAAATACTTTGATTTTTACGCAGTAACTTATCGGGGTAAACTAAAAAGTTTGCCCTTCTACACTTGTATAAAGTTCTCCATTATAATTTTTATATTTTTTCAGATTGTGGAAGGTAACAATTACCCAAAAAAGGTCGATAAAAAAAAAAGATTTTTTCCTCCACAAAAAATTACTTTCGTTGAGTATTTATGTGGAAGTTTAGACACGCCGGTATCCAGGCCGGGATGGTTCGGATAACCACGTAAAGAGAGCCATGTATTTGAATTTAAAAAACCGAAGGTCTCCCGAAGAGGAGGCGACTCAAAAAATATATATTGACAAAATCAAAAGGTCTTCCAAATATAAGGCGACAATAAAAAAAGTTGAATTTTTTTCATCGTAATAAAGTTCGACAAAAAATGGGTGGCAGCATTGCTTCGATCAAGGTCGCTGCCCCCCCCCCGACGAAGCTTCTGTCATCTTTGATAGGAGGAGCCGGGACAAATGCGCCCGAGTGGAAAGCAACGTCCAACAAAAATAGAGAGAGAGAGAGAGAGAGTGAGAGGAGAACGTCACATATTCAATTAGAAAGTGTTGTTAATAGTTAATGGATGTAGTCGTTACTACGTGGTGGGAAATCATAATGAAGAAAAGAGTATTGAAACTTTCTATGTTTTTTACCACTTTTATTTGTAACTAACGTTACTGCAGTTTCGTCCTATAAGGACATTTCCAAACTTATACATTAAACTGTAATGCAGTAACGTTAGTTACAAATAAAAGTGCTAAAAACAAAGAAAGTTTCAATTCTCTTTTTTTCATTGTTATTAATAGATCAGTTTTGGCGACGAGGTAAATTAGAAATATTATAAAAATCAAAAATAATCAAAAAAGGACACATCAAAATGGACACAACAGTTCAAAGAATTTGTGGAATTAATTTCAAACTGCAATGATGTCTGTTCTCTTTTCTCAATTACAAAGTTCACAGAATCAGACAAACTGTGAATCATCAAGCAAAGGAAAAATTGTAATGAATACTACACTTCGACCTAACTTCGAAAATTTCGGCAACAAGAAAGAATCGTTTTCAAATTACAAAAGCTTACTTTCAGAATCACATGCAAATGAAACAGGTCAATTTGAATAAACCTTATTGTGCTCAATTGCTACTCAATTCTGTTAGAGCTCAAAATCTATCAAATGAAACTCGATTATGGATATATTTTGAAGAGACATATTGATCCAGGCTGAACGATTGTCCAACCAGTGTTAGAAATCAAACGTTTAAAGATAAGACCTCGTTAGTCCTTAGCTCCCACAAGTTTCGACTTCTGAGGGTTGGGGAACAGCTGGTTAACGGAAAAACAGATTCTAAACAGATTTAAACTGATTCAATTTAGTAAGCGTAAGCGAGTGTGGTATAATATACATATTATTGTTATTTTATCTGAGATTGTTGAAAGACATAAGATACACCGAGAGATTTAAACTATTACACCCAGCCCTAAATACGCTTTCGTAAGAAAAAATCTACAACAAAAGCTCTAATTGAGATTTCGGAGTCGAGGATTTGGAGGGGGATGCTCAGTCTTTATTATCTGCATTGTGTTTCTCATGGACTTTCGTAAGAAATACTTTCATTTTATGGTATTAAAAGCAAGTCGCGTTAAAATTGTTCCAGTCGCATCTAGAAGCCAGACAAGAGTTTGTCTATCTGAACAAAATATCTGAATCAGATCTGAAAATCTAAAGCATAGAGTACCGCATGGTTCTGTTCTAGGACCACTGGATTTATCATCTACATTAATGACCTATGTTTTTATGTGATGACGAGATGCCAAGTTGTTCTATAGATTGATGGATCTAGCCGGTACTAGGTAGTAGGAGATCATTATGAAAAATGAGAATTCAAACATTCTGTTTTTATAGCACTTTTATTTGTATATAACGTTACTGCAGATTTGTCCTACAAATTTTCCAACGAATACAATAATCTGAAATAATTAACAATGCTCACCCTTATATACCTATAAATACAACTACAGTAGGTGATAACAGACGGTTCTTAATGACTTTATTACGTGAATTTTGTTGACCTGTATCAATGTGGGTAGGTCAATTTGGTCATTTAGTAGGTTACATCCGCAATGCTGATGAAATTCCAAAGATTCCAAATAATTGAGTCTCCACTAAGCAACTCTTGCTTGCGTAGTGCAAAATTTCCGTGAAGTTCAGATTCGGGAATTTGTAGTTGTATTCCAAGGAATGGTTTGAAAACGTCGAATCATTTTTACCTAGCCTGGAAGACCTTTCATGTTCAGCATTTCGCTTTGAGAAATTTCGGCCACGTCCAACATAGAGGAAGACCGGGTAATGGGTCTCCAAAACTAAAACCGCTAGAAACGCGTTTACTGTCGTCCCCGCCCCCCTGTATCCCCCTGCTAGCGCTGCGATAGCGCCGCCCCAGTATTGCGACGGCCTAGGTGTATTTTGTTTTTACTGCTCGCCGATGTAAATTTTTATGGACGCAAAATGAACGGTAAGTATTCTAATTATTGATCTACTAGTATGTGACTTTTTTACACCTTTACTCGTACATTCAGTGTAACGATTTTATACTCAAATCCCAAGTATAACTTATAAATATTTTGTGTTTTTTTTTCTTTATAAAATACTTTTGGGTAATGAGGATCGGGTGACCCCTGTTGCCCGCTAGTGATCATGATTTCCTGCAATGTAAAGCTGCACAAAAGCTTACTGGTCAACTGACACTTTGAAACTTGTTAAAGAAGATGGGTTTTCTATACGAAAAGTCGCCAAGGTTTCGAATATTCCACTCTCGAGTCTACAGAAGAGATTAAATAAAAAAATAACTTGGCACCACGTCTAGGGCGACTGACTGTATTTAGCGCTGAACAAGAAAAGCAATTGGCTGACAAGATGAATGAGATGGCGAATATTTTCTATGAATGCACAGCTACAGAAATAAAAAGTGGCATTTAAATATGCCGATAACTTGAACTTAAAACACAATTTTAAACAGTCTTCAAAAATGGCTGGTCGAGACAGGTTGGTATCATTTATGGCCAGAAATGATATATGTCAGAAAACCAGAAGCTACCAGCATAAATCGGATCACGGCATTCAATAAAACAGAGGTGCAGCTATTTTATCAGCTGCTGGGTGAACTGATGGCAAAACATAAATTTGTCCCAAAAAACATATGTAACTGATGATGATTTTCTACCAGCCGAATTGCTCCGATCAGAAACTGCTGCCATTCAAAACTTTGATGAACCAGTTGCAATTAATAGCCCAGCGCCAGGCCAAGAAAGCTCTTCAGTACCAGGCACATCAATGCAAGTTAATTCATTGCTACCAGCGACGCCACCAAGAACTTCTAGCGCCGTTGATGATCTACCCCCTGGCCCATCAGTGGAAAGTGTTACAATAGCACCTGGTGCAGTATATTCACCAGTCCCTGGCACATCAAAATAAGTTGCTCTAGCAGTCACTATTCTTGATATTGTGTCGAAATCAATTAGATTGCCAGAGAAAAGCAATACTCACAATACTAGATAAGCATGCAAAAGCAGCATGCCAAAATTTCAATATCCACGCCAATGAAAAAAACCTGATAGAAAAAGAAAACAGAAAAGTAGAATCGTCTGCCCAGCCAAGGATAAGGGAAAAGGAAAAAATTTAACTAAGGGTAAGGGTCAAGGAAAGCAGATTAAAGTGCCGAAGAAGGGAACCAAAAGAGAAAAGAGGAAGGTTCTCCAGGAATCAAATACCTCTGTTTCAGACGTGGCTACTGATGATGCATGCCAAGACGATGATGCTGACGACGCAGGAAATACTTGCTTAATCTGCAACGAATTCGACCGAAATAATGAGGTTTGGTACAGGTGTACCTCATGTAGTTTATGGGATCATGCAGATTGTACGGGGTGGGAGTCGGTCAAGGGTTATGTTTGCGATTTGTGTTAGATCCTCATGCCCACAAAGTGACCACAATTATCTTACCTCGGTGCAATGGGAATCGAAATAGTTAAATTTTTTACTTTTATATTTCCAAAAATGATTATTAAAGTGATGATTACTGATCTCAAATGATAGCCAATTAAGTAGATTTTGTTGTGAGGCGGTTGCAATAAAAAATTAGTTCAATTAAATTTATTCATTTCAATTATTGCTTAAGTGATCCCAATTCCCCCTTCCTACCCTAAACAATATTACACTCCGGACACTCAAGCGTATAAACTCCAGATTTCTCCATCTTATCCAGTTTATCTTTGGCTTTGAAAATTTGCTTCATTGTTTTTGAAATGAATATATAAATCCCGAGGTCACCAAGGTAGTATTTTCAATAACAAAGCTACTTCAACACTGAAGATTTCAATTTGTGTAATTACACAATTAGTTTTTTTCTTTCTTGGAATATTGCTCCACAGCACGAGCTCGTTGATGGATAAAATTATGCATAAGTAATTATTGACCGACCAGTCGACTTCGACAAAGTCGTTCTTCCCATCGAATTGAATTTGTCAGGATGCACGAGACCCTCATGCCACGATTCCAGTAGTCTGCACGTGTTTTTTTGCAGGAATTTACGGTGGTCGGTCCGTTTTTGATGTTACTTATTAAGGCCGTCGGTGAATTCGTTAATTAGAGTATTTCCAGGTAAGCAATTAACCATTTCAAACACTTTAATTATACTTACAAGAATCGCATCTTCTGTATATTTCGTATTAGTTTACTACCGAACGCTGATAATTCCTCGATAAACGATGACATCTTTCGAGATACAGCCGTAGGAATTTCCTGACGTTTTTTTGTAAAATGTTTTAATTGAAGGAAGAAATGTAACGTTTTCTACAAAACATTAAATTCATTTTAGTTCGGTGGTGGGGCAAAATATGTTTACTTCAAAAAGGCAATATTTACTGTTACAAATGTCCCAACCTAACATCTACTTCTAACGTCAAGGTAATAACTCCTTATTGACCGTACGACCATGTGTCTGTGCGATTTGAATCGCTGGAGAT
This sequence comes from Leptinotarsa decemlineata, assembly GCF_025532065.1. Classification (NCBI taxonomy): domain Eukaryota; kingdom Metazoa; phylum Arthropoda; class Insecta; order Coleoptera; family Chrysomelidae; genus Leptinotarsa; species Leptinotarsa decemlineata. The sequence goes on along the minus strand of NW_027412537.1, from coordinate 6,496,999 downwards.
TAAATTCATTTGGAAAAACGTTCTTAAACAGTGAAGTTCGAGGTGTACCAAGTTGAACCTCAAAACGATGAGCACCCACAGTCTGTCGCGTATTTCTGATATGTACCGCTCTTGGTGGAATCAAATGTGCCAAGTCCCTTGAACACCTCCCGTGAAAGTATCTATAGAAGAGAGACAAATCCCCAACCTTTCTTCAATGTTCCAGGCTATCAAGGTTGCACGTGATGTTCGCGTCTCCAATCAGGCGGATGGCTCTTTTCTGGATGGAATCCAGCAACTTCAGGGTATGTTTGGGAGCAGAGCTCAATACATGAGAACAATATTTCAAAGAAGCAGAGCTCCATACATGAGAACAATATTCCAGAGAAGGTCTGATCTGTGCTTTATAAAGCATCAACAGTTACTGGAGAGTATAGTTCTCTAATTTGGAACAGTGTTTCAAGCTTTTAAGAAGCAGCTTTTGCAATTCCAGCGACATGATTGTGCCAAGACATATTGGTATCCATTTCAACCACCAGCAAACTTATCGAAGCAGAAAGCGGAATTGTCTGTCCTGACATTATTATATCCGGTTCAGAGACAATTATTTTCTTGAAGAAAACCGATACCTGGGTTTTTGTGGCATTGAATTGAACCTGGTTACGTTTACGAAGTCACTTCTAGATCCTCATTGAGATATGCAACCTCCTGCTGCCGGTGAAGATGTGCCTCCGTAGTCGATGTCCTGGAATCCAAATGCTGCTGCTGCTGCTGTCGTCAGCAGCAGCTGGATTATTGGTTTTATCCAATAAGTCGTTGATGTACAAAAAAAGAGGGTTGAAGACAATATGGATCCCTGGGGAACACCAGCGTTGATAGTGAAAGTATTCTAGATATATACATCGACGGCCACTTGCAGGGAACGTTCTTTCAGGAAGCTGAAGAGCCATACACAGAAATAATCCGACAAGCCATAGCATCGAAGTTTGGCCAGCAAACCCTCATGCTACACACGGCCAAAGGCCTCAGAAATATCAAGCGCAACAGCTCTTGACTCTCCATGTTTCTCAATTGCGTTATTCCAAATATGTAATACATACGATAGAAGGTCGCATGTTGATCTTTGTTTCCGAAAGTCATACTGATGGTCGCTCAAGATGTTGAGGCCTTCCAACTATTTGAGGATATGGTGGTTTACGACTTTCTCCATGATTTTTGATATCGCTGATAGCAAAGCGACTGGTCTGTAGTTATTTAGAAAATTTTTCTTACCCTTTTTGGGAATCTTTTATGCCTTTCACCAACAAACTAAACATACTATACAGCTGAAACTGTAAACATATGTTCAAGAATGAATGAACATCGTTTATTCAAAATTTTAAATAATAATTACATTTCATTTGTGTCGGTGTATTTGTGTGGGGCCCTGCTACAGGCTTATGCCTCTTCAGGGTACATGTGTTGTGTGTGTGTTTGTTTTGTTGTGTGTTGGTGTCTGTGTTGTGTTGTTCTGTGTTTCGCTTGTTCATCTGGTTTGTTCCTTTGATCCGTAGGGTGGTCCTGGTCCATTGCAGTGGTCGTGGTGTTGGTGCTGTTTGGGTACGGGTTCTTAGGCGGGGCTGTTGGGGGGTGAAACTCTTCGGATTTCGGCTCTTTCCAGGACGCTACTATTCGCTGTCCGCTATCTGATTCCCAGTGAGAATTCCTCTAGAATATCCTGGATCGACTCCGGCGGGTCTTCCATTGCTCCTAGGAGTCTGGCTGAGGGAAAGGGGAGCTTTTTCCTGGGTATCCTTCTGGATCCTCCACGGGGAGTCCAGGGCGTTGTGAGCGAGTTGATGGCATCGGTGTTGCTGCTGCTCATCGTTATGGTCGCATATCGTCCTTGAAGTTCCTGAAATCGTTGGTTGATAGGTGTAGTATTGGTGAGGTTAGATTTAAGGATGGGTATCGGTAGGGAAGGTTATGTATCCGCATCCTCACAACCTCTCGGTTGTGAGGATGCGGTGGGATAGTCTCGGGGGAAGCGTACAGTATATCATCGCTTTGTAGTCTAGGACTGGTCTTATGAAAGTTTTATAAGTATGAAGGAGAGTTTTACTGTTGCATCTCCCGAGCTTGCCTCTCTGAGCTTTTAGCAGGTTGGCTCTCTTCCGGACTCGCTCAGACGAGTATACCAACATAAAAAATTGCTAATCGATATACGTCTCTCGAACAGACGAAGATAGATATACCAGAGCATTCGAATGAAGGCCGAGACACACTTCTTCATACACCTTCCCGATCGGACTCCGGTTTGATTTTGGCCCAAAAGCGGATCGGTGCAGGATCACCAGTGGGTAATCACATATGATGCACTGTTTGGAACCTTTGGTGTAGTAATGAATATTACTGGTGTTGGGAAAAAACTCCAGTAATATTGGGTAATCACACTTGTCATACATGCTTCCGGCTTCTTACCGATTTACCACTCCCGCTTGATACACTTGCCACTCTCGCCAGTATCGATTCAAACAATATATAGGAAGGTCCTCTAAGCAAAATGTTCTAGAATTTTGGCAACTGCGATTTAGCCATTAAGGCACTCTGTTTAGAAGAAGAAGAAAATCGGAGATCTCTCATAGAGAACAGCGGTACAGCTCTTCAGCCTGGTCATATCTATAGAACTGGATATTTTCTGACTTGTTCAATAAGCTCCTCCGGTTTTAATGACATTTTTTAAATTTAATTTGAAGAAAAAAAAAACTCAAATATCATACAAACTCCAAGCGATACCCGTCCCGGCAGCTGGAGAACAAATAAGATGCACTATCAGATCATGATCGAATGCAGGATCGGAGTCGGGTGGGAGCGGGGTTGGCCACGTATCGGAACGATGTGAACTACTCTATTCGGACTAAAGTACCATTTCCCTCCCAGACACTCGTCCGACTGTATGATGGGAGTCGGATCTGAAGGGTGTGTGATAGGTGTGTCCCGGCCTTCATACATGCTTCCGACTTCTTTCCGATTTACCACTCCGGCTTGATACACTTGCCACTCTCGGAAGGTCCTCTAAGCAAAATGGTCAAGAAATTTCGCAACTGCGATTTAGCCAAGATGTATAACAGGTGTGTCCCGGCCTTGAGGCGTATTTTGCGGTATGAAAACGCTTAAGAAAGTTATTGTATAGCGAAACACGTGTTGCGGTTTGGTAAACTGTCTAGTGGAAATCTCACAATAAAGTGTTACTAGATTATGTTATTGATTTTCATCAAGTAACGCCCAATTCCATCACGTATGGTAAGAGAAACAGAACTGGAAGAATGTAATGGCAAAAGAAAAAAGCGAAAATAACAAGAAAGCGACATAGAATAACAGGAAACAAGAAAAAAACGAAATTAAAAACGGTTAACGTAATTATTTGACTTAGTCCTGGCACCCAAGCAATGCATACTGTATTGACAGCTACGCTAAAACTTGAGGCTGCAAAGATTGTTTCCGCAATTGCGAAGGATAATCATGTCCGAAGATGCCACTTCGTAGTAGGAAGTCAAAAAGCTTCTACATGCCATCTATAAAATGGGCGAATCGTATGGAAAAATGCTATTTTCCAATAAAAGGCTATGCTACAACTGCGAAAAACTGAGACTGCACTGAGACTATTACAAATGACCAAAACCCCGAAGAATGTAATCACCAACTGCAGATGAAAAGTCGGATGTTCATCGGTCAAAGCTACGCAGGTTGCCAGTCAAGGAAGCACAGATAACTGATCCCGCAAATACGAATTCCCAGACGAGACAACGAAAGTACATCTATTGTTTGCACCAAGAGAACACGGACCAAATCTTTATGAGTCGAACATAAGAACAAGTTCGGCATCAACAAGACCCTAGCACAAGTTGGGTAGATGGACTAGTGGGTCTCAACAATCACGGATTGCCAGCATTGATATGAAGAAGCGGTTAGGAAAAAAATAGAGGACACATTCTTCTATTTAGGTGATGATGTGGTTGTACCAGATTCAAAGGAAAAGGGGGATTTTACCAACCTCTCTTGGTAACCAAAAGAATGAACGTTTCAGCTAACTTCAGAAAAACTGGCTCCCAATGGCGAAAATTCGTCTCTTTAATTATACAAATTTATCTTAGATTATTCTCATCTTGTATGTTGATCATCATTGTTTTCCGAAAAAAATTTCTGAGTTCGCTTCTGAAAAACAATAAATATAAAAATAGATGATTTTTTCATGCCGATAATATACCAACACTACGCCTATGAAATGACAGTCAACAAAGTTTCATTCAATTGGAAAAGAGAAAAAACATAAACCATCTGAGATAGAGGTTTAAGCCGATGAAGGGTTTTTAAACAATTTAAAATGAATTAGTTGACCAGACAAGCGGAAATGAATGGTAATATCAGTCATCATCGCTGTACCACGAACAATTTATAAGAAGTACAGCGTTAGTTTTCTTGAAATGGACGTTTCACGGTATGTATGAAAGGCTTTATACCGTGAGTCATAAAAATCGGTGCAGCATTCATATTTTTAACAAGTTTCCAGTCTAATTGGCACGACGTATTTCCTTGTTTTTTCACGGACGTGCCAGGGAAGTCTTGATGGATATCAATCTTAGTTACCCAAATTAAAATAAGTATAGTAGAGGAAAAAATAATAAACGAAGGTTATTTAAAGGAATGGAAAACCTAATAGTGATAACTGAATTGATAAACTGATGAGAGAAACTGAAAAACACTATTTGATAAAACTTTTATAAAAAACAAATTCGAAAATCATATAGCAGGTTGTGGATACCAGGTAGTAGTAATATTTCGTAGTCTAGAGGTTCAAGGTTAGTTACTAATCTAACTCTTATGTAAAGGAGCCATTAGATTAGATTGTCGGGGAGCTGGCCCATTGCCTGATTCACTGCGACTTTTTCAAATCTATTGTGATGCTCCTTGGTTGTTAGAACTTATTGTCAAGCTTGATCTCTTTGATGAGACTCCATAGCTTTGATACTGACCCCTTTATATAGCTGGCAACCTCTGGTTTCTCTTCCCTGCATCTTGCGTGTCTCAGCCTCGCTATCGCTTCGCGTTCACGGAGCACATGCAGTGAGGTTTCTTCCTCTTCTTGACAGAACCTGCATTGGGTTTCTTCTGTCAGACCCATGTTGCTCATGTTTCCTGAATCGTCTTTGCCCCGTTAGTAGACCCACCACTACCCTTACAACCTTACGGTTGTGGTTTAGCAGGTCTTCCGTGAATCTGTGCGGAGGTTTCTTTGTGAACTCTTTCACCTGACTCATTCCTGGGAGCTTATTCCACCAATCCATCGATTCGACTTGAATCCATGAATCTATGGATGTCTTTATAAATGCTTTCGCTACCCCGCAGAAGGGTTTGGATGCGCCTTCACGGGCTAGAATATCGGACTTATCATAGCCCTTGTGAACCTCATGTCCGGGTATACAAGCCAGAGTGATCCTATTTTGGGTACTTAGCTCCTTGAGTGCGCTCTCAGACAGCTTCCCACCAGTCTTGAGGAGATTTGAAATGAGCTGAGTGTCTTAATTGATACCTGGCTGTCGGAGAAAATGACAATGGTTTTATTTGTGACCTTCTGCTTATTTCCCTTATACAGTGTTCGATGGCCGCTACTTCTACCTGGAACACGGTTGCATTAAGTCCGAGGCTAAGTGCGATTCTCGTCTTTGCTCTGGCTCCGTATATACCGGCTCCCACTCCTTATTGGGTCTTTGAGCCATCTGCATACCAAGTTTCTTCCGCTTTTACCGGTGAGCCGTTTTGCCAGTCCTCTCTACTTAGTACGATGATTTTGAAATCTTTTTGAAAGTTGTACTGTGTTATCCACGGGCATTCCTAGTATTGGATCTGCCTTCAGTTCATTGTACAGTTGCAAGTATTCTGCACCGTGTGACTGGCTGATTGGGGTTTACCCTACATTAGCCTGTGTGTCACTAGTCGAGCTTCTCTTTGTATGTAGATTATAACGGACCATACACACCTAACGTAAAAAATGTCTACGTTAGGTAATGGCAAACTTCTTATAAATAAGGGTACTGAAATGCAGTGGTCAGTTTATCATAAATTTAAAAATCTAATCGATATTCCTGTTTTGAAACAGTTGAAAATAGCATATCCCTCATTGGTTCAGTCAAGATGCGTTTTGGCATCATTTATTGGATAGGATTTACTTATGTGTACCTGATTTTTCAGGTGAGGTTTGTCTCACCAATACACCTTAGATTAGTGAAAATTGAAACTTCCTATATTGTATTTGTAACTAACGTTACTGCAGTTTCGTCAAAAGAATACAATGAATACTAAAAAACGAAGTGGTATAAAAACATAGGGAATTTCATTTCTCACTTTTCTGATCTCCTACTACGTAATGATCATCCTGATCATGTAATAAGCAAAATATCAAAGAAACTGTTTTTTTTTCTAGAGTGGCATCTGTATTATCAATGTATGCCAAAATAACGTGCTATAATTGAATAATAAAACCTCATTACGATTTTTGCGGGACTCTCAACAAATTAAATCAATTACAAAAATTACAAAATCGTGGAATGCGAATAATATTACTCTGCAATAGAATGACACCTATACATAATATGCTCTGTAGTTTAAGGTGGCTTAATGTCTCTCAACGACTGTACTATCAAACTATGATATTTATATTTAAAATAATAAATAAATTGCAACCAACATACTTAGTAAACCTTTTAATCATAAATAGTGAAGTACATCATCATGATACTAGATCGAACACCAATTTTCACATCCCAAGGACAAATTCACGTAGCAGTTTAAACTCGTTATTTTTCAAAGGTCTGGACAGTTTCAATAAACTACCAAATAATATAAAAAACTCTTCTTCTCTCCGTCTATTCAAGAGGGACTTGGTAACATTCATAACGAATAACTGAATTCAAGCTAATTTATATTTAAAATATAATAATAACTAAGACTTTGTTTTGAATGAATATATAAGTAAATATGTAAACATGTATCCTACATAGAATATGTGCGATATAGGTAGTTTTTTTTCTTTTTTGTGATTTTCTGTTATTTGGTTATAATAGACTAATTTATTTTGATTTTTATCTATTATATTTAGATAAAGTACATTAATTATGGTTATATTAGGCTTGCCTATCTGGAAATAAAGTTCTTCTTCTTCTTCTTCAATAACGGCTACATCCATCAATTTATTACTGAGATTGTTCATTAAGATACGTTTACAGAGATGTTGATCAATATTGATAAAGAAATATTAATAATTATTAATACCAACAAATACAAGTAGGAAAAAGGGATGACACCTTTCCTAATGTAGATGGCATCTATGGAATAGACATAAAAATAAAATCTGTTCCATCCAAAAAGGTCCCTTGCAGAGCAAAGTTGTCGTTCTCTACAGCTTCTCTGCTAGTTTTTGAGTTCTGAGCCAATACTTATAGTATGTTGTTTTCTCATCAGATTGTTGACATTTCAAACCATCCTGTGCTTGGACATAGTTTTTTCTTACATATTTTCTGCAGACCTCCAAATAGAGAAAAACCACATCCATAGATACATAGACTGAAACTTGAGCCCATAGAAATATGGAATATTCGACAGCCCAAGACGATTTGTTTAACAAAAAAAATCAATTTTTTTTCATTCGAAGTATCCTCACGCTTTTTCGAAGTTTTCCCAAAAATTAATTTATCCCAAAAAAAACTTCCTCTCATTAACAAAGGCAGTGAATATTTTGAATGATCTCTTAGATAAAGGTAGACTATATGAAATAAATCTAGAATTTGATGTAAAATAATATACTCAAAAACGATGTGTTACAAAATATTTAAATTAACCAAGTTCGAACCTATCTCCAATGTGACTTTTGTGCAATTATTTCAGCAGAACACACTTGATTGTCACTGTTAATTTTCATAATTTCCTTATTTATGCTTCATAACTGTGAAATATATACAACGTGTTAGGAACCACACATTAAAAGGTAAGACCTCGTTAATCCTTAGCTCGCACAAGTTTCGACTTCTGAGGGTTGCCATTCGTAAGGGTGCGACAGCCGGTTAACGGAAAAACAGATTTTAAACAGATTTGTTTTTCAATATTCACGAGAGATCTGACAATATCCAAAAATAGATTTTGTTCATTATTCCAAAAAAAAGTTTTCATGAAACTGTTATTAATTGTGTGCATTGTATTGACAGAACGTGGATGGGATGAAAAATATAACGATTCATTTGGAGCTGATCCCAATTTCATGTTGACACATAATTAAGTGAGATAGACAATGGAATTTTGCCAAAATAATTCTCTTCTGGTCTAATTATAAACACAATCAATGTTTGTTATTATATTGAAATTAATAAACCAGCAGAATATAATCGAACATATACATAACGGATTATTTTATACAGTGTGTCAATTTTAAAACTTACAATGGGCTATATCTCACGAACGAAAGCTGATATCGAAAAATGCTTGAAACTGTTTCTAGAATAGTAAGGGGGAACTAAAGTGACATGAAAGATAACTCACCCCCATCAACTCCCTAGGCCCCACCCACCAAAACACAAAAGTTTAAATTGCAAACCCCTACTTGTGATACATCATTGAAAAGACTATAAAAATGATATCTAATGGTATAAATAATAATTGTACAGGGTGAAACAATAATTGTGAAACTTTAGCTTAAATGGAATATTCAATGAGGTTTTTGTTGAACTGCAAATTTATTTAAAATGTTAATTAAGTAAATGTTTGAAGTGGGTTTCGTTGTTTTGTAAACAATAATACAGCCTATTTTCAAATTCTGCACGAACTTTGGCAAATATTGTTCTAGTAATGGCGCGACATGCTTGCGTAATTTTTTCTCGCAATTCCCAAAGTGACGCAGGTTGAGTTTAATAAACAACTGACTTGAGGTGACCCCATAGAAAAAAAGTCAGGTGGCGCCAAGTCTGGTGACCTCGGTGGCCACTCAATGGGACCTCTCCTTCCAATCCATTTGTTCGGATAATTAGTATCCAACCGGTGCCTAACTGCAGCAAATCTTCGTCTACAGCTAGGTTGCCTTGGTCGTCCCTTTGGTTCTCTAATTCATGCACAATTAAAGGTTCGATGATGTTTTCCAGCATATCGAGATAAATGTCGCTATTTAAATTGCCTGGTATGAACAAGGGACCAATTATAGCACCGCCTAATATTCCTACCCAAACATTCAGTTTTTCAGGATATTGAATGTGACCTTCTCTGAATCGATGCGGGTTCGCATCACTCCAGGTCCGACAGTTTTGTTTATTTACATTACCATTCAGCATAAAAGTACATTCATAACTGTAACAAATATTTTTTAGCATTCTCGGTTCAACGCGGTCTGGATCATCGTCGCCTAGTTCTTGAAGAATTTGTGTTTTGTACGGGTGAAACTTATATGTAATTTCAACACCTTTCTAACTGACTCATGTGAAAATTCTGTCACTGTAGATACATGACGTGTTGATGCAGTAGGCTCCATTGCAAAATTTCTAAGGACTTCAATCTTGGTTGCTTCATTCAGTAATCTTGGGTCATTCCTTTTTTTATTTTGCACTGATCCCGTTTCTCTAAACTTTTCAACTAAATCGTGGACGTACACGTGTCTTACATTTTTATCCGGATGCCTTTCATGAAATATTTGAACTGTTATTAAATAACATCTTGACAACTACAGCTGAATGACAGTAGGTACAGATCGTACAAATGATGAAAACTAATGACATTTAAAAGTCTCAAACAAACCAAAAATTATTGACTCTGACAGAACCCAAAAAACAAATCTTTCCAACTTGTTTTGCAAAAACGGCAAATTGAGTTTTTATTTAACAAAAAAGTATCGACGGACACTTATCATTTAAAATAATAGTGCGGGAGGTAGCATTACAAATAAAAAAGTCATAGTAAGCCGGCTGATATTGAAGTTCGTGCAGACTTTGACAATAGGCTGTATTATTGTTTACAAACAACGGAACCCACTTTGAACATTCACTTAATTGACATTTTCAATAAATTTGTAGTTCAACAATAACCTCATTAAATATTCCATTTGAACCAAAGTTTCACAATTATTGCTTCACCCTGTACAATTATTATTAATACCATTGGATAGCATTTTTATAGTATTTTCAGTGATGATCGAGTTTTGTGAAAGTCTCACTGAACGGATCAACTTGCATCAGAATTTCTTGTATAAAATTTGTTTTTCGGATGAATGTACGTTTAGTTTGAATCGGCATAATTGTCGATATTTTGGTGATAGAAATCCTCATTTATACCGTCAAGTTCATACCCAACGACCTCAAAAACTGAATGTTTGGGCAGGAATTTCAGGTGACCACATCACAGGACTTTTTTAATCGATGATAATTTGACTAGTGATGAATATTTGGATATGTTGGAGAATCGAGTAATACCGTGCATCAATAGGGCAATGGGGAATGTTCCTCAATTTGGGTTATTACAGCAAATGCAAGTTTGAACAAAATAAAGTTGAGTTTAATTCATAAGTTTTTCATATTCACATCGGAAAGTATTCAAATTGATGTTTCAAATGTTGGGTTTTAATTTTTAAAGGAATGTATTTCTAATTCACATCTTGGCAATAGCGCCTAAGTATATCAAGTAGAAATAATTTATGCGTACCTATATAGATATTCTACTTTAAAAAAGGAAAATTATTTTTATAAATCAACAATTGAGGCAAAATATGAATTATAGTTCAATACCACCCCCGCAAGCCACATAAATAACAGTTATTTTGTTATTTATTTATATACAGGAAGATAGGTTAGGTGCACAAAATGTCAATTGTCACAGAATGTCTCGGAACTCGGAATATAAGTAAACAGAACAGCACGCCTCTGAAATATGTCATCTTTGTTTGTCTCATACAGGTAACAGATTCATTGTCCTTCATTCCCCATTGAGGTGAATATAAATTTATTCGAAAACGAAATAGTTTTTCAGCAGGATGGTGCACCTCCTCATTATGCAGCTCCAGTGCGACAATTTTTGGATGATCATTTTCCTAGTCGCTAGATTGGCAAAAGAGGTCCTACAGAATGACCACTAAGGTCTCGGGATCTCACTCTTGTAGATTTCTTTCTGTGGGGTCATTTGAAGTCTAAAGTGTATGAGATAGAATCGAAAACAATAGAAGAATTGAGAGAGTATCATGAGGCATTGCACCTCGTTTGTACCATTATATGGAGGTTGGTGGAAACGTTTTTGAACATTTACTATAGAAAATGTGTTTCTTCTCATTGTCCAGTTATCAGATTTTGATTTATGAATTAATAAAAAAATCTTTTTTTCTGATTTATTGCTTTCATATTTGTCTGTAGAACGAATATTTCAAAATGTGGCCTCCTGTATGATTGTTGACCTGTTTTTTTAATTTTCCTGAAAATCATTATTCCAAAAGTTATTCAGGGTGGCATCATGGAGCATCTGATAATGCGAAACAAAATATAGGGTGATCCATTTAAAATAAATTGGTGACATGCTCTGGGGTGCGATAGGGGAAGTAACATCAAATGTGAATATGTCAAAATGTGTTTCCCTGTATACTATTATTGACGTGTTTTTTTATTCTTCCTGAAAATCATTGTACCAAAAGTAAAAGTTGATGACTCGTTTTAAATGAAATGCACTGTAGTAATAAGCTGAAAAGAGTCAGAAAATTTTATCTTGTAGAAAATGAACAGCATCAATGTATAGAGTATAAAATTCTTCATCAATCAATTTATACCACGACACAGTAGAATGAATATTTATTGAAATATGAAGCTACAAAAACACATGACATTAAACATTAAACGGACAAAGTGTTTGAAAAAAACCTAATATTTATATATTCTACACTAATACAATATTAATCGCTTTATAAAAAATAATGCTACGAAATGTTTTTTGTGTGAAATCAAATACCAAAAAAAAATCGTGGCAGCATTTCCGCTGAAACCGGAAGTTTTTTTCTGATAACTATTTGCTTATAATGGGTTTTTGTCCATATAAAACATGGACTATCCCGTTTCAATAACAATAAAACTAAATATGACCACTGTCGACAAATACATTCAAGATTGACCAATGATTACCGGGGTGTTCACATCCATGAAATATAAAATAGTATATTATTCTGAGCTAGGGAATAAAGATTGTCGGTAATCTTCCGAGCGAGTAGAATGCTATAATTTTTCTATGATTTATTACAGAAATATTTTAAAATAATATTCGTTTTTTGAAGAATATCCCGATTGAGAGTAATACCATTGATTGCATAACTGAAAGCAACGAAAAAAAGCATTCAAAAATATTTTCAACAAGATTTTAATCCGATGCCACTGGCAGTCGAGCCCAACGTCACCGTACATAAGTAAACAGAAGTAAATTCACTCCCGTCGGTATCTTTGATGTTTCGGGTCGAGATTTTATTTTTTGCTGGCATGTGGCGGGGCAGGAGGGTGTAGGCTAAGAGCTGTTGTGCAACTCTGCACGAGGTTCGATCAAAAAATATGTGACCATGATCTGACTTCATCATTGCTACGAGGAGCTCCCAATAAATGTCTCATATGATTGTGAACTGTTTAGGAATTTTTTGGAACTTCCACAAGAATCTTCATTCTATTTATGTCTGCATCTGTAATACTAGACAGAATCTCACTAGTACCTTCTAGACAGTTAGTTTTTTTCAGCCTGTGTGAAATACTGAAGAGTAAATGTGTTTTTGAAAGCTCTGGTAATTTGAATAGGAGTTGGGTTTCTGGCATTTCCACAAGTATTTATAAGTTGACCAAAATAATTTTCCACACAGTCCTGATTTATATTCCTCGTCAATATGTAGTGTCCTTCACTATGTGGGTTTTCCCAAAGTTGCAGAAATGCCGAAATTGTTATCTGCCACCCCTTAATGAATCTTATTTGTCCAGTCGTGTTTTTTAGTTTTTATTATTATTACAGTTAATTTTCTAAAAAATTATAAAACAACGATAAAAATGAAAACAACAACAATTGGCGCTCCGGGGCTACTTCATTGACTCCAGTGGCGCATTTGCTTTTTCAGCTGCAGGAAAACCCGGAAAAACCTGCAGCACCACATCATCTGAAGATCTTGATTTGCCAATGTCCTCTCTCTCATAGAACAAAATGTAGTATGTCTCTAGAGGATCCAATAGATTCAATACATCGCCAGAACACTTCGTGACACGACTATCGTCAAACGCCAAGGCGTAATAATGACCAAATTCAATGCCAGAACCACAGTGAACAATGACTGCATGAATATTATAATAGTGGTCTGCTAGATTGAAATTTTCATCTATTTCGAACCTTCGAAAGAGTTTCTTGCTTCCGTCAGAGGTTGAGTCTTGTTTGAAGATCATCAGTGTTATTATTAGATTGACTAGTGCCTAAGAAAATCAATTTATTTTGATGTTCTAAAAAAAGGTTTATGGAAATCTTTCACACCGTCAATTTAAAATATCAAACACTTGATCCATTTTTTCAATGAATGTAGCCGTTCCTATTGCTGCTGATGGTATTTGATTGAAACTAGCATAGGTATTCATCGCTGTAGCTACCGAATGACTGAAAACTTGACTGGCTAATTTAACCTTCATCATTTGAAAGTTGTTTAGATATAAATAAGAATCAGTAAGTTTGGGTGCTAGTCTATATTGCTTTTCATTATCCAAGTTGTAAAGTTGTTCAAGATGACTTTTGTTGTATATTGTATATTAATCAAATTTCAAAAAGTTATCGAAAAAATAGTTTCTGCTACATTTCAGCAGATGTAAAATATTTTTTTCTCATCAACAAAGAAATATGGCTGCTCTACAGTCACTTCGAGATCTTTTCTGGCAAGTTTATAAAAATTAGAACCTAAATCGGAAATGATACCCCAATCCAATTTTTGATAATTGCCTAACAGCTTCAATCACAATACTTTTTATATCCAGTATTGATGATAGATTTTTTTTAATTATTGGGTTGGTTATTGTAAATCAAAACTTCAATATTAAATACAGATTTCTCAGTTTTGGGTTGCCTAGTTTGCTAATTATGAAGTATGTCAATCGAATAAAATTCTAATGTTTTTTTGTTATTGATGACAGTATCTAAGAAAAGACATATTTGCTATTTATAGTAGATTATTTGGAACATATAAATGGAAAGTAGGCTCCAAAAAAAGTTATTTGAATATAAATTTGATACTTTGGTTTTGCAAATATTTCAGTGAAAGTAATTGTTTTCCTACAGATACAAATCAAAACTTGATGTGGTTCAACAATTATTTTCCTTTGTGGATTTCCAGTGGAACTGAAGGTATATACTATTCGTAAAGTTCAATTTCATCAAATTTAATTCATAATAAAAAGTCTGCATATTAATGACTCCACTATATATGGTCTATAACAATTTATTTTATGATTTTCGTTATATGTTCATTATTTCAATATTACATAATAAATAATAGAAGAACATACCTTTTTTCGTCAATTGGAAATCGAAAAAAATGAATGCCGACATCACCCTGCAAATTACAGCAACCCACAGCTTGACACTTGCTCATTTTGAAACTAGACACAAATTTTTCACAAATACAAAACCACCACTTACAACGACTCACTCTGTAATAATATTCCATGCCTCAATTTGGCTCGCTTACTAAACGCCTCAGATTCAGTCAGTTGCGCTGTAGTTCGGCCGCGCATAAAATTCGAGTTGGGGAATCTTGATCCAAATATGTCGGAGAGTGAACTTACTGGTGTTAACTTCTATACTGTGTCAACGTTGTTACAATAACTGCTGTAGAACAAGCTTACAAATTAGTGTGACAAAGAGCTATTCAAGTTTCTAATTGCTCTCATTTTGTTTTGATGAACTTGTGAAAAATATTGATTTTTTTTTGTACAACTGTCAAAAATACTTGACATTTCTGCATCTCTATCAATGCGTAAATGATTTTTTTTTACCGTGAAAAAGTCTTTTTTCCACTGCCAAAATAGTTGGTAACAACTATCTGTTCTGGTTACCTTTCAGTGGAAGAGCTTCATGAAGCAAGAGCCGAATCGATCCCTCTACGAAACCCTTCATCACTTCGAAGGATCGATTGCAGCTTGAGAAATGGTTCTGATACAGATTCTGTGAAACATGTTCTTCCTTACGAATCAGAAGACAGTTGTCCTGAAAATCTTGATGTGAAAATTAGATTAGATAATTTAGGAAACTCTTGCTACATAACTAGCACTTTACAAGTGTTGTTCATGACGAAGAATTTCAAGAACGAGGTTTTAGCGATGAACGAGAGCGAGAATTTTTCCCACTTATTCACCAAACTTAAGCAATTGTTCATGCAGTTGCAGTTTCGTAAGAATGTATCAACCAATTTCCTGGTGTCTTTGAAGTCTACTAGATACTCGTTAGGAGGATTGCTCCGAATTCTTGGGGTTCTTGTTGAATACTGTTATTGCTTTTAATTAATTTTGTTCACTTAGTATGTTGAAATAATTGATCATGGATGTTTATAAAAAAAGACGATTTTGACATTGACAATGATTTGAAAAGTTATAAAATAAAGATATTGACTTGAAACGTTTGATTCCTGGTTTATTTCGACTTTAAATCAAAGGAATTCACAGTAGGACTGACTAGTCTGAACATTGGTCCTTCGAGCCGGATAGCCTTACGCCAAATCATTTTTTAATGCACTGTTCAAATGGAGCTGCACCACCATTGGGAAAATTTGAGGAAGTCGAAGTGAACTTGAGAAAACAGTGGAGAGTATCTCAAGCCTTAGCGGATATATTTTGGAGAAGATGGCGGAAAGAATATTAACTTACACTGAATAAACAAATGAAATGGTATGAGAAGGGGGACGACTTATCGGAGGACGATGTGGTACTCGTCATTGACGACACATTACAAAGGAATTTGTGGCCACATGGGAAAATTGTAAAAGTTTATAGGGAAAAGAATGATAAGATTAAAGTTGTGGACGTCAAAACAAAATCAGGAACCTATAAACGGCCAGTTACAAAGATCTGTAAATTGATGAGTGGTACAGGTTCTTAACGAAAATTAATTGAAGACTATATCAAATACAGTGATTTAATCACGAGGGGGAGAATGTTGTTGCTTATAATTAATTTGTAAACTGTAATGAAGAATTTAACAACTGAAACTTCATGCAACCGAATGTTCATTTGTTATTTTGATCGAGAATCGCTGCTTACATATTGGAGCATTATTACGATTTTATAACACAAATCTCATTGACACCATAGTTTTCGGATTCCACAAATGTTCAGTTTTAAATAAAATGTTCTGACGTCACACAGACTGTTTCAGACTGAGAATCTACAAGTTTCAACAACAATAATTTCCATATAAAACCACTTCAAAAGATTATTCTGTGAATGATGAAAAAGTACTTTACGATGAGGTTTGAAAATATAATACAACTATTATTATTTATACTATTATATATTCCAATATTATATCATTATTCTGTTATCATTATCATTTCATTATTATATTAAACTCACCAAAACTAAGCAATCTTTGAGGTTAAAATTTGATATTTGAAATACCTAAATTCATTAAAGTTCAGTGTCTCAATATTAATTTTGCGAGGAATTTTATATTTCACACTATCTGAAATAGGTACATGGATTTTTCGAGTATGACTTTTTTTATGTCGATATCTGACAATTGGGTAAGTAGTCGAATCATCCGGGTCTTCTCCTTTGCTATATTATTTGAAGCGGGAAAAAATATGTGAATATGGTTTAAACAATATGTAAGATATTAAAAAAATCGTATATCAATGAACATATATTAATATAACATCAGTACATTGATTATTTACGTAATATCAGGGGTGATACTATGGTACCAACATTGAAGTTGATAAATATAATGATGGAACTAATGCGGCTGAAAGAAATAGTAGATATGTATAAGTTAGGTATACTTCTCTACAAATATTTTATTCAAAGAATACAAGCACCTGAATACAAGTAAGTAAAGTGATATTTTTAGGAAACCGCAGTGATGAAAATAGGTTCATAGACTTCTCTGCAAAAAACTGTTCCAAAATTAATATGATATTTATCATGAAAAAAACTTTAATCCCTGTCCAGTGCCTACCTGCTAGTTTCATTATTCAGGATTAAATTGTTATTCTGTATATCTCTGAAAATACTATACCTACAACTCAGTTCTTTACCACCGACAGGGGATATAGTAAAATAGCATATTGAAAATTTGACTTGCAAGTTTAGTAATGGAAACATTATTGCTCCAATTTCTCCAAAAAAATGGTTTCGGCAAAAATATAACTGCTAACAAACAACTAAATTAAAGCAACCTGCAGTTTTTTCCCAAATATTTTTCATTGAAACCATATCTTCTTCAAATGAATAATCTATTGAAATATAACTTATATATCTACGATTTCATTATCAGTCGCTTCAGTTCCATCATTATTACATGAATTAAAAACAATTTCAACGTTCATACCACAGTTATATGAATAACTAATACCTATACTGATATAGGTATATACACCTATATTTAGTCATATACAATGAATATCATGCATATTATTCAAAAAATATAAATCATTCTTTTCCAGCTTTAAATTTTTGATTTCAAATAATATAACAAAAAATTAAAATTTCTGAAGATTGTCCATTTCACATACCTATACTTCTTGATGAGACTAAGATGATACTACTATCGGAATACTAAAAAATCTCTCTATGTAAGAGCCTTATATTCTCATAAAGACAAAAATTTAATACATTTTCAATAAGGCGTTGCTATCGAAACTTGAAAAAAACAAAAAATATCTGTATAATTTACCCTGACCTATGCCTTCGGGTGTCAAGGTCGTTGCAATTAACATTTCGTTGATCATTCCAAAAATTAAAAATATCATTAACCAAACAGTTCATGAATGATAACTAAACGTAACATGTTAAAGACACTGTAACTACAAGACGGATAATCTATCTGAGTAACCCAATATCTAATCGAGACAGTGCTTTCAAGTGCTTCTTCCTCTGCTCAAATGACCAAACATTGGTAACATCAAAAAGAATTCGTCACGAGCCCATTCCGGTTTGTGTTTACTAGAATAAACCATGAAGACTTACCTTATTATCATAATTAGTCAGTTCAAAGGGTCGGTTCCATTGTCGTTTTGAAAAATATACAATTTCAAGGAACACCGCGACTTCAAAATGTATCCAGTCTACTTATTTATACCCGTTTTGTTTATAGAAAAGTCAACTCGAAACACATTCACTCACAACACCATCTCACCACCGACTGTTTTCTGTTTTGCCGAATTGCCGCCGCCGACTTCGTTTCATGACGGTGTTCGGACGAGTCGGCTATGCAAGATGCTCCGAAGAGACTTCTGCCAGGACTCGTCCGATGAGCCAGATCAATAGATATTTGCGGCAAATATAAATCTTTTGCGGAGCAATTGGAAGTAGAAGTGTTTATGTAGGGCTTTCATCTGATAAGGAATATAAATGATTAATTTCCTCAATGGAAAAATAAAGATGAAACAGTTGAAAACTAGGCAGCGTTTACAGGTTTTACAGCACTTAATGCACACACTGGATCTGTTTAACAGATTGAAATTAACGTAACATGTACTCATGAATCTAAAATGTGTACTCGAAAAGTGAGTATTTTAAGTTTATAATATTGTTTCCTTTTTCTGGAAATAATATCAACATTATCGTATATCAACCTTTATTGATCAAAATGCATGCAATCACATTATCTTGAAAATTTTGCTTTTAAGATGTTTTTGTGTATAATCATTTGAAATATTCTTTCATATTATAATATTAAGTAGTTACACATCTAAGTCATTTGTTTAGCAAAATTTCGAAAGTTTTAAAGTTTGACCTTTTTTATTACAAATTTATCTTATTTTGTAGGTATGTATTGTCAGTTCGGATCAAATCTTGCGACTGAATTTTGAAGCAGTTATTCTCAACCGATTGAGCTGGAATTTTGCATACTTGTTTAGTTTGTATGACCATCCAGCTGAGTAACGCCATCCTATATCTAATATGGTGGTTGGAATAAATTACTTGATTGCAATGATCAATGATTTTCTCGTATTCTAGTACCTATATGCGTATGAATGGTAGATGTCGACTGTTTTGTAGTTCACATGTGATATTAATTAAAGAAGTGTTAGCAATGTAGAATAAAGAAGAAGAATAATAGGTTGGGTATAAATAACAGTACGGGATGAAACATCTCCCTTTTTTCAACACGCTAATATGAAAGCGTACACCTTAATATTAACTTCACTTGTATTTTTGTTTGTAACCGACTCCTATGGACTCGATTTTGACTAACTTAAAACGGGCATATGTATTTTTAACTTTGTAACTTATCAAGAATCGGTGACAATTTCATAATTTTATCTCATTATCCTAATCGGGATCGCCAGGATTAAATAATTTCCTCTCACCAGTGAGATAACCACACTATCTGTGCATGCATATGTATATATTTTATATTAAAACAAATGAGCTTGAAATAGCAAACCAAACTAAAACGTGGAAAATAAATAATAGTTTAAAAATTTTAAAAAATGATTTGAAACTTATTCAACATCGATATTAGGTAAGTCCTATGGTCCTAATGACTTTTAATATAAGTCTGAAATCAGAATAAATCTATTTACCAAAAAGAAAATGTTTGTAAATAGATTTCTTCTGATTTCAGACAATTTTTTTTTATAAATATATTTATTCTGATTTCAGACTTATTAAAAGTCATTAGTTACATCAAGCCATCAAGGACTTATTATCGATGTTGAACACAATCTTAAGTTAGTTTCGAATTATTTTTTGTTTTTCATTTTGTGTTGCTATTAAAGCTTGTTTTTTTAATTTTTAAACTATTATTTATTCCGTTGTTTTTGTTATTATTATCAGATATAAGATAGATTGTATTGTAAGCAATTGAATATAGTGTGAAAAGCAAGAAGCGAGTCTCACTTTATTAGAAACTATCACGATAAGGTACAATGGGTATAAAATTGAAAGTTTCGCTGAAAAAATTCAAAAAATAAAATGACGTCACCTGGACCTCTCAAGGTGGCGTGATAGTTTTATATTGCCATCGAAACTTTCGTTGAATATGATAATAGAATTTTTATACAAGGCGTCGTAGGACTAAGGGTACTAACAACTTTGAAATTTTAAATGCGGATCTGTAATTTCGTATCAGTTTTATTTGTTCATATGATATCATAAAATTCAAGTTTCTTCAATAATTCGAAGAGTTTCCATTATTTGTTGATTATCAAATACATCGTTATTTTTTTATTGTGACCCAGATGATCACTCAAAAGGAAGCAATCGTAATTACTCTCTTCATGTTCGTATATAAGCTTGTCAAATATAGGAAGAGCTGTCCAAAAGTCGTTATTTTCCTGTCCTCTATACTCCGTGGAAATAATAATCTCGTCGGAATTTACTTCTGAACTGAAGTATACAGAAACATAACAGAAAAGTAAGTGATTGCACATGTTAGTCACTTCATGAAACAGGAAGCGAATATTAGCCCTTTTTTAGATTCGAAATAGTTTTAAAAGCGTAGTGCATAAGCAACAGAGGTGTAATTTTACGTTTGAAAAAAAACCGAAAAGCACCAAAAGTTATTCTTGATCATTTTGACAAAGAGCTTTTCGTCAATATGTCATGAACTATCATATAACCGAGAAAAAAATCCCGACTTCGCGGCGAGTACAAAAGTATTGAGAGAAATAAGATGGTCGACCAATAATTTATACAGACGAAACTTACTTCCATTTCATTCCATACACATTCAAAAAGTTGCATGTACTAAATTCGAAACGACAAAGACTGATCATAGAGAACGCAGGAGGTGAAAGTGGATTTATGCAAAAGCGTTATTTAAAATTAAAATCAAACACTGAATCAGGTGACTACCACATTGAAATGAATTTCGAAAATAACAATGTGTTACAAGGAATGAATTCTAGTTATAGAAAATGTTCCATCATGTCATCAAGAAAAGAAGAAATGAAACAATGGTTAGGACGACGCAATATACAATTCACAGTTGATATCCTCAAAATAAATCTGTATTCTATACTGGCAATTTAAAAACCATTATGTGAAGTGTATGCAATTTATGGGATAATGGAAACTCATGGACTCACATATCAAGACTGCATCCTTATCATACCGATTTAAACCACATCGAATTAGTAAGTGCATCATTAATGCAATGTGTACCTAAATTGAAGGCATGTGTGACGATTTCCTCATGTCGTTTTCTGTGGAAAAATGAAAGAAACGATGCGAACATTAAACGATTCGACTAGTTTCATTCCTCAAGAACCTGTTCATTTAGCTTTTGACAATATAATTATGAATTCATGGGGTGATGAGTGATGATGACAGCTACAGTGATGATAACAACTACAGTGATAACAGTGGCAGCGATTCTAATCTCTCAGGAATTTAGCCTTTGTAATGACAAAATAAAACGGAATTTCGGTTCATTCCTTCAATTTTTAAATTTTATTCCGTCCGAAATTTTGATAGCCATTCTGTCAATTCCTACAACCTCTAATAAAGTTTTCAATAGAAGAACACAAATTGCTTTATATGAACTCATTAGAATGTAATAATGGAGGTACTAATTTGTCTTAATTTGTAATCAGATAGCAAGAATAATAATACTGTAACGAATCTGAAGCCGCCTCTGACCAGTAAACCGGCCGAATCATGTAGCAAACACATAACATCACCACGAAAGAATGCAGTCGGCAACCGCCGCTCCGGTAAAATTGTAGTTGAGTACCGAACCGACTACAGATTTCTAGAAAAAAACATTACATTATATAAGCCCGGCTTCGCGACCCAAGAGGGCAGTTCAGAAAGTGAATCGAGCGGCTAAACAAGAAATTCAAATAGTGTAAATAAATCAAGCGTTAGTTGCTAAGTGTTGTAAATAAATTAGTTTGTGATTAGTGAAATATTGTTGGAAATAAATTTGTTTAAGACAGTTAATTCTTTAATTTGTTACAATACGGTAACCTGATATTAAGTATCTATGAAAATAAATCTTAGAAATAGTCAATAAAATACAACTTCCAGTAACCTCCATCTCGGCTTTCACAGGGTTTGATCAACAGTAAATCAGTATGTAGGCAAATACGAGTTGTTTGAGAGAAATGAGCTGGTTTTGACCTAAAGGACAATATATCTCTTCTAATTCAAAACTCTTCAAAGTGACATTCCAGAAGCCAATAATAAAAGTTTCAACATGTCTGGACATAATCAACAACAGCGCATATTTCTTGAACACCTGTACATTCATTTTCATGTTTTTCTATGGTTGAAATCGGCGCCCAGGCAGCGCTGTTTCTTTCTTCCATAAGCACAGATTTAATATGTGCCATAGGTCTCATAAGTGGTGCTAGGCTGAATCACGATTACATTTTGGACTCAGTGGTCCTCGAAGGCAAGCCGAAGTTAAGTAGGCATGAACAACTCCCCACAAAGACTTCATTTATGGAATCGACAAAAACTTTAACCTTATAAGTATCACTTTGTGACATTTTTATTAAACTGTTTACAAAACTTTTTCCACTAGTCACTAGACAATAGCTTCTTCAGACGTCTTCCATACACGTTAAGCATTTTCATTATGTATTGACCGATTCAGTCACCTAACTCAAACCTTGCTTGTCGGTCTTTGGCGGTCTATCGAGAAGCTATGAGTGAACTTCGACATCGACCGTATTTGAGATACGCCTTGTAGTGAAAGCTGTAGAGAAAGGCAGAGCGGTTCTCCTCATTCAGCGGTCGCTTAAGTAGCAAAAGACATATTTCCGTTTATTTTTCCAGTTTCTTCAATACTAAGAACTTTTCGAAACTCTTATTGGTTTGCGTAATATGCAACTTCGGTGAGGATATTCATTTGAGCTGTGAATTAGGTGGGATAAATTCGTTTAAAGTTTGAGGCCAATACCACCTCATTTTTTTAAAACAATAACAATTACGTGTTTTTCATTACTGTTTGACCCTTGATCAAACACTCCGATAACCGAAATGGACGCTGGACATGAAAGTTTATGATTTTCTTGAACTTCTAAAGTTGTTCGACGTGGAAAAATCTCATTGGAAATATTAGGAGTTTGTATTTGTTTGTGATATTCAACACCATTCAGGTACTTGGTGAAGCTGTTAAGAATCAGAAGCATACAGATGATGAGGATATGTTCCAAAATTAACTAGAAATGTAGTTTGGTGTTACTAAAATGATTGCTATATTGTGGTTCTACTGAAAATCTGGTCAGATATACAGGGTGTTCCTTAAACACATGCTAATATTTAAGGAGGTTATTCTTAGACCCATTTTAAGAAAAAAACTTCCTATGGACGTATGTCCTAAACGCCTTAACTTTTGAGATACAGGGTGGCAAAGTTTTCAAAAATAATCAGAGATAATTTTGTAGACATCTTTGGAATATTTGGTACATATGTTCCATGCCTCAAGGCGCATTTTCTGATGTACACAAATTTGTATTTTTTCAAACAGTGGCATCCCTACGGGTTTCGCATTGAATATTTTTGGGGAAAAAGTACTACGCCAAAATAAAATCATTTTTAAAATCCTCATTTATTTTTGAAAAAATTTGATCTCCTGGTATTTCTTTGTCCGACGCATGATTTTCACTCAAAAAAATAAAAATCGACAGAAAGCAAATTAAGAAATTAGATCAATTCTAAAATGAATGAGAATCTGAAAATTGCTTCATAACGCATTACCAATTCCCTAATAATATTTGAAAACATAATCTGCAAAAAAATACATTTTTCACAAAAACGAGTTTTATTTTATTTTGTGACAGTAAGTCTAAACGAATAGCACAAATTTGTTAATTAGTAATAATACCAAAACTGATTATAAAAATTGTTCAAATATTCCCGGCGTATTTCGTATAGTTTCACACGAGGCAACTATTCGCTCTCTTAAATCTTCTAAAGTATTAACGGGAGTTGAGATCGGGGGATCTTGCTGGCCATTGCTGAGGTCCTCAGCGACCTATCCAACGATTAGGATGAACTACATTTAAATGGTTTCGGACAATTACACTGAAATGAGCAGGGGCGCCATCGTGCATGTACCATATTCGATTCCTTAACGCAAGTGGCACATCTTCCAATAACCCAGGTGAGTCTTCTTCGAGAAAGTGTAAATAAGAACGACCATCAAGGCGTCCTGGTAGAAAAAATGGGCCTATTAGATGATCACCTATAATTCCTGCCAATACATTAACCGAAAATTGGTGTTGGAAATGGGTTTCGGTTATTGCATGGGGATTTTCTTCAGCCCACACATGATTGTTATGGAAATTTTAAATGGCATTCCGAGAAAAATTTGCTTCGTCTGTGAACAAAATTTGTGTCTCAAACTGCGGATTTAGTGCAATACTTTGTAGTTACCACTGACTGAAGTTCACACGCTGTGGAAAATCTCTGGGAAGTAATGCCTGCACTCTTGAAATATGGTATGGGTATAACAAAAAATCAACCAAAATACGCCAAACAATTTGATGACAAATATCCAGAGTTCTAGCGATCTTCCTCGTACTCGTTTCAGGATGTTCCTCAATTTCTTGCAGCACCGCTTCTTCAATTTCAGGAGTTCTTACTACACGAGGTCTACCTTCCGGAGTCCCTTTCTTGAAACTACCAGTTTCCCCAAGTCGACGATGAATATTTGAAAAGGTTCGGCTATCTAGTAAGGCACGATTAGGATATCTTTCCTGATAAATGCGCCTGGCTTCTGTTGCATTACCATCGGCAAGGCCATATACGTAATGCATTTGCGCCATTTCCGCATTCGTATAATTTACCATATTTACTGATATTCAGAAAAACAGCGGACTACCAAAATAACTTCAACAACACTTCAAAATCAAGCAAAACGCACTGTGACAGTTTTTAACACCAACACCTTACTTTAAACCAACATCAATATTAGCTACTGACGTTTGTAGATACAGAGAATTCGTTTTTTATTGCTATGGTGGGTACGCTGTTTTTTCTGCTTTTAATCTTTAAAAGAAATCACATATCGACAAACTCCATATTTCCAAGAGGTGCAGTAAATAACTAAATTTATGTTTTCAAAAATTATTAAGCGGTGCTGCGTTATTACGTAATTTTAATTGAGTACAGTACATCTGACAACAAACAAATACCTTTTAGATCCTCAATTATTTTGCAACAAATCTGATCTCTTAGTTTGCTTTCAGTCGATACACGATACCGCATCAGATTTTTAAGGAATTTATCCTTAAACAAAGCGATTTTTTATTTTTTGAGCGAAAACCATGCGCCGGACAAAGAAAACCCAGCAAATCAAATGTGCTCAAAAATGTATGGAGATTTTAAAAATAATTTTTAATTCAAGATAAATCAGTGGCGTAGTATTTTTTTTCGCCAAAAGTATACATTTCAAAACTCGTACATACGCCACTGTTTGAAAAAATACAAATTTGTGTACATCAGAAAATGCGCCTTGAGACATGGAACATATGTACCAAATATGCCAAAGATGTCTACAAAATTATCTCAGTTATTATTAAAAAACTGATTATTTTTGAAAACTTTGCCACCCTGTATCTCAAAAGTTAAGGCGTTCAGGACATATGTCCATAGGACGTTTTTTCCTTAAAATGGGTCTAAGAATTACCTCCTTAAATATTAACATGCGTTTAAGGAACACCCTGTAGAACACGGTTTCCTGGAAACTGGTGAACCAAACGTCAAAATACTTACAGATGATTTTTTTGTATAGAGAGTGACAATTGGCGGATGACAAGTTGGGATTTGGAAAATTTGAACAGGTGGTTATCAGAACGTACCTCGGTCAATTTTATGTAGGTTTGAGAAAAACACAAAAACTTTCTGAACCAAATAGTTTTGTGAACGGAGGGTAAAAATTATGTTATATTAACACAATACCTCTATCAGTGGAATCATATTTTTCTGATAGAATTTCATCGATAGCATTTTCTGAAAAAAATATATAAAATGTTATCGACTCAGGTACTTTTTACCACTGAACAGTTCGGGTTATCACCTAATGTCTAATTGGAGTACTGAGAACAATGAACTACTTTGGTTTAAATAACAGATTGATTTCGACAATTAAAAACATTTAGAAACCTAAAAACTACTGCTTCCTAAAAAATATTTTGGAATGTCCGAGCGATTAAATTTTTTTCAATCTTTTCAAATGTCTGCCCTACTCAAGAAATCACTTCGAATTCCATAATTTACCATTCAGAGAACCACTTCGAAATTTCAAATAATTTGTACCTGGCTACCTTGGCTTATTTGTGGGCAGGTCCCTTTTTAAAAAATAATAGACTGAATAGGTACGTTGGATCTACAATAGGTGTAGGTAGATATATTTATTATTTCTCAAGTTACCGATTTACAGTTGCTATGGTTATACTGGAATACTGACAATAAGGATGAAACATTTTGGAATAACTAGGTAAATGGAATGGACACATATAGAAAACTAAATGAAATGACTATTCAAATATTTTATTACATGTCATAGGTCGGTTTTAATTTACTGGAACTGTAGTGTATTGTGATCTATTTGACATGAATATTTGGCAACAAAAATTTTGCGTTCTGATTATTAGCCATTCACGAAGTGTTACTCAGTATCTTTCTTTAAGATAGAATCATCATTCGAATAATTTAATAAGCCTATTTTTCAAAGCGCATATTTACATTCAGTAAAACATCATTTACTACTTCTGTCAGAAATTCAATTTCTATATATTTTTCATGGAAGCCTTCTAAAAATTTGGATAATTGCAAATGACTAATGCGTACCTACAATAAATGGTGGAATAATGGTCTTATTCATCACAGTGGCGGATATAGCCAGGGGGCGTTCCTCTTGGACGCAGAAAATGTTTAATTATGGGTCCTAAGCTAGTCCTACACTCTTGCCCATTAGCAAACTGCAACCGATAACCAGCTTCCTGTACGAGTCCTCTTAAGTTATTTAAATGAAAGAACTATCACTAAACATCTTAATTTTCATTTATTTATAGTGAAAAAATGTATCTCAAGTGCGCCAGTCCTCAATAAATTCCTAGATCCGCTCCTGATCCATCAGGGTCGTATACAGGGAGACAAAGGGGGTATATGACCCTTCCAGGGAATAGATAAAAATTGGAAAATGTTGATTTCAGAGATTTTTGTTAAACTTGAAATTCATTGAAGAAAGTTAATATGTTTAGTAATGTAGACTTATAGAGACTGATAAAGAGAACCTTATTTTGTGAATAATAATTGATACGGTAACTAATCGGGATGAACTAAGAAGTTTGTCTTTTCTTCACCAGTATCAAGTTCTCCATTACAATTTTTATTTTTTTCACATTGTGAGAGGTGACAATCCCCTAAAAAGGTCAATAATAACCTATAAAAAAACATTGTCAAATGTAAGAAGAGCTTATCAAATTTCGATATCGTTCAGGGGTTGTGAGAATTCTCTTTTCAGACTTGACAAACAGTAAAAAATAACATTTTTCAATTAATCTCATTCAGCACTTGAGACTGCTGTCGCCATCTTTTGGATCAGACCAAAACTAATACTTTCAGAAAGAATTGTAAAAAATAGTTTCTATACATCTTACTGGTTCAAATAAGACAAATGAATAAACTTTTATTATTATATATCTTACAGTAAATTATTTACATTTTTACTAAAAATAGTTTCTCGTATTTTACAAAGAGTTTCTGGAACACAGTCCTTCATACACGCTTCCTCTTCTTCCTCTTTGGATAAGGTTCCTCCTGACTCAAATTCTGGAACACAAAGTCATATGAAATAAGGAATAACTTTTTGGGTGATAGGTGTATACAGTTTATGATTAGACTTAAAAAAAGTAGAAAACCGTTATGAAAACTTATAGGTATAAATTCTATAGCAATGTTCACTAATTTTATTTGAATTTTTTTTCAAAATTTATAGAAATATAATCATTCATCAAACTCACTGATGATTTTTCTTTTATTTTTGTCAACAACAAATTTTAAATGTGGAGAATTTGGACATCCAAACTTTATGATGACTTCCTCCGATATATCTGATCTGTCTGTCACCTCAACATTCATATCAAAATTGGCACTGTACTTCTGAAGAGCTTTCTGATATGCTATTTTTTTGTGCTTGTGCTCTGTTGCAAGAAGTGAACTTTCTGAAACAAAAAGAAAAATGGCAGACGCTGAAAATATTTTGGGATTTCTGGAGAGTTATAATAATTAAGTATTACCTTACAACCTTTCAACCGAATGATTAATTCAAGTGTGGATTATTATTAATCAACAATAACTATACAATATTGACTAACCTTTACTCATCATTTCTCAACAGAGCATAATTTATGAAATGAGAATTTATTTCAAGACAGAATCTCAATATCAACTGAAACTCTTAATGTTGAAAATTTTTACCTTTTTCCAAATTATCGATATTCTTTTGAAGAGCCTTCTCTTTTGATGTCAATAGTGCAATGTTTTTCTTCACTTCTTTGAATGTGTTATTCACATCTTTCACATTTGACAAAAGCTGCTGATTATGTGCCTTTGTTGTTTCGAAGTCATTTTTTAGATAGTCAAGGGTATTAATGTTTTCACACACTGAAAAGAAAAAAAAATGGTTTGAATTCTTATCAATATCTCGTATATTTGAAATCATATGAATTTTCAATATTTATATTTAGAAACACTAATGTATCAATAAATTAAATACAACAAAGATCTAAAATACATGCATATGCCTCATGTTTCTCCGATAACAGAGTAATATTATTCTGACAGGTTGTCATCATAAGCAAACTACATGCATGAGTATTTCAGACCATCAACTTTCCATATGCATGTGACCCTATATAAAGGGCTTTGTTGATATGTTAAAGGTACTCAAAACATGGTGCAAAATATCCCCTACCCTAAAATGATCAGAATAGGTACTTTCCATCCGCTTTTCAAAGATATCAAGGCTATCATCATAAACTAAGACATTGGCAACAGAACCATCAAATCATGAAATTTGGAATAGTCTGAGACATGCAAGATTTAAATTAAAAATATTTTGATGTATCATCAATCATTATCTTAATTCTTCCTCTTGAAGATGATCACTTGTGATTGAAACACGTGCCGAGATGTTAAAAGTAATGGTTTGGTGTTGGGATAAAACTCCAGTAATATTTATTACTACACAAAAGTTCCAAACAGTGCATCACATATCATAATCTCAAAAGCTTTGATCTGCTCTAATAGAAAATTAAACATGTGCATTTTCTTAATGTTCCGATTAAACAGCTACAAAAACATTGTCTAACCACTTTTGAAGATCGAAGCTGTGGCTATAAAAAAATCCATGTTCAGTTGTAGTAAAAATGTTGACAAAGGTAACAAATAGTGAGAACAATAGCTTGGAACCTTGTGGTAGTTCAAAGTAAAAAGTACTGAAACCTGAATAAGTTTGTTGAAAAATCATTCAACGTTCAGTCGACTGAGATTAGTCCAAACCTTTCCTAACTTGAAATACATTATACCTTCACAAATATTGATTTGTTCAGCCTCCATTCTCAGATTCTGAAGGTTTTCATTAGAAAATTTAATCCTTGATGAGAGCTCATCATCAAAGGAAAATGTATCCCAATTGCACTGTAAATTGCTCCATGAAAAGTCGTCCGAGATATTTTGGGGAAACTGGCCTGTGAATGTTGTGCTAACTAAAATATAAAAGACTAGGTATTGGACCATAACAATTCACACAGTTAAATACACCTACAGTTCATGATATTGTGAATTATTTTTCTTCGTAATCTTTGATTACTAAAGGTTACGATTCAATAAGCAAACTGGATATATATATAAAAATTATAATTTAGTATACCAGTTTTAAAAAATGGGTTAGTTTTTTAAATATATAGTTTTCGTTACAGAGTTTATTTTCTTTGTTTGTATTGGTTGTTCACTTGCTCAGTACAGTTATACAAAAAAGTGTAGTCACAGAACTCATAAACTTGCTGACGAGATCTGTGAACTAGTGTCTAGTGTCTAGTGTGGTAGTTGGTACTAAGATACCGTGGTCAGCAGAGGGAATAATCTCAATTCCATTTTCTATAATATTATTTGGAAATTTCGACTTCAAACAGAATACGTCTTCTTTATTATAGCCCAACTTAACCTCTTGACCTTATTAGGGAGTTAACGTTACCTCGAGTATAAAGTCCATCTGTTTCGCTTAGAGAGTTAGAAACCGAAATCATTTTCAAATAAAACATATTGTTTTAAATTTCAATTGATGATAGGAAGTGAATGAAACTCGTGAATTTTTATTCAAGTGTAACAATATATAAGGCTACTGAAAATTCAAAATTATAATTGCAAAACAGTGTGTTTTGAGCTTTCATTTTGAAATACTTCACTTATTATTGGATTTCTTCTTGGTGGACATTTCAGGATTTTAGAGAAGGGATTTGTGTGTATGTAGCTCGTTCAAATACGTCTTCTGTATGTTGTTTACGAACGTATCCATCTTGGTGTGTGGTGTGAATATTTTTTTTTTATTGATGTGAATTTTCGAAGGTGCATCACCTTGGACAAACCAGGTGTAGCTTCAAAAAAGGCATTCACATTATGCCATTCGAAGATACACAAATACTTGATGACACTCATAATCACTAACCAAGAATATATAGAGAGGCACTAGAAATGCAGAAACATAGGGATAATATCAATAAAAAGGAAGAGGCGATGATCGTTAATAAAATCTGGCTACCAGTAATAATTGTACAAAAAGTCATTTGATCCAAATAAGAAACTAAACCACACCCACCTATGACAATATAAAATCGAAAACATGGTAGTTTCTGCGTTGGGAACAACTCGAGAACTTCAACCGTTACCTCGTCGTCTTTGATGATGTCTACCGCAGTAGCAGACGGAACGTCAGACATAAAAACCACGGACATAAAACTCGAAAATGCTTCCATACAAAAAGAAAAGTTTCACGAAATGTATCACTTAAAAAGGAACAGTCTGACTGATTTCCAACAACATGGGTGATTTAACTGGTAAAAAAGAGGTACCCGTGTAGGTGACTGAAAGTTGAAATTTCGAAAAATAGTTGAATGCAATGGAAAAGAGTTTTTTTTATTCTTTCAAATAATTGATATGAGTATCAGAATGCTGAAACTTAAACAAATTTATCTAGTCACTCTTCTTCAGAAAATTTTAATTGGAAAATAGTCTACAATTCAATCTTGATTTGAGTTTGAATTCAAATAATATTTTATACAGGTGGGCACCCCTTCATTCATCAATAATATTGCATTGGATTTTTATTGTAAAGAGTTATTAGTGATGATAAATCAAAAAATCATTTCAAAAGTCTATTTCAAGCTCAAAAATAACAAAAACAATCTCCGGAAAGAACCGGATATATTAATTTTAAAACTGACAGGCCCTCTCTGTGAATAATTTCAACTTATGGAAGTAATGGTCCAAATATTCACTAGATACCGACAGGGATACATTTTTCGGCCAGTTTAAAAATTCAAGATTTTCAGTTTTTTGCTATAAAGAAATAAAAATATCATATTTAATCACAAGCTAGGTTCACAAATTTACGGGGGGTAGTGTACATACTGAAATCTCAATACTTTAAAACTGTGAAACATATGCGTCTTTCCTAGAAGTGAACATCTTAGTTCAAATTTTGGCGCCCATTAATTTGTCGAAGAGAGCCGAATCACGTGACCCACGCTCGCCGCCATTTCTCCGTATAAACAACGACCGGGAAGGTTCTTCCGTGCATAGTTAACGTTTTCTCGTTATATTTTGTGAAATTAACTAGTAAAAATGTCTGAAGTTGAATCGGTGAATACTAACAATGCTGTAAATGAAGAAAATAGTCAAGTAAGTACGCTGATTTGTATATCTTTGGTGTTAATTTTTCGAACAAGTATGCAATGTGCACGTAATAACTTAGGGATCTTAGAATGTGAAATATAACGGTTAAACCCTCCTATACCGGGTAAGTAGCTTTTATGTTGTTAGTCACAGTCTAAAAGCATCAAGTATTCCATAAGAAAATCGAGAAATTAACGTATTTTAGAGGTGTTTCAAGTGCATTAAACACTTGGAAGTTCCCTATCTTTCAAATAATATATACATGGATATTGTATCCTAGTGAATATAATGAGAAAACATGGTAGAAATATGATTTCTGATATGTACGCCGTGATTTTCATTTTTAATCAAGCACATACGTTTAGCGTGGTTTCGCTCTTGTTCAAATTGCTGAGAGTTGCAGGTCACGTCGTGGATTTAGCCGGTAAAATATTGGAGGGAAATTTTAAGTTTAGGCTGTTGAACTTTGTTGTAATTTGTATATATTTCTTTTTCAGAATGAAAAAGCAGCTAAAGGCAAAAAATCCAAATCGCCCAGACTATCTACTATTGATAGAGCAAGGGAGGAGAGCGAAGCCTTAACCAAGGTTTGTTGAAGTATATTCAACTAGGAGTTTTTTGTTGAGTGTTGTATTTACAGGGCTTGGGACCTGAGGTTGAAGGCCGACGCCGCACAAGATCAGCCGCTAAAGGTGTTCCTGCAACCCCTCCACCCCCAGCTAAGAAAGAAAGGAAAAGTTCTAGCGCGGGAAAATGTAAGTGGTTTGAATATTACTGATATTATTTTTATTGTTACTTGTCAATCTGAGGTTAGAATTTGGGGAAAATATTCTTTTTAATGGCGCGCGCTAGTTTTTTGAAAAGCATTTTTTCAAACATTTTATGTGAAAACTGTCGAAAGTTTGACTATTGTATAATGTTTTCCATTGTCCCACTGACACTAGTGTGTCTGAGTTTAGTAATGGAACAATAATTTCAGCACATATCACTCATCACTACTACTAGATATAATTATTTTTTTATGATTTTAAAGTGATGGATTGATTGAAATGATTGTCAATTAGGTTTCTTGCAGACTTCTTGAATACGACTTTTTTGCCTGAAGACCTTTTTAAAAACATAACTTGCTAGTCAGTATTGCAATTTTTTCTATGGATATCCAACCATGTGAAACGTGCAATAGTCGAGCAAAAACATTCAATGTAGATCACACTTGTTTACATTCAGAGCTTGGGAATACAAAAAGAATTGCCGTTCAGAATTCTAAACATATTAGAAATATTTATTAAAATATTCTCATGAGACATTTTCTGAAAATAAATCATCTGTTGGATAAAAACATCTTGTAACAAGGAATTTTTTGAGTTGCTAGTGAGATTCCAGTTGATGATTTATGAAATTTCAATTTGATGGAATGTAATTGAAGAAAATTAATTTTGATAAAAAAAAAATCAACATTTCGTGGCTCCTAAAAAAAATTCTCAATATTTTTGAGGATCTTCTCACTAAAAATACATCTGTCAAATTTTAAATTCAGATTCATGATTAGTAGAATAAAATAAGTGGATTGTAAGAAAAAATTTATAATTTGTGCATATATAGAAGAAAGTCATAAGATGACAATTACTTTTATTTTATTGTAAAAATTCACAATGCTTTTCATTCTCAGCTCGTGGTCGGCCGAAGAAAGGAGCTGAAGAAACCAGTGATTCACAAGATGAAAAATCTGAAACGTCAGTGACTGAAAATGAGGACCAAACCAAAAGTAATGATGAAGCCAAGAGTGAGGATGCAATAGAAACCAACTCGCACGATGAGAAAGAAGAGTCTGGAAATAATAATGCCGAAGCAACTAAAGTAAGTTGATGGATAGTCATTCATGTGTGCTGATTTTGTTTGATTGGATGATTTATGTGCCAACTTTTCGACAAAAATTTGCATGAATAGATTTTCTTGCACTATCATCTCCGAAGATATTTTAAAAAAGCTATTATTTTATTAAGCTCAATCTATACTTGTCTCAGATATTTAATAAAATAATAATTTTTATTATCCTGTAAGACAGTCCAAAGGTACATTGTGTAGGATTATTCAGAAAAGAATATGAAAATGAAACTAAAAATAAGAAGACAATTTACTAAGAGTAACACATTCATTGAAATTTTCATTTTATTATTCAATCATTTTCTGAGGGGAGTAATAGTTTTTCTCTAGTAAGAAAATCCTAAGTGTAATTTTGAAACTGTGGATAGAAATAGAGTTTTTCAGATCAAGGGGTAGCATATTGAATAATCTGAGCCCTATTACATTACGGGAATCGTAAATCGGTGCATTTTTACAATATGGCATATGAAAGTCTGTCTTACGCCTGGTATTGATAGAATGCACATTTTCATCAATTAATAAACTGTTAAGGTTATCATATATAAAAACAATTCGAATATGTGTGTTTTTTATTATTTAAATGTAGGGAATTTTCCTTAAACCAGGTGTTTAACTTTTGCAAAATTAAGTTGCCTTTGGTTTGTAGATTTTGATCTATTTTATCTGATGAAACCAGTGATGTGTCATCTGCAGATTGTGTGAAATGAGCATATATAGAGATGGAATCCACATTATTCACATATATAATAAAAAGGATTGGGCCCAGCACTGAGCCCTGTGGGACACCAACATAAATATCCACATAATTGGATATATTCAACTTTTTCACATTATTATTATTAACATTGATGATTCTGACATTGCTTCGGAGTTGAGGCAAATGTTTTCAGACAGTTGAGTGAATTTCCTTGTATGCCAATATTATGGAGTTTCATATTAAAGATTTTTGTGATCAACACAGTCGAACGCCTCACTGAGATCGAAGAAGATCCCGATAGGGCACTCGCCTCTGCTAATTGAATTCAAGACCTTTGAATATAAAGAATGAATTGCATCGGTTGTTGACTTTGAATTCTGAAAACCATATTGGTTTTTGGATATAATGTTTTTCTCGTTCAAATGAACTTTCAGTCTGTTCAAGTATGCAAATTCAAAGATTTTAGAGAAAACAGATGACACATGTGTGTCATATTAATCAGATTGACTGTTTTATATATGGGAATGACTACCTGTTTTAAGTAGATTCGAAAAAATTCCTGTACAGTATGAAATATTTATCACATATGTTATAGGTGAGATTATAAAGCCTGAAATTTTTCTTAATAGAAAACCTGGAACTTCATCAAATCCAGATGAGTAAGGTGTTTTTAGTTTTGACCATAAGAGCTTGTATAATTTGTCTTGATTATAAGGTAGCAGTAAGAACTTATTTGAATGAGTATATTTTTCTAGTAGATTGGACAAGTTTGTGGAATTATTATATATTTTTTCCTTAACACATTCGCTGCATAAAATAATGAAGGACTCGACTCCTGTGTGGGACATATTTATTTTTTTAAATAGGGTTTTTTGGAGTTTAATGCTTTTTTTATGTTGTTTTTTTGTGTGAAAAACAGTAATTATTCATTTATACAAAAATCAGGTTCGGACGCTTATTGGCGTCCTAAGCACAGTACCAGAGTTTCAAGGATATATGCGGATGACGCCATAAGGCGTTAGTGGGTAAAAATGGTCAAGTAGAAAAAAATACAAGTAAAAAAAACATTTTAAAACAAAATTAAAGTATATCACATTCCATTTTTGGTCAAAAACGTAATAAAACACTTCATTCAATTTTTGTGAAAAAGACTAAAACATGGCTCAGGACACAAACCGGGTTTATCTGGACAAGTCTTACATTCCCACACAGTCTTTCCTGATTTTCTTCTGGAAACAAAAACGACATCTTTTTCTTGGTGTTCTCTTTGTGGCATCAACCGTTTCAATTTTACTAGGTACCTACGTGTTTGAATACCATATATTCTATTCTACGTGGTATATCAGGCAATAGATTTTCAACCACAGCAAAACGGTAATCATATAATGTCTTTTTTCTGCCCGAGTATTTGTAAAATATCACGTAAGAATTGAACGAAAGGAGCTGCAGAATAAATGAACACAAAGTTTTTTATACCAGAATAATGTTTTTCTCAAAAAAGGGTAGTAGGACGTCATCTGGTCCTGACGATCTATTCCGCCCATGTATTTATTGTATTCCACAATTGGTAAAGGCTTCTGTTTAGCAACTCCTCTTTTATTAGTTATCTCTTTTCAAATTCTGTGAATATGTAGGTAACATCTCTTCTATCCTTTCACTTTCCGATCATTATACCATCTGAATACTGGTCTTTTATGATGTACTGTTTGGAACTTTTGGTGTAGTAATGAATATTACTGGAGTTTTTTCCCAACACCAAATCGTTATTTCTACACCTCAACACGTGTTTCGATCACCAAGTGATCATCTTCAAGAGGAAGATAAAACTAGAAAACTACTCAAAACTAAAGCTATTTATGCTATTCAGGTACATCGTACAGGTAGGTAATCAGTAATACCACCCATACAAGTGTACCACCCTAAATTAATTTTACAATTGGCCTTTCTATTTACAATATGTCCTTATGTATGTTTAAATGTTACAGCTATATAAAATTAGTTTCACAATATTGCCTATCTAAATATATTTACAATGTGTCTTTTTGTAGTAATCAGTAAACCCAACAACATTATTTCAACAAGCTATATAGTATGCTATTTGGTATTGGTCCGTTATCGTTATTCATAATATTATTGTTTACTCATTTCTACACTTTCATAGGCATGGACAGACAAAAAGATCTATTAAAGTGAGATATAAGGAACACATAGCACACTTAAAATATGGAAGACCTGAAAAATCAGCAGTCGCCCATCATATTTTGCAACAGAACCATTCCATAGACTTCAGTTCTTTAAGATTAGTTAGACAAGTTAACAACAACAGGCAACTAGATGCCTCTTCTTCTTTTAGCTCTTATTGTCACTTTATGTCTTTTAACACCTGAAGGACCTGCCAGATTATTATCTACTTCACTCATAATTAAATAAGCCGTAGAAAATTTTAAAATTCACGAAATTACGAACCACCTCGCAATCTTCTTGAACAATACTATTCAAATGTGCGAACTGAAATACAACCACCTCTGTTTAGTGCGGACTAAATACAAACACATTGAGAGAAACGCCATAAGGCGTCACTTGCAGTCAATGTGTTAATGGAAAATTAGTAGTATTAAGTCTGGAACGCCCTCAATATTCACGTATATACCAGACCAATCTTATTTTATAATGAGATTGTGGCCTCTGTTTTGGAG
Organism: Leptinotarsa decemlineata; assembly: GCF_025532065.1. Classification (NCBI taxonomy): domain Eukaryota; kingdom Metazoa; phylum Arthropoda; class Insecta; order Coleoptera; family Chrysomelidae; genus Leptinotarsa; species Leptinotarsa decemlineata. The sequence goes on along the minus strand of NW_027412537.1, from coordinate 6,459,623 downwards.
CTTGCAATAGAGGTTTAGATTTTAATCGACAAACATTAAATACATTCAAAACTAACTTAAAAAGATTAGTAGTATAGGTGTCCGTCTATTACTGTAGTACTGCTAAATTGTTCATTTTTAGTATACATTTAGTTTTAGTATATATCTGTATTTTCATATGTAAAAAAAGGAGAAATCCGTTTATAAATAAATAAAAAATATTGAAGTCCACATAGATGCTTCTACGATCTGATATGGTATTGTCATGAATGCAGGTAATGCAGACATTAGTAAAATTCATGAAAACCTTGTAATTATACTGTTGATTGTAACTCTGGTTGGTCATCTGGCGTTTACATCAATTTTAAAAGGAGCTATCAATTACAGGTAGTCATTGTTTGATGTTTTTGCATCGAAGTTGAAGTCGCCGCAGATCATAATCTCAACATTTGGTTTGTATAAGTAATTCAGTACATCAAGTTTTTCTAGGAATATTTGCAAATTCCCAGATGGAGATTTATAGCAATTTAAAATGAGGAGTGAATTACTTGTTTTAGATTTATATGAGACTGCTGAGACTTCAAAGCCTTTTTCACATCAGATTAAACCAGTTTAATCTTCCTCTTGAAGATGATCACTTGGTGGTCGAACTGTTATAAATAATGGTGGAGTTTTTTTTGAGATTAAACTCCAGTACACCAAAGGTTCCAAACAGTGTATTACGAATTCTAAATTAATTTAGAATCAAAATAGGCCTCCTTCGCCTTCAGTATCTAAATCATGTGTTGATAGAAACCTATCTTCAGGAAACATAGGGTTGTTTAATCTGAAATTGTTATATTGGTGAGTAATGCAATTTGAAGTCTCAGAATTGTTCCTGAATTGAGCTTATCATTTACATGACTGATGTAAATGCTAATTATGTTAAGTTATTCAAGCATAGGGTGGTGTAAAAGAAAGCTCTCAAAAATTTAGAAATTCCTCAACAAAATTCATCAATTTGAAGAAATATTATGAAGAGGAAAGATTTGATTTCCTAATGTTTTTATTTGTAATGGTCAAACTCAAAAACTACCCTTTCTCCCTCTTCCACATCCTCTATTTCCTTCTGTAGGTTGAATCTCCATGGTTTCAACTGGTATTGCAATCGATTTTAAAAGTTCTTTGAAATCAAAGCAAGCAAAAATTGTGAGATATCAAAAATTTGTCTATAAAAGTCGATATTTCGTGTGCGGGTGTAAATGGATTATAATCTTAAAAAAATAAAATAACTTTTCCATTAATAAATACATAAACAGGAGGAAACTTCTTTGAAAAGAAACAATGTAACAAACAAATGAAAACTTCAATTAACTGGGTAGATATTCCGAAACAACTGTATTTCTATATATCATATTATTTCATTGTCAATTTGATCACCAAGCATTCATAATGGAGACCGACATGAAATATTCTTATGAAATGCTATAATAATTGAATTAAAGAGTACTTAACAAGAGACTTTCAATCACAAACTAAAACGAGGATTTGTTAGACCACTTGAATTCATTTTCTCATGTGATAGTTTTAATTTTGTGATAATTCTTGATGTATTATTTTGAATTGTATTGTGTAAAGGGCGATTATAATTTGCATGAAATGCTTGAGACAGTTAACTTTTTGGATATCTAACCCATCTAAATAACTTTCCAATTACCATGCACATTATATGTGAATATTAAAATGGGTATAGTATATCCATGTTTTTAAATAACTTACTGTACTTTCTGTATGTAGGTGTATTTTTATAAGGGTCAATTTACGATAATTATTGATATACTAGTGTGTTTTAATTTCATGTCTCCTTAAAATAAATCAACAAAGGTTGATCCTAATCCTTCTTTGCAGGAAACTCCTGAAGCCACTGAAAACGGGGCAAAAGAAGACAGTGTTGACGCACCTGCCTCCGAAGAAGAAAAGAAGGTAGAGGACAGTAAAAGTACTGCAGACGAATCAGAGTCGGCTAGTCCCGAAGAAGCGGAGGCAGAAAAACCGGCCGAATAAGTACATTTTTTATAAAGTTTGATTTTTTTCTATTGAATACTGTAGGTTAAACAATCCAAAAAATTAATTTGTAATATCCTGAAAACAAAACAAAAAGAATCACTTTGAAAATGATTTGTGATTTACTGTATTAGATTTCTAATGATTTTCGAGGTTAGTTGTATTTGTATGCGCGATGTCATGCAAGGTTGCAAGATAATTACTGTTAATAATAATAATATATGATATAGGTTAGGTGTCATTCTTTTGTATATTTCCTGTTTTTTTTTGTTTTAACGGTAATTATTGTACAATACGCATTTTTATTACCTACAGACAAGTTGAAAAACCTTTTATCAATCAATCGGTAGCATAGTAGTACATATTGATGATGAGAGTATGTACCTGAATCTCTCCATCTGTTTGAATGTTTCGTCCAGCACGAGAACCAATGCGATTTCTAGCAGTGGAGGTTTGGGTTGTTGCAATTTTTATTGATTAGTTTTGCCAGCATGACTCAATATTTGATTGCAATGATTCTTAGAGTATATATTTTCTGTTGATTATTATAACCAAACAGAATATTACATAATGGTTTGAGAGAAAATTTTGCTCATCTATCATTGCCAGCGTCAGTGTTCTTGAAGACTTATTACAAATAACTTATTTTTGAAGAGGTTCAGTTGTATAGAAATTTCTGTAAGGGCATGTCATTCACGAATAATGTTGTTGACCTGTAAGTATTTTTATGAGATTCATTGTTGCATTGAAAGTGTGTGAAATGAGGCTCTGTTAGAGTTCCAGGTTTTTTTTTGTTTGTCAATTTCTTTGCTACTTTTTATGGTAAGCAAAAAAGGGTACTTATGTTTTCATTTAACTTGCGGGATTCTAAAAATAGCTTGGAATTGGAAAATCAGCTACGGATATAAATTGTGAATAGAGGTGGCCTCAGAACTGATACCTGTGTTACACCAAATCATTGTGGGTCTTTTCCAGTAAAAGTAGAGATTGTTAATTCTCATTCAAAGTGCCATAGTTTTTTTTATCCGAAATTTTAAACTTCTTGGTGATATGCCTGCTTTCCTGTTGAAAATACTGATAAAAAATGGAACATAAAACCGTTCTGATCAGCAAAAGAGGTCCCTTTATTCACTGGAGACTCAAAAAGTGGAAAGTTTAATGTTTATCAGCTGAAAGAGGTTGACGTTATTATTCTGTAGACTTTAATTTTTTGGCGCAGTTCTTGGAGTATAAAACTGAAATTTACTCAAAAAGTCTTGGACAAATGTATAAAAATTGCTCGTAACTGAATGCATACGGTCGAGCTGAACGAAACATTCTGCTTCTTTTTCTTGATCATCACGCAGTGCAGGTTACTGAAGATTACAAATGGATTTGTATTTTTTTTGTCTCCGCACTCAGTTACATAGACATTAAATCTTATATCCTGTAGCAACTATATCATTCATTGTTTGTAATTTCATAGAAATATGTAGTAATATATTTTTGATTTTATTTTACGTGAATTACTTGTCCTTGATTTTATATTTATGTAAACTAAACTGTATGGTTGAATATAAATGTGAAATAAATTTTCAATTAGACAATTATATATAGAAGCGTATTACTTTGTTATTCGGTTTCCAGATAATGTTGATGTATGATATAAAAAAAGTCCATTTTCTGATAGTTGGGAAAGCATAAAACATCGTTGATATACAAAAATTACTGTATCAAATCAAATTTATTCATCACCGAAGTCCATACAGATGTATAAAAGACAATATAAACTTATTGGGCTAGTTATAACAGAACCTAAAAGCTACAGCAATTCAAATACAAAATAAGTATATATTGAAAGTCAAAGAATAAAAGTTACAAAAATACAAACATAAAATAAGTATATATTGAAAAGAAGTACCATCTGTTCATAAATGAAGGAACAATTGTACAATCACAGAACATTAAAATAACAGTACATTACTGACCGTAATAATATAAGATTATATAATAATGCACATACACTTACATCAAAAAATCATCCAAAGAATAAAATACGTTTCCTTCCAAGTTTTTGTGAAGAGCGTTCCTGAAGCAGTTTAGATTTGACATTTCGTGAGTTGGACCAAACGATTAAAACACCTTATACCTTGATGAATATAACAGTTTTACCCAATCGTTAGTCTGGAGAAAGGTTGACGTACATTTTCACAATTTCTAGTTGAATATTTGTGAATAGAACTATTTAATAACATTGAAGCCTCTTGTTTTTTTATATTTACAGTAATTTGCATTATATAAAGTGAAGGCAGTGTAAGAATTTGTAACTGTGAAAATAACTGTTACGTGAAGTCTTCAGATGAGCTCCCACCATGGACCTAATAATTTTTTCTGCATGAGAAATATTTTATTCACATAAGCTGATAGGCACCATCAGACCATATGTTAATAGGGACTGAACAAGTCCATAATATGCCAATTTCAATACTTCCAAAGACACTGTTCTTTGTAGCTGTCTAATTATAAAGCACATAGTGCTCAATTTTCTCGCATGAACATTGATGTGTTCCTCCCATGTCATCTCATGGTCCATAATAATTCCAAGTTATGGTTGGGAGATAATCTAACTTCAGAAAGATTAGGTTTAGGGCTAGGGATATTCATAAAATGGTTACTGAAAAGATTACAGATATTTTCCAAATCATTTGTTCTTGCACTTCCTGTTGTGTTGACATCGGTTTTGAAGATATCCCTTTTGCTTCATTTATCACTTCCCAACTTTCATTACATTGGGTGCATTCCGTATTCTTTCATTATTAAAGGTGAATTTTGCCTCTTTCAGTTTATTTTTTATATAAAACTTTCAAAGTTTTATATCTAGTTTGTATCACTCCATCTGAACAATGTTTTGCAATAATATTGTAAAAATATTATTGACTTTATCATTGATATTTAAAGAGATATATTTCTGACCAGTTTTCATTTTCTTGAATGTTATCAAATTGCTCTCTGATAGATCACGTACGAAAAACATCTCATTTTGCTTATTATCACCAACAAGTACATCGAACTGACAAATCTTATCATATTACAAATAACAAATTAATCCTACAACTGAGAGAACCTTGACTCAGAAGTTCCACTTGAAATGCCCAAAATAAAACCAGTTTTATCCAGAAATAAGCACAGCAATGAATGAAATAATGTATTGTCACCCTCTTGCAATGACTTGTGTTCAATAAGTACTGTTTCGTGGCCTTGTTTGCCAGATATCACCACGCACGAATTTTGTCTCTGAGAGTATCGTCTAAAATTGTTACCAGCATGCTTTCGAATCTGATGATCAATTGAGAACACTAATTCCTAAAGTGTTTCAAAACATTGCACCTGATGTGTTCTAAAATCGACAGATTTTATCTGTAGGTATTTGGAAAATAATGGTCATTTTGTATGGTATTGACAGAGTATTCATTATGTTTTTGTCTTTAAAATGGGACATTCACAAACATTTCCGGTTTTGAAATCTTTGTTTTTCCCGGGGCGCCAAAAGCTCTAGGACCAGGTTTGGACTCGTGAAAATATTTGAAGAACAGTACTAAAAAGTACTGAGTGGGTATTGTAATTCACTTCAAGTGTTGAGAAAAGAATGAAGAAAATAATTATTCATCTTAACACACATACTTCTTTGTGAAAAACATTACTGTGCAGAATGATTATCGCAAAGTAACTAAATATTTGCACTATGGAGTACGTGTATGTACCATAGTATTCTGATTTGTGATGTCCTTGTCCTCAGTTTCTACAGTTAAAATTGCAATGAAGCGATATTGTGTATGGCGCTATCTCACCTACTCTCAATGAGAAACATGTAAAATCGAAGTAAATTTTGGCTGTTAATTTATATTAACTTGAATATACATGAAACTATGATTGATGACTAGTTGGATTCAGAATGACGTATAGAAAAATGCATTTTTTCTATGATCATTGAGGTAAGTAGAATATCCTAACTCATGCCTTTCCAGCCAATCATACTTGAACAGATTCATAACTCACTACCTTCGAGGCCAATCACATATGAGCAAACTCATCAACTTTATAGTCTATCCATTCCCAATTGGAACGGCAATAAAAATAAGAGTACAGTCATAAACATTTCTTGCCTGTGGCAAGAGGTGTGAAAATCTTAGTGTTTTTGGGTACTTTCATCAATATGGCTTTCTGGAAACCATTTGAAATAAATGATAACATTACGTGTGAGGAATCTGTGTCAATCGACAGGGATCCGGAATTTGAAAATAAGGATTTACATGTTCAAGTTCAGCGAGTAATTTTAAATATTCATGAATGCTTGAAGAAGGAAAACTGTCACACGTCACAGAATGCTATTGTGAATAGAATATGCGAGTTAACGAAACTATCTCGTTCGACAGTTCTTCGAGTCATTAAAATAGGGGATGTCATTGACCATGCAATGAAACGAAAACAAAGGAATAAAAAATCCGAAAACCTTGATGGTGCTACAAAAGATGTGATTCGGCGAACAATTTATAGTATATAACAAAAAAATGAAGTACCAACCTTGGAAATGATTTGGTATAAATTACTCGACTATCCCGATTACAATTACAAATCTTTAGAAACTCTACGAGGTGTCTTATTGTATTATGGTTTCAAATATAAAAAATTGAACAATCGGATGGTCATAATGGAATCGACACGCATTGTTAAACTCCGACAATAGTATTTGAGGCGAATGAAAAGCTACTGAGAATCCAACAGACATAATCTACGTCGACGAAACTTGGTTTGACACCCATGATGTTGCCAAATATGGCTGGGTAGACGAAACCAAGTATTCTGCTTTGAACACACCTTCTTCAAGGGAAAAACGTGTTATAATTTTGCATGCCGGGAATGAAAGTGGTTTCCTACCTAACGATTTGCTTTTGTCGGCCAAAAATATAAAAGATTCGTCTGCTGATTACCACGAAAATATGACTGCGGCTTCATTCGAAACCTGGTTCAGTGAGCAGATTCTCCCAAATATTCCTCCAAACTCGGTTATTGTTATGGATAACGCTTCATATCATTCTCAGTTATTGTTATACCAAACAATAACACAAAAAAAGCAGATATTGTTGATATCATGCGAAATCATGACATGGAAATACCCGAAAAGATTCCAACGAAAAAGGTATTACTGGCGACCATAAAACAACGTAACTTCAGAAAAAAAATATTGATTCGATGTGTGAAACACGTGGTCAAATTCTCTTACGTTTGTCTCCATACTATTGTGTGTTCAATCCAAATGAAATGATTTGGGCCACAATGAAAGAAAGCTTGCGGAAATGTAATCAGTCACCGACTTTGAATGCTGTAGTGCTTGACAATATAAGGCGAGTGGTGAATGAAGTAGGTAATAGTGATGTGTGGAAGAACTGTGCGTGGCCCACGTTATAAAAGAAGAGAACAAATATGTGCAAAGTTCCATAAATCCGATCGTTATTCAACCCGATGATAATTTCACCTCATCCGAATATAGCGAAGAAGAATTTTGATTTTTCTAGCAATTTTGTTGGCTTCTATTATTTTGTAAATATATGTTTGACGAGAATTCGGTGTGATTGTGTTTTCATTGTATTTTAGAGTTTTCGACTCGGAAATCAACTACCTTAAATTTCGAAGTTTTTCATAATTACCCATGGTGGAAAAATTCAGTTGAGATAACTTTTTCATGGGGTGATCAATTGCTATGATTGTAAGAATAAGTAACTGAAAAACTGCCACTGAAAAATAATATGTCGACGCCTATGTCGAGGCGGGAATTCCTTCTCTGTGCTGTTCCGATTAGTATTGGAAATACTATATAGCGGAGTTTAATTTTTTTCAATCGCAAGTAAACGTTGAGAACTGATTTTACTAAAAATATGGTCTCGAACGACAAACTTCATCATTGAACTAACAGTTTGTTTTTTTATAGAAAAAACTCGAGAGGTGAAAAAGACTACACCACCAGATAGTTTATTATGTAGCGAAAAAATTAATATTTTTCGAAAGTTTCTAACAAAATTAGAATGATTTGGAACTCAAAAACTTTTATGTGGCATTAATTTACTTAACGATTGTAAGGTATGTGTTTAAAGTAATGGTAATTTGTATTAGGTTGTTTCAAAAGTTTTGCCGTTTTTATTAGTCTGCTTTACACTGTAATATCTCAGTGAATACTTTTTCAATTTAAACGAAATAAGCGCCATTTGAATCAGTGCACTTTTGCCAACGTCCCACGAGTCGGTCAATTTCGTCAGCATGAAAAGTGGGTGCTGGAGATTCGACGAAGGCCGTTTTTGTCTGATTCTAATTGGCGAAGGTTCCACCGGTGACAAAGTTATCGAAGTGCTTGAAAAGATGGTAGTCGATTGGCGAGAGGTCTGGAGAGTATGGTAGGTGAAGCAGAACTTCGACGCTCAACGCATTTAATTTTCGTATGCTGATTTGTGAAACGTGCCAATGGGCATTGTCGTGGAACTGAATCGGACCTCTTTGCTGGTACTGATTTTTGCCTTTGGGAAGTGTTTGTGGCTCATCGGCATTCAACCACTGTCCTGAATGTCTCCTGTTGTTGTAGAGGATTTTCTTTTTATCACACGTGACGATTTAATACAAAAAAGTATTGGTTGCGTATTGTATTGGTTGCGCAAAGGCAAAGGAGAACAGACCTCGGACAATTTCTGTCGATCGTTCAAAACTTGGGGCACCTACTTTTCGAGCTTTTTGACCTTTAAAACCATCAAAAACCGTATGGGAGCTGACACCTAGTTCTGCCGCCATCCCACGCACCTTGATGGGTCGGTCTCCACCAGGATCCCTAATCCTCGTCCGGGATTACTGTAGGTCGACCACTTCAAGGCTAAAATCTCCGGAACGAAATTTCTTAAACCAACGTCGAACAGTGCATTCATTAACACAATCATTGCTAAATGCATAGTTAATTTTTCGGGCTGTTTCGGCAACGCTTTGGCTCAATTTGAGTTCGTTGAGAAAAAAAGGCCGAAATTCGTTCAACGACATTATGTAGGAATAAGCTGAAAAGAGGCAAAAATTGAAATTTTTGAAACAGTCTAATATAGAATACGAAAATTGTAAACAGTATTTCCCGGGTTCAAATCTCACTGCCGGCAGACTTTTCAAATTTCTTTCAGTCACCCAATTTTCAAACTATCTGAAATTGAATGAAATAACAAGAATAGGAAGTATTTGTGAATGATTGCTTTTTTATGATATACATTGGAATATTCCTCTCGAATGAATCTTATTTTGAAATATTCCTGATATATTATAGAAAAAGTATAGTAGTTTACTTGCGAAAAATGGTCATTACTCGCTAGAATCACTTACAAACTTCATTCTCACGAGTACCTTAAAGCGCATCATGACACCTATAATGGTTTAAAAATGTATCAGTTTATTTATTAATAAACAACTCAACAAAAATTACAAAAATAAATGACTGGATTTTTCTTAAATGGGACACACTGTTTCAAGTGACAGGCCCGGGACGCCTGGATGTTTAAGGCCTGTCCTGGAGATATCCTCTGTGGATCACCCTCATACAAATAGGCAACCTGTTGAACACGTACTTCGAATGCAACGAGTTTCTGGTTTCCGTTGTTAGTTCCTCACCTGTCCGCAAGTCGCGCCACGCTACCTAAAACACAGGTAACGTAATTAGAGGTAACAGTACATGAGAGTTGACTGCTTACGGACGGGCACTGGCTACGCTGAAAAATTGGGTGTATTCGATTCGTGAGTGAAGTGAAAATTCGTCCACCGGTCATGATCAGGATTAACTGAAGGGTTTCCGAATTTTCATCCCAGGTGAGTGAACTTTTCAACTTAACACGTCCGCAACCCGTGTGGTTCGTTTCTTCACGGTCTGCCACTTCACCGACCAACTAATTCTCGTAATACCTACTTGATAATAATTTTCATACCAGGTGTATTTGAGTGCCACTCCGGAGGTCAGGGAACAGTTAAACGTCCTAGAGGAATTCTTCAGGTCCGGTTGCATTCATAACTCATAACTAATTCTTCAGATGATTAATCCGCTAGCTTGCGATATATCATACGAATTCTTTACTGTTATTATGCTTTATCTTTGAGCAATTGCATATATTTAATTAACCGTTAACACACTATGTACTTCCACCTGATGGTTGCTTCATAAATTGCTATCTAAAAGTAAATATTTACCAGAACCCTCGAGTCAAATTACTATATAGCTTAAGGACTATATACGCTAAATTGCCATGGAGAAGAATCACCTGTTCATGTGTAGTGAACAAGTAGGTATAATTAAGTAGTTATGATATACATGTTTACGCAAGAAGTGCAAACTTCACGGACAAAGCTCGAACCACTGATACCAGCTATTGGGTAGGAAATGCTTTCAACTGCCCCTTAGCCAAAGATAATGATAATTTGTATGCGGACTGGTGACTCGATTGATATAATTTTTACCTGGAAAATTGGGAAACAGTACAATTACTTATTGATCTGTTATTATATAGGTACATATTTCAAAGCATTGAAACACAAAAATACTGAATTTTATATAGGAAAATGAAATAATTTACTTTAAGGCCACTGATCTATTCTTGAGTAAATTATAGAATTGGAAATATTATCCATCTTATTCCTATCAATAATAGGTACCTACATATTATAAATTAACACTTCCTGTCACATCTGTGTGTATTAGAGTTGCCACCTTTTTTTTTCTATGAAAGTAAACTGTTTATTGAAGGTAAAAAAGTGTATTGTGTTAAAATAAAGTACCGTTTATTTTTCTCTATTATTATATTTAAAAACTTGCTTCTCGCAAGTTGTATCAAATTATTATCACTGCTAAACAATGGCACAGCATCTTTAGGGTATACATCATAATTAAAATAAATGAGTGATTCATTTTTTATCAAATTCCGAGACGCTTTGTTTCTTTCGTCTCGCCTTTTGATATTCATTACAGAAAAAAATCTCTGTGAATGCTGACGTAGCGGGAATATACAGTAAAAATGAAATTACTTTAAACAAATTTGAAAAATCATCTTTAGTCTTACCTATTAAAAATTTGCTGCCATTTTTGTGCAGTTGATAATTCAGCAAAACACATTGAACTAAGAATTTGTTTTATAAAGCAATTTCTCCATAAAGATCATCCATATCCATATTAAGTTTTTGCAGTTTTAAATTTTCGATTATGTTAATAGTATTATCAAATTCAACAGTGCTCTTTGAATTTATATCACCAACCAACTAGTGTTATTAAAATCAAACTATTTATTTAGGTACTCTGAAGCTTTGTCAATAAATAATAAAAAATTCATGTGAATTTTTCTTAGTGAGTTCCGGTGAAAATAACAGCTTAATTTTTTTGCAGTTTTGTAGCCAAAAAGATATATTTTTTCCTTTGTACATACACAGTGTGTATATCTGTCTGAACGCGATAAACACAAAATACCGAATTAATACGTTTCCACCAATGGGCGGAGTGATTTTTGTGTATAATTTGTTAATATTTTATACGACTATTATACGTGAGAAGTGAGGCAGTAGTGAGAAAAAAAGGCAGCCAAATTCCTTGAAGATAAAACAATTCACCACATATTATTATTTTATAGGTCTACATAAAAGTCCGGGATGGCATTTGACTATCTTTCAAAAATAACTTATTTAAATTTATTCAGCAGATAAGAAGGACGCTTACATTGAATGCCATCATGATATAAAGTCACTACATGAATAAATTGATGCATGTAGCCCTTACTACGTGGTAGGAAATCATCATGAAAAATGGGAATTGAAACTTTCTATGTTTTTACCACTTTTATTAGTTTAATGTATAGGTTAGAAATTGTCCTTATAGGACTGAACTGCAGTAACGTTAGTTACGAATGAAAGTGGTAAACAACATAGAACATTTCAATTCTCATTTTTCACTACACGAAGTTTTCGCCTGTTATACATAGTAAGCCACTTCATTTCAGATAATTAAAAGATATATTATCGTCGTAAATGGTTCAACTGGAACCTCTGGAGTATAATAAATCCAAAACAAGCACACCCTATCACCAAAACTTCAATACTCTTTTTGACGCGCGTTCCACCGACCAAGAAAAACGTCTTCATCTCCTGAAGACGCCAACTGCGTTTCTGGTAATTAGAAAAAGTGCTTGTTTTTGGATACACCCTTCCAAACTTATGGAAAACAACTTAAAAAATTAAATTACTTTGTTTCTAGAAAAATGTAAGATCCTAACTAATCATCAACATGCTTTTAGAAAATCTTGGTCTGTTGAGACATCTAGAGCTGGTAAATATTAGTTCATTGACAACAAAATTGATGAGGACAAATGTGCAGTATCAATTTCAATCGGCCTGGCAAAAGCATTTGATTTTGTGAGTAATGATATAATGGTTAGTAATGAAATGAGATGATTTTTCCTTGAATGTATTGAGTTATTTATGAAGATGCTGATTATACTACCCATAACAGTTTCCAGTAATATATTAGAAGATTTAGAAGACATAATTTCGGGAGTTTCGTTTCTGATATTGTGCTGGGCTGACGTGCCGATATCGACTGTCCACAAAGAAGGTACGCGGTCGACATTGTTGGAGATGAAACTCAGTTTGTGTTGTGACTGTCCGCCGTTATAGAACGCGCCACCATTAAAATAATTATTAGTATTAGTGTTAACGAGAGTTGTACAAGTGTTAAAGGAGAAATGGCACCCTGATTCACGCCGGTTAGAGGCCGGAGTGGACCGGATGACCACGTGGGAATGATAGGATTGCATCAAAACGACTTAATAAATAAAATTAATTGTTTCTACAATAAAAAAAGGATGGCAGCATTGCTTCGAGCAATACCCCCCACCCCATCCCACCCCACCCCGATGAAGCTCCTGTCAACTTTGATAGGAGGAAGATGAACAAATGCGCCCGAGTGGGAAGCAATGTCCAATAAACCTATAGAGAGAGAGAGAGATAGAAACACCATTTCACTCAAGGATGATATGACGTCTTGGTGCGATAGAAATCAACTGAAACTTAATGAAAGCAAGACAGTTTATTTAGGCTTATTTGTTGCCAGAGGCATTAAAACTCAATAATATCCAACTATCTGATACATGTAAACTAAATTTTATTAGTTCGGACTCCCACTGTCTAATATGATTCGAAATCTAGGAAAGAACTAATAAAATTAGAATGAATAATTGAAATTTCAATTATATATAAGCAATAAAACGTGAAAAGACAATACAATAAAACGAATAAAATAAACAAGATACAAAATGAAAAAAAAAGAAATGAAAGGAGTAAAAATCAAAATGAGGAAAAATTAAAAAAGGATTAAAAAATTAAAAAAGTCACTTCACGACGTTTCGATTGTTAGTATCCACAGTCGTCTTCGGATGATGACTAGGCTATTCCTTCGAAAGATGACCATTTATAGGTCATTCGGGCGCTTTCACCTATCTCTTCTTTCCTTTTTCCGCTTCACCGGTTTAGAAGGAGTTGACAGTATTTCCGCTTGATTACAGGTTTCCATATGTTGCGCATCTCTACGCTAGCTTGGCGGAATGCTTCGTTGGACAACATATATGCAGCATCTTCGAACTTCTTAAACCATTGTTTCTCCCTGTGGATGACCTAAGCTCGAGACCACTTGATGTTGTATTGATGAGTCCAAAACATACTCTGCTATTTCTGATTGGCTGGGTTTTCCTCGCTGTGTGTTTCGCTTGTGTTCGGCAATGCGGTTAAAATAGGTTTAAAGTTAAAATCTGACGCATTCAGAGGGTATTCGGTAAATGCAGTTCTTAGAATCGCAGTCCGCGTTTGGCGGTCTGGTTGTCGTGAGGCAGCTACGGATACTGTTAACGGATCTAAAGCAGGTCCTGATGTTGTACTTGGACCCAACTCTTCCTATCCTTTTCGATAATCCTCTGACATGGGGAAGGACAAGCACTGGTTGTGACGTCTTCATTTCCTTGCGAGACTCTGGCTATCTTCTAGCCAAAGTCTGTTTCACCATCATTTTGGAGTAACCATTTCATCGAAGATCTTTTCTGATGATGCTTAGTTCCTTCTGGAGACCTTTCTAAAGCACGATCGACTAGAGTCTTCATGATTCCAGATACTGTCCCGTGTGAGTAGGTTTTCGGTATACCAATACGTCTAAGAATGGTAATTCGTTGTGAACTTCCTACTCCATTGTGGAGGTGATGGACGGTTTTAGGCTATTGATGTGCTTCAGAAAGGTGTTTAGTTCTGTATTTCCATGGTTCCATACTATGAACGTAAACGTATCTCAACCAGACTCGGGGCTTCTTGATTGGCTATAGAGCGGAAATATTGACAAAATGAGACATTCACAGGCGTTCAAACAGAGGTAAATCCAGTGATTATAAATTAAAATGACGATAGCAGCACAATCACAAGTAGCAGTGCAGATGAAGAAAATGTGTATTCAGATAATGACTGATTAAAGTTTATTTTTGGATAGGTGTTCCATTACATAACATTTTAATGAACTGTACTACTACCTAATATACTAAATAAAATATGAAAAGAAATAACAAAGAAGTCATGTTCCATTTGCCACCCTAATTAAAACTAATTATAGGCCCGACACTGGCCGGCAAGGGGCTCGTCGTAATTCAATAGTAATTTAGTGGTGAGAGTCTATACCTGCGCGATCGCTTGCCATCAGTCGCGGCGTGTATTGTAGGTACTTTCATTTTTGTACAATCTGCATGATTTGAAGTATGATTTTTCAATATTCTTTTTCTTTATATGGCATGTCTGATATCATTTGTATGATCTTGAGGACGCATTGACTAAATAAAAAAATAAAAGTGGAAGCTTTGAGCTATAGTTTGTGTAGCTTATACGCAAATCCCGCACTGCAATGGTCTGGCTGGACCAGTTTGCTTATTTCACATAGAGCTGGTCGACTTTTTTTTCGAAAGTTACATATTAATATTCTCGAAAGAGAAAGTGAGAATTCACTACAAACACGAGACGATACTTCAGTGGGCGTGACGATTTGTACCTATATCGGATTCTGATTCACGTATTCATAATTCTTGCCGGCTTGTGACTCGTGACCGTCTAGATCAAAGGTCGTAGACTTCGCAACCTTGACTTTACGGATCCAGTGATGCTGAGTTTGTCGGGTTTTTATGCAAATTTTATCCGCAGAGACATGTTGAGAGAATGACACACTAAGTATTCAGTAAAATTTTTTGTTGACGGTAGTGACTTTATCTTTGCGGAAGATTTTCGTTGGATACAAAATCGATTATCAATATCCACAATCTTAGGGATTACTAACTAATTTCGATGATACGCAGATGAATGTTTTCCGATTTATTGTATGTTAGAAAAGACAAATATTGTTTTTCATATATTATGTTTCAAAATTTACTTTGAACTGGCTAAGTAAAATTTTCTCCTGGAAAAATTTATTTGAACGGAAAGGATGTGTCTTTGGCAATGAAACTCATTTTATCAATATTTTACAATATAAGATCACAGAACTTACAAATAATTTATGATAAAACTCACTCTATCCACTCATTGTATAAAAATGGAATATGTACCTACCATCTGTAATCACCAGCTCTTTGGAAACAATAGGTACAACACATATTATTTGAAAGCTATGATCCGCGCACTCTATGCTTTCGATTGCAAAAGACAGGCATTTATATTCTAGATCATGCTAAATTTTTGGGGGAATCATATGATACCTTTCGAACGTTTAAATTTTTCTAATCCTGAAGTAAAAAATGAGGTTCGTTTCAAGATCGACTTAAAACAATGTTAGACTTCAGCCAGTACGAAAAAATGTTTAAAAAAAAGTGTATGTGATAAGTTTTGACTCTGATAAGGTTATATATTTATGCAGTTGATTGAAACATTGAACCACATCAGTTTTATGCATTTTTGATAATGGGATCATAAATAAGGAAGGTCCAATTTTAGTTTACTGTCAGGGTTCCCTGACATTCCGTCTCTGGTGAGACAGTCCCACTTTTTGATACATTCTCATCTTTTATTATCAATTCCTCTCATCTTTTTTATATGATTTTTTGGCTTTTTCACTTCCTTCTTGAAATATATCCAATTTTTTCAGCAAAAATTTCAGCATTTTCTCCTTTCATGCACGATGCATTGTTGTTGTTTGTTGACAATCAATTTTTGGCTCAAGTTTTAGCTCTTTTTTGTCTCAATTTGACAACCTCGTTTCTAGAAGTACCATATTCTGCTTCAAATCCAAAACTGGTTCCATAAAAACTCAAGTTGAGCCTAATTGATTACAAAAAAGCTCAAAATGAACTGTAACTGTTCTAATTATCTAAGTTGTTTGAGTATTCCGTAAAGTCAAAGGATAGGTATGAGAATGTTTTGTTGTTTTTCTTTGGATTTGAGGAATTTACGTTTTACACAGGGCGATAAAATCAATAATGGCCGGCCCTGCATACACCACTACTAATGATGCTTTAGAAGAACAGAAACAAAAATTTATAGGAAATTTTTGATATCACTACATAGTATACAACAAAATCGCTTTCTGCTGTCTGTCGCTATGTATACTTAGATCTTTAAAAGTACGCAACGGATTTTGATTCAGGTTTTTAAATAGATTGAGTGATTCAAGAGGAAGGTTTATATGTATATAACATGCATAATATAGTGGAGAAATAATGATAATTTTAGAGGTTTTTAATGTGATATCTTATTCTTGCGTTTACATTGCCAACTCTGGCTGAACCCTACGAGATAGATCATAATAATGTACTAAAGTATTGTACACTTTAAAGAGGTCTACAAAAAAGTCCGTCAGGGATAACCCGCAATAACCATTTTTTATCCTTCACTTTTTTACGAAGCGATTTTAAGCAATACAGCATTAATCCTTACCTTAAATACATTGTGAATTTAATATAGACAAATATAGTCCTTCACAGCATGTAATTTATATGTCCCTGCATTTAAAATGCAGGGACATAGCGGTTGCGGCGGTACCGGTCGGGGGCGGCGGCGCGTGCCTATAAATAGCGCGTTGAAGGCCGCGCTTCGCTCTATACTTTATGATTAGCAACGATCGCCGGAGCGGTTCGCTAATACAATATATAACGTATATAAACCCGTAGTGAAAATCATCACAGGTATAAAAAAATATAGGAAATGAAATAAAGAGATTGTTTCGTTTAATGCAAAGTGCTTGAAATCAAGTCATTATTTTCATTCGATATGGACTCTGTGATTTCAGTCCAACGAGGTACGGCTAGGAAATAACGTCAGTGGTTATCTATGAGGCAAACGCTGCATGCCTTGAGGTCAAGCATCAAATTGACATCCCCCCTCCACAATTCAGCCGGTTTGACGACACTAGCTTGCTCAGGGGATGAATGTATGTCCCGTACACGGGTTTTTGGTGGTATAAACGTTTCAAAGAAGGGTGAGAAGGACGTTCTATAACTTCAAAAATGGAAAAAAACATTGAGGGAATAGGTAATCTCATCCGTCAAGATAGCCGTTTGTCTATCCGCTTCCGAGACTGTAGAAATCGACAAAGAATCAGTTAGACATGAACATTTCAATATAATCCCACATGCCTGAATAAAAGGACTTGGGAATGGAAATTTGCTCTGACATTTTGAAAAAAGTTAAAAAAGCAACTCAAACTTGAACGAGTTATTACATGAGACGCATCATGGTTTTTTATCTGTGATTCAGAAATCAAGCGCCAATCAGTTTAGAGGAAAAGTCCGCAGTCACCATGATGGAGAAATACTCGAATGTAATTTGTGTTCCTCCAGAACAACTAAAAGAGAAATCATCAAGACTCTATTAGACCGTGCTTTCGGGCTCTGTAACACGAAGGAAGGTCTCGAGAAGGAACTAGACATCATCAAAAATGATCTTCAACGGAGTGGCTACTCCAAAGCGATGGTAAAAATGATTTTGGCTATAAGGCAGCAGGAGCCTAGCAAGGAAGAGAAGCCGTCACAACCACTGCTTGCACTTCCCTACATCAGAGGATTATCGGAGATCATAAGCAGAATTGGTTCCAAGTACAACATCAGAAACTGCTTCAGATCCGGTAACACTATCCGTAGCAGCCTCACGAAAACTAGGCCACCAAACGCGGACTGCGATTCCAAGAATTGCATTTACCGGATACCCTGTGAGTGCGGAAAATCCTATATTGGTGAAACTAAGAGGTCATTGAATGTTCGCATTGCCGAGCACAAAAAACACACATAGCGAGGGGAAACCAGCAAATCAGGAATAGCAGACAATGTTTGGACCCATCAACACAACATCGAGTGGTCCCAAGCTGAGATCTTACACAGAGAGAAACATTGGTTTAGAAGTCTATCCAAATCCAAGATAGAGTAAAACAAAACAAAACCGAAGCGTGATGTTCACGTGATCGCCCAGTGTCAGATGGAAAGGGCAGCGTTCATTGGTGAATTCGCTTTCTTGGTACGAGTTCGGTACCAGCACATAGTTGTAATCAGTCGATTGCGTGTTTGTGTGGCGTGCGTTATAGTATATTGTTTAAAATTGTTTTCCAAGATGTCCAGTACAGACACTGCTGATGACACTGTGAGCTATCCTCTGAGTCCAGCCAGGAAACGATCCAAAAAAAGACATTTGAGTGTTGAAATGAAAGAAGTGATTTTAAATGTGTTCAAGAAAGAGATGGGAGAAATTGAGACATCGACTGTCGACGAAGTCGTATCGAAAGTTTCCGATAAAATTGGAGTGTGTTGCGCTTCGATTTACAACGTTTTACGGGAATATAAACAAAATCATACATTTTCCAAACCGAATACAAATCAGAATCGTCAAACCATTATAAAATCAATAGATGATGCTGATAAACATACAATCAGGAGGAAAGTGCATGAGTACTTTTTCAGAAATAAAATACCCACGATAGACAAAGTAATCACAGAAATAAATGAAGATGTTTTATTGCCAAGTTTTAAGCGGTTAACATTCCATAAAGTATTGAAACATTTGAATTTTGTATGGAAAAAACGAGGGCGCAATAGTTTATTATTGGATAGAGAGGAAATTGTGTTATGGAGGAGAGAGTATTTGACCAAAATAAATATTATAGGGAACAACAGAGAACAATTTATTATATATATGAAACCTGGGTTAATGCTGGTCATACTACCCCTAAAGTATGGGTCGATGAAACTGTGACCTCATCTAGGAGGGCCTTTCTAGATGGACTATCCACCGGATTAACAAATCCATCAGGTAAACTTGTATTTATATTAAGACCTATCTCAATCTCAATATATAAAAAGTAAACCTCGTATTTGTTTTATTTACTTACATACCTCTTCATAATTTCAGGTAAAGAAAAAAGGCTTATTATTTGTCACATCGGCAATAAGAATGGGTTTGTTGCTGAAGGGCTGTGGTGTTTCGAGTCGAAGAAAACTGGAGATTATCACGAAGAAATGAACGGTGAACCTTTCGAACAGTGGTTTTCCAAAGTTCTACCTCATCTGGAGGATAATGCTGTGATCGTAATGGACAATGTACCTTATCATGCGCGACGGTTAGAGAAGATTCCGACAACGTCTTCAAAGAAGGTTGAAATCCAACATTGGCTGCGATCAAAGAATAGCTTTGAAGACTCAATGCTAAGAGTACAGCTACTAAAAATTGTCAAGGAGCGCAAGCTTGAATACCAAAAATATATAGTCGATGAAATGGCAGCAGGCCAAAACAAAATTGTCCTTCGCCTGCCTCCATACCACTGCGAGCTCAATCCCATCGAGTTAATACGGGCGGATGTGAAGAATTTTGTAGTTCAGCATAACATCACGTTCAAATTTGCAGATCTCAAAGTCCTTTTTGATGAGGCTTTGAAAAGAGTCACAGCGGAGAAATGGGAGAAGTGTGTTCGGCATGTGATATCGGAAGTCGAGACAAAGATGTGGAAGCTTGATAACATAATAGAGGCACAAATCGAGCCACTGATAATTCAGATTGGTGAGGATGACACTAGTGATGAAGAGACAAATTCATCCAGTTGAATAATTTTGATTAATATTCCTTTTGATTTTACATAAAATAAAAATTATCAATAAAGAAATAATTACGTCTCTTTTTATATAATGCTTTGAGTGAAAAATCCAATGAAAATCTTTTTATATTACACATATTATCTGCATTTTTCCCGTTAAACTGCAAAACTTGTGCATTTCACTCGTTATTATAAAAAAGTTTTCTTAAGTATGATATAGCATTTGCGATCAACAAGATGTTGGTTCTGAATACGACCCTGGCCAATTCTTGGGATTTTTAATATCACGTGCGTAGGGCATGTCAATGTTTACATCCACTCTATCTTGGATTTGAATTTGCTTCAGATCTAACTCGGTCTGATTTTTTTGTGTTCCCGAAAGTGAAGGAAGTGTTGAAAGAAACCAGGTTTGATACGGTGAAAATTGTGAAGGAAAAGCAATGAAGACTATTACACGCTTTCAGAAAATGAAACAAACACAGTGGAACATTCAAATGGAAACGTATAGAGATAGTGGATTGAAGTATATCGAAGGAAATAAGGTTAAAGTTGTGGAGAAAAAATAATAAAAAAATACACCAAAAATCAAGTTATTTTCTAAACAATCGGCTTGAATATGAAATAATTCAGATTCATCAATTCTCCCATCATCTTTCCTAATAATATCTGTAATACTATCGCTAAACAGATGTTTAAAAATTTTATCGGCACTTTTCATTTTGGGTCGCTTTCTTTTTTATCTTAATACTTCGGCCTAATATAAGCATAACACAGCGGTTTCTGATGTCACTGTTTTATTCTCATCACGACAAATGATAATGACAGGCATTCCTAATTAACAAATGAAATAAACTTTCGACACAGTACAAATACAATTAATATTACTTTCCAACCGTTATCTTTATCAGTGTATATCAATGAAATTGTTTTCAATCCTCTTCCGGTGGTAATGATAGTGGAAATAGCCGAAATATATTTCGGAGACTTCGTTTTTAATGGTGTCTGAGAGAGAGTATTTAATTGAGGGCTTCCAATTGTACGTGGACTGTTGAAAAAATAAGATGAATATTAAAATTTGGCGGGCTGCGTACATTAGATTAGCGATTTAAAAAAAATCATGTTGGTACATTCTTCTCGAATACATAACAGTTCCAGCTTTTTAGCTTGCTTAGTTTGTTGGTGAGAAGCATAAAAGTTGAATGTGTTTTGCGTGTTCAGCGATTTTCTGCTATCGAAAAAGTGGTACAAATAATTTGCATCAAATTTTGTGTAAAAAATGGAATTAGGTGCTCAAAACCACTTGACATGTTGACAGTGGTATACGTTGATTGTACCCTGAGTCAGAAAAAGTTTTACAAGTGGTACAAGCTTCTGACAGAAGGTCGACAAGATCTGAATGACGACGTTCGTGCTGGACATTAGATGAAAATGTTGAGAAAGTGAAGTGAAGAAAATCGTCACGGAGAATCATCGAAGTACTATTAGAGAAGTTGCTGAGGATATCGGCATATTGGTTGACTCATGCCATTCAATTTTTTCCGAAAGTGACAGTGAAGTTCGTTCCAAAATTGCTGAATTCTGAACAGAAAAACGATCGCATGAGCATCAAAAAAAGCACGCCAAGTTCGATAAAGTGTCAAGTTTTGCCCACCGTTTTCTTCCATTACCTTGCATCAGGAGTTCTTGCCACATGGTCGTACAGTCAATAAGAATTATTATCATGAAGTTATGTGGTGCTCACGAGAAGTAATACAAAGAAAATGTCCGGTATTGTGGAAAAACAATTCATGGCTTTTGCATCACGATAATGCACCTGCTCACTTGTCATTGCTTGTTTGTAATTTTTTGACAAAAAACAACTCTTTAATCATGCTTCAGCCACCGTACTCACCAGATTTGACCCCTTGTGACTTTTTTCTGTTCCCGAGATTGAAGAGACCCATGAAGGGACGGCGTTTTGTGACCATTGAGGAGATAAAAACAGAATCGTAAAGAGAGCTCAAGGACATACCAAAAAGTGCATATCAGAACTGATTAGAGGCACAAGTGTATTATATCTGAGGGAAATTTCTTTGAAAGGGATGAAATAGAAATTGATGACTAAATGAATATTCTTTGAGAAAAATTAAAATGTGCCTTATTTTTTGAACCTCGTATGAACAGTGACAAAAGTCCCATTCCAAACAGCCCATTGTTTACCATGTCATGAATCACTCTGGTAAAATCAGCGGAAACTTTCACTAGAAAATATCCTGCAAATTTAAAGCCCGAAATCATTGATGTGTGTTAGGAAGTGAAAGTTTACCCTATTTGATATAGAGACCAATTTTAGAGTTAGGAACTAGTTTTCTCCATCTCCCGAGGACGCCAACTTGGTTGGTGAAACGTGCGTCGAGAAGGGTATAGCAGTTCTGGAGTTTGGGAAAAGTGCTCGTTTTGGAATTGAATATGTATCTTGTTGGTTGAGTTTATGCGAACTAAAACAATACGGATTTTATGATGGTTTCTTGAAGGATTATCATTCATCAGTTTTCAAAACCTCAACACCTTTGTTGTTCACCATACAACAGCTTCTTCGGAAGCTGTTCTATGGTAAATCGTCCATTACACGGTTGTACTTCCTCCGACAACAAAGAGGTCCTGGACTTTTGAGTTTGGTGTCTACATGACAGAGTGGTACTGGATGTAGCATGTTAAGTCGTCAGGAGTTCGGATCCCCTTCTCTGCATGGTCTGCGACCATGAGAGAGCAGGAATTGGACCATTTCTCTTTAGGGCAGCTGCCCGAGCAGCT
Source organism: Leptinotarsa decemlineata (assembly GCF_025532065.1). NCBI lineage: Eukaryota > Metazoa > Arthropoda > Insecta > Coleoptera > Chrysomelidae > Leptinotarsa > Leptinotarsa decemlineata. Next base: position 6,436,693 of record NW_027412537.1, on the reverse strand, counting down.
GATGAACTCGATTTAGTTTTCGACACTGAACGAGATGAACACAAGTCTATCGCCGAGTTGGAATCCGTTCAGCAAAAAGCTCATGTAAAAGCCGCAAAGATCACCTCACTTCTGCGGAAACACAATGATAAACCAACGCAAGGGGTCTTCTTCAATAAAATTGGAGACCTTGGCTTATCAAAGCACCTGACTTTCGCTTTCCTCAGGTCGAGTCGGCTGAAGTGGGAAACTTAGTGGTTCATCATGGCATGCCAGGATGGTGTCTTCAACACATAGCATCACGCAGTCGCGTGATGGGTATAGAGCCTACCACGAGGCGTCCGAGACACTAGTGCACTTGCTATCAGCATGTCAAGCAAATGCGGTGTCTTAGCCTATATCCATTCATATAACGCGGCCCTTAAAGTACTATGTTACCATCTACGGCCCTCTTATGGTATTGACGAGATACTGTTGTTGCCCTACGCTCCGGGGATATTGAATCCGTTGTGGGAAACGAGAAGTGCCAAATTTATTGGAACTATTCGTTCCCCACCCTCAGGCTCATACAAGCTAATAAGCCTGATGCAGTCCTTCTTGACCACCAGAGCATTATCGTGGAGTTTTCAGTTCCTGGCGAGGCAGAAATCTTAGCCGGATAGATGCAGAAGGCTGTCATTCTTGGCTTACTGCGCGTGCTCAGGGCACATGATTCAAGTACCCAATGATCACTCACCTCATGGTATGGGGAGTGGTCGTTGGTTGATAATGATAGCGCGCCCTTCAGAACGTATCGGAGCTTCGGGGGATAGGGCCTAACCAGCGCATACTACGGTAAAAAATATTTCACTTGTTGAACAGTATGAAAGCATTACAATAAACATTTACATATAGTAACAAGGTAGACGTCTATGTATGACAAAAAAGGAAAACATTTTTGATATAATATACAACAAAACACGGTAATTAACGGTCATTTATCGAGAATAGCTATTAAAACTGGTCAACGGTGTACCAGTTTCTTTCAATGAGATATTTTTTAATTGTCTTTCGAATATGCAGATATTCATTGAGTCCTTAATAGAAACATCTAGCTTGTTATATAGTTGTGGAGGTTCGCTATCAGCAACCCTCAAGCTCTAGTTGCGTATGGGTGGACTTGTTGGTTTGCCCTAATTTTTTCTCTATTATTATTATAAACGTAGAGACACATCTCATATATATATATATATATATATATATATATATATATATATATATATATATATATATATATATATATATGCTGAACTGGCTTTTCCGGGTATATGATCCGTGTATGTGATATTACCTCTAATTTCACCGACGTTTCGACAAAATCTCATTTGTCATTATCAAGGTGTGCTGTTACGTGTTCAGAAGTTTTGTTGACCTTGCTCAACTCACTTCTTACTATAATGGTAAAATGGTATTATAGTAAGAAGTGAGTTGAGCAAGGTCAACAAAACTTCTGAACACGTAACAGCACACCTCGATAATGACAAATGAGATTTTGTTGAAACGTCGGTGAAATTAGAGATAATATCACATACACGGATCATATACCCGGAAAAACCAGTTCAGCATATTCCTATCCGTGAAAGCTTCAGATTTCATATATATATATATATATATATATATATATATATATATATATATATATATATATATATATATATATATATATATATATATATAAATATATATATATATATATATATATATATATATATATATATATATATATATATATATTTATATATCTGTGACTTTTCCAGCTCTTTGAATGAGTTTCTGTATGAGTGTCGTCATCCTAAATTAGCAATTATTCTGACCGCGCGTTTTTGTGAAATGAATACTCCTTCAGTAGATTCATAATGCAAGTGATAGCCAATAGTTGCATAATACAGAATTAGGAGAACCTCTTTTCCACAATGATTCGACATATATGTCAGTGCGTAACAGGTCTTTCGTAGTTAATCACATAGTGAATTTGTATGAGGATTCCATTTGAACTTATGATCTAGAATTAGACCTAGCATTTTTGTTTCTGGGTTGGATGTATAATGAATCAGTTTTGTTCATAATTCGTTTTTGAAAGCGGTTCAGTAATGAAAGCTTGTTATGTAGCTTGTTATATCTATCGAATATAATTCAATGTCCATCATGGTATTAGCCTAGGAAATAGTTACTTTTCAGGAGTCATCTACTAGATCCTAGGGTAGAAGCGTTCGGAAAGGCGAATAATATTTCGAAATTTGATTTCAAAATAATAACTTTCTTACTAGCAACTATATTGTTTCGCGTAAACACGAGACAGAAAAAATGAGGTTGACAACAAAATAACTGAATGGAATTTGAACGGTACAAATTATATAACCGAGCTCAGGTTACATCCTGACACACGCAAAGCCATTAGGCTTATTCCGATATAGTCGAATATTGGTCAATAAACTCATAATTGATTTTTCGCGGTCACCTTCAATTCTCGAGACAGAGAAATGCTCCTCATCCGAATCAAAAGGAAAGACCAGATTAAGGTCGCGCTCTCACTCTTGATATTAATATGTACACAACGCTCGACCTCCAATCGCTAGTGATAGAAATTGTTCGCCATATGGTCGTACAAGACAAACAGGTTGATTAGCGGTTTGAAGAACACAGGAGTTTTTATTTTCCTCAGTGTGAATGATAATGATGAAAAAGTGGTCGTGGAAAAAATATAGTGGTTACGTTCGAGGTTCACCTTAATGTTTTTATGGAAACTAAGAAATAATGTTTTTCAAACCGTTTTATTAAAAATTGAAAGGGGCTTATTATTAGGAGATATAACTGTTTTGTGGTTTTGTTCGAGGTTCACCTTTAAGTTTTCATGATGAAGAAGTAGAAAGCCACAAAGCTTCTCATTAAATTACTTTTCAAAATAATAGCGTTCAGCATTGAACCATTTTTGTATGCCTTCAGCTTTTCCACTCGAAGTTGATATTTCAGAAACAGCTTCTTAGGCTGATGATACCAGTCAGACGACTTTGGCATCTCTTATCTCTGGTGGAGGTAACTACAGCTTGACAAATATAGCTGTGCCTTAGAGATGCGTGAACGATAAAGGGTGGTGGTCCATTACCAACTTTTATCAGGAACTACAATCGGAAAAGAATTTTGGCTTAAACAAATTCGGCAAGTGTTGACAACTACACTAATACCGGTAGGCATTTTTACGTTTCCAACATTTCACTTGATGTAGGCAAAACTGTGTTATTTGCTTGCATTGATTTGGATTGTCTACTCCAGTATCTAAAGCTAATGTTGCTAACTCAACTCGGTCTTGGAAATTCAAATCAGAGGTATGTAATAGATTCACAACACTGTAGTAAACCGCGCACAAATGTTTACAAAATTTGCCCCCTACTCCATATGGACAATCACATTGTTCTGTTTGAAAGTTTACAATGTGCAACATATGTTCGTTCTAATGATGAATTAACAGTATATTCAAAATCGTTTACTCAAGTAGCGTCCACTATCTAGGGAACGAACTGTTTGGCACACTTCCTAGCTCGTCAGCGCAACACGTAGCGTTCACGGTGTAGGAAACGTAAAAATGCTACCGGTAGGGAACCCCAATTCTTCGTTTTGTGCAGGTAGAAAATGATTGCAACATAATTAGTGATATAAAGGGTAATAGAACTTTAAGTTGGCAACACTTTTTTAACTGGCTGCCGTTTTGTCAGCTGTCAAGTGATTTATTTTTAGTTTGGTTCGCATTTCAATATGAATAGACTGACGCCTGAACTATGCTTCCAAAACAAGATTGCCGTTGATCTCGATTTTCATGAGCCAATTTTGTTTAGCGATGAAGCACACTTTTGTTTGAATGAATACGTCAATAAACAAAACTGCCTTATTTGGAGTTATGATAATCCTCAAAAGAACTGACTGTTTGGTGTGCTTTATAGGCTGGTACTTCTTCAAAAATGATGTGGGTCAGAACGTTACAGTCAATGGTGACCGCTATAGAGCCATGATTAACTGACTTTTCCGTTCATCCACTGAACAACCATGATGTTCAGGAGATGTGGTTTCAACAAGATGACGCAACCTGTCACATAGCTCTTGCCACAATTGATTTATTGAAGAAATCGTTTGGTAACCGCATAGTTTCACGTTTCGTGAATTGGCCTTCAAGATCGTGCGATTTTACGCCGTTAGACTATTTTCTGTGGGGATATGTGAAGTCGCTAGTCTACGCGAAAAGTCCGAAACGATTGAGACCACCTGGAGGACAGCATTCGTCGCGTTATTGTCGACATACGGCCACAAATTTTCATCTTTGTTATACCATTTCAAAGTTATATACCTATGAAAAAACACCCTATATAATTGCAAATAATAGATACGTATACGAATTATGAGCAAATGGATAAACTTACAACCGGTTATTGATAGATAATTAAATGCATAGTTACTAGAAATGATTATGAAACGTAACAAGTTTCATAATCATTTCTAGTAACTATGCATCTAATATTGCATACAAAACTGCTAATAGCATACCACTATATACATAGTTACAATTCATATATTTTCGAAAGATTACGATATGCTTTTTGCTTACTGTTGAAACGTGTTAGGAATCACACGTTAAAAGATAAGACCTCGTTAATCCTTAACTCGCACAAGTTTCGACTTCTGAGGGTTGTCGTTCGTAGGGGTGCGACAGCTGGTTAACGGAAAAACAGATTATTTTAAACAGATGGTTTTCGTAAGGAAGTGTTTCGATTCCGGATAGATTGCCATCTTCATCCTCTGAAACGTGATCCCCATATTCCTGTTACGATGCAGTGTCACTATCGTCATCATGTAAATCAATAATCAAATATTCCACAATGATGTCTACCATGGGTTCATTTGACGTGAAGTCGTCCTCGCAAAATTATTGGCTTGTTCACAACGAGATTTCCATTGCTTTGAAGAAAACTATTCAACAAAATGAAATTGAAAGTAACATTTTCATTTGCCACATAATCTTTCATTCCAGTCCAAACCAACTCAATTTGATTCAAATCCGGGTGATATGGTGGTAATCGTACAACGTTGTGGTTCCCTGCTAGAAAGAGCTGATCTATTTCAATACCGCTTGGATTTTAGCTTTCGTTGTTTATTAGGGCATTTAATTCAGGTTTCACCATATTTTTTCTAAATGGAATATTCCTCTCTGATAACCATGATTGCATATCGTTTTTTGTGTGGATGTCGTTGGCATTTTGATCATTATGATATGGTGCTTTATCAATCACCACAACGCTTATTAACGGTAAATTCGGAATCAACTGTTCCGACACCCATTTCTTATCAAAATTCAACCCGTTGTGATAATCATCTGTATCACAATTTGATTTCCATCTAATGTAAGCATTAGGAATAAATCCATTTTCGCCACCCGCAAGAATTCTATCCTAAAACGGCCTACACACATGGGAACCTGGTTCGGCAGACCAAGTTCTTGGTTCGTCACTCCCTACACACAGTGGAAGGGAATGTGAACAACTGTTCCCCATTTCACTAGTTTCATTCCAGCAGTTGAGATGAGTTCTTCGAAGATTACAGCTATTATTTTTTTTCTTTATTTCAGCAATTAACTTGTGAAATTGTGAAAAATGTCAAAAGGTAATATAACAACATAATACAATACAGATTGAAAAAATTGTTATAGATATACCCATAAATATAAATACACATTAATTCGCATATACATGAAAAGCATTTTGCATATCCCATTTAAAATTCAAGTTTCCTAATTAAAAAATTCTTCAATGGTGTAGCAGTTCTGCAGAGTAAGTGTTTTTTCAGGAGATTTTTGAAAATTGTTAAGGAAGCTGCATTATTTATGTGATCTACCAGAGAATTATAGCATTTGCATCCAATATATTAAAAGTTTTTTTGATACCGGACGGTGGTATGCAGGTGGGGTAAAATAAGGTGTTTTCGTTTGATATCATGTTCATGGTGTGTTCTGATGGCATTATAAGTGGCCTTATTTTTGAAAATGAAACAACACGCTTCGAGGATGTATGTGCTCATAACAGTCAAAATATTAACTTTTTTGAAAATATCTCTGCAGGACTCTCTTCTACTCACTTTTGCAATTATTCTGATTGCGTATTTTTGTAATAAGAACACCCTTTGTACAGAGGAACTTGCTCCCCAGTTTCAAATTCCGTATCTCATATGAGAATGGAAGTGAGCAAAGTATAAAGGCAGAAAGATATTTTCACTGCAATGTGAATTGTGGCGATCTTGGTTCGTTAAACACCACACAGGGGGACAAATGATGGTTCGTGCGAACCAAGTTTGGCGAACCAGGGTTCCATGTGTGTAGGCCGCTTAAGTAGTCGAATAGGCTGGCGTTACATCAATATTTTCCTGTCATTTTTCATCTTTCTCCAGGGAAATCCAAGTTTATTGATTTTCTTTTCGCAAAGACTCCCTGCTACCCCGATAGTCAATATCTCGGATGATAGTTTTATGGATTTCCTTAGGCGTAAGAACTCGTTTCTCTTTGATATGGAAATTAATTATGCATCTGCGCAAAATTGCAAAATCACAATAATGCTTCACAACTTTTAAATTCTTGATACATCTTGTTTTGTTTGGAGTTGAAAATGTTTTTTTCAAACCAATTTCTATTTTTTTCATCTCTGATTTGATTTACATGTACAGTTCGCACGCAAACCCATGTGGCCTCAGCTACTCGTTCTTGAACCTTCAAAGTCAAAATACAATATCCGTTGACTTATTATTACTATAACTTTTTACCTTCCCAAAAAAAATTATTTTTCTATCTGCCGTCGCTTCCGCTTGCATAAATCTTAATATATTCTGTTCACAATTTATCTGCTTTATCCACTGAGAACCTTTTTTTTCAGCTAACTGTTCGAAGGCATATTCAAAGACAACAAATAACCCACAGTTCACCACACAGAATAATTTCTCCACTTACTGTACGATGTTTACCTACACGAGTTCCTCGATGTTAATGAGCTCTCGCCTAACTCCGCCGGCTGATCTACTGCGCATCCAATATTCAGAGGCCCAGCTAGATTTGATTAGCTGTACGGTCACTGCGAAATTGTGCAAACCATTTGTAGTAAACAGTCTTTTTTAATGATGCTTAATTATCCAAAGACAAACGAATTTTCCAGCGAATAGCGTAGCGAAAACGTGCTTGAAATGATTATAAAAAAAATATGACCATAGATAATAAAAAAAAATCATAGTGTTATTAAACTGTCATTTTTTGCATCTGAAATAATGATTTTTTTAAAGGGGTTCATATCATATCTTTTATTTATGATAAATATAACTGTTTCTTCATTATGTATTTGTAAAGGAATACTAATTTTGGTCATACAAATATGTGTGTACACCCTGTTCCGAATTGACTAACTTAAAAGGTATTCTACTGACTCGCATCACAAAACACGCGCAGCTGCTCTTATTAGTTTACCTTTTATTTAACCAGTCCTGGGCCGATGGCTTATGGCTACAGGACAGTTTCTTAATCTTGTTTCCACCTCATTAGACAGGTCTGGAAGTTCATTCCACGTTCATGTTTCAGTAATTGAATGATTTTTCAACAGAATAGTATAAATGTTAGATAACGTTTTATATCTAACGTTTTAGTTGTTATAGATCTTTCTGACCATTTCCATGTAATTTAAGTTTTTTAATGTACCTAAATATTCCATATTGGCATATTTGAATATACAATATTTATGATGATGAAGGTGTCACAGAACTATTGCCACTGAAGCTAACCCGGAAGGAAAAATCAAGACACGGAACTTGACCTCATCAGGAAAAATATTCAGAATGGTTACTCCAAAAACTGGTGAAACAGACTTTGGATCGAAAACTTCAACAGTTTGAGCGATCATCAATATGGGCTTCGGAAACAAAAATCAACAGCCGATTTTCTATCGTATGTCACTCATATTTGGAATAACGCAATCGAGAAACATGGACAGTCAAGAGCTGTTGCGCTTGATACTTCTGAGGCCTTTGGCCGTGTGTGGCATGCGGGTTTGCTGGCCAAACTTGGATGCTATGGCTTGTTGGATCATTTCTGTGTATGGCTTTCCAACTTCCTGAAAGAACGTTCCTGATAGAACGTTTCGATATCTCTCGAATACTTTTACCATCAACGCTGGTGTTCCCCAGGGAGCCATATTGTCTCCAATCCTCTTTTTATTGTATATCAACGACTTATTGGAAATAACCAAGAATCCAATATATTGCTTTGCTGACGATAGTACACTTGTCTCGTCATTAAATTTGGATTCTAGGACATCGACTGCTGATGCACCTTTTCACCGGCAGCAGGAGGTTGAATAATTTGATGAGGATCTAGAGGTGGTTTCGAATTTGGGTAAAAGTAACCAGGTTCAATTAAATGCTACGAAAACCCAGGCATCGGTTTTCTCCAAAAAAAAAATGTCTCCGAACCGGATATAATGATATCAGGACAGGCAATTCCGTTGGAATTGCAAAGGCTGCTTCTCAAAAGCTTAGAACACTGTTCCGAACCAGAAAACTGTAAAAACCTCAGCAACTTTTGATGCTTCAATAAGCTCACATCAGAGCTTCTTTGGAATATTGGTCTCATGTATGGAGCTCCGTCCCTAAGCATAGCCTTAAGCTGCTGGATTCCATCCAGAAAAAACCATCCCCTTTATTGGAGACGCGAACATCATTTGCAACCTTGATAGTCTGCAACATCGAAGAAAGGTTGGAGATTTGTCTCTCTTCTGTGGATACTTTCACGGGAAGTGTTCAAGTGACTTGGCACATTTAATTCCACCAAGAGCGGTACATATAAAAAATACGCGACGGACCGTAGCTGCTCATCGTTTTGAGCTTCAACTCACTACACCTCGAACATCACTGTTTGAGAACTTTTTCATTTGGAGAACGTTTTTTAAAATGGATTTAATCTCCATCGATTCAAATCCAGTGTGAATCGCTACTTTCGCACAGGCACCGCTCTTAGAGCGCCTCAAGTATTTTCCTGTAGTGCTTGTGTTTTGCCCTTGAAAATTAATTCTTCGACACGATGCATATACGTATTTATTTGTATATAATGTATGTTTATAAGTGTATATATCTACATGTTTGTACATAGTGTATTTGAAGCGATGTTATGTATGTAAATAAACAATGTATTGTATGTATTTTGTATAGTAAATGGGGACCTCATTCTTTGTCAATTTTATTCTTTAAACGATGAAGTATTACTTAATTAATCGATTGATTCACTTTTATTTGCATTACTCTCAAAATTGCTTGAATATCTACACAAATATATTGTTCTAATATACCGTGTGACACAGACTTATGGTACACCCTCCTTTTTTTCTTTATTCTTTCACCTACTTTTACAGAACTATTAATATTGATTATGCTTACAAAGATGCACTTTATGACGTAATTTGAGATTTGTTTCAACTTCCTGTTTTTCCGGAAACCTTATCAAAATTTAATTTTCAAATAGAACACATTTTTGAAATCTATACAATTTTCTGAATCCAATGATACCCCATACTTGATATTTTAAGTTTTAAGACGCTCGGTTTATTTTTCGATCTAGAGAGCCATGAAAATTATAAGTATTTTCGCAATTTAATAAAGGTAAGTTAATGAGGTGGCAATGAATTACAAACAACTTTTGACATTTCTATAAACTGACATTGTTTGTTAGTTACTGAACACATTGTTGTCAATCGGATTTCTAACAGAAATAAGTTAAAAATACCACAAGTGTATATATAATGTATGTATGTATAATAACAGAAACGAAAAAGTAGATATGCTATATTGTTTTATGGGGAATGTCGGCAAAATTCAGTTGCGGCTCACCGGTTATACTTGGAGCGATATCCCGCACGACAATGTCCGGCTAGAAATTATTTCAAGCGTCTTGAAGAGGAGTTCAGACGTGAGCCTGATCATAATGAGGGTAATGAAAATTTTATTATATCTGAAGAAATGGACATAAATGTTCTCATGAGGTTGGAAATCGATAAATCAGTATCTCTTAGGCAGCTGGCCTAAACACAAGTATCGATCTTGCAAATATCAACTTCACCAACATCTGTATGACGCCGATATCGTAAGAAGGGTGAAATATTGCAGATGGGTTCCACACGATAATGTGCAGCCCAATAATGAGTTTTTGAAAACAATTGTATTCTCAGATGAGTCAAGATTCACCAATCTTGGTTTCTTCAATAGACAGAATACCCGATATTGGGCACAAGAAAATCAGAATTTGTTTCGGCAGGAAAATTTCCAAGAACGTTTTGGATTCAATGTCTGGCTGGGAATAGTAGGGGTTAGGATAATTGGCCCCTTAATATTTGATGGTCCTTTGAGTGGTGATAGATACCTAGGTTTTCTCACAAATGAAATTGAAGGATATTTAAAAGATTCACCGCTTAATCTAGCAAATCGACTGTTTTTTCAGCAGGATGGAGCACCTCCCCATAATAGTAGGATAGTGACGGACTACCTCCGTGATAGATTTGGGGAGCAATGGATTGGAACACATGGTCCTATTAGGTGGCCTGCTAGATCACCCGACTTAACCCCGTTGGACTTTTTCATTTGGGGTCACTTGAAAAATATTGTCTACGCAACTTCTCCAACAACCCGCGAGGACCTGGAAGTACGAGTAAGACAGGGCATTCAGAATATAACGCCTCAACAATTGGCCAATGTGATTCAAAATACCGCGAAACGAGCTCGAAAATACCTGGATGTTGACGGTCTATATAATAAATAAACCATAACAGCTGTTATGATTTATTTGTGTATTTTGAAAAAATTTTGTTTCTTAAATGAATGAATGAGAAAATGAGTATCTAAGTTGTATTCCATACAATGATGTTGATTCGTTGTGTTGACTTAATTGAAATAATATTAATTTTTTTCACGTTCATGTCCCTCTAGATCGAAAAATAAACCGAGCATCTTAAAAATCTCACATTACGTCAAAAAGTGTCTCTTTGTAAGCATAATCAATATTAATAGTTCCGTAAAAATAGGTGAAAGAATAAAGAAAAAAGGGGGGTGTACCATAAGTCTGTGTCACACGGTATAATACTATCAAAATCATTATTATTTTGTAAACTGCTGATATATCTAGATCTTTAAGTGGCCTCAGTACTCATTGATAATAAACCGATCCTAGAAACAATCAATACATTGTTCAGATGTTTTATTCATCGGTAGGTACTTGAGGTTGATGCACCTAAAGTATTAAAATAATTACAAATAGACAGAACCGTTCATAAAAGGCGTGTCTAGGTGTGTACTTTCACAAGAATACAAAACTAATTGAAGACGTCGCGTCGAAAACTGAAAGTTGTCAGTTGATTTTTGGCGATAGCGAACTACTCGTATCAATGAAAAAAAGAGTACTGCCTTATTCAGAGAAACTTCATTCTATGTATTTTTGTTTAATTGAACGTAACGAATATGAAAACCTATATATTTAAGAAAAAAAACAAGACTTGGAAATGATACCAGAATCGATTGGAGAGTCAGCGTCAACTAATCAAAATGTGGTGTACAAAATATCAATACCTTGCAAATATTTTACGGTTTATCACCGCTAAAAATAAATTATTTTACCGGACAAAAATGTTGTTAGAATTTTTGTTTAATCAGACTGTGTCATAGCATTAACTTAAAATGACTGTAATGTGAATTGACTTCTATATGAAAAATTTCACATTGTAAAACGAAACATAATTGGATTCAAAAAGATTACCCCTACTTTTCATATAATTTTAATGGTTAACAGAGAGCAATAAAGACCAGTAATGCATCAAAAACTGGACCGTACTTGAATCAAAAAGAAGGGCAAATTTGGACAAAACTTTGCTTGGAATAAACTGGAGAATAAGCATTACTTGGATTTTTTTCCTGAGCTTTTTACTAGTCACTATAGTAATGTTCATGGATTGTATTTTACATATTTTCAAATTGTTGTTCAAATATCACTTGGTAATGTTCATTACCTACCTATATGAAAATATTCAAATGTCTACGTTTAAGCGTAGACTAATAGGATTAATAATCACATACAAGAGCTTATCTTTATAGAATCAACAATATTCATTTATACCTTTACTATATAACCTCAAGACTATAATTCTTCGAAGAATTTTGGATTCATAAGTTTTTTGTGATCACTTGAAGTTTCTGAAATATTTGCCTTTCATCCGTTATTTGTTATAGACCAGTCACTTCAGCATAAAAAAAGGGTTAACCTCGGAATGAGAGGTAATAAGCTAAATATTTGTATATACCTTTATTATGGCGTTCTAGAAGCTGACTCAAAAGTCTCATATAATCTCGTGTCTGTACCGGAAGTTATACGAGGTCAAAGGTAAAAAAAAAAATCGCGGTTATCTCAGTTTCTATTGCTCCAATGATGTTAACATCTATTATAAAAATTGTAAAGCATAACATTTGGGATGAATTTTATTTGAACCTTTTTTCCATGCACTCGATCGTTTTTGAGATAGAGGGCGGTAAACGCGCAGCGCTTTGCCGTGCGCACTGTATTCCAAGGTCAACCGTGAATATCTGTGAATATTACCCTCAATTTTGAATAATTTGTATTAATTATCAGTTAATATATTATATTTAAAAACATTTAGTACTTTATTTTGTAATTGTAAAAATGGATGAGGTCCACGGTGCGGATGTAGAAAATCGGGGTTGCAATGTACTTGTGGTCAGTGTAATGGGCAAGCTTGCTTCAATGCTGTATCATTGTAAAGTGACAGTGAAGAATGGAGTACATTTGACCCTAAAATTCTGGAAGGTCTGGAAACAACGATTCAGGACAACGAAGATGATGACGATGGAACAGAAATTCCTTCACGTTCAGAAGATGAAGAAGAAGAAAACTAATACTTTTCTTTTTTTACATTATTAAAGATTTTCACAAAAATTTCATTTTGATTGTCAGAAATATACAGCTGTTGAAAAAAGATAAAATCAAAATATATTAACTCACTTTACTTCCTTAAAATTTCCTTTGAATAATTTAATATAATTGTAAGATATATAATAATGTGATAAGTATAAAATATTATCTAACATCATAAAATTCATACCTTTTTTAGATAAAATACTTAATTATTTTATATTTCAAATGTATTTTCAATACATTAAAATGTACATTATTTCATAATGAGTTTTTAATTACACAAAGTAGGTAGGTAAGTATTATTATGTTAATATATGTGAATTGTAAAATGTTGTTAAATATAATATATCAACTAATGAATAATACGAATTATTCAAAATTGAAGGTAATATTGACAGATATTCACGATTACCTTGGATTACAGTACGTACGGCAGAGCGCTGCGCGTTTACTGCCCTCTATCTCAAAAACGATTGAACGCATGAAGAAAAGGTTCAAATAAAATTTATCCTAAATTTTATGCTATACAATTTTTATAATAGATGTTAACATCATTGGAGCAATAGAAACTGACATAACCGCGAAAAACTGTTATTTTTTACTTTTGACCTCGTATAACTTCCGGTACAGACACGAGATTATATGAGACTTTTGAGACAGCTTTTAGAACGCCATAATAAAGGTATATACAAATATTTAGCTTATTACCTCTCATTCCGAGGTTAATCGCTAAATTACCAGGACCATTAGGGTATCATTTTAAGAAGACCGAATTTTCTCTTACTCGGAAAGAAATTGTACATATACTTTCATTGTAACTGATTTGAAAAATAAAGTAAAAGCCATCTCGACTTCATACTGAATTTTTTCTGTTGCAGGACCGCTGACGTTGATGACTTTCTACCATGGTTATCGTGACGCGGGTAAGTAATCAACGATTTTTACCTAGATACCAGGGACGGGTTAGCTCATATTACACCGTTCTACATATGACATTATTGAAAACTACCTGTTAGATCCTAGACTTTTTCTGGGCGAAACTGTTTCATAAAAATAGACAGTTTTTTCAAAGGACACAATTCCATTAAAGTCCGATATTACATGTAAAAAAATCATTGTATGCCATTTTACAAAATATTATGTATTTCTGAGAAATGTTCTTGGATTTTTTTGGAATCCACGATTCATGCTGGGAATTTATTTTCCTCATAAAATATTTTGGAATTGTTCACGAACCTACTATTTCTATTCACAGACATTTAAAAGAACACGTCTTCGTTATAGTGACCCAATGTTTTATTTATTTGCGCTATTAATCAAGAATGTAGCGGTGTTAAGTACTTTTACTTACAGATAATGGACACGTATTGTGTTCTGAGCTTATACACAAGAATATTCTTCTTCTCGAGTTGAATAAGATTTATGAACATTCACACTTCGCGAAAGTGCCGCTCATTCGTCTCAACTCGAGGAATCTGGGTTACTCGTATGTGTTGAAGAATTTACTGTTTCAGAAGCAGTAGTAAATATTGGTTAAGGTGCAAGGTGAAAAATCAAATAGTTCGTAATATTCTCTATATGACAAATAGCTAACACTAACCATTTTATATCAAGAAACAATTTGGAAAATAACCAGTAGGAGTTTTATAAAAACTACGTATATTTTATTCTTTTTTAATGGAAAATATATGAAGATAAAATACATGAGTCAATAATATACATATTCGTGAACAACATTGTGAACTCTCATATTATCAAATCAAATGCATTCCATCTATCGATATCTTTCATTGTTGAATCTGTTGAAATGAAATTCATATACATTCTTGTTCTTCTACGATATGTGAAAACTGAAAATGAAAGAGGAAAAGTGCAAGTTGAATTTCGTATATGAGTTCTTTAAAAAGTTCAACTGGAGGAAATAAAATCATATGTAATTTTTGCAGAAAAAATATAACATTCTATAAAGAAAACTAGACAAGATCACTAAAGAAATAGTAAAATGGGGTGACATGTTCACCATATGGTATATACGAATAGTATGCAAGCATTTTGTATACGTTGTAACTTCGATTTGTTATATTGCGGCAAAAAATTGTAATACACCGAACAACAATACTCGATATGGGGGTAAATAAGAGTTTTAACTAACCTGAGTTTCATTTCTTCTGATAACTGATACTTGAATTTATACAGCGATTTGAGTTTGAAGAATGATACTTTGAAAATGTTTGTCACATGTTCATGGAAAGACAAAGAGCTATCTATGGTTACGCCAAGATTTTTAGCACTGTCTATCCAGTCAATGTCTGCGTTATCGAGAGTGAGCCTAAAGCTACACTGAGTTTCTGCTATTTGTCTTTGAGACCCTATGCATAAGGCCAAAGTTTTATTTGGATTGATTTTCAGTCCATGATTCTCTGAGTATAGGAATGTTTTGTACAAATCTGTGTTTATATTGGCCACGCAACTTTCTGTATCGGTGTTATGAGAAGACAGATATAACTGTATATCATCTGCGTATAGATGCACTTGACAATGTGATAAAAAAGTAGGGTAATCAAAAATAAACACTGAAAACATCAAGGGTCCTAAAATATTTTCCTGTGGTACACCTGAGATTGTTTCTCTTAGGGATGACCATGAGTAATCATCCAGTTTGACCCTCTGTGATTGGCCTGTGAGATAGCTGGTCATCCATTTAAGAGAAATGTCATCGAATCCTATGAACTTGAGCTTGCTGATGAGTAAATCGAAATTAACTAAATCGAAAGCTTTACTTTCATCAAACAGTACTAAAATGGTGACTTTTGATTGATCTCTGAATCTCGCAAGATCGTCGTGAATCACTCCGAATCTCTAGTCAATTGACTTCCTCAATAGGAAATTGTTAAAAAGACATGCCCAGTAAATTCTCCTTTTTTAAAATCCTAGATAAAATAGACATCATGTCGCTAATAACAGGTAAAGCTGGAACTTATGGCGTAAAATAAATGGAGATGGAGTAAAATACTTAATTCAGAGATGAGACCACCGATGGATCCGATTGATTCATCTGTTAGTCCAATCGAAATGTTAGCGCGTTTCTATTGGTTGAAGCAATACAACAAAAATATTCCGTTATATTTAAAAACTTGCCTCAGAGTCAAAATTATTCATGGAAGAGAGATATATACATATATAGAGAGTGTAGCTTTTTTTGTAACAAGTTGCAATTAACTAAGTGGGGTGTAGCAGTAAATCGAACAACTCAAAAGTATAGCCAATTGTAGCCAATAACGATTTCTAAAGTTGAATTTCTGAAGTTGAATGTTTCAACTACGTTGTAGCGTTTAAAAATGTCTTTTCAAAATGTTCATATGGTCAATATACTTTTCATGCCAAACTTATTGTATTGTTCATTTATGTATTGGAATTAAATAGAGTTTCAAATTTGAATGTTTCCACTAGCGTCGCCCAGCTCGCCGCTCCCTGAAACTGCCACTGCTAACACTGTTGTTTTAGTATTTTATTTTAGTTAATTTCTAATCTTGCAGTACTAAAGGTTTTTGGGGACGGGAAATCTATCTCAGAATAGGATGTTTTGGAATGTTCCTTCTTTATCTGTAGAGTAGGGAGGGTGAATGTAGACTCACAGCACTAATGCCACATGTGATCCATTGTACATCCTCCCGAGGAGTTGTCCTCTTAGGTCATCGTCCGTCCTTTCCAGGTAGGTGAACGGTCACAAGGAGACATCTCCTTTATAATGGCAGGTGTAGGCGAATACTCGCCGAACGCACACTCTCTTTGGCAACCTTGAGGTGTCTCAGCGGTAGATTGGGGTGGACATTTCTGTTCATCCCCAGCCACCGCCTTAGATTGAGGTGAGCACTTCTGTCCAGCCTCGGGATTGGTTTTGTTGTTTCTGTTTTTGTGTTGTTTCATTCATGTGTGTTCCCACGAGTAGCAAGGGAAGAGTTGGTCACCTCTGGCAAAGCCCCGCATTACCAGAGGTAGGCTGATTACAATGAGGTTTCGCCCAGTCCCCCAAAGGGATCGTTCGTGACCGCATAACACCCTGCAGCCATTCAGCTGTCGGCACGATTCTTTACACCTTGGCTTGGGTCCGTAAGGCCACATTGGCTTCCGGGACAGGGCCTCCAGTCCCCTGGCTGTTCCTCAATCCGCCACCTGGGGACGCGCCCGATAGGTAGCCCAACCCACGGGTGGAATGTTCCTGAATGATAATTCGATTTCTTTTTAGCTGAAAGTTAGAAATGGGAACTCTTTATGGAAGCTGTGTTTTTATTTTTTGTTCCATTTTCTTCTATTTTTACTATTTTTTCCGAATCAAATTTAGGCAACTTCGAACCATATCTATTCAATAGAAAACTTTAACACCTACACTAAAACTGATATTCATTTTTCATATTTCAATCAGAAGCTTACTTATACTCTAAATTAGAATTTATTTATAATTCTCTAGGGATTTGTACAATAACAGTAATTTCAGTCCATAGATATAATCAATTTGAATCAGTCGTTGGAGAAAACTTACCTTTCCGATAACTAAAACATGTGAAAAAAAAAACAAAAAATGCTTTTGAACCTGCCAAATGTTATCAATTGTGTTATTCCTATTACTCTACTCCACAAATTGGTGGGGTACATAGATCTGCATTACATTATACAAAATAACTTTTTTGGACAAATTGATTCAATTATCATAGTCATTCTTCTTCCTCTCACATTTTCATTTTTTATTCAATTAATTCATGCCTTCCTTTCGCTGCATAACGGTCATCGTTCATTGAACCTCTTGCTACTGACCGTTCACTGTCAACAAATTCGTTGGATCAGCTTTCATTCGATTCATTATCGAATATATGAACTATCACCCCTTTTTTTAATAGAAACGATTTTATATTGATTATAGTTGATGTAAAAGTTGCATCACATTAACGGGGTCAGATTTCCGGAGGCTCCGGCCTTTTAACAATGCTTCTGATCTGATGAAAATGAATGAACGGACACAGAGCGAGATACACAGGGTGCTCACTGGAGCGTGGACTGTATTTCCTGTGGCTGTGATAATTTCCACAATTAGGGAGGGGTTGCGGAATTGTTATTCTTCAGCAGATGTGTGCGAATATCAAAGTTGATATAGAATGCTGAAGTTCACATACTTACAACGTCTCAAGGACCAACTTGACAATTTCACAGCATAGATCATTATTTCAATAAATGGGATTCATTCATCGATCAAAAACGTACAGGATGGAAAACAGGAACAACTTAACCCCTTTTGAAATGAAAAAGTAATTTATTAATTGAAAAGTTGAAAAGCAGTATTGAAGAACATTATATACTATATGCAACACAACCAAAAATATTAAATATAATATTCTCAGCTAAGAGCTATTTTGTAACGAATTCAAAAAACCAATGGGGAAACAGCCAAGAAACACTTCTCCAGCTGAAGAAAAACTTACTAATCGATTTAAAATATACTTTTAGTTTCTTCTTGAAATAAAAAAAGTTCTTAATTTCACTGGGTTATATTTTTTGTTTGAATTATATTAGGTACCAAAATTTTATGAGTTGCCACAAAAAGACAATATTAATGAATTTTGTTGAATCTCAACCAGTCAAATTAATTCAAAATATAGATATCTCAGAATAATTTTAAGTCTGGGCACCTTTCATGTATTGTCTTATTAAACAAAATCACGGAGAAAACTTTAGTGATATAATCAATGTAATCTGATTTATATCTCTCAAATGTCAATTTGTACAACAAAAATTTTATTTTATCATACGTAATTATTCATACTATAAACTGTATGGAACTGTTTCTGATATCACTCAGAATTACGTACGCATGTTGCATCTATTGACCTCCAAGTGATAAACTATACGGGGCCCTTTTTCTTATATATATATATATATATATATATATATATATATATATATATATATATATATATATATATATATATATATATATATGGATTAACGGGGTCTCTCAGTCAAAAAACCAAAAATCAAATCTCTGTTCTACTTTGCCAAGCTTTCGCTTCTAATGGGAAGCTTCTTCAGGGCAGTAAAAATTAGTTAAAAACAATAAATTGAACATATAAACTGACGGAGAAGGTTGAACATGTATAGATTATTTTGGGTTTGACAAATGTCAAAAGGACATTTCAATCAATCAATCAATTATATTGGTAATAATACACATCGTGCTTTTACAAGTCAAGAATACAATTCAAGAATACAATTTACAAGAATACTTACAATTATAAAATTACAGTTTAAAAAATAAAATGAGTAAAATTACAATTAAAAAAATAAAATGAGTAAAATAACTTTTTTTTTCCATTGAGTTGAATACAATTTAAACAATCATATTAGGTCATCGAAGTTATTATCCAAGAATTCCTGAATTGAATAAAAGGCTTTCTTCACCAAACAATCTTTGATTTTTTTGAAAAATAATCTCTCCTCAAGGAGTCTTATGGTCACATAGTGTCAGTTCCTTTTCTGGTTCTATGCAGTCTGTGATATTCAGGAATAAAGTCCTGGTTACGCCGTGTTTCGTAATTATGGAGTTGGCTATGTGTTAAATATTTTTGTTTATTATTATAGACATATTTAATGCAGTTCAGTATATATGCACAAGGAAATGTTAGTGTTATAAGCTCAGCAAAACAATGTTTGCAGCACTGGCGATATTTGAGATTCATAATACGGATGCATCTCCTCTGAAGCCTAAAAATTTTTTCCGAATGGGAAGAGTGACCCCAACTCAGCACAGCATATGTCATGTTTGAATAAAAGTAACCATAATAAACTGACATTATAGTTTCTCTAGGTACAGTTTTAACACATATACATTTTTTTACATATATGTAATTTTTGAGAGCTTAGACGATAGTTGAATAATGTTTTTTCCCATATTAGACCTTTATCAATCCTCTTCACTTCTTGGCAGATCTGAATACAGAGGTCTGAGGGTAAAATTGATATTTTGGGACTTGTTTTGATTGAGAGAAAGTTTGTTCGCTAAGAACCATTCTTTTATCTGATTCTGTCCCTCAGCCACAATTTCTTGAATTGGTTCTGACGGGTGATATACTTGCAGATGAGTGATGTCATCCGCAAATAGTATGAGTTTTGAGCCAGCTACATTGACTTTTAAGTCATTTATATAGATCAAGAAGTGTAGAGGCCCCAAAACTGAGCCATGTGGGACTCCATGATGCAATTGCATAATATCTGAAGAGACACCATCATATATAACATACTGAGAACGTTCTGTTAGGTAGGACCTGAGAAAGGCTATACTATCAGAATGAAAGTTGTAAAACTTTAGTTTTACAACTTTAGTTTTACATTTGTCAAACCCAAATACACATACGTGTATGAAAGACCAGAAAGTCGAGCTGTCAGATAAAATATTATTTTCAGCAAAGTTTGTAAATTGACTATATGCTGCTTTTATTTTAGTTTTGACAGTTTTTCTCAGACGTCAAGAAACATGTTGGGATAATCTTAAGCGTTTTTCACAATACTTATCGAAATTAAACTCCAAACGCTTATCGTTCATATTTTTTATCTAAAATTAGAATCTGAAGTTATAAACTGATTAGGTACCTACTGGCTTCATGAGTGTGTATCAACCGATAATGTTGGATATTTATCAAACGCCTCCTTTGTCAACTTATATTAGCACGTGTTTGCATAATTAGCAGAAATAATAATATTGATTGCGTACACCGATAATGTTTTTTCGCCGAAATAAACGATTATTATGACATCAATGTATTGTGAGAAATATTATTAAAATTATTTGTTGCTATCCTTAAACAAATGTATCGCAAACTAGTATAATCCAATGTGAATTCAAATCCAATATGAATCGTGCGAATCGCACAGGCACCGCTCTTATAGCGCCTCAAGGATTTTTCTGTAGTGGTTGTTCTTTGTCCTTAAAAAAATTAAAATGGACAAAGCCAGTGTCTCTGATCAAGTGAAAGATCCATGCCTTAGAGTGATGAATTTCTTACATTAAATAGGCAAACAAAAATGTTTCAGCTAGTTTCGTCGTATAAATTCATTATTTCAGAATATTTTTTGCAAATGACGCGGTATTATTTATTTATCAAACAATTGATTTGGCAAATAATCACAGAATCTCTGTATCTGTGGAGTAGAGAGGGTGAGTGTAGGTAGGTCTGAAGTGGAGGGTCTATTCGACCCTCCACCGCAACCCATCAGGGTTTATTGTGGCTCACACCTATTCACACTCGGCCAAATAAACCCAGCTTCTTAACGAAGCCGGTTAGTTTGTATGGTGAGTGGTCTTTCAGGTCAGATGGTGAGAGTACGGATCTGCCGAACTCAAAGAACCTGATTCTATCCCCAGCGGGGCAGGCACAAAGTATATGCTGTGAAGTTTAATCATTTTCCAGACAGAGGCGACACACACTGTCTTCCGACAGTCCAAGTCTCTGCATGTGATGATTCATAGACAGTGACCTGTAAGAAGGCCTGTTAGACATCGTAGTTCATCCCTACTGTAGTCCAACAACTGTTTGGAATCAAGCTTCGAAGGATGAATAAACGCCTTGGAGTGAGTCAATCCTGGAAGATTCTGCCAGAAGTCCATAACTCTTCTTGCCATCCAGGTGTTCAGTGTTTGTTTGGCAAAGCCCAAAGCGATGCCAATGACAGGTTCTGGTCCAATGAAGCCGTTTGCAGCACCCTCCTTTGCAAGAGAGTCAGCAGCTTCATTGCCTTCCAAGCCAGTATGGCCAGGAATCCAGACCAGAGATAATCTGTTGAGTGTTCCTATCGAGGAGAGTCTTTTTTGGCAGTTTGCTACCAATTTAGACATTGCTCGGTAGGAGCCAAGAACTTCCAACGCCGCTTGACTGTCCGAGAATATTTTTATTGACTTGTGAGCGAGGTTGGATTTATCCAATCTCTCCGCACATAATTCAATAGCGTAAATTTCCGCTTGAAATACAGTCGCATAAGTTCCTAGGCAGGTAGATAACTCTGTCCTGGGTCTGCGACTGAAAACACCTGCACCAGAAACGGAAGGTGTTTTTGATCCATCTGTGAACCAACAACTATCTGATCTTAATATTTCCTTCTCCCGCAGGATCCAGTCCTTTCTACTCGGGAATAGTACTCAATAAGGCAGTTCGTAGTTGACAGTTGGAGGCATAAAGTCAGAGGTCATTTCCAGAATGCTGTGACTTCCAATATCAACCAACATTCTGTTGCACTCTGCATTGAATTTGTGCAATTGGCAATGTGCACAAGTCTGTATGCAGTCCATCTAGCCTCTCTTTCCAGAAAAATGTGGAGAGGAGGTAGATCTAGAAGGATCTCCACGGCCGCCGACGGTGTGGTACTGATGGCACTACTGATAGCCAGACAAGCCTGTTTCTGTAAGCCAGAGAGCTTCGCTAGGGCCGTTTTCTGTAAAGCCTTCGGCCACCAAGCAGTTGCACCATAAAGGATCATTGCTCTGACAATCATAACATAAATCCAATGGATTTGTTTGGGATGACAAGGTTATCTGCATAAGCTTGCAGATCAACTTTTCTTCTGTCGAGGGCATCAAGCAGACTATCCACCAGGAGCGACCAGAGAAGGGGAGATAGTACCCCTTGAGAGTCGTAGTTGCAGTTCTATTTACTAGCATGGCATGGATCCAGCCAGTTATGGTCGATTATATACCCTTTCTAGCCAGAGAAAATCCTATATATTTAGGTAGTGCATTGTCAAATGCTCCTTCAATATCAAGAAATACAGCAACCGCAATCTCCTTGTTGTCAAGGAGGAGTTGTCCCGAGGAGTGGTCCTCTTAGGTCATCGTTTATCCTGTCCTTTCCAGGGAGGTGAACAGGTCACTGGGAGATATCTCCTTTATATTGGCAGGTGTACGCCAAGATTCGCCGAACACACACTCTCTTTGGCAACCTTGAGGTGTCTCACGGTGGCCTCCGCGAAGGTTTTGGAAGGAGCAGCGATATAACTGTCGTTGCGCGGCTTCTTCAACCTTCTTGGGGTTCCCTCCGTGGAGGTGTACAAGTGAGGGAGCTTTCGTGCAGGGTCAGCCGGTTCCATGCCTCTATTCAAGGCGGAGCTCTTGGCGCCCGCCACAGGAAGTGCCATTGCTGTTAGAGGTGATCTGCAATGTCCAGCCTCATTCCAAGCGGTAGATTAGGGTAAACATTTCTGTTCAACCCCAGCCACCGCTTTAGGTGAGCACTTCTGTCCAGCCTCGGGATTGGTTTTTGTTGTTTCGGTTTTTGTGTTGTTTCATTCATGTGTGTTCCCACGAGTAGCAAGGGAAGAGTTGATCACCTCTGGCAAAGCCCTGCATTACCAGAGGTAGGCTGATTAAAATGAGGTTTCGCCCAGTTCCCCAAAGGGATCGTTTGTGATCGCATATCAACCTGTGGCCATTCAGCTGTCGCCACGATTCCTGACACCTTAGCTTGTGTAGGCTACTCCACGGTGGCATATTTTGCAAAGGCTTCTGGGGGGTTTTAGTGTCCTTCGCCCTACTTATTTCTGCCACTGACCAGGAGTTCGGCGACCCTGTCCGTGAGGACACATTGACTTTCCTGACAGGGCCTCCAGTCCCCTAGCCGTTCCCCTATCCGCCACCTGGGGACGCGCCCGATAGGTAGCCCAACTCACGGGTAATCACAGAATATAAGTATATGATTCTCAAAAGTAGTTTTTCATTGGACGATATTGAATTATTTTTGGATTAAAACGCATTTTAGTGTTTGTACAATAATCCCCAACATTACAAACTTATTTACTAATATAATAATTCATATTCAATTCTTCTGGAGTATCTTTTGAAAAGGATATATGTAAACCAAACGAACAAAACCACAACAAAACAACAACGGTGTCGATTTCAACAAAACAAAAACTTGAGTTGTCAAAATAAGAAACATTTTGAAAACTTTGTATTGCGGGCGACTGTTTTGCCCATCGGCAGGCGGAAAGATCAAAAGGTTTCAGTGTTTTGTCTGTGTTTTTGTAAACAGGGTTCACTATGTGGAATCGGTTTGCCACAACAACAAGCAACTATTCATTGACTATTTTGTTTTGGTGTGTGACGATGGTGTCAGTTCTCCATTAATTCCTAGGTCATCATTCATCAAATCTGTCAAATCTGACTGGTGGAATTCGAGTTTCGATTTTGTTTTCGAAACTAAAACAAGTTTCTTGTTTCTGTTTTTGAAAACGAAACTAGTCGCAAGCGAGTCCGTTTGGTGTAAATCCGCCTTTATACATCTAAATTCCTGACTTTGATACCTCGAACCAATCTCTTCATAAGTTTTTTTAACATGATTTATTTTTGTGTACCACAAAAGAATTCTTGATTTCATTGAAAGTTATTGTCGAAATTATTTTTACATGTATAAAAGACATTTCAACATACACAGTATGCAGGATGTTGATAATTTTAATTGATTTTCTTCTTCCATTTTCTAAGTTTATAGTTTCTATTCCCAGGAGAAATAGTTATTTATAATCGGAATTATATTGTATCGATTTTTGTGAGTCAATGAAGATGTCAGTTATTTTGATTCGAAAATAAAATTCAGATCATATTCAAGAGTAGCTTTATCTTTTTATCAGAGACTACATTCAGAGAATTTGTTGTGGTGTTGTAGATGTTGTTTGTTGAATTGTCTTATATCTACCAACTTTATTACAGAATCCCCATATTCTTCAAAAACACTTTAATGAAGGCAATTTCATTATCGATTTTATCCATTCTGCCCCTGAGAATACCACAAAATTTTGTGAGACGTCGAAAACACTGGGTTTTCTCAATAAACCAATCCCTTCTCGATCTAGAATCACAAAATGATGGATTTTGCAACAAATGCACAACAAATTTCCAAAGAAAATACTGGTGTAACGTCAATCTTGAATGTTTATAGCTCGTGAAAGAAATAATCGTTTCGTAATAGATAATTCATTAATAACAATAACTATTGTTGAGTTAATTTCATAACATTATTTATGGCTTTGATTAACAACAAAAGTGGTGCTTTTCAACAGTCTGACATCATGTAATTGGGTTTGCGACCACAAACTCCATTGAAACGAAACCAATTTTCTTTCATGAGAAGTTCGAGTTGTTCATCTTATCGAAAGTCTATTCTTGAGAATGACTTAAGATGATGATGAATTTGGGGTGGACAGGAGATGACTAAGTTTTAGTCTCTTGAGGAAAAAATCCATGAAATATTGGAAGGAATAAAAATATTGAAAATAAAAGGGCCAAAATATTCGAATCGGTTAGTGAAAATGAGAGAAAAAGGAAAAATCCATTTTTTCTTCCATAGATTTCAAATCTGTAAACACAATATCAGACAATAGAAGACCAAACCTTCACATTGATAACATAATGTTGTTTGTCAGTTTTGGAGTAGACAATCCGGCGAAAAAAAAAATACAATTGTGTAAAAAATGTGTTTTATAAAGCTGCTTCCATTTTAAATGGGTGGCACTTCATGTATAATTTATGTAGATAATTTTAGGTTGTTACGGGTTTTCCTGCAGCTGAAAAAGCAAATGCGCCACTGGAATCAATGAAGTCGCCCCGGAGCACCAATTAATTTTTATTGTTGTTTTTATTTTTATCGTTGTTTTAATAAAATAAATAAGTTAATTGCATAATATCTAAATAAAGAACGAAAAAGGTCCTTTTGTTGCACTATATATTTCCGGAGATTTTGAAAAAAGAAATTTAAACTTTGACGTTGAATAAATAAAATAGCACCACTAGGATTTGCGGAGATATTTCATGGATATTGTTCTCCTTCATAAAGTGAACAGGCGCGATAGGTTGCTTCTTCACTTTCAAATAGCCCTAGACTATTGTATTTGTGTTTTAAATTCTGGAAGTACTGGGAATCTATAATTTGAAAACTCCGCGTGGAGATATTGTGGAAATTATTTTTGTAGCTATAGATTGGCATAATTGTCGTCAAATCTAAAGAAATGAATTTAAATATACCTACACAGTAGGTGGAATGGACTAACGCCTATCAGAAAACAACTACTTTCCTGGTTAACACCACGAAGGGCGTTGGATTATATCCGACAGGCGTCAGTGCAGTAATCATCACAGAAAATTACCTGAATATGCAATTGGCAATACAACTGAAAGAATCGACCTTCAATTTTGGAACGGGCACACTTGCAGACCGGTTTCGGGTTCGTTATCCATTCATCAGTGCCAGATAGTGGTCATCATCGACCTAAAGTCAATGATATCCCATAATTGAAAATCGTAATTCTTTCAGAGTATTCCATTCCTCTTCCTAACTTGGAGCGAACAACAAAATGTCACTCCATCTAGTGTCTAGTTGTTTTCTGATAGGCCCATTCAACCTACTGTGTAGGTATATCCAAGACTGTTCATTTCTTTAGATTTGTTTACTGCCAGTCTTCAAGCATAGCCCACTGACTAATAATAAAGTTTTGCTTCCTCATTCAGAGGAATTGGACAAATTTCGGATATGCAGTTGGTTAGTACCTCGTCCACTAGATGGTATTAGCCAGGGGAGTAGTTGTTTTCTGATAGGCGTCAGTCCATTCAACCTATTGTGTAGGTATATCCGAGACTGGCTTGAACGTTTAAAGTTTATTTTTTTAGATTTGTTTACTGCCCACTGACTAATACGAAAACAATTGTCTTCTATACTAGAGCGGAGTTTAAGTGTCATCCATTTTTTAGTTTGTTTACAGTATTCAATTTGTTTAAATTAACCTTGAACGTGTTTTACGATTTTTACAATGGATAAAAAAATATCTAACAAAGAATTAATCTTAAATTTTTTATTACAAACGAAATTTCATGCTCATATCAATGGTTTGGTACTCTGGTGCATTTAAAAGAGGTGGCCATGGTCGGCCATGAACATTCTCAACTGAAGTTAGCATCGCTAAAGTAAAGGAAATAGTGACTGAAAATCGTCGTTTAAATATAAGAAAGGTAACCGCTGAAATATCAAAGTCTCGCAAATCATTCATCGAAAAATACTAGATATGTGGAAAGAAACCTAATGGTTTTTGCACCACGATAACTCACCATCTTACAATGCTAGAATTTTGAACTAATTTCTGGCCAAAAACTCAGCGAAACTTATCGAACATCCACAGTATTCCCCTGATATGGCTCCGGTCGATTTTTTCTTTTTCCAACACTCCAGTTACCACAACAAAGCACCCGTTTTCAGTCAATAGAATTCGTTACGAGTACTGATATCGATTCTAAAATAATGTTTAAAAATGTTTTGATGATTGAGTTGTTCGTTGGCGTAAGCGATACAATAAATTTGGATGAATAATACATATTTTGTGTATCATTGACCATTTCCCAGTTCTTTTTGAAATAGTAGGAATTTGTTCAAAATGGTAAAATTTTCCAACCACAATTCAAGAATCATGAAAAGAGTTGGCTGTAATATATGAAAAGCATGTCTTGATTTTATTACGCAAAACTGATCGTACCAATTGAAATCAAATTAGCTGCAGTTTCACTGTCAAGTACACTTTCGCAACCATAATTTATTGTAGGTAGTAAATATCTTGCAATAATTATTAAAGTCGTTTGAAAGTCTCGACCAAACCTGTCTGCAACAGTTGTTAATTAATGATAATAAAACTAGAAAATGCATCATTGGGTACCACAAAAACTCTGAGAAGGAATTGTACAGAAATCGACATGCCGGATACACTGTCGAGTCAATATTTCAATAAATTATCATTCATCTCAAAGTTCCTGTCAATTGTTTGTTGAAGTCGTGATTTCTAATTCCTATTTCGGTCATATAACTGTACAATAATCGTGTATGTTTCAAAGAATACGTTCTAAAAATGTAGGTAAATATCAAAGTTTTGAAATTGCCTTCGGAAATTCAGTTGATACCTATTTTCAATATACTTCAAACAAATTATTACTGCTGTTATTGTTATCATTTCCTAATGATACGAAATAAAGTGGGGTAGTGATAGACAACGATAGATCTAAAGCATTGAGTGTTACATATGGAGTACCACAGGGTTTAATCTTAGGTCCTTTGCTATTCAGTATTTATATATTGTATTTTCACGAATACATACAGAATAGTCAAACCCACCATTTCGTCGACGAAACACAAATATAATCCACTTTCAACTTTACTTCCATAACTCACTCAGAAATATTAATAAATCAAGATCTTCAGTCTTTGTTGGACATATCTACGGCACACAATCTGAAGTTCAATGGGAAAAAATCTTCTTTCATGATTTTGGGTCGTACGTCGTGCAGAAATTCAGCCATTGGACAGATAAGAATCAAAATTGAAAATGACTACCTCCCTCAGGTCTTGAAGTTCCGCAATCTAGGTTTGTATCTAGACAGTGAGCTGAGATTTTCGGGACATGTCAGCAACTTATGTAAGGTATCATATAATACTCTCAGACAATTGTACCCAAATCTTACAATGCCGCCAGGCTCTATAACCAATTACCGAAATAATATCAATCGTTGAGTATAAAGAATTTCAAGAAAAAATTGAAAATCAAATTTAAAGGAAATTCGGACTGACCACACACATCTGTTCGATTGCCTTTATAGATTTCTGTATTACGATTATCTATACTTGTAGACACTCCGTTTCTCATGGTAGGGTTGGAAACCAGCTCAAGCTGAAACCCCGCCAATTCATCATTTATTGAAATAGTATCTTACTGTCAATGCTATATATTCTATTGTATATTATGCGTGCAAAGCAGGTCTGTGAACCAAAATGGCTTTTCATACGGTCACCTAAATTTTATAGTAGAGAAGAATAATCCCTGATCAGTATCTCCGCAAATTACTTGAAATCAGAAGTAGTTTCGACCTGCCATAGGTGTCATCAGTGGTGCTAATGAACTAAACCACGAATTCATTGTGGGACTCAACCATCCTTGAAGAAGGAACCCTAGTATAAGTAAACTCAAACCTTGCTTATCTATACTAATTATATAGGTTAGGTTAGGTCTAAAGTGACTGGGTTTATTCGACCCTCCACCGCTTACTGCAAGGGTTTATTGTGACTCACACCTATTCACACTCGACAAATAAACCCAGCTTCTTAACGAAGCCGATTAGTTTGTATGGTGAGTGGTCTTTCAGGTCAGATGGTAAAAGTACAGCTCTGCCGAACTCTAAAAACCTGATTCGGTCCCCAGCGAGGCAGGCACAAAGTATGTGGCTTTGCTGTTTCATCATTTTCCAAACAGAGGCGACACACATTGTCTTCCGACAGTCTCGAGTCTCTGCATATGATGATTCAATTGACAGTGACCTATAAGAAGGCCTGTCAGACATCGTAGTTCATCCCTACTGTAGTCCAACAACTGTTTGGTATCAAGCTTCGAAGGGTGAATAAACGCCTTGGAGTGAGCCAATCCTGGAAGATTATGTCAGAAGTCCATAAATCTTCTTGCCCATCCAGGTGTTCAATCTTTGTTTGGCAAAGCCTGAAGCGATGACAATGACAGGTTCTGGTTCGATGAAGCTCCCTCCTTTGCAAGGGAGTCAGCAGTCTCATTGCCTTCCAGGCCAGTATGGCCAGGAATCCAGACCAGAGACAATCTGTTAAGTCTTCCTATCGAGGAGAGTCGTTTTTGGCAATTTGTTACCAATTTAGACGTTGCCCGGTAGGAGCCAAGAGCTTCCAACGCCGCTTGACTGTCCGATAATTTTTTTATTGACTTGTTGGATTCTTCCAAGCTTTCCGCACACAATTCAATAGCGTATATTTCCGCTTGAAATACAGTCTCATAGAATTCCTAGGCAGGTTGATATCTGTGTGAACTATTAAATATATAAGTTTTTCACAAAAGTTCTGTCCATGTTTATGAGTTTACTTCAAACTGTTGAATCTCAGTGAACTTTCATTCAATTTGATCAAATCAAATGCCATTAGAATCAGTGCACTTTTGCTAACGTAACACAAGTCGATCAATTCCGTAAGCTGCATAAAAATTTCGTAATCGGAATTCGATGAAGTCGACGAAAGCCGTTTTTGCTTGGTCCTGATTGGCGAAGGTTTTACCGGTGAGAAAGTTATCGAAGCGCTTGAAAAGATGATAGTAGGTTGGCGAAAAGTGTAAGGAGTATGGTGTGTGAGGCAGAACTTCGACGCTTAACTCGTTCAATTTTCGGGCGGTGATTTGTGAAACGAGCGGACGAGCGTTGTCGTGGAGCAGAATCGGACTTCGTCTGGCTGCTGCTGACGCCTTCTTTGGTACATTTCGTTAATTTCCTCACAATAGGATTCTGCTGTGATGGTTTGGCCGGGTTGCAGAAAGTTATAGTGACCACTGAACACCATAGAGTAACCATGGTATTTTTTTGTTGGGTTTTTGCCTTTGGGAAGTGCCTGGGTGGCTCATTGGTGTTCAGCCACTGTCCTGAACGTCTCCTGTTGTCGTAGAGGATCCACTTCTCATTAAAAGTGACGATCCGATACAAAAAAGGATCGTTTCTATCAATTGTTCAAAACGTGGGGACCCACTTTTCGAGCTTTCGAGCTTGTTTTAAACCATCAAACCCTGCATGGAAGCTGACGCTCAGTTCTTCCGACATCCCATGTACCGTTTGTGATGGGTCAGTCTCCACCAGTCTCCTCCTCGTTTGTTTATTCATTTTTGCTATTATTTTACATTATTTCAACAAATTTTTCGATTATCTGGGTCGGGTTATTTTTAGTACTTTCATTGAGGATACTCTACAAAAAACACACATAAAAACGTGTTTTTGTAGTGTATCCTCAGTGAACATGAATTTTCACAAAATAAACAAGTCTTCAATAAAAGAAGTTTAGTACTTTCAATAATCTTAAAATTCCATTTTTTTTTGGTTGTTATTAGTTAACATCTTTTTAGAGCATGGAAGTCGGAACTTGTAAAATTCACAAAGAAACTTTGTCAATCACTTTAAACCAAACACATTCATCTTGTACAATCGTGGTTTGATTTTTCCATCGATCCAATTGTCACGAGATACTTATAAAAAAAAATTAATATTAAATTTCACAAAAAGGATTTGAAGCTTTATATCTTCTACTAGTACTATGTTGCTGTATCGCTGCTGTTCCAATGTTTTGACAGAATCAGAATCAACGAACTTAGGCGTGCGCAGCGTTATAGAACAGTGCTTTCAAAAAAAGTGTTCTACAGCGCCATCTAGTGGTGAGTTACAGAAAAATAGATAGCTTAAAAACCTTCTCTATAAAAAATTACTCATACATGTCAAGTTTCATCACGACCGGTTGAGCGATGTAGAAGTTTATCACTTACCAACCAACCAACAAACATCCATTTTTATATATTAGATTAATTATCTGCGAGCGCTTTCGACAGCTGGTCGTACTGCCATCTTCTAGGCACTCCTCAAACTAGAAACAAACTTCTAGACACTCCTCAAACCAGTTTGAGGAGTGCCTAGAAAATGACAGTACGACCAGCTGTCGAAAGCGCTCGCAGATAATTAATAGAAGATATTAGCTTCAAATCCTTTTTGTGAAATTTAATATTAAAGTACTGAAAATAATGGAAAATTAGTTGCATCATTCAAAAAAAAATATTTAAAAAAACTAGAACTATATATGGTATAAGAGGAAACTCACTGAAATGGATTGAATTTTACCTAATAGATCGCCAACAAATAGTAACTATCAACAAACATGGTTGAACATACAAATCTGAGAATGCGGTAGTGAAAGTAGGAATACCCCAAGGAAGCATTGCGGATCCCTTGTTATTTATTATCTACATAAACGATTTATGTTATCATTTAAACACACAAAATTCAATTACAGTCTTTGCTGATGACACTAATTTATTATTAGGCCGTGAAACATACCCTGTAGTAGTAAAAACAGGAATTGTGTTATGTTACAAAAGAATGGTTCACTAGGAATAGGTTAATTTTAAATAAATCTAAAACTAATCTTATACTTTTTAGAAGTAATCAATTACAGGTAGAACTTCCTCAAAATTTGAATATTAACATTAGATAGGTACTATAAAATATTCAGAAGACACCAAATTTCTAGAACTCCATATTGATGAATTCTTGAAATGAAACACAGATTGATTATACAGCTAACAAATTGAGCAAAATTTCGTATGGACTAAGGGTGATTTGCAAATATCTCAACAAAGAATCGGTAAAAAATTTATATTTTTCCAATTTTGAGTCTGTAGCTAGATATGGAATCATATTTTTAGAAAGCAATAGTTATAAAAATAAAATATTTGAAATTCAGAAAAGAACAATCAGAGTGATGAGTAATTTGAAGTATACCTAATAAATCGTGTAGATATGTCTTCAAGAATAATGGGATAATGACGATATACGCTCTTTATACGTATGAATGCTTAATGTTTGTATTAAAAAATAGGCATCTGTTCTTTAACAATATTAATCAACATCCCTATGGAATAAGAAGAAATAATTTCGTGCTCCCTATACATAGGTTAACCATAACAGAAAAAAACTCCTCATTACATGTCAATGAAGCTGTACAATAAGTTGCCTAATCGAATCAAAGATTTAAAGGAAGATTGTAAGGAAGAAATAAAAAAATATTTAATATATTTAGAACCATATAGTGTTAGTGACTATTTAGACCAAACCGAATTATAATAGAAATGTATATATTTATGAGTATATGTAGTCTTTTTCTTTTTTTTTTTGTTAACATTAATTCATTCTATTTTGTCTGTGTACAAACTGTAATAGTCGGCATATTTTTGAAATAAAGATTATTATTATTATTATTGTGAACCGTCAACCTCGTTCCAAATAATATTATTATTATTTCTAACTGAATTTTACCTTTACAGGGTGACTACATATGGATCGAGCCAGTGTCTGGAGGCGAATTCGATGTCGCCATAGGCGCGAGGGTGGTGTCGGCCGAAGGAAGAAGAATCGCCGTAAAAGATGACGATGGCCACGAACATTGGTTGTCCCCCGAACGTCGGATCAAAGCGATGCATGCGACTTCTATTCACGGGGTGGAAGACATGATAGGCTTGGGGGATCTCCACGAAGCTGGCATCCTAAGAAATCTCCTTATACGATACAACGAAAATCTCATTTATGTAAGAGGCTAATTAATTAGTAGGCGGCTTTCTATCTGAGGATTGAGATATTTTAGTTCAGTGACACCTTCAATCTGAGTAGTCTACGATTCTCTATGAAACCACAGTGTTAGGATGTTGAGTTCCACAAGGTTCGATTCTAGAGCCATTTTGTTGCTAATAATAACACGTTATTACTAAAATGATTATTTTTTAATGCAGATGATACATATATAGCTGAAGAGACTTTCTTTTTATAATATTTATATTGATGATTGTAAAATGGCACATCGACGAAAACACTGCAATATATGTCTTATGTCAAAAAGTGCTACTTTTCAGGAGATACAGAAAACCATAAATTTTTTCTGTTACTGGTACGGACTTTATTTTTGTCAGTTGAATTTTGTCCCTTCTGTGGACATACCATATATTTTGTGACTGATTAAAGCAGTCGATTGGCGCTAAAATTCAAAAAAATCAAAACTTCGACAAACTACATTTTGCAGTAACAGCGTCGATATGCTTGCAGGTACTTCTATTTTATAAGCTTATATTTTCAGAAAGATATCTTAGGCTAAGGAAAACAAAATGTTTTTATTGATATAATAATTATTTCAATAGTACCCAAAAGTTGTATGCATAAAGACATTCTTGGAATTTTACAGACCTATACTGGATCCATCTTAGTGGCTGTTAACCCCTACCAAATCTTACCGATATACACTGCCGATCAAATAAAACTATACAAGGAGCGTAAAATTGGCGAGCTACCACCTCATATATTTGCTATCGGTGACAACTCCTACGGACATATGCGCAGGTATAGTGTTGTAATTGGAAAGAAATAGAATTTTCTGGAATAGGGATATACAATTTCATATTACTGCTGAAAAGGCAGTAATATTGCTATTCCCGCAACTTTTTTCTGAGAAATTTAAGTTGTTATGAAACCTTTGGAATGTTTTGTAGAATGTTTCTTGTTTTATAAGTTTGTACTCCTTTTTTGTTTTCAATATGTTTCAAAATATGGCATTCCAACAAAAATATCGTAAAAAATGCAAAAATATAACTGTATTATGTATTAACATAATTAAGAAAGTCAATTTCTCAATAATAATTTACCTTTGATTATACAATATAAGGGAACTTCACAGTATTGTATAATTCATTATTTAGGTTCTTACGTCAGAGGTTCAGTCATGTTTGAAAATCACTAGTGTTATTATTAGATTGACTAGTGCTTCATTTATACTTGTTTTCTTATAATAGTCAGTTAGTTTGTCGCATGTTTGGAAATACAGTTGATCATCACCAGTTAAAAGTTCCAGTTTCAGATGATTTATCAATAAGCTTTGCACGGACTGGTTATCAGTCATATTAGGAAACACTAGTTGAAGTTCCAGAAAATCACATACGGTTCTGCTACCTCCTGAACATTCACTATAAAGTAGACAAGTGAGGATTTTTCCAGCAAAAGATCTACAAATACAATACGAGATAGACGGTACAGAATCATTCAATCCATAGCGGTCAGGAGTATTGATTCTACTATTTTTTTTGCTCACGATGAGTATTCAACAAGAACCTCAAGAATTCAGAGCAATCCTCTTGTTGACCTTACGAGTAGTGGACTTCAAAGACTCCAGGAAATCGGTTGGTGAGAAAGATGATAGATACATTCTTACGAAACTGCAACTGCATCAACAATTGTTTGAGTTTGGTGAATAACCAGTCTGTGCAAAGCTTATTGTTAAATCATCTGAAAATGGAACTTTTAACTGGTGATGATAAACTGTATTGCCAAACTCGTCAAACTAACTGCCTATTATAAGAAAACAAGTATATCTGAGGCACCAGTCAATCTAATAATAACACAGGTGATCTTCAAACATGACTCAACCTCTGACGGAAGCACCAAACTCTTACGTAGGTTCGAAACAGATGAACACTTCAATCTAGCAGACCACTATTATAATCTTCATGCAGTCATTGTTCACTGTGGTTCTGAGGTTGAATCTGGCCTGGTTTAAGTTTGACGAACTGGTTAAGTTTGACGATAGTCGTGTCACTAAGTGTTCTGGCGATGTCTTGAATTTATTGGAACCTCTGGAGACACCCTACATTTTGTTTTGGAAGATAGGATATTGGCAGATCAAGATTTTCAGATGATGTGGTGCTGCAGGTATTTCCGGGTTTTCCTGCAGCTGAAAAAGCAAATGCGCCACTGGAATCAATGAAGTCGCCCCGGAGGGCCAATTTTTGTTGTTTCATGATTTCATGATTTGTATTACTTTCTTCCATAAATAAATGAATGTTTCGGTTTATATGTTTCATAATTTTTCTTCCATCTAATGTTTTTTCATACATTTCATCATTTTGCCCTTAATTATGTTTTATCAACAAGTTCAGAATATAGGTGAGTAACTTGAATTTTATGTTGTTATCTCACAGCAATTACTCTGCAAAAAATGATTGTAAAAAAGAAGGCATTGTCAAATTTATTTCTCTACCGGTGCTTGGTGGAATTGATGATGAATGAGACTTGAAACCCATCAATTTTCCAAGACTGAAATGAAAAGAGAATTTCTGGACCAGTTACAGGTCAAAAAGTCACCCTACGTTAAGTGGGTACACTGAATTGACGATTAACGAATGATTCTGGTCTCAGATGTTTCGGTGTCAGACTCTTTTATTTAGAACCATCCATTATATATGCGACTATGTTATACATAATTTTTGCAGAAGCCATTTTTTCGTCCTGAAATGTATTGTACCTACGGGGTTACAATGTTATTTTGTAATCTACTTTTCTGCATATTCTCCCAGAAGCAAACTCTTTAAGAATGTTTTTTTCAATTTAATGATCATACTTTTTCTGAAAACTGTCATGTATCTATTTTTATTTAGGTATGGTCAAGATCAGTGTATTGTAATATCCGGAGAGTCTGGAGCTGGAAAAACGGAAAGTACGAAACTGATTCTGCAGTATTTGGCAGCCATAAGCGGAAAGCACTCCTGGATCGAACAACAAATTCTAGAAGCGAATCCCATATTAGAAGCGTTTGGTAATGCCAAAACCGTGAGAAACGACAACAGCTCCAGGTTCGGGAAATACATCGACATTCATTTCAACAGCAATGGGGTAATAGAGGGTGCCAAGATCGAACAATATCTGCTAGAAAAAAGTAGAATCGTATCCCAAAATGCGGAAGAAAGGAATTACCACGTGTTTTACTGTATACTGGCTGGGCTGGGGAAGGACGACAAGAAAAAGTTGGAGCTAGGAGATGCCAGCCAATATAGGTATCTGACCGGGGTAAGTTTCATTATATTTTTGGTTCATTTGACAATGTATTCTTAGTTTTGAAAATGTTTTCTGTGCAATACATGATTGCGTGCTTAATTCTATGCCATTTTATCCTATAATCAATTCCTGTTCTCAGTTTTCTACCATACTTTCTATTTATTTTGTTTCAGTTAGAACAATTTTTTCTATTTCACATTGGAACATATATATGTTATAAATTATATGGGTATAATACGATTTCAAAAAAGTTTTTCAACCAAAAGTTGAATGAAAAAAGAAATGAAAATTTCTATGTTTTTCACCACTTTTATTTGTAACTAACGTTACTGCAGTTTCGTCCTATATGGACATTTTCAAACCTTAACAATAAACTAAGAATGATTCATTACATTCGCTAATATATACCATTCAGGTACTTGATTGAGTACCTGAATTTACAGTTCACAATGCGCATGTGCCAATTTAAAAACCAGAGAGTAAATTAAATCGATTTGGTCAATTAACAGGTTGCACCCGCAATGTTTATGCTTGTGAATTTCCAAGGATTCTAAATAATTGAGTTTGCAACCCTTCCTTGCATAGTGCAGAATTTCTGTATCGTTTAGATTCGGAAACTTGTGGTTGCATGCCAAGGAATGGTTTGAAAACGTCGAATCATTTTTTCCCAGTCTGAAGGACCTTTCATCTTCAGCATATCGTTTTTGGAAATTTCGTCCGCATTGTCCCACATAAACACTATTACACTCCGGACACTTGAGCTTATAAACTCCAGATTTTTCCAACTTGTCGACCTTATCTTTGGCATTGAAAAGAAAATGAGATAACCTGGCATGTGGTCTGAATGCTACTTCCACATTGTTTTTTCTGAAGAAACCTGCGATAATTTTTGGTGAAAACCATAGAAATTTTCATTTCTTTTTTCATCATGATCTCCTACCGCATAGTAACGGCTACATCCATCAATTTATCAAAAGTTGAATGGTTCATGTACATCCACTTTCCACCAACGTTTTCTAACATCATTCTTAATTTAAAACACTTCAAATTTCTCTTTTTTTTCATTTAAAGGGAGGATGTATAACCTGCGAAGGGAGGGATGATGCCGCAGAGTTTGCAGACATCAGGAGCGCCATGAAAGTCCTCCTCTTTTCAGACTCCGAGATCTGGGAAGTGATGAAATTGTTGGCAGCCTTACTACATATCGGCAACATCAAATATAAAGCCACGGTGGTAGACAACCTGGATGCCACAGAAATACCGGACCCTACTAACGTGCAACGCGTTGCAACTCTATTGGGAGTTCCTACTCAGCCACTTATAAACGCACTCACGAGAAAAACTTTATTTGCTCACGGAGAAACGGTTGTGTCAACCCTATCACGTGAACAGAGCGTTGACGTTAGAGACGCTTTCGTCAAAGGTATCTACGGGAGGATGTTTGTTCTTATAGTCAAAAAAATCAACAAAGCGATATATAGGCCCAAAGAGCGCCAGCGAAGCTCTATAGGCGTATTGGATATCTTCGGTTTCGAAAACTTCGACCACAACAGCTTCGAACAATTTTGCATCAACTTTGCCAATGAAAACTTGCAACAGTTCTTCGTTCGACATATTTTCAAGTTGGAACAAGAGGAATACAATTTGGAAGGGATAAACTGGCAGCATATAGAGTTTGTTGACAATCAAGATGCCCTAGATTTGATCGCCATCAAGCAATTGAATATCATGGCGCTCATAGATGAGGAAAGTAAATTTCCCAAAGGAACTGACCAGACTTTGCTTGCGAAACTCCACAAGCAGCATGGCCGACACAGGAATTACTTGAAACCTAGATCTGATATCAATACTAGCTTTGGTCTGAACCACTTTGCGGGTATTGTATTTTATGACACCAGAGGATTTCTAGAAAAAAATCGGGATACATTCAGCGCCGATTTACTTCAGCTCATCACAGTCAGTAGCAACAAGTTCCTGCAGCAAATTTTCGCTGAGGATATCGGAATGGGTTCGGAAACTAGGAAGAGAGCACCCACTCTGTCTACCCAATTCAAGAAGAGTCTGGATTCTCTCATGAGAACTCTTTCGAATTGCCAGCCATTTTTCATAAGGTGTATCAAACCCAACGAAATTAAAAAACCGATGATGTTCGACCGAACTCTCTGCTGCAGGCAGCTGAGGTATTCTGGCATGATGGAAACAATAAGGATCAGAAGGGCTGGGTATCCAATTAGGCATAGTTTTCCAGAATTCGTTGAAAGATACAGGTAACAGATCTGCACTTTATGCTCAAATGCTCCTTATTAATTTTTTTCATCGCATTTTAGGTTTTTGATTTCTGGTGTTCCTCCTGCACACAAAACTGACTGCAGAGCAGCAACTATTAGGATTTGCTCCATGGTGCTAGGAAGATCTGACTACCAACTTGGTCACAGCAAAGTGTTCCTGAAAGATGCTCATGACTTGTTCCTGGAACAAGAACGTGATAGAGTGCTCACCAAGAAAATTCTCATCCTACAGAGGTACTGACTAATACTGACTGATCTACTAAATTAATAAAGGGCAGAAACATTCTCAAGTAGCAAATATTCATTCAAATGTTATATAAGAGTAATATTTCAAATATTCAAACTATGAAACTCATTAGAAGTAAGCACTTTTGGACTTCCTATATATTTTAGTTCATAATGATAAGAAGACTGTAAATTGTAAAGTTAATAACTGTAACATGTATGAAAATATATAAGAAAATAACAGAAATTATTTGAAAAGAATAAAATAAAAAAGAAATATAAATGATACAACTCCAAATGAGTATAGTACATAAGAAATTAAATTTTTATTACAACAATTTTGAAGGAATATGGAAGGTATATTACAACAACACCTAACATCTAGAAGCTAATTGCTACTTATTACTAATTTTAAAGGTCCATTCGAGGATGGGTATACAGAAGACGCTTCCTGCGTATGAAAGCAGCCTCCATAATAGTCCAAAAATACTGGAAAGGCTACATCCAGAGGCAACGCTACAAGAAAATGCGTATCGGCTACATGAGGCTACAAGCCCTAATCCGTGCGAGAATATTATCGCACAGATTCAGACATTTGAGGGGCCATTTAGTGGGCCTGCAAGCTCACGCCAGGGGGTACTTGGTTAGGAGGGAGTATGGGCACAAAATGTGGGCGATAATGAAAATTCAGTCACACGTTAGAAGGATGATAGCTCAAAGAAGGTTCAAGAAGATCAAATTCGAACAGAAACGACAAGTAGAAGCTCTCAGACTGAAGAAGAAGGAGGAAAGGGAGCTCAAAGACGCTGGAAATAAACGGGCGAAGGAAATTGCCGAGCAGCATTACAGGTAGGGATATTTCATAATTATAATCTCACGTCATCTTCATCACTATAGAATAGAATATTCATTCATCCTTTGACATCAAATAAATGAAATTGGACAAGGCAAAAAATGCCAATAGGATGACTATGTTAATGAAAATATATTGAATTACATAACTGTATGGTCCTGTACAATAGATACGAAATATGCTCTTTTGAAATACTGTAATTGCACAATTACTCTAACAATGGAATGAAAACAATTACTCGCTAAGAAAGTTATAAATTTTTTGAACAATTTCATTCAACCATTTTAATAATGATAAAAATAATGAATTGACTTGAGTCACATTTCTAACAGATTTTGACAAAACTATATATTATAAAGTGAAAAAGTAAAGTGTCACTGCAAAGTGATTTTCAACTTCTCCTCGTTTGATTTCAGAGAGTAGGTGGTTGAATCATTTCTATCCTGCCACAGATGGAACTTTTCGAACAGACTTGTTAAATACCTGTCTATTTTCCATGTCTGATTGGATAAAAATGCATATCATAGTCGGCATATCATTGATAAATAGTGGGAAGAAAAGGGGCCCCAAAACTGACCTAGTATTTTCTAGATCTGACAGATTCCTAGTCCTCAGAAAGTATATTTCTCTATATTCCTATTGCACATAAATTGTCTTCGACAAATGTGATTGATAGAATCAAACATTTACGTAAATAGGTTGGATTTTTATTTCAATAATCAAACCTCAGCACATGATGTTGGGGACATTCTTATTGAATAAATACTTAACTAAATATCACAAGAATGCAAGGTAGAACACTGGTTGTTACACTTCAGCAAGTCACTAGAATCACTAAATCGCTTTTGCTTGTTCTCATTTCTCCA
This sequence comes from Leptinotarsa decemlineata, assembly GCF_025532065.1. Lineage (NCBI taxonomy): Eukaryota > Metazoa > Arthropoda > Insecta > Coleoptera > Chrysomelidae > Leptinotarsa > Leptinotarsa decemlineata. The sequence continues at coordinate 6,395,988 of NW_027412537.1, read as the reverse complement.
CTGTTTTTAATTAATTAAATAATGAAAATGGATACTAATGACATTTTTTTTTGCAGAAAAAAAATTTGGTGTGCTTTTTTTAATTTCTCATAATTTCAATTCCTTTTGTTATAAAATTATCTACGTGTATTATATCACTGAAAAGAGAGTTACACCCAAACAAACTGTTCTTACGACATAATATAATAATAATAATAATAATAATAAATTTAATCTTCAGAAACATACAGTTTATAGACACGTCAATACATATACTTGAAGCAGTTAGAGATACATTACTATAACTAAGTTAAAACAATAATAATAATAATAGTAAGTCACTTGACTATGATAAATACATGAAGTCATAAAAAAAAACATGTAAAATATAAAGTGCAGAAGTTACAAAAAAAAAAGATATAAAATGTGTAACTAGTTAAAATTAAGTGTTAATATTAAGATTAAACATAGATACTACATGTGAGACTATTAGTTTAGGTTGGGTTTATGACTGCTCAGCGAGTATACGTCATCAAGCCCCCGTTTATCACATAGTTTCATATTCCTCTAGTGAGTAGAAAGCGTTGTCCGTCAAGAAGAGTTTAATAGTGAATTGAAACATATACATGGTTGCATTTTTTTAACTTATCTGGTAGCACATTATATAGTTTGTAGTTGAGTGAGTTTTTGGAAGATTTAGCAAGTCTATATCTGGGTACTCTGATTTTATTGGCCCCTCGGGTATTGTGTTCGTGGACAGCGGATTGCAGAGTTAAATTCGGCAGGTTCTTATGTATTTCCAGTAGTGTGCTCAAAATAAAAAGAGATGGAAGGGTCATAATTTTCAGTGCTTCATAAAGTGGTCTGCATGTATCACGATAATTAGCGTTGGAGAGAATTCTTACAGCCTTTTTTTGTAGTATGAATATTTTTGGTGCCGCTGTTGAGTTTCCCCAAAGTAGTAAACCGTAATTAAGATGGGTTTGAAAGAGGGAAAAATAGACGGTTCGTAGGGTGTATGAGTTTGTTACGGGCCTCAGTAGGCGGATTATAAAGAGTGAGCTGGACAATTTTAGGCTTAGTTGACTGACATGGTTTGACCACGTGAGTTTGTCATCCAGCACAAGGCCAAGCAGTCTGACATATAGAGAATAAACTTAAGATATTTTTTTTATTTCCAAAGTTAGAATTATTTTAGCTAGCAAGTGAGTGAAAACAGGTAAAATGAATCTGTTAAAAAAATCTGTTTTTCCGTTAATCAGCTGTCGCCCCCATACTAAACGACAACTCTCAAAAGTTGAGAACTTGTGCGAGCTAAGGACTAACGAGGTCTTACCTTTCAACGTGTGATTCCTAACACGGTTGCAGAATCATTCCAGCTTCAACCAGATAAATTCTCTCGAGAAAAATATCTGGTCGAGGCGGGTATCGAACCCACGATCTTCTGATCGTGAGTCGGGCGCACTACCACCGCGGCCAATTCCATATCAATATTTAAATGGTTTCTTTTGGTCTATATTATTTCGACTATGGTTTCTAAATAAGATAAATTATATATCCACCTAATCACTTTGTTCCGCATTTCTTGTTTTGATATTTTCAAATTTTACCTTTCGATTTGCCAGAAGATTTTTGAAACAAAATTCTTTTCATGAATGTGAAACTTTTCCAAACAGTAAATGGTAATTTCCCTGTATACTCTTTTCAGGGTAGTGTTATCATTATGAAGTTTAATTTACCTTTAAATTACGGAATTGAGGAAATGTGTATCAATAAGAAAACTGGACAGATTGACCCTAATACCGAATCATAATATTTTTCAATTTCAAGTTTATATTATTTACAATTCGAACATAATTCGTTGTTTTGAATTTTTTTCTTATAAACAAGAACATTGTTTAAAAAAAATAAAAATTAGTTTTTTCCGTTAACCAGCTGTTGCACCCCTACTAACGACAACCCTCAGAAGTTGAAACTTGTGCGAGCTAAGGACTAACGAGGTCTTACCTTTTAACTTGTGAATTCTAACACGAGTTGGACAATAGCAAGTGCCTGCGGCTTGAACAACCGACTCACGCAGCGGTCGATAGAATAAAATGCATTAAAGGCTTTACAGAAATCTAGAGATAACACGTTGCACTAGTTTAATTTTTTTTTTACATAGGAACCATGTTACATGTGCATGTATAAGGATCATTGATCAAAAAATACCGATAAATTTTATTCTATTCCATTGACTTTTGATTCTCGTCAATTTTTTTTATTGAATAATAGTTACTGCAATACCTTCGAATCTTTTTAAATACCGTGTGTGTTTTTCAAGGAAATCGAATAATTCTCAGTATTCACATTCTTCCGAAATCTTTGGAAAAATGGGAATAGCATAAATAATCATTTATCTCATTTCTTTTACCACTTTTCTAAACTGCATCTACTTTCTGAAACTTCATATGGAGAAATATGCCTGTCAAAAAATGGTTTTGTACATTTCTTAATGAATTGATATTACCAAAATCCTTAACAAGAAATCAGTTTTGATCACAAAGAAATTAGAGATAGAAATGACCGTATCAATTTGAATCTTTGAACTAATGGAAACAATTATTGTAAAGTGACACTGTCTGTATTAAGTATATACTCAATAATTACATATTAACAGGTGGTGATTAAAATTCCATTTTGTTAACAATTGATAAATAGCTTCCAACGAGTTGTTGAATATAACATATCAAATCAGTTGACCCAATGATGTTCGAAACTGAGAACTTCAAGAGCGCCTTCAGGGCTGAAATGTAAATTACTAATTTGTTTGATTACATTATGGTCCACTGTAAAATATTTGTTGCAGAGAGAGAATCTACCAACTCGAAAGGAAAGAGATGGAAATTGAGATGGAAGAGAGAAAAATTGTGGAAGAAAAGAAAAACAAAATAAACGAAGCAGCCAGAAAAGCAGACGAGCCTGTGGATGATTCCAAATTAGTAGAAGCAATGTTTGACTTTCTCCCTGACAGTTCTAGTGAAGCACCAACTCCTGGTAAAATTACTTTGTTCTCTTGGTCTTTTATTTTGCCTTTATATTTCACTGTACATTCTAGAAACTGCTTAATCTGAAAAAACATTTTTAACGTCACAATGTATAACATACTTGTGATGCATTGTTTGGAATCTTTGTTCCAAACCGTTATTTTTAACATCATGACACGTGTTTCGATAATAATAATCATAATATTTATTGATTTCTTTAGGACATCCTAATATACATACATTATTTCAAAAATACATAAATAAATGACACAAATTACAAAAATGATGATATTGTAGAAGAAAAAAAAAACATTTTTCAATGATTCCAGAATGGTTTCAACATGGGGATATACATAATAAATATATTACCAAGTATGATATTTTATATAGCTCATGAGTTTTAATTGGAAAACATTTATTGAATCTTTCAACGAAAGTGGGAGTTTGTTATACTCATTCAAACCTTTATAAAATAAAGACTGCATCGTACTAGTCAAATTAGTTTGAGGAAGGTGGAATTTTTGGGAGCTACTCGCTCTTGTTGAGTGGTTATGGATTTGAGATTTATATATACAGAATTCTTCAAAATAAGTTGGAAGCAAGTTATGTGTTAGTTTGAAAATGAATATCATTGCTAACTCGTACAGTCTCTGGGAAACAGACAGCCACTGCAATGTACTCAACATGTTTGATATACTAGAATACCTATTCACTTGTAAAATAATCCTCATTCCACGATTCTGTAACTTTTGTAAAGCCGATACCTTATTTTGGTCAAATGAGTATAACAGATTAGCACACAGACTAGATCACCAAGTGATCATCTTCAAGAGGAAGATTAAAATGATTAATCTGTGTCTTGATCAAACTGATTAATCTTCCTCTTGAAGATGGTCACTTGGTGATCAAAACACGTGTCGAGATGTTAAAATAACGGTTTGGTGTTGAGATAAAACTCCAGTAATATTCAATATTTAACATCTAAAAAAATATTCAAAACCTTCTCAACTTACCATAAGAAATCATTTCATAGAAATGTATAACTTGATTTTTTTTCTTATCCTAGGTCGAGAAACTTCTATTTTTAATGACTTACCTTCACAACCAGCTGAAAATGAAATCATAAGCCCAATGGCCATAGCATCGGAAGATGAAGAAGACCTTAGTGAGTTCAAATTTCAGAAATTTGCTGCTACATATTTCCAGGGTAATGTTGGACATCAGTATTCCAGAAAACCTTTGAAGCACCCTTTGCTCCCTTTGCATACCCAAGGAGATCAACTGGTAAGCAAAAATATTTTGGAAACTTTTATAAATATTCTTTGCATGGTATCTTTCCATCAGTTATCCAATCAATCAGTCAATTTATTCACCGTAAGAAATATACAAAATGAATATTCTAAATAAAAATATAAATACCTATTGGTAAATAAATACAGAATACCCAAAAAAGGGCGTAGTGTATAATATCAGTATAATGTTATGATATCAGTGGCATATATTATTATACAGGGTGTTCATTTGAAAACTTCCCACCACGGATTTATCGAAAACTACTGATTGAAAGAAAAAACGCCGAGACACGTCAGAAGATACATCAAAGGGGACAACTTTTTAACCAATAACTACTTCACCCCCTTTCACCCTCTGCACCCCAGGATCATTTCCTTGAAAATTTTAAATGACAAGGGGTATCGAGTGATAGCTTGTTTGAAAAGTCTTCCGAAGTCCTTCATTTTGACGGTTATTTTTTTCAAATCGGTCGATTCGTTTTCCAGAAAATTAGAAAAATCTGCATTAATTTTTATTTGTTCCGATAGAAAACAAAAACGCACGATAATATCACTTTTCATTTCAATTACATTTAAGGTTTGCCAAATCCACAATTCGTTTATAATTCAAAACGAAAACTACCAACATAAACAGCAGTTCGAATGATTAGACGTAGCAATAACCAAATACCAATCCCAATTTTTTCCGCGATTTTTTCATCAACACAGATATCCTAGGCGAACTGTTTTTATTGTTTACATGTGTAGTTATTCTCAGTTGCTAGGTGAAAGAAGGAATTGAATTTCCTGTCAGTTACCTCTGTCACAGTTTTCAGATCGTGAAAAGGAAATCATTGATTCAGAATCTATTTCGAAAATGGTTTACACACTAGCCGAAAGAGTGGAAATTATTCTGATTTATGGTGCCCAAAATCAATGTGCTCGGCAAACTGCCGTCACGTTTAATGCCAGACATCCAGATAAGTTAACTTCGCATAGGTATGTTTTGGACCTAGTTACTAAATTTACTCAAACTGGATCGGTTGCAAATAAAAAACGTGATAATAGAAGAGTTTTGGATGAAGCCGCTCAAATTGAAGTTTTAGGTCATTTTGGAATAAATCCTAATACTTCGTTACGCAAAATTGCTGCTGCGACTCATATTTCATTAGGCTCTGTACACACAGTTACTAAACTTCATAAATTTCATCCATTCAAAATGAAAATATTGCAAGAGTTAATCGAAGATGATTTTGATAGGCGAGTGGAGTTTTGTGAAATAATGACTGCAGCGATTAATGATAATACCATTCGTGTGAAGAATGTCTGTTTCACTGATGAATGCACATTTTATCTAAATGGATTTGTTAATAAGCATAACTGTAGGTATTGGAGCAATGAAAATCCGCATGCTTTTGTGGAAGGGCACACCCAGTACCCTCAAAAAATTAATGTATGGGCAGGCATTTTAGGAAACAAAGTGCTTGGGCCATTGTTCATTGATAGAAATTTAAATGGAGACATTTATTTGGATATGTTGGAAACTACTATCAATCCGCTTATCACTGAAACCATTGAAAACCAAATCGAAGAGGATGGAAACCCTACACTTGATGAGGCTCAGATATATTTCCAGCAAGACGGTGCTCCTCCTCACTATGTTCTTCCGGTTCGACAATGGCTAGACAACGAGTTTCCCGATAAATGGATAGGGCGAAGAGGGCCTATAGAATGGCCTGCTAGGTCCCCGGATTTGACGCCATTAGACTTTTTTCTATGGGGCCATTTGAAGTCCATTGTGTTCACTCCCCAACCTGCAAATTTGAATGAACTTCGTCAACGCATTATCGACAGCTGCCATGATATCCAACAACATGTATTTGAAAATGTCCGTCAGGAATTTGAACATCGCCTATATCATTGTTTGGCCACCAACGGGCAACATTTTGAACAATTATTGAAATAAAATGTAATATTTTTGTATGTATTGTTTCGAAAATTCCCAAATTAGGATCAATAATATTTTTCTAATTTTCTGGAAAACGAATCGACCGATTTGAAAAAAATAAACGTCATAATGAAGGACTTCGGAAGACTTTTCAAACAAGCTATCACTCGATACCCCTTGTCATTTAAAATTTTCAAGGAAATGATCTTGGGGTGCAGAGGGTGAAAGGGGGTGAAGTAGTTATTGGTTAAAAAGTTGTCCCCTTTGATGTATCTTCTGACGTGTCTCGGCGTTTTTTCTTTTAATCAGTAGTTTTCGATAAATCCGTGGTGGGAAGTTTTCAAATGAACACCCTGTATATGTATATTAATAATACAAAAATAAATTATAAGTGGTATGACATTATTTTTTTATACAGTCAAATAAAAGTTTTTTTGTTACTCAAATCACTTTAAAGTAGGTTAGGTTGGGTCCAAATAAGGTGGGTCTATTCGACCCTCCACCGCAACTCGCAAGGGTTTATTGTGGCTCACACCTATTCACGCTCGACCAAATAAACCCAGCTTGTTAACGAAACCGATTAGTTTGTATGGTGAGTGTTCTAAGTCAGATGGTAAGAGTACGACTCTGCCGAACTCAAAAAACCTGATTCCGTCCCCAGCGGGGCAGGCACAAAGTATATGCTCTGCTGTTTCATTGTTAATGAGGTAGTCGGAAAGTCAAGGTGCAAGATTTCCACCTTGATACCTGCGGCAACCTTCCCATATGAGGGTTTTTGCACGTCAGCTACACCTGACGATGCCTTAGAAGTTTATCGCCTCTGGTTTTGGTGAATCATCACTTGAGCACAAACGTTTGCTAAACCTGCTCATGGGGGGTTTGTTCCCTGTTCTGAGACAGATTCTGCATACGCCGCTAAAGAATTTGGTGCAAGGCGGTTTTTTAAGGTACCCCGCACTTGAGGAGATGACTCAGGAGTTGGGGATTTGAGAAGCTCTCTCTCCTGAACTAAATTTACAGGGAGGTCAGTAGGACTTGTAAACGCGACATCCATCTCCTCTGTAAATTCACTCCTGAACGATGAATAACTGAACCAGAAGTGATTCTGTTATTCCCGTATCCAGCGGGGCTACGTGGAAACAGGCATCCGATGGCCAGTTTGCTCAACCCCCACATCCCAAGCCAATGCACTCGCCAAAAACAACATGCACAGTGGTTCAGGCAGTGAAAGATAAACAAGGACAGCCAACCCTCCTCACTTTAAAGTAACTTTCATCAACTATTAGTTAGGTTGAAAGTATTTATTCAAAAAAAATCTGATAGAATTTCAGAAAGAAATGAAAATTTTAGACTTATATATAGATCAGAATTTATCAAAAAATTTACATATCAGTCGAGTCAGAAAGAAAATTGCACCTCTTGTTGGAATATTTTATAAAATAAGAAATATGTTTTAATTAAATATTTGAAAACGGTACATTTTTCTTTAGTTTATTCGAATTTTCAATACCTAACATCAGTTTGAGCAATAGCTAATTCTACATCTACAAAAAAAAACCTCATTGTTATTTCAGGCAGCTCAGGCTCTATGGATAACGATACTACGCTTCACCGGAGATTTACCCGAACCTAGATACCACACGATGGACAGAGACAACACCTCAGTCATGTCGAAGGTAACTGCTACTTTGGGGCGTAACTTCATCCGCAGTAAAGAATTCCAAGAGGCACAGCTGATGGGGCTAGACCCAGATTCGTTCCTAAAGCAGCAGAAACCTAGGTCGATCAGAAACAAATTGGTGTCTCTGACGCTGAAAAGGAAAAATAAACTCGGCGAAGATGTTAGAAGGAAACTGCAGGACGAGGAATACACTGCCGATAGCTATCAGTCATGGCTTGAATCCAGACCTACGAGTAACTTAGAGAAGTTGCACTTTATTATTGGGCATGGAATTCTCAGAGCTGAACTAAGGTCAGTGTATGGTCAAATTTTCAGGTAAAAAGCCTAGATTGTGATTACTCCTTTAATCAAGTTATAGATTGATTAATATGCTGGCCCTGCTGCTATTGAAAAAGCTCAATATACACACGCCTTGAACTTTAGAGACTTCAATGAACAAATATATTTATGATGCACTGTTTGGAACCTCATCTCTTCAAAGAGGAAGATTAAAACTCTTCCTCTTTGAAGATGATCACTTGGTGATCGAAACACGTGTCGAGGTGTTAAAAATAACGATTTGGTGTGGGAAAAGACTCCAGTGATACTAACAAACATATTGCTTACTCATTCTGATGATAAACAAATCAACCAAATTATGTTCGTTTATACAATTCACTATTGATCACTATTGATACTTCAAGCAAATGGTCTATTTGCTTGAAATATGTGAAAATTTGTTATCGAACTTCTGAGAAATTTGAATTCATTTTATTATCTTTTCCAAAACGTTTTTTTTTCACACTTTAAAAATTCTGAATAGAAGGGGAAATTTTACTGAGGTATATAAAGCACTACTTTTACAAGAAAACCCAAAATATTTTTGACAATGAACAGCAAATTCATGCAATGTAAATGTTGGTGAAGTGGCTGTCACAATATTCGCAAGGCGTTTCAAACGCCTTTGTGTTAACCTTGAGATATTACTCGAGTGCAGAGGAATCAGTTGTAAATGATGAGTTTCTCACATTTCGCAGTATAATCAAATGTTGAAAACTTCGGAACTCTACATAAGAAACAGCATTCAGAACTGGAGTGTCATAGGGTTGAGTTTTGGGTCCTATTTTGTTTTGTTCTACCTTACTAAGACAAGTAAAAAATTGATGTATTATTGATTGAGTATACTTAATGTTTCAAAAATAAATAATATAATTCAAACTTCCCACAAATAATGGCACTTTAGAAAATAAAGTGTCTGGGTATTTTCATTGGTAATCAGTTGAATTTTAATGAAAATTTCAACTTAGTGAGTGAGAATAATGTTACGTTTTTCCCCATGGATTGACCAATAATAGTCTACACTGAACAATATTCAAACTTAACTTTATTTCACTTTAAACACAACATACACTTCAACTATCTATTATTTGAATGCTTATCGCCTTACTAGATCGCTTCGCGTACCGCACTGTAACTTTCACTGGACTGTACCGATATGCTTGTTGCTAGTGTTTATATATCGTAATCGAAGACGGTAGAAAATTCGCCGAAATGTCGGTCGAACTGAGCGCGCTCTTTGCCTCGTCACAATTGGTTTATGGGTACCAGTGGCGGCCGGCGTTATTTTCTTTAGGGCATGATTTACAACAATAATATCTAAAGACTTCGTCTTGGGTTTCAACCCTTCGGTACTCTGTTTTAGTACTGCAAAAAAATGTCAGGTGTCTATAATGTCGATGACAAAGGGAATCATATCAAAATCAACAAAAATCCAAATAAGCTTTTACTCTTTATGCTAACAGTAGATACATCTTTAGACTACCTATATCCACCCTCAATCCAGTAAGAGAATCCAACTTTTGTGATGATACAATGGTAATAAAAATAAATGATCCTGAAATCCACCAATTCTTATGCATACAATTACACTATCTAACTTGAGAATGTCACCTTTCACTTACGTATGACAGGTGATTGACTATGATTTTTCGAAATTTTCTTCATCATTGATACAGGTTACCAAGAAATTGAAATTATTTAATTTATTTTATGTTGAATGATGTCTTTTATAAATAAAAATTGACGTAATTAAGGGTTATCTTAAAAACTGACAGTAATGCAATTGATGTATTTATCGTAACCTATAGACTTTTAATAAATCCTCTCAAGAGACTGCAAAATAAAATTATAAAATGTATATTCAAATTACCATATCTTGAACCTACGTCAAATTTATATATACCACGTGATCTTTTAGATATTCAGTCTATTTTTCAATTGAAAATTTGTTGTTTCATTCATTCTGTTATAAAAAATCACAAACATTCGAAAAAAAACTACTAGTTGAATCATATCGCTCAAAATTTGGGGAGAAATCAATATTTCGTTTAGGAGTTAAAATATATAATAATCTTCCAGAGAAACTAAAAATGAAGCGAAAAACAAAATTCGGTATTGAAAAAGTTTCTGCTTTCTTCCTCTAATTTAAATTCTGATCTCCATATTACATTTTTTTGTTTTTAATTACCATTATGATTCAAAAATGTATATATTTATATATGTATATGTGTGTATACGTAAATATGTATGTATATATGTATATTTGTGTTTGTATTTATGTATTTATGTGCTGTATATGTAACTGATATTTAATATTGAAATAATTTATTTAATCATTATTTTAAATGTTATCCCTGTTATAAACATTCTTGTTTCTTGGGATCAATAAAGATTATTATTATTATTATTATTACACTGTGTTTCCATTATTTTGAACGTAGCATCTTCAAAGCGAACTGAATATTACTTTTTTATATTACAGGGATGAAATCTATTGTCAAATATGTAAACAACTCTCCAATAATCCCTCCAAATCATCCCATGCTCGGGGATGGATCCTTTTATCACTGTGCGTTGGCTGTTTCGCCCCATCAGAAAAATTCGTCAGCTATTTGAGAGCATTCATCAGAGAAGGTCCACCGGGTTACGCTCCATACTGTGAGGATCGTCTGAAACGTACCTTCAACAACGGAACTCGGAATCAACCACCCAGTTGGTTGGAACTCCAAGCTACTAAGTCGAAGAAGCCCATAATGTTACCAATCACTTTCATGGATGGGAATACCAAGACTTTGTTAGCCGATTCTGCAACTACTGCACGGGAGTTGTGCAATCAGTTGTCTGATAAAATCGGTTTGAAGGATCAATTTGGATTTTCCTTGTACATAGCGCTTTTTGATAAAGTTTCTTCCTTGGGAAGTGGGGGAGACCATGTGATGGATGCCATATCTCAGGTGCGTAATTGGGGATTGATGTTGATCAAAGCAAAGCTTTTTGTTCACATTAAATAAGGGTTAAAATTTCGAAGTTATTAGTGATTTGAAGTGGTTTTCAACTGAAAATTTACTTCGGAAGTCTACATTTGCTGCATTTCTACAGTTCCACCTTATATGCTTTGAAATAATTCGTGAACTTTTGTGGCGTAGAATAAATCCGAAATCATCATAAATGCAATACTCTTCTCTATAGGCCCTTCATCTCCTGAAGATCCCAACTTGGTTGAAACGTGCGTCGAGAAGAGTAGTGCATTTCTGGTGATTGGGAAACTGCTTGTTTTGGATCTATTACAATATTATTCAAGAATATCAATGTGATTTTTTTTGTAAACAAATCAATTGTGCAGGCAGTTTCTTTAATAGCAATAAATGGAAGAGAGAAATCAGTTGTGGTGGTTTTCAATGCTCGTAAAGAATTTCACCTGTAATAAAAAACTGACGGTCTTTCATTTTGTGGATCTGGCAGAAATAATCAGCAGGATTATACTGATAGAAAGTTGTTATTAGTAGTCATGGCTATCAATTCCATGTAGTCCAAATTACGGATTCCAGCAGGGCTGCAAAATAGCAGAATACCCTTGCAAGCTCAACTTCTTGTAGCTTGTTAAAAGTGCAATACCTCAGTATGATTATTTTCATTTTTGAATATCATTACTATCAGCTCTGTAGTTGTGGTTGAGTTGATGGGTTGTAAATTTGGGGCTCATCTTTTCGAAAAATGTTTTGCTTTCGCCTCTTTTATATCTAGGAACTGGCCTCTTGGTTTGGTCACCACCAATTTTCCAATGGATATCAAAGGATTTCATGGTCTGGTGCCTATCTCAAGGCCATGCTATTTTGACTAGAGTTGACATTAATTTCTATATCTATTAGACTCATTAGAGTATCATTAAGATCAGTTGGTTCTCGGAGAAAAATCAGAACTTGTTGAACTATGGTAATTTTCCTGCATATCAGTTGATAAATGCTATTTTAGTCCTGAAAATGTAAGTTTTTCTAAACAACTGACCTTCTGTTACTTGCGTTATGTGCCTACTCACTTTTTTCTCAAATATTTCAGCCATTAGTCGCAGTATAAAATTTCTTCTGGTCTTTCTTTGCTGTTTTTGCTTCATGCTATAGCCTACAATCTGCCACCAAATCTGTGGTAGTGAATCTGCATTTAACCACGTTTAAAAGATTCAGACCTGTTTTAGTTCAATTAGAGTTTACTTATATACATCCCTATTCCGTCTTCAGCTTAGATGCAGAGTAGAGAGTACCTACACTACCCAATTGATGTTCCACAGGGATCCACATTGAGACCACTTTTGTATATAATATATAATATCAACCATTTTATTTACACATACTGCATCATATTAAATGCTGGGTCCGAATGCTGATTGTCCTATTTCAATTTTTAAGGCTACTTAGTATCTGACAATAACTTCGTGATTTTTTGTAGTGTGAACAATCCGAAGTCCGAATGCTGATTGTCCTATTTCAATTTTTAAGGCTACTTAGTATCTGACAATAACTTCGTGATTTTTTGTAGTGTGAACAATACGCAAAGGAACAAGGTGCCCAAGAACGAAACGCCCCTTGGCGTCTGTTCTTCCGCAAAGAAATATTCGCTCCTTGGCACGAACCGACAGAAGACCAAGTGGCGACTAACCTCATTTATCAGCAAGTAGTGAGAGGTGTTAAATTCGGAGAATACAGGTGCGACAAAGAAGAGGATCTGGCCATGATTGCTGCTCAGCAATATTTCATTGAGTACAACTCCGACATGAACTTGGAAAGACTGTTGACGCTCCTGCCAAATTATATACCGGACTATTGCTTGACGGGAGTTGAGAAGGCGGTTGACAGGTGGGCAGCTTCGGTTGTGCAAGCCTTCAAGAAGAGTTATTACGTCAAGGAAAAGGTAATTTTGCATATGAATATACAGGAAAGTTGATGCGTTTTGTAAAAATTAAATAATCTATGGCGGATATATTCAAAGTCCGTCGAGGTATTAGCCAGGGAAGTAGTAGTTTCCAGTTTCAACTGAAAATATTTTCTTAGCTAGAGAATATACTTCGTTATCCGGATAACAAAGTTCATTCACTAGAAGAGAAGAAAAATTATTCTTCTAATAAAAAATGATACAAGACAATGTGGAAAAAGCTGATACAATAAGTTTTGATATCTCTTTCAATTGTTGAAGATAACCTTGAATGGGCATATTCGGAGGTATAATTATTGGAATATGTTCCATTTTTTATTACAAAAAAATGACCTTAAAAATTAATTCATGATCAATTGTATACTTATAATCAAAATTTATTATTTAAAGTTTTATTTTTCTTAAATTGGTCAACTTTTACAGGTAAACATCAACAAACGAAAACATCATTTCAGACCTGATAAACTTGGTGTTTAGAAAGATTTCAATATTAAAAAAATTAAGAACATTAGTTTTTCATGATATTTTTCTTATTCAGAATTCCAAACTTCAAAAGTATGAAGGTTACTCCATATAACTCCCTAACTTCGAAACATTATTGAGCCAATGAGAAATAAATTGATGCTGTTTTTTGCAGATACCATCCTTGAAAGTAAAAGAGGACGTTGTAAGCTATGCCAAATTCAAATGGCCGCTACTTTTCTCACGATTTTATGAGGCATACAGAAACTCCGGTCCAAACCTTCCTAAAAATGACGTAATAATTGCAGTCAACTGGACTGGTGTATATGTAGTGGATGACCAAGAACAAGTTCTGCTGGAATTATCCTTTCCAGAAATAACGACGGTATCCAGTCAAAAAACCAATAAAGTATTCACCCAAACTTTCAGTTTGAATACTGTTAGAGGAGAAGAATTCACCTTTCAAAGTCCTAATGCAGAGGACATTCGTGATTTAGTGGTGTACTTCTTGGAAGGTTTGAAAAAACGATCGAAATTCGTGATTGCTTTACAAGATTATAAAGCACCCGGGAAGGGTCTAGTTTCCTAACGTTTTTGAAAGGGGATCTGATAATTTTAGAGGAAGACAGTACTGGAGAGACTGTACTCAATTCTGGTTGGTGTGTAGGAAGATGCGAGAGGACTCAAGAAAAGGGAGACTTTCCAGCAGAGACTGTATATGTTTTGCCTTGCATGTCCAAACCGCCGACTGACATTCTTCAATTATTTTCAGTTGAGGGTAAGTGGTTGATTTTATTTCATTTTTATCTCGCCTAATTTATTATTAACACAATATTTATGTATGGCTAGTGAAATGAATGTATAACTAAATTTTGTGGAAGATTAAATGAAATGGGTTTATTACCCCATACACTAAAACTTACTTGAATATTTCAAATTGAATCTACATTAAAGACAGTTCTGGCGTTTGGGAACAGTGCTTGTCGGAAGATTTACATCTGAGAAACTATAAATGTGTGGATACAAATTTGTTCACAGAAGATACAATACAAAAGATAAGGATAGTTATGTTTAAGTAAAAGTATCAATACAAAAAAAATTTATGAAAAATAAATATAAAATGAATATTTTAGTAAAAAGGTTCACCAAAGTACTGTCTGTCAGTGAGCAAATTTTTCACTGTTTTTTCAAATTGAAGAATGCTTAGAATTGCCGACTTTATTTCATATGGTAAGTGTTTAAATAATTCACATCCATTATAGTACATAGAATCATTACATACGAGGAACGAATTGGAAGTCTGTAACTATAATTACTCCTGCGAGTGTCATAAGGCTGGAAACAAAATCAAACAGTCTGATAACTGTGTAAAAGCTATTTTCCGGGTTTTTTGAACGTGGTCTTCATACCTAAGATTTCGTCTACTACTGCGGTAGACATTATCAAAGGCGATGTGGTAACGGTCGCAGTGCCCGAATTGGTGCCCAAGTTGTTGTTCCCGCTCCGAACGCTAGGTTGATAATAATAATATCATTTATTGATACTGATAATAGATAAAATAAATTAACAAATCATGTTCATTCTTGACATGCTATATGAATATAACATAACAATGATATATAACATCGAATAGAAAACAAAAGAAAGAAAACTAAAACAAAAGAAAAAACTGATAGCATAACTATTCATCCCGCTACTTGGTAAGAGTGATTATATTTACTGACTCTCTCACAACACAAAAAAGAAAAAAAAGTTTTGATATCACTTTAAGATTTCCATTGCAACTTTTTTTTATATGTTTCGCCGAGCAAGTATTAATATCGCAAAAGCTGCATATCAAGTTGTAGTTTTCACACATATATTTAATTGAAGAATGCGATATTATGTTTGTTCGTGCTGCAGAGCAGTAAAATGTGAGATTCAGCCGTGACTGAGGTCTTGGCACCCTAAAGTTCAGTTCTGACAGGAGCAAATGGCAGTCTACTTGGCTGTGCAGTAGTTTATGCAAAAAGGTTATTGAAGCACATCTCCTTTTTTCTAAAGAGGTTAATTGAAAGTGATTGAGAAGACTATAGTGGTCAGAACCCCTAGCTGGATAAATTCCAGTGTTTTTGAAGTACAAGAATTTCAAAAATTTTCTTTGAACTTTTTCAATTGAGTACTCATGACAGAAATAGTAGGGGCTCCAAATAATTGAGCAGTATTCAAGCTTGGATCTGACATATGAGAAATATAATATCTTCAAGGCGTTTATATTTGTGAAGTTTTGACAATTTCGTGTGATAAATCCTAACATTTTATTGGCTTCGGAAACTTTTTTGTTTATGTGATTGGCAAATGCCATTTTAAAGTCAAAAAATACACCTAAATCCTTAGTCTCCACACAACGGGTTAGCAAACTACCTTGAATATTGTATGGATGTTCAATATGTCTATGTTTTCTAGAATATGACATGACTTCACATTTACCTATATTCAGATGTATGTTATTAATTTCACACCAAGCCTGCACATTATCTATATCTTCCTGAAGTGTTATGCAATCATTCACATTTTGGATAGAATTCAGTATTTTCAGATCATCAGCAAAAAAAAGTTTCATAAAATTTATTTGTGTGCTTAAATCATTGATAAATATCAAAAACAACAGCGGTCCCAAATTCGATCCTTGGGGTACGCCAGACTTGGCAATTATTGTGTTTGATTTGTATCCGTTGTCACAAACCATTTGGTTACGGTTAAAAAGGTACGATTCAAAAAAGCCTAGTAGCTTATTACTAAGGCCAATAAGGTCCAGTTTCGAATGTAATATGCTATGATCAATTTTGTCAAAGGCCTTTGAGAAATCTGTGTATATAACACATTTTACATTAGCAAACACAAGATCTAGTACACGGTTAGAGGAGTTGAGTATATTATTGAGCTGTTTTAAGTCAAAAAAGTTAGAAAAATTATTTGCCAGTGATGTTTTTGTATCATTATTGGAATTGTGAATGAAGTGTGTTATATTGAAATCACCTAACACTACAAAGTTGATCAAGAGAAAAGCTTTCCTTTCCTATGTTAAAAATATTACGGGCTGGATTGGGGAAATCTCAGAAAATCACGACGTGAAATCAATATTCAGGCCAACAAAAACTATAAGACAAAGTCTGAGGTCAGCTAAGGACTCCACAGCAATACCCGCGGCGTACCTGATTTCTTGTAGCTGCAGGTTGATCTACATTGGAATCACGAAAGGAAGTGAACTTACCAGTCTCCCTGAACACAAGAGAAATTGTCGACTCGGACAAACCAAAAAATTCCAATTAAGAGAAACCAAGCCACGCCCACTAACATAAAACTAGAGCCAAATACATTCTCTGTAAGCCAGAGAGCCCAAGCAAAGCTTGGCTATCAGTGGTGCCATCAGTACCACACCGTCAGTGGCCATGGAGATTCTTCTAGATCTACCTCCTCTCCACATTCTTCTGGAGAGAGAGGCTAAATGGACTGTATACAGACTTGTGCACATTGCCAAGTGCACAAATCAAATTAATGCAGAGTGCAACAGACTGTTGGTTGACACTGGAAGTCAGAGCATTCTGGAAATGACCTCTGACTTTATGCCTCCAACTGTCAACTACGAATTGCCTTATAAAGTACTGTTCCCGAGTAGAAAGGGCTGGATCCTCCGGGAGAAGGAAATATTAAGAGCAGATAGTTGTTGGTTCACAGATGGATCAAAAACACCTTCCGGTTCTGGTGCAGGTATTTTCAGTGGCAGATCCAAGACAGAGATATCTACCTGCCTAGGAATTTATGCGACTGTATTTCAAGCGGAAATTTGCACCATTGAATTGTGTACGGAGAGATTGGATAAATCCAACCTCATAGACAAGTCAATAAAAATATTCTCGGACAATCAAACGGCGTTGGAAGCTTTTGGCTCCTACTGAGCAACGTCTAAATTGGTAGCAAATTGCCAAAAACGACTCTCCTCGATAGGAAGACTTAACAGATTGTCTCTGGTCTGGATTCCTGGCTATACTGGCCTGGAAGGCAATGAAGCTGCTGGCATCCTTGCAAAGGAGGGTGCTGCAAGTAGCTTAATCGGTCCAGAACCTGTCATTGGCATCGCTTTAGGCTTTGCCAAACAAACACTGAACACCTGGATGGGCAAGAAGATTTATGGACTTCTGGCAGAATCTTCCAGGATTGGCTCACTCCAAGGCGTTTATTCACCCTTTGAAGCTTGATACCAAACAGTTGTTGGACTACAGTGGGGATGAACTACGATGTCTAACAGGCCTTCTTACAGGTCACTGTCATTTGAATCATCATATGCAGAGACTCGGACTGTCGGAAGACAGTGTGTGTCGCCTCTGTTCGGAAAATGATGAAACAGCAGAGCACATACTTTGTGCCTGCTCCACTGGGGACCGAATCAGGTTTTTAGAGTTCGGCAGAGCCATCTGACCTGAAAGACCACTCACTATACAAACTAATCGGCTACGTTTAGAAGCTGGGTTTATTTAATCCAGTGTGAATATGTATAAGCCACAATAAACCCTTGCGGGTTGCGGTGGAGGGTCGAATAGACTCACTCACTTTAGACCTAACCTAACTTTCCCGTCGGGACGACGGGCACTGCGACCGTTACCACATCGCCTTTGATGATGTCTACCACAGTAGTAGACGAAACCTGAGGCATAAAAACCCGGAAAAAAGTCTAATAACTATTAAAAAATTGTATTGACAGTGAAAAGTTTCCTGCAGTACTCTATGCTTCGCTTTGCATAAAAATCTCATAGTCCTTTTCTGCAGTATCATCACAGAAAAAAGAAGGATTGCATTGCATGCTCCCCAAAACGGTATTCCAGTACCTCAGATAGAATTAGCGCATGGTAAACGGTTTTTGCGATATGGAAACAGAGCGCATTAGAAACCACCCTCACTGCATAACATCTGGAAGCAGTCTTACACCTGAGTTGTCTGATGTATTCATGAAATTTGAGCAAATTGTTAATGTTACTTCTATTTATATTGAATCGGCCATTATTCTGAATATAGGATCGGTCCCAATCCTTGGAAGGTGTTTAGTGCTTATCGTCTGATCCATGCCAGAAATCGCACATTGAAAGGAAAAACCCTCGATAATCCAGTTTCGACATTTGGCGGTTGTAATTTGACAACCGGTTAACGGAGAAACCCATTTTTAACACATTCATCAAATACAATAAAATATATGTTCATTATTATTAAATTGTTGAGGATTTTTTTTTGGATTTCATATTACACAATAAGTAAGGTTAATACGAACCCGAGCGACGAATTCACGCAAGTGGTAGTGCGTTCGACTTATGATCGAAAGGTCGTGAGTTCGATTCCTACCTCGATCAGATATTTTTCTCGAGAGAATATATCTAGTTGAAGTTGGGAAAATTCTGCAACGTTACATGGCTGAAGTTATTAACATTGCCTACCCAGATCACAGAATGCCTTAGTATCTCAGTGGGATAAGTGTCATATTACCTAGTTAATTTTCAGAAATTAATGATAAAAAAAATTTAAACTTTTTATTTGGAGTTTATATCCGGGACTTTTATGAGTGCATAAGTTACAATGGCAGAACAGTTAGTTCGATAATCAGCTATCGCCCCCCTACGAACGACAACTCTCAGAAGTCGAACCTTGTGCGAGCTTAAGATTAACGAGATCTTACCGTTCAACGTGCTATTCCTAGCATGGAAGTGTACATGAACAATGAAGTATATGTAGTGTTAAGTTGAATTTCAAATTATATTAAATAAAGTTACTGAATTTGATAAGGCTTACCTATTAAATGATCAGTGTATCACTTATTATCATTAAAGAACTCCCCCTAGAGTTATTTAACATTGGTGACAGATAAATCCACTATCATTTCGTAGAATATATTGTAGATTTTCTTAACAATTTTGTAGAAATTTCATTTAGTATCATTTCAAATTTTACAATAATTTCTAGTTCCAGAATCTTGGAAAGGAAAGAGGAGGCGATTCAATTGTTTTTAAAGTTAATGAATTGTTTTTTTTTTCATTTACATAAAGAACATTCACATTTGGTATTAACTTCCCCCAAAAAAAATCGTAGGGTTTGAAGTCTTCTCCTTCTATGTTATAAGCAACCCACATTTCCTAGGTGTATATGAGTTGCATATACTGGACGAAATTACCGCAGTAAAATATGAATAAATGTCTTTGCCTATAAATAATGGAATGGTAAATGTTAAGGTCGATTGAAGAATGGCATTTCAGTAACTTATAGGTTTGTTTCTATGAAATCAGTCAGTCATTACACATCTTCTTACTCTCAGTCCTACCGTATTACTACTAGCATTTCACGAGTATTTTACCGCCGAAGAACAAAAAACTTGTTATGGATTCAAGTGAAAGTGGGTTACAATATTTATGTGGTTACTTAATGTTGCATTGATATCAGTTATTTCATAGATTCGTAAACGGTCTTTCTTCACTTTGAAATTAAATGTTTTATTGCTTTTGCACAAGAAGGAACGATGAAATATATAAACCATCAGTATTTGTGATTAAGTGATTGAGTTTATATACTTGTGATTTCAAATTATTATAAGTAGTAACTGCCTTATTGCTCTCATGAGTACTTGGAAAAGGTATTTTCGTCAAATTTTGTATTTGGTTCTAATATTTAGTGTATATAATTCAAAATCAATTTCTTTTATTGGAATTTCAAATTTAATAATGAAAAGATTATAAATGTTGAATTTATCAATTGACACTCAGATGATTTAATTTTTGAACTAGATTTTGTTATGTCAAGCAAGTTGTTGGAATATTATAAATTATTGGGTCTTTTCATGTATCATATAAAGTAAAATTAGTATATGAGGAATTGAACACAGAAAAAAAGTTATTGTTGACTCCTTCAGAAAAAAATATTAAACATTTATTGATAAGCAGCTCCTATTATAGTTTGCATGAATTTTAGAGTAATTAGTTCTGAAATAGAATCTGTTGTATATGTTCCTGTTTTCATTTTACATTTATTAGTAATGATAATGATGATATCTATTAATCCCAAGAAACTTGGCTTGGTTATAAACTATATCCGTAGCGAAATTAGACTAAATTTGCTTTTGTGTGGTTGTGAAACTATATTTTGTATTTGCCGTGTATTATGATCATAAAATGAATTGATTTTATCGAAACACTACTAAATGCTCTTTATTTTCTTTCACATTATAAATGAACATGCATATTTTGAAATGATATATTCCCCTAATATCAAATAATTTTCTTGGACTATATAGATTACTACTTCTTTCTCTTTGATTCAGCTTATACATACATTTTGTGATTCTTTTTTGAAACCGTGGTAAATATTTCTAAAAAGATGAATTGACTGTTGTGTTGCTCAAATTCGGAAAAATTAAAATATATTGTTTTCAAATATTTGAATGGAATAATTCTTATTTTATGAAATATACCTACATAAGGTACGAGTTTCTCTCTGAATCCACTGATATGTGAATTACACAATAAATTGTAATCTAAATATTTTTTTCAAATTCACTTCACTCATGAAAAGTATACTACAGTTTATAAGCCTAAACTTTTATTTTCTTCTTAAATTCTACCAATTTATGATTGAAATTGGGGAAACACTTTTGTTATCTGAATTAGTCCTGGATATAATTGTATAGTAAATTAATCAAAATTCAAATGTAACTGATGAGATCCCAACATTTTGCAAATTAAAAATAAGTGTTATATCATCAGCAAAAGGCTAATAGAAGCACATAAATTCAGCTCTGTAATACCATTAATATAAATTAGAAATAGAGTTGGCCCTAAAATAGAACTTTTTGGAACTCCACAAGGTTTCGTTCCACTTCTACATTTTTGAGAAAATTGAGACGGAAGTAGTTCTGTAATTTTATTTTTCTTCTGAACAAGATTTATTTTTTGGCAATAAGAAATTATTAATATTACTAACTTTCAGGGGCTGAACATGGTCGTCGACTCAGCCAGCAATACTCAGTCAATGGAACCGAATCTCGAGATCATCCTCATACTCTAGCAGACTACGCCATAGACCATTTCCGCCCCCCTCTGAAAAGAACAATGTCGAAAGCTCTCACTTTGTCATCGAATCGAAGGATAATCGATGATCTTTGGAGACATTCCAGAGATCCGATCAAGCAACCTCTTCTGAAGAAGCTGCTGATGAAGGAAGAACTCGCCGAAGAAGCTTGTTTCGCTTTTACCGCCATATTAAAGTACATGGGCGACTTACCTTCGAAGAGGCCAAGGATGGGGAACGAATATACTGATCACATCTTTGATGGACCTTTGAAACACGAAATACTACGGGATGAAATTTACTGCCAAGTGATGAAGCAGTTGACAGACAATAGAAATAGGTAATAATAATTTTTAATGATCTCTCGGAACGAATGAGGAAACGAAAAATATTTCGAAACAAAAAAGTGAATATTGAATTGAATAAATAATAATGGTTGCTTTTATTTATCCAGACAGATTTTTTTTTGTTTTAACAGATGTTTTTTCACCGCAATTACTGATCATTATACATCAATGTTTCAAGTATTGAATAATTGAAGAAGGGTTATACAAGCATAACAATTTAAAAATATATATAACATTTGTACTACTCCAACGAATTTTGGATCATTTTTTCATTTAGCATTTGAAATGATTATCAAAAATATTTTTGTTCCATATTTCAAATGTTCATTTCATGCTGCTTTCATTTTAGTTATAGAAACTTCTATTTCTCATAATTATAGTGTTATTTCTGTTTATTTCTGAATATTTAAAATCAAAATAGAAAAGAGCTCCAATTGTTTTTCTTCAATTAACTGTTTTATTTTTCATTACTCCGTTGATTCAACATACGATTGAATAGGTAGTTTTTTATTTTTGTTTTTTTTCAATGGTTTTTCATATTTCTTCCACTTCTCATTAATGATTGGACACTACTATTTATACTGCTATAAAGGTTTCTCTCTTGTTCCTTTTACTAATATTACTCTTCTGGTCTTTATATTGCCGTATTTTTCCGTTTCTATTAGGTATTTTTTCTTTCTGTTCTTTAACAATATTAATCAACATTCCTATGGAACAAGAAAAAATGATTTCGTGCTCCCTATACATAACAGAAAAAACTCCTCATCATTACATGTCAATGAAGCTGTACAATAAATTGCCTAATCGAATCACAGATTTGAGGAGCATAAAGAAATCTAAAAAAGAAATAAAAAAATGTTTCAATAGATTTAGAACCATATAGTGTTAGTGACTATTTAGACCAAATCGAATTATAGAAATGTATATATTTATGAATATATGTAATCTTTTTCTTTTTTTTTTGTGACATTATTTCATTCTATATTGTCTGTGTACAAGCTGTAATAGTCGACATATTTTTGAAATAAAGATTATTATTATTAATTAGTACTATCTCCCTGTAGAGATATGGAGGTATTAATTGATTTGAAAAAATATTTACACACTGATTTAATTAATTGTACTGCGAATAATTAACCTTCCTTGCAATTTGATATAATAATTTGTTTGAAAATATTTCTAGATTATCCGAAGAAAGGGGATGGGAACTCATGTGGTTGGCGACAGGACTCTTTAGCTGCTCTCAAAGCTTACTGAAAGAACTCACCATGTTCCTACGAAGCAGAAGACACCCAATTTCCCAAGATTCTCTGCAACGGTTGCAAAAGACTCTTCGGAATGGCCAAAGGAAATATCCACCTCACCAAGTTGAAGTAGAAGCAATCCAACATAAGACTACTCAAATTTTCCATAAAGTGTACTTTCCGGACGATACAGATGAAGCGTTTGAAGTAGACTCGAGTACCAGGGCAAAAGATTTCTGTCAGAATATCAGTCAGAGGTTGAATTTGAGATCTAGCGAAGGATTCAGTTTATTTGTTAAAATTGCGGATAAGGTAAAATATTAACGATTTAGTATAGTAGTCGTATCTTTATTTGAGGCATACAAATTTTATATAAAGCGTTATTCATTTAGTTATTGGTATTTTTAAAACAGGATTTTGCTAGAAATCCCATTGGGTTTTATTTTTTATATAAATGAATATTATAATTCAGTTGAATTATTGTATTCCATTTATATGAAAATATTTTCGAATATGAAACATATATTGAAAAAATAATAGATCAAGCAAGTCATGAAATTTTCTCAATCTCCGAAACGAACAAGAAATCTGAACAGATTTCGACTGCATGAAAAACAAATGAATAATAAGATGACATTTACTCGAAATACAATTCCTCGACAGTTTAAACACTTGATTGTAGTTAATTGATAGTTTGAACTGTGGATTATAATACCATGTGAAATTATCCAAAAACCATTAAAAAATAACTGAAATATTTTACAGAAAATAAAATAAATTAAGTTACTGTAAATGGGTGGGGACGGTAGAAAGCTACTTTCATGTTTAATTTTTCAATAATTCGGGTTACTTAATCCATTGATAATTTCAGCTCATATAAAAGAATTACAAACTTTGAGTCTTCACCTTTCTGAAAAGTCGAGGATTTATGAAAACACTAATTTTTTTTCCAAAAAAATTATCGATTATACGACTACCTATCGAATCTGAATAGGTATTAAAAATTGTTGTGAAAACCATTAATCAGTGTTGTATCACTGTCTGTTATCGAAGATTAAGTGTGTCATTATGTAATTGAATAAATGAATTATTAATGTTTATGTCATTATATTTTCCCGCTAGTTTTCATGTCTCAAATAAATGTTTGTACATAATAAAATAACTTGTTAACCACGTCATATTAACTTGTTCCTTAAGGTTATTTCAGTACCTGAGGGGGATTTTTTCTTCGACTTCGTCAGACACCTAACAGACTGGATTCGTAAAGCACGACCAACAAGAGATGGCATAACTCCTCAATTCTCTTATCAAGTTTTCTTTATGAAGAAGCTGTGGACGAATACTGTTCCTGGAAAAGATAGAAACGCAGATCTTATCTTCCACTTCCACCAGGAGTTACCAAAACTAATAAGAGGGTACCACAAATGCAGCAAAGAAGAAGCTGCTAAGCTGGCAGCTCTGGTATACAGGGTCCGGTTTGGCGAGAGTAAGCAGGAGTTACAGGCCATTCCGTAAGTTTTTGTTCTGAGCTGAATAAATTTTGATTGGTCTGATTTTTTTTTTCTATTTTGCAAAATCTATGAAGGTGCATCTATGGCTATACTCAAACCTTGAACCCCATTCATTCAAGATAAACATAAAATTATTTGATCTATCAAAACCAATACATATAATAATAACATTGATTTACCAATCTTGATTCACGAAGTATATAAGTGAACTGGTAGATAATTAAGATAACAAGGAAAGCTGAATTAGAGCATTCCATTCCCCCCAGTTAAGTACTGGATGTCAGAAGGACTTGTAGAAACCCAAAATCTTTGTTTCCTAAAAATGATAATACCCACTTTCAACATATATATGGAATCTTAAAAAACAGATTATGAATACTCGACCCGTAACTTGATGAAAATTAATAACACTATCCATGATAATAATTAAGAATTTTCACAATAAATTTTATTAGAAATGCGTTTTGCTACATGATAGCTTCATCAGGTACTGGTACAACAAACTAATATAGAATGTCCTTTATATAATGTTATGTCTTTTATATAACGTTAAACTGTCTTGTTATAAATAACGTTATATAAAATAGAATAATTTGATGTACCAGTAATTGATGAAGCTACCTACCATGTAACAAAGCGCATTTTATATGAAACTCATAATGAAAATTTTATAATTATTATCATAAAAGCAAAACTGCACGTTGCTTAATATTTAAAGGTGTTTCATTATATTCGACTAGACCTTTATGAAACAAGGAATCCCTAGTTTTCTATAGTTGGTACCAGTTACATGAAGTTTTGGTTGGTTTCAGGATTTTTCTGTGGTCTTCTTTGGTTACAATCTCCGTTTCTTGACGTATCATCTTTCAGTTGATATGTCAAGAAGAGTATTTCGACCACCCCACTGAAGATAACTGCCGCAGTTGCAGTTGAAATGTTTGCAGAGTGTAACCAGAGAAGACCAAGGCAAAACCCAAAAACCAACCAAAACATTGATGCCAGCCGTGAAAACCTACATTCCTATATTAATTACATGAAGATTAGTATTTTTTCGGGTGTGGAATTCATGTAGTTTTTATTTACTGTCATGAGTTCTCTCAATAGTTTTTAAATGAAAATCATTGAAAAGTATTGGTGTTGATTGTTGTTATTTTTTACACTTCAGAATTATATTCATTGCTCGGTTTTCAACTCTTGTAAAGCTTCGATGCTGTTGAGTTCTAGTAATGAAAATAGACTGGCATTGTAATCGAAGTATGAATCAATAATTGTTCTTTAGACCGAATAAGATAGTCGGGAGCAAATTCTTAAGAAGAAAAATAATAATGATTCTAATAGTAATGTATATTCATTGGTTTTCAATTATATTAATAGATATAAGTCTTCAGAAACAAAACATTGTGTGTTATTGAATTTTATGAAGTGAGTGTCAAAATAGAGCACTTTTATATATTAAGATCAGCAAAATTTGTGTCTAGCATAATTTCGAAGTTCAATTATATTTAATAAACTTATTGAATTGGAAGAATATTTGAGAAATGTTTCAAATAAATCTCTTATTCTTGTGTTTTTGTTTTAGACAAATGTTGAGGGAGCTCATTCCAGCAGACCTGGTAAAAGTTCAGAACGCGAATGATTGGAAAAGATCGATTGTAGCGGCATATAACCAAGACGCAGGAATGACACCAGAAGATGCGAAAATTACGTTTTTGAAGGTCGTGTACCGCTGGCCAACGTTTGGCTCGGCTTTCTTTGAAGTCAAACAAACCACGGATCCAAATTACCCAGAAATGTTGTTGATTGCCATTAATAAGCATGGAGTCAGTCTTATTCATCCACAGTCGAAGGTAGGTTTTTCTTTTGGAAAATCGTCATTTATGTGAAGAAGCATACACCTGCATTTTTGGTATACGTATCGGTTATAAAGTATAGGGTCTTGCAACAGGGACTTACGAACTTTTACAATTGTTGAAGCTACATCTGTCAAATAAGTTGTCATTTATTCAGTGTGTTTTGCCAAATTAACATGGACAGGTATAGCATTCAACAACGCATACAAATAATAAAATTGTTTTCTCAAAATGGATGTTCTGTTCGGGCAACGTACCGCGCGCTTCTCCCATTTTACGGTCGCCTTAATCGCCCTACCGAGTGGGCTATTCGCAATGTGGCCGTTGTCTGTGAGAGTGTGCAGTAGTTCAAAAGAACTCGGCCTTTCGCAGAAAACAAATTGGAGAATTTTGCGTGTTGACTTCGGCCGCACCCACACAAAATTCAACTGACCCAGGAACTGAAGGTAAACGACCATAGACGTGTGTTCGTTGAATGGACTCTGGAGAAGTTGGCAACACCCTAATTTTCATCGAAAAATCATCTTCAGCGATGAGGCCCAATTCTGGATGAATGGGTTCGTGAACAAACAAAATTGTCGAATTTGGGACAATACCAATCCACATGAGATCCAAGTGTTTCCAGTGCATCCCGAAAATGTCACTGTTTGGTGTGGAGTTGGTGTGGCCATCACTGTCAACGGCGGGCACTATAGGTCGATGACTACCAACTTCTTTCGGCTTGAACTGGATGACCTGGACACCAACGACGTGTGGTTTCAACCGGATTGCGCTACATGTCACATTGAATATTCTGCACGCGCGATATGAGGGCATGGTCATGGTGTGAACTGGCCACCGAGATCGTGAGATTTGACCCCATTAGACTTTTTTTGTGGGGTTTTTCAAGTCGCATGTATATGCGAATAAGCCACAGCGATCCTCAAAGCCTGCATAACCCATGCCATCAAATTTAGCCTAATTTATGCGCCAGAGTCATGAAAAATTGGACGTGTTGGATGCCCTCCACCCAGAGAAGCCGCGGCGGACATTTGAACCATTTGATGCTACCTAATGGCATCAGGTCTTTCAAACAAATAAAAATGTCGATGATATCTCACTTTCCTATGTTTGCAGTTACTATTACCGAAGAAACGAGAACTTTTGAAGATAACATGATTAATACTTGTGTTATGACTCTCTGAATTATTCATAAGTAGTGAGCCGCCCCGGCTCCGCACGGGTGCTAATCATAAACTGCTACAGAGCACTACATTAAATGCACAATGTATTTAAGGTACTCAATTGGATAAGAATTACTGCTGTGTTACTTAAAATCACTCCGTAAATAAACCATTATTTCTCGTTAAAAGTAAAGGATAAAAAATGGTTATTGTGGGTTATCCCTAGGAGATAGACATATACCATCGCGGACTTTTTTGTTAACCTTTTTAAGGTGTACAATACTGTACCACATTTTTTGATCTATCTCGTAGGGTTCAACCAGCGTTTGCAACGTAAGCGCAAAAAATGTGTTTATTTGTGACATCACATTAGAAATTATCAGTGTTTCTCTACTATATTATGCATGTTATATACAAATAAATCTTCCTCTTGAATCATTCTATCTATTTAAAAAACCAGCATCAAAATCAGTTGCGTAGATTAAAAGATCTAAGCATACATAGGGATAGACAGACATATTTATACACATTTCAAAATACAAATTTCCAGATACATTTTTCTGGTTCAAAGAAATTTTTTTCACCACAATAATTGATTGATACACAACTATGTTTCAAGTTTTTGTTGATTTTTTGACAAATAATATATAAACTTTCAAAAGTTTGGAACTTCCCAACTAATATTTTATTCCATCCTATACGTTACATGTGTTCTGGATAAATTCATTAAAGTGACATTTTTGATATGGGAGAGAATATGCCATCTGTGATTCGATAGACATTTCAGACCCAGACAAGGATGAAAATGAAAAATATATAGGGATGAGGGATTGATTCTGTTCAAAATATCGGGATTGATATTCATTTTAAAAATAAATTATCAGATTTAAATTCTCCTGTAGTTTAATGCCAAAAAATAACGGTTTGGTGTTGGGATAAAAATCCAGAAATATTCAAGTTCTGTACTTCTTCAAAATCTTAATTCAACTTTACAAAACTGTTGAACTTAGAACCTAACAGAAACTTTATGAAATAACTTTTAAATCAAATTAAAATAACATCTGTACCACTCTCTTCTCGGTTAGAAATGTTACATGTCTGACAATACAATGAAATTTAATTAAAGAAAATATTCTTTATAGACTTCACCGAGTATTCATCCCAATTTCGATGTTCGTGTATTGATATTAACGGCACTTAAACCTAAAATAATATTGTTTTCTCATACCTATTACAATTCTGTTTTTCCTAGACAATTGAATATGTCATTATAATTAATGATAAACAACCTTATTAGCCAAAATTTACTACAGGAATTGACGTATTACATAACACATTAACATACAAAAAATTCCCACAAATCTTATGTTTCCTGTTTTTGATTCATCACTCATTTGATCATTTTTATGCATTATAATTTAATTTATCATCACATAATGAACAAATAATTAACGCTGCCATTATAATTAAGGTTATTAAGTGTATTCCTTGTAGGTTATTCATCACAAAAAAAGTTGCATAATGTATAATAACAGTGATTTTATCATTCAACCATGATTTATGATAATAATGTTGAACAACAATTATTTTAATCACCTCAATAAACATCGACTTGTAGAACTCTTCAAATTTAGGTAGAACCCAGATAATCGCTAAATAAGTTCAATTTAAAAAAATACTTCAATCGTAACCATTTATTAATCGCTAATTTGAATTGTAAAATTTTTTGAAAGATCACAATTTTTGTCCTATAATTTTTTTTTGTTTGCAAAAAACACACTGATAAACAGGCTTGTCAATGGAAAAACTTTCCTGCCACATTTGTAGAATATTACAGACCGCATTGAAAAAATTCTGGAGAAACACAAAGTGAAATCCATATTCAGGCCATCGAAAATCATCTGAGAAAATTCAAGGTTAGCTAAGGAACACAGAAGACATTTAGCAACATTGGGAGCATACCGGATCCCTTGTATCTGTGATCGCGTTTGGAGAGATCTAAGTGCTCGCTAGAACTGAGAACTACTATCCAAGACTATAAAGGGACACGATAAAAATTCTGAAATAAACAATGTCAATCAAAAGGAAGGGGGAATTAACATCAATAAAGTCGGGCTACCTGCACTTAATTTGCATACAATTCAACCAATAGAAGCCACGTCCACCACTAATGGAATTGAATGGGAGATCCAAATCATGAATGTTGTATCTGTTGGACAACTAGAGCACTTCATTTGTTGCCTCATCGCCTTTGATAATATCTACTGCAGTCGCAGATCAACATAAAGCATAAAAACCTGCAGACCACGTTATTTACAACCGGAAAAAAGGTTTGACACAATATTCTGGGGGTTTCAAAGCAATATGCACTGGAATTTTGTATTCAAACGAAAGCAACTTACAATGCATGATATGAAATTACCATCTTTGGTAACCGAACTTATTGAGACTTGAGAGAAAATGCTATAGTTGAAGCAGTTTTTCTACAAACTTTTATTTAACTTGCAATGTATATTTGATTTACGGCAAGGCTTATGTTACGTTCGCAGTACTTAATCTATAAATCCACTTTTAAAAATTAATGTAGGAAATTCATCGTTTATGTTATGGAGAAGTGTAAATCAATAAAAGATCACACATTACTCATGGGACAGAATATTGAATACTTATGGTATAAAATATCTTCACTCATTGAGGTTTTTGTTTGAAATTCGTCATTATATTTCTCTGAACTAGGTATCTCAAATTGATTCATTTCAGAAATATAATAGAGCTGATCAATACTTGATGAAAATCCATTAAAACATATTCAAAAACACAGTTCAACGTGAGATTTACACTTGAAAGTTTACAAAACCGCGGTTTTGTAGAGTTTGTTTTTTTGAATAGGATTAATTTCAGCTTGATTTATTAAATAATCTAACCTAAATGACAGCTCCGTCCCGCTGGAACCCGCTTTGAAAAAAATCTACCTTTTTATTAGCATTTTTCAACTACAAACGATGCTAATCAATGTAGTGATGTTCATTTTGTAGTCTTACTGTTTACTGGGAAAGCATTATTGATATTATTCAAACTACAAAATATGCGAATATTAGTATTTTGGAAATAATTCTTAATCCTGAACATCTAACATGAGTTCGTTTTCGAATTCGGAGGTCAGGTTAGATGTTCAGTGTGGATGCTTTTTTCCAAATAAAGTATTCTAAAATACGTTAGTTTTTACTTCAGATCTCAGGTTACATATGTTGGTTAGGATAATTTATGTTAGGTTAGTTTAGTTGAAAAATACTCGATTTTATTTCATTCATTTTTGATGTGTTTAATGGTAACTACAAACATCTAATTTCAGCTACAATCAACCCCATCGTTTGTAGTTTGACTACAGTTGTTATTTTATGATTTGAAGTCTTATTATCGTAACTTTTTTGCTATACTTCAAAAAAATATAAAATATAGTAATATTTTGTTGTTACTACAATAAACTACAATCTATTTAGAACCTATTCCAGAACTTTTTGGCACATCATTACTCGTCCTTCGTAGTTAGAATAATATCAATAATGCTTTCTCAGTAACCGATAAGACAAAAAAAAAAGAACATTACTACATTTATTAGTATCGTTTGTAGGTAAAGTAGGAAAAAAAAAAAAGATAGATTTTTTCAAAGCGAGTTTCAGCGTGACGGAGCTCTAAATGACACCTGACACCACGTAACATTAGTAGTCAACGATTAATGTTCAAATCCTTTAATTAACAAGTAGTCATTACAATAATGTTGATGTGTTATTGTTTACTACTGGCGCGGGCCTTATCCGGGCCAACTACTACTCTATACAATGTTACCAATAAGTACACATATGCTACAAATGGTTTATTATTTATAAGAAACTTTGGACTTCAGAAAATCATTTTAAAAACATCTGATATAATTATCATTGAACTTCTTTTTTTTGCAGGATATTCTTGTGACGCATCCCTTCACTAGGATATCGAACTGGTCTTCAGGAAATACTTACTTCCACATGACGATAGGAAATCTAGTTAGAGGTTCCAAACTGTTATGCGAAACATCTCTGGGTTATAAAATGGATGATCTTCTGACTTCCTACATCTCACTTATGCTGACTAATATGAATAAACAAAGAAGTATAAGAATTAAATAAGTCAGTTGCCTTACACTGGTATAGTTAGAACTAGAGTATTTTATTCATTTTCCTCTGAATCTATAATTTACTAGGTGATTAAAGAAATCTGTCCAATTTTATATTATTACTCCTACTAATCTATAGAAAGAATCTCTATGTGCTTCCAATATTTTTTTACAATCTATGAAATTAAAAGTATTTGTTGATATGGACACAAATGTATAGGTGTTTTTCCTTGAAGCTTTATTATTGTTGTCAAGTATTTTATTTATATTCAATGTAAATATATTTACATCACTCAAATAAATAGGTATATGTTACATAGCTATTATGTGCGTGAATATGTTTGTAAATAGGTAAATGATGAATGTAAGACAATAAATTGTACTTTTTAAAATTATCTTTTAATTTTGTAGCAAAAAATATGTACAGCAGAAGTTTCCCAATTATCGTCAAAATTCAAATTTGAATATTTAAAAAAATTATAGGTATAGTTTCAAATAAATTATTTCTCATTTTATTACCCATTTCATCCGACCTATCAGATAGAGAATGCTTTGAACATTTGATGAACAAGAATAGTTATCATTATATTTTCACTATAATATATGATATTATACTTGATATTATGGCCAAAGTTATGCACCTCTGATATAGAAAAACAACTTTTTGACATATAATAGCAATTCCATTTTTCTGTCTATATCTGAAAGAATAAAAATTATAAAATAATGAACACCAAGTAAATTATCTTTTATGAAATATAGAGAATGTATTTTTCATGAGAAATATGGAAGGGCTCAGAAACAAGATATATGGTTTATAACTCTTCCATTTGTTGTACGTTAATTCGCAACTGAACATCCCTGAACGCTCTGGTACTTGCAATTGTCTGTTAATGGTTGATGTCAAATAACAAATTTTCCAACACCTGACGTTTAGCTTTTGTTCCTACATTGCTCTGATTCAAGCTTAAATTTTTCGGAAAAACTCGTATAGAAAATACTGGATTTTTTCTTGGAGGTGCTTATCAATTATTTTCGAAATTTGTAAAAGCAACTCTTAACGAAATGAAGTGTATACCAGGTAGGTGCGAGAGATTCGAGTCATTTGCAAAATAATTGTTTTCAAATATTACAAATCTCCTAGGTTTTCATCACATTCTTTACTTTAATTCTCATGTAACATTTTTTTTTACCAAAATCCACGATTTGGTAAACATTGAATATTTGTGAAATAAAACGACTTTTGTTGGTCATTATACTAACATGCATTGCATGATTTATTACAGATGAAAATAAAATTTGAAGTTTCTAAGGAAATAAATGATAAATTAGAAGTCACTCTTTGTAGACTATGAAGATGTATTTCCTTTATTTACGTCACGATATCATCAGTTACCAACTGATTTGGACACGCAACATTGATTTATTTCAGCCTTTACACTATAAAACAATTTTCGGTTCCTTCTACGTGATATAAATTTTCGTGAGTAATTTTCATAGTAACTAGTAACTGAACTATTAGTTTCTAATCCTAATGGTTACATAAAATAAGAGTTGATCGAAATAGGTGACGCTCCAAATATATCAAAGGAACCTTTTGGATATATTGTGCAAGAATATTTGGGTTTGCGAAAGCTCTATTCAAAGTGGGTGCCGCGCGAGTTCATAATCAACCAAAAACAACAACGAATTGATGATTCTGAGCAGTGTTTGAAGCTGTTACACCATAAAAAACCCGAATTTACGCGTCGATATGTGACAATGGGTGAAACATAGCTTCATCATTTCACACAAGAATCAAAACCATCGTCATTTGCATGGACTGCACGTGGTGAATGGACTCCAAAGCGCAATAGTCGGCTGGCAAGGTTATGGTATCAGTGTTTTGGGGTCGCATGGTATAATATTCATTGACTATCTTCAAAACAGAAAACCATCAACAGCGACTATTGCATTGGGTCACGAATCAATGTAAACAATGGCATGAATTGGGCTTCGAATTGCTTCTGCATCCACCGTATTCTCCAGATCTGGCCCCAAGCGAATTTTTCCTGTTCTAAGAGGTAATCGTTGAAACTGATGCCTTTTTTGAGGCCAAAGAAAAATCCTATTATGAAAATGGTATTGAAATATTGTACGACCGCTATAATCTTTGTATCGCTCTTGAAGGCAACTATATTGAATAATAAAATCAAATTTTATCAAAAAGATTTTTTTTGTAGCCTACGAACTTTTCAGCTCTACTGTTTATCAATCCTAACATTTTACCATAAATATTAACTCGTGAATAAAGAATATCTTCCGAAAACAAACACTTTCACTAGAAATGCAATAGTCTTCTCAGGTATTGTATTCTTGGTGATTGAAAAAAGTGCTTGTTTTTGGATTTACGCCAGAGGTTCCAGGTTCACGTTTAATTAAAGTATTATCTTCATAACTTATTGGGAAAAAATACATATAGAGTATTTTAAAGAGTACTCTATATTTTCAATTATTATTTCAATTATTTAATATTCATCATTATTCAAATGTGTATAGAAACATAGGACCTGCTTCTTATATGAAAAACCGTCTTTTCTAATACGTCAAAGAATCGTTTTCTGTGCTCAATGAACTCTGGTGAATGAAAATAGACCAATTTCATTATCTTCATCACGATCAAAATCAGTGTCATTGACTTGCATGTTGGCAAATGCTCCCCTTTCCCATGAAGATTTAATGAAGGCCTCATTCTTACCTTTGAACCAACTGTGGGAATGGGTTCACCTAATTAATATACAGGAGGAAAGCAATTATTAAAAATAATACCATTGTTATCTCAAACTTCCCACATTTAGGTTTAAATAACCATGTATTCACAGAGATTTTATATTTTCATTCATCTGAATCGTGGGAAATTCTTTAATGTATGTGTGACAAAAATTCGTACTTCCTCATTTTTTATAGATAAGTTGAAAAAAAATTGCTCACTACAATTTCTTATCATACTTGAAAAGAAGTGTTTTAATATTGCCTTGGCATATAACTAACAAGTTTGTTTGAAGGTGCTTGACAATGTTTCGTGGTGCATTTCATCAGTTCAGACTTCCATTGTCTACTGTGATATAAATTGATTTGAAATCCCTGAAGGAAAAAATTAAAAAGATTCGCTGAAAAAACAATGTTATTAAGAAAAAAACTGAAATTACAATGAAATAACATACAAGCAACAACAAAAAAAACAAAAAAATTGGACTATTAACACGAGCTGAAAAAATAAAAAAAAACTCCTGTTAATAGTTCAATTTTTTTTTGTTGTTGCTTGTATGTTATTTCATTGTAATTTCAGTTTTTTTCTTAATAACATTGTTTTTTCAGCTAATCTTTTTAATTTTTTTACAGATTCTTTTGAGAATTTCAAATCAATTTATATCATATAAGACAATGGAAGTCCGAAATGATGAAATATATAACTAACATATTTTGTAAAATTTATAGAGTTGAAAAAATATATTTACAACATGGATCAATGAACCAACTCTTCTTTTACAGGGATCTCTTGGGAAATGTTTAAAGTGAAATAATTTACTACTTTGAATATTTATATTTCTACAAAAGTAACATAAATCACACTGTTCATGTGTTTTCACTTCATTGTTATGTACATGATTTTTTCAAACTAATTCTCTTGTGCACACACTTTCTTTCAACAAATCATCACAAACCAAAATGATTAAGATAGAGTTAAACTACTCGTTTGGACTTTGGTTCATTTTTATATAAAATGTTTGTAAGAATTTCAAAAGTATTTACAAAATAAAATATCATAGGCTATTCTTAAAATATATCACAATAAAAAATTAATATAAAAAATCATTAAACATCATTAGAGAGTCATACCTAAATAAATAAATGAGAATCAGTGCTTTCAAAAAGACATAATAAGATAAGCAAAGGTGCTAAAAATGCCCTGATATGCAAGAATAAAATACTATAAATCACACTACATAAATCTTAACACAAAATAATTTTCCGAAAATATAAACAAGTTGACTATACATTATTGCGTTAAAATTCAAGGCAAATTTATCCACCAACATTAAATTCAAACATTCTACAGGATGTCTGCAGACTCCCTTTCGTTGTCAAATTTAAGTTCTTTGAAAATAAGAAGTAAAAAACTTGCTTGAGCAATAATGTGATAATTTGTGTTCCTACTACAAAAATAACAAGCTCATCAGTTAATCGTTTTCAACACATTTGTTATAAATTTTCCATCATCGTATTTCGTACAACTGTAGTTCACTGGAAATGAACAGCTTTCTAAATTGAATAATGGCTTATTATTTCAAAAAAAGTACTAAAAACAGCCCTTCTTCTTGGTTAATATTCAATATACCTTTTCTATTTGGATAGTTACCTGTATCAATTTAATTTTCTGAAAAGCAATTCTTTCTTCTACTGTCATCACTAGCTGTTCAAAAAGTAACGATAATAGTATCTGTCAGGTGATGAATAGTAACAGTTCATGTTGCAATATTATAGCATGAAATACATCAATGATAATGCATTTCCTTAACATGTGTTAGTTACGTATCATGTCCAGTATAAATAAAAAAAAATGGAAACTAGGAAACAACCTGAAAAATGCTAGGCGAAGAAGTTATGAGCAAGATGACTTCATAGGAGTGGTATAAATCGTTATAGGAAAGAATAAAGAAATCCATCAAGGACCAGAGAGTCATGAAATATTGTTACTGCATGATTTTGATAAAAAAATCAAGTTTCTACTCAGGAGAAAAAAATTCAAGATTAGAGAATTTTCATCATTTCTTTTGGAACAGTAAATATGGAGAGAAAACAGGTATATTGTAAAAAACATCCAACTACCTTTGACAAATTCTTCCAAAAAATTAAATATGACAATCTCAAAATTGAACATGTGTAAAAACGTGTAGAAGAGTATTTGTGAAAAAAAAGTTCTAATACACTATGGAAGTTCAACTATCCTTGACAAAAAAATTAATTTTATAAAAGATCATTTCATCTTGCTACAGTTTCATTACAAAGTTGCACAAAAACAAAATAAAAAAAATCTTGGGAGATCTAAAAAATTTTAATTACATTAAAAAATTCAAATATATTAATTTGAAGATTTATTTCTAATTAACAACAATTCTAAATTTGCTCTAATGAACAAATTCAGAATTTGCAAAGTTGTTCAAACACCTCTAAGTTTTTTCTTCCTTCAAAGGAAACCGTTTCTATCATTGCAATGGAAGAGCAGTCGGCTCTTTTTCAGTTGTACACATATTTTACATTAATTATTATTTTTGTATAGATTGTCGAGAATCAAGAACTGAAAATTCTACATCAACCACATCAAATATTTCATTTTGACTCACCTCTTTATTGAATCTTATAAATTTGTTGAACAAATTACATGTCTGAAAGTTTGAATGAAAATAATCAATTTAAAAAAGGTATCAAAAAGGTCTAGTTTTTTCAAATACTGAAAGTTATGTGAACTTTAGGATTTTACATTCTATTGTTGGAATGTACTCTCTCGAAATAATTAAATCTTTTTTTTTATATAATTTGGATGTATCAAAACAACAGTTATTTTACTTACGTGAACTTCTCAAAATTGACGGATACTACAAGTTTCACTTGTAGTTTTGCTCATTCTACATTATGGAGATTTCTACCAAATGGTTGTCTGACTCGCCTATGAGAAATAAACTTCTAAAACACACAACATATTTCTCCTTGCTGTGTAGTAAGTTCAAGGCAACCAGTTTCTAAGACGCAAAAGGTCAAAAATTGCACATATTCTATTACCCTAATGCATCCCGTGAGAATTCCAAGCGGTCTCTGAAATGGCAGCTTGCGATTGAGCTTGAGCTACTGCGGCGTTTCTCTGGCCTTGCCTCATGATTTCGTCAGCCGGAGGACAATGGGGCCGCGGGCCCGGCTCTGGAGTGTATGTGAAGGTCAATCCTGTAGCATATATGATACCGTCGTTTCTTACCAGAGAAACGGGGACTTGAGTAGGTTGTCTCACCCAGAGCCACTCGCCTCGAAATTGGGAGATGTCGGGAACAACGCACAACATACTTTCTTGGCATCTGAAATATTTACAGAAATATGTCATACAAGGTACTTGTTTGACAAACACAAAACATGTTTAATGAAAATCTCACAAATCGTATTTATTCATTAACTGAAAGTTACAAATTATAATTTACACTTTTGTAGAATATCGAAACTAAAATAGAAATAAAACTTAAAAAAATACAAATAATGAGGCAGCAAGCTGTGATAATATATTTAAGAAGAGATCTAACAAGGGAGTAGTACAGAAGTTTGATTGTACTAATGGAAAATTCCAGTCGCGAGCAGGTTACAAAACCCAGCACTTTCACATATTGAGATAATATGTTATTGATATAAGAGTAAATTGTCAATATCCTATGGAATATTACACCAAGATCAGGTATTTCATCTACTTTTTGGATTGGTGTGTCATAATAATAATTAATTCATCTTATACCCAACATAGTGCCAGGGTAAGTCATACATACATATACAGTTACATAAAATAGAATGATATACAAATAAAAAAAATAAAATAAAATATGATGACACAGTTTGATGATTGTATTGATACATGAGGTGCCGCTTGGGGCTTTGTTCACGAGATGGAGCTGTTATTAGTTAACAACCTTTCCTTAGACAAAGGTTCAAATCAAATCAAATCAAAGCGTGCTTTATTATCTGAAGAATAGAATTCTTATTGACAAAGCTCCTAAATATAATAGTACATAAATCCTAACTGCTTAAAATGAGCAGGAAGTCATGATAATTAAATGAAATTAAAATTATGCAAAACAATATGGATTGTCGGATGTTAAAAGTGGATGTACTTAATGTATATATACAGTCATGTTTCTATAAAATATTTTCACAACAATACAGTAGAATAGAAATAAAAACAGTTTTCCCTAATTTATTCTATATTAATTGGTTATAAATACGAAACAGGAAAGAATTGTCAGATGATAAAAACATTAAAATAATATATATACATATATACACATATACATATATACATACACATACACATATATACACACATACATATATACACACATATACACACACACACAGACATATATACATATACACACATATACACGTACATAGACCCATGTACACACATATAATAATTTTATAAAATGTTTGATTTCTTAATACAGTTAATATGTACATACATATATAGTCATACATACACACCTACCTTTAAAACTATTTAGTGAGAGACATAGATACGACATATTGTACTGCTGTCACAACTATTCAAAGTTTTGTTCAAAAAATTCCCTCAAATCATAAAACGGTCTTGTTATTAAAAAATTTTTTACAGCCCTTCTGAATTTCGGAGTGCTATGAATATTTTTAATTTGCTTCGGTAGATGGTTGAACATTTTCGTACCATTGTAAACAATTGAATTTTGGTATTGGGTGGTTCTGGGGACTGATAAAGGTATATATTGGCCATTTGCCCTAGTATTACGTGCAGTGTCAGATTTTAATAAATGTAGTTTATGCTTATGAACTAAACTAGTTGATTCTAGCACGAATATTGATGTTAACGTGAGTATCCTCTGAGATGTAAATAAGGGTTTACATGAAGTTTGGTGATTAACATGGCATAAGTATCTCAGTGCTCTCTTTTGTAGCTTAAAGATCATTGAGAACAACGCTTGCGAGCAGGCTCCCCAAAATGCTATCCCATATCTGATGTGAGATTCCAGGAGAGCAAAGTAGGCTTTTCTAGCAATAAGATAACCGATGTCATTTCTAATAACTCTGATAGCATAACACCCAGATGACAATTTCTCTGCCATTGTCATAATATGCTCATCAAACTTTAAATTATGGTCCAATACAACACCTAAGAATCTGTAATTATCAGATTTCATAAGTGTATCATTATCTAGTTGTATTTTGTCGATGTCCCATTTAAATGATAACACTTTAGTTTTCTTAGAGTTGAAGACCATTTGATTGGCATCGCACCACCTTTTTATTTCAGTTAGATCTAAGGAGATCAATTGGCCGAGAATATTCTTATCTTTAGTGTGCCACTCTATAGTTGCATCATCTGCAAATAAAGTGAACCTACCACTAATATTCAAGTTCGTGCAGTGCAGTGCAGTGCAGTTCCATACATGCAGTGGAGCCGCGTTGAAATTAATCGAGTCCCAAGCAAACTGATGTTTGGGTTGGATCTTTCCTGCACTGATGAGAGGTAATACCTCGTAACCGGGCTGTAGGTGAACTACTCGACTGATTCCAGCTTGGTCCTGCTGCTGGATGAACGAGAAACATCGGCAAGACTAATCCTCTGTAAGGTATCTTGCATGTCTATCGGAAATAATTCAATATTCAACGTGGTATTAGCTGGGGAAGTTCTTGTTTTCCGGCAGGCATGTACCAGAACATACTGTGAAAGTAGTTGGGAGAGATGAATATTTCAAGATTTGTTTTCGAAATATTTATTTTCTGCTAAAATGTTATACATAGTTGGACAGACAATTAATTTGAAATTATAATAAGGTATGAGACGTGTGCATGCATGATGCATAATATCTCTTCAAAGTTAATGACATGATGTAGATCACACATCATGAGTGTGGACTTCATTAGTTTCATAAAGTAATCTGATATAATTTTCTTAAATTAATGATGAGATTGTTTTAGATTAGCAAACAATAAAACAGATCAATTGTTGATTAGATACCTTTAAAATTCTCAGAATTAGAAATTGTTTTAAATATCTTCAGGCCGACTGCAATTTTTAGAAAAAAGTATTGTTAAAGATGAAGTGAATGTCATTGATAAATAAATCAAAGAGAACGGGCCCAGAGTGAGATCCTTGACCTGTTTTGGAAATTAAACTACTTATTTCAGTACAGTTTGAAAAATAGCTCTGAAACCATTTGTAAAGAATTCCATTGATTCCAAAAGCAATAAATTTAGGATTAAGTGATTATCTCCATCAGATGATTTAGAATAATCAGAATTAATGTGTAATTTGTTATTGATAAATTAATGGGTTGATGGTGTTGACTGATTTTGGATGAATCTATGTTCATTAAAAAATTCCCAAAGTAAAAGAGAAAGGACTTGATTCTAGATAAATATTAGGAAAATATAAGCAGTGATTTTCGCAACACAACATAGATGAATCGATAAAAAGTCAACGGCAGTATTTATGGAGGAAATGTTAAAGTTGTTAATGAAATTTATTACCCTTAAGTCAGGTTGAAAATCACTTTCCATTATTTCTATTATTAATAATGAAAGTTTCGAATTTCATAGGGATTGTTGTTCATGTCGAAATTAAACTTCAAAAGTTTGATAAAAATAGTGTGAAAATCCATTTTCAGGAAACCTCCTTCGAACAAAACAATAGGATATTTAAAAAGAATCAACAAACAAATCGTCAAAAACGTTTTAGGAAAGTATCTATCTGCAAATATTTCTATCAGAGACACCAAAAAAATCTTTCCCTAGACACACTGAATTACCCATAAACTAATTTTTCTGTATTCAATGGATTAGGCTAATGAAAGTCAAGTTTAGAAAATGATGATGATACAGACAAAAGTGGTATAGGAAGTGACAAAGAGGTAGAAAGGTAATAAGTAATAATGAAACAAGGTGAAATAAATCAAAGTGGCAAACATACAGTACACATTTTCAAATATCTGGAAATGAAGTTTAAATAAAAGTAATGACATTTTAAGACAACTCTGTTGTAAAAAAAAAATCCAAGAATATCAGCTAACAGAAAAGACACAATGAAGTTTAAACCCCCTTCAACTCTTTGTCTTAAATAGTATATCCCACATAAACAAATATTATCTTTCAGTGATACAACAAAAAATAAATGCTCGTAATCATACTCAGTATAATTTATATAAAAAAAGTATTTCATCTCAATTTAGCTTTAGAGTTTCAACCAGAAAAACTAATGATGTTAAATTATAGAGTACTACAATTCCTTGTCACGGATGCTGAGAATTGGCATTGATCATTCTGAAATACATACATTCAAAAACATTTGTGAAAATGTTTTGTTTAAGACTTTCATTTATGTCAAATATCAATTATCTGTCAATTCAATTAAACATAAATATTAGCAATTTTGTTAGTATTAGTTTTTAGTTTCCTACTTCTCCATTTTCATACAAAAAATGTTGGAACTTCTGAAGGAAACAATCAAGTTAAAATTTTAAACTCTTTACAAGAATGTGTAGATGATTCTCAGATTTTTTTTCAGAAACAAACTGGAAGAAAAACCTCATCTGAAACAACTACTTTTAAACATATGAACATTGAATTACACAAAAATAACTTTTTTCTATTCAGATTCCAATTTCAATTCAGTTTGTACTCCAAACATTCGTTATGGAATTGAAATATATATCACTCACAGAAACACTACACAACATAATATATGAAAGAGTATTGATAAGAAATTTCACTTCCAAGGAAATCCATCATCCTAATGGTA
The DNA here is from genome assembly GCF_025532065.1 of Leptinotarsa decemlineata. NCBI lineage: Eukaryota > Metazoa > Arthropoda > Insecta > Coleoptera > Chrysomelidae > Leptinotarsa > Leptinotarsa decemlineata. Next base: position 6,353,463 of record NW_027412537.1, on the reverse strand, counting down.
CAATTCTCGAAGTTTCAGGTCGAAAACACTTGTCTTGAACTCCTCATCATCACCTTTTTGAACTTTAGAAAACAAAAACACACATTTCTCGCACAAGATTACAAATTTGTTGTCAAAAAAACTACATTTGTCATGATGACAGTCCGTAAAAACATTCGTAGGGTTATTTGATTTGATCACAGCCACAGAAATTTCATTTCAATTAAAAGGGGCATATTTTTTAGTAGATTACTTTTTGAGAAAAGTCTTTTTGGCTTTCTACTTATCTATGTTCTTACAAAAAATGTGGGAAATTCAGGTGGAAAGGAAGAAAAGCAACTAAAATGTGTATGTTGATCCTGTACAAAAGTTTCTTTTAGATACAAACTGGAAGAAAAGTCTCATTTGAAACAACTACTTTCAAACATATGAACATAAGAATAATAAAAATAACATAGAAACGAAAATGACTATTTCTCATCTGTACTCCAAATATTCTTTATGAATTTTAAACAGGAAATGTGACGGAATTGGCCTATACTTGATGAAAGTCCAAAGCATTCTCAAGTAACACTTTATCATGAGATTTTCATTTGACAGTTTGCAAAACCGCAACAAGTGTTTTCTTCAAGTGTTTTCATATGAAAAAGTGTCCAGTGAAAACCTCGCAATGAAGTATTACTACTTGAAGTTAGGGTTCACCTCTAGTTAACTCTAGATGACGAAAACATGCATTTCTTGCACATCACAACTTTACGGTAATAATACGTTTATTCCAGAGGCTACATTACAAAAGAAATTGATAAATTACTTCATGTCACTGGAAAAGATAATTCTACTTTTGATATGATGGCAGTTTGTAAAAACATTCATTAAGTTATTGGAATTATTCCAAGCCATAGGAAATTCATTTAACATACATAGAAGTTACTTACAGTTTGTATTATCTACACATTTTTGTGAAGAGTTCATTTTAAATCTGATTGCTTTCTCTCTTCCAAAGAAAATTTCCCACATTTTTTTATAAAGACAGAGAAATAGAAAGCCAAAAATATTTTTCCCACATACTTCCGAGGAAAAGAGGACAGTAATCAAATTCAAAATGAACTCTTCACAAAGATGTGTACATCATGCATGCCAAAAACTAATCTCTCTTGAAAAATCCCCCCATTTCATTTTTGATAGATAGATAGATAGATTTTATTTAAACTGCATTCCAAACAGGTTTACACCCGATTACATGTATACAGTCAATGTCATGGTACATAAAATATATGGTTTTTAAAATACACAGAGTAAATAAACACCTAAAATTACGTACAAGAGAAACATTAATAAAAACAGGTATATATGGCACTTTTTTTTTTTAAACGACTGTCTTATTTCTAATTCATCACAGCAAAAAAAACAAGACTTTGGTGACTTACGACTAGATCATTCACTTGCCTAAGGCAGCGATTGAGTGGAGACTCTGATCGGGTGTCTACATAGAAAACCCTATTGCGATTTCTTAGATTAGCACTAGGAACATGAAGATTGACCACACTGAGGAGTTCAGGTACATTTATTATCTGATTAAATATGTTGGATATAAATAGTACATCATTCAAGCCTTGACGATCCGACAGGGTTGGCATGTCAAAATGTTCTAGTTGAGTCCTATAGGAGATCATAGAGGGAGACTCTTTATTTTTTTGAAGTAGGTGTACCTAAGATTTTGGTTTTGAGTATTTTTGAGCTCTATGTTATTTTGAATGTTAATCCATTCACTTGCAAATAAGGTTAATTATACGCAACAAATAAATAAATAAGGAAATAAAAACTACTGACCTATACATAGTCTCAGCTTCAACATCTCCGAACCAAACTTGCAACGAGGGAGAAAAGTTATCCCCTGTCAACTCCAACATCGCAACATCTCCTCCGCCGTTCAGGTGCAAGCTGTGGACAACAGGAACTGGTGTTACTGGCGACCGTACGGGGCCCATTCCTTCATAGAACTGATATTCCGCCTTATCCGTTGAGATGATTGTCCAACAGGCACCGTCGTTGATCATTTCTTTGTTGGGTTCCTTGGGGCAAGGAGTCGCCTGGAACTGTATGATTCTTTCCTGGGAGAGGCACAGGTACATGCGTTCAGTGTCTTTCATGTAGAATGCACATTTGTGAAGTTGGGATACCGGATCGTCGGCTTCAAGCAATGCCTGCTGTTTGTCTACCTTGAAAAGTTCAACAAAAATTTTCATCAGATATAATTAAATTTTCATGGCTTGATGAATAATAATAATCTTAATTCATTATGTGATTTAAAAAGGTTTAAAAATATTCAATAAAGTGCCTATCACTGTCAAAGCAGCTAGAAATTATGACATGTTCAGAAAAAACTCTGTAAATACCCTGTTGACAAATAACAGTAATTGATCATATTTTTCAACTTTATATGTAATGTAATGTATTTTTTTTGGCTCGAGTCCCCAGATATAGTCACTTACTTGTTATATATAGATGAGTTACAAAAGTGTCTGTCAAAATGATTTTCACTTCTTTAGACAATAAACATTCATTCATTATATACATTATGTGAAACAATACAAATATTGATACTGTAACTTGTTTGCTGCAGCAAATATTCTTCCAAAGCTTTCATAAAATTATATTCATTAGAAGATGGGAAAAACGCTTTTTTGGATTTCTACTCCTTCATTTTTATACAAAAAACAAATAATAGTTCAAAAAACTAAAAAAAACTCGATTCAATAACAACACTAACTAAAAAATAATCGAAACTAATTCAAAATTGTATTCAACATCGATAATAAGTCTTATGGCTTGATGTAACTAATGACTTTCAATAAGTCTGAAATCAGAATGAATCCATCTACAAAAAAATTAATTTTGTTGTAAGAAAGCGTAGAGTGCTAAATATCCATTGTTATAAATACTTGTTTAGGAAACTTTTGCCAGATGGGCACCTCACGCTTTTTTACAACAAAATTATTTTTATTGTAAATAGATTTATTCTGATTTCAGACTTATTAAAAGTGATTACTTACATCACCCCACAGGACTTATTATGGATGTTGAACACAATATTAAATTAGTTTCCAATTATTTTTAATTTTTTGGTTTGTGTTGTTATTAAAGTGTCTTTTTTTAGTTTTTTAAACTATTATTTATTTTCCACTTTTTATTTTGGCTTGCTTTTCCAAGTCCATTTGTTTTAATATAAAATATATATGCATTCATAGACAGTGTGGTTGTCTCACTTGCTCTTCAGACTCTGTGAGGAAATTATTCAATCCTAGCAATCCTGATCAGGATAATGATGTAAACTTATGAAATTATTGTATTGTAACCGATTCTTGATAAGTGTACACAGTTTAAATTACATCTATTCGTTTAAGATTAGTCAAAATTGAGTCCAAATGAGTTGGTTACAAACAATCATACAAGTGAAGATAATATAAGTGTGTTAATGATAGCAACTTGCAAAGGAAGGAAGACAACAAGTAAGTTCAGAATAAACACTTTACAAAGATGTATTGATCATGCATAGAAGATACTTTAAGATAGGAACTGGAAGTAACTTCTTTACATTAATTTTATCATGAGAAAAAATATATGGTCAAATTGTTAAAAAACTATTGTTATAAGTCAGCAGTATTTTGTTTATCAATAAAAAAAACTGTTAAATATCAAGTTAACTTGCCTTAAGTACACTATTTTCTAATGAGTTGTGAACAAACAAAAAGCCAAATGTTAAAAATAATCAAGGAAAGAAAAATTATGAAAAAAATAATCTGCTTAAATGTAAAGTAAGTATGACTTATTTTACATAGTTACTATAATATAAATACCCACAGTTTCAAGACTAACCTAAATACAAAAATTCTTTATTTCTTTATTTTTCCTAAGAAACCAATTCTTTAACTCGGGGATGAGATTCAAGAACTGAGTTCAAAAGATGAAGAAAAGATAAAACAATAAAAAACTTCCTACTGATATTTACAATCACAAAACATGAAATTTCAATGAGGAATTTCAAGTACTTTATTCACTACAACTATAACTTGTTTTTTATTGGTATGACATTTATCATGATTACGTGATTGATTATTCGACCTTTGAATTACATTAGCTAACACTTGAGAGGTCTAGACTATCAGTTATTTTTGATTATGATTATTGACCACTTTACAGGGCATCTTTGTAAAGAGTTTATTTTGAAATTAATTGTTTTCTTTCTTTCTTTCGATGTAAACCATGGTGTAAACACCATTTTCCTCAAACATTATTGAAGGAGTTTAATAATGTTGAATCTTTTGGAAAGTCTGTGTAAATACTTCCCAGATGTTGGATGTTAGAAACCTGGTAATTATATCAATTGATGTTATATGGTCATGTAAACATGGTTATTGGGAGTTATTTTACTTCCGTTGAAAATTACCCTAAATCAGTTTTTAAATAATCATCAACAGAAATGACCAATAATGATATATTATTTACAAGTCAGATAATAAAAATTTTGTAGGAAGTTGATACCCTAATTACAATTATATAGTTGCATGTAACTATACTAATTTGAGAAAAATCGATTTAAAAAATGAACTTACATACAACATAAATGATAAAAAAATAAGTTCATTTAACTGAACTTCTGAAAAGTATAAAATGGTTTACTTTGAAGATAAGCTCATTTTTTTAAATCATTTTTCTCATATTAGCATAATTGTCACATACAACTATGTAATATTAGGGAAAGAAAGTGTTAATACAAATTTGAAAAAGGATGAAGGCAAGCTAACAATCTAAATCTATAATAAATATGAGTTATATGGACAAGTCCAAAAATTTAAAACACGTTTCCAATAACAAATTTTTAATGATTTTTGAATATTGATACACTTTTCAAGGTGTTTGAATAATCTAGAGAAGATGGTTCACTATCTATACACAACTGTTGTCTAATATTTTTGTATTTGGTATAAATATAACTAGTTAAAAGTCATCTGCATAAATACTGTAATGACTTTCTGTAACTACCAATTCAATATTATTTTTATAGAGGATGAACTCTGTGTTATACCCATACTAAGATTTAGGAAATTAGAATTGACTCTACGAATACCATTCAGTCTATGACATCTTTTATACTATAAAAACAAAATTCATAATCTCACCTTTCGAATTATCAGTCTGGGAAGCGCCATTCCTGTTACAGAACAAACCAATTTGACTGTTGATCCATAGTGAATGTATCCATCCCTAACTTGAAACTCTTCACTTTCAGATTCATTATCATCTAAAAGGTGTATAGTAAAAGCACCCCACTGTGTCGAACTGGCATGAAAATGTCCATTCTCAACATGCAAATACCTCGTCGAAACGGTCTGAGATCTCAACCTATTAAAAAGAGCTACTTTTGTCCCACTAGCTATACACAAATCTGCGTTTTTTAAACTTTGCTTCTTCTTGGACGGTTTTGAAATAACTTTGATTCTTTTACTGTGAAACACTCCGATATCGTGTCCTGAACCATAGAACATTTTCACAGATAACATAAAGTGTTTGCGTTTGTCCGAATCGGAAATGTATAACGTTTTAGCCGCGCAGTACTGTTTACCATTGTTCAGATCTAACTGCTGCATATCTTGATCCGAATTGCCAATCCCGATAAATGCGCAAAGTTGAGAAGCTTGTTCCGACTCCCCTTCGCGTAACATTTGTTCCTGTCGCAGCCTCCACCCGTCTCCAAATAGATAAATGCAAGGTGGAGGGCAGAAGAACCTTTTTTCATTGCCATATGATTTTTGAGCAACTTTAGCATGTAAAATAACTATCACCATGTCAGACCTCTCCCTCAAATACCTCTCCATGGCTTCCCTGGTGAGTCTTCTGTCTTCTCCCCTATATCCACCTGGCACCACTGCCCCAGCAAATCTAGGGTACATGGCCCCATGTTGAGGGGGTGGTGTCGGGGGCGACTGGGCATGGGCTATGCCTGGCAGGCCATACTGATGGGGCATTTTTCACGAAATTGCACTACACCAATTACCTCAACTTTATACACTTCATATTTTTGTTGTTTTACTCTTATTTACCAACGTATCTACATCTGAACAAAAATGGATTGAGTAATCTAGTGCAGATGTAAACAAATAGTAAACACGCTGCGTGACTTGATTGCCTCTTCCGCGGCTACCGCTGAACGTGAGAACAAAATGCTGCCGAGCGGCTGTTTCAGATTCTCCCCTCTTTGGGCTTTAGCCATGCCATACAAACTATTTTATACTCCTCTTGTATACAACTTCGCTCTGCCTCATTCCATTTCATTCGAAAAACACCTGTTCACAGCTTGGATTTTCCGACAGTCTGACCAACATCCTAAACGCCAAAACTAATTAACATTTCCATTAGCATTGTTTTGTTATTCAATTATTGCATTGGGACACCTTCTTTAGAGTTGAACTGTAACAAATCTGTCTATCTTACTGGCATTACTATTCTATAAAACAATTGACAATTCAAAAATCTATCTATCCAATATCTTCAGTTTCCTGTTTTTGTTGTAGAGGCCACTTCACACGAATCTCGTTCATATTTCCTTAGTACTTGGAATTTACGAGGGATACTCAAATATATATTTTTCATTTATATATCGACCAGAAATGCACATTATGTGAACAAAATCACCGACATGTGAAAACAAAATATAGTCAACACATAATTCTAGTTCACAGGCTTGGTTGGTAAAATGTGCGTCGAGAATGGTGTTACAGTTCTGGTGTTTGGAATCAGTATCTATTTTGATTTTTTCCTACTTCGGAGGTTCCAGTTCTACCTTACAAAACATGCTCATATTGAATAATACCAAAATATATTGAAAGGGGTATATTTTTAGGAGAAATTCATTTTTGGGAAAAAAGGTTTTGGCTTTCTCTTTACTTCTCTCTTAATCTTTACAATTTCCCACATTTTTTTGTATAAAGGTGGAGAAGTAAAAAACCAAAACCTTTCTTTAGTGAAATATATATTTTGTCCCATGACTCCTAAATATTTCAATGTTTCGCAGTAAAATATATTACAGTTCAGGAAAAGGAATACATATTTATATGAACTAGCTGTATAATTTACAAGAAATCACTGACCGCTGACTTAGCGAAAAAGGAGCCGACCGCCCGCCATGGTTTCTCTCACATGATCCTTGTTGGCGTTCACAGTTCGGCTATTATTGGCAATTTTCGGTTCTCGTTCGGTGGTCGAGATTACCTCTTCTCGCACCATCCATTTGATAAATGTTGAAATATTTCCATTATTATTACGTCATATTGTGTTTTATTTATTTCATAATATACTAAATATTAATTATTTTTATTGTATCGTTATTATATTGAGCAAATATCATGTGAATAAATTATGTTATATAAAGGCATATGTACGTTATACACTTCATCAATGAGATTTTTATATATCAAACGTTAATATTTAAGCGAGATAAAAAAAATTCTCACTAATATAGTAACAGATTGGCTCTCTTCATTATTATGGCCCTACCTTTTGTGGATCCGAATTTATAATGACTTTATAGTACAGGCTAAATCTTTACCAATATACATAATATACTTTACCATATAATGAAGACACTCCAAAGGCAAAAGAACGAACTATTTGGAATAGAAATTACTAAGGAGATGCATCATTTTTTTGGTCCGCATGAGGTAGATATAACTCTTTTTATACCAAGTAGGTACTTGTTGAAACTTTATACTACTTAATTAATTCATTAACTATTTGATGTTACTTTATAAAGATTGAAAACATTTGGTACCTACATAAATAAATTCCGGTCAATGCAAAAATGTGTGACTAACTAGCTGTTCTCCACAGTTTTACCAGCGTATAATTTAAAAGAAATCGCTGAAAACAGTCACCATGCTTGCCCAGGCAGTTGTTTTTGTTTTTTCTGATTTGCCCAGTACAGTGTTGCATATATTATTGTACGTGTATAGTATACGATAGCGCTGATATATCTATATATTTAAATCTGTTTTAAAATCTATATTTCCGTTAATCAGCTGTCGCGCCCATACGAACGACAACTCTCAGAAGTTGAGAAAGGTATTTTGTTTTTTCAGGACAATGGCCCTGCCCACAAATCGCATATTACCATGTCATCAATGAATGATTTGGGGGTTAGAATCACTCGAAAACCCCCCATTATCCACCAGATTTGGCTCCGTCCGGACTATCATATCTCTCCTCAACCAAAAAAATGTCTAAAAGGACGTAAATTTTTCCTCTAACGAAGAGGTGGGAAAAACTGTGAGGGGCTGGTTTGCTGAGCAAGATATTTTTTAAGGTATATAGAAGCGTTGGAGGTTCGCTTTAATAAGTATAAGCGATCAAAAGATAGTACGTTGAATAATAACATACTTTGAATTTTGAAATTTTTCAATACCTCCCAACATATAAAGACATTCATACTTGATAAAAGGTACTTCTATAAGTTAATGGAGAAAAACATATAGAAGAAAATTCTAATCAAACTACCAAAAAGGCTAGTTTTCAAATGAGACAAATAGAATTTTGAATTTTACCCATTTTATACTTACTATATCAAAGAATAATATTTGTTATATCATGTAACGGAAACCATATAATATTGCAAAACTAGAAAAAATATCGTCCAAAAAAGATGATGCAATTGAAAGGTGCATATAATTTTTAGGAGGGATTAATTTTTGGAAAGAAAGTTTTTCGACTTTCTGCTTATCTATATTTATACAAAAAAAATATGGTAAACTTTCGAAAAAAGGAAGAAAACAATTGAGTCCAAAAGAAACTCTACAAAGATGTGCAACTATCAATTGTATAAGTGAGAATTTTTGCCTATGCATTATAACGTATTTGGTCGTTGAACAAATTCTTGCTTTCTATATAAATTAACAAATTCACTCAAAACATTACAGTTCTGTACCTTGTTCAAATACTCATAAAAACATCAAACTTGTTCGCTCCCCTCGTATATTAGTTCTCATCAATCAATTTTCTCTGTGTGAAATGACCCTAAATTGATGGCTATTTGTTTCACTTTATCCCCTCCACTGCTTGTTAGAAGTCGTCAAAATGAGGGAAGGATGTGTCAGGGTTATGGTCGGGGCGTGGGAAAATTTTGTGTGGGAAAGAGTGGAGTGGGTGGCCAAACATTCATTTGATACAACTTTGTGGCTCGATGTAATTTAGAGTGAGATTACCCCCGTATGAATCAAAGACGTTTCTCTGTCAAAATTATGGGAACATATGATAACTGATTCTTGATTCTTCTTCTTATTTCTGCCTTTCTTGTTCTTTACTCTGAGCGTGGGAAAAATATTTTTAAGGAATTTGGCGCTTTGGACATGGGAGTTCACGGTCTTTGGAGACTCATTGAGCCATCCGGTAAACCAGTTCCATTAGAAACACTAGAAAATAAAGTGCTTGCAGTGGGTATCCTTTTTTGTAGAATTAACGAAAAAATTAAACACAAACTGTAGATTCCTTAATTACTGAATTTAGATATTTCGATTTGGTTGCATCATGCAGTGAAGGGTTTTCAAGATTCGAAAGGAGCCCCCGTGCCAAATGCACATCTACTTGGTATTTATCATAGAGTTTGCAAACTACTTTATTTCAAAATTAAGCCTGTTTTTGTTTTTGATGGAGGAGTTCCAGCACTAAAAAAGCAGACCATTGTGAGTGATTGTTTTTGATAGCATACATAACCTATCAATATGTATAATAATTTGTTTAATTCCAATTTGCAGTAATTTAAAATGATTGAATTTTCAATAAGTATTAAAAAATCAACTAGAGCACTTTATCTTTTCGAAAGTTTCGATACTCAATTTAGCATTACCAGATAATTAACCCTTCAAACCTAAGCTAAAATGCCATCTCAGTCATCTCTTGATTTCTCCAACTTGGTTAACAAAATGGCATCAAGAGAAAATGCTCTAGTTGGTGTGAAGTTAGTGTTTTCATTAGATTCATTTTATGCCAGGTATTTCAATTATACCTATCAGGTCTAATTTTTATAATACTATATATTTCTAAATCTGCCTCTCATTTACAGGCTAAACGAAACCAATTGAAATCAAAGAATTATTCCGAAGCTGATAGACTTCAAAAGCAACTACTCAACACCCTTCTGCAACATACTGCTATAAGTAATGTTCTGTCAGAAAAAACCAAAGCTTCACTCACGGCTCAAACAAAAAAAGTTCGCAAACATGAAAACCTTTATGAGTTGCCTCCTACAGAAATTGATTCTACAATATCCTCCTCCGATGAGGATGAAGCAGAGAGTACATCTGAAACAACGGACTCAAGTCCTACAAAGAATTGGGATTTGCACACAATTGACATGAATAGTGTCCATTTTAAGTCTTTACCGGTTGATGTGAGACATGAAATACTAACGGATTTGAAAGAGACTCGAAAACAAAATTCTTGGGGGAGGCTTCATGAACTACCAAAAAAAAGTGATGATTTTTCTTCCTATCAAATGAAGAGATTGTTGAAGAGGCAATCGGTACAAGCTGCACTAGATGAGGCAGCCAAAGAAATGGGGGGTTCATCGCTTTCCTTAGCGGAACTAGAGTCGATTCTCAAAGATCAGGGGATACATACCACTACAGATTCCATTGGAAAGAGAATTGCATCTGATGAAAATACCAGATATTTGTTTATCAAAGATGTCAAACTGGCAATGGAAAAAGCTAGGAAGGAACAACTGGAAAAAGAATCTAAACAAAGTCACGTGGAAAACATAGAACCCATAATAGGGCATGTAGAAAATGTATCTGAACAACCCCTCGAAGAGATAATTGAAACTTTTCCTGGTAATGAGAATGCAGAGCAGGATAAATTACCAAAAAGTGATGCTAAAACCAAGGCTGACATTGAAGAGGAAGAAGAAATTCAAAGGGCTATAACCTTATCTCTGGAAGAAGTTGCTTCCACCTCATCAAATAATTCCAAAAGATTGGCATTTTCATTTTTGGAAAACTTTAATGATGAGGACTTTGATTCCGAGTCAGATGAGGAAGAACCACCTAACAATAAAGTTCTCTCATCAGCTCAGCATTACATGATGGAGTACAGTGGCTTAACACCTAAGGAAATTTCAAAAATTATCACAAGTGCTGGTCAAAATAGTATGAAATCAAAACTGAAGACTCACAAGACCAATGTTTCAGACGAGAAGGCGGCTCCCTCAAATTTGGGCACAATTCATGAACAAGTTGATGAAACTTCTAAAGAAAAAGAAAATGTTACAGAAGAAAAGGAGATCTGTGAAGAAGATGAACAGATTCCAGTTAGACCTGAAGAGAATATTGATGAAAACCACTGTGAAATCATGTCTGACAGTGAAGGATCCTCATGCTCTAATGATTTGGTAGAAGTTTCTGGAGATAAAGAGTCAAAAAATTCCTTAGAAATTTTCATTGATCCTGATAAAAACGATGATGATGATTTATTTGGAGATATTTTCAAAAAGGCAGTGGAGGTTGAAGAAGAGGGTCTTACAGTTACAATACAACCTCAACAAAAGTTGGATGATGACTTGTTTAGTGATGTTTTTGAAAGGAAGGTAGATAAGGAAAAAGAATTCATTCCAACAGAGCCAAAGAAAAAGGAGCCAGAAATAAATATTACAAATCAGCTACTAACACATGGAACTTCTGAAGATTCTACCAAGATCAAACCTATTGAATCTGAAAAAACTGAAAACATTGAAGTGGATAGAGAATTGATCAAAATTGGTTCAACTGAAAAGGAAAAGTTAGTTGAAGTTGTAAAGGAACCAATAAAACCTCAATTAACATTTAAAGAAATGTCAGATATGAGAGATATGCTTCAGAGGGAGAAAATAGATCTAATGGTGGAAAAATCGAACAAAGAAAGATTAGCAAGTAATATAACAGATCAAATGTATCAGGAGGCTCAGGTAATCACTTATACTCAATCTTTTTTATTCACACTGTATGAACTTTTAAGATTTGGATATAGTTAATTACTGTTGACTTGAAAATACACCTATGGATACTTCGTTATACCAAAAACTTGATCTATTCAAAAACCAAGTGGCAACTTTATATATATAAATAAATATATATAAATTGATGGATGCAGCCGTTACTACGTGGTAGGAAATCATAATGAAGAAAAGAGAATTGAAACTTTCTATGTTTTTTACCACTTTTATTTGTAACTAATGTTATGTAATTATTGTTACGTTTAATTTATAAGTTTGAAAATGTCCTTATAGAGTTCAATGTATAGGTTTGAAAATGTCCTTATAGGAAGAAACTGCAGTAATGTTAGTTACAAATAAAAGTGGTAAAAGATTCAATTCTCTTTTCTTCACTAACACTATATTGGTTTTTTAAAATTGATTCAACATGACCTCATGTTTTTTCATTCCGAATTATAAAAATTATCTTTGCTACTGGCTCCTTACCAAAATCTTCATTTCCAACTTATAAAAAATACAAGGCTCTGCTTAGTAATAATTGTTAAATCAAACTACCTGAGGTATAGAGATCTTTTTTGGGTGTATTTCAAATTCATAACTTATAAAAATATTGGAGTTATATATTTTAGCTTTATATTATGTATTGGCCCTTTATACGTATTTGTAAAAGCAACTTTTATCAGTTCACCGAACAGATGGATTGATCACTTGTACTTTGCCATGTCTACAGAATAAACATCCAGCAGCCCTATGATGGAAGTTCTCTCTGCTCACATTTGTGCAAACCTTTTTTTAAATACTGTATTCTTGAGTTCATTCTTCGATTATTCACTGGCATTTAATTAAACATTTAAAATCAATCACAGAATTTCAAATGTCTATCAAAACCCAATTTCTCTAAGCTCTACTATCAAGACTGAATATGCAAAATCTGTTATCCAATAATACTGAACAGGTTACTTTCAGGTTACTTTACAACTCCATTTATTCGGTAAAGAGATTTAGAAATTGCAGGCTTAGATAGAAGTTTCTTCATGTGATAGTTTGTGTGTGGGAGGGAATAGATGTACACTCGGTGAAACTTGTGTATTAGGCCTTATCAATAATGACAAACCTTCCTGAAGCCTTTCCCAGTTGGATGAACTGTTCATTGCAATCTAGATCATTTAGATCAGAGTAGATAGTGATGTAGTAAGTAATAATTGTACTTCATTAACAGTGAATTTGTTGAAAGTAGTTAGATTCTGCTGTATGACCTATGAAACTGCAAATATCTATGAAGCTCTCTAGGTGGCTCAGGTCGTTATTAATATAATCTACTCAGAACTCTAAACAATGACCATACTTATCAATACCGTTAACACTACAAAAAAACTCCATTCCCAATTTTGTTAGCGTAGTTGTAAATACTGAAACTGCAACGTTATGGTTTCAAACTTGAAAACTACATACATAATCACACTACCATAAACGTGTCGTTTTCATCTTTATATACAGACAGATGTGTATGTCCATTTGAGAATTAAATAATATATTTTTCCAAATGACAAAATCTGCATATGTAATCATGAATTCTACATTAATTATATTTTCAAAATTTCAGGAACTTCTAGAAATGTTTGGTCTGCCATATGTTGTAGCTCCTATGGAGGCAGAAGCACAATGCGCCTTCTTGGATGTTATCGAGTTGACAGATGGAACAATAACAGATGACAGCGATATTTGGTTATTTGGGGGAAAGACCGTCTACAAAAATTTCTTCAATCAAAGCAAGTATGTCATGGAATTCAAAGCAGAAAACATAAAACACCATTTCAAACTGAGTCGCGAACAAATGATTCTTTTAGCCTTCTTGTGGGTAGTGACTATACCACTGGAATACAGGGTGTTGGGCCTGTTACAGCATTGGAGATATTGTCAGTATTTCCCCCTTCTAAACCGGAAGAGTTCAGTTTGTCCCAGTCCCAGTTGATTTCCGGATTAAAGGAGTTTCGTTCCTGGTTCACAAAGGGAAAAACTAGCGGTCATGGACGAGCTTCATTGAAAAGCAAATTGAAAAATATCACTTTTACAGACAACTTTCCCAGTATGCAAGTGATAGAGGCTTATTTAGATCCCAAAGTAGAAACAAGCAAAGAAAAATTCTCTTGGGGTAAGCCCGATGTGGTAGCTCTCTCTTTGTTTGCTAGAGAAAAATTTGGCTGGGGTTCAAAGAAAACTGACGAAATCTTAAACCCCGTTATCAAAAGATTAGAAGAAAATCAGTCACAAAAATCCATCAAAGAATATTTCAAAACTAAGTTCAAAGTTGATTCAACTGCTGCAGAAGGAAAAATGAGTAAGAGGGTCAAGACTGCAGTGGGAAGATTTGGTAAAACCAGAGATGAATTGATTGCTGAAGAGATGGAGGAACTTGAAAAGGAAAAGAAAAAAGCATCCAGTTCAAAATCGGTTCAATCCTCCGACAGGAAAACTAGAAAAAAAGTATCTGAAAGAGAACTTAAAGGTGAAAGGAAGGAATCGAAGAATGCTGAAAAGATATCTATCAGAAAGAGAAATAAAGAAGTAGCAACTGAAGATGATAAAGAAGATGAAATTATCAAGGAGTGTATACCAAAACGTGGCAGAAAAAAGAAAGCCAATTCTGAATGTATTGAAAATAAAAGCAAGAAGACTCTTTCCAATGAAAATGAAAGCTTAAAGAATAAAAATGAAGACCTTAAAGTTTCAAATACTACAAACAGTGACAATATAAAAAAACCATTGGATTTGATTACTGAATTGAAGGAATACGAAAATTTAGCTGCTGCAATAAGAATGAGGAGGAAGAAGAATGAAGAAAAAAAGATTGACTTGATTAAAGCAAAGCAAATGGGTCCTCCTAAAAAGAAAGTTAAAATTTCCGCAGAATCATCAGTGGAAGATATACCAAAGGACTTGGAAGTTGATGAAGATGTTCAACTTTTGGCAGCAACTACCTCCAAATCTATGGTGAGAGTTAAGGAAATTCAACAAGAAGTAAAAAAAGATCTGGAACGAAGAATAGGTGAAAGAAAGCCCTCTGAATTCCACACCAAAGAAGTGATACATCAAAGGTTGAGGGATAAAACTGACTTATTGAAGAACAAAATGAAAGCAATAGAAGTTTTTAGGAAATCAAAGAAAGGTCCCGGTTACATGAAAAAACGTGTGAAAACTGTAAGAGTACCAAAGGAGAATGCTGGTTTATCAGAAGACAGTGAATGATGTACGAATGATTTTTTGTGATTAACAAGTATTACTTTCTATAATACCTCTATGCTTGGTCAAATATATTGTTTGGACAGCTGAGGGATGCCGAATACATTTTACTGTACATATTTTGTTATTCTTTTATTTATTAATAAAAATTTTATACACATGTTTAATAAGTATATAAAGTGTAAAATAAAACTAAGAACTATTACTATTTATCAGTATATTGATGTTCAAAGTTTTCAAAAAATGCAACCTCTCAAGGCAAGATATAACGACGTCAAAGTTATTTCCTGGATATTTTGGCCGAGGCCTGCAGATTTTTATGAAACCCTGACATTTCTTTTACAACTCATCAAAAACGAAGAGGCAGTGGTAATTCCTTAAAAACAGTGAGGTTTTATGATGTCAAATTTAGCATGTATATTGATGAAATATAAGTGCATTGGAAATAAAGTGAATTTAGGCTTTTCTCATATTATAACACATTGATTGCCGACCAACGTATGGCCTAGAGGACTAGAATAATATGTGTGATCTTGCTTACGGCTCTCACTATTCAATGTAGACTCTAACGACACATTGTACTGCCATTCAGTGCACATATTTCATTTTCAGTTATAGATTATACATATGACCTGAATTGAGTGATTTCATTTATAATTCATGTCATATACACTATGAATCTCATTCACGGCCCCTGCTCCCTACTCCATTTTTTTATTCTTTCATAACGACCAACACATCGACGAGGATCTCTAGATTAGATCTCTAATACATGATGCTTTATTATTATCATTATCAACTTTTAACAGTTTAGCTCGGCTATTCTCCATTACGTTAAACCGATATTTTTGCCTGCTAACGGCACATAATTGAGTTTAATTTAGGGTTGTACAAGTTCGAAAAATGATGTTGTCTGTGCCCACGACATATTCGATGCTTTATCTTTGTGAAGAAATGGTATATCGATTTGAATCTCGTAAATATTGTAGTCACTTATACTTAGAAAACCTATTGAAAACGAGCCGAATCTAAAATTCGAAATGGTGTTTTGCCTGGACTTTTCCGAAAAATATTTTCAAAAAATTTCAGTGAACCTACATGGAACCCACCTGGCTCAGACGCACCGCAGGTCGCGTGAGCCTGACGTCATGTCTCAACTTAGTTTTTTTTTGTGAAAAATTAGTAACGAATTTTTGTGACTATAATGAGATACTTATGAATTAACAATGTAGAAAAATGTATGAGCCTGAAATTTGCAAAATTTCATTGTTTCACCCACAATTTACAAGTTTTTTTACTCTCGAACAGAGAAGGAAAATAATTTTGATGGCAGTTGATATGCATGTCTGTTCGAATCATGGATAATGACGATTGAAACAAATGATGAGAATAATTATGAGATCATTAGGGACACTTTCAATACAACAATTATATTGATAAATGTCATATTTCTTAATCTTCATATATTTTTGACAGTAAAATTATCAAAGTGTGGGGGTAATACTGACAAATAATTTTTAAAATATGATTTTCATAGGCACACATTTTTTTTGTTTCATGTTAATAAGTGCCATGAATCAGTTTCTGTTTCCTCTTCGAGGTGGGTGGACATGTAGTCACGGCTGTTCTCATCGACGAGGGAGCAAAAGGTCACTCCCTCATAGCACCTGCATTCAATTTAAAATTACTCGTGCAGTGATAATTTCATCTGTAGTGTATGTTCGCCAACGGAAGACATGCTAGCAATTTGCAGGAGTTTTAGGAGGAATTTAAAAGGAATGCAATTCTGCGTAAAGCAACACTTCTGTATTCTCACGAATAGACATGGCTTACTGCCCCCGAACTGAAGCAAAAGCCAAGATTCCAATTAATCCAAATTTCATGGTGTTTAATTTATTCCACATGAAACTAATTTGGATCTTTAGTGTTGGTGTTTTCAACCTGTTATAGTAGTCAAACACTATGTTATATAGCTATGTGGAATTTTTGTAGACTTCAAAAAAAATTGAATTTCACCCACATCTCCACAATGGACTTGCATTTTGAATATTCTCTACTTTGAATAATACTGGAGTTTTTCCCAATGCCAAACCTTTATTTCAACACCTCGACACGTGTTTCGATCACCAAGTGATCATCTTCAAGAGGAAGATTAAACTAAAGATTAATCTTCCTCATCGGTTTGGTGTTGGGATAAAACTCCAGTAATATTCATTAGTACACCAAAGGTTCCAAACAGTGCATCACAAGTATTCTCATTTTTTTTGGATTTTCACCTTTCTTTCTAAATATTTATGTTGGTTTAGTTGATAACAAGGATAGAATAATTAATAATTTGTTTTTATTCCAAGGTCACAAGGTTTGAAAAATTGAGTTTTTTTTAATTGTCAATGTTCAATATCTGAAAAGACAAGAAAAAATTCAAATCAATGGATACTGTATATTGAAACAGTGTACAGTTAACTCAATTAATTTCAGTACTGAAATATAAAAAAAACATTAGGTCCTACATAAATCTAAGTTCACAGTGAAAAAAGCTTTTTTCAAACATTAAAGTTATTTGCTTAATAGCTAGTTTTTTCTTACAAAAATCATTTTTTCTTTATACAAGAGCTCCACCTGAAAAGACCAGTGAAAAGTAAGGAAGTGAAGATTATTTCATATAATGTGGATGTTAAATCGACTAGCATTTTCAATTTCACAATGTAAGAGGGTTTTTTCGAGCTGCAACAAAAGGGAGAAATGTTTTTCATTAATCCCTAGGTACATTAAATACAAAATAATTTACTGAACAATTTTCACATACTTGTCATGAGAGTTACCTTTTGTGCTAAGATTTGATTAGAACATGTCATCATATGAGTATTATTTCAGTGAAATTCAATATTGAATGGTATTGACTGAAACAATAATATGAAATTCAATACGAAGAGCAACTTGCCTCTTCAAGTAAATAACTTGTACAAAACAGAAATCCTTTTTTTTTTTCAATAAATAAAATATAAATTTACAGTTATAAAAATAAACTTTAATCACAAATTATTGTATTAAAAGTTCTCCAGATAAGATTTCCACTACCATCTTTTTCCTCAGATAGGGCATGTGTTCTTGAGAGAAAGAAATCTTGGCATTTCTGGTAATAAATTCGGCGAATGTACATGAAAACATTCCACAGTCACTGCCGTTCATTTGCTGAGGGATATCTTTCATGTTTTCCAGGATGAAGTCAGATGTATCATAAACAGACTTTTTTTTATCAAGATGTTCTGCCTCCAAATATTTCCGGAGCGCGTCCAGGCATTTTTTGTTGCTGTTTCCCATACTGTCATAGTACCTAAAATACATTCTTGCAATCATTTCTAATCCTGAAAGTCTGACAAACCAATTGCACTATTACTGATTTAGAACATTTGAAAGTTAAACTTTTTCACTTTTCAAAAAAAAAAGTGACTGAATACCTGACTGAATACCTGCCATCCAAATCTTATATATAATATTTGTAATTCTTAGTAGTACATCAAATCAAGTATTGCCTAGCGATTATCAGATCATCAGGGCCCCAAGAAAAAATTGAATTCTACCTCATATTCAATTACTGAAAGTCTCGGGAATATCCGGGTGAACTGAATTTTCCAATATTAAAGGAAAAAGGCCATTTTCTCATAATTAGACAAAATCTTTGACAGCATGCGCTTGAAATATGTTATGATTTGTTTGAAAGTGATTGACAATGTTTCATGGTGCATTTCATTAGTTTGGATCATAAAAAATGAAAGAAAGGATAAGAAGGATTGGGTCCAAGTATAACATCAGCACCTGTTTCAGATCTGGGGACACTATCCGCAGCAGCCTCATGAAAGCCAGGCCACCAAACGCTGACTGCGATTCCAAGAATGACATTTACCGGATACCCTGCGAGTGTGGAGAATCATACATTGGTGAAACTAAGAGGCCATTGAAAGTTGGCATTTCCGACCACAAGAAACACACACAGCGAGGAGAAACTAGCCAAATCAGGAATACCAGAGCATGTTTGGACTCATCAACATCAAGTGGGCTCAAGCTGAAATCATCCACAAGGAGGGACACTGGTTTAGGAGAAAATTCAAAGAAGCCGCATATATGTTATCCAACAAAGCATTTAGTCAAGTTAGCATAGAGATACGCAACATATGGAAACCTCTAATCAAGTGGAACACGACCAACTCCCGCCAAACGGTCAGCTTCCGCTAAAACCGATGAAGGGAGAAAACATCAATGGTCCATCAAGTCTTCGTCCAATTTCTCTAATCTCTGCAATGGCTAAATTGATAGAAAAACTAGTCAAAACAAGACTCCTGTGCTTTCTGAATGGAAACAAAATAATAAGTGATTGCCAGTTTGGTTTCCAAAAGCAAAAAAAACACTTCCGATGCCATATTTTCATTTCTTTACAATGTTTATTCCAACATAAATGACAAAGAAATAGTAGCTGCCGTCTTCTGTGATATAGCCAAAGCATTTGATTGTGTGAATCATAAAATTCTTTTGCGGAAACTCAGTAGATACGGTATAACTGGAATAAGTCTTAAATGGTTTGAGTCATACCTAGCAGATCGCACCCAGATGGTCAAAACCACTTCATACTCAAATGAAGGTAAAATTACTTGCGGCGTCCCACAAGGTTCGGTACTGGGCCCTCTTTTATTTTTAATTTACATTAATGACCTATCGTCTATAAACATCCAAGGAAAATTCACTCTATTTGCTGATGATACTACAATTTTATGGCATGCTCCTAACAACCATACGTTGTATGAAGTTATTGAGAATGACATCACGATAGTGAAGGACTGGTTTGACTCAAATCTCTTGAGCTTGAATTTATCAAAAACAAAAGTAGTGTCCTTTCGTTGCCAGATTCCAGCCGTACATCTAAATAATATTCAAATAGATAACGTACCAGCTTCTAAATTCCTTGGCTTGTTCATTGACAATAGTTTAAAATTCAACAATCATGTAGATACTTTGAAATCGAAGCTCTCCTCTGGATGCTATGCCATACGAGTAACTGCATTTGAGCTCGGATCTGCAGAAGCTAGAATGGTTTATCATTCCCTTTTTGAACCACACCTCCGTTATGGTATTTGCTTTTGGGGTGTGTGTTCTACCACATGCCTTCAATCAGTATTACTAATACAAAAACGTGCAATACGAGGCATATGCAAAGCCAAGCCTAGGGACTCTTGTCGACCTCTTTTTGCCTCTAACAAAATCCTAACTGTGGTCTCCCTATTTATATACGAGACAATCTGCCTTGTCTTCAAAAATAGGGTATTGTTTAACAACTTGGACGCGCCAATGTATCAAACCAGGCAAAGATTCAGCTTTAAATTACCGCTGCCTTCTTCGTCTCTAGTTAAAGATTCCATTATTTACAACGGTCTTAAAATGTTCAATCACCTTCCTCAAGCTTTAAGAACCATGAATGACCTTAGAGCTCTTAAGAAAGAGTTGAAAGACTTACTCTCTGGGAGACCTTATTATAGCTTAGCAGAATTCTATGATGATAATTTTAATTGAGAAGACTAACTGTAATATCTACGGTATTTTATTGATTTCATTTCATTCAATTTAGTTTAAATTGATTTATTTACATTTTGTTGACCATGTTCTTATATCCTGAACGTTTGTTATTATTTACATGTCTCTTTTCAGTTCATGTTATAACCTAATTTTAGTGATTTTACTTTTGTGATTTCATGTATATGTTATTTATATTTTGCACAAGGCTTTGTCAATAAGAATTTATTCTTCAGACAATAAAGTATATTAAAAAAAAAAAAAAAAAAAAAAAAAAAGCGGAGAGAGGGAATAGGGGATAGGTGAAAGCAGTCGAATGACCTATAGTCATATAGAATAAGTCCAGTTATCACCTGAACACGATTGTGGATACTAACAATCGAAACTTCGTGAAGTGACTTGGTTTGGAATCTTTTCATTTCTTGTTGATAATTTTTGAATTTTCATCTTGTGTTAATAGTTAATTTTTTTAAATTTTTTGGTTGCTGCTTGTATTTTATTTCATTGTAATTTCAGATTTTTTGCTCAATAACATTGTTATTTTTTCAGCTGACCTTTTTAATTTTTTACAGATTCTTTCAGGGATTTCAAATCAATTCATATCATATTAGATAATGGAAGTCTGAACTAATGAAATACATGTTATAATGTTCAGTGAGCAAGCGCCAATGGATGACTTATTTTATGTTATGTTGCAACAAAGTGCAAAGTGACTTGGAAAAAATCGGTATATTTTTGTACCAATTTTTAAATTACTCAAAAAAAGTGGTCCAAATTTTTGACTGCAAAAATGCAGAGTCAATCTGACAAAACCATTCTCTATAACATAATAGATAGATAGATATATTTATTTGATCATGTTATGTATGAAATACATTTATGACAAGTCTATAAAATAAAATAAACAGTAAAAATTTGTAACAATTTTACAAGGTACATTATAACATATTCAAATTATTAAGTGTGGAGATTCGGCGAGCATCTTCCTTGCGTCAAAAGTGTGTCTACGCACATGTTCTAAATATTCTGAAGTGGAATAAAAACAGTTTTTTAAAATATTTTTTATAATTTTTTCAAAACAAAATATAGTCATATTTTTAATATTGGCAGGAAGTGCATTATACAATTTAAAATCGTAGGAGTTTTTTTGTGATTTCATCAGCCTGAAACGTTGAGGTCTAATAAAGTTGCTGTTACGTGTATCATGATCGTGTAAACTGGATTGCTTGGGAAACAAGGGGGCTCTTTTGTGAATATCTAATAGGCTTGAGTAAACATACAAAGAAGGCACCGACATAATTTCATGATTAATGAATTATTCATGGCAAGAATCCCTAAAACCGATTCCAGCAAGAATTCTCAGAGCTTTTTCTGTAATATAAAAATGTATTGGGCATCACTAGAATTTCCCCAAAGTAGAATACCATAAGAAATGTGAGACTGTATGAGCGAGCAAAATACTATTTTCAGCGTAGTGAAATTTGTTATTGGTTTCAGGTGTCTAAGTAAAAATAAGGCACTTATCAAACTTGAAATGTAGCTTGACCAATTTAGTCTATTGTCCAGAGTAAAACCCAATAATTTGACACACTGGAATTCAGGTAATGGCAGAGCCATAGAAACAATCATGTTTTGTGATGTTTCCTTATTCATCATGAGTTTGTTGACACTGAACCAGTGCTCCGCTTTTTCTTGTATTTCCATAGACTTATCAATAAGAGCTGCATAATTCATAGAAGAGTATATCAAGGATGTATCGTCAACAAATAGTACACTGTGACATGGCTTCATATAGTTGTAAAAATCATTGATGTAAATAACGAACAAAAGCGGGCCCAAAAGCGGGCCCAAAACCGATCCCTGCGGTACACCTAGGTCAATCGGCTTCAGCTCAGAAAATGTGTTGTTATAAAAAACTCTCTGGAAACGATTATTCAGGTAAGTTTCAATCAAACCCAAAGGAGTGCCTCTTACACCATAATATGACGGTTTTTTTAGTAAAATGCTGCGGGAAACACAATCAAAGGCCTTTGACAGGTACAATAGTGTGACCCCCACAACCTTCCCGGTCTCAAGTCCCTCAACTATGCCTTTGACAACACTCATAGTAGCATCGGTGGTAGAGCAGTTTTCGCGAAAACCAAATTGATAACTGAATATGTTAATATACCCTGTAACCTTGTTACAAATTTTTACTGTTTATTTTATTTTATAGACTTGTCATAAATTTATTTTATACATAACATGATCAAATAAATATATCTATCTAATGTTTAGGAATGTTTCCTTAATAGTTTACCAATATTAAATCAATCATAAAACATATCAATATTGAACATTACCTTATAGACTTATCCCTAAAATCAATTACTGCCATACACCAATGCATCCCCAAATGTATGGGAACACATACCAAGTCATGGCTGAAGATATCTACTCTTTTAGTCCATCTTCTCAATGACTGGGGTCCATCTTTAATCAATTTGGAATAGAAAAATGTGTTGAAGGCATACGATTTTGGCCATTTGGAGTCATTGCCTCTTTCTATGATCATATTCATGTAAAAGTTGATAACCTCATCATTCAACCAGTTCAGTCCTGCGAGAGTTAAAAGATCTCTTCTTGTTATGTTGAGGTTAAACTTTTTAGCCAAAACTTCGTTGGGATCACCTCTGAATGCTTTTTCGACCATTTTCAACTGATCATCAGTTAGGGGAGGCAGTTCCACTTCTTCCTCTTTTTCTTCCAAAGGCAGGACTGCTTCTCGTATTGAGAGAGCTCTGTTGATTTTATCAGTGAGGATATCCATTCGCATGTCTTTATTGATTTTTTCATGTTTGTTGGAACATTCTTTGAGGATATTAATTTCTTGTTTTCTTTGTTCAACAAGGTTTCGATGTCTATCCACCCTTGAACAAAAAATATTATTCAATCTGCATCAACTACATTAGCAATATAACTACCCCCAAAAATAAAATGAAAAGCAATTGTATAATCCATTAATAAAATTTCCCATAATACATAAAATACTTGTATGGTATAAATTTTAAGAAAAACGATTTTTTGACAATATAAATGTCAAAAATTCAATTTTTTAGGTTATATATATATATTGATTAAATAATCTGAATATAATAATAATAATAATAAGTTATTTTCCCAAGAAACATACAATGTTTATAGCAGGGAAAAAACAATAATTTAAAAAAACTAACTATAACATAACTAAGTACGAACTGAGCACACAAAAAAAGATAAATCAGAACTGAAATTTAAAAAAAAATATATAAATATACATACATATACACATATATACATACATATATGCTTGAATATGATTATCAACATGAACATAAATGTACTCAATATAATATATCTATACAAACAATAAATATTTTTTCAAATTAATCTGGAATTTTTGTTTATTAAATTTTTTAAAGAATTCTGTAGCTCATATCTTATCAAATGGTTGTGTTGGTCATCATTGATTTTCAAAGTCAAATTTGAATGTTTGAGCTTATTTTTGGCCAAATGAATGAAGGTACATCATTTGAATTTTAGTAAAGATGACAAATCTAATAGTTTTTTTGGTTTATACAAGTTGACTGTAGGCTCCTTGTAGTTCAACTTGTATATACACATTATAATTTTGTTCTGAAGATTTTTAATTGATTTCAATAAGGAATTTGTTGCCATTCCCCATAAATAAATCAATTTATTATAGCCTGCTGGAAAGTAACAATTAAAGCAAAAGCAATATCTTCAAAATCAACTGTCCAGGAAATCTATTTGTAAATTATTTGGTAAATATTCCTGATCTGATTCTGAATGATATATGAAGTGAAAGTATCTCTAACCATAATTTGATATGTCTCTTGGTCAAATAACATCTAAGGAATATTACTGGAGTTTTTTCCCAACACCAAATCGTTATTTTTTACACCTCGACACGTGTTTCGATCACTAAGTGATCATCTTCAAAGAGGAAGATTGAAACTGTTTTAATCTTCCTCTTTGAAGATGATCACTTGGTGATCGAAACACATGTCGAGGTGTTAAAAATAACGATTTGATGTTGGGAAAAAAATCCAGTAATATTCATTACTACACCAAAGGTTCCAAACAGTGCATCATAAGTAACATCTAATGACATAAAAGGAAATATTACGAAAATTATTTAGTGAAAATATATTAATACAATTTTTAAGTTAGTTCATTCCCAGTTTTTATTTATTTTTTTTTAGTTTGTAAATATTGTATTATTTGAGGTTACCCATAAATGAACTGATTGCTAAATCTTCATGGCATCAATTATTATCCAACAGAATATATATATATATATATATATATATATATATATATATATATATATATATATTTACCATATACTTCTACAGTTGTTCAAATTTGAATGACTTACAGCATAATGCAGCAATATCTCTACTTATTTAATCTAAATATATATTTTTTGGCTTAGTCTTTATTTCTAAAAAATGTAAATTGAATTTTATAAAAGGGGTTTTCTATCAATGAATAAAGAAACACGTACTTTCTTCTAGGGCAATGCTTGGTGAAATTTCATGTATCTCTAAAATGTGTAAACCGCCTGAATAATAGATAAAAAGTTATATTACGCCTATTTTCAAGACCTGAGATAAAGATGGCATTCAGGTGAAATATGAGTTTTTTAAATTGAGAAGGGATATTTATTTTTTATTGTGTGAAAACAGTGAAGAAAGGTTTGCAACAAATAATCGCGTTTTATAGTTTCAACTTTTTAGTGGCCGTATTTCAGAAAGTAAGACCAGAGTCCACTAAAAAAAATTTCAAATCAAAAATATGTTAATACTCCTTATAACAAATGTTTGCTCCAAATTCATGTTAGTTAGTTAGTTAGAAATCAAGGATTTTCATTTTAGAGGTTCACATGTCATGAATGTTTTTATTTATTAGTGTTTGTAGCTTTGATCATGTTTAATTTCCTACATGAACATATTTGTACCCCCATGACCAAGAAACATAATTATAATTAAAAAAATATCTAAAATTGAACTTACATCTCTTCCAACCAATCAGTTCTTGTTTGGCGGGCAGTATCAACAACTTTCTTGAAACTGTTCACTGGTTCAACTTTGAAGTCAGGTTTTGGTGAAGGAGGACTGACGAATATTACATCAGGTTCAGAATCTGAATCTTTTACTAGTACAGGTTCGTTTTCAAAGTTGTCTAACACTTTCTTTATTCTGTCTTTTGTTGACAAACGATCTTTATAATATTGAGGTGATTTCAATGCCATATTCACCATCCGTTGAGATCTGTTCCCAGTATCAAAATTATTAAACAATTTTCCTTCAGGTGTTCCATAAATCGATTTTTCTCCAGGAGTCCCAATAGCTTCTAGTAATTGTTTATACTTATACTTTTCATCTAATCTAATGGAATGGTTCAAACTATTATCTTTTTTTTGCAAACCATTAGCTAGCGAGGATCTTACTTTAGATTTTGTAATGTTCCTCAAGCTCCCAAATTTATAAATACTTCCTGAAAATGGTTCTATATAATTCAAGCCTAATTTTGTGGTTTCTATTTTTTTTTTATTAGGCGATTTGATTTCTTTTACAAATTCGACATCATCTTCATCAACACCATTTCCATTCATATGCATATATGTTCTACCCATACGTTTTTCTGGAGTTGAAGTAAAATGGTTGTTTCCTAAACGAAACTGGGAACGACTTCCAGGCTTCTTCACTTCTATCTCATCATTATCATCATCCAGTATGACAGTATCTATAATGCAGGTTGGTGGTGTTTTAAAAATTGGGGATCTCTTGGAGAGTTTAGGACTTGCAAAATAATTTTCATTGTCTAAATCTATAACTCCACGAGACATATTCGACTGCACTTTTCTGCATTTGGCACTTGACAATGGTTCTAAAGGATCTGCAGCTCTGAAATATCAGGATTTTTATTCATTTTCATATTTCAATTGTGACAAAAGTTACCTTCTTTTTCGATTTGTTTCTGGAATTGGAGCGGAGAAAAATGCTCTTATATACTCTATTATTCCTCGAACGTTTTCCATGGTGTTTATATCAGGTCAAAATAGCTCAATCCGGCCGCCGGATAAACATTACTAGCTAAAAACAAAAATATTGTTCAACTCATAATTGAATGATTTGTTCAGGAAAACCAAAATGTGGTAAGGTTATTAGCAAGATGAAGACTGCAAAATATTAAGCCCAACTGCTAAGCTAATTACTTCGAAACGAAATACACTTTAACACTTTGCCACCATATTCTGATATTTTCAGTGACGTCATATGGATATTTTATTTATGGTAGTTTCTTTATATGTGTTCCTTATTGCTCCGAGCTCAGAGTAATATTTGTTACTCTTAGGCTCCGAGTAACTTCATTAGCTGCACAGAACCTGTGTTTCTGGGGTATATAATTTGTTCAATACACTTTTCTCCAGACTTGCCAACCGTAGCGGAATTGACGATTCCAGTACCCCTATTCACTGTTGCCACTATAAAATTTTCGGGTATAAATCGACTAACATTTTCTAGGCTTTTTTGGAATAATTCAAAGTTGGAACAGATATAATTTGTAATTTTATAGATTCCTGGATGTTCCCGGATATATGAATCGAAGTATTATAGTTGATATGAACAAAAATGAAAAATACTAGGGAATTTTACTTTTTAGGTTGTTCAATTGTTCGAAACCTGTCACCTATATATGTTTACTTGTTGTCACAAACATAGCATTTCAGTGTTCAGTTTGTTTTTGCCGAGTAGTTACGTTTTGATAGTGTATTATGTAGGTGTTGTATGATATCTTTTTCCATACCATTACTAATACCAGAGGATATTCCAGGTGTCCTATTGAAAGACAATTTATTGATTGTGCAATGTTGCCAATGCTGGTGATTTATCACCAGATTCTGTGATTTTTATGTCAATGTGGTGATCTGGTGATTTTTGTTTGTTTATGACAAATTTGGAATTGAAAGAGAAGAAGAACGCTAAGCTTGTCGCTCGGTAACTGAAAACGACAACCTCGCATTGTTATCATCGGCATGAAGCATAAATTCACACAACTCATTCCACTTGTATAATAGCGTATGGTTATGAGTTCTATGTTCAATCACATATCTTCTGTGTTCTGTGGTTCTGTTCATAATTTAAATGAACATTGCTAACTGAACCTAACCTATTTTCTTTTGATTCTTTATAAATTATAAAAAATATCGAAATGCAAAATAAGGAAAATGAATTAAAGACGATGAAATCCATGGATAATGATAAGTTTTTAGGTATTATTTGTGAAGGACAAGTCTAGCTAACGAATTGGTTCGTTGTTCATTCTCCGTTGATACAGATTCATCAGAAACATATACAAATACAATCCCTAATGATATTGAAACAAAACAAATTTCTAAACAGAAGAGAAATTATAAGCATAAATACAATTCTCAATGTGAAAAAAGTTAACATGAATTCAATGTAGAAAATTAGGAAGCAATAATTTTTTTTGTAAATGCTGTAATATAGATTTGCAAGGTGGAATCGCATCAGTACAAAAGCATGAAAGGACGAAAAAACACATGCAGAAAGCTGCTTCTGTAAAATTGCAGCAATCATTCTCACAAATGAGGTTCTTCACAAACAACCGAACTCTAAAAGAAAAAAACAACAACTAGAAATAAGATTAGCTTCATTCATTGTGGAACATAACATTGCTGTAAGCAGTGTTGATCATTCGGAAGAAATGATGAAAGAAGCAAGCAAACATCCTGAGTCAGCGAAAGATGTTAATTTGAAGCACACAAAATGCACTACTATTAGAGAGTTCTCTTTATTTTTTCTTTTCATTTATTTTCTTGACCATTAATTATCTGTTTGTTTTTGCTCAAATATTTATTTATAAGAGAGTTCTGTTTATTTTTTATTTATTTATTATGTAAGAGTGAATATTTATTTCAATATATATTCTGTTTCAAACTTTGTATTTAGTTTTAGTCACAATTTCCTACTCATATTTTGTTTAATAGGCAGAATTTCTGAAATCTGGTGGTATTTTTTCAAATCTGGTGATTTTTGCTTCATAGATTTGGTGATTTTAAATTTTGCCCGCCGGCAACACTGTGAAGACCATTCAGTTGCAGAACTCCAAAGATGGTTAGACTTTTTCTATCAGAACGATTCTATTGAATACAATAAACAATAAGTGAATACAATAATCAAATTTCATATGGTATATGACATGTGAAGGTAAAATGACACTATCAAACAACATACAAACTCAAAATTCCCTAAGATTTTTTATTTTTGTCCATATCAACTTCAATACTCCGACTCATATATCCGGGAATATCCAGACATCTATAAAATTAAAAATTCTATCTGTTTCGACTTTGAATTATTCCAAAAAAGGCCTAGAAAATGTCAGTCGATTTAGACCAGAAAATTTTATAGTGGCAACACTGAATAGGGGTACTAGAATCGTCCATTAACTCGACGGTAGCGGCGTACCGGATTTGAACATAAAGTAGCGGAATTTTCTACAAATTGAAGAAAAGTTTGAAATTGTCAGTGACAAATATAACAAATTTATCAAAATTTTTCTTACCTTATTCAATGTAAGCACTTCTCTCTGGAACTATTTCAACAGAATACTCCTAAAATGGATTTTATTAATCTACAGTGTGACAACACTTAAGATGAATACACCCCTGTATTTTAGTCGGTTTTGAAAGCAGAGGTTTGATTTTTGGTACAGCCGTTGACCTTCATGGGCCGCACTTTTCGCAATACTTAGCGAACACCTAGTGACTTCCTTAAACCCAGCCTACTGCGATCCCGCGAATACTCTTGATTAATGAGTTATTTGAAAAAGTTGCTTAAAAAAAATAGATTTTGATCCTAAATTCCGACTTTCAACTAAATTTTTAATTAATGATTCCAAATACAGAAATGATTAAATAGTCAAAATCAATGGAATACATGTATTTGTAATGAATATTAGGTTTTTCGTAACTTCTTATTTAGAACCATTAATTGAAAATCGGACCTAAATATGAAATTCGGTATCTAGGGTCAATCTTTTTATACCAGATAAATATATATTGTAAATAACTTTTCAATACAAATTATGAAATTATAAAACAACGACAAAAATTAATTGGCGCTCCGGGGCGACTTCATTGATTTCAGTGGCGCATTTGCTTTTTCAGCTGCAGGAAAACCCGGAAAAACCTGCAGCACCAAATCATCTGAATATCTTTATCTGCCAATGTCCTCTCTTTCATAAAACAAAATGTAGGGTGTCTCCAATAAATTCAATACATCGTCAGAACACTTAGTAACCAAGGCGTAATAATGACCAGATTAAACGCCAGATCCACAGTGAACAATGGCTGCATGAAGATTATAATAGTGGTCTGCTAGATTGAAGTGTTCATCTATTTCGAACCTTCGTAAGAGTTTGGTGCTTCCGTCAGAGGTTAAGTCATTTTTGAAGATCATCAGTGTTATTATTAGATTGACTGGTGCCTCAGCTATACTTGTTTTCTTATAACAGTCAATTAGTTTGGCGCATGTTTGGCAATACAGTCGATAATCACCTATTAAAATTTCCATTTTCAGATGATTCAACAAAAAGCTTTGCACGGACTGGTTATTAGTCAAATTACGAAACGCTAGTTGAAGTTCCAGAAATTCACATACTTTTTGCTATCTCTTGAACATTTACAACAAAGTAAACAAGTGAGGATTTTTCCAGCAAAAAATTTACAAACACAGAACGAGATAGACTGTACGGAATCATTCAATCCAGAGTGGTTAGAAGTATTGATTCTGCTATTTTTTTGCTCATGAAGAGTATTCAACAAGAATCCCAAGATATCGGAACAATCCTCTTGTTGGCCTAACAAGTATCTGGTGGACTTCAAAGACTCCAGGAAATCGGTTAATGGGAAAGATGAAACATTCTTACAAAACTGCAGCTGCATGAACAGGTGCTTGTAAAATGCTATTCATGTAGCAAGTGTTTCCTAAATTATCTAATCCAATTTTCTTCTCAAGATTTTGAGGACAACTCTACTGATTCGTAAGAAAGAACATGTTTCATAGTATCTGCATAGGAACCATTTCTCAAGCTGCCATTGTGATGTGATGCCATGTGATGCCAAGTGATGAAGGGTTTCATAGAGGGATCGATTCGGCTCTTGTTTCATGAAACTCTTCCACTGAAAGGGAACCAGAACCACGAGGACTGCAACTCATATTTGGAATTTGATTTCTAATCAACTTTTTCGAATAACTTATGTTGTTATCTCCAATGCGAAGCAAAATATCAAGAATTTGCCCTTTTTGCGGAATCACAGCAAGCTAGGTTGAAGGCTGACACTTGGGCTAAGTATTGCGAAAAGTGCGGCCCATGAAGGTCTACACCAGTATCAAAAATCAAATTTCAAAAAACACTAAATTATAGGGGTGTCTTCGTCTTGAATGTGTCACACTGTATAAAATAAAAATAGTAGAGATGAGATATAATCAGTCTTCAACATTTTCTACTGAAATTCTTAATAGACAAAACAATATGAGGAGAGAATAGCTAATTCAAAAATTGGTTTGGAAACAACTTGGGCAAATAATTACTGGAAAAAAAGGGAAGCAAAACGTACAGTCAACCATTTTAATGTTCCAATTCACTCAACTATTTCATTAATAAAAAAAGCAATGATTTAATTTTGGAATTCTATTTCAGTGAATCACATTAGGAATTTCGAAAAAACGAATCCACAACTCACACCACTTACAAGATGATGAATGACTAGTGGAAGGTTTGAATCAGTGCAAATAACTTGACCAAAGCTTTTGATTGTGTATAACGTGTGATACTCATTGACAAATTGTGTCATTATAGTTTGATAGGTACCATTTTTAATCTCCTCTGCTTCTATTTTGAAAACAGGTTAACCAATACAAGATGGAGAATCGTAGGGTTCAGTATTTGGGCCTTTTTTTTGTTCATTGTGTACATAACTGACTTATGTTAAAGTATTACACCAACGAAATTCTTTTTGCTGATGACACCACTCTTGTAAAATCTCATGTCACAAAACGATTTGATTCAAACTGTTCACAAGAACAAAGAACTTAGTCAAAAGCTGGTCATGCAGAATTGAATGAAAGTAAAAAACAAATTATTAGTAATCAATAGTCTCCTGGCAATTGGTTGAACTGGTCTAGCCACATAGATTATGTACTTTGTGAACTCTCTAGAGTTTTATTTGTTCTAAGACAACCAGCAACCAATCTAAAAGTATTGAAAATATCTCATACTTTCTATTTCTAACTGGTTTTTGATGGAAGTTGCTTTCAGTGGCAGATAAAAGTATGATAAGTATACTTCCTGTAAATCGAAAGATCTTCAAAAATAATCCAAAGATTTAGAAATATGAAAATTACAAACTTTATTCATTTGACATATCTAGCTTTTACAATGAGCAAAAATCATTTGGAAAAGAACAAACTTAAAAATTCATACATATGTTTAACATATACATACCAAAGTACTGAGAAACTTTTCAGCTAACAAAAAGCATTTTGAATAGTTGGGTTCAGTCGATTCCATAGTTAGTAGTAATATATATATATTATACTTCAATGAAAACTGTTTTACCAGACTGAACCGTAGAACTTCTCATTCTTGCTATAAACAAAAATCAAGATCTTTCGGCAATATTATTCACAACATTAAACTACGAATGTTCACTCCTTTTCAAATTGAGATTATGGAATCGTATGTACCTCTGTGTTCAGCTCCTACTCAGCTTCAGTTTGTAAGCTTGTGAAATAAATCAATACATTTTTCATTTGAACCCTTATAGCTACCTATCAACAAAATAAAAGTTAACCTATCAAATTAAATTCACGATTAATGTGGAATGTAAGCACTAATAGTAAATATAATAATGTCAGTTAAGTATCTTCAATGAAGTCTTATTTATCACATGAACCTCAAAATCATACAACTCTAACGAATTCACATTGTCTTCACATTGGTCAAAAAATAGTTTGCCATGTAAAATCTGGTTCGCAGCATATCACTCAAAATAAATATAATCAAGTATTCATATCTATAACTTCACAAAATAGAATTATATTGATTCAAGTTTCATTTTACCATATGGAAATAAAAATATGTTCATCAAGTCCTCTAAAAATAAAGAGACCAGATATATCACAGGTACACATATTCAAATTTCTATATATAGCTTAGAAAACCAATGAAATAATTCAATAAATACAAAGAGGGGTAAAAGTGACAATGCCTGAAGTGGTGAAACCCAAAACATTAATAAGGAACATTTTTTCACAAATCTTTTCATCTAGTTTCCTTTTCACTGAAGTAATAAAATAAGTAGATTCAACTCTATATTATCTCCACGCAAAATAGAATCGAAAGAGCAGAATTTTTACAGTAATTTAAGGAAACCAAATAATGAATTCTTCTCAGAAAATTACATCAATTCAAATTTGTATAGGTATAAATAAAATTGTTCTGTCATACTTCTCTCAATCATGAGAATTATGAGATCATTTTGAGAAGTTATAATAATCAACTTGGGTTTCTAAATACCCTTTGGTAAGATAATTCAACAAATATGCCCCTTTTTTATTCTGACGGTGTGAGATCTTTTTCTATTTCGCTCTCGTTTAGTAATTGGACCAATAATTCATAAACTGGTTCAAAAGCTTTCTTGCTACCAGAATTGGTGAGGAGCAAATAATCGTGCATATCATGATGACTGATTGTACCATCGGGCTGGATGAATCCTTTATCAATTTCAACCAACTGTACCTTCGATCTGCCATTAAGACTTGATTTAAGTAGTTCATTCACCTTAGCCAATTTCTCTCTCACTGGATTAGGATGTTGACCTCTCGGAAGTAATGTCTAGAAAATATAATGTAAATATTTTTGCGAAACTAAACTGTTCATATTTAATCATGAATGTTTTTTGAATCTAACAAACTATGAAAATGATTCATTTACATTTTTTGTAAAATAAAAGCAAAATAATATTCATATTTGATTTTCTTACCGGAACAACAATATAAACATCTGAATGTTTTTGCTTAATTTCACATATTATATCCAGGATTCCATATCGAATGCCCTCTGCTGTAAGTGAATGATCGTTTGTTCCTACATGAAGAACAATTACCTAAAAATGGAAAAAGTATGAAAAATATTTTTACTGTATTTCAAATGAGAATCATAATGAGACTAAAATGGAGTTTATTCTCTTGCGTGACAATTTGAAAATTATATACAATTATCAAAAATATGCTTCTACAAACAAAAAGTTTATTATATGTGCAGAAATAAATTTTGAGTTATTGGAGCATTACAATAATATATGTAAATACTACATGAAAACCACAAATAGTCTAAATGAGTTTGTGTTATTTAATACATGGACATTCCAGATTTGTAAGTATAGCTTAAATATCCATATGTACCTACATAAAAACTTCTAGCAAAAGAGATATATTTAAGACAACAAAAAAATCGCCATTGTGTCATGTTCCGTTAAAAAATATATAAACTCTCTCAGCCACTTCAAAGGTGAAACACTTTTTATTATTTGCAGCCAAAGTGTTGATGCCCAATCTTATATTCATGAAAAAATCCTGAACACTTTTGAGAGTAAGTAGATCAGACTTTTTCAACTATTTCCAATACAAGTAATGAGTAATGTTGATAATGAGTCCTGCGATTGATTCCTGAGGAACTCTCCACTCTAAATAATGAAAGAAAAAACATACCACAACTTCTCAATTCAATTACGAGAATTTCATGTGACACATAATCAAAATCTTTGAAAAATTATGCTGAAGGCGAATTTTCTTTATTAAATTTATCATTGATGTAAATCATAATCTGTATGTGTAAGTAATATATCGATCTTACCCTAGGTTTCACATGATCCAGCTCCCCATGAGTAATTCGCCATAAAACTTTCTCAATTGTATCTCCATGTATTCCAAAGTTAAGGCAATGTAATGGGGCAAAAAACTCATTCCAAACGTCAGTATGTTGTAAAGCTTGAATTATCGAATCTCCAATGAATATTACATCGGGATCTTTCTCTCTGGTCTCAGAAAGAAAACGATTGTGCTAAAAACCTTAATGAAATTCATTCAGTTAATAACTAACCAAAAAAAAACTTACAATGCTTATCCACCTATTATCACCATCGCTTTCAAATTCTGAAGATATTGGGACTTTATTCATTATATTTCCTTTGAATTTATTTCAACAGGACAAATCAGATAGTCTCGAGTAATAGTTTTTATTGACTGTACGAAATGATACAATACTAAATACTATGCTTGAATACGAATACGAATCCAGCCTGAAATTAGGAATATTGACACTTCAATTTATAAAATATAAGCTGCATTCCAGTTGACGCCCGATTGAGCGAACTATGCAGTGCTGGAGCAGAATAAGGGTACTCCAGGAATACCAAAAGCACAGATTACGTACAACGTATGTAACCAGATATTAAACTACTATTTCAAAGATTAAAGTAAACAAGACTCCGACTAAGGAAAAAGCGAGAAAACCTGTCATTGGCCTCGAATTTCACTACGTGTCTGCTTTTACTGCTATGACACATTTCATATATTATGTCAGCTAACTGCTTACTCCTCATAGGCAAATTTTATTAAGTGATTTATTAGCAAACTCTATACATACAAATTTGGAATTTATCTTTTAGGCTTCTGAAGTGCTTTTCATCTGCATTTGTTGTCGAATATATCATGAGTTGTGGATATAATGTAAATTGATACCTTATATTTTAAAAAAACTAATCAATACAGTTTACAATACAATCAACTACAATAGTTACTTTTTTCATAAACTACACCTTATAATTTGATCTTCATCAAGTAACGGCCGAAACAATCAGAAAAAAAAATACCATAGGAGCCTTCAATCTCTCGTACATTCTTTATAACAAGAATTTGTAGTAAACATTTTGAATAATCATAATTTAAAGAAAGTTCTTAGACTGAATTTATTATATAAGGGAGAAAGCTGAGGCGAGTTCTTAAATTCAACAGGAAATTTCCAATGACTTTTTTCAACCAATAGAAATGGACTAATTCGAATGAATAATACATCTATCCATCGGTAGATTTATTGATGAATTTAAGAACTCGTCTTGTCCCATATGCTGACTTGGCAACACATTAAAAAAACATATAGAAATATATTTTAGATTTTGAATGATTGACAATTGACAGTTTACACTGTTTACAGCTAGCCCAGTAAAAAATTCAAATACAATCTTGTAAGAAAATCCCCTGAATCTGACCCCAAATTAATTATATTATCAACTTACTACGTTTTTGAACACTCAAAATGACATTCAATGACAATGTTACAAAACAATTTGCTGTCAACTGGAATAACCATATGAATCATGTTAGAAAGGCATTTGATCAGCTTCTCAAAAACAGTGAATTCACTGATGTAACTTTATATGCTGATGGAAAGAAAATTGGAGCACATAAAATGCTACTTTCAGCTTGTAGCATTTATTTCAGAAATTTATTTTTAGAATTTCCACAAGAACACCCTTTGGTTGTTTTGAAAGGAGTGAAATTTTCAGTATTGGTAGATATACTCAAATTCATTTATAGCGGCGAAGTAAGTGTGGACAGTGACGTGTTTGAGATTTTCTTACAAACGGCAGAGTTTCTACAAATAAGTGGTTTAACAAACTCTGGAAAGAATGGAGAACCTGGAAAAATTGAGAAATCTCTAACCAGGGATTTCTATCCTTGTGATACTAATCTAAAAACTAAGAAAGCTAAACAAAACAGTTTCGAGGACCACTATGGTCTTCATAAGGAAGAACCAACTGAGTGCTTTGGTGATACTGAATATGTTGATGAGGAACCTAAAATATTATCCTCGATCTTTGCTGGCGAAATATCTGATCAGGAAAAATCACAGTTTCCATCTGAAATATTGTTACAAACAGGTATGTTTTGTAAATATTTATCCATCTAGTTTACATTAATCACTAATACTGTTGTAGCCTCTGAGAATAATTACCAAACTATAGCCAAAGGTAAGTTAGAAATTTTGAGTATAATTTTCTTTCAATATTCATCCATCTTCACATTATATTCAAATTACACAAAGAATGTTCTTCAAGAAGAACTAACTTAAAACATCTTCAAGGTTGATACAACTTGAATCCCGTTAAGACAGCAGAACCAATTTGTAATTAAACATTTGTATATGTCATGATTCAAGACTATTGTGACTAGTTGTGTGTGAATTCACTTTAAATGTTACTTAAGAGCTGAATAGTTTATTTTGTGAATTTGGGAAATGTTTGAATCTGCTTCATTAAGTTTGGAAGTATGTTCAAAAGCTTGATAGCTACATATTTACTTTGGGCTCTTCTTTGATGTTTGTAGTTTTTTTTGATAGGTAGAATTGAAACTTGTCTTTTTTTTTAAGGACAAAACACAAGCACTACAGAAAAATCCTTGAGGCGCTCTAAGAGCGGTGCCTGTGGGAAATTAGTGATTCACATTGGATTTGAATCGCTGGAGATTGAATCCATTTGAAAAAACGTTCTCAGGAAGTTTTCAAATGGTTTTCAAACAGTGAAGTTCGAGGTATACTGAGTTGAACCTCAAAACGATGAGCAGCCACAGTCCGTAGCCTATATGTACCACTCTAATCAAGTTAGCATCATCAGGAAATGAATTAAATTGAATTGTTACAAGTTACAACCTCTTATTTACATCTGGGTAAACCATCATCATTACCAAAGGAAATGGTTCCTAAGTGCTGAAATATATATTCAGCAGAAAAAAAAATAATTACCAGGCATTCCCCACTATTGGTTTATTTTATAGAATTATTACCAAAACACATATGACAGTTGCATCTGTAAAACATTCAGAAAATTCGATGACACAAAATCCAATTTCAGCTCTTACTCTCTCTATTGAAAAAGATGTAGCTAATTTTTAAGATTATAATGGTTCAGTTAGAGGTATAGTATTTCAAAACGCCAAATTCATTTATCAGCAATAGAAAACAATAGAAAACAATAGAAAACTCTCTCATAAAGATCTGCTGCACAAAGCCTCGTAATGTTTACGGCCACCACTGCCAGAACAAAAATCTGTCTTTCGACGCACGTTCCGCCAAATAATTTAACTGATGACTAAAACTTTGTTATGGTGTGGGGAAAAGTGTTTTCATTAGATTAATTTTATGACAAAGCTTCCAATTCTACCTATCAACCTAATACTTGGGTTCCGTACTAGTCTGATATAATATTTTATTGGCGAATAAATTCAATTCAATAGTTTCAGTGTAACTTTTTTTGAAACATGGGGTCATATAAATTGATTTTGGAAACACATTGTTAAACTTTTATGGTAAATTGAATGTCAAAAAAATTCCTTGAAGAAAGTTAGCTTTGGAGTCTTTTTCGGTAGTGTACATGGGAGATATACTTCGGGTGGATAAAAATTCTAGATGTAAAGTAATTTCATCCAAACTGCAGAAATCCGAAAAATGAAATTGATTCTACACTTTGGCCCATATTATTGATATTTATTTTGATAAGATTCCTACATAGTATATATTTTTGCAGTTGATGAGGAAACAACCCGAGACCACTATTTTGTTTCTGCTGGGAGTGTCAGTACAACACACAAAACTGACAACTTGACATGTCCCATATGCCATAAAGTGTTCACACATCCTTACAGTCTTCACCATCATAAACCTGTTCATTTGGGTCGAACCAAGTGTACAATTTGTAACGTCGTGCTTTCCAGAAAGTATAATTTGAAGATGCATATGAAATCGAGGCATAATATAGTATAAGAGTATTTTCCTGACTGTATTTTCTAAGTAATGATATTTGTTTATTGTGATATATTGTGTTAGTCTCACTTGGTAAATGTTTCAATTGTTATTAGATAAATGTGCCCTCTATTTAAAAGTTTATTACGCTTTCGTTGATCTCTTTGAACTATTTTTGTCTGTGATGGTATTTTATTAAAAAATTCTGAATTTTTTTGTATTTATTTGCATTCATCAGAAACAAAACCCTTGACATAAATAATTTTCTCAACATCGCAATCTACATTGCCAATCGACTACCATCGTTTCAAGCTTTTCAATAACTTTCTCACCGGTAGAACCTTCACCAATCAGGACCATGCAAAAACGGCCTTTGTCGAATCCAGATCACCCAATTTTTATACTGACAGAATGAATCGACTTGTGTTACATTGGAAAAACTGCACTGATTCAAATGGTGCTTATTTCGATTGAATTGAATAAATATTCACCGAGATATTACAGTTCAAAACAGACTCATAAAAACAGACAAAACTTTTGAAACAACTATGAGTGCTTCTCTCTCTTGAAATAGTTGTGTTCATAGCAAGTAAATTCAGTACAATATGATGAAAAGTGCCCCCATTCAATTATTTTCAAAATCCTGATATCCTTCGAAGTTTATTCAATTATCACATCTACTTACTCTTTTGAACTTTCTTGAGCCAATCAAGAAATTAATGTTACAAGGATAAAAATACTGTTTTTCTTGTATATTTTTGAATGTCAACAAATCATGATTTGTTGACATATTGTATTAGATTGAAAATGTCCATATAGGAGAAAGCTGCAGGAACGTTAGTTACAAATAAAAGTGTTAAAAACAGAAAGTTCCATTTCTCATGATGATCTCCTATAGTATAACAATTTTCAGTTGAAGGTAACTCATATACAAATTGAACTGAGAGCCAACGGTAACAATGTTAAATGTTAGAACTAAATTCTTACCGGGGTCATTTTTGTTGTCAATGCATCGCCATTGTAAATAATTGAAAAGTAAGATGATTCCATAAAATTTTCCTCTCGTAACAAGATATCTTCTGCATATCGATAGGATGTACAAGTGAATATGTGAACTAGTTCGTTAAATACTCTGAAACATCGGTAAACTGATTAACACTTCGTAGGTCATTAGATAGGCGTCCTCAAAATTCCATAACTAGTCATTCGGTTTCTTCATTATCAAGCGTCCTTATCTGCAGAGGCGTAGTGTGTTCCGTTTCTTGTGAAGGTGACTTTGTTTTGTATTTATTAAATATATTTTATTATATTTATTAAATAGACTGTTATATTTAATAACTTTAAAATATAAGATAGAATTGGCCGATACTTGTTTTTCAAAATACATTATCAAAGATTTTCATCACATTCACACTTTATTGTGAGATAATTAGTTGACCTAGTCATTAAACTCAGGTATAAATGTTCGTTAAACTCAGGTATAACTGTCATTAATTACAAAGATAATGGATAATGATATCATTCCAAAAATTAGCAAAGAGAAGTTAAGGAAAATAAAAGAAGATTTAAAATTTATATATGCCAAACGATCCCGTAAATCTGTCTTAATAGAAAGAGAAGATATAGTCTCATGGCGACGGAGATATCTTCGCTCTATTAGAGAAATGCGTTCTGCTCACAAAAAGATTAATTATCTGGACAAAACGTGGGTGAATGCTGGTCTCACACACAGGGCAACGACTAATTGTCGCCCATATAGGTAGTGAGAGTTGTTTTTCAGACGATAGTGCACAAATTTTTTTATCAAAAAAAACGGGGGATTTTTACGAAGACATGGACGCCCAACGCTTTGAAGGATGGTTTGAATCCCTTCTTTCACGAGTCGAGCCAAATTCGGTAATAGTAATGGATAACGCTTCTTATCACAGCCGATTAAAAGAACAGTTGCCAACTATGACCACCAGAAAAGCAGACATGCAGAGTTGGTTAGGACAAAAAGGAATTTCATTTTCCGAGGACATGGTTAAGGCCGAGCTTATGAGTGTCATTAAACAGCATCGTGACAGATATCGCCAGCATGTGGTGGATACAATAGCTCGTGCTGCAGGCATCACCATTTTGAGGCTTTCTCTTTACCATTGCGAGTTAAACCCGATAGAAATAATCTGGGCTCAAATGAATGGTTACGTAGCTCGTGAAAACGTGACATATAAAATTTCTGATGTCCAACGTTTATTAGAACTCGCAATGGAATGGATAGGGAAAGAAGATTGGGCTAATGCTGTAGCCCATGTGATCAAGGAAGAAAAGAAAATGGACGGGATGGTAGACACTGTTCTCGGCCAAATAATAATAGATTCAAGTGTGACTGGGGATTCCTCTTCGGACGAGTCAATGGATTCTGAAACTTCATAAGCATAACATAGGTAGTTATTTCTTTGCTTTGTAGTTCTCTTTCTATATAAAAGGAACATAATAATAATTTTGTAAACTTTTGTTATTTTGAAGTACTGTATTAGGCATAATAAGAAAATGTAATCAGTTTTACCATTGACACCAGGTAGCGCCACCTACTATAACAATTTTTACGTAACTACCTATGTGTTTAAATGAATGAAAATATTATTTTGGTACGCCTCTGCAGAGTTGGTAAGAGGATTATCTGTTGGTTACTTCAAGTGCGACGTTGCTAATGAATCACCTTTAATTGAAAATTGTTATAGTATACCACGTAGAAATGGCTACATCAATCAATTAAAATCATGATTATTTAATTCAATAACACAAGATGGCTTGTTAAAGAAGTCACCTTAGACTGTGTCAATTTCTGATAGTACCCTTTGAAAAATGAAACAACATTTTGTGAACAACATGAGAAAACTTTTATTAAATCTACCTCCTACAATAAAGGAAATAAAGAGAAATTCAACAGAACCAGCAAATCAAATTAGCCAAAAAATAATTCGAACACTTGATCAAATAATCACTAAAGAATCGATTTGGTAAACATCAATATAATACATATCTCTGATCCATTTTAAAAAACTGAATTGGTATATATATCAAGATGAGTGAAGCCTACACAATGTGTGCATCAGAAGAATTACGATGATGAACTCAAAATACAACTTTAATGAATCAATTTCTATTTTTGAATCCATATGCTGAATGTGAATGTGCATTATGGAGCGTTATATTTATCGTTCATCAAAACACATAGCTTTCTGACCAGAAAATCTACACAATACAGCTTATTTATACTTTATTACTTTCGATAAGGCTCAAGAGTGAAATGTTTACGCTCTGTTATTTGCCATGTCATAATGCTGAAAAAAAATGTTCCCATAACTAGCAGATAAAAATATTTCAACTATTAGAATTTGTCTCTAAACCAGAATGGAATAGTACAGTGAAAATAATTTTAAAAAAGTTGTATTTTCAATTTGTCAAATTTTATTCTCGTATCTGAAAACATTTTTGAAGAGTTAGTGTAGGGTTCAAAGTGAGCCATCGGTCACAATGAGTTTTTCCCATCAGATGTTCAAAATTTAAAATATTCACATTTGTTGACTTCATT
This sequence comes from Leptinotarsa decemlineata, assembly GCF_025532065.1. Taxonomy (NCBI): domain Eukaryota; kingdom Metazoa; phylum Arthropoda; class Insecta; order Coleoptera; family Chrysomelidae; genus Leptinotarsa; species Leptinotarsa decemlineata. Next base: position 6,311,155 of record NW_027412537.1, on the reverse strand, counting down.
TCAAAATAATCCTATGTCCATCCATGCAATATTTTGGAACTTTGAAGTTTCAATGTCTACAAACATAAAGATTTCAATACTTGATAAAACAAATGAAATTAATTAAAAAATTGAGCATTTCAAATGACTCGCGAAATGAAATATCAATTGTTATGTTGGAACAATTAGAAACTGAACTTTCAAGCTTAAAAACATTTAAAAAAGAAAATGTAATTGAAAAAATACTTGATAAATACTGAAATTCAGAAAATTTGATAAATAAAATGTAATTCAAAACAAAATTAAAGACCAGTTTCAATACATGTTCTTTTATTTTTATTCATTAAAGCTCTATTTTGTTTATAATAATTTCAATATTTATGTTATGAGACATTGGAAGCATAAACTTCCAAAATTAACATATATTGATTCTTTTCACAAATTTCACTTACACTCAAGGCTTCATTCAGAAATTCATAAATGAAACGAAATTCCCCTAAAACGTTCTCATTGAAACTGGGAATAATTTTGAAGAAACAAAATTATGAACCACTATTATACACTTAATAAAAGTCTTGACATTTGAAAAGCAAAACCAGAAGAATATAGTCAATATATATTTTGCTTTCAAACTTACTCGACTGACACTGAAGATAAATGGAAGAACATTCGATATATTAGATGAAATTTTGTTCGTTTTTAGCAACCTAATGTATTTTATTCTTTTGTAGACATATAGGCAGGGATTCATTGTATATAATAATTTTAATGCAATCACATAGAAATATTGCTTTGCCTGTGAAAATACCAAACGTTTTGGTTACAAGTTTCAACGGGGCTCATTATATATCAAATTATCAACGTACATTTAAAAAAATGTATCAAACAAAAGTATCATGATAGCACACTCTTCATGTGACGATTTGTCTTTGGGGATTTAAGACACTTACGGGAGGGAACAGCTCCAAAGGCTATTTAAAAAAAAATACAAACAAATTGACGTTACTAGGCCTACGACTACACCAAGTATAACATGTACAAGAAACACAGAGCTAAAATATCAATAGGTACATAAAAAGATTCGCAATAATTCTGATGTTTTTTTTTTTTCATTCAGTCGGAGTCAAGCAATGTGGATCAAGATCAGTCAGCAGCTCTGTGATCGACTTAATACTACATGTGTTAATAAATAATGATAATTATAAAATGAGTTTCCCAGACTGACAGACTTATATTTACTTGGAAAATGTATATCAAATTCTGCGACATCTTCGCAAAAATTGTTTTTCATTTTTAGAGAGTTCCAAAAAGATCCCACCATTTTACAGCAGAAACTGTACGTAATTATGTTGTAAATTTGAACGAACTGTTCAAACATCATTTTTCCAGTGAGAAAGCAACTCTTATGGACACTTGGAATATTCTTATTAATTTGTAGTCACCATTGATAAACATTTTCCAAAACACATTTGTTTATTAGGAAACCTCAGAAAGATATACTATGTACATGAATGGTTTAAAACAGTCAATTGTAATATGTACTCATAACATTTCTGTAACAGTACTTGCTTTGGCTTATGATGTAGATGTTTTACTTTGTGAGATTCTTTTGAAACACAATACAAGTCTTTTTCTACTCATCTCAAAAAGTATCTGGGTGTTCGAATTCTGCTTCATCCTGTACAAACTTTTCTGTATTTTAAAATGTAGGATAGCTCTACAATCATTGGCAGAAAAATCACAGCTATTCGAGAAGATCTCATAAAGTATCCATTTGAAAACAATACCAATTGACTTCCAACTAATTAGTATTGTCTTTTATCTGAATTTAAAAAAAAAGGAGGAATATTTTTATTGCTATTCAGACTTAGCAAATCTAAGGAATATTAAAACTACATTATTAGAAGCTCAACAGTAGCTTGAGTATTAGAAGCCAAAGTTTTCACAAAGAAAAACATCAAAAAGCCTCTTCTAAATGCAGCAATCAATATCATTCTTTATTGAAACAAACAGAAATTTCCACAGTCTTATTTCACATAATAAATAACTGTCACGCCAAAAAACCTGACTAGGTTGAAAACAACTACCATAACCCCTCTCATGAGAACCTACTTGATGCATGAATACGTGCCAAACATGATATGCGAGGTTATAGGGATGTTCAGAGAAAAAATTGCATGTTCAAGTAGAGTTCAAGGTACACCTTCTCACTATTTTAGTCCCATGTCTCATCCCGATTATCTGTTTCGCACATTGCGTCCATCCCCTCCTCAGGTATGGGCATTTCTCCAAACTGCCTCAATTTCTTTTTTGCTAAAGCTTCTTTCTCTTCTTTGGTGCGTTCTTTACGAAATTCATAAATTAGGGGAAATATATATTCGATTGCGGCTTGTACATCGGCAACGCTGGGTGCTGAAATTAAAATACTTTTTTACATTCAGACAGTGGTTTGTTTATATATATATATATATATATATATATATATATATATATATATATACATATATATACTCAGAATTTAAAAGTATGGGACCTCCATATTAAGAAATCCCAAGCTTCTCCTGGTTCTTTCCCTTTTCTTATTACCTCTTCCTTTCTTTTCTCTAATTTTTTTTTTTTTTGATTTTTATTCATTTTTTTACTATTATTTTTTTCTATCTTCACAGCCCAAAATTTCTCAAGTTTTTCGAAACTTCTTCCCAAGTCGAAAAAGCAGGGGGAGGGAGGTTCCCCCCATGGGGGAGGGAGGTTCCACCCCATCCTCACCCATGACCTTTTGCATTTCTGATATGAAGTACATTATAAACTGAACGAAAATATTTTTTAATATTCGTTTTACACCAGATGTTTCAATTATATCTGTCAAGGTATAATGCATTAAAAAAAAACAAGAAATTGAAAAGGTTTTCATTTGAAATACATTTCACAATAGTGTTATCAAATATATTTAATACATTCAACTTCAACTCCGAATTGATTTCTGTTAAATTCTACAATATGCTTTCAACACACATTTTCTTTATCAAAACAATTGCATGTGTCTTTTATTATCTGGCAATTAAACCTTACACTGACTAATGAAGCATTAGAAGTTGCATCAGGTGCCTGTGCTTGGAAGATAAAGAATTTACTTTAATTGCAAAACTAAGCAATTAATAGCGAATATTATCTTTTGTTATTTCAGTGACATTCAAATCTACATAACACACTAGTACAAACTTATGTGTCTTGTGATTTAAGTTATTTCAAAATTTCTCTGAAATTGAATATTAAATTGGAACTTTATTTCGTACCTAACCACAACAAAATGGAGATATTAAATAAAACTCAAACATAAATAATGATATAAATAGAAGATAAAAATTATATATCACAGAAAATTATAAAATATGAGGTATATAATAATAATAATAATAATAATAATAAATATGCTTTATTGTCCAAAGAAAAGCTCTTATTGACAAAGCTTTGGTGAACATTTTGAGAAAGAAAAAACATAGTCAAGTGCATGAAACATACATATACAAACACAAAAATAATTAAAAAAAATAATGTATAGAAACAATTGTATATAAAATATGATTAAAAGGTATCGTTATAAAATTCTTGCAAACTCTCGATAAGAAAATCCTTTGTAGATTTTCGAAATTCAGATCAGTTTACTACGCATTTCAGGTAGTTAGGAAGATGATTATACATCTTGAGACCATTATACAATATAGAATTTGTAATTAAAGTAGTGTTAGGTATGGGAAGACTTAAATTTAGGATCTGGCGTGTGGTGTAATGAGGAACAATAGAGGGAAGTTCTGTTCTATGTTTATGCACTAAACAAACTTTCTAAAATGAAAAAAGCATACAGTGATGAAATTTTGTTTGCTACAAACAAAGGCCTACAAGAATCTCGCCGCCTGGCTCTACAGAGAAATCTTAATGACCTTTTCTGCAGAATAAAAATCGACTCGAGTCAAGTTTGATAACTTACCCCCCAGAAAGGGATACCATATCTTAGATGTGATTCTACCAATGAATAATTGACAGTTTTAGCTGCAGTTAGTCCTAGTTCGTTAGAAGTTATTTTCACAGCATAACATCCAGATGAAAGTTTTTTGTTAAGAGATAGTATGTGGTCCTCAAATTTCAATTTATTATCAATTAATAACCCAAGAAATTTGTTGCATGACGTGTTCTCAATCACATTTGAATTGGAAGCTAGAGGAATATTATCAAGAATGCAATTAAAGGATAAAACTTTAGTTTTTGAGACATTGAAAGCTAATAAATTTGCCTTACACCAATCTGAAAGTTTGGAAATATCCGAGCAAATGGCAATATATAGATCATTTGTGTTGGTATTGCGCCATAATATTGTAGTGTCGTCGACGAATAAAGTAAATTCACCCTCTATATCAATGGTAGTCAAGTCATTGATATAGAGTAGAAATAGGGTAGGTCCTAGTACTGATCCTTGTGATACTCCGTTAGATATGTCAGAAACATCAGATACTGTTGTATATTTAATCCTTTGACTTCTACCCGATAGATAAAATGCAAACCATTTATGAGTAATACCCTCAATACCATAGAGATAAAGTTTCCTGAGCAGAATTTAGTGATTAACACAGTCAAATGCTTTAGAGAAATCGCAAAAGACTGCTGCTGTAATCTCCCGTCTATTAATGTTACTATACACTTCATATAAAAAAGAAAATATGGCATCATGAGTATTTTTGTTTGACTGAAATCCAAATTGTTTGGAGCTTATTATATTACCGAAGTTCAAATGTTCTGTTAAACGTATTTTTACCAGTTTTTCAATAATTTTTGCTAACGACGGAATAAGAGAAATTGGGCGATAGGTCGAAGGATTCTCTAGATCACCATCTTTGTAAAGAGGGATTACAATTGAAGTTTTTAAGAAGGAGGGAAATGAACCCGTTAGAAATGAATGATTGATTGCCTTCTCCAATGCATTTAGAGCAGTAGCAGGAAGATTTTCATGGATAATTCGTCGTTACCAAATGCCGATTTATTTTTAAATGAAGCGATTATTGCCTGTAATTCGCAAACATTAGTAGGGTGTAAAATTAGTTTCTCGTAAGAAATTACATTGCGTAATTTCTCAAGGGGATCATACGGTGCGTCAGATTTATTAGTTAAAGTTGCGGCTATTGTACAATAATATTTATTAAGTTCATCTATTCGTATTGGTATTTCTGCTCGTTTATTTTTACATTTTCCTTGAAAGTCATTTATAATAGACAAAGTCTTTTTAGCTCTATTACTTGCTTGGGTAATCCTTTTTTGATAAAAATTACATTTTGCATGGTTAATCAGGTTTTTGTATTTTTTAACATAGTTATGAAATGCTGTGTTATTTGTGAGTTTTTTAATGTAGTTAAGCGATCGTAGATTACAAGAAGATATTTTTATGCCTTTGCTAAGCCAGTGCTTTTTCAATTTTAATTTTATCTTTTGATGGGGAAAGGAGTTATTAAAAATGGACCAGAGCTGATTATAAAATGTTTGAAGAGAATCAATAACATCCTGAGTATGTTCCCAATTAATTTGACTACATTTTAAATAGAACCTATTATAGTTTGCTGTACTGTAGAGTCTACCATACTTGAACTTTCTACCTTGTTTTGTAGAATCGATGTTAACACTGAAGTGAATAGCTTCATGATCAGATAATCCAGAAGAAATAACAGTGCACGACCGGAAATTATCGTAAAAGTTACTACATACATAATCAATAATCGAATTACTATGTTGTGTTATACGAGTTGGAATATCAACATGCATTTTCAAGTCAAAAGAAGTTAGTAGATTCATCAGCGACTGCGTTAAAATCGATTCAGCTTCGTGAAAATTAATATTAAAGTCCCCGGCAAGAATAATATTTGACTTAAAAGGAATTTCTATGAGCAGTGATTCGAGTTGAGAAAGGAAGGTGTTGATGTCAGAAGAAGGTGATCGATAAATACATAAAATATAAGTATTAACTTTTTTGAATATACTACAGAAAGCTAAAAAATTTTTCAAGAAGCAAATGGTTTTATTTATCAAAATTTTCAAATCCCAGTTCATTTCTCATCGAATCTCTCACTGGTATCATAGTTCCACCATGCAATACTTAGATAATATAGCATAATTGTGATTAAAAATTAACTCATCCTGTTTTAGCCAATGTTCAGTCAGTAGTAGTATATATGTATGTGTGTGATTCATGTTTATATATTTGTGTTTATATTTTCAAGATCATAAACTGATAACTTGGCTTTTCGGTTGGATTTGGCTCATTTTCTCATTGTTTTCCATTTTAATTATAATAACATGCATATTTTATATACACATATTTCCTGTATCTATCATTTTTTGAACACATATGTCTTGGGGGTATGGTAGAGATGTTCACAGAATATTTGTTGCTCAAAAATGAATAATAAGACTCCCTTCGAAATGGACTCTAGAGAAAGTGGCAAGCTAGTTTTCATAACAGAAAAACTCTTATCTGTTTAAATGAGTCATTCATGTTAGAAACAACCTACTATCTTTTGAGACGAATGCATCGATATACTGTTATTCTACAGGTGATAGTGGTCAGTTAAGAGTATCAAGTCACAAGACTATGATAAAATATTTGAAAATAAAACTAACATTTTTTCGATTGAAAAATGGTATATAAGTCTGCAGGAATATTTAAGCAACACTAATTATTGTTAATACATTTCATTCAGTGCTGGATATTTTTGTTTTTATATGTACTGTAAGGTATGATGTTTGTCTGTATTCTTTATTATTTTGATTTACCATATTTACATTCTGTACCAAAATATTATCTATCATTAGTAGTAATAATAACTTAAAAGAATGCGCCAGTCGGAACCTGTTCCTGAAACTCCGATACAATCAGAGGGGGCATGACATTACGAGTTGTGGGGAGCCTTTTGATGTCTGGCCAAGATTTCTTCTTTACTCCTGGAAACCAGAAAGACCTTGAAATTTAAGAGTAGAGAGGACTTCATTCCACCAAGGACTCCAACAATCAGAACTACCATTTTAATAGAGTGGTCTGGGTAGAGTTGAGTAGCCCGAAGATAAGATGTTGATATTTTTTTCTGTTCGTGGATAATATTCGCCTCACCTGAGGCTGAAAACTCCACGACCAATATTGTCTCACTTTGATGATTGAGAAGGGATACACCAGGCTTATCAGCTTGTATAAGTATGAGGGTGGAAAATCTGTTTAAAATCTGTTTTTCCGTTAATCAGCTGTTGCCCCTATACGAACGACAACTCTCAGAAGTTGACAAACTTGTGCGAGCTAAGGACTAACGAGGTCTTACCTTGTAACGTGTGATTCCTAACACGATATGAATAGTATCAATGAATTAAGCACTTTCATTCCCAGATGTAGATTCGATATTCTCCGGAACATAGCGCTAGGGTCGCATTATGTCTATGGGTATAGGATGAAACCTCCGACTTCAGCCCACACAATCTGAGGAAAGCAAAGGTCAGGTGCACTGATAAGTCAACGTGTATTACTATCCAAAATCGAAATGTCATGGAGTGAATTTGTTTGAAATCTTTTTCATTTTTTTTTTGTCATTTATCTGTTTTGAAAAACAAAAAAATTGTTTCGTATACATCAATGTTGTCGCCTTCAAAATAGTCCCCTTTAGTAATTATGACCTTTGGGATAGGTTTTAGCTCTTTCAGTGATGCGCTTTAAATGCAATCTTTGCTTGTGAAATGACATTAAAATTATCTCTATTGTTTGAAATACGATAGTCACACGGAGCCATGTCTGGAGAATATGGAGGCTGGGGCGTCGTTACAGTATTGCTTTTGAGCAAAAATTTCAAACAAACAAGAAAATGTGATCAGGTGCATTATGTTGTGCAAAAGCCATAAATTGTTTGTCCACACACCTGGTCGTTTATTTTTCGGATTGCTTCACGCAAATGGCGTTAAACCTGTAGGTAGTAGTCTTTATTGGCCCTTTGACCTTGTGGCAAGAATTCATGTAGTCGTTGAAATTGAAGATAACAGTGATCATAACCTTCACAAGCCCACACATAAACTCTTGTTTTACTCATAGCAGTTTTTTCACCATAGGCCTTTGTTAACATTTCACACATGGTGTTACACTTTACTCCCTTCAGTCAGTAAAACGTTTTATATTGAACAATTTAACTTATTTCTAGAAAAAAAAATCAGAGTACTTTTAAGTAATCTGAACACCGAAACAATTTCTTCTCGGACTTTGAGACAACAAGGGTATTATGATCCACAAAAAAAGTGGACACTTTTATGTGTTTTAAGTATCCTAGTTATTGAAGATACTAAAATGGATTGTAATATTGCTAAAACTGAATATCAAAAAACATTTTGCACCCTCTATGATTTGCAATGCTCCACATATAAAGATCATATTAAAAAAAACACACGTTAAAGTGAGATTTCCACATTAAGATTTATTAACTTTCAAGTGGAAATTTCACATTAAAGTGTCTTTTTTGAATACATTATAATTGATTTTCATCAAGCATCAGTCAGCTTATGGGAGAGGCCAACCATCTTAATTGTGACTTTATAGGAATTTCACAGAATTTTATAAATTTCCATTGATATATGTCTACATTTATACATACCTAAGTGTTAAGTTAGTTTTAAGGAAATACTGTATTTGTATTATTATTTTTTCCTCATGGGGATCACCTGTATACATAAATAAATAAGTTCTATCATACATATAAATATATTGAAAATCTTGCCCTGATTTTTCACTAATTCAATTGTACCTCAAAAAATCACCGTACAATAACAGGATACTTGTCCACGATACCTAAATTTATCATGTAAACGAATTATAATTTTGAGGTTATGTACTATCATTAATATTAGGATTGAAAAAATATATCAGCAAGTGAACCAATCTTCCAAATTATGACAAACTGTTTAATAATTTGTTAATTTGAAATCGACTGCTTTTTCCAATTTCACTTACCTGTAACTGTAACACTGCCAGTAGAAAATATCTTCAAAGTAGCTTTGGGGCTCTTCAGTTTGTAAGTAACTCCTGGATGAAGTTCGGGTTCATAACTGAAAACATATGTCTGGTAAAACTTGCAGGCGAAAGCAATATAACTACTTTAATTGCCTCATTTTATTTATTAGAATTATTTGAGAAAAAATAATTGAAAAAGTACAAACACCGTAAACTGAGAGATATAAGAAAACGTTGAAGGGCCACACAAAAATATTTTTTTCGATTTGTATAATTCTGACTTTCATCTCAGAATTCTGAGTTGCGAGTCAGAATTCTGAGATACAAGTCAGAATTCTGACTTGCAAGTCAGAATTCTGAGATTCAAGTCAGAATACTGACTTACAAGTCAGAATTCTGAGATGAAAGTCAGAATTATACAAATCGAAAAAAATATTTTTGTGTGGCCCTTCTTGTATAATTCTGACTTTCACCTCAGAATTCTGAGTTGCAAGTCAGAATTCTGACTTGAATCTCAGAATTCTGACTTGTATCTCAGAATCCTGAGATGAAAGTCAGAATTATACAAATCAAAAAAAATATTTTTGTGTGGCCCTTCAACGCTTTCGTAGAGATAATCTAAACAAGGCATGAAAAAGAAACAAGTGAATCCAAATTAAAATATAGAACATTACAAAAAATGATGGAAACAAAAATCATGGAAGCAAAAAGGTATACTTATAAATGGTAAAGATTCATCAGCACTTCAGAAAACAAAACAAAAACCAAATAAAAACTTCAATAATGAAATTGTAAAAATAATTAACAACAGATCTTTATGTTGACTGCCTTTCACAGGTCGGTGATAAACTTGCAAATAAAGTGCTCTAGAAAATCTTTCTAGAGCCAGAACACAGAATATTAACATCATAATGTCTATAAAGATTCTAAAAAGGAAACCAAAAATTATCGCCCCATTTCTCTTATTTATAATATAACTCCTCTTTATCGTGTTTCTATCTCTCATTCTATCAATAGTTTCCTGCTTACAAATGATTTATCCCTGCAGGATATTTTTGTGTGGTTGCTGAACAATTGTGTTAAGAATCAATATTTTGTGGTTTATTGTGCCGGGGCTATGCTTCAATAGTTTTTGTCCTGGCCTATATTTTTTTAATGTTACTGTTAGAGTTGGACATATTGTCAAAGCAAAAAACATAACTGTTGGCCTAAAGGAATAATTCTTGCTGTCAACCTGAGATTTTCAAGTTAGGGCAGAATCCAGAGTACTTCTTGATTGTTCAAGAAATTTTACATTTTGGTTCATATCAGTTTCAATATTTCTCAAAGAAAAAACAATATAATCAGCTTGAAAAGCAATCTATTACAGTCATTGTCCTTTGACTGCCTCTCCGATGTTTTCTTGTAGTTAGACAGAAGATGAATTTGTTTTTATCAATTTTGTGTCATTGGCAAAGAGAATCATCGCAGTGTTCGACATCCCCACTGAAAGTAGTTGATATAGGTCAAAAATAGAAATGGACCCAGTACCGTACCTTGGACACCCTGTACAGTACTGTACAGACATAAATATTTGTTGAAGTACATATTTAGTTTGCTGTCTATTATTTGAGTTGGAAATATAGTTGTGCATTAAATTAAGATCGTGAGAGGCACAATCACACTTTTGAAAAATTGATTACAACATTCAACAAATTTTTTGTTATCTTAGGCAAAATTAATAGTAGATGTAAGTTTACTTTGGCAAGAGCTGAAGATCTGATGCAAAAACTGAATTGGGAATTTTTAAAAAGTTTGTTTTGTTCAAAATGGATGTTCAGTTTCAGTACCTTTTTTGATAGAACGGTGGTAATTAATCTTGTCGTTTGGATCACCCTTCTTGAAGATGGATATTAAATGTGGATATTGATATGCTTGAAAGTGTTCTAATCAAGTTAAGGTACTCTGCATAAAAACTGGGATATCACATTGGTGAATATAACTATAAAAGTATATTGGACAATCTTAACTTGTATACTCTCATAGAAGATTCACAAAATAATCAATGGTAGCATTAATTCCCCGGAAGTTGTTAAAATTATAACTTTTAATGTGAATTCAAAGAGAACAAGAAATACGGGTGGAATTTTGAGACTTGCAAACACATACAATATAGACTTAGAATTCTTAAATTCTTATTTGGAATCATTTGAAAAGACCTAAAAATATTGTAATTGATTGACTTATTTTTGTGTTTCTTTTTTTTTAAATATTTTCTCCTTATGTCTAGCTGATAGTTATAGATTATTGTCACATTGAAATGCGTGAATTTGTTAATTTTGTGAAAAACTAGACAATGCCGTAAATAAATGAATTTACCATACTAATGCAAACTCGTTAGTCATGTTGAAGAATTTACATAAGGGTTGCATTAACTGATTCTTTAACGACTTCAAGAGATCTACAAGTAGATTGTAAATGTTCCTGCTACTGTTTCTTTTCATATTATTTATAGTTTCTTTGATTTCATTTCGAGTAATTTCAGTAATGTTCATATTAGTGACACTGGATGGACTGAGTGTCTGGTTATATGTATATTGATTATCACTTAATGAGAATCAGTACTACAATTAGTGAATCTTATGTAAGTACTAATTTTTTATTATTTTACAATTGTATTCAAAATTGATTTTCTGTAAATTGTTAAGTAAACATAATATAAATCTAAATACAATACACTTAAAAACTGATAACTTCAAGTTAGATTAGAAAAAGGTAGGGTCAGAAAAATTTATTTTATAGGATTAAAATTATGTCAGTTGAGAAATATGTGAACATAATTTCCATGACCATCAATTTGTATTTGGACTTCTTTAAAACATATTTTTTATTAAAGAGACATAACATCAATTTAGACAAAAAGGTGACCTCCAAAATTTTATAATGTGAGTTTTCTATTACAACAAATTTCAATAAAAGAATTTATGCAATTTCAGTCAGCAAAATCTAATATTAGATATGATGAGTACTATTTCTAGAACAAAAATTCTGTCATCAATGATAATCTCACCCACACATACATTTGAAATTGTTTCTGTTAAAGATAACCCAATTGAAGAGGCCTACTGGTGATACAAGTTTATGAAGATAGGGTTGAGTTGTTCTATTTTATGTCCAATTAGAAAAATAAAAATGCAATTATTTAACTTTTTGTTAATTTTCATCAGGTTATCAACACTTATTGTTTGAAAAAATGTTTGCTTCATGTGTCTCCATTGATATATTATAAAGAATATAAATATATTAAGGAAAATTCATCTAGACATTACTTTAAGATATAAATGGGAAGAAACAGTACTGGAATCAAAAGAGGCATCAGGCATAGAAGAAATAATTTAAAAAAAATAAACATTCATTTGGTGTGTCATGAAATTTGTGCAAATACGTTTCATTCGATATTGGCCACCTTCAACTTGTTTTCAAGAACAAATTTGTATTTTTTCTGTAAAATTTTGTAGCCATTCTTGTCCTGCATTCAGGCATGTGTCACACTTATTGTCAACCATTTCGGTCTACAATGACCATCATCTCGGTTCAACCAATGACTCAAGAATAAAATTGGCCATTCAAAAGCTTTCTATCATTCAAGTCAATGGATGTCAGGTTCGCACATTTTCATTAGGTAGCAATGATATTTTAATAAAAATTCATTAATTCGTCTATTCAAATAAGTCCAAGTGAATCAAAAAAGTAAAAATCAACAAACTGAACTATAATACATGCTCAAATTTTCTGCCGTTACATTGCATATTACATATTTTTTACTACAACAAACCATGAAAAACTAACACAAATGAGATGAACTTGTAAATTCTCATATCTTTCAAGCTGTTATTATCAATAGTCATTCTCGAACACATTCTTGTGAATTACAAAATTGCATTCAGCAAATAAATGAAAATGAAATGTTACTTTATTTCTAATACTTTTCAACAATTTCTTCAAATTTCCTCTTCACTTGTTTTATATAACTTTCAAGTTCTAATCAATTAATGAGTTTATGTTATTATTGTTAAAAAGGGATAAGGTTCAGTCATCTCTCAAATATCTTATTTCACATAGAAAGCAATCACCTAAGGTTCACCATATATTGAAATAAATGAATAAATGAACCAACCCTCTGAAGGATGGTTTGATGGGTAACTGTTATGATACAACAAAGAAATAAATCCTTCTATATAATACTTACTCAGCTTCCCTATGTCTCTCAGAAAATGAGCTGATTCTGATTGAGAATGGCATGGAACAAGTTCCGAGAACATTAACAACCCTATAGTTGTGGAATCTTGTGTTGAATCCCAGTTTTTGTAGACAACGGGCAAATCTTCTTGCTGCTTGCTTGGCTGCATCTTCGCTGGTGGCTCCTGTACAAGTGATTTTTCCAGAAGACCAGATACTTGCCGTAGTGTAAGGTCTGCGTAATTTCATAGTAACCATGCCGTTTTCTTTGCGGTATTCAACGTTCGCTCCAGAAAGAGCTATTTCACGTAGGTTCAAATGACATCTTACACTAAAACTACACACTACATTGTTAATAACTATGTCTATTTCAGGTTCTTCTACAGTTTCCACGTTTTCATCAGTTTCATTTTGTTCACTTTTAACATCACATTGTTCATCATTGGATTCTGTTAATTGGGGTTTATCACTGTTATTCAACATATTAACATGTTCAAATCCATTTATATTTTGAACTTGATGTACCAGACCGTTTCCATTAGACAAGGGCTTCATACCATTATTCTGAATGATCGTAGCCATAATATGGTATCCGGGCCTATATATATATATTTGAGAATTTTCAACCACGAGATAGGAGAAAGTGAGTATTAATTCAAATATAAAAATGCGATTTAACTTCGGGAAGTATTGTCCACGGGCATTTAAAGATACCCTGGACCACACAGGAAGTAGGAGGGTTAAATCTCGGTTAGTGTCGATTTCGGTACCTTCTATCTATTTTTTTACACCTCACTGAAATTATATTATCGTAAAATAACTTTAAGAATAGTTATACAACTTTATCCGAGCTATATTTTCGATAAACGAAACACTATCCTTTGTAACTGGCCATAACACACAAATACTACAAACTCCACAACTTGACGAGCAGATTTGCAAAATTTTCTCGATTTCTCAATGTCAAATACCGACAGAGAAATCCTGAAGTCGCCATTTCCTCTCCTTATATCTACTCACTCATAGATGGTACCATAATAACAATCATGGATAAAATTACGCTTGTAAAACAATCAGTATTGCCAATGACGTGGTAATTTCCAGGATCGTGGATAATTATAGGTTTTTCCTGGTAATTTTCTAATAAAATTCATTTTGGTTAATCACCGGGTAATCGAACTGACGATAAGGTAAACATCCTGGTTTTTCCGTCAGATAGAATTCTTTAGTTTTCTATTCGAAGGCTCACTACTCCTATTCCTATTTGGGTGGTCGTGGTCACGGAACAAACAGTAAACTTATTCTTACTCGTAAATGTTTAGTGTCAATCAATTAAGCGACAAGAGATATCGTTGTTATAAATTGTTAGTATTAAAGGTAATACTCAAATAATTTCAGCATGGTCCTGCTGCTGAATGAATAAGAAAAATCTGCGAGACTAATAATCTCTGTGAGGTATCTTGCATAAATATCTGTCGGATATAATTCGATATCCAGCGTGATATTACCCGAAGAAATAATTTTTTTCTGGCAGGCATTTACCAGAAACAATTGTGTAGGTATTTAGAAGAGATTAATGTTTCGAAATTTTAGTTCGAAATATTTATTTTGAAATATTAATTTTCTTGTTTTGATCTCTGTTAGAGTATTGATACATGGGATGTTTCTTCCCCGCTTGGGACTTTGTTCACGAGATGGAGCTATTATTAGTTGAAAATCTTTCTCTCATAAGAAGGTTTCATACGTGCAGTCGAGCCGCATTTAAATTAATCGAGTCCCAAGCACACTGATGTTTGAGTTGGATCTTTCCTGCACTGATGAGAGGTAATACCTCGTAACCGGTCTGTAGGTGATTTACTCGACTGATTTCAGTTTGTTCCTGCTGCTGGATGAACGAGAAACATCTGCAAAAACTAACCTCTGTGAGGTTATAATTCAATGTCCAGCGTGATATCAGCCGGGGGAATATTTGTTTTCCGGCAGGCATTTATCAGAGCCTACTGTGGAGGTAGTTGGGAGAGATGAATATTTTGAGATATTATTTCGAAATATTTATTTTCTTATTGATAATGACCTATTGGTCTACTGCACCCACAGAACTTAAAAGAGGAGAACGGAAAAATAATACATTTTATGATAATGTAAACGTTCCTATAAGGGGAAATGACTTGCAGTAGGAGAGTCTGCGCATTGGCTACAAACGTTGACATTGTTGACAAATGACAGGTTTAGAAAGTCGTTTTTGTAAATGCATTGTACCGATTTCACGTGATTTTTTCATTGTTCCAATTTTATTTCGCCTCAACTCAAGTGTTGTTGAAAGTATTGGAAGTATGCCTGATCATTGTTTCATCGGGTCCTGTAGCAGCAGCGGTAATATTCCTGGAGTTCATTATTTTAGGTAAGTTGAAGTGCTTCAAGGTCAAACATCAGGCTCGGCCTGAAAATAATTGACCAGAATAACGATGGATCATTTTTGTATGATTTTTGTGCATTTCAGTTTTGGGTCCAAGAAAAAGGAATGGTTGGAGATTTTGGGAATCTCAGGAGTGGAAAATATGAGTCCCAGAAATAAGCTTTGTTCCAGGCATTTTGATTGTTGTGATATCAACTTTCCAGCTACTCCTAGTGGACGAGCCACACTCAAGAAAAACGCAGTGCCCAAATATTTCTTGAGGAATAAAAGAGCACCAGAAGATCTCCCACCAGGCAATGAGATTAAAGGCAATTTGATCAGAAAAAAACTGAGCAAACTGATTTTATTCAATCATCAGTAAATTTTCATCTTCCTGTCATGTAAATATCTGATTGTTCTTCCACATATTCAATAACTATATCTTTCAGAACCACAAATCTGTTGTCTACATACCAATGAGTAGATAAATATCTAATTATAGATTCCACGACTCGGGTCAAATTAAGTTTCCACTAGACTGTAGATGTCATCAGTAACCTCTTGTCTTTTCGGTATATTATGTATAAACTTCAATGAAAATATTAATCACTTGATTGACATTAACAATTCCATTACACAACTTTGTATACAATTCTGTGATGTGTTATTGTTAGATATTATTGAATATCAAAATAATTCCAATAACATACAAAATAATCTGACATTCCAGAGAATGCATTGGAATACAGTTATGTAACGTTTATGAGATTTTTTGTAAATTGGTTAGATTTCACTCGAATTTCCATGTGCAGACTCTCAACTGGTTTGGCTGGATGACATTTTCTGTATGTTAAGTGAATAATACCACAAAAAAGTAGTTTTTTGCAATGTATAGCAATGTTTTTGATATTGGAAATTACTATCAAGTTATATTGTTTGTCAGAACATGATTATTATTTTTATTGATTTGTAATTATCACATTAAAATAAATTATTCATTACTATTAATAGTTTTATTGACATATTTGAAACCTTAAAAACTGTCGCTTCCAAGTGAGTTCACGAATTTACACCAGATTCACTTTGTCTTAGTTTTCCAATGTTATGTAATAATATTTTGGATTCGTGATTAACGTGTTATAATTTTTTTCACTTTTCTATTAAATGATATCCTGTAATAATAGTTTAAGTTTACTCTTGCAATAGTGAAAATAATTAAATATAGCACGAAAGCAAATAAACCAACAGAAACTGCAAAACCAAGGGGCTTTCTGTTTTGGCAATTTTGTCAAAAATAATAAAAGCAATTCACAAGGAAATACACAAGTTTGGTAGGTGAACATTAGGAATTGCCTAACATTTTATCTAATATTAAATTGTAAAGTGTATAAACCAGTAATAAATTACAATATCATGGGGGCTGCCCTCGAGATTTTTTTTACCTGCACATATTGTAATCATCTGATGATGATGTCATGAGTGAGCTGATCAGTCAACCTAACAAGACTGTGAAATTTACTATTTTACCCCATCCGTTTATTCTCTTATGCTTTTGAAATTTTGAGGTAGATAGTTGAATCACAGCACCAACGTTTCATTTGATGTTGGTAGGACAAACTTCATTGGTTTCATTCAAATGGAAAACAAGCAATTTTTTGACAACTTTCACTGACGTGGGTCCACTATTCTGATTTCTTAAAAAGATTATTTCTAAAAGTTAGGGTTATTTTAAAAATTAGTTGTTTTTTAATGATCCTTTCAAGGTATAAGGAAGCGAGTCCTCCCCAACCTATTATACTATAGATTCCAAAAGACCTTTTTCTAATGTAGCATGGCTAGATTGAGAGAGCTCCCCTATAAAACAAAAAATAGCAAAAGTACAAATATTGTGTCAATTTTATTTTCGGATTTTTCAAAGTGGGCTGCAAATAATCTGAAACCATCTCCGAAAACGCGTTATGCGCATGCGTTCCTACTGCTTAATTTTCTCCTTGTAGGAACACTATCACAGAACGCTATTTCCGTTCTCCTCTATGTTTAAGTTCTGTGACTGCACCTTAGAGGAAGCAAAGAAAGACAAAAAAAAAGTGAAGATGAAGAAAATGACATTATGTCATATTATTCTAAATGTCAAGTTATGTCGTTCTGTTTTCTGTTCAAATGAGAAGTCTGGATATAATGATCGAATATGAAACCAAATGTAGGAATGAAATAAAAATAATTAAATGTTAATTTACTGTTAACTATTTATTTGAGATGTCTATACAAACCCTTGAATTTGTCATCATCGATTTATTATTTTTTAATTTCACAGTAGCATATAAATAAATTGTTATTGAAGGACTGCATTTTTTTAATTTTTTTAATGATTACTTGATAAATATTAGTAGAAGAGAGAAATGATTACTCTTGGCCGTCTACTAGGGCTAGGAAAATGTCATCGTTTTTTCCTGAAGGAATTCGCCCACTCTCAATATAATCATAAGGTAAGAAGAATGTTTATTGATTAGTTAATGAACATTTGTAATCGATTTTTAAAATCTGCAATATAATTTCCCAAAACTAATTCACCTGCTTTGTATATATTTATTATGTGAATAACAATTAGTTCACATGTATTTTCTCAATTGACTTCTTTGCATTTAAAATAAACTTTTTCAACAAAGTCTGAAGGTGGATTTATGTACTGATGTTAAGCTTCAGTTTTAAGTTACGACAATTCATGATTTTCATTCGTTACTACTATTACGAGTCATGCATGAATTACTTCTGACAATCCACGTTAATACATATTACCCATAAATTCTGTAGGTACCTTCAATTGTGATCAATTTAATCAAACTCCTCTCAACAAAGAATACAATATTGAATCCATAACATAGGTTCAAATTGACCTGTTTACACATCTGATATCCTAGTGTTTCAGAAACATTTTGCTGAAATTTCCCAAGTATAATGAAAGAAGTTATGCAACATCCAGAACATCGAGCCAAGTTTATTTGATTGATGAAAATGAAAGTCAAAATGTAGATAATGTTAGCATCAGTAAATATACCAACAGGACTCACACCTGTGGAGAACTTACCAGTGAAAATATTGGACAATCAGTTACTCTCTGTGGATGGTTGGAGTACCAGAGAATGAATAAATTTGTTGTACTTAGAGATGGATATGGAGAGACGCAACTCATAGTTAAAGAAAAAGTATAGTAATTAAACTTCCACCTTGTTAGAAAACCACATTTTAGAATATTACATTTGGTAAAGTGTCCATATTTGAAATGAATCATCTTGTTTGATAGAATTAGGTTTGTTGAAATAGATTTTTTGTTTAATGAAATAGGATTACATAATTTCACAACAAATATAAATAAAAGGAAGCTAACTTTGTTCAGAGTGTAAGTATTCATGTCGTAAATGACTATGTCAAAGCTATTTTTTTGTTTTTTTTTTGACGGTTGTGTCTAGGTTTTTATGTCCGACATTTCATCTATGACTGCAACAAACATGGAAAATAACTTTGACAAAGTTAACCTTAATATTTACATTAATCGCATTAATAAAGCTTATCTGTCTTTATCATTTGCTACTTCAATTTTTTCCATACAAAATGTTTAATTTCCTCAAAATAGAAAATTACAAACATTATACAAATTTCTTTTTAGTGAAATAAAAAATACATAGTTAATTTTTACTTTGTGTTTTCTGAATTACTAAGCATTGTATAGTAGTTAAACTTCCACCTTGTTAGAAAACCACATTTTAGAATATTACATTTGGTAAAGTGTCCATATTTGAAATGAATCATCTTGTTTGATAGAATTAGGTTTGTTGAAATAGATTTTTGTTTAATGAAATAGGATTACATAATTTCACAATAAATATAAATAAAAGGAAGCTAACTTTGTTCAGAGTGTAAGTATTCATGTCGTAAATGACTATGTCAAAGCTTTTTTTTGTTTTTTTTGACGGTTGTGTCTAGGTTTTTATGTCCGACATTTCATCTATGACTGCAACAAACATGGAAAATAACTTTGACAAAGTTAACCTTAATATTTACATTAATCGCATTAATAAAGCTTATCTGTCTTTATCATTTGCTACTTCAATTTTTTCCATACAAAATGTTTAATTTCCTCAAAATAGAAAATTACAAACATTATACAAATTTCTTTTTAGTGAAATAAAAAATACATAGTTAATTTTTACTTTGTGTTTTCTGAATTACTAAGCATTGTGTTTTAGGACACGGAAACACAAAGTTTCCTAGAAGTTCTACCCTTTGAATCAATTATTGAAGTGAAAGGCACAGTTTTATCTAGACCAAAGGGCATGGAGAATAAAAATCAAAAAACAGGTGAAATTGAGGTTTCTGTGGAAAAGTTCAGAGTGGTTAATAAAGCCAGAGACAATTTGCCGTTCAACATCAGAGAATTTCAGAAAGCTAAAGAGCCCTTGAGGATGCAGTATAGATATCTAGATTTGAGGTTTCCCATCATGCAGCAAAACTTGAGATTGAGGTCCAAATTGCTGATGAAAATGAGAGAATTTTTAATTAACAATCATTTCATTGATGTTGAAACTCCGACATTATTCAAAGCCACACCCGGGGTAAGATTTTTATTGAATGAAAAAAACTGCCCTTTTCAGGATAATGTTTCTTGCAACAAAAATTCTTTTTAGGGAGCACAAGAGTTTATTGTTCCTACACAATTCCCCGGTCAGTTTTATAGTTTAGTTCAGAGCCCTCAACAATTCAAGCAAATGCTTATGGCGGGAGCTATTGATAGGTACTTTCAAATAGCTCGGTGCTACAGAGACGAAGGGGTGAGATCAGATAGACAACCAGAATTTACCCAGTTGGATATTGAGCTATCATTCACGAATGTTGATAGTGTAATTAAATTGATAGAAGACCTTCTTCAGTATTCTTGGCCGCAATCTTTTGATCCAATACCAATGCGATTTCAGAAAATGTCTTATGAAGAAGCAATGGAAAATTATGGCAGTGATAAACCTGATGTTAGGTTTGACTATAAGGTATCATTCATTCTTATCTTTTTATATTCGGGATGCCAATTTGAAAACTGTTATACTCAACTTATGTCATAATCAATAATGCTATTATTCAATAATGTATGCCAAAAAAAACTATGCACTACATTCAAATGTAAAGAAATTGTTAAACAAATATTTCTTTGAATGAAACAACTTTTGAATACTAAGAACTAACTAAAATGCTCAGTTTGCCCATTAACTGTAACCTGAAGTGGTCCAGGCATATTTTGTTTTTCTGCACAACTGGCTAATAAAAAACCTGTTGTAATGGCCATTTTTTTGAAACAGCTAAGCTATCTAAGGTAGTTTATAATGAACTGAAGTCAAGCTTCTGAAGTTGTAAGTATTTTTGTAGTGCAAAAATGGACTGTACTTGTGTTGGCCAATTTTAAATATTGCTGAAAACATTTACATGAAATTTAGCTACTGGGGTTTGTCAGTTTTGCCTTGAAACATAAATATGTAAATATTTTTAGAGCTGAACACAGATAGGTAAAACAATGTCTAACCTAATCAGTGCCATCCCTAATCTTTTGCTGAATATCTGTTGTATTGATGAAAGTAATTTTTTTCTGATTTGCGACCCATATATTTTTCGAGAAGAGCATATACATCATCAACAAAAAGATAATATTACAAAAGTCAATTATAGTGTTTTAGATTTTGAAGACAACTTGACAGGCAATCATGCTTGAAGAGACATTGCAGATATTTTTCATTTTCAACTGGACAGTGCTTCATCTCATTATTTTGTTGTCCTACAATTGGCACAAAGAGTGCATTAGAATGGCCTGTGAGATCACCGGATTTAACTGCTATTGACTTTTTTAGGGACATTTCATATGTGGTCTTCATAAAACACAACCTGTTGATATTGAAAATCTCTAAAGATGAATTACATCGACATGCTGGTCAGTTCCCCTTGAAGTTTTCAGAAAAGATCGGCAATTGCTATGGTTTTATTTTTGATGTTTCTCGTCATTATTCTTTGAAAGTAAAGAAACGAACAAAAATTTAACAATTTTATTCTTGTTCCTCAAGAGTTGGATTGTTACCTGGGAACTATTACTGTTAACTTTTGTAATTGAATGCGATTTTTTTGAAACTGTTAATCAGAAAATAATAACTTGTGGTACTTGGATGAATTTATATTTCGGACCCGTAAATCACGCAGATAGCTTTAGCTTCCCATTTTTGCTAACCAAGTGTTGCCATCTTTGAACTTGGCTGAACCAAGTTGATATTCCAGAAATATATCTACAGTATTCAAGGTATTAAATTTCACTATTTCTTGGGAAGGATAATGAAACAGTTCAATAGAAACACGTTTATTTGTGCTACATTCAATGTAGCAAAAAAACTCGCGGCTAAAGGCCAATGGTGACTTTTTTTTATTTGATGACTATAGCTGTCATCACTAACCAAAAAAAGAAAAATGTATGCGTCCACTATCAAAAAATTGTCCAATTCTAGAAAAATAAGTTGAAGGAATTTGCGTCTATGCTCACTGAAGACCATCGAAAGCGTTGAGCACAACTAGAGAGGTCCTAGAAAGGAGGCAGTAATTAACAAACGTATACGAAAGTTGAAGATATTACTTACAACACAACTGAAGTGAGAAAATGATGATATTTTTGCAAGGACAGTAAATCTGAACATCTGGTCAAAAATGTGAAATGTATATGTCTGACACATTCCCACATGTTGTGTCCCGATTGTTCAGATGGCATTTAAATCAAACGTAGTTCTTTTAATGTATTTTTCACTTATTTTTCATGTAAACATTTCGAGTAAAAGCTTTTTCAAGCTGGTGTTTGTTTTAACTTTTTTTTTTTTGTTAAAAAAAAGCAGAAATAACTTTATTTTGACTATTTATTGGCAAAATCTATAAAATGAAATTCAATTCACAAATGTCACCTTCAAGTTTTTCAATTAACATGTACAAATCCACATTAAGGGTTGGGCATGTGAGACCTGACACCAGCAGTAACTTCGAGCATTTGAGCATGAGTAGAATTTTTGAAACCCTACGAAACATGTCCTATTTTTCTATTTACATTCTTTACCATTCATATTCGTAGGTGGTTGAAACCACGAGGCATAAAAATATTCTTTTAAAATGTCCTGCTTGCAAATAAAATTGTGCTAGGTAAAATTGGAACCTCTGGTCTAAAATGAATCTGTTTCCCACACCAGAACGAAATGACTGTCTCTTGACAAGCATTTCGATAATCAAGTTAGCATCATCAGCAGAGACATTTTACTTTTTATTTTCAGTAGTGAAGAATATTTGCAGTAAAAAGAGTCTTTTTGTGATTTTTCCTATTATATATCAAGAAATATATCAAGGTCGGAAAGTTTTCAAAGTGACATCCTGTGAAGATATACTTGGCAATTATTTTTAATGGGATTCCCATCAGTGTCATCTTTTAGGTGAAAAACTGTACCGATTTATTCAAAATCAATACAAAACTCGCTTCAGAAGAAAATTTCGGTGCCTACTTCATATCATTTCCTAAAGAACATGCTAATCTTAGCAAACAAATAAAGGATTCATTACAAACTTCAGGGAATAAATACGAGAGAGCGAAACTTATACAAAGCAAAATAGTCTCTACTTCAGAATGGTTGAATAAGATTGGAAAATTATTAACAACCCAACTGGCATCAAGATTTGTGGAAGAGTATAAAATTCAAGATGAGTCAGTATTATTCCTAGCATATGGAAACAAAGATGAGGTGGTAAGAGAAATAATATTGTCTATAGCTCTTCAAATAATACAGGGTGGCCAAAAGAAAACCAAATAAAGCCTGCCAAATCAAAATGATGTAGTCATTATCAGGAATTGTATCAACATATTAGGAAAAGAAATAACCTGTTGATTTTTTTATTAAAACTGGCTTTTTAGGTATTTTTGACCATGTCATTTTCACCTTCAAGGGAGGATATCAATCACCCCATAATTTTTAATTGGCAGAGGGGTGGACTAAGATGTTGTTTGACGGCTTTTCTCATGATTATTCTGATAGTTTTGAAAAAAGTACATTCGAAAATATGAATTTATTTAGATGACTTGCTAATTTAGTTGATTAAATATTCATAGTGCTGACCACTTGTGTCCATCGACGGTACTCGTTAACAATTTTATAGAGGCAGATCTTCTAAAGATGCAGGTTGATTTAGCATTTGAACAAATGTAAATTTTCAATACTAATCTCTTATAAAATTATCCGGAAAATAAAAATTCAATGACTACTGTAAAGATAATTTCAAAGGTTTTATTAAAACGACCTCTTACTCAAACTCCCATGCCATTTGAAAGTTTTTAGATAGGTGATTATCACCCGCCTTGGGTGTTGGAAGGGGGAGAGTTGAAATTACAGGAATAAAAAAGGGACGGTTTTTATGTGTTCCTAAAATGTCGACACAGTTCCTGATAATGGCTCTACATCATTTTGATTTGGCCACCCTGTACATATTCTCCCATCATATTGCTTCCTTTAGCTCTCTCTATTGGGTAAAGTCAGATTGGAATATGTTAATTTCTTGGAAAACCTTGGCATGACGATTAGGAAGAAAGGAAATCATTTTCTGTGGGTCGTTGATTTTCCCTTATTTGAATTGTCTGAAAATTCAAACAAGTTGCAATGTGTGCACCATCCTTTCACTGCACCCCATCCAGATGATATGAGTGATCTTGAAACCAACCCACTAAAGGTAAATAAATATTCACATATAGATTCAAACACATCAGAACTCTTCCCAAGACTCATTTCAGCAACCAATTAAACTGATTTCTAAAAAAAAAAAGGTCAAAAATGAGTAACAGTTGTGCTTTCTCAGTATTACAGTCCCTTTTGAATGTATAAAAGGTTCATTTCAATCTATACATTATTTCTAGAGATCTAAAACTACTATCCATTTCTTATTTTTCATACCAGGTGGCTACTTTTCAAATGGCATTGTATTGGCTTGTCAAATGGAGTGGAAGTTACACACTCAGATTACTATCTATTGGTGAATATAAAAATCAGATAAAGTTCCAAAAATATTGAAAAATTATGTTTCTGTTATTTTTAGTAATATCAAAAAATTTTACTTTGCTTTCACTTCCGGCAGTAGGTACATTCTATTTGGTTTGGCACCTTAATACAATTCCATTAAAAAGGTGGTCAACGGATATTATCAAAAGATTCACCTTCTCATTACAATAATTGCAAATCTCTGATTATAGAAAGCCAATTTTAATGATAAATTTCATGTTTCAGAAGTTGAAATACAAATAGTTTTGGATTTTTTTGTAATTTCAAAGGTTTTTTTATTTTTATGTTGGTGAATTACAAAGGAAAATTAATGAACTAGCAATCATGGCTACTCAACTCGATCAAAAAATTTTTTGGTAACTGCTGCACATCGGACTGCACTTTTTCAGAAAAGTTATCTATACCTTGGCCCAAAATTTTTCAATAAGTTAGACGGCACAGTGAGAGAATCTCCTAATATTTCGATTTTTAAAGCACGATTGAAAGCCTATCTCATCCAAAAAAACTGCTACACCATCAATGAATTTTTTGCAAACCAATAATTCTTCACTCTAGACGGGCAGCTATTAGTAAACAATTTACCCTCTCATATGTATGTTGACTATAAATGTTATAAATTTGTATTGTAATATATTTATTATGTTTTACACCCCATTTGTATGTTAGACGGTAAATGTTTTTAAATTTGTATTATTTTATATTTAATATGTTTTACACTCCATTTTTTTAATTTGTATTGTATTATGTTTATTGTGTTTTACACACTATGGACGTCTTCCTTGTTACTGTGTACTATTTTGTGAAAGAAATTTTATACTTTTTAACGAGAGAAGTTAATAAATATTATTATTATTATTATTTATCATTTTAGGTTAGGTCTCTTGCATACGATTTAGTGATGAACGGACAAGAAATAGGGGGTGGTTCTATTAGAATTCACGACCCAGCACTTCAAAAACGTATTTTGGAAAAATTAAACATAGAAACAGATTCTATGCAACATATCCTGGACATGTTAGGCTCAGGATGTCCTCCCCATGGAGGGATAGCTCTGGGTTTAGACAGATTTCTATCAGTGTTATTGAATACAGCCAGTATTAGAGATGTTATAGCATTCCCAAAAAATTTTGATGGCAGGGACCCTCTTAGCGGAGCACCTTCGTCCATATCGGAAGAGGAACAGAGACTGTATCACATCAAAAGTGTACTTAGTCCCAAGAAAAAATAGTTAAGGTATACAGTGAACAGTTTATACATGTTATTGATGTCAGGAGTGGAAAAAAACGTTGCCTCATCAAAAAAACTCATCTGAATAATGATGATTGTTAAAGTTTTTTCTTTTTAATAAAAGATAACAAAGGTGATTTTATGTTTTGTTGCTTTCCAATTTATCATAATCATCTGCAATAGTCATTCATGAAATATTTATTCTTACATTCGAAATAAACATGATCTGTAGCGCTAGAAATAAAGCAACAAAAATTTCCCTTTATATGTAAAGATAAACATGAAGAGGATGCACAAAGTTCCGAATTTTTTTCTTAAAACAACAGCAAAATTTGGGAGGATTTGGAAAGAAGTCCATACGCAGATCATTTAAAACTGCTGTTGTTCTTGATTTGGTTTGGTAAAGCATTGTCATGGTGTATTAATGGACGCCTAACTATTTTTTCAAGACAGGTGAAAGATTCAAGTAATATTTTGGGATAACTGTAGTATCTTTTAGTAGCGCAAATTCATATTTTGTAAATTGTTGTTCAGTTGAAGTTTATTGGTAACGAATAGTCTCAATATCAGTTTGAATTTTTGTTACTACTTTAATCAGGACTAGTGATAACTGAGATCCAAACCTTGATACCCTCTATGTTTTTTACTTTCTTATTATATGCTATAAACTGCTGAAAATATAATTGCAGCAAGAACAAACAGAATCAAACGATTTTTGTAAGATGTTGAAACACTGATGTCTGAACACCGCTTCCACAAAATGATTAATTTGTAAAGAGATATGATCAGTATAAATTCAAAGTAAAATCATTCATTTCTCTACCAGAGGAAGGTCGGGATTTCCCAACATGCATAACTTGGAGATCCCATACTTGAAATTCTGAGTTGTTCGAAAATTCAAAAAAGTTTAGTTTCTTCCAAGAGAACAGTCCACAAATTTTCAAGTGACAGTTTTACAAAATTCCCAACTTTTCGCTGTTTTTTCGACTTGGAAAAGTTGGGAAATTTCGGGTCGTGAAGATAGAAAAAATAGTAGTTGAAAACAATAAACACAATATCTTTCTTTTCCTTTCATTTATATTGAATATTCTTATACATAGTGGATATGGTGGAAGACCAAGGACCTTGGTCCAAAGTAGAATAATTCCCATTATTATTTTTATAATTACCAAAATTTATTTTTGTTTGTGCATACCCTAACATGCATAAGCATTCAGCCAATCTTTGGATAGCTAAGTAAGAAAATTAATATATTATAGTAGTAACTAATCCCTGGGCTTTCATTTTCTTGATAATTGGGAAATTTAGCTGGTGGGGTTGGGAAAATTTGGATTCCCTCCCCCCTGGTTTTTCTTTTCACTACGGCCCTGTCTATACATAATTGTATATGAAAAAAATCAAACAATCATATTAGAATGAAAGATACAAATTTCAATAAAACATTTTTCTACTGGAAATTGGTTCATTTTGAATTTGGGTATCATTTTGAGGAAGTCGGGCTAATTTAGGACTAGTGTTAGATTTAATTTTATGATATATTAATTCTGCAAGAAGCGTAATTTTTCACTGTGATAAGTACCTATTATAGTTATGAACAGCATTATTTGTGCGAAAAGGATGCTATTTTTGAATAAAAACACATTTATAGTGTGTATAAGCTTTTGAAAATTCTAACTTGTACATCCTTAGACAATGCTTGTACAACGTTGCCAACTTACCCAGGCTGAAGAGTTCATGGTCTAACTCACAGATGGCGCTGCTACAATCGAATCCACATGATTTTTAAATAACCATAACTTTCAAAAGACACGTTTACATGCACAAATTTCAGAGTGGCCAGACTGTTGGTTTGTGCAATAGAGCATTTTGAGTGAAATAACTTTTGTTAGTTTGAAGAAAATGGATAAAAATATTTATTAAGCCAATGGTACATTTTAACTTAGATATTGAGTTAATTTATAAGAGAAACCAAATACAATGAGGTAAACTTTGTTCTGATGTGGAATGTCCTCAAATAAATGTCAGAAATTATTACGAAAAATAAACTACAGCGAACTATTCAACTATTTATTTAAGCCTACAACACAGAAACATAAATACTGGAATCACTGGAAACCCAAAATGTATTAAGTACCAAGACCTATAAACAATTTTTATAAAAATTTTTAAAACCTACAATAAATATGTACATTTAAAATTGGACAAAGAGAAAATCTTCAATGTTCTGCCGTAGGAGATTGTTGCGTGAGTTTTTCAACGTCATTGAAAATTACTTGGGCCCCACCTCCGCAGGTAGGTACTATGTCAGCTTTGTACAACTTTGTTTCAACTTCCCCATCCGTATCTTGATCTTGTGCCAATAAACAATATTTTGTTTGTTTGGGATTGGTAACATCGGTAGCCTTCGTCAGCTTGGACACCGATTTCCGTTTTTTCATTGAGGGTTGCATGACTGTTCCCAAAGGTACTGGTTTGATCGAATTGTGTTCCAACCAAACCTGAAATAATTATTGAAACTCTTGAAATAAAAATGATTATTTTATTGAACGAATATAATTTTTTTGAAGGAAATTAAAGTTTTTATCGACTTTTTTTTTTGGTATTTTCACCTTCCATTGAAAATTGTAATGGAGAATTTTAAACCGGTATAGAAAGAGCAAGCTGAGGATAAGTTACTCTGCAAATCCAAAAATAATTCACACAAATGTTCTATTTATAACTTGTATTTATTGATTTTGCCTATAAAAAAAAACTAAGAATGTATACAGATACATACTTATATTTTTCAGATTGTGAAAGGTGAAAATACCCCCAAAAAAAGGTCGATAAAAACTATGATTATTGTATATACCAATTATACACTTATACAAATGTTACAAAGATAAAGTAGAAGATATCCTATGAGGTTCAACCATGTAAAAAGTCAACATAAAATTTTCCCAGTAATATTGGGCTGAGCTTATGTTATGCAAAGAAAACACTATCACTATAATAATGAGTACAGAAATAGCTGCCTATATCTAGAGATAATAATAATGATCAGTGACACTGCTCTCTCCACATCTGATTTACCTTGAGCCGATTCTCTGATAGATTTTTTTGTGTGAAAATATATCAAACCTGAAGATTATTTTTAAAATAGCTCAAACAAAAAATTATTTATAACGGGACATTTTATTATTTCCAAAATTTGAAAAAAAGCATGAACGTTCTCCGAGAAGATTGAAACAACTGTCAAAAAGTGACATTTGATTTTTCAAAAAGACGAGATGTGTTTTCTAACAACTGAGTTCAGATTACATACATATCATTTTATAATATAGATAGAGTAACTCATAAGAATTTTGTACAGGTAATTTTGAGTACAGTGACCATTCGCTTCTACCAAACTGTAAAAATTTTGACATTTTTTTTAGACTTGTATAAGTAATTTTTCATAGAGAAGGTTTTTAGGCTATCAATTTTTCTGTAACTCGCCACTAGATGGCGCGGTAGAACAATTTTTTGAAAGTACTGTTCTATAACGCTGCGCACGCCTAAGTTCGTTGATCCTGATTCTGTCAAAACATTGGAACAGCAGCGATACAGCAACATAGTACTAGTATAGAATATAGGATAAAGAAGATTATTTTTGTCTAATTTCTACTACTATATATATATATATATATATATATCTTATCTAAAGGGTGCGATTTTGTTCTATCCAACAAGATATTGTAATTGCATCTAGAAGAGGTAATACATTGGGAAAGTTAGTTGAAAATAATAAAGACAAAACATCAATATTCGACAAATTAGGAGTATATAAATTAAATTGTGGAACTTGTCCTAAGGTATATATTGGTCACACTGGCAGAACATTTAAGGAATCGCATCCAAGAACATCATACGAACTATGTAAGTGAGAAAACAAGTTCAACATATTCAAACCATCTTTTAGAAGAAAATTATGTCTTCAACGGAGATTTTGAAATTTCATACATAGAAAATAAAGATTTAAAGCTTAATCATTTAGAAGCAATGGACATTAATAAACTCAAATATTCCAACATTTTACTGAATAACCGATTGGATTAAATAGATCACTATTACTGAACATGTTTTCTCAGAAGCATACATTGTTTTGTTGATGTAGAATTGATATAGTATGCTATAGGTGATCATAATTTGAGGAGGTACTTTAGATATATAAAAGTTGAGTAGTAGGTCTAGGTAATTATGAGCCAAGAAGTACCTGAATAGGTATCTCTCACTTACGATTACGTGGGGTATATAAAATTTAGAGTATATAATAGAATTAACTTTCAATGTGTCATGTCATTCACTACGAAAAAGCTACTGTGATTGCGAAACACGTGATATATTTTTTGAAAATAAAAGTTTGTGAAGATCAAATCATAAAGTGTAGTTTATGAAAAAAATCATATATAAATGTGGCTAACTCGCAGCATACGAGAATGATTTATTCCTCCAGCATTGGAATATTAGTAATGAATTGAAATAATTAGACACAGATTATTCATGAAGCACCTTGTAGATACTTAACAAGTAAAATTTTGAACGTCTGGCATAAAATCAATTTATTGAAAACACTTTTCACACATCAGACAAGCGTTACCCTAACCAACAGCAGATGTAAGACTTACAGAGACAGTATTTTTGGTCTTCTGCTTCTCCATATTGATATAAAAAAATGAAGCAATCAAGTTCAAAATTAACCAGATGGAGAAGTGAAAAGCCAAAAACCTTTCTTCCCCAATATCAAAAATAATATTTAAAAATCTTACCTCATCTGCAGATCGAGATCTTCTACGCCTAGAGTTACAACCATTTACAATTCTACGAGAGTATTCAGAGGAAGGCGTTTTGGGTGTCTGCGGAGGAATATTCTCCATTTCTAGTTCTGCAGGATCAACAATGACTTCAGTTTGTAGTGCTTCTCTAACCTTTTGAAGTTGAATTTCTTTAGCTTTCCATGCGGCATTTATATGATCCCTCTGTTTTTTCAATTTTGAGTCCAACTCTTGGCTCATCTTCTCGCTTGCTAGTGCAATTTTTTGCTTCACTTTCTCTTTTTCCAGGATGTTTTGGTTCAGTTTCAAATCTTTTTCATTGATAGTATTATGGAGAGATCTGATGACATCCTGAAATTCTTCATTTTTAGCTTCCAGATTACTGTTTATTGTTTCTAAATTGGTTATTTTACTGAGAAGCATGTTGTTTTTTTGTTTATACACATGAAACTGTCCTTTGTATCTATTAGCATCCTGTTCATTCTTCAAACAATCATGTTGTATATCAACAAGTTTTTTTCGAAAATCGGAACTAGAGTTTTTTATTTCGGTGTTCAATTCTTTAACTTTTGGCTTAGTTAGTTTCAAGGCCTTTATTACACTGTCAATAGTTGTTCCACATTCATCGATATCATCAAAGTTAAATTTCACCCATGGAAGCTCTGGCATAACAGAGAAAAGAGCTCGTGTATTCACTTTGGCAGGCGTAGCAATTCTTTTTGTAATAGTTTTTTTGATATTAACAGAAGTTTGCTTTGGTGTTGGTTTCACTATTTTAACATCCTGTGACATTTCAGCAAATTTCATCACATGCAAGTTTTCCTCTAGATCACTGAAGGAAGGATTTACACATACTATCATCTGCACATTACCTTCACCTTCAAAGTAGTTTTTGAAAAGGTAAGTAAGTCTGCTGTCTCTGTATGGGACAACTTTGTTTATCTTTGACCGCTGGTTCTCCCGAAGGATTTCCAGACACGTTCTCAAACTCATTAAGGAGTTATTTATACAACTAGCTTCTTTCAACCTACATGAAAAATATATATATTAGATAGTGTTTGTATCAAGCTGTGCTATATATGTCCCTGCACATTACATTTAATGAAATACAGACCCATTTATGTTCACTATCTGAACTGTGAAAATAATAACATCTTTCTTATTGATTATGCTAAAACAAGAAAATGATTTCAAAAAGTCAATTTCTGAAATTTCTCTTAAATCTTGAAATAAGATCCCTGTGCCTTCAAAAAAAAGGCTATGTAGAAATAAGAAAATGTTTTTAATGACAAATTAAGAGGGCAGCACCATTGAAATTGAGGTTTTTACAGAATGATAAACATGTGGTTAAAACTGTGCAGGTATTTTTTGGGTAAAAGCAAACATAAATCATGAAGATTTATACATATCTGTATTTAAAAATTTGCAAAAAACGCTTTTTGAAAATAATGTAATTTCTTGGGTATCAAATTGGGGTTGACAAAATCGATAGATGATGTTCTATTTGGAAGGTCATAAAATTTAGGATTTGACAATACATTTTGCTCAATAATTGCAAATATCATTATTCCACAAAATTCATCCCAAAAGACTTACTCATGTCAAATCTCAGCCATACCTATAGGTGCAATTTTGGCAAGATGTAAAAAATAAAAAATATTTGTAAATAAATTTTCAACTGCTTATATCTGGCGAAATTTTGGTCAGATTTAGACTTAATCCCTCCAAAAATGTTTTGCATTTATACTATTTACCTAACACTTCATAGGCTTACCTTGCACCAGTGTTTTGTGTCCTACTTGTCCTCTCGGATCCTGCCAAGTCAACCAGACTCAACTGAGCCACAGTAAGCAAATTTTTCTCAGGGATAATAGGTTTTCCATCACTATTAAATGTTATTTGCTCCAACTGTACTATTCTTATTGTGAATATGGAGTGGCTTCGACTTGACTCTGCGTTCAAATTAGTGTATGCCATTTTTTTTCTCTTCTGGCCTGCACTAAACACCTCAAAAGCCTCTTGGGAACTCTTAACTTCTACTTCTGTAACTCCATTTACGTACATGTTCCTCTGACTGTCCTCTCGTAATATTTTGTTTTGTAAAGTTTTACCACTCTGAGACTCATCCAGCAAATCATAGACGTTATTATTATAAATTTCAATATATGTTATGAATACAGCATATATGTTATTTTCATTGACAAGAGGAATTTTCGTGCCTTCATTGCAGAAATCAACTTTATCCACATTTAATTTTCTGTTATTCTTGGGGGTTTTTCCTACAGTTCGATTTTCTGCCAATCTATCTTGTGCAGCGTCTTCCTCTGTCTGTATTTCAAAACCGTTCATTCTGTCAGACTTTATAATAAATTTCGGAGCTTGTAGCTCACCTATAGTGTTGAATATGGTATAAATACATCTCGGCAATATCCCAGGATTATTTTCATCACCAGTAAGAGTGTACGTTTTTCCTGATCCTGTAACGCCATAAGTGAATAAGAGACCGTTTTTGCCCTTAAGCAAATCTTCCAGTAGAGGATAAGCTAGATGATCAAAAATTTCTTTCTGGGTGGAATAAGATGTAAATATATGCTTGAACCTGTAACGTATTTCTTTTTTTATTCCTTTGTATTCAGATATTACAGAAACTTCCTGGGGAGACAGTAGTTTCATTGCTGGTTCAGAGCCTTTTATGAGAGGTCGTAACCGACAATAAACGTGGACTGGTTCTTTTTCTGATTCGGAACTTGAAGACAACGTAGTTTTTTCTCTTCTCAATTTCCTTGGTGTAGGAGTAAATTTTGTAGCAGCAAACATTTTGATAGTAAATTTTTAACTTAACGAACTTCACAAATTCCAATTTCAAACAAGTTTTGACATTGACACAAAACGGTTTTCCGACGTTGCCATGACCACCCATCGTTAACGATATCATAGAGTAACTCTACTCTTTGTCACAGATGGAGAGGCGATGTCTAATGCGCAATCATTGCACATGTGCTTATGAATGCACATCAAATATTGATGAATAAACTTATTTGGCTTCTAGAAATTTTCTAGTGTTACAAACTAGAATCGTTTGTAGAACTCAAATTAGGTATAACAACTTTTCTCGAACAAAAATGGTTTTAAAAATATTACTTACTTGACTCCTAGAAATTTGGTAGTGCTACAAACTAGAATTGTTTGTAGAACTCAAATTAGGAATAACAATTTTTCTCGAACAAAAATGGTTTTTCAAATATTTATGTATTTCTGAAGTTGTTCGGTAATTTGTTGTTTACTGTTTACTTATACGTTAATAGTTTTTAAATGATTTCATGCAATTGTTTCTGCTAACAATTTCATATTTAAGTGAATTCATTTCAACGCTTCAGACGAAATAATTCAATATTAGAACTCGGTTATTTCTGAGGGGCAAGGAATCACCGTGGATGAATTCAAAATGTGGTAGACCTAGCCCATTTATCTACATCAGCGCTGCTACCAGACCCTGTTATATCCATTCACCACAGTACTTTCTCTCGATGTATTATATACCGATGAAACGCGAATCGAGAGTCTCTACTTTTATTCTTTCATGGAAAAAGTGTTTTCCATAGGATTCATAGTAGGCCATATGTCCCAATTCTACTTGTCAAATCTAATATGTTCAGGTGTGAATTCAGAGATTGGTCAATTCGAATTCGAATTCTCGAGCAGAGAATTCCATGAATATATAATTCATTTAATGATAATAAATAATTTCCAAATCCTAAATTGGAACTTCATTTCGTAGATTTTTCAACCTACCAGAAAATAGTTGGTCCCTTTTCAATATTCAATCATCATTCATAACT
Organism: Leptinotarsa decemlineata; assembly: GCF_025532065.1. NCBI lineage: Eukaryota > Metazoa > Arthropoda > Insecta > Coleoptera > Chrysomelidae > Leptinotarsa > Leptinotarsa decemlineata. Next base: position 6,276,587 of record NW_027412537.1, on the reverse strand, counting down.
ATTACAATTCATATTTATCGGCAAAGTGTCTCATAAATTTCTCATTGAAATGATTCATTCATCAAATAACTCTATAAGGTCAGCAAGGGCTCTTTAACTTACTTACCCACTTACCCACCATCACTTTCTCTAACAATCAATGAAATCTTCACCGAAATAATTTCCTGTTTTCATAATACACTGTGGTATAATTCGATTTCAGACTCAACCTCTCTCATTCAGTCTATGTGTTCATAGATGTATGTACCTGTTGTGAGGAGAATCGAAAATATTTTATTAGGGTTATATATGTGGTATTTGCCGAAAAAAAGATACACAGTGTGTCAAAAATTGAGTTTTGACTTAACGATGGTTTCGGACACTTGAAAGCATACTCTTTCACTTGAACTTCGTCAAACTTGCGAAAAAAAAATATACACCTCTATTTGGTAATTGTATGTTCAGAACCGTTCCCTGAAAAAATGTACGGGTACAGGTACGGCAGATTTTTCAAGTTCTACGATGCTGATGCGAGAACAATTCAGTTGTGTATCATTCAAATTCTCCTCAAAGTCAGCATACTCCGTTTCACACATTTTTGATGTAATATTTAAACCAGAATTTGCAGAAGATTCATCTTCATTACATACCGCATCCTATATCAAATTAGGTATAACAACTTTTCTCGAACAAAAATGGTTTTAAAAATATTACTTACTTGACTCCTAGAAATTTGGTAGTGCTACAAACTAGAATTGTTTGTAGAACTCAAATTAGGAATAACAATTTTTCTCGAACAAAAATGGTTTTTCAAATATTTATGTATTTCTGAAGTTGTTCGGTAATTTGTTGTTTACTGTTTACTTATACGTTAATAGTTTTTAAATGATTTCATGCAATTGTTTCTGCTAACAATTTCATATTTAAGTGAATTCATTTCAACGCTTCAGACGAAATAATTCAATATTAGAACTCGGTTATTTCTGAGGGGCAAGGAATCACCGTGGATGAATTCAAAATGTGGTAGACCTAGCCCATTTATCTACATCAGCGCTGCTACCAGACCCTGTTATATCCATTCACCACAGTACTTTCTCTCGATGTATTATATACCGATGAAACGCGAATCGAGAGTCTCTACTTTTATTCTTTCATGGAAAAAGTGTTTTCCATAGGATTCATAGTAGGCCATATGTCCCAATTCTACTTGTCAAATCTAATATGTTCAGGTGTGAATTCAGAGATTGGTCAATTTAAAACACTGGTCTATTCGAGCAGAGAATTCCATGAATATATAATTCATTTAATGATAATAAATAATTTCCAAATCCTAAATTGGAACTTCATTTCGTAGATTTTTCAACCTACCAGAAAATAGTTGGTCCCTTTTCAATATTCAATCATCATTCATAACTATTACAATTCATATTTATCGGCAAAGTGTCTCATAAATTTCTCATTGAAATGATTCATTCATCAAATAACTCTATAAGGTCAGCAAGGGCTCTTTAACTTACTTACCCACTTACCCACCATCACTTTCTCTAACAATCAATGAAATCTTCACCGAAATAATTTCCTGTTTTCATAATACACTGTGGTATAATTCGATTTCAGACTCAACCTCTCTCATTCAGTCTATGTGTTCATAGATGTATGTACCTGTTGTGAGGAGAATCGAAAATATTTTATTAGGGTTATATATGTGGTATTTGCCGAAAAAAAGATACACAGTGTGTCAAAAATTGAGTTTTGACTTAACGATGGTTTCGGACACTTGAAAGCATACTCTTTCACTTGAACTTCGTCAAACTTGCGAAAAAAAAATATACACCTCTATTTGGTAATTGTATGTTCAGAACCGTTCCCTGAAAAAATGTACGGGTACAGGTACGGCAGATTTTTCAAGTTCTACGATGCTGATGCGAGAACAATTCAGTTGTGTATCATTCAAATTCTCCTCAAAGTCAGCATACTCCGTTTCACACATTTTTGATGTAATATTTAAACCAGAATTTGCAGAAGATTCATCTTCATTACATACCGCATCCTATATCCCGTTGTCAATTTCGAACTCTTTATCGAAAACCTCGAGATTTTTCAAAAATCGTATCGTGTTCATTTCAATTAAATATAATTCATGAAAATTCACAATTCACGATGAAGCTCTCACGAAAATTACGAAACTGAAAGAAAACATTTGTGGTGATGAGATGGTTAACCCAAAAACGAAAAGGTTACTTCAGAAAAGGTTACTTCAATCAGCTGCATTGTAGTCCAATCACAGACTTGATAACAGAAGCTACCACCACACTAAAACGAGAATAGTCACCGCAGATTGAAGGAATGACGTCGCAGATACCCAACCAATTATATCAACTTACACCCCAATGAAGAAGTGTACATTGTAGTACACTGCGAAACTTCAAACGCTTTTTTCCCGAAAACTTGTTTTCGTACACTATGTACCTTTTTTCGGCGAACACCACATATATCAATATATAAAAGCTTCATCAGTTGAACTTTTTACAGTTCAAAATTCTAAACAAACCTAGTTGTGGCACACAAGAAGAAGAGTACTATAGTTACTCTCCTGTGGTTCTGGTGTGTAAAAAATGCTTCCAATAAACTCATTTTTCGAAAACAACCATTTTACTCCGGAAGTTCCAATTTTATCTATAGTCTATAGTGTCTATCTAGTTCAAGATTGTGCATTAAAAATTATGTTTGTTTGATAAATGCAATTGAAAATAGTGATGTCATCTTCTATGACAGCATATTCATCAATAAATTTAAAATTATGCCTATATATGATATATAGGCATAATTATAATAAATCATATAAACCAGACTTTAGGGTCTAGAGCCTAGTGGAAACCCTGATTTAGAATCTCTTTTTTTTTAAAGATGTCAAATGTCAGTGATGTCACTTTTAATTTATAAACAATGTTCAAAACAACGAATTATCCCCAAAAAATTATTTAAGTGTTTTTTCCATTTATAATCGTGTAACGAAATATTCTAAATTTATTAATGGAGTGTGAGGAATTTCTTTGAAACAATGAGCACCAGCTACTCTACAGCACTGTCGCATATTATTTTGGCAGGAACTGGAATTTACTGCTATTTGGGAGTAAATGATCATAGCCTGTATTTTCCACAATGCTCTTTCGGGTCAATAATCGTCAATTCCTTATTGGGAGTATGGAGATGGGGTATGTATTTTAGGACTATACTGCATTAAGAACCTGCTTATCGACTGCCAAACTTTGACCTATTATAAATAGGTTTTACCCATCATATGAGTTGTTTATATTCCAGGTAATCCCTCCTATGGAAGAAATTCAAACGGACTCTACAAATTTACCTCTTTATTACAAGACTTACTGGCGCTTCCATGTATCGTTTCAACAGAGTTGTTGCAGTATGGCTACATGAAAGAAATTGCATATGCCTATACTTTAGTATCTGTACTTCCACTGATAACATATATTTGTGATAACAGAAACATGAGTAATGACTTATTGAACACAATTCTGGGAGCTAACTGTATAACACTTGGGGTATTATCATTCTTACACCAAAATTACTTTGGTATTGCAGCTTGTGTTTCATATGCATTTAATCATTTTTTGGTAAGGAACGATGATGAGACTTATTTTGACATACCTTCTCAGGATTTATACAACTATGCCATGTGCTTTTTTGCATTTTTTGGACTAAAAACTGTTTTGGATTGAAAAGATTGACTGTTAGCTTTATGATGTTTGCATATCACTGTTGTATTTCGTCTATTTTTGTATACAAATTTTGAATGTACAAATAACCGATATATATATATATATATATATATATATATATAATAAAGTTGCAATATTTTTCTGCAATTTCATTCTTTCTTGAAAAAATACTTGTATGTTCGTCTCAAGCCCTCCCACAGGACATAGAGTGATGGGAATATATTACTGATTCAAAGACTATTATTTTTTTTACTAAGGTTAACTTACCAGTTGTTTTCAAGGAACTTCAATGCAAGTTACCTGTATACTATTTTGACATGTTGTTTTGAGTTTATAAAGTAAGTATATACAAATCAGAAGTAAATAGTTGCTCAACTCTTAACTTTTAAAAGGTAGAAGATATCAAAGTTGGATAAAATTTAAGTAAAAAAGTATCATGTTCAGTTCTATTTGATAAGGAAGGCAATAGGGTTGCATTATTCTTTGCTAACAACTTTTTAAATGGTCTTGATCACTTGCTTGATAGGTATTCCAATTATCTATCTAAATCCGATAATCCATTTTAGAGTAAATAGTTGTTTTATATTCCAATAAATGTTTACCATTGACTTCCTTCTAATAATTACCTTTTTTTACAAATTCTCTGGGACAGACTGCGGTTGTGTAACATATATTTTAGATTTCACAAATCCCCATGAAAAATCTATTAGGTAAACTAGCAGATCATATTCTAAGAGACAACATTTGCATATCCACTGGTTTTGATGATTGTCATCTAGCAATTTCAAACCAGCATGTGATAATAAAGAGGTAACTCTTATGTCTGAATCATAATATCAGCATCAGCTGAAAACTCAGAGCCCAGGGTATATGTGACATCTGAAGTGTAAGATACACGACCTTTGTTCATTTCTAAACTAGTGGATATAATAGGAAGTGCTTGCAATGAAATTACAACAGGAACATTTCATAATGTAGAAAATAAATTTGTGAATATCCCGGGTGTGAAGGGTAAACACTTCTACTTTCTTTCCATTAGTAGCGCCCACGCCATTCTTATCAAAAAGTTATTCGTCTTACATACGTTTTGACTGACTTTGACTTCTTCTGTTTAAAAGTTAACAAGGGGAAACTATACAAGTCCGTCGTATATTTCACTATTTAATAGTGATTTTTCGTGCTGGGAATCGCAGGTTGAAAGGTAAGACTTCGTTAATCCTTAGCACGCACAAGTTTCTACTTTCGAGGGTTGTAGTTTAAAGGGGGGGCGACAGCAATACATTTTTTAACGGATATTTCTACTAATAAGTATATGCCGAAGGACAAATGTGGTTAGGCTATCTAGGTACACAACTCTCCTCATATCAATCTGAGGAGTTGAGTTCTTTTGGTAATGAAATACGAATGTTTTTATAACTGAATTATTTAAATAATTTTTTATTTTTTGGAAAGGAAAAAAAACGGCAAATTTATAAAGTAGACGCTTTTCGTTTCGCTCACACCACACAAAAAAAATCACTATTTGAAATTTGAGTTCTACTACAGCGTAAAAAAATAGGAATGTTAACATGAAAGTGGTAAACTTTAGAGGCATACCATCGTTATTCTTATTTTTCTCAAATTGTTCAGTTTCCATCAGAGTCGTTTCCTAAACAAATTCATGAAATGAGCTTTTTTCATGAGAATAGTACAACGAACGTGTCACGAGAGGCAGCACTAGTAGTAGGGACAAACATAAACTATTCACATGTAAAACAGTGTTATTTACGTAATATTGATTTATTATTTAAAAAAATAAATCTGATATAAAAAATTATTTTGTGCTAGTATAATGCCAACAAAGCATTTCTGTTTTGTGAATTGTAAGTCGGATAATCGATATCCGGAAGAAAACGTGTTTTTATACCATTTATAAAACCTCATATTATTGAGGTTGGATGTAAGAAATGGATAAATGCTTCGAGGAGAGTGGATTTAACAGTGCAAAAAATAAATGAATACTCATATGTATGCTCATGAAATGAATAGTAAATTTTTCATAGTTAATTACCATTGATTAGAATGAGATGTAACCTCAATCGTTTATTTAATTATATTCATTTATTATATTCAATTAAATTTATTTCATTACCATCTATATTTGATTCATATTTCACTGGGATATTTATCTGAAATTCATTCATTCATAATTATTTTAAATTTCTTTCATTACAGTTTGAATCTACCGCTACTCTTTTACTATAGTCTGTATACTAACCTGTCTATTAATTCACTTTTTTCCAGTTATTTTTACATTACGGCATGCAAGCCAACGTTTTAATGTTACAACATTGTTGTACTTTACAGTTGTAAATTTTAATTTTGCTCCAGGAACAAAAAGGTTCACAAAATTATGTTCAACAAGTAAATGTAAAAAAACTGATTCACAAAACAAAGAAAATTCAAAATATATTTTACGTTCTGCGGTTGTTAACGGCATGCCCCACTAATGATAACATTAGTGACCTGTTGTGAGAAGTCAAAAACATGTAATGAAATTGGCCGATACTTGATGAAAATCCATAATGTATTTAAGAAACACTTTATTGTGAGATTTTCACTAGTCCAGTAAAAATCTCACAATAAAGTGTTTCTTGAAGTCAAGAACATTGGATTTTTTGTCTTTGAATCATATGGTGAGAAGTATGAAAAAAAAACAGTTGTTAGGGTCTAAATGATAAATGTCTCGTGACAATTGGACCTTGACTCCGACGAATGATATCTCAAATCTCGTATTCTTCGATAGTTCGCAGGTAATTCATTCATATTAATGCAGACACCCAAATGTCAGACTCAACCAACTCTTTTTGCGAGTGTAACAATCAAATCGCAGATGCGCGATTGTTTGAAAATATTATTTTTTCTGGAATCATTAGCTGTGACTTCATCTGCTCATATGTTGAGTACGACAAGTGCTTCAAGAATACCAGACCGTTCTTACGAACAGATCCTTAAATCTGTATCTTCTCGAGTTCATGCTACAATAATTCATAGGCATTCATACATATCAATAGTAGAGATTCAAATGTCAGCCTCAACCGTTTCGTTTTGTCAGCAAATTACAAATGTGTGAATCTTTCAAAAATACCAATTGAATTGATGGAATAGCCGTTACTACGTGGTAAGAGATCGTCGTGAAAAATCATTTCAGTTTATTGTATTCGTTTGAAAATGTCCTTGTGGGACGAATCTGCAGTAACGTTAGTTACAAATACAAGTGGTATACAAACATAGAAAGTTTCAATTCTCATTTTTTAGAATACCAATTTCTTAGAAATCATTCGGTGTGAAGTCACCTAGGTATACGTTGCGAATGACGAGTGTTTGATTCATGAATAGCCGCCTCCTCTGACATTTGAATTTCTGTATTATATATGTTGAATGTTTGCTAGTGATCGTTACATGAACTCGAGTTTACAGGATCCAAACAATCGACTCATTCTAATGAGGGACAACCAAATCGTAGATCTGTGAATGTTTTAAAAATACCAATTTCTTAGGAATCGTTTGAGTGTCGTCACTTGTGTAGGATTCAGACATTGAAATTGTTACAAAATGAATAATTGTTTCAACAAAAAAAATAAATGCAATAGTAGACATTTCTCTATTATATAAGGTTAATTGCCAAATTCTCGTGCACTACTATATACAATGGAAAACACACCGTAAGACGGAATAAGAAGAAGAGGAAGATGGCATTTGACATGTTAGTGTTTCCGAGTTTCCGCATCCTATTTAGCACGACCTTTTCATCGTGGGGGCTTTGAAGTAGTAGCTGTTCCGATTTTGTTTAATTTGTCTAGAGAGACAATCTAATATAAAAGTTCACAAAAATGGGTTTTGAAAATATTTGGTAAGTCTGTTTTTCTAGTTATGAAATATATATATTTATAATACATTGTTGAATGTTTTAAACACTTCATTCTTCAACTGCAATTTACTTATAAATCAGGTCTTTCAACAGTAGTTGTATTACAGGTTCTCTCATCCTCGTAAATACGGACAAGGCTCAAGATCCTGCCGTTCCTGCTCAAACAGGCATGGTTTAATAAGGAAGTATGGACTGAATCTTTGCAGGCAGTGTTTCAGAGAATATGCATTAAATATTGGATTCAAGAAGTTGGACTAAGTTTCTGATGTTGATGTAAATAATGTTAAGTAAACTCATTTTGAATAAATAACTGAGGAATCATGACATTCTACTTATTTCAGTGAATGTGGTGCTGGAAGGTGAGATGTTACTGGTGCTAATAGTGGTGGTGCTAATAGATCAATTTTTAATTTTAGCTCAAAGATTGAGTATAGTTTTCTACTTTTGATTCCAAAACTGCTTTAGGGTGAATACATTATTCGCCTTGTATTGGGGTTACAAGTTCAAGTCCCAAGAATTCACGTTTCACACCTAAAAACATTCGAACTGATTACACATGGATATTACAAAGTGAATAATATATTTTTCTGACTGATTCGGCAGTTACTTGATGAAGATCCATAATAATTTCATAAAACTACACTTCAGATTTGATCTCTACGAACTTCATTCAAAGAAATATGTCACAACATGTTTAGCTAACATTACCTTTTTAGTAGTGATTTAAGTACTATAAGTTAATTCTTACTCCAATATTTATATACCCTACGTTTACGTAATCACAATACTTGATACACAATCCCTCGATCAAATTACCTAAAACATCTACAACTTATATACCTAATGTACAGTTTCAATCAAGATTACCTTCAGCATATTACATAAATTCTAGATTAAAAATAATACTACTTTCACTGAAAGTCCTTTTTGGTTTATTTTATGTAATTTTTTAGAAACGTGAGTGCTTATTAGCACTCGAGTTGCGAGTTGCTTACCAGCACTCAAGTGAGAATAATTTTTTGATCGATCTGTTGAATAAAGTGCTTTTTACAGATTGTTTTTTGAATCGTGTCTGCACCTCAATTGGTTCAAAAGACAGTAGTGGTAGTATTTATTAGCCATATTTACATACAGAGTACAATTGGCAGGTCAAAAAAGTCGCTGACAGTCATGAAATTATAAAAATTTCACATTATATAGATAAAAATAAAAAAAATGAAGAAGATAGGTAAAAAAAAAACTATATCATACGTATTTACACATTAAAAAACTTACTCGGTCAACATTCAGTGTTTGGATTTCATTGCCAGAAATTCCTCCATTGAATATGAATATGGTGTAATAGCCGAAACTAGTCAACAATAAAGAAATATCGTGAAAAATAGACAAAAGTGTGTTTTTGTAGTGTATCCTCAGTATTTTTTTGTTGCATTTTTAAAGCTGTTATAGCTATTGATAGATATCCTTCATATATTTCGGCAAGTTGTTATAAATGAATATGCAATTATAAAATGTAGACTTTTTAAATGTTGCAGTTTTATGTTTTGGTATTTCCAATATAGGACTTTATGATGGCTAGTTATGATGACTCCCTAACACGAAGTCAGAAATGTTGCTTTTGAAAAAGTTACACATTTTTAAATGAGAATAGAATGGAAGGGCAGAATGGAGTGTTATTTGAAGACAGTCCTACATGACTCCCTGTATTCCAAATTAAATAATAGTTTAATTATTCTTTTTTGAGAAATGAAAAGTCTTACAATCAGTAGCCTATCTCCTCCATGTTGCAATATTATTTGCTTTATTGGGTTGTTTACAAACCACGCCTATGTGGGAGGAAAAACTAAGGTCTGAGTTAAGCTTGATGCTGTAACTAAATATAAGATTTTTATAGGTTTTTGTGAATGGCTTTCTTGTATGGAAATTTATGCAAGTTGCCTTATCAGTATTTAAAATGAATACATTTTTTTGGTATCATTGTTTCATTTCATTGAGAGCTTTTTCTATATCACTGTGCAAGTCTTCAAGGGTTTCTTCACAGACTGTGACTGTTGTATCATCGGCAAACATTGTTACTTGTCCCGCGGTAGTATGATTGGGAATATCGTTTACAAAAAAGAGAAAAATTAAGGGTGCATTCATTCGATAGTTGTTCTACTTTGATGAGAATACAGCAAAATAATATCTAAGATGAAAGTATTAGATTTTTGGGAAAATTTTTTCTGGCCCTCTACTTCTCTATTATTATACAGGAAAATGTGGAAAACGTTAAAAGAAACTGTATCAACTTCAATGTAGATGATGGTAGGTGTGAAGTGGCGGGAGTAATTTTACATATGCATAATGGTTTGATGATCCAACTTTTATTTTTGATATTGAGTATTGTTTGCTGCAAAATAAATTACAGTTTCACCTATTACACCTTACATTTCCCTGTAATAGCGATTATCAATAAGATTTTTAAATATATTAATTTGAATAGTGTCAGTGTTGAAAATATGAATCTTAAGATTAACTTTTTCATAAAATGACAACACAACGAATAGAATAATGCAATAGTTTTTCACCAACGTCACATAAAAGTACGAAATAATATCTCTGACCAAAAAACATCGCATCTCGACAAGAATAACTTAAGATCTCAAAATTAAACAAAATTGATTTAGCATTTACATTTGGAAAAAATCTGGAAGTATTCAAAATAGCAACTCCTTGAGAATAAAGGTATATTTTCTTATGCAACAAACTGCTTGGACTTTAATTTAAAAATATAGAGGAATGTTAATTTCACTGTACTGTATTGAGTTATGGAGTTATTTTTTCGTGTTGTGAACCAAGTAATAGTATTTTATGTTATAAGTGCGGTAGGTGTTGTTTTACAGATGAAGCCACGGAAGGTCAGTCCTGAATATAAACGTTACTGTAATAACACCTAACGGACATATATCATGATATTTTATTTCATTCTGTCTTGTCAACATTTTATGAATAAATTAAATTACAAATTTTATTCGGCAAATTAAAATAATTTCAGTTGAGCTAAAAATGTAAAAAAATCCAATATTTTTCATTCACTAAAGTAGATAGAAATATATATTTTACAAGTAAAGAGACCTAAATATAAATAATTGGTATCTCTAGATATTTTACATATACATCTTGATTAGAATTATAATCTGGGTTTTCGTCAATATGTCAAAAATAGTGTACACCAGCTTGTTCTTATACATTTTGTGAAATTTCTAATAATTATTTTTGAGTGAAAACAGGTCAAAAGTCGAAACTGAAATGTCATTGCTTTCAATGGTGAGGGGTGAGTTGATTTACTTGACAGAATGAAGTAAAATGAATTACAACCGTTTTTTGTTTACTTATGTTCTGTGACGAGAATCTTCATTGACACTTTCTTTTATCTCAACCAGTTGAATTTTTTTCAACCAAGGGCATATTAAGTTTACTCCAAAGAAATAGTTCTTCCTTCTGGATCAACACTCGTGTATTAATTGTTGCCTATCCGTATAACTTAAATACTGTTTTTGGAGATTTTTATAATTTTACTCTACGTAAATAGATGGCGCAAAATATTTGACTGTTCCAACCAAATGTTCATTCATTTTTAATAAAACCGCCTTTAAACATGAATTAGATTACAAATATCAGCTATATGTCTTCAAATAGAAATGAAACACCGCTAATTTTGTTAAAAGCAGCTGTTTGGATTATTTCTATTTACTTTCTTGACTGCAAACTTTGGCAAATATTTTTATACGTCACAAACTCGATACGAGATGGCACTCCCTATACAACTATTTCATTTTATAGCAAGCTAATATTTCAATATAAAATCAAACTTGCCAGTATGTTTCAAAGCAAAGAAGGCTGAAAAGTTTAGCCTTCTTGATAGAGAACTGACTCAATAGTATTATGGAAGTAATTGTTATAGTGTAGATTGATACTTGGAAACTGTGGATCATAGTGAAATAATAAAGATGAAGTAGAAGTAGAACTTTAATAAACTTAAATTAAAATTACACGCGACAGTCTAACTTAAAATAAAAAAAAAATGATAAACCAAACTTTTCAATGACAACATTTAGCAACCACATAAAACTATACAGGGTGAATATAATTTGCAATTCAGTTCATATGTCGCCAGCAACGATGTTCCGTGTGATGTTAAATGTTTGCGACATTTACTATGCAAATGAGGTAACATAAATGTGATGTTAACAAAGTTATCGAATTAAAACGTCCCTTTGTGGTTGAGAAATGCTTTCGAGACTTCCTAATTAAAATTACCTAATCATGCACCTCGAATGAGGTTCCAAAATAATTTCTTCATGAAGGTTTGATTTTGTTATTGAATCATATGGTACTTTATGATCCATATGTGAAATAAGCAAAGACATTTTGGTCTGTCTTGTTAAGGCTGTATCCATTTCTATGATCTATAAGATGTGTCCTAGAAGTGAAAGCAGTATTGAATAATACTGGAGTTTTTTCCCAACACCAAATCGTTATTTTTACACCTCGACACGTGTTTCGAGGTGTAAAAATAACGATTTGGTGTTGGGAAAAAACTCCAGTAATATTCACTACTACACCAAAGGTTCCAAACAGTACATCATAAGAAAGCAGTATTAACAAGAGAAATAGGAAATAGTTCATGAGTTTGGAAATGAAAAGAAATCTTTCAAATATATTCCCAAAACCCTTTTTTTGCAGAAACATATTTGAAAAATGGGATGAGCCAACCGATATGCCAACATCCTTAGCAACTTCTCTAATAGTGATTCGACGATTCTCCATAACAATTTCGGAATGAAATATTCGGTTGATTTAGTTACAAAACGAGAGTAATGTCAAAAAACGGGAAAAACTGAATAGCAAATATTTCAAGAACGCTAATTTGTATATGAATAAAGGTCCAAATACACAAGTCTTCAATGCCGAATTTTTGAAACAGATTTTGTATGTAATACAATTCACCATTTGATCAGTAGGTACTCTTCATTTTGAGTTTTCCTACGAAACTGGAATTGAGTACTAAAATTTACAAAATAAATAATCCCTATTCAAGCTATACTTTATCACCTAATGACATTAATCACTTGGGAAATCAATCTGGCTTTCGCGAAAAACATTCTTCACTATATCTAAATGGGGCAGATTGTTGACAACAAAAACTATATTATAGCAGAGGTTACAAGTGGCTAGTTCTAGTTGATTCAGTATCGGACGAAATCTGGAATTATATCACACAAGGTTCCGTTTTGGGACCGGTTTTGTTTCTCATTTATGTCAATGACTTAGTCCATGTTGACATAAGTGGTAAATTCACATGTTTCGCTGACAACATCACTATCCTCTGGCATAGCAATACCGCCTCAAATTTACTTGATCAAATCATCGTCGACATAAGAAGGGTGAAAGAGTGGTGTGATTCCAATCTTTTATCATTCAACATCGACAAAATAAATGTGGTCACGTTTAGATGTAACATAGGGAAGGTACCTACACTTGGAAAAATTGAAAATTTGAAGAAAAACAAATTTTTGGGCTCTTCATTGATGAAAATCTAAAATTTGATTCCCATGTCTACTAGCGGCAGACAAGACTAGCAGCAGGATGTCATGCAGTGAGAGTTGTTGCAAGAGAGTTAGACACTACTGTCATAAGATCAGTTTATTTTGCACGAATTGAGTCCTATTTACGTTATGGGATTTGTTTCTGGGGAAATTGTGCACAATTTCGTTTCAATATGGTATTCTCTCTACAAAAAAGATCCATCAGATATTAATGCAAGGCTAGCTACAGGGATTCATGCTGCTCATTATTTGTGAAGCAAACAATTCTGACCTTAGTATGTCTTTTTATTTTGGAAACAGTGTGCCTTTTTCACAAAAAATATAAAAATCAATTTAATACCACCTCAACTTATAGTACACGTCAGTGTACTATACTACTACTATACTACTTCATTTCCCTTCCAACACATACTCTAGCCCTTACACAAAATTCTATTATTTTCAATAGCAAGAAGTTATTTAATCAGCTTCCCAATAAGTTAAGGCGAATATATAATAAAAAGAAATTCAGAAAGAAAAAAGAATGGGAATGTTTCTCAATTTGGGTTATTACAGCAAATGCAAGTTTGAACAAAATATAGTTGAGTTTAATTCATGAGTTTTTCAAATTCACTTCGAAAAGTATTCAAATTGATGTTTCAAATGTTGGGTTTGAATTTTTAAGGGGATTTGTTTCTAATTCACATATTGGCACACATATCAAGTTGAAATAATTTATACGTATACGTATAATTTATACGTTCTACTTTAAAAAAGGAAAATTATGTTTATAAATCAACAATTAAGGCAAAATATAAATTATAGTTCAATACCACCTCCACAAGCCACATAAACAACAGTTGTTTTGTTATTTATTTATATAGAGGAAGATAGGTTAGGTGCACAAAATGTCATATGCCACAGAATGTCTCAGAACTCTGAACATAAGTAAACAGAACAGCACGCCTCTGAAATATGTCATATTTGTTTGTCTCATACAGGTAACTGATTCATTGTCCTTTATTAGCTATAACCGATGTTGCCAAATGGTGAAATAGAAACGAATCCCTTTAAATGTCGAATGCATTATTTCAATCCTCTTTTTTAAGTATTTAAATATTTTTTTAAAGAAAAAGGTTGAAATGATAATTTTAAAATGCGTTGTTTTAGAGTTCTTTTATGAAAACTACTTGATTTTCGTCAGGAGGAACATTCCAACAAAGGCCCTATTATAGTGTGGACGAATTCTTCCAAGGCTCTATCGAGTAATTGGCATGTAGCTTTGTGTAAACAAGTTATTGAAATCAACACGAACTGGCTATCAATGTTCATTACCTAGCATTATATATTTACATTTACTCAATAAGCATGTACTTGTATTTGTATCTGTTAAGCTGGGCTCAATATTGTTCTGTCCATATATTCTGCTCTTGTCTCTAAGCATTATTTTATAGTTTATATTTGTTAATTGTCCCATATAGGTACACGTTTTACTTTACTAGACTTTGCCAATAAGATGTTCAGATCTTGGGTAATAAAGCATATTTTGATTTGATTTGAGTACCCCAGGGCAGTGTGCTGGAGCCACTATTATGTATTATCTATATAGATTAGATACAAGCAAAACCACGAGATTCTTGCAGACCACTGTTTAAGGAAAAGAAAATCCTCACTGTAATATCTATTTTTATTATTGAAACTATATGTCTCATAGCAAAACATCAAAATCGATTTTCAATTAACACAAACGCCACTCGACAAAAAAACGACTTTAATTTGAGCATTGCAAAATATTCCCTCATTGAAGACTAAAATGGGTTAAAAATGTTCAGTCACCTTCCATTAAATCTGAAATTTGCATGCAATAACGTAAACTTTAGGGAAGTTTTGAAGGATTTTTATCAGAGTTCAGTTTATCAGAGTACTATCAAGAAACTTTTTGATTCGACTTGTGGCTGCCTCATTTTATGTAATATTGAAAATTTCCAAATAAACTCTTATTGGCTATATTCGTGCAAGTGATGTATTATGCTATGTGAATACTAATTGTTTGTGTTATTTTTTTGTTCTTTGTACATATGTTCAATAACTACCTGAAATTTTATTCAACAACTACCTGCCAATGTGTACTTATTTTATTGTGTATAGGTAGTTTTCGAGAACATTACTCGAATAATTATTACTCGACAAGTAGCGATAGCTACTATGTGTGAATTTGTTTCTCGAATTATTTTAACCAAGCTTTGTCAATAAGAAGTTAATCTTCAGACAATAAAGCATATTTTGACTTTGACTTTGACCATATGAATGGTTTTGCTTTCATCAATTTATATGTTCATGATGCCCCTGTTGCATATTATGGAACATATTAAAACTTAACTCTGAATATAATCAGTATTACATTGAGAAATATTGAATTGAATATTTTGGTACCAATAAAATCAAATGGGATAAGTAAAGGCGATGAAATCTCCGTTCAGACAAAAATTGTCTGCCAGTGAGGAAGATAGTGTCTTTTCCTTTACATTTTGTATCTGAAAGAACTTTCTATGTATCCTATAAAAATTGTTCATTAGAGTTATTTCTTTCTTCTTTTCTTTGAAGGTTTCCCACATTTTTTGTTTAATGATGGAGAATAAGAAAGCCAAAAAACTTTTTCGCAAAATATTAAATATGAAAAAAAAATGACTTATTGTATTTTACGCATGACTTCCATGTATGATTTCCCGTTATGTTTTTACCCAATTCAATCAAGCAGTAGTAATTCGAAATCGTGAAAAATCTTGAGTCAGTTTGACATCAAAAAGTGTCACGCCGAATTTTCAAAATGTGAACTGTAAAGAATAAATAAGTTATTACAAAGCCTATAGCGAAATGTTGGATTTTCAAAAAATATTTCGCTGTTACATACTTCCAGGCTTGGTTAACTCTCAGCTAGCGTTTGTGGGCATATACTGTCTTTTGATTTACCATTCTGAAGTCTCCCAGAAAGAAATAAAACTACCCTCTTTCGCATACTCCCTTATGATAGCTAACTCACTGGCAGGATTGACAAAATTTGGTAAGTTGATTGATTTTTGGAGTATGTTTTCAGTGTTTAAAATGGACTTTATAGTGGATTCGGTGGATGCATAATTCTGTTTTGAATAGTAACAAGTTGAATCGCTCATTTTCGAAGAGAACATTCACATGGAGGGAGACCGGCGGGAGAGTTGAAACCCTTTATGTTCAAACACGCAAAAAATTCAAACTGTTCCTTAATTCTTGAGCATTCAATGATATAGTTATTATTATGTGAAAGATGGGTGTTATTCACTTACTAAGATTTAGTTAAGAAAAATAAGTCGATTTGTGGTAGGAATGTCCCCAAAGCATGGGAGAGTTGAGCCTAGTAGCAGGAAGATTTAACTATATCTAAGTATTTATATTAAAAATAAAGGCAAACTTTTTGTAAATCTAGAATATTTAAAATAAAATATCATATAATGAAGTTTTATTCAAACAGTCAAACCAAGTATATAATGCAATTTTAGAAGCGGTGATTTTTACCAAAAACATTTTGTATGAGTTTACTTGAGAAAATAACAGGAGTTAATTTTACTTTCATTTGTGAAAAACAAGACATGCAACCTTTTATTCGATTACTTTTTGGGCTCTTTCGAAATTATTTGATTCGTAGGTGTTTTTGGGGATGATGTATCTGAATTTGAAAACGATGTTCTATTATATCGATTCCTAATATACTTTTCGTGAATGATTGATCTTATTTTCCCCTGTAAAACAACACGCTCACGAGAATAATAAGTAAATTGATGGATGTAGCAATTTCTATGAGGAAATCATCATGAAAAATGAGAATTGAAACTTTCTATATTTTTAATCACTTTTATTTGTGGCTAATATTACTGCAGTTTTGTCCTATAAGGACATCTGTAGTTTCGTCTCATAAGAGCATCTGCAGTAACGTTAGTTACAAATAAAAATGGTAAAAACATAGAAAGTTTCAAGTCTTATTTTTCAGAATCATAATTTTTAATTGTGTCTTGTTGAAGGAATTTTTACATAATTTTTGCATGTTAGTGGCAATAATGATATATGAAGTTTTCAATAACTTTAGGTACCTACTGGTAAATCCGACACATCTTTTGAAACAGTTGCTAGGATATACAGAGTCTCATATCTTGAACGTATCCTTTTGGTCTTTTGTGATATATGGCTATACAAATCAAGGAAATTTTCCATCAGTCACCATCAAAAAATCTTCCAGCATGTGGAATTATAAAGTCTTCTTTTCTTCATGTTCGATTCCACTATATTGAATACGTTTTCCAGCTTGATACGATTGTTTTCATTTTTTTACTTTCTTTACCAATCTCACTTTCTAAAATTCTTTTTTTTTTTACAAATTTCGAATGCAACATCTTTGTTACCATCGTTTCTACACTCTGTCTCATTCCTACTATTCTGAGTAATTTTCTGTTTACCTTTTTCTATTTTTGATGTTATGCGTCAATATTCGCTTCAATGAACAGATATCTCCTCAAGTGCTGAATTTTGTATTTATCTATTGGAAGACAGATAGCCGATTGGTTATCGGGAATGGTTCGTTTTACCCATTCAATCGATCGCTATGTGGAACGGTGGTTGGAGCCCGACGGCCGAACGATCGATTTCCATTGCTTATCGTCCAACCCGTGCTAGGAATCAACTGTTAAAAGGTAAGACCTCGTTGATCTTTAGCTCGTACAAGTTTCAACTCTTGAGGTTTGTCTTTTTTGAAAGGGTGCCAGCTGGTTGACGAAAAAAACATATCTAGGGTTCTGATGGCCGCTGTTTTTTCAGGAAAGGCACCAGAATTTCATTTACAATTTAGTATGTCTTTTTATTTTGGAAACAGTGTGCCTTTTTCACAAAAAATATAAAAATCAATTTAATACCACCTCAACTTATAGTACACGTCAGTGTACTATACTACTACTATACTACTTCATTTCCCTTCCAACACATACTCTAGCCCTTACACAAAATTCTATTATTTTCAATAGCAAGAAGTTATTTAATCAGCTTCCCAATAAGTTAAGGCGAATATATAATAAAAAGAAATTCAGAAAGAAAAAAGAATGGG
Source organism: Leptinotarsa decemlineata (assembly GCF_025532065.1). NCBI lineage: Eukaryota > Metazoa > Arthropoda > Insecta > Coleoptera > Chrysomelidae > Leptinotarsa > Leptinotarsa decemlineata. Next base: position 6,258,266 of record NW_027412537.1, on the reverse strand, counting down.
AATGTTTCTCAATTTGGGTTATTACAGCAAATGCAAGTTTGAACAAAATATAGTTGAGTTTAATTCATGAGTTTTTCAAATTCACTTCGAAAAGTATTCAAATTGATGTTTCAAATGTTGGGTTTGAATTTTTAAGGGGATTTGTTTCTAATTCACATATTGGCACACATATCAAGTTGAAATAATTTATACGTATACGTATAATTTATACGTTCTACTTTAAAAAAGGAAAATTATGTTTATAAATCAACAATTAAGGCAAAATATAAATTATAGTTCAATACCACCTCCACAAGCCACATAAACAACAGTTGTTTTGTTATTTATTTATATAGAGGAAGATAGGTTAGGTGCACAAAATGTCATATGCCACAGAATGTCTCAGAACTCTGAACATAAGTAAACAGAACAGCACGCCTCTGAAATATGTCATATTTGTTTGTCTCATACAGGTAACTGATTCATTGTCCTTTATTAGCTATAACCGATGTTGCCAAATGGTGAAATAGAAACGAATCCCTTTAAATGTCGAATGCATTATTTCAATCCTCTTTTTTAAGTATTTAAATATTTTTTTAAAGAAAAAGGTTGAAATGATAATTTTAAAATGCGTTGTTTTAGAGTTCTTTTATGAAAACTACTTGATTTTCGTCAGGAGGAACATTCCAACAAAGGCCCTATTATAGTGTGGACGAATTCTTCCAAGGCTCTATCGAGTAATTGGCATGTAGCTTTGTGTAAACAAGTTATTGAAATCAACACGAACTGGCTATCAATGTTCATTACCTAGCATTATATATTTACATTTACTCAATAAGCATGTACTTGTATTTGTATCTGTTAAGCTGGGCTCAATATTGTTCTGTCCATATATTCTGCTCTTGTCTCTAAGCATTATTTTATAGTTTATATTTGTTAATTGTCCCATATAGGTACACGTTTTACTTTACTAGAGGGTCAATCCATATCAAGTGATCAAATCCCAATTACCTCACAATTTTTTTCTGGGTTGATATTGTTACATTAGTTACACCGGTGAAAAGGAAACTTAAATATGAAAAAGAAAAAAATATATCTCTTTTAGTTTTTTCAAAATCTTATTCCAAAGTTTAAAAAAAAAACGTTTTCGTACTTACACGAATTTACGTTTTAATTAATATCTCTTGATTGGATTAAGATAGAAAGGTAAAATAAAAGAAATTCTGTTTAGAATTGAATTAGCTTTAATTTGATATACAACATGATAGTATTCAAAACATTTAATATTTTCAACTTAAACTCAAAATTTCAAAACCAAATTCCAAAAAATGCATATGATTGAAAATTTTCAAAAAAATACTGTATATTCCTCATGTTATTACTAAGATGTATACAAAATTTCAGGTTGGGATCTTAATGGAATCATATCCAAAACTGAAATTGTTTATATTAAAACGCACAGTGTTCAAGATTGTTTAAATCAAACTTGACTTTTTTGTGATTTATGGAACTCTTAATGCTTGTTACTAAACAGATTTTATTAATAGGTGATTTTAATTGTAATCAAATATTATTAACCATTAGGCCTAATTACAGTGTGTTATACTTTTATATAAAATCAGTCTGCATAATTTAAATTATCTGAATATCTTTACAGCAATATTACTTTTGTTCAATGTCATTTATTACAAACTAATTTTTATTTAGAATAGGCCCTTAGTTTCAGATCCACAGAAAACAAATTTACTGTTTAATACTGATAAATGTGATTATTTATTTGTTTGTTGTAAAACAATGTAGGATGAGTCAGAGGAGTGTGGGAGATCTTTTCATGTCTCTACATGAACTTAACTTGTAGAGACAGGAACTCTCTGCCATTCAAGTTGTACTTCAGTTACAGCAGTCAGTATTCTTATGCACTAGTGAGGAGTGAGTTGTGATTGTGAAAGTAAAGTGAATATTAAGTTTTACAGTTTTAATTCTTAATAATTATGTCCAGGAGTTTCAAATCTGAAAAAAGTACTTCTGAATCACTTTGATGAAGGTATGATAGAAGCAATCACATACAAACAATGGGTTTCTGTTGACAGATGCACATTCGAGACATTTTGCAAGACTGTGATGGAAGAATTCATAGAGAGTTTTTGCGAACAACTTGTTGCACTAAAGAAACATTCATTTATATCTACACAGCAATCCAAGTACTACAAAGACTTAAAAGAACAAATCCAAGAAAATGAAGCAGTTGTAAGTTTGGACTTTTCAGAAAACTATTCTTTCGTAGTGCAAGACGAGGCACAGTCCTTCCACTGGAACAATGATCAAGCTACTGTGCACCCTTTTGCTGTGTATTACAATGAAAAGGAAGAAATCAAATACACAAGCTTTGTAATTATTTCAGAATGCTTGATTCATGACTCGATAGCTGTCCATTTATTTCAAAGAAATACATATGAAATAGTCATTAACTATTTCATATGTACGCCTGTTATATTTATAGTGTTTACATGTAAAATTCGAATTTTATAAACTGTTAGATTTTTATTGCCATTACATAATTTTGACATTTGTTCAACTAAACTAATTTACGCATATCTATACCATTGGACTCTGATGTATTTTAATTTACTTTAATATGATCCCATAATGATCCAACCTTAAAATTTGGATCACAACCTAAAGATAGTATCAGAAGTTCATGGTATTTTTAAAGAAAATTTTTCATCATATGCGTTTTTTGGAATTTGCTCTTGAATCTTGAACATTGTGCGTTTTAATATAAACAATTTCAATTTTGGGTATGATCCCATTAAGATCCCAACCTAAAATTTTGTGTACATCTTAGTAATAACATGAGGAATATACAGTATTTTTTTGAAAATTTTCAATCATATGCATTTTTTGAATTTGGTTTTGAAATTTTGAGTTTTTAAGTTGAAAATATTAAATGTTTTGAATACTATCATGTTGTATATCAAATTAAAGCTAATTCAATTTTGAACCGAATGTCTTTTATTTTACCTTTCTATCTTAATCCAATCAAGAGATATTAATCAAAACGTAAATTTGTACACACGCAAAAATAAGTTTTTTCCAAATTTTGGAGAAAAATTTTGGAAAAACCAAAAGAGATAAAAAAATTTTTCCTCCAAATTTTTATTTTGTTTTATGTGATAATTCATTAAACCAAAAACTATAGTGAAATAAAAACATGAAGGAAAATTTTATTTTTAATTTTGATCACTTGATATGGATTGACCCTAGACTTTGCCAATAAGATGTTCAGATCTTGGGTAATAAAGCATATTTTGATTTGATTTGAGTACCCCAGGGCAGTGTGCTGGAGCCACTATTATGTATTATCTATATAGATTAGATACAAGCAAAACCACGAGATTCTTGCAGACCACTGTTTAAGGAAAAGAAAATCCTCACTGTAATATCTATTTTTATTATTGAAACTATATGTCTCATAGCAAAACATCAAAATCGATTTTCAATTAACACAAACGCCACTCGACAAAAAAAACGACTTTAATTTGAGCATTGCAAAATATTCCCTCATTGAAGACTAAAATGGGTTAAAAATGTTCAGTCACCTTCCATTAAATCTGAAATTTGCATGCAATAACGTAAACTTTAGGGAAGTTTTGAAGGATTTTTATCAGAGTTCAGTTTATCAGAGTACTATCAAGAAACTTTTTGATTCGACTTGTGGCTGCCTCATTTTATGTAATATTGAAAATTTCCAAATAAACTCTTATTGGCTATATTCGTGCAAGTGATGTATTATGCTATGTGAATACTAATTGTTTGTGTTATTTTTTTGTTCTTTGTACATATGTTCAATAACTACCTGAAATTTTATTCAACAACTACCTGCCAATGTGTACTTATTTTATTGTGTATAGGTAGTTTTCGAGAACATTACTCGAATAATTATTACTCGACAAGTAGCGATAGCTACTATGTGTGAATTTGTTTCTCGAATTATTTTAACCAAGCTTTGTCAATAAGAAGTTAATCTTCAGACAATAAAGCATATTTTGACTTTGACTTTGACCATATGAATGGTTTTGCTTTCATCAATTTATATGTTCATGATGCCCCTGTTGCATATTATGGAACATATTAAAACTTAACTCTGAATATAATCAGTATTACATTGAGAAATATTGAATTGAATATTTTGGTACCAATAAAATCAAATGGGATAAGTAAAGGCGATGAAATCTCCGTTCAGACAAAAATTGTCTGCCAGTGAGGAAGATAGTGTCTTTTCCTTTACATTTTGTATCTGAAAGAACTTTCTATGTATCCTATAAAAATTGTTCATTAGAGTTATTTCTTTCTTCTTTTCTTTGAAGGTTTCCCACATTTTTTGTTTAATGATGGAGAATAAGAAAGCCAAAAAACTTTTTCGCAAAATATTAAATATGAAAAAAAAATGACTTATTGTATTTTACGCATGACTTCCATGTATGATTTCCCGTTATGTTTTTACCCAATTCAATCAAGCAGTAGTAATTCGAAATCGTGAAAAATCTTGAGTCAGTTTGACATCAAAAAGTGTCACGCCGAATTTTCAAAATGTGAACTGTAAAGAATAAATAAGTTATTACAAAGCCTATAGCGAAATGTTGGATTTTCAAAAAATATTTCGCTGTTACATACTTCCAGGCTTGGTTAACTCTCAGCTAGCGTTTGTGGGCATATACTGTCTTTTGATTTACCATTCTGAAGTCTCCCAGAAAGAAATAAAACTACCCTCTTTCGCATACTCCCTTATGATAGCTAACTCACTGGCAGGATTGACAAAATTTGGTAAGTTGATTGATTTTTGGAGTATGTTTTCAGTGTTTAAAATGGACTTTATAGTGGATTCGGTGGATGCATAATTCTGTTTTGAATAGTAACAAGTTGAATCGCTCATTTTCGAAGAGAACATTCACATGGAGGGAGACCGGCGGGAGAGTTGAAACCCTTTATGTTCAAACACGCAAAAAATTCAAACTGTTCCTTAATTCTTGAGCATTCAATGATATAGTTATTATTATGTGAAAGATGGGTGTTATTCACTTACTAAGATTTAGTTAAGAAAAATAAGTCGATTTGTGGTAGGAATGTCCCCAAAGCATGGGAGAGTTGAGCCTAGTAGCAGGAAGATTTAACTATATCTAAGTATTTATATTAAAAATAAAGGCAAACTTTTTGTAAATCTAGAATATTTAAAATAAAATATCATATAATGAAGTTTTATTCAAACAGTCAAACCAAGTATATAATGCAATTTTAGAAGCGGTGATTTTTACCAAAAACATTTTGTATGAGTTTACTTGAGAAAATAACAGGAGTTAATTTTACTTTCATTTGTGAAAAACAAGACATGCAACCTTTTATTCGATTACTTTTTGGGCTCTTTCGAAATTATTTGATTCGTAGGTGTTTTTGGGGATGATGTATCTGAATTTGAAAACGATGTTCTATTATATCGATTCCTAATATACTTTTCGTGAATGATTGATCTTATTTTCCCCTGTAAAACAACACGCTCACGAGAATAATAAGTAAATTGATGGATGTAGCAATTTCTATGAGGAAATCATCATGAAAAATGAGAATTGAAACTTTCTATATTTTTAATCACTTTTATTTGTGGCTAATATTACTGCAGTTTTGTCCTATAAGGACATCTGTAGTTTCGTCTCATAAGAGCATCTGCAGTAACGTTAGTTACAAATAAAAATGGTAAAAACATAGAAAGTTTCAAGTCTTATTTTTCAGAATCATAATTTTTAATTGTGTCTTGTTGAAGGAATTTTTACATAATTTTTGCATGTTAGTGGCAATAATGATATATGAAGTTTTCAATAACTTTAGGTACCTACTGGTAAATCCGACACATCTTTTGAAACAGTTGCTAGGATATACAGAGTCTCATATCTTGAACGTATCCTTTTGGTCTTTTGTGATATATGGCTATACAAATCAAGGAAATTTTCCATCAGTCACCATCAAAAAATCTTCCAGCATGTGGAATTATAAAGTCTTCTTTTCTTCATGTTCGATTCCACTATATTGAATACGTTTTCCAGCTTGATACGATTGTTTTCATTTTTTTACTTTCTTTACCAATCTCACTTTCTAAAATTCTTTTTTTTTTTACAAATTTCGAATGCAACATCTTTGTTACCATCGTTTCTACACTCTGTCTCATTCCTACTATTCTGAGTAATTTTCTGTTTACCTTTTTCTATTTTTGATGTTATGCGTCAATATTCGCTTCAATGAACAGATATCTCCTCAAGTGCTGAATTTTGTATTTATCTATTGGAAGACAGATAGCCGATTGGTTATCGGGAATGGTTCGTTTTACCCATTCAATCGATCGCTATGTGGAACGGTGGTTGGAGCCCGACGGCCGAACGATCGATTTCCATTGCTTATCGTCCAACCCGTGCTAGGAATCAACTGTTAAAAGGTAAGACCTCGTTGATCTTTAGCTCGTACAAGTTTCAACTCTTGAGGTTTGTCTTTTTTGAAAGGGTGCCAGCTGGTTGACGAAAAAAACATATCTAGGGTTCTGATGGCCGCTGTTTTTTCAGGAAAGGCACCAGAATTTCATTTACAATTATGCTTGGCAAAACACTCATCACGCTTCCTTGCGTACGATGGATTAAATACCCCTAACTTGACTTTATTGTCAGTTTGTAGAAGTTGGTCGAATCGGGGTAAACTATATTTTTCCGGTGACTCAATTGAATTATCAAGGCCATCACATACCTTACTAATATTTGAAGTATTGTAAAAATTCATAATATTTCTCTTTTTTACTTCTGACCACCGAAAATACGTTAGTTCTCGAATCGGCTAATGACATCCAGTATGGCGTTGTGTTTTTGACAAACAATGAGCAAGTGCTTAGAGGCTTGTCTGTCAGAGAGGATTTCCTCTAGATATATGCGAATTATGATTTATTGCTTAGGACTGATGCATAAACCCACCTTTAGATGATATTTTTTTTGGGATGCACAAGTACTACAGAAAAATCTTTACGATGATCTGGTAGCGGTTTCTGTGCAAAAATGATGGTTTAGGTTACGCTAGGTTAGGTCCGAAGTGAGTGGGTCTATTCAACTCTCCAGCGCAACCCGCAAGGATTTATTGTGGCTCACACCTATTCATACTCGACCAAATAAACCCAGCTTCTTAACGAAGCCGATTAGTTTGTATGGTGAATGATCTTTCAGGTCTGATGGTAAGAGTAATGCTCTGCCGAACTCTAAAAACCTGATTCGGTTCCCAGCGGGGTATGCGCTCTGCTATTTCATTATTTTTCAAACAGAGGCGACACACACACTGTCTTCCGACAGTCCGAGTCTCTGCATACGATGATTCAAATGACAGTGACCTATAAAGGCCTGTTAGACATCGTAGTTCATCCCTACTGTAGTCCAACAACTGTTTGGTATCAAGCTTCGAAGAGTGAATAAACACCTTGGAGTGAGCCAATCCTGGAGTCTGCCAGAATTCCATAAATCTCCTTGCCATCCAGATGTTCAATGTTTGTTTGGCAAAGCCTAAAACGATGCCAATGACAGGTTCTGGCCCGAGGAAGCTGCTCGCAGCACCCTCCTTTGCATGGGAGTCAGCAGCCTCATTGCCTTCCAGGCCAGGAATTCAGACCAGAGACAATCTGTTAAGTCTGGTTTACGTTGGATTTGAATCGCTTGTAGATTATACGAGTATTTATTTAGAAAAACAACCACGGAAATTCATCATTCCACAAAGACCCTCTTCTTCAAATGAAAATGTTCGCAATGACAGCTGTAGTTTTCCGAGTTAAAGAGAAAATAAGGAGGTGTTTTGGTCATCTCCTGATGTTAACATGGTTAGAAAAACGGCAGTGGTTTAGTTCTGCTGTGTAGGGAAGATGTTTTTATTGGATTTTTTGTAATTGTATATTCATGATTTTTTATTCTCGTTAAGGTTATGGAGAATGACTTACCATATTTTGAATCATTTAGAAAAATGTGTCATTTCAAGTGTTTAAATCAAAAGTTAGTGAATAACTTCATAAAGTAGCTAAGGTAGGTATGTTCAGAGTGAGAGGGTCTATATTTCACCCTCCATTGTAACCTGTAACTCAACCAAATAAATCCCGAATCTGATCCTCTAAATTAACTTGCATCCATCTCTGCCGGAATGTGCAGCTATATAATCGCATGCACCTGTAGATCATCTGGAATATCATCTACGATATACATAATGACATACTGAAGATATTCCAATCAATTGGTCAATATTGAGGTTGTCTGATTCTCTAGGTGCAAGATTCCCATCTCAATTTTCGCAGCAACTTTGCCAGATGAAGGCATCTGCAAGTCTGCTATACCTGTTCCTCTCCTAATACAAATGATGTTTCTGCTGCTCAAGAATTTGCTGCAAGGCACATTTAAAAATGTTTCTCAGTGTGTCTAAGCTGAGTAAACATTGATGCCAATAGAACAATGGTGGATTGAACCTACTGGGTTGCAATAAATCGGTAGTATAACCAGAAATCAGGTCTAGCCAACATTATGTGATTTCTTTTTACGGTTCAACTGTTTGACTTTCAAGTGAAAGAAATATAAGCAGTGGAACTTTTCAGGTAGTACCCCGTCAGCATACTCGTCAATTTCGCAAAAATGAGCTGATACCACAAGTAACTCTAAGATTTATTATTTTCAGTTCCAGATGACTCCTTTTACGAACTGCGGCTTCTGCTGGACTACGCACAGCTTATTATGGCTCTTCCCCTCATAACAACGGAATTTTTGATCACGCACCAGATCTTTCCAGAAGAGATTTCGGGAATTCCGGTTTATATCGGCTTCACGGCACTGATGCTCTTCATCATATTCGAGTACAAACGACAAGACCTAACCGATCTGACGATAATCCTGAGCCTTTTCCTGTACGCTTCGACGGGGATATTTCATCAGCCGATGGCGATCGTAGGATCAATTTTTTTCTCCGTGGGATACTTTTCCTATAAAAGAAATGAAGGCGTTTGTTTGAGAAACCAGAACTATTTCAACTTGTGCATGGCAGTATTTGGCTTCCTTTCTGTGGTTGCGTTTGAACCTGAAAAACTTCTGAGCATCCCATCTGACATGAGTTTATTGTGATTGGATCAGTAAATTTTTCAAAATATGTAGTTAATTTTTTTCTCTGATCAACATGTTCAAATACAAGTTTTATTATATACGAGGATTGTTCGAAGAATAATTGAATGTTTGGCGATTTTCTGATATCGAAAAAAATGGATCAAAGAATTTGCATCAAAGTTTGTGTAGAAATGGAATTAGGTGCTCAAAAACACTTGAAATATTGACAGTGGCATACGGTGACTGTACGCCGAGTCATACAAATGTATACAAGTGGTACAAGCTTTTGATAGAAGGTAGACAAGATCTGATTGACGCCGCTCGCCCTGGACGCCCCAGCACATCAACAAGCGATGAAAATGTTGAGAAAGTGAAGAAAATTGTTATAGAGAATCGTCGAATTACTATCAGAGAAGTTGCTGAGGATATCGGCATATCGGAAACGGAAATATTGGAAATTTATGAACGTACTTTTGAAATATTGGAAACATTGAAAAATTTTAATAAAATGTTAAATTTTTGTCAAAAACAATTCGAATTTGATGTTTATTAAGCCATAAACTCACAATATAAGATTTTCAAATATGAAAGATTCATTAGTTTGCAACTAAGTTACAAAGACATACTGCACAGTATATAGCTGAAGAAATGGGTAAGATAATTGAAAAATACGGATCAAACAAATTCTTAGGATACGTATCAGATAATGCAAAAAATATGCAACTTGCTGCAAAAGGAAAATATGGTATTATTCCATATGGTTGTCTTTCTTAATTTGTTATGTAATGATTTGCTTAAAATTATTACTATATCGACTCTGATTGATAAAGTTACAGATATTGCAAAATATATTAAGAATAAACAAGTTTTGTATGAACTTTTGCGGATAAAACAAACAGAAAATAAAAATGTAGAGCCAAATGCAGATGCCATACAATTGCCCGTAAAAACTCGTTGGTCTTCAATTTTGAACAGTTTAAAAAGTGTATACAATTTTAGGCTCAGTTTACAAGTAGTTGCAGTCAGCCAAGTAGCAACAAAAATTATTATTAAAAATGTTGAACAGTGGATATTAGATTATGAAGTATTTTGGGGTCAAATTTCCAGCCTAATTAACATCTTTGAACCTATTGGCAAATGGCTGACAGTTGTAGAAGGATATTATGGCACTATTCACTTTGCTGTAAAAGAATTTAGCGATATTAAAAGGGTAATTCAGAACAACCATGAATTGTCCCCACTTAATGATAAAGAGAAATTTGAATTGCTAGAGTTTTTTGACAAAAGAGAAAAGTTTGTTATTGAGCCTATACATTATGCTGCAGAATTACTTAATCCAAATTTACAAGATTTTGAACTTGATGAAACACAAATTATTTTAGCCATAGAGTGCATAATTAATATAACAAAAACTAAGCTCAGTATAAACGAGCAAGACATAATAGATGACATATCAAATTACCGTTGTAAGAGTGGCAAATTATTTGGAAATAACTTTATATGGAAAAGTACTTTTGATAACCCGGTGTCCTGGTGGAAAGGACTTTGTTCTTCATCTTTACTATCACAAATAGCGACACGAATTTTGATGATGCCCAGCATCTTCGGCAGCAACGGAAAGCAGTTTTAGCGTTTACAGTAACATTCATTCGAAAACAAGAAACAGACTTACTAATGACAGAGATGCCAAACTAGTCTATGTATCCCATAATCAAAATTTGCTAAAGAAAATGGAAAAAGGTGATATTAGGTCAATTTTTATTTTGGAGTGTATTGAAGATTTTGAGGCAGTAGATGTGCACGATGAAGATGTTGAGTGTGATGATAGGCTGAAGATCTGCCTCTGGCTCAACTTCTTCATCAAAAATATTTTTTTTTTTTAATAAGTTTCATATTATTTTTCTTTGTTTGTGTTTGATTATAAGGTATTCTGGGTTTCGTTTTGTTTTTTTTTGATTTTTTGAGGAAGTTTGACATTATTTTGGTTTGTTTGGGTTTAAGTATGAGCATTCTGTGTTTTGTTTTGTTTTTTTATGAATAAATATTTTATTTTCTTATATTTTTTCCAATGTTTCCAATATTTCAGGAAATATTTCCAAAAACTATATTTCCGGAAATTTGACAACACTAGTTTGAGCATGGAGCGGGTAGCTGCGAAGTTCATCCCAAAATCGCATGAGCATCGCTCAGAAATTGTTGAATGACGTCAACGGAGATCCAGATGTACTTAAAAGGGTCATAACTGGTGATGAATCATGGGTATATGGTTATCACCAAGTGATAACTTCTTATGGGAGGGTAAACCACTTGGTAACGTAACGCATAACGGCGCCAGTATGTCCGGTTTCCCTTTCTCCTGACTAACACACAGCGCTAACCGTATTTCGGACAAACGCATGGCTCAGTGTTCAATGTGCGGTCGACCTATTATACTGTTGACAGTGAGCATATAACGTAAAACTATCACCGCTTTTGTAGTTGATTATAAAAAATTTGATGAAACAAGCAGAAGATGATTCTCGGAACATTACAGAATCTAACGAAAGGTTAGTTTAATAATATAATACGATCAATCAATAACAAGCATTCGAAAAGTCTACTGCCGCAGCGTCTATAATTTGAATTTCTGTAAAAAAAATAATAGAAGATTTTATCAATAAATAACCTTTTCTTACATTATCATACTGATATACATAAAATTTGAGTAATAACCTAAGCTTTTCTCAAGTTAAAAAATTTCAATAAATGTGCGTCTCGAGACGCACACGTTTTTTATAAAATACTCGTGCCTATTGGTTGAATAATTCGTGCTTAAGGCGTCATTGATGCATTACTGAAAGTATAAGTCAGGGTTCACCCTGTTAAATATAACTTGATATTTCATAGGAGAAACAAGCGTCGAGAAGAGTGTTGCAGATTTTGTGCTGGAAACATTCTGTATGCTAGACTTTGAGATTATATAAACAAAAAACGAAAATTAGGAAGTGGCGATAAAATATGTCTTTAAAAAGTTGACTAGGATAATCGTAATGAGTTTGGAATAATATTAAACTGATAGTTGTCATTTCCCGTGTACCATATTAACTATTAACTTTAACTATTTGCTATTAACCATTAACCATTATTAACTATTTGCTAATTTAAGAATGGGTATAAGACAGCTGTTCCAAGTTTGTTAGAACAGAAACTGGGTGGAAAGATATACATTTCAACTTGATCATAATTTGGGGGTACAACATTTTCCAATCCGGGAATTGACGACTCCAGTGAAAATTCCTAATATTTACAAACGATTGGAAAGTATTGGTTGGACATAATATATGACGAGGAATACCCTTTAGAAACTGAAGCTATTTCTTAAAAATAACCCCAGAAATAACTGTTCAGGACATAATAATATACTTTAATTCCTCTGAATTTTATTGTTATGTGGTTAAGTGTCGCTTAGTGGGCCAAAATCTGCCCCCGTCTTCATAATATGAAATGCAAAATTATTACAAATCTGCAAAAAAAGAAAACATGCATCTCGTCGAAACTGCAAAAAAAAAACATTCTATAGTACTTTAATAGAGAAATCTGGAAATAAAAATAAAACCTCTTGGGAAATCATCAACAAGCTAAGAAATAAAACAAGTAACTCTTCTAACTTGAAAATTCTGCATGATAATAGTGAAATTACCAACCAACCAATTACCAAAATTATAGCTGACACATTTAACAATTTTTTTACTGAAGCTCCTAGGAGCGTAGCAAAATCCATCAATAAAATAGGTAAATTTTGCTTTGATGCCATTTACTGAAGATGAAATGTTACATAAAATGTCTACAGGTCCAGATGAAATTCTCTCTGCTTTAATAAAGGAATTTGGTAAAGATATAGTCGGTATTCTAACCAATTTAGTAAACCATTCGTTTGCATCGGACTTTTTCCAAACTGTCCAAACTGTCTTAAATCAGCAAAGGTAACTCCAGTGCATAAAAAAATGAGAAAAACCAACATTAACAATTACAGACCAGTATCAGGTCTCTCTTCGTTTGCAAAGGTGAACGGATATTGTATGCTAGACAGACTAACTCCCTTCATCAATAAGTACAGACTCATACCAGACCAGCATCACGGTTTTCGGAAAGGAAAATCCACAATAACTGCAACAGCTGACTTTTATAATAATGTATTGTCTGAGATCGACAAAAGAAACTCCTCTGTTGAAATTTTTTGCGACTTAAGTAGGGCTTTTGACTGATGTATTCCTCATAAGGCACTGCTACAAAAACTTTGGCTTTGCAGCCAAATGGTTCGAATCATATCTTTCCGATAGAAGTCAGTTTGTCCAAATTTGTTTCAAAGAAGTTGACGGATCTATTAGTAAGCACTACTCAGATGCCTCGCAATTGGAGCTGGGAGAGCCACGGGGTAGTGTTTTGGCCTCAATATTATTTTCTTCATTCATTGCTGACATAGTGGAATTTTTACCTGAGTATAACATCACGCTGTATGCTGATGACTCATCTTTTCTTGTCTCAGGAATGCAGTGAAATGAGTGAACAAGCTTGTAACCATCTTCTTGGTAAACTAGGATTATGGTTTTCAGCTAATCAACTATATTTCAATATAGAAAAAACTGAGTATCTAATCTTTCACACCAGACAAAGAATAATAAACAATCCACTCTCAATCAAACTGAATAATTAAATTATCTTAAAATCAACAACAAAATTCTTGGGAATGACCCTAGAGGACGATCTCAGCTGGAATGAGCATATTACAGCAACTATAAATAAATTAAATACAAAAATATATTAAATTCGATGTATGCGGAATGTGGTCGATATCGGCAGTCTGAGAATTTTCTACTTTGCTGAAATCAAGTCTATTCTACTGTATGGCATTTTACTATGGGGAAACTCTCCGGTTGCACAGCATCTATTTCTTATTCAGAAAAAAGCAGTATGAACTATAAAAAATGTATCACCCAGGAATTCCTGCAAACCATTGTTTGCCGAATTGAATATTCTTCCTCTGGCCTGTCTTTATATTATGGACGTTGCCTGCTACATTCATAAAATAAAAAACACTCTTTCCAGGCATTCGGACATGCATGTCTACCAAACCAGAAACAATCAGCTAATCTATCCAAATCATACCAATCTCGAAATAACATCAAATGGACCACTCTCAACAGGTGTAAGAATTTATAATAAATTATCCACTGGCATTAAAGTTTTGCTTTTAAGCAACTAATTTATATTGCTGTTCTTTTTTGTTATTTTGTAGTTACGTAGGTAGTCTTTACTATATTTATATACATGTACCTACTAAGACATTATATCCTGACATGTTTTACACCCTAATGGGTCCTTTGAATGAATAAACTGATTTGATTTGATTTGATAAAAAAAACACGTTTCTCCACTCAAATTTGTGAATGTTTCTATCAACTATCCTTTGATCTAGAATTGTTTCACAATAAAGACTCATTTCACTGCCCAGGACAGCACAGACTTCGACAGATCTTATCAAAATCATCTAGGAAAAAATGTATGCTATTCTGATTTTACTTGTGCGTTCAGCAGTAAAATTCCACTGCAAGATCTGTCTCAACAGAAGTAAATGGACGTCAATGGGACCGTGATCTCTTTTTATAGGGTCGTTCTTAAGCGCTTTCTATCTTTGAATTTAAATAAAAGAAAGTGTGAGTGGGATATCATAAAAATTTTTTATTCGTTTGAAAGACCTATTGATGCTATTGTGTGTGGTATATAACATCGTTCAAATTTCCGCCACAGCTTCTCTGGGTGGAGTGCATCTGAAACGTCCAATTTTCCATGGCTCTGGCGCATAAATCAGGCTGAATTTGACCGATGACATGGGTTATCATGGCTTTGAGGACCAGTGTGGTTTGTGGCTTATTAGCATACACCTGCGACTTAAGAAAACCCCACAAGAAAAACTCTAACGGAGCCAAATCACACGATCTCGGTGGCCAGTTTACACCATGACCATGCCCTCATATCGCTCGTGCAGAATATCCAATGTAAGATGAGCTGTGTAATACGTAGCGCAGTCCTGTTGAAAAAACATGTCGTTAGTTTAGATCAGTGGTTCTTAACTTTATAGTCATGCCGGACCATTCGACAAAATTTCTGTTAGACCATGAACCACCAAGTTGGTTAATCAGTTTGTAATTAATATAAAGTACCTTTACCTGGTTGTTCTAATTCATCTATAAATGAAATACACATAAAATGATTTAATGTCCTTTAATCATTAGGTAAAATCTGTAACTGTAACAAAAATTGCATTATAAATTAATGCGATTTTTGTGGTTGCATACTCTTCACTGAATTCTGAATCCTTGGTTCAGTGTTACTTAAACTTGAACGCATATCAGCAGTGGCATCCAACCGATTTCGGTGCTTGTTTTTAATAATCAGAAGCGCCGAAAACATAGATATGTCGAAGAAAATAAAGTTAGGTAACGATTAGCAATGTCTCGAAGTTTTAGTAAAGAAATTGTCTTTTGGCTCCAAAATTCTTCAAGATTAATTTCTGATTCGAATGTATCTTTTAAGTTGCTGTCGTGTAGCATATCAATTACTTCTTCTTGAACGTCATCAGGCACCTCAGGAACGTTTACAATAAATGAATTGCAGATCAGTTTTTGAATACCTTTATCCTCGCGGTCGGGAAAACAGCGATTGAATTCAATTTTTAAATTTTTTAAATGTAATATGTTCTTTTGAATTTCTTCTTTAATTTCAGCATTCTGTCCATCAATAATTTGATTAAGCTTATCAAAAAAAGAAAAGTTATTCCTTTCGACCTTGTTGATCCATAGCTCGATTTTAGTGATGAACGCACTGATTTTATCTTCATTAGTAAAAATATTGCTCATGCCTCGCAACTTCAAAATTCCCGACCCTTACTTATGAGAAGTAGAAGATTTAACTTGTTCAGTTGCGCAAAAAAATCGACCAAATAAGCAAAATGTATTTAAAATTTGGACTAGCAAAACTGATCAAACAACTCTTTGTTTTCCTTGTTAGTTAAAATATTTTTACTTCCTCTCTTAGTTCGTACAAACTCATCAACATGTTTCCTTTGGAAAGTCAAAGCACTTCCATGTGAAAAAGCAAAGTTTCATGTTCAGAGTTCATATCAGGACACAATTGTTTGAAGAGACGAGTATTGAGTGCATTCTTTTTTAATGAAATTTACTTATTTTATAGCTATTTTCATCGTCAAAGCAAAGCATTCTGGAAGCGTCTTGGCAGCTAGTGCTTGACGATGATCAACGCAGTGCGTCGTAATTGCAACCGCAAACGGATTTTTGGTTTTTATCAAAGCTGCACTGCATAGCAGGAGCACCGTCCGTACAAAACCCCGCAAGCCGTTCCCACATAAGTCCATGTTTCTCCATATATTGACTTATTGCATCCATAACATCTGCATCTTGCGACGTCGTTTCAAGTTCTTGAGAAAATAGTAACTCTCCTTCAAATATTTTAGCGGCGGGTCGCATTGTGTTGTGTCGACTCATCTAACATATTGATAAGGATGGCTCCGCGGACCGCTTGGGATGCTTCCAGTGGTCCGTGGACCACCGGTTGAGAATCACTGGTTTAGATCATCCAATTCAGGCCAGAAGAAGTTGCTAATTTTCGATCTATAGTGCTTGTCGTTGACAGTGATGGCCTGGACAACGTCGTTCTCAAAGAAATATGGCTCCATTACGCCGCCAGCCCAAAATCCACACCGAAGAGTGACTTTTTCGGGATGTATTGGACGCTCTTGGATCTCATATGGATTGGTATCGTTCCAAATTCAACAATTTTGTTTGTTCACGCACCTATTCATCCAGAAATGGGCCTCATCGCTGAAGATGAATTTTCAATGGAAAAGGTCAGTTGCCAATTGCTTCAGGGCCCATTCAGTGAACACACGTCGTTTTCTATGGTCGTTTATCTTCAGTTCCTGGGTCAGTTGAATTTTGTGCGGGTGCAGGCCCAAGTCACGACGCAAAATTCGCCAAGTCATGGTCTGAGAAAGGCCGAGTTATTGTGAGCGACGCGGACTTGACTGCTTCGGATTCTCCTGCACACTCTCACAGGCAGCGACGATGTTTTTGGTAGATCTTGCGTTTCGTAGACGTACGGGTGTTGGTCGACCGGTCACTTAGTAAATGGACTCAAATTTATCCGCCGCATTGAGAATAGTCCTCTCAGTATGACGATTTTGGCGACCGTAAAATGGGCGAAGCGCGCGATACGTTGCCCGAACACAACACCCATTTTGATAAAACAATTTTGTTATTTGCACCTGGTGTTGAATGCTATTTCCTGTTGGAAGATCCTAAAGAAACGGCAACAACTTTGAAAGAATAGAATCAAGTATTTAAGATCTAGGTACCTTTAAGTGTGTTTTGCCAAATAACGTCATTTTTATGACTCATCTCCTACCCTTTTGAAACTCCAAGTTTGCTTTAAATATGTGAGTAAATAATTGATTTAAACTACTGACAGTCAACATGGCTTCCTTGGGTCCTGATATTGTATCCCGTTTATTATTATGCAAATGCGCTCGATAACAGTCTCTTTTATTATGACATGAATATAATGATACGTCAGTGATACTGACAAGAGTTCTATAGAGAATTCGTGATTCCCCTCTTGAAAATCCGCCACGCTATTGGTCGCCAAAATTCATTGTATCCGTTAGATTACGCCAATGGTTGTAAGCCTGATATTTGATTATAAGGGAGGCTGCATAATAATACATTTCACATGTTTTTTATTTGAGGAAGGACGCTTTTCAATGTACTTACATCATCTGCTTCTAAACGACTGATTAATATACAGGGTGAGTCAAAATGCTTTCTTGTATTCGGCTGTCCTCTAGAAAAGTGAAAACATTTTCTGCATTTTCGCAGATATAATAATTCATTTCCAGAACTCGCAAAATAACTCAAACCCATTTCTATGTCAATATCATCGTCGTGTGGTTCGTGTAAAAAGTGGGTATAAGTCGAGTCAAATACGCTTATTGAATGAGTTTGATGTCCCTGCTTCAGGTGAGGGCCTCTTCATAGACGGGTTTAGTATTTAATACTTACTCTGGTTCCGTCAGTTAGTTTACTACCTAGTCGCCAGCGGAAAATCTTTCAGAATGACAAGAATATGCTTCAGGCTGTCCTGGCCGAAGGGAACGGGAGTTTCTTCCTCGGAATTCTTCTGGAGGTCGGGTATTGTTATCGGCGGTGGTAAGAGCCTTAATGGCAGAGGGGTGTTGTTCTGCACTTGGCAGTAGTTGAAAAGAACCCGCTGAATACGTAAATACCACTGGAGAAATTATACTACTATGGTTTCAGAGGGATATATTTGTCTCTCATTAAGACATATTTATTTAATCATTATATATCAAGCAGTAAACTGTAATAATTCAATATCTCAATATAAACTTTTAAAGCATGGGGTGCCCCAACGAACAGTTCTGGGGCTCCTGCTATTCATTTTATATTATCTTCTCAGGGTGTGACAACGATGAACTCTCAAGTTCATTCACAATGAATAATCTTAAATTGAATACAGATAAACCCCAAAATTTGCATTTTTCTGCGCGTATTGTAAATGATGACGTGAAAGAGTTAAAATTATTAGGAATAACTTTGGACAGTATCCTGACTTGGAACTATAATACTAATCAATAAATTATGTTCAACAATAGGGGAAAGTGCGGGAATCACCGACGCGGGGTGATCGTGGACGTGTATGTTTCACTATGTTAGAAAAAAATAAAGATATTCCGAGGGATGCAATCGTGAGTTCATCCCAGACGCAGTGCCGCGCAATAAGTGGCGAAGTGACGACGCGCTCGTTTTACAAGGTATTCATATATATTTTTTACTAAAATAGAACAGGTGTACATAGAAATATCACATTATTTTTTCTTATTAATGTATCATTTAACAATGTTTTTAGGGAGTAACCGCGTACACCACGCTATTCTAACCTCAAATAAAAATATTGGTTTGTGTTATTGTGTGTGTCGGCTAATGGCGGATGATTTTAGGGGGTTAATCCCGGCTATCTGCAATTACCACTACACACCGTATAGTTCATATAGTTTATTTTATATCCTTTTTTTATTATATATCCTTGTTTTCTGCCCTGTATCTATATCAAATTGTAAATAATGTATTTTAAAATATACTTATATTTAACTGACTGACACGAAATTATCAAAGAAAGACTGAGACTAAATACAAATTAGAAGACAGAAAAGGCTATTCAGGATATTGAAAGTAAAACATTTCATTTGGAAAAGCAGCTGCTATTTATTCTATTCCGAAAAGTAGTATACACTACTATCTCAAGAAAGAAGTTATACAGGTGCCAAAAACTGGCAGAAAGAGAGTTAGAGGACTATATTATGAAATGCGATAAATTATTTTATGGTTTAATTATAGAAATGGTACGAAAAATAGCATTCAAATTTGCAGAAGTGAATAATTCGAAGCACAATTTTGACAAAACATCTCAAATGGCAGGATTTGAGAAAAGGCACCCCAATATTTCACTACGTAAACCTGAGTCCACTTCTATCAATGGAATTACGGCTATTAATGAACCAGTGAAAGTGAAAATGTTCTTCAATAATTTAGAAATTTTACAAACCAAACATCACTTTGATCTTAATCGAATATATAATGTGGACGAGACAGGTATATCCAATGTCCACAGAAATTCAAGGATTTTAGCACCAAAAGGCCAGAAACAAGTCGGTATGGCAACAAGTGATGATAGTGGTACTATACTACGTAAGTTGTCTACGCTTGTAATGCTTCAGGAAAGTATGAATGCTCAGTTGTTACGTGGGGGCAATCCTGATATGATAGCAGCCGTAAGTGATTCAGGTTGGATCAACGAGAACTTATTTGTAGATTGGTTACACCACTTCATATCTTTTGCTAATCCAACAGTTGCAAATGGAGGCGATGGAAAGAAAAACGAGTATTATTGCCTAATTTTTGATGAAAGTATGAAGATCCACCTAATGAAGACTCTGAATAAAATGTTACAAATGTAATTTATGGGCCCACGAAAACTGTACGAGTGGTGGAAGTACATCAAGAGGCTTTGTTTGTGATTTCTGTTCTGATTAGACTATGCTCGTAATCACCCCACATACCATCCACAATTACTCCACGTGTTGTGGGGTAATGTTTTGTTTTTGTATTAATATTTTATTTTATATGGAATATTTATCTACGTTGATTATGAGAACCTAAGATTGATTTGTTATAGTTAACTTTTAGTAATAAATAGCATTCATAACCTTAACTGGTTTTGTTTAATTTCAGTTCTTCCTTAGATGTTCGCAATAACCTCACTCTCCCCTATTTATTTTGCGTCAATTAAGAGATGTAACTAGTCCCCATATTCTAAAAACAACTTATTTTTCTCTTTTTCACTCTTCCATTAGCAATGGTGTACTTCCATGGGAGCTGCGAATAATTTTATGATTCAAAAAAGAGCTATACCAATCATCAGTCACTCTTATTATAGAGAACATTGCCAAGATCTTTTCATAAAATTTTAGATAATGTCATTATCTACATTATACATATTTGCAGTTTTATTTGAAATTCACAGTCAAGTTCCTTGCTATGTGCCTACTTACATAACTATAAGACACGGAATGCCAATTCAGTTCGAACAAAACGATTTCGTTTAACAAAATCTCTCAAAAAAAAGCCTTCTCGAAACAACTACTTTTATAAAATCATTGAATTACGAGAAAGAAAGAATACCTGCTTTCGAAACAACTATAGTCCGTTCATAATTTGTTGATAGCTCACTGCAAGTTTGACCCTCATTAGAGAACTGAAATACAGAGAGGACAGCTAATATGATATAATAACAAAAACCAAACTAAAACTGGCAGTTTAAGATGTTTTCGACTAACCCACCTTGTATCTGAAGAAATACAATACAGCTATAAAACTTTTAATCCGATTATGTAGGTATTTTGAGTGGAAATGAGTGACCAGTGTCGTAGAGTATATGATTAAAACATTAGTTACTTTAAATAAATAAATATATTAATATTCTTAAACTGTAGGTACTGTAAACTGTATTTTTATTTTAAAAAAATTTCTTTATTTTATTCAAAAATAATAAGTTACTTGCAATTTGTAAAAGATACATTTATTTAATTAATACCTATTTTTAAATGATATAAACTACGATTACTTACAAAACTATTCAAATTCAAAATAAACAGGATCATCTTCGGAATCCGAGTCGTCTTGCAGGTTAATAATTAGCGGTTGTGTCTCTACAGTCGCATCAATTATATTGTCAAGATCCCACATTTTTTGTTCTTCTTCTATTGCATGTCTTACTGCATCTCGCCAATTTTGTTCTGTAATATGTTGTAAAGACTCATATAACAATTCACGTACAGCTTGTATTTTATATGACGTATTTTTTCTAGCCACATAGCTTTTCATTTGTGCCCAAATGAGTTCAATTGGATTTAATTCGCAGTGGTAGGGTGGAAGTCTAAGGAATGTGATGTTTCGTCTTTCCGCCATTTTGTCAACTACGTATTTCTTGAACTTAGATTTATGTTGCCGGGCAATTTTTAAAAGTTCTGCTTTAACCATTCCATCTTCGTAAGGCAGGGACTTATTCCGCAGCCAGTCAATGATATCCTGTTTCTTCCACGCAGTCGTTGGAAGTCTTTCAACTAGTCGTGAATGATAAGGTGCATTATCTAATACTATAATTGAGTTTGGTGGTATATGTTCAATCATCTGCTCAAAATACTCTTCGAAAACATCAGCTGTCATCTCCTCGTGATAGTCTTTTGTGCTTTTGGATTCAAATTCCAACAAACCATGCTTAGCAAATCCTTTTTCACTGCCAATGTGAGAAACTATTAATCTACTGCCTTTACCAGAGGGTGTGGAAATACCAGTAGACCAACCTTCCATAAAGGCTTGCCTGGAGCTTGATATATTTTCATCTGTCCAAATTTTTGTGAGAGTATGACTTGCGTTTACACACGTTTCGTCCTGATAGTAAATTGGCCTTCCTTCAGCCCGAAATTTTCGTATAGATCTTAGATACTTTCTTCTCTGACATATTATCTCTTCCCGGTCAATCAAAAGTGATTTTCGGTCTGATTTCTCCCACCGGAAATTTAATTCTTTTAAAACTTGCCACAATTTGGTTCGTCCGACATGAGGCAAATCCGGGTCGTCTCTAACTTCTTGTAAAATTTTGTTTAAGTTGGGTATTTCTTTTTTGTAAAAAAATTCGTGAATTTTCCTTCGAATACCATTTTTGGCAAATTCATCAATTTCAATAGGTTTTCTCCCCCTCTTTAAGTATTCGTTTGTATTTGGGTTAGCTATATCTTTTTTTTTTCTTTCTGATAGGAACCTATATATTGTTGACTCCCCTACGCCCGTCATGTTGGCACAACTCTTGATTATGTTCTGAACAGTGTTTGTGGGATTCTGAGAAACCAGAGCATCGTGAACGTTCAAAACAATAGTCTTCTCTCTTGGTGAATAGACAGACTTACTGACTGTACGCAACAGTACCGGTGTAAAACTTGATGATGTTGATGATGATGACGAAGCCATCGCAAGCAATCAAACAAAACAAGCAGGAACGAAAGGTAGGTACGTATATGTTTGTAGGAATATGAAAAAAAGTTACTCACGCACTGCACAAAATTCGAAAAATAAATATTAGAGACGTTAATTACTGCCGTAGACGCCGAAACACCAACGAGCTGTAAATTAAATGCGATTAAAAAATGTACTAAACCAAAAATTATTTTCGTTCGTAACAACTTCACCCTTTCAAGGCAAGTTTCGAATATAAACTGAAGCTTTATATTTAATGAATAAACACCTCAGGAACCTCCGCCTATGATTTTACGAGTTTTACGACCGTTTTATGACTTGGGCCCTCATTTTGTGCTATCGACAAATTATGAACGGACTATAGGTAGGTACTTTTATATGAACTTTGAATTAAACAAAAACACTCTTTTCTATTCAGTTTGTAAACTCCAAATATTTGTTATGTATAATTGAATCATATATCGTTCACAGGATTGATACATAATATCATATATTGAAGAGGTCCTAATATTTCACATAATAGAACACTCTCAACTTCAATGGCAGATATCGATGTTTCGGAAAAAAGACACTTATCTTAGTGCCTCTTCAGGACCAATCTGGGTAACATAACAAGATAAATGACTCAATCCATTTATAAAATTACGAACTGTCACGAATTAGTTAAATCTACTCATGTCATCGATTACAGTACGTAATGACATTCATTCGCTTATTTGATTCCATCCCAGCCATAGAAGTTTTGTTTGAATTCAAAGGAACGAAAAGTTATAGTTTCAAAATTGTAACTTGTTATTTCACTAAAACTGCCAGAAATAATACCTTTTTTGAAAGCCGCCTAACATTGGAAAGGCTTAATATTCATTGCATATATTTTGTTTCACGGAAAAAACGGTTTTGGCTTTCTATTTCTTTACATCCCAGAATGAAAGAATTGAACATGGGCTCAGAAGCTGTGATTGCCTGGAACAAACATCGCAGTAAAATATTTATTTTTCATTGAAGTGATGTGTATTACATTCAATATAATTTCAGATTCGTTCGAAATGACATGAGAAATCTTTTCCAAATTGGGTGGAATAGGCAAAATAGTTGAATTCGATGAAAGTAAATTTGGAAAAAGAAAATATAATAAAGGACGAATGGCAGAGCGTATGGTGGTATGGAGCGATATACCAAAAGAGTTTTCATGGTCCCAGTTCCTGACAGGACTACAAAAACACTCATAGAAATTATCTATAAAGGAAAATATCTAGCTTACATAGGTATACATTTTGTTGATCTTCCTACTGCTAGCTGATGTGCAATATATTTTCTTAATACCTATTTATAATGAATAAATATATATTTTAGGTGCCAACACATACTTCGCAAAGTTTTTAAGACCAAACCGGCAAATATTGAGGATTTAAAAGAACGAATAAGACAGGAGTGTAGGCTAATTTCCGGCGAAGTAGTCAGAAATGTTCAAAACGAGTTTCAGTTACCTTCACATGATGTGAAGGTATGATATTTGTCAAACCAAAAAAACTCTATTAATGTTTAACTTTTTTCGTCGATTTATATGTTCAATTAATTGTTTTTTACTCATTTTTACTGCCCTGAAGAAGCTTCCCACTAGAAGCGAAAGCTTGGCAAAGTAAAGCAGAGTTTTTTTTTTTTGATTGATGCAATTAATTTTCCTTCATTTTGAGTATTTCAATAATAAATTCTTCAAAAAGGATTTGAAGCTTTATATCTTCTATTAATTATCTGCGAGTGCTTTCGACAGTTGGTAGTACTGTCATCATCTGGCACTCCTCAATGGAGGAGTGCCAGATGATGATGATGATAGTTGACTGACATGACATATGTCAGTCAACTATCTGTCAATCCTTCCAAATTAATGTTTTGTGAAATTTCGACATGTGACATTATTCTTCCTTCAAAATAATTTAAAACTGTAACGTTTTTCACAAATATTTTATCCAATATTAGACATCCCTTAACCAGTTTTATAAATGTATTGTATCAATGTTCATCCATCATGTTGTGTCCAATATTTTACATAACCATCGTATGAAACATCCTCAAAAAGTTCATCCCTGATGATGGAAACAATTTATTAAATTTCCGAAAGCTTGGACAAACTTTAAAGAGTACTCTTTCATTTGCTGCTTAGCCCCATTATTTGTTGGTTCCATTCCTAACTAGTATATATATATATATATATATATATATATATATATATATATATATATATATATATTCCATTCCAAACAAGAATTGAAAAGTTCGAAAAATTTTTTCTTCAAATGAATATAATTCAGAAATGTGTTAATTTGATTTGTTATTCTACACGGTTGTCAAAAAAATAGTGTCCAAAAACAGGCTCCTACGGCTCCTCCATGAAGTTTGTCTACTCGTTCAAAAAACAGGATTTTCCAGACTTGTTACGTAATATAGGTACTATTTTCGGAATGTGCTTGTCAAAAAATGGTCAAAAAATTGAATAAGCGTGAAAACTTGCAAACCTATTGAAATTTTAATTTTATCTGCAGTTTATATTCTTGGGTAATACCTACACAAATATAAATCTACATTCAATTGCATCAACAAATCCATGAATACTTAAAAAATGAAGACCAACATTTTATCAAAGAACTCAAAATTGTATTACTACGTAAGGTACCCACCTACGCAGTCCATTTCTGAGAATTTTTGATTATGACTCTTTCATTTTTGTACTAAATTTATCATACATTTTCAACATATCTGCTTCAAAACTTGTATTTCTTTCAGTAGCTTTTTGAAATAAATAAATAAACGACTATAATAAATAAAGAGGTCGTGTTTAGATGTATGATAATGATAAAAAAATCTCTTTGAAGTGGAGGCCCACATGGACGCACTTTACTTCCAAAGAGATTACAAGATTATTTCAATATAACTCACTACTTAACTTTCATAGGCCCCAGCCCCTATTTGCTACTACTCTGGGGCCCACGATAATTCTATTACGAAATGGGGTGATATCCGGCAGCCTTATTGGCCTTCCGCCGGTTAAGCCACGCCCAGTTGGTTCCACCTCTACGTGACAGACTGCCACCCATTCATTCCAGCCAGATATGAATCAGTTCTAAATTGATAGTGAGTGAGGGAGTTGGTCGTAGTCCTATCGTCTGCTTTTACGTATTGGCGAACGAGTTTTTAGTGAATGAAATGCATTCCATGAACGAACACGCATCTGTTTTATCCGGGATGATGTCTTTCGAATCTATCAGTTTGTACGAGCAACCCAAACCTAGGTTTATCTTCAAAATGCCACGTGTTGTGCCAGATCAGAAGGCAAAATTCGAATCTGATGAGTTGTTCAGGAGGCTCAGCAGGGAGAGTGAGGTGAGAGAATAATATTTTTTTTTATTCAAGAAACACTATTGTGAGATTTTCACTACATAGTTTTACAAAAACGTAACACGTGTTTCGCTAAACAATAGGTTCTTCAGGTGTGTCATTACTAACTAAAATCTACAAATTCACTGCTTTATATATGTTTAACAACTTGAAGTACGTAAATTTCAGGGACCTGTGTTTCACCCAGCCAATAAATGTTAAATGTGTATCTGAATTTCGTAATGTTCTGAATTAAATGATATGATGGGCTCATGTATCTGTTTCAAACTTTTCTCTTCAAGTTTAACACTTCATATTCAGTATTGAATATTGAACGCACATCCCTGCAAATGTGTAATTGGCTCTTCCAATAAAAAAACTACTTCTGTCCTCTTTAATTCTTTTGGAGAAAGTTGTACATGTTTGGCCAATATAAAGTTATGGAAAAGAGCCACAAGTCAACTCATATACCTACTCCTAACCTGAAGTTTTGTCTTTATTTCTTTTAATAAACTTACCTAAACTGTTATTCATTCTCTAAGCCTTTTTCAAAAAACGAGCGATATTATTGATGGGTTCACCAAAAAGGACAATGTGATTTCATTGGTGGGTTCACCAAAAATGGCAGTGTTCCAAAGCGAACGTTTCTTGAAATTCCCAAAGAATTGGCTGTGTTTTCCAACATTGATATAGGTAAGATTTGTAACCTTCTACTGAGGAATCAATAACACGTCTAACTAACCAATGAACTAGAACACCGAATATGTGAATTATGCTTCTCGAAACGAATTGTTCAGTCCGCTCAGTTTGACCAATGTAGTTTTGTTGCAGTACCTCCTCACCGAAGTGAAAATTCGCTAGGATGAATATATATGCTATGATTCAATTATAAAGAAATAGTTTCAGTATTTTCCTGATGTTGCTAACAATTCGATTAACGAAACGCGCGTCAAGCAGTGACGGCTCGTGCATTGGAGAACAGGGCTAAACTCAAAGACTATATACACACAGAAAAACCCGCAGCCGCCGGAGCAGAGGCGCGAAAATTTTTATGTTGTTGCACGCTTTGCTCAATACTAAAGTGAGGGCATGGGCATGGCAATGCGTAAAAAGTGCATGAGGAACTATGGACTTTATTTTAGTTTGTAAACCATTTAAATGGTCGGCCATGACCGAAGCCCCATCATAGGTTTGCGCAATTAACTTTTGCCTAAAATTATATGTGTCACACGTAAGAATTAAAAAATTAAACGAATCTTCAGCTGATGTGCGCTCAGATGAAACATCTTGAAAACCCATAAAACGTTCTACCACATTACCATCCTTGACCATCTAAAAACGATTGGAAGTTGTGATGTAGGTACAGGTAATATCGGTAGTTTCATCAATTTCCCATGCAAAAAAAGAAACACTTTCAATCTCCTTGCATAATATATGCCACACTGTCAAGCTCATTTTGGGTGGTTTTTGAGGTGCCTGAAAAAAGCGCTACCGTTTAAAAAGTGCCAAATTGTGAATCATATTTGCCCCATAACATTAAAAGTTCCTTGTAATTGCCGCGATTAATTGAATCTTCGGTTTCATCGTCTCCGCGAAAAGCTAATTCTTGGGTACCCAAATAAATCGTAATATCCATAAGTCTTTTTAAATTTGACCGATTTTCCCTAACCTGATTATTGAAAGAAATTATGGCCTCTTTTTGAGCTGTATCTAAAGCAGTTGCTATATTTTGTTTGCTAAACAATTTTAATTTACAAAACGAAAATATATGCTCCTTAGATTATAGAATATATGCTCCTTAGATTATACGTTTGGTATACGGTTTGTACGGAAAATAAAATACAAAGCCAACAAAAAAGTTTTTCTCGTTTAATGGAGCCGGTTAACCAATCGCATTTATCGTATTAACTAATATTAAATCATCGATTTAGTCGATTATCTGACGCTTTAATTGAAATCAAATTTGGTTGAGGCCTTCCCAGAGTTTTAATAATGTAAAATTTATTATCAAAAGATAAAGACTTAAAATTATTTGTTAGCAACCAATCGACTATATCGTCAAATTTTTTAATTTAGTCCAACTTATCCATAATAAATGAAAAAAAACTTGCCGAAAAGTGAAAACCTGAAAACACCTTGAAATTGAAAGAAAACACTTCAAAAACACATTAAAAATATTACAATATTACCAAAAAGCACTGCTATAATACAATACTGCCTGTTTTATACACAAATATTATCAAGAAACACTAAAACGATTTACCGAAATATTTTTCAGTCCCGGTCCGTCGCGGCATCCCGTCCGAATAATTAAATAAAAAACAAACACAGTCGTACACTAACGGAAACCAACTGGAGGCTAGCCTTCTCTAACGCTATAATTTCTGCAACTGAAATTACAAATCGGGACGTATGTCGCTGGTTGGATCGGTCTCGTGAATCCTGTGTTTTTAAAAGCGGTCGGAGGCTTGGCTCCCTTGCAACGTATGGCATTTATTATTTCGGATTGATGGTTTATTCGTTATTCGTTCATGGGCGTTGCGTTTGAGTTTTGTTGATGCAGGATACAGCGTGGTACGTATACTACGTAGTGAGTGATATTGTTTTTTCGGGCATATTATGTATTTATATTGAAAATTAATGGTAAAGTAATGATACCCAAGCATTTTTAGAAAAAAATAATCATAATTATTTGTCAATATCTTTTAATTTATTGCGATGAATAGCCTCAAATTTTATGGGGAGGCTGAGCCTCCCTTGCCTCCTCTGGCGAGCCGCCGCTGGCGGTATGAACATATACCTACAACTTACCTAATTCTAAAACATCCTGTATAGTTTTCTTTCGTCCGAATTTGTGTCACAGAGTGCACTACTTCAAATTCGCCTTTTGAAATTTTGTGGAACTGTTGTTGAACCTGTTATATCAAGTTGTTCGTAACGTTTGATGAAATCAAATTTCACGGAAATCAAAAACCAGGCTAATAAGTGAATGACTAATACGGACATACTTGGAATGTTTTAAGACTTCTTCATCCGTTTGTCTGACATATGCGGCGTAGTTCGTTTATGAGACGTTGTATGATGGTGATTAATACTAAAAATACAAGATGAGTATACGGGGGCTGTTCAAAAAGTGATGTACCTAATGATAACAGTGAAAATGGAAGTCGTTTCTTCATAGCTTGCAATATCTTACGCTGTTCAACATAATATTTATGTCTTGGCGGTTGCATCTATATTTGCAATTAATTAGGTACTTTGAAGAGAAAAGTAGTGCTTTTTTATTGTGAAAATTAATTTTGAAAGTATCTTTCCAGGACTATGTCTCCCAATCGTGAATTTATCATTCATTTTCACTCCCTCGTGTTATTCTTCAAACGAGGGAGTAGAAAGAAGATACGAAATCGAATAAAAACGTTGACAAACTTCACTATAACTTTTCCACCAACTCAAATGCCTGAACTTATGGACAGCACATAACCTCTGTTTTGGCGTAAAAGAGCAAAGTGAGTAAAAATCACAACATACTGATGGAGCTGAAAACTCGAAGGAAACATTTCTGGTAGACTTTTTATGGTTATACAGTGCATCTCTTTAATGTCCCCCCCATTTTATTTTTTGAACGGGTCAACTCAAAAAATTGAAGTTTGGGATGATGAAATAAATTTTCTGATTAATTCGGGCGTTACTTGATGAAGATCCATAGTACCTATTTTCAAAAAGTACACCTTACGATTTGATCTCCACAAAGTTTATTTGAAAAACATATCACATGTTTCGCTAGCACAGTATAGCTTTATCAAGTGATTTGAATCATAATATAATAATTTCCTGAAGACAAACACATTAATATCGATATTTCTAAAAACATTCCTTTTTATCTGCCATATGGCAATTCCAACAACCCGATAAGGTTTCTTAAGTCATTTTTTGTTTATAAAAACGACAAAAAATGTCAGTACGATAATGAACATCATTGTTCAGTTAGAATATTTTCATTTAGTTTTCGATTTTACTAGTAGAATGGTACCACGTTTATATTTATTTACTCCCTGAAACTTGAAAATGGCGGTCCTGATCAAATCTAGTCCTATCATTATTTTTCGTATAAAACTACTTTAGATTTATGTATCGAAAAAAGAATCTGGTTCTCACCCACGGCATACGTTTTTAATTCTCAATATAGTATCTACCTATTTACTCAATTTCATAACAACGTGATTTTGCACGAATTTAATTTTTTTATGCCAAAACCGTACGTCAAATCAAAATTGAATATTTCAAAAATGATACCTAATTAATACAGTTTATCGTATGATTTTCACTATAAATGGTTTTACAAAAACCGCGACACGTGTTTCGCTACACAATAGCTCTCTCAAGCGTAAACTAAAAGAAGTAAACACATGTCGCGGTTTTGTAAAACCCTATATAGTGGAAGGCATACAATGAACTGTATTAATTAGTTTTAATATGGATTTTCATAAGTATCGGCCAGTTCTATTCAATTAAAAATGATACCGACTAGAGCACCCCGCGTGGCTCAAAAGTTGAAACCTTTAGGGTATATGTTCTTTGGAAGATTTTTTCAAATGGACCCCAAAAAGTCTCCTTTAAATATTGGCGTAGTATTAAAAACACCCTGTGTATAACAAGTAGAACATTGCATTTACATTGTAATACAACTTCGCAATCTACCAGTTTCTCGACAAAAAAATACAAGGGATTCCGTGTGTTTCCACAGAAAACACAGATTATCCACGAGGCTGAAATCTGGTGATTTCACTTGTCACTCCTTTTGATGATGTAAACTACGAAGACGCCCTCGGAGTCTTTGTAGTTCTATTCATACATTTTTGTACTTTGAATACATTTTTCAACTCTAAAATAATTATTTCAAATCAATATATAGATTCATGATATACCTTTTGATTATCCAAAACGGAAATGAAATTGTATTTAGCGTTTATAGAAGGTTCGTAATGGTTATCATAGTTTCAGTTACTTGGGCTAGTTTTGAGATACGCTGTAGAGAGATATACATTGGCAAGAACAAAGAATATGAAACTCAAATTCATGACAAATTTTCGCAGAACAATTGTTTATATTAAGTTCGTTATGGAATTACCCAGATGCATAACGCGTATATAACGTGTATTAATAAATTTAATAATTTCAGGAATCAAACTCGCAAAGCTATCGCTTATCCTGTTTTATTCAGTGTAGATTATCCAAGACATTAAACTACAGTAAATATCACGTTATTAAGACATTTATAGACAGAGTTATTATCACGAATATTATCATTTAGGAAACCACGTTTTTGTTTTTCCTACACCGTTACTAAATATAAAAGAATGATGTGGTTTTCAATATTTTACACTTCCGGTTAAGCAATAGGTTTCTAGATATTCTGTAAATTTGATAGCTTCATTATATCCTTTCCAAAATCTTACTTTCTGAAGTAACTCGGTATGATAACAAATATTCATCTTCAAAGAGTGTCACATTGAGAATGTTACAATGAAAATGAATTCACACACTTGTAATATTCTTTAATATTTGAAAGATGAGTTTTTATGTGACGGAATCGGCTGATACTTGATGAAACGTATCTGTTAAACAATCTGTTATAATCTATTTTTCCGTTTACCATTATACAGTGCATTTTTTAATGTGTTAATAATTGCCTGAATACATTGACATTTAACTAGGTACATAATATGAAATAATAAGCTTGAAATGGTCCTACAATATGGTTTCCCAATATTCCTGCCCAAACGTTAATTTTTTCTGGATATTGGGTATGTGTTTCCTGGAAAACGTGAGGGTTGGTGTCACTCCAATAACGGCAATTTTGTCTGTGAACATTGACGTTTAAAAAAAATGTACGTTCGTCAGTAAAACAAATATTATGTAGATAGGAAGGATGCCTTGCAATGGTTTCCGTCATGATTTCGCAGAATTATGTTCTTCGATCAAAGTCATCTTCAGTTTATTGGTGTACCTACCATTTTAATTTTGTATGGATGATACATATTCCTCTACAAAAGTCTCCACACAGTAGATGGAGACAACTCACAAACATTTGCGACGGAATAAGTAGACTGTTCAGGATTTACTACCATCTCACTAATCATTGGCACTTACTGTTCTTCCGGAATGGACGGATAACCTGGGGGCTTTTTGTTATGTATATTACCGGTAGTTGTGAATTTGGATACAAGACCTTCACGAGACTTTTCGGTCTCGTGAAAGTTACGCGTCGCACCGTAAATAAAAATCGCTTCAATTTTTTCTTCCAATGGACGGGAATTGACCATTTTAGAGATTGATCTCGTTATAGTAAAATCGAAAACTAAATGAGAATATTCTAACTGAACAAAGATGTTCATTGTCGTACTGACATTTTTTGACGTTTTTATAAACAAAAAAGGTAAATTTTCGTTATGTGGACACCCGGCGATTTAAAAAAAAAATTGGACTGTACTTACGTATTTTGATGCGTAGATTACGAATCCGGAAGAAGAAAGCGGCGCTCTCCATTATTTACAAAGTTACGGCCCTTCAAAGTTCTGAAAAGGGCAACTTTTCAGCCTTCTTTTTCACAAAATAAACTATTTAAAAACACAAGCATTTATTCACTAGGTCACCTTTACACCTTATTTCTCCTTCTTTAACACTTTTCACTTCAATAATCAACATTTTTCTTATAAAAATGTTAAAAAATGTACGGAGCTGCTTTTTGGTTACATATCACTGTATTTTACGTTTTTAAGATTAATGATATGGTTGGTACGACTGATGCAGTCCATATTCCTGAAGTAATTCAAATGTTTTTTACCTTCATTCTTTAGATCGTGAATTGGTTTATGGTGGTGTATTACGAATTTGAAATAGTAGGCGACGGCAAATACCAACCGCTTTTTTCTGAAATGTCACTAGTAACTAACCTAAAAATAGAATACTGTCACCAGGAGAAGCATTCGTTTTTAAATTAAGTTTTTTATAAGAAAAATGTTGATTATTGAAGTGAAAAGTGTTAAAGTAGGAGGAATAAGGTGTAAAGGTGACCTAGTGAATAAAAGCTTGTGTTTTTAAATAGTTTATTTAGTGAAAAAGAAGGCTGAAAAGTTGTCCTTTTCTGAACTTTGAAGGGCCGTAACTTTCTAAATAAGGGAGAGCGCCGCTTTTTTCTTTCGGATTCGTAATCAACGCATCAAAATACGTAAGTACAGTCAAAATTTTTTTCAAAATCGCCGGGTGTCCACATAACGAAAATTTACCAAGTTTCATCTGTCAATTTCACTTCAAAATAAAGTATTCATGCATTAATTTCATTATCCCAATTTGAGTTGACCCGTTTAATATATAAAAGGGGGGGGGAGACATTATAGAAATGCACTGTATATCCAAGTTTTACAAAAGCGCAACACGTGTTTCGCTATACAATAGCTTCTTCAGGCGTGTCTATACACGTCTATACACGTCTGAAGAAGCTGTTGTACAGCGAAACACGTGTCTGAACACACGTATAGACACGCCTGAAGAAGCTATTGTATAGCGAAACACGTGTTGCGTTTCTATGAAACTGTTTATTGAAAATCTCACAATGAAGTGTTCCTTGAATAAGATGAATAATGTGTTTCTCTTCAATTTATTTTAAATCTGAATGAAGTGAAGTAAATCTCTGACACAACATTATCATTTTAGTTTCCATGAAATAATCCAAATTTTTGAAGATTTGCGTTTTCATTCAAAATAAAAAACCGTATATTTGGAATTGAACTAAATGAAAATGTTGTTAAATTTTACATTAAATAAAAAGCAAAATAATGGTATAATACTGTGAGCTACAAAGTTAACTTGCGATTACCTTAAAATTACGATTGCCTGTTGAAGCATAAACTGTTGCTGAAGTTGAAAACTACATTAGGGAATATTATGAAATTGAACATTTTTTTTATCCTATCCAATCCATGTTCCTCCACCCAATTTCTTGAAGCTTATATGTCAGCGACCAATACATGGGTTTTGAAATTGTTGAATCTTATTTTTGTGTTGAGTGGTTAAATATGCGTAGTTGAAAACTGAAAGCACCAAAGATTCACTTACAGAATTTTTCACATAAGACATATGTCACATATATCGATTACCATAAATGATTTTCAGTGCAGAGTTATATAGGCACGTTGTGATGTTTATTTATACATTTTTCAAATCTCAGATCTACATCTATCAAAACACCAAGATTTTTTGCTTCACCAACAATATCTAGTGGTTCATTTCGAATACAGATATTCGCAGAGTTAATCACTACGGAACGGTGAAATATAGGACAAAAGATTATTACATTCGATTTACTAGGGTCCATTGCCAGTTCAATAAATCTATTTATATCTGACAATGTCACAAGCATTATCTGCCATTTTTGCCGGAAAGCTGAGATATATTTGAGTATCATCAGCGTAAAAATGCACCTGACAAGTGTGAAGAGCCTGTAGTAAGTCGGTAGTATAGATAGGCCGACTATGGATCCTGATTTAAGATATAAGATATCTGAGCAGTATTCCTCTATACTAACCAGTTACTGTCTATCTTTTAAATAGATACATGTGCTCCCAACGAAATCCTTATCCGATATGGTTTGTTTTATCCCTAGCTTCACACATTGTTCGTAGAGAAAAGAGTCTGTGGTAATTCAAATGTTATTTGTTCCAGGTCCGCTACACGGGTTATAGAGATCGACCTCAGGAGGAACGATCAATTCGTTTTCAGAACGGATGTCGAGAAGGGCACACAGAAATTGCTTTCGCCGCCACTGGAACCAACCTTCAATTAGTTTTCGCACCACCAACGACAGGATATATGGCCGATAAGGAGTGTGACTTTGATAAGGAACCGGGAAAGGTAGGAACTCTTCAAAACTTTGTTTCATTTTCTGAACTCTATAAAATCACACTGAATATTATGTTTCGTTTGTGTATAGGTTCTTAAATATTAAGTGAATGCTTGATGAAAGTTAACAGCTTTATTCAATAATTCGAATAACAACCGAACATTTCAACTACAATTTATAATAATCGCACTTATTACACTTGTTGACTCGTCGCCTTTTGTGGAACTAATATTCGAACTTATCGTCCAACAAAATCTGTCCGATTTCTGAAACGGCAGTAACATACTAAAACGGAGGATCTCGGGTCTCTAAAACTTCGAGGTGAAGAAATACAAGTGTCGGGGGAGGTTAAATATCTGGGAGTAATTCTAGATTCCAAAGTGACCTGGAACCAACACTTGGACAGGTTAAATAGGAAAGCGGAGTTAGCACTGATGCTCGCCAGACGCACCTATGGAAAAACATGGGGGCTAAAACCTGACATGGTATGTTGACTATACACGATGGTGGTTAAACCCATGATAACATACGCATCTCTGGTCTGGTGGCTAAAGATGAAGCAGGCGACCGCCATCAACAAACTAGGCAAGGTGCAAAGGTTTGCATGTTTTGGAATGACGGGAGCAATGAGAACTACTCCAACAACTGCATTGGAATCCTGAATCTACCTCCTGAATATACCTCCTTTACACTTTGTGATAATGGGGTAGGCCAGGATGGGCCAATTCAGACTGGAAAACTCACCGAACTACAAAAGATCGGACCGAAAAATTTCGGAACAAGTGGAGGAGCACATATTGAATATGTGCAAGGACCACATGACACCGAAGTACACCTTTAACACAAACTTCACGGCCAATATCATAAGCGGTGAAGAGTGGAAGACCATTAGTCATCACGACAACATGTTTGGAAAAAACACCTGCTATACAGATGGATAGAAATTTCAACTACTGCTATCCGTTAGGACTATACACATCCGTCTTTCAGGCGGAAGTGAATGCTATCAGTATGCAAGGCTTATAAATTGAGACCTCAAAGAAACGAACGGATCAATATTTTAACAGACAGCAAGAGCGCACTAGGGGCTCTGACAAACCCGAAGGTGACATCAAAACTGGTCTGGGAATGCCATGAAGAACTGAATGAACTATCTAACAGGAACAAATTAACTTTGTTCTGGGTGCCAGGGCATTCAGGAATCACAGGTAATGATAAAGCTGGTGAATGCGCTAGACGCGGATCTTCAACTTCATATATAGGTCCTGAACCAGCTCTGGGGTTGGTATCCCCAGAGCTGGTTCATTGATACGAAATCAGATTAGGACATGGACCAATAAGAAGCACACAGAGTACTGGGCAATAGTACCTGGCAACAAACACAGTAGAACCTTCATTAGGGAACCGTTTGAGAAAAGAACCGAAGAACTACTTCAATATAGTAGGGATCGGCTCAGAATAATTACAGGGTTACTAACCGGTCATTGTCCACTTAGAGGACACCTAAATAAAATGGGGCTGTACAACGGAGATCTCAGCTGCAGATTATGCAACGAAGGGATGGAAGCAGCTGAATCACAGGAGGCATGCAATACATGGACGTATATGAACGAGACTGATAGAATGGGTGTCATGAGAAGATGGGAGAATAAACGCAATAAGCCCAAGGGGCTGCAGTGTTTTCTGGAGACTTGGACTAAATGGACAAGTCAGACAGCTCCCAAGGTGTACCAAAAACAGAAAACATACATCATATGCGAACGCTTTTACAAGTTCTCTGAATTCTTCTCGTTTATTGAGAGTCTTGATCAGTGTTGACATGGTGAGTCGGATCACCATTATTGCAGACGGTACACTGGAAAACAGAGATGTAACAATTATTTGACAGAAGGGAAAACAAACGATAAAATGTATGATTCTTCCTATACACTACAAAAACGAGTCCAAAAAAGTCTACCAAGGAACTTTAGTGATATCCAATGTTTCTATCTTTATTAATGTTTGAAGACCATCGTAGTTTGGAACTGCATCCTAACGATTCGTCATTGGTGAATCATCACTCGTTCTGGCGAAACGTTAGGATGCAGTTCCAAACCACGACGGCTTTCAAACCCGAATGAAGATTGTAACACTGAAAATCCCGGCCTCGAAAGCCTTAAACAAGTTATCAGACGCCTCTACAGGGAGGAAACACTGAAACAATACATTCTTCTGGACAAAGGTAGAAAAAGAAAGGCACACTTGAAACATTGTCGTTCTTATGCTGCTGTCGGGACACAGATATCATACCAGCTTTTCTAGAGTCGATATAATGGCTTTTTCGTGGTCATCAAGGTTTTTTGGAGACCGTTTTTTGTAATTAATCACCAAGGGTTCTCTTCAGCTGGTGTTCCACAAGAAACCATATTATCTCCAACTCCTTTTATTCTACATCACGATCTATGGGAAAACCAAAAACCAACTTTGGCACAATAGGTTTTTATTCTTTCCATTAGGATCTTAGACCCGAAAATTAGCTGGCAAGATATAGAAAACAAGTAAGATTTTATGTAAATGTGGCGAAATTGGGAATCATAATTTCAAGGAACCATACAATTCTTCTAGCTACGAGGATTAGTTTGTTGGGTGTCAAATTGGATACCAATATATCTTAGCATAGTCACCTTACTGTGATAGCAGAACAGCTTTTCAAAAACTTGGAACACTATTTTGAACAAGTGTGAGTTTTTTCAGAACTCGTGAACTAGTTGAGCTCTCCAAAAAAATTGAGATTTTCAGAAATGAGACAAGATATCGAGAGAAAAGTTCAGATTTCAAGAAGTGGTCTGACCACGTTATTGCATAGATTGTGTTTCGCTGATATTGTCTCACGAGAATCCAATCCAAATCCTCTCTCTCTCAATGTGTGCCATTACCAGTTTTGATGTGCATCTTGCTTTTGATGAGGTAATAAACTGTGTGCAGGATAAAAACAGAGCTGATCAAACTCGCTAAGAGTATTTGAAAAGCAATTAAACTGCGGTTATGGGTGTGTGGGTGTTCGAATACTTTTGCGAAGGCTGTAGGTATCAACGAGTTGGGGGAGAGTTTTGCTATGGCGTCCCGACGATCAATAAACGAGCTCCGCTCCCATTGGTCGTCCTGGGCTGGCGTCGATATTCGCCATGTTCAAGAGTTCGCAATCGTCGGGGTCAAGGATGTGCAAATACTGAAATTAGAAAAGGATAGCTTCTATTGAGTTCACTTCCTTTCCTCGCTTGTTTTTGGTAATTCATTTCCTGAACAGAATGTTACAAAAATGTATTTCAGGACGCTTATTGCAAAAGGACGTTTAATGAACATTATAGTTCAAATAATACCAATATGGAAATATTAGATTTATAATTTATTTGTCAATATTCATTCACTGAATCATTGATTTGACTTTCAAGTATGTACAGAATATTAGTACATCAATGAAAAAACATTGAAAAAATGATACAATAATGATAATAATATGTTCATTCATCACAAATAGATAGAATAGAAAACAATTAGAAATGAATACAATGACAGATGAACTTGGAAAATAACAAAGAAATTAATACGTGAGTGGTGTAGATTTCGTATTATCTACCTATATGTAACTCATGGCTATTCATCGACAAAGTGCTTTCTTTTGTGAATTAAACATATAAACTATATATTATATTTATAGAAAACTCAAAACTACGGAAATTATTATATAATATGACTAGACTATAACATATTCTAGTTGGAGATGAAATTTGCAAGTGAATATTTAGGAGCCAATTTTTTAGTTGATTAGTTTGAGTTCCATCGGCAGTTTACTGAATTTTTTGGGCCGAGGAATATAATATTTTCGTCCTATAGTTTACACTGTATTATAGTTTTGGTTCTTTGCTTAGTGTAATATATGTGTCTTCAACATATTGTAAAAATATTTCATTTTTGTATAGACAAATGCTATTTGCATACAACTGAGACATATTATTCATTGTAGCGGTCACTTAAGAATGTATTTTTGAAGATCTTGAAGCTCTTTCATAATTTGTTTCCGTAGGAGAGGTGTTTTTCAATCAGAGCGTAATATAATACTCTCAGATACCCTTGATGAGTAAAAATCACTACGTTTTGGAAGTCCATCTCAATTATTTTCCAGGGTTTCGCAATCAGAATCTTTGTAGAAGATGGCAGTATCGTCTTCAAAACTTTCAATCTCCTCACACGCAGTCTTTGCTCAAAAAGGTCATTCAACATATAAATTTGAACAATCGGCCCCAAAACAGTTCCTTGGGA
Organism: Leptinotarsa decemlineata; assembly: GCF_025532065.1. Taxonomy (NCBI): domain Eukaryota; kingdom Metazoa; phylum Arthropoda; class Insecta; order Coleoptera; family Chrysomelidae; genus Leptinotarsa; species Leptinotarsa decemlineata. The sequence goes on along the minus strand of NW_027412537.1, from coordinate 6,218,907 downwards.
ACACCGCATCTTATTGTTTTCCATATTTGAAATAGCCATGAATCAATTGGTTCATTGTTCCACTAATGCTAATATTTTTAAGCACACTCAATTGTTTTTCGTGGTCAGCGATATCGAATGCTTTTGCCAAATTGATGAAAAACACAGATGTATGGAAGTTTTTTTGTCTACGTTAATATGCAGTCTGAAAATAGCACATAAGAGAACATATAATATAAAACAAACACCTTTATTTATGGTTTGAAAAACGTTTCTATATTATAAAAAGCAACTAACTATTGAATATGTCCTTGAATATTTAGAGTTCGAGAGGATTACTTCATATTCCACATTTATAGAAAACTGTAGGTATATGCAGACAAAAGTTAAAATATTGAAGTCTTTGAATATCCCTACTTCTGCAAGAGATCGTTTTTGAAAACAAAAGTAACAATTTTTCTTTCGATTATGGCTTAAAGTAGAATTTTTTGAACACCTTTTCGGGAGCAATTTTACGGGAAATATCTAAAGCACACCGAGGTATTAGAGTAGGCACTTCATTTTGTGTGATCCATGTTTTTGGATATTGATTATTTTTTGAATATACTATTTTCATTATCCACTGAGTTCATTTAATATGAACCCATCATATGTCTGCTCTAGAGCAGACCCTAGTGGAATACTATGTTTATATGAGTTCCATTGGAATATTGTCATTAAATTTCGTGATCTGAAATCCATTGTCAAGATAAGACACAGGACATATTATTACTTCATTTACTAATCTTCTGGATTTGGCATTAAAAAAACTTTTTTATTTTGCTTTTACTAAAATGTAATCCAGTGGATATTGTATATGTATAAATAAACTTAAGTGTACTGTCAATGGTGAAAATATGTATCAAACATTACTTGATGAATAAAACTTCAAAGACAATTGAAGACTCATGTTTCTCAAGATTTAAAAATATTGGCTATATGTATACTAATTTCTTTACGATAAAAGTTATGATTCAATTTTTGGAGAACAAATACGAAGAATGTTTTGGGAACACATTTGATTTTTACACTTCCAGTATGTATAGTAATAATATTTTATTCAACGCTGATGAATTTGATAAAACTGCCAGAAATGGATTGAATTTTGCAATAATTGTTTTAGGCAAATATAAAAGCATGAAGAGTAAAGAAATCGAAAACAAACTCCAGAGTTCCTTTATTTGATTTATTATATATCTAGTGGTAGATGTTTCAAAAGTGTAGAGATTTGAAACCTGAAAGTAGATAAAATATATATTTGAAATATTCAATTCATGTATAGTAAAAAATAAATACAATGGAACAATATAAATAAATAACGAACAAAAGGCTGTAATTCGAAAGCATATAGTAAAAAGTGGTGTTTACCCACTTCAAATTTATCGTTCGTGTGATTTTACAACACCCCGTATATACCTACAGTTCAAGAAACAGGTCTATAAAAGGCGATTGCCTCGGTTCGTCGGGTCGACAATAACAATTTAATGGCCACCCTTCAAAGTAACATTTTACAGTCACTTTATGAGTTTGAAGTTAAAATTGGGCATAAACCATTTAACGGACAGATATTGTTGTTTAGTGTCACGATTATTAACCGGGCGCATCCCTTTAACAATGCCAACGTTTAGGTTAATTACCCTCAATTTCTCGTAAATATGGGCTGTGAAGATGGAAATGCATATTTAAAAATTAGGGAAAGGTACCTATATACCTGACATCAGAGTATTCGGGGTGAAATTTCAACTAGAATAGACTGCCTTCTTTTGAGGCAGTTCTCTGACTGTAATATAAATAACATTTCCAGGAACAGTATTTTGGACTAATTTTTCTCAGTTGTCAAAATTTTTTGTTAAACTTCTTTAAACTTCTTTAAAAACATGGTTGCCGAGAGCACATCCCTCTTTTCTTTAAAGACAAAACACCGCTCTAAGAGCGGTGCCTGTGCGAAAGTTAAAACGTTCCCAGGAAGTTTATTCCACATAAATGCAGTTCTCCAAATGAAATTTTTTTTTAAACAGTGAAGTTGAACCTCAAAACGATGAGCAGCCACAGTCCGTCACGTATTTCTGACATGTGCCGCCCTTCGTGGACTTAAATGTGCCAAGACACTTGAATACTTTCCGTGAAAGTATCTATAGAAGAAGGAGAAATCTCCAACCTTTTTTCGATGTTCCAGACTATCAAGGTTGCAAGTGATGTTCGCGTCTCCAGTCAGGCGGATGGCTCTTTTCTGGATGGAATCCAGCAGCGTCAGGGTGTGTTTGGGGGCGGAGCTCCATACATGGTAACAATACTCCAAAGAAGGCTTGATCTAAGCTTTATAAAGCATCAAAAGTTGCTGAGGTGTGTACAGTTTTCTGCTTTTGAGAAACTTTTGAGAAGCAGCCTTTGCAATTCCAGCCAAAACATATTGGTGTCCATTTTAACCCCCCAACAAACGTATCGAAGCTGAATGCGCAATTGTCTGACCTGACATTATTATATCCGGTTCGGAGACATTTATCTTCTTGAAGAAAACCGATGCCTGGGTTTTGATAGTATTGAATTCAACCTGGTTACTTTCATCCCAATTCGTAATCACTTCTAGATCCTCATTAAGATATGCAACCTCCTGCTGACGGTGAAGATGTGCATCACTAGCCGATGTCCTAGAATCCAAATGGAATAACGTTACAAGTTTGCAGTCTTTAGCAAAGCAATATATTGGATAATTGGTATTTTCCAATAAGTCGTTGGGTCCCTTGGGAACACCAGCATTGATGGGGGTGTAATCACTTTTATAGGAAGCAATCTGATCTTTGAGTAGTCTTGCTTCCCATAAAAGTAATAATAGATTACACGCAAAACTTTGACAAAAGAAAAAATTCATTCTAAAAGATTGTTTCTAGAAATGCCCCTTCGCCGAAATATATGCCTTTTTGCTGGTTGTTGATAAAAATATATATAATTTTCAAAGTAGGAACATTTCTGAAATTTTTCCGGAATAACTTGGTAATTGTTACTTCTCTCATATATATATAGTTAGTAAATTTGTCTTTCAGTAAATAGTACAGTACATTCCTAATCTGAATTACTGAAATATTCATTCTTAATATAGTATTTCTTTAACAAAAAATTAAATTTCTCTTCACATAAAAAAGTATTGTGAAGTTTCCAACAAATGAAATTTAAAGTTTTTCTGGTGCTTTTTGATAAATTTGGCATTGGTATGCATACTTCAACAATCGATATCTCTCATCACACTTGCACCAAAACTGATGTTTCAATATGTCAGTCCATGACTAACATATTTAAAACTGAATTCCGTAACAGATGTCTTTGTCATGTTTCTTGTTTCTCTTTCTTCTTGGTACGAGCACATGGTCTTATACCAGTAAATTATATTTTAAACACATTTGGATGTTTTATTAATAATTTTCATGTAATTATAAATTGCACATCTTTTTTGACACGGCTAACCTCAACAACAGTAAGTTGTTATATTATATTATTATTATTATTATTATAATTTATTCCAATATTTCGATAAAATGTATTATCTTCAGGGAAAAGCTACAAAAGGTTTCGATGATAGTAATACAATTTGAAATTTACAAGACAATGGTAAAAACTTACTGTTGTCGAGGTTGACCGTGTCAAAAAAGATGTGAAATTTGTAAAGGTATCCAATACATGTTCAATAAGTCATTGAGTTAAATAACTAGATTCCATGAAAATCAAAAGATGAATAGATACCAGATACCATTCTGACCATTCCCGCATATTGATTTCAATTTAAGAGCCACCTGTGGGCAGCTGTTTTAGCCTATTGGGCATCGTCAGTACCGAGCAGGCGGTCCTCGATTGAAGACAAAATGTGAATAACCAAGAAAAATACTTGATAAAAATTACTGCCTAAACGCAAACGACATAAGTGGAACCACCTACCGGTGGCTCTTAAATTGAAATCAATATGGGAATGATCAGGAACGTACTCATCTATTTATCTTTTGATTTTCATGGAATTGTTCTCCAGCAGCTTGACTGCATTGACCTTTTTCTATTTCATGTCGTTTCTAGAAACATGTGGATTCATTTTCCGATGACATTCCAGGATAGCTTCCCGAATTTCTGCTACCGCAGTTGTCAGTTGATTGGTCAAACCACCAATACTGGTGGTTTGACCAGCTGAAGTAAAACCATCAGACACCTGTGCGACGTCTTCGATTTGGACGATTCGTCGCAAGTTTTTTTTATTCACGATATTACTGGGAAAATTGTTCAGGATGAGAAATCATGACTCTACAAAATTTCAGAAAGATTTCAGTGTAATAAATTTTATAACTTTGATTTTAATTATGTGCAAGTGATTTTATCTATCCAGTTTCCATGCAAAACGAAAAACTGGAGCGAAAGCAACAATGAAAATACATGAAAAACAAATAATCTTGAGGCCTGAACGTTGCTAAAGTTGTAAAACATTATAAGAAACACTTCCATTGTGGATTTCTCATTGTGATGCGCCGGGCGTTGATAAATAATTTTGCATACAATAAAGCTTGTTGATGAAAGAAGTTGAAGAAAATAATGACTCGGCAGATACAGTGGACGAACAAAAGTATTCCGGAATGCCCATTGTCATTGTGAATTCATTTGGTAACGTAATCATCAGTCCATTATTTTCATAAAAATATCTGATTCATAACGAGTTTGTTTTTCTACTGAACTGACAATTTCAGTGATAATAAACCGGATTTTTTTTCAAGTATGACTCGACTGAAATATTTAAATATTCTACATCACAATGAATTGAAGAACAAAGTACAAGTGTCATGCTAAAATATTAGCATTTCATATATTACACCTTACGATTTGATCTCGACAAACTTTATTTTTGAAAATATTATTTCAATAAGCTGAATTCACTGAAAATGTTTTCAGTTTCTTTGTTTCAGTTTCTGAACAAAATTATTCTTTAGATTTGATCCAACGGCTACTCATTAAGAAAGCTTTATCCTTTTCGACCCTAACAGGACGTGACATTCGCAATTAATCGAACAAAAGAACAAAACACCTATTATGCAATTACTTAAAACAAAGGACGAGCTTTTCTGTTTTGTTTTTCCACCCACCCAGCGCGTGCGAAGTTAGCGCTGCGCCGTCGGACAGATCTTTTTTCACGTCAATTATCGTCGTAATCCTACTGAAAAGGGCCTTTCTTTCTTTCCTTTCTAACGGATGTACCATCAGACGACACGCGACGAACTGTTGTTTTGGAGTTTTTTTGTTTACTATAAAGGTTACCTAGCGTGAGATTTCTGCAAACTGCTAACATACGGTCAGTTGATGAAGTTCGAACAGCAATATTTTTTCTTGTTCCAACTTTAAATCAAATTATAGAAAATCACATATCAAGGACTGAAAAGTGAGTAGTCGACATTCTAGTAAAAATATTGATTACCCAATTTCTCACCTTTCTCATTATCTCTAAGTTAAAAAAATAAATGTTTATTTATTTCTAGTGGAATACAAAACGGGACAAACCCAAACAGAGTATTTACAAATGATGAGGTGAAAATAACAGTAAATGATTTGATTGTATAACATAATATGAACAGTTGTTATTTAAGTGCAGTGCAAATTACAATAGTTAGAATTAGAAAAAAGGAGGAGGAGGATTATCAATATCGTTTTGTATGAGGAGTGAATCGTTGGTACATGTCACAAGTCGTCAGCGTACATTAAAAAATTACAGTAGGAGAAACAACTAACTATATCGTTAATATAAATGTTGAAGATGAAAGGCCTCAAATGGGAGCCCTGAGGAATTCCGGAAGTAATATTGATGAATCAAGAACTTTCCCAGAGTTACTGCCTATTTGTAATATATGGCTGAACCATCTTAGCCGATCACCGTATATAACGATTTCTACCAGTTTGTCGAGAGAGTTGCATGATCAAAGATATACAAAATTACTCTGTGAAACTATCATTAATGTCTCGAGAAATTTTACTCAAGCTACTCCATGTAAGTAATCAAGTTAAGATAAGTAATCAAGTTGAAACAGAAAAGTTCCAGAAGAGACAGTTGATGGAAAAGATCATGTTCACATTTTGATGGAAATCCCCAGGAATGGCCGCTATTTCATAAGCAACTTACTAATTTAGGAATATATACTGCGGTAATTCAAACGAAGACATCATTTTGAAACTACAGCGACATCTCAAAGATGAAGCAAAGTCTTTGGTTGCTGAAATATTACTGACTGCTGATAATGTAGACTCAGTAATCCATACTCCACAAAGAATATTTGGCAGACCAGAATTTATTATTCAAGAAAAAAATGTATCTATGCCTTTTATCAGAGATAACAATTTGGGAAAGTTAATACTATTTTCAGCAGAAGTGAATAATATGGTATCCATTATGAAAACCCTAGAATCCAAAAGACATCTAGAGAAGCCTTAATTAATCAAAGAACTACTCACTGAACTTCCTGAACAACTGCAAGATAGTGACCATCATCGATATTCCATAATTGAAAATCGAAATTCTCTCAGAGTATTTCATTCCTCGTCTTAAGTTGGAGCGGACATCAAAAATGTCACTCCATCTAGTGGACGAGGTACTAACCAACTGCATATCCGAAATTTGCCCGATTCCTCTGAATAAGGAAGAACAAATGTTTTCATTAGTCAGTGGGTTATGTTATCTTGCACTGACGAGTGCAAGTGGCTGCAAGTGTACCCGTTCCAAAATTGAAGGTCAACTCTTTCAGTTGTATTGCCAATTGCATATGCAGGAAATTTTCTGTGAAGATTCCTGCACTGACGCCTGTCGGATATAATCCAACGCCGTTCGTGGTATTAGCCAGTGGAGTAGTTGTTTTCTGATAGGCGTCAGTTCATTCAACCTACTGTGTAAATATATCCGAGACGGGCTTGAACATTTAAAGTTCATTTCTTTAGATTTGTTTACTGCCCGTCTTCAAGCATAGCCCACTGAAAGGGTATATTTGTACATGTCCTAAAACTGCAACTTCAACTCCGTCATTTCTGACAGGACGGGATATCTACTTCATGTTTGTGACAAGAACCAGAAGTTTGAAACTTGTCCATAAACTGTTTAACTTATTGATAAATTCTTGCAGCAGCTTCAGCACATTCATTATTTCGATAATAGCTTGTAACAATTTTTATTCTTTCTTCAGTAGAATAAACCATGTTGGAACACAGTAAACAAGAATGACTGAATAATAATTCATGAAGAAGTGACAGTGGCCAACTATCTACTTTTTGTTCTACGACAGCTAGAATCAACAAAAACAACCAGTGCAGAAAAAACTAACCGTGTCGTCCATCTTAAAACGTTAACTATATACTAATCAAATAAATTCTACAAATCTGAAAGACCTGCGACAGAGAACTGTTCGGGAAAGCCGATTTTTGACCCCGGACATCTTCAATAATCAAAGGAACGTTTTCGAAAGTAAACTATATTATTGTATGGAACTAGATGGAGATCATTTTGAACACTTCATCCATTTACTGTGGTGCCATTGATATTACTTTTGTTAATTTCGTCAATAAAATGAGCGACAGCGATTTTTCTGTTTTTTTCTTAAATAAAACGTTCAATATTTAATTTCGCAATAACGAATGAACCAATTTCGAAAAAAATACAGTAATAGAGGGACAAAAGACCTTTCAAATTATGTATTACTCGACCCCCTTGCCAATTGAAAAAATTAGGGGGTTAGTTGCTGACCGCAGGGGTAAAGTTTCGTGTATGATTTCCATATCAGAATTAGTCCCCCTAAAAATAAAAACTGTCGTCTTTTTTGAAATTTTCGGTAACACTTCCGTTTCTGACTTCAGAGGGGGTCAAGTTTTCGTTGGAAACCCCTGTATAGCGTGTACTCAGTATTTTCACGTACATCTAAGATCCATAAAGCTAACATACTTGAACACCGTGCCAAAAATATTTTGCAATTAGATTATTCTAACAACCATCAAATTCTGCGTAAAAAATCGATGAATTTTAAAGCGAAACAACTTCATTAGTTTCAACTGAGACTGGAATGAGACTCAAAAATATTACTTTTCAAAAAAGAAAACGAAAACATGTGAAACGCGGTGTCAAAAACAAGTGGTCATGATGAAATATCGAAATAATATTTCCCTGGTACAAAAAAATATCTATTTTTAATGATGTTATATTGAAATCTGTTAAACCCAACCCTTTATGTTTTCGATTAGTAACAGAAAGGCATCACCTGGTAGGGCCATTAACGACACAGGGATGCTAGTATCATATCTGGCCAATTTGTCACAGCATGTAAGGGATGTGCAGTTAACACTCTCTTTCAGACCATGTCCTAAATTAACTCCCCCTTTTCAATATGAAAGATAGTCGATGTTCTTGAATGTAACTGGAATTATTAAGTTAATAATACAGGATCATTCAAGTATTACTTGGGCAAAATTTTAGTCATTTCAACCTCTGAAAGCAAGCAATAGAACCTAATAATTTTTTCAAGAAATCAGGAGTGATTAATAAATTTTGTTGACGTAAACACCATTTAGACCACTGGCTGCCGTATTATCAAAAATAAGCGAAGCAACGACCCCCCAACCCTCGTTTGGAGTTTATATTTTTTGGAATTATTTGGGTTGAAGTCTATTTGTTCACTGTTTTATCCAAATCATATGCAGCTAAAACCTTATTGATATTGACAAACATTGATGAACTCATGACATTGACAAACTCATGACAAACAAAATATAAAACATACGTCACATCAACCTTCTTACCACCATACCAATTCAAACCCTATCTTTATAGAACAGAGGTTACTTTTCGTCCAGATATACCTACCCACGGAATCGCTGCCAGCAGCTTCATCGGACCAGAACCTGTCAATGTCATCGCTTTAGGCTTTGCCAAACAAAGATGGAACTCCTAGATGGCAAGAAGATTTATGGACTTCTGACAGAATCTTCCAGGATTGGCTCACTCCAAGGCGTTTATTTACCCTTCGAAGCTTGATACGAAACAGTTGTTGGATTACAGTAGGGATAAAATACGATGTCTAACAGGCCTACTTACAGGTCACTGTCATTGGAATCATCGTATGCAGAGACTCGGAGTGTCGGAAGACAGTATGTGTCGCCTCTGTTTGGAAAATGATGAAACAGCAGAGCGCATACTTTGTGCCTGCCCCGCTAGGGACCGAATCTTAACATCTGACCTGAAAGACCACTCACCATACAAACTAATCGGATTCGTTAAGAAGCTGGGGTTATTTGGTCGAGTGTGAATAGGTGTGAGCCACAATAAACCCTTGCGGTGGTGGGTCGAATAGACCCACTCACTTTGGACCTAACCTACCCACGGAATCGATATCTACGTAGGTGAATTAGTTATATTCTCTAATTCTTGCGGCCAAAAGCTATCGCGTTCGAATATATTTTGTAATTACTGCTGGTAAATCTGCAAGTCGTGGAATAAAACTATATTTCAGCTGTAAATTGCACCCGTGCCAAGTCATGGCATAAAAATTTGTGCAAGAATATAATTTTGGTGTTATTCTTTGAATATTTTGAAAAAAAAATCGTTATTTACTGTTGAGTATATTCGCTTTATCGAAAAACTTGGATCACTTCAATAAAATCCAACATTCTAATCGATATCATATCTGAGGTTTTCCTCATAGGGCTTCAGACGTTTTCGTGCCGATGAAGGGGGTAAATGATGTAGCCGAAGGATCTTAAAGCCGAATCGGTAACAAAAACAGTTACATATGGGCGATGGTTGAACGGATGGTCCACACAATAAAGAGCGGCACCTCAAAAGCAAAATGTGTATCGTAAACGCATGTTTATTGTATCTGTGCCATACCATGTCTTTACAAATAACTGTAAAATGAGTTTATGGTGCATCAGGCGCCTATTTAGCCGCGTTAGAGACGCGATCAAGCAGTTTCGATTCCGTCTAAAATAATCCGTGGTTAGTCTTAACAATTTTGTTTGTTTTATACTTTCTCATGAACGAGTCGACTTCTTCGATTAACGTTTCATAATGTCGGGTATTTTGTTTACAGGAATCTTCTTGTTCGGTTTTGAGAAACATCTGATTCACAAGGGAGTAGAGGGGTTAGTGTTCGATTATATGGGGAACAAAAGATATTTGGTGCATCTCTAAAACCTGATTTCAAGTATATTTATTATGGCGAACCCAAAACAGAGGTTATTTTTTAGTGCCGGTGCCGCAGATTCATATAAAACATGTCCCTTTGTTTTACTATCTCCAGCTAAGGCTTGCGTAATAGGTCTTATTTTATTCAGGTGTTGATGTCGTTTGAATGGACAGAGTCCTGTACCGATCCTTGGTTTGTTGAAGTAAATCTTTGGTGCTTTTGTCAGGCGGTTTATTTATACAAGTTTTTCGTGTGTGTTTACGGATGTATTTTTTCAAAACTCTTCTGTTTCTTATCAAGCTATTTCCTAATCGGGTTCCATACCATAGACTTTGGTAGCCCGATAACCGGTTCATCGCCTTATTTGGAGTTGACTTCCTTGACTAGCCCTTTTGCTGTCTGTGATTACCGGATCTACTCCGGCTCGCCAATTTCTACAGTTCTTCACCGAATCTCAGTCATTTCGAAACTCATTTGAACTCTTAGGATTCGACAACTTATTAGTTTGATATTTTTTCCACTGCGAAACTCTAAAGGTGCATATCCAAATGAACCAATTGCCTGCGATGTAACGTCGTACACGTTCAGCTGTTGTTAGATGACACGATTCGCTTCAAGAAGTATTTTGAGTTTTCACCGTATCAATAATTCCAGACGTAATCAACAAGGTACGAAATAATGCCGTATGCAATGATGTATGTATGACTTGTGGGCGCGTATGAACCAATGGGTCCGTAGCCCGCAATGTAAATCTTAAAATAAGTATTTTAAGATTTGGTCGCATCAATCATTTCAACCGAACGCGATGCATATTCCTCCCAATTTGTTGCAGAGCGTAACCAACAATCCTCTGTTGCGATGGCTAAAAAAGACGAATGGTGTTTCGGCCCGTACGGTTACGCGTGTCAAAATGGTACGGATAAAAGTACTCCGTGCTTTACGTATAGCTGGATACGACATAACGTAACGTAACTCGTAACGTAACTAGGTTGGACGTCACTTAGCAACAGCGAAACAGTGTACCAGAGTAACATTGTCGCTTTTCCAGCTTCGCAGCAACAGTGTTACTAATGTGTGAGGAATCCTTCACATGGTGAGAATTCAATACTCATAATGTGAGACTTTCGTGGAGAATCTATGTCTAATGCATGAAGAAGATATGAAAAAACTGTCCATTTTGCCAGATTGGAATGATAATGAAACTGTTTCGTGACTACGTGATGTTTCGTAATGTTACGTTTTTTCCCGTGGGTTCACCAATAATTGACTACACTGAATAATCAAACTTAACTTTATTTCACTTTGAATACTATCTTCTACTGTATATCGCCTTACTAGATCACTTTGCGTACCGCACTGTAACGTCCACGATATCCTCGTGGCTATCCTTTGAATATCGTAATCGAATGTTGTAGAAATTTCGCCAAAGTTCGGCCGAAATCGACAGCATTATTCTCGCTGCTTCTAGGGTGGTGGGAAATCATCTTACACTCGAGCGCTCTTAGCCACGTCACGCATGGTTTATGACTACCAGCGGCGGCCGGCGTTATTTTTTTTCGGGCATGATTTACAACAGTATTAACGTTACGCGATGAGACTGATACGCGTCGGCATTACACAAAATATTTTACAAGAAAAGTGTGCTTTAGCTTCATCTATATGTATGTATATTGTATATTGTTTACCAAGAGTCAGTCGCGAAATTAACATTAAAATCTCCTGCTAAAATTAGTATGATAATTTTCTTCTGATTCTTCAGAGCCTACTCGCACGTCTCTGTCTCTCTTGCTCTCACAGTAATATACGTAACGTAACTATCTATCTGTTTCTGTCTTCACTAACTTATATCTTCCTATCAATTTCTGTTCGCCTGGACCGATCACACTTTTCGTAACGCTCTCGTAACGCATTCACCAGTTTACTCCCCAAGTCAAGCACGCGTAAAAAAGTTTCACTTCAAAAACATCCAGCACGGAATAGGAACCATGAGTTTTTGACAATGTTCGAGTGATTATTGCAAATATAAAAATTAACTCGAGGAGTTAGTGAACGTTAACATGGTAAAATGAAGCTAGTTTGGTTGAAATGTTGGTCTAACAACTTGTTGAGATGACATGACATTAAACAAAGTAACATAGAATGTAGATTACATAAACTTGACCTCTCAAAGTACTACCGGGTGATTGGTTCTATTGTAATGTAGACTGTGATTATGACATGATGTTCCGTTGAATGTTAACTTGATCGCGTGAGAAATAAATTGCAAATGGATAAACCTGAACCTTATTTGTCCATATTAGTATACTTCACCCAATTGATCGTTTCAAGTGGTATAACTGAACAAAAATAAATTCTTCTGCAGTCCTTCTTTATCAAAATTATTCAAAAACTTTTCATTCAAAATGTGATTTGTCAGGTCTTATGATGGTAGTGTGAATGATGTAGTGATTTCCATTAGACGTTTCACATCTGGAAGAAATATTAGAATTGTGCTAGAAATCCTTACATCGGAGACGAAGTGGCTAACAGCTGTTAAATCACAAGAGCACGAGTCACAAGTTTGTCAAGTTCAGGAAGGCCAGAACAATTCTCAAATGTCAGGGAGGAGCAAGCACACGTGTTTTTTGAAGACTTCGAAAGTGACAAATTATCTTGCCCTTGAAGGATCACTTTTTCAGGCAGGCGTATGAAAAATAAATAACCAAATATAGGTCAGACATGTTTATTTTTCAACAATACTTGGTATTTTCAAAGGATCAACATCTGGTCTTTATAGGTCTATGAGGGTACTTAATCCCTTGTAATCCTATTTGGTAATTTTTCGCCAAATTTGAAGATGTAAACAGATACCTCACACAACGAACTAGAGGTTTATGACGAAATATTTATTAATGTATTCAGTTGAACAATACCTTTTGAATTTAGTGAGAGATTGAAGGGCATGAATAGGTTATGTTTCTGAGAACTACAGTTAAATGGATAGTCATCCTATTCACCGTTATGAATCCCTCTGTTCGCGTAGTAAATATAAACATTTTCGTTTTGAGGGATATTCAAAATATTCAGAGTTATAAAATATTACTGATTGAGAAATGTTCGATAATTATTATGATGGACATTATCCAAAACGATTGTCTATGTTCTCGGTATTCATTGTTCAATATCATGTTCAATGACAGTGAGCAACAAACAAAAGAAACCAGTATTTTCCATTCACTCAATAACCGAAACAGTGGATATCTCGAACACCAGGTACTTCGATAAACGCTCACGGAAAGAGTTTTTTCAAGATCGCGTGTTTCGAAACATGCAGAGCGCCATATGGGTGAGATCCGCTCATTGAAACAGTTTAATTTTCTTCTTTTTAGCCCTAGCACGCGTCTTTGTGTATCCCCTTAATGAGCCCTTCATTATGTTCTTTCTTCCGTGAAAAATGCCTTGAATTTTTAATTTCACGACAGACAATAGGCGAACACTCCAACAGATTCTTACGAATGATCTCAGCCAACAATTAACTTCGAAGGACGCATGAAAACTAATTATCATGTAAATCAAAAATTGAAAACTTCAAAGCAATATTCGAACATATTCATGATACATATTTTGATTGAATTGAATTTAAATTATTGTTGCATTTTATATGAAATCGAATTGAATACTTTTAGATTATGTTTCGGAGAAAAGTTGGGGAATATTGTGTTTTAATTTTTTTTAAATTTGTAGTTTCACATTCTACAGAACTGTAAATAGGTGAAAAGCAGACTTCTAATTTCCCCGATAATTTATCGTACTTATTTATAATTTCTAGTAAAAATGTAAGCAGAAAAATCGAATAACTATGATGGCTGTATTCAGGAAAGTACTAAGAAAATAAAACTATCTGAGGGAGGTAAATTTTCGAATCTCAATTTTTCTGTTGAATAATTATTTGAGAGAACAAAATTGTCGTTATTTTTGTAGTTAAAAATCCATGAAAAAGGTCAGTTTGGATTATCTCTGATGTACATAATTTTTGTGAAAATACTGTGTTTCCTTAAAATAGTTCAATGCAATTAATTTCCTAAAAGTAAGTATTTGAAAAACATTTGTCACCAAATAGAATAATGTAATTTTTTCAGCGTTCGATTCACTAGTGATCATTTTTGTTTCATTTTCATTCAATATGGTGGGCGAACTCGGATTTCAAAATGTGTAATGATACTTTTTATGCTACTAATTGTATATTCATGGTTTCCTTTATCGCGCACTTTCAATAATTTTGAAATGTCAGTGTATTTTTTGCATGCACATGCATCAGTAACAAATTGCGCAATAAAATACATCCTTTTGTTGTTAAAGTGAAAAAGGAAAACAAAACAATTAACGTTTGCCTTTAATCGAAGAGAGCTCTTATATTTGGATGAAGCTTGCAGTCAGAACATCAAAGAGATAGTTGTTGATTGCAAATTTAATACAATTTTTTATGCCATACAAATTAGTTTCACAACTAATATACTATGAGCACAGTAGTTGTGATTATCTTAACCTGAAAATAGGGAGTTGAAAAGCTGAATATAAAATATGTTTTTTTCAAAATAATTTCATTAAAGTGCTGAATAATTTATTGAAACTGGTTAGAATGTTCGGAGCAAAAATTAGGTACATCGATTCGTTTTCATTATTCTGTACCAGTTTGTGGACTTATATCGGATGAACAAATTGATGATGTGTATTCATTGTCTCAACTGTTTGAGTTAGTTGTGAAAGGTGTGGATGTTTGTTATTGGTGTGGATGGTTGTTATTGAGATAGTTGGTGGATCTGGAAAGGCATTTTTGCAAAATCGACTCATCGGCGAATTTTCTTTATAATTTTTTGTTTTTATAAAATTACAAACCGTTATCGCTCCGTTATATTGAAAATTTATTGCATCATTTGCATGATGAAGGTATATATTAGAGTTTAGTTCTTTATAACTTGATTTTTACATTACATTAAAAAAAAAAAGATTTTTCTGGTCAATTTCCATTGTGTAAATGTAATTACTAGACCCTGGTCATTTGAAAGTTTTAGTTTTTACTGCAAATAGCAAGAAAATCACAGTATTTCGATAAAAATGTTTTCAGCTGAAAGGATTACGAGTATTGATATCTAAATGTTATTACATACTCAACAGAATCAAATACGAGCAATCAATTAATTAAAATTATATCATTATATTTTTGAATGTTCTACTTGGCGCAGTCTGTAGGATTTTAAAAATAAATTTCAGTTGTCAAATTAAGGGTACAAAACTAGATGTAAATTTCAAACGAAAGAAGAAAAAACTACTTATATAAACGACTTGTAGAACAGACTGAAGAAACGCTAACAATCCCACATAAATCTTCAGAATGCAAAAAATGAACCAGTTCCTGTATGCAGAAACATGTGTCTCATTGTCCACGCATAAAATTAGACCTTTTCCTATTGTCCCATCTCGTGTTAATGCCTAGATTAAAATATTATAGGGCAGGATACCCTCATTAACAAGGGTCAACTTTTGACGTGGTATTTTCTAGAAATATTAATGACCCAGATTCAATTCTATTATCCAACTGTCTGTCCATTAGTCATGCATTGTTTTCAAAAACGGACGAGCCCTTGCTATTGTTATAATATTTGTTTTATTAATTCAATGCAAAGGGAGCATGTCGTGTTACAGTTACAATTTTTCCTATTCAAAAGCTGCAAATGAACGAACGGTCGTCTGTTGCAAAGTCTCTTGTGTTTTTGTGACAAATAAAGAGTGGATTTCCACAAGAGTTGAATACTCTTCCAAATATTTTTTAATGTTGCTTTCGTTCTCGTACAGTTTGATCTTTTTTTTTTGTGAGCAGTCAATGAAAGCTACAGTTTTCATTAATTTTCTAAATTAAAAAAAATTAAAATCAATATGTTCAACAAAAATACAGATTTCTGGAAAATAATTAGTAATAACAATATCAGATACTTAGACAACTTCATTTTAGGTTACTGTGTTTGTGTTATTGATGAATTCTGTAGGTAAATACCATTAGGCTAATTAAGAGTAATAGCTGTCGACTAAACGTTTTGATAGTGATTATTTTTGATTAATTAAACAAACCCCGCAGGTGTGAATTGAAATTGACATTTAAATTCTAGTAGTGAGCAAACCATGAGCCAGTATTGAATACTTACTATGTTAACACATATTTCTAAACGGGTAAACTGTCTTTAGCAATGTATTGCCATAATAAATTCAAATATTTGTAGAAAATAATATATGTCTATTTATATACATGTGTATATTATATATGTGGAGCTAAAGAAGTTTTACTTCAGTCGTGTGGTCTAAAACACAGCCGCTTTTTTTTCTACTACTCCGTAGTCATGTTAGAAGGTAAACTCCTCCGGCAGAAGATAGTTTGCAGGGTTTCCTTTTCAAAAGATCACTTTCATGCTCTTTCATTCTATAGGAAAATGTTCTCCCTGTTTGACCAATATCAAGAACCACAAGTTAACTCATCTATCAGGTTCTAAAACTTTCTCTTCTCAATTCTAATTGAATTTGGTATAGTTATTATTCGCAATTTGTATTTGTTGATTCACGTAAAGTCAGTTTTCAACATATTTTTCACAAAAAATATTCCGTTGTTTTGAATTTTTCTTATGTAGAAATGATTCCAAGGTTGTAATATCATTTGAAACGACGTAACCTGAAACACTGAGTCCAGAGAGAAAAGAATAAATCAAAGACACCTCTTTGGAAACCCTTCAGCATCCTTTTATATTAATATTAATACAGTCTCTATTAGTCCTGACAGATCAATAATAACAAACATACAAAGGTGCTAAATACCTCCCGTGAGGATAGCGACCCTTTCGCTTCGATCCAGATGTTCGCTAAAAAACTTGTCAATGACATAATTTTCGCACGCCTTTTCTATATAGAAAAGTTACATTGTGAAAAGAAGGGTTCATACAGGCGAGTCAATTCGAAAAATTGCCCCATGCCGTTAAATACATGCCCGGTGGAACAATTCCTTTTTGTTCTAATGGTCCCCTGGACAGCGAGAATTTAGTCACATGTGGAGGGGGCGAGACTTTTTCGGCTTAATTGAATTATTAGCACATAGATATGAAATGTACTTTTACACCAGAAAATGTATCGCAATTTATAGTAATTTTTGGTTATCTTGAATGATTGTTCAACCTGAATAACCATGAAGGTATCTAATGAAAATATTTGGAAGCAAGATTATTCCTATTGGATATTTGTTTATTCAGTTATATGATACTGAAGTTGACACAATCAACTCAAAAATAAATACGTTAGTACTTACACACTGTATTCATATAGTGAGAAATATCTTCAACGATTATTTTGAGGCAAAAAGAGATCATTCTTATTTGGGCATCAGTCGATGTACGAGGGTTGTTCCAGAAGTACCCGGTCTGACCTAGAGATGGCGGTAGAAGACGCTGCGTTGTTTAGTATTTACTGGGCAACCATCAATAGCGAACGTTTTATGTGAATTTGTGGAAATGGAAAAAATTGGTTATCGTTATGTAGTACAATACTTTTATTTGAAAGGCCTCAGCCCAACCGATATAAAAGCTGAACTAGATTCGACTCTGTGTTCAACGATCGTTGACTGAAAGTGCGCGAGCTTGCAGACTTACTAGGCATTTCAAAAACTGCGGTTCATCTTATATTATTTGAAAATTTTGACACGAGAAAGCTATGTGCAAGATGGGTGCCGCGTTTGCTCACACTCGATCAAAAACACTGTCGTGAAGATGTTTCAATTGAGTTTTTAGCGAGGTTTTACAGCAACAAAACAGAATTCTTGCGTCGTTTTATAACCATGGATGAAACATGGATCCATAACTTTATACCCGAGACAAAGAAACAATCAAGACAGAGGACTCAAAAGGGAGAACCGGTTCCAAAGAAGGCGAAAACCGTTTCATCTGCAGGCAAGGTCATGGCATCGGTTTTGTGGGATGCGCCTGGGATCATTCTCATTGACTATCTTAAAAAATATAAAACTATCAACGGCGAGTATTATGCGAACTTATTGCAAAGTTTGAGTGAAGAAATCAAGCAATTTGGCTAAGAAAAAAGTGTTGTTTCATCAAGACAATGCACCAGCTCACAAATTCATTATCGCAGTGACCAAAATTACCGAATTAAAGTTTGAATTGCTACCTCATGCATGTTATTCGCCAGATTTAGCCCCCTCGGATTATTTTCTATTCCCAAACTTGAAAAAATGGCTCAGTAGTCAAAGATTTTCCAACGATGAAGAAATGATGTCGGCGATTAATGGCTATTTTGAGGAGCAAGACGCTCCTTATTATGATAATGGTATCGAAACTTATTGAACGGCGCTGGGAAACGTGTATAGAGCTGCAAGGAGAAAAATTAATAAATTTTTTTCAAAATTTTTGTGTTTGTTGGGCTGGGTACTTCGTGGATCGCTCTCGTGTTACCATTACCTAAAATATCTAATCTATCTATTTTCAACGATTTATGGCTCATTTATGTCCCCATATTTGTAAAAGAAATCGTTGCGTTGTCATTATTAGAATATTTGGATGAAAATGAAGTGTTGCCAAACATTTCGTTCTCTAATAAGGCAGACATCATCAGTAGTATATATACGTTGACTGCGAAGTCTCAGCAGCGACTCGGTTACTCAGTCGTTGAGTGGTACCAAAAACTAAAGACATTATCTGTTTAGTTTCATGTCCTAATACATGATTCACATTCACACATTGATTGGTATACATTATTTCTTTCCTGACTATCCACAATGGAGATAAATTACTGAAAACTCAGAATACTTGCTGAAGGCTTGCAATATTTCTTGTAGTATATAACACCATGTTATGAGGGACCATAGTTCTGAAAGTAAATTAAATATCTATTAATTTTGATCAAATTAGGTAATTGTATTCAAACTTCCAACCTTTTTCCTATGGACTCATAGGAATTCCGAAAATTCATATATGAGATATGCAAGACAGACAAGAGGCCCCTAACCAGTAACTTCAGTCCATAAGACTATATCTCAAAAGCCTGTAGTATTTTTTGGTCTATATAATTTACTCCCGACCATTCCGTGAAATCGAATGAAATATTTTAACAAAATCTTGGAGGTTGAGCCTATACATATCTATGAAACAACTGCATTATCTTTTGAAATTAACTAAGGCTGTGACATGAAAACTGGAAGGTAAAACGGAAGGCATGCTCTATAACTCAACTCATAATTCATGTCCCAAGGCAGAGCTTTTGTCGCCAGTTGTAAAGCGGGCGAGAGACCAATTTATTTTAAAAGCCGCCGTAAATCTTCTCTCGAATTGTTCTACAATAGAATGTGCTCCTTTTCACCTTTCCAAATCGTGTCAAAGCTGATATCTTGAAGATTACAGCTTTATAGGTCCTGACATTGCTTTCTGTCATCAAAGACTTTGCTTCGTGAAATACTTTTTGATTTTGGTTGTTACAATCCAAACTAATTGCAGCTGTATACGGGGGTTGTTGAAAAACTTGTTGAAAGGGTTGTTGACAATGACATATATTACGAATTGAAACAAGTAAACTCCAGGAAAGGTATTTTTTTAAGTATCAGGAAGAGTCAAATACTTCAGAAATTCAACAAATGAGCATCAAATTCGGAATGGAAATTTTCCCTAGACACGTTACTTTGATTAATCTGGAACAGTGAATATGATGTACTGTTTGGAACCTTTTGTGTAGTAATGAATATTACTGGAGTTTTTTTCCAACACCAAATCGTTATTTTTACCACCTCGACACGTGTTTCGATCACTAAGTGATCATCTTCAAGAGGAAGATAAAACTGTTTCATCTCTCTTTAGGAGTTAAATTTTAGGGTACTATACGACAAACCTCTATCATAAAATGAATCTAGATGTAATGAGCAAGATACATGAAAGTACAATTTTTTTTCATTGGGAACACTGTTCACAGATGAAATAAGTATTGCCACACAGTACCTAGCAGTAGCTTCTAAAATATCAGAACTCTTAGCGTGGAAACAAGATAGGTCAATGATTGACTATGTGTAATCTGTTGCGGACTATTAAACATTATAGTTTCAAATTGTTTCGGTGTTCGACAAGACTAACAAAAACGAACTGCAACTTCTCGAAGGATGCATCATTTTCAGAGATCTGATAATTTTTTTAACAAGATCTGCAATCTGCATTCAAAACTTTATTAGATGTTTAAAACGAATTCTTTACTGATGTTTGTTAAAAATTTAATATACATCATCTGAAAACGGAACTTTTATCTTTATTGCCAAAGATGCGTCAAACTAACTGACTATTATAAGAAAATAAGTATAGCTGAGGCACCAGTCAATCTTATAATAACACAGGTGATCTTCAAACATGACTCAACCTCTGACGGAAGCACCAAACTCTTACGTAGGTTCGAAATAGAGCAGACCACTATTATAATCTTCATGCAGTCATTGTTCACTGTGGTTCTGAGGTTGAATCTGGCCTGGTTTAAGTTTGAAGAACTGGTTTTAAGTTTGACGAAGTGGTTAAGTTTGACGATAGTCGTGTCACTAAGTGTTCTGGCGATGTTATGAATTTATTGGAGCCTCTGGAGGCACTCTACATTTTGTTTTATGAAAGAGAGGACATTGGCAGATCAAGATCTTCAGATGATTTGGTGCTGCAGGTTTTTCCGGGTTTTCCTGCAGCTGAAAAAGCAAATACGCCCCGGAGCGCCAGTTGATGTGTCATTCATCATCAGAAAAAGATACTATACGAGTATTTGCTGGCAATAAAATATTTTATACTTCTAAATTAAATTTGAATTCGTTATCTTTATTTTGATAATAATCTTGCTATCTGAGTGAAACATTATAATAGTTAACTATATCAATTAGGAATTCTAATATATAGAACCATAATAATAATGAGTAAAATAATATGGTAAAAGTGATGAACATAACAATATGAATGGTGGGATGTAGAGTTGTGAATGGTTACATAAAAAAGTAAATCAACATAAATTTAACCAGTGTTTGTAACCTTTATGAGGTTTGATTTGAATAATTGTAGAGCTAACTACTCTTTGTTTGATAAGATAGGTCATTATAAAGGACTAGAGCCCTATGAAATGAACAATTCATAAATTTTTCGGTGAATACTAGTAAGAGAGCAATCTCATAAGAAATGAAAATGTACCAACTTTTACATAGCTTATAAAATTGAAAGCCTTTTTTGAAAATATTCTATCAAATATTTTAATATTTTGTTTGGAAAATTTGATTGCTAAAAAAACTATTATGAACTTTGGTAAGCAAATATTAACAAACCTCTCAATTTTTTTCAACCTAAGTTGATCTTCGATCCAATTGTATGTAAAGTGTTCTAAGTACATTTTCAGTGGAACTAAAACCTCTTGTTTTTTATACGCTGGCTCATATAACGAGTTGGGAATCAACTGTTTTTTTTAAATGTGTAATAAGAACACATTCGTAAGACGAATCCTTACATTAACATCTCGTTTGTGCCCGTTGAAGTATTATTACCTGTCGATGGTGATAGATACCCATACTCTCGACCTGAAAGGAGATACTTTGAGAAACACCACCCCTGGTATAACGTTGCATATCAAGCAATACACTCTGTTTAGTCGAGAGGAAGATATCTTTATTGACATGCCGTTGCACCCGATAGGGACCACCCCGTAGAACCCTTGTTACAGTGTGTACAACATGTGAGTTAAGCGAATTATCTTTTCAAACTTCATTGGAATGCATCGGCATATGAAATTAGCATTGTAGCTAGTTTTCCTCATTGCAGAAACTTTTATTGGATTTGTCTGAATGTTATTCGGGGAGGTACACGAGTTTCTCCTGGCATTTATGGATTATCATTCCACTAAAAAAAACCTTTTGAAATAGATGAAATATGAAGAATCGAATCCATTTGGGCATTCATCCAACTTGCCAGTAACACTTTTTACTATATATTTGGCCTGTATACTTGAAAAAACACAAATAAAATTTGGACAATGAAATAATACACGCTCGTCATCAATTTCTGCATCCGATATTAGTCGACAAAGTAATGAAAACAAAAGATGTGGCTACTGTTCCGAACAATCAAACTATTTGATAAACAATTGATTTCTTTTTGAAATTCACTAATAATAAAAGCCCTAAGCTACTATTTCGGGTAAATTTCATATGTAATATCATCAACATAACTATACCAATAAACGGGTTGCTGTGTACTTTTCGATCTACATCATCCATGAAAATTTCTGTCAGCAGAGGACTGAGTGAATTTTCCATTATGTTTTAAAGGAACAAGTAGACAGTTGTATAATTTCTTGGCGTTCATCAATTCTCTGCTCCTTTCCATTACATTCAAGATGATACCAATCTAATAGAATATTTACTTTCAAACAATTTACAGACAAGCCATTAAGGAAATTCACACAGTTCCAAGAAAGGAGTGAAAAAATTATAGAACGTTACCTAATATATTTGAGCCAACCTAGTTTGAAAATTCACAATTTTAAAAAAATGTAGATTCAAATACAACAATAAATAGCAAAGAGAAGATTTTGGTGTCAGATAAATCAAGAGTCTATAAATTGTATGAAACTTTACCTTCTGGAATGGAAATCAATAAATACAAAAATTTCCAATATCTAATCTACGACCAAATTGAGTTGAATATTTCTCCGTTACTTGAAATGTTCTCGCCAGAAAATCAAGATTGTCGCCCTAGAATAATCAATATGTGATTTTCAATAATTTATTGACTTGTTTTTCCATTAATTTTTACTATTGAAAGAGTATTTTTGAATGTACTTACTTGCTTTAACTAGTAAATGAAATGATCGTATCCGCTATTTTCAGGTAGTTGAAACTAGATAAGAATGAATTATTTGATCAGACCGTGGAATATAAAATGTTTTAAAGTAATTCATCAGATTCTGCTTGAGGAAGCAAATGGGGAATGTTCCTCCTGACGAAAATCCAGTAGTTTTCATAAAAGAGCTCTAAAACAACGCATTTTAAACTTATCATTTCAACCCTTTTCTTTAAAAAATTATTTAAATATTAAAAAAAAAACGAATCAAATAATGCATTCAACATTTAAAGGGATTCGTTTCTATTTCACCATTTGGCAATATCGGTTATAGCTAATAAAGGACAATGAATCTGCTTCCTGTATGAGACAAACAAATATGACATATTTCAGAGGCATGCTGTTCTGTTTACTTATGTTCCGAGTTCCGAAACATTCTGTGACATATGACATTTTGTGCACCTAACCTATCTTCCTCTATATAAATAAATAACAAAACAACTGTTGTTTATGTGGCTTGTGGAGGTGGTATTGAACTATAATTTTCCTTTTTTAAAGTAGAATATCTAGGTACGTATAAATTGTTTCAACTTGATATAGGCGCTGTTGCCAATATGCGAATTAGAAACAAATATCTTTAAAAATTAAAACCCAACATTTGAAACATCAATTTGAATACTTGTCGAAGTAAATTTGAAAAACTCATGAATTAAACTCAACTTTATTTTGTTCAAACTTGCATTTGCTGTAATAACCCAAATTGGGGAACATTCCCCATTGTATAACGAAACCTTTTTATAGTGAAAAACAAAATAAATCATATTAGTGAGTTATGATATGGATTTTCATGAAGTATAGGCCAGTATCACCCACGAATTTTTAATGAAATCATAATTTCCTTTTCTACTATTTCTGAAAATGATGTCTATTGACACAAACAAAACCGGCAAGCGAGAAACGAAAATTGAGAAAGACCTGGTGTTTATAATTTTTCATGTATTTGTGGTCAAACATATATTGGCGAGACTACAAGACTTTTCAGAATAAGAAAATCTGAACACCTCAATATTGTAAAAAACCCAGATGTAGGAAAATCCAAATCAGCAGGGCTCATTGTAATAAAAGCTGGTGCATATATGTTGAATTGGGAATGAGCCAAAATTCTGATAAGGGAACGGATAAGAAACGCCTTGTATAATGTTGAATGGAAATGGAATATGTTGTTCAAACATGGCTACATCTATAAGGAAGCCGAACTGAGGAAATTCAGTGTCATCCAGTGTAGGGCATATTTGTACGAGTATGCAAAAAAAGTCAATCAACTTTGAATATTTTTTTCGAATTTATACAGTTGAATACAACATTCATGAGTTTTCCATATAGAGTTGAAAAAGGGAACAATTCTAGTTTCTGAACGTCACCCAAAAGAAGCATAATTTTGTTTGAAATTCAAATTGTTTTGTGTTTTGGAGTATACAGACAAAATTCACAGTAATTAAAGTTACTGACAAGTTTGATAGATGATTTTATTGAATCAATTGTTTTTTAACTTCGACACTGTTGGTTTGCGGAATGTGTACACCTGGCCGTTAATTTTTTATCGATAGGGAATATGATATGAAAGTTATATCAATTATAAACATGAAAACACAAACGGGAAACGGGAAACTAGTAACCACTGAAAACGGATATTTCCATATCCAGGTCCAACCACAAATTTGATATTCGATATCGCACACGGTCACGAAGAATCGTGTGGAACTATCAACATCGTTCTGAATGATCACAGAGTTGTTATCACCAGGAATGAATGAGAGATAACATACAGCACATTGAGCTTCAATTAGAAGTTTGAGATGAAGTAATTTTTCGATTAAAAGTTCAAGATACCAATGCATTGGACTTCCCTGGAAATATTCTTCGATATACAGAATAACCAGTAAAAGCGTGGCGCATCGAAGTTGTTCTGTTTGATGATGCTTTCTACATCTGAAAACAGAATATTGTATGGGAAAGAAGCAAGCAGTTGAGGAGTTGCCAAAAATAACATCAAAAGGTTGACCTATTTAACTATGCCTATTTTTAATAAAAACTCATTTGAACAGTCTGTTTTGTTATGAAGATTATTTTTTTTCATTGTCTAATAATAATTTGACCATTATCTCCTTTTAACTAGGAGAATCGAAACTCGAAATCAATCAGTTCGTAATTTTTTCTAATGGACCACTGAATATTTCATATTATTCTCGAAAAGCCCATGGATGCATACCATTCGGTTCGAAAGATATAAAAACATTTTGATCGATATTTTTATGTTTTTTTTTTACCTTCCATTATCTGAATAATATTAAATACCGGAAATCTACTTATATATTGCATCATTTGAAGTCGGGCTTACTAGTAAATGTTAGTGAAAAATGCAAGTCTAATTTATCGAATAGAGATTGAAAAACTATGGATTTGTACTTTCTACGTCAAAATTTTATAATGTTTATACTGACATTTATCTGTATTATCAACAATTAGTTCAAGGAAAACACAAAGACCAGTCGTAAGACTCTTTTCCGGTATTTTTCCCCCAACAATTTAACCCCTAAATGAGGGTTTAGCTAAGATATCATTTCAAAACTCTTGAAGTTCTCTTAGGAATGACATTTGAATTTTAATTTTGTGATTGATGGTTTTGTAAGAAATGACATTTGTAAATTTGGACTTGTCAAGTTTCTTCATGCAAATCTCATAAAGATGTTATAAATTATACTTTTTAGGTAAATATACCGAAAGAAATGAAAGACATACTGTAGTGTAAATTTCAAGTTCTGTGGAAAAACATCTTTACTTGCATGGTGGTGACAGTGGTGGGTCAAAAAGATCAGAGAAAAGTATTCCCCATCGATTAAAAATGATAGTATCCTTAGTTTTTTTCTAAAACGTGGACTAACGACTCTGTTTTGTTTTCGTCTGCCACCCTGTATACACAAGGATGAAGGTCCTTAGGAAAAATATATCATACATAAACGAAAACACCATTATTTTTCAAATTACAAGTAGTTCTGTAAATACATAATTATTCCATATCAAATCCAGTTTCCATCTCCAAGGTATTCAACTTGAAAATCGAATCTACACTATTGACAAATGTTCCATGCTCATCTAGATTTGTCTATCCAGTTCTGAAAAATGTTCCGCCTAATCGTTGTAGTGAATGTGTCGCCATTGGACACCTACACAAACACATTGACATCCCTATCAGCCCGAAATAATCTTTTGAATAGTCGCATTGCCACGCTTACTTCGACCGTGACATAAAAACAACAATGCGAGTGTATTTATTGTGCAAAATTAGTTAAATGACGAACAAATGGTCAAATGGTCACTTCCGGTCTAACAAAAGACAGGGCGTGCATACAGGCTGTGGACAACCTCGTATAATTGCTATTTTCTGCAAATTACCTTCCGACATGGGACCTCTCGATTTCAGAAAAGAATTAATAGGATGAACCGTTTCGAAAACAGATCGTTAGTATGCAGGGTGTCCCAGAATTCAGTTAACAGACAATATCTATTTGTTGAGCTAGAAAAATGATACAGAGGTGGCATTGAAAAATAATGGAGTGGCCTTTTTGAGATTACCTTTGAAATCGTTATAAACATTGCAGATTGCAAGAAACCATACCTAACTTTTTTATTATCAAATGGCACCTCAGAAAATTTCCACTTTGTGTGTGCATGTTATTGCAAATACTGTCACATATCATTTCTATACAGGGTGTTCCAGTGATTAACACTTGATATTTTCGTATGCGAAGAGTGGCAGAAATCAAGCAAAAAGTCTGCTTGGAGAGACGTTGGAATGTCTGCCTGGGCTAACTATACATATTTCAAAAAACTATCCCCTGATTCAGTTTTTTAAATGACTTCTTGAAAAAATGTATAATTGATTTGAGGCTTTCTGTTCCAGTTTATATTACATCAGTATATTTTGTTGGGTTTGAGGGCCGGTATTAATGTGAATATTTTTCAAAACGTCTCGCTAACTCGAGTGGCCAGCTTCTTTGGAGGTACTTTCATCGAAAATATTCATTTCCAATCATCATCCCAGTCAAGAACAGGACTTATTAAGATGCTTGCAGAATGTGCCTGCAGGTTTAAAAACCAGAATAGCTGGATGAAGAACTGAGTCAACTCAAATAGGCCTTTCAATTGAATGGCTATAAGATATCTGAGAATGATATGGCCTTGAGACCAAGAGCTTCCTTATGCCGGAACTTGGATAAAAAAACAACGACTGGAAGAGCCTACTTCTCTTTCATTTCCAAAATAACATACCAAACAAGAAATATTCTGGGTGAACACAACATAAAAACAATTTTCAAACCAACAAGGAAGATGAGAGATTCTCTGTGATCGGTCACTCTCCCCTGCAGAGGTATATCGCATACTATAATCCTGAGGTGAAGTATACAGAGAAACCACAAAGAGGTCCATGGGTACTAATTTCAGATTGGGACAAACAGATAGGTCAGCACTAGTGGAATATGTGCTTAGTAGAGTTAGCACCAGCTAAGGGATATCATAATCGATCAAATTGGTTAGTGCGTAGATAAAAAAATCCATAAACACACGGATAGTTCCAATAGGAAAGAAGAAACACTAACGTAAACACCATCCTCGCCAGAAATAAGCACCACAACGCCACGCATACATTCCCCTACCACCGTTACAAACTACTTTTACTTCTGATACATGGTCTAAGCTTTACTGTGCTGTACAAAATACTGTTACTGTACAAACTACTGTTACTTCCAATACATTTTCTGAGCTTCACTGTATTGATTGTGCTTACCGTGTCATTATCACTATCAGAATAATTACATAATTGAGTTACAAGTAATTAACATTACTTTTTCACAAAGGCATGTTTCATAAAATTAACTTAATTCAATGCTATTTCATTATTTTCTATATTTTATATTTTTGTAGCTTGTCGTTTTGATTAAAAATATTGTACTAACCTGGAGGCACCATTGTCATTATTTGTATGAATTTTATGATGTTTGACTTAATGTGACGTATTGTAAAAAGTATAATGACAAGTTATTGTGTTGCAGACTTCTGACGATGAATTCAGCTAAAACCAAAATATAGATTTGAAGTAATTGACTCAATTATTAATGATGGCTTCTCCAACAAAATCTGCACGAGTTGTCAGCTAATGATTTCTTCATAGATGTTTTTGTATTGTTGTTGAATGTGTCTTTAATTTGCCAGTGATTTCCTGATTGGTTGATTATTTTGCCAAAGTAGTTTCTTCATTTGAATCCATCATTTTAAGATAGTTTTTCCAGAGCTTCGTATGTGATTTTTGTTATTAGATAATCCACGCCCTTATAGAAATTTCCGAGTAACTCGGAAAACACACTTTATACGATGTTTGATGACCTCCCTAAAAAACTATTATATTCAAGGCCACTCAAATCGAAACATAACCCAATTAAAATATCATTAGAGATACCATCTGCCGCACAGACTTTGTTTTAAATTAATTTTGTCCTCTAAATCAAAAAGAACAAATGGACCGTGGCATGACTTGAATTCAACCCTATATTCACTTTTTCAACCCTTTTAATTTTTTCTCTCATAAACTAGCTTTCTAGACGATAAAAACTGCCCCTTTGTACAAAAGGGACCTCAATGAATTGCGTTCAAAGGACACAAGGGCTAGCCGTTGGCTATCAGGTCCTGATGGGCAGGCCAGATTCGTAGTGTAAGGCCTTTCACCTTTATTATGCAAAATTATTTTTAGGTATGAATTGAGTGAGGCGGAGATATATAAATACTGGCATGTAATCCGGATCTGACCAATAGGCTACTTGTCAAAACTGAATAAAGGGTGAGATATAGGACGCTAGTATACAAAAATTAAATAATGGTTAGCTAAAAAGAGTTCGCAGTGTTTGGTCAAAAAGTAGATAAAAAACTCAAATAGACAAATTATTTATTCGAACAACTCTTGACTCAAATAGGTTTATCGAACAATGTGAAAACACGCTGAAAATTAGTTTATTTGAAGACGAAGATGTAGACATTTGGAATACTTGGTCCACCAACTTGCTTCATTTTATTGGAATTTATAATAATTTGAAAAAACTTTTTAGTTTTGTACTTCTCGAAGCCGAAAAACTTTACCAAGAACTGATATCTCCTAAAAATATTCCCAATTCATTACTACCATAACCAAATGGGATGATATGTATTTTGAGTGTTCATAGGAAGTATATTCATAGGAAGTATATTCATAGGAAGTTGTGCGAAAAGAGAAGTTTTGAAGAAGACAATCTTCTAAAAGGAATACAACGTATTGTATAATCACTAGATATTGAAGCGGTATAGCGGTTTGCTCCTGGATCAAGTAAACAAAAAATCGTGAAAAATATGAATTTTCTAAATATTTTCCTTTGGAAAATTTTTCGTAACCTGTTATTATACGCCTACCATATCCAACGTGCCGAGGCTATACTTCCTTGCGAAATTCTTTGCGGATGAACTTTCGCTAATTAGGGTTATATTGGTGATTATTTAATAGGGCCCTATTGTCTACACGAGAGCTCGAATAGGTAACTATATTATACAGGAGGATATTAGGGTCAGAAAATAATCCTTTAGTTGAATTTCGAATCCAACAATTTACCATGAAGGACAATTTAAACACTGAAACACTCAACACCGAAAAACATAAAACTGAAGTGAGAGTAGAAATGGAATTTATTTATTGAAAAAATATCAAAATTGAGGATAAAGTAAAAACATTTAGGATCAAAGTTTGTTGGCAATTCAAGATGGCCGTCTTTTATGCACTTGAGTGTTTGTTGAAGGAAAAGTATGAAGGCAAAAAGTTTTTTTTTGATAAACTGGATCAATAATGATCACATGGAAAAATTTGAACTTTTACTATTCTAAATGTATAAATAAAATGATTCATTCTTCTTTTGATATTTGAGTGAATCCTTAGTTCCACTTAGCATTCAGTGCAGGTACATATCTGCGAAGATCTAACAACTTCCTTCGCTAACAATTTTCCCAACGTGCGTTTTTCCAGCGAACGAATGACGCCACCACTTTGTTAACCGGTCTTTATTTGAAATAATCACAGTTTTTCCGAGTAATCCGAAAATACCTGGGAATTCCTTCGACTCGATTACTATTCATAGAACAAACTATCTTGACATTGAAAAGTTCCTTCTCTGGGTCACCTTCGCCGGCGCTTGATCAACGTGTTCGAAAACCCATTAATGATTATGCCGATGCGCGATTTCGTCTGACGATGAATCATACACTTGGGTAATTGTTTTCCTGAGACGCAAACAAACTGGTTGAGACGCATCAAAACTATTTGAAATTACGATCAGTTTGGTACGAGAGAAGTCCCATATGTACCCGACTTTAATAAAATGGATAAAAATATCAATGATAATAATAAATTATTTATTGTCTGTCATGAAGAAATAAAAAAGAGTCCATTTTCCTGATAATAGTTACATAGTGGCAAACGAAAGACGTGACGTACACTACCTCAATAAAAGTACAACGTAAGATCAAACTAAATATATCTCATGGATAGATATATATTCAACTACATACTTATATCATAGTAAAAATCAACCAGTAAGTCCACTCCTACTACTTTCATTCATAAATTCACAAAGTTCTCGGTGACCTCGAAACGAAGTGCGGATTCAATTTCGTTCTTTTACCATAGGCGTGCGCTCATATAAAAAAGAAATTTAAGGATATTATAGAAGATTTTGTGGTAAGCTACTTATAACCAACTACAAAAAGTAAAAACAACAATAACAACTCCGAATAAACTAAACACATTTCCGGCCGTATATTATAACTAATCCGATCCCCGTGGTACCGTCGAATCCTTCGATACTACAGCACTGATCGCGTTAGATGAGAATCTCATTCCAATAGCGGTTGAAGGTTCCCGGCAACTGGTTGTATTATTTTACTGTACTTGTATCAACTTAATATTTGTATCATATTTGAATATCCTTCATTAGGTGTAACTACAAATAACCTAGATAATAAAAACATAAAATAAAGGTTTAAATGTAAAGTACTAATTTCGAAATGAATAAGAAAACATAATTATTAAACATTCAACAATAAAAATTAGTCTGAAACTGATGGAGTAATAGATCCTGCTTTGTGAAATTTTTTTATATCCACAACTGGTCGCGATTTGATAAGTGAAACTTGAATTAAAAATAATTTTTTGTGCATTGGAACATTCATTGCATTTTTCCTTTTAATATTCAGATTGTGAATGTCGGTTCTGAATGTTACCTTTCTGTGTAGATATTTCGGGAATATTGCATAGTGCACGATTTTTCCCAGACAAGGCTACTTGTACAGAGTCGCACTAAGGAACGACCGATTTTTTTTTAAATATGCGGCTGGGTATTGAAACATTTTTTTGGTGGAGTGTAGGGACACACATTAGCAGTTTCTTCAGTCGTATCAGTACTTGACATTTCGAAAATTTTAACAACAATATTGAATTTATTAAAATATTCCATTGAAAAAGTATACTTGCATTGTTGTTGAAAACATTGAGTATTTGAACGACAACATCTTATACCTACTGGGACTTTTTTTGATGGTACCAATTTCGTAATATTTGCAGCGCTAAATCTCAATGAAAGTCCTAGATTATCAAGTAGTCAATTCTCTACAAATCCATAATTATAACTTGTGCTTCAGCATAATATAGCGAAGCAACGGCTTAGATTAGAACATACATTATAATTGTGAACTTGTAAGGAAATACATATTTGATAATTCAGGGCAAACTTTATTCAGTTTTTTTGAAGAAGAAAACAAATAATATTTTCTACAGAAATCATTATCGTTAATAATGTTGTAGAAGAAACTAAACCAGATTTACTCTGATTTATGGTAAACTTCAAAAATATTCGAGTCACTGCTACCTGTCCGAGATCCTTACAAAAGAAAAGGTTCAAAGTCTAGCAAAAAAGGCCAATTGACCGATTTTTCATTGTCATTGTCGACACAATTCAAGAGAAACTGTTCTGCAACAAATAAAGTTGTTTACAATATTCTGGGAAGGAGGAACGTGAAATATACGTGTCAAAATGTCTTTGAATTGTTGTCGGCAGTCAACAAGTTATATTATATTCACTTTGTACGCATCGCTAGTCAGAAAACAATGGTTTATAAAAAAGAAATGAGATTTTACTGACGCGGAACATCAAGATAATATTGGAAACGAAACGAAATCGATTTGGTTTTTGTTCTTCATTCATGTTGAAAATTACAAAATTAGTATAATGGATTTCTTTGATATTTAGCAAGAACGAATTCGATGTATTTCATGCAGATGCAGTAACAGACTTTCTTATTTCAATTTCCTGTCTAATGTTCTACTTTGTAAGATTTATTTGAAATATTGATTAGTATCTACCAAAAAACGTGTCTGATAGTTGTTACTTCCCATAAATTTTCTAAGTTTCACATCAGTTTTCAGTTTATACAGTCTGTTCCAAACTGGCCAAGTCATACATCTCAATTATGTATGTATACAGACTTTAAAAATTTACGAGGACACACAAATTTATCAAATCTCTTTTGTCTTGTAAACGTTTTGCACACATAATTAGTTTACTTTACATTACTTTTTGTTACCGAAAAATCGAATTTCTTAAATTAACGCGTAACAGTCAAGAGAATTTGATTTTTTGATTAGATATTCTTGAATTGTTGATTAATTGGTTGGTTTTGTCAAAAAATTTTTTTTTGAATCAAGATGGTCCCTAAATATACGTGAATAAATATTTTTTTGGTTCTGTGTTTGATTCACAGAGGAGGAGTTTCTGACAATCAATATTGGTCATTTTATTCCAAAGTAAATTAAATCTCTTGTTCTAATTAAAAGGGTTCAGAGTAAGTGTTTTGTACCAACTTTGCAAAAATTGGCTAAAAAAAGTATTTTATCGTTCTGCTATTATTGCAAGTATTTTCATGATGTAACACTCTGTTTTGCTAAGAAAAATCATTTTTTATCTTCTTTAGTCGTAGATAAAACGAGGCAACATTATTGTGCTCTAGTAAAATAATATTACGAACGTTGAATCTGAAAAATGACGGAGTCGGATATGGAAAGTAATTCCAGATATGACCTTGAGATAGATTAAAGGGGCGGGGATATACATCTTGGGAAAGATTGATTTGTTAGATGTAGGAATCGGTACCGAGTTCTATTACTCAACATTTATTTAACAAATAGCCGACACACAACAGTAGCGGGGTAAATACACGGGGGGACAATAGGAACAAAAAGGTTCGTTACATATGGGATACCGTAACATTCGAAATACCAGTGGCTATATTTACATACAGTCCAAATGTACTCGTATTAACAAACTCCATAACGATTCAAAAGTTTCTCTAAGAAAATGTCTCCTACACAGTTGGATTCGCAATAAGACTGGCAGAAAGCAACTGCTTTCTTGGATAATATCACAACATCCTACATACATATACTCCATACATACTTACAGAAGCCACTTATTGTCTTTATTAGAATTTAGAATTGTGAACTGCAAGGAGAATCTTTTGAACTAGTCTATTTTATGGTTTCTACATTTTGTATGTTTCGCATGTATAAATCACAGGTGTTCACTATGTAGTTCGGTAAAAAAAAGTTCAGTATCAAAATCAAGTATTGAAGCCCAAAAATAGTATCTTATTCGGTTTTTCATTTGGTACAGTTCTGGGCATCGAACAAACATTCTTTATTCACAGATTTCAAGATTCGCAGATATTTCAGTTTCACTAAGATACAGGAAATTCAGTCGGATGAAATTAAAATGGGAGAAAAGGTCTGTAGGTCATTGGATTCAAAAATTGTTTGTATTTTTATCTGTTGGCTGGTTTTCTACAACCAAAAAGATTCTACCGCATACGGGCCAGTCTTGACACGGAAAAAATTTTGATGGATGAATGTAGAAAGCTGTATAACCGGTGCTAGTGCGTCTTCTAGATGTCAAGGACCTGGTCAGCAGATACACTTTGTGTGATATCAGTGTTTTATATTGTAGAATATCAGTAGTATCTTCCATTATGCATTTCGTTGTATAGTGGATGATTATACAGATTATAGTGCACAGACAACAAAGTTGTTATGTTTGTCATAAAAAGTGGGGAGATAACATAAATTTGTAAGAAATAGGGATATCAGAAGGATCTCAAGAAAAAATTTGAAAGAAACAAAAGATACTGTTAATTTATCATGAATATACTGTGAATTCCTTTGCTGATATTTCGTGAACTGAAATTCTCTTGGAACAATCTTATTCTAATTAAGTGTAAACAGATATATGTCATTGATACCGTTGGTCATATCACATCAACTCCACGTGGGGTGATCAATCGCTCGTGCAGAATATCAAATGTGGCCAACGTCGTTCTCAAAGAAATATAGATTGATTACGCTGCTAGCCCAAAATCCACATCAAAGAGTGACTTTTTCGGGATGTATTGGACTCTCTTGGATCTCATGTGGATTGATATCGTCCCAAATTCGACAATTTTGTTTGTTCACGTGTACGTTTTCATCCAGAAATGGACTTCATCGCTGATTATGATTTTTGGATGAAAATTAGGGTAACTTGCTAATTACACGTCGTTGTCTATGGTCGTTTACCTTCAGTTCCTTGACCAGACTGAATAAATGACAACTAATTTGACAGATTTAGGTTCAACAAGATGGCCGTTATCAATTGTTGAAGTTCGGAAGTCTCTCTTGAAAGACCCTATACATCTAATAAACTATATATATTTCGCATTTCATAGTAAATTAGTTTTATATAATAATTATAAATTTTAACCTCAAAATGAGAATGGATCTGTCAATGATCCGCATCTGGTATATTGGAACCACCACATATGGGAGGTAATATAATGTACTTACAGAATAATTACTAAATTGCTGACAAATTTTATGAAACCATGACCAAAAATTATGATAGATTCAACTTTTTAGTTCCAAAAATAAAAGTAATTATTTAATAAAAGGTTAGGTGTAGTTTGGTTTTCACTGCTTTGGCCATTTATTTCATGTGTACAAATTGATCCTACATAAAGATCCTGCTGTATAATATTATTTGGCTCATGAACGATGAAATTTCAAGATTGTTTTCTATGCCTGGCGCCTATTTTACTACCCCTCAACACCGACACGTGGACGTACTATAATTACTACTCCTTGTTGCAGGTCCACATCAAATCCAATTTCATAATGAACGGCGTCTGCGTCCGATGGCGCGGTTGGATAGACGTCGAGCGTCTCGACGGCGTCGGTTGCCTGGAGTTTAGCGAAGAGAGAGCGGCTCAGGAAGACGCCCTGTTGAGAGAACAAATAGAGAGATACAACCAAAGGCTCAGAGAATACGAGGATAAGCAGAGGGGGTACAGACAGGAGAGGCCCGAACAAGATCTAGAGGTACGTGGGGGGATGCACCAGAGGCAGTTCATGAAGTTGTTTTAGTTGTTTTTGTTGTTCGTTATTGAAGTTTGTGTAGGAGAACTGACTGACGCGGATTGAAAGTAATTGAAAATGTGTGGAATGGATTTATAATCAGGCAGAGAAAAATTATTCAGTTTACTTGAACGATTTCGTTCTAATCATTTTAAAAATTGTGTGTTTGTGTCTGATTTTCTATTAGATCCTACACAATTGTTTTGAAGTTATTCCAATCTAAAATATATTCCCGTTCACATATACTCGTATACAGTGTGTGTTACATCGAACTTCCAGTAAATATTAAGTTGAAGGAGTAATGGAGTTTTAGAGATCAATGCATTTAGATTTTTTGAATTATCTACCAATATGCACATTGATTTTTTTTAATCCATCTACATGAGGTAGAAATTATTATTCAACCTGGTAATAAAAAAAAGAGTTCGACAAATTATCATCCGATAATGAAAATTGTATATTTTCAAAATATTTTTGACAAATACTCTCCAACTAACTTTGCACTAAGACTGAATAAATCAATTCAATGTTTATTTTTGACACAACTATTGATCTATGCAATCCTATATATATATATATATATATATATATATATATATATATATATATATATATATATATATATATATATATATATATCACCACATCTTTCTAATGGAAGATTGATGTTATACATTCTGTATGTAGCTCAGTTTTATAACGTTTCCGTTAATACTTGCTTCAACCATTTCATTTAGTGAAATTATTTCGAAATATATGTGAATTATAGAAAAGGTAGAAAATAGTCGGAAGACGTCTTAATTGATATATTTTTGAAATAACCAAAATTAGAATTGTCATTGATCATCCAGACACGTAAAAGTTGAATGTTGTGTTGGCATAAATTAAAAAATAACTTCATCCATAACAACTTGAAAACATCATTCGCGTAATTTGTTTTTGTATATTATGAGTTTGAATTGTATATAATTTGTACGTTTTTTACGTTTATTTTTTATTATGTAAATAATGTACCCAATTGCAATATGTAAATATATAAATGTAATAAATTTATGTGACTTCAGTTTGTTTTTTTTATTTATTATGCTGTTTTAATTTTATTTTCATCGAAAGTAATGATATCACAAGACCTCAAGATTTTATTGAAAAATTTCCGTTTTTTAAATATGTTCAGCAATATCAGCATGAAGAAACGACGAGTCCCTGCAAGACGAGTGATTTTATCCATTGCTGGTTGCTCAGTTGGTATTGCTTAAAAATAATAAAGTTTGAAAAATGGGACATTTATCTGAACAAAAATTTACACCGGGTAGTAGTATTTTCTGAAATATTTTAAGCTGAATGAATTTATATAAGAATCAAATTAAATTGAACTTAATTGACAATCTAGATGTTTATTTCATGACTGACAGTTTCAACCCTCTCAATTTTATCGCTGTTCAGAAGAAATGTTTTATTGCTGTAAAACTCTGGTTTAGCGGCTTAGCCTTCAATCATTTCATCGCTTGATAGGAAAAAATCCATAAATAATCAGCAACGTAGTAGTAACGAACTAAATGTTCCAGTCAAGTTTTGCAAATATTGAAAGGCGAGTTTTGAATTGATAAGTAGAATTGGAATTTACCAAGTTAACATCATCAGGCGTCACAAGATGGTTATAAATAAGTTCGTCGAATTCAGTTTCCAAGGGACACATTTTTTTTCGTGAAAATCAATCCTTTGTAAAACGAAATAATACTCAAGTGACACCTGTTTAAAAATCTGTTTAATCTCTGTTTTTTCGTTAATCAGCTGGTCAGCCCCATACGAACGACAACTCTCAGAAGTTGAGAAATTTGTGCGAGCTAAGGACTATCGAGGTCTTACCTTTTAACGTGTGATTCCTAACACGAAAGATCTTTCAATTGTGTATCCTAACCCCGCATAACACGTATTTTATCAGTTCGGACTTCCATTGTCTAATTTAATATAAATTGATTCGAAATCCCTGAAAAAAATTAAAAAAGATTAACCGAAAATAACAATTTTATTAAACAAAAAATTGTAATCACAAAGAAATGAAAAATATTGATAAAAGCTGAAAATTAAAAAACTATTATTAAAAAAATGTAAAATAAAAAAATCAGAAGATTCCAAACCAAGTTATGTCACGACGTTTCGATTGTTAGTATCCACAATCGTCTTCGGGTGATAACTGGACTTATTTTTCCGAGATCCGACTATTTATAGGTCATTCGAGTGCTTTCACCTATCCCCTCTTCCCTCTTTCCGCTTCATTGGTTTTAGCGGGAGATGACCGTTTGGTGGGAGTTGGTCGTTTTTCGCTTGATTAGAGGTTTCCATATGTTACGCATCTCTACGCTAGCTTGACTAAATGCGTTGTTGGACAACATATACGCGACTTCTTTGAATTTTCTTCTAAACCAGTGTTAATCTTTGTGGATTATTTCAGCTTGAGCCCACTTGATATTATGTTGATGAGTCCAAACATGTTATGCTATTCCGGATTTACTGGTTTCTCCTCGCTGTGTTTCTTGTGCTCAGCAATGCGAACTTCCAATAGCCTCTTAGTTTCATCGATGTATGATTCTCCGCACTCGCAGGGTATCAGGTAAATGCAATTCTTGAAATCGCAGTCCGTGTTTGGTGGCCTGGTTTTCGTGAGGCTGCTACGGATATTGTTCCCAATTCTTCTTATCTTTTCCGATAATCCTCTGATGTAGAGAAGTACAAGTACTGGTTGTGGCGGCTTCTCTTCCTTGTGGAGCTCTTGCTGTCTTCTAGCTAAAGCTTGTTCTACCATCACTCTGGAGTAACCATTTCGTTGAAGGTCATTTTTGATGATGCCTAGTTCCTTTTCGATACCTTCCTCTGTATTACAGAGCCCGAAAGCAGGGTCTAGTAGAGTCTTGATGATTTCTCTTAGTCGATTGATGGTGGTTGGATTTCTGGTTCAGATACTGTCCTGTGTGAGTGGGTTTTCGATATACAGATGTTTCCCATTTAGTGTCGGTCCTCTTCACCAATACGTCTAAGAATAGCAAATCGTTGTGGACTTCCTTCTCCATTGTGAAAGTGATGGAAGGATTTACGTTGTTGATGTGCTTCAGGAAAGTGTCTAGTTCTGCATTCCCATGGTTCCATATTAGGAAGGTGTCATCTACGTATCTCAACCAGACTCGGGGCTTCTTCAATGGCCAGAGTTTCAAACCACTCCATATATATTGGATATAACTGGTGAAAGTGACGATCCCATTGGCAGTTCTCATCTCGTCCTTCAGTTGGAAGTAGCAGCATCCTAGTAATTTCATGATTACTTGTATCGGTAAGTTTGTTCTATCTTTTAGGTCCCCATCTTCGGATAGCTTCTTCTGTATGATTTGAAGTGCTTTTTCGACAGGAACGTTGGTGTAGAGGCTTTCCACGTCGAAATTGATCAGTTGATCCTGCTCTTTGACTTCGATTTCTCCTAGTAGTTCAACGAAATGACTTGAATTTTTCACAAAAGATGATGTTTTACTCGATTTGAAAGGGATATATTTTTAGGAGTGATTAATTTTTGGGAAAGAAAGTTTTTGGCTTTCTACTACTCCATCTGATGGAGTAGTAGAAAGCCAAAAACTTTCTTTCCCAAAAATGATGTTTTACCTTGCGAATATCATAACACCTTTGACATAGATAAACAATGTCAGGAAAAAATTAAATACTTGTTTTAGTTTTCATCCAATTCCAAACTAGGAGATCAACCTGTGGACAAAACTTCACTATTTGAAGTATTCAAATTTAGCACCGTTGGATGATATTGATGAAAAACTCATGATGGGAGTGTCTTGTTTAGAATACAATGTGGTCTTAAATTTCATCATCGAAATACTGCTGCTTATGTTGAAATTATTCTAAAATAGTGAGTGACTGCCAGATTACTTTGATAATAAAAGTTTATTTTTGACCTGTTTGAATTCCAGTTATCATTTGGTTATTTATGGTTAATAAACTTCAAAAGAGAGGATTAAAATAGTGAGTTTGTACTACGAAAACCTGCAAGGCCACTGCTGTGTTTTTGACGGTAATCATCTGGGCAGAAATGCAAGACAAATGTATATTCGAATTCTCACATAAATTCGTAACACGAACTGGTAACTCGAATAACCGGCGTTATTGTTCAGGAATAGTCAATAACGAAAGCATTATCATTAGAGAAAACAAAATCTGGGTTACGGATTTTGTTTTCTCGTAATTATGACTTCGGCTGTGAAAGCCTATGCTCTTATAAAAGGTACTATTGCTGTAGCTCTAGCTCACGATGCCTTGTAGAAGAATCGCAGTCTGTATATATTTCTCAATAGGTAGAAGCTAGAATACCTGATGAACATAAAAAAAGCAAACACTATTAACGTCAAACTCGAGATTGAAAGATCTATAGTAAAGCTTATTATTCCCGTACCTAAATCGGACATATGCTGAAATGAATGAAACATCGCAACAAAAACGTGGCCAAACTTGAATCGCCTCAGGGGGCATCATAAACACAAATATGGCCCCTTTTTGATTTTTCACTTCGGCACCTTTTCAAATGTCAATAAGAATCCCCGCGGAGGACGATATTGTCGAAGCCGGCTCCGGGTGGGGGGCGCCCTCCTAGGATACCCCCCTC
This sequence comes from Leptinotarsa decemlineata, assembly GCF_025532065.1. Lineage (NCBI taxonomy): Eukaryota > Metazoa > Arthropoda > Insecta > Coleoptera > Chrysomelidae > Leptinotarsa > Leptinotarsa decemlineata. The sequence continues at coordinate 6,178,632 of NW_027412537.1, read as the reverse complement.
GGGTGTCTAATAAGGGCGTACGATTCCGTTCGTATGTGATGAGGAATTCAATTTCGTGTTCCGAGGGAGATTTGTAACATTGTTACGACAAAATTGACTCTTTATGATTGTAATTGTTGGACCAGCCTGACATGTCGTGAGAAAGTGGAAAATTGGAGTTAACTGATTTACACAACTTATTTCTCAAGTATTATAAAACCTGCAAATCATTCGAAAGCGGAAAGCGAGTTAATAACCAACAAGCATTTCGAATTTTCGTTATTTGATCAGAATTAAATGAGGAAATAACTTCATTAGTCGTATTGAGAAAGTAATTGCTGTAAATAAGTATCACTTTTTCGACGTTTCGAACACTTTTGAAAGATGGTTCAATGCGTGAGTGTGTAGGCAATATCTTGAAAATCACGGATATTTTCAAGATATTGCTTTCAAAAAAGGGTTTCCTGGTTAGGCCCGGCAATTAGTGTTACTATTTGTAGAGACAAAACAGGAAAAAATACTTTCTCGTCTTGACAAGAATACTGATTTTCTCGACGAGAGAAGGTATTCTCTTGTCTACACTTTTCTTGAGGAGAGAATGGCCTTAGTAATCCAAATTTGTAGTAACCGTTAATAAGATTGCGGTCGCTTTATTTCTCGATATTTGCCAATGTACTGCCTAAATCTGTAGGATCAATTATCTCTGCCTAGGAAAGGTATATAATCGACCATAACTGGCTGGATCTAAATCATGCTGGTAAACATAACTGCAACAACGACTCTTCAAGGCGAGGCCATTAGGTTTAGGGTCACCAGATGCTGCCCTCAAGAGGGGGTACTATCTCCCCTTCTGTGGTCATCTGCTTGATGCCTTCGACAGAAAAAAAAAAGATCTGCAAGCTTATGCAGATGACCTTGTCATCTTGACAAGGTCCACGCCAGGAAGGGTAGCTTGTAATATCCTCTAAAGCACGATGTACGTTGTTCATAGTTGGTGCCTGAGGGATCAGATGTCTGTCAACCCCAGCAAAACTGTGATAATCCCCTTCACCAGGAGGAAACAATTGGACGATCTAACGCCACTTTCCCTCAATGATGAGGTCATTCTATTTGGAAAAACTCACCTGGAACGCTCACTTGGAAAGAGTTTTACTCAAAGCCAGAATGTCCCTATAGACATGTCGAAGGATTTGTGATAAAACTTGGGGTTTGAGTCCCAAACGAATATCCATTGGATTTATGTGATGATTTTCAGACCAATGATCACTTATGGTGCAATTGCCTAGTGGCCATAGGCTTTACAGAAAACGGCCCAGGCGAAGCTCTCTGTCTTACAGAGACAGGCTTGTCTGGCCATCAGTACCACACCAGTACCATCGGACCAGAACCTGTCATTTAGCATCTCTTTAGGCTTTGCCAAACAAAGATTGAACACCTTGATGGCAAGAAGATTCTGGCAGAATCTTCCAGGATTGGCTCACTTCAAGGCGTTTATTCACCTTTCGAAGCTTGATACGAAACAGTTGTTAGATTATAGTAGGGATGAACTACGATATCTAACAAGCCTTCTTACAGGTCATTGTCATTTGAATCATCATATGCAGAAACTCGGACTGTCGGAAGACAGTGTGTGTCGCCTCTATTTGGAAAATGATGAAACCTCAGAGCACCCACTTTGTGCCTGCCCCGCTGGGGACCATACACCATACAAACTAATCGGCTCTGTTGAGAACCCGGTTCATTTGGTCGAGTGTGAATAGGTGTTAGCCACAATGAACCCTTGCGGGTTGCGTGGAGGGTCGAATAGAGCCACTCACTTTGAACCTAACCTAAGTGTCACCGTTATTTGCAATGTGTTCTCAAAGATATACCAACTTAAGATGAAATCTCAATGCATCTAATATCTTAGGATATTTATAAATGTATAATATTATTCGTGAAATATTTACCAAGAGTTCAACAGGCAAGTAAAAGTATTTTTGCTCCGTAATATAAATACTTCCATTCCGATATTCTCATAAAAATAAAATTTATTCACAACGAACACAAACTGGCCAGATTAGATGATAAAATAATCTTTGATATTTCTAGATTTTTATAGATTCAAAGAAGTAATTCAAAGGAATCGAAAAACTTTCATGTGAATGCATACAAAACGCTCGTGTTCGCTCATGTTCGCTCATGTTTGTTCGACATATTGATGTCTCGTCCACACCAGAGCGAATATCTTCAAGTTCGTAGTCGTAGTTGATCCATCTACTTTGTGCGAGCACATTTTGATGTACCGCCTTCTTCTCGATCTTTTCTGAACGCGAACAAACATACGTTCGCTCGCTCGCTAGCCCGTACTCACCAGACGATTATTGATGCAGAATGCTCGTTCACTCTTGTTTGCTCTTGTTCGCTCGTGCTCGCTTTTTTGGTGAATACGCACCTTAATATGCAACACTGTACCGTCCCACGAATCTAGCGTTTTTTAACGGCCCGTGAAAATGGAATCACACTAGTGAATAGACATCTTAGATCACAGTTTTCTTCATTTGTCCGGCTAAGATTTCTAACATTTTAAGTTTTGCTGGTATGATCCTAAGATTCTTAGGTGAGGCATTCCTATAACCAAAACAACCATATTACAAGAATGACCTGGGTAGAATTTGCGGGTCTTTATGTCCAGTTGGTACAGCTTCCACGAGTCCATTTCATTACTCCGAAGAAGTGAAGATCGGTATGGCAATCATGCACTGTGTCCGTAAAGTATGGAACAAATTCATTTTTAGCTAAACAGGTCATTTTAAGAAATAATCCTGAAACACGTCGATTTTTGATGTTAATTTACCGTATTTTAAAATAATAATCTAATATACAGGGTGAATAACGTTCGGGTAATGACGTCACCGTCATTTTTTTTAAATGGAACACCCCCATTTTGTCTCAATTTTCGGATTACTCCAGCGGAGCTGATTCCAAAAATGTATCACATGTTGATTCCAATTGGTACAGGGTGGACAAAAATACAGTAGTTGTGTGTGTGTGCTAATAAAGTAACGCGTAACATTCTTTATTAGGTAAATTAACAATATTATCAAAAATACTTATTGTCTAGCGGACAGAATATGCTGGAATACATGACTTTATATTACATTTTCGAACTGCAGCCCTTGCTGTATTTGACAGTAACCCAAACGGTGTACAAATTCTTGTTGAACCTTGTGTATGGTTTCTTACGTAATATTGTTTATTACTGTTCGAATTTTCACTTGTACATCTTCAATATTTGCTGGTTTCGTTTTATAAATAACATTCTTCAGATGGCCCACAGAAAATAATCCAAAGGATTTAAATCTGGTGACCTCGCTTGCCATTCAGTGGGTCCACGTCTACCAATCCACCTGTTCGGAAAAATTTCATCTACGTACCTTCTAACATCTACAGAATAATGTGGAGGTGCACCATCCTGTTGAAACCATAAACTTTCATCAAAACCTCCAGGATTACGTCTGCTGGGAAATAAATTACGTAAAGTAGGTACGAGATACCCCCTTAAAAACTCAAGGTACTTTGCCCCGTTTAAATTACCTTCGATAAAGTAGGGTCCAATGATTCGATTTCGTACAATTCCAGCCCATACATTTACCTTTTGAGGGTATTGTGTATGATGCTCACGCATCAAGTGGGGGTTTTCTTTTGCCCAGTATCTACAATTCTGACGGTTAACCTCACCATTTAACGTGAAAGTGGACTCATCAGAAAAAATAATGTTTTGTATCAAGAGAGTGTCTCGGTGACATTTATCCATCATTTCTTCGCAAAATTGGAGTCGTCTATCGGGATCATCTTCGTTTAATTCTTGCACAAGTTTGATTTTATAAGGATGCCATTTTTCAAGCTTCAATAGTTTGTGTACAGTTGTTTTGCCAACACCGATTTCGCGACTAACTTTACGAACAGAAGTGTGCGCATCTTCTTCAAAACTCAGTAAAACATCTAATGCTGTATCAGCATTTGCAGGGGGACGACCTGATTTGCGTACATTTGCAACCGTACCAGTTTCTCGAAATTTCGTTTCTAGCTTACTGACTGTTGAACGCGTTATAGGTCTTTCTGGATATTTATCATTGAACAAATTGCACACTTCCATCTGAGTTCGCGATCTGTCTCCATACCCAATCATCATAAGTATTTCAATTCTTTGTTTTACACTTAACTCCATTTCTACTTCCAATTAAATCTAAGCAATCATTCGAATATTCACGAATACCAAAAATATTGTAGTACTAAACTGTCACTGAACATCAATAAATTACTAAATAAATAATGATATTTCACAAAAAACTAGACGACTATGTTTTTTATAAATGTAGATAAGAAATAATTTCTTTCATATTCTGTCTGCTAGACCACAAGTACCAAACATGTTTGGAAACACCTCATTTTTATTACTCTAAACATGTAGCAAACTACGGGGTGTTATATTTAAACCAATTGCAGCTAGACAATAAGTATTTTTGATAATATTGTTAATTTACCTAATAAAGAATGTTACGCGTTACTTTATTAGCACACACACAACTACTGTATTTTTGTCCACCCTGTACCAATTGGAATCAGCATGTGATACATCTTTGGAATCAGCTCAGCTAGAGTAATCCGAAAATTGAGACAAAATGGGGGTGTTCCATTTAAAAAAAAAAGACGGTGACGTCATTACTCGAACGTAATTCACCTTGTATATTAGATTATTTTGAAATACGGTAGATTAACATCAAAAATCGACGTGTTTCAGGATTATGTCTTAAAATGACCTGTTCAGCTAAAAATGAATTTGTTCCATACTTTACGGACACAGTGTATATCTATACAATTACTTTGTACTTCCACGACAGTTCTGATGATCAGATCTGTCGGAATCAGTGCTGATTCTTGCCGCAGAGAGAGTTCTTCGCTGAGATAAGTGGCGTTGTTCCACCCAGAGGAAAATATATCTCTCCGATATGCTTCCGTCTAGTAGCTGCCCCATTTTTCTATTGATCCTGCATCATGTTTTTTTGAGATGAACCGTTGTATATTTGTCTGTGCCAAATTCCATACCTATAGAATGCGCTTACTCTTCCACTATATGGACTGATGGAGATCCTCTTATACAGATGCAACAACTTTTAGATAATACAGAATCGCGCCACTTCTCCAGGGGCGGGGGCACAGTTTCAACCTAGAGTTTTCATGAAGGCAACGGATAATGACAATGGTGAAATGCAACAAAGGAGGCGCCTATGGTAATCGCTCTGATGTACACTGTGCTGAAAGTGTCGTGCTCTGTTTATACTCTAGCTGGATTAGATTTCGTGGTGAAGCGAGTCCTCTACAGCGGCATCGGTTAATCAAAGCAACTCACGATAATCTCATGCAACCTTGTACCAAACACCTTGCGGTAACGGATCCAGACCATAGAGATATTACGCTGCACCGAATCGTTATCCATCTATGGATGAGTAGGTTCTCCTTTCAGGCAGCAGCAAATAAATTGAAGCATCTCTGCTCGTATCTTCGTTGACATGCTGAGTCTTATGAGTCTTATAAGAAGAATTCTCTTTCTATGAAACGTACCAGGTGCATGTTTTTCTCTCGACGGTATTTCTCCTCTGCAAGAATTTTTTAAAAGTTAGTTGAGATATGGAAAATGGTCACAAACAGATTGGCCAAAAAAGGTTTAAATGAGGTTTTTTGTTAACCAGCTGCCGCCATTAACGAGGTATTTTGATGAAGTGAACACTTATCGCCCTAGACTAGGAATCGTTCCAGCACTCTCAATATCGGTTGATTTAATAAATAGAAATATACACTCACGCTAACCAAATAGCTACCGTCTGATGTAAGATAACACTCCAAGATAAATATAGAAATTTTTTTCAGCAATAGAGCGTTGTGTTTCCTGGGTAAGTTACTGAGTTGAACCAGAAGTTAGATAAGATAAGATAATATTTGATATTGTAACAAAAGATTAGATAAGGTGAGATGAGTACAGAAGTGTATGTACATTCTTATAAAGTACCCAATCTGTATTACTCATTTTTTAACATCCAGTAAAATTAAGATACCAAAAAAGCCAATCATAAACGTTAGTTCTTAATGAATATCGATTTATTCAATGCAAAAACTCTTCTATGAAATTTGACAGAAAATCTATACAGAGAGCAAAAAATTAAGGGATTACGTTGAAATTGTATTTTTCCTCTGAAAAGTTATCGAATTGACAAATAATATGATACAAATAAGATGTGCCCTATAACCAAAACAAAATCATAGGGCCCTTCCTCAAAATGATAACATTTTAGGTACACACCTTTGTTGATCTACCTTGTATTTCAGGATGTAATAATCTAGATAATTGAAAGGTGATGAATCAGGATTTTACAGACTTTTTTTTCTAAATCCATGATTCTGTACTTACAGTGGCCAATACTCTTCTTAGATTGAAGAAAAAATAATCGTGAGGTAGAGTAGTGAACATTCTTCATCTCCAATTACATACAGTAAGAACCCCAGCGGCTGTTACTTACGAAGGTGCAAATTGCCAAATTATACCGAAGTACGAATAAAATAGAAGAATCATTAGACATATGGTAAACATATATTATTTTCAAAACGACCTTCGGGCGCTTATCCTCAGGCAGAGAAACAATTTACATATGTAGAATGACTATTACAAAAAATAGGTAGCACTGTAATAAATGCTGAAAATGTTTCAAAAATTAATAGAAGCCTGCGGTGAAATTGTTGAAGAAAGCAGTTTCTCTTTCGAATATGTTAAAAAAGTTCGTTAAATTGAGAGTGCTGCCTAACTATTATAGTCCAATCAAATATAGGAGATTTTCCATCAAATCTTTATTTTTCTTGAGTTGCAACATTTTTTTGCAAAATTGAATGAGATAAAACTTCCTACTTAATGCATATTTCAATTATGGAATTCAGATAACATTTGACCCCAATGGAGTGGCCTAAATAGGGAATATGCCATTCTAAATTCTGCGGTGGTGCTCTAATATCAATTTTGTATGCTTGAAAATTACAATTTATTGAGATGTCTGGTATATATCTAATTCACTTTTGAGTAACTAGTGAAAGTCATGGGACTCAGGGACGATAAACCCGCTAGATTGAAGTAAATCGCTCAACTATTCGCCCTAAAATCTCATGCATAATTTATAAGAAAAGTAGGTAATGATGAAAAAAGTTTTCCGGAAAAATATTGTATTCAAAAGCTTCAACCAATAGCGTTTGCCTCAATAGCAATGTATTGACATGATTTGGACTTGTAGCGCCACCCTAGAATAGAAAGGACTGAGTTTTAAACTGTTTTCAATAAAGAAAAAGAGACAGGTAATATCAGTTAGATTTCTTAAAAAGAAAAATGTGTTGAAAAGAAAAGGCGGAGGATGAGATGTGCCTCTATAATATCTAAAATCGCCAGAAAGAACAAGGCTGAGAAAATTAAAACTATTTTTTTATTTACTACTTATACATCCATTCTGGTATTTACATACTATAAGATTCAGCTACTTCCCATCGGCTGGCGAATAAAGAGTTTTTCCAACCCTATTCCTCAAGTTTCATTGCATTGCCATGCCAGTGCTATATTTTATGGAACAACCTACAGCCACGCTGCTCTGCTATCGTGTGGGAAGAAGAGATGCCATGTTCCCAAATATCTACAAAGTTGACGTGAGGTAGTTCTTGTACCAAAGGTTATTTGATACTGTTGAGAGGTGGTTTGTACAGTGCCACCAGGATCTTCGTTTCTGCCACAGTTGAAATGGTATCACCTCCACTCATTGTATGTAAGGAGATGATGGGTTCTGCCAGCTCACCGTTGATAGATCTGCGGAGATGGTTAACTGCTGAAAGAACTTCACCTCTTCGTGGTTTCAGTAAATATATATTAGAATTTAACAGGGTTCCGATCATAATAACCAATATCTCTTCACCAACCGTAAAAAGGACGCCGAAACCGTTTATATGTGTGAAAAAAAAGAATGTATTAGTGCATTATGCTATACACAAGAAAGTAGAAAATCAGAGTTACTATCAATCGAATCAAGCAGAAAAGTTGTTCATTTAAACTAGTGCATCTGTATGTCATGAGCCTCACTTGATTTCTCCAATTGCTCCAACGTGATCTGCATATACTAGGGATTTGGATAAATATTTATATTAGAGCACCACCGTAGAGTTATGAATGTGCTTTCGTTTTTCGCGAAATTACAAAAAGTGGCATTTTCAGCGTCATCTGGCGGGGTCGTATATTATTCGAATTTCAAAGTTGATATTTGCGTTTTGTGGGAAATTGTATTTGAACTTCAATCAATCAGTTCATTAAATTATACAATTCATATGTTATAAAAGCTTGTGGCAAGTTTACTTATATTATAAAATGTTATTTTTTAGAAAAACTCATTTTGGGATTCGCTTATTCCAGTCCCTTCTAATCTCTCGATCGTATTTACACTACCTGATGATGTAAGATAAGATATCAACCATTGTATTTTGTAGTGAAATAGTCAAAAATATTCAAAACAATTTCAATTAATGCTTGTCTGACAAACACAAAATTCTTACTTCTACACTAAACACACCGAAGCTATAACTTTAAATAGTTGCATCCGCTCGCTTTGAAATCTAAAAGATAAGTCGACTTTGAATATATTCAATTATTTGAGAGGGATCTAGTGAGGAGAAGCCTATTAGTTTGACCTGTGTTTGAAGACTGAATGAAATGTGAAATTGGTCACAATAGGTGGCTTCTTTATTAAAAATAACACCGTAATCGTGCATCAGCCACCCTATTCAACAGATTTGGCCCCTTGCGACTTATTCCTGTTCCCCAGATTCAAGTGACCCACGAAAAGACGTCGTTTTGCGACGATCGAGAACATTGAAACCGAATCGCTGAGAGAGTTTCAAGACAAACCAAAAAGTGCATATCAGAACTGTTTCGAGGATTAGAAAAAACGCTTGCACAAGTGTATTATATCTGAGAAAGACTACTTTGAAGGGGAATATGATGAATTAATTAATATTTTTTGAGAAAGATCAAAATTCACCTTATATTTTGAACAGAGTAAGTATACTTTAATGTCCGTCTCAGTACTCTGCAGTCTGAGTATTTTTTTCACATTTGATTTTGAAGTATAAATGTTCGATATCGTGTATTTCAATAATGATAGTAGGTAATTCAGATGTATCACGAAATGATACAAAAATAACTCCGTATTAATTATAATTGGAATCGCTAGTAATTTCCAATGTGCAGGTGTTTCATCTCGGAAAAGTACCGAATAAAATTAATTCCACTATTGAAATCCATTGATGAAAGAGGTACAGTTTAAGGATTTTAAAGTACGGGGGATGGTTTATTGCATTCAGAGATATATTTTGATTTCAATTAAACTGTTTTATTAAATCAACCCCTAGGAATGCTATTATCAACCCTCGGACTCAACTAAAACACGGAAGGGTAGCATACAACCCTTGTAATAGTCCGGGGTGAAATATGGCAGAGTCTGATAAACCAATTCCGAATTGGAACTGGGGTAGTTTTTAGATCTGAAGTGAACGATGTTCCTTTGATTGATAAATTTTCCCCAACAAGAAGAACAGATGAAAAAATTGACGTGAAGATTTATAATCACTATTTGCATTACATCTATTTATCATTTTTCGATTTCTTCAGCTTCATAAATCTGATATAGATAAAGAAAATTGCCCTTGAGTACCCTTCTAAAGTAAAATTGTTGAAAGTTGATGGGATTTGAAGTGAAACGAAGCTTTGATGCTCACCGTGAGAGAATTCTTCGGGCATTTTTTCATTTATATACGCCATTCAATACTTTTCTACTAAGCTTTCTATTATTCATCGACTCGGACAAACTGACATATCAGCTGTAGCTAAAAATGATCTCAACAAAGAAGGCACTCACATTAATCTTATTCAAAGATATAGTAATACTCGAATAAACCCAAAATTATAATCCCAGGGTATATAGAGAGGCCATAAAAATTCAGAAACACAGGAATTCCAATAGAAAAGAAGAGGGAAATGAGCAACAACTAAATCTCATTGGCTTTCTTTTTTTGAACCTCAAAACGATGAGCAGCCACAGTCCGTCGCGTATTTCTGATATGTTCCGCTCTTGGTGGAATATTTGATTCCACTAAGTCACTCGAACACTTCCCCTGAAAGTATCTATAGAAGAGAGACACATTTCCAACCATTCTTCGATGTTTCAGACTATCAAGGTTGCAAGTGATGTTCGCGAATGGCTCTTTTCTGGATGGAATCGAGCAGCTTTAGGATATGCTTAGGGGCGGAGCTCTATACATGAGAACAATACTAATCAAAAGGTACTGAAGTGTGTACAATTGTCTGGTTCGGGACAGTGTTCCAAGCTTTCGAGAAGCAGCCCTTCCAATTCCAGCGACATGATTGTACCAAGACATATTGGTGACCTTATAGGTATAGTCGAAGTAAACGATATTGTAAACATTTGAAGTTTGTGGCACTCTCAAAGGCCAAAAAAAACAATACATAGAAATTAACCGGCTGCGAAATAATCCTCGTGGACTGCAGAATTGGCGGTTCGTATTGGATAATTTTTACTATACGAGTTTTATGATTGGCTGAAGAGTCATGAAATTAAATTTGAAGTCATGTTACGGTGACGAATAGAAATCGGGGAATGCGGGGATGTTTATCGCCGTCGTGTTCAGTTCAGGAAATTATCACGATTTGAGTGTTGAAATTCGATATTGGTGCAATTATAATTACTTAAAATTTTTGTTATCTGTTTAAAATGTGACGTTCTTGGACAAGTACTAATAGAATTTACGAGTGTGATAACAACGCAGACTTTTTCCAGTGTAGTGATTCCAATAGCGATGGTGAACTATGCGAAAAAGAGATACCAGTGAATAAGATTCGGATGCATTTGAATATTGAAACACAGACAGTAGATATGTTTCAATGTATTTAAGAATCTACATCGCAAGTTTGGTTTCGAGGGAAACAAACTATTACAAGCAACATCAGATTTGACCGAAATTCCTTTCTCAACTGTAAGTAAAATAGTCAAAAACAAACCTTATGAACGCAAGATGCGATGTGATACAGGATTACCAAAACCTTAAGATGTTCATCAAATAAAATCATTGAAAATAACAATATACGACTGTTACAAAAGCAATGAGATTCCTACAACTGAAATCATCTGGAAGAAATTGAATACTTCCGGCCATAAAGTGAGCTGCTATGACAAAACTCTTCAGAATTGGATAAAGAAACTAGGATTTATATTTAAAATAATAAACAAATGTCAACCAGTTATGGAAAGCAGAAGAATAGTGAAATTACGTAACAAATACTTAGAAGAAATAACTAAATATAGACAAGAACAAAGGAGAATTTTCTATTTGGACCAAACTTGGTATGACACTCACGACACAGTTAGGAAAGGGTGGACTGATGGTTCGAGAATGTGTAGCTACGCCTAACATGCCTGCAAACAAAGGATCACGACTAACCATTGTGCATTGCGGAGGAAGTGAAGGATGAGTTCTGAATTCTTTGAAATTATGTGGAAAAAAACTTGAGGACTGCAAACTTGACTATCATAAAAACATGGAAGCCAATATTTTCGAGTGATGGTTTTGAACACATTGATCCCAAATGTGGATGCGAAAAATGTAATAGTTCTTGACAACGCTTCCTATCATTCGCGACAGCTCATCAAAGAACCGAATGATAATTCGAGGAAAGATGGAATACAAAGTTTTTTAATGGATAACAATTTATATTTTGAAGATGACTATACCAGAAACCAACTACTTGAAGTTTTACAGACAAAACATTTGAAAAAGTGTATGCCCTTGATAGTAGGTATTGCTGAAAAGTATGGTTAGTTGAAATAGACTATATGGACATTGTACACTTCCATATTAATGGTGGAAATAAATTTATTATTCATTTTAATGACGACAGTGATAGTAAAATAGATAATAAGAACGAGGAATTATCAGAAGCTTTCGAAGAAAGTTAGTGAAGTGTTTTTGAAGGCGATCGAGTGTATATATATGTGAGTAAGTAGTATTCAGAAATATTTCCAATTATGACCCTGGTATTTGAATCCCTACTTTTCCACTCACCTATATAAACGAAATATTCATTATATATATTATTATTTATATTTTTATTCTATAAATATATTCTTATATAATCAGAAACGATTATTGAATAACGAAATAAGTTAGCTCTCTAACTATATTATTAAAGGGGAGCTGTTGGAAGGTAGGTTGCACTAAACAATGTTAGGTAATCCAATTAAGAGACACCAAGCTACGCCCTGTAATAATAATATAAAACCAAAGTCGCATAAGAGCATCGCGTAATTAATGCGGTCGAAACGACGAGAACAACAACTCGAGCACAAACTCGGGCACTGCGAACGTTACCACGTCGCTTTTGATAATGTCTACCGCAGTTGTAGACGAAATGTCAGCAGACGAAATGTCAGCCATAAAAAACCTGCAGACCACGGCCAAAAACCCGGAAAATAGCTTTCACTCAGTTATCTCCGGCCGTAAAATTTTACATTATTTTATTTATGAATCTGATAGTAAAATTTGTTTTCCCAGTTTGTTGTCTGGTGTTCGATTGCTGACAAAGTATTTCCATTGGTGTTTCTTCGGCTTCAATAAATATGTAGCATTTCTGTGCTTCCCTACGCTACCGAATCGATCAATTCGAAATACTGGATGTATTTTCAAATTTCCATATGCCAATCAACTCTCGACTATTTTTTGCTCATTGAATATCAAATATGCCATTGTTATGGGTCATCCCCCACGGAGCAATACGACAGCTACGACACAAAAGCGCAGAGGATACTCGAAATGTTTGTTGTTCATTAACATGGATCAAGTGAAGTTTTGAATTGCATGTAGGGTGTGCCGCTGACGATTATTCTGATTATTACGGACGCGTTCTGAGAATTAATGAATAATCTGCTGTACGTGATCGGGCAATAATTAAAACAACAATGAGAGAAAGTGAAATAAAATATGTGTTTGTTGTTGATATATGAATATTTTTTTAAGGACAAAACACAAACACTACAGGTGTCCTGAATTGAACCTTAAAACGATGAACAGCTACAATCTGTCGCATATTTCTGATATGTGACGCTCTTGGTGGAATCAAATGTGTCAAGTCACTTGAACACCTCCCGTCAAAGTATCTATAGAAGAGTAACAATCAGACGGATGGCTCTTTTCTGGATGGAATCCAGCAACTTCAGGGTATGCTTAGGGGTAGAGCTCCATACATGACAACAATACTCCAAAGAAGGTCTGATCTGAGCTTTATAAAGCATCAAAAGTGGCTAAGGTGTCTATAGTTTTTTGGTTCGGAATTGTGTTCCAAGCTTTTGTGAAGCAGCCTTTGCAAATGGAATGACGAAACAAGGATTCATGTGATCAGATTTTACAATCTTTTTGGGGTGAGAAGCATTTCTTGTTATCTTTTTATCTAGCTTTGACGCGGTTATCTTTGTACCACTAATTTCCTCAACAATATATGGATTAGGATCATATGGTGGGGTAAATTTATTTACACGTTTTTGTTTGCAAATTACTAAATCTCCAACATTCAATTCATGTTTTTAGTATGTAATCTTTCATCTACATATTTCTTGAATTTCATTTAAAATTTTTAAATTTCCATCTACACCGGGAAAAATGATTGAAATTTACCTCGGAATTTTCATTTCGAACGAAGAAAATTACTTCAATTTTATTGAAAATATACTCTCTCTATTGAATAATTCACATCCTCGAGCGTAATTTCAGTAGGCAATAAACTTTTCATTGAGTATTAAATATTCATCTAATATATGTGTGAAATCATAACGTATTATTTCATGTGGAGGGAATTACTAACTGGACGATGGGTATTCCCCCTTAGTGAAATGTAAATTTTCGCCATCTCTTTATCGAATGTAAAATTACGCTTGTATTTGTGAGTGATTATTGTATTGTTCATTCTTGTCTACAGAAGCGCATCGGTTTGTCTGACGTGTGCATTAGAATATTTTTGTTGTTGGTGAAAATAAGTAAAGAAGGTGAGTACATTTCTTGTAAAATTTCAATAACTAGTCCAATAAACAGATGAATTCATTGAGTTTTCTCGTTATGCATTATAGAGTGTTTTTTTATTACAAGTATATCCTAACCTCACATCGCGAATTATTTCATACTATATGGAATAGTAAAACATATATTATTTTAACTGATTTTCAAATAATTACAGAACATATATTTGAAAATGTTTGTGATAATTACTGAATGGTATTGAGAAAAAGAGATATACTCGATAGCAGTGGCGTGACTCATCAGTGACGCCGTATGCACGATCCATTTTAAAAATTAATTTCGATGAGGAATAAAGTTTCGTATTGGTGGTTGCAAATATTGGACAATGTTAAATCGTAATTTCATTCACCTAAAAAATATCTGAATGTTTTATTCGTATCTCTCATAATTTTGGATAAATTTGAGGATTTGTGATTCTTATTATTGAACTTGAAAACATTTTTGCGATGGAAGGCAAGTTGGAACTCAAAATTGAAGGAATCGAGAAACACTTTAGGACCTTTTTGTTTCTGTTGAAGAGGTGAACAAAACACTTCATCACCACTTCATACCATATCATTATAGCTATATTTGCTATATTTCAGATGTTGGAAAACATTTGGAAAAATCTAATTTTTTATTTAAACGGTTGAATATGTATCAAAAATTTTTGAGAAATATTAATATTGAAGTCAAACTAGTAGTAGTTTTTCTCTAGGAATGTGTGTTCGTCAACTTACTGTGTTTTTAGATTTCTAAACCTATTCATTTGATGATATTTCATTTCTCTTTTAGGATAATAACAGAAATTGAGGAAAAAAGAAAAAGAAATATTACTTTCATTTCTCTTTCCGAATAATACCACCATGAGCAAGAAAGAAAATGTGTTAGTTTGAAGAATGTTTTTTTATTTTGTACTGTTATTTGACTTTTTTGAAAATGAAAAAAAAATGTTTTGTAGAATTTCATTCCAAGAATGTATATAAACTTATTTTGTATATATATATTTTTTTAATATATCAATGTGTGATATGTCTTGTGCATTCAATTATCTAAATTATGAGGAAAAATGGCCACTTAAGAGTCAAGAGTCAACATCCGATTGAGGTATCATTGTCTTCAAAACTACTCTGAATACGGACCTTCTTACAACGGAATATCCCAAGGTACTATAACCCGTAAATGAAAAATTACACCGTAATATTTTATCAGAGTATAGAATTCCACTGTGAAATTATATAAGAGTGTAAAATTCTACTGTAAAATTCTGTCAAGAGTGTAATATCTCGATATAAATTTATATCGCAAATTTACCCTATAAAGTTTTATTTCAACACAAAAGTACACTAAAAATGAAAAATTACACTGAAAAATTCCACACTTGTCTTCGGGGTAGAATTACAAAATAATATTCCTCATGGAATGTGAGATCACACACGAAAGTAATTTCTTGCTAATATGGGCGGTAATTAAATTGCCACCGGTACCGGTGGAAAAATTTTTACCAGTGTACATCTTGGTTGATGATTTCAGGAATAGTCGTATGCATGGATCGGTTAAAAATTAGTTCAAACGGAGATTTTTTGTTGTGGAATGTGACTAGCTCTATAATTCATTAAAAATGATTCTAATTCATCTTTAATATTTCGTGCGCTCATCACTGCACACAAAATAGTCTTCTTGAAAGTTCTGACTGTTCTTTCAGCATGTCCATTCGCTTCAGGCCATAAAGGGGTTACTTTATGATATTGGAATTTTTAATTATCAACCAAATCACGAAATTCTTGTCCATTAAAAGGTGGTCCATTGTCCGTTTTCATTTGATTGGGAATTCCAAATAGGGAGAATAAAGAAAATAATTTATCAATCACAGTTTTAGAGTCCCCTCTTAATATTTAATAACAAACAGATGAATAATCATCAACTACAACCATGATGTATTTACCATTAGGATAGGGTCCAGCAAAATCCATGGTTAAATTTTCCCAAGGACCTGTAGGTAAAGCTGTTACCTGAATTGGATCTCTACTTTTAGTGGATGTTGCTGTTTGACAGAAAAGAAAGGACTTTATTTTATTTTCTACTAATTTATCCATTCCAGGAAACCAAACTTTCGTCTTTACTATTCCCAAATGACCTTTATGATCTAGCTTGATAACCTGTTTGCGAAGAGTTTCTGGAATGACCAATTTTGTGATCCTCAGAATTGTTCCATTTGCAGAATTCAACTCATATCTAACTTTTTTGTATGGTTTTAAGAAACTGTTGTTTCACAAATTCTCATCAGTGTTCATCAGAGCCTCAAATATATGTAGGAATTTTTGGTCTCTTTTTGAAAATTATGTTACTTCTTCAAGAGAAATCGCCTTTGGAAGTGAGTTTTGAAGGATGAAGTTTATACACTCTGCAGGTTCAGATGTAGTATGTTCTACTGGTAATGGATGTCTAGACATGTAATCAGACGGATTATTTATACCTTTTTGATGTTTCACTCTGAACTAGTATTGCTGAATCCTAAGACAGAGTCTTTCTATTCTGGCTGAGAATACAACGATTCTGAAGTATGCTGACAAGAGGTAAATGATCGGTATAAAGATTGAATACACTACCATATATGTAAATGTGAAAATGTTCGATTGCCTGAAGATATATCTCAAAACGATTGATCCATCTTTCCCATCTAGTTCCAATATTGATTATATCGAATTTAGTATCAAATGATACAAAATTCAAATTGATGTTTTCCATCACTGACGTGGGTTGTTATTCTCGTTCCCAAATATAATATTCCTGTTGGAATATCAATTGAAATTGTAGAATTACTTTCCAATCTTTGTTTATTTAAACAATCCCAGTTAAATCAGAAAAGTGACAACTCACAGTCTACTTGACATACAATAATCTAAAACAACATATACAGGACGAAACATTACACAAGCAAGAGCATCGTAGTTTGGCCAGCAAACCCTTATGCCAGACACGGTCAAAGGCTTTATGAATATCAAGCGCAACAGCCCTTGATTCTCCATGTTTCTCGATATTCGTAGCTCCAATGTGTTGTTAGATGCTCTCTCGGATCCTCAGCTGCTCTTAAACTCTCTCTCATAGTTTTCGTTAGCCTGAATATTAGTTTCACGTTGTCTTTTCCAGAATGCTCATAACCCTGTCTGTAACATTTTCAACATAGGATGGGGAAAACATTATTTTAATTAACGGGCCTAGCTGAAGTTACTTTGGCTTTCTATTTCTTGGTTCGTATCGCCCAATAGAATTCTACTTTATTGTACCCATTTCAGTCGAAGTTTTTTTTCAAGTGATACGCTCCTCGAATAGTCTCAGGATCCTCTCAACCATAACCCCTCTATTTTGTACTGGTTGTAATGGGGTTTTTATTCAAATACCTGTATGTGTGCGTTTGGCACTGGATTTAAGTATTGTCAAGGTCTACGTCTTTCTTCATTTCGGTTCATATCCTCCAAAGCTTGAGAATGAATCGTAATCGTATACAGAGGAGTCACTGTAGATCACTTAAACTTTGTCTTTGGTTTTCCAGGCTTAGGTCTTGTGAAGTAGTTATCTATTCATTGGAAAATGTTGACTTGAAATCGGATATACAGGGTGGGCCATCGAAAACTTGACATGGAGGTTTTGGGTACTAATCTTGCAAATCCTAAAAAACGCTCAGAAAGGTCGATTTTCATTGGGAGGGGGACAGTTTTTTCCCCATTCACAGCGTCGTCACTTCAACCCCGGAGCAGAGGGGTAAATAACCCTAGGAATGTTAATAGGGAACTGGGGGCGAGTCGCACATCGTTTGCAAGATCTTGAAATTCACAAAACAACGGTGTACACTTTTTTTAAATTGGACGATCCATATTAAATTTAGAGTTGAAGTTACTTACTTTATTCTCATGTTAGCATATGCTCAAAATGGGCACCTCCAGCTTCCATGCAATAATAGTGATTCTGCTGGAAACGTTCTCGAACATTGTGGAGCATTTCTAGAGTGATTTGGCGACATCATTTGTGATTCGTTGCCGTAAATCTTTGAGTGATGCAGGAGAAATACAGTAAATTTTGCTTTTCAAATGACCCCACAGAAAGAAATCTAACGGCGAAAGGTCTGGTGATCGTGGTGGCCATACGATAGTGCCCCGCCTCCCAATCCAGTGATCCGGAAAAGTCTGATCTAAATACTGCCGAACAGGCAGAGCATAGTACGGAGGAGCCCCATCTTGTTGACATATTAACATATCCTCCCGATACTTGTGGCCATTTTCATATCAGTGAGAAGAGGATTGATAGTATCTTCCAGAAGCTCCAGATACATTTGTCCGGTTGAATTGCCAACAATACGGTCACCAAAAATTCCAACCCATTACTTTTAATTTTTGTGAACGTTGAGTATGCACTTCATGAAAAATGTGAGGATTTGAATCAACCCAATAGCGACAATTATGGCGATCAACTGTGCTATTTAGAAAAAAAGAACATTCATCACTGAAGCAAATGTTGAAAACAAAATGTGGATTTTCCACCGCTAGTTCACTAACCAACTCGCAAAATGGCAAGCGTCGATCGAAATCATTTTCATTCAGTTCTTACGTCAATTTAATCTTGTAAGGATGCATTTTGTGGTTTTTTAAAATACGACGAATGCTAGTTCGTGTCACCCCGGAAACAAATGCTAACTTTCTTGTGCTCAAAGTATGGTCAATCAAGCTCAACATGGCCCAGAATTGCCACTTGTGTCGCCTCATTTATTACTGGTGCAGTTGTTTGAACCATTGTTTCTTTAGCATTACTTTACGGCATTCACTACTAGTAATAATGTAGATATCACTTTTAGCATAAAAATGAGAAATTGAAACAGTATTTTTAACAATTTCTCAATTGTAAAAGTCCTCTTATCAGAAAATAACTAAAAAATTAACAAAAATGTACCGTAAGAAACAAATGAAAGAGTTCCAAATATATTCCAACTGAGCAGTGGCGTACAACAATTTGTTGCTATTAATAATATTAAAAAAGTTAATTATTGAAAAGAAATCTTTTAAATACGTCCAAATTTGAAAAAATGTACACCATTGTTTAAAGATTTCCAAGATATTTCAAACGATGTGCGACTCGCCCCCTATTCCCTATTAAAATTCCAAGTGTTCACCCCTCTGCTCCGAGGTTGAAGTGACGACGCTGTAAATGGGAGAAAAAAACTGTCATCCTCCCAATAGAAATCGACCTGTCTGAGCGTTTCTTCGGATTTGCAAGATTAGTACCCAAAACCTCCATGTCAAGTTTTCGATGTCCCACTCTGTATGTTGCGTTCATGGGTATGATCCATAGAACATATTTCAAATAAAATAAGTCACGTTGATTGAATTTTGCAACTACTAAAAAGTATTTATAGTTGATGTTTATAACAAATTAGGATTTATGAAACTATAGTTAGTAATAAAGGAACCTGGAAATGAACCAAGAATAAAATAGAATATTGAGAAATTATTGAAAAATAATACACAAAAATAATTGAGTCATTGGGTATGGGTAGTGCAAAATCACATGATTTGATTTTTCAGCCAGGCGAATTTGCGAAATCACAGCACAAATTTCTAACAAATCATTGAGGAGTGGTGTTCCACGAAAAACAAACAACAGTTACGTAAAACAGTGATGTGTCATGGATAATTCCAGTGGAACAATTTACAGTTCAATTAGTAATTCGTCATAACTTTTAGTTGGGAATCATCAAGAATCTGCATTTTCATCATCATCCTGAGCTCAGTTAGGTCATATTCCCGGAAACAGTTTGATTTTCATGGAATAATTTGTAGACATGCTGTCGAATTGAAATAAAAAATAATAATAATAGGAACTAACTGTGGGAGCTTAAGTTCCTCCTAAAGCCCCCCCTCATACTTTCAAATGGCGAAATTAAAAGTGTAATACATATTTCTTATGAAAAAGAATATTTTTGAAAAATGTTCAATCATGAAAGAAAGAAATGAGGTTAGATAATTGAGCATGTTTCAGACATACGTGCAAATACATTTTTCATTGTTTAAATATAGACAACAATATTCAAGGTAATAAAAATGTTCAACAACTTTTATGAACATATACAGCGATAACTCAAAGTTGACTCTCACATTCGCCAACCTTTGTATTATTTTTGGTTCCAAGTTTTCGAAAGACTGGTTGATTTTGATGGATTTCACTCTTCAAGTAGCCCTATAAAAATAATCCAATAGAGTTAGCTCTGGAAATCGATCACAACATTCTCTGGATTCTATCTATCCACTTTCCTGAATATCTTTAATTGAAGAGGTTTCTTACTGTGGTTGCAAAATGAGAAGGTGCTACATCTTATTTTCAAATGCTATAACCATCGATTTTTCATCACATTTGTTATCGTCGAATTAATATTGTTCTCCAACACTGAATTTTCAAAATTGCTTTCGAATTGCTCAATAAATATCAATGCTTGTTTTCCAAAATTGTAATCCACGGTCGTTACTATCCTCGTTGATTTGTATGAGTGGTTGAAAATGTTTCTTGGTGGATATTGGAAGTTCGGACTTTTATTACCGAAGAGAAAGTTTTTGTTAACTAAGATGAATGAATGAAATATTAAAAATATTCGAAATATTCGAAAGAATTACAGAGAAAATAATAATGAAAATGAATATTTTACTCCATTTAGATTAATTAAATCATATTGGAACATTCTCATGAAAGAGAGCTAAAAATCAGATTTACATAAAATCTTTCAATTTTTATATGCTAAAACATTTTTGTGTAGAATATAAGTAACGAACTAGGTAGTACATGCAGAATAAAATTTATTTCTGATCTGAATATTCTTTTACACTAGTTTAAAAATCTAAAGAAATGAACTTTCAACGTTCAAGCCAGTCTCGAATATATCTACACAGTAGGTTGAATGGACTGACGCCTATCAGAAAACAATTACTCTCTTGGCTAATACCACGAAGGGTGTTGGATTATATCCGACAGGCGTCAGTGCAGAAATCTTCACAGAAAATTTCCTGCATATGCAATTGGCAATACAACTGAGAAATTCGACCCTCAATTTTGGAACGGGCACACTTGTAGACCGGTTTCGGTCTTATTAGCCTGAATAGCCACAATAGTTTTCTCTAAGGTATATCTTGAGGACAGACTTGTATACCAAATTTATTTTCAATTTTTTATTTAGATGTGAATATAATTAAAAATTTGATGCCCATATGTGTGTGACTATGTTTACACAGTTTCTGTTAATTTTTCTCAAACAGTTCTTGGTGATCTTTCACAAAAATTATGCACTTTTGTATATCCTAATATCAAACTAAGTTTCTCTTTTGACAGATGTAAATTGTAGAATATTTAGGAATGAATTGAAGTATGACAAACGCTAAGAAGTTGTGAGGTATTTTTTAGTTGTGGTATTGCAAAGTATTCATTGTTCACTATTTTCGAAATTGAATTGATATTTGTTTTCCAGCTCATATTTGAATCCAAATATGATCCCAAAACTTTTGCTGTTTCAGATAAACCGATCGCGTTTTTATTTTAACATTAAGATCATTTATTACATGAGAAATTGCTTATATAGTGATTTAGAGCAGGGAGTTTCTAGCACACCATTTATTGAATTCTTCAGTTAATATATTCATCCTGATAAGGGATCCCCAGATGAATTTACATCTATAGCCAATGAATATTACCGGAGTTTTTTCCCAACACCAAACCGTTATTTCAACACCTCGACACGTGTTTCGATTACCAAGTGATCATCTTCGAGAGGAAGATTAAACAGTTTGATCTTCCTTCATTGAAGATGTTCACTTGGTGATCGAAACATGTGTCGAGGTGTTGAAATAACGGTTTGGTGTTGGTAAAAAAATCTAGTAATATTAATTACTACACCAAAGGTTCCTAACAGTGCACCACGAGTCAATAGCCAATGTTGTAATATCTGCGTAAAGAGTAATTTTCAGATCATTAACGGAGAATGAATATATAAGAGGAAAGAGGATTGATCCCTGGGGAACTCCTGTATTAATATTGTATGTGACTGATAGATCATTTTCTGTTATGTTGTGAGTAAAATAGTGCCTCTGACACCTAACGAGTACAGTGTGCTTTGGATCATTGTTATGTTGATGGTATCGCAATATAATAATAATAATCAAAAATGAGAAGAAATCAGTAACTGGTTGTGATGAAAACTAATTATTTTGATATAAAGTAGAAAATAAGTAGAAAATATGTTATTGCAAAGGTGGACAAAGACGATTCTGGATAATCACAAAACAATCTCCCGTTGTGAATTAGCATTGTTTAGGATCTTTTTCTTTCTATTTTGTTATTTTCAAATGTTTTCACCATCATTTCTATTATTAGGTATTTTTTGTTTGGTAACTGTTGACATTTTACTTATTGTAAGTAAGTTATTACAAACAGATTTTTTGAACTATTTTAATAATAGTTTTTTAATTAGATTTCTTCACAAATTATTGTTTTAATTTTTTTTAATTTTATAATGATTTCTTATTTCCTGTAATTTTTTCACATTATTCCCATTTTTTTGCCATCTGCATATTTCGTTTCTATATTATTCTTATTATTTCTCTTCTATATTTCTTCTCAAACACATTTGAAACTTTTGAAATTCGAAACTTTAACATTCCTACCATATTTTTTGGGGCAGTTTTCGGTTGTATATTGAGTTATATTCGCGTAGAAAAAAATATACGATTCATCTATTAATAGCAGAGTTCAACACCCCTCTCTTCCTCATATTATATATCAAGTTAAAGTCACAGGCGACTTCAATTCCTGCCACTTGAATGAAACGTTGATTGATCGATTTAAAGAAAAACGTAATTGTTCAAAACTACTACCTGGTGTCGACCCCTGAACATCAATACTTATCAATTTTATCATCCTCAACAATGTATCGACTCTCGCCGACACAAATTAACACATCACTGCATGCGGAAATCATAAATTTTCCCTAAATGTCTAAATATTATATTGAATCTCCTATGCCTCTTCACTCTGAATGGTCTACGATTTCAATCGGGGCGCTTTCAATAAATCATCTGTCGATCTATCAGGGTATTATGTTATTACTGTTATTTGCAGCCTTGATTTCAGCATCCTGTTTAGTCAAACAAATGCACAAAGGGCTCTTTTTGCACCGGTCAGTCGGATCACAATGAGATGTTGGGCCCTATATATTACAGCCCCATGAGCACAATTACTACAAAGTTAAGTACTGGTGTAGGGTACAAGTGATTTCCAACTCTGTATGCTGTGAAGATGAGATGAAAGAGGCGGAAGAAGAAGTAGCAGCTCCCTATCGAAATACATTTAAATTATACGTTAGTTCACGCAACTTTCGATGAAAATTGTATTTTTGGATTCGATTCTCACAAGTACATCGATGAATGAAGTTGGAATTACAATGAAGAAGAGATATCAGAAAAGAAAAGGGAAGAATCAATTTTAATGTAAAGTTGATTAAAGTTAAAGTTAAAGCTAAAGTCAAAGTCAAAGTCAAAGTTAAAGTTAAAGTTAAAGTTAAAGTTAAAGTTAAAGTTAGCACAAATTATATAAACCTCTCAAAGAAAAGCAAAAGTTTTGTAGGATTATTTCAAAAATTATTATAATTATGTACCCAAGAAATATTCTTCATCAAGATACCGCAAGTTCATTAAAATTGAACTGATTTCCTCCTCAAAAACAAAATTTCAGCAACAATCACCACACAAGGAATCACTTTCGGATTTTTTGAATTTTTTGCTGGAAAATGTTCCCTGACAGTAATCGTCGTTGGTTCTTTCTTGGACAAAAATCAAATATATTGCCTCGATTATATCACATCACACTTGTCTAGTCTTTTAGATTAACTGTTAATGTTTGCACATGTAGATCTGGAAGTAATTGAAGTGAAGAATTTTTGCTGGAACCTGGAAGCTAAAGAAGCTAATGCTTGTTCCCTGAAAGTTCTTTCTGGGAAAAAAAAATCAAATATATCGCCTCGCTTATGCTATTGTATAGCAAATATGCTGGTTTTCCGGTTCGTGGTTTTTTAAAGTTTCGAATGGAAATCTATTTTTTTCTATATTTATCAGATATTGTTCTGAGAAATTCTATTAACATTTGATATAATATGGTTTCAGCTCACGCTTCCTAAAAATAGTACCTTTTATAATAAAGAGTGAAAATGAATCTGACACTATCAAAACAGAAATTAGTAATGAGGTGAAGAAAATATCACGAGAAAGAGTACAGTGATACTGTACTCTTTCTCGTGCAGGATTCTTCACAGAAGTAATTTCTGCATACGCTGTTGGCGAAACCACTGCCGGAATCGATTTTTAATTATTGGAACACACTTGCAGACCGGTTTCGGGCTGTTTCTTCATTTTGTAAAGCCTCATATTTAAGACAATAACTAAGCCATCTCAAGAACAGTCCGAATCACCACCACAGGATGGAGAAATATAATTTCTGTATTTTTTGAGCGTCAACACCAATGAGAGGAAGGGAAATCAGTTTCAGTCAATTCATGCTGTGGTATTGATTCTAGAGAAAAAAATGACAAAGAAAATAGCCATCTGCCTGATTGGAGACGCGAACATCACTTGCAACCTTGATAGTCTGGAACATCGAAGAAAGGTCGGGGATTTGTGTCTATAGATATGTTCACGGGAAGTGTTCACGTGACTTGGCACATTTGATTCCACCAAGAGCGGTACATATCAGAAATACGCGACAGACTGTGGCTGCTCATAGTATTGAGGTTCAACTCAGTACACCTCAAACTTCACTGTTTAAGAACTCTTTCATTTAGAGAATTGCGTTTATGTGGAATAAACTTCCAGAGAACGTTTTCTGAATAGATTTAATCTCCAGCAATTCAAATTCAACGTGAATCACTACTTCCTCACAGGCATCGCTCTTAGAGCCCCTTAAGGATTTTTCTGTAGTGCTTGTGTTTTTTCTTTGAAAAAATAGAAAATATTTCCACAAGAATGAGATGAAAATCGTTTAGGAGACCTCTACAATTAGTGCAGTGAACAGGATTGCTGGAAAGAGTACCATTGAAGGATGGGTGGAAAAAGCAATAAGCCCATGAGGTTTAATGTTTCCCAGAGACATGGAAATGGACAAGTCAGACAGTTTCTAAATAGCAAAAAAAAGGTTTGCCTTCACTCATTCATAAAATTCTTAATTGTCCGTAGTCTTCTGAAATATTTTCCATTGATTTACCTTTATCGGTTTCACTGACAGCGATATAGCATTGAGTTTTAATATTCACATGAGTCTCTTAAAAAATGACGGTGTACTGAAATTCTTAAGAAGAGTTTTTCTGAAACATGCGTTAATATGAAAAAAAAATTTTTATACCCCTTTCCTTCCCTTTTCACAATATTTCCTGAAGTTGAAGGATAGCAGCTTCGTTTCGGCCTAACAATAACCTCTCGAAATTCTCAAAGAGCCGAAAGACCGTATACAAATCAAAGCTCGTTGACACAACAATGGCAATATGCGTAAAACGGAGTTCCGACAGTTTTTTGTGTATTTGAGCTACAAGAGGAGAGTTGCGTTGTTTCGCCATAACGAGCTTCGAGGGTGGCATTTCGGGGGCGCGACCCTCGCCAAATTAAAGGGCGACCTTTCGCTTATATTAGACGCGGAAACGGGACGAAGATCTCTTTTGGACCCTCTTCGTCTCGCTATCTCTCACTGTTAGTTCTTTGTCGGTCTTGGCACATGACACTGAGAATATGAATAAAATTAGTTTTGCAGTTCAATAGGTCCAAAGATACTGATGCATCGAAGCTGATATTCACTTTAGATATAATTGTTTGCCATTGAGCGTATGGTAATATATTTTTATTTAAAAGAAAACAATGAGAAATGACTAAGTCAAGACATTCATAACTGAGTATTTTATGTTGAGAAAATATAATGAAATCAAATATGTACTGTGTGACACACTTAAAAATGTTCAAAATGTTTTCCGTTAACCAGCTGTCGCACCCCTACGAACGACAACCCTCAGAAGTCGAAACTTATGCGAATTGAGGACTTACGAGGTCTTACCTTTTAACGTATGATTCCTAACACGGGTTGGACGAATAGCAAGTGAAAATCAATCGTTCAGCCTGCGGCTTAAACCACCGACTAACACGACGGTCGGTCGATCGAGTGAGTGAACAAAGCACCCACGTCGAACCGACCGGCTACCGTTTGATAAATTCACGAATTCAAATGCGTTTTAATGGGATTCTAAGAAAAATAAATAACGAATCTCGTTTGAAAGTTTAAATTTTGACTGATTGAATGAAATCATGGCCAATTCAGACAACGCGATCCTTGTCTGTCTCTGTCTTTCAATTTCATTCTCAATTTAAGTCTCGTGGATATGATTCTATGAAAGCCTTTATATACAAAGTTTTATGTCTGTGTTCCAGTCTTTATCTTAAAACTGTATCCTTCGAAGTTCCCGACTATGATTAAGACCAGTTAAAACGACAGTAATGCGCATGCTAACTAATCTAATGACATGTAATTACAAATACTAGTTGATGAAATAGTTGAACAGAAAATTCAGCTGATCGTTGACGTTGATAGTTGATGGTTGATGGAATTTCAACGGTGGGAAAAATATTTGCTGTTTTGAAATTCTTTCAATTTATGCGATTCAGTTTAGATTGCGAAAATTATGCGATCATATCTGAGATTTTCTGATTGATTCGGCCGTTACTTGATGAAGATCCATAGTAATTTCATAAACTACACCAAGTGTATACACTTGAGAATGTGCTAGCGAAACATGTTGTGATTATATTTTTTCAAATAAAGTTTGTGGAGATCAAATCGTGAGGTGTAGTTTTTGAAAATATCTGAGATTGTGCTCAATTCACGAAATTACGCTCCGATTGATTACACTGCATGTCACTTGTCTCAATGTTTGAGATTGAAATTATGCTGGCCACACCTAAATTCTTCGTAACAATGACAGAAACTAAAACTGTGACAGATATTGAGACAGAGACTATGCTGTCTGAATTAGTTCTGTCCTAACTATTTTCCTCTGTTGTACATTTGTTACCATTCGATTTTCGCGTTAATCATTTCAACGGTTTCAAAAATGATGTATTCAAGCATCGCCCAAAAGTTCATTGTTTGTTATCATCGCCTAATCCAATTTTACCCCATCACCCCTCCTATGTCTTACGCATATCACCATAAACAATCAATGAGTAGGCAGACAGCCAAGTGACGAGTCAGACAGAAGTCGTCAGAAGAGTCAGAAGTCGAAACTTGTGTGAGCTAAGGACTAACGAGGTCTTACCTTCTAACGGGTGATTCCTAAGACGGGTTGGACGATAGCAAGTGAAAATCGATCGTTCAGCCTGCGGCTTGAACCACCGACTCACACAGCGGTCGATTGAGTGAGTTAACAATGCACCCACGTCAAACCGCCCGACTACCGACTGGATGAAGACAACCCTGTATTTTAGTCATTTTTGAAAGCAGATATTTAATTTTTGGTAGAGGCGTATATCTTTATGGGCCACACTTTTCGCAATACTTAGCCAGAGTGACAGCCGTAAACCTAACCTAGTGCGATCCCGCGAAATGGCAATATTTTGCTTCGTATTGGATATACCGAAATAATGTAAGTATTTGAAAAAGTTGCTCAGAAATCGATTTTGACAAATGTATTCATAATGAATATTAGGTTTTTCATTCTTATTCCTACATTATAACGAATTTACTATTTTCGTAGCTTCTTATTCAGAACCAAGGACTCGATTCAAATCGGACTCGAATATCAATTTTACAAAAACAATCAAAATTCGAATTTTGCGTTGAAATTTGGTATGTAGGGTCAAAATCGATTTCAAATCAACAACACGAAACAAAATATCGAGAATTTGCCCTGTTCGCAGGAACGCAATAGGCTGGGTTTGACGATGTCACTCCAGTTGAGTATTGCAAAAAGTGCAGCTCATGAAAGTCTATGCATGTACCAAAAATATCAATGTATCTGCTTTCGAAAATTACTAAAATACAGGGGTGTTTTCATCTTAAATGTGTCATGGTGTATATTCTGTTTTGATCAAATTTGCAAAATTTGCACTCGACAACAAAGTTTACACAATTCCATTTGAGTTTCTTATATTCTCCTATCAACCTACGTGTTCATTTATTCTTTTATTTTTGCTTCTGTTTACAAACAAATAGCTTTATTTCATCTAACTATTGATGTTCCTTCATTCTGTGCTTTTAGTTTCAAAAAAACTGAAGTTACTAACATTCCTTCCTTTCTTATCTACCATGGTTTTCAAATAGCTATTGAGTTTGTGAAATATCCTTCATACCGGAAAAAATCTTGTTAAGCTTTTTAACCAAGAAAAAATGTGTGGGAAACGATGACCTAATGGTACGAAAGAAATGAGTGCATGGTCTTGTAAAAAAGATGGCAATGAGAAGATAAGACAAGTGTTTTGTCCCAAAACTTCGAGATACATTATCTAGCAAGTTTAATTTTTCTCCTTTATTTTCTCTATGGAAATTAGTAAACGCAAATATTCAAATTTTCTTGAACAACCAACAAGAAATTATCCAATCACCATTATTGAACTTGGTTTCATAAAATGTCCGATAGTTTACATATTTACATATAAATGTTTTCCTAGAAGTAATATTGTATTACTTGTTCGATTGATGACCTATTTATTTTGTAGAAATTCATATTGAAGATAGCAGCATCGTTAATAAAAGCTAGTGAATTTCGTTGTTCAGCTGTTCACAGTTACTCACCAAAGTTTCAGACATGTTGGACGCGCAGTTGTTATGTAAAAATCGTTTGAGTGAGTTTTGTGAGTGTTTTTATGACAATGGACAAAATCGAGTATGGAGCTGTCATTAAATATTTGTTTTTGAAAGTCAATATGCCTACTCAGATCAAAGATGAGTTGGATTCTGTGTATGGGGACTCTGCACCATTATTTACCATAGTGAAATTTTGGGCAGGTGAATTCAAACGTGGCCGTAAAAGCTTGGGAGACGATGAACGTTCGTGACGTTCAAAAAATTGCAACAACCGACAAAAACATCGCCAAAGTTCATCAAATGGGGCAAGATGACCGCCGAATTAAAGTGAGAGAGACAGCAGAGGTTATGAACATGTCAAAATTACGTGTTTGTCATATTTCAAATCAACATTAAGGCACGAGAAATCTGGCCACGTGGCTGGGTGCCGCGTTTGCTCACGTTGGACCAAAAATGTGTTCGAATGAACATTTTCGAAGTTCTGTTGGCGCAGTTTAGGCGTAATAAATCCGAGTTTTGGCGCCGATTAATTACTACACGTGAAACTTGGATACACCATAATTCGCCGGAAATAAAAATACATTCCAAACAGTGGACTGCAAAGGGGGAATCGACTTCAAAAAAAGGCAAAAACTGTGTTTTCGACTGGGAAAGTATTTTGGGATGGTCATGGTGTTATTTCAATCGATTATCTTCAAAAAGGACAAACCATCACAGGAGCATACTATGCATCATTACTTGACAAGCTGAAGGCAGAACTCACTCGATCTAGCCCCAAACGATTTTTTTTGTTCCCTCATCAATAAATTGGGCTCGGACGACAGAGTTATTCGTTAAAGGAAGGCTACAGAGATGGGAGCATCACTGGGAGAAGTGTGTAGAGTTAAAAGAAGACTATGTTTCGTGTACCTTTGTTAGGTCTGAAACTTTTCCAACTACCCTCGTATCATGGATACTATTAATAATTTTCATCAAGTAATGGGTCAGAGTATTCATAATATAGTACAGTTATTGAACGATTTCTATTGGAATATTGATATGATTGTTAAACAGATTTGACATATCTGAAGTATCAGGAGCTTTTCCAGAATATCATATATATAAAAATGGATGTTTGTTTGTTGGTTGGTCTGTTGGTTGGTTGGTTGGTTGGTAAGTGATAAACTTCTACATCGATAAACCGATCGTGATGAAACTTGACATGTATAAGTAATTTTTCATAGAGAAGGTTTTTAGGCTATCAATTTTTCTGTAACTCGCCACTAGATGGCGCTGTAGAACTTTTTTTTTGAAAGCACTATTCTATAACGCTGCGCACGCCTAAGTTCGTTGATTCTCAATCTGTCAAAACATTGGAACAGCAGCGATACAGCAAAATAGTACTAATATAGTATAAAAGTTATATTCAAGAGAAAAAATAACGAACATTCTCTCATGGTAATCATTCCCCTGAGTGATTTAAATTTTTGATGATTTGATATGAGACTGAATGATTTGGAAATTAAGTAAAGCAACATAAAAGCGGAACCATCAGTTTTGAAGATCGGAACTGATAGGACACTTGTTTTTATTCTCCCACTGAACCGTATCCAACACAATCCCAACAAACTGATCAAATCCGACTTGTTTGAATAGCGAATCCCTTCCTTATGTTCCAAAAAGGCGTTGAACCAGATCAATCCTTAATCGAAAGGTTACATTCACCAGTTTTAGCCCCAAGGTCTTATTTTAATTCCTGCTGTTTATTCACTCTGTCCTCTCCCACGCAGATTTCTTCTATCCCTCGGGATGCATTACCGTCTGATTGTCATTCGATGTTATATCCTATTCAGTAATCCGATTTAGTCGCTAATGCATAAAAGACACCTGTAGGGGAAATGTATGCGGATTCTTATATTGAATCTTGATCTTGGAATACTATAAAGTTCTTGGGAAATATTAGGTACCTGTCTGTTTTGTTTGTTCCTTACTATTACACTATTAAGTGTAGGGAAAATTTTTATATTCTCGTCTCGGGAGAAAACCAAGTTCAGTTCATTCAGCACAACTTTTTATCTCACATGAATATATAATTAATATTTTCGGTTATAAAGATGAAATACCTAGAATTATGTAAACTTTCATGGTCGGAGATAACTGTGACAAATCTATTTTCTGGGTTTTTTGGCCGTTGTCCGCAGGTCGAAGGGCTTTTATTATACACCACCGTAGTGGACGAAATGTCAAGCTTGAAACCCTACATACCACGGCCAAAAAACCAGAGAATAGCTTTGACACACCTAGAATTATGTTTCTATATTCACTTGACAAGTGTACCCGCTTACAAATATCAGTAACACAATTTGAATACTCATATTATATCTTGTTAACATACAAATCAAATACACAGTTATTCGAAATATTTATTACATTCCTTTTATGGGGAAAAGTTTGGCATTCTACTTCATCAATGAACAAAAAATATAGGAAACGTCCATTCAGTTTGTTCTACAAACATCCGTTATGGATTTAAAAAATTGAGTTCATTGGAGAGCAACACAATATATGAAAACTATAAAATATCACATTATCATTCTTAATGGTGTACTTCGAAGTTTCGGACCAAGTTACTCGTCTTAACAACTCAGTACTGTTTTGAATAACGTTATGACAAGACGATGCACTCATTTCTTTCATAATATTTCTTTGTGTCACCGGAAGTAATTTCATTTGAATTGAAAGGGAAATATTTCCATTAATGATTCGTTTTTAGGGCAGAGAACTTTTTTGCTATCTATTTATCCATCATTTAATAAAAATTGTGGAAATCTTTAATATATAACTAGGTATTAATGAAGATATGCAGGACATACACAAAAGTTTCTTTCAGAAATAAGGTGATAAGACAACTGCCTGGAAAAAAAGTGATTTTTGTGTATTATCATATGAAAAAATTTCGAAAGGGCTCTCTTCTTTCATGTAATTTGATGTACATGTGAAAGTAGTTGTAATTATATTTTTCCTCCTTCCTTTGAAAGTCTCCCACATTTTTGGTTCAATGATGGAGAAGTAGAAAACGAAAAATTTATTTTTTTAAAAATTCATATCCCTGTTCGATTTCAATGAATACTTAGAAGTTAAGGTTTTGTTGTTTGGACATGGGCTAGTTTGGATCACAGTTTTCCTTCTTCTGAAAAGTCAAAGTTTTGGCCTTCCAATTTTATATTTTTTAAAGAATTCCTTATTATAGCTTCTAGCCACCTCGTATTTTTGAGAACTACGTCAATATTTGCAAAAAACTTTATTTAAGAAAAAACAACGATAAAAATAAAAACAACAATGAAAATTAATTGGCGCTTCATTGATTCCAGTGCTGCAGTGCTGATACCAGTGCTGCATAAATTGATTTGAAAATCCTGAAAAAAAAATTAAAAAAATCTGGTGATAACAGTTATCACCCGAAGATGATTGTGGATATTAACAATCGAAACGTTGTGAAATAACTTGGTTTGAAATGTTTTAATTTTAATTTTTTATTTTTTGTTCGTAATATTTTTTAATTTTTATTTTCCAGCTTTAATTAATGTTTCAATTTTTTTATTTGTTCGGTTGTTGCTTGTATGTTATTTCTTTGTAATTTCAGTTTTTATTTAATAAAATTATTATTTTCGGTTTATCTTATTAGTTTTTTAATTGTTTTTTTCAGGGTTTTCAAATCAATTTATATTATATTAGACAATGGAAGTCCGAACTGATGAAATACACCACGAAACATTGTCAACCACCTTCAAACGTACCTCTATTAATGATATCGCCATCTATTTGGTGAATATTGTAGAATAGAATAGAATCGAAGATTTTCTACTGATAAATTGATTTGAATGAACAACTTTTTAAATTGGAACGACATGTTTTTATCACTATATTTTGTGAAGCAAAATAAAAGAAAATAAAAAAAAAAATCAAAATGAAAATAATTTACACAGTGACGTCCCCCTCACAGACCTAAACCGAAAGACCTGTGGAGTTGTTTGATTTCTCTGAGACTTTTGATAACTTCTTGGAAAACGTTTCTGGTATATTATCTCTACAAGTCTTTTTTATTTTGTTCAAGTATTTTCTTTTCAATTTTAATTAAACTGAATGATACTGAGATTTCTACAAAAGTTTTACCCACATTCCCCCCCTTTCATTCAATGAAAAAAAATTATACATGAATTTATTAGGCAAAGTTGCCTGAAAAGAGGTCAAATTATTTGAAAAATACTCTCACAATAACTACGTAAATCTTTTTTTTATTATTTTCTCATTAAATCTGTGATTTTTAACTGTAAGTAAGGTTATTGGATAAAACCAGACGCATTAATTGTAGCCTGTAGCATGATAATGGAACGACCGTATCTAAAATATCATGGATTTTTGCAATTCGTGCGAAAATTTTGATTTTTCCATAGTAACCTGAGATTAAATATTTGGGTAGAACCGAACAGATAAAAAAAATTGCTACACAGGTGAGATAAGATGAAAATTGAGATGAAGTAAGATACAAAATAAAAATAAAATAAAATAAGATAAAATACGATGCAAGATGAAACAAAATAAAAAATAAGATAATTAAGAATAAAATGAGATGAGATAAGAGTATAATTCCACGTGTGAATGGTATAGAGATAAATGAGTAACCCTGTTAAAAGTCTCAGCTACCGGAGTATGAAGATGGATGTGTGCTATTCATGTTTTACATTTTACATCAGAACTCCAATCTCTTCCGTCGGGCAATGGATAGTGGAACTAACCTAAATATTATGTTGGAAAATATAAAATATAATTATATTTATTTGTAGTTCCTTATTACATATAAATACAATAAATATTCATTCTTTAAATATAATTTTAAAAAACTACAAATGAGCTAGAAACAACATGTATCGGAAGGGTACTGTTGATCTTAGTTCTAGCCTAGAAGAAAAGGAAACTGAACTAGAAAAAAAACAAAAAAAGGAGAGCAAAAAAGGAGGAGGGAGAGAGAGGGAATAGGGAGAAAAACATGTTGAATGTTATTACTGAAAATTTTTCAGAAGTATAAAATCTATGAAATCAATTACTTTCTGATAGAGCAACGATGAGATAATTTTTGTAACAGCACTCAAATATAGAAACTTTACTAACTTCATATTTTTGTAGAATATTATTATACAAACTATATATATTGTAACTGAAGGATCGTCGATGTAGAGTGGTTCGATGGGGCGGAGGAGAAAGTAACCCTTTAAACCTCAAATTTAAAGTATGTACAACGCTACGAAATCTTATTTTGTTATACAAATATGATGGACATTTATTAATCAATATTTTATGAAAGAGGGTAGCCGAGTGTAAAACACGTCTATTTTCCATAGTTAACCAATTGGTTTCCTTCAGATTATATGAAATTCTGTCATTATTTCTAATACCATATATATACCTAAGATATGATTTTTGAACTCTCTCAATTCTTAAAATATCTTTTTTATTCAGGCATGAACTATACACAACATCACAATATGCAAAATGACTCAACACAAGCGCATTTGTTAATTTTCTTTTCAAACTTATTGATAATAAATGACGATGGATAAAGCATTTTCAAACTCATGTAACTTCTTTGAACACATTTTGTGATATGTTTTGTAAACCTTAAATTCACGTCCATTTCGATACCTAAATTTTTTGCCACATTCGTGGGACATATTACTGTATCACCAATAACAATATTAATATGTCTTTCCACCAAGCTACGATTAGTACCAAAAACAAGCAGATTAGTTTTGTTTGAATTAATTTTGAGGTTATGAGCTTCAGATGCTGAAATAAGACGAGCTAGATCTTCATTCAATTTTCGATTAGCAGTAGCAACGTCATTAGGGTTAAATGATAGATATAGTTGTGTGTCATCCGCATACATATGTAAATTATAATGTCTCAAAACAGAAACTAGATCACAAGTGTATACGCAAAATAATAAGGGTACAAGTATAGATCCCTGAGGCACTCCAAATTTAATATATTCACTGCTTGATTTTCCCCCTCGGAGTTTCTATAAACTGTGAACGATATTTAAAATAGCTTTTAATGTATTAATGTATTTTAAAATATTCAATATTCTTGAAGTTCTAGGTACTCATAAACTATTAATAAATCCTTTAATTTGGCAGTTATTTACGGAAACCCCCAGTATAACCACCTGGACTCTTGGGTGATTTCTCCAACGTTTTCGAATTTCACGCTCAAGTGTAAATATCAAATACTAATTCCAGTTATCTAGATCAAGATGCCCAGCGAATCGTGAAAAACACTTGTCAAAGCACTCGCAAGTGACCATTATGTTCTTTAATAGGCGAGCCTGTTCTCACGATAAAATCACTATCCATGACCGAGAGCAAAGAGCTGAAAAACGTTTTACGTCAACAAAGCAAACATTTTAAAACACCGCTCGTCTCAAGTGAAATTTAAATCTCTTAATAACACCTCTGAAACTTGAGCAAAAATTTTTAGGTACAGGTGCTTTCTTGAAACTAGATTTTTACTAAGAATTCATAAAACTAGGGCAGAGGTACTGACCATTTGACCAGAGCAAGGGCAGGTAGATTCTTGGTTCTCAGTAGGAATACTTCGGAAAATAATTGAATTAAGTAAATTTACTTGAACTACCCATTTGTTGGATTATTTACTATTTGAAATTATATTTTTATTGACTGTTAGTAAATATTATTGAATAGGGAAGGATATTTTATATTTATAGGTTTAACTTGCCTCTGTTAAGTCATAAAACTTTCAGTCACCACATTCAAATACAAATCATTCTTATAGGATAGAGAAAATAACTTTTGTCTAATTTCATTTTTATTTGTTACGACCCGTTTTGGTTTATTGAACCATTCGGCATTCTTGCCAATATACATGTCATTTAGATAGCTTGATTAAACCTGTACCTGAAATAACGAAAATGTCATATGAATCTATAATACCTTATCTGAGATAACAAATCAATAATTATTAAACTTCCATTACATATCAAAATTACTGAGTATTGATACATAACACTACTTATGGATTGCTCCAAATACCAATGGATCACAAATTTTCTTAGTTTTCACATTGTAGTTAGTCATGAGGGTTTTGAAATTGGGGTTTTTATTCTATTTATTTATTTCCAATGCTTCCAACAAATTCATCTCCCTTCTTTGCTGCACGTATGGAGAATTTTCATGTTCTCTTCATTTAGTGTGGTTTGTTTATGTTCATATATAGCTGACATGTTGAAATTTCTGTCTGTCTGGTTTGTATGAGCTGCTAAACAGTCACAATATTCTTGTCTGTATATGTCCGACTTTTTCCACTTATCCCTTTTGGGTTTTGCGTTGAATAACATGTTTCCTGAATTATTATTACTAGTAAATGTTATATGAATTGAAGTGGTTCATTTTTAGGAGTGATTAATTTTTGGGAAAGAAAGTTTTTGGCTTTCTACTACTCCATCTGATACAAAAAAAAGGGATGAGAGAATCTTCCAAAGAAAGGAAGGAAGTAATCAATTTGAAAATAAGTAACTCTATACATGGATGTGTAGATCATGCAAAGAAGTAACTTTCAGACACAAACTGAAAGAAAGTCCTCCTGAAACAGCTACTCTCATATAAACATTGAATTACACGAAAGAAAAAAATTCTTTCGAAACAAATACTTCTATATGAACACTGAATTATACAGAAGATACTTTTCTCTACTCAGTTTGTATTTCAGAATAAGAATCAGATATCATTCACATGGTTCTACTTTGAATGAATGGTAATAAATTGCACTCACATGGAACACTGTCACCCTCACTGGTATACACCGATGTTTCGCTTTAAGACACTTGCTCTAAGGCTCTTCAGTACCAAATTGGATAACATTATAGAAAATACACACACTTCATTCATGATTCTCCACATCCATGTATGGAGTTACTTATTTTCAAATTGATTACTTCCTTCCTTTCTTTGGAAGATTCTCTCATCCCTTTTTTTTGTATCAGATGGAGTAGTAAACTTTCTTTCCCATAAATGTTATACTTATGTCAATTTTTGAAAAATAATTTCTTATGTTTTCGGAGAGCCTTCCCGAATAGCTTATGCTGGCAAATTTTTTAGCTTCTTCAGGTTCTTCGTGAATTTATCATTCATGATCAATATTTGGTTTTTATTGGATATGATTTTTTCAATTGAGTTGACTTGAATATGGTTATTAAATGCGATCTGCTTTATGATCTTCATTTCTTATTGAAAACCCTTCTCTCTGCTGAACGAATCATGAATGATCTATGTATCACTGATCTGAATGCAGATAATTCATGTGATAATGGACTGAAGAATCCATGGGGATTGTACAATGCCTAAAAGTGTTTTTCCTATAAATGTTTAACTGAAATTCATTATGAGTTTTTGTAATAGTAAGATCAAGAAAACTGATGCTATTGTTTTTTTCAATTTCGACGGTGAATTTTATCTTATCGTTGAGGAATATGTCGATGATATCCTCGTGGGTTTTGACGGCTCCAAAAGACAGATAAATCAGTTCCTGATTTATGATTTCTTCATCAGAAGATGCCTTTCAAAAAGAACTTAAGATCATAAAGGAGATCGCATCTAATAACCATGTTGGAAGCATTGGAAATAAATAAAATGAGTAAGTATATGACTTAGAAGAATAGTCTTTGCTGACCAGTTAGGATACAATATAAGTTTTCAGTAGGCAGCGAGCTACAAACGTGTACTTCCATAACACTATATTTCCATTTCCAATATTTCGATAGTTATAACTATCATCCTCAGGGAGAAAGTGTTGGTTACGATGATCTCAATAAATATTCATGTAACGATTTGTACAACATGGAATAATTCATCACATAGTGCTCACAATTCATTACTTTCTTCCTGAAGATGATAGAAATAACTACCGAAATATTGGAAATATAGCGTTATGAGAGTTCATGTTTCTGCTTGCTGCAAAAGATTGGAAGTTTGATAGTTAAAAATATCTGATGAATTTTCACTTAAGGTACTGACTTTACAGAACTGTAAAATATTTTTTGCGATTTGTAAACTGTTTTATTGGAAATAAAGCGATAATTAGGTTAGGTTCAAAGTGAATTCGACCTTCCACCGCAACCCGCGACGGATTATTGTGGCTCACACCTATTCACACTCGACCAAATGAACCTAGCTTCTTAATGAAGCCGATTAGTTTCTTTGGTGAGTGGTCTTTAAGGTCAGATGGTAAGAGTACGGTTCTGGTCAGATGAAGTTGCTTCCAGCACTTTCTTTTGCAACCTCATTGCCAGACCAGAGACAATCTGTAAAGTCCTATCAAGGAGAGTCGTTTTTGACAATTTGCCGCTTGACTGTCCGAGAATATTTTTATTGATTTGTGTATGAGGCTGGATCCTTCCAATCTCTCCGCACTTAGTTATGGAATTGGCCGCGGTGGTAGTGCGCCCGACTCACGATCGGAAGACCGTGGGTTCGATTTCTGCTTCGACCAGATATTTTTCTCGAGAGAATTTATCTGGTTGAAGCTGGGATGATTCTGCAACTGTGTTAGGAATCACACGTTAAAAGGTAAGACCTCGTTAGTCCTTAGCTCGCACAAGTTTGTCAACTTCTGAGAGTTGTCGTTCGTATGGGGGCGACAGCTGATTAACAGAAAAACAGATTTTGAACAGATTTTAAACAATTCAATATCGTAAATTATAATTAGGTATCTATAACCTTTAGGCCTGAACGTTTCATCTACGACTGCGGAATACATTATAAAAAGAGATGAGGCAATAGACAGTGTCCTGGTCGACCTAAAAGCAGACAAAACAGAATTTTTTCAGGTCTCCTGCGTTTTTATTGATTGAATTAAATGACATGATGCGAGAACAATTACCTAAGTGCTTTGAATTTTCTTATAAACTTGGATTGTAACTGTAGGTTCTAGCGAGCGTTTGGTTTCTTTTCGATCACGATAAAGTGGGTACTCATTGACAGTGGGATGGTTTTTTCTAAGACCAATTTGATGGAGACGCTAAGGGTAACTTGTTGATTTCTGTGATGACGGATTTTTCCATGAAAAAAATTGAAGAATATGCCTTAGAGCTAACAGACGTGAAGATCAGTTTGGACTCTTCCATAGAATCCAAAGTTAGTATCCAAGACTATATGTGGAGGTCCCAGAAGAAATTAAGAGTGATAAAATCTGGCAACCTGCACTTGATTGTCTCATAACAGATCATCTAATTCAGATAATGGGCATAAAACCGAAGAAAATTTGGGCCTTTTGCTGGGGAATATGCTGACTTCTCCATTTCTTTCAAGATTTCCAGGAAAATTTCGGTTTTGAGGACTTTCTTGCATTTTTTCTTGTATGTTTTCATGACGCTTTTTTCTGAAAGTTAGATAAAATTTCTACAATGCGGTTTTTCGTACAGTATCATTACGTTAACCGTAAATATATTTGGCCAGTTAGGTTGGCTTCTTTTCATTCTAAGTATTGGCCAATTAGATCCCAGACTGGGTGCTTGATATCTAGTGTCATTCCTAGATATTCCTTCCCGATAATTGTATCTCTTCATTTCGAAGATTTAAAGGTCCTGTAGGTTTTTTCTGTAAATTTTGTAACCCTGCTATAACCAGTACAATATATTCATTACACTGTTTTAGTCGGCTGAATAACCCAGCTGGTCCTTCTGTTTTAGTTCTCTCAGTGCATGCTACTATGATCAATTCGGATGGGGCTTCTTTTACTATCTACCAATTCATAACGTAACAGGTCCTGAGCTTGCTGATGCATTTGTTTCCTCACTGCTCTAGCTTGCACTAGAATAAGATGACTAAGTCATCTGCGTAGTATGTTAATTAATATTCATTATAGTCTAAAAGGAATGAACTTGAGATTAGCGGCATTGATATACAAGTTCGGAAATTTAAGCCGTCTTTCAGCAGATATTACTGTCGGTGATTGCTATTCCCGTCATGGGGCTTGGTAAGATAACGTAACCAGAAATTCACAAAGTGTTATGTATGAGGCATCCATATCCAGAGTATATTACACTTTATAACTATAAGCCTAGAAAATTTTCACTTTCACTTCATGATCAAATTTATATGAGGGTTACAAGACCCGTAGTTAGTACAAGTCAGGGTGAAATGTGCCTTAATCCTTCAAAAACGCCGCCGGTCTTGAGAAACAGTAATAGCGCCATAGATGTTTATAGAAACCCCCATTAAAATTGTCATTCTTTATCCCAGGGGCACACCGGTAAAAAAAATAATAGAGTGCCGACAGTCACATGTTTTCGTGAGCCAATAGGATTAGATCATTGATACACTAACGAGATCTGTGCGATAAAAAATTGGAAATTTAATCCATGTTTTCTTTTATGTAACATTGAGTAGTCTTTTCAGAAACTCTTATTCGGTATATGAAGCATGTAACAGGAAAATTAGGGCCCGAAA
Source organism: Leptinotarsa decemlineata (assembly GCF_025532065.1). NCBI lineage: Eukaryota > Metazoa > Arthropoda > Insecta > Coleoptera > Chrysomelidae > Leptinotarsa > Leptinotarsa decemlineata. Next base: position 6,138,115 of record NW_027412537.1, on the reverse strand, counting down.
TGTTGTAGTCTACCTGAAACTTCGATTTATAATGTTAAGTGCCTAGAAAATGGGCCGTCAGATAATGATAGTTCACTTGAATCATTTATTGTGTAATTTTTCGAGAGATTTTTCATTTATTTCGTAATAAACAAAAATTATTTTAGAATTTTTACGTTAAGTTGCTAAGGTCTTTCTTTTTTAAAAATCTTACTAAGGTACCTACTGCTTGACCACTGATGGTTGAACACTATCTTGGACTATTGACTTGCTAGACCAGTGGTTCTTAACCTTATAGTCATGCGGGACCATTTGACAAAATTTCTGTCAGGCCATGGACGACCAAGTTGGTTGATTAGTTTGTAGTTAATATAAAGTACCTTACGATAACTACAAATAAATACAGCACAGTATAGTAAACAAGTGGAATGGTTGTTCTAATTCATCTATAAATAAAATACGCATAAAATTATTTAATTTTCTTTAATCATTAGGTAAAATCTGTAACAAAAATTGCATTATAAATTAATGCGACTTTTATGGTTGCATACTCTTTAATAAATTCTGAATCCTTGGTTCAGTGTTACTTAAATTTAAGTGCATATCAGCAGTGGCATCCAACCGATTTCGGTGCCTGTTTTTAATGATCAGAAGCGCCGAAAACATAGATATGTTGAAGAAAATAAAGTTAGGTTACGAATAGCAATGTCTCGAAGTTTTGGTAAAGAAATTGCTTCTGGCTCCAAAATTCTTCAAGATTAATTCCTGATTCGAATATATCTTTTAACCTGCTGTCGTGAAGCATTTCAATTAGTTCTTCTTGAACTTCATCAGGCACCTCAGGAATGTTTACAATAAATGAATATCGGATAAGTTTTTGAATACTTTTATCCTCGCGGTCGGGAAAATAGCGATTGAATTCAATTTTTAAGTTTTTTAAATGTAATATGTTCTTTTGAATTTCTCCTTTAATTTCAGCATTCTGTCCATCAATAATTTGATTTTTAGCGATAAACGCACTAATTTTATTTTCATAAGCAAAAATATTGCTCATGCCTTGCAACTTCAAATTTCCCGACCCTTGCAGTAGAATGATTAATTTATTTAGTTGCGAAAAAAAACCGACCAAATAAGCAAAATGTATTTGAACTTTGGACTCGCAAAACTGATCAAACAACTCTTTGTTTTCCTTGTTAGTTAAAATATTTTTACTTCATCGCTTAGTTCGTACAACCTCAACAACATGTTTCCAAAGTTTTTTGTTCAGAGTTCATATCAGAACACAATTGTTTGAAGAGACGAGTATTGGGTGCATTCTTTTTAATGGAATTTACTAATTTTATAGCTATTTTCATCGTCAAAGTAAAGCGTTCTGAAAGAGTCTTGGCAGCTAGTGCTTGACGATGAATAACGCAGTGCGTCGTAATTGCAAACGGATTTTTGGTTTTTATCAATGCTGCAAGACCAGAGCGAGAACCAAGCATAGCATGAGCACCGTCCGTACAAAACCCCGCAAGCCCGCAAGCCGTTCCCACATAAGTCCATGTTTCTCCATATATTGATTTATTGCATCCATAACATCTGAACCTTGCGATATCGTTTCAAGTTCTTGAGAAAATAGTAACTCTTCTTCAAACATTTTAGCGGCGGGCCGCATTGTATCGTGTCGACTCATCTAACAAGGATGGCTCCACGGACCGCTTGGGATGCTTCCAGGGACCACCAGTGGTCCGCGGACCACCGGTTAAGAACCACTGTGCTAGACGGATGTCCACTGTTGAAGCATTCTTATTCTTTGTTCTTTTTTCCCGGTGCATATAATTTCATCACAAATGGTGTCTCGTACCGTCACTTTTGACTTGATATTTCAAAAATATGATACTTGTGTGTGACATGAAGGTCACATGAAGATCCATTAATGAACATCTCTTGTTTTTTGAATCCCTTTATCTTTAACGCTCGTGTTCTTTGACGAATCCATTTTCCCTCCAACCCTTGCCTTGGTCTATTATACTATTGTGACACTCAGACATCAGCTGCCAAAATATTACTTCGCCGAAATGAAAAAAAACCTAGAAATTTCAATTTGGAGTAACAGTGATCAGTAGAATTTGATGGTAAGATAACCCAGACAAGAATAATTTCCATTCGAATGTAGTATCCGGAATTAATAATGATAAAATATTAAAATCATGGTGATTTCGATAGAAAAGCGTTTCATACACAGTGTGTTTCGAATTGTTCCTACAAATTGAGAACTTCTTTATTATCAGTTCGTGAGAAAATTTGAATTTTCAAAATTTTTTTGCATCATCTGAAGCATAACACACATCAAATTGAACGAAAACTCTCATACAGGGAAAAACTAAAATTATCAATCGACTCAGAGTAAACTACACTTAGATTTTGTCAGATCAATGATCACTTATAGTGCAATTGCCTGCTGGCCGAAAGCTTTACAGAAAACGGCTCAAGCGAAGCTATCTGGATTACAGAGAAGGCTTGTCTGGCTATCAGTATAAGTACCACACCGTCAGCGGCCATTCAGATCCTTCTAGATCCACCTCCACTCCACATTCTTCTGGAGAGAGAGGCTAGATGGACTGCATATAGATTTGTGCCAATTGCACGAATCAATTTAATGCAGAGTGCAACAGATTGTTGGTTGACACTGGAAGTCACAGCATTCTGAAAATGACCTCGACTTTATGCCTCCAACTGTTAACTACGAACTGCCTTATAAAGTACTATTCCCGAGTAGAGAGGACTGGATCCTCCGAGAGAAGAAAATATTAAGAGCAGATAGCTGTCGGTTCACAGATGGATAAAAAACACCTTCCAGTTCTGGTGCAGGTGTTTTTAGTCGCAGACCCAGGACAGATATATCTACCTGCCTAGGAACTTATGCGACTGTATTTCAAGTGGAAATTCACGCTATTGAATTGTGAACGGAGGGATTGGATAAATCCAACCTCATACACAAGTCAATAAAAATATTCTCGGACAGTCAAGCGGCGTTGGAAGTTCTTGGCTCCTCTACCGAGAAACGTCTAAATTGGTAGCAAAGTGCCAAAAACGACTCTCCTCGATAGGAAGACTCAACAGATCGTCTCTGGTCTGGATTCCTGGCCATACTGGCCTGGAAGGCAATGAGGCTGCTGACTCCCTTGCAAAGGAGGGTGCTGCATGCCGCTTCATCGGACCAGAACCTGTCATTGGCATCGCTTTAGGCTTTGCCAAACAAACATAGAACACCTGAATGGCAAGAAGATTTATGGACTTTAGTCAGAATCTTCCAGGACTAGCTCACTCCAAGGCGTTTATTCACCCTTCGAAGCTTGATATCAGTTGTTGGACTACAGTAGGGATGAACTACGATGTCTAACAGGCCTTCTTACAGGTCACTGTCATCTGAATCATCATATGCACAGACTCGGACTGTGTGCTCGGACATTGCGTGTCGCACCTGTTTGAAAAATTATGAAACAGCAGAGCATATACTTTGTGCCTGCCCCGCTGGGGAACGAATCAGGTTTTTAGAGTTCGGCAGAGCCACACTCTCACCATCTGACCTCTCACTACTGAATCTAATCAGCTTCGTTAAGAAGCTAGGTTTATTTGGTCGAGTGTGAATAGGTGTGAGCCACAATAAACCTTTGCGGGTTGCGGTGGAGGGTCGAACAGATCCACTCACTTTAGACCTAACCTAACCCAACCCTTAGCTTCACTAATATATAAAAAATTATCCCAAAAAGTCGTTTGAATTGACATCATTCAGTTCAGTATGAAATCAAGATCTTCTGAGTTTCAGAGAAATTGTTTTTTAATTATCGATTGGTGAGAAATTTTTACTCGTTAAAAAAAGTTCTGTATCCTCCCACAAACTGAGAGAACACACATAAAATTTGAAAAACACTGTTTTTTCATACAGTATGAATGAAAATCAGCATTTGTTTTAAGAGGAAACTACCCTTACATTTTCAAATACAGAAAAAATATATTTGGCAAAGTCTTCAAGAGGAAGATGATCAGTTGATGATCGAAATACGTGTCAAAGTGTTAAAATAACGGTTTGGTGTGATATTCATTACTACACCAAAGGTTCCAAACAATACATCACAAAATCATTATTTATAAAAATATAAATTCGTAACCCTCTAGTCCTCAAACTACTTTTATTCACTTTCACGTTTTAAAACTTCAATTTTGAAAATATCTGAAATAGTTTTTTATTCGTAGAAAACTAAGAAACGCATGTTTGAGTTGATATTAAAAACAATTCAGTTAGTTCTTCTAATTTAACCATAAATCGAAGAGAAAATCGAAATATTCGCTTCGAAATTTTGAATGAAATTTATTTCAATAATTGAATTCACATTCTAGTGAATGATGTCAAAACAGTTTTCACAAATATGTTTCTGTATTTGATTACAGAAGGCTAGTTTACTCTTTCATCCTTTGTTAACTTCTGGTTCTCCCAATATCATAAAAGGTTTGTCCAATTTGGTATATGTTATTCATATAACTTTGAGATGATGCAGAACTTGTTACAAAGAGTAAAATTTTCTGTCAAATAGATAATAAAAAAAGTTTCACATTTGTAGGGAACAATTTGACATTAACAGATGTTCAAGATTCCATGCTGAAGTTATAATTTATTTAACTGTTTAACTATAAACTATCTTCGGGAAAGCATATCCAAATTTATATTTTTGGTGAAGTATATAGTTGAATATACATATAGAAATACGTATAGAGTTATGATTTATTAAGTACTGTCTTCTATATTCATATTTTTCGAACATTAAAGTAGCTTTGAACAGCACGGGGCACTTTTTACCGAGACATTTTTTCAACAAATCAATTTTTCCTCTCATTAACATTTTTTTTTGTATTTCAGCTGCGAATGTCAAACAATATTCATGGTCACCATGGTCATCACGGCGTATCGTCCCGTTGTCACGGACCACCAAGGCGAGTATTTTCTTCTTTCAACCCCAAATTACCCGAGTAATGACAGGTTGCTAAACATCAATTTGGCCAGAATAACCTTTCATCAAAACATCATCAAGAAATCCGGACGACACGTGCAAAATCTGACGTATATTGCAACTGTTCGTTCCCAGTTTTGTCTAAGCTAAGCTCGTGGTCAATATTTGAGAATGGATCAAACGGCTATTTATTTCTATTTACTTTCACACTTGCTCTTTTGGGGTGTTTGACGAACGATCAGATCAGAGACGTGAAATTTGCAATTGGTCTTAAATTGTCGATGTTAATAACTGACGTGACTATGTTATCATCTATTCAAAGATAGATAGAAAGATATTACTGAAAGTGAATTATTTCAAATAGGAGTAGTACCTAGTACCAATATAATCCTATAATTCGAAATTAATTATCAGTAGCGAAATGGTTGTGAAACTATACATGAAAAAACGGGTTTTTATATAAATGATAATAAACACGGCAGTTCAGAAGAACCACACTATTTCAATGAATGTTTTTTCAATTATTCAGTCATCAAACTCGGAATTCCTGACTTGAACTATGAAATTCTTGATTGAAGTCGAAAATCCGATTCAAAGCTCGAGATTCCAAGCCTTAATTTTGGAATTTCGTTTCAAACTCCAATTCCTAGATTACCGTTAGAATGACGATATCAAACTTCGAGATTTCTTCTTCAATTGAAAAATTTCGTCCTTGAATTTCGAAATCTAAATCTGAATTTTGACTTTGAGCCCGATATTCCGGATCAGTTACATTTTTCGAAGTTTAAATAAGAATTTCGATATTATTTTCAAGATTTTAGCTTCAATTTCAAAATTCAATATTTTTGAAATTCAACTCAGAATTCAAACTTTATACTCGAGATTCCAGATTCAATTTCGAAATTTGAGCCAGTTGTTGAGTAGTTGAGGTTCCGGATTCAAATACGGAATTACATTTTTGAACTTTGAATTCAAAAATCAAAGTCAAATTTTTGACATTGATTCAAAATTTTGGCTTCAGTTTTATGGAAATTTGACTTCAAACTTTGAATTTCGATATTGAAGTAAAAATTTTGAATTCAAATTTGAAATTCAATTTCGATTGTAACTTTGGTCTATAACTTGGTTTCTAAAATTTCTAAAATTTTAGTTTAAATTGAGAATTACGATGTTTATTCCTACCTTGAGGTGGAATTCCAAGTTTCGAGAGTAAACTAAAATGATTACCTAAGGCAACCACAGACCATGCTTTGAAGTGGTCATACTTTTGCACTTATGGTCGAGCAACACTCATCTGAATATAGTTTTTTCATGTCTAAATATTCAAATAAAATATAACATACCCGCCTAGTTAAGATACCTACAGCCATTTGTGATTCAACACCAATCAGCGCTGTTTTGACCCGCCATAGATCTCATCAGTGTAATTCTTACTTCACACTTCTTTAAAGTCGGACTTTGGAAATTGAAGTGGCAATTTCAAATTTCAAGTGAAAATTCCGATATTTTCAGTTTAAAGACATCATTTTGTGTTCAAATTTGGAATCAAAACATTGAAATTCGTATTCGTTATTGTTATTGTTTTTTTTTCGCCTGGATAAACGATTCTACTACTTTTTTGATGTGGCATCATATTTCAAGGGATTACATTATGTCGAAGTGACATTTAGTATAATATTAGCTTAAAACTCATTAATACAGTTTATTGCATGATTTACACTATATATAGTGAAAATCATATAGTAAACTAAATTGAGCGTCGAAATTGTGCCTGGCTCACCATACTCCCCAGACCTTTCACCAATCGACTACCATCTTCTCAAGATAACTTTCTCACCGGTAGAACCTTCGCCAATCAGGATCAGGCAAAAACGGCCTTCGCCGACTTCATCAAATCCCGAGCAAATAATTTTTATGCTGAGGGAATAGCGCCAATTTAGAATAAATTGAATGAGTATTCACAGACAAATCTTTTGAAACAGCCAATATCTAGCAAAATAGTAATTTAACGATGGATGTTTCCATTGGCCATATTTTCACTTTTAGGGGCAGAAGCTTGCTTGATCTAATTTCCTATTCGACTCTGAAATTGTCCAGGAACTTTATTTTGGGTTACGGTGTATGTGAAAGTGAAAATTTTCTTATATTGTATCAGTGCCATTGAAGAAACAACCCACCGAAAACAATAAAGCATGCTTGGAGGATCATGATTTATTAAATCACAAATTAAATTTCTAATCCGGCACACGGGGGTAACTTTATTATCGATTCATTGAGGATGGATGAACACGAGATTTAAATAATTTGTGACATCTGTTTACAAGTTAATATATGTAACATGTTAGTGAACAGCTACGGCTGTTTTGTTCGATAAAAAGCGCATCGAAAGCTATGCAAATTACGCGAAACCCTTTCTGTAGGGACAGCAGCATTTGTTTCAAATGACCTACCGCGTATTGTCACTCCCCTTCATGCCCTTTCTCAAATGTTCGACATTAATTCTCACTTCTTCGCTTCGTCGTGTAGAATATATTTCAATAGTAATAATTTAATTTTAGAGGAATACGATGGATTTATATACCTTTCCTAGTCTTTCAATCAAGATTTAGGAAAGACCATCTCTAGTTTTGAGTTGGTATAGAAAAATGTGTTTTGCCGGCAAAATAGTGTCCATAAAAAAGTCCGAGTTCTGTTTGATAAGTCGGAGTCGTAAACTCGAAATCCGTCTCCTCTGGAGACTCGCTCCCGAATTAAATTTACAGGGAGGTCAGTTGGAGTCGTAAATTCGGCAACCATCTCCTTTGTAGACTTGATCCTGAACTAAATTTACAGGGAGGTCAGTTGGAGTCGTAATCTCGATGTCCATCTCCTCTGTAGACTCGCTCCTGGATTAAATTTACACGGAGGTCACTTGGAGTCGTAAACTCGACATCCATCTCCTCTGGAGACTCGCTCCTGAATTAAATTTACAGGGAGGTCAGTTGGAGTCGTAAACTCGGCAACCATCTCCTTTGTAGACTTGATCCTGAACTAAATTTACAGGGAGGTCAGTTGGAGTCGTAATCTCGATGTCCGTCTCCTCTGTAGACTCGCTCCTGGATAAAATTTACACGGAGGTCAGTTGGAGTCGTAAACTCGACATCCATCTCCTCTGTAGACTCGCTTTTGATCTAAGTTTACAGGGAGGTCAGTTGGAGTCGTAAGCTCGACATGCTATCTATCAAGGTAGAACAATATTATGTTGAAAAAAAAAATCCTATTTGCCGAAAAAAAAAAAAAAAACAAATAGTCACACTCTCATCGTACAGGTATTTTGTAGGAACGTTGACAAAAGTGAATATTTCGAATTTAATTTGGAATATTTATTTTCTTGGTACGTATGTGTCACTCCTCTAGACCCTCATCAGACTTAGATATTTAATTTATGTTTTGGTGAATGGGATGTTGATTCCTCAATTGAGGCTTTCTTTATGAGATGAAACTGTTACTATTTCGTTGTTGCTGAAGCAGAACTTATCTCACTTGAAAGTTTTGTATACAGTGAGATTCAAAAAGTTTGCACCATATAAAACTTTTTTATTATTCATTTGTCAGAAAATTTTATTTCTGATAAAAATTGGTGCAGTGCGGGAAACTTGGATTTGAGTTGTCAAAATTTTAAATTTCCGAACGGTGAACAGGGGAGTGCAAAACATAGAAATTTTGATTATGAGTAAACTACCCTTATTTTCGACATTACTGAAAAAGTTTATTTAGAAAAGTTGTTTGAATTTCACAACAATATTCAGATTCGGAATCACAGTTACCTACGCAACAAAACAAAAATATCCATTTTTTGTGGTAAAAGTATCTACTAGTAATACTTACAGATTTGTATTACTTAATTATTTAGCATTAATTAATTTAGTCAGTTATTTCTTGTCAATAAATCATACGGACAATTATTATGGACATACATACAGAGTGAAAAATGAATTTTGCACCAAAAAACTAGTGAAAATTTAAACCATTATATTTAACTCTGAAATCGACCAGGAACCTTATTTTGGGTTAGAAACATCAATATACTAGTTCGAATAATAAATTGGACTGAATTTCGCATTGAAAAATAATTAAAGTAATATGAGGGAGGCGCCTAAGTTGTATATGAGATACTAGTGCTCTTTATAAGGCTAGAATCATAAAAAATGTTTTTTTTTTGTTTTGTTACGTAGGTGGTTGTGATTTTTATTCTGAATATTGTTGTCAAATTCAAACAACTTTGCTAAATTAACTTTTTTAATAATGTCGAAAATAAGGGTAGTTTACTCTTGATCAAAATTTCTATTTTTTGTTCTCCCCTGTACACCGTTTGCGGAAATTCAGAATCTTGACAACTCAAATCCAAGTTTTTCACAAGGCACCAATTTTAATCAGGAATTAAGTTTTCTGACAAATGGATAATTAAAAAGGTTCCTATATGGTGCACACTTTTTGAAACTCACTGTGTCCCAGATAATACTGCTATCTTAGTTGGATATGTCCTACACTGATGAGGAATACTGCTCTGAAACCGGTTTGTAGGTGATTACTCAATTGATTTTAACGGGGACCAGGATCATCCGTACACTTGTTGGATATAAATCAGTATTCGTCGTGGCATTAGTCAGTGACACAGTTGTTATCGGGAAGGCATTTGCCATATCCTACGTAGGAATATTGACGGAGGTGGATGTTCTGAAATTCAATTCGAATTATTTATTTTTTCATAGTGTTTCATATTTGACTCTCACCAAAGGGATCTCGGCAGCTACAGGAGACTGTACATTTACGTGACTGAAACAATGCCGTTTCGAAATTCGAAATATCTCTGGAGCTATTCGAGAAAAATCAATTTTTTTGGAAAATGTCTTTATTTTCTCGACCTAGCTTTATTCGAAGGAATATTCGAAAATAAATTTCCATTTGTACATTACCCACCACTTTTTCATCACTACATAATGGGTCATTCAGATTTTCCATTTGACGTGTCGGCCAACAATTTTATTTTATTTTATGAGCGCCATAATAATTTTGTTCAATTTCTGAAAGTTGTATTTTGCATCCTGATGCATCCTTCAAGAGATGACCAGTTTGATCTTCCTCTTGAAGATGATCACTTGGTGATGGAAACACGTATTAAAATAACGGTTTGGTGTTGGGATAATACTCCAGTAATGTAATATTCATTACTACACCAAAGGTTCCAAACAGTGCATTACAAGTAGACAAAAAGGACTTTTTCAAACGTTGAATGGAGAATTGTCAGATACAGAGTGTTAAAAAAGCATACAGTAGTGGAAAAAAGTAAGTGTGCAATTTGTGTCTGAATACATCTCCAAATAAAACTAGAAAAAATTGAAAATCATTTTTCAAAATTTTGCTATATCCGAATATTCATGGCATTTTGAACCTCTCTAGATTAAAAATAAATGCACTCCTCAGAGGTTTGGAGAATTTTGTAAAAAATGAATATGTTTCAACATAGACAGTAGACTTATAACTAATACCCGTCACTTCAACATCTGATAACGTGCCAAGATCACAAACCGAGTTCCGCTCGTATCATATCAAGATGAGAGTAATATGCAACGCGATAGGGATTTATGCGATTGTGACATCTATCTAAGGGTTCCTATTTAGCCCCTGTCAACAAAAAGCGCAGGTAAAATCACTATAAATTCCCTTTGTGCAATCACTCCCTGTCTGCTACTGTGTCTCTCTAAGTACTGACACTTCCACAATGTTGAAAAGCGCTTTTTTTAAAGGCCCTCACAATGGACCAGATGAACACAGCGTAGGCCAGACTGGAAACGGGTCCAGTAATTGTTTGGGGCGACTTCCTGCCGGCCACGTCTGAAACTGATATGTTTAAAGTTGTCTAAATTTTCAATGGGGTGCTATTTTACATCTGATCTCACCCGACAAAAGCAAATTCTCTATTATGTTTCAAGAATACAAACAGAAATTGACACTGGCACATTTTTATGAGAAAAACACATCGGTGTGAGCTTGAATTTGAGACTGGAAGCCAATTTTTGATTTAAGTTTCTGTAAGAAAAACATCTCTGTTCGAGCAGTGAATTTGAAGCCGATTATGAATTAATTAAAATATTTAATTTTCAGAGAGCGCCGGATGACATAATGGTGATTTTTTCCGAGAGTGTGGATTTTTGGATCAGCAGTTTTCTTGCAAATTTAGGAAGAGTAATGTACTTGAGGAAATTAAGTCAATGATTTGAAAATATGGTAGAAATTCAGCTTATGAAGTTACTTTTATAAGGTACAAGATCTGTAATTATTTTACGAAAGTCTATAGGGTGTTCAAAAATTGACCCTCGCAAAATAAAGATGGTATTTTACAAGGTGCATGAAATTTAGTTACTTCTTTATATTGAACTAGCACATTTCTATGTTTGTAAATATGTAGGTTTTGAGATGATATCATTATTGGAAATGAGATTGTTCATAGATATATTTCTCTAAACAGGAGGTAACTTTCTCATCTAACAGAAATTCCCTGTTCCTTTATACTTTGATGATTTGAACAATATTGAATCCTCCATAAATATTTCATATGGGAGTTGAGAGTCCTATGAATATACAAAGAAAATTATATTTATTTTCCTTTTCACATATAAAATGTATAGGAATTGAAGTGCATACAAAACGAAACAAAAATATTACAGAAACAGGGTGTCACAATAAAAGTGCATGAAAATACATTAAGCAAGCACAAATTCATACTTATTAAAAAAAAATTCATCTGGTGTGTAAAATCATTTTTCCAATAGAAAGAAACTTAAAGTTTTTTTGAAGCGAAATAATGTCATTGTTACTTTAATAATTTCGGGAAGTTGGTTATATATCCTGGGTCCAAACTAATTAGGAGAATTTGAAGTGATATTGACTCTGGCATATCGAACGTGAATATAATTTTTTTTGCCTTATGTTCAATGTATGAATGTTGGAATTTTTATAAAATTGTCAATATTTTTGAATTCATAGACGCATACTTCAAGAATATATGAAGTTGCAAGAGGTATAATTTTATAAGAAGGAAAAATATTTCTACATGAATGATCGTAGGACACTCCTGCCATTAGTCTCAAAATTTTATTTTGGCTGATGAAAACATTCTGTGCATGGAAAGTATTACCCCCTAGACACAACCCATACCTCAGTCGTGAATTTACTTGAGAGTGATAAAAAGTTATCATCTGCATCTGATTTGGTTCCAGTAGGTCTTTCAAATTCCTAAAACGAAATGTGATGCTACTTTACTTTGACTCAAACTGTTCACAATGAGATTTCAAGCTGAGAATTTCATCAACATATACACCTAAAAACGATTTCTGCAGCATTCCAGTTGTAGAAAAAGTCATATGAACGTTCACGTTAAATATGGAGAATACAGAATACTGGAAAAAACAACTTTCTCATTATCTCTGATGGGACTGGGAGTATCAAAAATAAATAAATGATGAAATCATGGCAAAAATATAATTTTTTACATCATTCCCCAAAATAAATTTGTCATTGATAATTTTTTTAATGAATAGAAGAATAAAAAAAAGTTTATGAAAACGTAAATATCAAAACATTTCAGTAATCAATTGCCCGGATACATACTCTTTTCTTTGACATGAAAAACACTTCACATTTTTTGTTAACACAGCCCTTCACTTTTTTAATTTGTAATAACAGTTGTGGGGAAGGAATTAAACATGTAGATGATCAACCATTTTTGAAGCAAATAAAATAAAGTTGATATAACCGCTATCCTTAAAATGATTTTGGAATCTAAAATTGCCATAAAATACAATCCATTTACTTGTAACCAGTTCTACAAGAAGAGAACAGTACACTTTTTCGATAACTGCAACAGTTAAAATAATTTCAGATTATATTCACAATAATGATAAATCATTGACATTCAATACTTATAAATATATAACTTGAAAAGCTCAAGTTATATATTTAGCTCAAATCAATATCATGAATTGACATAAGTTATATATTTAGCTCAAAATCAATATCATAAATTGACATAAAAAATATAAATTGGGAACAATTTCATGTATGATTTTACTACAATGAAATATGTAACATATCTCAACTCCCAAGCAGTTCCACCCAATAATAAGAATTATAGTGTATTATGTACGGTGTATTGTTGTTACCAATATATTAACCAACCCTTTATGAAATAAAACTTTGTCTCAGTGGAATACAATACAGTTTCATTTTACCCTTTTTCCCAAATCTGTGAAATTACCCACATGTGTCGCACTGACCCTAAATTATGACTTTATAGATAATATTCACTATGTTCCGGAAAACGAAGAACAAGGGTTGGTATATATTCCACTTCCAATTTCAATTTGTAGAGAGAGGAAAAAGTTTTATTATTATCATAACAATTGATGAGGTTGATAAACATTATTGGTCTACTTGAAAACATATTTGGTGATAACTATTATTGAATATTAATTCAAAAGTAAAATATATCGATGTTGTGCAGTCTCCCAGTGTACTTATACAATAGTAAAAGCCGTGAACAAGTTTTTGTTTCGTACAAAAAAAAACAACACCAATCAAGTGACTTAAACTGGCAAGACTCAGTTTTATTTTTATGAAGATCACTTTCACGTAAGTATTTACCTAAATTTGCAGATTATAAACCAGCAATATCATGGTCGAGGATTACGTTCAATAATAAACAATTTTTTTGGAGGTTATGTTCCATCTCTTGTATCTTTCACCCTTGTTATGTTACTTTTTACTATGCATAGATTTCCTTCGCATTTTAACTATAAGTAACTCATTGCATTATCGCCATGAGATGCTCTGGAGAACCTGAAATAAATAAATCAATGTGTAGGTAAGTGTGTGGTAAGTACGTAGTTTAGAAACATCGTTTCATTAGCAGAACCTCTAATTTCTAACTTTTCAAAGACTTTGAACTTATGTTTATTATTTATTTTCGAAAGATCATTATTGTACTCTCAAGAAAGTTTGAATATTTCAAAATTTTGTCGAACAAAAGTCTTTGTTTGGTGCCAAAAATTTTCCCAGCATCAACAAGTCGATTCTAGGCACATTACCACTGTTTGCCTTTATAAATCCTGGTTCCATGGCTCACCTTATTCCACTATTGATTTAACAAGAGAAAACAGTCACTGTAAACAATATTAAAGAAAATCAGAAAAACTAGCGCCGGGTATTACTGTTGTATTATACCAGATGTTATATTTGTTTGTTTACTCTAATGTGACGTAATTCACTCTGATTCGCTTTCATGGCGGCTTACCGTATTTTGTAGTTATATTCTATCAAAATATTAATAATCTCGCTCATAATAAACAATGAATGCGTGTTTTGTGATCCATTGAAGGTTTTATTGAATAAATTCTTCATTTTAGTGATTTTTACCTACTGCCATCATGTCTATTGATTCAGAAGTATGTCCAGACTACATCTTTCCATTTTTCCATCTTTCAGATTTTTTTGTTTAGATGGTGTTGGCATTAGAGTAAATCCGTTTTCACAGATTTTTGTATTTGTATTTTAGAATAATTAATCTTCCTTGATCTTTCCGAAGCTTTTGATACCGTCAGTCATACAAAACTCCTGAGAAAATTAGAGAACTGTGGAATACGTGGGAAAGCTTATGACACTTTGAAAAATATTTATGTGACCGCGAACAGAGAGTCAAAATTGAGGGTCGACTCTTTCAGGTGTATTGTCACTTGCATATACAGGACATTTTCTGTGAAGATTCCTGCACTGACGCCTGTCGGATACGATCAAACGCCTTTCGTGGTATTAACCAGGGGAGTAGTTGTTTTCTGATAGGCGTCAGTCCATTCAACCTACTGTGTAGGTATATTCGAGACTGGCTTGAACGTTTAAAGTTCATTTCTTTAGATTAATTATTGAGTAGATAAAAATAACTATGTATTGTGTCTGTAACTACTGTTTCTGTTATTCGGTTTATTTATTAATTGATTGATCACTCATTATTTTTTAATGAAATGTAGATTTGATGTAAAAGTATTTATACACTTAATTCACAACATAGTCTCATTACGAACAAGTTATATATTTCTATGGCTTTCGTGATTATGTGATTATCTTGTTTATTTTCGATAGCACTCCATGTAATTTATATTAGTGTATGAGAAAATAAACATATTATTATTATTAATATTATTAATAATAATAATAAAGTCAGGAATCTTGACAAAAATATTTTTCAGGCAACTAAAATTGATCAATTATACCTTCTTTACTTTCTTCTCTTGTAGTTGAATATTTTATTTAGTTTCTTTTTAATTCTCCTAACATACAAAATTAATATAATATAATATTTCCTTAATTTTGGTGTTGATGGAAGACATGGTGAGAATATAAATAAAGGCATTCTGAACAAAAGGCCTTTCACACGTCGAATACAATGTATTGTTTTTGCATTTTTATTTTTGATGCACAAAATATGTATTACTCTCATTTCTAACTCTAACTTCAGATAATGTAGTAACTGGAATTTTATTAATACAGCCGAAATTATATGCTTATTTCAAGCTCAACCACTGATTTTATCAAATTGTACACTGCGCTTCTACAAACTCAAAAAGGGTTTATGTTTTAACAGCGATTTGCATACATCAAGCCCTATATGATGGCTTATTCAAATCTGACTAAAGGCTTATGATTAACTATGCTGTTACTGATACGCTCGATTTGAATTTATGCTTTTCAGTCTACACCTGCTCAGATTGATTTATATCTCGCCTTTCTTTTTTGATAAAACCATATCGAATTATTTGCGGTGATTCTGTTTGAGAATGGATTAGAAAAAATATATTAATATTTTAATTCACGATATGTAGATTGCCCTGATGATGGATTAAAATTTTAAATGAAGAATGGTCTATGAAAAAAACTGTAATAGAAAATTGAAAGTCGGATTGGTGGTTATGATTTGAATATGAAATTGGGAGGTCCAATTTCTTATCCATAAAAAGAACTAAAATTCGGATATTTCTTGAATAAATACAAAGCAGTATACTGTATTGAGACAGTTTAGAGGCAAAAGAAACATGAGTGTAACATGTTGCAAATTTAGTATTCAAGAAACAGTTTATTGTGAGCTTTTCACTAAACAGTCTTACAAAAACGTTAGCACATGTTTCGCTACACAATAGTTTCATCAGGCGTGCATTTCAACGCCTTTACACAGTAAAGAAACGCCTGGAGAAGCTATTGCAAAGCGAAACCCGTGTTGCGTCTTTAATAAAGTGTTTCTTTAATACGTTTTTGTCAAATATGAAAAATTGTCATAAAATAATTTAAATCCATTCAAGCAAATACATGAGTTGGAAGATGTTTCAACCTCAACCTTCAACAACTCAACAACCTCTAATATAATATAAATTGATCTGAAATCCCTAAAAAAAATAAAAAAAAAGATTACCCGAAAATAACAATTTCATTACAACAAAAAACTGAAATTACAAGGAAATATCATACAAGCTACAACCTGAAAATAAAAAATTGAAATATTAATAAAAGCTGAAAATTAAAAAAATATTATTGACAAAAATGAAAAATAAAAGATTCCAAACCAAGTAACGTCACGACGTTTCGATTGTTAGTATCCACAATCGTCTTCGAGTGATAGCTGGACTTATTCCAGAATGTCATCGTCATTTCATCCAGGTTTGGAGACCAGTTCCCCTACCCTTTTGGCTGATTGTTGGTCTTAAGAGGGACCAATGGGTTCATGACTGATTGGTGACGGCATGAAGTCCTTAGACATCAGTGCCGCCCTTCACGGGATACCCCTACCTGGCTGGGGTGGGATGGATGAAAAGGTTATTCATCCGTTAACGGGGGACATGAGGGCCTCATTCGACAGAGTGTCGGGGCCTTCCATATCGGGAGGGGTCGTCTACAGCATAATCTGTGGCTTCCCTAACTAACGGGTTTTCATGAGTTTCCGTTTTTTCGAAAACTCTCTCATTCCTCGACTGAATGGGTGGACTTATTCCTCTGAGATCTGACTATTTATAGGTCATTCGGGTGCTTTCACCTTTCACCTATCCCCTCTTTCCTCTTTCCGCTTCATTGGTTTTAGCGGGAGATGACCGTTTGGCGGGAGTTGGTGGTTTTTCGCTTAATGTTACGTATCTCTACGCTAGCTTGACTAAATGCGTTGTTGGACAACCAATGAAGCGGAAAGAGGGGGTTAGGTGAAAGCACCCGAATGACCTATAAATAGGAAGAGGGGGTTAGGTGAAAGCACCCGAATGACCTATAAATAGTTAGATCTCGGAGGAATACGTCCAGTTATCACTCGAAGACGATTGTGGATACTAACAATCGAAACGTCGTAACGTAACATGGTTTGGAATCTTTTAATTTTTATTTTTCATTTTTGTTAATAATATTTTTTTAATTTTCAGCTTTTATTAATATTTCAATTTTTTATTTTCAGGTTGTAGCTTGTATGTTATTTCCTTGTAATTTCAGTTTTTTGTTTTAATGAAATTGTTATTTTACGTTAATCTTTTATTTTTTATTTATTTATTTTTTTCAGGGATTCCAAATCAATTTATTATTATATTAGACAATAGAAGTCCGAACTGATGAAATTGAAGATGAGGTTGAAACATCTTCCAATTCATGTATTTGCTTGAATGGATTTAAATTATTTTATGACAATTTTTCATATTTGACAAAAACGTATTTGAGAAACACTTTATTGTGAGAAATTCACTAAAGACGCAACACGGGTTTCGCTTTGCAATAGATTCTTCAGGCGTTTCTTTAATGTGCAAAGGCGTTGAAATACACGCCTGATGGGATTTCAAATGAAATAATAGTGAAATAAAATACAAGTAAAAATAGAACAATTGAATAAATGAAAATGAAGAAATGAAAAAAGAAAATAAAAATAAAAAGAGGAGAGATTCCAAGTCATTTTAGTTCACGACGTTTCGATTGTTAGCATCTACAATCGTCTTCTGGTGATAACTGGACTGATTCCTCCGAGAGATGACTATTTATAGGTCGTTGGATTCGTGGTTCAGATACTGTCCCGTATGAGTGGGTTTTCGGTATACAGATGTTTCCCACTTAGAGTCGGTCCTCTTCACCAAAACGTCTAAGAATGGCAATTCGTTATGGATTTCCTTCTCCATTGTGAAATTGATGGAAGGTCTCACGCTGTTGATGTGTTTCAGGAAGGCGTCTAGTTCAGTATTCCACGAATCCAACCACCATCAATCGACTAAAAGAGGTGTCATCAAAACTCTATTAGACCATGCTTTTGGGCTTTGTAATACGAAGGAAGGTCTCGAGAAGGAACTAGACATCATCAAAAATGATCTTCAACGGAATGGCTACTCCAAAGCGATGGTAGAAAAGAATTTGGCTAGAAGACAGCAGGAGCCTCGCAAGGAAGAGAAGCCGTCACAACTAGTGCTTGCACTTCCCTACATCAGAGGATTATCGGAGAGGATAAGAAGAATTGGTTCAAAGTACAATATCAGAACCTGCTTCAGATCCGGTAACACTATCCGTAGCAGCCTCACGAAAACCAGGCCACCAAACGCGGACTGCGATTCAAAGAATTGCATTTACCGGATACCCTGTGAGTGCGGAAAATCCTATATTGGTGAAACTAAGAGGCCATTGAATGTTCGCATTGTCGAGCACAAGAAACACACACAGCGAGGGAAAACCAGCAAATCAGGAATAGCAGACCATGTTTGGACCCATCAACACAACATCGAGTGGTCCCAAGCTGAGATCTTGCACAGAGAGGAACATTGGTTTAGGAGAAAATTCAAGGAAGCCGCATACATGTAGAAATACGCAACATATGGAAACCCATCATTAAGCGAAAAATGACCAACTCCCGCCAAAACGGTCATCTCCCACGGAACCAGTGAAGCGGAAAATGGAAAGCGGCGATAAGTGAAAGTACTCGAGTGACCCATATATAGTTATCTACCAAAGGAATTAGTTCAGTCATCATCCGAAGACTATTTTAGATACTAATAATCGAAACGTCGTGCAGTAACTTGGCTCAGAATCTCCTAATTTTTTATTTTTTGTATTTCTTTCCTAATGTTTTGTTCAATTGTTCTATTTTCACTTTTATTTTACAGTATTTTACTGTATTTTGCTTAATATTATTGTTACTTTCAGCTATTCTTTTTTAATTTTTCTTTTTTGTTGGTTCTTTCAGGGATTTCGAATCATTTTATATAATAGTAGGCAATGGAAGAAGTCCGAACCAATGAAATTCATCATGAAACATTGTCAATCACCTTCAAATACACTTTTCTCCATTCAGTTTGTATTTTAAGCATTCGTTATGGAATCGAATCAAGATTCATACACAATATAGTAAATGAAAGAGGTAAAATTTCACTTATATGGAACACTAAAAGTAGTTGTTTAGAAAGTATTTTTCTTTCGTGTAATTTGATGTTTATACGAGAGTAGTTTGGAGAGGGTTTTTTATTCTAGTTTGTGTCTGAAAGTTATTTCTTTGCATGATCTACACAACTTTGTATAAAGTTGATTTTTTGAAATTGATTGAGCTCTTCGTTTCTTTTGAAAATTCCAACATATTTTTTGTATAAATGTGGAGAAGTAGAAAGCCAACATCTTTTTTTACCCAAATATCAATCTTTTCTAAACTTTTTAATTCGAAAAAAAATATTTTCACACTGTTGGCAATATGATGTTTGAGGAATTGAAAATTGTTTTCTTCATATTTTGTAAGGAGGTTTTATTGATACATTAAATTTTTACTGAAAGTTTTCCACTTTTCATATAATGACGAGCAGAAAACCAATAGGAGACTAATCTCTCATGAACAATATCCTCTTTTTGATTACTGCTGCTTTTTCATCAAACCAACTTGTGATACTTTCGAAAACAAAGTACAAATACATTATTCAAAAGAAAGAAATTGAATTCAATTGTATTTTTTAACTTTTTGAGTTTTCTTTTGACTCATTGTTTTCTATTTTCTTCTCTATTGTATTTCCCATAAAAATTACCTGGAGATTTGTGATGATATAATTATTTATTTATTGAGAAAATACATCTAACAGGTCAAAAGACTCAATTACAGGAGTGCATAACACGAAATGAAAAGCTTATATTAGTTCTGAAAAACAAAAATTAAAACATAAAACGAAATTTTTATTAGCATTATATACCATGTAACATTATGACATATAAACATCGGATTCAATAAGTTATGTAGTGCATTATATATTGCTTTTCTAAACTGATATAAGGGTAAGAAGAATATATCGATAGTGGTGAGTTAGGTACGTCGATGTAAGTTATATGTGACCTGGAAGTTATACGAGGCACGTTAAAATTCAATGATGAAAGCCAGTCGATCAAGCAACTCGATTTGATTACGTATGATTTTGTATATAAAAATCAAGTCGTTACTTTGGCGGTGTTTTTTAAATGATGTATAGTTGAACTCTTCTAAGAGTAAATCATACCTATGCTTGTATATTTGTATATATTTTAATAAATATTATTTTTATAAATACAGGTATATTCAAATTCGTCTCTGTACATGAGGATCTCGTAAACGATAAGAGATAAGAGTGTCGGTTGAATTGTGGCAAAGTTGCGTATTTCAGAAACCTATTCAATGATGTAAAAAAACCGAATATAGCTCTTTCGGTTCTGGAGGTATACAGAAAAAAAAAACAAAAAATCCCAAATTATTTTTTGCCTATATCTTTATTCGCAGACATATTGAAAATCTGTTCTCATTTTACTATTGGCACTTGATGTGGGCTATCAAAATATGTCCATGAATCTTTTATATAGGGTGTCATCTGACTTGGGCCGCCCCCATCTTTGAATTTTCAAATACGGATCTGTATTTTTTTGTTGTAATTTTTGGATCTTAGTCATTCACTTCATACCAAGAAATCAAAATTCATTTTATATTTCGAGATATTTCGGTAATATTTGATTATAATTGGGTGAATTATTCCCTTTTAAATTACGGCTCCTCAAATTGGGACTGAGTTAAAAAAAAAACACAATAGCAACTTTCTCCCTTTGTACCGTTGAGTTTTCAGAGAGTTTTTTTTTCATTCTTAGGTACCTAGTCATATTTTTCCAATGCTCTGAGCGTTGTCTACAATGAACTTCGAATAAGAAAACCTTATATGATTATCTGCAACATATCTACAAAAAAATATATTATATTTGTTTTGATGAGCAGAAAAAGAAATGATAGCAATAATAACATCTGAAACGAACAAAATATAATTATAATGAAAATTGAAATGAAGTAATTTATATACACAAAAAAAAATAATGGCACAATAAATCTTCGAATTGGAGTCCTTCCATTTCGAGACAAATAATGGGCCAATAAGATGGTCTGCAAGATCACCAGATCTTACTATTTTGAACTATTTTCTATGGGGAACATTGAAAAATAGGATTTACGCTGGCAGAGAGATAGAAAATGTGGAAGACTCGCGATTGAGGATTTTGAATGAATTCGCAACAATGCAGCAAATAAGTGTATTAAGGGCAATAAATAATATGAAAAACAGAGTTAAAAAATGTTTCGAAACGAAAGGACTCCAATTCGAACATTCATTGCGCCAATAATTTTTTTTGTACATAAATTACTTCATTTCAATTTTCATCACAATTATAGTGTTCGTTTCGGATGTTATTTTTCTGCTTATATACACATAATATAATATAATATAATATAATATAATATAATATAATATAATATAATATAATATAATATAATATAATATAATATAATATAATATAATATAATATAATATAATATAATATAATATAATATAATATAATATAATATAATATAATATAATATAATATAATATAATATAATATAATATAATATAATATAATATAATATAATATAATATAATATAATATAATATAATATAATATAATATAATATAATATAATATAATATATATTTTTGATGTAGATATGTTTCAGATAATCATAAAAGGTTTTCTCATTCGAAGTTCATTGTAGAAAACGCTCAGAGCAATGGAAAAAATATGATTAGGTACCAAAAATAAAAAACAAAATCTCTGAAAACTCTACGGTACATAGGGAGACGTGATAATTGCTATTGTGTTTTTATTTAACTCAGTCAACCAATTTCCAGAGCCGTAATTTAAAAGGGAATAATTCACACAATTATAATCAAATATTACCCAAACATCCCGAAATATAAAATGAAATTTAATTTCTCAGTATGAAATGAACGTCAACGATACAAAAACTACAACAAGAATACAGGTCTATATTTAAAAATTCAAAGATGAGGGTGGCCCAAGTCAGATGACACCCTATATAACAGATTCATGGACATATTCTGAGAGCCCACATCAAATGTCAATAGCAAAATGTGGACAGATTTTCAATATGTCCGCGAATAAAGAAGATATAGGCAAAAAAATAATTTGGGATCTTTTGTTTTTTTGTATATCTCCAGAACCAAAAGAGCTATATTAGATTTTTTACATCATTAAATAGATTTGTAAAATACGCAACTTTGCTACAATTTAACCGACACTCTATCTCTTATCGTTTAAGAGATCCCCATGTACAGAAACGAATTTGAATAGCCCTGTATATTAAAAATATCAAATATGTAATTGATGTCTTGATGGATTGATATCATTCCACATATTTATTTCACTTTTGACAAAATTTTGACAAAATTCAATATAGTCTAGTGAAATATCTTCTGGTTCACTCATGCTGCTTCCCTCCAGAAAGTGAATCAGCATCATGCCGTATACGCAAATAAAAAATTCCTTTATCAAAACGAACAGATGAGTTATTTAAAACCAGATTCACCATGAATGAAAAACTGAATGAACGAGTAATCCAAAATAGTGAAGATCAAAGATTCAAGTAGTTTTTCTACAACTTCTTAGAATTGCCGCCCGTTTCCTAACCTTATTATCCTTTTCTTTTTGTCTGCCTATGGATAACACAACAAAAAACATATTCAATACAAATCGTCGGCTGTATTCTTTCTGATTCAACCCCAACGCATTATGCACGGACACACCAATTTAAAATCAATAACGATCCGAAAGGTAATTGAAAAAGAAGCGCTGGAGAGAGCTTACAAGTTCCAGTTTAGCCGTAATTATGAGTTTGCCGTCCGTATTTACTCCCTAATAATCAAAGGCAGCCGAGCGTAAAACAATGAAAGCTCGAGTCACTGACGCGAGGTGTATTTGGAAACTGATCCTTTCTGTTGCAAATGTGGAAGGACAGGACCACACCTGATCCAGACGGTTCACAATGAGTCATATGTGTCGAATATCATTGGAATCACCAGTGCATCAATAAGTTGCTCTCTACGTGAGCGAAAAGAGTTGCGAATTGGTAGCAGAAGAGGGATGAATATTTTCTGCCAGCCTTTATTTTGTTCTCTACAATGGAGCTTTTAAAGTTCGAAAAAGGGGTTTCGTAAACATGTTAGTACCTTGATTGAAAATACATGTTTGTGCTCAACATAAACTTTGTGATTGAAAGGATCAACGGCATCCCCGTGTTAGGAATCGCACGTTGAAAATTAGGACTTCGTAAATCCTTGTCTCGCACAAGTTTCGACTTCTAAGGGTTGTCGTTCGTGGGGGACACGGGTTAACGAAAACAATTTTGACAGAACTAATTTGTCAACACTTTTGGAGCTGGAAATTAGCCTTAACAACACGCGATGAGAGGAATTAAAAAAAAAGCCCAGCTTAGTAATAAAAAACTTCAGTATTGAAGATGATTATCATACTCTAAAAAAATTAAAACCTAAATTTACTGCGGGACCTGATCATATTCCAGCATTCATTATTAAAGATTGTACCTTAGTTCTGGTTGAACCACTAACAACTCTAATTAATATATGCCTGAAAACATCAACTGTACCATCAATATGGAAAATGTCGAAAGTCTGGCCAATTTTCAAAAAAGGAGATAAAAGTGAGATAAAACATTACAGACCAATCTTTATCATATGCAACTTTTGTAAAGTGTTTGAGATGCTTCTTGAGAAGACAATCTATTGTTATGTCAGCAACATTATTAGTCCCAATCAACACGGTTGCATGAAAGGACGTTCAACCACTACCAATCCTGTGACAATCACTCAATGTATTGCAGAGGGTATTGATTGTTAGTCTCAGACTGATGTCATCTACACTGATTTTTCTGAAGCGTTCGACAGACTTGACCTTAGTATCCTGCTCAACAAACTTTCGACTTTTGGGTTATCTAATGAATTAATTACCCTCTTCAAATCGTATTTTTACAACCGTGAACAGTACGTTCAACTCAATGGCCTTAAGTCTATCGAATATATAGCCACATCTGGTGTACCACAAGGATGAACTCTAGGACCCCTACAGTTCAATATGTTCATTAATAATATCGGAGCTGAGATTGATGTCAATTTTTCTTTACACGCAGATTACTTGAAACTCTATCACAATATAACATGTTCTAATGATTGCGAACGTCTCGCAATCATTAGAACATCTCTCAACATATCCAAATATAATATATTGTCTTACTCACTGAAAACGAACTTGAATTTACACAACTACGTCATAAACAATCAAGTTATGGAGCGTCCTGACACTCACTGATCTAGGTGTTACTTTTGATTCATCCCTCTCTTTCAATAAACATATTGACACTACTCTAACAGCAGCTTATCGCATGTATGGATTATTGGATTATGTATGGTGATTATGTATGGATCTATGGATTATGATTATTGACTTCGAAAAAGCTTCAACATTGAAATTACTTCATTTCACTTTTGTTCTATCTAGGCTGGAATATGCATCTGTCGTGTGGAGTCCCTACTATCAGGTTCATATAAATCAACTAGAAACCCTAAAATATATGTCTTTTAAACTTAAAGGCACGTATCCTACTGTAGGAATACCCTATTATGAAATGTTTGTAACTCACAATTTTTGTATTCTCGAGGTAAGGTGTAAATATTATTCATTTCTTTTTTTATACAAGGTCATAAACAATATGATCACCTGCTCTCAACTGTTACATATGTTGAATTTTTGGGTTCCTAGACGGTCATCTAGGAATAGTGTCACATTTTATCTCAACACTCCGCGTACAAATATAATGAAAAAATCTCCAATTTATACAATGTGCGATACTTCTAATCCTGTTAGTCATGTCCTAGATATATTCAACTGCCAGATTAGACAAATCAAAAGACATTTCTTAGCTTACTGACAGTTCTGTTTTCAATTTTTTTTTCATATAGATTCACAAATTATATTATGTAAGTACATATTTGTAAATGCCACTGTTACTTCATATTCTGTAATTGGGTTCATCCTGTAGAATAGTGTATGAAATGAATAAATAAATAAATAAATAGGAAAACTTATGTCCTTTTGAGCAAGCACAAAGAGACATATTAGATGTGGCAACGAGAGTCAAAGAGTTTACTGTTCAGTTGTAGGACCGTTTTGTTTGGCTTGTGCTTAGGAGGAATATAACAGATTGCCATCATGCACTAACGGTGTGTTATGAAAACCACGTATGTATCTGATTCAATTCAATTATTGAAACAAAAAACTTGATAAATTATTTAATACCTATATCAGGAGAGTTCCAGAATTATCAACTGCCTCAACTTGTGTTTTCAATACCAATACTGGACATCGTGTTGCCAGATCTGCATAAAGTACAAAAGTGTACGGTATGTTTTTAGGAAGATATTATCTTTACAACTCACTCTGGAGAAAATACATTTATTTATGATAACGCTCCTTCCTACACCAGAAGGGTTAAATTCCAATAAGTGGCTAGCAGTGGCCCACTAGATGGTGAGCAAGTATAGCAAATGACTCACTGGATGTGAATACCATAGAACATATTTGAGATCAGGTTAGAAAAAAAAATAGTTTGTCCTGGAAACCCAAGAAATGCTGGTAGCTGATTAAAGTTTAATAGGAGAAATAAAAATGTTTATTTTTCCACAAATAGGATTCTGTTCGAATAAGTAATGGTGGAGGTCATTTTATGACCACCGTTAAGCGATTTCAGTCAGTTATTCTCTATGAATTCAAATTGTGTTTGGAAAGAATTGGGTTTCAGCTTCTATGCAGTTTTTCATGGTTTTAGACGTACTGAAAATGTTAAAAAGCTCTAAAATATGGGTGCCATATGATTTAAACGATCGTCAGACGTTGTCACGTTTCGAGGTCCGTTGTTCTTCGCCTTTGCGCAACCAAAACATCCCTTTTTTAAGTGGATCCTCTACGACAACAGAAGATGTTCAGGACCAATTCACGTGAAGATTCAATATTGCAACAATGACAAAAATACCTACCTATGATAGTGAGCACGTAAACAGTGTATTTGTCTTCAGTTCACACATCGATACCAGGTGGAGTATCGCTTATTCTGAATTCCTCATATCCTCTATATTCAACAATTTCTATTATGTGTATTTCAGATGTATTCACATAAATGGTGAGAAGATTTCAAATATTCTTCATTCTGATATATATCAAGAAGTAATTCATCAAAAAAAACTCTTGTCAAGATAAAGCTTTTTTTCGTTATCGGCATGTATTTTTTCGGGCAAAGCACGTGGTGGTGGGCGTGTGTCGCGCTTGCCGGCGTTTAACATGACAAAAATCCGATCCCAAAAAGGGTACCGAACTCATTACGACACGTGATAATCCTTTGATAATCGAGTGTGCGTTGCCAATCGATCATTTTTTATTTTGAGTAAAATTGATGTATCATTGCCCGCCTAAATGGATTCCAGGCCTTTGTATTACACAGTATTTTTTTAATAAATAACGGATTATTGGTGATGAAAAGGGCAGAAAACGATACAGGCATTGTTGTGAATAGAATAAACTGGGAATATTATGAAGGTGATAATGGAATATGTTTTCATTTAAGAAAAACTAGTCATTTCTTCATTTCCGTGTTAGTTGTTGTAGTATTTGGAAAACTCAAAATTGGGGGGAAGGTAGCCAGTTGGTTAGAGTGAGCGGTTCGTTCTATTCATTCAATCGACCGCTATGTGGAGCGAAGGTTCAAGCCCGATGGTCCGACGATCTATTTCCAATGCGAATGGTCCAAACTATGCTAGGATTCGCACGAAAGGTAAGACCTCGTCTTAACTTACCTTTGCTCGAACAAGTTTCAACTTTTGAAGGTTGTCATTCGGAAGAAATGACAGCTGGTTTACGGAAAAACAGATTTCAAACAGACATCATACTATTTAGGCAAAAAAGCCACGTTTATTTTCAGTAACGAAATTCCTTAGAACGAATATAGATATTGAAATAGGTGAAAATAGTATTGATGCCATAATCAAAACAGTGAACACAGGTTATTATGTTATATTGCAATAAAAAAATATGTTCAATACCAATCAACTCATCAATGTATATTATGCTCCAATCTGGGGAAGCTCCAGTAACTCAGGAAAAATATTTGTTCCCGAAAAAAGAATCATTCGACCCATTGTCAGCCTAAAATCAGATGGATCGTGTCGAACATATTTTCAAAATAATAAATTTCAACAATTCCATGTATTTATATTTTCAAATGTATATTGTTATTCATGCATCATATTGACATGTGTCAGTTTCTCAGTGTCATGATTACCCCAGTAGAAATAGAGACTTCATCAGAATTCCTGCACACAGCTCATTATTTTATGAAAAAAGACTATCATATAAACGTATACAGTTTTTCAATCATCTTTCCGTAAACCTTAAAGAGCTACGGAATGAAAACTTTTTTAAATCAATATTAAAAGGATATTGGCAAGATGAATATTTTTATGGTATCAAACAAGGGCGTCGCCAACGGGGGGCATGGGACAGTTGCCCCCCCTTAAGATCAAATGTAGCTAGCCGCAAAGCGACCAAAGTGCGAGCAATTGACTTCCTCACTTATTAATAAAGTCCGCATCGCATGACAAAACGTAAATAAATGCACAAGGTTTAATGTATATTGTGTAAAGTATTGAAATATTCAGAATAAAATAAAGATTTTGACATCCGTTTTTTAAATCGCCGCCATTATCATCACGACTATATCAGATTTGCCATTAAACAGTGTAAAAATATGTAGATAATAGGTAGGTAGGTATGGTGTGTGCGTGTGCTGTGTGCATTGCATTTCTTTCTACGACAGCCATTCACCAGCATTCATGTTAGTTTTGTATAATTTGAATGCGGCATACCTAAAGTAGAAGTTATTGTTACGAACAATGATCTAAATTTACTTCCTGAAATTAGAAATGCCATGGTAACCACCAAAGATACTATAAACTTTTTTCGGGAATTAGTTTTAAGGAGGAAGTTGATACCTAATATTTCCAGACTTTGCGAGACAAGATGGAGCTCAGAAACAGCTGCTGCTGTTGCGGAGAAAGTCGGACTGGAGGAGGACATTACATCAATGCCGCGTATTACGGGGAAACAACGTCATAGAAGCAATCATCCAGCAGAAAGCCCTTCCGAATACTGAAAGAGGTCTTTAGTAATATCATACTTGGATTCAATTATCACCTCTCTTGAAGTACGTTTTGCTGAAGAAAACACGCCATCATTCGCATTATCTAAGTTATACCCAGCGCAGATTCAAAAGATGACAACTGAAAATCTGAAACAAACTTGTGAGTCTATTGCCTAGTTTTATGATTTACCGAACATAAAGAATGAAATCAAACTTTGGTAGCAATTGTAGCACGATAGGTTTAATCTAACAAATCTTACAGTTGTTGATGTCCTAAAAGAAACAAGTTCCTTCTTTCCCGAAGCGGAAAAAGCATCGAAAATTTTGATCGCTTTACCATGCACGACCTGAACAGTAGAGCGATCCTTTAGCAGCCTCAGAAGACTGAAAACATGGCTAAGAAGCACCATGGCAGAAGATCGCCTTAATGGTCTGGCCATGATGAGTGTACACAGAGCTATAATAAATAAAACCAAAATAATTTTAATGATAAAGTGGTTGAAAGTTTTGCAAAAATCTCCGCAGGTTATGTTTTGATTAAATATTATTTTTGTTAAAATAAATAATTATTACTATGTTTGAAAGTTTGATTTAGTCGAGGGCTTGTGAAGTTTTATACATTGATATCAGAACCGTTCTTAATACAATCGTCATCGAGGCAAAGACTTCCAAAATGCAACGGTTCATGCTTTCGACTGTACCGGGCGTTCATAATTTTTATCCTCCATGATATTGCTCCATTGTCATAAGCTGGCGACGTCCTTGGTATCAAAGAATTTCTTGACGGGAAATGAAGATGTGTTTGCTTGTGTGTATGAATATAAATTGAATAAATGTTTCTATGTACCTATATGATGTGTACATATTTGTTAGATAGTAATATTTTAATATTGTTGATTGTTAATGTGTCTACCATTTCATAGTTTTTATTTGTGACGTATCATATATCATGCTGTATGTGATCTGAAAAGATTGAAAGAAGATTATTATTATTATTATAAGTATCGAAATGCAAGTGCTAACTGACAAGCCAAGTAAGCAAGAAAAAAATTTAAAAACAAGCCAAAGTTTTGTAGAATATGAGTATAACATCTAACAAAGGACTTGGATGAATCAGTACAGGAACAATATACAGTGAAAAAATATGGTTGATAGTTTCTTTTTTAGTCTGAGGAAGACTGGGCAGATGACACAGCTATGAAAATATTAATAACATATACTAGCCCAACATTTTTGAAATTGAGGAAAGTAGCACGGTAGCCTGGTGGGTTGACGTGGATGGTTGGCTTCACACGTTAAAAGATAAGACCTCGTTAGTCCTAAGCTCGCATAAGTTTCGATGTTTTGAGAATTGTTGTTCGTAAGGGAGCGACAGCTAGTTAACGGTAGAACATATTTTAACAGATTTTAACAAATTTAACAAATAGATAGTGCACAAACTATATGCTGAATCTCTCTGTAGAGTAGGGAGGGTGAGTGTAAGCACACGCACTTAGGCCACATGTGACCCATTGTACATCCTCCCGAGGAGTTTTCCTCCTAGGTCACCGTCCATCCTGTCCTTTCCAGGAAGGTGGACAGGTCGCTGGGAGACATCTCCTTTATATCGGCAGGTGTAGGCCAAGACTCGCCGAACACATACTTTCTTATTGACGATAACTCCGGGCACTCGCACAGGACATGCCTGACAGTCTCATCTTCCTGTTCACACATCCTGCATAGAGGTGTGTCCACTAGCCCCATATTATGTAGGTGTTTCCTTAGCTGACAGTGGCCAGTCAGAAATCCTACTGTAAGGCGTAGATTTTTCCTGGTCATCGCCAGATATTTCTTCGGCGCCAGCTTCCCAGGGTCGCCCAAGGTGATCCTAGCAAGATTACATCCTTTGATTTCATCCCATCTCTTCAAAGATTGAGCATGGGTGTAACATTTGACTAGTTCCGCAATTGTCGAAGTCATCAGGCCGTGGGTGCCACTGGGTCCTAAAATTCTTAGTCCAGCCGCTTCCTTGACTAAAGAGTCGGCAATGCGATTACCTTTACTCCTGTCGTGCCCTTTAACCCACCTCAGGATAATGTTATTATCTACCAAGGCTTTGGCTAAATCTTGGTGGCACTCTCTATATGCTGAATGAAAACAGTTTTAGAAATCTCTCTCCGCAAATTCTCGCAGTAGGGAAAATGAAAGATTTTCTCTTCAGGTCGATATCAATATTACAAATTATATTCAACTACATTATGTAAACAATATGAAATAATTTCTATTTCTAGCAGTCTGAGGTCGCCTAAGCTCAGCATGTGGTGTGTCCTTCAGGCTGTTAAGTTTTGTCAAAAAAAAAGTGATATAGATACTAGTGCAAATGCATCTAATAAAGTAACATAGTTTGGTTTTAAAAAGATAGGTTCATTAGGGATATATAGTAATTGATATAAATATAGATATGATTAAGATTTGGTAATTCAGAGACATAGAGGTAAAGACGCATAGAACTATACAGGAGACTATGTTGAATGTTTCAGTGAGATCATAATCTATTCAATAATCCAATAACCCTGTTATTCCCTGTATATTTATAGTAGTAGAATCATTTAGAATTATGTACCTGGTCCATAACTCAAATGAAAAAAAAAACTTTGAAATATAAAATACACATGTTCCTTTGGTTCTGAAATGTGCAAAGTATATGTTAGAAGAAATATATTTTGCTAGGTAACCTCGTCATGTAATAATCAAATAACGTTCTTCACACCTATAAAGTTATGCTGTCTTAAAAGAAAGTTCCTTCTACTCTTTCCTTTATAATTTTTATTGTTGATTGGCATAAATGACACCATATCATTGTTGGGTACGCATATGTTTGAAAACATCTCTTTAACCTCTGACGAAAGGGGCTAATAACCCGGAGGAAAACATCCGGGATTAGAGTCACATTAAATCCATGTACAAAAGGCGTCCGATATCAATATAAGTGTCAAGAAAATTCAGCTGTTGTGAATCGAGTATAATCCTCGAATCATATGTCGGATAAGAATGCCTCGATTGAAAGAAAATAAATGAACTGTGTTATTGAATTAGAGCGTGTTTTTTCATTGGTGCTTTTACTTCTAGGTCCTTCTACCAGGAGTAGGTTATATTTTGTGTGAACTCAGATCATATATAACTTCAATATAAAAACGTGATTTCCATCAGACGCCATTATTCTGAGTGAAGTAAATTAATAGTAAAAACACAGTTTTAAAAACATCATTTTAATTTTTTTCAAATTTCAATTTATTAACAAATGTGTAACACATAACACGTGTTTCACTGTAGAATAGCTTCCTCAGGAGTGTTCATACTATATGAATGCTATCTAATTAATGCATTATATAACAATACGTGCTAGGATTCGCACATCAAACGGTAAGACCTCGTTAATCCTTGACTCGCACAAGCTTCTACTTTTGAGGATTGTCATTTCTACTCAAAGACTTATAATTTTACCAGAGTTTACGTTCCTAGAAACTAATTTATAATATCAAACGTTATGAAAGACATTTCACCAACTCAGCAAATGGACATGTCATAAACTAATTACCAATTTATACATTAGAAAACAGATTTGATGAAGGGAATTCTTCTATCAATTTCGAAACGTTGAAAAAAATTGAGTTTGAAACCATTATTTTCCAAATTCATTAAATACATCATACTCGTAGTTGAACTCATGTCCCTCTGGCAAAAGATGCTTGACGAATGTGAAATTGGTCTTTACTTCCAAGAAATTACTCCTATGGTCTTTTATTCTTTAGGAAATTATTCTGCCCATTTGGCCAATATAAAGTTTTGGAAAAATACCACATGTCAAATTATACATTCATGAATTATCCGACATTGAACTTTCGTCTCAATGATTTTTGTTAAATTTGCTTAAATTGTCCAAAGGTATTTTGGACAATGACAATG
Organism: Leptinotarsa decemlineata; assembly: GCF_025532065.1. Taxonomy (NCBI): domain Eukaryota; kingdom Metazoa; phylum Arthropoda; class Insecta; order Coleoptera; family Chrysomelidae; genus Leptinotarsa; species Leptinotarsa decemlineata. The sequence continues at coordinate 6,105,581 of NW_027412537.1, read as the reverse complement.
CAAATACAAATCGTCGCATGTTGGCATGCAAACAAGTCGTATTCATCAGATTTGAATTCATTCTGCACATCTACATCATCCTGCATCTTTCCTCAGATAAAAAACAGTCTGAAAGGTTGTCAGTTATCTCCCAACGAAGATGTGATAAAAGTTATGAGGTCTGGTTCACAGAAGAAGATAATTTTAATTGGTTATCTCTAATAAATGTATCACATTTTTGAATATTTGGATGTTTGACATCGCTCAAAGATTCGCAAGAGAAAATCTTGGACACAACATGGATGAAACAGAAGTTACAAAAGGTAAGGCGCTTTGACATCTATAACACTGCAAATGTCTGTTATGTCAAAATCAGAAGAAAGATTATCGTATTTTTTGAATAATTTCCATAGAATAATGGAGCAGAGCACATTATCATGATTCAATACAACTTACAAAAATAAGTAATATAAAAATAAACTTGAAGTGAAAAGGGAAATCTTAAAAAAGATTAGCGGTATTATTACAAGCAAAATAACAATGTAAACTATGAAAAATGAAATTGAAATGACACATAATAAAATAAAAAATCAAATAATATAATATTGCATGATATAAAATGAAATGTTTTCGAATATTCGAATAGATATAGCCACAAAGAGAAGCAAAAAATTTTTTAAAAAATACTACAAAAACAACAAAATATTGGTTAGTATTTACCATATAAATACAATGGAATCAATCAGTATACATACATTCACGTCTAACTATCGACATATTGAAAAGAAGGGGTCCAACACAAAAAGAAAAATAGGCCGAATATTTATTGAGAGGTTTGAATGCCCTTCAATTCGTACTCCCACATACAGTGACAAGGCTAATTAGGCATAAACGAATCAATAGATCAGTTCTAAATTACAGGTACTCGTATAGGGCTGAAATTACACCCCCGTATAATTAGAAGGAATCATTATAATTATTCCGGAAGTTAAACTACCCGTTCAATAGGGTGTGGGGGAAGTTAAACTATTGTTTTTCTTACAATACAGACAATTATTTCAAGATATAGACAGGAGTGTTTGATAAAAATAGGGATCCGGATCTATTTTTGTATGAAAAAGACAAAATGTTGGCAGCAATGATTATGAAAATTATTTATTTTCCATCATCGTTCATGCATCAGGCAAATGTGTAATCAAGGCAGGCCCATATCTACCATAATGATTGAATTTTTATTCCAATGTGAATGACAACATTTCTTGTTGCCTATTAGAGGTCCAGATTTTTATTGTCTAAAATATCAGCAGATTTGAAAACTAAGAGTAAATAAATTAATGAGATAAAAAATTATATAACTGATATTTTCAAATGAGTTTTAAAAAAATAAAACGATATTTATAGATCATATATGGAAATACACAAACCATAGAAAATGAGAAAATGAAATTTATTCTGTTTCACAATAGTTTCGTTAGTATTAATTTGATGCATGAATCATTATATTGGGTCAGCTGTTAAATGAAATACCTCAACAGGACAATTTGAACATTCCAAGTATTTGATATAAAATAAATAAAATGGAGTACTATGGAGTGCGGGGAAACGAACTGGAATTATTCAAATCCTATCTTATGGATAGGAAATCAAGAGTCAAGTGGCAAGACAATATCTCGGATTTTGTTGTAATGAAACATGGAGTTCCGCAGGGCTCTGTTTTAGGTCCTCTACTTTTTATAATCTATGTTAATGATATGATGTTCAATTTGTCCAAACCAACTAATATACATGTAACTAGTTATGCTGACTATGTCTCCATCATACATTGTAACAGGGACAAATGTATTGTCGAACAAAATATAATGGAATCTGAAGAATTACTGAAAATATGGAACAAAAGCAACTATCTGACATTAAATCTGGACAAAACACAAAGAATCTCTTTCACACTGAACAATACGATAGCTAATAATGATATTAAGTTATTAGGAGTGCATCTAGACGTCAGTTTAAATTTTTTGTCACACATTAGCCATTTATCCAAACGGTTATCGACGGCATCTTTTATTATTAGACAATTGAAGGGCAAGCTAACTGAAGAATTCATCAGGGTATCTTACTTTTCAATATTTCACGCAGCAATGACGTATGCTATAGTTGTTTGGGGTGCATCAAGTCATACAGCCAAAATTTTTGTCTTGCAGAAAAGAGTTCTAAGAATTATGGCAGGGGTTGATTATAATGATCATTGCAAACCACTATTTGAAAAATTTAAGATACTTACACTTCCCTCTTGTTTCATATATGAATGTTTGATTTATATAAAAAATAAAAATATTCGTGGTGATACCGTCAAATATGAGCAGGTACATGAATATTTCACAAGAGGAAAAAGTGATATAAGACTGCCAAAGCCTAGAACAACTAAGATCAAACAATCATCTCTGTATCTATCAATAAAATTTTTTAACGCTCTTCCTAAGAATCTGAAAAACGAAACGTTGAGTTTGAGCAACTTCAAAAAGAAAGTAAAGAGTATTCTGATCGAGGAATGTTTCTACTCCTTTGAAGAGTATTTCAATTACTTTTCATATCCGATACCCTATTTGTAATCAAGTAACTGAATTTATGTATTTATGAAGTATACAAAGCTATACATATTTGTGTTTGAATATGTTTTTATTGTCTGACAAATGGTGTTGATTATAATGGATTTTAAATAACTTAATTATTCGCTGTAATTTTCATATTTTTACTTTCTGTTGTAACTGTTTTATGTGATGTATGTATAAACACTTTTGTGTAACAACATGAATAAAGTATCTATCTATCTATCTATCTATAGGCAGTGTTGCTGTTTTAGTACTTTTGTACCAAATTAAGTCTAACTAGTTATATAAAGATTGTCACCGTTCAATATGCATGACATAGATATGTGTTATTTTTGACAAGAAATCATTCTTAAATTGTCATTTTCATAAAACAAAACTGATTGCTTATAGAATTTCATGAAAAACTGTAACTACAGCAGGAGAAAGAGTGGATATATGTTAAATAAATGTTTTTTTCTGATTCGCTTTTCTATTACGATCTAGTAGGTACGTCTTTCGTTCTCCTTCTAGTCCTTTTTTCAAATGGTTGCGGCAACACTGAATATGAGTTGCTTTGTGTTTGTGTTGTACATAAAATGGGCCACTTTCTCACGAAACATCCTTCAGATATAAAATGAAATTCTGACAAGAGATTATTCATTAAATTCATGGATTGTTGTCTTTTGCCTAGGTCAACCTATAAGAATGAAATAATCTAGATTACAATAATGATTTGCCGACAAGATACCTAATTTGAAATTCATATGATCATTCATCACTGAATATAATTGTTACTCATTTGACTGCTGAATAAAAATGAGCAAATTCAATTATGCTCATTTTATTGACGTCATTGGGAATTGCAAACTGTGTTTTCAGTCACGTAGCTTACTTTCAAATATAAAGATTTGAATCAGATATGTAGTGATTCCAAAGTCCACAATTTAAAGATATTATTCATTTATGAATTAAGTTCAACGATAGCGAAAATAAAAAACCATTCTATACGACATTTTGAGAAACTTTTTGTTAGTAGTAAGATCGCCAACTTAGGTATTACGTGTTTACATATACACTTGTAAACACTTTGTGACTCAGAGTACAATCACCGTATGCCACTGTCAACATTTCAAGTGTTTTTTAACAATTAATTCCATTTTTCATACACAATTTGATACAAATTCTTTGGTCCATTTTTTTCGATAGCAGCAAATCGCCTCTCATGCCTCTAACCAACAAACTAAACATGCTAAATAGCTCAAACTGTGAACATATGTTCAAGACAAGTGTACCAAACATAAAAAAACGCTAAACGAATGTAGGTAGCCCGCGAATTTTCAATATTCATCTTATTTTTTGAACAGTTCGCGTAAGTAAAATTTTATATGGTATATTATATTTTGTAGAGTTCCTATGCATGATATCTGATTCAATTCCATAACAAATGTTTGGAGTACATTAAAAATGTACTCTAATGTTGTGTAATTTAATGTTCATTGAAAGTAGTTGTTTCGAGAGATGTTCTTTCCAGTTTGTGTCTGAAAGTACTTCTATGCATGATCTCTAGAAATCGCCAAACGTGATGGCGAGACTCTTCCAACTAAATTACTAGTGGATTACGATAAGACTCTTGCCGGCCAGTGTCGTACCTATAATTCGTTTTAATCAGGGTAGCAAATGGAACATGACTCCTTTGTAATTTCTTTTCAAATTATAGGTAGTACAGTTCATTAAAATATTATATAATGATACAATCTTGATGACCGGTTGTTTGTTAAGCGATGACATTCTGTCAGAAATAACACAAATTATTCAGCATTGGAGGACAAGTAATAATACGCCTCTGTATAGAGCAATAGTACGTCTCGCAAGAAGTGTGGTGGGGGTTACATTGAAAATGAGTTTGTGAGCATAGGGGGGGGGCTCGCCATCACGTTTGGCGCTTGCTGTACATATCTTTGTTGAGGAATTCATTTTGAACTCAATTGCTTTTCTCTTTCCTTTTTCACCAAAAAGTGATCTCTCCTAAACAATACAACGGATTATTTCTTTTGTTGAAGAGCCCAGTCCAAAACCTGTTAATTTCGGTTCTATATTTTCGGGAGGGTGAGTTTTTTTTCATAAGAAATTCTTCTCTCAAAAGATTTTTTTTTAATTTTGGATATCTGCAATGGTTTTTGTTTTTGTTCAACAACATTATTATTACTTCAAATGCATTTAATTGTTCAACTTAGCTCAAATAGTAAATTACTTAGGGTAAAATGAATTCGAATGATAATTTTCTGTGATGGCGAATTCAAATTTTGTTAAATGTCAACTAGACTATTAAACGCTAGAAGATGTTTCCAAATTCTTTTTTATATACATTCACACCCATTTCAGGAATGTACCGAGCTGTTGAGATAGGATGTGTGTGTAGTGTAGTCAAGTCGTAGTTTTTTCCAATAACAATTTCAAAAAAATTACAGTTCACGTTCTTCTAAATCAATTTCTGCGGTTAAGTAATAACGGAGATTGACGAAACCTCATCTCTCAGGACAGGAGAAATATGTTCGACTCATAAAATAAAGAGTGATTCATTTCTGAAAGGTTGGTCAATCGTAAGACATTGTTCCATTCAGAAAATGGGTTGGTTATTGGTAATAAATAATACAGTATTGCTGTTCTAATGATTCAAATCATTTTTATGGCCCTAACGAAAACAATTGTTGAAGTTATAGTTTCAATACTTTAAATTAAATCAGTTTCATGTCCAAACTATGTAAGTAGGATTTGAATCCAATACATTATTCTGAAACTTACAATCATGAACAATTTCTTCGATTTTACCATTATAACATTCTTAAAATTTCTTCTTTCACTTCATAACAACTAAAACTAACAGAACAAGTTTGGCTCTAAGGTGCACACCAAAAACATGGAGACTGATTGGGGCAAATTTTATTTCGAAACACGAGAAAATCGAACAGGATTCAACCTTGAGACCAAACTGTATCCATTCAATACAGGTTGTAACTAAATAAGTGTAAAACATTTAACAAGGTGATTCCTCATCGAAAAAAAATAGGATCTTTCATATAAAGAAACTTCATTGGAGCATCCCTTGTTAAGATACAGCCCCTTAAAGGGGGTAGGTACATAAAATTTGTATAACAATTTTTTTCACAAGCACTAAAAAAGTTACATTATTGAAATTAACCTGACGTTTTGTACTACCAAAAAGACACTTAGCCAGAAATTTATTTGGTTTACCCCATGGTTGTAAGGGGTGGAAGACGCAACCCCTAAAATTTATTTCCAATGTAACTTTTTGTCTTATTATTTGTTTACCATTTAAAAATTTATTTTTGATTTCCTGTTTCATTCTAAACAAAAAATGTCTCTTGCTTTTATTTTAGGAACAACTACAGAGATACATCGTCATAAATTCGAAAATACGAAACTAATCTATCTAGTAGGTTGCTATTAGCGATAGTGACAATTAAATTGGTATGATGCTGTCAGTTTGTGATGCTGTTTGTTTGTCAGTTTTTCGAAATTGAATTAATACTAATTGTGTGTTGTTCTGTTCTTAATTTGTTACTTTAATAATTCACTTGTTATTGAAATGGCATACACAAATGAGGCTGATATACATTACGTTTACGGTCTGTCGCAGGGATGCTCCAATGAAGTTTTTTTATATGAAAGATCCTATTTTTTTTTCGATGAGGAATCACCTCCTCAAATATTTTACACTTATTCAGTTACACCCTGTATATTGGGGACAAATCATAGACCTCTGCATAGAGACCAATAGCCAAGAGACGCTCTAGTGATCCTCTTGGGTAATCTGTAGCCATATATTCCGTTATGTGCGGCTCTGAAATTGTGCCATTTTCTGGAAAATCATCTATGGTAGCATAATGGCATACTGAAGTGATTCCAGGTGACTTGGTCGGTATTGTGGTTGTAGCAACATTCCTTCTGTAAGTCACCTATACCTGACGATACATCAGATTCAGCCATACAGGGCTTTTCGCATCTGCTGACCTGCTCAGGAGGAGTCTGTTTTCTCTCCTGATGCAGTCGCTTCCTGACTGCAGTACCTAGCCTCACAGGTTTATTAACAGGATCAAGTGTTGAAGAATTTTAAAGCTCTTCTTCTTGATTTGACAAGGCAGATCAGTTGGGGCCGTTCAGTTGTCGTCCATTTCCTTCGTTGACTCAGGCTAAGATTATCGCAGGGCCCACACGTTGCTAGACAAAGCTACCGTGACAAGGCTTTCTACAACTCGAGGATGTCCCGTACTTCGAATTTACTGTTGATGCCGAATGAGTTTAGAGTTATGCATCATTTCGTCATGGATACATTAGAATAAAGCGTCATTTAGGTGAACTTTCACCTTTAGGGTTGACATCTCACCCAGTAGGGGCATTCTACAAGGAGGACGATTTGTATACCATTATGGGAGAAACAATAGTAGCAAGGGCTACTATAGCAGCAAGAGATTTTGTCCCCACTCTTATGGAATTCTTTAATGGACGAGTTACTGAGCCTTCTAGACCATAACGAATAAAGAACTTTGCTTTGCAGACGACTTAGTCATTCTAATTCAGAATAAATATAATAATCTAGCGAGAGAACGCAAGCAGCTAGCCTAGAATAGTATAACGAGTTGAACTATAGAAGAAGGGCATAGTTATATTTTCGATTAGAAGAATGTATTTTCAAAAACTTTATTTAAAATCATTCAGTGAACTTCAGATTATTTATTTATTTATTTATTCTCATACAAGTGTAACCTAATTACATGAGAAAATCGTTATAGATGTATCGTAAATTCATAGCCAGTATACAATAAAATAAACTAAAGCTATACCTATGTAATAAGAAAACAATAAAAAAGTAACTGATCCAAAAATATGACAGAGAATATTGATTGACACTTAATATATAATTTTTCAAACCAATAAAAAATTCTCTAGGGGGCGGGACAAAGCTGAGTTCGGACATTAATAGTGTATTATTTCTGACTTTCAGCTTCGTTACGATTGGGGTACCTTCAGTCGTGGTGACTAATGGAATTTCGAAAAAAGGGGTTGATCTTATAATTTTGATAGAGTTCCTTCGGTTCATTAAATTACGTAACGTGGGACAGTTAAAATAATTATTATAAATTTCGTAACATATTGCGATTACTATGTATAATCTTCTATTCTCTGAACTCGAGATTTCAAATTTTTTCCTGAGATCATTAGTTCTCACAGAATTATAATCTGGGTAGACTCCATATTTCTTAGAATATAAATGCCGCAGTAATCTATTTTGAATTTTTTCAAATTATTGTTATATATAAAATGATACGGGTGCCAAACGGCTGCACAATATCCGAGTTTGGGTCTCACCAGAGCGTTATATATCCTAATGACTGGTAATTTCTAAAATGTTTACTTTGCCTCAAAACAAAACTCTAACTCCGTAAACCCTGAGAGACTACTATTTCAATGTGATTTTCAAATGACAGAGTTGAGTCATATCGTACCCCCAAATCTTTAACATTACTTATTGTGCCAACGTGATATTTTCCATTTCATATGCATATAGAGCCTTTAGGTATACAATAAATGGAGTCTACAAAAGGACTTCTCTAACATTTCTGAGTATATATATGAAATATAAAATGAACAAATATATTATCTTAAGAATAGATCATCGGTACAAAGTGTTATTTGCTATCTATTACAATTATAATATAACTGCTGAAAATGAAAAAATCCAAAACAACCATAGTAGTATTCATCAAGATAGTTGCAGATAGCGACACTGGGAGTTTTAAACTTCGAAGTGAAGAGATACAATGGGAAATGTTCCTCCTGACGAATATCAAGTAGTTTTCATAAAAGAGCTCTAAAACAACGCATTTTAAACTTATCATTTCAACCTTTTTCTTTAAAAAATTATTTAAATACTTGAAAAAGAGAAATGAAATAATGCATTCAACATTTAAAGGGATTCGTTTCTATTTCACCATTTGGCAACATCGGTTATAGCTAATAAAGGACAATGAATCTGTTACCTGGTTGAGACAAAGAAAGATGACATATTTCAGAGGCGTGCTGTTGTGTTCACTTATGTTCCGAGTTCCGATACATTCTGTGACATATGACATTTTGTGTACCTAACCTATCTTCCTCTATATAAAAAAATAACAAAACAACTGTTGTTTATGTGGCTTGTGGAGGTGGTATTGAACTATAATTTAAATTTTGCCTTAATTGTTGATTTATAAAGATAATTTTCCTTTTTTAAAGTAGAATATCTAGGTAACCTGAACTCTGATCTACCATTCTAGGCGCTGTTGCCATTATGTGAATTAGAAACAAATCCTTTTAAAAATTAAAACCCAACATTTGAAACATCAATTTGAATACTTTTCGAAGTGAATTTGAAAAACTCATGAATTAAACTCATCTTTATTTTGTTCAAACTTGCATTTGCTGTAATGACCCAAATTGAGGAACATTCCCTATTAGAACCAGACTGATTTTGAACCAACATTACGACTGGATACAACAAAAAACGGAGGTAGTACTGGTCCTGACCAGGCGCACACATCCGTCCCCCATACGGAAGTATATGAAATCTTACAATGTACAAGTAATATCAATTAAGGGCCTCAACGAAATGAGCGGATCAATATTTTTACAGTCAGGCTGAATTCGCTAAGAGTAATATTGCGACTGTTCTGGGAATGATATAAAGAACCACAAACAACGAAGGATCGTGATATGAACGCCGTGGAAATGTGATTCCTCAAATTGTCAGCTATTGCATAAAACATGTTTGTTCAAGTCGACAGAAGTTGCATAATCGGAGGAGGAAATTCGAAATTGATTACTCCTTCCTTTCGTGAGACAAACATTTCCAAATATCTTGCAAATGGCGGATCTACCGACGAATAGATAGACCACAGAATCCATCACAAATATTTTTCTATTCCACCAACAACTGGTCATTTTTATCAAATAAACAGTTACGGGCTGTAATGAGAAAACCAAGACACACCCTTGATTGAAAGCACATGAAACGATTAGAAAAATGGTTTTCTGTCAAACGAGATCGACATAATTATGCATTCATGGCAGTAAACGAAGTGTATTATCTTGTCACGTGACCACCCATGACGCCACGTGTCTCGATGGCACTAATCCCAGGTTAATTGGGTCCCTATCAGATGGTAATCCTCCGCTTGTACTGACTTGATTATTTCGATCGAAGCTTTGCTTTTGTTGCGTCAGGAACGTTGACATGCTCCGTTGAACTTAAAAAAAAATGGTTTCCATTACACTTTACACATTTCGATCACACTTTTCTATGAGCATGAAGAATGTATAGGTTTCATATACAGGGTATTAGGTATGTGAATTTAACTGGAGATTATCCACGGCACAAGAAAAATTGAATTCCAGGTATAATATAAGAATGTACGCTGATTCTTGCGATTATGTCTCTTGGAATGGTGTTCATTGACAATAATTCTTGTTTTGTTCTATTCAACTCCATGTTCGCCGACTGATTTCAAAGTGTTGATAATTTTGATCTTGTTAATTGTCTATTTCTGATATAATCTGTTAACTCTTGCTCACTTTTCATAGGTTTGAAGTTTCACCAATATAATTTTTATTACCACAATAACAAAGTATCTTATAAATGAAATTTTCCGTTTTATTTGATTTTATATGTGTGAGTATAGATCTCAGTGTATTTGTTGTTTAGTGAGACATTCTGACATGATGTCTATTTCCAATTTGTCCTATCTTTCCAGATAATCTGTAAATATTAAGGTATAGCCCGAGAATAGGTATTCTCGGGTATAGCGTTAGTTGTGAAAGGTGTCGTTGGTTGTTGAGTTGGTGGTTGTTGAATTGTTGGGGACAGTTCCTTCTCTATTGAATTTTTTGCTCTGAATGATTTAAATACTTTTTTAACATTGATTACACCAGGGAAAGAAAGTTGACCATCTGGTTCAATCTCTGTTGTGAACTTCATTTTCGGTTCTTGTTTATTGAGATAATTTTGAGGAGCATGCAGGTCATTATGACTTTTATTCCAAATAGCAAAGACATAGTCAATATATATCCACACCGTTCTGGTGAATTTCAACAAAAGATTCTTCAAAATATTCCATTTACTTAAGATGGGAAAAAAGGGGGAACCATAGCCATGCCAAATTCTTGCTGATAGAATTAATTAGCAAATTTAAAGTATGTTTTGTCCGTACACAATCCTAAAAGTTTTAATAGCGATAACATCTATCTTCGTTCGATATATTCAAGTTGGGTCAACTTCCAACCTGGATCTTGCAATAAGTACATTCATAAAAACACTTTCAATGTTGAAGCTCACCAAACCATCACCATCACTAAAAGTATTGAATTTTCAAGTTTACTTATGAAATAAGTGTTATTTTTGAGAAAACTATTATTTCCTGATATCGGTTTCATGATTTCTTAAAGGTACCTCACAAATTTTCGACAAGGAGATCAAATTGAACATACAATTGGTCTTGAAGAAAAATTAGGTTTATGTATTCCCAGTTTTTATGCCTTGAAGACTTTTTGCATTATAACCAATTTCGAACGATAGATTCCTGCAAACAAAATTGAATTGCTTCTTCAGGGACTGTCATGGAAAAACGTTTTTACAAATTTATTTCATATGCGTTGAAAATTCAGCGCCTATGTTTTTGACCCTGGCGAATTTCGTCAGATTAATTCTACCGATTAACATTCAAGTGTTGAGATGACTACAAAGGAAAATATTCAGTTCTGGGAAAAATTATTAAGAATTTTATGATGCACTACAACCTGTTTAAACTGCAAAATTCAATACAGTGGATTCCGGAAAGATATCAGCAATAAAATGTGACCTTTAGTATTAGGAGTTTCATTTTGTATTTGTACCTACCTGCTTTGGTCATCGATACTAGATAAAAATCACAGAAAGGTGTTTTCCTAGAAATACCATATTACTCCTGTGTTGGTGTATAAATAAAGCAGGGTGTGAGGTTCCGATGACAAAAGTAGTTTCGGCAATTTACAATCGCTTTACCATAAAAAATATCATGGTTCTAGTTTTATCTTGAAGAAATGCGACGCCCGAAAAAGATATCTGATGGGAATGTTTTTACGCAACTTCAAATATATTCAGTTGCAACACAAATTTACCGTCTGATGCAATATTAAATAATAGTATACATAAAATCTCCAGCGAATGAGTAAAAGAAAAATTTCAAATACATACGCATAATCTAAAAACTTTCCATACTTGAAGGTGTTGAGGTTGTAATGCAATACAAACAATTATACATGAATAAAAATAACACATGAACCTTACTTTTTTATTTTTTGCCAATCATCTATCTTCTCATTCACAAATTTCATTTTTTTTTGCATCAGTACATATTCTTATATCTATCTTCGTCACTCCCCACGCAGGGTCACATATACGTTGTTCTATAACTATTTTCTTGTAAAGATATTGTTTATAGCATAATAAAATGTTGTCGTCCTTTCAAATCTGTTTTGAATTCCCACTATCAAAAATGTACAGTTGTACATCTATTTTATTTTTTGTATTTAGTTACCATTGTCTTTTCTGCATTATTTCTTGAGTTCGTTTATTTGAGTGATGAATTTCGTATTTTATATATTTGTATTTATCCGTCGAAATGAAAAAGTTCGAAAATATCTCATGGCAAAAATGATTCAAATTTTGACACTTTACCTAGTGAAAGTCAATAAAACTATTCATGAAAGTGTTATAAATCTCCATAATTTAGACTTTATTTCCAATACGCATTTTACTACATAACAGTAGTTTCTTCCTATTGTGAAATGCGTATTGAAAAAGTCTAAATTGTGAATATCACGAATAAATGATTGGTAACAATTTGGCAGCCATGATTTTCTATAAATATAATCAAATTTCCAAATAATGGATGTATTCCATTTACCTTTTACACAATGTACCTACATATAACCATTCACAAATTTGCCAGCCAAACCATGCGAAGAACTCAAAATTGAATCTTTTTACTTCAATTCAACCCCAAGAATGTATTTGAAAAAAATACAGATTTTGATTCCTGCGCCATCTATCAACATGTATACAAAGTTGGGTCAGTATAATTTCTCGTGTCAAGAGTTTTTGACACAACGAAAGCGAATCAGTTATAACACAAGAGTTTTTATGCATCATTGACGAATTTGTTACGTTTTCAGGGGTATGATGCGAATATAGCAAAATGCTAACCTAACCTATTCAAAAGTTTTGGCAGTAATTGCCTGAGAAACCATGAATGGGTAGTTATTTTTGAAACACCCTCAATTGTCAAGTACAATGACAAGTATTCATTCATTATTTATGTTATTATGTCTACAAGTTAAATTGTAGCACCAGCCCAAAAGTTTATATTGGAAGAACATCTTAGAATGTCAAAATCAGAATCTTGAAACACGAAAGAAGTTTTGAATTGGTGAAAAGCAATTGTTTTTTCTTACTATCTCTGCATTGAACTATCAACTTGGTGCATCCGCCAATGGGATCGCCACTTCCACTAGTTAAAGCCAATATATATATATATATATATATATATATATATATATATATATATATTGAAACTCTGGTCATTGAAGAAGCCCACAAGAAGCCTCGAGTATGCTTTAGATACGTTAACGACACCTTCATAGTATGGAACCATCGAAATACAGAACTAGACACCTTTCTAAAGCACATCAACAGCGTAAAACCTTCCATCGCCTTCACAATGGAGAAGGAAATCCGCAACGAATTGCCATTCTTAGACGTATTGGTGAAGAGGACCAACCAACACTAGATGGGAAACATCTGTATACCGTACACAGTATCTGAATCACGAATCCAACCACCACAAATCTACCAAAAGAAGAATCATCAAGACTCTTGTGGATCGTACTTTTGGGCTCTCTAATACGAAGGAAGATTTCAAGAAGGAATTAGGAATAATCAAAACAGATCTTTAACAAAATTGTTATTCCAAAGTGATGGTGGCACAGATTTTGGCTAGAAGGCAGCAAGAGTCTCACGAGGAAAATAAGCCGTCACAACCAGTGCTTGCCCTTCCCTACCTGAGAGGATTGTCGGAAAGAATTGGATTCAGAAACTGCTTCAGATCCGGAAACATCTGTAGCAGTCTCACGAAAGCCAGGCCCCCAAACGCTAACTGCGATTCCAATTATTGCATTTCGCGGATACCCTATGAGTGCAGCAAATCCTATATCGGTGAAACTAAGAGGCCATTGAAAGTCCGCATTGATGAGTACAATAAATACACACAGCGAGGAGAAACCAGCAATTCGAGAAAAGCAGAGCATGTTTTGACTTATCAACAGAACATCAAGTGGCCCAAGCTAAGATCATCCACAGGGGGGAACACTGGTTTAAGAGAAAGTTCAAAGAATCTGCATATATGTTGTTCAACGACGCATCCAGCTAAGCCTTCAATCAAACGGAAAAACGGTCAACAACCTCTGAACCGGTGAAGCGGAGAGGGAGAGAGGGGATAGGCGAAAGCGTACGAATGACCTTTAAATAGTCATCTCTCGGAGAATTTTTTTGCTTATTATCATTTTATTGAATTCAATGCTCAATATAATTGTTGTTTTGAGCTATTCATTTTAATTTTTAATTTTATTTGTTTTTTCAGAGATTTAAAATCGTATTATATCATATTAGACAATGTAAGTCCGAATGAGTGAAATTCAAGTTTTATATGATCAGGTCGAAACTATTGAAATATTTTGGCATTTGTCATTTCTTCTGGAAACATTTTTTATTTTAGATTCTGCTCGAAAATTGAATATCTGTGAGTTTTCCGAATGATGTTTTGATGACTGGAATTTTCCAATAAACGTTTCTTATTAAAATAAGCAATTAATATTTCAATAATTTTTTTGGTAACTTGGTGACATTATTACATAGCAACTTTATGGGGTGAACACAATAGTCTGCCCTTTTACATTTCAAAGATTCGGAAAGATCATATTACTCAACACATTAGGGCCAGAACTCACCTTTCTCGAAAAAATGTAAGCAAAACTTAATCCATTCATTGATATTCAGTTGTTCTACATACGAAATTTTGAATCGATGTTCTCAGTTTAGAAATATTTTCAATAAGTCCATTCACTCAAATTTTAAATATTTGTTTTATCACTATTCCGACTCCAAAACATCTTTTAATAATGAATAATTTTTAGACTTACATTTGTTATGAATTTTCTGATCTCAGAAAATATTACTGGAATTTATTTTCACCTCATTCGAAGTCTGTCATTTTTATTACATAGCCATATCCCATTTATCTATTAGTCAAAATATCTGGAATTCTAGAGTAAGATGAAAGAGCTAGTAAAATTTGTTTTGACATGCTAATCTTCCAATAATTAACAGTCCTTTCAGGCAAACAGCACATTTTCTGACACTATAAAAGAATCCTATCCATTTTGCTATTATTGGTGTTTTATTTTTAGTTAACGATCTGTAAGAATTCACGAAAGTTTTGACATTCTGCTCTCTTGGGACAAATGTCAGGGATAAATCACACGCTAATGGTTCTCATGCCCAGAAAACGGATGTTGATAATACATTAACAACTTACTTGTTATCGTCTTCCTCATTCGATGTGAACTATAAAATTTTACGGACCAATTGATAATCAGACTAAATCTAAAATATAAGAATTTTTTAGAATCAAAGAAGGCTTTTTTGATAGTAATGCTGATTATTAGCAGTAGAATAAGCAGAAGAAGCTCAAAGTAACTTAAAATTATGCAATTTTGGTGCATAACAACTTTAGTAAACGTTATAGAAATGTAGGTTTTAATAAACATTTCTTGTAATTCGGTGTTACTGGTTTTCTGCTGATGCTTCGCGTTGGAGATACCGAAGAAAGTTATTTGAAAAAGTTGCTCAGAAATTGATTTTGATCCTACATACCAAATTTCAACCCAAAACTCAAAATGTGATTTTTTCATGATTTTCCAATTTTTAATTAATGTTTCCAAATAAGAAGCTACAGAAATGATAAAATAGTCAAAATCAATGCAATAAATGTATGAAGTAACTAAAATTGAAAATAATTATTTTATCGAAAGACGGTGATGAATATAAACGATAAGATTATCGTTTATACAGGGTTATATATAAACTGTAAGGACCAATACTCTCAAAAAATTAATGTATGGGGTAGTATTTTAGGCGACAAAATAATTGGATCGTTTTTTTTTCAGTACGAGTAATACCATTAACGCTGAAAGACTATTGAAGTTTTTTGATAATGAATTATGAGAAATAAATAAAAATCTACCTCTCAGTGTGCGACAAGAGATGTACTTTCAGCTAGACTTAGCTCCCGTTCATAATTCTTGGATGGTTCGAGGGTGGTTAAACGAACATTTTCCATTACGTTGAATTGGTAGAAATAGCTAACATGAACAATGGCCTCCTCGCTCTCCTGGCATAACTCCCATGGATTTTTACTTCTGGAGAACTGCCAAGAATAGGATTCAGAAGTCTAGGCCACGAAATTGACAAAAACTTTGTTAGAGAATACGGCAAGCCTGAAGTGAAATAAGTATTCCAGAACTTAGGAGAGTGGCGAATAATGATAGAGAAAGAATTGAAAAATGTATCAGAATTGAGGGCGGGCCAGTTGAGAGAAACAGTGTTCGGAACGGACTTTCAATATTAGTGTTTATTGAATCATTACCAAACAAAAAAAATACAGGTTTTGATGAAATACCTGCATCAGTAGTAAAACAATGCAAATATATCATATCTCCAATACTCGCTCATATTATAAACTTGTCAATTATACAAGATAGGCTCTCTTCAAGTCTGAAAATAGCCTCTGTTATGTTATTGTACAAAAAAGGTGATCCTAGTGATGTTGAAAACTAAAGACCAATTTCATTACTTGGTATTTTCTCCAAAATAATTGAAAAAGTGGTTGCTTGGAGAATGGAAGCCTATCTGAGTCCTTTCAATTTAATAACAATCAACACGGTTTCAGAAATGGCTTTAAGTGTAATCAGCCACAAGTGTGGCTGGGTACACTCAAAACATTTTTGAAAGAATGGATCATGGTGAATTTGTGGTATCAGTATTGTTCGACTTAACGAGAGCACATATGATACAGTCGAAAGGTCTTTTGTCTCAGAAAAACTAGGTAAGTTGGGTATTCATTTCTCTTCTTCCTCGAAAACTGTGAGATTATATTGAAAATTGATGATGTTTTTTCAAATGTATTCGATATGAATTTTGGAAGCCCTCAGGGCAGTGTCCTTGGTCCATTAATTTTTCTCACATGCAAACGACACATGCAAAATAATATCAGATCACTCAAAACTCGGACTTTCAGAAAAACTTACCAGAACACTAAACCAATTCAAAGATTGGTGCTATTGTAATAGATTAATGTTGAATGTTTCGAAAACGGTTTTCATTGAATACCATACAGCTCAAAAATTAGCATCAGATTGCTCAATTTTATTAAATAACAATTCAATCAGTACCTACATCTAAGTCTGTAAAATTTCTCGGAACTATATTCAACTGTAATCTATTTCGGGAGGTACAAATCAACAATATCTGTAAAAAAATTAACCAGTCTTTCTATCTATTGACTGTTTTGATCGGGATACTTTATTGAGTGGCTATTATTTATATGCTTACTCTGCTTACTCAAAGGGTGTTTGTATTACAAAAAAGAATATTGCGATTCATTTTTGACCCATCTTATGAAACCTCTTGTCGCGATGTATTCAAAAACCAAAAAATTCTTACTTTTACTTCAATTTATTAATATAAATTACTGAACCATATTTACCTATAAACTGCCAAACAATTCTGATATTCACAACCATCACACATGGCATAAAAACGACTTGTTGCAAAAAAAAATCGAACCACACTTTTGCACAAAAAATCACCTCTGATGACTGGAGTGTCTTACTTCAGTAGGCTTCCTGATAGTATAAAAAATAGTAACACGTACAGAATTTTCAAAAGTAGGTTAAAGAATCATGAACAATGAATCATTGTTTTTATATACTTGTAATGCACTATTAGGAACCTTTGGTGTAGTAATGAATATTACTGGAGTTTTTTCCCAACACCAAATCGTTATTTTTAACATCTCGACACGTATTTCGATCACCAAGTGATCATCTTCAAGAGGAAGATTAAACTTCCTCTTGAAGATGAGCACTTGGAGATCGAAACACGTGTCGAAGTGTTGATAATAACGATTTGGTGTTGGGAAAAAACTCCAGTAATATTCATTGTTTTTATAGCTTAACTGAGTTCATAGTGTTTATCGTGTTTTATGATTTTTATATTTATATCAAGATATCTTATATACTTGTTTTATGTGTCATTAAGTAATATTAGCGTTACATCCTCACCAATGTAGTATGTCCATGTATGTAGGTATATATACTTTATTTTTGTCAATGTAAATGATCTTTTTACCTGTAAATTAGTAGTTTAGGATGAATTTTTTTGTAGTAAGTGTGTGGATTTTACACCTTACTAGACACGTCCAATCCATTGTATGATAGGAAAACGGATTTAATAAAATTTGATTTGATTTAATTAGCTGTTGAATTCGCTTTATTAACTGTCATTTAATTTCGACCGATGTCTCTGTGACTTTTTAGTAACTAATATTCATAACTTGAACTGTTCAAAGTGAGTATAAGGTTTTTCATTCTTATCCTTACATTATAACGTAGCTTCTTATTTCGACGCATTAAATGAAAATCGGACTTGAATATGAATATTACCAAAAAAAATCGAAATTCGAATTTTGCGTTGAAACTCGGTATGTAGGGTCAAAATCGATTTCTGAGCAACTTTCTCAAATAACTTATTTCCGTATCATCAACGCAAAGCAAAATATCGAGAATTTGCTTTTTCGCAAGAAAGCAGTAGGCTGGGTTTTAGGCGTCACTCGAGCTGAGTAATGCAAAAAGTGTGGCCCTTGAAAGTCTATGTCTGTACCAAAAATCAAATATCTACTTTCAAAAATCAAAATCAAAAATGGATAAAATACAGCGGTCTTTATCTTAAGTGTGTCACACTATATATAATACAATACTCTGAAGCAAGGACAAGAAAAATCTTCCAAATAACTATAGACCAGGCGATTTGTTATCAGTGATCATCAATATGGCTTTCGTATGCCACCTATATTTGGAATAACGCAATCGAGAAACATGGAAAGAGTCAAGAGCTGTTGACCTTGATAATTCTAAGGCCTTTGACCATGTGTGGCATGAGGGTTTGCTGGCCAAATTTCGATGCTATGGCTTGTTGGATCATTTCTGTGTATGGCTCTTCAGCTTCGTGAAAGAACGTTCCCTGCAAGTGGCCGTCAATGGATATCTCCCGAATACTTTCGTCATCAACGCTGGTGTTCCCCAGGGATCCATATTGTCTCCAACCCTCTTCTTATTGTATATTAACGCCTTATTGGAAAAAAACAAGAATCCAATATATTGCTTAGCTGACGACAGCACACTTGTCTCGCCATTCCATTTGGATTCCAGGACATCGGCTACGGAGGCACATTTTCACCAGCCAGTAGGGGGCTGCATATCTCAATGAAGTTCTGGAAGTGATTTCGAATTGGGGTTAAAGTAACCAGGTTCAATTCAATGCCACAAAAATACAGGCATCGGTTTTCTGTCAGAAGATAAATGTATCCGAACCGGATATAATAATGTCAGTGTTCACTTTCTTAGATGATTACAACACAACTTTCGTGGACTGTATGTTATTTTACTCTGTTTGAATCACACAAAAAGTTATTATTAACACCACTTCAAATATCTAAAACCCAACATGTGGCAAGGGTCAGAAATCTACCTACCTATCTAAGGGTGATGCAGTTGTGATGCAATGAAGCTCTGCCCCCAAACATACCCTGAAGTTGCTGGATTCCATCCAGAAAAGAGCCATCCGAACATCACGTGCAACCTTGATAGCCTGGAACATCGAAGAAAGGCTGGAGATTTGTCTCTCTTCTATATAGATACTTTCACGGGAGGTGTTCAAGTGACTTGGCATATTTGATTCCACCAAGAGCGGTATATATCACAAATACGCGACGGACTGTGGCTGCTCATTGTTTTGAGATTCAACTCAGTACACCTCGAACTTCACTGTTTGAGAACTCTTTCATCTGGAGAACTGCGTTTATGTGGAATCAACTTCCTGAGAACCAGCGATTCAAATCCAATGTGAATCGCTACTTTCGCACAGGCACCGCTCTGAGAGCGCCTTAAGGATTTTCCTGCAGTGCTTGTGTTCTGTCCTTAAAAAAATTGCCAGTCTTCTTGTTCTATTGATTCTACGAGATTTATTTGAGTTTTATTTAACAAAAATTAATAATCATAGATAAACCGAAACGTACAGTTTGCCTCTTTCAAAAGAAATATAATAACCAATTGCATTTTTCCGAACCCTTTTAGTTCACGCGCATTGGAAAATATAAATTGAATCTTGGGAGGTACAGCAGCTCACAATTGAAACTGAACAATCCTTTTTATTATGTTTGTTACAACATAATTAAGTTTGTGTGATTTTTCCGAAACATTGAACTCATACAAAATACAAAAGGGTTGCTGCCTTTTTAGTTAAACGACCGTTTTTAAATCTGCTCAAGCAGAATAAAGAGTACTGGTCTGTGTTAAATTTAATTTTGAAATGTTCAACCGTAACTGTATGGGAACTTGTCCTCTTCTTCTTGTTCGGCTTCCATAAAATAAGATACTTTTTCGAAACTCATATTAGATCTGTACTATGATTTGATTTCATTTTCAACTACGATTTCTTTTTGGTTTCCAGTGAATGCAAATTATGTAAGGGTGATTTTATCTGTTGTTTTTGCAGATACCTTAGAGAAAAAAGTAATTTATTTATTTTTTTTATACATCCAGCAAGCCCAAAAGCCCATTTACAGGTGTATACAATTAGAATTATGATTAATTATACATACAGTATGATCAATTTTTGATGAATCTCTTTTTTAAATTGTTTGAACGTTAGAAGAAATATATCTACACTAGGAACATTATTAATACTTCTAGATATAGTAGTTATGGGAGAAAAAAAATGATGCAGTGTATTGGAAAACGGTATAAGAAGTGTGCTAAAGAATCTAGCTGAAATACGCGGTACACTGAATAGCCTTTGAGACAATAGAGGCGAGAAATCTATCTGTCCATGTATTATTTTATATGCAAAACACATATCTCGGCTTTGCCTGAATTTTTTTAGAGATATCATTTGGAACAATGAGTCATAGCTATAACCTCTCTCGGGATAAGCAACATGTTTTTTGAAATATGCATATTTAAAATAATTTTTTTCAACATTTTCTAAACCAGATATATGTTTCATATGGGACGGAATCCAAACGACATTGCTTTTCTCTAATTTACTCCTGATCAGTGTTAAGTAAACTGTTTTCAGAGAATGAAAGGTCTTAAATTCCTTGCAGTTGCCTATCAAGAAACCCATACTTATCATTGAAGTTGATATTACATACTAAAAATGATTGGAAAACGTGAGTTTTTGATGAAATAAAACTCCCAAATCTTTTGACTCCGCGATTCTCATTAAACTTTCACCATCTATCACATAGTTAAGTGTGAAATTTCACATTTGTTTGTGTTTAAGTACAATTTATTACGAATACACCAATTAGTCAAAAAATATGCAATATGCTTCATCTTGGATTTCACGATACATCTTCATGTCATCTGAAAATAGCAATTTATGAGAAGTGAAATCATGGGTTATGTCATGTATAAATAGTATTAATAATAACGGTCAAAGATTAGACCCTTGCGGGACACAAACTCGCTACAAAGCAGGAGGATTTTATACCTTCACATTCAACAGAACTACGTCGGTCGGATAAATATTATATGCCAAAATTTGAGTTTCTTTAGCAGCTGTTGATGTGACACTCGATCAAACGCCTTGCTGAAGTCCGTGTAGATGTCGTCAACTTGACGCTTATCATCAAGTACATCAGATACAATGCTCTCCGCTTGGCATTGTTAAAGATGGATTGACAGATAAGGATCAATTTGTTGCTAGAAAAAGTATACAGTGCGGTTCATCAAAATGAGATTGTTTTTATTAAATTGATGGATGTAGTCGTTACTACGTGGTAGTAACGTGGTAGGAGCTCATCATTAAAAATGAGAGATACAACTTCCTACGTTTTGACCACTTGTATTTGTTACTGCAGTTTCGTCCTATAAGGACATTTTCAAACGAATAGAATAAACAAGTTTATTGTATTCGTTTGAAAATGCCCTTATGGAAAGAAACTGCAGTAACTTTTTCATCATAACGTACTATAATTGTGGCGCGCTATACTCTCTGTGCTCATTTATTATACCTATGTATTTAAATGAAACAATAAATTCTATTCTATTCTATTTACCATTTTATATTATTTTTTTATTGAAATTTTAAGTAGTTTACATACCTAAGTTTTCCAATCAACACTTAGTTTTCCTCTAACTGCATCCTCAACCCTGCATCAACATAAGTTTCGCATAGCTTTTCATTTTCAAACACTTCGAATTCATAATAACCCCCCATTCGAATAAACTCCTGGCTACGGCCTTGTACTGGAACTAGTTCATTATTCAGTTGATCTTTCAATAATAATATCTAGACAAACCTTCACATAAATTCTCAGTAATAATTATTGTGTTAGTTGCTATTGTATCTTAATTCCTAATGATGATGTTAATGACTACTTATGATGCCAACTAGTTGCTATTTGTGCTCTGTTCATAGAACTCATCCCACATTTTTAGAATTTCGAAGAACTGCTCTAATTATGTTTATTCCTGATAATTGACATTCTGGAGAAGTCAGTGATGAGATGTCAGGTCTTTATTTCGTTTCAAATGAGAAAAGTAAAAATTCCGAGCTTGACAATTTTTTAAATGTGTGTAATGGAAAAAAAAACCGCTGTATGAATCAATCTAAGTTATGTTGGATCTGTTGGACGGCTTATAAAAAAAATATTCTTGATATGCAAAATACGGAACCCCACAATCCTGTTAATCCTTGCCCGAAAGCCCCTAAAAAATATGCAAATCTAGTTCGATCGGCGCGTAATTAACACGTCACGCCTTTTTCTATTATCTAGCTTAGCGACAAGTGTAGTTATAGCTCCTACCCTGTTTGCATTTCAAATTTATCCTCGGGTGAGCGAGAATGTTGCGTTATCACGTGCTATATCTTTGCTTTGACAACACCAATGAATGCGAACGTGATAAAGTACTGGAACAGATGGTTTAACTAGGAATAATTCGAGCTGGGGCTTTGTGCAAGCGACTAATTGATATTTTCATTATTTTTTTTAATAACTTGAATGTAATGAATATTACTAGAGTTATTCCGAACACCAAACCGTTATTTTAACACCTCGACACGTGTTTCGGTCACCAAGTGATCATCTTCAAATAGTTGGATCTTCCTCTTGAAGGTGATCACTTGATGATCGAAACACGTGTCGAGGTGTTAAAATAACAGTTTGGTGTTGGGAAAAACTCCAGTAATATTCATCACTACACCAAAGGTTCCAAACAGTGCATCACAAGACCTTGAATGTAATAGCATCACTGGATGAATGTTGAATTGTTTCCATCCCAACTCTCAGAAGATACTGAAGAGTTCAAACATTTATTTCACTATTTTCAAAATTAAATTTTTCTTTATTCAATATACCATTTACGGATGAAATGCAAAAATGCAGATCACCGATAAATGAGTATTGAATAACTGTACCACAATAGTTATTTAGTGTCACTGTTTTACGGTTTCGAAATCCGTGGCTTTTTGGAATTTCTTCCTGACGTTTCGCTGGCACGAGTGTTAGCTTCTTTAGAGATTTATACATCCTGGATTAATATCCGATGACTGAATATTACCGTTTTTATTGAAAACCTCGGCCGCGAAAGCCATTTTGACAATAGGTATTATCTATTAAATACATCAGAGTCAAGTGTCAAATAATTTAATTCGAAAGTATGAAGGAAAAATAGTTGAAAGCTTATTCTGATAGTTTCAATACATTTTTTTCTCCTAAAATTTTGTCACATTATTTTCTCAAAATTTGGAATAAATGTGTTTTCAAACCATTCACCGAAAATATTAGCTTCCATGTTCTTATGATAGTGAACATTGCAGTCCTCAAGTGTTTTCCACATAATTTCAAAGAATTCGGACCCATTCATTACTTCCTCTGCAATTCACAATGATTAGTCGCGATCCTTTATTTGCAGGCATGTTAGGCGTACACATTCTCGAACCATCAGTCCACTCTTTAGAAACTATGTCGTGAGTGTCATACCAAGTTCCAATAGAAAATTTCCCGTTGTTCTTGTCTATATTTAGTTATTTGTTCCAAGTATTTGTTACGCAATTCCACTATTCTTCTGCTTTCCATAACTGCTTGACGTTTGTTTATTATTTTAAATCTAAATCCTAGTTTCTTTATCCAATTCTTAAGAGTTTTGTCACAGCAGCTCACGTTATGGCCGGAAATATTCAATTTCTTCTTTATATGATTTCAGATGTAGGAATCTCATTGCTTTTGTATCAGTCGCATATTGTTTTTTTATCAATCATTTTATTAGATGAACATCTAAAGGTTTTGGTAATCCTGTATCACATCGCGAATTATATTTCTCGTTCACACAAAAGGGTTTTTAAAAACTTTTTATTTGAACAGAGTAACAACTAATTGGCTATTACAAATCAATTGCACCTATTTATATATAAATTATTGCCGACTTTGCAGATATCAGCAAAATAATTGATGTCGTCTTCGGGTCATCGAACAATATCCTGCTGATGTAAGAGGTTATCGAACTGTAACTTCTCCATCCCCTGGGGAAGTCTTGTAAGGGACGAATAAGACTGAAGATGATGCTTCGTGTTCGGGAACTGGTGGATCATCATTGGATGGTTCTTTCTTCGTTTGCCTTTTCAATCTGTAAATTACGTATAGAATGAAGATGGTGATTGAAATGTAAATGGCTATTATCAGACTATCTGGTTTCTTCTGGGATGAGTTGTAACCTCTCTTCTTCTAGGGTCAGATGTTGTAGTTTATCCAGGGGAATCTTATCTAATTTCAATGGTTTGAATTTCAGCGAGGAATTGATGTGAGCTGTCTTGATATTTGGTAAAGTGAGGGGTTCGTCTAATATGACACTTTTGGAGTTTATGAAGGCTTCGTTGTTGGTTTTGAATTCACAACCTGGTGGAAGTTTTATCAGATGCACTCCTTCCAGAACCATAACTTTCGTACTGGAACAATGTGTAGATATCTTCGTGGCCTGTGGAAATATTCCTATGTAATGGGCTTCTGACATTTCCAGAATCAGTGTTGCATTCATCGAAACTGGAACGTGTTCACATCTTGCTTCTTCATCTGTTATTTCCAACATCTGGGTAACACAGTCAGGGGATCTGCCAGTATCTTGGAGGAAATTTTCTTCACAAAGGTAATCCAGGCCAATTCGTTCACAAGGTGAATTTAGGTACTGGTAGAGGTAGGGACTGACTGTTAGGTAAGGAGTTGGTGAAATGATATTGTCGAATTTTGTGTAGGAATGGGAAATAAGTGGAAGTAGGTGAATGTATCAGGGAATATTAAGGGAACATGAAGGATGAATACGATTTTATGATCCGTGTAGTAGGCGTCTATTTTGATGACGTCGTAGTATTTATGGATGTCGTCCTCCTGGTTATAGAGTAACTGGTTTTCTGAGTGGTAGGTGAGCAGTGTCCTTATGATCCAACTCAAATCTTCGCTTTTGAGGACGCTGTTATGGACTGTATTGATCCTTGCCAGGGATACTGCCATTTCTAAGTCATTCAGTGTTTGTAAAATAACTTGAAGTATCAGGTTGATTTGATCCAATACGTTTCTGGTTTCCAGATAGTGATTGAAGTCAAAAACGAGTCTATTGAGATCGGTTTCAATTCTCTTGACTTCTATTGAGATGGTATCTTGATTATGTGTTAATAGAGAGATGGTTTCATTGTAGCTTTCCATTATTCTTGTGTTCAAACTGATGTGTTGGTTCACATGACTTCCTTTGGTTGTTTTCTAGGGAAGCAATAGCATTCTCATATTTCCTTGCATCTTCTTGGTCCAAGTTTCCAGAAATTGCTTTGATCACACTTCCTAAGCCATCTATGAGTCCTCTTTTGGGTCTTCTGAGAGGATAAAGAGTCTGTAGCTTTTCCTTGGCAGTTTTCAGTTGGTACTTCAGTCCTTGATCGAAATTTTGCAAGTTGAAGAAATAAGGGTCACTTAGTCCGTTACGAATTGCTGTGGAGACGGCATCATATTGGGATTCTATAGCGAATATCTCTTCGTGGATGGGTTGAAGATCGTAGTAGTGGATGAAGTCGTGGGTACTAGTCTTGATCTTTGCTTGTCCCATCTTGAGGGGAAGTAGTCCTGGATTTGTCTTGAGGTTCTGGATTTCGATCTCCTGTCCTCTCGTCAGATGAAGGCTGTAAAGGGACGAAGAATTTAGTTATCTTATTAGGCAAATGTCTTATATTTTTCTTATGGACGTTTGCATTTTCTGTCTCGACAATTACTGTTTGGTCTTTTTGGATGGATTTTGGGAAGAAGGGTGGTAGCAGTTTGTTTCTTTTCACTGTTTTTCTTGTGTACACCTTGGTGCAGGGTTTGTAGGTAATAGGAATTTTTCTTTTCTTGTTTCTCTTCTCTATGATATTTGTTTTCTGTTTCTGTAAATCTTCGTTGATTTTCCTATATATTTCCTTCGTTTTTTCCCTGTGTTGTTGGTCGTAGTTGTTAATCAAGGCTCGTCTTATGTCGATATCGAATGGGTCTTGACTATTGAGATGTCCGTTCAGAATATCCATAGGTTTCTGTCTTGTTGCTGAATGGATAGAGTTGTTGTATCCTAGGATGGCATAGAGCATCTGTTCTTTGATGTTTCTTTTCTTATGCGTATCTCTCAATATTCTCAAGTGCTCGATCAATGTGGAATGGAATCTCTCGACTATCCCGTTTGACTGAGGGTTTTCTGGAGTGGTATAGTGAATGTTGACTTTATGTGTGTCAACAAATTCTTGGATCAGTCCATTTTTGAATTCCGTTCCATTATCAGTGACGATCATATGTGGTATTCCATGATGGTTGATGAATACTAAGAGAGCATTGAGAGTGTTGATAGCATTACATCCCTCTATTGGATACGCCTGGCCATATTTTGAAAATGCATCCACAATCGTCAGGAATTTTTGTCCACTAGCCTGAAAGGTATCCATGTGTATTATTTCAAGAGGCCTCGTTGGGGTAGGTGTCAGCATGAACTGTGGCTTCTCTGGTCTTCGATCATACTTGTTGATTTGACAAGTTTCGCATAAGTTGATAGCTTCTTCGATATCCTTTTTTATATTGGGCCAATAATACAATCTTTTGATCCGAGTTTCCGTTTCGATGATTCCTCTATGGTTTGTTTTTCCTTCATGATGCTGCTTGATTATTTCTTTTTGTCTAGCTGAGCAACTGACATCTTCCAAAAGGCGGTTGCATTTTATGAGATCGAAAGAGGAATTCTTGAATGTCTCTCTCAAGATTCTGCACATGCTGGGGTAGAGTTCTTCATCTTCGAACATCAAAGCGTATTTCTTTCCCGGGCTGATATATTCTTTGAAGAAGTTAAAAACATTTTCGTCCATATTGTCGTTTCCCAACTGAGCATGGTATCTTCTTTTATTCGGGAATATTTCTTCTATCACCGTTCTTGCTGGGTTATAGCTTACTCGTTTGAAGATGACTTGGTTATTGAAGACATTGAGAGGTTTCTCTGATATTGGTAATTCTAATATTGGACTTTCTCTGGCTGTATGGTTGGTGATGCCACTAGTATCTTCGTCTGGGGTAATTTCCGGGTTCAGGTTCACGCATTCCTTGTCTCCTTCGGTTGGGGTTCATTCTGAA
Source organism: Leptinotarsa decemlineata (assembly GCF_025532065.1). Lineage (NCBI taxonomy): Eukaryota > Metazoa > Arthropoda > Insecta > Coleoptera > Chrysomelidae > Leptinotarsa > Leptinotarsa decemlineata. The sequence continues at coordinate 6,077,896 of NW_027412537.1, read as the reverse complement.
TTTCTTGTTCTTGCGGTATGGGGTCCTTATCTTCAGGAAAATGTTGATGAAAGCAATCTTTAAACAGATCGTTGATGATGTCATCTGCAGACTCAGGAACTTCTGATGGAGGATGGTTGAATAGAGATGCCTTGTCGTCGTCGTAGTTTGCTTCATGGAGCTCCTTTGTATGTATCTCTATTCTGGAGAGCGCATCGGCGTTGGTATTGCTTGTGCCTTTTTTGTAGACCACTTCGTAGTCATACTCTTCTAGCTTCAGGCGCCATCAGACCAGTTTTGAGTTTGGATCCTTCAAGGAGAAGAGCCACTGGAGGGGACGGTGATCTGACAGAATTTTGAATTTTCTGCCGAAAAGATACGGTCGGAAATATTTGGTGGTCCAAACTATTGCTAGCATTTCCTTTTCGATGGTAGAGTACTTCATTTCAGTTTCGTTCAGGGTCCTGGATGCATAAGCTATTGGCTTGTCTTTTCCTATGGGTCCTTGGGACAGAACGGCTCCTATGGCGAAATTGCTGGCATCTGTGGTCAGATTAAAGGGCTTTGTGAAGTCCGGATACTGTAGTAGTGGTTCATTGGTAAGCAGGTTTTTACAAGTTTGAACACATTTTAGGAATTCTGGCGTATGCTCTATATGGGCATCTTTCTTGAGACAGGAGGTTAACGGTTTGGTAGTCTTGGGGAAGTCCTTGATGAACTTCCTGTAGTACCCTAGGAGTCCTAGGAATCCTTTGATCTCTTTGACAGCTGACTTCTTTTTTCAGGAATTCGCACTTGTGTACTTGTATTTTGAAACCAGTTTCTCGTAGACGTTGGAAAACTTTTGTGAGGTTGACCATATGCTCCTGCAGAGATGTAGAGAAGATGATTATGTCATCCATATAAACCAAGCAGATGGTCCCTTGTAGACCCTTTAGGACATTGTCCATAACCCTTTGAAAGGTCGCTGGAGCATTTTTCAGTCCAAACGGCATACGCAGGTACTCGTAGTGTCCGTTTTCGACGTTGAATGCGGTCTTAGGGATGTCCTCCTCTGCCATCTCTATTTGGTGAAATCCGCTTGCCAAATCCAGGGTAGTGAAATATTGACACCTTCCCAGTTTGTCGAGGATGTCAGAAATGTTCGGAATAGGGTAGCGGTCGTCTATTGTCTTCTCGTTGACTTTGCGGAAATCCACAACGATACGCCATTTTGCTTTTCCAGAGGCGTCCAGTTTTTTTGGAACGACCCAAATTGGTGAGGACCAGGGAGATTGGCTAGGTCTGATGATTCCTTGGTCCAATAACGAAGTTATTTGCTTCTTGACTTCTTCCTTGTGTACATACGGATATCGGTATGATTTTGTGTAGACTGGGATTTCGTCTCTGGTTTTTATATGGTGTTTGACCTGATTGGTGAATGTGAGTGAGGAATCTGGATGGTGAAAAATATCAGCATATCTTCCGCATAATTTTCTGATATGCATCTCCTCTTCTGGATTCAGGTGGTCTGTTCTGATTAGATCATCCATGTTGTTGATTGGGTCTCTGTTTCCTGATGGGATTATGTCAGCAGAATAGATATGATGCTCTTGAAGATTTATTGGGCTGCTGCGTACTGGTTCGGCTAGAACGATTTGGAGTTTATCTGGACTGAAGTTGACAATTTCCGTCCAGGCTAGATGATCACGGGCATCAGTGAGAGCTTCACGGATGTAAGCGCCTTGCAGTTTCTGTCTTGGTATCATGATAGTTCCATTCTTCTCCTTCACCGGTAGTCGTACTTGGGTCACGCTGTCTGGCTCCAATTGAATAGAGTAGAACTGGGTCTTATTGGTTTCGTAGTACTGGATTGGGAGAGAGGAGTATTCGGTTAAAAGGGAGGATTCAGGAAAATTCAGTTCAGCTTTGAGAAATTTCAGGTTGTCGAGTCCAATGAGGCCATCAAAAGTTTTGTGGAATTTGAAGAGGTAGAATTTCAGAATGCCGTTTGAGTTAAACTCAGGAAATATGGGAATCTTGAGAATAGTTTTGGAAAATGGAAGTGACGACGAAGGGATCTTTTTTGATGCAATCCTTGTAATATTGGAAAGCTAATTCAGGATTGAGAAAGGATTTTGTTGATCCGGTGTCAATGAGGAGTTTGAGGGGAGGATTTGCAATGGTTATATAAGGAAGTTCTCTCTTATCGTCGAATGTATGCAGTTCCACTATGTTTCTTGGTTTTGTCCTGGATCCAATGGAAAATTTACATCTGGTTCCTGTTGGTCTTCTTGAACCTGGAATTCTTCAGTTGGTTCTTGATTGGGATAAGAGCAGGTTTCTTCAATGTAATAGGGGTTCGCTTCATATGCAAAGTCTTCGTCATGTTGCTCAATGTTGAACATGGGAGCTGGATTGAAATTTGGTCTTGCCTGAGGTTGGGTTCTCATGCTCCTCGTTGGTGCTCCATAAGTATTTCTGGTACTGATGCTCATTGGTGTTGGTTCTTGTCCGTTCTGCCTGTTTGGTTGATTCTGTCCAAAACGTGGTGGTTGGACTGAAGGCCACATCTGTTTCTGTTGAGTATTTGGTTGCCAATGTGGTCTGAAGGTCGGTTGTTGAAATTGTGGTTGGAGTCCCATTGCCTGATGAGGTTGTTGTTGTCCGGGTCGTTGAAAATGTTGCATGGGTTGGTACATCCGCTGTGGTATTGATTGTGGGGCATATTGGTGATTTGCAGTTTTTTGCTGGGTCTGGAGTGGTTTCTTGGGGACTTGTGGGGGTCCAAACGTCCTTTGTAGATAACGGATATTGTTTTCTTCTTGGATGTACTGCATTGCTGTTGCCAAGTCTATTGGTTTCATTGCTCTTATGGTGGATCCCATGGGCTCTCGTAGTCCGGCTAGGAATGTTGTTAGAGTTTGTTGTTGGAAAAAGCTTTTCTTGCTGATCTTTATCGTATCATCGGCGGTGTGTAATTCGATATAGTTTGATATTGTGTTTAAAAGTCCCATGACTTTTTCGTAAAAACGTTGTGGTGTTTCGTTCTGGTCTTGTCGCAGGTTTACCAAATCTCTTGTTAAGGAATTTTCATTCCGTTGGTCGGCGAAGTTTTGGATTAGAGTTCCTTTGATGCTGTTCCAGTCACTACATCCATAAACTGAGATGACGTCTTTGGCTCTGCCTCGTAGCTTGTTGAGTAGTCCTTGTATCAATATATGGTTCTGAAAACAACCGGGGTTTACAGTATTCCAATATTCGTTCAGAATCATTGTTGATACGTTGATGAACTGGTATAATTAATTTGGGCTTCCATCGTATTCGGGTACAATCCAAAAATTCTTCAGGTCGAATTGTTTTGCCATGTTGATGGGATTTAAAGGTTGGTCAATTGTTTGAGGAATAATGGATGGGCGAGAATTGATACTTGAAGGTGAATTTGGTAAAACTAAGGTAGGGGGACGTAAAATAGTATTTGCAATTGATGAAGTTGAGTTCATTTGTGCTTACAGGATGACGATGATGGCTAGTTGCATATTCTGTCACCAAAAACTTATTTCTATGTAGATATTCCTTGACGGACGATAGTGAAGAGGTATTCTTGTCTACGGCCGGAATTCTTCCTGGAGTACTTGCTTCTCGGTGGAACTTGGTTCGAGAGAATAGTGGATAAACGTTTGAGAACGACGAGGACTCTTCCACTATCCTAATGACTGCGCCAATTATATTTCTCGTTCACACAAAAGGGTTTTTAAAAACTTTTTATTTGAACAGAGTAACAACTAATAACTATGAAATATAAGTACTGGCTATTACAAATCAATTGCACCTATTTATATATAAATTATTGCCGACTTTGCAGATATCAGCAAAATAATTGATGTCGTCTTCGGGTCATCGAACAATATCCTGCTGATGTAAGAGGTTATCGAACTGTAACTCGCGTCTTGCGTTCATAAGGTTTGTTTTTGACTATTTTACGCTCAGTTGATATATTAAAACATACTCTCTGTGTTACTATATTCAAATGCATCCGAATCTTATTCAATGGTATCTCTTTTCCGCAGTGTTCACCATCGCTGTTGGAATCACAACACAGTCTACAGCCCACGTAGATTAGTTCGCTGCCGGTTCATTTCTATGTATTGATTTTTTTTGGCTTTCGAGCGTGCCGACAACTTCAAGAGTACACAATATCGATTACTTCGACTGACTAATCGAGTTACCCAGGCAATTCCCAAAGGCGAAAACGGATCAAAAAAGACCATGGTTACAGTATGGTGGTCGGCGGCTGGTGTGATTCACTATAACTTTCTTCAATTGGGCCAGATCCTCACAACAAAGTCCTTTTGTGAGGAGAGTTTCCTCCATATACGTTTTTTTTACAAAGTTGTTGTGTGGGTCTTATAGGGTCTTATTTAGTTTTCAGATGGTCTTTATTGTAATTGCTTGCTAATGATCCTGCTTGTTTGAAATATTTCAACATTTTACTGATCGTTGAATAGTGAACTTGTTTTTCTAGATGTCGTTCGAATAAAATATGTACAACTTCACGCATTATTTCAATATCATCTAATTCTGCTTTTTCAGGGTAACATTAACTTCGGACGATGAGGCATTTGTAATGACACAAGTTCAACAAGAACTCCTAACAGATCAGTTATGAAAAGCGAAATTGTGAAACTATCGATTGTTGAGTTTTTATCTGAAGCATGTTATTTATTTATTTTTTATTTATTGATTATCCGTTTGACATATAAGTATGTATACGATTTGTCCTGCAATGAAGAACACATGAAAACGCAGTGTCCGTATCAATATAAAAACACTCTAAAATTAACACATAATATAAAATACAATACAATAGAAAACTATTTTATGATATAAAAAATTCGTCTAGGTTATAAAAACAACTATAAATTAAATAATTTTTCAGATTTCGGGTAAATTCACTAATTTTATTGAGCTCCTTAATATCTTTTGGTAACTTTAAAGATATTTGGGCCCATCACATAAGGTGAATTAGAAGTAACCTTATATTTACAATACTGTATGTGGAAGTTATATTTTTGACGAGTATTCCTACTATGTATGATTTCATTGGTGATGAATTTATGTTTCTTTTTAAAGACAAAAATTGACAATTTGAATATATGCATACTGACAAGAGATAAAATGTTAAATTGTTTCAATAAACTTCTGCAAGAAAAAATGTGTCTCTTCTTTTCCCAGAATTGACATGTTCTTAATTTGAAATTGGATAGGCACGCAATGTTTTTGTCGATTGTGAAATCTAACCTATTGCGTTTTGTTAGCATTGAGATAGCAGTTCATAACAGATTGCAAAGCATATTTACATTTGTCTAAAAGTGAGTTCTCATTCATGTCAGATACTTTTAAAGACGTATCGTCGGCATAAATTGCTAAAGAAGTATTCCTGATATGTGATTCCAAATCATTTGTATATAAAAGGAACAATATAGGCTCTAATACCGATCCTTGCGGAACAGCCATTGAAATATTTAACAAACTTGAATTACATTTATTATATAAGTACTCGTACTGTGGTTACTAATTGTAACATATTGTTGTCTATTTTCTAAAAATGATAAAATCCAGGAATGTGCTACGCCACGAATGCCGTATGAGTGTAACTTTGTCAACAAAGCATTATGATTGACGCAGTCGAATGGCCTGCTGAGATCACAAAAAATCCCAACAGGACACTCGCCTACCTCCGAATATTTAAACAGTGTATCGAAAAAAGAAATTACTGCAGTATTGGTAGATCTATTAACTCGAAAACCGTGTTGATGATCTGTCAAGAGTTTGAACTTATTTAAGAAATCCAAAAGTCTATCAAGATATGCGTGTTCAAAAAATTTTGAAAAACCCGATGTGATGGTGACTGGTCTATAACTTTCTGAATGTTGATTTGAAATACAAATTTAATTTTTGGGAAAGAAATGTTTTGGTTTTCTATTTCTCCATCTTTGTAAAAAAATGTGGGAGACTTACGCATTAATCAATTTCAAAACTCTTAACAAGAATGTGTAGATTATGCAAAGAAGTAACTTTCAGACACAAACTGAAAGAAAAATCTCTCTCGATACAATTACCTTCGTATAAACTTTGAACTACACGAAAGAAAAATTACTTTTGAATGATTTACACATTTTTTGTCTGAAGATAGAGAAATAGAAAGCCAGAATCTTTTTTTTTTCAAAAATCAATCTCTCCTGAAAAATTAATACCCCTTTCAATTTAAACAAGATTTCTATGGCTGGGATTGAATCAAATAAGCCAATGACTGTCATTACGTAATGTTTTCCTCATTTTGAAAAATGAGAAATGAAACTTTCTATGTTTTTTACCACTTTTTTTTCTCATTTCTCATGATGATCTCCTATCACGTAGCAATGGATAGATCAATCAATTTATTTTCCTTATTTATACCATAGATACTTCTGCTAGGTACCTACGTCTTAATTGTCTCAAAATTAATTTCACAATGTTCCATTTTGAGGAATCCTTCATAATTATTATTCTGAAATATCAGCGATGAAAAAAACATACAGTATTATCCGCCAGAGCAATGATCCTTCATACTGTACACTTTAGACAATGCAGATTTTCGATAATTTTAATACCGTGAAATATGTCTAAGATTAGGCAATGTTTGAACAGAGGGTTACAGAAGTTTACCCTTTGAGCTCACCAAATAGCAAGGGTTGTGAGAAAGTAATAGTTATAATCACAAGTGCAAACATGAATTCGAATAGAGATGTATTGAAAGGTTCACAAAGGAGTGAATGATTTGTGGGACAGTATCATGTTTTGAACTGATTTCAAAATTTTCAACAAAATTATGCGCGAGTAACAGATTAATTGATTCAAACCTGAACTGAATCTTTTCATTTCAAATTCTGTGATTTTCAGCAGTCGAAACTTGTGGGAACTAAGGTTGAATGAGGTCTCACCTTTTGACGTGAGATTCCTATAATGGGTCCTATAATGCTCTTTCATTTAATATGTTATGTTAAATTTTTCAATGATATCTTTTTCAATACTCTGTGAACGTATGTATATGAAGTAAAAAAACGATTTCGGAGTAATTAAATATTCGTAAAAAATAGTTGCTTCAGGTGGGGTCTTCCTCATCCGATAATTTCTGTGGAAAATCTACCTATTTTCATCGATATTTCATTTTTCATTTCCTGAAGAATGTATATTGTGTTTATTTATTGTTTTCTTTAGAGTCCCTGCTCATATGAGATTTTTTTACGTTTTCATATTATATTTTATAGATATCCATGACTTGATCATTGTTGCTCAATTAATCCAATGTGACATATCTATAAAGTTTGTTTTCAAAAAAGCCGACTATTATCTAGAAATTTCACAACTCATAAGATCTGTTTCTGTTTAAAATATGTTTTTCCGTTAATCAGCTGTCGCTCCCATACGAACGACAACTCTCAAAAGTTAAGAAACTTGTGCGAGCTAAGGACTAACGAGGTCTTACCTTTTAACGTGTGATTCCTAACACGGAACATTATAGTTTTGCCAGACACCATTTTTCATTGAAATCGTTAAAAAAATTTGATTTTTTTTGGTTTTTCAATTTAGTTCCTATTTAGATCTACAGTTCTGCTCATTAAGAATATGCATTGTGCACCGTACAAAAACAGTTAAATTGTTCGGACATAAAATTTCACAGGTGACTTCTGTTACTTATTTTGGGTCAACTGATATAAAACTAGTCACGTTGAAGTAGTTTGTTGTTGAGGAATATAGAAAAAAGTTAACTCAAGTTAACTTAACTGAAATCTATTTTATGTATCCACTCATTATTTTAAGTACCTCAGATGTTTTAAGATGTTGAAAAAATCTACATGACTTTATCCTAAAAAATTACCTACTTCAACTCCACTGAATTTCTTCTTGTTTTTTAGAATAATTTCAGGAATACAGCAGATTTTGCGATCCTGATTTTGAGGAATATCACGAAACACGGTGAAACAGTGATGCAAAGCGCCCCTTTTACCCCATGAGGGGAGCCCCAGTTGGAATATTTTCAAATCCTTTCTTAGTGCGCATCTAAGACACATTTTAGCTTCCTAGGACTTATCAGTACGGAGAAACAGATCTAAATCATTTCAAGAATGAAAAAATACAACTTAGAATTTCAAAATAACAGCCAAATTTTCGTTTGTATAGTTTATTAGAAGAGTAGTATATATTACAAGATATGATACATTACAAAAATGAGGACAAATGAAAAAAATCGGTTTTGGATGAAATTAAAATAAAAAAATTAAAATCAGTCGATGGCACAATACAGTTTTTCTTCATAAAATAGGCAAGAAAAAACAATTACTTTTCACAATGAAAGAAGTTGTCAAACCAAAACCACATAAAATAGTTACAGAATGTCCTAGTTGTTAAAATAAATACCTAATTAAATTTTAATTGTAGTAGTAACTTTTACTGTAAGTATCATCAGCCGTTACTATAATCAATAGTGTTACTAGTAATATTACGTCTATCAAGCCCAATACAAAATTACTATAGTTTTTACGGTAGTGGACGGATTCAAAGTCTTAAAATACATCTTGGGGTATACAAAAACACGCTGTACATTTGCTCATCTAAACACTAGCATTGCGCGTTTGGATTTAAGGCAACATTAATATGTTCGGATGATTGTGACAACAGTCATGGTACATTGACAGGACTGATTGTAATATACAGTGTGGATGAATAAAGCCCCCCCCCCCCTTGATTATTGAACGGGACAAAAGATCGGAAAAAAATTCACGTAACAAAGGAATCTTCTTTAGTACTTTTCGATAAGAAAGACAATAGTGCTGCAATTTTTGTTCGAACGGAAAGGTGGATTTCGTGATACTTCGTCGTTTGATAGGTATTTTAATTATCTATCCTACACGTTTGTCTGCCTGTTTACCAATATTCTGGTTCGGTAGACAAGCAGACGTAGTTCTTCAGAGTGGCCTGCTATATCACCTGATATGAAGCTCTCGGATTTACACAACCACAGTCAATTCCAGAACTCATGACTGGAAAAAGAGGTACTTGAATATTGCCAAGAAGTGAATATGTAGTGAATATTTTGAAAATTCATTGGGATAAACCGAAGTGAGTTTTGAATGCATTTTTATTGAAATTTATTTATCATTCATAAATGTTCTTAAAACATATCTGAAGGAGGACCGATCCGATTTCCAAAGGTAACACAAGATACCACTTTACATTTGAAAAAACAAATTTCTGACGCCCTGTCGACTACCAGTGATCCCAACCCTTTTGTCTTTTTTGTCAGAAAGCACTAAAAATTATTCTTTTTCACTCGTATGTCTGACCTCAATATCTCGTGCTCTTCAAATGTTAAGAAGGGACGGACTATACACGTTCGCACTGTATAGTAAGTTTATACATATATCTATAGTTTACTGACAAAAGCATTTAGGTCTATTAGTAAGTAGTATGTCCCAGATTTGAGCGGCAGAAATTTCAATATTCAATAAAAATGAATAAAACTGTTGAGTCAAATCCAAATTTTTTGTAAAAATTATAGGACAAAGTGGTTGCTCATACTGGAATATACTGTACATTTTGTTAAAAGCGAACACTTCCAAAATTATCAGGATGGATACTTTCTGCTGACGGTGTCTGACAAATTTCACTTTTTCCGGGATTTCTTAGGCGACAAAATAGTCGACGAAATTTCATATCATATTTCAAAACATCACCAACATCATGATATTAGATTGTAGAAGGTAAAGAGGAGGAAAGTCAAGAAGTCCTGGTCTCTAAAAAGTGCAACCCCCCTCGGAGCACGTTTCATCAATTGATTTGACGTCTTCAGAAGATGAAGTGGACTAATTTCAACTCTGAAACTGGTCTCTACTCATATCTAACAGGGTACACTTTCTCTTTCAGACATACATCAATGATTTAGAAAAGAAAATCGCGCGATAGTTCATGGTTCTCCAAGGCGTGTTGGGCAACAGTAAATTCTCCTGGTCTCCGAAATTGGATATGAGCTTCTTTGAAACGAGACCGGCTAGTCTGACCGACGTAATTTTTGTCACAGTCCTCACAGCTTTTTTCATATATTCTTTGCTTTTCATTTTTCAAATCTTGTCTCCAGATACCCAACAATTGTTGGAGTGAGCAAGAAGTTTAAAGTCTAATTTCACGTTCAACATTTTCAAAATGAATTTTAGAAAGCTTTCCAAAGTTTGGAAATAATAAATTATGACAAGAGAACTATGAGAAGTAACGACAAAGATTCCATTCCAAACAGCCCATTGTCGATGAATTTCTATATTGAAATTATTGGGAACACTCACGAGAAAATTTTCCGTAAATTTCTAGCCGAAACCATTGACGTGTGTCTGAAATAATGGTGTCCTGTTAGATATGAACTATGACCAGTTTAAGAGTTAGGAATTAGTATACTGCATCAAATGGAAACGCCAACTTAGTTGTTGAAGCACGCATCGAGAAGAGTGTTGCAGTTCTGGTGCTTGGGAACAGTGTGATTTATTTTGGTTTATTATTGTATTGGATTTATTCTATATCATGCATTTTTGCGGATCATTTATTGATCTCTCTATCGAACTATAAACCTACTTGAAGCTCCCCCTTTCTATTATATTTGATGAATTGAAAAATGACAAATTGAATCTTGGAAAATTACAAGATCAAAACAGTATCGACTGTCAATGATTGTAACTTTCTAATTTTCCGTAAATTTATATTACCCAAAAACATCTTTTTAAATTTTCATTAAAAGGTTGTTCAACTTCGTAAAATTACACATGAAATTCCCACAGGGACAGATAGGTAAAAAATATTTCTAAAAGACAAATTAATAATCAGGATTTTCGCTTACACCCAGTACATACAAAAAGGGTGGTCTTATCCAGAAGAAGGTTCAGTAATCCCAGAAAAATCTTGAATACGTAATATAAACTATAATATGTAACATATATGCACAGTACAACCAGTAGGCTCTCTTACCACGTGATCCGCTCGAGTTGACGGGGTTCTTCAACCGCTCTTAGGATGAGATTCTCACCCAACGCGATCAGTGCTGTAGTATCGAAGGATTCGACGGTGCCCCGGGCATTGGATTGATATTGTGTTTAGTTTATTCGCTGTTGTTATCATTTTTTTTACTTTTTGTAGTTGGTTATAAATAGCTTACCACAAAATATTCTATAATATTTTTAAATTTCGTTCTTATATTAGCGCACGCCTATGGTAAAAGAACGAAATTGGCTCCGCACTTTGTGGATTTTTGAATGAAAGTAGTGGGAGTGAACTTACTGGTTGATTTTTACTATCATAATTCCATATCATAATTATATTACTTGCTAGCACTTTAGAAGTTTATGAGATTGTATTAAATAACTTGGTGAAAAACATATAAAGATCACACATAAAGATTATATAGAAAGTTCTCTTATTTAAATTCAAAAATTGAGCTTTTTGGAAGAACTCATTGGTTAGAAATAGACAAAAAAAATACAAATATATAAATATTCGAAACGGCATTAAGAACTGTTGGATGCTCACAGAAAAATTGAGAATAATATTTTTAAATATCACTACCCGACTGAAAGGAACGGCTCTGCCGCAGTTTTCGCAGTGACACCATCCTTTACATGTATTTTCATTTATAAAACAATTGCTTAAATAGTAATTCACAAAATATAGTATTTGGTTTTTAATTTTTCACTTGCATGTAAATATATATGAAACAATAACTAAGGTACTACTTTTCTACAACTTTCAAAATTTCACTATTCACCTGAAAATGTACATGACGTTTGACATGAATTGAAATAAAGGTTAATTTGAAAAATTAATAACATTAATAAAAATATCTATTTCAATCATAACGTATATTTTAAATGAAAGTGAATAGAATACTGAATGGAAGTATTGTCATCCTTGGAAAATATGACTTGTTGAAAGAATATCAGTTCAAAATATCCTTATATATTGTTGATCAACTATGAATCAGAAAAATCAGCGACCCATGTTTTGTCTTCATCAGTCCAAATAGGATCACTTGATACATATGAAATGCTTTCTGAATTTAATCAATCGAGACAGTATTTTTGTTTTGGTGTGAAGAAAGTGTTTTCAATAGATTAATTTTATGCCAGAACTTCCAAATTCTACCTATCAAGTTATGAATCTAATATAGTAAGCATGACAATAATTGAACAATTTTCACAATTATTTTTATTCTACATGCGTTTCGCTAACACCACAGCTTCATCATCACGAAAAAAATAAAATAAAATTGTTCAATCGTTATCTTGGATAGTCCATTCGTAATATAGTAAGAAACCAGTTAACCAAAATGGTTCTGAAGACATTCAACTGCATCATATTTCATCATAAAATTCCGTAATTGAGGTATTATCACACATTTCCGACTTCGTTTTCTTGAGAATTATAACTGAAAATGTGATTTTAAAAATATAGTTATGAATTTCCAGAATAGACTCATTCATTAGAGCATAATTTTAATACATGATGATATCAATGCAATAATTTTAATTTCAATGTTGATACATCATTGAAATTGAAATTATCGCATTAATATCAACATGTATTAGCTAGTCGATTCAGGTGTAGAACAATATTGAAATGTATTGAGGAATTACTGCAAAAACATGTCATGCCTGTCAAAATAATTTTATTATTAAAAGTGAAGAAAAAATTATTGGAAAAAGGTTTAAAACAAATAAAAGGTTTCCACACTAAAACTTTTGCTGTTTTGGTTTACAGCTTCAACAAAAAACGAAAATAAAAGGAAAGTGTCTAAGGAAATGGAAGTTGTTTCACCAAACTTGATATAAATTGAGAACAAAGAACGTGATTTTTGAGTTTGATCGTGATATTTCAAAAACGTGATTTAACGATAATGTTACTTGCAATTTATTCAATTAAAGTTAACTTTCCATGGCTAGAGGTGTTTAAAATTTGAATAATAATATTCCGTTTCATTACATTTGAATTCGAATTACAATTAAATTCGAAACTTCGACAAGAAAGCAATTGTTTTTTTAATAAAGAATTGATCCTGTTACCCAACGAACCTTTCTTCAGAAAAGTTATTGAATCACTAAACTAGTTAACAAATAAATTAATGCTGCAATTTTTAAGAATTAGTGGATGGCGATGTTAACTTGTTTTTTGTGCTCTAGTTCTAGTGTGTAGAAAAATTGTTTTCATTTAATTCGATGTAAAAATTGTTGAAAAAATTAAAGTTGTACCTACCATTAACTTTATGGTTTAAAAATTTTGAAAAGTCCAAAAAATCATCTTTAATTCACAAAACATAATGAACTTGACTTAAAAAAAGAAATTTTCATTTAATGAGTTAAATCAAACTATTGTATTTTCATAAATTAATCTAGGATCACTATGCTCGTAATTAGGTTAAGAGGCATAACATATAAACCGTGGCCATTTTGGAAAATATTGAAATTGATTGACGACCATTTATATTTGAAACGGGGACCCAGATTTCCATCACAAAGAAGCTAAAATGTAATACCTGATAATTTTATATACCAAAATCCCGATAAAGCAAGTCATTTTATTACTAAATATCGTCGGTCCCGTGCCAAAACCGCGAATGTGATAATTTTAAGGTTTCCGCTTTTCTGTTGGAAAATTATAAATTATTATCAGAGAACCCAATGCCAAAACAGCGAATATGATATGTATTATGTGTTGCCTGCTATAAAGGATTGTGATATCGCGTATGTGAAAATTCATTTATTTTTTAAATGCCAAAACTATGAATGTGGCACATTCGCTGTTTTGGCTTTGGAACAATTTGAGTGTGATATATTCCCGTTCAGAACAGACACAAAAACATCGTGCTTATAAACGTGTGACTGCTTGTTTGTTTAATTATAATTTCGCGGTGTTTTACCAAAATGAACCGAACACAAAGGATAATGCAACTTTGTTCTAATATTACAGAAGATGGTAAGTGTGCTAATATTTTTGTCTGAACTTTAAATATTCCTAACCTAACTTTTTTCCTAGATAATGTTGTTATTGAAAAAAGGAATACCTGTGGTGATGCTCAACCTCAACCTGGTAAGTTAATGGAACATAATGAAACTCGTACCCGTATCTGAATTTAGTTAATAATTTTAATCTCTCAATTGAATTAAAAAAAAAAACGCCAACACGTGTGGTATAAAAATTAGTATTATTTTTCTTCTTGTAGGCGGTAGCGGGGAACAAGCTTATTCAGAAACAGCTGATTATGCTCGAGATTATAATTCTACCGATGAAGACCCATTTAAAGCAGGTTCTTCAGACGAGTATCTTCCTTCAAGTGAAGGTGACGAAAGCGATGTTGACTCGGATCTTGATGATCGTAATGTGGACATCACAGTACTGAATGGAGATGACAATATTGTCGTGGAAGTTGTGGAGGCAGACCTACCAGATCAAAGTGGTAATTTAAATAATACCTTTGAAACACTTTAACCGTTCTTTTTGTAGATGAGGTGAAGAAAAAAAGAAAAAGAAATGTGTCCGTATGGAAAAAAAATCTAATAAACTATAAACGGTTAAAAGGAAAAGAATACGTTGGGTTTAAAAACCAGATACATCCCAGTTGTCCCATGTTACCTTCTCCGTGTTTGGAAAAATCAAAACACAAGTGCTCTGGTCTTATAAGAGAAGAAGATAGAAAAACAATATACAACGAATTCAGATCATTTCAAAATATAGACGATCAGCGCCAGTTTGTTGTAACTCACGTTGAACAAAAACTCAAGAAAAGAACAACAAGAAATATTGAGAATTCCAGAAAACACTACACGAATCATTATTCGTTAACAGTAAATAACAACCGGGTATCTGTGTGCAGAATGTTTTTTATGGCGACTTTAAACGTTACTGACGCCTTTATTAGAAGCTGCCTAAAAAAAACTAATGCCAGTGGTGTTTTGGAAAAAGATAAACGTGGAAAACGCCCACCTCACAATAAGCTGGACGAAGCAGACGATTTATTTTTGCGAAACCATATTTTGTCATTTCCGGCTGTAGAGTCGTATTATTGTAGACAATCCTCTAAAAAAAATGCTACATTAAACATTTCGATTATGCACCGTATGTACAAACAAAAGTGTATGGAAGAAAACAGAAAACCTGTGTCAGACGAAAAGTACAGAAGTGTCTTCAAGGAATATAATATGGGATTTTACAAGCCGAAAAAAGACCAATGCAAAAAATTTTTATCTTATTCCACCGTGACAGAAGAAGAGAAGGCATTGAATAAAGAATGTCATGATAAACATATAAACAAAAAGAACGATGCTCGAAAATGTAGAGATGAGGACAAGAGCTTGGCTAAAGCAGACACTTCTATACTGGCGTTTAATTCAGATTTGGAAGCAGTCTTATACACACCAAAAGGATCAGCAGGTCAAATCTTTTACCTGAGAAAATTAGCTGTATATAACTTCACTGTCTATGATCTAGTAACACAAGACGTGGATTGCTACTTATGGGATGAAACTCAAGGAAAAAGGGGATCTAATGAAATAAGTACAATTATTTTTGATTATGTAATGGCTCATCCAAACATAACCGCAGTTCGGATGATGTCAGATGGTTGCCGAGGTCAACAAAAGAACAGTATAGTTATGGCTATGTGTTTGCAACTTTTGCTGAAACATCCCAAGTTGCAAGTTATTGATCATAGATTTTTTGAACCGGGACACACGGAAATGGAATGCGATTCAATTCATTCAAAAATTGAAGTAAAATAAAAAAATGTTCCTGTCTATGTTCCTGAGGGTTGGGCTCAGCTTATTAGGGATTCACGTAGAAATCCAGCTCCGTACAAGGTCCATACAATGACTTTTGACGATTTCTATGATTATAAAACATTGTCAGAAAACATAATTGCAAAGAACAAACTTCCTATACAAACTATTTGTTGGTTGCACTATGACAAAAAATATCCTGACAAGATTTTTTACAAAACTAGTTTTGATCAAGAGGAGTTTACAGAAGTTGCAGTAAAGAAAACAAGGGGTCGCCCCAAATCTCTAACTCTTTTGAAAGCTTACAAAGCAACTCTTCCATTTTCAGTACCAAAATTTGCAGATCTGCAAACGATGTGCAAGGACAACACCATAACAAAAGGATATCATGAATTTTACAATTCTCTAAACACAAACAAGGATGTCCGTGATGCGCTCGCGGAACCAGATTTTGAGGAACCTGATGAGGAACCAGAATGAATCTGTTATTGTTTTTGTCTTGCGTTCTTAATCTCAAAATAAATAAAAAAATTAATTACAACGTATATTTTTATTAATAGCCTTACCACACGAATAAAGAAAAATTAAAATTTTTCCAATTCTAAAACAACGAATGTGCATTTTTTTTTGAAAAATTCTTTGAGAAAAAAAATTAGGCAAGGTACGAAAATAAGATATATTTGAGATATTTTTACCAGAAAACATTCGTAAATAGAATTAACTGTGATTTTTAGTGAAGAATTAAACTTCATTTTCCTTCTCTTGAAAAACTAGAAAAAAGCACTTTCGCGGTTTTGGCACGGGACCGACGATATAAAGAAATAGACACTAGAAAATGGATGGATGTTCGATGTTGAGACCAAACAATCAAAAATCTTTCAAGTAACTGGTAACATTTGCAGCATGGACTTCAACAACAAAAGATATATCAATAGATATTTCAACAACTCAAAGAGAGGAACTTATAAATTTACCCATGGTACAATGCATTTAAGGGGTTGAATGGAAACGCAGATCTTAGTATATCTGGACACAAAAAAGGTGAATGAAACATCTGATGTATAGATGAATTCTAAAAATATTTTTCAATTTTTTAAAATCAAATTGCAAGACAAAGTTCTAGATTCTGAATTGAACCCTATGCAAAGGATTGTAGAAGAGGAAATATACAAATGAAATATTTGAATATATCGTCCTTACAAAAAAAATTACATTAGCACTCAGTCAGGAAAATGCTCTACGTTTGGGTTTATGAAACCTAACTCATCATTTCATCATATGGATAAATGCTGCTGATTCAAGACATGTTTCACATTAGCGAATAAACGTAATCTTGTCGATTTATTTGTACGTGATCATTATATTGTCGAATCACTCAAAAGGTTTCAAATTCAACCTCTCTTACATTTCTTTTATTACCGGTGTTTACCCTAATTTTAACGAATTTAAGTCTTCAGACCTTCAGCCAGCAGAAATCGAACCTCTACGGTTTGTTCCTTTCTTTCTCAAGACTTTGGAATGAAATGAAAGTGAACTGAGTCAGATAACAATTATATCCTTTCTAAAATTACAGTTTAGTCAACACTCGGAAGAATGATTTATTTCAACATGAATATTATAGATTCAACAGATCAATAAAATAAACAAAACTGTTAAAACCGCTACATTTTCAAAAGTTTTTTATAAAAAAATAAAAAGAGATGCTTAAAGCACTTCTCACTTGGTTATTTACCATTTTGTGATTTGGAGTGACAATTCTGGACGAGCCTAAAAAATATCAATTTTTCTCTTCAATAAAGCATCGTCAAACCCCTCAATTAACATCATTCATACGTAGTTATTCAACACACTGGTCCTCCATCTATGAAATTTCGACAAATTCACACACTCGCATTCTTAAATTTGAGCAAACCTAATTTAGGTGGTCGTCAGTCGAGGCAGTTCTGCATGAGTGTGTGGATTTCTTTGAAGGACGATCCTATACCGGGCAGCGTCTGTTTTTTCACAATGAAAGATCGCAGTCGGCTGAGCAGCTCTTGACACTTCAGTGATTTTTGGTACCTCTCCTCTCGAGGAATGTCCACGCCGAAACTCCCTACAGGTGTCTGGGTGTTGCTCCTGATCACAGGACCGAAATGTTTCAATATAAGCTTCAGAGTGTTACAACCTACTGTCATGTACCTGAAACAACAGAAATGTATATCAGTCCCATACAACTGAATTTTGTGAAAGCTACAAATGGAACCTCTTGCGTAGAATGAATCCAGAACAAGCACTGCTCCCAAACAAATCAATCGCAATACTATTCTCAATAAATGTTTCACCAACCAAGTTGGTGTCATCAGGAGATGAAATAGTATGTTTACATTAGTGTTTGACAGACTACACGTTGATTTTAACTTTTAGTCATCAATAGGTAAAAACATGAAAGTTCCCGCTTATCTTCTGTTATATATCTACAGATTACACAACACAACAAAAAAATATTTTTGAATGTTTCCTACACTTAATTAGTCAATTTCTACTAATTTTGGGGTGATAAAAACGAAAATAACAATGAAAAACTTTTATTAGCTCTGGTTTTTGAGATACACAGTACTTAATCTTAAAGAGTTTCTTTTAGAATATTTTAAGTACAAAATTAATAAAAAAAACATTATTCTTAGTGTTTTGACAAATAAAAGAAGTTTGTACCACCAAATTTCAATCAAGTCCATCCGATTCATTGTAAGATCGCTGTCGTTTAGCTTGTCTTTTATAAAACACTTCTGGAGCATCCCTACACACAGACCAGCAGTAGTCTGCAAGCATTGCTTCATTCCAACGGCCCTGATATCTCTGTTCCATTAAGGCAATGTCTTGATGGAATCTTTCTCCATGTTCGTCACTCACAGCTCCACAGTTTTGTGGGAAGAAATTAAGATGAGAGTGAAGAAAATGAATTTTTAAGGACATGTTGCATCCAAGTTGGTGGTAAGCTTGAAGAAGCTCTTTAACCAATGCTGTGAAGTTATCATCTCTTTTGTTACCTAAAAACCCATGTACAACCCCCTTAAAGGCTTCCCAGGCTCTTTTTTCATTTCCTGTTAAAATCATGTCAAAAGCAGGATCATTTACGATTTCACGGATTTGAGGCCCAATAAAGATGCCTTCCTTGACTTTAGCATCACTCAACCTGGGAAACTTTGCTCTCAAGTACTTAAAAGCTTGTCCGTCCTGGTCCATGGCCTTCACAAAGTTTTTCATTAGTCCCAACTTAATTATAATGGGGGAAGGAGAACATCCTTAGGATCTACAAGAGGCTCGTAAACTACATTTTTCTCATTAGGGTTTAGGTCTCGTGTAGGCCAGTTCATTTTTTATGGTGTTCACATCATGTTTTAGAAGATTCCACTGTTGTAGTCTTGACCCTAACAGCTCAGCCTTTTCCTTAGACAAGCGAAGATCTCTTATAAGGTCACTCAACTCTGCTTGACTAATTCTGTGCGGATCACTAGACCTATCGCTTACCTCAAAATCAGGGTCATAGGATGTAGAAGGATGGGTTGCTTCTTCTAAACAGTCTTCATTATCTTCCTCTAAAATTTCATAGTTTTGGGGTGGAGAAGGGACTGGCAAATTGTCTGAGTGTGGTACAGGCCGAAGAGCAGATGGGAGAAGGGTATTTAACCGTTCCTCTTTTCTTCATAGATAAACCTTGCTTAATGGGAGGAGTTAAGCAGAAATAACAGTCGTCTGTATGATTGGTAGGCTCACGCCAAACCATAGGTACTGCAAAAGCCATTGCCCGGTTTTTATTTTTCAGCCACTCTCGCAATATGACGGAACAAGAATTACAACATATATGAGGAGCCCATGATTTATCTTGGTCCCCAACTTTCACACCAAAATAATGTTCATAGGCTGTCTTAACGATAGGTGTCATTTTACGTTTCTGAGCCTTAAATGTTATTTCACCACATATATAGCAAAAGCTATCGACAGAATTCACACACTTTCGAGGCATTTCAGATCAGCACTTAAATTAATTTAAAAATCAACTTCACACGATAATTTCAATAGCAACCACGTGCGTACAATTGACAAACTCACATAGGTTATGTTTACTACTTAAGAACAGCTGATGAGAGGGGTGTTATGTAAACAAACATGTGTACCAACTGTTGGTGATGAAATATTTCATTTGTTGAAAACTCAATATACATATATATAATATAATGATACTATATCTTGAAAACAAGAGCTAATATATAATTTTCATGGTCACTTTCGGTTTTAACACGTGGAAATACATTAAAATTATCTAATTTCAACCCCGAAACAAAAACTTTGTTGTGTTGTGTTGTGTTATTCATCACACTGTATACGATATAAGCTACAAACTATAGATATTATACTGTATGTATTGGAAATGTACTATTTTGATTCTCGTTGGTTCCTATTATTGCAAAGAACACAAAATCCCTTTTTGTATTTTCATTAAAATTACGTGATGCCTTCGTTTCCAGCTTCATGAAAATAACCACGTTGTGATTTGACGCTCTAAAGGAACCGTTGCTTTATTCACCTTCCAAATTCTAAATCGATTCACAGTTATTACACACCTATTCATATAAAAGTGTGCAGTTTCCCTGAAAGTGGCCGTCTTTGGATATCTCTCGAATACTTTCATCATCAACGCTGGTGTTCCCCAGGGACCCATATTTTCTTCAACCCTCTATTTATTGTACAACAACGACTTATTGGAAAAAACCAAGAATCCAATATATTGCTTTGCTGACGACAGCACACTTGTCTCGTCATTCCATTTGGATTCCAGGACATTGACTACGGAGGCACATCTTCATCGGCAGCAGGAGGCTGCATTTCTTAATGAGGATCTGGAACTGATTTCGAATTGGGATTTCGAAAAAGATAAATGTCTCCGAACCGGATATAATGATGTCAGGTCAGACAATTCCGCTTTCTGCTTTGATAAGTTTGTTGGTGGGTAAAATGGACACCAATAAGTCTTGGCACAATTATATCGGTGGAATTGTAAAGGCTTCTCCTCAAAAACTTGGAACACTGTTCTGAACCAGAAAACTGTACATACCTCAGCAACTTTTGATTCTTTATAAAGCTCAGATCAGACGTTCTTTGGAGTATTGTTCTCATGTATGGAGCTCTGCCCCCAATCATACCCTGAAGTTGCTGGATTCGATCTGGAAAAGAGTCATCCGCCTGATAGGAGACGCGAACATCATGTGCAAACATTGATAGCTTCTATACATACTTTCACGGAAAGTGTTCAAGTGACTTGGCACATTTGATTCCACCAAGAGCGGTACATATCAGAAATACGCGACGGACTGTGGCTACTCATCGTTTTGAGGTTCAACTCAATACACCTCGAACTTCACTGTTCAAGAACCTTTTTATCTGGAGAACTGCGTTTTTGTAGAATAAACTTACCGAGAACGTTTTTCAAATGGATGTAATCTCCAGCGATTCAAATCCAATGTGAATCACTACTTTCGCCCAGGCACCGCTCTGGGAGCGCCTTACTGGTTTTTCTGTAGTGCTTGTGTTTTGTCCTTGAAAAAAAATGAGCTTTTTGGAATGGGACCTCAATTCCCGAGTCACACTATGCTATGTCCAGCCTTTTGAAAGAATCCCAAAGTCTAGTATCATGTATCGATCTCAACAGTGTTCAAGAAATAATCCTGAAACACGTCGATTTTTTATGTTAATTTACCGTATTTTAAAATAATAATCTAATATACAGGGTGAATTACGTTCGAGTAATGACGCCACCGTCATTTTTTTTTTAAATGGAACACCCCCATTTTGTCTCAATTTTCGGATTACTCTAGCTGAGTTGATTCCAAAAATGTATCACATGTTGATTCCAATTGGTACAGGGTGGACAAAAATACAGTAGTTGTGTGTGTGCTAATAAAGTAACGCGTAACATTCTTTATTAGGTAAATTAACAATTTTATCAAAAATACTTATTGTCTAGCGGCAATTGGTTTAAATGTAACACCCCGTAGTTTGCTACATGTTTAGAGTAATAAAAATGAGCTGTTTCCAAATATGTTTGGTACTTGAGGTCTAGTAGACAGAATATGAAAGAAATTATTTCTTATCTACATTTATAAAAAACATAGTTGTCTAGTTTTTTGTGAAATATCATTATTTGTTCAGTAATTTATTGATGATCAGTGACAGTTTAGTACTACAATATTTTTGGTATTCGTGAATATTTGAATGATTGCTTAGATTTAATTGGAAGTAGAAATGGAGTTAAGTGTAAAACAAAGAATTGAAATACTTATGATGATTAGGTATGGAGACAGATCGCGAACTCAGATGGAAGTGTGCAATTTGTTTAATGATAAATATCCAGAAAGACCTATAACGCGTTCAACAGTCAGTAAGCTGGAAACGAAATTTCGAGAAACTGGTACGGTTGCAAATGTACGCAAATCAGGTCGTCCCCCTGCAAATGCTGATACAGCATTAGATGTTTTACTGAGTTTTGAAAAAGATGCGCACACTTCTGTTCGTAAAGTTAGTCGCGAAATCGGTGTTGGCAAAACAACGGTACACAAACTATTGAAGCTTGAAAAATGGCATCCTTATAAAATCAAACTTGTGCAAGAATCAAACGAAGATGATCCCGATAGACGACTCCAATTTTGCGAAGAAATGATGGATAAATGTCACCGAGACCCTCTCTTGATACAAAACATTATTTTTTCTGATGAGTCCACTTTCACGTTAAATGATGAGGTCAACCGTCAGAATTGTAGATACTGGGCAAAAGAAAACCCCCACTGGATGCGTGAGCATCATACACAATCCCCTCAAAAGGTAAATGTATGGGCTGGAATTGTACGAAATCGAATCATTGGACCCTACTTTATCGAAGGTAATTTAAACGGGGCAAAGTACCTTGAGTTTTCAAGGGGGTATCTCGTACCTACTTTACGTAATTTATTTCCCAGCAGACGTAATCCTGGAGGTTTTGATGAAAGTTTATGGTTTCAACAGGATGGTGCACCTCCACATTATGCTGTAGATGTTAGAAGGTACGTAGATGAAATTTTTCCGAACAGGTGAATGAATGGTCAGCAGGGTCACCAGATTTAAATCCTTTGGATTATTTTCTGTGGGGTCATCTAAAGAATGTTATTTATAAAACGAAACCAGCAAATATTGAAGATGTACAAGCGAAAATTCGAACAGAAATAAACAATATTACGGAAGAAACCATACACAAGGTTCAACAAAAATTTGTACACCGTTTGGGTTACTGTCAAATACAGCAAGGGCTGCAGTTCGAAAATGTAATATTAAGTCATGTATTCCAGCATATTCTGTCCGCTAGACAATAAGTATTTTTGATAATATTGTTAATTTACCTAATAAAGAATGTTACGCGTTACTTTATTAGCACACACACAACTACTGTATTTTTGTCCACCCTGTACCAATTGGAATCAACATGTGATACATTTTTGGAATCAGCTCAGCTAGAGTAATCCGAAAATTGAGACAAAATGGGGGTGTTCCATTAAAAAAAATGACGGTGACGTCATTACTCGAACGTAATTCACCCTGTATATTAGATTATTATTTTAAAATACGACATAAAAAATCGACGTGTTTCAGGATTATTTCTTAAAATGACCTGTTTAGCTAAAAATGAATTTGTTCCATACCTTACGGACACAGTGTATATCCCCGGCTTTGCATTTTTCACCATTTTGTGTTTAGCTAACTTGGTTGGTGTAATGTGTGTCGACAATAGTGTTGCAGTTTTGGCGTATGGATTTATTCCACGCCTCAGTTTCATTTTTCTATTTGTCATTATAACGAAATTGGTTTTGCTTGTAGTAATCATTGAATATATTTGAATATTCTTGAATATGCAGTACCTAAAAAGTACCACGAATTATTTCAATATAAATTGCAGAAGCTGAAAAACTGCAAAATTTGAAACATAGTACAAAAAATGGGAACCCTGATATACTCCCGAAGTCACTAGATAAGGTTTAGCAACTGTTTGGGTTTTCTTGTGAAGGTACGAGAGCCAACGAAGCAGAATCGTGTACACAAATCTTTGATAATTTTGCTATTAAAATATGAAAAAAGACATAAGTTGTTGATGATTCTAGCGTTTTCGAGGATGTTGTAGCACGAAGAAATCAAGTTAAACAAAAGTACTTATGCCATTCTACCTGAGTTTAGTCCGACCTAGAGATCTTGTTCCGTTCAAAATGTAAGAGACGAGGAATTTTTACGTTCGCATTGTATATATTCACTTCTCAGAGCGATTATCCTATGAAATTACTGTTTTAATATATATTGTTTTTAAAATTAAACTGTAATAACCAACTAGAACTTCTGAACATGTATGATTAAACAAATATTCATGCTTACAGTTTTTTTCAACCTTTATATAGAAGCTTGGCAATTAAAATGGAATTAAAACAAAATCTGTGCACGGAGAACTGGATAAATTCAAAGTAATTCACTAGAATGTAAGATGCCCCAGGAAAAAAATCAATGACTTCAAAATCTTTCTCTACGATAACTAAGAACAAAATCACAAACAAAGAGAATTTGGCTGTTAACAACAAAATGATTAAATATTGTCAAAACACAAAATTCTTAGGACTATACATTGACGAAAGTCTTTGTTGGAATACTCATATTGAGATGTTAAAAAAGAAAATCGTATCAATTTTAGGAATATTATGTAGGATTAGAAATTTTATTCGATTAAAATATCTCAAATGTATATATTTCTGTTTGGTATATTCAAATCTACTATACTTAATTTCAATTTGGGGATTTAGATATTCAGTCTATTTTCCAATTGAAAATTTGTTGTTTCATTCATTCTGTTAGAAAAAAACGCAAACATTCGAATTTGGAATTTAATCAAATAAATACCATCCATGATCATAATACAAGACAAGCAAAAAAACTACTAGTTAAATCATATCACTCATTATTATTTATTGCTATAATTACTATAATAACTTTCAACTCCCTTAATCGTTCCACAATGATTTAGTATAGTTCGAGACGTCTCCGAATATTCTACATTAGGCTCGAACATTTCACCACATTCCAGAATATTCCAACATGGTCTGAAATGTTGTTCAATGCTCTCGAATACTCTCGATTGTTGTGAACTAATCTAAAATTTCCTAGACGGCAAACATTCTCATATCCTCAAAAACACACCTTTCAGGTAAAAACGGAAACCTTCACGGATAGAGAATAGAGACCTACCACACCAAATTGCTCCCTTGATCGTTTCATAATGATCTGGGATGTTCAAGGATTTTCCCGAGCACTCCAGATCATTCCCTACATAGCATTCCAGAATATTCCGGGATATTTTGGAATATTGTGGGATTCTTTCAAATATTCTCAAACATTCTGGACTATTATTGAGGGCGAAACTTTCAGCCCCTATACGTGGACTGTACAAAAATAAGATGAATGTTCGAATTTCTTGAACCCTTAACGGCGCAAAATACGATGACATTTTTACTAATGTTAATAGGCACTCCTTTTCGATTTACGTCATCTTCGCACTTCGCTGCCTATCAGTGAAACAAGAAACTTATTTCCATTCCTAATCAAATTTCTATTATAATCCACGTCATCACACGGTCCTCATAATAGTAATAATAGCCAACAATTCCATTCTCTCGATGAGCGTCAGAAACGCGTGCATATTCAAATCGTCCGGCAGGCCCTACTCGGATTGCTTTTCAATCGGTTTCAACGCATCATAAATAAGGATAATTTTTATTGTCGGTGTTCCGTCCAAAGAAAGAATTCGATTTGAATTGGACCCGTATTCAAATTTCCAATCACACAGTCGAAACCGTAATGAGAAATGCCCTCTCAAAACTGTGACTGGTTATAACGATCTGTGAAATTGATATCGGATGGGAATCGGATGAAAAAGAGGTGGAGATGCTGAAGGAAAAACAGTTGGAACCGATGGAACTGAAAATACTGAGAGAATCGTCTACGAAAGTTTGTGGTTTTCTGTAAAAAATATTGAAATGCGTTATTGTCGGGGATACTTGAATCCGTGGGAGAAATTAATTTTCATTCGACCAGACCACAGGATCTTTTGATATTCGAATATGAAGAAATGCATATCGAATAAATTATTTTGTCAGACCGGTAGATTATGTTAAACGTACTTTGGGAAGATGAAGAAACTCATTATTTTCTCAATTCATTTTTTATTAACATCTGAATTCACGTAACGAATATATTAATTTGTTTACATCACAAACGCTTTTTAAGGAAAGTCTTGCAGTGCGTCAATTTTTATTTATAAAATTACAACACCTCTCTTAAGGCGGCAGCCACATTCAAACAATGTTCGATTATAATTGGCGGTCCAATTTTAAACTCGTATAAAAATTTCTCTTTTATCTATAATTTATAGGGTCACGAATTTTTCAAAATTTGATTTATGGAGACAATTCAATAACATGTTTAAACATAAACCATGACTTATAGAGCAAAATATGATTACATAAAATACATGCCGATGAGACAAGTGATTGTGTGTCCTTCAAAAGGAAGATCAGTTTGATATTCATCTTGAAGGAAAAAACTTTAGTAATATTCATTACTACACTTGTTTAAATTTAAATTAATTAATAATTAAAAATTACTACTGAAGGCTTTACATCAATAACTTTTTCAAATTATTTCACTTGTTCGTTTCTGATCTCATTGCCTGTCTACAATCCGAACTGATCTTTGAAAAATCGAACTTCTCCTTTGAGAATCTCGACACATTGCCCAGGTGACAACATGATACATTTCCTCTTTAAAGTACTCTGTTACTTTCATCTAGTTAAATCTGACGTAAGCATCCGGAAGGAATATTAGTGTTGTAGAGAACCAGCTTTTTTTTTTCGTGAACGTAGAACCCGTGGTTTTCTTTCATGGAGTTTGTTGGATGCAACATACCAAGTGTTGGTCAATAAGTAGGAGCCTATTTATCTTCCCTACAGATGATAAAAACCGATACCCTTTCAACTCTGGAGTATAACACCATAACGTCTTCCTGTTTGAATTACATCCCCTACTTTCCTTCCCGGCAACGTCTCCATCTGGTGGTTGGTAATCCATAAGCATGTTCCTGTGAATCCACGGACTTCCTCCTCGCTCTCTAGCCTCCCCGTGCCTGAACTTTACTCCATGTTACGACGATACCTCTGTCGAACAGGGTACTGTTGATGGGTCGACGAGTTATTCTTCTCGTCTCCTGTGTAGTTGGATCAGCACCCCTACGGCGTGCTGCAGTACTGCTGTTACCTCGTTCGAGCTCGTTCACTTGCGATACAATATACAATAGACCATTCAAAAGTCACTGCCAATCAGGTCAACTAAAAATAGTACTTCTGGCTTCTATTAGTCATATACGATCCCTAGGTCTACTCTCTCTGAAATCAGTTTTCCAACAACGCATTAAGTCAAGCTAGCGTAGAGACACGTAACATATGGAAACCTCTAATCAAGGGAAAAACGACCAATTCCCGCCAAACGGTCATCTCCCGCTAAAAACCAATGAAGCTGAAAAAGTGAAGAGGGGATCGGTGAAAGCACTTGAGCGATCTATAAATAGTCAGATCTCGGAGGAATAAGTTCAGTTATCACCCGAAGACGATTGTGGATACTAACAATCGAAACGTCGTGACATAACTTGGTTTGAAATATTTTAATTTTTATTTTTCATTTTTTGTTAATGATAATTTTTAATTTTTATTTTTCAGCTTTTATTAATATTTCAATTTTTTATTTATTTGGTTGTTGCTTGTATGTTATTTCTTTGTAATTTCAGTTTATTGTTTAATAAAATTGTTATTTTCGGTTAATCTTATTAATTTTTAAATGTTTTTTTCAGGGTTTTCAGATCAATTTATATTATATTAAACAATGGAAGTCCGAACTGATGAAAGTTTTCCGGTTATTCTATGTTGCTCTGCACTACTCCTTTTGTTATTTGCAGTTTTATTCTGCTAATTTTATAGACTTGCTAGAAACCACTATTTGAAGTATATACGATTAGTATATATGACAAATATATTATTATACTGTTATAGCCGACTAGAGCTGTAGTCACTTTCGTAGCTTTCTATAGTAGTATAACCACGCAGATCAATTTTCAATCCCCGAAGACGGGAGGGCTATTCTTGAATCACTAGTCAAGCACGTAGATTCAAGAATAGATCTTCTGAATTGAAGTCTATCTTGTCATTTATTTTATTTCGTATATCACGAGACCATGATCGCTAGTTTTTCGCAGTTGTGTGAACGCCTCTTCTCAGAAAATTCCATTTTCTAAACTCGCTCAGTCTACAGATGATATGAAGCTAGTTGTCCTTTCTTTATTACATCGCTCGAGTGGAATAAACTTCCGGAGAACGTATTTTCAAATGGATTTTATCTCCAGAGATTCAAATCCAATGTAAATCACTACTTTCGCACAGGCACCGCTCTTAGAGCGCCTCAAAGATTTTCCTGTACTGCTTGTGTTTTGTCCTCAAAAAAAGGCATTCTTTCAGCGAGGTTATTCTTCTAATTTTATAGAATGCTAGTCATTATTTGGACTATATATGATTTGTAAATATGACAACATCGGATTTGCTTCTATGTTATTGTAGTCTGCTTCAACTACAGCTGTTTTGGCAGCTTTTTAGAAGAATAATACCGCAGATGAAGATTTCAGTTACTTTTGAAATTGTCGCTTGTCTGAACCTCGAACTAGGCTTCGAATGGCCGTATACACTGACCAATAGAGTCCGCAACATATGAGATTTTTCAACTTATATCTTTATTTGAATATTACTGGAGTTTTTTCCCAACACCAAACCATTATTTTTAACACCTCGAAACGTGTTTCGATCACCAAGTGATCATCTTCTAAAGGAAGTTTGATCTTCTTCTTGAATTTCATTTTCTCAGGAAAATAGAGTACCCATATAACAATTTATTGGTTTATTCGGCATTGAAAATTTTT
Source organism: Leptinotarsa decemlineata (assembly GCF_025532065.1). Classification (NCBI taxonomy): domain Eukaryota; kingdom Metazoa; phylum Arthropoda; class Insecta; order Coleoptera; family Chrysomelidae; genus Leptinotarsa; species Leptinotarsa decemlineata. Next base: position 6,049,030 of record NW_027412537.1, on the reverse strand, counting down.
TATACGGTGAACCGTTTTCGAGATAGAGGGCGGAGAGCACGCGGTCACAGCATCACTTCAGGTCAACCGGTGCCTCCGGTCGAAAACGCGCCATATATAGTTGATGAACTATCGATAAATCAATGATTATAAATATTTGTCAATTTTTATTAACTATTATATTACATTTTATCATTTTTTTCCTAACTCATCCACTTTTTATTCAGTATTAATTTATTTAACAACACTTACCTGCCCATATAATTGCAGAATTGTTAATGAAAATATAGGAATTATATTTGAATTTCAACCTAATTAATATTTATAACTTCTTACATGATGAAAAAAAAAACAAATAAATTATGAATTAATCTTTTTATTAAAAAATATCATTGAATACATTTATTTTTAATGAAAGTAAAGAAATGGAATAAAGGGTACAAAAACTACAATTTATAATTTTAATCATCTTCTTCCTCTTCATCGTCGTCTTCTGGCTGCTGGTAAATTTCAAACAAGTCTTCATTATCGTCTTCAACGACATTTGTCTCAAGTTCTTCCATGATTTCGGGGTCAAAGGTTCCATATTCGTTAATGTCGCTCTGATATGGTAGAGCATTGAGACAAGCTTGCCCATTACATTGGCCACAAGCTAAAGACCATTGCAAGCCCGCTTTCCTGCATCCGCATCGCGAACCACAACCACTCTTGCAGTTGCAGAAAATTGTATTTAGCAAATCTTCTGGAGCAGGTGATAAAATTGTCATGATAGGCGAAAATCGTTTCGCATTGCCCAACCCCATACCTGGGGTTCCAAATCATGTCCTAACCAAGTTTGAACTTGATAATATACACGGTTGAAATGTTGATGAGCAGCTGCACTTGTTGGTGGAATATTTGAAAGCTGCACAGGTTTATTAAGTTTTGTAGACTTGACGTAATGCATATAACGAAGATGATCGAGACTTTTCACAGATTTCGGAGCATTATAGACTGCCAATAAGGTTTGAGTTCCACTCTCTAATAATCTCTGGGCCGAACAATTTTCTTCCTCAAATACTGCAGCTAGTTCATTCAAATTTGTCAGTTTCTCAAAAACTTTTAAAAATGATTTTTTCCCTTTTTAAAAAGCGCAGAAGTTGTGTCACAGCCACTTAATACTTGCAGAAATAAAATAGGTTTTTTAGATTACCTTTCCCAATTTAAAAAAAAAAAAAATTTCTCTTAATTATTTTTTAATTTTAGTAAACGGTTATCAGTATTATTGAATAGATTAATGCATGAAGAAAATGATAAAATATAATATAATATAATAGTTGATAAAAATTGACAAATATTTATAATCATTGATTTATCGATAGTTCATCAACTATATATGGCGCGTTTTCGACCGGAGGCACCAGTTGACCTGAAGTGATGCTGTGACCGCGCGCTCTTCGCCCTCTATCTCGAAAACGGTTCACCGTATAAAAAATTTTTTTAAACAAAATTTGTATAGAATTTTGTATTCTACAATATTGATAATAAACAAATAGCAAAAAACCCATAGGAAATGAGATATTTCCAAAAAAGCGCAAAAAACCGATTTTTGTGACCTTTGACCTTGAAATTTAATAGTTGCTTACACCCTACCATATGTAGGTTTTGAGACAACTTTTAGGGTGTCAATATACAAGTATTTACAGACTTACAGCTGGGTATCTCGAATTCCGAGATTCTTACCTAATTTAAGCTTAAATGACTGGATTACATATAAATTATTTGAAAAGTGACTGTAAATGAAAAGGGAACGAAAATATTGAATTTGATGACACAGTTTTTATTTCAACTTCAAGTATTCTCCAGAGGAAGTATTATCTCGAGTTAATCCTGTTACTGAAAGTATGAAACAAAATCAATTAAATTTTATCATATGATTAATGATGTTATTTCCTTAGAAGCTTTTGTTGGATCAGTTCGAATACAATCAATTCTGTCTATACTTGACCTCATTCAACCTTCCTCTCAAGTTTTGGGAGATTCAACAGATTACCCGAGGGAGCCTATAACTCTTGAATTTACTAGCTATATTAGAAAGAAGTATGTACGTAGGAATAGTTTTTTTTTAATAATAAATTACAGTTGTACAGATTGAGGATTGTAGAATACATTGAATATTAGAATATTTAATCCAGTTTGCTATATTTTTTTTATTTTCATATTATATTAATTATATTATTAAATAATGCATAAAATCATAGTTTAGGTAAATATTTTGTGATCTATCGACTTTGTATACTGATTTTACATATAGAACTTATTTCCAAACATGATTTTTCGTGTACATTTTATTCCATGTGGAGAATTTTTCATTAATTGAAACGTTAATGGGTTCATATACACTTCCATAATTAAATTGATAATTATAGGCTCCGTAAATTTTACGATTTGGCAATGTTGATTATTTCTATTGTTCCAATTGGTCAATCGAACAAGAAGCGGCAATAGGGCCATGACGTCACCACCCTACCACATTCGATTTTTAATAATGAATTACGGGAAAACTACGGTACTTAGAGAGATGAAACAAAGTGCACTGTTTTTCAATTTAAAATTTCTATCAACTGAACTATAAACAAAAAATCATGAAACAAGCCCATTGCAGTCTCATGGATGTGAATCCATCCATAAAAACATTTATATACAAAGTTTCATGTCTAAGTTCCAGTCTTTATTCTTAAATTGTGACCTTAAAAGTTCTCAACTGAGCTAAAACCTCAGTAATGCGCATGTTAACCAATCTAATGACATGCAATTAAAAATAATATAGTTGATGAAATAGTTGAACTGTTGAATAGTTGGAATTTCAACGGTGGGAAAAATGTTCGTTGTTTTGAAATTATCTTAATTTATGCGATTCAGTTGAGAGTGCAAAAATTATGCGATCACACAATCACGCTCCGATTAGTTACACTGCATGGCACTTGTCTCAATGTTTGAGATTGAAATTATGCTGGTCACACTGAAATTCCTCAAAACAATGACAGAAACTGAGACGGAGACTATGCTGTCTAAATTGGTTCTGAACTCATACGATGAAATAACTATTATTCTGTGTTGCACATTTGTTACCAATCGATTTCCGCGTTAATCATTTCAACGGTTTCAAAAATGATGTATTCAAGCATCGCCCAAAAGTTCATTGTTTGTTGTCATCGCCTAATCCAATTTTACCCCATCACCCCTCCTATGTCTTATGCATATTACCATAAACTATCATTGAGCAGGCAGACAGCCAAGTGACGAGCCAGACAATGCGGATGGTGTCGAGTTGCTCTTCTGATCTCTTCAAATTTCGACGTGGAGGACACTCGAAAATTTGAATAAACGACGTTGTATGCAAACATTCGGCTCAGGTATACGTTTCTCCTTTCTCACACAATCGCAGCAACGGGGACGAAAAGGGTTGGACGTGTCGAATTGTCGGGGCGAACGTTCGAGATTTTCCGATTTCGTTTATATGGCAGAGACGCGTGTCCCGTTCGGGGCACCAATGAATCGCTAATGCGAATAACGAGGTGACCGTTGACTGAAAAAAAGGCGAATCGTGATCGACGCTGCCTAGATAATTCGTTCGGAACGGTCGATTATATAGGATTATTTAGGCGTCGCGTAGTATCGTGTTAAGGTCAAACTTATATACGTTATTATTGGTACACGGAAAACCCCCTTTCAACATTTACGATTATTATCATTATAGATAATAATTACTGATATTGTGGTGTTCGTCGAAAAAAGGTACATAATGTGTCAAAAAATGAGTTTTAATGGTTTCAGACACTAGAAAGCATGCTATAACTTGCGAAAAAAAATGTTCACACCTTCATTTGGTAAGTGTATGTACATTCGAAACCATTCGCTCAAAAAGGTACGACAGGTTCTACGTTGCTGATGCGAGAACTATTCAGTTGTGGATCATTCAAATTCTCCTCTAACTCAGCATATTCCGTTTCACAATTTTCTGATGAAATATTCAAACCAGAATTTGCAGAAGATTCATCTTCATTATACATACCTCATCGTATATTTTCACTTCCCGTGAAAGTATCTATAGAAGAGTATCTATCAAGGTTGCATGTGATGTCTCAAATCAGGCGTATAGCTCTTTTCTGGATGGAATTCCAGCATCTTCAGCGTATATTTGGGAGCAGAGCTCCATACATGAGAAAAATACTCCAGAAGAAGAAGAAGCTTTAAAGAAGCTGCAAAGAAGAGGCTATAAAGCATTAAAAGTTGCTGAGGTGTGTACAGTTTTCTAGTTCGGAACAGTGTTTCAAGTTTTTGAGAAGCAGCCTTTGCAATTTCAGCGACATGATTGTGCCAAGACATATTGGTGTCCAGTTTAACCCCCAAACAAACTTATCGAAGCAAAAAGCGGAATTGTCTGAACTGACATTATTATATCCGTTTCGAAGACATTTATTTTCATGGAGAAAACTGATACCTGGGTTTTTGTGGCATTGAATTGAACCTGGTTACTTTCATCCCAATTCGAAATCACTTCTAGATCCTCATTAAGATATGCAACCTCCTGCTGCCGGTAAATGAAATGACGAGACAAGTGTGCTGTCGTCAGCAAAACAATATATTGGATTCTTGGTTTTTTCCAAAAGTCGTTGATATGTAATAAAAAGAGAGTTGGAGACAATATGGATCCCTGGGGAACACCAGCGTTGATGGTGAAAGTATTCGAGAGATATCCATCGACGACCACTTGCAGGGAATGTTCTTTCAGGAAGCTGAAGAGCCATACACAAATCATAGCATCGAAGTTTGGCCAGCAAACCTTCATGATGCCACCCTCATATCATTTTGACCGTTTCGAACTCTATCGAAAATCTCTTGATTTTTTTAAATAGTCACTCGCCTTCATTTTAATAAAATAGGTTTTATGAAAAGTAATAATTTACGATGAAATTCTCACGAGAATTACGAAACAAAGAAAACATCCCATTCCCATACACATGCAACTGAAGCTACTGCCACCAAGGCCGCACCAAGGGGGATCAAGGTGGATTGGTGGATCAAGGTGGATGGAATTAATTATTGGTCTGTCCTCTCTGGACCTGTACGTTAAGGAGGTTGCGTTAATGGTCATGTTACGATTGCACACGGCTGGTATGAACCTCGAAGTAGGAATGGGTCAATTGAGACTGAGCCTATGGCGAGAAGAGCTCACTGCGCAACCTCTGCTGCAGGCAACCAGTGATGCATTTGTACCCAGCGTTGTGGTTAATAAACCCTACAAAATACAAATAAAACAGAACACAGAGTCAGATGCTACAAATGCAATACGCATATTTACAGACGGCTCAAAAACCAAAGAAGGCTCAAGATGTGGAATCTACTTCAGATCACTGAGCCTAAGGATTTACTGGACAATGGGAAAAATACCAGCGTGGTTCAGACAGAACTGGCCGGTATCTCAATTGCCACAAAAGAAATAATCAGGAAAGGAATGTCTGGCAAAAAAATAACAATCTGCACTGATAGCAGACAAGCCCTATTAGCCTAGAACAGACAACGTGTTACCTCAGGCCTAGTACTAGAGTGCCACCAAGATTTAGCCAAAGCCTCGGTAGATAATAACATTATCCTGAGGTGGACGACAGGAGTAAAGGTAATCGCATTGCCGACTCTTTAGCCAAGGAAGCGGCTGGATTAAGAATTTCAGGACCCATTGGCATCTACGGCCTGATGACTTCGACAATTGCGGAACTAGCCAAACGTTACACCCATGATCAATCCCTAAAGAAATGGGATGAAATCAAAGGATGCAATCTTGCCAGAATTACTCTTGGCGACCCTGGGAAGCTGTTACCGAAGAAATATCTAGCGATTACTAGGAAAAATCTACGCCTAACAGTAGGAATTCTGACTGGCCACTGTCAACTAATAAAACACCTCCATAATATGGGGCTAGTAGACACACCTCTATGCAGGATGTATGAACAGAAAGATGAAACTGTTCGGCATGTCCTACGCGAGTGTCAGAAATCGTCAATAAAAGAGAGTGTGTGTTCGGCGAGTCTTAGCCTACACCTGCCGATATAAAGGAGATGTTTCCTAGTGACCTGTCCACCTTCCTGGAAAGGACAGGATCGACGACGACCTAAGAAGAAAACTCCTTGGAAGGAGTTGCAAAACGAACCAAGTGATTGAAAGAGAATATATTGAAAAAAACAATGTGCGTAGAAACTTTCAAAGATCCTGGCGACACTACTTGTTCCCACACGTACCCCTGAAAGGACGTTCTCTTCTATGAAACGCCTCAAAACTCATTCAAAAAACTCCACAAGCCAGGAACGACTAAATGGTTTGGCTTTAATGTCAATCCACCGTAGAATTGACATCGACACCGAGGAGGTTTTCTAATAAATATATATGATCATGTAACACAATTTTTCTTCCTTTTCTTTCGTTGTTTTTATATTTCATGTTTTTCTACTGTTATACCAAATCAAACCCCCCCCCCCGAAATTGTTTTCTGACTACGGCCTTGACCGCCACACTTCAACGAGAATAAACATCGCACATCAAAGGAATGACGTCACAGATACCCAGACCAATGATATCAAGACCTTACACCCCACTGAAGGCGTGTACAGCTTGTCAAATATCAGAAGAGCTTTCTGAATTCCGTTATGGTCCCGCTCACTAGATGTGCGTTCGTTAAAAGACTATGTATGAGAGCGAGATAGAGAGAGCGAGAAAGAGAAAGAGAGAGACAGGAAATAATTCTCAAGTCTCTTCCTAGACTTGATAAGCTGTACGTAGGAGTAATACACTGCGAAACTTTAAACGAGTTTTTGTCGAAAGATTAGTTTTCGTACACTGTGTATCTTTTTTCGGCGAACACCACACATGAATGTAAAAATTTGAGAAACTATAATAACTAAAACTGAAAAAACATTACATATAGATTGATGCAGAATGAAAGATAGGAAACGCGAATAGAATTGGCCAACAAAATAAATTAATGAAGGTAAAATACGGCGATACTATAAAATTTTACCAAAAAGCACAAACATTTGTATTCAGGTTCTATTTAAACTCTATTTCAACGCTGACGCTGTATAGAATAGATTGAATGATCCTAAGCAACTTTTGCTCGATACTTTTTTTCAATACTTATCGATTTATTCGCCAGTGAAAGTATTACATCCTTGTTTGCAGACGATTTTCCCGAATAACTCTCAACACGTGGATATTTAACCTAAAAAATAATTTTTAATTAAAATGTAGCTTCTTAAATGTAAAAAGTATTATGGGATTGCGGTGTCTGTAGACCCAATACAAACGGAATAATAGCTTCTTAATAGTTATGGAATATTAAATATTTTTTGAGTGAAACTTTCTTCGGTATTTTTTTGTTGCACGATCCTTGTAAATTGTTCTTTCATGTATAAAATAAAAAGCTCTCTATAGCAGAGTACGAAAAAATTGAAGTAAAACAAGACAAAGTTGAATTTTAAATTTTTTATTTGAATTGTTAAAAATATTCTGTAGTTCTTAGGTAATTTGAAAACTTTGAGTAAACCTAAGCTTGCAAAATAACACAAACAAGTGGCAAGTAAACTATTATTTCTGAATTAATATAATTGAATTCCCAAGGCTAATTCAGATAATACGACAAACAACAAAACTGAACTTCAAAATTTTAATGTTACTTTTAATGAAAAATAAAACAATGAATATAAAACCAATGCATCATGTTTCCAATGCTGTTGTTTTTTTAATAACTTTGTGACTACAGATGACTCATATTACTACATACGAAATATGTGATATTTAAAAATATGATCTTTTTTGTTAAAGGTAACGAGAGTTTTCGATATTTGAACCTCCCTGTATAACCAAGCGGTAGAATTGGAAACTTTGGAGTGAAATGAATCTGAAACAATCACTGCTCCCACACATCAGAACTGCAACACGCTTCTCTGCGCGCTTTTCACAAACTACATTATTTAGGATTCAATTGCGTTAATAAAGATCCTCAATAATGGTTATGTATCGACCCAACTGTAGATAACAAAATCCAAAATTGGGTAGAGAAAGTTTCCGATACTTTTCAACTACCCAGCATGTGAAAATATTTTTTATCCAACTCGATGTCGTGTCTAAAAAGGTGAACTATTCGTTAAATAATGATCAATTTCCGCTATTTATCCTAACATTTTTGACATCGACGCAGCAGCTGACAGGTTTCCTGGCGCTACATGACGAAAACGTAACACGATTATTCACAAAGTAGGAAGAAACGCTAACAAATTGTTTTAATGACGGCGAAGCAAATTAGTTGGGTATTATCTAGAGGTCGTTAGAACCCTCGGTTGTTTTCACGGTCTATAACCATCGTTAGAGTCTCACATATGCGAATCACAAAAATACTTTCTTTGTCTTGTCAGTTGGATTCTTTTATTCCACTTTATCAATTATATCAATAATTTGATGAGTTCAACTAAGTTTCTGATATCCTATTTTTATTACAAGTTTTTATTTAATTTGCTTTGTATGTCAGCTCGGGAAAAGTTTTTCAACTGAATTCTGTAGCTCTCATTCTCAACCGTTGAACTGATAATTTTTCCAGCTTATTTTGATTTTACAATGCATGATTAGCTAAATGGCGTCATTCTTCGTCTAATATGGCGGATAGCCTAATATGCCAGACTAGTTTTTTAGAACTCCATTGACGTGAGTATCTAATGAAAGGGTTAGCTGAAAAGTATACGAAAAATGTGATGACATCACTTTAAATCCTTTATGTGGATGACCCAAGACGATAGACTAGTTATTTCATGTACCCCCATGGGTACATGAAATAACTAGTGGTATCATAGGTATCATAGTGGTATCATGGGTATCATAAAATACGGCTGTCACTCTAAATACAATATGGCGGAATTTTTTATACGCCCGCTTGATATGGGAATCTATTGAAAGATATTGATGAAAAAAATACGAAATATAGAATGACGTCTCTCTAAGACCAATAAGGCGTATCGCCAAAGATGGTGGACTATGATCTTTTAAGCACTCCCTAGACGCAAAAAAGGGTTCAAGCGGAAAACATTTAAAATGTCAGAAAACAAGATAACCGCCATACCAATATGAATTCGGCAAAGGATAGGGATAGTTTGATGGTGCTAGAAAAAATATTGTAGTGAACGACCATACAATATTCTGCTTGGGGACACGGGCATACCCAAGCAGAATATGGTTATTAAATTAAGTTGCTGCAATTTATCAAAATCTGTTTTTTTATCTGTTTTTCCGTTAATCAGCTGTCGCCCCCATACGAACGACAACTCTCAGAAATTGAGAAACTTGTGATAGCTAAGGACAATGTTCGAAATAATTATTTTAATAGTCATAAAAATACTTACACTATTGGGTTATTCATCATTTTTTCATTACAAATCGAAATTATCATACTCAATTATTTTTAATAGTAAAACAGAAAAATAATACTTCAAATAGAATAATTGTCGTAATCCTACATCTCGCAACACTGAGCTAGAGCCACCTAGCGACTGGTAGAGGAAATTGGGTCAGCCACTAGTGGGATTCAAGTTGAACTGTTAATGTTAAGTGTTTTTTAATAAATATTTGTTCGAATTCATTCCAGGCACAGTTTATTAGTATTATATCTGATCATAGAATTTTTTTGCTTCCGTGGGTGTTGATTAACAATGGTTTGTAATTTTTGTATGGTGTGTCAATTTTCAGACCGAAAATCTCTCAAATGAAAAGAGGATCAAGATGACAGTAGTGGAAGTGGAAGCAGTGATGGTCATGAAGATGGAACAAAATTGACCAGACCATCAGATTCTCTCTATCCTTATGGTATAAGGGTCTAGTAATTCGTCACCTCTACACGTAGCTGTCCCTGGGACCTCTAAAACAACTGAAGAATACGATGACTATCATGAAAATGACATTTGTCATTAAGTTGGTCATGACCTTAAGTTGCCATCAGAAAAAAAAGGAGTTGCCATCAAATCCTTGGGTTCGACACTCCTTACTTGGTGTACTCAAGTCATTTGAACTGTGCGCTATGTATGCACTGTTCTTTTTCCTCCTAGTATTCTGTTTAAAAATCTGTTTAAAATATGTTTTTCCGGTAACAAGCTGTCGCACCCCTACGAAGGACCACCCTCAGAAGTCGAAACTTGTGCGAGTTAAGGATTAACGAAGTATTTACCTTTTAACGTGTGATTCCTAACACGGACGATAGTAAATGAAAATCGATCGTTCAGACTAGGGCTTGAACCACCGACCAACACGGCAGTCAATTCGAGTGAGTGAACGAAGCACCTACGTCGAACCGCCTGGCTACCGACCGAACAGTTGGACGAATTTTAAGGTCATTCACGGTAAGATCATACAAAAAGTTTGTAGAAAACCATCGGCATCCACTACCACATAACTTCAATAGGTCCTTGAAAATGTTCCTAGTTTGAATCCAGGGCATGCCTTGCTTGGGAAAGCGATTGTTTAGCAATGTGTCGCGGCTTTGTGAACCTTTATTAGTTTTGGTAAGTTCTGATGTGGATTTTCACCAAACTGAGATCACCGTTGTCTCTAAATTTTGTTTTTTCTGGAATATAAGCTTAAAAATTATTCAGTATCGCCATCTGTTAATGGGCTCTCTACAACAATGCTTCTTCAGTCCTCAAGACTTATATTGGTGTTTAAAGACATTGGATAGATAGATTGCTGGACTTTGGTGAGTACTTAGAAATATTAATTGTTTAATTATTATAGTACTATTTGGGAAACAAAAATGGAATTATCTCGTCAATAAAAGCTCATCGACGCCATCTGTGATCGGAAAGAAAAACAATCAAACACTACTATTGACTCAAGATTCTCTAAACACATCCACTTAGGCAACCAAGATCACAGAGATCACCTCTCGAAAGGATATGTTTGGAAAAATTCCTGTTACAGGAGTTTTGATTCTGATTTACAAGAAAGTTCAAATAATTTGTTGATATATGATGGAATTGGCCGATACTTGATGAAAATTCATAACTAACGTATTCAAACAATGTAAAGACACACCCGAAGAAGCCATTGTATGGCGAAACGTGTTGCGTTTTTGTAAAACTGTTTGATGAAAATCTTACAATAAAGTGTTTTTTGAATACGTTAATTTGATGAGTAAATAAAAATTTCTGAAAATTGCATTAAACTTTTTTAGACAAATGCGGTGTGATCTTTTTATAGAAATTCAACATTGTTTAAGATTAAAATTATTACTCTGGTATACATATACCCCGAGAGCCACACCCTAAATCGGTCCGACCAATCAGCCTTACATCTTTCCTGCTGAAAGGACTTGAGAGGATACTGGACGGACCGGCAAATCGACAGATTTAGCATTAAAAAACCTCGTTGAGAAAATCTCCCAATCCCTTGACAACAAGGAGATTGCGGTTGCTGTATTTCTTGATATTGAAGGAGCATTTGACAATGCACTACCTAAATCTATAGGATGGTCTCTTGCTAGGAAGGGTATAGAATCGACCATAACTGGCTGGATTTATGCCATGCTAGTAAAAGAACTGCAACTACGACTCTTCAAGGCGAGGCCATCAGGTTCAGGGTCACCAGGGGCTGCCCTCAAGGTGGGGTACTATCTCCCCTTCTGTGGTGGCTCCTGATGGATAGTCTGCTCGATGCCCTTGACAGAAGAAAAGTTGATCTGCAAGCTTATGCAGATGACCTTTTCATCCTGGCAAGGTCCACGTCGGAAAGGATAGCTTGTAATATCCTCAAAAGCACGTTGGACGTTGTTCACAGTTGGTGCCTGAGGGAGCAGATGTCTGTCAACCCCAGCAAAACTGTGTTAATCCCTTTCACCAAGAGGAGAATTGACCTTGATAAAAGACTCACCTGAAACGCTCTCTTGGAAAAAGTTTTACACAGAGCCAGACTGTCTCTATGAAAGATTTGTGGTAAAACTTGGGGCTTAGGACCCAAAAAAATCCTTTGGATTTATGTGATGATTGTCAGACCAATGATCACTTATGGTGCAGTTGCTTGGTAGTCGAAGGTTTTACAGAAAACGGCCCAAGTGGTGGTGCCATGAGTATGATGGAGATCCTTCTAGATCTAGCTCCTCTCCACATTTTTCTGGAGAGAGAGGCTAGATGGACTGCATACAGACTTGTGCACAGTGCCAATTGCACAAATCAAATCAATTAAATGCAGAGTGCAACAGACTGTTGGTTGACACTGGAAGTCACAGCATTCCGGAAATGACCTCCGACTTTAAGCCTTCAACTGTCAACTACGAACTGCCTTATAAAGTACTATTCCCGAGTAGAGAGGACTGGATCCTCTGGGAGAAGGTAATTTTAAGAGCAACTAGTTGTTGGTTCGCAGATGGATCAAAACACCTTCCAGTTCTGGTGCAGGTATTTTTAGTCGCAGTCCCAGAACAGAGATATCTACCTGTCTACGAACTTATGTGACTGTATTTCAAGCGGAAATTTAAGCTATTGAATTGTGTGCGGAGAGATTGGATGAATCCAACCTCACAGACAAGTCAATAAAAATATTCTCGGCAGTCAAGCGGCGTTGGAAGCTCTTGGCTCCTACCGAACAACGTCTATATTGGTAGCAAATTGCCAAAAACGACTCTCCTCCATAGGAAGACTTAACAGATTGTCTCTGGTCTGGATTCCTGGCCATACTGGCCTGGAAGGTAATGAAGCTGCTGACTCTCTTGCAAAGGAGGGTGCTGCAATCGGCTTCGTCGGACCATAACCTGTCATTGTCATCGCTTTTGGCGTTGCCAAACATTGAACACCTGGATGGCAAGAAGATTTAGGGACTTCTGGCAGAATCTTCCAGGATTGGCTCACTCCAAGCCATTTATCCACCCTTCGATGCTTGATACCAAACTGTTGTTGGACTACAGTAGGGATGAAGTACGATGTCTAACAGGCCTTACTGATCACTGTCATTTGAATCATCATATGCAGAGACTTGGACTGTCGGAAGACAGTGTGTGTCGCCTCTGTTTGGAAAATGATGAAACAGTAGAGCATATACTTTGTGCCTGCCCCGCTGGGAACCGAATCAGGTTCTTAGAGTTCGGCAGATCCGTACTCTTACCATCTGACCTGAAAGACCACTTACCATACAACCTAATCGGCTACGTTGAGAAGCTGGCTTTATTCGGCCTAGTGTGAATAGGTGTGAGCCACAATAAACCCTTGCGGGTTGCGGTGGAGGTTCGAATAAACCAACTCACTTTAGACCTAACCTAACCTAACATATACCCCTAATAAAAGTGTAACTGATCACTGTCTGTACCTGGAAGATATTTGAGAAAAACTATTATTGAGGAACTTTAACGCAATAGAACGTAAAACAATGGGATTTTTAGAATTATTATCTGTTTATCTCTGCGTTTGTGCTCACTAATTTAAAAAACTGCCTACCGAAATGGTTGCGAGAATCTATGATGTATTCTGGTAAGCTTTCAATCGGTTCATAAATAAAAGAGTTACGTCAATAATCAGCACCTTGGCGCAATAAAAACCAAATTCAACTAGCATTTTTTTCTTTTGGTTCATTTTTGTTAAATACTTCTTCAACACCTTTCAAACATATTTTTGAATTAAAAAAAATGAAGAGAAAAAATCTGCTGATTTCATTTAATTTTTTTGACTCATATTCCAAGTTTCAAATAAGCTTCCTTTGTTGTAACAGCAAGCCTAAAATCAGGCAAATCATATGATGTACTTGAGTAACAGGAAAATTCCTTAAAAAACAGATAGGAATTTGTAAAATTTAATTCAGCAAAAGTTAACTGAACTGAAATATTGTGGCAAGATGATGACCTATGGCGTCAAGGAGTCTACCCTTAATTTAGCATCGATGCAACGACGCGACCTATGACCAACACGAGGCGTAGGGAGCGAGAGGGGACCGCGGTAGCTGATTCCTCGACTTGATAGTTTTGATGATGTCAACATGTATTATATTTGATGATGATGTATTAATGAAGTTTTATTAAAAAAACGATAAAAATAAAATAAAAACAACAATAAAAATTAATTGGCGCTCCGGGGCGACTTCATCGATTCCAGTGGCGCATTTGCTTTTTCAGCTGCAGGAAAACCCGGAAAAACCTGCAGCATCACATCATCTGAAGATCTTGATCTAACAATGTCCTCTCTCTTATAAAACAAACTGTAGGGTGTCTCCAGAGGCTCCAATAAATTCAATGCATCGCCAGAACACTTCGTGACACGACTATCGTCTTTGACCAAGGTGTAATAATGACCAAATTCAACGCCATAACCACAGTGAACAATGACTGCATGAATATTATAATAGTGGTCTGCTAGGTTGAAATGTTCATCTATTTCGAACTTTCCAAAGAGTTTCTTGCTTCCGTTAGAGGTTGAGTCTTGTTTGAAAATCATCAGAGTTATTATTAGATTGACTGGAGCCTCAGCTATACTTGTTTCCTTATAACAGTCAGTTAGTTTGGCGCATGTTTGACAATACAGTCGATCATCATCTCTTAAAAATTCCATTTTCAGATGATTTAACAATAAGCTTTGCACGGACTGGTTATTAGTCGTATTAGGAAAAGTTAGATGAAGTTCCAGTAATTCACATAAGTTTTCGGTACTTCTTGAACATTTACCACAGTGTAAACAAGTGAGGATTTTTCCAGCAAAGATTTACAAACACAAGACGAGATGGGTTGTACGGAATCATTCAGTGCAGAGCGGTCAGGAGTATTGATTTTGCTATTGATGTATTATAATAAGACAGTTGTTAGTAAGACCTGATTGGGGAAGGACCTCCGTGTACAACTCCTAGGCAATAAACTTAGTATCTAAGTATTCTGGTGTTTCCCTCATGGTATTTCCCTCATAAGGCTACCCTGAGTCACCCCCCAAACTGAAGTTGTAACAATATTATATTTTTGTATAAAATAGCCACCTAAAAAATTCTGGATTGGCTTTACATCACCTTCCCTTTCACCTAAAAATTATTGTAGTGTGGTTTCCCAAAAATGTTTATACAATTGAAGAAAAGAGAATTGAAACTTTCTATGTTTTTTACCACTTTTATTTGTAACTAACGTTACTGCAGTTTCGTGCTATACATATTAATGTATTTAATGTGTAAGTTTGAAAATGTACTTATAGGACTAAACTGCAGTAACGTTAGTTACAAATAAAAGTGGTAAAAACATAGAAAGTTTCAATTCTCTTTTCATCATTATAATTTCCTACCACGTGGCAATGGCTACATCCATCTTTTTTTTTGTTCATACTATTCTATTCATATTGAAACTTTTTTACCATTTTTATGAAATGTTGAAAAAGATTAAACAATTCTTGAAAAAACTGTACTTACGTCTCATATTTACTTTGTAGTAAGTCTAAAATCTTCGGTAATATCAAAACACACAGATCGAGATTCCACAAAGAGCTAAAAAAAAATCCATCATGAACAACTATTATTGTTGTGAATATAAAAACTTACTATTTATTATTTATAACTCCAAGAATATCTACAAGAATTGCTGCTTCGTCCATCGCCAATGCCATTTCGATGGCAGATTTCATATCTTTGCTTCTGTACTGGGCCAGGATCAGCTTCAGGCTCCTTTGTCGCGTATTCAAGATACCCATCATGGGATCGTGACCTCTCATGACTACACCTAACACTTCCGCTTCCGACATTGACGGCAGCTGTTGTTGAAAACCCATCGTGTTGTGATTCTTCTGTAAAAGAACAATGTGCTTTATAAACTGTTTTGATTTTTCTCGTCCATTCAGTTGACTTATATTTAGATGCCTATTAATAAGTAGAACACTGAAACAAATATTAAACGAAAGTTATTTTTTGTGGAGGAAAATCAGCTTTTATCGACCTTCTTCTGGTATTTCCACAATCTGAAAAAAATGAAAATTGTTAAGAAGAAATTTGTACACGTCTAAAAAGGGCAAACTTTCGAGTTTACCCCTCTAAGTTACTGCGTAAATTTAAATTATTTTCAACAAAGAAAAAGTTCTATTCATCAGTAACTTGTCATATTTCATAATTTTGCCCATTAAAAAAGCTTAGAAATTATAGGATACTTATCTTAACGTTTCGGAGGCTGAAATCTGCCTCCGTCTTCAGAAATCGACAAAAATTGAGTTTATACATAGTTTTTTCTTTGCTGATTTTTTAATTTCTCAATAGACTACTTGCTTAGTTCATAGTGATAAAGAAAAATTTAATAATATTCCATATATCTACAATATTAGATCTTCCCAAAATCTAAAAGTGCCATTATCAACCAACAGTTTAATAAAAAATAGTATTATACATAATGAGCTAAAAATGTATAGCCACCTGTAATTGTTAAATTGGAATTTGAATTATTTCGCGTTTTTCAGAAGAATACTCAAAAATCTTCTTATTACCAACCCAATATACGAAGTCTGATTAAATAATAAGGTGAATATTTATTTTTTTTGTGTTGGTACACTCGTCTCGAACATATGTTCACAATTCAGCTTGTAGTGCCCTACAATTTCCTTTAATGGAGTATGCTAGGTGTTGCTAGGAGATGTTTTTGTTTAGATGATTTCTTTAGAAAAAGGATAGAAAAGAATTAATAAAAAAAACTTCAATCAGAAACGTCTTCGAAAGTACTTTAAAAACTACAATTGGTGACCCTAAGAAGTGAATAGTTCTTACGCATTTGATAAAACCATGGTCAAGTTCATTCAAAACCTTTCACGAGAGCAGTTAGTTAACCAACTCGAAAATTTTAATGTCAATCCTGGTGGAACTGTTCCTGACATGAAAATAATGCTGGAGGCTTAAATTTTTAAGGAGTATTCTGGAATGTTGAATTCTCAAGACTTTGATTTCACAGAACTACTTTGCAAAATCAGTAATGAGGAAAAATCTAAGGAATCTCAAGCAGAAGGTAGTGTTATTAAAAAGGTGAACAGGCTAGAGATTTTTTGTAATAAGCTGATTGAAAATCTCGAAAATAATAATAGGAGAATGGAAGGCATAGAAAAACTTATTCAACAAATGAGTAGTCTACACCTATACTTAATCCAGCGGTTACTACGCCTTCAACTTCCACGGAAAAAGATTGTTGTTCTATCAGTCAAACTAGTCCAGACTACAACATACAGAGTCAGAAACTGAATGCAATCGTACAAAGTCTGCCACTTTACCATCCTTCTGGAAGACTGAACCCGAACTGTGATTCAATACTGTAGAGACAATTTTTAACCTAAATAGCATACATTCTAATAAAATAAATGTGGAAAGATACTGACAGTTTTAGATTGCAGTATTGTTGAAGAAAATTCAAATCTTTTTACAATACAACACAAAAATTCTTCAGATTCATATGAACTACTAAAAAGTCAACTCATCAGAATGTATCAAATATCAGACGAAGAAAAAATGACAAAGTTATTCAATGAGTGTCAACTTATCGGGATGAAGGATCTTGCCTCAGAGCAAATGACACCAAATTTTATCTTATTATCTTGACTGAAGAAACTTCCAAATACAGTGGAACAACTTATCTGGGTGTTTTACAAGAAACTTCCTGAAAAAGAACTTATTACTATTTCTGATGGAATGATGAAAGGAATTGCAAATACGGACGCTTGTTCTATTCAAACTGGTCAAAAAGAAATTATCGCATATAGAATTTTTGAAAAATTTACAAGAAATCGGGAGAAACATAAAAATCAACGAACAGTCCAGTCACCATGGAGAGAAAAAATTGTTTGTACATAAAGAATTGCAAAACACCTCTCATGTTTTTCTAAGAACAGATTGTGTTAAAAAACCATTGCAAACTCCTTATTCTGGTCCCTACAAGGTTTTAGAAAGAACCAAAAAATATTTTACACTTTCAATGAATGTAAAAAAAAAATATCTCAATTGATACATTGAATCCAGCTTTCATAGAATCATCAAATGAAAATTTTCCTGAAAAGGCAAAATTTTCAAATACACTAAATGGAATTCTCAAGAGGAAATCAAAAAATAAAAATGTAAATCCAGAAAAATCTAATTATGTAACACGCTTAAGGGGGGTGTACGGTAGTGCTCTACAATTTCCTTTAAATGGAGTATTTTTGTTTAGATGACTTGTTTAGAAAAAGGATAGAAAAGAATTAATAAAAAAAACTTCAACCAAAAACGTCTTCGAAAGTAGTTTAAAAATTACAAGCGGTTTAGCATGTTTAGTTTGTTGGTGAGAGGCATAAAAGTTAGAAGTGTTCTGCGTGTTTGGCAATTTTCATTATCGAAAAATGAATAAAAAAATTTGCATCAAATTTTGTGTAAAAAATGAAATCAAGTGCTCAAAAACACTTGAAAAGTTAACAGAAAAGTTAACAGTGATTGTACTTTGAGTCACACATTTTTTTTCAAGTGGTACAAGCTTTTGAGAGAAGGTCGAGAAGATGTGAAAGACGACGCTCGTCTTGGACAACGGATGAAAATGTTGAGAAAGTGAAGAAAATTTTTAGGAAGAATCGTCAAATCACTATTAGAGACGGGAAATATTTAGATAGATCAAATATGTTCATTACTAGAGTTATATCTCAATGAATACTTATTCAATTCAATTGAAATATGCGTACCAGTACATTTTTGCCAACTCAACATTAAGTCGAATAGTTCCGTCAGCATGAAAATTGGGTACAGTATAGCAAAAATGAATTCTCATTCCGGTTTGAATTTCATTATATGTTATGGATATTCAACCAATGTGAATTGCAACAACTCGATGAAAGCATACTCCAATGTGGTCTTGACTCATTCAGTACTCAGTTTTATACCATTATCATTTGTACTTACAGGAAGAAAATCGTCTAGATCTAATCCTACTGGTTTATCAATGGACATGGGATAAAAATCTTCATCTTCCTCGACAGGTTTCTCTTCGGGTGATATTCTAGAATTTACGTATATATCCACTGGCGACAGCATTATCGGTTTGACTGGACCCTTTTCTATTATTCTGGCACTATTCAGGTTAGGTATCTTTGATACGTTAGGTACACT
Organism: Leptinotarsa decemlineata; assembly: GCF_025532065.1. Taxonomy (NCBI): domain Eukaryota; kingdom Metazoa; phylum Arthropoda; class Insecta; order Coleoptera; family Chrysomelidae; genus Leptinotarsa; species Leptinotarsa decemlineata. Next base: position 6,029,932 of record NW_027412537.1, on the reverse strand, counting down.
TGAGTTACGACTAGGTTTAGAAAAAGAGTTTTTCCTCGATGAATTTCTTGAAGAAACTGACCCTGAAATGATGGTAGATTTGACATACATGTATTAACTTCGATAAAAGGAAACAGTCATATGAGTTTTACTGAACCAAAAATAGCGGTAAAAATAGTTTCAATGAACTATTGAAAACACTTTTCCTACACCAGAACACAAATACTGCCTCTCGTTGCGTGTTTTGATAACCAAGTTAGAACGATTAAGAGATGACTAAGACTTAGTCATTTGTGGGAAAAGTGTTTTTAACAGATTCATTTTATGCTAGAGGTTCTATCAAGTTTCATCAAACTGTTCCACAAATAACTAAATTTGTATGAAAGTATTTAGTAGTATTAAATATAATAATGTATCAATAAGGTTGCCGAAATTAAATTTCTTAAATGAGATACAACGAAGTTTTGGAAAGGGCATATCTAAACGTAGAGGTTATGGAATAATATACAGATAGCAGAGTGATGAAGAGTTTCAGAAAAAAACATCATAATTAACTGAAACATACATTAACTTTATTGAACTCATTGATATTTGAGAAAAATGAATCAAAACTCATCTGAAATTAATAAATCATAAAAAAATAATTGTTTATTTTCATTTACTTCTCTGTTCATTTTGAATTCTCAAATATTAGTCTTTGAAATTTTAGAGACAAACTGTTTTGACCAATTTATCAAATAAAGTTAGTAAGTCATTCACAACTCTCCAAGTTTTTAATTCAGAAAATATGTAAAATTGTTCATTATCAAAATTTATTGCACTTTATTATTAAATGTGAAATGGTATAAAGAATATATAAAAATGTAAAACAAAACTGAAAATTGTGTGAGAAATTATCGATATATAAGTAACTTAAAGTAATTGAATGAGACAAAAAGTAGTGTTTGCATCAGAGTCCCTCTCTTTCAAAGGAGTGTCATCCAATGAGGATTTTGTTTGGAATACATGTATTTTCTCTGTATATTTGTCATTAATGTCAGTTGTCATATGTGGTTGATGTTTACATTGTCCACTTTGGAGTTTTATTTGCTGTTTTTATTGAATTAATTTTTGATTTGGTTTTCTTCATATTTTGTTGAAGTAACCTGAAGAAATAACATGACAACTGACACTAATGACAAATACACAGGTTAGCCAACTCAGAAAAAATCACGTGCTCTAAACAAAATCCTTAACCAAAGCAGTCTATTATATAGGATATTGACGTTAAGAAGAGAATGACGTAATTTTTGGTAATTTTCTGTAGCCAACATAACAACGTTAAAATTTCTAATGAAATGCGTTTAATAGTAATGAAACTAGTAAAATTTCATTTTGTAAGTAGCTCAACTGATAGTAAAATTTCAGACGTTGACGAATCGAAAAAAAATCAGTATTTGTTTTCTTTTCAGAACTAACAATTTCTTTTGATAAGACCTGCATATATTCAATATGCCTAAAGCATTGTCCAAACAGTCTCAACAAATTTGTATTTCAACTAAATAAGTTAATAGTAAGTAAGGTTGATAGAAATAAAACAAATCAACATTACAAAAGAATTTGAAAGTTTGAAATAGTGCACACGTTAACAACGCCGTAACTTGTCATTCTGTGACGTCATTCTCTTCTTAACGTGAATATCCTATACTATTTGTATTGTTGTATTAGATAATGTCGTTAATATGATAATTTTGTAAGTTACTGAATATTGGATAAAATTCAAGTTGTGTAAAATTTCGCCTTTTCTGTGAAGATAATAATTAGGAAAATGATGGTTTACAAATATTGTAAGATGTGTATTGTAAAAGTATCAAGCCTTTTTGGGAGATGACGAATTTGTACAGATTACTGCCAGTGAAAAAAAAATGGAAAATTAGGAATGTATGTAATCGGGAATATACGATGTATGACCTTGAATAAATCATAGCAGGATTACTTCCTTATTGATATTTTCTATTCAATACAATTACCTTTAGTAATATTAGCTTCGGACACGCTGTGCTTTATATTCCCAGCTTTGGGTACCTTTTCAGGCACGTCTTTATAACTACTTTGTCGTTGTAATGCAAACTTCGTCGATGGCTTCGTTTTGTTAATGTTTGGTAAAATATTTTCTCTGTTCTGTTGTCTGTTATTATAAACCTGCAATTAACATTGAAAAAATCATATATGCTAATTGAAATATTGACGGTCCATTTACCTGATCCAAATTAGACTTCGACCGAGAATAGTGCTTGGAATTATCTTGTGATGGGTCATTTTTGTAGTTATTGATGTCGTTGTCAAGCGAGAGAGCTTCAAAACTGTCAGTAATCAGGTCTCCAAGAACTTGGGGTTCTGAGGGATCTGAAATGTCACAAAATCAGTAAGTAAAATAATAGAATAATAATAATCATAAATATGTTTTATTGTCCAAAGATAAACTCTTACTGACAAAGCTTTGGTGTCAATAAGAGGAAGGAAGGAAGAAAGTTCACTTTGAATGTTTCTTAGCCTTTAGAATGAAATATTATTCAGATAGTATTACTTTAAGAATACACAGTTTGCTGATTTTTTTGCCTATACTCTTTTTCTCTGAATCTCCAAGTCAGAGCCCTCCAGAATGGAGTCTACTAGTTTTTCCATCACAGTTATTTATAACTTCATTTCCTTATAAGCGGGATAATGTCCAGTTGGAATATTTTGTGATCTCAGTAGGGCATTCGATTGTTCAAGGCATTTGGATCATGAAATTATAAAAAGTAAGCTGTACAGATTCAGTATATGTAGAAAACTTCACGAGGAATATCGTCTTGATTTGGTGGGTGAGAAGAACTACATCGGGCTTATCAGCTTGTATCAGCCTGAGGGTAGGAAATGAATAGTTTCAATAAATTCTTCATAACGCATTCAATACTTCCTGAATCGTAGGGCAACACCGGTGTATCGTCAATACCGTAAAAGTGCCATAGATGGTAATGAAGCACTTTTAGGACTGCATTGAGTCAGCACTCTTAGGACGCATTGAGTCGCGTTATTATAATCTCTAAGATTTGACTGATTGGATCTTAATATGAATCATCAGCTACACGAAAAGAAATGAGAGCGATATACTTCCTTGCGATACGATGGTAACTATTAGAATGCATTCCATCTGACAGTTCTATCTCAAATGTCCTTGCAGACACAGTTGTATATTTTTCAGGACGGAAACCCAGAAAACAAAATGATATGTATACGAGGTAATATATATATATATATATATATATATATATATATATATATATATATATATATATATATATATATATATATATATATAATTTTTACTAGCTTTTAGTACAACTGACTCACCTTATATAACCAAGTGTATGAAAAATGGTGAATAAACATTATGATTGTTATTATTATACCTCTTTTAAAAAATCGAATATTGTACTGCACACTCACCAGGACTATCCTTTTCTGGTTCCTGGAAAGGCTCTGGATCTGGTGGTGGAGTCCGCTGCACTGAAAGAAAACAGCAGTTAATTTTTCATATTTTCTTCATTAAATAATACGTTTCGATGAAAAATACAACAACCAACATAGGATGATAAGTTTGTCTTTCAGTTTTTTTATTTTTCACACCAAGTGAGGCACCTTTTTTTAATAAAACAATGTTACTTTGAAATCAATACGTAGTTTCCAAAAATTCTGACGAATGCTTATTTAGCAATCAAGACAACAAGAAGTTGTTTAAAAAAATACAAAGATGTTCTGAAAAAGATAATTATTCAACGTATACATAACGGAAGCAAGGAATCGGGTTTTAAGTGTGTATGTTATGATCAGCATTATGCCTGACACAGGCATTAGGCATTACACGGAACATTAGCAGTGACGGCCTTAACCATAGCAAGATCTGTCTATTGCGAAAAGTGCGTACATTGGAAATAGGTATTACTGTTGATGGATAAGAGATAACATCTCCACAGAAATAGATTTTGAACTATAAAATACTGTAGGTATATGAAAATTAAAAAAATCAATAAAAAACAAAGACGTTAAATTTTTTATTGTTGAAAAAATAAGGTATGTACATAAGGCCCTAAAAGATTTACTTACTTAGGGATTTGAAAATGGCATTGGAGAGTTTTCACAAAACTTTAATAGCTTTCAAGAAGAGATGAGTGAAATTAAAATTTTTCGAAGTTTTCAGCCACATTTTGATATATGAGAATTACATTTTAGAATTCTTATGTACTTAATATTACTTTTTTAAATCTAATTTCAATTTTTTTCTAGAAGGGCGGTGGTCCTGTTCGACACCCCTTAAGGTCGCCACTGAACATTAGTAAGCACTTCTTTGTAATCAGACAAAACTTACTGTATTTGCACGTCAAACATATCTTTAAGGTATATCCTGTTTACATAATCATGTTTCATTAGAATAATTTGACACAGCTTTTTATGCCATGCCTAGCAAAGTGTTTCATATATGCTTAACTAATGTAAATCTGCAATTTTTTTTCTTGAAATGGCACTGCTCCATTACTTGTGCCAATAATAAACCGGAGCTCACCATAATTTCCTCACCATGTGTTGGAAAATAAACGTTTTTCGCCATTTCAGATCTTTTGCGACTTTTTTGTTTTTTTTTTTACCTTGCACTAACTACTGTTTCCAATGTTTCGGAAACATAAATCCGTTTCTGTTATTAGAATCTGCACGAACGGTAATAGCTAACAAGCAGTTTTATCAACTTTTCTGAATAATGTCGAATGTTATTTTATGGATTCTGATGACTTTGGCAGATTGCTATTTCCGAAACGTTAAGGACAGTGAAAGATGGTAATATTAAAAAAAAGCGAAGAAAACTTCACTTTCTCCACACATATTTCAAGAAATATTTCGAGATGAAAAAACCTGCCTCATTTCGAAAAAGGTTTGGTTTTCAATACTCATGAAAAACAACATTTTTTTTTAATATGACTGACCGATAAAGTATTCAAAAAACACATTTTAATTGTTAGCTTTCCACCTGAAAGTTCACAAAAACCCAACACGTGTTTCGCTATATAGTATATAGCAAAACACGTTTCGCGGTATGTTTTTTTAGTACTCATCAATTTTTTTAATGGAAACGATGTTTAATTCGGTCTCTTTCAGTTATGCCGTTCGCCTTCTTTTTGCCCTTTGCACTGATGCCTTTAAATTTTGGTATAATCTTTTTTTTTCAATGTTACTAGTTCTATAAACTTTCAAATTCGTTTTCATAATAGTGGGATAACATAAACCTCACTAAACCTGCAAAAAGGATTTTCGTCAAAACGAATTTAACTACATTTTTAATCTGCAAGCTAAAAAAGGCAAAATTTACCTATATTCACCTAACGTGGTTCGACATGATTCTGGATGAAACGGTCGGTGAATGCTACCGGATTGCCTAGCAGTGACGAAGCAGTCTCTGTTGATAGATAAACAACTCACAGTGAGTTGTCAAGGTAGCAAACTCCGATATTATTATTTGAATATTATATTCAAGTAAATAGAACATTAACAATTCAAAATAACTTTTGGTTTCAATCCTACTCAACCGAACACAAGAAACGAATTTCTGTAAAATTTATGAATTATGAATGTATTTTGCCACAGTCAATGGTGAAATTCTTACTTTAGCCGAAACCCAAGTGTTATATAATTCTTTCACAACAATAATTACCAAAATAAACAGAATTTCACATAATTATGGTGGATGGTTTCACATCAGGAACATTAAATGTAAATATTCAACGAGTTTTGACTATGTGATGAGGGTTATGTTGAATATTGGACAATTTTTCTTAACATATAAATGAATTTCATAGTAAAAATTTAGGAAGTTGTAATTTTTTTGTCAGAAACCATCAAAAACAATTTTGAAACTATGCAGTCTAACGACACTAAATTAATTATTATCCTAATTTATTATTACTTATTATTTATTACTGTTTGGTTTCAGAATACATTAGAGTTTCAGTTAGGAGCAAACTCTGATTTGAAGAAAATAATTATAAAATAATAATTTTATGGGCATATTATTAGACGTACACATAAGCTAGAAGCAAAAGCATTTTATTATGTTGGTGACAAATGACTTTTGGCGAGTAATGATGATGGATACACGTTATTTTTTAAATGAATATTTATGTGTAGCTTGTCCAGTTGGTCCAATTACTTAAAATTATCGATATATTGCTACCAAGTTTTTCACGTACTGTATACGTATTCATAATAAATTATATATTTGTTGTACATTGTTTGATTTCTATTCGCTAAAGAAGGAAATCCAAGCCCAAAAGCGACTGTTTCTCCAAAATACTTTCTGATGTTCAAAAAACAAGGTGAATTTTCATTTTTCTCAGCGATTCGCTTTTCATCTCCTCATCGTCGCAAAACGCCGTCCTTTCATGGGACTCTTCAATCTTGGGAACAGGAAAAAGTCGTAGGGGTTCAAATCTGGTCAATACAGTGGCTGAGGCATGATTACGGTATTGTTTTTGGCAAAAAATTACGAACATTATCGTGATGCAGGAGCCACAATACCGGACGATTTCTTCGTATTGCTTCTCGTAAGCGGTGCATAACTTCAAGATAATACTCCTTATCGACCGTACGACCATTTAGCAATAACTCCTGGTGCACTACGCCACGTAATCGAAGAAAACAGTAAGAAAAACATTGACATTTGATGAAACTTGGTTTACGGTCTTGTAAACATTTTTATGACTCAGAGTACACTGTTAACATATCAATTTTTACGCAAAATTTGATAAACATAATCGCTATCATCTTGCAAACGTACTTTGCCCTGTGAGGTATACTCCAAGGGTCAAACTTGGAACCTCATTTTCATTTTCAAGAGTGGAGGGCACTTTCAAATTCGAGCGTTTTTATTTTTTTCTAATGACAAACCAAGAAAAAATTGATGAATTCAACACAGGAAAAATATTACATTTTTCACAGACTTTCTACCATAAAAAAGTCGATACCTGTAAAGAGATTTAAAAAATATCGAATAACTTCTTCTTAAGCCTTCTGAATGATTAAGTGTATAATTTGGATTGTGATTGACTGCTTTTGATACATGAAAAATTATCTTTCTAGATTTCATAAAAAATTAAAAATTGTTTGAATATAATTATGGGAAAACGGTTCAAATTGACTGTGTTTTCATATAATTCGTATTTAATATGGTATACAACCTTCTGAATTATTTTTAATTGTAAAAAATCTGACATTACCTTCTATCTATAAGTATGGTTGTTTGTCTTTGTGAAAAAACAGAAATCTAATTTTGAAGCCAATTCAAGGTCACACTGATATCAAGCTGAAACAATTCTGAATGCCACTAGAAAATACCATATTGTGTTTTAAAAGCGTATATCTATACTAAAACCAATAATGATTGAGAGTAGAAGTAAGCCCAGTTGACAGCAAATCGGGGGCGTGCTTATTAATTTTTGAGAGGGTTAAGAATGAAAGAAAAATTCTTAATATAATTAGTTAAAATATTCATACACATTTTTTATTTATTTCATTAAAACTTTGCAATATCGTAATTTACCTAATCGTTGTAGTCATTAGGTGGGCCTTATGAAAACGGAGTAATAATAGTGGTAATTATAGTAGGTACCAAATAAATTAACAATATTAATAAAAAACACAATATATATATATATATATATATATATATATATATATATATATATATATATATATATATATATATATATATATATATATATATATACAGTGCCACCGATAAAGTCCGCATCAAATGGGAAACTTTTTTATTTATCGTATTATGTGAAATTTGATTTTGGCAGTAGATTTTGCTTAAGAAATGATGTCAAATGGCGTCTACAAAATAGGTCACGTGATTTCCTTAACCTGTCAAAATTGACATTTAAAAAAAGAAACATCGAAAAATGACATTATTCTTCAAAATATCCAAAAATATCAAAAGATAAAAACATTTTCTTTTGTAATTTTATACCCACACACCAAGTTTCAAACCCATAATAAGTATTTTATATTTTCACTATTTTTCCGCATTCCTGCTTTTTCTACTTATCAAAATTTAAGCACACCTGTACTAAATCATTTATTTTAACTAAACTCGTCACCGAATTTCTTTTTTTGTAATATAATAATATTTTAAGAGCCTCTTTGATGTTAAAAACAAATTTTGAAAAATAAAAGTTGTCAAACTTGATGCAAAGTTCATCTAGTTTCAACGGGGCTTTCCAAACTATACAGTGCTTGAGTTTTTTAATGAGCAAATGGCTTCACAATATGAATTAGAACAAAACGGAACATTAGGAAACAATATCTTAGAGTGTTTATTGTTTTTTTAACAAAAAATACAGTGGAATTTAATCTTAATTAAAAGGAACTGAAAATAAACATGTACCTATACCTAATAGCAAAAAAACACGAAAAAAAGACTCACGACATTAAATACACTACATTTCTGTATGTCTTCCATCGCGTTTTATGCAGATAATTGTCCTTCTTGATACATCTTTTATTGAGTTGCTGATACTCACAGGGTTTATGTTTAAAATAGAGTTTCTAATAACAGTTTCTAGGTGATTCACGTCACGAAAAGGTCTTTGTTTATAAACGATTTGTTTTAAGTAACCACACAAGAAAAAATCTAGTGGGGTTAAATCTGGCGACCTAGGTGGCCATATTTGCTCCATATTTCGCCCAATAACTTTGCCCCTAAATAGTTCTAATAGTTTCTCTTTGACTTGTCTTGAACTATGAATAGGAGCCCCGTCACATTGATACCACAGACTGTGTCTTATTTCAACCGGCATATTGTCCACTATATCACTGATCTCAGTATTTAGAAATTGCAAATAATCCTGAGAAGTTAAATTGTGTCTAAAAAAGAATGGTCCCATTACCTGATTATTTAAAACACCGCATCACACATTTGTTTTAAATGAATATTGGTCCCGACATTCTATCACAAAATGAGGATTTTCCTGAGCCCACCACCTACAATTCTGGGAACTGACTACGCCGTTCGATGTGAAGGTAGCTTCGCCGGTCCATAGGATTTTGTAAGGAAATTTTCTGTTTGATTCTACTTGTCCTTGGTACCAGAAAGAGAAATTTAGTCGAACATCGAAATCTTTTTTCTTTAAGGTATTTATAAATTTGGGTTTGTAGGGTTTGAATTTATTTTTATGTAAAATTGCTCTTACGCTTTCTCTTTTAACGCCAGTTCTATCTACAATATTGGTAATACTTGATTTTCCCTGTTCGATAACATCCAGGCAGACAGCCAACTGAACCTCATCATTATTGCGTGATGGATTATGACGTTTTTTAAAAGTATTTTCAACTGAACCAGTCAGTTTAATTTTTTTTTAAATCCTACTTACAGTGGATTGCTGTACATGTCTACCAGGATGTCTTGCGTTAAAAATATCAGCCACTTGTCGATGCAATGTGTTTTCACCACAAATTAGCACAATTTCAATTTTTTCTTATAACATATTATTTTAATTTTCATACATTACATTGAACTAACGGGCATTAATTTATTCAGTGACAGTGACGTTTTCTAAAACACATTATGTAGTTTCATCCATTTTATGCATTTAGAAACTTGAGTTTCTAACAAACTGACCATACCACACAGTCCCCTACGGCTCTGAGGAATGATTGATTCTCTACAGCCCCCTACGACCTTAAAGATTGTTTCTCCATTTTCACAGCCTACCAAGTTTTTTTAAATTAGTGTTGTTAGCGGAGTAGGTAAATGTAAATACTATGAGTTTTTTTCTTTTATTGAATGGGCTTCAAGAATCACGAAATGATGTTTCCTAATGTTCCGTTTTGTTCTAATTCATATTGTGAGGCCATTTGCTCATTAAAAAACTCAAGTACTGTATAGTTTTGAAAGCCCCGTTGAAACTAGATGAACTTTGCATCAAGTTTGACAACTTTTATTTTTCAAAATTTGTTTTTAACATCAAAGAGGCTCTTAAAATATTATTATATTACAGAAAAAGAAATTCGGTGACGAGTTTAGTTAAAATAAATGATTTAGTAAAGGTGTGCTTAAATTTTGATAAGTAGAAAAAGCAGGAATGCGGAAAAATAGTGAAAATATAAAATACTTATTATGGGTTTGAAACTTGGTGTGTGGGTATAAAATTACAAAAGAAAATGTTTTTATCTTTTGATATTTTTGGATATTTTGAAGAATAATGTCATTTTTCGATGTATCTTTTTTTAAATGTCAATTTTGACAGGTTAAGGAAATCACGTGACCTATTTTGTAGACGCCATTTGACATCATTTCTTAAGCAAAATCTACTGCCAAAATTAAATTTCACATAAAACGATAAATAAAAAAGTTTCCCATTTGATGCGGACTTTATCGGTGACACTGTATATATATATATATATAATAATTTAATAATTTGATAATAATAATTTTAATAATAAACAAATAATAATACAAATAAACACCAACACAGAACATCGCGAAAGCAGAGTTTGTATGCGATGAAACTGCCAAAATTTTCGATTAAAAAAATATACGTATTTTATGAAATAAACTATAGCAACAAACAAAAAAGAAATACAGAAGAAATAATCTAGACAGTAAATAAAACTTTTGTATGTAGTAGTTAATAAAAATAATAATAAACAAAAAGAACTACAAACCATTGCAAACAACAGGATTTGCCAATACAAAAAAAAGAACAACATACTATGTTACTAGGACGTCAGGCTCTTAGTAACAAATTAATTTGATGTCGTTCGTCCAAAACGAATTTTTTAATTAATTTTTTAAATTTTTTAAAATGTTCTGCCTGTCGAATGGACTCCGAAAGTATATTATAGGCTCGACTAGCTGAATGCAAATGACTTCGATGACCAATTGTTTTGAGTGTCAGTTCTGTTTTGATCAATTATTTTACTTTACTTCTAGTGTTATGTACATGGTCTATATAATCGTGACGTTTATGTTTATATTGAAAATACACTAACTGTATGTAGTACAACTGACTAATATCAAATATTTAAGCCTCTTGATAAAGAAGGTTTGTAGGATACAACATGTCTCTTTTAAATATTATTTTTAGGAATCTTTTTTGTAGAGATATATATATATATATATATATATATATATATATATATATATATATATATATATATATAACTATATATATTCACTATTGGGTTGCAGCAATTGATAAGTGAACTCTATAACTATTCTCAAGCTTTCGAGTAACTTAAACTCATCATCAGGGGTACTAGAAAATACAAATTACAAATTTTTGATAATAGAATATAATATAAATGTAAATGTACAAATTTTCGTCTAATCTTCAACCCCAGATTCGTCACTCTTGCTACCGCTAGCATCAAAGTAAATTATGATTGGTTCAATATTGTGTTCAATACGGTTGTCTACGTCCCACATTTTTTGCTCCTCTTTTAAAACATGCTGCATGCATTTCTTCCAGTCTTCTGCAGAAACAGTTCGAATAGCTTCTTGTAGGTGATGTCGCACGTCCACTAATTTAAATGTTCTGTTTTCTCGTGCCACATATCCTTTTACTTGCGCCCAGATTAATTCTATTGGGTTTAATTCGCAGTGGTATGGTGGTGACCTTAAAACTGTAATTCCACGACTTAACGCCATTTCATCCACTGCAAATTTTTTATATTTGTCTGTGTGTAATTTTGTTAGCTGAAGTAGTTCTGCCTTTAAACTATCTTTGTTATATTGGATGTTCTTAATAATTAACCATTCTTGAATTGCTGCTTTTTTCCATGATTGTTTCGTTAATGGTTCTAAATGTCGGCTATGGTATGGGGCATTGTCCATGACGATGACAGACCCAGGTTCCACAAGTTGAATGATGCCTTCAAACCATTTTTCAAACACCTCCGCATTCATCTCTTCATGATAGTCGCCTGTTTTCTTAGATTTAAATATTAATTCACCATTTGGTAAAAATCCACTGCCGCTTCCTATATGCGTAACTATCAGACGACTACCTTTTCCAGATGGCTGTTTTAACCCAACTGACAAACCTTCAATAAAGGCTTGTCGTGCACTTGTTATATTACCATCCTGCCATACTTTTTTGGCCGTATGTCCTTGGTTAACCCATGTCTCGTCCATGAAGTACAATTTTCTTTTGAGCTTCCGAAATTCGTCAATTTTTCTTAGATAGTTTCTTCTCCATGCTATTATTTCTTGACGTTCAATGAGAATGCTTTTCCTGTCAACTTTTCCGTACGTAAATTTCATTTCGTGTACAAGTTTCCTAAAAGTTTCTTTACCCATTTTTGGGACCGATTCATGATCGCTAAGTGCCTACAGAACTGTTTGTAGTGTGGGCAGCTCATTTCTGAAAAAGAAACTGTGAATAGTTCTGCGTATACTGTTTTGGCTTCTTCATCAACTGTGATTTTTTTTCGTCCGCTACTAGTTTTTGGCGTTTGTACGTCCCCATGAATTTCTGCTTCTCTTAGTATTTTGTAAATCGACGATTTTGGTACACCGGTATAATCAGAGCACATATCAACTAATTTATCTTTTGTAATTGTGGAACTTAATGATGTAGAAATGCCCGGTTGGTTATTCGGAGGTACACACGTAGAATTACAGCACATATGCACAAAGTCATCTTTTGGTGGCTGATGATCTCTTTCAAGACAGTGAAATACTCGCAGTACAATTTGTTTTTCTCTTACTGACCGAGACTCCGACCGTTTTACCTTTTTCGACGTGGAAGGCCCGACCGTGTCTCCCATTTTTTGAGTAGTTTGAGAACGGTGTAGAAATATAATTATGTAACGCTTAAACACTTATTAGCACTATTATTTTCACCAATTGTTATCACAACATGTCGATTGCTGACTAACTTAACTGTAAAACGTACAATTCACGCTGTATAATTCACAAACCAATGATACGCTCATGGCTGCAAGTACATTGGTGAGGACTGTAACGATGAGATGGAAGTTACGGTAAAGTGACAAAGACAGAAATATCGTTGCGTACAGCGTTGCCACTAGTTGTAATAAATATCTAACACTATATAGAAAATAATGAATTTTAACTGATCAGTAATCAGGAAATGTATAAGTATTACTCATTACAAGCTCATTACTGATTTTTGTCATAAATAATACCTTTTAATCGTACTAGTATTGTGTATTATCTATAATTTGCCACAACCTACAACTCTACTGCTTACTATATTTTGATTCTGCTATAAACTGGTAACGTAAAATTTAGATATGACAACGCGCTTTACTCTCAATCATTATTGGTTTTACTATAAGTGTATACTTGTTCGATAATTTCAAGTTTTCAATAATAATCTGAAAAGCTTATAAATTTCAATTAAAAAGTTCAGTGGAATTTTCGATTTTCTAATTCTCAGATTTCCTCAAAAAATTAAATTTTCCTAAAAACACCCCACTTTGATTGTATAAAACTGGCATTATTATATCCTCAAACCATATTTTTCTTGAAAAGGTGAGGAATTCCTACAGAGAACTTGTAATTTTTTGTTACCCAATTCCGTTTCCTAGAGTAATTTAATAATGCAGCAAACTTTTCCAAACATCAACCGCAATATTCCAGTTTTCAATTATTCACAGTCACAAAAAAGATTAGTAACTAGCACTGGTATCTTGGTGCGTTAGGTATCAATTTAGGCAACCAATAAGTAATAATAAAACCAATACTAATATTGTGGTTTGCGGTGTCAAAAGAATATTTTCAATTATAGTCTTGGCTTGACATGTACAACTTTGCATGGTTTGTAGGAGTATCTAGCGAGAAAAGACCAATAAAAATATGTAATTCGGATATTGAAATATTAGTAATAAAGCATCATATGCAGATGAAAATATACAGGCTGATTCACGGTGGATGGCACATTAGACGTTTTCTGGTGAACCAGACAACGGATCACTTTGAAAATTTAATGGAGGGCATATTCGGACATTCTCTAGCCAACTAAAATATTTTCGACAATGCGGTGTTGCCGCTTCTATTAGAAAGCAGTAGCAACTTTGATTTTTCAAATGGAACACTCTGTATATAATATTATTTTTGGAATCTCCAACAATTGCCCGACAACTTTTCTTGATATTTCCCTATACCTATCTGTTACCGTTTTCGAAATAAAAATTAATTTCAATTTTTTCTTCGAAAATCATGACTTCTAAAAATGCCGATAGTAGTTGTCTAAGGCCGCTTGAGGACCTCCCCCCACCATTTGACCTTGTCCTTGAATGACGTCATATGACCTTCAGTTACGTGTCAGATGATATGACCTTGATGATAGGTGTCGACCTTGAGATTTGAGTCTGTTCCTCAATATGTGACCTTGAAGTTTGGTCTTGAAAGATACCTCATGATCTTGCATTATGCACGTTCAATATGACCATGCGATTCGACCTTGAGATTTATCCTTGCTCAATACGTGACCTCGATGTTAAACCTTGAAAGATGTCACATCATATGATCTTCATTTTATCCATTATATCTGCAATACATGACTCTGAACTTGTGCTTCACCTTCAAGATCAACCTTGAGCTATGTGTATGCTATATAACTTCGAACATGAAATTTGAACTTGAGAATTCAAGCTATTCCTAATATGTGACCTTGAGGTTCAACCTTGGAGAGCATCTTACGACCTTGATATATATGCATGTCATATAACCTTGAACATGTAGTGGTGGGGGGAAATACTTTTAACGGGAGTGCGATGTGAATGTTTCACTCAGTTCGCATTCTCCTCCTAATCTTGTGGTTCATATAATTTCATACAAAATGTATATGTGCAACGAATGTGGGAAAAATTTCACACGCAGTGACAACCTGCGTCGTCATCAGCGCGATTCATGTACGTTGATGAATTATGGAGGACCATCAACTGAGAATGATGGAGAAGCATCAACTCCGAAGAGGATGAGGTTAAACCCCCCAGCACCTCCGGTAATGCAGACATGCCAGTGCTGCAATTTGACAATTTTAAGTGATCAGATGAATGTACATCGTAGAACTTTGCACCATAGAACGAATGCATGTGTGCATTATGGGGAAGGTGTTAAAATTGTAGGCACAGCGTTCAAGTGTAGAATTGTGAGCTATAGGGTGGATAGTCAAAATCACCATATGGATTACAACACATTCTTCAATGAATTGAAGCAGAAAGTGTTGAAACTACTGGAAGAAGTGTTGGTCATTCATAAAATTGTGAAAGTGAATATGGAGGTGTTTGGGCGCTACAATCTACAAACTAAAGAGTACTGTGATGTTAAAGCATTCAATAGTTCCAATCAAGTTATTGATCAATCGAATGATTTGAATGTGGTATATAACAATTTTGCTGATAGTTTGACTGCCCAAGCGATGGAATTTCAACATCGAGATTCAGGTATGTGATCTATTCTAAACATCATCAATTGAGTGTGTCGAAAAATAATCTCTGTTTTCAGGTTGGACAATTGAGAAAATTTTGTATTTGGAGGTGAATGTTAATAAGTTTAGCCCCCTTGGTGGATCTTCTTACATCAAACTTCCCAAATTCATCGAGTCCAAGAAAAGTGTGGTGAATGTTGTGAATCAGGACCATTACTGCTTTGCATGGGCTGTGACTTCAGCTTTATATCCTGCCAGTGCGAGAGTGTGTGAACTTTCGTCATACCCGCACTTTTCAACCGTATTGAATGTAGCAGGTATGGAATTTCCAGTTAAGTTGAAAGATATCCCTAAATTTGAGGTTATGAATAATTGCTCTATCAATGTTTATGGGTTGGAGAACACTTTCAAAAATGGCAAAATCGAATATGAAGTTGTAGGCCCATTACATTATTCAAAATCTAGGCTTAACAGTCACGTGAATCTATTGAATATCACAGACGAATCTGGTAATAGTCATTATTGTTGGATAAAGGATTTATCGAGACTAGTATCATCCCAAATATCTGCACACCACCACAAAAAATATTTTTGTGATGGTTGTTTATTGTACTTTAGTGATGAGCGGGCTTTATTGCGACACCAGTTAAATGATTGTAATCACATATCAACAACAACACCGAACACTAATTTAAGAATTGACAAATTTGGTAAATGTGTACCTGAAAATATTTTGAAATTTGAAAATTTCGAAAAACAATTGAAAGTTCCATTCGTTGTGTATGCTGATTTTGAATCTATTTTGAAACCAGTGCACACAAATGAACCAAATCCTGCACACTCTTTCACAAATAAAACTTATCTTCATGAACCATATGCTTTCTCATATATCATAAAGTGTTCTTTCGATGATTCAATCTCCAAATTTGTATTATACAGAGGTGCTGATGCAGCTAAAGTGTTTGTTTCAAACTTGGAGGCTGACGTAACCAATATTTATCACAAATATTTGAAAAATGTGGTTCCGATGAGTCCTTTGACTGCTGAGGAAGAGCATGACTTCAATATTGCCACCACATGTGGGATATGTGGAAATAAATTTGAAGAGGGTGATATTAAAGTACGTGATCATTGCCATCTAACGGGGAAAAAAAGAAATGGAGCTACTCATTCCATTTGTAATCTCAATTTCAAATTGCCCGAATTCATTCCAATCATTTTCCATAATCTCAGCGGGTATGACTGCCACTTATTCATAAAGGAGTTATGTACCGATAAAAATAAAGTTGATGTCATCGCTCAAACTAAAGAGAAATATGTTTCTTTCACGAAACATCTATTCATGGAAAATACATTGTATCGAAATGGTCAAATAAAAAAAAAATATTTGAAATTGAGATTTGTGGACAGCTTCAAATTTTTGGCTGCATCTCTACAAGAGTTGGGTGATAATTTGGATGAAAAACATTTTGTTGAAACTAAAAAATATTTTCCAGAAAATGATAAATTTCAGCTAATGAGGCAGAAAGGTGTTTTTCCTTATAACTTTATCGATTGTCTGGATAAATTGAATTATTCAAGTATACCATCGAAGTTGGACTTTTATGATAAACTGAATGAGAAGCATATTTCTGATGAGGATTATGATAGAGTGAAACAGGTATGGGGCATGTTCAATTGTCGGGATTTAGGTGAATATTCTGACATTTACTTGAAATCTGATGTTCTGTTGTTGTGTGATATTTTTGAAAATTTCAGAAATATGAGTTTGGGTACATACAAATTGGATCCTGCTCATTATTTCACATCTCCAGGTCTATCTTGGGATGCTATGTTGAAGTTTACAGGGGTCGAGTTAGAATTACTAACTGATATCGATATGGTGCATTTTTTCCAAAATGGTATACGTGGCGGTGTTAGCCAATGTTCGGAAAGGAAGCATATTGCAAATAATCAATTTCTTCCGAATTATAATCCCAACGAACCTTCATCCTTCATAATGTATTTGGATGCAACCAATCTATATGGCCATAGTATGTGTCAATCACTACCTGTTGACGGATTCACTTGGTTGACCGCCGATGAAATAAGTCAGCTAGATATCAATAGCATCCCAGATGATGGCTGTCAAGGATACATTCTTGAAGTAGATGTGCACTATCCTATAGAATTGCACGATTTACATTCAGATTTGCCATTTTTGGTGGAGAGCATTATACCACCTGGTTCAAAGTCTAAAATACCCAAACTCATACCGAATTTGAATGATAAAAAAAAATATATTGTTCACTATAGAAATTTGAAACAGGCGGTTCGTAATGGTTTGATGGTGATGAGAACTCATAGAATTCTCAGATTCAATCAATCACCATGGTTGAAGAAATATATTGATTTGAATACAACCCTAAGAAATAATGCCAAGAATAAGTTTGAGAAGAACTATTTCAAACTAAACGTGAATTCCATATATGGTAAAACAATGGAGAATGTTAATAATAGAAGAGACATTCGCATTGTTACACATTGGGAATCTATAAGAAGAGGTATGGGTGCCAACGCTCTTATAGCTCGTCCCAATTTCAAAACATTATCTATATTTTCGGAAGACTTTGTCGCCATTCATATGGGTAGAGTTAAGGTTTGCTACAATAAACCATTATATCTGGGATTTTGCATATTGGATATGTCGAAAACTGTTATCTACGACTTTTTCTATGACGTCATCAAAAAGCATTACGGATCTCAAGCTTCTCTTCTATATACCGATACGGATTCTTTGATATTGAAAATAATGACTGATAATTTCTATGATTTCATGAGTGAGAACATTGATAAATTTGACACTTCCAACTATGTGATGAATAATAAATTCAATGTGCCAGTAACGAAGTCGATACTTGGAAAGATGAAGGATGAACTCCCGAGTGATCCCATCATTAGTTTCCACGGCACAGGTGCCAAAGCTTATCACGTTCAAAGTGTATCAGATGAAATAAAGAAGGCAAAAGGTATCAAAAAATCCGTTATAAGAAATCAAATATCAGTTGATGATTACATAAAGATTGTTGAAACAGGTGGTACAATATTGCGAAAGATGAATATATTTCGAAGTGATTTACATGAAGTATATACATTGATGTGCAATAAAGTTGCTCTATCACATAAGGATGATAAAAGGTTCATAATACCTAATACCACCAAGACATTACCTTGGGGACATAACGACATTGAGTTTTATCAAACATGCCCCAATCAGAATTTCAGAATTTTTTTGGAAGTGTTGAAAGATGAAAGCAATGTCGGCAATGGAAAATTAGATCTACTCATTAAATTATTGGAAGAGCAATTGACTAATTGAATATTAAAAATATATATACCCATTTTTTTTAATGTTCAACAATAATTGGAAAATTCATACCAATTGAATATAGTTAATGAATGTTATCGTTCTCTCCCACTTCACCCCCACCACAACCCCCACACAGTGCACAACTGATGGTGGGGTTGTAGAGAGGGAAGTGGGTGGAGCTTATCCTTTTAAAATGCGAGAGGAGGCCAGAGTAAATCATTCGCTTGCAGTAGTCCTTCGAGTGAACTTACCTCCAGTGCCCAGTCGAGCCAACCTGCTTCCAGTGGAAATTTTTTCGATTCAATGTAAGTTCATAATTTCAATAACTATATATATATGTATATTGTATTGACTTATATTTTATTTTTTTCAGAAGCATGTCTTTCTTACGAGCTGCCCTGATGGATGGAACCATTCGTACTGAAGCCCAAGAGAGGGAGATCATGCGCAGGAAGGGGTTAATGGCTGGAACCCCGCTATCTGAAGCCCAGCTAGATGAAGCCATGCGCAGGAGGGTGGTTGTCCATCAGGACGTGGTGATCCAGCCACCTAGGACCCAGATGGCAACGATGGCTCCGACGACGACGACTTCCAATGTCAAGTCCCTCTTTCGTGATTTCAACCCAGACCAGGAAGCTGAATCAATGATGGACCTATCCATCGAGGCGGTACCGACGTCTCAGAGTTTGGAAGGGTTGTTGGAGACGTTGAATCCAAACTTGGAGGAACCACTGCCAGATCTTCTAGATCTATCGGATGTGGAAGATGTGATGTTGGCACAGCTACCTGGTGTGTTATCCCAGATCGACTCCGAGGATGAGTTTGAAAACCCGAAGAAGCGGATACGGGCCAACAACAAGGTGGTGAAATCTGAAGAGCGGAGTTCCAAGAAGACGAAACCACCATCCGCGAAGTCGAAGTCGAAGCCATCAATCCGGAGGAAGGGCGATAAACTGAGCGTCTTCAGAAAAAGGTGTGAAAGAAACACGGCCATTAGAGCTTGGCCGGAAGCAACCCGTTCTTCGGAAATATCTAAAGCTGGACCATCCTCCCTTGTAGCACCCGTCCACCAGGTGCAAGTGGTTGTAGATGTCCATCGGGAAGCTAGTCCGTCTCCTTTACATCAGGATGGGAGATCAACCTCACCAGCCCTTCCTGAGGAAAACATTCCTTCGCCCACACGAGAGGTCGCTGCGGAAGTTCCTCTGTCACAGAGCACATGTGAGGACCGGAAAGTTGTTAATTCTTTCTCATACATGCGATCTGTGATGGATGAATTGAGCAAGAAGCGACAGCGTCGAGGTGAGTGCGATTCCCGCCGCCGAGCCATGAGTGCAAAAATTGAAGGCATTCAGGCTCAGAAGCGGGAATTAGATAAGCAGCTGTCTCGCATTGAAGCGGATCTTCGCAAAGAAGATCAACTTGAAGGCGAGCTAGTGGCTTACATTGAGAAGTACGAGCCTCGGGTGCGGCGATGGAAGGACATGATTGCCGGCTTACCGATGGATTTGTAAATATATGTATATATGTAGTGCATGTTAATTTTAAGATATATTTAAGTTGTTTATAAAATATTTTTTGCATGTTAATTTTAAGGTTGTAATTTTTTTCATGATAAAATTAAATAAAAAATAAACAAGGAATTGAAAGGAGTGCATATACTTTGGTTGTTGCACACAGAATACTGCGAGGTTGGGGCAGTATTTATTCCTTTAATCTAGTCATGTTCTAGCCATATTTAGCATGTAGAAATTAACCACAGAAATATTACAATCTATGTTAGTATTTATTTGCAATATGAGTTAGTTCAAAATAAGATCTAGGAGAAATAAACTTTGTATGGTAAAACTAATGAGTTTGATTAATAATAAAGAAGCTAAAAACCTTGCCCCATCCCTCAGCATCATTCAATTCGAATGTGACGTTTCCATATATAAATAATGAAAGAAATTATTCATTAGAGTAGTTCAACAAATAGACGTTACATCATTAGTCATTAGCTCACACAAGTTGCGACTTCTGATGGTTGTCGTTTATAAGGGTGTGGCAGCTGGCTAATGAAAAAAAACAGGAAAGAATAGATGAATAATGGAAGTAACTATCATTTAGTGTGTTCGAATAAGTAGATGTGAATATAAATGATTGCATACAGTTGGTTAGGTTAGGTCAGTTTAGGTGAAATTTTTCTCCTGAGCGGATTGCAAAAAGAACCAATTGATGATGATCCATAGAGAAAATAGTGTATTTTATTTCATATATATGTGATGTTTTACTTAATATATACATGTGATGTACGATATCTGGGAATAAACTACATATTCTCAACTCCTAAGGTATTGTTAACTGTGCGGTTGACCCGCAGGGTCAAAAAATTTTTCGACCCGCGAATTAAATTAATTCGCGGCCGCGAATTAAAATTATCCGCGGATAATCCGCCGATAAAACCGCGGGTCCGCGGCCTTGGCCGCGGACCCGCGGTTTTATCGGCGGGCTATCCGCGGATCCGTGGCCGTGACCGCAAATTCGCGAATCCGCAGAATAATTTCAACGGCGATCGCGAATTAATTCAATTGGCGGGTCGAAAAATTTTCTAAGCGGAGCGGAGCGAAGCGGAGCGAAGCTAACCACATCTGTTTTTCATTTTCATCCCTCATATTATGATTCATTTAACAAATACTTCTACCCACTCCATCACCCCCTCCATCACCCCCTCCACTCTCCCTCCTTCTACAAATCATATATAAAAGGTTGCATTCTCAATAACTCATAGACTTGTTCACTCATCATGAATCGAGTAACTCCAATTGTGCAGGAAGCTGATTCCTCAAGTGAGCCTCATGTCGATTCTCCCGAGAGTTCGTCCTATGGAGATATCCAAGTGCAAGATATCACTTCAACGTGTCCGGACGACTTCGATGGGTATTCAGATACCACCATTGATTTGAATGAGGAACGACGTTATTTCGAATATGAAGCTGATGAGTATGGCCAATTTGATGACCCAATGGATCCAGATGCCGACTTTGGGGTGATGAACGAGTTTTTTCTGATAGTTCGGGAAGAATCACCCAGCCCCGACATTATGGAGCCGTATTTGGATGATCAAGTCGGAGAACAAAATCAATTCGATGACCCCCTCGAGATACCCGACTCTCCGGATCCTGACATAATCATTATAGATGACGATTAAAATGGTTGGGTTAGGTTAGTTTTCTCGGAGTGCACATAATCTGGTTGGTGCACACGGAATACTGCGTGGTTTGGGGCAGTGTTCAACCTAACCCAATATTTTTTTTAAAGCTAATTACCCATATGTATCACTCATATCTGATAGAAAAAAAATAGAGAAGTCCAATACATTCAACGAATCATTGGAAGATATATTCGAAATCAACTAGTAACAGTTTGGATATCTAACCATACACTTCAGTTCATCCACTATTTGTGTCAATAATTTTTTTTTGAGAAGGATTTGATTTTTTTCCATCAAAAGGTTTAGTGTTAAACAAAAAAAAACAACAACAATAAAAAATATATAATATTTATTAAAACAAATCATTGTGAGGGTACATGGTTACAAATTATGCAAACATCCAATCGACGAAAGTTCGTCAGTGGCCTGTCACAAGCTTCGCAAAAAGTTTGCGTCATCCCCATCATCGAAATAGTGTAATGGATATCAATATGTTGATACTCACCCCCATTATTATTTCGATGGGAATAAAACCTAAAACAGCACCAACATAACATGTAGATGGTATCATCAATGGTTCGTATACGAACATGAGAGTCCGTAACACAATATAAATCTAAATTATTTTCCACCGTATCACTGACATTCAACCAACGACTTCCTATAATGATGTTCCCATTGTCAGTCGCCGGGTCATCGTCGATACCCTCATCTACCATGGCTACACCGTCTTCTTCTACATCGATACCCTCATCTACCATGGCTACACCGTCTTCTTCTACGTCGATGTCATCTACGATGTCGATTATGTAATCCCCTCCTTCGACGATATCATCCTCTTCTTCAATAACGTCGATGGGAAGTTCATCCTCTTCATCAATAATGTCGTTGGGGGGAAGTTCATCATCTTCATCAGAAAACCGATTATTTTCGTCTTCGAGAGACAATCTCATCAAAACTTCATTGATTTTTTTAGCGTTCATTTTTTTTTTTATTTTTCGATAAGTTTCGTCAAAGGTACTACTAGCACTAGTGAATAGTAATTGGAGTTTAGAGTTGCGAGTCGATTTTTATATGTTTTTTTTTTCTTGTAGAGGTGGTAACCCCACCACTACACCACCCCTCCTCTTTTCACTCTATGTGTTTATAATAGGAAGAGAAGTTCATGAGAGTACATTTGAATTCATCAGTTGAATATTTCGACATCCAATAGTGAATACTAATATGCCTTTTCCAAAAGAGTGGGATTCAAAACCGAAAGTACGCGGCCATCCAATCAAAGTCAATCAAGTTATAATGTGTAGTAATTGTCAAGGTTATTGGCTTGAAGCATATATTAATCCATGTACCGGTCTGTGTCGTAGATGTGTATTGAAAAATCCAACCCAAGTTCCGAGTCCAATTAAAGTTTCGAAGGCGACAAATAATTCAACTCCAGAAGTATGCCCCCACCATCAGTGCTGCAAATGTTCCATAGGAATCGTGTGTGACAATATGGGAATTTATAGAAATATTTGTGTGAACTGTGCAGCAAATTGTGAGTTACTACTTCAACGTTGTCTACGTTGTGATAACTATAAAGTAGATTGTTGGAACAATTTATGTACCGTATGCAGAAGTGGATTGATATTATGTGAAAATGTTGGTGATTTCTATCCCGATGAGAACATTCACTTCCGGGATTGTTGGTGTTTGAACAGTGAAGATCAGGTGAAAAGACGAGAAATATATGGTAACGCTATTCGGACATATATTCCATTGGTTACAGTGCCACCCATCACAGCTAATGTCAATATTCAATACATGTGAAATTATATGTTGAATAAATAAATTGCTTTAATATTCAATAATAAAAATTCAATTTCATCATATTGTCTTTATTTTTCCATTTACTACAATAATATTTCAATTAAACTAATGAACTTTCATCGATCCAAGAGTTATGATCTCCAGAGAATCCCAACCACTTCACAAATAGGCGACGTCCTTTCCTTTTCAAAACTCGCTCAACCAAATATGTATTGGGATCTCTCGCTTTATTCAATTCCATTTTATAAAAGCAACCTTTTATCGGATCTCCATTCACATCTTCTAGCTCATAAGTTATAGGCTCTGTACTATTAATTTTCACAACTTTAAAAAGTTCAGTAGTGAAATTTGCTGTATAACCTTTGGCAAATGCATTTTTAAACTTACTGATTCGCACCATATCTCCAATTTTGAATTCTTTTTTTTCACGTTTTCCATGCTGCTTCTTTGATCTTGCATAAACTGTCATTTTTGTGGATGGTTTTACGTCTACGGGCTTCATACCAATGGTACGATGAACTTTGTTGTTATATTGACTGGTAATTTTAGGAAGAATATTCAACCAACTGTAATGGCCTTGAAGTGAAAATTGTCTATAAAGCCAACTTTTCAACGTCCTGATGACTCTTTCCGCAATTGCAGCCTTTTTTGTGCTGAATGTTGAGTAATGATTAATACGGTGCTCTCTCATTAGCGATGAAAATTTTGAATTATAAAACTCGGTACCGTGATCAGATTGTAAGTTCCTTGGGACATGCTTCGCATCTTTCAACACACTCGCCATAGCTGCAGTAACTGAATCAGCTGTTTTATTTCTCAGTGGTCTTGACCATACATACTTTGAATAACAGTTGATAACTATGAGGATGTACCTATAACCATTATTTTCTTTAGCATATGGTTGCATTTCCATCAGATCCATCTGCCACAAGTCATAAAATCCCTTTATTAGTGTCTTTCGACGGGGAAAATTTCGACGCGCCGGCTTATGTATTTCCTTCACAACCTGCCATTTTGCATCACTCATATTACTGCTATATGACTTCTTCGAAGTGATGAAGTCGAGAATTCAGTTCGCTACTGTTCACGTGCAGGTTTAACAACTGACTGTTCAACTTCAATAACTCGCTCAGTAAAAGTATCAACCAACTCGGTTACAACACCAATTCGCTTTTCCATATTAGTCAATCGATCAGCTAATGCTGAAGTGATGAGTGCATTTTTGTCAATGATGATTCGCAGTTCGGTATTTTTTGAATCAATGTTTTTTTTGACGTATCGTAGCGCTGGCGCAATGAATTCTTCGAAATAGTTCAGGGTTGATTCCTTGGTTTCTTTAATATGATTATCAACGTATCTTTTAGTTACAGAGTCTTCACCGTCTACAGGTTCACCAATATTCTGCAATCGCTTATTCTGAATGTCATAATCACCATGTGGTGTAAGAATGAATCCAACACCCGATCTTCCAACAAGTGGTTTACCAACACCACCCCTTCTACGCCCAAATTTATCAATTGTGGTATGCATAGTTAGATCATCTGTGAGTAACTGAGTCAGCTTCATACATTGTGTTCATTATATTACGCTCAATAGACTAATCCTTCTTCACGTAATTCCTCAATTATGGCCAATATTTCATTATCGTGCCCGGTATGTCCAGCCATTCGTGAACTCCAAAGCAATTGAAGGCGATCAACCAATTCTTCGAGTTTATTCCAATAAACATAATCTATATGCTTATTTCTGATATATTTTTTTTGAGTGGGTATTTTGATTATACCGGTACCTTCTCTACTGGGATTCTGCAGTGGGTTTCCATTAGATAATAGTGGTACGATTATTTCTCGATATTTCTTCCAATTATTTGATAGTAGACCCTGTTTTCTTTCATTGTATTTATATGCTGCCTTCGTTAATTTGAGTATATCACCATAAGTGGTCATATCG
Organism: Leptinotarsa decemlineata; assembly: GCF_025532065.1. Lineage (NCBI taxonomy): Eukaryota > Metazoa > Arthropoda > Insecta > Coleoptera > Chrysomelidae > Leptinotarsa > Leptinotarsa decemlineata. The sequence goes on along the minus strand of NW_027412537.1, from coordinate 6,004,182 downwards.
GAAGAGGGGATATTTCCCGATGGTACTTTCATGAATATCAATTTATATAGTTTTGGGGTACCCTGATAAGTGGCAATAGTTTTACCATTTTTCTTGAACACAATTTTCTCATCGATGAACTCCACATCAGCTACACCCATTTGTAAATTTCCCGTTTCAGTGTTCATGTGTACTCCAAAGACGGTATCGTATGAGGGATTTCCTGATATTAACTTTTGTATGTGCTTTTGTACCTCATCACCATTATCAAGCACATTAGATGATTCTAAATCTGAAGTTGTCGACGAAGAAGCTTGAAGATCCTTCGAAAAAGCCTCTTCAAATTTCGTTTTTAGCTCACTTTTAATTATATTTTTGGCGGTGAGTGGTGTAGCACTCTTTGTTGTCTGCATTACCTGATTTATTTGAGATGCTCCTCCAGTATTGGCAGATATTGCTTTCAAAGGTGTTATTATTGGCTCATAGATTCTTTCGAGTGCTGATTGATCACCTAAGCGACTATTCTTGATATAATTGAATTTCTTCCGAACGGCATCTGTTGCTTCAATTAACTTTCTTTTCAAACACATTTCATCATCATTTTTTCCCTCCATAATGTATTCACTTCAAGAATGTGTACAATGAAGCGTCGTCCACACTATCTAGCACTCGAATGATTCAATTGTTTCAAGAACGTCAAGGATATATGAAAGCATCAAATCCTTTTCGATAACGTCCATCTTGCACTTCTCGATCCTTATCAATTACTAAAAATCCATATTTATCCACCCAACATCTCGCACACATATCTTTAAATTGCTTGTATGTCACATCTGGTGACACGTGGTCAGAAAAAATATGATTGAGATTCATATCATCTTGTTTGAACAGCACAATAAAATTTGCATTATCTCGAATCAATTGTTTCGGGACTCGTGAATATGTTTGGGCTAGATAGAAGCAATCCACATTTTTATGACGACCCATACTGAAATATGATCGTATAACATCCTGTTTCTCACACATCACATCATCGAAAATGAATATTGAATCGGTTCTGGCATCTGAAGGCTCTACTATTTCAGCTGCATTATTGGTGAAAGTGTAAAATCCCAACCCTTCAATTGGAGCTAATACTTCACGTAAATACTCATATTTGGGTTGATAAAGGGACTTTGAATAAAGATAAACATTTGCAAATCGTAATCCTAGAGGGTGAGTCAGTAGAGAAATCATAACATTTGTCTTGCCGCAATTGGAAGGTCCGATAATCAGACCGCGAATGGATAGTGGAAGTAAGGATCCATGACGCTGTTTCACACCGCTTTCCGATCCGCCACCCACTTTTTCATCGAAATTATCGATGGAAAATTGGAGCTTCTGCTTCAGTATGCGCATTGTATGACAGTTGGAGACTATATAAGCAGGTCTCCATATCGATTCCTTTATTTAAATGGGGGTTATGAGCCGATGTAGATCTCCTGAGTGGCATTCAAATAAAGCTGGTAGGGGATTGGTCAATTCCCTCATCAATAATCTACCTTTCGAATTACACTTACCTGGCTATCAGTATTGCGGCCCTGGCACCAAATTGCAGAAAAGATTGGCGAGAGGTGATCCGGGTGTCAATCAACTGGATTCTGAATGTCGAAAACACGATATTGCATATTCACAAAATCCTAACAATCTTTCAGCTAGACACAGAGCAGATCAGGAGCTTGCAGAAAGTGCTTGGAATCGATTCAAGGCAAAAGACGCATCTATTGGAGAGAAAGGAGCCGCTTGGCTGATTACGAATATAATGAAGGGGAAACGGCGATTTGGTATGGGTTGCGAGTCACCATCCAAGCAGTCACGGAAACAGAAAAAAAAAGGTCCTACCAAGAAAAAAAAATCAAAAAAACTATTGAAAGACTCTAAGGTGATAGCTTTTGGTTCTGGAATCGTTAAGAAAGTGCGTGATGTTCTACACAAAGCGGGCGGAAGTGAATTTGTTGTCAAAAATTCTAAAAGAGCAGCTGAAATTGCACTGAAAGCAGCACGCAAATATACGAGGGCTGCGGGTGGGAAAAAGAAAATTCGCACACCGCGAATCATACCAATTCCTAAAATTGGTGGAATACTACCACTCATTCCAATTTTTGCTGGTTTATCGGCGCTAGGTAGTTTAGCCGGTGCTACAGCTGGCATAACAAAAGCAGTACAAGCAGCGAAAGCGAGTAGGGAGCAATTGAGTGAGGCAAATCGACATAATAAAAACATGGAGGCAATCGCTCTAGGTAAACGAGGAAGCGGTATCTACTTGAAGCCTTACCGTAAAGGATTAGGGGTCTATTTGAAACCTCAAATTTCAAAAAACTCATAGATTTGCTACCTCAAAGAGCTCTCTCCAACATCGACCTCAACTATCATGCTGAGAAAATGATGATTCCATATTTTCGGGGGGTATATATGCGTGACGATTTGCCAAAATCGGGACCACTCCGATATGAATCTGCCATAGTAAATTTGGATAGTCGACATGGTCAAGGGACACATTGGGTAGCATACAGAAAATGTGACACTTCAGTGAAATATTTTGATAGTTTCGGTGATTTACCCCCTCCAAAAGAATTGATTCACTATTTTTATAGGGGTTCAAATCCTATCAATATTATCACATATAACTATGAGCGTAAACAACAATTCAACACAGTATGGTGTGGTCATTTGTGTTTGGAATTTCTACAGAGCAAGACATGGAGATAACACCAGCGCAGGACAGGGAAAGTATCAAGAGGATGAGTCATTCATTGATCGCATATTCCAGAGTACGCACTTTACGAAAAATGAGTAAAGAACAACTCGCTGATATGCCGAAAGAGGTGTTGATTGGGTGTGCATCGCATGAAATTGCATCTGTATGGGATAAGTTACCACAAAATCTACAAAATGATATTGATGTCTTGAAGTATCAGTACTGCGAAGACCATCAGAATAATTCCAGCGGTAGCAGCAATAATTCCGATGTGAATGATGGACCACCTACAAGAAAAATTTTCTGTTGTTATTGTAAAGTGAATGATGTGAATGTAGTCACACATAATGGGATGGATCATCTGGACAGACCACCTAAAAAACGACGATTACTCCACAATTTCTGCTGTCAGCAATAAAAAGACATGAGTCAATGAAAATTCATCAGTCATGTCACGCACGTTTTCATTGTCGGGGCACTCTAGCGAGTTGAGCGCCAACTTCTACCCACCCATCGAATTGGATAGTGGCGCTAATTATGGTCTGGGCTTACACGGTTTCTATTCCTACAACTCCATATTCAATGTGGATGTGAAAAATAATGTTATCGCCTATTCTAAAGAAGCTAACTCACCTCCTATCATTATAAAAATTCCACCTGGAGCATATGAAATTGATGAAATCAATAAGGTGATTCAAAAATTCATCAAATCCAAAGAAATGCAATTGGAGAATGGAGCTGAGGAGAATATCGATGGAGTATTTCTCCTACACGCAAACAACAACACTCTGAAATGTGAAATGAGGTCGAAATATTACATCCATCTCAAACATGAAAACACTATTGCCGAACTTTTAGGGTTCGAAGCCGATGTGTTTGGCATCGATGAAACTCATGAATCAACATTGCCCGTAAATATCAATAAGGTGAGAATTATTCGTGTGGATTGTAATGTCACAGCTGGAGCATATTCAAATGGTGATGAAATCCATAGCATCTTTGAATTTGATATTGATGTAGAGCCCGGTTACAAACTCACCAAGGAACCGCAAAATATTATTTATATGCCAATACAGCCTGGCGGTCGTAAGTACCTCGACAATATCACTTTACGCATATTGGATGATAATGGTAATCTAATCAATTTCAATGGTGAAAAAATAATAGTTAAATTGGAATTGATTAGGCTATAACGATCATCATTTCTCATATGTTGATTCACAACATCGACGACCGTCATAAGTGTATCACAAAAATGAGTGGAGCAAGCATCGACAAGTTTGGTCGCAGAAGTAAGGCAGTTTCAAATAATGTTTTGCGAGGAAAACCTGGAGTTGGTTTTAAATTGACTTCCGATGGAAACTTTGATATGGAAAATAAACGATTGAAAAATATAGCCGAGCCTAAAGAGAGTACGGATTGTGTTAATCGGGAATATGTTGGTTTTTACATCTCGAAGATCAGAGGAGAATTAGATTCTGATATTGATGAAATCAATTTGAGATTAGATGGAGTAGAAAAATATTCCGCATCAGTCAGGGAAGATCTCATTACGCTTGGGCTGAAATTAGTGGAAATTGTAAAAAAATGTGAACATATGGAAAAGGATATCAAATCGATGCAATCTGATATAATAAAACAACCCTCGATAAGCATTCAAACAATTGAGCAAAAAAGATGGTGAGCGATGATAATCTGTGAAAAAATCAGTATAAAGCAGGAGTTGACTAAATTTTAACTCATTATTTATCATTTCCTAACGCTGAGCAGATGTCAATAATTGATAAAGCTATAGATTTCACCATAATTGTTTCTAAAAAATGGGGTTGTGCTTCAATATCCAGCGATTGCAGCAGCGGCAGCAGTTGAATCAGCGTAATGCATTTGATGGAGACTATAATCATGTACATTTAAAGAAGAAAAAATCTAAAAGTCGATTCATTCCACGTATGCCCGCCGAACGATCAAGATATAGGCTGAGCGCTAGTAGTTTAAACTTCCTCAAATCTATTGGCTTGAAGGTGCGATATAAAAAATAGTAATAACATGGCGACCATTACCACAAGCGATAAACTGGAGGTGTTCGAAGAGCCCCTGTTCGACCATTCCCTCATTAGCCTTCATGAGCATACATATAAGCCGTACGGTTCACCATATTACAAAAATTCAGATGAAATAAGAATTCCAATCAATTTTCAAGATCTTATACTCGATATTGCAGATAGTTACATATATATCGAGGGGAAGTTCACACCATCTGATGCCACGAAGCAGTGCTACCTATCCAATAACGCCCTCGCCTTCCTCTTCGACGAAATTCGCTATGAAATGGGTGGAGAGCAAGTGGCCGTTGTTCGAAAACCCGGCATAACTACCACAATGAAAACGATGATATCATTTGGACAAACACATGCAAATTCGCTACTACCGATAGGATGGGGTCTTGATGTGAATAAACAAGATATATTGGATTCTGTCAGCAATGTATTCAGCGGTAAATTACCCTTGAAGTATCTCATGGGTTTTGCTGAAGATTACAATAAGGGGATACTGAATGTAAAACAGGAGCTCATTTTGATTATAGCACGATCATTCAAAAATTCATTTATTGGGGAAGTCGATGCAGATTTGGAAATCAATAAAATAGAATGGAGAATCAGACACATTGTGCCGGAAGATCGACAGAAACTGAAGTTATTGAATCGCATCAATAAAAATGGTAATAATGCTAACGTGAAGGTGGCTTATCGTATGTGGGACCTTTATGAATTACCCACACTTCGTGACACATCCTCAGATATATGGGCCGTGAAGACGACCAACAGTCTTGAAAGACCTCGATACATCATCATCGGCTTTCAAAACACCGACCATTCCGAAAATATATCAAAAGATGTAACGAAATTCATACATGTGAATATTAATAATATTCGACTATCTCTGAACTCTGAAGTATACCCATATGAGCGTTGGAATCTGGATTTCGACAAGAAGTTAGACTCATCAGCCTATTATGCATATGAAAACTTCCAACGCAGCTACTATGATAAAGCTATGAGTGAACCGATGATGGATATTGGCAGCTTTCGTAACAACCCACTATTCATCATCGACTGCTCCCATCAACCTGAAGCTATGAAGTCATCCACTGTCGACATCAAAATTGAATTCGAAACACGCAAGGTGAAGTTTCCAGCGAACACCAAAGTATATGCACTAATCCTCCACGATGCTGTTTTATCTTATAATGCTCTTAATGGTTCTGTTCAGACTGGATTGTAATAAGATTGACATGTAATTCACCATGAAATATTCGATATTAAAACACTCAATAATTATTTCCTGCCTTTTATTCATCAAACAATTATATATAGATGGATATAAATTGAAACATAATTTGATTATCACATATACAACACATTTAAAATATTCTAAACACCATCATGTAAGGATTCTTCCAGTTGTGGGTTGGGACTCCGTGGTTCCAATTGATATTTCTCTATGATATTCTGCGGTAGGTAGTTGCATATATCGTAAAGGAATTGTTTTAAGTCTGCTTCAATTATCAGCTCACAGAACTCGTCCAAATTTCTGCTTCCATACGAATATTTATGACACAATGCCACACCGAGTTCATACTTCTCACTAAGCTCCAGAAGTTTTCGCACCTCCTCAGCATCATAACATACACTCAAATCATAATTTGATGAATGTAGAGCGTCAAAACTTAGATCAGCCAATTCCCAAGCCATTTTTCTTATGGCAGAATCCAAATCCACTGCTTCTGGCCACTCTTGCGCTGAATATTGCATCCACATATTTATAGGATGGAGAGCTCTGAAAATACACCAATTGCATTCATTAGTTTGGTAATTATATTGTGAAAAAATTAAAATACTCACGTGAAATTCGACTATGTCTATGAAATGAGCAAGTTGATACATATTTTATATTATTCTACCATATTTTCACTATTTACAAAAAAAAAAAGATTGTAGTTATACTCTCAAAACTTTCAATCCAAAACATTGAATTTCATCAATGATCGGGTTTTAGCACCAGGATAGTCCTGTGAACTTTGACCCATATAAGTAAGTGTGAATTTGGCTTTGGATGAATTCACTTCACGAATGAAGTCTTCTGTGAATTGCTCTGTGACACGTTTTGGAAGCCATGCTTTAAAAGGAGTATTACTTTCCTCATCCAATAGAACTACTTGAATGGATTTACCATATCGTGTGGAATACATTGACATTTTTTCTATTTTATATTCTCTATCAATAACCAGGGCGGTTATAGGTTTTTGCTCTAAAGCTTCACTTTGTTGAATTATAGCAAAATTGATTTTTTCAATGTCAAATTTCAAATTATCCATATTCATAAATATAGTGAAATTACGGTTCAAAAATATAAACTATGTTCACCTTTGTGATGATGATGTTCACTTTTTGGATTGGTAAATACTAGCTGCTGTCGTCAACACAACTCAACAAATACTCACTAACTATTCAATTACGTTAGGTAGTCTGAACTGAGTGAGAATATATGATACACTAAGCTTATATAGAAAATCATCCTCGAAAAGAGGGAGGGGTTCAAGGTTATGCATCGATGACAGTTATATCTCAAGGTCAAAGCACAAGTCCAGGGCCATGCCTCGAGGACCTATGATGTGACATCATACAAGGTCAAACATCGAGGTCACGTATTGAGCAAGAATAAATCTCAAGGTCGAACCGCATGGTCATATTGAACGTGCATAATGCAAGATCATGAGGTATCTTTCAAGACCAAACTTCAAGGTCACATATTGAGGAACAGACTCAAATCTCAAGGTCGACACCCATGATCAAGGTCATATCATCTGACACGTAACTGAAGGTCATATGACGTCATTCAAGGACAAGGTCAAATGGTGGGGGGAGGTCCTCAAGCGGCCTTAGACAACTACTGCCGATATCTTTTAGTTAAGAAGTACTATGATATCGAAATTTGGTTTGGAGTTAGGTGATACTTGGATACTTCCCACACGTCAGCCTAATCTCCGTTACTTCAATACAGGGTGGTAAAAAAATACAGTTTTTTCGTTTGCTTGAAAAAGTTGCTGAAATTTGATTATTTTAAATGGAACACCCTGTATATTATTGAAAATTCGGAAAGCTGCTGAAATTTGCTTTCTTTCTATGTATATCATACCTATACCTAACTAGTCAAGTTTCGGACTTATGAACATTTATTTGTGAAAATGTCCCTTCAGAGTGGTATTTCCATTCGGTATTTGGTAAGCAGGCCATGATTACTATTTGACAGTAGCGTTGTGACATTCTCCTAATAATATCGACATTTTCGTCACTTCAGAAGTTGCAAATACCTTGAAAACGATGGAACAAAACTATTCAAACGAAGTTCTTATGAATTTGTTTATTATTTTTGGACAGTGTGACAAAATTATCAGCAGAACATGTAGAAAGTTCAATGAAATGTATCCGAATCTACCGCCAATGAACCTCAAGAAATTTATACGAATTCAGAACAATTTCAATGCATTTGGATCAACTTTAAAAGCACCAAGAAACTTGCCTCGACCCGTAACTTTCGAAGACAACCAGATTAATGTCTTAGCATATTTTCACGCATTTCCCGAGTCATCGATAAGAAGTGCTGAAGAAGATTTGGGTATAAAATATTCATCGGTTCAAAGAATCTTGCGAAGACATAAAATGCATGATTATAAATTCACCAAAATTCAAGCCTCAAGATCCTCAACAGAGAGTAGAATTTTGTGAAATGTTGTTGACACGCATTCAAGAAGATCCACTTTTTTAAAATAAAATTATTTGGACTGATGAATCGAAATTTTCGAGAGAAGGGATTTTCAATAGAAAAAATCGTCATTATTGGTCCAGTGAAAATCCTCACGTCACAAAAGAAGCCGGATTTCAAGAAAAATTTAGTTTTAATGTCTTCTGCATGTTGATGGACAACAAATTGAGGTACGTGATATACGAGGAGTCATTAACATCCAGAAGCTACCTGAATATTTTGGAGAATACTGTAGACAGTTTCGTGGATAATCTGCCACTCGAAGATTATCGAAACTGTTGGTACCAACTAGACGGAGCTCCTGCACATTGCACAAGAGAAGTGAGCGCAGAACTGGATAGACTATTTGACGATCGGTGGATGAGGCGCTTGGGACCATGGAATTGGCCAGCGAGATCACCCGATCTTAATCCATTAGATTTTTATTTGTGGGGAATGTTTAAAGAAAAAGTTTACAAAATACCCGTGCGTTCGAGAGATGAATTGTTAGAAAGGATTGCCCAAACATTTGAAGATTTGGATCCCAATGAAATCAGATCTGCCACCACGAAAGCAGTCAACACCCGCATTTTAAAGTGCTTGGAAGTGAACGGCCAGCGATTCGAACATATTTTGAAATATTCCACATGATTGTTTTACTTTTTTATAATTATTCATATCAATATTTCCAATTTCAAGTTTCTTGGTGCTTTTTTAAAGTTTATCCAAACATATTGAAATTGTTCTGAATTCGTATAAATTTCTTGAGGTTCATTGGCGGTAGATTCGGATACATTTCATTGAACTTTCTACACGTTCTGCTGATAATTTTGTCACACTGTCCAAAAATAATAAACAAATTCATAAGAACTTCGTTTGAATAGTTTTGTTCCATCGTTTTGAAGGTATTTGCAACTTTTGAAGTGACGAAAATGTCGATATTATTAGGAGAATGTCACAACGCTACTGTCAAATAGTAATCATGGCCTGCTTACCAAATACCGAATGGAAATACCATTCTGAAGGGACATTTTCACAAATAAATGTTCATAAGTCCGAAACTTGACTAGTTAGGTATAGGTATGATATACATAGAAAGAAAGCAAATTTCAGCAGCTTTCCGAATTTTCAAAAATATACAGGGTGTTCCATTTAAAATAATCAAATTTCAGCAACTTTTTCAAGCAAACGAAAAAACTGTATTTTTTTACCACCCTGTATTGAAGTAACGGAGATTAGGCTGACGTGTGGGAAGTGTCCAAGTATCACCTAACTCCAAACCAAATTTCGATATCATAGTACTTCTTAACTAAAAGATATCGGCATTTTTAGAAGTCATGATTTTCGAAGAAAAAAATTGAAATTAATTTTTATTTCGAAAACGGTAACAGATAGGTATAGGGAAATATCAAGAAAAGTTGTCGGGCAATTGTTGGAGATTCCAAAAATAATATTATATACAGAGTGTTCCATTTGAAAAATCAAAGTTGCTACTGCTTTCTAATAGAAGCGGCAACACCGCATTGTCGAAAATATTTTAGTTGGCTAGAGAATGTCCGAATATGCCCTCCATTAAATTTTCAAAGTGATCCGTTGTCTGGTTCACCAGAAACGTCTAATGTGCCATCCACCGTGAATCAGCCTGTATAGTTCAACATAAAAGTATTAGTCCACACGGAGATTTATAGATTTAGAGATCTATTATGTATAATTGTAAATTTTATTGATTTTTTTCTAAAAATTGAGGAAAACTTAATGAATAATTTTCAGATTCATAATCGATTTAGAGTGGTGATAGCAAATTGAGTCAATGATTGTTGAAAAATGAAAAATTTCATAGTAGCAAAATATTACACATTAATTTAATCACTTGAGTGAACAAAATATTATAAAGCATTTTACCCACAAACTCTGAAACACACAAAATTTTTCATTTTTTTTATTTTTCTTCACCTTCAGAAGGTAGTAATAATTTTTATATGTAAAAACAAATTTTCAACTTTTTCTTTTACAATTATAAGTTTTAGAGATTTTCTGAATTTGTTTGGAATAAAAGGGTTTTTAGAATACTAAATCAAATCTGAATGAGAGATATTTTGATTTATATTGACCACTTACACAATCATTGGGAAAATAGTTACTCCTGTGATACAGTAAGCCAATGCCCAATATTTTTAATGGACAAATTGCAGTATTCTGATATGAAATTTAAAGTGAGACACACTGTATATGGATGAAATGCTACTTGCAAATCATTTTCTTTTTTTAAATTCTATCAGAAAGTGATTTTTTATAGAATTGATATGAAAATATAGCAGATATATAGGGCGTTCCAACGAAAACTTGACTCCCCCTGTAAATCAGAAACGGATGTGTAATTGAAAGAAGAGGGATTAATTCTGATATGAAAATCATACCCGAAACTTCACCCCCCCTGAGGTCAGCAACTAACCCCCCATTTTTTTTAAATTACATGGGAGGTCGAGTGATACATTATTTGAAAGGTCTTTTGTCCCTCTATTACCTCTGTATTTTTTTTCGAAATTGGTTCGTTCGTTATTGAGAGATTAAATGTTGAACGTTTTATTTATGAAAAAACAGAAAATTCGCTGTCGTTCATTTTAATGAGGAAATCAACAACAAATAATATCAGTGGAAAAAAAAAATCAACGGATAAATTGTTCAAAATGACCTCCTCCTAGTTCCATACAATAATATAGTCTATAATAGGGGAGCCCAAGCGGGGATTTCGGGATTTACTAAAGTGCGGCAGATTAATATACAAGGGAATACCTTGTACCCGGTTAAATACCTCCACCAAATATGAGCCCCATATATAAGGCCGCCCGTGAAGGATAAAGGATCAGATTAGTGAAAAAAATTGATCATCAGAAATTCTCGAGCGCGTCAGATTAAGGTAGAGGGAGTTAATTACATGCTAAAAAGTGTATATTCCAGTAATCTGACAATTTGAGAGTGACGTAAAGAAAGGGGAGGGCAGCAAAGTTGTAAAAAAATTACGTCATTTCGACATTCTCGAGCGTAGCTATTTTTTTCTTATTTTGAAGGAAATAATTCAAGGATAACGAAAAATATATAATCTGACGATTTCCGCAAGCCGAAATAACAAAAATTCGTCGATGAAGATTAATGCGTGCAGCTGTGTGATACCTATATTTCCCTCTCCAAGTTTCTATTCCTCTTTCACTTTTTCTCTATCTATTACTCTCTCACTCCGTCCCCACTCAGAATTCTGTTGCCATGACGCCATCACAGCCGATCACAGAGACTCGTTCGTGATGAAGATGATGATTAATTGATCAATTGATTATAAAAAATTAAATTTTTTTGAGAATTAAAAAAAATTATTTTCTTATAAAAACAAGTATTCTACTTAAAAAACATTACACTTATTTATTTGCATGCTATTTCCTGAGCTTTTCAATTAATTGAGTGCAATGATTTGAAAAAAATAAAAAAATATATTTTTTTGTCAGATTCGGCGGGCGAATCCCTCTAGATAATCGTCAGTATGAGACAGCACTTCTGGAACATAAAGATGAACGATATATATCTTAATCTGACGCGCTTTAGTATTTCAAAATGGCGATTATTTTTGCACATTTTAACAATGGCTGTGAGTTTGCGTCAGATCGAAATCGTCAGATTATTGAATGAGAGCTTTTTTTGTTGCACTTAACACCCCTTGAAAAATCTGATGCACTCGATTAAAATTTTTTTCTTTTCACTTTTAACCCTTACGAACAACCACCCGCATAATGCAAACGATCAGATTAACATAAGAACATTATTAAAAATACGTAGGACATTGATGCTATCAATATCTGACGCGCTCGAGTATGTCCATGCAACAGTATTTTTTACAAATCTATAGGCGCTTTCCACACCGATGAAAAGGTGTGTATTATATAACTTGTTTTCTTCTTGTCATTTTAGCTTTGCAACCTAATATGTCTCTATGACGCTAGAGTAAATCCCCATTTTGCATCGTGGGCTCCCCTATTACTACTCTCGAAAGCGTTCCGTACATTATTCAAGATGTCTCAGCAATCGGCAATTCTCTGTCGCAGGTCAGGTGATCTAGCTGGCCACTCTGCTGGACCCCTTCCTCCGATCCAACGCATTGGAAAACGTTCGTCCAAAAACTGTCTCATCCGAACATCAAAATCTGGGAGTGCACCATCCTGCTGGAATGTTATTTCATTTTCTACTAAATTGTAATCATTTTCTAAAATTTGTGTAATCATAGGATCTACACAGTCTTGTAATAGTTTTAAGTATGTGTCTCCATTGAGATTACCTTCAATGAAGAATGGTCCAACAATATGATTACCAAGAATGCCGACCCAAACATTTAATTTTTGTGGAGTTTGTGAACAAAACTAAAGTCGACGATCAGGATCATCTTTGTCTAATTCCTGAACTAGCCTAATTTTGAAAGGATGGAATTTGTAGGCTTTCAAAATCAGAAAAACACTAGTAGCTGATACACCAGACGCTCTAGCTACTTGTCTGATAAATTGTCCATTATCCATTTGTACATGTCCTAAAACTGCAACTTCAATTCCGTCATTTCCGACATACTTCATGTTTTCTGTTGTGAACAGAACCTGAAGTTCGAAACTCACCCATTAACTGGTTACCATATTGATAGCTCACGTTGTGGTTTTGATGATTCGTATTATTATTTCTTGCAGCAGCTTTAGCACATTCATTATTTCGATAATAGGTTGAAACAATTTCTATTCTTCCTTCAGTAGAATAAACCATGTTGGAACACAGTGAACAAGGATGACTGAATAATAATTCGTGAAGAATTATTATTCAGTACATTTGTCCCTACCTATCGTAAAACCGTAAGGAAATATCCGCCGTGGTTTTCGTCTGAAATAATTCGAAATATTAGAAAAAAGCACCTAGCTCGATCTAACTTTAACAAACATAGGATCTCAACCTATCACCGCCAGTTTGTCGAACTCAGAACGCTCGTTAAACGCCAAATTAAGGTTGCCTACGCAGCGTTTATCCAAACGGTCGAGGACAATATAAAAAATGAACCATCTAAATTTTGGAGCTTCATATCTTCAAAAAATTCTAATTCTAGAATTCCCAACGTTATGTGTTATGATGGTATTGAGTACGATAATCCTCAAGCAATTGTGGATGCCTTCTCTCTCTTTTTCTCAAGTGTCTATCTGTCACCTAATAACTCTCAAACTGAAGGCTGCCCTTACACTAAAATTAATAACACTAATATCAATATCTCTATTATAACCGAGGAAAATATTATAACGGCATCGAAAAAACTGAAGAACAAATTAACTTCTGGTTGCGACAATATTCCAAGCTTCATTGTGAAAGACTGTATTTATGTACTTGCCAAACCCTTATCTATCATATTCAACATGATGTTGAAGTCGGGCCAATACCCTGAAATTTGGAAAAAAACAAAAATATGTCCGGTATTCAAGAGTGGTGAGCGCAATGATATATCCAACTATAGAGCAATAGCCATAATCTGCAACTTCGCGAAACTATTTGAAATAATTTTATACGAGACTATTTATAGGAAAGTCAGTGGTTGTTTATCGAACAAGCAATTTGGTTTTATGACCGGTAGGTCAACGGTATCTAATTTAGTATGTATAACTCAATTTATTTCAACAGCTTTGGACTCCCAAAGTCAAGTAGATGTAATTTTCACGGACCTTCAAAAAGCTTTCGACAGAATCGATCATCACATATTGCTGTCAAAGCTGGATGTGATGGACTTTCTGATCCTCTTATAAAGCTAATGTCATCCTACTTGATTGCGCGAGATCTTTACGTTGAATATGGTGGTTACAGGTCAGTCGAATTTCAAGCAGCTTCTGGTGTGCCTCAAGGATCCAACCTGGGACCACTGTTGTTTTTAATATTCATTGACGATCTATCTCAGTTGTTGAAATGCAATCATCTTCTTTTTGCTGACGACCTTAAGATCTACAATCGTATAAATAATTTGAACGACTGCCATAACTTGCAGATTGGACTCGATTTGGCAACTGAATGGTGTTCTAAAAACCGTTTATCTGTCAACATTGCAAAATGCAAAGTTCTATCGTTCTCCAGAAAACAAACTTTTTTACAATTCGATTACAACATAAATAATAAGGTCCTTGAAAGATGCCTTTCTATAAAGGATTTGGGAGTTTTATTTGATCCTAAACTAAGTTTTATGGATCATATATCAAAGACAATCTCGTCGGCCCTCAAAACATTGGGATACTGTATAAGAAACTGGTCCAATTTTGCGAATACTAGTACACTCATTATCCTGTTTAATACGTTCGTAAGAAGCAAATTGGAGTATGCTGGCCTAATATGGTCTCTTTTTTACCAGTACGCTAAAATAATGATAGAATCTGTCCAGAGGAAATTCCTGAAATATCTATTCTTCAAGTGTAATGGCATATATCCTGAACGCGGAATTGAGTATAATGTTTTGCTTGAAACGTTTTCATTCGACTCTCTTGAACTACGAGAGATCTGTCGGCAATTACATTCCTCTTTAAAGTCTTGCACAACAAAATTGATTGTCCAGACATTCTAGCTCAAATTTTCTTTAGAGTACCTCGTCTTCAGTCACGTAAGGAAATTACGTTTTACACTCCTACACCAAGAACCAATCTACTTATTGGATCACCAATATTCCATATGTGTGGTTTAGTGAATGGAATGAGCTTGCAGTGCGACATTCACCATGACTCACTAAATAGTATATTGGAATGTTATCGGAGGAATACGGTCTTACTCTGAGATCAGCAAGGGCTACGGGTCTGTCGTTCATAGTCAATATGCCGTATGTATGTGTATAAATTCCATTTATAAGTTTCTGCATTCTCTTGAATTTCATTTGTTATTAATTAATTTTATATTAGTACTAATTTTTATGCCTATGTAACATTTCATTATAGTATCTCTAAGAAATAGTTTTAATTGCAATGTTCTGTATTTCCTGTGATTGGGTGTTAACCTGTTGGAAATAAAGGTATTATTATTATTATTATTATTATTAAGAAATGACGGAGGCCAACTATCTACTTTTTGTTCTGCGACAACTAGATTCAACAAAAGCTACCAGTGCAGAAAAAACTAACAGTATCGTCCATTTCAAAACGTTAACTGCTAATTAAATAAATTCTATAAATCAAGAAGATCTGCGACAGAGACTTGTTCGGGAATGCCGATTTCTGACTCCGGACATCATCAATAATGAAAGGAAAGCTTTCGAAAGTAGACTATATTATTGTATGGAACTAGATGTAGGTCATTTTGAACAGTTTATCCGTTGAATGTATTGCCATTTATATATTTTTTATTTCTTCATTAAAATGAGCGACAGCGAATTTTCTGTTTTTTCTTAAATAAAATGTTCAACATTTAATTTCTCAATAACCAATGAACCAATTAAAAAAAAACTACAGAATTAATAGAGGCATAAAATACCTTTCAAATCATGTATCACTCGACCCCCACGCCATTGAAAAAAAGCGGGGGGTAGTTGCTGACTGAAGGGGGGTGAAGTTTCGGGTATGATTGCCATATCAGAATTAGCCTCCCTAGAAATATAAATTGACCTGTTTAATATAATTGTTTATTATTATGACCTAAACTGAGTTGTATACTTATTTTCGCGATGTCTTTATTCACAAATATAATCTGAAAGAATTCGCAGAGGTTTTTTTTTGGAAATATTTGAATCATAACAAAGATCATAACAAGGAATCAAACTTTGAAACATAATTTTTGAATGTAAATATGATAAACTAAAATATTCGTATTCGTTTCTTTCCATCAGTTTTTCAGGGACGACATCAAGGTCGAATTCAAAGAACATACTCAATCAAATAGTGTACACGTTATTTAACTAGGTCACAAGACAAATGAATTTGATATACCTACATTTTCGGGTCAGTACAAAAATAGCAAATCGATTTTTCCATGTGTAACAAGTTACACTGGAACATATTCGAATTCTCTCATCATGAAAAAAAATCGGTCATTTCAAAGCTTGATTGTCCCTTTTATGCTAATCAGAAAGCACAATCTATTGTCAAACTTCTATTCAATTTAAATTCAATTTTAGATTTTTGATATTCCAAACATTATTAGCAATCTAAAACATGTACCTTCAAGGTAGTCAAAAGTTTATAATTCACATTTCAATGTGAACAATTCACCTTATATAAAAACATCTTGTATAATTCACGAATGACCTTGCAGTACGTGAAAAAAATAAACAAATTGAATAATAGTTACACTGTTGATAAGTGAATAAGTAAATACTGCAAGAATATATTATGTACCCGCACAATACGTGTATTATATAATAATGGATGTAAATGAAAGAATATCAAATTTCCAATTACGTACATTGTAGTATCAAATATCAAAACAGCTCAAAAAAATGTTTCACTGAAACTTCTGAAGGTGGACATAAAATCACATTCGGAGGAAGATTATTAGATTGTTTTTGGAAGCTGACAAAACTTTTAGGATTTACTGCAAGTTATTTATAGGTTCTCATTAATCAACTTTGAAGATACAAGATACTTAAACTACAACAAATCAAGTTCACGGCTCAGACTTCTTTTCGGGCTTCCCAAAATTAGATGTAGGCCAGATTCCTTGTTCCATAATTCTCCTGCTATACAATGAGTATCATCAACTTCCACAACTGACTCGTTTGAGTTTTTTTAGAAACATCGGCTTTGTACGTCGATTTATAATAATTATTTATTATTAATATATTGTTGATTATTGAACAATTTGATTTTGTTTGTGTTTTGACTGGGTTGAATCTAATGAAATTTTTACTCCTTCCTGTTAACTAACTGACTCGAAAATTGGTGCACAGTTTTAGTTCTGATGACAATACAATGTGTATTCTTCGCCACAAAATGGAGGATTTTCAACCGCCTCAATATGAGTATCAAATAAAAGGGTTTTATCTAGTAGTACACCAAATTTATAAAACCTATAGGGGAGCCCAAGCGGGGATTTCGGGATTTACTAAAGCGCGGCAGATTAATATACAGGGGGATACCTTGTACTCGGTTGAGTACCTCCACCAAATATGAGCCCCACAGGCCGCCTGTGAGGGATGAAGAATCAGATTAGTAAAAAAAATTGATCATCAGAAATTCTCGAGCGCGTCAGATTAAGGTAGGGTGAGTTAATTACCTGCTAGAAAGTGTATATTCCAGTAATCTGACAATTTGAGAGTGACGTAAAGAAAGGGGAGGGCAGCAAAGTTGTAAAAAAATAACGTCATTTCGACATTTTCGAGGGTAGCTATTTTTTTCTTATTTTGAAGGAAATAATTCAAGGATAACGAAAAATATATAATCTGACGATTTCCGCTATCCGAAATAACAAAAATTCGTCGATAAAGATTAATGCGTGCAGCTGTGCGTGAAATGCGTGAAGCTGTGCTTGAAATGCGTGAAGCTGTGCGTGAAATGCGTGAAGCTATATTTCCCTTTCCGAGTTTCCATTCCTCTATTCACTTTTACTCTATCTATTACTCTCTCACTCCATCCCCACTCTGAATTCTGTTGCCATGATGCCATCACAGCTGATCACAGAGACTCGCTCGTGATGAAGATGAGTATGATGATTAATTAATCAATTAATTGATGGATGTAGCCGTTACTACGTGGTAGGAAATCATAATGAAGAAAAGAGAAATTGAACATTCTATGTTTTTTACCACTTTTATTTGTAACTAAAGTTACTGCAGTTTCGTCCTATAAGGACATTTTCAAACTTATACAATATATAAATAAACTTATACAATATATGTTTGAAAAGGTCCTTATAGGACGAAACTGCAGTAACGTTAGTTACAAATAAAAGTAGTGAAAACATAGAAAGTTTCATTTCTGTTTTCTTCATTAATCAATCAATTGATTATAAAAAATTAATTATTTTGAGCATTTTTTCAAAAATTATTTTCTTATAAATACAAGTATTCTACTTAAAAAACATACACCTTTTTATTTGCATACTATTTCCTGAGCTTTTCGAATAATTAAGTTCAATGAATTGAAAAAAAAAAAATAAAACATATTGTTTTGTCAGATTAAGCGAATCCCTTTAGATAATCGTCAGATTATGAGACAGCACGTCTGAAACATAAAGATGAACCATATATATCTTAATCTGATGCGCATGAGTATTTCAAAATGGCGAATTTTTTTTACACATTATAATAATGGCCGCGAGTTTGCGTCGGATCGACATCGTCAGATTATTGAATAAGAGCTTTTTTTTGTTGCACTTAACACCCCCTTAAAAAATTGGCGCCGATTAATTACTGTAGATAAAACATAGATACACCATTATACGCCCGAAACAAAAATACAGTCCAAACAGTGGACTGCAAAGTGGGAACTGGCTCCAAAAAAGCAAAAAATGTTTTTCGGCTGGGAAACTGATGGCGACTGTTTTTGTGATAGTCATGGAGTTGCGAAAAAACGGGCCACATTTTCAGGAAAAAAAATTCTGTTTCACCAAGCCAACGCTTCGTCTCACACCTCGGTGAGACGGTACGCTGCCTTGGTTTCAATTACGGTTTGAACTGCTTGACTATTCGCCTTACTCACTAGATCTAGCCCTGAGCGACTTCTTTTTGTTCCCTCGTTAGAAAATTGACATGGGAGCATCGCTGGGAAAGGTGTGTAGAGTTAACGGAAGACTATGTTGAAAAAAAAATGAAAAAATGTCTTGTATCTTTGTTATGCCGGAAATTTTTTAGACCACCCTCCTACTTCATAAATGTACAGTGCATTTCTTTGATGTCCCCCCTCTTTTATTTTTTCAACGGGTCAACTCAAAAAATAGAAATTTGTAATAATGAAATTAATGCATGAATACTTCATTTTGAAGTAAATTGACAGATGAAACTTTCACGATGGCGACTGGGCGACATCTGGGAAAAAAAGTAAATGGAAAGAGGGGTCTTGTGACACATCTTTTTGAAGCTCCTGACAAATGTTTCACAACCCTAGAATATGATGTCAATATCTTCAACTACTACAAAATGGTGGATCTTTTAATAATTGCTTGAATATATTTACATTTAACTGCATAATATGAGGTAATAAGCTAGAGGTCACTTCAGAAGATGCTCGAAATGGTTGCCTTGAACTTCTTGACATATGAACAGCCTATCCGATATTTCACGTCGAACATTTTCGAATTATTCGAATTATTCTCTGCCGTATATCCAATATTGAAGCAGGTTCAGTTTCGTACACCTTTTGCTTCAAATAGCTCCATAAAAAAAGTCCAAGTGATCATCTTCAAGAGGAAGATCAGACTGAAGATCAAATAGTTTGATCTTTCTTTTGAAGATGATCACTTGGTGATCGAAACACGTGCCAAGGTGTTAAAATAACGATTTGGTGTGGGGAAAAAACTCCAGTAATATTTAATGAATAGAGGTCCTACAATATGTTTTCCCAATATTCCAGCCCAAACGTTAATTTTTTCTGGATATTGGGTATGTGTTTCCCGGAAAACGTGAAGGTTGCTGTCACTCCAATAACGACAATTTTGTTTGTGAACATTGCCGTTTAAAAATAATAATACACATGATTTCGCAGAATTATGTTCTTCGATCAGGGTCATCTTCAGTTAATTGGTGTACCATTTTAATTTTGTATGGATGATACCTATTCCTCTTCTTCAAAAGTCTCCACACAGCAGAAGGAGACACCCTATAAACATTCGCGACGGAATAAGTAGATTGTTCAGGATTTCCTACCATCTCACCAATTATTTGCATTTGCTTTTCTTCCGGAATGGACGGATGACCTGGCCGCTTTTTGTTATGTACACTACCGGTATGTGTGAATTTGGATACAAGTTCCCTCAAATATTTTCTACAGATAGGGTTGTTGGAATTGCCATATGGCAGATAACAAGGAATATTTCTAGAAATATCGATATTAATGTGTTTGTCTTCACGAAATTATTAAATGTTCCGCCATTTTGTAGTAGGTGAAGATATTGACTTCAAATCTAGGGTTGTGAAGTATTCGTCGGGGGCTCCAAAATGATGTCACAAGATCCCTCTTTCCATTTAATTTTTTTCCCAGATGGCGCCCAGTCGCCATCTTGAAAGTTTCATCTGTCAATTTCACTTCAAAACAAAGAATTCATGCATCAATTTCATTATCCCAAATTTAATTTTTTTTTAGTTGACCCGTTCAAAAAACAAAAGGAGGGACATTAAAGAAATGCACTGTATAACTATTTCATAATACCACTTATAGAATTCAGAAGAGTTTGAAAATATTTTTGAACTGAGCTTGGCATAAACATTGTGTACGCCTGACCTGAAAGTAATTTCATTGTCAGTAATAAACTGGCACCACAATTAAGAATTTACCGATTCAATGAAGCAAGCCATGAACAAATTCAAACTACTTACGTCCTCTTCCTCGAAATATTTCGTTGTAATCCTTGACGTTGGTAATATCCGCGGTCGATTCCTCTTCCGGATCCGTACCAGAGGTGCTTTCTTCAATTGTTTTCACGTCCAAGGTGCGGCTGCTCAAACTCGGCGGTCTGTCTGCTTTGGAAAAACTTTTTCTAATACTCTGGTTGGGAGTGAAGGGATTCGTCGGACACGAATCTAATACGGAAGAGCCGAAAGGCTTGCACTTCTTCAGGTCAACTACGTAAACTTGGACGTTGGTCAGGTGAAACGAGGCGCCGATCTGAAACAAAAAAACGTTTTGGTCCGGAAATCTAATGTTGGGTAGGCCATAGTACATTTCCGCAATAGTAGGCACTGAATTCTCAGAAATATTATTGAATTGAAACGAAAACATTGTTGACAAGTTTGTGATTCTATATATTTTATTATAATTTTTCCTCATCTGTTTAGTACAGTCTTTCTCAAAGTGCTAATTGCTCAAACACGTAAACCTCACACTATTGGAGAGGATTTAATTTTACCGGCAATGAAATAAGTAATAACTACTCTGCTCCATAAACCACCGGCAGATATTATCCGAAAAATTCCTTTGAGCAATAGTTCCGTGCAAAGACGAATTGATGAGATGGCTGAAAACACTGAAGAGTCATTGTGTAATCATCTGAAGACTTCTAAATTCTCAATTCAGTTAGAGTCCACTTCACCAACCAATGAAGCATTGTTGTTGTCATACGTGAGGTTTATTAAAAATGAGAAAATATATCAAGAACTACTATTTGCCAGAAATTTAGAGACGGATATAAAAGGAGAAACCATATATAATACACTGGAAAAATGTTGTGATGAGAAAGAAATTCCACTGAAGAATATTATATCAGCTGTTACGGAAGGCGCTCCGGCTTTGACAGGACATCACGAAGGCTTCATAGCGTACTTAAAAAATAAAATTCCAGATATGCTCGCTGTACATTGCGTCATTCATAAGCAACATTTGGTTGCGAAAAATTTGAGCGAGCGCCTCTCTCAATCACTGCAATATATCATCAAAGCAGTCAATAAAATCCGAAACAGCTCTTTAAATGACATTATTTAATCAGCTTTGTGTTGCTAATGATGAAGATTTCAACCGATTGCTATTTCATTCAGACGTGCATTGGTATCAGGAGGTAACTATATCTATTGGAAAACAAAGACAAAGAATTGCACGACAACCTCATCACTTCAAAGAATGATATTGCGTACCTGACAGACCTGTATAAATTATTAAATGGTATCAATCTCCAACTTCAAGGTGACGACTTGAATTCAATTGAAACAAAAAATGTCACTGCTGTTTTTGTAGCCAAATTGCTCTTATACAATTTATCAGCAGTATCCGACGACTTTCTTGTTCACTGCCAACATTTGGAGAACCTACCCAGTGATTTCCAGGACATTTAAAAATTGGAAATACCGGGTTGGGTGTTGGATCCTTTTTCAAATGTCAACACAGCAGGATCACCCTAGCTGGAAGAAGAACTCATAGAACTGATAACAAACGAGGAAATGAAAATAAAATTAAAAAATGTATACCAAGAATTTTGGCTATAAAAGCCAATCCCGCAATTGTACTCTGGATTGTGGTCCATCGTTCAACGATTTTTGATAGCATTCCCATCATCGTATTTGAGTGAACATGGATTTAGTGCTGTGGCAACGTTGCAATTACCGAATGCGGTGACTTACGGCTATTTTTGAGTAAATTCGATCCTGATATTAACAAACATGATAAAAATCATCAAATTCATCCTTCATATTAGATTAGTTTTAAAATTCAAATTGAAATGTTTGTTTTAATATAACATGAATAAAAGTTTTCCTAATATTACAAAATGCTGTTTTACATTACCCTCATCAGAAAGTTTCATTTTCACATGACACATACTTTAAGTATTAAAATAATGACTGCGATTGTGATTCTTAAGACGTAGTAAAGTAAAAAAAAATTGGGGGCGCTAGAAATTAAATAATATTGGAAGTGGGCGGTAGACAAAATAAGTTTGAGAACTTCAGGTAGTATAATCTCTGTAAGCACTACAAGAGACAGACTAAGACAAAAAACGTCAGTCATTTCTGAGAATTAAGTGCCTACTATTTTGGAATTATAGTATAGATGACGTAGTTATTGACAAATGTCAAATCTCCACTTACTGGGACCCCTGTTAAACCCGCAGAACCACTTTCAATTTTTGAATTTAAATTATTGAAGAACAATTCGTTCAGGTCAGTCTCAACTCCCTACACAGTAGGTTAATGGACTGACACCTATCAGAAAACAACTACTCCCCTGGCTTATACCACGAAGGGCGTTGGATTTTATCCGACAGGTATCAGTGCAGGATTCTTCACAGAAGTTATTCCTGCATATGCTGTTGGCGATACAACTGCCGCAATAGATTTTCAATTATTGGAACACACTTGCAGACCGGTTTCGGGCTATTTGGCCATTCGTCAGTGCACGGTAGTGTATATCATCAACATAAAGTCGATGATTTCCGATAATTGAAAATCGAATTCCGTCAGAGTATCATTCCTCGAACTAAGCTGAAGCATACAACAAACAACAGGTTTGTCGTCGCCCCATCTGCCTGTGAACGAGGTAACCAACTGCATATCCGAAATTTCCCCAATTCCTCGTAAAAGGAAAGAAAACTTTCACATATAATCAGTGGGCATACTTGAAGACTGACTATAAATCAAATTATTGAAGAACAATTCGTTCAGGTCAGTCTCAACTCCCTACACAGTAGGTAAATGGACTGACACCTATCAGAAAACAGAATTTATTTGTAGGCCATACTTTTAGTCTAATTTCCTACTCTTTTCCAGGATTTTGTGCTCTTCATTTAAGGAAGATATCGTGGGCTCTGCTAGCTCAAAGTTAATATAATTCTTTCACTTTTTGAAAAATTTTACCTTGCAATAATTTACTTCACCGAGGCCAAAAGGACAGAGAGCGAAAGAGGCGGGAGTGGCAGCAACTACAAGTTCACCCTCCTCCTGCCCCACTCCACCTTCAACAGCAAGAGCACTTCCTGCGGCGGGCGCCAAGAGCTCCGCCTTAGATAAAGGCAAGGAACGGACTGCCCCTGCAGGAAAGCCCCTCAAAGTACCTCCATGGAGGGAATCCCAAGAAGGTTGAAGAAGCCGCGCAACGACAGTAATGTCGCTGCACTTTCCAAAATCTTCGCGGAGGCCACCGTAAGACACCTCGAAGAGAGTACGTGTTCGGCGAGTCTTGGCCTACACCTGCCGATATAAAGGAGATGTTTCCTAGTGACCTGTCCACCTTCCTGGAAAGGACAGAATGGACGATGACCTAGGAGGACAACTCCTTGGGAGGATGTACAATGGATCACATGTGGCCTAGGTGCTGTGGGTCTACACTCACCCTCCCTACTCTACAGATACAGAATACAGCTAGCAGGACTCACAGAATTAAGAAATAACGGTTAGAAAATCGATAATAGGACCCTAAAATTATGAAGTACTCTAATCCTATAAACTGTTTATCTGTGGTGGTTCTGCTAGCCCATGAAATCTCCATTAAATGTAGGGAAAAAATTCTGGAATAGAGTACAAAATTAGTCTTAAATTATGGCCTAAAAATAAATATGAAAATTCAAAGTGGGTCTGCTAGCTTAACAGGGTTCTCATTGAGAATTTGGGATTTTGTTCAAAGATGTAGCCGTTGTATGAAATACAACAGACAGCAGACGATCCTCTCACTGCTTTGGTATATTCTACAAGGGACTGCTGAAAAGCCAATACCCCGAAACTGAAGGTCACCCTCCTACAAGTTCAGCAAATTAAATAATAACTGTTGGTAGAAGAGTTTGGTACTTCTTCATGGAACATGGAAGTTGCCATTCCATGTTATCTGTTTCTTGAAATACCATTTTCAAGAAGAGTTTTTATATTCGTAACTTTTGTAGTTCGTTTCTGTTATTTGTACTCTCGCTATCACTTTCTCTAAAATTACTGGCAAACCAATAATCTTTTGCTCGTCTTTTTACATGAAATTTCCCATTTTTTTGACAAATGCGAACAGTAAATTCAGAGAAACCTCTTGCAGAGAATGTTATTTCAATAACAATATGAATTTTTCTGAACATCCTTTTCTCTCTCTATAACTCATGGATTCCGACTCGCTTCATTCTCGAAATAATAGCAATATGAAGAGTCTGAACACTCATCAAACCTTGCGACACAATGTCTAATAGTCTAATCAACAAGTTCAAAAACATGAAAAATAGAGATAAAGGTCCTAAAAATATGAGCGATAGCTCATTCGATTCGGAATCACCTCTAGAAAAATGTTTTTGAAGGATTTTGGTGCAGGTTAAAAATTGCAAATGTTATTAACAAAATAATAAAAAAATGGTATTTAGTTTTTCGTTAATAACTAAAAAAATATCAATATTTAAGCAATTTTAAAAAAAGCTTGTTGAAGAGGAGAAAATTTACAATAAAAAAGTCCCGACTACCGAAACTCTATCTCCATTATTTATAATTTTAATTTGACGTTGAAAATAGGGTTCCGCGCGGTTGTTACGGCATGCGCGCGCTGCCGCTCAAGAGAGTTTATCAAAAGAAATAATTTTTTCACAACATAAAATGTCATTTTAAAAATTTGAAAAAAATCTAGTATCTTCTTAAAACTTGAATGAATCGAGTCCCGTAGAAAAAAAAGTTTTATCACCATTTTTCAAAAAGTTATTCAATTGTTAACTAACAAATTTTTGCCCAAACTCCGTTGGCATAAATAATGGGACAAAAAGTATAAATAATTGCTATTGCAAAATGAAATATCTAAAAATTGTTGATAAATTTTTTTCAATTGATATTTAGCTATGTCTGTTTTCACATTAAACAATGGCAGTTATTAACATAGGATATGAATTTTTTACGTAATTTGTTTATTGAATTGTTTCAAACAAATAGAGAAATTCAATTATTTTGAAAATTTTTTTTGCTATTTTGTTGTCTAGAGATAATTATGATTAAAAAAATTTTGTCTTAATTTTAATTTTTAATTGTTTAAAAACGATTTTTTTATATTTCGATTGTTTGAATAATTGGTTACGAAATAATTTTGCTTTTAAAAATCATAATTTACACTTTTGAATAGTTTGACAAAAAAGTAAAATAATAAATAAAAAAATTTTTAGCTAAATATCAATTGAAATAAAAAATTGTATCAACAATTTTTAGATATTTCAATTTGCAATAGTTATAAACATTCATAATCAAGATATTAATAAATTTTTATGAACTTTTATCGCAGGATCGTATTAAGTATATATATCAAAAGGGCTCCACGAAGTTTAAAATTTATAGGCCAATTATTTATACCTTTTATCCCATTATTTATGCCAACGGAGATTAGGAAAAAATTTGTTAGTTAACAACTGAATTGAACTTTTTGAAAAATGGTGATAAAACTTTTTTCTATGGGATTCGATTCATTCAACTGTTAAGAAGATACTAGATTTTTTTCAAATTTTTAAAATGATATTTTATGTTATAAAAAAAGTATTTCTTTTGATAAACTCTCTTTAGCAGCAGCGCGCGCATGCCTTAACAGTCGCGCGGAACCCTATTTTCAACGTCAAATTAAAATTATAAATAATGGAGATAGAGTGTCGGGAGTCGGAACTTTTTTATCGGAAATATCCTCCTCTAACGAACTTTTTTTAAAAATTGCTTAAATATTAATATTTTTTCAGTTATTAACGAAAACCAAATACCATTTTTTTCATCTTATTTTGTTGATAACAATTGCAACTTTTTATCTGCACCAAAATTCTTCAAAAACATTTTTCTGGAGGTGATTTCGAATCGAATGAGCTATCGCTCATATTTTTAGGACTTTTATCTCTATTTTTCATGTTTTTGAACTTGTTGATTAGACTATAAGGAAACGCGTTATATTTAAAGTAGGCAAAATAGGTTGTTCGTTTCAAAACAAACCTTGCATTAATCGCCGTGCTTCTCTCATAATTGGTATCATCCCGCATTCGAATAACACATGATTCACTCAATGCAATATTTTTCCTCTTTCCTAACTGCCCACCTTCTGCTTCCTACGTTGGATTGTGTTTTAAATGGTCTGCTTTCCATTATTGTGAAACAGCGATATTAGATGTTTTTAGCGTAGATTGCAACGCTCAATTAGTTACAAACTGGTATTATTGTACCAGAAACTTTGAACATCCGAGAGAAGTGTTTAATTTTTACTACAAAAGGAAAGTTTTTTTTCACAAAGGGAGGACAATAATGTCAGTTGCCATATACCAAGAAATCCAAACCTGTACTCCTTTATCAAAAAACTTTTAACAAGCACAATCTTTTTGTCAAAAAAACCTGTCGCAATAAGGCAGAAATCTTGATAGGACAAATACAGAAGTCCGTCATTATCAGCTTTTGCATCTTCTCTGAGTACAAAATTCACGGAACCAATAATCATCTATGGTGTGTGGAGTGGACATCGGTTATTGAAAACAAAATATAATTATTAAAAACACTGATAGGGAAATTATCTTCGAGGGAATTCACATTATCTACTAGATTTTTTCGGGATCGATAGTTCTGAAAAATTTCAGGCCCAGGTTTTTTTTTGTAAAATCACATTATCGAATCTACTCGGGAATCTATTAAATAACATATCGTTTTCTTTAAAAAATGAGAAAGTTTTTAAACAGTGAATCCGCCAATAACTCAAGTCAAAATATGAATTATATGTTATTTTGTTAATTGAATTAAAAGCCTCTTCAACAATATCAAACATAAAAACATATTAAAAATCTTCTTCTGGGAAGAAGAATAACTTAGTCAATAAAATTATATCCGAAGTTTGTTCCGTTTGCTTTTTTATACTCCATAATTTTAGAAACGGCTTTTCACAGGGAAGTCACAGATAAAATAATATATGGATTTGTTCATTTGAAAAAAAATTTGGAAAATTTGTTCTCAAGTTTCCACTCCCCCAGTATTAGAAATGTTTTTGGCCAAATTATTATTTGAAAATGCAAACATATGTTTTTTAAACATCATAAATAAACAGATTTTCCAAATGAACTTTCAATGAAAATGAGAAAGGTTGAAGAAATCCATTTCTCAATGTTATTTTTGGCATTTTCCAAAAGTACTTTTGTAGCGAAATCGACACATGTAAAGCAATATACTTATGTCACTCAATTTAAAAAAAAATCAACATTGATATGCCATGCTTTTACTGGGTACCAATTTTTTCGTCGACATCTACAAAAAATTACATTTTACGTAATAAATTCCGAATGAAAAATCTACTATTTTCGAAGGGTAGTATTTTTCGTCCGCCGTGGTCACTATTATACAGCATAGTGTGAAACTGGCGATTTGATACGTACAAAATACTGACAAAAACCCAAAACCAACTACAGATAAAGTTTTCCTACACAAAAGTGCGAAATATATATTTTAAACAGCTTTTGTTTATTTTCTCTTCAGATTTTTTTCCATATCCGAAGAAAATAAAAAACTTCCAAAAGACTATGATTTTCAAGGTAAGTTTCATATGTGGCATCAATGTTTTTTGAACAGTAGTTCAGGGTAATCTATGTGGATACATCCTCACAAACTTTTTCATTTATATTAGTATTTGGGTGGAATTATCAAATAGATCAATGGTTGGAATTGACCCCTTTCGATTTGGATAAAAATTGGTCAGAAGTTTTCATTTATCATATAAAGTAGTTCTGCCAAAGGAAAAGAATATTTTTTTTAAGTTATGCAACTCTGAAAATTCCTATATTTTTTCTGTTTTTTGGATGTATGCTTCAAAGATCTCGAAAACTATTATAATTACTCCAATGATCTGAGCTAAGCTTCTGAGGGGATACTTAAAATTACCAAAAATTTTTTTTTCAAAAAATCGCTTCTAGGTGCAATTTTAAAATTCACAAAATTGTAAAAATCGATGACCGCCATTGAATTTTTCACTCAAATTTTTTTCTTAGAGTATAGTTCAAGTAAAAGATATAGTGCCCCCTACCTTCCAGCGGTTCCCCTTTAATAACGCACACAACGCGGTACTCATCGCTACATTCTGTTGGTCACCGTAACATGACTTCAAATTTAATTTTATGACTCTTCAGCCAATCATAAATCAGTAAAAATTATACAATACGAACCGCCAATTCTTCAGTCCACGTGGACTAATTCGTTGCAGCATAATTCCTTTGTACTGGTTTTTTTTGCCTTTGACTTCGCCGACACCTTTAAGATTACTATATCGGTTACTTCGACTATACCTCTAATTAATTTCAAAAGATCCTGAAATGTTTGAGATGTTTTTTTCGTTCAAAAAACATAAATTTTTGAAAATCAAGAAAAAAAAAATTCTTTGTCTAGTGTATATACGTATATACTCTAGAAAAAGGTATAAAGTCTGGTGTGAGACATGAAGTAAATGAAAGATAAAAAACCTTTACCAAAATACACGAAGAGAAAGAGAAGTGGAAATCAGTACAGAAAGAAAATGTATGTAAATAACGGGTAAATCACTTTGCAGTTGTCTTTTGAGTATTTTTTCTACAAATTCAATTTGTTGCATTTACTTACAAATTGAATAAGAAATGCTTTTAAAGTAACAACCAATCGTCAGTCATTGATCTCATTAAAGCAGTCCCACTTGTCTCTAATGAAGTGTGATAACCTTCCTTCTTATCAGTTTACTCATGTTTTTCGACAGAAATAATGAATTTCGGTTCTCAGACAATTATGACTAATCATACCTATATTATGCAAAAATACTGGGAACATTATTTACATGAAAATATGATACTGGGCATATAAGGGATTTCATTTGGTATAAAATGAAATGTATATTACATAATGAGGTTATCGAGAGTAAATTACCACAACACATGCGCCACAATATTCGAAATACTCGGCAAATTTGGTACGAAGCTAGAACAGTCTAATAGTCTGGGTCACAAGATCCTTTTTTTGAAACTTTTGTACAAGGGCACCGAAAATTATGATCAATGGTTTATTCGATTCGGAATGACCCCCAGCAACTTTTTGAAAAATTTAAAGAGGGGCTCGAAAAAATTGCAAAAGTTATAAACAATTTACTAACAAGAAGGGGGGTTTGGTTTTTTGCAAATATCTCGGAAAATATCAAAAGATATCCGATATTTGAAAAGAGATCCTTGAAGAGGAGGAAATTAAGTTAAAAAAAGTCCCACCTCCCGAAACTCTATCACCAATACTTATAATTTTACCCGCGGGTAAATGAGAACTATATTTTAATGCTTGGCTGGGATTATCAATTTTTGAAAATTATTGCATATGATGAAGTTTCGAAAATATAAAATATGCTTTATTGAATTGCAAAAACAAATGTTAAAATATATTTCACTGTAACAAAAATAAATAACTTTGGTTGGAACTTCATTACTGGAATGCTAGATGACGTTGAAGTAGCTAGATTTTTAGATTTTTTTGACAAACAATTTTTTTATCTCACATAAAAAATAATCATTTTTTTTAAATAAAAAGTATTCTATGTCACTTCTAATACCTCCAAGAACATGTGTACAACATTTCATGATGATCGGTTGAGTAGGAAACCGCGGGAAACCGAAACAAACATTTATAATATTAGTAGGGATTTAGAGGCGAAAATAGTGATAAAAACGGGCGATGCGCATCCCGCACGCGCTGACCGATACGGACCTTTGAACAATGAAAATTATTTTAACCCATTAAATATGATTATTAAGAAAAGAAAATCACATATCTTCTAGGCACTTGAATAAACGAAAATCCATGGAAAAAAATTGTTATTAGATATACTCTAGTTAATTAATTAATTTTTACAAGTTTTGGATTTAGATAAAAACCCTGATAATTTTTAAACTAAAAACCTCAAATTATGTTCACTTCTTGGCAGCAAAAAACAATCGAAACAAGATGTTTCGGGCACAGATTAGAATATCTAGAGAAGATTTTTATGAACCGCCATGTATTTAACTGTTAAAGGTAATATTATGAAAAGTTACTTCAAATTTATTACACTAATAACCATTACTAAAAAAATATTAGTTGAATACAGATGATTTGATTACCTATACACTTTCTAAAAAACCATTTTCCTACATAATTTACTATTGGAACGACATATATTATCATTCAATTATGGATATTGGATGATTATCCATCTAAGGATACTCCAAACAACTTTTTGAAACATTTAGATTCGTCTAACTCTCGACAAATATGCACACGGTGATTATTTTATTGAATAGTAGATGTTCGGACTTGGACCGTTTGAAAGGTCTGAAATTTGAAACTCAAAAGTAAGTGAATAAACAGCCAGAGTATAAAATATGGTATATCAACTTAACGAGACACTTTTCGAAATATCAAAAAAATATACGAGGTTTTGTTAACTTGACGTCAACCGATACCTCTATGTTTTTGCTAAAACTATGACTGGACCATTATTTTGCTCTAATTATTCGCTAATTAGTTGCAAAGAACAGTTATTTTTTTGTCAATTTCATCAATGTTAGTGACATCTAAGTATCTATATCATAAAAGTGACACTTTAATGATGTTTTATAC
Source organism: Leptinotarsa decemlineata (assembly GCF_025532065.1). Classification (NCBI taxonomy): domain Eukaryota; kingdom Metazoa; phylum Arthropoda; class Insecta; order Coleoptera; family Chrysomelidae; genus Leptinotarsa; species Leptinotarsa decemlineata. The sequence continues at coordinate 5,972,500 of NW_027412537.1, read as the reverse complement.
CTATAGGCTTTGAAAAGTAAGTTTTTTTTTTGAAATCTTGCTCTGCATAAGACCACGACCAAAAAAAATCCAATGTAATAACTACAAAACCAAGTTATTGTAAGTATATTTTTGAAAAAAAATATAATTAAAAGTCAGATACTTGTAAAAAGAACGACAAAATTTTGAATTCTATTATAATTTCATTTCTGACAATAATAATGAATAAATCAAAACACAGAACATAACAAAAATGTAACTAGTTGAAATTCTGTAATATTAATGATTGTTGTGGATATTTACAGTAGTGTGTGAACAATTTTCCAACATTACTCCACTGGCTTGATAATCCGTTTCGTCCTTTCTAATCATAGTAGCTACAAACATTTGTTTTTGTAGCTAGTCTTCAATAAAACCTTCAGCTATTGTTGATGATCTCCAACCCCTTGCCTTCTTCAGAGTTCACTAACGAAGTAGTAGAACTTCTTTGGTGATTTTAAAAATTCTGCAATTTCTTCTGGAATATTTCTACATATATGGATACCAACCCGTTTTTGTATGCCTTATCATTAGTGTATTTGAAAAAAAAATATACAATCATCCTGATGTCTACCATCTTCATATTTTCTGTGGACGTTTTGATGTTTCATGGTAATACATGAGCGACATTTTTTGTTTCCAACCCGTTTGTCATACAAAAATAGGGTGGACCCGATGAAGTATTATAAACCCGCATATAATAGCTTGGCAAATCACTGACATCACAAATTTTTGTTTGAGTACTTGTTAGCGTTTTGCATTTATAATGACCATTTATTACTTTTTACAATTAGGAAACAGAGTACAGTCGAAGAATCTGATTCTGCTAAAACAATAGGAGTTTTGTGAGTTTAACTGTATATAATTGCATAACTTTACAGCCTGCACATTCAGTTGAAAATCTAAACTATCCCAGGAAAAAAAATGCTATCAATTATTTGATTGAATATATAGAGCCATTCGAGGACTTCTTATGTCAAATGCGAGATATAAAATAACTTTATTTGTGAAATTATAAAACAACAATAAACAGTAATTGGCGCTCCGGGACGACTTCATTGATTTCAGTGACGCATTTGCTTTTTCAGCTGCAGGAAAATCCGGAAAAACCTGCAGCACCACATCATTTGACGATCTGCTATTGTTTTGCCCACAAAGTCCTTAGGTTCTCATCAAATTCAATCCATTCTATTTCGTAAATTAAAAAAAAAGTTATTTACATCCACCAAGTACTTTTTTTTCCTTCAATATCTTTGTACAACCAAATTCTTTCAATAAAATACGCCTATTGATTGGCTTATCGTCTAAAACCGGCAATATAAAAATGTTCATTTTCAAAACATGGCTGATAAATTGATACTGATACTGATTGATAAATTAGACCTGGCAACACCAAACACGGCGCTCCTCTCATGTGACTTCTTCTTCACTTGCAGTGAATTGATTCGAAATATTCCGTAGTTCAAATGCATTACAGCTTCGTTGTGAAAGATTTGATCTTCCCGTTCGCGGCATTGTAAATAATACTGTGATGGATATTGATGACTTTGTTTCTATTGACATAACAATTAGTCTTCCGCGGAGAATCGCAAATGTCATAACCTCAATTGTATTTGGGCGACAACTATCAAAACCTCACAAACCGGACGAAATCAATTTGTTTAATATCTTTTTTTTTAATTTTTCAGTTGTTATTCTGCTATTCCTGGCAGAGAGAAATCCAACAAATCAATAATCATGAAAATCTGCCCAGCCTGTTCTTGAGAGATAAATGGTGTAACTAACACGATTTTGCGATGTATTTCATCAGTTCGGACTTCCATTATCTAATATAATATAAATTCATTTGACAACCCTGAAAAAATTAAAAAAGATTAACCGAAAATAACATTTTTATTAAACAGAAAACTGAAATTACAAAGAAATAACATACAAGCAACAACCAAACAATTTCTTTGTAATTTCAGTTTTTCGTTTAATAAAATTGTTATTTTCGGTTAATCTTTTTAATTTTTTCAGGGTTGTCAAATCAATTTATATTATATTAGACAATGGAAGTCCGAACTGATGAAATACACCACGAAACATTATCAACCACCTTCAAACAAACGATCTTGCAACTTTGTTTTGTGGACCCCCATTTACGTTGTGTCCTAAATATTTATCTCACCTTCCAAGTAGCTTTCAGAATTTTTGAAAAAGTGTTTTTCCAACAATTGTCATGAAAAATTGATCCAGAAATGCTCCATTTCCGAAGTACTCCCACACTTTAACATCGAACCTAATAATTATATTTGTAGGTATGTTATCATGCCCCGGGTAATTTTCTTCCCTCATATCCGAAAAACAAACTTTTAAAATAATTAGGAACCCCCAGTTTCTATTATTGATCTATTTTTAGTTACTCAAACCAGGTGCTATCGGCATTAAACAGTAATGCACCTATCCAAGATCTATTTTTAATCGACCATTAGAAGGCAGATAGAAATTTATTTCATTAATTTGTTACACTCGACCAGGTATAACGACAGTTCACTGAACTTTTCAATTCGTGTGAGTATTTACATACTAACGTATTTCGAAATAAGTAAGTAAATGCCGGAAAACCAAACTGTGGCATATTTCGAAGAAAGAAACAAAAGAATTGTTTGCTAACGAATCATTTTCGTTTGTCGTCCCAACCATTGTTTTCTCGGCTAACAATAACGATTGTGGTACTTTCAAGACGAAAATTTTAGGTGTATGAGTTCTAGCCAAATGCCTCTCCTTCAAGTATGTTTAACGGCATTTTCGGAATCTTTGAGGACCTTCATCTGTTTAAAAATCTGTTTAAAATCTGTTTTTTCGTTAATCAGCTGTCGCCCCCATACGAACGACAACTCTCAGAAGTTGAGAAACTTGTGCGAGCTGAGGACTAACGAGGTCTTACCTTTTAACGTGTTATTCCTAACACGGTTGCAGAATCATCCCAGCTTCAACCAGATTAATTCTCTCGCGAAAAATATCTGGTCGGGGCGTGAATCGAACCCACGACCTTCCACGGCCCACCAGCAACCATAAAACACATGTTGAATCAATGATGAAAGTATTAAATCATACCCTATAAATGGACTGATCCATTACTTGATGAAAATTATCAACTCTATCCATGACGATAAAATAAAAAAAATTCACAAACATTTTTTATTTCTAGACGCGATTCTCTAACTCCGTAGCTTCCTCAATTCTACTGAGGAAGCTACGGTGTTAGCGAAACGCATCTAGAAATTTAAAAAGTCTGAAAATTGTTGAATTATTATGATGAATAGTCATACTTTATTGCCAACCATTATTTTGGACGTCAAAATATATAGGTACTTATGAATGAGAAAGTCACGTAACTATCATTCATCCCTGTTTCTCCGTACTGGTGAGTTCTAGGAAGCTAAAATTCGCTATATAGGTGCTTCTTATGTCTTAGAAGCGCACTAAGAAGGGATTTTCAAATATTCCAAGTGGGACGCCTCCCGTGGGGGTAAAAGAGGCGCGTTTACATATGAAAATTACCGTTTCATCACTGTTTTTCTGTACCGCTATATTTTTGGAGACTGAAATTTTGTATGTAGATTCGTTTCATGTTCCAGATGTGCAATAAAAAAGATTTTTATATATTCCAAGTAAGACGCCAGCCGCGAGGGAAAAAGGTGGTTTATAAATATATCTTCAATATATCCTTTATCTGAATATTACTGGAGTTTTTTCCAATACCAAATCGTTATTTTTACACCTCGACACTTGTTTCGATCATCAAGTGATCATCTTCAAGAGGAAGATAAAACTAATAACTACTCAAAACTAAAGCTACTTATACTAATAAGGTACATCATACAGGTACTTGTATGATCATCTTCAAGAGGAAGATAAAACTAATAACTACTCAAAACTAAAGCTACTTATACTAATAAGGTACATCATACAGGTACCTGATTGATATAAGTAGCTTTAGTTTTGAGTAGTTATTAGTTTTATCTTCCTCTTGAAGATGATCACTTGGTAATCGAAACACGTGTCGAGGTGTAAAAATAACGATTTGGTGTTGGGAAAAAACTCCAGTAATATTCATTACTACACCAAAGGTTCCAAACAGTATATCACAAATATCCTTTATCTTTTTAATTATGTGATTATAAAACCCAAATAATTCATTAATTTCAAAATAACGATAAAAATAAAAATAACAATAAAAATGAATTGGCTCTCCGGGGCGACTTCATTGATTCCAGTGGCGCATTTGCTTTTTCAGCTGCAGGAAAACCCGGAAAAACCTGCAGCACCACATCATCTGAAGATCATGATCTGCCAATGTCGTCTCTCCCACAAATCAAAATGTAGGGTGTCTCCAGAGGCTCCAATAGATTCAATACATCACTAGAACACTTAGTGACACGACTATCGTCAAACTTAAACCAGCCCGTTTCGTCTTTGACCAAGGCGTAATAATGACCAAATTCAACGCCAGAACCACAGTGAACAATGACTGCATGAATATTATAATAGTGGTCTGCTAGATTGAAATGTTCATCTATTTCGAACCTTCGAAAGAGTTTCTTGCTTCCGTCAGAGGTTGAGTCTTGTTTGAAGATCATCACTGTTGTTATTAGATTGACTGGTGCCTCAGCTATACTTGTTTCCTTATAAGAGTCAGTTAGTTTGGCGCATGTTTGGCAATACAATCGATCATCACCTGTTAAAAATTCCATCTTCAGTTGATTTAACAATAACCTTTGCACGGACTGGTTATTAGTCGTATTAGGAGACGTTAGATGAAGTTCCAGAAATTCACATAAGTTTTCGCTACCTCTTGAACATTTACTAGAAAGTAAACAAATGAGGATTTTTCCAGCAAAAGATTTACAAACACAAGACGTGAAGGACTGTACGGAATCATTCAATCCAGAGCGGTTATGAGTATTGATTTTGCTATTGTTATGCTCACGAGTAGTATTCAACAAGAACCCCAAGAATTCGGAACAATCCTCTTGTTGTCCTAACAAGTATCTAGTGGACTTCAAAGACTCCAGGAAATCGGTTGGAGGGAAAGATGATACATTCTTACGAAACTGCAGCTGCATGAACAGATGTTTGAATTTGAAGAATAAGTAGGAAACATTCCCGTTCTCGTTCATCATTAAAACCTCGTTCTTAAAATTCTTCACCATGAACAACACTTGTAAAATGCTATCCATGTAGAGCAAGTATTTCCTAAATTATCCAAACCAGTTTTCTTCTCTAGATTTTCAGGACAACTCTCTACTTATTCGTAAGGAAAACACGTTTCACAGAATCTCCATAAGAATTATTTCTCAAGCTGCGATCGATCCAAGTAAAGAAGGGTTTCGTAGAGAGATCGATTCGTCTCTTGCTTCATAAAGCTCTATCACTGAAAGGGAACCAGAACTACAAGGACTGCTACTCATATTTGGGGTGCATATCTGTCCATGATGTGATAAATATGGCTCGTCACAGCATGTAATTTGAATGAATATTTTCGAAGATATTACAGGTTTAAAATGCAGGTAGCGGTTGCGCCGGTACCGGGCCAATTATATGTTGCTCTTTCAAGATTAACCTCTAAAGAAAACATGTTTGTTCACAAAAAAGCTGTGAACGTTGGGTATAAAAATATTCATAGTGCATTTATTATCAGCATTGCAGCCGTGCGGAGCCGAGGCGGGTCGCTGGTCGATAATATATGACACCTGTGCAGTAAAGTTGCACATTTGTGTGATAAAGTGACGGATCCGTGCTATAAAGTGAGCTAACAAAGTGGGTTAAATTCATCATTAATAAAATCTCATAATATTAACGACTTTCATGTGGCATAAGCATTCGTACATTAATAGTCATTAAGTCATTAATAATTCGTCAATATTCGACATTTGAGCCGTAAAGTAACTAGTTTGTGTCACCGAATGGCCACGTTAGTCCACGGAAAAGTTTTATTTGAACACAATGATGAAATTTGATTTGAACAGACTGGACTAACTTCACGCAGGCCCAAATTTTTGTGATTCAACTGAGCAAAAGTGATATATGGTTAGTCCATGATTCCCCATAGAACCAATTCGTTCATCCACGAAATATAAAAAATATCTTTACGTCAATTGATTATTTACTGACAGCTTTGAAATTTTTGCAAATTGCCTCGAAATAAAATGGTGGAAAAAAATGGACAAACAATCTAGAATCAAAAAAGAAATTCTCATGAATGTGAGGATTAAAAAATTTTAAAAAATTGGTCAAACTAGTTCTATGGAGAAATATGGACTTAGGATGAGTTATGGAATGTACCATTTTGAACAACCGTTTACTGAAAGCTTTCAAATTTTGGTAAAATATGAAGTTTTCAACAGTAGTCTCTCTTTTTCCATTGTCTTGCAATAATACGGTAAATTGATTGGTGGAATAACGTGATGAAACAATGTATTATTAAATGGAAACTCTCAGAAATGTGTAAAAGGGTAAAATTTGCTTTTTGGATCGTGGACAAACGAATCTGTTCCATGGAGAAACATGAATTAACAATGGAGTATCGATTGCATCATGTCCAATAACGATTTACTGAATGCTTTCAAATTTTTGCAAAGTGTAAAGTTAGTCCAACGTAAGATTCTTTCTCGGTTGTCTGGTATTGAAAATATCCAATTAATTTACCGTTTAAGCAAATCAAATAAAAAATCTTGAAAATTTTCATTTTTAGATATTTTTTCTGGTTCATGGACAAACGAATCTGTTCTATGGAGAAACATGGACTAACGATGGACAAATGATGATGTACTTTCACTTTCACGAAAATTCGGACACCTGGATCCATGACATCAAATGAGCAGGAAAAGTACGTTAATTTTACGAATTATAGAATCTCACAATTTGGTTATTGAAATGCACTTATAGAAGAGCAAAAAACATCCACCCAACATCATTCATCTAAAAACATTCTTCAAAATGTCCTATTCAATTTCTAACTGACAGCATAGGCTCCACTGAGTCAACTTAAAATGAAAATTTTATACAAAAGTGTAGTTTCACATCATAAAGAAACTAAGATGATGATGTAGTTTATTATCAAACATACATATTATGTGTCAGCAGAATTAACTCCTCCTGTCTGAACTAATATTTACAAAAGATATGGTATTAAAACTATGTGTCATACATATTCAATAATAAGGGTAAACATACAATGTGTTCTCATTTGCACAATTTGTCACTATCTACTTCCCTATTTACAACTTAATCTTCCCAACTGTTGACCTACAATTGTTAAGAACAAGGTTGAATAGGTAAGATATCAATTTAGGCATATAAAATACTTGGCATACCTTCTTTGCTGGCGAATTGAAAGCTCTACTGAAACACAGTAATTTCTCCTTCAGAGGTCACCTTTGATTTTACTTGTACAACATGTCTAGTGATCAGTACCTGGATCAGTACCTAGACAACATCTATCATCAAGTAAAGGGTCAGCGTAATCATAACAGCATTTTAGTCTACTCACAAATATTATTTCAGCAGTACCTTGAATGTTACCATGAAAGAGCTCCTACTTATACTTTGTTTGTAATATTTGAAAAATTTTAGGTTTATTTCAGGCTTCTATTTCTGCTACACCATCCAATTCTTCAGGTGTTTTTTCTACTTGTTCAACCATCAAGCCATCATCAACCATCATCAAATCTAAATAATTTCACTTTTCGAATTTTGAATTTCTCGCAACTTCATAATCTTTTCGAACAATTTGTTTTATGAACATCTCCCATAGAAGTTATTCTTGATCTTACATCTGAGATAACCGCTCAAATATTCAATCCAAATGGGGAAAAATTGTTTGTTGAATTAGTTGACAAGGCATATCATAGCAATTATAACAAATTCAAATTTTACTATGGTTTGATACAATCAAATATATCCTATGGGTTGATATTTTGGGGAGGCTCAACTCAAATAGAAAAAGTATTTCTACAGCAAAAGGAAATTATTAGATGCATAAAAGGGGTACATCAAAGAATATCATGCAAAGAAATATTTACTGAATTATCTATTCTAACTGTGCCATCATTGTACATATTTCAAACTACTTTAAACGTAAAAAAACAATTGGAAGTACTACCTACAAATAGTGCTCACCATAACTATAATACACGAAGTGCAGGGAATTTGCAGCAGCCGTTTTCGAGACTTGCCATTGGTCAATGCTCTCACATATACAAAGGCATCCTATTTTATAATTATTTCAAGAACAAATATGGCAGTGAAAAAAAATTCAATGATTTTAAAACTTTTAAATCTCTTTTAAGTAAGTTCTTGCTGAAAAAAGCATTCTATTCTGTGAAGGAATTTTTAAATGACTGAATATGATTTTAACCTTTTTTAACAAATTTTAGCGTTGAAAGTAGGTTGTGTATGTAGAATAGTCTTATAAATAGGTATATATTCTGATTTTAGTTGACTAGTCTAATGAAGTAGTAACATTTGTGTACCAAATTATTTTGTAACATATTATGTTCTGCTTTTACAGATGATTAAATTCTATTCTATTCTATTCTTAGCTTAATAACTGAGGTAGCAGAACCCACTGATTAGGAAAATCAAAAAAAAATCAGAGATTAACGAGAATAGGAGCCAACCTAAGATATGTCCTATGAATGAGGAGAAAAAAATTTAGTAACAAAATTACTCTAAAATTGTATTCTAGAAATACATAATAAATCTAAAGTGGTTATTCTGGCTTAAAAGAGATTATTGAAGGTTAAATTGACAGAGCCCATTGTTTAAAAAGAACAAACAAAACAGGTGATTGGTTAACGATTTCTTACACAATTTCTGTTCTCACTAAGTTAATGGTCACAACCCAAACATAATTTAAACAGGAAGCAAAAACTGTTCAATAAAATTAGAAATTAACCAAAAATGAGACTAAAAATTCTATTACTTTTAGCCACATCTAGTGTGAAGCTAGCAATGATCCACTGATTTATTTAATGAAACATAAAAAAAGGTGGAAATAAGTAGGGATTAGAGCTTATAATGATCCTAAAATACTGTGATCCCAATTCTTAAATATTATCTTGAGAAGCTTTTATCGGTTGTGGTTGCAGTGATATCTCAAATAATCATTTGGAATGAAAAGAAAAACATGTTTAATAAGACAATAACAAACATAAAAGAAGCCTGATATTGCACATTCAAGTTTTCTAACAAGTGAGAAATTTTAATTTTGTTCTCCTAGCTTACTTGACAGTAAAGAAATGTTTAATCACTTGAAGATTTTTTTTAATTACATTCATGTAAGCTTTTGCTGAAATGAAAGACTTGCGTAATTAAAATGTAAAAAATGTATTGATACTTATACATACATCTGATGGACTAGACAGAAGTCTAGACTTAAGAAAAAATGCTCTAGTCCAATTTGGTTTGTAAAAATATTATCGAAAGAGTGAAATTTTGATCTTCAATAGGTTTTAGTTCAATTTACTATGTACTAATTAGAAACATAACCTTTTTTATGTCAAATTTATACTGAAAATGACTCTTAAATCCAACTGACTAGCAAAACTACTTTCCATTTGAAATAATTTAGTATAATTTTTTTGTATCAGAATATGCAATAAAAAAAAGCGGCTTTTCTGTACTTTTGTGGAACATTATATACTAAAAACAGAAAATTCTGAATTAAATTATCAAAAATGAACTACACGTTGTAGCAGTGACTTACCAATTGATTTGAAGCTGTAGAAATGTCACTAACTCTGCCCCAAAATACAGGAACAGAGTCATACAGTCTGTTCGGCTCCCATCCGATAATTTTCAAGTAGTCTCTAGTACCAGTGAACAAGCACTCACCGTCTGGATTAAAACACAAACACCTCACCGCACCAACATTGTTCTCAGTTGAAACTAAATTAAAATTCTCCAAATCATAAAAGTTGACTGATTGGTCAATACTGCCACTGGTTAGCAAAAATTCATGGGGATGGAACTCTACACATGTTACAGGATTCATATGTTCACGAAAGTCTTTTAGAACCCGACCCACTCTAAGATCCCATATTTTTAGTGTGGAATCTTCGCCTCCTGTAGCTATCCACTGCCCATCGGGGCTGAACTTGACACTGTTTACTGTTCCCTTGTGTCCGTTGTAAGTAAAGAGCACTCCTTTCTTTCGAGTGTCCCACATTTTAATGGAGCTATCTGCACTACCCGAAACTAGGAAGTCGCCGTACGGATGGAAATCAATACACTTGATTGCATACTTGTGACCATTTAGAGTTCGAACTAGTTTTGCTGCCTCCAAGTCCCACACTTTGAGTGCACCAGCCCTTGAGCCAGCACATACTAGCTCTTCAAGTTGATTAAATTGAACACAATCGACAGGGGTCGTGTGACCACTCAGGCTCATAAAACAACTTTGCTTTCCTATTGCCCAAAGATTGACTTTTTTGTCGTCTCCTCCAGTAACCATAACTCTACCTGACTTGTGTCCCAGAGCCAGACAATTCACATTGGAATTGTGGGCCATAAAGTCCTCTGAAAATGAACGCTGATGATTATATGAACTATAATTAGGACTTACCAAGTACTTACGGAATTTCCATGATCTTTTGGAAATAGAAGCCATTGTAACAAGAAAATTAAGTTAATATTTAATGGTTATGTTCACCTTAACTTCTTAAAAATTCTCATTGTAGTTGGCTTTTAAAACACTTCACAGTTAAAAATAGAATCAAGAATTATAAATAGTAATCAAACTTAATGCAAAAAAATAAAACTTGTGCATTGACTTCAAATATTTCCTTGACATGTTTGGCATAGCCTTATACGGTTTTCTCAATCAGCTCCTAGAAAACGATTAGAAATAGGTACATTTACCAGACAAACTGTTCAGGTAATCAAAAAACGACCTTATATTCACTTTGAATAAGGATAACGGTAAATCACTGAAACTCTTTAAATTTTTTTGAAGTACGTCAAACAAGAACAAGACTGATAATGACAGCTTGTCTCTGTTTCGTGTCATTACTGTCAAGTGACAAGTGCCAAGTTTCTGTGTGTAAACAAAGAGTACAACAAGTACTCTTTGATCATAACACTGAATATAAACACCACGGAACATGATTGATTAAAGAGACCATGGTCCACAAACAATTCATGAAAATAAAATTTCTCAGTATCACAAGTGTCAAGTATATTCCAATCAAAGATATATATTTGAATTTTATCCGATAGATTCGACAGAAATGTACCTCTAATTCCGACACACCAAAGAAAGAATGATGAGAGGACTGGGACATCTGGGACAGCACTGTCGGGAACATGAGAACTAGAAGTATTTGCAACCACCTCAGAGGACGAAATGGATCTATGAGATTTAGTGATGTTGTCATTGACAAATGACAGTGAATTGAATTTTCCCAAACATTGTCACATTAGCGATATATTCTACATGAAAGCAACAAATACAATCTTTATAGAGATAAATTACTCCAGGATATGAATAGTTGTCAGTCTGTCAGTAATATCCCCAGCTTATCTACCTAATGGTGCTGTTGTCTCTAGATACTGTTATCAAAAATATAGTTTCATGTACTAATTCTTTAAAAGAGACAGCTTATGCTTCTATACGTACTTAATGTGTGTCTATACTGTGCTTGTGCTTATATAGTGTACTTTGAATTTTGAATCTTTGGTTGGGTTTTGTCGACGTACACTGTATACGATAGTACATAGTACATACATTACAGTATTAGACTGTTATTGTTGATTATGACATTTTTGTGTTAGAAGAAATCATGAACCATTCTACATCATCTATGTTCGACCTTTTTAGGAAGGCAGCACTTTTAATATTCACTCCTGGATGTTTTGATAATTATTTTATTGAGTTCAATTATTTAGATGGTGAGTGTGGAGAGCCCCTACTCAATCATAATTTATTACATTCTCTTTTATTTCAGGACCATGTTTTAGTTCTACTTTAAGCAAATGCCTGGGCTTAGGAATAATTTTGGGGTCTATAACCGTGAAACTGCCTCAAATTTTGAAAATAATCAAAAACAGAAGTGGTGAAGGCATAAATTTGTACAGTGTTTCTCTCGACTTGACGGCCATCACAATCTACATGTCTTATAGTTTCATCAAAGGATTTCCGTTCAGCTCTTGGGGAGATGCAGGCTTCCTAGCAATCCAGACAGTTGCAATTGGAGTTTTAGTTTTACTTTATGGAAATTCAGTTGCTCTGTCCTTGTTATACCTGACTGGATACCTGATTATTTGCTTTACTATGATGTCTGGTCTCACACCTATACATATTCTGTGGACTCTGCAGACATGCAATATTCCAATTGTTGTAGCCGGTAAACTTGTACAGGCATGGACTAATTACAAAAATGGCCATACAGGTCAGCTGTCTGGAATTACCCTATTTATGTTATTTGCTGGGTCGGCTGCTAGGATATTCACATCAATTCAAGAAACTGGTGATAGTGTGGTGATTCTAACGTATATTGCATCCACATTGTCCAATGGTGTCTTAGTTTTCCAATTACTGTATTACTGGAATGCGGATATTAAGAAGAAGACTGAGTGAAATGTACCTAGTGTACATTCCATTTTTAATCGGGTAATAAATGGTAGAAACCAAGAAACCTCCATGTTTTTGATTTTTGCAAGAGGTTGGTCGAGCTGATTTCAAAACACTTATACAATCTTTATACTTTCATTTCACTATTATATAAAAGTAAGTTAAAATGTTTCTAGATATTACAAAAGTACTCATTTGAAAATGGAGAATATCTAAAATAATGCCTTTCTATAATCGATTTTAAATTCTTAGAAATCTGCATGTCGATTCCTTATATTTTTTAAGGTGGTTTTGTAGTAAGTTAACAGTTGAAAAAAAAAAGATGAAAAATGATTATTTCATTTGTATATTACTTCAGCTTGTTAATTACAAATTGAATCTGGATTAATTATATCTTTAGAAAAATGTTTCTGAGAATATAAGGCTTTGTTGAATGAAACTAATTTTTTGTTGAAAAAAACATTTTTTTTACTTTATTGGCTATTTTGTATCCCTCACAATCTTTATATGGGTATTCTCAACTTCATTTGGTAAGCATCCATTGTAATTTAACTTTTTGCACCCGGAAGGTTGTGCAGTGTAAGTCATCAACATTTCAAGATTCATTTTTATACTATTATTTTGTTATTGTTTCAGAATGACCTTCAAGTTATTATCAATAAGATTTTATTATTATTCTGATAAAAATGGTTGTGATGATCTTAAAAATATTCTCTTCATAATTCTTGTTTTAAACTTGCGAGAGGTAACCGTCCACCATATAGTTTTTTAAATTATCTTTTGATATTGCTTATTAATTAGAGTACTTCTTTAAATATCAATTATAAATTCAGTAAAGAAGGTAGAAACTAGAAAGGATTTTTGAATAACCATACTTGTAACATCAGTAGCTGAAAGAACTATCTTGGAGTTTAACCCAAATGTTATCACATACTTATTCTGGTCTTGGAGCTGGGAGGCTTAGATTACTTTGCCAGAATGGACCTCCTTTATGGACCATGAAGTAACCAAAAAATCTGACCCTACTAAATCTACAGAGGAAATGGATGTTGATTAAACAACTCCAACTATCCTCCTTATAATATCCTGTCAAGGGCAAGAGCTTTTCAGTTCTTCAAGGGTGGAATCTGTTAACAAATCTGCAAGATTGGTGCAGCAGGATGCAACTTATCACCTCCTCAAGAACAGAGTATTGTAGGAATATGCCTTGCAATACATTCTTGAGCAGAAAAGCAGAACCTGCATCAGGGGAGAACACAAATCAGAGGTAAAAAAAGTTCTATTTGACTGACTCTAATGTGTTGTGACGTATAGGAATCACACTTTAAAAGGTAAAACCTCGTTAGTCCTTAGCTCGCACAAGTTTCGACTTCTGAGGGTTGTCGTTCGTAGGGGTGCGACAGCTGGTTAATGAAAAAAACATATTTTAACATATTTTTTAACATAGCTGATATACAAATGGTCACATATATGGTAGGTTGCTGTAAACATCAAGGTGAGAATCTTGCACCTTGAACAAATAACTTCATTATTGACCAATCAACTCTGGAATCTCTTCAGTATGGCTATAGCAGAGGATATCCCGGAAGATGGTCCACAGGTGTTTTGAGTACTGTGCATTCTGACCTAGATGACTACAGATTTACTAAGGATCAGGATTGTATCTCCTGGCTGATGGTTGCAGTAAGTATCCTGCAGATATGAAAGGGCATCTTCCTGAATTGTGTCAAAGTAAGGCTTCTTTCTAAACCACGCATTTGTGGTGCTTACGTATCTGACGAAGGTAGTTCTGGGCTGACTACCGATCAAGTTTTCACTGAGAGAAAACTACATTGAATATTAGTTGACAGTGATATCAGTATTATAGTGTATCACTTATCATCAACAAGTATTCAAAACTGTAAATACTGTCATATAGTGCAAGTTCTCATTTGATAATAATGTGTTTGAAGCATTTTTTCATTTCCAACTCTGTTTTTATCAAAGCTTGTCACAATGGGTGCTCACACTGTGTTTCCAAACAATTGTTTGTTTAATCTTTATTGAATTCTCTAAAAATGTCGACTACTACAAAATTTCTGTCAGGTTGAGTTTTGAGTAAGGATTCATTTAAAAAGATATGAAAAACTATTTTTAAAATACTTATCTATTATAATATGCCTATTTTGTTCGATTACATGAAATGCCTATTATTTTGTAGGTGCACATTGCATTCTGATAGTTGACAACAATTTTAATGAATGCTGCTTATTATCTATATAACGAAACTTTAATGGTCAATTAACCCGAAGATAATTTTCGAATGCGTAATGCAAAATATTTAAATATTTATTTTATGATCGCCATCTTCCAGTAAACATCCATACTTATAGAAAGTAAGAAAATCAACAAATCATTTGTTTTCTGCCTTCCATTAGTTTCGACATTGAACAGAAGATGTCGCTAGATTCATTATACATCAGAAAAAAATCATATACATATTTTGGGGTACTATATATTTTGAATTTAAGACTGTGTCTGTCTCTAAGACTCAGACGATAACCATGGGAAGATTACTATCTTCTCCGGCCAGAAAAGTGAGAATCTCTGGAAGGGAGATTGACTGGCAAGCGCGGGTAAAGTACCTCGGCCTTTTGATAGACCGTAGGCTCACTTGGAACCCGCACATTACGCTCGTCAAATCTAAGATCGAGGGTCGGATAGCCAGTCTGTACCCTCTGATCAATAGAAAATCAAAGATGAGTTTAAAAAAACAAAATCACGATCTAAAACACGATGTTCAAGCCTGTCATCATGTACGCTTCAGGCGTCTGGGGACAAGCGGCTCCGTCCAACATTTCCATTTTGGAAAGGTTGCAAAATAAGATAATGAGGATGATTGTGAATGCTCCTTGGTTCGTGCGGAATGAAGCCATCCGCAGAGATTTGCAGCTGCCTTCCATTCGGCAGTCCATTCAGTCGAGGAACGAGAGAGTTTTCGAAAAAACGGAAACTCATGGAAACCCGTTAGTTAGGGAAGCCACAGATTATGCTGTAGACGACCCCTCTCGATATAGAAGGCCCCGACACTCTGTTGAATGAGGCCCTCATGTCCCCCGTTAACGGATGAATAACTTTTTTATTCATCCCACCCCAGCCAGGTAGGGGTATCCCGTGAAGGGCGGCACTGATGTCTAAGGACTTCATGCCGTCACCTATTCAGTCATGAACCCATTGGTCCCTCTCAAGACCAACAATCAGCCAAAAGGGTAGGGGAGCTGGTCTCCAAACCTGGATGAATTGACGATGACATTCTGGTGTCTCTCTCTGCTTTCCCGCGTTAGATTTTTCAGTACTTTTGAATATTCTGGTAGGTGGTTATATATTTTTCAACTTTCATATATAACTGAATTTTTTGTAAGATTTGTTTTTGGTATTGGCGTGTTAAGTTAGTTGCTTCGGGTGGTTTACAAAATAAGTACTTATCCAAATGATCGAAAAGGTGAATCGCTGAGTACGCACTAATTCAAAATTCAAAAAAATATATTGCTGAAGGTTTCTACTCATTTGAAGAATATTTTGATTGGAATTATATTTTGAAAGTTGTCTAATACATTTCATTGAATGCTCCCTTGGTTATTGAACTTTCAAAAACCTTCAAGTTCAACTCTTTTCTTGATTTTTCCTTCTTCTAGAAATCTCGATAGTGATCGCTGATGAGGCTAGCACCAGTATTCGATAGAAAAATTAATGTGGCTCTGGTGTAGTCAACTCCGTCAACGGAGTTCTGTAATCAATCATAAGCTTTATCGCATTGAGCACGGTTGGAGGCATTTTGTCAACTTCATCGAAAATAAACAGCTGCTGCCCACATTTTTGTAATGTTATATTTCAGCCAACTATACTGTGTTCTTAAGAAGAACAGTTTCAAAAAGTAACACTGGATAAAAGTTATTCACATAACTATGCATGACTATTTGCAGGAAACTGAACTCTGCCTATGAAATTATGTACAAATTTGATGTACAGTTCATGCTTAAAGAGGCTTTTTGCAATGAACTTTGTAATTTTTCCCCCTTCTGACCATCCATGAAAAGATTTTTTTTAGTATTAGGGTCCATATAGATTGAAAATCTGAACAAAATATGCGCGAAGGTGCATATGAGCGCACATTGGTGGTCAAGCGAGCTGAGTTTAGGCCGACGAGGTGTCCGATTTACAAAAACTCTGGTAGTACCTATCCTTCGATTGTAATTGAACTATGCTGTCTTGTCTACAACTTCATTTTTTTCTGAAACAGAAACCTCTTCTTGAGCATGAGAATTGTACATATTCCTATTTCATTTCTTGTCAGTTGATTGTTTTTTGAGATGGACTATTTATTCTCCACATATCATTCGTACCGTTCGGTTCTCCAAACCTTAAACTTAAACATATTACCAATAACGAATAACTGAAATTGCAGCGAAGGGAGACCACGTTAACCATTTGTGTCAAAAACGTACAAAAAATCAAGACTGCCACTAGAACTCGATTTGAACAAATAAACGCTACCTGTGTATATTTTCTTTACCTTGTATTTACTTGCAGTGTGATAATAAATTGGCAGTCTTTCAACTGTTTTCAAACTCTTTTCCTCGCGAAATTGAGCTTTTGTTTTTTACGTCGTCTGGCAGCGCTGAGAGTTGAATGTACTTCACAGGACCTGCCTCAACGAAAAATCGATTTGTTAAGTTCAACTTTACTTTAATTTTACTGAGTGCAGTCTGTTAATCTATTTCAGGTGTTCCCATTTGAGAGATGGATTTGTTAAAAGTGGACGACTTTTGTTAATGAGTGTTTCGCGTGGCACGAGACTTTATTCTGATTTGTTTTTTCCAATTCATAATTGGGATAGTCGGTTTATGATTGTTATCATAGAAGAATATAAATATATTGTAGGGTTATTGGGAAATTAGCTTTTTAATTTTATTTGTAGATATATAAACAAATGTATTTATGTAGTCAATAAAATTGTTTATAAACTTGGCATTCATAGTGAAAAAATGAAATATTCAAATGTCAATGCAGTGATGCAACTCTGCTTCATAAACGATGGAAGTTATTCAGTCAATTGACGAAACTGTGGACAGAATGACACCAGGAGGAGTTGTAGGTAAATAGCGTCATCCTAAAACACGAAATCGAAATAATCTCTCAGGACTTGGGCCTTGTCCTTCGTTAAAAAGATGAACACATTTGTCATTCAACCCACCCCAGTCAGGTAGGGGTACACCGTGAAGGGCGGCACTGATGGCTGAGGACACTCATGCCGCCATACCATCAACACCATCAGTTATGACCCGTTGGTCCTTCTGGCAAACATCAGTCCAAAGGGTAAGGGAGCCAGGCTCCAACCTGAAATCAACCTGAAATCAAGACGACGTGCAGGACTTGGGTCTTTCGAAACAATACTGATTCAGTTTAGTTTATTAATTTACCATTAGATATACATAATGTACACATGGATATTTGGATAGTCACATATCAATAAATAAAAGTCAAACATGCGCCAAACTAACTGACTATTATATGAAAATAAGTTTAGCTGAGGCACCAGTCAATCTAATAATAACAGTGATGATCTTCAAACATGACTCAACCTCTGATGGAAGTACCAAATTCTTACGAAGGTTCGAAATAGATGAACACTTCAGTCTAGCGGACCACAATTATAATCTTCCTGCAGTCATTGTTCACTGTCGTTCTGGCGTTGAATCTGGTCATTATTATGCATTGATCAAAAACGAAACGGATTGGTTTGAATTTGACGATAGTCGTGTCACTAAGTGTTCTGGCGATGTCTTGAATTGATTGGAGCCTCTGGAGACACCCTACATTTAGTTTTATGAAAGAGAGGACATTGGCAGATCAAGATCTTCAGATGATGTGGTGTGAAAGGGATGGCATTTCGTCCTACTAAGACACCATGATATTTGTCGTTTGTTTTCAGATTCTTGAAAAGAATTATTTTCAAACATAAAACAGAGTTGGATAGATAATTGAAATACCCATCAAAAGATATATCACAAGACTTCTTGGGGGGAATTTTTAACTTCGCACTGTATAATACTCAAAGCTATTTTCGTTGTGAATCGTATTTGTGTTGTGTTCATAGTGTAATATACTCGATGCTATCAATCAAGTTCATTCATTATATGTCGCACGTCACATCGACGAAATTCTAAAAAGTTGGCAGCTGGTATTCTCTGTTTTATAAATGTGGCCATTGTATTTGAAAAGGGGGACATTGAAAAAAATAATTGGCCGTATTTTGGTACATCGAAACCAGGGCACGTTATGGGAGCGGTAATAGGCTTGTGCCGAAAGCCATTCATGTAAAATGAGAGTAATAATAATAAAAGTGAGTTTTCTGTCATACAAAATTATATTCAAAGCGCAACGTAACCCATTTACTTGTTTGGTGCAATACAGAAATACATATAAATACTGTTATGAAAACATTTGCTAGAAAATTAACAAATTTATTTCAAAATTACTCGAATGGATATTCAAGAATCGGACAAATATATTTTCGATTCTTGAATATTCTTTCACGTATTTTTCTCTTATGACATATTCATTATGAAGTAGCTGTAGGTACTTGGTTTTTGCGTTGAACTACAGTTTCAAATCAAACAATCTGAGTAATAGATTATGAGCATAACTTGAACCTCTACTTCATCATCTACGGTAATTCAGTGGTAATTGGCTGAAGTATCATTCAAAATTCTTGAATTCAAGTTTTGAGTATCGAAGTACACCTTCAATAATAACATGCTAAAGCAGTCTTTCTCAAAGTGAGCGATAACGCCCCATTGTGGGCGCTGGAGGGGATTAGGGGGCAGTAAAGGGCACAGAGAAGATTGGGGGCGTTGAAGCGGTTTAGGGGGCGATGGTTAATTTAAAAATGTTTTTTTGATTTTAACACAAACTTTAACGCTCATTTACGCTTAACGCGCGTTTCCTCGTGTAACGCCGTCCAAGGGACTAGACAGTAACCATTTCCTGTCCGATTTGTCAAACTATACAATAGATGACAGTAAGCCTCAATGCGAATCGAGAAGTTTCTAGTCTCCATTCTTGAAAGTACTAGGCCCGCCCGCTGCCTAGTACTGATCAGACATTACATCACAAATTTTAGTCCTTTGACCTCTTTGCTCAAGATAACTATCTAACCAGTTTAAAGCTTTTCCAGTTACACCATAATACTTCAGTTTATTGATTAAAGTTTTCCTATTAATTGTTTCAAAGGCACACTTGAAATCTGGAAATATAGCAACAATATATTCTTTCTTATCAATACTTTTTTTCCACTCTGTGACTGTTAGTTGTAATGCTGTTTCGCATGAATAAATTATTTTCATTAAAGTATGTAACTAGTTGTTCATATACTGCCAGTTCCAGTACTTTTTCAAGCGTTGGAAGACTGTTTATTGGACGAAAATTACTTGCACCACTTGTATTATTTATTTTCGGAATTGGAGTCACTGTACTAACTTTGTACTGGTTTGGAAACAGTCCCGTGTACAAGGAAGTATTTATAAAGTTCAATATTATATACCCAGACACATCGAAAGTTTCTTTTAAGAATTTGCTATTTATAATTTCATTTTTATTTACTTTATCAAGAGAAAAAACTATCTTACGTGAGTTATCATGTTTATTTTTTTTAATTGACTCAACCTACTGTTTATGGGTTCATATTTATTCGGTGTCCATATCTCATCACAATATATACTATTTTCCATCTCAATTACACTGTTTACAAAATATTCATTGAAATTATGGGCAATCTCTATTGTATTATCACATATTTTTTTAACATTACTATTTTCGAACATAATTCTCTTTATATTATGTGATTCTACTGGTTTGACTAGTTGTTTTAGAGATTTCCACATAAGTTTTGGATCTTTTTTATTTTCATCAATTTTATTTTCAAAATATATATTTTTTTCCTTTAGAGTATTAACATAGAGGTGTTTCGTGAGTATTTATATTGTTGTCATTTTTGTTTTATTTTTATAAGCTATATCTTTTTCTCTTGATAATGTTTTTAGTTCACTTTCATAGAATGGTAATTGATTTGACTTAATTTGTATTTGCTTTTCAGGTGTTATTTTGTTCACAATTACAGTAACTTCTGTTTCTATTTCATCCAATATTTCATTCACATTGGTTGTATTCAAGTTCCAATTAACAGTGAGAAGTTCTAAATTGATTCCTTTATATATACTCTCATTTAAATTTCTTACACGAATTAATTTGTTTGAAATTTCTTTCCTACAGTCAAAAATGTTAACTGATATTATAGAATGATCAGATATTTTTGGTACATCATGTACAGCAGTTCGTATATTTGATTCATTAGAGATCACATAATCAATAAGAGTTTTGTCACTCGCGTGTAATCAGTAACAAGTTGATCAATTCCAAATGAGTTGAATATATTTATGACTATTTTACTAAAAAAACTGTATTTTTTTAAATCAATATTGAAATCTCCAATCAGAGTACACTTTTTATTATAGAAATAATTTTCAAGAATATTTTACAGACTGTCCAGAAACCCAGAATGGCTTTCATTAGGCGAATGATAAATACCTCCTATTAACCATTTCTTTCCATTGATTTAAATTTCAACAAACTGAATCCAGTAGTTAGGTTCACCGACCAAAGATTTTTTTACCTTGTATTCTATGTTATCCCTTATATATATGACAACCCCTCCAGCATGTCTGCTGCTATTGTCACATCGAATTACATTATAGTTATCTATATGTATTTCAGCATTGCTAACATCTGAAGTTGTTCCCGCTTCACTTAAAACTATCAGTGCTGGATTATAACTTACAATATTTAGAATAATATCAGTCTTATGAGCTATTAAACTTCCCACATTTACATATACAATATCCTGGTTGAATTGTACATTAGGAATCACAGGTTTTTTTCATCACTTCCATTATGTCGTTCTACTATTGTAGGGAAAGAGTTAATGTACTTGATAATTTTCGAGTTGTCTCCTGTTTCAATAATTTCTTGAAATCTTTTTTTCACTACTTTATCATATTCCCTTTGTTTTACCGTTTGATCCCCTAATATCTTTACTGTGTGCAGTGTTTTACTAATCTTGAGTGTTTCTTTTGCATTGGCCGTAGGTGGACATGTGTATTCTGAGTTTGTTGATAGGGAGTTGGTCGTCAGAGTTTAATGAAAAGCACATAAAATTTGTCTTTTTATATTAATACTCAGTAGGTTAATTTCTGTAGGTCTTCCTCAGCTCGATTGAAGATATTGTGTCAACTGTCATCTCTGAATATCGGCGCTGTGTCAGCAGCATAACAAATGATATGGCTATTGAAATTTTGTATTTGGGATATAGCGTTAAAATATACAAGAATCGTTTTGCATAATCGAAAAGTAAAGTTATGTGAGTTAGCTGACATTGTAAAGATATCAAAAGAACGTGTTGGCTTTATATTGCATTAATATTTGACTATGAGAAAGCTCTGTTCAAAGTGGGTGACGCGCGAGCTTACTGTTGACCAAAAATAAGAATGTCTTGATGTCTGAGCAATGTTTGGCTATGTTTGAACATAACTAACCGGAATTTTTCCGTCGATATGCGACAATGGATCCATCACTTCACTCCGTAATCAAAACGATCGTCATCTGAGTGGAGAGCAACTAGTGAACCTCGTCAAAAGCACATGAAAGTACAACAATCTGCTGTAAAGGTTATGGCCTCGGTATTTTGGGATGTGCGTGGTGTACTTTTCATCGACTATACCATCGACCATCGAAATACCATCAACAGTGAATATTATATAGCGTTATTGGAGCGTTTGAAGGCCGAAATTGCGGAAAATCCATCCCATTTGAAGAAAAAGAAAGTGCTGCTTCATCAAGGCAGTACACAGTATCACGAATCGATGAAAACTATGGCACAATTGCATAAAAAGGGCTTCTAATTGCTTCCGCATATACCATATTCGCCAGATTTGGCTCCCAGCGACTACTAGCTGTTCGCAGACCTCAAGAAAATGCTCACCGGTAAGAAATTTTGCTCGAATGAACAGATAGGTTAGGTATTGCTGAAACTAATGCCTATTTTGAAGCAAACGATAAAATCGTTCTACAAAAGTGGCATTGAAATGTTAGAGCTGCTCTGGAACGATTGTGTGGCTTTTGATGGAGATCACGTTGATGAATGGAGCCAATTTTGACCAGAAAAAACATTTTTTTTCTTAGGCCCGGGACCTTTCAGCCCAGGTTATAATTAATGTCTGAATGGTAATAATAAAGTGACTGGAATATTTTTATATGTTTAAGAATGTATCACGAATGCTTTGTTCTTGGACTTTGGTATTCATTTGTATTCTTCCAGACCAAGTCAGAAACTTCCCTCCCGGTATTATTTTCAACTTTCCCTTCTTGCGGTTCGAACCTTTTTCTATATGAAAAATATACCAGAATAATGCACATCAATTCTACAGACAACTTGAGTATAATCCTGCCATTACCGGTAACGGAAATTATAAAATTCCCCAGACAACTCGCAACTTTGCTAATCGTATGAGTAACGAGCACACGTGATTTGCGAGAGACTGCACGTTGCCGCAAAAAGAGAATCCGGGACGACGTTCTTTCATTTACATAACAAAATTATCAGATCGTTTCGATTGCATTTTTGTCCCAATATTCTCGGACGGCAAATCTAGATCGTGGCAAACCGGTACGGAAGCTCGAACGGAAGATATAGTCTAGTTCACAGGTACCATTTTATCAAAAACCTGTCCTCCAAAAGAAAATTGAATTTAAGGTGTCACTCGATTTGGAATGCATCTAGAAAACTCATGAACTCATCTGTGAGCTCAATAGGAAAGTCAATTCCAATGTATTTTCATACTTCGGAAAAAAAATGAGAATGGTCATCGACAAAGCATGTAAGCATCATGGGTAAACCCTTAGATTCCAGGTCAAAAATGATGAAACATACCACATATGTTTTGTTTGGTTTCCGGGTTTTGCCGTGATCTTCTTTGGTTACAATCTCCAAACGTTTCAACTGTAACTGCGGTAGTCATCTTCAGTGGCGTGGTCGAAGTACTCCTCTTGACGTATCAACTGAAACTGAAACTCTCATTTCTGCCATTCTAGTGCCACCAATATGGCACTAGAACCAATATAAGCTTTCTTGTATCTAGGACAAACCCAAGGTCAGTAACGAATAGTCTGTTTTTCAGAAGACTAGTGGAATTTAACAAACTACCTGATTCTTTGAGAAACAACAGAAGAATTGACACTTTCAAACAAGCGTTATTGCAGCATATCAGAGAAGATAATGAATTTCATTATACAGTGTATAAAAGCCAAACGGAATAAAATCATCATTTCAGTTATGGTACATATTTTAACAAAATCCCGAAACACGTCAAATTTAAATTATAATTTGACATACTTTAACGGAAAAATGCTCCCCCTACCTTCAAACGCCGTCGATTGACAGGTACAACCCCCAATTTTTTAAATGGAAGTATAGGCTTGTGATATATCGTTTGAAATCACTCTTCATTCTCTATTCAAAAATTTTATCGCTTTCGAATGTATTGCAAGAATTAAGATAACATAATTTAAAATAATGTGGTTACCGAAATATTATAAAATACACTCAAAACTTATTGCAATATACTCAAAACTTATTTCATGTTGAGGTATTGATAATGAGAACGTAAGCAAAAACCATAGCGATGTTCTTTTTTAGATGACATCGTTTAAAAAACTGTAAATAATTTCCGTGGCAACGTTACTTTAAAACGCCATGTCAACTTGTTTTGTATGTTACAACATTAGTTGTCAGTATTTTGAGTTTAAAGTTCGTTAACTTCAAGTCTGACAAATGGGCAGATTAACGGAAATGCATAAAATAATAATTTTACAAATAAATAGTTACGGAGATAAAACCCGAACACAACAGCTCGCCTATTTCATGAGAAATTTCCAGTGGCTCATCAGCCACTGATGAGTGGCTGATAAGCCCTAAACCGGTCTGCAAGTGTGCCCGTTCCAGAATTGGAGGTCGACTCTTCAAGTTGTATTGCCAATTGCATATGCAGGACATTTTCTGTGAAGAAACCTGCACTGACGCCTGTCGGATATAATCCAACGCCCTTTGTGGTATTAGCCAGGGGAGTAGTGGTTTTCTGATAGGCGTCAGTCCATTGAACCTACTGTGAAGGTATATCGAGACTGGCTTGAACGTTTGGAGTTCATTTGCTTTAGATTTGTTTACTGCCAGTCTTCAATCATAGCCCACTGACTAATATGAAAGAAAACACTTTCCCAACACCAGGACAAGAAATTACGGTCTCTCGATCCGCATTTCGCTAATCAAGTTAGCGTCCTCAGGAGAACAGTCCAGTTTTCACTGGATTTGCCATGAAAAATTGAACCAAAAACGTTCGATTCTCAAAGTGGGCATACATTCGATAAAAAAAATTTGTTGGTATTTTTTCAAGTTAATTTTCTGTCCTAAATCTGTTTTTTCCGTTAACCAGTTGTCGCACTCCTACGAACGACAACCCTCAGAAGTGTGAGTTAAAGACTAACGAGGTCTTACCTTTTACAGTGTGATTTGTAACACGACTTGGACGATAGCAAGTGAAAATCGATCGTTCAGCCTGGGGCTTGAACCACCGACCAACACGGCGTTCAATTCGAGTGAGTGAACAAAGCACCCACGTCGAATACCTTAGATTTTACTATTTTCGTGAAAAATATGTTTTGACAAAATAACACTTGGGAACCAGAGTAAATCTAGATCGCGGCAAGCCGGCAGACAGCAGGAAATGCTGACCGAGAGTCCTGCAATCACAGGACTAGCCGCGCAGGCGGAAGACTTGCAGTCTGGTGCGATACGGTGCAAGAGCAAAAACTAAGGTTCGCGACAATCCACAATTCAGTTGCGTTCTCCATTCAGCGGGAAATGACGCTGCAAGCTGCTTGTCAGTGATAGATCTGAGCGGGACCGGTATTTTTTCATTTTCGGTGCGATTCGAGATTGTGTCGGTTTTTTCAGGTGCGTATAGATGTGAGCTTATCTCGATGGTGTTGTATTAAGTTTTGTGTTACAGTCTGGTTCACAAGTAACATTTCATAAAAAAATTACCCTCCAAGAATGATAATTATGATTGTATTGGAAAATCAACTACCAAAAATGAAAATGTCATTCGATTCATAAAAGCATCTAAAAATTTTGTGATAATTTTGAAAAGGACCGGCAAAAGTTAATAATGCATAAATGATGATATGATTTTTGGAAATATCTCAAAAAATATTCAAAATAACTGAAATTAGAAAAATATCTTTGAAGAACAAGAAATTTCTAAAAAAAATCCCACCTTTCGGAACTGTACCAGTAATTGATTGAAATTTTAATAATTTTCATTTCAAAATGAAATTTAGGTTCAAAACATGAAGTTATTCTTCCTCAATCAAATAATGAACTCGAACAAAAAAAGATATTTTTACCAAATTAGTATGAATTTCGAAGGGAAAAATAGTGCCGGCAAAATATATTTACTGTTTCAATTAGTTAAAGTTGTAGGTTAAGGTAAAAACCCAGATAATTTCTAAGTTAAAAACCTGGAAGTTTTTCACTTCTGACAGCTATTCACAAAAATCTTTAGGAAAGATCTCTGTGTTGAAAAAAAAAATTAAAATACACATTTAGGATTTTCCAATTATGCATCAACAATCGAAGGCGTCAAAAAGTTAATGTGAATGAAGTAACCAAATTTTTTTTCAATTATTTTTATTATTTTGTGTTCTTATTGCTGTCCGTGATATATCTTAGCGGGACCGTTATTTTTTCGGTGCAATTGTGTCATTTTTTGCAGGTGCGTATAGATTTAAGCTCATTTCGATGGTTTTTGTGTTACGGTGTTACACTAAAAATATTTGAAATTTGAAAAAAGATCTTCAACAATCAGGAAATTTCTGACAAAAAATTGCTCTTCCCGGAACTGAATCGATAATATTCATTATTTCAAATACGTGATCGAAATTGGGCCTAAAAACGGGCATATGACGAAATCATATGCTTGAACGAAAATGGTATTTTAACGGATTTAATATGAATATTAAGGTAAATCATTTCAGTACTATCAAGATACACAAAAAACAATAATCCGCCAGCAATACATTCTTACCGCTTCTTTTGATCAATTAATTTTTCGTAGTTGATGAAAATTCAGATCATTCTCGAATTAAAAATCTAGGACTTTTTCACTTCTCAGAGCTATTGTTTGAAGTAAGTTTTAAAAAATTCTCGTTGGAAAAACTTGAAAATGAAATCCTTTTATTTTAATATTAGAAGGTATTATAAAATTGAAGATTTTAATAAAGCAACCAATTTTTTTTCTCAATTATCATTTTGTGTTTTTAGTTCTAGCGAGACCGTTCCTTGTTTATTTTGACATCTAAACACTTCATGAAACTTTTGAAGAAAGATAGACAAAACTGCAAAAGTTATAAATAATAAAGTAAAACTTGATTTGGTTTCTTGCAAATATTTCAAAAAATCCAAGGAGATGAAAGGATATATTTGAAGAACAGAACATTCACTATACCAATAATATTTGTAATTTCAATTTGGAAGTGAAAATTGGGCTTAAAACGGGAAAAGACGGACCCGAGCGGTTTCGAATCAGACACTTCAACAAAAATTATCTTAACAAATTCAAAATGAATATTCAAGAAAAAAACAGCTAGATATTTTTTAGACACATTAGTGCAAAAAGTCTACAATTTTTGAACTGAAATCCTTGGATTTTTTTCATTCCTCACTATAGCTTAAGAAAAGATCTCGTCAACAATTGAAGGCATTACGAAATGTGTGAATGAAGCGACCAAAAATTATTTTTCAATTTTTGTTGGTTGTCCTTATATCTCAGCGATAGTTTATTCATTATTATTGTTATTATTTATGAATAAATTCTCTTTGAACTCGAAATGATCTTCCAGGGTCGAAGTATATCTTCCATGGTAAATGATTAAATCTATTGTATACTATTATTCAATAATATTTTCTCAAGTTTACTGTATAGTTATATATAACAACTTATTCGTAACTATCAATGAGCCATGCTGCGAGAAATAAGATTTTATCTTTTTGTTCATCATAAAAAGGTTGTTGGTTCAAAAAATTTGAAACAATATTTTGTTCAAATCTAAAGAAATGAACTTTAAATGTTCAAGCCAGTTTCGGATATCAGAAAACAACTACTCCACTGGCTAATACCACGATCGGCGTTGGATTATATCCGACAGGCGTCAGTGCAGGAATCTTCACAGAAAATTTCCTGCATATGCAATTTGCAATATAACTGAAAGAGTCGACCTTCAATTTTGGAACGGGCACACTTGCAAACCAGTTTCGAGCTCCTTAGCCGCTCAACAGTGCAAGATAGTGACCATCATCGACCTAAAGTCAATGATATTCCATAATTGAAAATCGAAATTATTTCAGAGTATTTCATTTCTCGTAGGCATAGCTCACTGAATAATAAGAAAGTTTTTCTTCCTCATTCAGAGGAATCGGGCAAATTTCAGATTTGCAGTTGGTTAGTACCTCGTCCACTAGATAGAGTGATATTTTCGTTGTTCGCTCCAATTTAAGACGAGGAATGAAATACTCAGGAAGAATTTCGATTTTCAATTTCCAGAATCTCTGGATGAACTGCTGATGGGAAGCAACATTCCGACAATTGCTGCTGGCGACTTCAATGCCAAGCACAGACCTTGTAGCAGAGCCACAAATCGAAACGGCCAAGCGCTCCATGCGCATATTGACAGGCATGAATATCTTGTGCTGGGACCAGATGAGCCTACGTACTATCGCGGGCAGACTAGGCCTGACGTACTAGACATCGCGCTTCTCAGAAACGTCTCTCTGACTAGCGAAATTTACGTTCTGTCGGAACTGGATTCTGATCATAATCCAGTAATCCTGGTATTGGGCGATGATCTTCCTCCCCCTTGACACGAGAGAGAAATCTCCTGAGAAGGCTCTATCAGCGAACCCTTTTCCCAGGGGACAAAACAGCGGCGAATTGGATGGCCAATCAAGTCAAACAGGCCATCATTGAGCATCGAAACTAAAGGTGGGAAGAGCCCTTGGAATCCTTCGAACCTGGGAGTGACGAGCTTTGGCGAGTCACTCGTAGGCTCAGGGGGAAGAAGACTGCTCTCTCACTCATTCACGGAGAACGCGGAGTGTGCTACTTCCCCGCCGACAAGACGTTAGCCTTTGCAGACACGATGGAACGTCAGTTTCAACTTAACGTTGACGACGATGACGACATCGATCGCGATATGCTGCTGGAAGACCGGGTTCACCGACTCCTCAGAGAAGATGACGACGACGACATCCGTCCGGCTTCTATGGAAGAACTGAAAAAGGTTATATCAAGGCTGCAAAGGCCAAGAAGGTTCCGGGGGTCGACTCAATAACCAACAAGTTGTTGAAGAGACTCCCGGAGAACTGCGTTGGATTTCTTTTAAACTCAATTAACAGTTCGTTGGCCCTCAGACACTTCCCTAGAAGGTGGAAGCATGCGATCGTCGTCATGCTCCCAAAACAGGGTCAGAACTAGCTGTTCCCGCAGAATTATCGCCCGATCAGTCTACTCTCGTCGGCGGCTAAGCTGGCTGAAAGAGTTGTATTGCAAATACTCAACGAAGAAGTTGAGGACCGAAATGTTCTGCCTAACGAACAATTCGGCTTCAGGAGAGATCACTACACTGAATTACAGGCTCTGAGGTTGGTCGAAAACACCATCAGCGAGCTTAACAACAACAAAAAAGTGCATATTGTGCTTTTAGACATTTCAAAGGCCTTCGACCGAGTATGGCACGAAGGTCTTATGCACAAGCTAAACGCGTTCGACCTACCTCGGGGCCTGATCCAGTGGATCGGGTCTTTCCTGAAAGACAGAACTTTTCAGATCAGAGTAGAGGGCTCTCTGTCTGATAGCAGAGAGATCCTCGCTGGAATGCCAGAGGGGGCCGTGCTCTCTCCGACGCTGTATTCACTCTACACCAGCGACCTGCCTAGGTCCGAGCGAGTGAAGATATCCCTGTACGCCGATAACACGGCTCTTCTCTCATCTTCCATGGGTCGAGAGCTCGGCGTCGTCTACATGCAACGTGCATTGGACGACCTCGAGCGCTAGTACCTCGATTGGAAGATCCGAGTAAACCCGGAAAAGACTCAGGCGATAATCATGGGAAGATTACTATCTTCTCCGGCCAGAAAAGTGAGAATCTCTGGAAGGGAGATTGATTGGCAAGCGCGGGTGAAGTACCTCGGCCTTCTAATTAACCGTAGGCTCACTTGGAACCCGCACATCATGTACGTTAAGTCTAAGATCGAGGGTCGGATAGCCAGTCTGTACCCTCTGATCAACAGAAAATCAAAAATGAGCACGAATAACAAAATCATGATCTATAACACGATGTTCAAGCCTGTCATCATGTATGCTTCAGGCGTCTGGGGACAAGCGGCTCCGTCCAACATTTCCATTTTGGAAAGGTTGCAAAATAAGCTAATTAGGATGATTGTGAATGCTCCTTGGTTCGTGCGGAATGAAGCCATCCGCAGAGATTTGCAGCTGCCTTCCATTCGGCAGTCCATCCAGTCGAGGAATGAGAGAGTTTTTGAAAGAACGGAAACTCATGAAAACCCGTTAGTTAGGGAAGCCACATATTATGCTGTAGACGACCCCTCCCGATATAGAAGGCCCCGACACTCTGTCGAATGAGGCCCTCATGTCCCCCGTTAACGGATGAATAACTTTCTCATCCAACCCACCCCAGCCAGGTAGGGGTATCCCGTGAAGGGCGGCACTGATGTCTAAGGACTTCATGCCGTCATGAATCAGTCATGAACCCATTGGTCCTTCTCGAGACCAACAATCAGTCGAAAGGGTAGGGGAGCTGGACTCCAAACCTGGAAGAATTGACGATGACATTCTGGCGATTTTCAATAATGGAATGTGATTGACTTTAGGTCGATGATGGTCACTATCTTGCACTGACGAGCGGCTAAGGAGCTCAAAACCGGTCTGCAAGAGTGCCCGTTCCAAAATTGAAGGTCGACTCTTTCAGTTGTATTGCCCATTGCATATGCAGGAAATTTTCTGTGAAGATTCCTGCACTAACGCCTGTCGGATGCAATCCATCGCCGTTCGTGGTATTAGCCAGTGGAGTAGTTGTTTTCTGATAGGCATCAGTCCATTCAACCTACTGTGTAAGTATATCCAAGACTGGCTTGAACATTTAAAGTTCATTTCTTTACATTTGTTTACTGTCAGTCTTCAAGCATAGCCCACTTACTGATGAGAAAATATTTTGTTCCATTCTTTTTTCTGTAGAGATTGAGTATCATAAATATTTTTTTAACGGGTATACTATGACACAATTATTGCTGAGTTAGTTTTCATCTGGATGTTCAACATTACGTTTTCTTCAATTGAATAAGAAATCAAAAATTGTAGATAATATAATATTTTTCTATTTCAGTATATTCTACATTGTTCATGAGATATCCATTTATCAATAAATTATCGAACCTACTCGTATATTGCAGAAAAAGTCAATCCAAGTTTTTGGCAACCATAATTGGCTACACAACTTCATGATATCCAGATATCTGTGACTACAAATTATACAATATATAAATATTTCAGGGTCAGAACCAAAACAGCCCGAATACGTCATGTAGATACCAAAACCATATAGTCATTTGAGTGGGATTTGTGATTTACGCGATTTTAGTAACGTTGACATTTACAGCAAAGCCGACTATTTAATATCTTCCTTGGAATTA
This sequence comes from Leptinotarsa decemlineata, assembly GCF_025532065.1. Taxonomy (NCBI): domain Eukaryota; kingdom Metazoa; phylum Arthropoda; class Insecta; order Coleoptera; family Chrysomelidae; genus Leptinotarsa; species Leptinotarsa decemlineata. Next base: position 5,940,950 of record NW_027412537.1, on the reverse strand, counting down.
AAATGTTATACACCATTGTGAATAATAATGATAAATAAACCAAATGATTCCTGATTATCTTCAAGAATGGTGTCTTCTCAATTAAATAAAGGAACGTGAAAAGGTGACAAGAATTCTATAACCCAATGTTGCCAGTTGAATTCTCAACGTCCTGATAAACAATATCAGAAATGTCCTATTCAAAATTTCCGAAACATTGATTGTAGTGAGATTATTTTAATACCCAATTTCGTAACCTCAAATATCTGAAAAAATAAATTACAAATTTAAAATAATTTCTACTTTCTAACGAAAATTCATTAAAATTTATGACTCAAAACTCATCTTTCACAAAAACCTAGGAATTGTTAGTCCAGTGGGTCAGGCAGAGAAAAACGCCGAATTTATTGAATCTATTGAATCAATTGAATCAAATTAAAATTAACTTAAGTTCAAGAACCCTACAGAGTAAATCCTTCCGACCTGTCCATTGCTCACGCTCAAATGATCCGATAATATTGATTCTTACATGAGCTTGATCAGTTATTTCTGAACTGTAAATGATTTGAGTAACCATTATTTTAACGAATACTGCTGCATGAGGATGTTTGTTATAGTAAAACAAGTCTTGTAACCAATTTTGTGAAACCTCTGCATTGAACCGAATTTCACTCTCAAGATATTCCAAGTGCTTCTAAGAAATGACCAAGAGGTGGATAGGAAACACACACCCTGTTCATCCAGAACGCTCTGAAAGAGGAGAAAGCCATGATTATTTTTCATGAGTATGAGGTTGGTTGTTGGGTTTAATATCAAACACCCAATATGGTTTTCGGAAGAATAAATCAACATTTAGATCTTTACTGAAAATCATTGGAGACATTGTCGAGGGTCTTGAGTACGATGTGTCCAAAGCATTCGACTGACATGACCTTTTGTTGCTTAAGTTAAAGAGTTTGACGGCATTAGAAGTATACCTCACAAACTACCTCACAAACAGCAAACAGTAAAATTAGGTACATATATTTCTGATCTTTGAACCACCAAATATGGAATTCCCCAAAGCTCGGTACTTGGATTGTTATTGATCTCATATACATGAATGATATCTGTCAGCATACTACTATTATTACTTCCACTATTTTATTTGCTGACGATACTTCTTTTATCAACACCTCTTCAAATTCATCTACTTTTTTGATAATGGCTGATGAATCCATTCATTATGAGAAAAATTGGTTTACCGCCAACTTCATGCAATTAAAAGATCAGAAGACTCAAAAAAATTAATTTCAAGTAACAGCAACTATGTATTACAATCGATGAGTCCCTTAATTGGTATATGCATACAGAAAATTTAAACAAACATCTGTTTAGTATCTAGTTTATGAGAAGGCTACAATATATTTTCAATCCAGAAATGCTGGGAAATACATTTTTGGTTTATTTAACTCCCGAATTAGTTATGGCACAATCTTATGGAGTAATTCTCGCCATGCCGCAAACATTTTCAGGTCTCAAAGAAAGACCATACGCCTGATAACCGGAGTTGGTACTAGAGAGTAGTGTCGTGACTTATTTATCAAACTGTGAATGATGACGTCGCCATGTATTTATTGTTTCCAAACTGTCTGTGAAATACACGAAAACAAAAGAAACCATCCCTTTACTTCCGATATTCACACTCATGATACTAGATCTGCTGATCGAATAGTGTTGCCGCGATTTCGTTTAATCAAATCCAAAACGAACTTCATGAATTTCAAACTTTACAAGTTGATTTCAAAGAAGCGTTCAGTTGAAAAGAGCTATTGGAGATATCCTTTTGGAACATTATTTTTATACAAAATGGTTTAGACTTTCGCGGCTGAGGTTTTCAGTGTCATTATTTTTCGAGTTTGAAAGCCGTGATTTTTGGAATTTCTTCCTGACGTTTCACTGGCGCGAGTGGCTAGCGTCTTCAGAGGTTTAACCATCACGGCTTGCTGTCCGATGACTAGCTTCTAGGCTTCGTAAAGCGTATTTATGCCTTGTCTTGTACCTGTACTTGTACCTGTACTTGAAGCTGGAACATTAACAATCTTGCTGCCTGTTGTCATTCTGTTCGTTATTCTCAAATTTTTTAAAATGGGGTTCCATATTCGGTTGAGGTTCATCGCTTCTTCTTTTCTGTTGAAATTCTCCGTGTGTTTGTGGATCTCTATTGCCTCCCGTAGTCGGTTATAATATCCCTGGTTGGGGGCAATTAGTTCTGTGTTTTCAAACAAAAATCTGTGGTCTCCTTCACTAAGTGCGTGTTCTGCCACAGCTGACTTGTCCGCTCGGTCTAGTCTGCATTTCCTTTTATGTTTTTTTAGTCTTGTTACCATAGATCGTTTGGTGGTTCCGATATATATCTTCCCACAAGTGCACGGTATGCGATAGACCCCTGCTACTGATAAAGGGTCTCTTTTGTCTTTAGCCGACCTGAGGCTTTGTTGTATTTTCCTCGTGGGTTTGGAGACTGTTCCGATGTCGTGTTCATCCAACAGAGTTTTCCAATTCTGTTCGTGACTCTAGGGATAAACGGTAGATATGCGCGTGCAACCAACTGATCCTTTTTCGCTTTTTGAACCGTGGTGCTCTTCGGTTTCATGGCTTTCCTGATCTCGGAAGCACTGTATCCATTCGATCCCAAGGTGACTTCAAGCAAAGTTTACCGAATACTATAAGTTGGTTCACTCCAAGGAATTCGTTTGTCGGTACGGCTCAGGATTGCATTTTTTGCGATTTCCATAAATCATATCGCCGACAGACGATGTCTGGAAGCCGCCGGCCGCATGACAGTTATACGAGGGCAGTTCCTATTCGCGATATCTACAGGGGACGTTCCGAAGTTGAAACTTCGCTTGCTCGGTTGTATCAGACAGATAAACAAAGATACGAAAGTAGTTGTTTGTCGATCAACTTCTAGAAACATGATAGATAAACTCATGAATAAATGATCTAAGAAACAGATCAGAGTGATTTACTGATGAAATGATAAACATACATTCAGAAAAACATGTTTTATTAACAAAAATAATACAATTATATAATGTTATATGTTTATAAATGATTTAAAATATTCAATTTTACATTGCATGATTTATGTTTCCTAACAATCTTCATGTCCTGGTTCATGAATTTTAAAGTAAAGTATATCCGAACTCTTGTATATAAAGATATATAATAATCGAAGAGGAATTTTTGACATGGATGTGAGAAAAGAATTTTCGAATATTTTGTTTTCAAATACTGTCCAATTCCCTTCTCACTGCCGATTTTATCAAAATTTTCAATGAATATGTTTTCCATCTCTATTACATGGTCAACAATATCTCTTGATGGGAACTTGGGAAGCCAACGTGACTTTCATTTTTTGAAAATTATTTCGATAAATGTGGTCATTATTAAGTTTAAGAGCCAATTTATATTGTTTAGTTCTATCATAATTATACATTGTTTCTATGTAATGTTTTCTTGTTTCTCCACCCTGAAGTAAAAACTGATAGGAAAACAAATTGTTTCGTGTCGACTTCAGCAAGTGCGGGATATCAAACAAATATACAAGTTTATGATCGTCTATCAGAAATATGGGATTTTCGTCTGTAACATTCAAAGTTTTCACCAACTTCTGAAAATTTGAACCCTGATCGGAAACCACCCCCATGACATTTAGGCCTATACTTTTGCATCTTCGTACCGTTTTGAACAAAATATCTTTCAAATCATCAGAAGTTGCTGATGTCTTATAGAAAAAGTATGCAAGTGGTATTTTCCAATTGCTTGCCAAACCTCTGACCATTACTGTTAGAGCACTACTTGCTATGTCAGTAGAGGTCCCATTCAAACTTGTTTGGAAACCTACTATTTTGTCTCTGGAAATATCATAATAAAGATGAGATTTCAAAGATATTTCGTCTAGGCATAAAATACAATATCTTTCTTTCTCCTTCATGAGCCCAATCCTGAATTCAATAACACGAAAAATAAAATCGTTGAAGCCTGGTTCAACAATCCAATTTTTCGTGAAACGATGAAGTGTACTTTTTGACGGTAATCTACAAATTGTTGAAAATTTTTTGTATGCTTTCGGACCAAGAAAATAAAGAGTCAATGCAAACTGTTTGAATTCGTCACTATACCTGAACCCTTTTGGTGCTTTATTTATCAAAGAAAGCTGTGCTTTCAAGAGCTTACAATATTGCTCAGGATATTTTCGATCCAGAAACTTGAAAACATCATCCAGAGTAATTCCGGTTTCGTCCAGTGCTCTTTTTGATGTTGAAGCTACTGTTTTCTCTAGTGATACAATTTTTTTTCGTAATGCCACTTTTCTTGGAGTTCCCGAAGAGAGTTTAGCAGATGTTTGGCTGCATTCATCTAAAAGAAAGATGTACGTACTTTCAATAATTGTTTTCTTGTCATCGTTTTTTTTTCCGAAGCATATAAAAATAGATCAGGTAAGTATATAATATAACGAAAAGATATTTCACCTCGTGATCCTAATTGATCCGTTTGAACCTGAGCATCAATGTAAATAAAATCCTTGCTAGTACCGGCAATGGCATCATCATCTGGAAGGTTTAAACAACAAAATTGATATTGTAAATTTCATATGTTAAAAAGTGGAATAAGATTTTTTCATCATTTGAATCTATAAACTTCACTGAACCAACCTTTCTGAGAACCATCTTGAGGCAGACGCAATGAAGGAACATCATAGCTATGAATACGAGAATTCACAATATCATCGGCTCTAAAATGTAAGCTGCAAATTTTAATTCTATTGTGACTCTGCTCTGGGGTAAGAGTAGCATATCTATGATTCCCAATGAAGCCTAATACATTTTTCCAACGTTGACACCTAAAAAAAAATTCAAGTATATCAATCGATAAACTGAACATTTTGAAAAAAGATTGAAATGAGTTTGGATTGGCAAATGCCGGCGGTATATTTCGTTATGAATAATTTTATACAACAAAACCATAAAAGGTATAGATAGGTAAATAAAAATTAATGGTGAATATATTGGATGCATACCTTTCACTGTACTTTGGGCAGCGGAAAAAACGAAATACCTGGGCTTCCCACCGTACTCAGACAACCATCCACTGAGCAATACGTCGACATTTTCACAAAATAAATATTTCGAACTCCGAACGAACACAACACTATCACAATACCAAAGTTTACCGATTCTGTAGTCTTTGACAATACCAAACAATACGGACAACCTTTATATCTCGTGTGCCGACGAGAACTGGTAACTTCAAGCGACACACTGTACTACCTCGGCTGGTAATTACCCGCTGTCGCTAGCGGGCGGCGAGATTTCTCAGATGTCGAAAAATGAGCGAGTGACACGTCTTATAGTATTCTGTAGTCTTTGCTTCAAGGTGTTTCAGTTCCCTCTCCAGATGTTCTGGGTTCACATATTCTCCGAGCCCGTTCCGTTAGAGTGGAGATGACTCCTCTCTTTTGGCTAGGATGGTGGTTCGATAGGGCGTGCAAGTATCTATCTGTGCGTGTGGGTTTTCGATACATTTTGTGGGTTAGTCTAACGTCATCACCCGAAGACGATTATAGATATTAATAATCGAAACGTTGTGAACTAACGTGGCTTGGAATCTTTCAATTTTGTATACTTTATTTTATATTTTTTGTTCAATCGTTCTATTGTTACTTGTATGTTATTTCACTATTCTTTCATTTCAGGTTATTTTTGCTTAATATGATTGTTATTTTCAGCTATTCATTTTAAATTCTCCCTTTTTAGTTGTTTCAGGGATTTCATATCATTTTATATAGTAGACAATGGAAGTCCGAACTAGTGAAATTCATTAGAATTTTGCGTTTTCGCACGATTAATATTTTTTAATTCCTAAGTTCGATTTGATATAAGTTTGATAGGTTTGTTTTCTCTTCTTTCCCATAAAATGTATCACAAATAGGTTGAAAATTTTTATTTTGGAGCTCAAACGATCTTGAAATAGTAAACAATTAGACTGGAACCGCCGCCTTGACAATGAAACATAAACATACTGATTTATAAATACTAGAACGATATTCTTCTCAGCCATATAATTTTCAACAAACCAGCTCAAGAAAGAATTTGAATTTGAGTTCGAGTTTACATGCAAGATCGGTTCTATCGTATTCGTATTATATTTTGGATTTATTCAAGTAACACTTTACGAGGTCTATTCGAAAATTTCGCGGGCTACGTTCATTCAATTAGCAATTTTTTTATTTTTTCCATTTGCTCGAACATATGTTCACAGTTTCAACTGTTCGGCATGTTCAGTTTGTTGGTGAGAGGCATAAAAGTTAGAAGTGTTTTTCGTGTTCGGCGATTTTCTGTTATCGAAAAACATGAATCAAGGAATTTGATTAAAATTTTGTGTAAGAAATAGAGTTAAGTGCATAAAAACATTTGAAATGTTGACAGTGGCATACGGTGATTGTACTCCGAGTCAGAAAAATGTGTACAAATGGTACAAGCTTTTCATAGAAGGTCGTGAAGATGCGAATGACAATGCTCGCACTGGACGTTCTCCCTAGCACATCAACAACCGATTAAAATGTTGGGAAAGTGAAGAAAATTGTTATGGAAAATCGTCCAATCGTCCCAATGGAAGAGCCCAGGAGAGCCAAGACCAAAAATAGCACGCCAAGTTTGATCAAATATCAAGGTTTTACTAACTCTTTTGTCACATTGTCGTACAGTAAATAAGGAGTATTATCTTGAAGTTATGCGCGCTTGCAAGAAAAAATACGAAGAAAACTTCCGGTATTGTGGAAAACGTTTTGGCTTTGGCATTTACGATAATGCACCTGCTCACTCGTCATTGCTTGATAAAAAACAACACCGCAATCATGCTTCATCCACCGTATTCAGCGAATTTAGTACCCTGCGACTTTTTTCTGTTCTCAAGATTGAAGGGACCCATGAAAGAACAGCGTTTTGCGACGATTGAAGAAATAAATACCGAATCGCTGAGAGGACATAACAAAAAGTGCATATCAGAACTGCTTCGAGGATTGAAAAACAAGTAAAGGAGACTACTTTGAAAGAGATTAAATAGAAATTGATGAATAAATAAATATTTTTTTGGGAAAAATGAAAATTCAACTTATATTTTGAACCAGACCTCTTATTGTGGGATTTTCACTGGACATTGTATAGAACCGCAACAACCGTAAGTCGTGTTTCTTTATACAATAGCTTTCTCAAGCATATACTGTAGTATAGAAACTCTCAGTATAAAAACGCTTGAGAAAAATATTGTGTAGCGAAACACTTGTTGTGAACTCTCCATCCACCGACCAACCAGGTTATTTTTATTGTCGAATCTGTTCCAATTCCCTTGTTCAACTGTAGTAATTATAAACAATGCCTTGGCATCACTACTCGTTTCATCGCAATAGTTCTCAAAGACATTTTGTAAATATTGTATGGAGCATCTTACATAGGCTTTAAAATACCGGCACTGGCACTGTCATGTCCAGAATTCTTGAAAAATCTCACGGTATTTTGGTGAGTTCAACAAAATTGAAGCTTATGGCCGTGTAATCAATTTGTACAAAACTCAAACCTAGTTTATGATAACTAAAAGAGTAATCAACGGCCATCAGATATTCTACATAGTCTGTTTTCTCTCTTCTTCAGATTGAAATGTGTTAATGGCCATTCCACTTCTGTATTTCTGACATTAAACTTGAATTTCAGGTTAGTAAGGTTAAGAGGTTAGCGGTTAGGTTGACATAATGAATAAAAATTTACATTCCGAGTTTATAGTTGGAATTACCAAATTACATTATAGAAAGTGAGTTCGACATCTTTACAAAAAATTAACAATAATAAATTCAAAGATATCACTTGGAGTCAAGCTACTCTCCCAGTTAAGTCTAGTGGTTTAGGTATTCGATTAGCCTCGTCCCTCTCATTTCCAGCAATTTTTTTCTCTTATAACAGTTCTCGTCATATGGTCAACTGCATTCTTTCTGAATCTTTGTCTGAAATTTCTGATGCGTAGGGTTAGGTTAGGTCAAAAGTGAGTGGGTCTATTCGACCCTCCACCGCAACCCGCAAGGGTTTATTGTGGCTCACACCTATTCTCACTCGGCCAAACAAACCCAGCTTCCTAATGAAGCCGATTAGTTTGTATGGTGAGTGGTCTTTCAGGTCAGATGGTAAGAGTAGGTAAGAGTACGGTTCTGCCAAACTCTAAAGACCTGATTCAGTCCCCAGCGGGGCAGGTACAAAGTATATGCTCTGTTGATGAGGTAGTCGGATAGTCGAATTGCAAGATTCCCACCTTGATACCCACGACAACCTTCCCATATGAGGGTTTTTACACGTCAGCTACACCTGACGATGCCTTAGATTCAGCCGTGCAGGGCTTTCTCGCCTCTGGTTTTGATGAAACTTCACTTGAGCGCAAACGTTTGCTAACCTGCTCATGGGGTTTAGTTCCCCCAACTGAGACAGATTCTGCGTACGCTGCAGCTCTCGCTCCCGAACTAAATTCACAGGGAGGTCAGTTGGAGTCGTAAACTCAACATCCATCTTCTCTGTAGACTCGTTCCTCAACTAAATTTACAGTGAGGTCCGTTGGAGTCGTAAACTCGACATCCATCTCCTCTGTAGACTCGCTCCTGAATTAAATTTACAGGAAGGTCAGTTGGAGTCGTAAACTCGACATCCATGTCCTCTGTAGACTCGCTCCTGAATTAAATTTACAGGGAAGTCAGTTGGAGTCGTAAACTCGACATCCATCTCCTCTGTAGACTCGCTCCTGAACTAAATTTACAGGGAGGTCAGTTGGAGTCGTAAACTCGTCATCCATCTCCTCTGAAGACTCACTCCTGAACTAAATTTACAGGGAGGTCAGTTGGAGTCGTTAACTCGATTTCCATCTCCTCTGTAAACTCGCTCCTGAACTAAATTTACAGGGAGGTCAGTTGGAGTCGTTAACTCGATTTCCACCTCCTCTGTAAACTCGCTCCTGAACTAAATTTACAGGGAGGTCAGTTGAAGTCGTACATTCGACATCCATTTCCTCTGTAGACTCGCTCCTGAACTAAATTTACAGGGAGGTCAGTTGGAGTCGTAAACTCGTCATCCATCTCCTCTGAAGACTCACTCCTGAACTAAATTTACAGGGAGGTCAGTTGGAGTCGTTAACTCGATTTCCACCTCCTCTGTAAACTCGCTCCTGAACTAAATTTACAGTGAGGTCCGTTGGAGTCGTGAACTCGACATCCATCTCCTCTGTAGACTCGCTCCTGAATTAAATTTACAGGAAGGTCAGTTGGAGTCGTAAACTCGACATCCATCTCCTCTGTAGACTCGCTCCTGAACTAAATTTACAGGGAGGTCAGTTGGAGTCGTAAACTCGTCATCCATCTCCTCTGAAGACTCACTCCTGAACTAAATTCACAGGGAGGTCGGTTGGAGTCGTTAACTCGATTTCTACCTCCTCTGTAAACTCGCTCCTGAACTAAATTTACAGGGAGGTCAGTTGGAGTAGTACACTCGACATCCATCTCCTCTGTAGAGTCGCTTCTGATCTAAGTTTACAGGGAGGTCAGTTGGAGTCGTAAACTCGACATCCATCTCCTCTGTAGACTCGCTCCTGAACTAAATTTACAGGGAGGTCAGTTGGAGTCGTAAACTCGTCATCCATCTTCTCTGAAGACTCACTCCTGAACTAAATTTACAGGGAGGTCAGTTGGAGTCGTAAACTCGACATCCATCTCCTCTGTAGACTCGCTCCTGAACTAAATTCACAGGGAGGTCAGTTGGAGTCGTAAACTCGTCATCCATCTCCTCTGAAGACTCACTCCTGAACTAAATTTACAGGGAGGTCAGTTGGAGTCGTTAACTCGATTTCCATCTCCTCTGTAAACTCGCTCCTGAACTAAATTTACAGGGAGGTCAGTTGGAGTCGTTAACTCGATTTCCACCTCCTCTGTAAACTCGCTCCTGAACTAAATTTACAGGGAGGTCAGTTGAAGTCGTACATTCGACATCCATTTCCTCTGTAGACTCGCTCCTGAACTAAATTTACAGGGAGGTCAGTTGGAGTCGTAAACTCGTCATCCATCTCCTCTGAAGACTCACTCCTGAACTAAATTTACAGGGAGGTCAGTTGGAGTCGTTAACTCGATTTCCACCTCCTCTGTAAACTCGCTCCTGAACTAAATTTACAGTGAGGTCCGTTGGAGTCGTGAACTCGACATCCATCTCCTCTGTAGACTCGCTCCTGAATTAAATTTACAGGAAGGTCAGTTGGAGTCGTAAACTCGACATCCATCTCCTCTGTAGACTCGCTCCTGAACTAAATTTACAGGGAGGTCAGTTGGAGTCGTAAACTCGTCATCCATCTCCTCTGAAGACTCACTCCTGAACTAAATTTACAGGGAGGTCGGTTGGAGTCGTTAACTCGATTTCTACCTCCTCTGTAAACTCGCTCCTGAACTAAATTTACAGGGAGGTCAGTTGGAGTCGTAAACTCGTCATCCATCTCCTCTGAAGACTCACTCCTGAACTAAATTTACAGGGAGGTCAGTTGGAGTCGTTAACTCGATTTCCACCTCCTCTGTAAACTCGCTCCTGAACTAAATTTACAGTGAGGTCCGTTGGAGTCGTGAACTCGTCATCCATCTCCTCTGAAGACTCACTCCTGAACTAAATTTACAGGGAGGTCGGTTGGAGTCGTTAACTCGATTTCTACCTCCTCTGTAAACTCGCTCCTGAACTAAATTTACAGGGAGGTCAGTTGGAGTCGTAAACTCGTCATCCATCTCCTCTGAAGACTCACTCCTGAACTAAATTTACAGGGAGGTCAGTTGGAGTCGTTAACTCGATTTCCACCTCCTCTGTAAACTCGCTCCTGAACTAAATTTACAGGGAGGTCAGTTGAAGTCGTACATTCGACATCCATTTCCTCTGTAGACTCGCTCCTGAACTAAATTTACAGGGAGGTCAGTTGGAGTCGTAAACTCGTCATCCATCTCCTCTGAAGACTCACTCCTGAACTAAATTTACAGGGAGGTCAGTTGGAGTCGTTAACTCGATTTCCACCTCCTCTGTAAACTCGCTCCTGAACTAAATTTACAGTGAGGTCCGTTGGAGTCGTGAACTCGTCATCCATCTCCTCTGAAGACTCACTCCTGAACTAAATTTACAGGGAGGTCGGTTGGAGTCGTTAACTCGATTTCTACCTCCTCTGTAAACTCGCTCCTGAACTAAATTTACAGGGAGGTCAGTTGGAGTCGTAAACTCGTCATCCATCTCCTCTGAAGACTCACTCCTGAACTAAATTTACAGGGAGGTCGGTTGGAGTCGTTAACTCGATTTCTACCTCCTCTGTAAACTCGCTCCTGAACTAAATTTACAGGGAGGTCAGTTGGAGTCGTAAACTCGTCATCCATCTCCTCTGAAGACTCACTCCTGAACTAAATTTACAGGGAGGTCAGTTGGAGTCGTTAACTCGATTTCCACCTCCTCTGTAAACTCGCTCCTGAACTAAATTTACAGTGAGGTCCGTTGGAGTCGTGAACTCGACATCCATCTCCTCTGTAGACTCGCTCCTGAATTAAATTTACAGGAAGGTCAGTTGGAGTCGTAAACTCGACATCCATCTCCTCTGTAGACTCGCTCCTGAACTAAATTTACAGGGAGGTCAGTTGGAGTCGTAAACTCGTCATCCATCTCCTCTGAAGACTCACTCCTGAACTAAATTTACAGGGAGGTCGGTTGGAGTCGTTAACTCGATTTCTACCTCCTCTGTAAACTCGCTCCTGAACTAAATTTACAGGGAGGTCAGTTGGAGTAGTACACTCGACATCCATCTCCTCTGTAGAGTCGCTTCTGATCTAAGTTTACAGGGAGGTCAGTTGGAGTCGTAAACTCGACATCCATCTCCTCTGTAGACTCGCTCCTGAACTAAATTCACAGGGAGGTCAGTTGGAGTCGTAAACTCGTCATCCATCTTCTCTGAAGACTCACTCCTGAACTAAATTTACAGGGAGGTCAGTTGGAGTCGTTAACTCGATTCCCACCTCCTCTGTAAACTCGCTCCTGAACTAAATTTACAGGGAGGTCAGTTGGAGTAGTACACTCGACATCCATCTCCTCTGTAGAGTCGCTTCTGATCTAAGTTTACAGGGAGGTCAGTTGAAGTCGTAAGCTCGGCATCCATCGCCTCTATAGACTCAGCGTCAGAAATTGTTTTTAAGTTTACTCTGTCTATAAAGGTCCCACGAGTAGCTAGGGAAAGAAGGTCAATCACGGCAGAGCCCCGCATTACCGTGACAAGGCGATGCTACGACGAGAGGGCACCCGGTATCTGGAAGGTTCCGTAGAGACAGCTGATAGGCTCAGTGTCATTCATCCTCTCGGCACGGATACACACACCTTATAGGATTAAGCTATCGTTGGGATGCCATTCAGTTAGGGAATAACAGAACCATAAGTGGTTCTGTCATTCCTGTATCCAGTGGGGCTACGTGGAAGCAGGCATCCGATGGCCGGTTTGCTCAACCCCCACATCCCAAGCAAGGCAAGGGAAGATGAACAAGGACAGCCAAACCGCCCTGATGCGTATTATTTGGATAGTTGAAATAAATGGTTATCTCAAACGAAAAATACCCTTCCCGAAAATAAGTGTTAGGAAGCCTGGGATTATGCAATGATCAATTTGGCTCACAATCAACTTCTAGAGTCAGATGAACGTTCCGATATTCAAATGGCTAGATTCAACGCTGTTATTTCCAAAGAATCTAGTGCCTGGATGAATTCTCTTTCTGTGGCTTCTTTGGATACCCTCTTAGATGATGCATCTTTTGAAATTTCGATAGGTCTTCGGTTAGGTTCTTCGATTTGTGTTAGTTAATAATGCAGATGTGAATCCACTGTTGAAAAAAATGGTTATCAGTGCCTAAGTTGTGAATTCAGTTCTGGCAGATTTTCAAGACATCATTCCATTAATGATTTTGTAAAAAGAGCTCTAGCTACCGCAGAGGTTCCTTTAGCTTTTGAACCCGTTGGTGTCAGTCGAGATGATGGAAAGCGTCCAGACGGGATGAGTCTAATTCCTTGGAAATTTTGGAAACCTCTGGTTTGGGACTTCACCTGCGTAGACACAGTTGCAGCTTCACACCTTGCTGCTACGTCTGATTCCAGTGGTGCAGCTGCAATGATTGCCTAAAAATTAAAATATCGGAAATACTCTACTTTGCTAAGTTCCTACTGTTTCTTTCCTGTTGCAATTGAAATCTCTGGTGTTTTTGGATCTCATGCTTCTGAATTATTGGAAGAAATTGGTAGAAGAATGATGAATTCTACCGATGACAACCGAACCTATCAATTTTTAATTCAAAGAATCAGCATCGCCATTCAAAGGGGTAATGCCACATCGATATTGGGTACTCTTCCGTCTACTCAAAAATAAAGTGAAATATTCCTGAACCCACAAATCAAATCAAAATTTCCTATGAACAACGCAAAATGAAGTAAGCGGATTGACCATTTCTCGATTTTCTCAGAAGATGCAGAGGAGAGTAAACAAGTTCTGGAATTATCATTCCTCATTCCGTTGGTCCAATGATGGAGAGAATAATCGCATCCGTGATTACTCGAAAGAAAACAGCAGTGGCGAACGTATCATCAACAGCTACAACACAATTAGATCAGTGATACATTCCTCAGTCAAAACCCTTGGGTTTAATGGGTTGAAAAATATTGGCAACAACTGTTTTATGGACAGTTTAATTCAATACTTATCAAATACGAGATGGTTACTGGAATATTTGAAAAAGGATAAGTACATGAAAGATATCAATACTAATATTTCTAGTATGGAGGGTGCTTTAATCCAAGTTTTCGCAGAAGTTACCAAGGAATTGTGGTCTGAAGATTCATCTGATTGAGCAGTGAACACAGTCTCCTTAAAAAGTGAGATACAGCGTTTCATGGGTCATACGCATCAAGACGCCCAGGAGTTCCTTCGTTTTCTTTTAGAAGGTTTACATGATGACATCAGTAGAACCTAAACTGATTCAAATGATTTAATTGGCAAAAATATTGTAACTAGATGTATTTAGCATGTAATTTTCTAATCGAAGCTTTATCATTGGTGTCGATTTATAGAAACATTGGGAAATACATTCTTTAAATTTGCATAAAGTACTATAATAGGAACTAACAAAAAATAACTCCTTCGGTTGACATAATTATCATTTCTCTACAAAGTTACTTTCAAACATAGTAAAAGACAGAGATGATCTCAGACGTTTTGGTCAGTGAAATAATGATTGCGAATTTATGTTCCATGATTTGCATGGATTAAAATTTTATAACACTGGTATATATTATACAAAAATCCTTGAATACACGTTGGCTACCAAATATGCAGGGAATTCGCTAGATCAGAGCAGGTATGAAATGATCACTAAAGAATAGTCATAAGGGACTTATTGATTTGAAAATCAAATCGGACTGATGCAAACCAGAAGAACATATTCAGTTTGAATAAAAGGTCATTATGGTCAAGTAGAAAGGGAATATGTATTTCTAGATAATTCCAGAAATTCATTCATATTTCGAATAATACATGTTGAGGAAAAATATGATAGTAATTATTCAAAATAACAATGAATGGAAGCCTTTTGGATTTTCAACTGACAAAGCTGAAATTTCCCAAAATTGATTAACCTCCTTACAAATTTCATTATCGCTTTTTATATTGCTGAAAAACGAGTACACGATTTATACAATGAATATCGAAGTAAAAATGTATTTAATGGTCATGCAAATATGCGTTATCTCCAAAAAGGTGTTATTTTTGTCATGTTAGTTCCCTTCAATAATGTTTTATTCATCTGTATTTACTTTATCATTCCACGAGCGCACGCAACGAGCTGCTAAAATTTTATCAAAATAAATAGAATTTGAAGTGTAAGTGGTAGTTAATGAAGTTTAGCAGTTTATGTACTTAACTAGGTTCAGATGGTTTTATTGGATACGCAATGGAATAATAAATATTTGTTCTATTCGGGTATGAAACGATATAGAAGAAATGCATATTGATGTACTGAAACTATTGAAGGAAACAGCAAACTGACGACCACAAAAAAAAGATTCTTCAATTATTTTGAGGAATATTTGGTTATATTTCAGTGAACCGTTTATGTGTTTAACATATTGAAATATTTTATTCTAGTTGACAAATCCCCGCATAATTTCAATTCAAATTCACTTTTCGAGTACGTTTTTGGCGAATATATCGAAAACTTTTGGGAGATATTCAAAATTCGAAAAGAGATCCTTGAAGAACAGAAAATTGACTAGAACTGCAGCATCAGCCTTTATAATTTTAAATGAGCGGTGAAAATAAAGCAAAATAGCTCCAGGGCGCGACGCCCGCTCCGGGCGCTTCAATAATACAAATTATTTCACCCGTTTAAATATGAATATTAAGGTATAACAACTGTTAGATACTTGATGGATAGTTGAATGAACAATATTTTCTCCTATTTCCAAGATGAAGGTTCATATTGAAATTTTGATATCCTACAAACTTAGAGTGGTGTTTTTATTGTTTTTTGTTTTTTTTTAAGTTAAAAAAATATCTTTGCTGGAAAAGTTGAGATGAGTAACAAATTTCAATTTTATAGATTTTATGATGGAGTTTATTGATTATTAATTGTTATATTCAATCTAAAAGACTCTTTCGTTGAGTGTATATTCCCATATCTCAATATATAGGAATCCTTCTCAACATCTCAGGTGGGTTCGCTCAAATAAATTGGAACTTACCAGAAATCGACTCGATTTGCAGATGTACCTGTAAATGAAAATTCGAAGAGACAAAATCAAAATATCAATAAATAACAAATTTATTAATAATATGTAAAAGACTTGAAAAAATTTTAAAGTCCAAAATATCAATTATGAAATTTAGGAACATGTTTTATGACAAGCAACATTGCATGAATTTCGGAACAGGAATTTTAATCTAAAATGTCATTTATCGTGTCTTATACACAAATTACACTTTGAACTGTTTTATTGAATCAGCTGATTTAAGAAAATCTCCTTTTCTTTAGTTAACACCACTGTCCTTATCGATTATGGATGAGATTTGCATATACATATATACAGCTTATTTTTGGAAAAGTTCGAACTTTCAATTTGTGGTATAAGTACCTGGTTTCTCTCTTTTTGTTTGTGTAGTTATGTTAACCATTGAAATTATTCGGTGGAAATCCTGGAATTGGACTCTTGGAAAACTGGAATCTATGGTAGGCAATTTTCTTGCTTTTCTCACTTTTGGATTTGCTTTTACGGTAGGTTGTATTAGATTATTTTTAATTATAATTTACAATTTGTTTTAGCTTTGTTTTGTGATTATTTTCAAGTAATTTTGTAAGAAATCCTAGAGCATCAAAAAACGTGGCTTCTCTCTCAAAGCATAGAAAACAATTCTGTTGTTGTATTTCATCAGTTCGGACTTTCATTGTCTAATATAATATAAATTGATTTGAAATCCCTGAAAAAAATTAAAAAGATTAACCGAAAATAACAATTTTATTAAACAAAAAAACTGAAATTACAAAGAAATAACATACAAGCAACAACCAAAAAAATATAAATTGAAATATTAATAAAAGCTGAAAATTAAAAAATATTATTAACAAATAATGAAAAATGAAAACTGAAAGATTCCAAACCAAGTTATGTCACGACGTTTCGATTGTTAGTATCCACAATCGTCTTTGGGTGATAACTGGACTGGAACCGTCAATATCTAAGTTAATGATATTTTTTAATTTTCAGCTTTTATTAATATTTCAATTTTTATTTTTTTGGTTGTTGCTTGTATGTTATTTCTTTGTAATTTCAGTTTTTTTGTTCAATACAATTGTTATTTTCGATTAATCTTTTTACTATTTTTCAGGGATTTCAAACCAATTTACATTATATTAGACAATGGAAGTCCGAACTGATGAAATACACCACGAAACATTGTCAACCACCATCAAACAATTCTCTTGTTGAAAAAATAAATGTCAATCTTCCACTTTGCTTGAATACCAACCACTAATTTTCACAAGTTCAAATTTGGAAATTACATATCTCTATTTCTAATTCATTCACAAACTTGATATAAACATCCGAATTTTGCCACATTTCTCTTTTAACTATTTACAAATTTTGTATATCCCTACTTATTTATAAATTTCCTAATTTTCTCTATGCATCAACTAATGCATTTCTCTCTATCAGTCACGTGATTTCCGGTTTCAGAAATGCTTTTTTATTCATATACAGGTCGATCGAAATTTGACCCGTTTTAGAGTTCTCTTGAGTTGTTGAAAAATATATAAGTTCATTTGATGAGGTATGAGTATCAGCTTCTATTTCTCAGTGGTTGAGAATAAATTGATATATTTTTTTTTCTTTCACACTATAAATTAATGTAAATAATTATGCATCAACCGTACGGATAAGACTATGATTTTGGGGGGAGAGAAAAACTTCACACCTGTATGTGAATGCCACTTTGTCAGCGAAACTTTGGGAAACTGAAATGAACAATGGTCAACAATTTCAAAAAACGACTAATACTATAGATTTTGACAGCAAAAACCTCGTTCAATTCAAACCAACTTGAAACATTTCAAGATTCAGGCTGAAAAAGTGTTCCAATAACATTTTATCGTTATGAACGAATGTAATCAGTCGTTATGATTGTTTGAGGTATTTCGGGTATATTAACAAAATCATTCTGGCCGAAAAAAAATTGGAAGTGAAAATAATCTCTTAGTTTCTATACTCCAACGACATACTCGTAATTGAGAAATCTATTTTTATCCTGCTTTGTCTACCTATTGTCCTCGTCAAATACTATCGGCACCTTTATGTCGGTTATAGATCATCAGACTACTGTGATAAAGCAAATTATCCGAAATTATTTCAATTACTTTTTATTTTGGGAGTGGGCACGTGGTTTAATGAACTGGAGATCGATTCGAAAATAACTTTGAGGGTTTAATTATCGAGTGGAAGACACTCGCGCCTTTACGTTCAATTGATTTCATTAGAAAAATTGATTTAAATTGACGTGAACGATTTCACATTTATCAGGAGTAATGTAACAACGATCTGAATAATTGACTGACCTGACATTAAACGTAAAGAAAAATTTGATTGAGTACAGACAAGCAAAATTTATTTCTCTATTCACATACCGAAGAATGGATAGCTGAGTATTATTAGAACCTAAATGGTCGTGAAAAAACAGTTTCTACTTAACAAATCTCGGATTTCTAATTTGTATACTTGATTATTTGTGACCATTTACGTATGCATTTCACTTTACCTTTAATGGTAATCCAAACAGATTTGTTGATTGTCATTAGCACGATTCAATACTTTGTTTCGAAACTGTACAACAATTTCACTGTTATTAAATCGCACAAGATATTTTAGATCAATGATGTGATATATTAGGAAAGTTCATAATCCAGATAAGACATAACAGGCTGATACACGGTGGATCACTTTTATACTTTCATGGAGAGCGTATTCTCCACACAAATAAAATATTTTCTGCAATGCGATGCTGCCACTTCCATTTGAAAGTAGTAGCAACTTTGATTTTTCAAATGGAACACTCTGTATATAATATTATTTTTAGAATCTACAACAATTACCCGACAACTTTTCTTGATATTTCCCTATAACTATCTGTTACCGTTATGGAAATATGAAATAATTTCAATTTTTTTCTTAGGAAACTATGACCTCTAAAAATGCTGATACCGAAATTTGGTTTGGAGTTAAGTGATACTTGGAGATTTCCTACACTTCAGAGTAATCTCCGTTACTCTGGTAAAAATACAGTTCTTTCGTTTGGAACACATTATGTATCACTAGAAATTCAGAAAGCTGTTGAAATTTGCTTTTTTTCCTATGTATGTCATGCGTATACCTAACTAGTCAAGTATCGAACTTATCAAATCGAATCAAAACAAATTAAATCAGTTTATTCATTCAAAGGGCCCATTAGAGTATACAACATGTCAGGATATAATGTCTGAGTACATGTATATTGCGGTTGCTGTATTTCTTGTTATTGAAGGAACATTTGACAATGCACTACCTAAATCTATAGGATTGTCTCTGGCTAGAAAGGGTATAGAATCGACCATAACTGGCTGGATCTATGCCATGCTTGTAAACAGAACTGCAACTACGACTCTTCAAGGCGAGGCTATCAGGTTCAGGATCACCAGAGGCTACCCTCAAGGTGGGGTACTATCTCCCCTTCTGTGGTCGCTCCTGGTGGATAGTCTTCTTGATGCCCTCGACAGAAGAAAAGTTGATCTGCAAGCTTATGCAGATGACCTTGTGATCCTGGCAAGGTCCACGTCGGGAAGGGTAGCTTGTAATATCCTCCACGGCGCGTTGAACGTTGTTCACGGTTGGTGCCTGAGGGAGCAGATGTCTGTCAACC
The DNA here is from genome assembly GCF_025532065.1 of Leptinotarsa decemlineata. NCBI lineage: Eukaryota > Metazoa > Arthropoda > Insecta > Coleoptera > Chrysomelidae > Leptinotarsa > Leptinotarsa decemlineata. The sequence continues at coordinate 5,921,417 of NW_027412537.1, read as the reverse complement.
CCATCAAAACTGTGTTAATCCCCTTCACCAAGAGAAGGAAATTGGACGATCTAACGCCACTTTCCCTCAATGGTGTGGTCATTCCATTTGAAACGGAGGTGAAATATCTTGACATTGTCCTTGATAAAAGACTCACCTGGAACGCTCACTTGGAAAAAATTTTACACAAAGCCAGACTGTCTCTATGGACATGCCGAAGGATTTGTGGTAAAACTTGGGGTTTAGGTCCCAAACGAATCCGTTGGATTTCTGTGATTGTCAGACCAATGATCACGTATGGTGCAATTGCTTGATGGCCGAAGGCTTTACAGAAAGCGGCCCAAGCGAAGCTCTCTGGCTTACAGAGACAGGCTTGTCTGGTTATCAGTGGTGCCATCAGTACCACACCGTCAGCGGCCATGGAGATCCTTCTAGATCTACCTCCTCTCCACATTTTTCTGGAAAGAGAGGCTAGATGGACTGCATACAGACTTGTGCACATTGCCAATTGCACAAATCAATTCAATGCAGAGTGCAACAGACTGTTGGTTGACATCAGAAGTCACAGCATTCTGGAAATGACCTCTGACTTTATGCCTTCAACTGTTAACTACGAACTGCCTTATGAAGTACTATTCCCGAGTAGAAAGGACTGGATCCTGCGGGAGGAGAAAATATTAAGAGCAGATACTTGTTGGTTCACAGATGGATCAAAAACACCTTCCGGTTCTGGTGCAGGTGTTTTCAGTCGCAGACCCAGGAAAGAGTTATCTACCTGCCTAGTGGAAATTTATGCTATTGAATTGTGTGCGGAGAGATTGGATAAATCCAACCTCACTCACAATTCAATAAAAATATTCTCGGAAAGTCAAGCGGCGTTGGAAGCTCTTGGCTCCTACCGAACAACGTCTATATTGGTAGCAAATTGCCAAAAACGACTCTCCTCCATAGGAAGACTTAACAGATTGTCTCTGGTCTGGATTCCTGGCCATACTGGCCTGGAAGGTAATGAAGCTGCTGACTCTCTTGCAAAGGAGGGTCCTGCAAGCGGCTTCATTGTACCAGAACCTGTCATTGGCATCGCTTTGGGCTTCGCCAAACAAACACCTGAATGGCAAGAAGAGTTTTGGACTTCTGGCAGAATCTTCCTGGATTGGCTCACCCCAAGGCGTTTATTCACCATTCGAAGATTGATTCGAAACAGTTGTTGGAGTTCAGTAGGGATGAACTACGATGTCTAACAGGCCTTCTTACAGGTCGCTGTCATTTGAATCATCACATGCAGAGACTTGGACTGTCGGAAGACAGTGTGTGTCGCCTCTGTCTGGAAAATGATGAAACTGCAGAGCATATACTTTGTGCATGCCCCGCTGGGGATCGAATCAGGTTCTTTGAGTTCAGCAGATCCATACTCTCACTATCTGACCTGAATGACCACTCACCATACAAACCAATCGGCTTCGTTAAGAAGCTGGGTTTATTTGGCCGAGTGTGAATAGGTGTGAGCCACAATAAACCCTTATGGGTTGCGGTGGAGGGTCGAATAGACCAACTCACTTTAGATCTACCTACCTACCTACATGTATATGAATATAATCATAATAAAGACTACGTACGTTACTACAAAACAACAAAAAAGAACAGCAGTATAAAATATTTGATTGAAAAGCAACATTAAAAATTCATCAATGTTATAAAATAAATTTTCTTACAGGAAACGTTATATGGAGTTTCGAAATTTGAAGTGTGTAGGCTGAATTTTGATGCCAGTGGATAATCGATTGTAAACTCTCATACCTGTTGGGAGTGGTCCATTTGACGTTATTTGGAGATTGTTATTATTTGGATAGATTACCTGATTGTTTCTGGTTTGGTGGACAAGCATGTCCGAATGCCTGGGAAGAGTGTTTTTTATTTTATGAATGTAGCAGGAAACTTCCATAATATAAAGACAGGCCGAGAAAAAATATTCAATTCCTGATTTGCAGTAATTCCTGGATGATACATTTTTTATAGTTCTTACTGCTTTTTTCTGAATGAGAAATAGATGCTGTGCAGCCGGAGAGTTTCCCCATAGTAAAATGTCATAAAGTAGAATAGACTGGATTTCAGCAGTACAAATTTCTCAAACTGCCAATATCAACCACATTCCGCATAAATCGAATTTGATATATTTTTGTCTAAAGAAATGAACTTTAAATGTTCAAGCCAGTCTCGGATATACCTACACAGTAGGTTGAATGGACTGACGCCTACCACAAAACAACTACCTCACCGGCTTATACCTCGAACATCGTTGGATTATATCCGACAGGCGTCAGTGCAGGAATCTTCACAGAAAATTTCCTGCATATGCAATTGGCAATACAACTGAAAGAGTCGACCTTCAATTTTGGAACGGGCACACTTGCAGACCGGTTTTCGGCTCCTTAGCCACTCGTCAGTGCAAGATAGTGACCATCATCGACATAAAGTGTATGATATTCCATAATCGAAAATCGAAATTCTTTCAAAGTATTTCATTCCTCGTCTTGAGTTGGAAACTGGCTTGAACATTTAAAGTTAATTTCTTTAGATTTGTTTGATGTCAGTCTTCAAGCATAGCCCACTGATTAATAAGACAATATATTTTTGTATTTAATTTTTTATAGTCGCTGTAATATGCTCATTACAGATGAGATCGTCCTCCAGGGTTATTCCTAAGAACTTTGTTGTTGATTTTCTGATAATATTTGAATCATTCAGTTCAATTGAGAATGGATTGTTTATTATTTTTTGCCTGGTGTGAAAGATTAGATATTCACTTTTTTCTATATTGAAATGTAGTTGATTAGCTGAAAACCATACTCCTAGTTTACCAAGAAGATGGTTATTAGCTTGTTCATTCATTTAACTGCGGTCCTGAGAGACAAGGAAAGATAAGTCAGCAGCATACAGCGTGATGTTATACTCAGGTAAAAATTCCATTATGTAGTGGGGCCAAAACACTACCCCATGGCACTTCCTGCTTCAGTTGCGAGGTATCTGAGCAGTGCTTACTAATAGATCCATTAATTTCTTTGAAGCATTTTTTGTGAAAGTGTCCCTTCAGAATGGTATTCCCATTCTGTATTTTGTAAGCAGGCTATGATTACTATTTGACAGTAACGTTGTGCCTTTCTTCTAATAATATTGACATTATCGTCATTTCAGAAGTTTCAAATACTTTCAAAATAATGGAACAAAACTATTCATACGAGTTCTTATGAACTTGTTTATTATTTTTGGACAGTGTGATAAAACTATCAGCAGAACATGTAGAAACTTCAACGAAAGGTATCATAATGTACCGCTAACGAACCTTAAAAAATTTATGCGAGTTCAGAACAATTTCAATGCATTTGAATCAACGTGGATGTTTGGATACATAACAAAAACACGAAATAATTGGAAAGTGTAAATCTTGATATGAATAGATATGAAAAAGTAAAACAATCATGTGGACTATTTCAAAATATGTTAGAATCGCTGGCCGTTCACTTCAAAATGCGGGTGTTGACTGCTTTCGTCGTGGCATATCTGATTTCATTGGGATCCAAATCTTCAAATGTTTGGGTTATCCAATCCCCACAGATGAAAATCTAATGGATTAAGATCGGGTAATCTCACTAGCGAATTGCATGGTCCCAAATGCCTCATCTTCTGATCTTCAATGAGTCTGTCCAGTTCTGCGCTCACTTCTCTTGTACAATGTGCAGGATCCACGTCTAGTTAGTACCAATATTTTCGATATTCTTTGAATGTCAGATTATCGACGAAGCTCTCTATAGTATTCTCCAAAATATTCAGGTAGCTATAGCGTATAGCGTGCACCTCAATTTGTTGTCCATTAACATGCAGAAGGCATCAAAACTATTTTTTGTTGAAATCCGGCTACTTTTGTGACGTGAGGATTTTCACTGGACCAATAATGACAATATTTTTTATTGGAAATTCCTTCTCTCGTAAATTCTGATTCATCGGTTCAAATAATTTTACTTAAAAATATGGGTCTTCTGAATGCGTATCGATTACATTTTACAAAATTGAACCCATTGTTGAAGGTCTTGATGCTTCATTTCTTGACTTTTAGTGAATTTATGATTATGCATTTTATGTATTCGCAAGATTCTTTAGGCCGATGTATATTTTATACCTAAATCTTCTTCAGCACTTCTCATCGTAGACTCAGATAATGCGTGAAAGTATGCTAAGACATTAATCTGGTTGTCTTCAGATCTTACGGATCAAGGCAAGTTTCTTGACCCTTTCAAAGTTGATTCAAATGCATTGAAATTGTTCTGAATTCGTATAAATTTCTTGAGGTTCATTTGCGGTAGATTCTCATACCTTCCGTTGAACTTTCTACATGTCCTGCAGATAATTTTATCACACTGTTCTGAAATAATAAACAAACTCATAAGAACTACGTTTGAATAATTTTGTTTCATCGTTTTGAAGGTATTTGAAACTTCTGAAATGATGAAAATGTCAATATTATTAGAATGTCACAACGTTACTGTCAAAGAGTAATCATGGTCTGCTTATAAAATACCGAATGAAAATACCATTCTGAAGGGACATTTTCACACATGAATGCTCATACACATAAAAGCTTTGTCCATTTTTAATCATACACAGGGTGTTCTATTTTAGATACTCAACTTTCAGTCACTTTTTCATTCAAACGAAAAAAAAATTTTTCACCACCGTGTTTTGAAGTGATGGAGATTACGCTGAAATGTGGGAAGCCTCCAAATGTTAGCTAACTCTAAACCAACTTTCGATACCATAGTACGAGTATTCCTTAAGATATAAGTATTCTTTGAATTTTGAGTTTGTTTTTTTATTCTTATACATCTTCTGCTTCACAATGAACATTTTGCGCCCCAAATTTTCATAATTTTTATTCTGACCCTTTTTTCGAATCATTTTATCGTTCCATCTGGCTCGAGAAATTGAGTATATGAATTCTCCCATGTTTATATATTCGCTACATAAAACTAAACTCAAATATAAACGATTGAAATTATTCAGAATTACATGGCAATGTCCAGATGGCATGAATGGCAATGAAGAGGAGTGTCTCACTGGGGAAAAAGTTGTACCTCCTCTACCAGACTGGAATTCCTTTTTCATAAGCAATTCGATTTATTTATTCATTATGTCAACCTTATCGAACCTCCACTACAACTGAGGAGAATATGGAATTATTCAATAACAAATATTGACAAAATATAGCTTCGCTTTTGCAGTATTCTATTCTGGTGTTTAATATGCGAGAAACGTGTTTCCAAAACTGCTAAATTTCTGAGATCCGCGCAGACAATTTATTCACTCTACTACTGAAGTCATCGCTACCATGATAACTGTTTTAGGAATAATTACATCATAGCTGGAACGTGGTCAACCGCAAATATGATATTGGTGTTTACAGAATGTAATTATAGAGAAAGTTGATAATAATAAGTGTGACCAATACCGTATTATATCTTCTCGATTACTCTCAAGAATAAACAAGTGAACCTACTGCCAATAAATCTGGGCCTGTTGCCAGAAAATAGTTTAAAACAATTCATTGCCACTGAAACTATGATTCGATGAAATGAATATGAGAAACCATTAAGGAAAGTGTTTTTTTTTAATTTTTGCTTCTAATATACAGTACTTAATATTAAGTGAATTTACTGAAAAAAAAAGAATCCAATCCAGACTCGTCGTGAACCACCTTGATAATTTGGAACATCGATTGATTCAGAGACTTGTTCTTCTTCTGTAGACACTGAAAGTGTTGAATTTCCTTGAAATGGAAGGAACCGACCGATACTTAAATATTAATATCAAAACCTACTTAGATTTTTGTTCATTTGAAATCCCTGAAAGAATCTGTGGAAAAATTGAAAAGATTTGCTGAAAAAAACATTTTATTAAGCAAAAAACTGAAATTACAATGAAATAACATACAAGCAAAAACAAAAAAAACAACAAAATTTGAACTATTAACAGTAGCTGAAAAATTAAAAATTATTAACAAAAAATGAATTAAAAATATGAAATGAAGAGATTCCAAGCCAAGTTACTTTACGACGTTTCGATTGTTAGTATCCACAATCGTCTTTGGGTGATAACTGGACTTAGATCTGACTATTTATAGGTCATTCGACAGATTCGCTTCATTGTTTTTAGCGGGAGTTGACTGTTTGGCAGGAGTTGGTCGTGTTCCGCTTGATTAGAGGTTTCCATATGTTACGTATATTTACGCTAGCTTGGCTAAATGCGTTGTTGGACAACATTTATGCGGCTTCTTTGAATTTTCTCCTAAACCAGTGTTCCTCTTTTCGGATGATTTCAGCCTGAGCAGCTCATTTGATATTATGTTGATGAATCCAAACATGCTCTGCTATTCCGGATTTGCTGGTTTCTCCTCGCTAGGTGTGTTTCTTGTGCTCAGCAATGCGAACTTTCAATGGCCTCTTAGTTTCACCGATGTGTAATTCTCCGTACTCGCAGAGTATCCGGAAAATACAATTCTTGGAATTGCAGTCCGCGTTTGGTGGCCTGGTTTTCATCAGACTGCTACGGATAGTTTTCCCAGATCTGAAGCAGGTTCTGATGTTATACTTTGACCCAATACTTCTTATCCTTTCCGACAATCCTCTGATGTAGGGAAGTACAAGTACTGGTTGTGGTGGCTTCTCTTCCTTGTGGAGCTCTTGCTGTCTTCTAGCTAAAGCCTGTTCCACCATCACTTTGGAGTAACCATTCCGTTGAAGGTCATTTTTGATGATGGCTAGTTCCTTTTCGAGACCTTCCTTTGTATTACAGAGCCCGAAAGCACGGTCTAGTAGAGTCTTGGTGATTCCTCTCTCAGTCGAGTGATGGTGGTTCAGAAAATGTCCTGTGCGAGTGGGTTTTCGATATACAGATGTTTCCCATTTAGTTTCGGTCCTCTTCACCAATACGTCTAAGAAGGCAATTCGTTGTGGACTTCCATCTCCATTGTTGAAGTGATGGAAGGACTTACGTTGTTGATGTGCTTCAGGAAAGTGTCTAGTTCTGCATTCCCATGGTTCGTTCACGTATCTCAACCAGACCCGGGCTTCTTGTGGGCTTGTTCAATGGCCAGAGCTGCAAACCATTCCCTATATATATATATATATATATATATATATATATATATATATATATATATATATATATATATATATATATATATATATTAGCTATAACCGGTGAAAGTGGCGATCTCATTGGCAGTCCCTCATCTTGCTTAAATAAATCGTCCTTCAGTTAGAAGTAACAGTTTCGTACACAGCATCCTAGTAATTCCATGATTACTAGTATCGGTAAGTTTGTTCTATCTTTCAAGTCCATATCTTCGGATAGCTTTTTCTGTATGATTTGAAGTGCTTCTTCGATAGGAACGTTGGTGTAGAGGCTCTCCACATCGAAACTGATCAGTTGATCCTGCTCTTTGACTTCGATTTCCCCTTGAAGTTCAACAAAATGCCTTGAAGGTTTCACAAAAGATGATGTTTTTCCTTGCAGTGGTTGAATTATTGGTAGTAAAAACATGGACAAATTCTGAGTGGCTGAATCTCTGCAGCTAATGATCGGTCTGAGCGGAACATCCTTCTTGTGGTAGTTCATACAAGTGAGGAGGCTGACTGTGGTGCTGTGTTAGCAAAGATCTCTCTTTTTCCAAAAAATTGACTTGGTGTTTTTTCAAAGTCTGGTACAACTTCCTTTCAATTGATGTAGTAGGGTCTCTTACGATCATCGTGTATTTTCTTTTCTGAAGCATCTCTTCGATCTTCTGTTCGTAGAGATCAGTATCCATCACATCAGTAGCGTTTCCCTCATCTGCAGGTAAGATCTTGTCTCTGATGGTGTTTTCACAGATTATTTCAGGAATTTCGAATCAATTTATATCATATTAGACAATGGAAGTCCGAACTGATGAAATGCACTACGAAACATTGTCAACCACCTTCAAACAAACGTAGAGATGAAAAGTTCACAAAACTGAGACACGTGTTTCACTATGAAATAGCTTCCTCAATCAGGAATTATATATCACTCATAATTTACGAGATCTGTTCGAAAAATAAGGTGAATGTTCAAATTTCGCGGGGTACATTCGGTTAGTGATTTTTTCATTTTTTATATTGGTGCCCTCGTCTCGAACATATGTTCACAGTTTCAGTTGTTTATCATGTTTAGTTTGTTGGTAAGAGGCATAAAACACTTGATATATTGACAGTGGCATACCGTGATTGTACTCTGAGTCAGAAAAATGTTTACAAGTGGAACAAGCTTTTCACAGAAGGTAGAAAAGATGTGAAAGAGCACCGATAAAAATGTTGGGGAATCGTCGAATCACTATTAGAGAGTTGCTGAGGATACCGGCATATTGGTTGGCTAATGCTATGCAATTTTTTCGAAAATTTTGGGCATGAAGCGAGTGGCAGCGAAGTTCGTTTCAAAATTGCTGAATTTTGACCAGAAAAACCGTCACATTAGCATCGCTCAGGAATCGTAGAATGACGTCAACTAAAATCCATTTTTGTTTGAAAGGGACATAACTGGTGACTTATCATAGATATATGGTTGTGACGAAACCAAAGTCCAATCGTTCCAATGGAAGAGCTCAGGAGAGCCAAAGACCGAAAAGTTCGATCAAACATAACTAGGTTTTGTTCACTGTTTTCTTCGATTACCGTGGCGAAGTCCACCAGGAGTTCTTGCCATATGGTCGTACCGTCGATAAGGAGTCTTACCTTGAAGGTAAGCGCCGCTTGCAAAGAGCAATACGAAGAAAACGTCCTGTATTGTGGAAAATGATGCATGGCTTTTGTGTCACGATAATGAGCCTACTCACTCATCTTTGCTTGTTCGTAATTTTTGGCCAAAAACAACATCGTCATCATGCATCAGTCATTATATTTACCAGACTTGCCCCCCTGTGACCTTCATGTTCTCATGATTGAAGAGACCTATGAAAGGACGGTAGGAGTTAAAAACCCAATCGCTAAGATAGCTCAAGGACATACCAAAAATTGCATATCAAAACTGCTTTGAAGATTGGAAAAAACGTTGGCACAAGTTTATTTTATCTGAGAAGGACTACTTATTCATTTTATATTATTCTACTTACAATTTAATCAGGTAATTAACTCTAGGCTAGATTCGAATGAATTAAAAGACGTATATTTTTAGGACAGATTAGATAGAACAAATGTATAGATGAATGAAGAAAAAAGAAATGAAACGTTCTATGTTTTTTACCACTTTTATTTGTAACTAACGTTACTGCAGTTTCGTCCTATACAGACATTTTCAAACTTATACGATAAGTACTTATACAATAAGTACTTATACAATAAGTATAAGTTTCAATTTTCAAACTTATACATAAGTACTTATACAATAAGTATAAGTTTGAAAATGAAATGAAATACAATAAGTACTTACACAATAAGCACTTATACAACAAGTATAAGTTTGAAAATATCCGTATAGGACGGAACTGCAGTAACGATGGTTACAAATAAAAGTGGTGAAAACATAGAAAGTTTCATTTCTATTTTCTTCATTATGATTTCCTACCACGTAGTAACGGCTACATGCATCAATTTATAGATAGATGAAATATTTATTTCCCAAAATACCGATTTTACATCCCTTGCCACAAATAATGACACTACTTCGGAGTTGATGGTAATTATGTACACATCTTAGGAAAAAGGTGACTAACTGCTGATTACATATATGAAATATGAATGAATATTGGTTAGTTATCAATTTGTATACATCTTTCGAAGAATTCATCAGGCACACCACGACCACCAAAGTCGAAAAATAGCTTTGATGCAATTTCTCCACACACCTGAAAACAGGACCTTTTCTCGTAGACGTTTCGCCTACCAAACCAGTCATCTCATGAGTGAAACTGCTAAGAAACGTAAAACACAATATTTTTCCAAAAATTATATTTTTTGATTTTTTACAAAACCCATATACGAGTATCAAATGAGGTTAATGTCCAGGAATATTATAACATGCCTATTCGAATATTCGCAGTCAAGCAAGCTCAACATATACCAAGCATTCCTTTGATATCTACAGATGTGATTGTTTCAACTCGAAATAGGCGTGACTGGAACAAGCTGTAATATATCTTCTCGAGAAAAATTCTTTCCTAGTAATTAAGTTCTCAGGAAAGATTGATTATCTGGATTCTACACACGAAGTGGACCATTGAAACCGCAATAATATGGTTGTACATTTACCCTTTATCTTCTTTTCCAAACATATTATTTCCTCAATAATTTTCACTATAAATAGTTGACTGTGGACAGAGTGTGGGTAGTTTAATAGTTGCTTTGTGAATACATTTTGGTAAGTTATGTTCAGCAAAAATATGAAAAATATAAAATTCACAGGAATGTTGACTACCAGAAATTGGAATTACATAAACGTAAAAACATGGAAGAATGTTGATATATATAAAAAAGTCTGAAATTGAATAGAACTTGCCAAGCTTACGCTTGAGAAAGCTATTGTATAGCGAAACACGTGTCGCGGTTTTTGTAAAACCCTATACAGTAAAAATCATACAATAAAGTGTATAAATTAGTTATAAACAAGTCGTATAAAAAAATAAATATTTCGGAATAAAATTTTGAAATATTCATGTCTCCCAACTTCCTACATAGTGAGTTCTCGACATTGAATTATATCACCAGGGATCCATATTATCTCCAACCCTCATTTTATTTTATATCAACGACTTATTGGGAAAAACCAAGAATCCAATATATTGCTTTGCAGACGACAGCACACTTGTCTCGTCATTCCATTTGGGTTCCAGGACATCGACTGCTGATGCACATTTTCATCGGCAGCAGGAGGTTGCATAACTTGATGAAGGTCTAGAGGTGATTTTGAATTTGGGTTAAAGCAACCATGTTCAATTCAATGCCAGGAAAACGCAGGCATCGGTTTTCTCCAAAAAGATAAATGTCTTCGAACCGGATATAGTAATGTCAGGACAGACAATTCCGCTTTCTGCTTCAATAAGTTTGTTGGGGGTTAAAATGGACACCAATATGTCTTGGCACAATAATATCGCTGAAATTGCCAAGGCCGCTCCTCAAAAGCTTGGAACATTGTTCCGAACCAGAAAACTGTACACACCCCAGCAACTTTTGATGCTTCATAATGCTCAGTTCAGACTTTCCTTGGAGTATTGTTCTCATGCATGGAGCTTCGCCCCTAAGCATACCCTGAAGCTGCTGGATTATATCCAGAAAAGAGTCATCCGCCTGATTGGAGACACGAACATCACTTGTAACCTTGAAAGTCTGGAACATCGAAGGAATGTTGAAGATTTGTCTCTAGCTCTTTTACAGATTATTCAACGAGGGGTGTTCATGTTACATGGCACATTTGATTCCACCAAGAGTGGTACATATCAGAAATACCAAACGCACTGTGGCTGCTCATCATTTTGAGGTTCAACTCACTGTTCAAAAACTTTTTCATTTGGAGAACTCCGTTTATGTGAAACAAACTTCCTGAGAACTTCAAATCCAACGTGAATCGTTACTTTCGCACAGATACCGCTCTTGGAGCGCCTTCAGGATTTTTTTGTAGTGCTTGTGTTTCACTTTAAAAAAATACATTTATGCAACATGCCTCACAAAGGTTAGTCTTACAGATGTTCAACGGCGGGACTATGCTGAAATCAGTCGAGTAGATCACCAACAGACCGGTTTCACTCATCAGGCTAACCTCTATGGGGTATCTTACATAAATTTCTGTCGGATATGATTCAATATCCAGCGTGGTATTAGCCAGGGAAGTAGTTGTTTTCCTGCTGGCAGGCATTTACCAGAACTTACTGTGTAGGTAAGTTGGGAGACATAAATGTATCGAAATTTCATCCGGAAATATTTATTTTCTTATACGTTAATATATTTGTTACGTTTTTAGTTACGTTTGAACAGTTACAAGAAAATCTGGTTCTAGATACCTGACTGTGGAGTCGATCTTCATTTCTAAATAAATTTGATGTTTTTGTTTGTGCTGCTTAAATTGTGGTTATTTCATTGAAAAGATTTTGATTTTTATTGATTTTATTTTGAATCAAACTAGCCCAAGTGACAACTAATTTGATTGCCTCTTTACGCTCTTTGCTGATAATGTTTCTTTTTTGTCCCTTGCTCAGTTTCGTTTTCTTGAATGCTACACTTCCTATTCAGTTTTTACATTATGACGTCTCTTCACGATGAAAACTGTAGGGCTTGGTTTCAAAGGGTGATTTTATTACTTTTATGCTATGTTTTCTATTTTATATGTCATTTACATAATCCCAGTGAATTTCAGTTCAAAGAATGTACCTTCTTTTCCTGTTAAAAGCTAATGATTTAGATTAGCAATGAAAAAAACTTCTGCTGATTTCTCGGGTTATTTAGGTACTTTAGCCACAGAATTTCACGATTTTGTAGTTTTCATTTTCTGTTTGCAAACTTACCACATATTACATAATATTGATCCCTGATAATAATTATGCCTCATCGGTTAGACTGATGAATAGTGCTGAATTTTTTTTATTAATACAAAATATTGATATCATCCATAATCTAATAATTTTTTTATATCATTCACAAAAAAGACCGAAATTTTCACTTTCCATTATCATTCTCTCTTTTGTTAAACAGATATAATAACTTCAGCAAATATAATTGAATAACAGTGTTCTAATACATAAAAAGGCCTTGACACAAAAAATTTTTGCTGCTCAACTCGTATAAACTAGATGATATAAAGATAAGATAACCACAAACATTTTTGAAATCAAATAATGAGAAAATTATCGATAATGATGAGCATCTTTACAATAAATCTACCGAAGTCATCAAGTATTTGCTAATTTGAGTCCAGAAATTCATGATAATTATTCAAAGTATCTGTAGTAGTTAGTCAAACAACGTAGATAATGAATATTTTTGATTTGAGTTGAGTTTACTGTTATCATTGGAAGCGTTCGCGAAATAAAATTCCTATTTATTTTCATTTTACGAATTATTACAAAAGACCGTTAATATTTTTTACGACTTTAGTCTCGTAAAATAATATCCATGTGCTCTTTGAAGAAGGCGACTTTATATTACCAAGAGGTTTTACGATTCTTCATCATATTTTATAGCGAAAATGTTTTCTTCAATATTAGTACTTCTGCGTCTGGTCCTCATTTCTGTTGCGAGTTCAATTCTCCACTGCTATACAGGCTGATTCACGGTGGATGGCACATTAGTCTGATTCTGATGACCCAGACAACAAATCACTTTTCAAATTCAATGTAGAGCATATTCAGACTTTTTCTACCCAACTGAAATATTTTCGGCAATGCCACTAACACCGCGCGGTGGTAAAAATACAGTTTTTTTGTTTGCTTGAGAAAGTGACGGAAAGTTGATTTTTTCAAATGGAACATCCTGTGTATTATTACAAATTCAAAAACTTTTAAAATATGTATATCATGCGTATACCTAATAGTCAAGTTTTGGACTTATGAGCATTCATTTGTGAATATGTCCCTTCAGAATGGTATTCCCATTCGGTGTTTTATAAGCAGGCCATGATTACTATTTGACAGTAACGTTGTGGCATTCTCTTAATAATATTGACATTTTGCGTCACTTCAGAAGTTTCAAATAACTCCAAAACGATGGAACAAAACTTTTCCAACGAAGTTCTTATGAAATTATTTTTAGGACAGCGGAACATGTAGGAAGTTCAACGAAAGGTATCCGAATCTACCGCAAATGAATAAGAAATTTATACGAATTCAGAACACTTCCATTAGAAAGTAATAGCAACTTAAATCAATGACAGAAAGTTCTGGTTGGTAATATTGGTATTCGATAATACGTCCTAAAAATAAATCATTTGGGCGTCGAGAAGAAGAGGGATCGACGATACAGGGTGCAAATAGATATATCGAATGTCAAGAGGAAGATTAGTGATACACACGACCTTTATGGGGGACACGAGTAGCAAAGGGCTATCCTCGGAGTACTTTCATCCCCATTATAATTGAACCTAGTGCCTCTGGACCATAATGTATATTCCTGTATATTATAACAAGATGGACCCAGAAGACCAAGAGAGAGATTGATATTTCTGACACTTCGAAGTGAAGAAATAAATCTGTGAGGAAGGTTGAGGAGGTTGAATATCGATAACACACTAGCTCATTGATTAGAAATTGTAGCAGACAAATAATCTGAATTGCTGCAGCAGCAGTATTCACTCGAATTGGTTCCATGTGCTTTTTTTTTGCTGCCTAATGAAACCTCAGTTCAGCGAAAAAATTATCTCAAACAATTGTTTTCATTCAGAAGAGGTGACAGAACGTTGGGAAAAGAAAATTTCTTTGAAAAATGAAGACAAATATTTGCAAAACACGTTTGTCATCATTGATAACACATGCACTTTTTTATCAATCCCCACAGAATGCAATATAGGACCTGTTATAACGATTTTATTAGATGAACCTCTGATGAACGATAATGAAAGACGTGGATTGTTTATATTCTAACAAATTAACGCAGAAAGGCTTTCGAAATATTCTGGTACTATAAATGCTCTCCTTTTGATATGAAAACTGTTACAAGTACCACTGCTCATGATAATTATATATTATATACATTCTTAAATAATATATTCGGATTACGTCACATTATTATGATCATGGCCTCACTTTTGATTTCTCCAGCACATGTAGGCAAGTTACTTGTCAAAACTGATTTATATTTGAATTAGGCGAATGATTTATCTCTGAATTAATAAGTCACAAAATAATGAGCCTCAATTGATATACTTAAATAATTATAGTTTCAATATAGCGATTCAATTTTCAGCGGTCCATTGCCTATGCATATAAAACTATCGTGGAAAATAGACAAAAGTGTGTTTTTTTATAGTGCATCCTCAGTGAACATGAATTTCCACTGTTGATTAACACAATGGGATGCATATACTAGTGCCATTCTTGATGATTGTTAACAAAATAAAGATTTATATGTTAAATGAATGGGATGAATTCCAAATATTGTTTGCTACGAAACTATATGAATGTTTAACAAAGTTATTATAATTCATTTATTGAAATAAACTCTTGCAAAACGCGAGCAGCTGTGTTACGAGTGACTAATGACTATATGTCATAGATTGTTGTTCTGTTCAAAATATGGTTATATTTTAAAATTTCACAGTAAAATCTTAACATAAGTTTTTTATTCGCTGTAGTTGATGAGCAAAGGCAAACAGGAAGGATATTTTTTCCAAACATGAGTTTCATATATAGTTTCATTTCGAATTTGGTGGAAATTATCTCTACTATGGAATATTGCGAGATACTCTGAAATGCTTTTGAATATTCTAGACTGATTCAGAAATGTTATCCTCTATATACATTCAAAAGCACGCTTGTCAACATGAGGAATAGAGAACTACCAAGCGAAGAGGCAAAAGGATCGATTGCCAATTTCAAAATAAAAAATCGAATTCACCATCAGCATTTTTGAGAAGTATTTTCAGTAACGATTTTATAGAAGTTATCTATAATTTCAACTACTTACGAGTTACAGCATCAATCAACAGCGTCATCGTAACCACATACATTTGTATATATTGTGAATACCACGAGGGGCATTGGATTATATTTCTTTGCCAGAACACTTTGTGTTCTGGCGATGTATTGAATTTATTGGAGCCTCTGAAGACACCCTACATTTTGTTTTATGAGAGAGAGGACATTGGCAGATCAAGATCTTCAGATGATGTGGTGCTGCAGGTTTTTCCGGGTTTTCCTGCAGCTGAAAAAACAAATGCGCCACTGGAATCAATGAAGTCGCCCCGGAGCGCCAATTAATTGTTATTGTTGTTTTATAATTTCATGATTTGTATTTTGAAAAGATTATTTCAATTGTCAGTACATTAATCTATTATAGTGAAGATAATTTGACACTGGCCGGAACGAATTATTCTTTTAGATAATTTGATTCCAGGTATGCCCACCAATTTTTTGAAGGACACCATTCATTTCAAGATGGATATCCTTCCGATGAACATTCTGATTCAACATCTGATTCAACAACAGATACGTCAGAATGCGTATTCTTTACTTCAGGTTTTTATTATATTCCAATTTTTTGATTTGTATTGGTTTCCTCCGTCCGCAGTCTTCATAATTTTCACTGTTTGTTTAGTGGTAGCTAGTAGTTCTCAGAGGGTGAGATTAGCAAAGCAGATGCTTGTCATTGCCGAAATTCGGACCAGTGGCCGGTAAAGTTGATACAGTTTGAAATTGTGACGAGGTATAGAGTAGTGTTAGAATTTATGACAAAAATGGGAGCGTAAGATGGTTCTTTTGCCCTTAGATTAAAATCCGTACAGTTACCTTCTACTGAGTATAAATTTAGTTCATGGGTTCACCCAATAACTAACTTTAACAAGAGGCAAAACCAAAAATGTCCCGAAGTTATGAGTTGTTTGAAATCCTGCCCTGGAAGGCAATGAGGCTGCTGACTCTCTTTTTATATAATTATATAATGTATAATTATATTATATAATATAGGGACTTTTCAAACGTATAAAATTCACACTATCACACTATTTGAAACTGTGATTAAAACACAATATATATTCACTTTTTAGGTATTTGAATAGGTTTCTGCGTTAGAGTTAGATTAAATCGGGAGCACGAATGTCTGACCTTACTCACTGGACGACATCACGATATGTTAATAATTAATTAAAAAAGGCAGCGTTTTATTGTAAAAGTCTTTCGACATCGCGTCCTGGCTCATTCAAACGGGGCGAGATAAAATTATATACTTTTAATTATACTATTACAAACACAATACAAACAAGGAAACTTTCCATTAAATACAACAATAGTGAATACACCCACCTTTTGTAGCCATCCCTGTCCTCTACAAATCGTTGAATGTCTTTCAGAATTTTGGTAAAAATACATGCACACATTAAATATATAGGTGTTTTGAAGTTATGCTTCACATAAGAGTTAATTACCTTTCTTATTTTTTTAATTTTTTATCTTGTAAATATTTGCCCGCCAAAATTTTTAAGATAATTTTTAAGATATTTTATGTACAATACTAATAGTTTTGTTTTAGAGAAGCCTTGGATAAAACAGACACACAGACAATTATGCCTAGGTATGTTTTACTCAGAGAGCAAATCTAACCCCATTTTGCAAAAAAATTGTAATATTTTTTTTGTACTCGCAATACTTGAATAAACTTGAACTTAAACTTGAAACTTGTATGAGTTTGAAAATGTCCGTATAGAACGAAACTGCTGTATATGGACATTTTCAAACTTATAAAAATGTCCGTATATTATACAATCGTATAAGTTACAAATAAAAGTGGTAAAAACATAGAAAGTTTCATTTCTCTTTTCTTCATTTTAATTTCCTACCACGTAGTAAAGGCTACATCCATCAATTTATTGAAAAAAATCAGAAAATAAAATTTCATCTTTTCTTTTTTTTTGGGTGTGTGTGTGTGTGGGAGGATTGGTATTGGAGTTTTCTTCCTTTCTTGTTTGACCTCACGTATGTTTTTCAAATAGCTTACATACGTATTGAATAATTTTAGAACTTTATACTGAATCATGTGGAGTATTCGCCGTTTCTGCAACAAAAATATAGGTATTACATATTTCTGAAATATACATATTTCTGTCGCAGATACGCCGTGTAGTCGTTCATCATCTTAAATTAAATACGGTTCACATGTATAAGTATTCGTTGTAAGGAATTCTCTTACAAATACATAGGAACTGATTCTGTATCAAATTTCACGCTAAATGTGTTATTTCTGAAGCCTGTAGCTACCATTCGTCTAATCATCTGACAAGAATAAAACGTTTGCATGCATGCATATATGCAAGCGTTACTCATTTTATTTGGTAAACAAACGGTTGCACCATGTCAATTTTACTGCGCAGATATATCACGTTTTATGAAGATTTGCTCACAAATTACTCTAATATCTATTTTTGATTCTCGTTCGATGAAAATGTCAGTTATAAACTGTTAATAAAACAAAAATCCCAATACGTGAACCCAATTTTAAACGAGACGATATGCGGCATAGTTATTTTCTATTTCGAGACGAATTCATCAATTATTATCGTGGTTGGGCCGATACAGAAATCGAAATACTCATTTTCAAATAGGTGAATTTCATTAAAACATCTGTAATGTGAAACCAGTCTATGATCAGTTCCTTTCATTTCGAAACAGCTAAATATCAACAAGGCGTCTGGCCCTGATGATGTGTTCGTCATCGTACTTAAAAAGTGCGCAAATGAACTTGCAGACTTTTCAACTTGTCTTACAAGAAAGGGTTTTTTCGTTTTGTCAGGAAATTGTGTGGCATGAAGGTTTGCTGGCCAATCGTCGATGCTATAGCTTGTCGGATTATTTTTGTGTATGGCTCTCCAGCTTCCTGAAAAAACGTTCCCTGCAATTGTCTGTCGATGGACATCTCTCGAATAGTTTCATCATCAACGCGTTTCCCAGGGATCCATATTGTCTTCAACCCTTTTTTTGTTGTATATCTGTTTAAAAAAATCTGTTTAACCAGCTGTCGCACCCCTACGAACGACAACCCTCAGAAGTCGAAACTTGTGCGAGCTAAGGATTAACGAGGTCTTACCTTTTAAAGTATGATTCCTAACACGGGTTGAACGATAGCAAGTGAAGATCGATCGTGCAGACTAGGGCTTGAATCACCGACCAACACGGCAGTCAATTCGAGTGAGTGAACAAAGCACCCACGCCGAACCGCTTGGCTACCGACCGACCATATGACACATATCAATGACTTATTGGAAAAAAACCAAGAATCCAATATATTGCTTTACTGAAGACAACACACTTATTTTGTCATTTCATTTGGATTCCAGGACATCGGCTACGGAGGCACATCTTCACCGGCAGCAGGAGGTTGCCTATCTTAATGAGAATCTAGAAGTGATTTCGAATTGAGGTAAAAGTCACCAGGTTCAATTCAATGCCACCAAAACCCAGGCATCGATTTTCTCCAAGAAAATAAATGTCTCCGAACCGAATGTAATAATTTCAGGTCAGACAATTCCTCTTTCTGCTCCGATGAATTTTCTGGGGGTTCAAATGAATACCAATGTGTCTTGGCACAATCATGCCGCTGAAATTTCAAATGCTGCTTCTCAAAAGCTTGAAACACTGTTCCGAACCAGAAAACTGGACACACTTCAGCAACTTTTGATGCTTTATGAAGTTCAGATCAGATCTTTTTTGGAGTATTGTTCTCATGTATGCAGCTCTCCCCCCAAACATACCCCGAAGTTGCTAGATTCCATCCAGAAAAAAGCCATCCGCCTGATTGGAGACGCTTACATCACGTGCAACCTTGATAACCTGGAACATCGAAGAAATGTTGGAGATTTGTCTCTCTTCTATAGATACTCTCACGGGAATTGTTCAGGTGACTTGGCACATTTGATTCCACCAAGAGCAATACATATCAGAAATACGCGACGAACTGGTCATCGTTTTGAGGTTCAACTCAGTACACCTCAAACTTCATTGTTTAAGAACTCTTCCATCTGGAGAACTGTGTCGATTTACTCTACAGCTACTCAAATCCAATATGAATCGCTACTTCCGCACAGGCACTGCTCTGAGAACGCCTTAAGGATTTTCCTATTGTAGTGCTTGTGTTTTGTCCTTAAAAAAATACATGCAGTCGAACCGCGTTGAAATTAATCGAGTCCCAAGCATATTGCTGTCTGGGTCGGATCCTTCCTGCACTGATGAGGGGTTATAACTCGTAACTGGTCTGTAGGTAATCTACTCGAACGAGAAACATTTCTGTGATATATCTTGCATAAATTTCTGTCGGATATAATTCAATGTCCAGCGTTGTATTAGCCGAGGAAGTAGTTGTTTCCGGCAGGCATTTACCAAAACGTGCTGTGTAGGTACGTTGGGAGAGATTTTATTTCGAAATATTTATTTTCTCCTATGTATGTATCTCTTCTCGATACAGTCTTCAAACTTATATAAAATTTGGTTTTATTGTAGAGTTGAGGAAAAAAAATTGTTCGATTTACGTAAATTATTTTCACTATCATGTGTTGCATTACTTGTATAAGTCGTCTGCATCTTTTCAAAGAACCTCCTCATACAAAAATATGATATATGATGGAATTAGCCGATACTTGATGAAAATCATTAACTGACGTATTCAAAAAACACTTTATTGGGAGATTTTCACTGAGAGATTTTACAAAAACGCAACACGCGTTTCGTCATATAATAGCTTCTTAGGGTGTGTCTTTACTAACTAATTTTACATATTCAATGCTTAATATATCTACAATTTGAAGTGCCTGCATTTCAAGTACCTGTTTTTTACCTGAGTTTGAATGAATTGAATTATTTCTAATTGATCATTCAGTAAGTTACCAGAATACCTGAATCTATTGATTTCTAAACATCCTAAAAGATTGAGTTTCAAACTTTTCTCTTCTAAATGCAACACATCGTATTCATGATTGAACTCATGTCCTGCTAAGAGGTAATTTGCAAATGTGGAATTGGTCTTTCTATTTATAAAACTAATTCTATGTTCTTTAATTCTTTGGGAAAATGTTTTCCCTGTTTGGCCAATACACAGTTTTGGGCAAGAGCCACAAGTCAGCTTATATACTCCTGATCTATCCGCAACCAAAGTTTTGTCTTTATTGTTTTTAATAAATTTACTTAGACTATTATTCGTTCTGTAAGCTACGTTTACGCATTCTTTTTAAAAAAAATGGGTAATATTATTGGTTGGTTCACCCAAATATGACAATATTCTATAACTGACGTTATCGCATCTTGAATTTTGGTAGACCTGGTCCATGGCTTGCTTTTGTAGTTTTTCGAAAAGAATTGAAGTCGATATTATCTACCTTGTAACCGTTGGTGACCGCAATTTGTTTGGTGAAACTCATCTCCCTCTGAGAATTACTCTCAGAGGAATATGG
The DNA here is from genome assembly GCF_025532065.1 of Leptinotarsa decemlineata. Lineage (NCBI taxonomy): Eukaryota > Metazoa > Arthropoda > Insecta > Coleoptera > Chrysomelidae > Leptinotarsa > Leptinotarsa decemlineata. The sequence goes on along the minus strand of NW_027412537.1, from coordinate 5,900,303 downwards.
GGAATATGTTTATTGTTGGAATCAGGTACTTGAAATGTAGGTATTTCAAATTGTAGATATATTAAACATTGAATACTATGTAGAATTATTTGGTAAAGAAACGCCCGGAGAAGCCATTGTATGGCGAAACACGTATTGCATTTTTGTAAAATATTTTAGTGTTTTTTTAATACGTCTAGAATATGATATCCAAACAATCCATAAACAAAAAAAGTTAATTTTTCAAGGTAGAACCCAAAAATTGCTTATTTCATAAACTGATGGTAGTAACAATGTATATAGTGAGAACTATTCGATAATAATTCTTAAATACAAAGTCCAAACATTTTCTAAAACGTTGCATTATATTACTAAGCATTGTTTATTTTTATTTAATTCAACCGAAACAAACACAGGTTTCAAATTTCTTGTTCGATATTTCAATAGTTATTGTGTTGACCTACGGAATCACTGCAGTATCGAAACTGATTTATCATCCATTCAACAGTCAATAACCGACAGTATACAGTTTCAAACTATTTTCAGATAGGCCTGATCTAAATCATGACTGAATAGTTAGTTAATCATAGTCCATGCTTTCAGTTTTGGAATTTTATTTCAATCTCATGATATAAACTCTTCATGACTTTAGATGTTTAATTGAAAATATTTAAAAAGGAGGTTTTTTTTTAAGAATAAACGTTTTCTGAAAACTCTACACTCTTAAGTATAGAGTGAAAACTTCGTAAAATCAAAAATAAAATAAATTGAGATCGAGTATATGAGTATTTCGTATTTTCTCGTCGAGGTATGTACTTGGTAAGTAGTTAATATAGTTGAGGTATAGTATAAAGATTATCTCTATACTATGGCTCAGGGTAAATCTTGTACAGTCAACAAAACATAATGTGATTTTCCATAAATACTGCATAAATAACACACCTCTTCAAATAAGTACTAATCAAAAGGATCTTGGTGTCACTTTCGACCCTAAACTGAGTTTCTCCATACACTATGACACAATAACATGCTCAGCCAAACGGATGCTAGAGCTCATCTATGGTAACTGTAAGAACTTTCGTAACAGAGACAGTTTTTTAACTCTTTTCAATCCATACGTCTAATCTCGGCTGGAATACGCCTCCCTTATATGGTCACCCATGTACAATGTCCACATAAACAAAATCGAGTCCATACAAAGAGGCTTCATGAAATATATTACTTACAAGCTAGAAGGAGTTTACCCTGAACAAGGCATCGACAACAGAATACTACTGAATAAATTTATTCTATTCCTTAAAAACCGAAAAACCTTCTACTCTATAATTTTCATTTATAAACTATTGAATAATCTGATTGACTGTCACGAACTACTCTTACACTCAAACTTTCATGTTCCACGAATTAATTCTAGAAATGAACTGACTTTTTATTTACCAAGTTTTAGAACAAACATATTACTCAAATCACCAGTTGTTGCAATGAGCAAACTCTACAATCAACTCTGTGGAAATCTCGACATCTATTATGAACCTATTGGTCAAGTTAAGAACCATGTTACAAAACTTTTGAACTCTAGTCAAAATACATGAGCATAACTTGAAAGTTACTTTAACTATGTGATTACTTACTTATTACTACCACTGTAATACAGCTGAATTATGTTTTTTTGTAATACACCTGAACTATGTTTTCACTTGTTAGCTCTACAATTACTCTCATAGCTTGCTGCACACAAGTTGTCACCTAGTTTTTTGCTCAACTCTCCAGAATGTTTCTTTTATTTTGTTTACTCTCTTCAGGTGTTTCTAGTTGATAATTTACCTCTACCTGAGGGTTGTTAATGGCTTCTGGCAGTTCTCCTACCTGCGATGGTCCATTATCGATTTGTGGTTGTCTTTGGGGGTTGTTTTTAATTATTGTTTTTCAAATCCTTGGGATGTTTAGTGAGTCATCCCTTTTGTTGATGAGACCTTGCTTTTCGATTTCGATAGCTTCCCTGATTTGTCGAATTCTTGGGTTTTGCACCTGTGCTATCTGTTTTGTGGACTCAAAATTAATCTTGTGACCTGTTTGTAGATGGTGTTGAAAGAGGGCAGAGGAAGTTTGTTTTGTTCTTATCGAGTTTTTGTGCTCCTGGGTTCTGGCAGATATACGTCTGTTGGTCTGACCGATATATTGTTGACCATAGTCCTCGCATGTGATGCTATCTAGGGAAATTCTCTCTTTCGGTCTGGGCAGCCAACTGGATATCTTTTTGTGCGGTTTGTAGGTTGTCCGGACGTTTTTACGTCTTAGTATTCTTCCGATTTTGTCAGTCACACCTTTGACATAAGGTAGTGTCACAGATTGTCTGTCGTATGGAAAGTCTTCTGTCGATCTAGTGGATGTTTTTTTGGTTCTTCTTTGTCTGTCGATGGCCTTTTGAATGATCTTTGGTCCGTAGCCAGAGCCTTTGTTGTCTCCTTCAATTCTGTTGCCCTGTTTGTTGGTTCTGTTAGGCGGAAACTGCGGGATATTAACGTGTTGGCTACGGATTGTAGCTGGGTAGGGTGGTGGTGTGATGCTGCTTGTAGGTAGCGGTTGGTGTGTGTGAGTTTTCGGTAAACTGTATAACCCAAGTTGCCAGTTGGTTTTCGTGTTATAAGTAGGTCTAGGAAAGGTAGCTGCCTGCTCTCCTCTCTTTCGGTAGTGAACTGGATGCGGGGATGGATGTTGTTCAGGTAGGTCACAAACCGGTCTAGTTCTTGTTTTCCGTGGGACCAAATGATGAATATGTCTACATATCTTTTCCACAGGTTTGGTTTGAGGCGAGTGTTGTTAAGTGCTTCTTTCTCGAAGTGCATCATGAACAGGTTTGCGATCACGGACGATAGGGAGGAACCCATCGGAGCTCCCGCTACCTGTTTATAGATCTGGTTGTCAAATATGAAATAAGGCAGTGCTCTGCTAGATTGCGGAAAGCTATGATCAGTTCTAATGGTGGCTAGGGCTTCGTTTATGAGTATACTCGGGTAGAGGGATTTTATGTCTAGGCTGGCAAAGATGTCGGTGTCGTTTAGTTTGATGAAGCAGTAACACGTCTTGATAATGCCATGTGAGATGATGGCGAAATGTCGACTATCGAATAGTACACAACGGATGAACACCCGAAAAAACAACAACACACCTACATTGTAACATTGTAATTGTATATATATATATATATATATATATATATATATATATATATATATATATATATATATATATACATATACATTGTAATTGTATATATATATACAGAGATATAGATATTATTGAGTGTGTATGATATAAATCAAAAGGAGGAAATTCATGGACAGGACACTCAAGAAATATGGAGGCAAACCGCGGACACGTGTTTCTGGCTATTGGTCTCATCAGCGCGGGGTGCAGCCAATTGCAAAGGTGGACAACAACTGGTTACCAAAAATGTACATATGCACGGTGTCACCAACAGAAGCTAACCGCAAATTTGTGGTTTCAATTAGAAGACCCAGCATTCCCAGGCATCATCTAACATCACCACATCCATATTTCTTGAGTGTCCTGTCCACGAATTTCCTCCTTTTGATTTATATATATATATATATATATATATATATATATATATATATATATATATATATATATATATATATATATATATATATATATATATATATAAAACTGTAACATGCTTGCTAATGCTAATGATATTAATATGTCTTGTTATTGGGATTTATTCCTGTTTAGACATTAAACATTTTTTTTAAAGATTCTCCTTTGCATGAGTATGTGATGAAGTCTGCCGATTTTTGATGAAAATCTGTAACGTATTCGAAAAACACTTTATTGTAAGATTTTAACTACAGAGGATACACTATAAAAACACACTTTTGTCTATTTTCCAAGATAGTTTTATATTTGTTGAATAGTTTCGTTCATTAGACCATTTTCAAAACTAACTAGATTACATTCAAATCTAAGTATCTATACCTACATTGCCTATACCTATCATAAATCATTTGATACCTACATTGTCTCAATTAATAGCAGTATATCGATGAACATAACAAAAAATATTGACAAAATGTAGGTTTTGGGAACTGGGTTATAGGTTCAGGAAAGGATTATTGTTTAGATTGTTTTGCTATGCAATATCTTCTTCAGGAGTGTCTTTATAAGGTTTCACTATACAAGGTGTCAATTTGAAAACTTCCCACCCTTCATATCTTCCTTCCAGTAAACAATATGAGGAATCGAAAAGACAGGTCAATTTTATTGTCAAGGAGGACACTTTCGAAGACTATTTGTAGCCCTCTTGGTTCAAACCCCTAGGAGGGGTAGATGTCACCCTTATAATTTTAAATGGGAAGGAGAGTCAAGTGGTACATCATTTTGATTTGCGTTCAATTCTGCTCCCAATAATACGCTGACTTATTATTTTTTGATGAGAATTTTCCGAAAAATAGCGTTCTAATTAGTACGCTTATACTGAGATGCATGGTTTGACCAGAAATGCTAATAATGTTAGGTGGTACCATTCTAACCCTTAATAAGGGTTGAATTTGTAACATTAGCCACAAGCTTCAATTAATTTACATCTAAGACTTAGGGATTCACATTGCTCACCAGTAGAATTAATGAGGGTGATCTAAAGGTTTCCCACCTCAACCGCACGAGCAGCACTCGTAAATAAAAGCTAGTGAATTTCGTTGTTCATCTGTTAATAGTTACTCACCGTAGTTTCAGCCATTTTGGACGCTCAGTTGTTATGTAACAGTTGTTTGAGTGAGTTAATGTTAATGTTTTTAAGAAAATAGTCAAGATCGAATATCGAGCAGTCATTCAATATTTGTTTTTGAAAGGCAATACGCCTACGCAAATCAAAGATGACTTGGATTCTGTATATGGGGACTCTGCATGACCATTTACCACAGACAGTGAAATTTTGGGCAACTTAATTTTGACGTGGCCGTAAGAGCTTAAAAGATGATGGACGTTCTGGAGTCCAAAAACTGCAACTACCGACGAAAACATTCACCAAATGGTGCTAGACGACCGCCGAATGAAAGTGAGAGAGATAGCAGAGGTTATGAGCATGTCAAAAAAACGTATTTGTCACATTAAATCAACATTTATGTATGTGGAAGCTGTCAGCGCGTTGGGTGCCGCGTTTGCTCACGTTAGACCAAAAAATGTTCAAATGAACATTTCCAACGCTCTGTTTACGCAGTTTAGGCGCGATGAATCCAAGAATTGGCGCCTACATTGATAACTGTAGATGAAACTTGGATACACTATTATACGCCCGAAACAAAAATATAGTCCAAACAGTAGACTGCAAAGGATGAATCAGTTCCAAAAAAAAACTGTTTTTTTAGCTGGGAAAGCGATGGCTACTGTTTTTTGGAATAGTCATGGAGTTATTTGAATCAACTTCTTCAAAAACGAATAACCATCACAGGAACATACTTCGCATCATTATTTGTCAATCTGAAGGCAGAACCTGCGAAAAACGACTACATTTGCAGAAAAAAAATCCTGTTCCACCAAGGAAACCCGTCTCACACCTCAGCGGTTACCATGGCAAAAATCCACGAATTACGGTAATAACTGCTTGACCATCCGCCTTACTCACCCGATCTAGCCCCAAGCTACCTTTTTCTGTTCCTTCATCTAAAAATTGCGCTTGGGAGATGAAGATTGTGTCATCTGAGCGCAAATTGAGAAGAGACTATGTTGAAAATTAAATTAAAAAAATGGTATGTATCTTTGTTAGGTGGGAAACTTTTCAGACCACTCCCGTATATGAGGAAATGATACAAAATTTTCAAAAGTCAGATGGATACTTTTTTTGTCTTTTCTATGACAATAAAGATTATTCTGGAATATCTAAAACAGCCGTCTCAATTAAATTTATGAAAAATAACATGTGGCGCCGGGTGACGATGGTTATGCATTTTTATCTAATCTTTGTCGCAGAAATGATGGCCAATATGTTAATATCAGTCGTAGCAACTTCACAACGTCACTTTGGGTGCCATGATTATCACTAACAGTGCGTATCAATCAATTTGATCAATTTTAAATGAATTTTTATTTAATAGAAGTTTTCTTGAATGCATTTTGCTTCTTATATCAACCATCTTTATGCAGATAATGCAAATAGTTTTTTCCAGCCCAATTCATCAAATTATTTCAACAACAAATATTGTTGACAATGAGACTAATGTAAAACTTGAAACCGCTTTCTATAAATAGTGATATTTTTCAATAGGTTTTTTTAGAACATTAAGAAGAAAAATAACTTGTTGCGAGTGAATTGTTCAGGCGAATTGTTTTAGAACTAAAAAGTTACCTCTTTACCTTACATACCTTGTCCAATTAAAAAGTTGTGAGGAAGGGACTTTTCACATCCTTGCTGTATATTTATGGAAAACAGAATTGTGAATTTAAATTTTTGATTTTGACTAATTGATATTTTCAGTTATTGTGATCGGTTATGGAAACCTTCAAAATCGAAATGATTCCACATTCATTTCAACTGGATCAACGTTTAACAATTATTTTTAGCATCCATGTATACACAGACAAATATATGGAAACATTCCATCTTGTTCTTACTCATTCATCTACTTGATTAATTTCACATTTCGTATTGCTCAACTTTTATTGACCTAATTGTAAGAGACTGAAACCATGACCCAAGAATAAAAGTCGTGAAAATAAATTAATTTATAAAAGTTAACTTTGCATACTGAGCCCAAATAAGGCTCTCGCTACTCTCTAAAAATAAACTATTACAGAGTTAGATACAAATTGAAACGTTAAAAAATTCATCATTCTAAAAGTACAAAGTATATGTCATAAAAGCGAATATTGAGTCCAAACACATTTTTACATATTGATATAGCATGGAATATTCGTATGACATAACTAGAAATATAGATTATAATTGCGTATTACTTGCGATTGCGATTGTATTGATGTTTGTGATTTTATTACTATACTCTACCAATTTATAACCAAATGTCATAAATAACAACAATAATTATATTAGAATTCAATTCGATCTAATATTCAGCTGAGTTCAAAATTATGATTTATAACAATATCACTATCGTTTTTTCGTATTTTCAACATTTTTTAAAGAAGTAACGTATCTGATATGCGATTATCCATGCACAGGGTTCTACCTTCAACGGATTGTAAATTGGGTCAATAAAACTTGTATTATAGGGTTGAGCTCTATCCCCGAAGCCCCGACATTCGAGTCTCATGCGCCTTGCGGCAGACCCTGCTCCAGGTGTCAGAAACCTATATAGCCATCACGCGACTGCGGTAGAGTGAGGTGTTAAGCACACCATCCCAGCAGGCCGTGATGATTCCCTTAGTTTCTGACTTCAGCTCACTTGATCTGAGGAAAGCGAAAGTCGAGTACTCTGGTAAGACGAGGTCTTCCGTGTTTTCCAAGAAGACCCCATTTATTGGCTTATCCTTGTGTTGCCGTAGAAGTGAAGTAATCTGTGAGGCTTTTATATGACCCCCTCGATTAGTTTCGAAAACTAAACCAAGTTCATCAGCCTCCCATGCAGTTGCCCAAAAGAGAAATGCTCCAGTTCTTGCTCTCTCATGGTTGCGAATCATGCAGGACTTCACAGACTACATCCAGTAATGTTCTCTTAACTCAAATGTCTACGGCATCGTTATTTTCGGGAAAAGTACAAACGTGAAACGGACGATTTGGGATACAAACTCCCATGGAGATGCCTGAAGCTGGGGAATGAATAGGTCCAATGAATTCAGCACTTCTCCATTTCCGGCATATATTATTTGGAATAAAAAATGAGATTCAAAACTTCCTATGTACCACTTTGTAACTAACGTTACTGCAGTTTCGTCCTACATAGATATAATAAAGGATATAAAACCTGTAAATGGAAGAAGCATCCTGTATCGCGGAGATACATACATATATTTCCTTTGGGTGTGGAACAACGCAAGCGGTAGCTTCAGAAGAGAACAATCTCCGTAATGTCTTGTGAAAAAGTAAAGTGTATTCTTGAGGAAATATACTGAGTCGGCATAAAGACTCCATAGATGATGTACATCTATAAAAGTTCGCATCATGAATCTTCTGTCTAGGGTTATAATTCTCCAGGCAAAGGAAGGGCGCGTATTCATGGGCACGTAGCGTAATGACGACTTTAAAGTTTGCAGAAGCTTTCAATCAATATCTATATATTGTTTTAAGACCGCGAAACAATTCTCTCAACCCTTAATCACTACACAAAAATTTTGTGACACTAGTACTACGGTGGGTCAATATGACCAGGTTTCTTGATGGGTATTAACAAAAAAAAAAGTCTATACTTTCACACTCTATTTCTAAATAATAATTTTCAGAGAATGTTTTTTCAGCTAAAGTACTTTATTTGGTATTTTTACCTAAGATGCACATGTTTATGGCACATTCTTTGCAAATCGTTTTTTTCGAAGGTCCTTCATGAGGCTGAGGCTCCAGTGGATGCGAAAACTTGAAATTAAATGTGTCCGCTGCTAAATTTCAAAGTTTGAATGATATCTTCGAGTTAGTTATCCTGGTTACTACATGCGGTCTACACAACTCTTCGACTAATATTTTCAGGAAGTCTACTCTCGTTAATTCGTTTCCGACTGGTGAATGCAGATAAATAACTCTAGCATACGAGATCTTCTTGACGTACTGTAGCTGGCGCATTTTTGATCTTGGTTTTTTCTTTCTTCGAAACATGAGCAATCGTCATATCGGAAGTGAACTCTAATAGAGAGCTACCAATTTCCTTTCCTCTAGACGGTAAAAAATTTGGTGGAATAAAAGATTTATTCTTCCTCTAAGTACAAACAAACGTCAACTTTTCATTTGTTCAAGGCATTTGCAAGTTCTAGAGAGGTATACCAATTATCGGTAGTTATTTCTATTGGACCCTTTCACAGAATCAATCAACTTCATAACTACAACTGCCTTACTTGGTGTCTGTTTTCTATAATATATTTCGGATTTTATCATATAATGGGTTTTTACATCTGCCGAAACCTGTACCTTGATCCCATATTTGGCAGACTTACTTGGCAGGAATATTCAGAATCCACAGATACCTCTAAGTAGAACTAGCATCTCATCTATGGTCAAATATAGAAAAGGAAAGTAACAACACTTTGAAGGACTTAATTCAATACCTTAGATATGGCAGCCAACTTGTTTCCTTCAATCTTTCCTCTCTTGTACTATTATCATCGAATCGAATAGAGGATAACAAGAAAGAAAACCTTTCAAGTGACATCGTGCATCTGAATATGTCTCTGCTAGTTCCATTACTGGCCCATAGAGATATGAGATCCTCATGAGCTGATTTGAAAATGTCAGTTAAATAGAGCAGTCCATCCTTCTAGTCTCCAGTCTATTTCTTCTAAGTCGGTATTGTGAATGAAGGAAGCAGAGAACTGCGATCGGCAATTTGTCTATTTTGGAATTTATATGATTTTCTTGAGCATCGTGTCCGAAAAAATTTAGTTTCCAGGCTTGCAAAACTATCGAAGGTGGATTCTTTCTTGCGACTCCCTTCAAGCCAGGCAGCATTGTACATAAATTCTTCTTTTCGGTTCTATCTCTTTTTGGTGCATTTTTCGACCATTTCATTTTGTCTCTACCATAAAAAGCTTGACGATTATATTTCCTAACTTCTTCAGTCTTCCTCTTGTTCATTATCAGGCATCCATTCTAGTTCGCTCTCAGTGTCATGTTCGCTTATTTCTTCATGATCACGCTTCTCCTTCATCTAGAATAGTTTAAGTAGCAGCTACTCTTTCTTGCACTTCGAAAATATTTACATGTCCATCTGGATTATCTGTGGAATAACAATCCTCCCAAAACTGTTCATCTTCAACAATTCGTAGGATTTCAGCTTCAGGGAGTGGCCTATTCATACTGTAAAATAAAAATAAAATCAATTATTTCATAATAATACAAATTTGGAATGATTCATTCATTCAAGGAATATAAAACGTACCTTGTGTTTCATATAACACTACCGTTCAAACTACGCACGGGTCAATTTGACCCAAATACAGCAATATCAACAAACACGGGAACGCACAAAGCTCGACTAACACGTCAGAACAAAGATGAAGTAGCGATAGAAGAATACTGAAAGAATCACCCCTCTACTCACATGCGAAACTGAAAATTTCAGCTCGTCTCATGTCGTGTGGGTCAAAATGACTTGTCCGTAGTGACTAAGTGTTAAAGGTAGGTGACAAGTTCTTTACTCAAGACGTTGTACTCGTATAAAAAAGCCAATGCATGAGGTCTTCTTCAACGGTATTGAAGAATTTGGCTTTTCAAATCGTGCTGCCTTTGATTTCTTCATTTCAAGGATTGATCATATCCTGTTAGGAGTTTTTTCTATCATCTTGGTTTACCATTGGTTTACCATCGTGCTTCCTTTGATTTCTATATTTCAAGGATTGATCATGTCCTGCTGGGACTTTTTTCCATCACCTTGAAATACCATTGGTTTACCATCGTGCTTCTTTTGATTTCTTTATTTCAAAGATTGATCATGTCCTGTTAGGCTTTTTTTCCATCATCTTGGTTTACCATCATGTCCTGCTGGGACTTTTTCCATCACCTTGATACACCATTGGTTTACCGTCGTGCTTCCTTTGATTTCTTCATTTCAAGAATTGATCGTGTTCTGCTAGGACTTTTTTCCATCACCTTGGTTTACCATCGTGCTTTCTTTGATTTCCACATTTCAAGGATTGATCATGTCTTGCTGGGACTTTTTTCCATTAACTTGATATACCATTGGTTAACCATCGTGCTTCCTTTGATTCCTTCATTTCAAGGATTGATCATATCCTGCTAGGACTTTTTTTTCATCACCTTGGTTTACCATAGTGCTTCTTTTGATTTCTTCATTTCAAGGGTTGATCATGTCCGGCTAAGACTTTTATTCCATCACCTTGGTTTACCATTGGTGTACCATCGTGCTTCCTTTGATTCCTTCATTTCAAGGATTGAACATGTCCTGCTAGGACTTGTTTCCATCACTTCGATATACCATTCGTTTACCATCGTGCTTTCTTTGATTTCTTCATTTCAAGGAATGAACATGTCCTGCTAGGACTTTTTTTCCATCACCTTGGTTTACGAATTGGTTTACCATCGTGATTCCATTGATTTCTTCATTTCAAGGATTGAACATATCCTGCTGGGACTTTTTTTCTATCACCTTGGTTTACCATTGGGGTGATGGGTATTGAGAAGTTCATTGTCCTGATACGTCACGTTACACAAATCCTATTGTGAAGGATTCTGTAAATTTGAAATTAGAATGGTACCAGTTGCTCATTATGCCTTATCCTCATTGTATAAATTGGAAGAGGTATATTGTAGTTTTTGAAAATGCTTTCCCTTTGGTTTTATTATTCAAATTGAATTATTTCATCTCAAACTAGATAATGACTTTACAACACACTGTGTACGAGTCGACGGTCGATTTTCATTACAGTAGAGGTTAGGTTAGGTTTGGAATATGTATTTACGAGACACGTATCTTAATTGGAATGTTTATTTTCACGTTTTTTCATAGTTAACGCATAATAGTATAATAGGTGGTATTATATTTTTATTGATGATTGTTTAGTTCCAAAACAATGAAGTCGGTATCTTATCAACCATTATTGCAAAATTACCTCAATAGTTAAATATTGACTCCGATGATTGAAATTCTCGAGAAACAAATGAAAATCGGCATATTTGTAATTTTCGAAAAACATACAATGCATGATTGCAACACACTACTTAATGAAACGTTTCATTGCAGGCCTCCTGAAAATGACATAAACATCAGCGATCTTCGACCGGATATCAATTGATGGAGTAACTCTACAGTTATCATTGTGGACTTGCTGATATAGACAAGAAATTTACCCGCTAACATGAGACTGCTAGTTCTGGTTGCTCTTTTATCCGGTGAGTGGTGTATTTATTGCGTATTTCTTGATGTTACTGCGGATGCCATTATAATGAGAGATATGCAGGAAATAATGAACAGGAATTTCTGGCCTACGGAACATCAGGAGGATTGTTGTATGATTACAGTATTTCGATTCTTACAACACCGAGCGAGTGGATGATAACACATCTATCAAGTGGCCTGAAATCATAAAAACTTAAAATATCTAAGATTTTATTTTTTATAAAAAAAGTTTTCATTATAGATTTCATTATAGCTAATTGTGTAACTGATATGCCATATTCTTGTCAATTTCATTGAACAGTTCACAAAACCGCAACATGTGTTTCATAAGACAATAGCTTCCTCAAACATGTTCGTACGCCTAAATTCTACCTAATTAGTGTATATGAATTATCGATTAAGAATAGAAGGTTATACGATTCAAATTGTGAGTTTATATAAAGCAGTGTTAGGAATCACACGTTAAAAGGTAAGACCTCGTTAATCATAAGCTCGCACAATTTTCGACTTCTGAGGGTTGTCGTTCGTAGGGGTGCGACAGCTGGTTAACGGATAAACATATTTTGAACAGATTTTTTTCAACAGTAATTAGGTAGAATTTAGTTACTATGAGCGCACTTAAGGAAGCTATTGTATAATGAAACACGTGATGCGGTTTTGTAAAATGTTCAGTAAAAATGTCAGAAATAAAGCCTTACTTGAGTAGCTGATTGATTAGCGCAAACTGATAGTTCCAATCATCGAATCAACAGAAGCTATTGTGAATGCCGAATCGATCCCCAATATGGAACAATTTGCTCATGTGTATTGTTCGTTCCATACTAGGAATCATATGTTAACTCCTAACTTGCCCAAGTTTCCATTTTTGATGGCTGTCGTTTAAAATGGCAGCTGGATAATGGATGAACTAATTTCAACTAATTATTGTGTGTTTTTCTGAATCGTCTGTATTATTGTTCGATTCGAACAATAATACATTCGGTCATTGGAAAGATATTTGAAAAATCAGACATGAAAGTACCTGTTAAATTCGATTTCATTATTCAGATTTTAGATATCTTTCAGACATGGGAACTGAAGAGTCTGGAATGTAAAGAAGAAATTGAAATTGAAATTCTTTTCGAAGAATACACGCCATATTCGATGTTTCCAAGATGTGAGAGATACAAAGTTAGATATATTAAGAAGATGTTGCCCATATCAGAACTTAGTTAAATGACGTTTCCGATTTCCTATCATGTGTGGTACATCAGTGAAGTTGTCGTTAAAAGGGGTAACTGGGGTACCGGCTGATTATTTTTTTCAGTTCATATAAAATATCAAAATGGTTTCTTGGAGATGAATTGTTGGATCAAAAATCTATAAACGTCATCTTCTACATCTCGTAAAGTGGCATTATGAAAACGTTTTTTGTTTTGACGAATTTTGGTTTTTGAATATCTCCGAAACCGATCACAATTTCCTTAATCATAAAACGTAATTTAAATGAGTTTCGAAATCATCCGACTTTGTATATTTCCTGGTTTCTGACTTTCCCATTAAATAGCAATGTGTATAGTGAGAAATATATACAGCCTCAGGGGTTGAATTCTCAATATTGAAATGTTTCTTTCCTGAAACTTACTATTCCTAAAATTTCAGTTACAGCAATTAATATATTTTTCCGATATCATTGATAGCACCCTCCTGTTTTGCATTGTTGTGATTTAGAATTATAGTTTTACTGTATACAAATTCCAGTCCACGGCTCACAGCTTCAACAAATTCAGTTAGTTAGTTTATTTTCCGATAAGAACTTGTGAGGGAGCCGATCATGTGACAGAGCCGCGTAATCTTCCCACTGGCACCTTGGTAATGCGCATTGCGAATAGAGCTGGGCGGCGGCACTGAGTTCGAGATGTTTGTGTTGCTGTTTGATGACCAACCAATTGATTACTCACTGAATCGGTTATTGTTTCAAATTATTAATATTTAGCTAGCATAAGTTTCGAATTCTGAAGATTGCGGTTCGTAGGAATGATAGCAAAACAGAAGGACTGTGACCCTTGGGGAAAAATCGCGATATTCTTATAAATTTCTTCTATTCGTAACTATCACGTCATAATAGAATCTTGTATTGGTTGGTAAAATCTATTTTTCAATGATAGTATTTCATATCTTACCTTTCTATTTTACCACATCGCCTCACTTACATTTTATGATTTCTATTTTATTTTCAATGTTATCATAGATGCCTTTATATAACCAATTAGGTTAACGACGAAACCCCTCCTCAATCTAGTTAGAGTCTGATTAGTTGAATTTTTTTCAAATATTGCAGTTGAACATAAAATATCACTGAGTCCTATAAGCAATATAATACTAGAGCGTATGTTTCACAGTCATTTAGCTGAATTGAAACCTGTACTCAGATGAAGGAAGTCCTTGAAAACTTTAGCAATGAATAAGTCAATTTCCTGAATCATTCCATGAAGCTCATTTCCTAAATTACTGAAATTCTGACACCTTTGAATTTTTGGGTAATACTGCTTTTGGTCTCTGAAACATATTCTCTCAACTTCAAGAGTCCCCCATCTGCTCAGTTGTTATTCCAGTTTGATGTTTCTCTCACTTCAGTTTAGATAATTTTCAATTATATTTATATTCACTGATGATTTCGATTTCAAATAAAAAAATACGTTTTCTAGATAAAGATTGAGCACCAATAAATTTAAAACAAAATTATCAGAAAGATAAAGTGGCTTCAGTGCAATCCAAAGTTCTTAATCAAAAATATTTACGGACTGTAGATCATTTATACACAGTTTAAACTATAATCGATGGTTGATTCAAATTCAAACTGTCGATTAACCTTGGTTCAATTCCGTATGATTGACAGCCGATTATGGTTAATCGAAAATTTCAACGGTCGAGTATAATTTTTTTTCATTTCAGTATCTGAAATAAGTGTGTGTATAGTATAAAGATGTTTGAATTATTATTTATATATTAAATTTTTTCTTGCTCCCTTAAAGAAGTAGGTTTAAAATAGGTTTTTCTGTTAATCAGCTGTAGACTACAACCCTCAGAAGTCGAAACTCGTGGGAGCTAAGGACTAACGAGATCTTACCTTTTAACGTGTGATTTCTAACACTTCCTTCAAAATATTTTTACTATCTAAACATTAATGTATCAGATCAACTGTTTGATATAGCGTAAAAAGATTAGGTACTCGTAAACTCGGCAACTTTTGGTTTTAACGATGTTTTTTATTAGGTACATCAGATATGTATTCGTTATAAGTTTGAACATAAAATATATGAAGAAACAAACGTCAAATTTTACGATAGTCGTGTTTAGTTTGTTTCTGATGAAGTCACAGTGGATGTAGGCCAACTATTTTTTAACTTTGTTAGCGATTTTATTACTACCACTCCCACTACAAATAAGCAAACGATGAATTTGAATATGTCTGGTACGAATACAAATTGCAACCATAAATTTTCCCGAGACTTATCCCATGAACATGAACTGCCCACGTAAATATGCTTCAACCTGTCGTTTTAACATGTCATATTGCGTATATAATCACTACTTAAGAGTATAGTAACTTTATTTGGCCTTAATCAAGAATGACTCATTCATTCATTCACAGGTACGACTTCGAGAAAGTGGTCATGAAATCCAGCAGAATTCGTCACTGAACTGAAGAATAGGTTATATCTTATTGCGTACAATTATAAAAACCGTATACCTACCTTAATTAAAAGATTCCCGATTGTGAACACTTTTGATGGAGATATATTTCTTGAACCATTTACTAGATTATAAAGAAAACAAATTTATCTGAAGGTATCTTTAAATCCAATATTTGACGAACTGCTGGACTTACATTGTCCCATTTTCGTTTTTTTCCACATGATGCTGCTCTACCTTTCTCTAATGGATCGAAATGCCACTTATTTTTTAAGATATGTACCTGCTACAGTGCTAAAGATTTCAAAGAAATAAAGAATCGGGAAAATCCTAAAGAAGAAGAAAATCAAATCAACGAAGAAAATATCGGAGCATCTGATGAGATCAGCAAAACACAGTAGAGACCCATTCAAATCAGCCAGAGTTTACAGGCTTTTATGTAACTGTGGTAAAGTCTATATCGAAGTCGAAGTAACCTTTATTGTGAATACTTAAAGCTATTGGCATCTCAAAGGCAAAAAAAACCAATAGAGAGAAATAATGCCGCTGCGAACTAGTCCACGTGGACTGAAGAATTGGCAGTTCGTATTGAATAATTTTTACCAACCGAGGTTTATGATTGGCTGAAGTGTCATAAAATTGAAATTGAAGTCATGATACGATGACGAATAGAATGTGGGGATGAGTATCGCCGTTGTGTCGTCAATTTTTAGTTCAGGAACTAAATTCGAAATTGGTGCAGTTATAATTACTTAATTTTTTTTATCTGTTTAAAATGTGACGTCCTTGGACAAGTACTAATAGTAATAACGAGTGTGATAACAACGCAGACTTTTTCCTGTGTAGTGATTCCAATAGCAATGGTGAACTATGCGAAAAAAATATACCAATGAATAAGATTCGGATGCATTTAAATATTGAAACACAGAGAGTATGTTTCAATGTATATAATAATCTACATCTCAAGTTCGGTTTCGAACTTGTCAAATCTAATGTTACAAGTAACATTAGATTTGACCGAAATTCCTTTCTCAACTATACGTAAAATAGTCAAAAACAAACCTTATAAACGCAAGACGCGATGTGATACGGGATTACCAAAACCTTTAGATGTTCATCTAATAAAATCATTGAAAAAAACAATATACGACTGTTTCAAAAGCAATGAGATTCCTACAACTGAAATCGTAAGGAAGAAATTTAATACTTCCGGCCATAACGTGAGCTGTTGTACAAAACTCTTCAGAATTGGATAAAGATACTAGGATTTATATTTAAAATAATAAACAAACGTCAACAGTTATGGAAAGCAGAATAATAGTGAAATTGCGTAACAAATACTTAGAACAAATAAATAAATCTAGACAAGAACAACGGCAAATTTTCTATTTTGACGAAACTTGGTATGACACTCACGACACAGTTACGAAAGGGTGGACTGATGGTTTGAGAATGTGTACGCCTAACATGCCTGCAAATAAAGGATCGCGACTAATCATTGTGAATTGCGGAGGAAGTGAAGGATGGGTTCCGAACTCTTTGAAATTATGTGGAAAAAAATTTGAGGACTGAAATGTTGACTATCATAAGAACATGGAAGCTAATATTTTTGAGGAATGGTTTGAAAACGCATTGATCCCAAATTTGGATGCGAATAGTGTAATAGTTCTAGACAACGCTTCCTATCATTCGCGACAGCTCATCAAAGTACCGAATAAAAACTCGAGGAAAGATGAAATACAAAGTTTTTTGAATGGATAACAATTTGTATTTTGAAGATAACTATACCAAAAACCAACTAATTGAAGTTTGACAGACAAAAACATTTGAAAAAGTGTATCACTTTGAGAGTATTGCTGAAAAGTATGGACACACCATAATGAGATTTCCCCCTTATTTTTGTGTTTTCAATTCCATCGAGTGGATTTGTGGAAAATTGAAATGAAAGCGATAGACGTAAAAATAATTTTCCAAAATTTGATAAGAAGGTAATAGAGCTAGTTAAAGAAGAAGTATCTAATATTACCGAAGAAGACTGACAGAAAAGGAATAAAAAGTAAGTTTTTTTGAAAAAGACTATATGAAGATTGGACACTTATTGGATATTAATGGTGGAAATAAATTCATTATTGATTTAAATGACGACATTGATAGTGAAACAGAGAATATGGAAGAGGAATTATCAGAAGCTTTCGAAGAAAGTTAGTGAAGTGTTTTTGAAGCGATCGATTGTATATATTATATAGATATAGTTATATATATATATATATATATATATATATATATATATATATATATATATATATATATATATATATATATATATATTATATAGTTATTGTGATTCTTATACAATAATCGGAAATGATTATTGAATAATAAATTAGGACATGCACTGTCCGACGAGGAACACAAGATCCTGTTCGAAAACACCGAGAGGCTAGTAACGTCGAATCATTATCCAACAAAAATGTACTTAGAAGCCATAGAAAAACACAAACACCAAAAGAACTATAACAGAAAGGAAAAGAGAATATTTCTACCAAATATCTGGCACACAGCTTTGAAAGGCGCCAAAGCGAAGCCAAGTCACACAAATCGCACTATCACAGAAAGTGGGAGGAATATCAACACTATAAATGACATGGCAAAAATGAAAGCCATAGATTCACTTGACACTTCAAGAAGAGTACTTCGACCACGCCAAAACCCGGAAACCAACCAAAACATTGACCCAGCCGTGAAAACCTACATTCCTATATATTTAATAGTTTCTTCAAATGATAGAAACAAATGGAACACCCTATATCTTTTTACATTTTTGAATTCAGCAGTTTATTTTACATACGAATGTTTCATTTTGGTGAAAATATACTTACTGTGTAATAAACTTCTGTTTTTTCAACTACACACTTGTTAACAATTTATTGACAGATTTTTCTATTTCTTGATATTTTTATGAAGAAACATAGAAGAAAAAACAATTTTCATGATATAAAACTATTCGCCTACTGATACAGAGAAAATGTTAGTGGAAATTGTCATAAAAAAATTCGTTCACACTATAATAGGCTGTATCAGAGTGTAGAACTTCGTCTGCGTTCCGGAATTCTAGGGCTTCTGAAGCTATTTTTGAGCCATTGCGAATTGCTGAACTTTCAGTTAGAGGTACCATCTAACAATGATAGTAACATGAAAGAGAAGCCTTGTACGAATAGGTTTCCTTCGAACTCTTGCAACCTACGGTTGAAATCCTCATTAGACGTTTTGACCACAATGTGAAACTTATCGTTATCAAAGGGTGGATATTGAATGACTCATTTTCTGATATAGAAGTAGCGGTGCCACAATTTCTCTAGTTCCAGAAATTTGGTCAAAGTTGTTTTCAGTTATCGATAGTAAAAATACCTTTTAACGAAATACCTAATATTGCTGGAGTAACAGCAAAACTTCAAGTTATATTCACGTAATATTTTCAAACAAACTGTCATATAGAAAGTGTGGGTTCGTGGCAAAGTATATTGTTCCTTTTCGGTCTGTGGGCGAAGACATCCCACACTTTGTCATCAGTTTTCTTTCTGAGATATTGCAGACTTCGAAGTGAGTATTGAGGGGTCTGACATGAATCAGTTGAATGAAAATCTGAACTTAGGAAACTTATATAATATATGGAAAAAACATTTTTGGCTTTCTTCTCCATCTTTATTCAATTTTTTGTATAACATTTGTTGTTCAACATCTCTTTTGCTACTACATTCAGGTATACATTTGACCAAAATTATATCTATACACTAGATAGATATCAAAAAACATAGACAACTCTCATAGTACCAGAAATAATTAGTGCACAAAAAGAACTCAAGGTGAATCGAGTTGGATCATGCTGATCTACGAGCTGCTATTTGAAGTGAACTCCTGGATACTTATTTTGAACCTATACAATAGCAATATTCGTATCGATTCTAGAGAGCTCTTCAAAATAAGCAAACAAATACTCTGTCTTTCAAAAGGACAGAACATAAGCACTACAGAAAAATCCTTGAAGTGGTGCCTGAGCAAAAGTAGCGATTTACGTTTCAATTTGAATCGCTGGAGATTGAATTCACTTGGAAAAACGTCCTCAGGAAGTTTATACCAAATAAACGCAGGGTGAAAGCGTTCTTATTCAGTGAAGTTCGAGGTGTACTGAGTTGAACCTCAAAACGATGAGTAGCTAGAGTTCGTTGGGTATTTCTGATATGTACCGCTCTTAGTGGAATCAAATGTGCCAAGTCACTTGAACACCTCCCGTGAATGTATCTTTAGAAGAGAGACAAATCTCCAACTTTTCTTCGATGTTCCAGACTATCAAGGTTGCGAGTGATGTTCATGTCTCCAATCAGACGGATGGCTCTTTTCTGGATGGAATCCAGCAGCTTCAGGTTATGCTTAGGGGCGGAACTTCATACATAAGAACAATACTCCAAAGAAGTTCTGATCTGAGCTTTATAAAGGATCAAAAGTTGCTGAGGTGTGTACAGTTTTCTGGTTCGGAACAGTGTTCCAAGCTTTTGAGAAGCAGCCTTTGCAATTCCAGCGACATGATTGTGCCATGACATATTGGTGTCAATTTTAAACCCCAACGAACTTATCGAAGCAGAAAGCGTAATTGTCTGTCTTGACATCATTATATCCAGTTCGGAGACATGAATCTTTTTGAAGAAAATCGATGCCTGAGTTTTCGTGACATTAGATAAAACCTGGTTACTCTCACCCCAATTTGAAATGACATCTAGATCCTCACCAAGATATGCAACCTCCTGTTGCCGGTGATCTGCAGCAGACGTCGTGAAATCCAAAAGGAATGACGAGATAAGTGGACTGTTATCAGCAAGGCAATATATTGTATTCTTGGGTTCTTACAATAATAGAGAGATAGTTGAAGACAAAACTATTCGAGAGATATCCATCGACGGCCAATTGCAGTGAACGTTTTTTCAGGAAACTGGAGAGTCATAAAAATTATCCAACAAGTCATAGCATCAAAGTTTGGTCAGCAAGCCCTCATGCAAAACAGATCTCGACTCTCCATATTTCTCGGTTGCGTTATTCCAAAAATATGGGTGACATAAGATAGTAAAGTCGCTTGTTGATCTTTGTTTCCGAAAGCCATATTGATGATCGCTCAAGATGCTCAAGAAGCCTTCAGAATATTTAAGGATATGGTGGCTCAACTGAATACATTGATTTTTTGAAATTTATCACCACTTGAAATTTACTAATACTCTCGGTGGTGCTACACTGGCCTGCACGTTCAGGATTTGGCTGCAGTCCCGATTATGATTTATTTTCTATATTAGAACCTAAATATAGTAATAAAAGGTGTACATTTTTGCTATAAGGATGTTGAAGTATCATGACGAAGTGATCATTAACCAATCACACTCTAGAGTTCAAGAGTTTCCTTTGAATAGGATGAGGTAAACGATTTGTCATAGATATCAGTAAAAGAGTACAACAATTCAAAGTACATACGAGGCAATAAACATTCCAAAATTCCACTCTTAGCTTGTAACCTTTTACCTTTTATTTTTTACAGCTGCTCGTGGCGAACAGCTTCTTACCAAAAAACCGATTAAGAGAAGTTATGTTTGTCCGCCCAATTTCATTAGACAAGGACGCAGGTGCTACTTCTTCAGCAAAGACGCAACAACTTGGCAAGAGGCTCTTTATCACTGTCGAGAGTTACATAGCCATCTCACTGTCATAAGGAATCCAGTGCAAGATAAACTCGTTAGGAGTTTCCTCAGCCAAAAATCTTTGGGTAGGTATTAACTACTGTTGTACAACCAAGTTTTTCAATTGAGTGCCTGAAAAAATACTCAAAAGGGTGAAGAATATTGAAAATTGACTTTTTTGAATCAATTTGTTAGGATATATGAAAATCAGAATAATTTATCCAACTGATATTTCGATATGCTTTTCCCTCACAATTTTTTTCTTGAGTAGCCTTTGATCAATTCATCTAAACAATGATTTTTAGTTTTTAGTTTTGAACTAATTTCATGATATGCCTAATTGCTTTTACTCTGGCATAAATGTGTATCACTTTAGAGATGTTACTATCTTCATTTGGGTTTGAAGGCAGTCGTTGTTTGGAACTGCATCCCAACGTTTCGCCAGCATGAATGGCTGGCTTCTTCAGAGGTTTATTCATCTTTACGATTCACCGATGACTGGTGATTTCTTGTTCGTAGATTGTCTTAACCAATTTATCACTTTAGAGATGATTATTATCAGTCACCGTCAAAAGTTATGTTAAAAACAAAGAAAAAATTAAACAATTTGATAAAGTGAGGAATGATAATTTGTAACAATGACATTAATACCGTTTCAAGAATAATTTCATTCAAGTTTTATAAAGCATTGAAGGTTATTGAATGTGCACTGCTTTCTATTAAGTTGCTTTGTCCGTTTTCATGAGTCGCTGACCACCATACAGTAACTATGGTCTTTTTTAACGAGTTTTCGTCTTTGGTAAGTGCCTGGGTATCTCATTGGTATCCAACCACTGTCCTGAACGTCTCCTGTTGTCGTAGAGAATCCACTTTTCGTCACACTTGACGATCCGACCCAAAAAAAGATAGTTTTGGTTGTGCAAAAGCAAAGAAGAACAGACTTCGAAACGTGATAACTTTGTTGATCGTTCGAATCGCGGGGACCAACTTTTTCAGCTTTTTGACCTTTCCAAAATGTTTTAAACCATCAAAGACCGCATAGGAGATGACGCCCGGTTTTTCCGTTATCCCACGCTCCGTTTGTGCGAGGGATGGGGGGCCCTCGAATTCTCGTCCTGGATTACTGTAGGTCGACCACTTCGAAGCTCATCTTCAAGGCAAAAAT
Source organism: Leptinotarsa decemlineata (assembly GCF_025532065.1). Lineage (NCBI taxonomy): Eukaryota > Metazoa > Arthropoda > Insecta > Coleoptera > Chrysomelidae > Leptinotarsa > Leptinotarsa decemlineata. The sequence continues at coordinate 5,877,735 of NW_027412537.1, read as the reverse complement.
TTTCGGAACGAAATTTCGCAAACCAACGGCGAATGAGTGCATTCATCAACACTATCATTGCCAAATGACTGCTTGATTTTCGGGCTGTTTCGGCAGCTCTTTGGTTTAACATTCGTAGAGAAAAATTGCCTTATTGCATTCAACTGTACACTTTATTGAAGTTCACTTTTGCTCAATTAAAATTATTTCAATTATTTTTTATCGTTTCTGGAGAAATTGATCATATGATATCATAACAATTCGAAGTAGGAATGGGTCAATTGAGGCTGAGCCTATGTTGAGAAGCGCTTACTGCACAACCTCTGCTGCAGGCAACCAGTGATACAATTGAACCCAGGTTTGTGTTTAATAAACCCTACAAAATACAAATAAAACAGAACACAGAGTCAGATGCTACAAATGCAATACGCATATATACAGATAGCTCAAAAACCAAAGAAGGCTCAGGATGTGGGGTGTACTACAGATTACTAAGCCTTAGGATTAAGTGGGGAATGGAAAAAAATACCAGCGTGGTTCAAACGGCTGGTATCTCAATCGCCACAAAAGAAATAACCAGGAAAGGAATTTCTGGCAAAAACATAACAATCTGCACTGATAGCAGACAAGCCCTATTAGCCTTGAATAGACAACGTGTTACATCAGGACTAGTACTAGAGTGCCACCAAGATTTAGCCAAAGCCTCGGTAGATAATAACATTATCCTGAGGTGGGTTACAGGGCACGACAGGAGTAAAGGTAATCTCATTGGCGACTCTTCAGCCAAGGAAGCGGCTGGACTAAGAATTTTAGGACTCAGTGGCACCTACGGCCTGATAACTTCGACAATTGCAGAACTAGCCAAACGTCCAGGAAAAATCTACGCTCAACAGTAGGATTTCTGGCTGGCCACTGTCAACTAAGGAAACACCTCCACAATATGGGGCTAGTGGACACACCTCTATGCAGGATGTGAGTACAGGAAGATGAAACTGTCAGGCCGGAGTTATCGTCAATATGAAAGAGTGTATTCGGCGAGTCTTGGCCTTCACCTGCCGATATAAAGGAAATGTCTCCCAGAGACCTGTCCACCTTCCTGGAAAGGACAGGATGGACGATGACCTAGGAGGACAACTCCTCGGGAGGATGTACAATGGGTCACATGTGGCCTGTGGGCTGTGGGCCTACACTCACGTTCCCTACTCTACAGATACAGGTCATAACAACTATCATTTATGTGACAGTTGGTTTGGGTTTTGAGTTTTTTTTTGAGGTAAATGCTCAGACATTATTTTTTCAAGAGAATCAGGTAGTGACAATAATATGAACTATTTTTATGTAGATCCGGTTGAGAGATGGTTAGGTGGCGTATACGATTGGGCAAATATGACGTGGAAATGGGCTGCTTCTGGAAAACCCTTGGGTTATAATGGTTTCGTTAAATCTGACAAGGAAGAGAATAAAGAAAAGCTGAGGTGGCACTGTCTCATCATGGATCCATCTCTAGATTTCAGGTAAAAATATGATCGTAATTATAATACTAATAGATAATTCACAACTGAATCAGCCAAAGAAGTATTTTGTTGCATTTGCATTCACCATACCGATTATTTAACTATCAATTCATTGGTCCATACAAACCTAAGGACCTATTTTCATTGATCAATAATTACAAATACAAATAGAATAAAAAATTTTCAATAATAACGCTCTGATTTGTTATTTTAACCAAAACTGTAGATGGTTATCCTTGAGAAATGAAACATAGTTATATAAATTACCGAACACCCGTTATTTTCAACACCTCGACACGTGTTTCGATCACCAAGTGATCATCTTCAAGAGGAAGATGATCATCTTGAAGATAATCACTTAGTGATCGAAACTCGTGTCGAGGTGTTGAAAAAAACTGTTTGGTGTTGGGATAAAACTCAGTAATATTCATTACTACTCCAAAGGTTCCAAACAGTGTATCACAAGTAGATATTGTCAGTGAAAATAAAACGAGAAGTGGCTGAAAGACGGCAACCTAGCTCCATTCGAAAGCATCAACACTTATGTTGAAAAGTAAATAATTTGGTTGAAGGTTATTCTATGAAAAGTAGATTGAGTTATAGTCTAATCCAAGTTCAAAACTTGATCATAATTGTGGGCAAGTTCCAAAATAGTTACTAGTGTGTAACGAGTTCGACAGACGTTGTTAAGGTTGAAAGTATCCATCTAATTTCTTAACCGCTACAACAACATCGCCTTTTGTTACGTGATTCTTGATATGGTAGCCTGGAATGTTGTAGAATATTTCTTGCAGTGACAACTCTCCAGCATGCAGAAGCGGAGCTCGTTTTTTCCTTGAGTCCACTATATTGGTTACCTCCAAATAAGTGAACATAGGAGGCTTGGATTTCCGTTACAGTTGAGACAATATATTTGGAAGGCTACTACTCATAACTAGTTTTCTAAAAATAAGTAATCACGACACACACTGAAATTTGTACTGATGAACTTTTTTTTTAATCTGTGTTATTAAATTAACCTTTCTCCAGGAGAAAATTTGGCTTATATTTCTCTTTTGGGAACCTGGGTTCGTAACTTTCTTTTAAGTACTTGGGCTTTTAACCATTCTTCGTGATTCTGGGCTACACAACCCATTTAAAGAAACCTGGCTTCTTACACCCATTTTCAAACACCTGGATTCTCACGCCATTTATGAATTTCAGCAACTCGATATTTTTGCCGTAATACAGTTTTTTGTTTACGTAAATATACAGGGTCTTCCTTAAACACATGCTAATATTTAAGGAGGTAATTCTTAGACCCATTTTAAGGAAAAAACGTCCTATGGACGTATGTCCTAAACGCCTTAACTTTAGAGATACAGGGTGGCAAAGTTTTCAAAAATAATCAGTTTTTTAATAATAACTGAGATAATTTTGTAGACAGCTTTGGCATATTTGGTACATATGTTCCATGCCTCAAGGCGCATTTTCTGATGTACAATTTTCTTGATTTTCTCTGCCAGTGGCGTACGTACGAGTTTTGAAATGTATATTTTTGGCGAAAAAAATAATAAGCCAGTGCTTTATCTTGAATTAAAAATTATTTTTAAAATCTCCATACATTTTTGAGCACATTTGATCTGCTGGGTTTTCTTTGTTCGACTCATGGTTTTCGCTCAAAAAATTAAAAATCGCTTTACTTAAGGATAAATTCCTTAAAAATCTGATGCGGTATCGTGCATCGACTGAAAGCAAACTAAGAGATCAGATTTGTTGCAAAATAATTGAGGATCTAAAAGGTATTTGTTTGTTGTCAGATGCACTGTTCTCAATTAAAATTACGTCATAACGCAGCACCGCTTAATATTTTTTGAAAACATAAATTTAGTTATCCTGGAATAAATGACGTGTAGCAGAATTTATTTACTGCACCTCTTGGAAATATGGAGTTTGTCGATATGTGATTTCTTTTAAAGATTAAAAGCAGAAAAAACAGCGTACCCACCATAGCAATAAAAAACGAATTCTCTGTATGTACAAACGTCAGTAGCTAATATTAATGTTGGTTTAAAGTAAGGTGTTGGTGTTAAAAACTGTCACAGCGCGTTTTGATTGATTTTGAAGTGTTATTGAAGTTATTTTGGTAGTCCGCTGTTTTTCTGAATATCAGTAAATATGGTAAATTATACGCAAATGGCGCAAATGCATTACGTATATGGCCTTGCCGATGGTAATGCAACAGAAGCCAGGCGCATTTATCAGGAAAGATATGCTAATCGTGCCTTACCAGATAGCCGAACCTTTTCAAATATTCATCGTCGACTTGGGGAAAATGGTAGTTTCAAGAAAGGGACTCCGGAAGGTAGACCTCGTGTAGTAAGAACTCCTGAAGACGAGTACGAGGAAGATCGCTAGAACTCTGGATATTTGTCATCAAATTGTTTGGCGTATTTTGGTTGATTTTTTGTTATACCCATACCATATTTCCAGAGTGCAGGCATTACTCCCCAGAGATTTTCCACAGCGTGTGAACTTCAGTCAGTGGTATCTACAAAGTATTGCACTAAATCCGCAGTTTGAGACACAAATTTTGTTCACAGACGAAGCAAATTTTTCTCGGAATGCCATTCAAAATTTTCATAACAATCATGTGTGGGCTGGAGAAAATCCCCATGCAATAACCGAAACCCATTTCCAACACCAATTTTCGGTTAATGTATGGGCAGGAATTATAGGTGATCATCTAATAGGCCCATTTTTTCTACCAGGACGCCTTGATGGTCGTTCTTATTTACACTTTTTCGAAGAAGACTTACCTGGGTTATTAGAAGATGTGCCACTTGCGTTAAGGAATCGAATATGGTACATGCACGATGGCGCCCCTGCTCATTTCAGTGTAATTGTCCGAAACCATTTAAATACAGTTTATCCTAATAGTTGGATAGGTCGCGGAGGACCTCAGCAATGGCCAGCAAGATCCCCCGATTTCAAAAGTTTAGATTTTTTTTATGGGGTCACCTTAAAACTCCCGTTAATACTTTAGAAGATTTAAGAGAGCGAATAGTTGCCTCGTGTGAAACTATACGAAATACGCCGGGAATATTTGAACAGGTGCGTAATTTCATGTGTAGAAGGGCGGAAGAATGCATACTAAGTGCAGGTGGCCACTTCCAACAATTTTTATAATCAGTTTTGGTATTTTTACTAATTAACAAATTTATGCTATTCGTTTAGACTTACTGTCACAAAATAAAATAAAACTCGTTTTTGTGAAAAATTTATTTTTTTGCAGATTATGTTTTCAAATATTATTAGGGAATTGGTAATGCGTTATGAAGCAATTTTCAGATTCTCATTCATTTTAGAATTGATCTAATTTCTTAATTTGCTTTCTGTCGATTTTAATTTTTTTGACTGAAAATCATGCGTCGGACAAAGAAATATCAAGAGATCAAATTTCCTCGAAAATGAATGAGGATTTTAAAAATGATTTTATTTTGAAAAGAAAGCATTGGCGTAGTACTTTTTCCCCAAAAATATTCAATGCGAAACCCGTAGGGATGCCACTGTTTGAAAAAATACAAATTTGTGTACATCAGAAAATGCGCCTTGAGGCATGGAACATATGTAGCAAATATGCCAAAGATGTCTACAAAATTATCTCAGTTATTATTAAAAAACTGATTATTTTCGAAAACTTTGTCACCCTGTATCTCAAAAGTTAAGGCGTTTAGGACATACGTCCATAGGAAGTTTTTTTTCTTTAAATGGGTCTAAGAATTATCTTCTTAAATATTAGCATGTGTTTAAAGAACACCCTGTATATCCACATTTTCTTTCTTCAGAAACACTTTTACTTATCCTCGTCTCTAGAAATATAATCCTGATTCAATAAAACATCTAAATAACCGAACTTTCCTTACCCCTAATGCGACGAAAGTTCTCTCTCGTCTGTTAAATGCTAAGTAAGATGCCTTCGACGTGATAACTCTGTTAGTTTTCAAATCATTCAAAGGAACAATTCGCTCAGGCCACTTATCTAGCAAAGTAGGTTCATGTTCTGACACATATCAGAAAACAACTACGCCCCTGGCTAATACCACGAAGGGCGTTGGATTATATCCGACAGGTGTCAGTTCAGGATTCTTCAGAGAAAAAATTGTTGCATATGCTTTTGGCGATACAACTTTGGCGATTTTCAATTATTGGAACGGACACACTTGCAGATCGGTTTCGGGCCTTCTGGCATCTCGTCAGTGCAAGGTTCATCATCAACACGAAGTCGATGATTTCCCATAATTAAAAACCTAATTCTTTCAGAGAATTATACTTCGAAAAAAGCGGAAGCGAATGACAGCAACATATCTGTCATCGCTCCTTCTGCCTGTAGACGAGGTACTAACCAACCGCATATCTGAATGGCCCCAATCCTTGTCCATGAACCTTCTGTGTAGGTAAGTGAAGACTGGCCTGAGCGAATTGTTCTTTTGAATGATTTGATTTATAGTCAGTCTTCAAGTATACCAACTCAGTAGTTTTCCTTTAATTATATTTGCCATCACATAAAATGATATCATCCTTCATTTTCTATTTGATAAAACAGATAGAAAATCAATGTTTTGGTTGGTTTCCGAGTTTTGCCGTGGTCTTCTTTGGTTATAATCTCCAAACGTTTCAACTGCAAATGCGGTAGTCATCTTCAGTGGCGTGGTCTTCTTGACGTATCAACCGAAACCAACCAAAACATTGACGTCAGCCGGAAAGCCTACATTCCTAGATTGAAAGTCAGTATCACTAATCGCGTGATTATTTTTCTAGATGGAACTCCCGAAGCTGCTTCGAGAAAAAACACTACATGTGCCATACCAAGCTGAAAATAGTCACTAACAAAGACAAAAGGAAACTAAAACATCGGTATCGTGCAGATGAGTCCAATAAATTGAATGAAATACCCGTACCTTCAGTTGCAGAATTCACAAACAGCAGCGATCCTTTGAAGCCCCCCTTTCCGTTAACGTATAAATTCGAAATAAACAGAAGTTTAAACGATCAGGCAATGTTCGCGTATACTCCTAAAGCTCTGAGGAGAGTGAAAAAGAATAAAAAACGAAAGGCTAGAAAGATACTTGCTGAAGGGCTGGTTGTGGAAACGTCAAAGGGAAGAAAGAAGTCTAGAAGGAAAAAGGTCAAGCCAGAAGATTTGGGGGAGCCTACTCTGATACGAAACATCAGATGGAGGACTTACAAGAAGAAAAACAAGCGTTTGAATTCTTTGTATCCACCCCAAATAGTCGAGGAGTATAATTATGTCAAAGGGTGAAACATCCGTATATTCTGCTAAGAGGAATATTTGTACATAATTCAGTTATTTTCAATGTCGATTTCGGTCTTGTTTTCAACCAGTGCTCTCATACGTTTGATGACCACTTCAGAAAAAATTGAAAGATGGACTGTAACAAAAAATTAGGATGCTAATCTAAAATTTCTACATCAAATCCTTAAATTTGATTTCAACGCCCAGTTATGTCTTTATCGTTTTCAGTATTTCTAGCCTGTCACTGGAAACTATCCGATGACTGAAGTGATTTTCATGTTTATTATTACCGTTTTATTTTGTATTGTGTTCGTTCATTGTGTGTGGTCTGCTTTCTTGCCCGGAAAACATAACAAGCTTCTTAGATATGATTTTAATGATTCAGTCGTGCTCACATTATAAACCAAGTCGCTATTAATTTGTTTACCAAACCAAACACAAACCAACCTACATGAAATGACATTTCTAATGTATTTTATTAATAATCTCTTTCCATCCACAGAAATTGTCTTACTGAGTGAAATTTGAGTGTGAACGTAAAAATATCAATACTTTATATGTTGACAAATTATTATGGATAATATTTGTGATGAACGTACTTTAATTATCAACAATGTTATACTCATATAAAATTATCCTTTTCTATCAAGTGTCATCGTTAAATTCTTTACCACAATTTGATTTCATATTCACGATGAAGTTGAATAACTTCATAGTAATAATAATAATTTTTCCACCACATGTTTCATACGTAACAAGGTTCACAATGAATTGTCACAACCACTAAAGGTGAATTCTTGAGAGAGAAACAAAAAGTTTACAACCACGTAAAACAGGCAAACTTCGTCCAAAGAAATTATTTTTGTTTCAAATCTTCGTTTTTATATTATTTGAAATCAAATACCTTCTGAAGCGGGGCATAACTATTTTTTATAACAACACATACATAACAGTATGTGAGATATTTATATGAAAGATTCATTTTTGCGTAGCTTTTCTACAAACATTTTCACTGTATTATTCATAAGAGTATAACATTACAAATTTACTCTTTAAGTATGGAGATGAGTCGTAGATATATGTATTATAGTTACTATAATCGATTATTCATTTGAAAAATATGTGCCCTCAAATAATTTTTTCAGAAAACATCAATAACCCCATTTTCATAAGGTTTTTTCATATTTTTCTATATTTCTAATGTCGAACTTTCAAAAACCCTTTCAATCAATGTGTTATTTTGCTACATCCTCTGTCGAAGGTAACGAACTGAGTTGTATAGTGTTTTAAGAGCCCATTTGACAAATATTCCTAAGTGATTCAACCAGCAGATGGCACTCTACAGGGATTAAAGTTAATTCTTTCAGATATGAATCACTTCAATTATTTAATCACCTGCTGGTAAATTGTTAATTCTGTAAAGTTATGAAGATGCTTTATTCTTTGAACCTGAGAATATGAAACGTGTTCATCGCAGTTTACTCAAGTTCATGATAGTTTGAGCACCATACGTGGTGCTCACGTCGGTAGTCAGGCGGTTCGACGTGGGTACTTTGTTCACTCACTCGAATTGACTGCCGTGTTGGTCGGTGGTTCAAGCCCTAGTCTGAACTATCGATTTTCACTTGCTATCGTCCAACCTGTGTTAAGAAGCACACGTTAAATGCTAAGACCTCGTTAATCCTTAGCACGCACAAGTTTCGACTTCTGAGGGTTGTCATTCGTAAGGGTGTGACAGCTGGTTAACAGAAAAAACAGATTTGAATACAAATAATATCTTCATCAAAACGTTTTTATTCACTTAGAAAATACTTAGTTGATTCAATTGAGAATTATCTCTTCAAAACATTGCGTTTTCTTTATGGCTGCTTCTGAATTGCAACAAAATATATTTCATTAAAAGTTCATTTTTGGCATGTTCAGGTACCTTTTCATCAATAATTTTGAATGGGAAACCCTACAAACTTGTTTTGATTTCCATTCACCCAATATTTACATTAGTCGTTTTATCGACTATTTTTGGTAACATTTTTTTTGTTTTAAGCAACTCATACCTTTTTTCTAGATCACATTTTTTTAAAATATATACAGTTCTTTTGCAAGCATTTTTGTTACAAAGACAAAAATCCATAGAAGTTTAATACTCACTACTCGAAAATAACTTTATAAAATGAAAGGGAACTTCCGAAATGATATCGAAATGATAAAAATAATAATCACAATTTTTTTCCACAATAATTTGAAATTGGCTTAAACAGAAATCTAAAAAGGATTGAATGTCTTTTTTGGTAACGTGTAAAAACTCCATAGTTTTGCCAGTTTCTTACTGATTATCATGTTTTTCAATCAAAGCATACCATGAATCGCACGTTAAAAAGCAAGATCTCGTTAATCCTCGGTTCGCATAAGTTTCGACTTTTGAGAGTTGTCGTTTGTGAGGGGGCGACAGCTGATTACCGGAAAAACAGATTTCAACAGATTTTCAATCAGTATATTTAGGTATAACTGTTGCTTACTGCTATTCTACCAAATTTTAATTCCACCGATACACATTTATTCAGAACTCTATGATGCTATATTGAACATAGATATTGAAATATATTGATAGATTTTCATTTTGATGGATTTGTTTAAACATATTTATGTACATTTAGATATATCTCTCAAGTGAAATCAACCAATTGCCGCACTAAAACTAAAAACAGTTTGCTTCAACCTGTTTTCACAGAAATTAGATGGAAACTAACGAATTCTTGCCATTTGGAACATAACTGTAACGATGTAATGACCGCTGATTTTTTGGTAGCAGATATAATTTCTAAAAATGTTTTTGAGCCATAAAGTATTTTGGCATGTATTTTCGAAGTAAGTTTGGTAATTATGTATTTTTATTTATATTATAGGTAGTTGTATATACGTTATTTATTTTTATTATATCAACTCTTATACAGAAGATTTGCATTGCTGGAGATTATCTCATATATAGATGAACTTCCATGCAATTATATTTGATGAACTGAAAATACAATCGCTTATTTTGTTGACAATTTATTTGAATTCCTAACACCCCAACGAAACAACAACGCCGTAATATCATTTGTAGGTGCCCCACCTCTAATTGTGACATGAATCAATGAACAATTCCCTATTAAGTTGAGGCATCCTATGTCCAATGAAAATCCAATTCAAACGATGTTTCATCGATGCTACAATTTTACAGCATCGAGGAGACAATAAATCTCTTTTTTTTGTAAATTGAAAAGCAGTATATAGAAGCATAATGAAGGTCTAAGATCCTTGCAGATAGTTTAAACTCTACTCTTTTAGATGAAACTTTACTTTTTTCAAAGTGCCGTTTTGTTTCAAAAACTACACCTCACGATTTGATCTACACAAACTTTATTTGAGAAATATATCGTGACATGTTTCGCTAACCCAGTAACTTCTTCAACAGTGATTTGAATATTACAAGTTGCTTCTTACGCTAATATTTATATAATACAGGTAACTACAATTGAGAACCTCCCTTAAATTACCTAAACCTCTACAACTTTCATACACCCGAGGCACTTCTTCAATTATGATTACCTGAAATATATTACCTCACTTCTACATCTTCCTCGTTTCCAAGTTCAATAATGGTGATCTATTCAAATCCAGTTGGTCATTCATTCTATGTGCAAAATTTCCAAAAATTTTTTGAAGATATGATTTCCATCTAAAAGATGATTTGAATATGTTAAACATATTTACTTATTTACATAGCTCATATTATGTTCCTGGATTCGATTCCTGAATGTTCTGCCAGATTGACCAATATATACCTTAGGACACGTTCCATACTTAATATATATACTTCTGATTTCTTGAATTTGGATGTTTTGTCTTTATCATTTTTAACTAACTTTTCCAACGTATTATTTGTTCTATATGCAATTTCAATGTCACTAAGTAAATTGCAGTAAACAATGGATTTGAACCTGAATTAATAGACAAAATACTTTCCAAAAAAGTCTACACAAACCTTTTCGAGACGTTTTTCTTATCGATAAGTGAGATAATCTAAATTATAGAGCTTTAACGTATTTTGGACAAACAACAGAAAAAGTCGCTTCATTTTTGAGAAAACAAGATATTAAAATTGCATATAGAACAAGTAATACGTTGGGAGAGTTAGTTAAAAATAGTTAAGACAAAACATCCAAATTCGAGAAATCAGGAGAATATAAATTAAAGTGTGGAACGTTCCTAAGGTATATATTGGTTAAACTGGCAGAACATTTAGGAATCGAATCCAGGAACATCATATGAGCTATATCATATTTTTACGAAGAATTCAAAATTTTACACATAGAAAATAATGGTTTCAAACTAAATCATCTGGAAGCAATGGAAATTAATAAACTCAAAAATTGAAACATTCTAATGAATGACCAACTGGATTTGAATAGATCACCATTAACTTGTTTTCTTAAAGAACCGAGGAAGTATTATTATTGATGTAGAAGTAAGGTAATATGCTTCAGGTGATCATGAATGAAGAGGTACCTCAGGTATATAAAAAATGTATGTAAAAAAGTGCATATGTATGGATATGTTTGGAAAATATTTTTTATTATTGTTTTTTTACAAGCACAACACTAAAACTATTCGATAAGAAAAAGATATGTATAAAATAAATAAAAATTTTAACATATATACATCAATTATACAAATGCAATCGAGAAACGAACACACATTGGCAACTACAATTACATCATATTTATTTGTAGTACTTGAAAAGTATAATATTGGGTGTGATGTAAAAAAGCTAAACAGAAGCATAAGACCATATTTGAATAACACATTGGTATATAACTTGAGAAATCAATTTTTTGAATATTATTCATTAGTTTTATTTCTCCAGTTCAATGAAGAAGACTATTGGTTTTCCTAACACAACAAAGGATTTCTAATTTGAAATAAATTCTATATCTGAACTGTTATTGGAATACCCATCCTAGATAGATTTGCAGGCAGAGGTGATAGATATTTTTCATCTAGAAAATTTTGTAGTAGACGTCAATTTGATGTTCATACGGGTAGGTTTCCTTTAATCTTCTTCAATCTCTGGAATCAACATGTATCGAAGTTAACCGATTATAACTCGAACACATCTCAACTCTAAGGTCACTTTTGTTCATAGAAATCTTTGACAGTATACGGCCAAAGTTTTCCATCATCTTTAGTTGCATCTGCATATGTTACCACTGTCACCAATTGAATCAGAAATACTGTATGGTGGTGATCGTTAGTCGACAAAGAATGTTTCCTTCGTATTTTCTGTTCGACTATTAGTTTCGAAGGCATGTTTCAGAACTGGCTCCCTTCTGAATTTTTTTTCATCCCAACCAAAGTCTTTTCGCAATTACTTGACGAAAACCGCAACTGGAAAGTTCACTTACAGTTCAGTTTAGAATTCTCAATTAAGTTCTAGTTGAATCAAGACTCAGGTATAAATTGCCTTGGAGTCACTCAGATTGAAGCGAAACATATAAACATTATTAAAAAATGAACTTTGAGATATTTAGTCGAAATCTTCCGAAGTGAAATTCACTTATTCACTTTGTTAATGTCCGAGATAAGTGTATATATTTTCAAACATGAAAAGTATATTTTTCAACGTTGTTATAGTAATGGAACCAACCTCAAACATTTCTGAAAGACAAATGTTTGTGAAAGAGAGAAACGATCAGATTGCGACACAACAACTTGTAGAAGTCTTGGACTTAGTTCGATTTTTCTCATATACACGTATATGAGGTGAGGTGATTACTTCACTGACGTTATTAATTGTAAAAATTTAGTCCGAACTGAAAAAAGTCACTCAGTCGTGATATGTAATGAACACTTAACAAAAAATTGTGCATGTACTCGTATTTCTTCAGATGTGCTTCAATACAACAAATACTTTGCTAGCACTTCAGCTATCTTCTGAACAAAATATTCCAGTTAATCTAAAATGCTGATAACTGCTTGTGCTGGTTTGATTCTGTTGTTACCCAATCTTTTGACAGCTTTTGCTTTAACTTGGCAAATGTATCGCTTATTGGCTGTCTGTTTCGCTGCATTCCACCTGAAAATAATCAGTCAGACATGAACAAATAATAGAATTCATAAATTACTGGTTGTCTAATCTTGGATCCATGAAAATGCTGTTCCACGTCAAGTCCTTTATATTTCTTCGATACACACTGTCATTGAAACCTCTGTAATTTATTGGTTGTCCAGTCATAGCCCATCTCCATTTCGTACTTTTCCAGTCATAGATTCCTCCAATCCATCTGTCATGTCTCTCTAAACAAATAATAAAGTATTGATACTAGGAAGTCATTGCTGTATTTGTAGGGTTGACTATGAATAATTACCAAGAAAGTCAATAGTTGAGAAATAAGGTGAATAGTAAAATAGACAGTAAAGGTGAAAAAGAAAGTGGAATATAATATATGAGATGATGGGAAAACAAAATAAAGAGTACAAAATAATGACCATGAGAAGTAACAATATAAAAGGAGAAATGTGAAAATCGTATTCCAAGTAGAAAAATGAAATTAATGAATTGATAATGACTGTAAAGTTTTTAGAGAACAATAACAGTAAAGCAGAATATGAGGTTGAAGGAATTATAATAGCAGCAGAAATAGAGAATCTGTTGATCAAGTATTCATAAAATTAATTTTGCAAGGATGCTCTGGCTAATGAAATGTGTTGATAAATAACCAGCGAGTTTGATTGTTTGTATTACAAAAAATCGATATGGAAATAATATAGCAGAAATCTATAAAAAGTGTATATCGTTGATGATCGTTTGAAAATTTTCAAGGACAATAAACAAGCACTACAGAAAAATCCTTAAGGCGCACTAAAAACGGTGCCTGTGCGAAATTAGCGATTCACATTGAAATTTAATCGCTGGATATTAAATTCATTTGGAAAAACATCCTCATGAAGTTCATTTCATATAAACGCAGTTCTCCAAATGAAAGAGTTCTTGGAAAGTGAAGTTCGAGATGTACTGAGTTGAACTTCGAAACGATGAGCAGGTACTGATATGTACCAGTCTTGGTGGAATCAAATGTGCCAAGTAAATTGAACACTTCATGTGAAAGTATTTTTAGAAGGGAGACACATCTCCAAGCTTTCTTCGATGTTCCAGACTATCAAGGTTGCAAGTGATGTTCCTGTCTCAGACGGATGGCTCTTTTCTGGATGGAATCCAGCAGCTTCAGGGTATGCTTAGGAGTAGAGCTCCATACATGAGATCAATACTTCAAAAAAAGTCTGATCTGAGCTTTATATAGCATCAAAAGTTGCTGAGGTGTGTACAGTTTTCTGGTTCGGAACAGTGTTCCAAGCATTTGAGAAGCAGTCTTTGCAATTCCAGCGACATGATTGTGCCACGACATATTGGTGTCCATTTTAACCCCCAACAAACTTATCAAAACAGAAAGCGGACAGTGTTCCGGTTATAACTTTTCATACATTGAAGAGGTATATTTTCAGGAGAGATTAGTTTTTGGTAAAAAGCTTTTGATTTTTTGCTTTTTCATTTCGTTTTAATTCATTTTTATACATATACTTGTATTCTTGTATACAACGAGATGTACACAAATATGTATCTTAGAATCAACTGTTTTATGAGCGACTTGTGTACTTTGAGGTTATCACGTCTAGCTGAAATTGGGAGTTACCTTTCAAGTGAGGGATCGAAGGATTATTAAGAAAAACAACTAATGGTGGTCACTGCAGACACAAAATTGATATGAAATGAGAGAAAAATATAGACAGATGTAATACCGATGAAAAGTCTAGAGAGAAATTCTGAAGAAGAAAAGAGTATCAGAAATCTGCAAATATATACGAGTACAACTAATCAAAAGAAAAAAAAAACATATATTTTGTTATTTTTGAAGTTTTCCACGGTACCACAGAGAAGCTGGAAAATGAAATAATATATTACAGAAACAGATGAAAAAACAAACGAAGATGGTGTTAGCGAATATGGAAAGAAATCTCCAGTTAATTGTGGAAATCTCAAATCAATTGATATCAAATGAGAGAAAAATACAGACAGATACAATACCGATGAGAAGCCTAGAGAGAAATGCTGAAGAAGAAAAGAGTATCAGAAATCTTCAAATATATACGAATACAACTAATCAAAAGATAAAATGAACATATATTTTGTAATTTTCGAAGTGTTCCATGACACAATAGAGAAGCTGGAGAATGAAAAAATATATTAGACAAACAGATGAAAAAAACAAACGAAGATGCTGTTAGCGAATATCGAAATAAAACTCCAGTTAATTGTGGAAATCAGTATATCTTGGAAACTATAACACGGACCTCTAATGAAGATTTCAGCCACTCATGCCGACAAAACACTAGGAAGAAAGCAGCAAATAACACAAGGAAATCAGCTGAGCAATAAATGGTGCAACGTTAGAAAAAGCTCTAGGTAATGCAAGGATATTCGTTAAAAAATAAGAATGGATCTTTGAAGAACACATAGTATCATCAAGATGAAGAAGAATTCGGAAAATACATAGAAGTGACTATACTTACCAATGAAATTGTTCAAGAAACGTCTGAGATTATGATCCTGAGACCTGTTTCTTATTATAGCAAGTTTGCTTCCATTTTTCCTGCATTCAAAAAATGCTTTTTCCCATGTAGCCTCATTATCACTGAAGAAATAACACCTATTTCCCAAGCTAATCATGTTTGGCGGGCATATCCAACCATCTGCATTTCTTCTTCTCGTGGCTCTAGCTGGTTTCTTGACTAAAAATTATAATAAATTACATTCATCATTAACAAAAAAAAACATATGATTAATGCCTTTTTATTTAGTTTTTTTATACATAAAGTGATGATATACCTATTGAACCTAGTTTATCAAAATTAAGATGTAAACTCTTGTTGGACACTTAGCAACCATTCCTTAACTTTACACAATCACTGTAAAGTTTCCTTTGGGATTGTTGGACTACGTTTTAAACGTGTGAAAAAACAACTCAAATCACCTAGTTTGCCTATACATATTTGCTACACGGAAAGATCTAAGATTCATTTAAAATCTTGATTCGTAAGTAGTGCAGCTCGGCAAATCTAGCTGTGCCTCTGAGATACGTGAACCATAAAAAGGGATGGTTACTGTTCACTACCAACTTGAAGAACAATATGAAAAAGAATTTCGGCTAGGATAAATTCGATAAGTGTTGACAACACACATATAACATTCGATAATTGATTGATAATTGAATGCGTAGTTACTATAAATTATTATGAAACTCAACAGATGGATATCATCTACAAAACATAGCTTGCAATACCATTTCTCTATATACAAAGCTACAATTCGTTTCCAGTATACGAACAGTTTTCATCATGTTTTCTCTGGAAGATGTTTTTATAATGGCCTTCGGTTTTTTACAATCGAAAATTTTTTGTGAAAACCAAAAAAACAAGATACTGGATGAAATCAATGTTAGGAAGATGAATAGGTAGATTATGTCAAAAAAAATTATGGCAGGTTTCATAAATGATGACATGTACTTGGGGGTGTAACTATTGACAGCAAATTAAAATTCCAGGAACAGACTACTCAAGTTATCAAAACAATAGCTCACAAAGTCAACTATTTGAGAAGATGTTCCCTATATATGAGCCAGTGGTCTTAATTATTAGTATACAACTCCATAATCCTTCCACATTTGAATTATTGTTCTATCATTCTGTTTTTTCTCAATCAAATTGAAATAAACAGACTACAAAAAATGCAGAATCGTGCTATGCAAATAATCTTACAATGTTGGAGGGTAATAGCGATAGCAAATATGTTGCAAACCCTTCAATGGATACCAGTGAAGAAACTCTTCGAGTACCAAATGATAATTTTTATTTTCAAAATCAAAATAGGATATTCACCTGTATATCTACAGAATAAAATAAAGAAGAGATTACAGTGATTATTGAAATTTTATTGTTGAAAGTGTATGCCTCAAAATATTTTCCATTTCTGTTGGGTTCGGCTGAATTAGTTAACCCTGTAGGTTTTTCCGCCGGCTACTAGATACGATATGAGAAGAAATCCCAAAAAAATATAGGTTCGAGATATTTTTGCCAGAATCGTTAAAAAGCTTAAAATAAATCGAAAACATGATTTTCTAAGAATAATCATCGCGGGTTTTTGCACAGATATAATCATTTGTAAGCAATGCCATTATCCTGGTTTGTAAAGTAAAGCTTAGTAAGTTCTGCTAATAATGACATATTGTTTTCCCCCATAAATATAATCAGAGAAATAAAGATTTGCACTGAGTCCGTTTATTTACAATAGGGAAATTATTCATCTGTTATGAAGTTGGAATTCGTAAGAGATGAAATCATCAAAAAGAAATTTCTTTTTCTGAGAAATCAATTGAACCATGTTTTTCGCAAATCAACGAGAAAATGTTAACGCAAAATGTTTTCTCGGTAAACTCTGTAGACCGTGAAAAATAGTAATGGCTGTTAAATAAAAGTATACCACTGTCAGTGTTGAATGTCTTTTACAAATTTTCAGAGAAATTTATTCAAAGTACTTCGAAAACTTTTTGGACAACTGAGTTGGAAACAATTCCCAGTCAGTTCGAAAAACACCAATTTTATAATACTTACATACATAATAATGTCAAGAAATAAAAACTATACAACTGGAGACGTTTCGTTTACTTGAATGTGAACCAACAAAAAAGTGACCTTTCGCTTCAAAATTTTGCATTTCACAGCTATGTGATGGGCATGTAGGTGCCTATAACCAGATTGCATTTAGTGTTAGAATTACTGTCAGTTGTTTCAGCACTTTCGGTTTCTGGTGTCAAAATAAAGCAAGGACTATAAACCACACCAAGATCAACATTAGACACGATTTTAAATCTCATTTTGTCACTTTGAATGTTATCATACCCGGGAAGGTGAGAGAGGGACCTGGAAAATTCGGGAGTAGACCTAAACAAAAACTTCAGAATGTGTGGGGGATGACATATTAAGGAACCACGTGACACCGAAGTACACTTCCCTCACAAACTTAGAGATAGTTACTAAGTACTTTTGCCACACCAGAACATAAATTACAGTAATATTTGTTCTGGTGTTTTGAAAGTGTTTTCAATAGATATAAACTTAGAGGTTAAATAGCAATTCCAAAAATACGAATGATGAACAGTCATTTCAAAAATACGTAATACCGGATTTGTAGACAGCTCGAAAAGCAAACCGAACGAGAGCGGGAATATTCTGTATTGTTACGTTTCAGTGAAGTGTTTGCAATATTGCAATGAGCAGGAACTATCTATTTGAAGCATTGACGAATTAGACAGACCAAGATTCTTACAGACATCCATGCCACACTTGGTACATTGATGTACCTATATAAAAGTGATATCTGAACTGATTTGTGAATATGTGATAGAATTTTCCGATACTTGATGAAAATCCATTTTATTGTGAGATTTTCACTGGACAGTTTACAAAACCGCAACACGTGTTTCGCTCGAGAAAGCTATTTATTTATTATTCATACAAACCTTGCGATTTAATTTCATGAATTAATAAGTAATTTAATAATCCGAAATAATAAAATACTAAGTCAAATGAAATTTACAATATTTAGAAAATGTAGGCACCTAAACATTGTTATACCTACATATAACTATATTTTACAATATGTGAATTGTATAAGGACTGACACTCCTTTGTAAGTTTCTTATATATTATAAAAAGATTAAATGACTCAAAATTGATTTACGAAAGATTCTGATAGAGACTGTTCATTCAAGTTCCATCAGTGTGTTGAGTTGATTTGCAAGTCGAAACATGTTTACCGTAGGTGATCTCGAAATGTTAAATGATGGAGGAATATTAAACATCGGAACCGGGCGCAGTCTTCTAACAGAAGTTCGGGGGAGTTTATTCTATTATTGATAATATTACATAAAAAATACCAAAACTGAGATTTGTCGTCTATTTTCAAGAGGTAATATCTTAAATTCATTCCTTAGAGTTGTGATCTTGTTGTCTTATAGTTAGGATATACGTGATGTTTTTTAAAGTATAATAGTCTTAAAAATTTATTTTGAATTTTTTCTGATCTATTCAAGTTTCTTTGAGATCCCGTGAACCAAATCAACGAACCAAACTCTAACCTCCTCTTAACCAAGCTATAGTACAGAAGTTTAAGCGTGTTGATATTATTAAAATTATACGATTGTCTTATTACAAAACCTAACATTTTATTGGCTGACTTCACTATGTTCTCAATATGTTTGTCAAATGAGAATGTGCTATTATAGGTAATATCTTAATCTTTGATTTCAGTGCAGCGTTTCACGCTTTGTACCCCCAATAAATAATTGAAAATACATGGTTGCTTGATACCCGTTATAGTTAAAACAGAACATATACTTATATTGGAATACAATTCATTCTTATAACTCCATTCGAATACCCTATCAATGTCCTTCTGTAACATAACACAATCTCTCACTGTTTCTATCTTACTTGATATTTTGGAGTCATTTGCGAATATAGGGCCTTCTGAGGGAATTCTGATGTTAATACTTAAGGTAAGTCATTAATAAAGATTACAAAAAAAACTTTGAGGTACTCCAGAATTTGCTTCAAATTTTCCCGATGTGTTTCCATTATTTTTAGTCATTATGTATCTGTTTTCTAAGTAACTTTTAAATAGGCAATTTCGGTTATAAGATAATCCAAAACTAATGAATTTCTCTAATAGTATGTCGTGATCAACTTTATCGTATGCCTTACTGAAATGCGTATATATATTATGGAGCGAATAGCATTCTCGAGCGTTTTCATATGTACATCGCGCGAGAAAATAGATTCAAGCGGCCTCACAAGATGATGCGACTTGCGTAATAAAGAAAGTTCGCATTTGCGTGTTTATTTTATGCAGTAAATTAACTTGAAAGTTAAAGTAAAATTTTTGTTCTATGTTCTCTAAAGATTTAGGTTAGGTTAAAAGTGAGTGGGTCTATTCGATCCTCCACCGCAATCCGCAAGGCTTTATTGTGGCTCACACCTATTCAAACTCGACCGAATGAACCCAGATTCTTAACGAAGCCGATTAGTTTATATGGTGGCTGATCTTTCAGGTCAGATGGTAAAAGTATGGTTCTACCAAACTCTGAAAACCTGATTCGGTCCACAGCGGAGCAGGCACAAATTATATGCTTTGCTGTTTTATCATTTTCCAAACAGAGGCGACACACACTGTCTTCCAAGGCAGTCCGAGTTTCTGCATATGATGATTGAAGTCATATTTTTAATGCGATTAAAATCAATGTACTGTCTTGGCTCTTCTAGATTTCAGCGGGGCATTTGACACCATAAATCATGAGCTGTTATTAAAGTTCTTACACTACATTGGCTTGTCAAATGATACAGTTCTTTTTTTTTTCGAAACTATCTACATAACATACGGCAGGAAGTTGGTCTTAATGAAGTTCATTTCACAGCTTTGAATTTAAAAACAGGCGTTCCACAATGATCAATTCTTGGCCCTCTCCTATTTACGATATACACTAGTCAATTAGTGAAATGCCTTCAGTATTGCAGTGTATATCTTTATGCCGATGACACCCAAATCTATCATTCTTTTGAACCACACAGGGTGAATGACTCTAATAGGCGGATCAATCATGATCTCGACACATTTTCGTCTCTTGCTGAAAATGTGTGCTTAATGAATAATACATCTAAGTCGAAAATACTAATATTTGGCCAAAAAATGCAGAGATATTGTAAAACAACAACTCAATATTAGTATAGGCTCCAATGTGATGGAAATTGTGAATGAAGCAAAAAATCTTGGGGTGACTACAGATAGTGACCTCCACGATTTCCAAAGTGATATACACTGTCCGCCACTCGCGATGGCCAACTTGGCCACTTTGGCCAACCCCATTCAGGTGATAGGTGCATTTTGAGCATTTCTATCAGTCCTGAGAGTTTCATCGTTCCACCTCGAATATTACGGAAGATACGGGGGTGTTTCCATAAGAAGTGAGACAAATTCGGATTTTTCAGGACTGACATTTTTTCAGGAAAAAAGTGTAATCGTAATAAGTTGGTAGTCCTGATCACGAATATGAATGAATTTTGAAACTATTCTGCCCCCTAATATGTTTTACCGTAAAAATAGGGTGTTCCATCGCGAGTGGCGGACAGTCTATATCACTTTGGCCAACCCCATTCAGGTGGTAGGTGCATTTTGAGCATTTCTATCAGTCCTGAGAGTTTCATCGTTCTACCTCGAATATTACGGAAGATACGGGGGTGTTTCCATGAGAAGTGAGACACACTGTATATGTTCTCACTCGATCGTTGGTAGTCTATATAAATCGGTGGTACTTGAATAGAATAAGGCATTTATCCAGAGGCGGCCTTAGCCTATGTAGCGCCCTCTTGTTTCAAAATGCGCCGTCAAAATGGATGAGGATTTTACAATACGTTCGAATAAACTCTGAACCTCGCCTGAATGCTTAGCTGTAAGCTCAATATCGTTGTTTTGTCACGGAACCAATTACACTGAATATGGCCACGGAGAGAGATGAATTTGTTTTTCTGCCAGGAATTTTAAAAATCGGTTCAGGAAAATTGACATTTTTTGATAGATTGGCCTGTCGCCGTTCGTACACGAGTGAAAAATAATTTTTAGGAGAGAAGCGCTTACAAATAAAAAAGGAAAAGTTTGTAGTTATTTCAAAATATTCAATTTAGAAACGAATTAAAATTCTTTTATGCTTTTTTGCTTTTACTTTTCGTGCTTTTGCATTAGCAGAATCTGTGATAGTTTCACTGACTTCAGTTTTTATTTCATATTGAATATTGATAAATTTGTTGATTGACTTTGTGACAGTATTGATCGTATTAGTATTTAAGATAGTTTTTAATAATTTTCTATTTTGAAAATGATCTTTCACTGTGTGCTACTGTGACTGGCAATGTGAGGTAAATTCTAAGGGTTGTGGACAGATTCGAGGATGAATTGATATACAAGTCATTTAAAATATCCAACGATAAGCGGCACAGCGCATGCTAAATGGGATCTATGGGTATACGACGCTGTCAGCAAGCGGCGGCATGTGACTTTCGCCCGCGAGTGATGCTTTGGAATTTTCTTAGAAAAAGCAGGAATCGAAGAAAAGTTACAGGGTACTCTGTGATTCTATCTATATAGAGGATAGCTGATAAAACGGACCCTTAAGATTGAAGACAGGTAGTCATATCTTATGCAAATGAATAGAAAGGCAAGTATTTTGTAGATAACCAAATTTTCATTCAAAATACGACAAGAACCCAACAAAAAACAAATGAAGCGAATATAGTAAACAAGTTCAGATGATTCTCAAGCACCAATATCTGTTTTGGGAATGAGAAGGGCTGAATTTGTTGAAACTACTCATTTCCCACCTTTGGAAAATATTTTTTGAATACACTGACCCGTTACTTGGTGAAAATCAATAACACAATTTATGATAATAATAACTACTAATTTTCACAATATATACTTCATTTTCAATACGCGTTTCAATGCAACAGTAGTTTCCTCGTTTGGACTGATAGATACTACCCCATTGAACATACTAAGTCAGATACACTCCCCAAGTAAAACAATATCATAAAAATTTCGATTCTGGTTTGACTTTTTTTTAGTTTGAGGAAGAAAACTTTTTCTTCTGATACGACCACCTTGATTGCCATTGATTTGGATATACTCTGGCCCAAACATGTGAGGAAACAACTTCCGTATTGTAATTCATTACTTCTCAAGGTGTACTGATAATATTGTCTAATGTTCAAACAATTGTAATTTCACACATCATCGATAGATGACCTTCACTTTTTCTATTGGCCAAACAACTACCTCATTTTAACGAAAAAATTAAGCGAACACTACCGTGCATGTCGAATGCATTTCGTAAGTTTGGCGCTATAAATAGTTATAAATAGTTCAAGGTGATCATAATTTTTAAAAGATAGTCCTGAACTGTGTTTAGCAATGAAGGTTATTTCATGTTTGTCAAGTGTCATCGCTAATTTATTAAGTGGCATTCTAGTTAATAATAAATATTTGAATACTCGTTTGTTCAAATATTCTACGACAGTCGAGTCATATCCAGGATTAGGTTTATATCATCAATTTTAAGAAAAAACCAAATGACCTAGGTCATTTAGTGCAGTCCTGAACTTTTTTCGTTGGGAATGAATCCCAATCTAAAAGTAACCTCAACGTTTTTATACATAGTGTTTGTAATATTTAGGTAAAAAGTGAAATTTATAATTGTGAAACATGTCCTCATCCAAACTCTGTCAACGATAACCTCAGAACTTTTCCATGAAATTAATTTTTTGAGTTGTACCATGGTGGTGCCAGAAGTACCTGGCCTGACCTAGAGATGGCGATAGTTGTTTGAAAAATAACACTATATTAGAAAGTACAGAATATACAGGCTGATTCACGGTGGATGGCACATCAGACGTTTCTGGTGAACCAGACAACGGATCACTTTGAAAATTTAATGGAGGGCATATTCGGACATTCTCTAGCCAACTAAAATATTTTCGACAATGCGGTGTTGCCGCTTCTATTAGAAAGCAGTAGCAACTTTGATTTTTCAAATGGAACACTCTGTATATAATATTATTTTTGGAATCTCCAACAATTGCCCGACAACTTTTCTTGATATTTTCCTATACCTATCTGTTACCGTTTTCGAAATAAAAATTAATTTCAATTTTTTTCTTCGAAAATCATGACTTCTAAAAATGCCGATATCTTTTAGTTAAGAAGTACTATGATATCGAAATTTGGTTTGGAGTTAGGTGATACTTGGACACTTCCCACACGTCAGCCTAATCTCCGTTACTTCATTACAGGGTGGTAAAAAAATACAGTTTTTTCGTTTGCTTGAAAAAGTTGCTGAAATTTAATTATTTTAAATGGAACACCCTGTATATTATTGAAAATTCGAAAAGCTGCTGAAATTTGCTTTCTTTCTATGTATATCATACCTATACCTAACTAGTCAAGTTTCGGACTTATGAACATTTATTTGTGAAAATGTCCCTTCAGAATGGTATTTCCATTCGGTATTTGGTAAGCAGGCCATGATTACTATTTGACAGTAGCGTTGTGACATTCTCCTAATAATATCGACATTTTCGTCACTTCAGAAGTTGCAAATACCTTCAAAACGATGGAACAAAACTATTGAAACGAAGTTCTTATGAATCCAGAAGCTACCTGAATATTTTGGAGAATACTGTAGACAGTTTCGTGGATAATCTGCCACTCGAAAATTATCGAAACTGTTGGTACCAACTAGACGGAGCTCCTGCACATTGCACAAGAGAAGTGAGCGCAGAACTGGATAGACTATTTGACGATCGGTGGATGAGGCGCTTGGGACCATGGAATTGGCCAGCGAGATCACCCGATCTTAATCCATTAGATTTTTATTTGTGGGGAATGTTTAAAGAAAACGTTTACAAAATACCCGTGCGTTCGAGAGATGAATTGTTAGAAAGGATTGCCCAAACATTTGAAGATTTGGATCCCAATGAAATCAGATCTGCCACCACGAAAGCAGTCAACACCCGCATTTTAAAGTGCTTGGAAGTGAACGGCCAGCGATTCGAACATATTTTGGAATATTCCACATGATTGTTTTACTTTTTTATAATTATTCATATCAATATTTCCAATTTCCAGTTTCTTGGTGCTTTTTTAAAGTTTATCCAAACATATTGAAATTGTTCTGAATTCGTATAAATTTCTTGAGGTTCATTGGCGGTAGATTCGGATACATTTCATTGAACTTTCTACATGTTCTGCTGATAATTTTGTCACACTGTCCAAAAATAATAAACAAATTCATAAGAACTTCGTTTGAATAGTTTTGTTCCATCGTTTTGAAGATATTTGCAACTTCTGAAGTGACGAAAATGTCGATATTATTAGGAGAATGTCACAACGCTACTGTCAAATAGTAATCATGGCCTGCTTACCAAATACCGAATGGAAATACCATTCTGAAGGGACATTTTCACAAATAAATGTTCATAAGTCCGAAACTTGACTAGTTAGGTATAGGTATGATATACATAGAAAGAAAGCAAATTTCAGCAGCTTTTCGAATTTTCAATAATATACAGGGTTCCATTTAAAATAATCAAATTTCAGCAACTTTTTCAAGCAAACGAAAAAACTGTATTTTTTTACCACCCTGTATTGAAGTAACGGAGATTAGGCTGACGTGTGGGAAGTGTCCAAGTATCACCTAACTCCAAACCAAATTTCGATATCATAGTACTTCTTAACTAAAAGATATCGGCATTTTTAGAAGTCATGATTTTCGAAGAAAAAAATTGAAATTAATTTTTATTTCGAAAACGGTAACAGATAGGTATAGGGAAATATCAAGAAAAGTTGTCGGGCAATTATTGGAGATTCTAAAAATAATATTATATACAGAGTGTTCCATTTGAAAAATCAAAGTTGCTACTGCTTTCTAATAGAAGCGGCAACACCGCATTGTCGAAAATATTTTAGTTGGCTAGAGAATGTCCGAATATGCCCTCCATTGAATTTTCAAAGTGATCCGTTGTCTGGTTCACCAGAAACGTCTAATGTGCCATCCACCGTGAATCAGCCTGTATAAAGCATACGTTTGAAGTTTGAAGACGCTGCGTTATTTATTGTTTGTTTGGCAGCAATAGCGAACGTTTTCGACGAATTTTAGAAAATGGAGGAAATTGGCCGTCATTATGTGGTACAATACTTTCATTTGAAAGGTCACAGCCCAACCAATATACTAGCTGCCAAGACGAGCATCGCGGTGGTCGACCAAATGAAGTGACGACTCCAGAAATGGTGAAGAAAATCAACAAAGCGGTACTGAATGATCGTCGACTGAAAGTGTGCGAACTAGCAGACTTAGTAGGCTTTCTTATTAGTCAGTGGGCTATGCTTGAAGACAGACAGTGAACAAATTACGACCACCGTCGTAAGTTACTTTCGCCAAAGTGCCGTATGTTCAAATGTTTTCATTTCAAAATTGGAAAATATTTTCTCATCACTGCTCTTTATGAGTATTTCAATGACTTCTCTTTTGATCGAATGTCTATCAAAATCAAAAGATACGACTTCAAATATAATGCTTCTACATAATAATTTGTAGGTAAATTTTCTATTTATGTATTCATTTCACAACTAGAGATACAAACAGAATGAACCCAATAATAACATATGAAAATAGGGAGTGAATAAATAGTAAATAAACGCAAAACATTTAATACTTCACCATCATTGCAATTACTGCTGAATGTTGTGATAATTCTAATGATTTTCACCTGAGTTGGTTTTTCAATTTATTTCAAGCATATCCTATAGTTTGCTGATGAATTGTCGAATCCAAATGACAGATGCCAAGTTCAAACGACTACAAATGAAAGAAAAGTATAGATACAACAAATTTCTTGAGTTGTTGTGTATTTGTGTATTTCTGATATTGAATATCAATAAAGAATTCATTTTGCAATCCATTGTTACTCTGAAATCAATTTCTCAAAGTCCTAGTTATATACGGTAAGAATAGTCCCAAATGATATCCCTGTGGTATACCTAATGTAACTGCAAATGTCAGAGTAACGGTAACATATATCTGACCATATCCAAATCAGAATATGTTGACCTGCATCAATATCATCAAGTCTTTCGATTAGCAAAGTATGACTACATTATAGAAAGCCTGAAATAATTTAAATCCCTTCCACTTGCAGCCGATTGTTCATTTCTTTAACAATATGTGGACTAACTCTATTAGATTTGTACCTAGGGATCCACAGGTAAAAAAGTCGTATTGTTCTATCTCATTATTTTCCTTAACATCTGAAATAATGTCATGTTTTTCGAAATTATACAGTTCATAACTGCTGAAGGAGTTACGATTATGTTTACATTTTGCACTGAATCGGCCCCTTGAAGAAGTCTGAATTATTTTGGAGAACAGAACTTGGCACTTACAAAACAATTATATACCAAACTTTCACTTTCCCTTTAAAGAAGTTGCCAGAATAGGAATCAATGGGATCGTTCATACACCACACTTTTATTTTAATTACCCCATCGAAAGTTCTGTTGGTGAATAATTTAATAATGAGTAATGAATACCAAACATACCAAAAAAACGTGTAGCTATCAATGAGAGTTTGACAACTTTTGAATTTTCTGAAACTTTCCATAATTGAAGAACTATGACGAGAACAATCGATACGAATAAATTCAATGCCAGATATTATTATTGCCAATTTTAATCAAAATATTGTTTTGGACCATCATTTGTGTAATGGCTCACCAAAATTTTCAGGGCCTTTTTTTCCAATGTCACCTAGCATTTTCAGACATTTTCTTTTCTCATATTTTTCCAACCTCTCTCCACTGGAACATTTGGAAATATCGAATCTCCTCTTCTTCTTATTGTATATATTGAACTGAACCACCACGTTGGTATCTGTCTCGCACATGAACATTTTATTATCAGTGCATTTTCTTGGGAACCACCTGTGACAAAATAGATGAATTAGAATAAAACTACATAAAGGGTAGAACGAAAAAATTACTTGTTACGTTTGGCACTATTTAGAGCTATACATTTCCATTTATAGTCATCTCCTAAATGCTTTCTCGAAAAAGCATTGAAAGTAATATGTTTTCCACTGGAACCCCATTTCCAAGTCCTCTCTTTCCAGTCATATATTCCATCAATCCAACGTTCAGTTAGAGCTGAAATACAAAACAAATAGTAGAGGAGTATTATGAAAAATTATAAAGAATCAAGATAAGTTGAACATGCTCAAAAACCAAAGAAGGCTCAGGATGTGGAGTGTACTCCAGCCTAAGCCTAAGGATTAAGTGGGGGATGGGAAAAAATACTATTATACTTATAAAAGACACCAAGGTATAGTTCATATCCTGATAACGCCAACTTGGTCGATAAAACGCGCGAGAAAAATGTTGTAGTGTGGTTGTAGTATACTTCTAGTGTATAGGAGTTGCCTGGGACACCAAAGTAGTTTTTCCAAAAGTCAAGATACCAATTGTTATATAGAGGAGACAATTGAGAGTAGTGAGCATGGAAAATAATGGGTGATTATTTATGGTATAGAGATATAGAGGTATTGAGCAATACAAAAAATTTGATGAAATCTTAATTGGAATCGAAAGAACGATCAATATAATTTATTGTTTGAAGATGATTTCATGCAAATGTTGTCCGTGGCTCCGATTTAGATGACCCATGCGCAAGGTCCAATTTTGGCACACTCTCTCTATCATATCGACCGGTATTTCACGTATAAATGCTTCAATATTGGCTTCAGAGCGTCAGTCGTTGCTGGTGTATCCCTCTAGATATGAGCCTTAACATGACCCCACAAGAAATAATCCAAAGGCGTTAAATTACACGATCTAGGCGGCCAATTGACAGGCCCCAAACGGGAGATAAACTGTTCACCGAAGGCGGCTCTTAATTGGGTCATTGTTTTGCGTGCCGTGTGGCATGCGGCACCTTCTTGTTGAAACCACATGTCAGGTATGTCCAATTCTTCCTTTTTGGACAACAAAAAGTTGTCAATCATCACACGGTAGCGCTCGCCATTCACAGTAACGTTCCGGCCATTGTCGTCTTTGAAGAAATACGGCCCGATGATGCCACCGACCCATAATCCACCAAACAGTGACTTGTTAACGTATCCAGTAACGTTAACGTAACAGTAACGTTAACGTGCTTGTTAACGTATCCATTCAACCAGAAAAGAGCCTCGTCGCTGAACACAATTTCTCAATAAAAATGTGAATCTTCCTCAAACTTTGCCAGCGCCCATTCACCAAATGTTAGACGTTGTGGGAGGTCGTGTGGCTTCAATTTTTGCACCAGCTGTATCTTATAAGGTTTTACACCCGAATCCTTTCGCAAAATTTTCCACGTAGTGAAGTAACAGAGGCCCAATTGCTGCGAACGGCGGCGAATCGACATTTCACGGTCATCACGAACACTGGCGGATACAGCCGCAATATTTTCTTCGGTCCTCACTCTACGTATGCGTGTTGGTGGTTTAATGTCTAATAATGTAAACTGGGTTCGAAATTAAGTCACAAGCTTCCGAATAGCTCCCTCAGTAGGCCGACGAAACTGCCCATAAATTGGAAGAAGTGCACGATGCACTTTCAATAATTCAAGCGTTGTTCATTCGTAAGTCGATTCATCGGGAAATTATAGACCAAGCTGAACAAGTTTGACAATGAAAACAGACACGATTCACGCGTGATCTCTCAAAAACAGTGTTGCCAAAAAGTTACCAGCAAAAAAATCACTCATTACTTACGTATTGTCGTTTTGTTGCTGCAGCTGAGGAAGTCTTTCAATAAATTTTGTTCCCTATAAGAATTAATAACTGATAAGGTACTATTTAATACTTGGCAGTGGAAGTGGGCATCCGTCCATTTGGCTTCTTGTGTACTGAAGTGGTAACACTTTTTTCCAACCGAATGAAAGTTTTCCGGGCACAAGTATGTGGTTTGGACGGTTTGTGACTTTGTAGCGTGAACTGCAACAACAAGAATGAAAAAATCGTTAATGCTCAGAAGAGTGTGTCAACAATAATGATATGCATTTATTATACAGGTTGTGTTTATATTCATCGACCTTAAAAACATTTTCAAAATGATACATAAATGGGAATATCATGATTTATAATGGAGTTGATTGATACTTGATGAAAGTTTGTAACGAATGAAAGCAAAGCTTTATTGTAAGACTGGCGACACGCCCCGGCTCCGCAAGGGTACAATGTTGACACTACATATAAATTCACCCACCGAAAATTCAAGAGAAACAACGGTGGAAAAATGTTTTTTGTTTTATGGACGCGCCATTTTCCCTCGCGTCTGGCGCCCCACTTGAAATATTTGAAAATTTTTTCTTATCGCACATTTACAACGTGATGCAAACCAACATACAAAATTCCAGCCTCCGAAAATATAGCGGTACAGAGAAATAATGATGAAAAAGTAATTTTCATATGTAAACGCGCCTCTTTCATTCCCAGTGGGGGCGGCCCAATTGAAATATTTGAAAATCGTTTTCAATTACACATCTACAATATAAAATGAACCTCCATACAAAATTTCAGTGATGAAAAGGTAATTTTCATATGTAAACACGTCCTTTTTATCCCCAAAGGGGGACCCCAGTTTATTGCACATGTACAGCATAAACTGAACCCTTCATACAACATTTTAGCCTCCGAAAATGTAGCGATATGAAGAAACAATGATGAAAAGTAATTTTCATATGAAAACGCTCCCCTTTTACCCCCATGGGGGGCGTCCCAGTTGGAATATTTGAAAATCCTTTTTATTTTTCCCAAGCCTTGAGAAAACACTGCAGGCTCATGGACTTATTGCTTTTTCCTTCCTACTCATGCATGTGAGTAACTCCGATGCCTGACAGTTTTTCCATCTGAGAAAATTAATTAATGAAAATTCAACTATGCGATTGAAATATGGTTGAAACTGATTTTCTGTTGACTAACTGTTGTTTCCATGCAAATGAGAACCCTCAAGAATTAAAACTTGTGCAAGCTGAGATTTAATGAGGTCCTCACTTTTTGGTGAGATCACACGATATGTAGTGAAAACCCATTTCAGAGCACTGATCGATTCTCACAGTAACCAACCGGTTACTAATGACTAATCTGCTGATTTTGTTGACACTCCATACTTTTTATGATTGCAATGGATAATCTAAGGTGTGGTTAGAATAATGTAGACGAATAAATTGAAACTGGTGATCCTAAGCTATTGAAATAATTCAATTATTTCTATTACATATCTTACGTCACTTAATACTCTTGATAACTTGATATTATTGCTTAATCGGTTGTAAAATTCCAATATCAAATGCCCATAATACTGTAATAAATAATACAAGGCCTGGTGCATATAACTGCCTATTTATCAATTATTATTATCGAATAAAAAATAATGCGAGACTTGATATCCTCAGTCGTGACAAATAAGGCTTTTGTTTCTTATTTATATCGATAAGTACTTCGTCTTTCATAAAGTGCATTCACGATATTAGTAATAATATGACAGTAATTTCATTTCATTGAAAATCAAGAATTATTACGACAATTATTATGGATTAGTGGTGGATAATAATTTGAAATTTTCAGCACAGCAGATGTAGGTTGATTCTTGATGAAAGCCAATTAGACATATTTCCAAAAATACAGAGAATTGAAATATGAAAATTTAGTCATTAATAAGGATTTATTGGTTCTGTTTATTTTTGTATAACCTTCACTACCAAAGAAGTAACCCCTATTTTGAATAGAACTTTTGTATTATTAATAAATTTATATTTAGGATTCTATAGTTTGATGTCTACTATTAGCGAACCGCCCGTCTCCGCACGGGTGCAATAAGATACTAAATATAAATTCACCCGCAGGAAATTTCAGAAACATTGATGAAAAGATGATTTTGTGCCTCTTCCTCCCCTTAGTGGGAATGGCACTTTGAAAAAAGACCTCCTTGATCCTTAGCTCGCCTTGATGGTTTCCACCTGATCAGTAAGGTGTTTCGCTTATGTAATGATTTAATAATGCACGTCAGTCAAAGAAGGCAAGGCTATTTCTTTTTTTTGAGCACTCTATAAAACGTAGGGAAATGCATTTTTTTGAAGTGGTTTAACCGCTGGTGATCCGTTTTATAGACTTAATTCTTACCGCAGCGATCTAAACTATGATAGGTAGACGGCTTCAAAATATCAAAACACTGACAAATTATTTTCTTTGATGGTCATTTGTACTTTTTATATATTTGTATTTTTATATCACCAATATTCGTTTTAAAACGACTCAACTGTGAATTAGTCCTTTTCTCTGGCTGGGTACAAAAGATATGACAAAAGTATTGTTATTACATCTTTTAACGTTTTTCATCTTTGCGTTATTACATGTTCTGATAACTGGCAAAAACTCATTTATATCAATAGGCAAAATTACATAATTCTTAATTTTTGTTTGAAGGTGGTTGATAATGTTTCGTGGTGATTTTCATCAGTTGGGACTTTCATTGTCTGAAATAATTAATATACAGAGGACCATACAGAGGAAGAGCATCATACAGAGGAAGCTATCCGAAGACGGGGATCTGGAAGATAGAACGAACTTACCTATAGAAGTAATCATGGGATTACTAGAATGATGTGTAAGATACTGCTATTTTCAACTGATGGACGAATTCTTTACGCAAGATGAGGGACTGCCAATGGGATCGCCACTTTCACCTGTTACAGCCAACATATATATGAAGTGGTTTGAAAGAAGTCTTGAGTCATGGGAATACAGAAGTAGATACCTTCTTGAAGCACATCAAACGCTAAAGACCTTTCATCATTTTTACAATAGAGAAGGAAATCCACAATGAATTGCCATTCTTAGACGTATTCGTGAAGAGGACCGACATTAAGTAGAAAACATCTATATTCCGAAAATACACTTATACGGAACAGTATCTGAATCACGAATCCAATAAACATCAATCGATTGAAAGGGAAATCATCGAGACTCTAGTAGACCGTACTTTTGGGTTCTGTAATACGAAGGAAAATCTCGAGAAGGAAGTAGGCATCGTCATGATTCTGGCTAAAAGACATCAAGAGCCTCGCAAGAAAGAAAAGTCATTAATTTAAAATGGAAGTTATGAATGGTTTTCATGAAAGACGATCTCTTAGTTTACATACTTATATATACGTAACCTTCACACTCTCATTATAGCTACATCGACCTCAAACTTAACCTCCTTAAAAGTAACATATAATTACTTGTTTGTTGCACATAATAAAAGTAAATAACATTTGCATTAAGCAACTAGGAATGTGAGTTCGTGAAATAGCTGTTGAACGTATATCTTTCGACATATCTGAAATTATGTAGACGTGAACAAACTCTTAAAAATTTTTAGTGAGGGCAAAATGCTCATGAATTTGTCAATGCTACTTTCTCAGTTGGCAAGCGAAAACAATTGCACGAAAGCTAATTACATTGTATTCATTTAAGATTATTGAACTATACTTAACAGTTTGAAAGTGAGAGAAAATGCTATTGTCAAGTCCTATTAAAAATATAGCGGGTTGTCCAGAATTCAGAATACTGTTATGAAGCAGGAAACAAACATCAGAAGTGTGTATTTTCACATTTGTGTGTGAACTCATAGAAGTTTGATGCTAATAATGGCTGAAAATCTGACATTTCAATGAAAAAATGTAATAGAAACATTTTTAAACCGGCAAATTGTTAGTAAAAGCTGTAAAAATCATGGGAGGTTTTGGAAAGTAGCACGAAAAGAGCTATATATGTTTGGTGGGGTGGTTGAAGTTTAACTTGAACGATAATCTGCATAAACCGATGTTATTTTTTCAACACAATTATTTGAAATAATGGTTGTGCATCAATCACTGTTAAATATTAACCTAACTCCGTTGTATAGTACCCAGTTGGTACGTTTATGAATTTGAAACAGAGTGATTCATCTCCACAGTTATGATAAATTTAGATTTATTTTAGCTTATTGAACTTTTGAAAAGTTACAAATGATTAAAGTTTAATTTTGATGATCTTTATATTTGCTGTATACAGACCATTTCTTTTATCATGTGGTAACATTGCTATTTTCTAACCTAAACCATAACAGACACGAAGACGATTAAATGGGAAAAAATGTAACTTTCATCGGGAACAATAATATGGTCGAAGAAAATTTTGGGGATCTCTCGCCCTTCTCGAATTATACGGGAAAAACCAAAAATGCTGTTTTTCGTTCTTTTCGAATAGAATTGTTATTTCAGAGAATATAAAAAAATGGAAAAAAAAATGTTACTGTATTCGAAGTGTACTATGACGATGTAATAATAAATATTCGATAAAACGTTTCGTGTCAACATGGCCACCATCAACTTTTTTTTAATACGGACCTGTCTTTTTTCATTACAGATATTGATAAAGCAATAAATTCACAATCGAAAGTTATATCACATTTGATTTTTTATAGCGTTTCATTCGTATCTGTTACGCTATAGAATATAGCAATGTTACCACATGATAAAAGAAACGGCCTGTATATGTTTTATTGGCATGTTTAAGCCTCACTTGAAACAGGTTCGCGTATGAAATCTGAATGATAAATTCCTTTACATATCCATATTTACATTGACATTTCAAATAGCGAAAAATTTCCCAAATGATTTATAAGTGTATAATTTTGATGAACTCGGGGTTCAATGACTGCACATTTTTTAAATGAAGCATATTACTGAATTTAGTGCGTTTTATAAACCACTTTTTTGTCTTCTAGTTTCTCATTTTGGTTATCGGTCGTCAAAAAAATAAAAGCCACTTACGGAATTGCATTACCTTAATTGTTATTGCTACAGCCCAATATTTATTGAAATTATTTCACCGAATTCATTCGTACTTTAAACTGTTTCAGTATTCATGCTGAATAGCATTCATGACTAATTCAATATAACTATTACTAAATCATTGGAAATAATTCAGTATTCCACAGAACATATTGATGAATATTGCAAAATTCAACTTTGTAACACCTGAGCACTGATGAAAAACGTAAATAACAATACACCAGTACAGTGATATATACATCACTCACATTAATCCAATAATTGAAAGAATAATAAATATTCAACGAGATGAATTGCTGCAGCGATAACGAGATATTGAATGATGGTAATTATTGACAGATTATTTGAATGAATTGAAAACTATTTCAAGAATACATGGAATATATAATAAAAACACTATTACACTGCATGTATAATTTTTATTCAAATTGAAATAATTTCTGGAATGAAAGCACGCACTTCAAATCCAAACTGAGGGTAACCTATACAATATCCAATATTATGCAGATATTAGTTTATTACTGATATTTCGTCCAATGGAATATAAATTGCATTTCAATTTATTGAAATGGAATACTTGTTAACTAGATCAATCATATGAAAATGCAATGTTCTCGTATGTCCTTTTATTTATATTTGAGAACAACCATTTCGAGCAAATTCCGATTCAATTTATGCATTCAACGAAGCATATCACTTATGCCATCTGAGACTTCTGAATGCTGACACGTCCAACAGTCTTCTCATATGGATCGATTCATGAATCGATTCATTTATGTCAAGCAGAAGCCAATATGTAACCATCACCAATTTAAATGAGGGCAACAAAAAAAACAGTCAACTCTCAACGGATACCTGTATCACTCGGAGTACCACAAGATTCAGTCTTGTGACCTGTGGTATTTCGAGAATATATAGTTGACGACTCTGTTCCTGATGGAGAGTGCCTGAAATTTGCTGATGACCTAGGCACGATTATAACAGTCTCCGACCAAACGAGTATACAACGGAAATGAACTAGTGGTTTTCCAGTCACTCGCTTGTTTTTGATTCATAGTAATCATTCAGTTCTGTAATTATCAAAAATTCTTGACCCACTATGTATTGATGTTGATAATCATCCGCTTCCATTGTCGAAAAATACCTAGGCTTTGACAAATTTAAAGCACATTGCTATGAACGAATACCGGAATTACATACATTCTTTAGTATTAAAGCTACGGAATGTTAGCTGAATTTTCAGTTTAGATTACCTAAAAATTATATACTAAGCTGAAGTTGAGTCGAGGTTGCGCTAATGTGTCTGTTTCTGGGGTTGGTCAACTAACGCTGGTGAAAATTTGTGTCTCAAAACAATATCATCAGAAGTATCACTGGTATAAGTTTCATAGATCCCTGCAAACTTTTCTTCAAGAAATTTGAAATACTGACTTTACCCTGCTTAGACGTAATGGAAATTTGTCTACGTTTTTCAAAATAAAAGTCGATTTCCTTCAATACCTTCAATTTTTACTAGACATTTCATATAATACATTGTTACCACTATTCAGCTTTTATCTTTATACATTTCATTAATATATTATCTTTTCATCTTTACATATTTTATATATAAAATATCTTCTTACGTACACATCTACTTAGCTGACATTCAACTATTATTTTGTATTTTACTAAAAACTATATACCATTGGACATGACATTAATGTTTTCTGTACATAACATGATGAAATAAATGAATAAGAATAGGCTCATACAATTGACATTGGGCAAAAAAATTATATCAAGTTCCGCTAGTTTGAGGGCGGATTCCTCTCAAAGGTCTTAATGTTGCAGATCCTCGTTTGTTTAATGTTTTACCAGCTGAAATAAAAGAAAGCAAAATATTTTCATTTAGGTTTAGGTTTATAACAAAAATAGATTTTTCTCAAAGTTTTAATGCGTTTTACACCTTTAATGATTATATTAATGTAAGTGTTTGTGTGGTGTGTGAATGCGTTTCCATGTGTGTCTAGTTTGAGTGTAGTAATCTCTAATTTATCTTTGTACTTCAGGGAAATCGAGGATTTGATTTGATTTTTGATTTGTTCTCTTCCAATGTCACATGTATCATTCAGAGGCGAGTTCTTAAATTCACCGACAGCTCCACTAATTTATTCGATGGATTCATTCAAAACTTTAGAGCATTTTTATTTGTTGGACCAATCGATTGTTTTTTTTATTCAAGAGTTATTTGAAATACGCCAAATACCAGCAGAGAACACACAATTTATTGGCGTTTCACACTGTAAAACTGCATCATAACACAACAGCATTGTTGCAAATTTCAAAATTACTCCCAGTCATCAAAAAAACCTGCATATCCTGGCAAAATCCCCACAAAACACCAGCATTTTAACTTCGAAGCAATGAAAATACCGGCAAATGCATTAATCACTCGTAAATTGGTATCACTTTACAATTCTCTATCCAATATTGTTTAATTTTTGAAAATTGGATCATTGAAGTTTGATATTCGTATCGAAAATGTACAAACAAAACAATAAATATTATGATTTCAAGAAAAAATGTCTTCCAAACCAATCATTCCAATGAAAATTCAAAATGTTTACCGGACTCTTCCTGTGAATAATGAATTCCGTTGAATTACGAAAAGTTCCGAGGGGAATTACATTACAAACACCTCTTTTCAATAATAATAATAAAGGTCTTTATTAATTTTCAGTTATATTCAAACGTGTGAATAAGTAAATGGGAAAGGTTCAGTATGGCAATCGGCACCGGAAGGTGCAGACTACCATCTGTTCTTCCACGTAACCCGATACACACTACTAAATGTCAAGACAGAACAGTGTTGCCAACTGGATGAACTATAAAGTCGCTACACATGAACCAAAATTCCGCTACACTGCTTCATATTCCGCTACGCTTGTACATCTGACGCAATCAGTTCGCGCATGCACCCTATCCAAAATTAAATGCCACAGAACTTAAAGTTTGTAGTTTGTGTACTATTCAGATACTATAAAACTGAACTGTCATTAATGTCGGGAATCAGGATCATGCTAATTTTCAACCGCGCAACTCAGTAAATGATACCTAATTTTCTACATTTACAGCAGTTAATTTTTGAAAGCTGTCGTCTCGACCAAATATTTCTTAGCTTGAAATGATGATTTTGAAAAGTAAAAATAAATATCAATTTGTTCACGTAGGAATAGTCACACTGAGCTTTTGAACGATCATTCTTTCAAATTGAAATTAGACAACCAATATTGAGAAAAAGTTTGTTTTCGAGACTTTTTGTATTTTTTGAACATGTCCCGTTCCCGTTTATTTCAACTGCGGTAACTCTTTCGCTCGAGCTACAATCAGATGAGCTATCTTCCATTTCCACTCTAATTTGTTCCTATAATTCATAATTCTCCAGACAGTTGAGACTTTTAGTTAGGTATTGGAGGTTATATGGTTTATGATAGTAATGAAAATATCCAAAAATATTCTTCTACTCTTTCATCATGTAATGGCCTCAGCTACTAAGATTATAACGTATTACCTGTGCATTCAATTGTCAGCTGTCAGCTTCGAGTGCTGTCCACTGCCTCTTCTTCCATATTTTTTTCAATATTAATTATTTGTAGAAAATTCCGCTACTTTATGTACAAATGCTACGTCGCTACCGTCGAGTAAATTCCGCTACAGTAGCGGAATTCCGCTACGGTTGGCAACTCTGAGACAGAACAAACACAAAAGAACATTGAATACTTTTGAATGCACTTACGTTACAAGGAAAATAAACATCGGCATCACTAAATTAATAAATCTCAGATCGTACTGGAGATGAAGAGCGGGAACATTTTTTATTATTAAAAAAAAATTAACAATAGATCTTAAAAATTAAAATAGAACGTACCTATCTATAAAATTGATGATACGCGTCCGGAAAGTCGGTAACGAGAGTTCTTTCAACTGTGGTGGTATTTCATTCATACATTTGGCAATATGCTGTTTCTCTATCACAGTAGCCTTTTGGCAGTAAATGACATAATGCAAGTTAATTCTATTATACAGGGTGTTTATTAAACATGCGGTAAACATTTAAGGGACTATTCCTTGGACTAATCTAAGGATATTCTGTCCTTTGATGATTCTCAATAGGGCGCTTTGTTCCGAAGATACGGAGCGAAAAAGAACTTCGATAATACTGACCCTTGTACTCTTCTATCAATCTCTAAAAATTCAGAAATTTTTTCTCCATTTGGTACTGCCTGAGTTCTATCGCTCAAATAGCAGAATGAAAGTTTGGAAGCTTTTCTGCTGATCCCTACAAAATTAAAATGGCTTGCGATGATCTGTGATTGAGAGTATCAAATGCCTTAGAGTAATATAGTAATATCAAAACAGATACTTTTTTTTCATCAGTAGCATCAATTATGTCATCAGTAATGTTTAGAAGACCGATTCGGATATGCGGTTGGTTAGTACCTCGTTTACGGGCAGATGGGGCGATGAGTATGTTGTTTGTCGTTCGCTTTAGCTTTGTTCGAGGATTGATACTCTGAAAGACATTCAATTTTGCACTGACGAGAGGACAAATAACCCAAAACCGGTCTGCAAGTGTGCGCGTTCCATTAATTGAAAATTATTTCCCGCAGTTGTATCACCAACAGCATATGCAGGAATTGCTTCTGTGAAGAATCCAGCACTGACAACTGTCGAATATAATCCAATGCCCTTCGTGGTATTAGCCAGGGAAGTAGTTGTTTTCTGATAGGTGTCAGACCATAAACGTACAGTGCAGGTGAGTTGAGACTGACCTGAACGAATTGTTCTTTTGGATAATTTAATTTACAGGTCTTCAAGTATGGTCCTTCAACTATATGTTAAGTTTTTTCATTATACAACGAATTAGAAGATTCGGATAGGCGGTTGGTTACCTCGTTCACGGGTAGATGGGGCGATGACAAATTTTTTATTATGGGAAATCATCGACTTCATGATAATAACGGACACTATCCTGCACTGCTGAAAGGCCAAATAGTTCGAAATCAGTCTGAAAGTGTGCCCGTTCCAATAATTGAAAATCGATTTCGGCGTTGTATCGCCAACAGCATATGCAGGAATTACTTTTGTGAATAATCCTGCATCGACCCCTGTCCAATAAAATCCAACGCCCTTCGTGGTATTAGCCAGGAGAGAAGTTGTTTTCTGATAGGTGTCAGTCCATAAACCTACAGTGAGTTGAGACTGACCTGAACGAATTGTTTTTTAAGATAATTTAATTTACAGCGAGTCTTCAATTATGCTTTCTCACTATATGTGAACTTTGGCTAATCGCTGGAAAGGTCGCCAAAGACAGTAAGTCTTGGTACTTTTTGAATGTGCTTATTACCTCTGTTTTCTGTGTTTTCGTTTCTCGCAACATCACGATATCTGTGTCACATTAAAAAAAAATAATTACTTAGTGCAGCGGTCCTATCTACTCAATCACTAACTAGTTTCAATACCGTGGAAAGAGAAAACAAATTATTACCTAAGAGTTAACGGTTGTTGATACAAAGGAAAGCCAAACGAAAACAAGGCAATAGTTGCCAAATTTAAACTTTCTAGAATTTTTTTTGGCAACGTAAATAAATGTGAAGAAGAATATTTCAAGCCTTTAATTTTTAAGAAAGTAAGTAATGCTAAAATGAAGTTAAAATTTCCAGCTGAAGCTAGTGACATGCTAAGTTCATCTTCAGTTCTGAAGGAATGAAACTGTTGTGTTTTAAATCCGAGGCAATAACGACTCTGGGCTAAAAATATACTTGATAAATATGACTTTTGTAGGTTGAAGTAAGCAACGATGATTGTTGATCAAAAATTGAAAGGATATCTAGAACGCGGTTATGAGCAAGATAAAAATAAGACTTTCGCTTTTAATCACAGTTCAAAACTATCAACTAGGGTGGCTCCTAATTAGACGTATAATTATAATTAATTGTATTAGCAAACTGATTATCATTCACTTATCTTCAATTATGATTTATTTTGCACTCCATGACATGATAATAACACACTCTCTTGATAACCCTGTGTTCTTTATGCAGCAGCCTAGACAATTTCTCATTTACATATATGTTAAATAGTGATTGATTCCTGAATTGAACTGAGCAGTTTGGGAAGTAACATAAATTCTTAATGAAGAAAAATCTGTTTATGCAATGTATCATTACCATACACCTTGAGAAGTTCATAGTTCAGGGTCTCGTGTCTCCATTTGAAAACAACATCAAAAATATGGTGATAAGCATGAAGTAAAAAGAGTTGTTTAGCAGCGAAAATGGTTGAAACTGAAATATTTTCAGATAAAAATATTCTTAAACCATAAACATCCGTCAACCTCAATGTGGGTCAATCAACACATTTGTGCTGCTCAGTCTGTCAACCTTGGAATGGATAATTCTTCATAAGGAAATTCCGACTCTGGTATCAGAGCACATACTATATACTTGCCCCGTCGTGAATTGGGCGAGTTTGAATAGGTGTGAGCCACAATAAACCTACAAGGGTTGCAGTGGAGGTTCGAATAGTTCCATTCACTTTGGAATAACCTACTATTTATTCAAAGCAAATATACTTTTGGGGGCCCTGAAAGTCATACGACAATGGATAGTGCTAATATGGCGAATTCAATTATTTCCTAATATTATGGCTCTATAAGTGTATAAAATGGTTAAGGCTTTCGCGGCCGAGTCAGTTTATATGAGTACATTTTGAGTTATCTCCGATGACTGGAATTACGGCTTCGTAAAGCGTATTATTGTTGACTCCGGTAGTTTGGTGTACTAATACCTGTACCTGGACTAGGTGAGTGTTGAAAGTAAGGTTTCATTTTGTGAGGCAAAAAGTTTGCGAAACAAGCGTAGCGAGTTGAGCAATTTCACAAACAAAATAAAACATACTTTTTACACAAATAACATTACAAAGTTTTTTGTACAACTTTCCTGTTTTCATAATGAAATAGATATATTTAATATTTCTATAAAAACACATTTTGACATCTCTTGACAGTTAACTATTTTCATGTTATCGCATTTGCTGTGAAGTGGCCGTGTCAGGTGACACTGAATCACCTGGTTACCAACAAACAGTATTGTTTACAACTCACGCGTTTTATTTAAAGTCACATGTAAAGTTCTTGCTAATGTTTAATGTCTTGCATAATGAAAAACAATAGTGAAGACTTGTGTGTTCCTGACGATATTG
Organism: Leptinotarsa decemlineata; assembly: GCF_025532065.1. Lineage (NCBI taxonomy): Eukaryota > Metazoa > Arthropoda > Insecta > Coleoptera > Chrysomelidae > Leptinotarsa > Leptinotarsa decemlineata. The sequence continues at coordinate 5,836,099 of NW_027412537.1, read as the reverse complement.
AAAAGGCTGTAAAAGAGCTTCAATTGAATTGTTACCAAAAAAATCGGCTCAGCAGTACGACATCGCATCGAAGGAAATTTCGGCGAAACCGTCTTCTCAGCCAGAAATATGGAACTTGCCAACTTTGTGGAGCAAGTTTTCAATGATAAAGTCAAGTGCACTCGTTGAAAATGGTGTTAATACAAGCAAATATTTCAAAGTAATAGCATTCTTAAAGCGGAAAAATGAAATTTATAGGCCCAAAAACAAAAAAACTTACGTTTGACCAAATCCAGATGTTTATAAATGAGGCGCCAGATGAAAAATATTTGATAATAAAAGTTGCTACTATTTTCGGAATATATGGAGCCTGCCGGCGTGAAGAGCTGGGCCATTTATTAATAGAAGACAGTAAATTAATGGATAAATTATTGATTGTTCAAATTCCAAATACAAAAGCTAAAATAGATCGTTCTTTTTGCATTGTTCAAAAAAACATTGACTATTTTAATAAATACGTTGCTGTTATCAACCATCAACGTTTTTTTCTGAAATACTCAAATTATAAATGCTGTGCCAACCTAGTTGGTATAAACACGTTTGGTTAAATGCCCCCTACCATTGCTGAGTTTTTGAACCTCCCGGAACCAAAGGAATATATAGGTCACTGCTTCTTTGCTAACAGAATCAGGAACAAATATAACGGATATTAAGAAGAACGGGGGATGAACGTCTACAACAGTAGCTGAAGGTTACATCGATCAATCTATTTCTTAGGAAAAAGCTATTGCTGAAAGAATAATCCCAACAACTAGCTCCAGCGTTACAGCATCGTTCACTTCACTTCAAGAATTAAATGTTAATGCCCATGAAATTGTCAACTCAGCTAGTTCAAATTTATTATAAGGCTCTTCAAGATCGCAAGGTATTAAAATCAGCAGTTGTTCTAATTGTACTTTTCATATTAATGTTCATAAATGATAATAATGTAATTAAATGTATATAATAAATACATTTGCAACAGAATTTAATTGTATCTATATCTATTGTTCATAATAAAACTTCCTTGAAAATTGAATAACCATGTTTTGTTTATTGTTATTTGATCAAAAAAGATGGAGTTGAAGATACTTTCAACACTAGTGTTAAAACTATTTTTAACACGCTACTTTGTAAATATCATCTTTTAATACTCTTAACAACCATTAAAAATGTCACTTTTGATGACAGTTGTACAAAAAATTTTTTTTGTTGACTCAGGTTGTTTAGTGTGATAAAACCTGTACTTGGATTGGGTAAATTGTCTTGTCCTTGTCGCGTGCTACAGTCTGAGAAGTTAGTTATGATTCTGTATTAAAAAAAGGGATTTGATTTTTTACCAGGTCAGTTTTTTATTTCAATTATTACTCAAATGCTGTAATAATCTTAAATATATAATAATTCCAATGCAGCCTAATTTTCAATTCACCATTTTTTCCTACATATATGTCCACAAATAGTGATTTTCCTTCACCCTAATTGTAACTAATGAAACATTTTGTAGTTTGTGGTTCATTCACTATTCAACTATTGATAAAACGTATGTCATAAAACTATATTTGAATCAGTGAGTTCTAATATTATATGTGAAGATTCACCTAATTTAGAATGACTATATTGCCTACACCACCTCAGTAATATGACCAATTGTAATGTGTTTCAGGACATAATAAATATATAATATATATCTTTGTTATATTATAGATGTGAAACATCTATAGCCGCGCGTGGAATCGATTGCTGACGTGGCAACGGGTCACCATGCGCAAGCGACTGTGCGATTCTCTTACCACTGATTCGGCGTTACGCTTTATCTCTCGCCACACTGAGCTCGGATACCTAGAGTGTATATTTGTGTTTAATACAGTATACATAACCCGTGTTTTATTAAATGAATAATTTTTTAAATAATTAAAAATTAAATATCCCTGACAGTGATAATTTCGAAAGTGAAAGTTGAATAGAACTGGCCGATACTTGATGAAAATCCATATTAAAAAAAGTATTGATTACATTTTTTTGTAAGAGAATGTGAGCAGTCTCCTGCAAAGAAAGCAAAATCACTCTATCACACCATTATTGATTAATTATTTTGATTTCATTTTTATGAAAAATATAGCACTAAAACACTTACTCCAAGAGTAAATTTCATAAAGACTGACAAATTTTGTAATTCAAAATCAGCTGATAGCGAGTAGCGCACGATGTTTTCCTCATTATTAACAGGCACATCAAGAAATTAATTAATTAATTTTCTGATGATGGTGGGATTTATATTGAAACATTGATTATTGATTGCTTTATAATTTGAGTAATATTTTGCAATAACTAGCTAAGATTCTTGAGTTTACTAGTATATTGAAGCCACAATGAAATTTTTTCATGTTTATATTTAAATTAGATATTTTATAAGTATTTCAGTACCCAACGATCATCACATGGGTCACGAAATATAATTATTGATGTTTCACATCTGCCAGGCGTCCCGTAATGGTTCACAATTATGTCTATTCACTTCACCATTCAATATGAAAGAACTTTCGTCTGAAAAACATGTATTGTATAATAGGTTTGGGTTATTGGTCAATTTCTCGCCGAACACCTAACAAAACCGAAGACGACGATCAGGATCATTTTCGTTTAATTCCTGAACTAGCCTTATTTTGAAAGGATGGAATTTGTAGGCTTTCAAAATACGAAAAACACTAGTAGCTGATATACCAAACCATCTAGCTAGTTGCCTGATTGATTGTCGATTACCCATTTGTACATGTCCTAACAGGACGGGATACGTAAGTTTAACGTATTGATGGTTCACGTTGTGGTCTGGATGCTTCGTATTATAAATTCTTGCAGCAGCTTTAGCACATTCATTATTTCGATAATTTCTATTCTTTCTTCAGTAGAATAAACCATGTTGGAACAAAGTGAACAAAGATGACTAAATAATAATTCGTGAAGAAGTGACAGTGGTCAACTGTCTACTTTTTGTTCTGCGCGACAACTAGATTCAACAAAAACTATCAGTGCAAAAAAACTAACAGTGTCGTCCATTTCAAAACGTTTACCACTAATCAAATAAATTCTACAAATGTAGAAGACCTGCGACAGAGAATTGTTCGGGTATGCCGATTTCCGACTCCGGACATCTTCAATAATGTAAGGAACGCTTCCGAAAGTGGACTGTATTATTGTATGGAACCAGATGGAGTTCATTTTGAACACTTTATCCGTTGCTTGTGTTGCTATTGATATCACTTTTCTTAATTTCCTCAATAAAACGAGCGACAGCAAATTTCCTGTTTTTTCTTAAATAAAACGTTCAACATTCAATTTCTCAATAACGAATGAACCAATTTCGAAAAAAAATACAGAAGCAATAGAGGGGCAAAAGACTTTTCAAATGATGTATCACTCGACCCTCATGCCATTGAAAAAATAGGCGGAGTAGTTACTGATCTCAGGGGGATGAAGTTTCGGGTATGATTTTCATATAAGACTTAGTCCCTCTAAAATTGAAATTGACGTGTTATTTGAAATTTTCGATTACACGTCCGTTTCTGACTTACAGTTTTTGTTGGAACGCTCTGTATATAAGCACACTTTCCAAAAGTTCAATTTGGACCCAAATAAAGAACAAATATCTTAGGTGGCAGTTACCTTAGTTAGCATTTCCGTTATCAATAGAGACTGTTCAGATAAATCTCCAAAGAACACATAATTTTATATTATATTTGATTTTTTTATAATATTCAGTGGACTATCAATGTCGACAGTGTAATTATGAATTTGACATTGCCTTATTGTGATCAGTTATTCTGTAGTCAATCAGGACTCTTCAACAAATCAACCATGTCTGACACTCTCAATCACCAGCGAATTTCATGCATATCATGTTTCAAAATTACCATATGTGGAGCAGACATTTCAGATGTTACAGATAAATACAGTCAATGCACCTCGCGGCAATAAAAAAATACCAACTGAACCATTCTGTTGAGATATCAGACGAACCTTGTGGTATGATGTCGATTTATATTTAGTACCGATTCATGTCTGTCCAGTGATGAATTTTGATTAGAAACAGTTTGATTGAGGCCAGTCGTAAAAATCCAAGCTTCAACATTTACTAAAATAAATATTACATACCTACATTCAATTATAACTGGCATTTCAACGGTTGAAAAAATAAGTAGTTAAAGTCCGAGTAATTGAAAATTGACTGTATGACACGTCAGGACAGGCAATGCTACGCATTCCTTTCTAATTGACCTAGAGGTATGTCATTAAGCATAGAATTATGTCAACCCGATATTTAGATTCGTCCCGCATAATTCTCGATGAATGGATTGAAAAAAAAATTCTCATTACGGAAACACATTAAAAGAGCTATTTATGAAAAAAAAGCAATTTTAACTTCTTATAACAAGTGTCTAATTGAGGTATTTAACTTAGAGATAACAGGGGAAACAGATGTTGCTTCTTTATTACTCTCGAAAGGAAGGAGTAATCGATTTCATTAGTTCGGACTTCCATTGTCTAATATTATATAAAATGAAAAAAAAAAACTAATTAATACAGTTTATTGTATGATTTTCACTATAAAGGGTTTTACAATAACCGCGACACATGAATCGATATACAATAGTTTTCTCAAGCATAAACTAAACTCGATCGTGTGGATCATGTCCGATGTTTTATATTGGTCAAACTGGATAAACGTTCAATGCCCGCACAAAGGAACACAAATATAGTTTACAGAATGGTAAAATAAATTGTTGTCTGTTGGAAAGTATGGAAATAAACAAATTCAAAAACTCCCAATATATTATGAACGATCATACCGAATTGAATAATTCGCCATTATTGAATCTGTTCATTTCCAGGTAAAAATAGTTAGGTTTATTCGCAGTACTTTCGAAAAATTTATTGATATAGTTGATGAATTCATACCTGACCCTTTCAGGTAGATTCATTCATTAGGCAGACGAGTGGGTAACAGGGTATATAGAGTATAAAACGGTTGTAATTTAGAAGTAACTTTCAGTTTAGGCTTGAGAAAGTTATTGTATAGTGAAACACGTGCGCGGTTTTTGTAAAATTCTTTATAGTGAAAATCATATGATTACTGAATTAATTAGTTTTTAATATGGATTTTCATCAAGTAACGGCCAGCTCTATTCAATTATATAAAATGACTTGAAATCCCTAAAAAGAACCAATACAAATGAAGAATCTAAAAGAATAGCTGAAAATAATAATTATATTAAAAAGCCGTGGATCACAAAGGGCATTAAGGTCTCAGCAGAAAATCTACGATCACTATATTTAATTCGGAAATATTTAGGTAACAATGAATGCTTCAACTTTCTATATAATAGGTACAAAAACATTTATAGAAGAACTATAAGGACTGCAAAACAACTTCATTATATGAAAAAAATGGGAAGGTCTGCAAACAAACAAAAAGAAAGCTGGGCAATCATCAATGACCTCAGGGAAAAAATAATATTGCTCCTACGAAAACTGACCTAAAATTTGATTGTATTAACAACTATTACTGCACTGTGGCACATAACTTATCCAAAGATATCCAATAATAATTTCTTGACTTTTCTTGAAGACAAATCAGTTTCAGAGACGTTTTTTTTCATGCGTACATGTTATGGAAATTAGAAAAATTCTTAAAGAAATAAAAGATTCAAAGTCAGCTGGTTGGGATGACATGAGCATAAAAGTATTCACCAAGTTGCCAACTCTGCTATCACCGCTTTGGTGATAGCAAAATTGTTAAACTTGTTAAACAAAGAATTATGATGTTTGTGAATAAACATAATAGTATTAGTAGCAGTCAGTTTCGGTTTCAGAGTTTGAAAAACACGGAAGATGCTGTTTCATCTACTGGAAAATGTTCATCACAATTCAAATAATCGTGAAATAGCAGCGGCAGTTTTTTGCGATCTTTCAAAAGCTTGCGTAGATCATGAAATTCTGCTGCAAAAACTAGAAGTGTATGGCTTTAGAGATATATCTTTGAAATGGTTCAATTCATACTTGTCAGAACGTACTCAGAAAGTCAAACTCCCGAACAACATATCCCATCTCCAGACAGTTACTTGTGGTGTTCCACAAGGATCGGTTCTAGGTTCTATTCTCTTGTTATATATTAACGAGCTAGCCCGCAGAAACAACCCAATTCGCTGATGACACTACTTTATTTTGGCATTACAAGAATGAAAGGGAACTGCATGATTTGATCATCATGGATATTATAAAAATAAAAGACTGGGGTGTCATTTAATATCTCAAAAACTAGCATCATCACCCTCCAGTGATTCACACTAGATATCTACCTGGGTACTCAATTGATAGAAAACAAAATGTCAGCAAAATTTCTGGGATTACAAATTGATAAAAGTTTGGATTGTGTTGGAACGTGTTGCCAATAAATGTTTGATAGGGTGCTTGTACTACAAAAAAGAGGAGTTAGAAATATGCGTAGAGCTGGATTCAGGGATTCTTGCCGACCTTTATTCAGAAGGTATAAAATCTTTACCTTGCGTTCCATACTTATATTGGAAATGGCATGTCTGATACAAAAAAAATATAGGACGGAAATTTGCGCTGCACCACGAAGAAATACCAGAAATAAGCTCAATATAGGTATACCGATTCCAATATCATAAAAAATTGAAAGGTCTTTCATATACATATAATGGAAAGAAAATGTTTAACCATTTGCCAATTGAGATCAAAGGCATAACATGTACCACTAAATTTTGAAAGTCTATAAAATAGCTTCTGATTTCGAAGGCATTTTATTCTCTAGACGAATTCTATTCAGACAGAAATTTAAATTATATAAACAATTCATTTTAATTAATGTATTTCAGTACCTACTTGTATTTAAACTATGTGATTTTTTAACTTTTTGTTCGATGTTTACATTTAGCTCTGAACTGTATACTTGACAATGTTTACGAAGTTGATACTTACTTTTATTTTCTATGCATTCACTTTTATATTTTTATACTTTATAGTTTTTATATTCTTATACTTACATTTATGTGTTGCATGAAAATTTTCATTATTATTATTATTTATTTCAATATGTAGAATATATATTATTACTTTCTGACTACTTTTTCACCCCAAAATTCTGAAATCACCAAATGCTCAATTTTCAAATGCTACTTTTAATTTGTATAACTCATATTCTTTAAAATAATAAAGTTTTGACAATGATATTTTATCTTCGACAATATCTATCTTGTGTGTTGTGCACCTTATATTTCTTAGAATAGTAACACTTTGTCAATGAGATTTCATCTTTAACAATGAAGTACATTTTGATTTGATTGATATCAAGCAAAAAACCCTGAATTGAAATTACAGTGAAATGAAATGAAATTCCTTCGAGAGATGACTATGAGTCATTCGAGTACTTTCACTTATCTTCTCTTCCCTCCGGTTCAGCGAGAGCTGACCGTTTGGCGGTTCATCTCCCGCTAGTCCATTCTTGAAGACGATTGTGGATACTAACAATCGAACGTGAAGTAAATTGACTTGGAATCTCAAAATTTTTATTTTTTATTTGTTCTATTTTTTACTTTCATTTCATTTCACTGTAACTCCATTTCTGTATTTTTTTGCTTAATATAAATGTTACTTTCAGCTTTCATTTTCAATTTTTCATTTGTATTGGTTCCTTTAGGGATTTTAAATCGTTTTATATAATATTAGACAATGGAAGTCCGAACTGATGAAATTCACCATAAAACATTGAACAGTGCAAACCTTATGTAGGAAGGAAAATTGTGAGAGATTTGAAACACGAAAAGAAGTGTAGGTTCACGTCTCTATTAACAATTATCGATTCGGAAAAACCTACAAATCAGCTGTAGCCGAACAGGTTCTCAACAAAGAAGGCACTCACATTATCTCTTTAGAAAATACAGTTCTACACGATAAAACTCAAAATTACTATTCAACACAGGGATGATTTCAATAGAAAATAAGTAGCAATGAACATTACTAATATCTGACTACCTGTCCTTGCGGCGTTGGAAGCTCTTGGCTCCTACCGAGCAACGTCTAAATTGGTAGCAAACTGCCAAAAAAGACTCTCCTCGATAGGAAGACTCAACAGATTGTTTCTGGTCTGGATTCCTGGCTATTCAGGCCTGGAAGGCAATGAAGCTGCTGTCTCTCTTGCAAAGGAGGGTGCTGCAAGCGGCTTCATTGGACCAGAACCTGTCATTGGCATCGCTTTGGGCTTTGCCAAACAAATATTGAACACCTGGATGTCAAGAAGAGTTATGGACTTCTGGCAGAATCTTCTAGGATTGGCTCACTCCAAGGCGTTTATTCACCCTTCGAAGCTTGATTGCAAACAGTTGTTGGACTACAGTAGAGATGAACTACGATGTCTAACAGGCCTTCTTACAGGTCACTGTCATTTGAATCATCACATGCAGAGACTTGGACTGTAGGAAGACAGTGTGTGTCGCCTCTGTCTGGAAAATGATGAAACTGCAGAGCATATACTTTGTGCCTGCCCCGCTGGGGACCGAATCAGGTTCTTTGAGTTCGGCAGATCCGTACTGTCACCATCTGACCTGAAAGACCACTCACCATACAAACTGATCGGCTTCGTTACGAAGCTGGGTTTATTTGGCAGAGTGTGAATAGGTGTGAGCCACAGTAAACCCTTATGGGTTGCGGTGGAGGGTCGAATAGACCCACTCACTTTAGACCTACCTACCTGTCCTAAAGGTAGACAAACGATCAGATAATCCAAATGAGAGAAACAGATTCGTAGTTACCACGTTCGGAACCGGAACAGCAATTCGAGCACCAAGTCGAGCACAGCGACCGTTACCACATCGCCTTTGATTTGATAATGTCTACCGCAGTAATAGACCAAACTTCAGGCATGAAAACCTGAATACCACGGCCAAAAAACCGGAAAATAGCTTCCCTGCTGTGAAAGTTCACATTCTGTGGTTCTGATTCTGTTTTAATTGGCATCTTCAGTTTTTGAAAACTTATAATTGAAGACCCACATTCGAAAACGGCCAGTTTTTCTATATTCAGAATCAATTTTTCATTTCTTCTCCATTTATTTGCATGTGCTTAATGAGATTGGTCTGTCCCCAATAATCAACGAGCAGAGAAAACGTTTTTTATATCCCTCAATCGAATTATACTACTAAAAATAGGCAAGTACCTTCAACTTAACCCATCTACGAATGCAGTTCACATTCATGTGATAATATTATTCGTCAATATTCTAGGTAATGATTGATGAAAGCGCGTGAAAATATTTGGAGATTATTTAGATTGGATTGATCCACACAACCATTCCACTATAGCAATATATCCAAAACAAGCACTATCCCCAATCAACAGAAGTGCTATACTTTCCACCAAACAAGTTGGCATCTTCAGTTTGAAGAAGCCGACTTGGTTGGCGTTTGCAGGACGTCAGGTCAGTAAACATTATATATCGTGAACTACAGTATTCCATTCAGAATTATTTTTAGTACCAATTTGTGATTTCATTGTTTGGAAGAATTCAGCAGGAATTTATTGATTCAATAAATGTAGATGACTTATAAATTTTTGAAGGTTTTTTTCAATATGGCGTAGTCACCATGTAAACTGCCTCTCGAACTGCGCCTGTTATTTGTATTTATTTTGTTTTAAAATATATGGAAGGAGTTCCGTGGTGGCCGTGGTAGTGTATGGACATGCTGATAACGTCCGCCCACAAAGAAGCTACATGGATGCCATGTGCTATCGTGGGGCTCCGTTTTTGTGTTATGCCAGTCCATTATGTTAATTGAGGAAATGTGTGGGTGTCATTAAAAAAAAAGTGTTGAATGAATGGCCCCCTCTATTCACGCCGGTATTCAGGCCGGGGTGGTTCGGAAAACAAAGGGGGCTGTAAATGTAAAAAAACCCAAAAGGTCTCCCAAGCAGGAGGCGACTCCATAAAACACCAAATTGTTTTTGTAAATCAAGAATTGTTTTTATATTGAAAAAAAGACGTTGAAAAAAAATGGGTGGCAGCATTGCTTCGTGCAAGACCGCTGCGCCTCCCGACGAAGCTCCTGTTAACCAACAGGAGAGGCATTGGTGAAATGCGCCTGACGATAGAAAGCAACAACCATCCAAAATAGAGAGAGAGGATAATATATGGAAACCACTTATATTAATGAGCCTTACTCATGAATCGTATAAATCATTTCAATTGAATTTCTGGGCAAGCTCGATATTTGATAAGAATTAATTTTTTTCATGTGCCAAAAAAAGTATGTCATTCGAATACCCAGCATAGTGCTAATAAAAACCAAATTTTTGTTAAAGAAAAGTTTTGGCTTTCTACTTTTCCATCTTTATATGAAAAATGTCAGAATTTTCAAAAGAAAGGAAGAAAGCAAATAATTCCAAAGTAAACTCTTTTGAAAAGATGTGTCGATTATACAAAAAAGTGAATTTCAGACACAAACCTAAAGAAAAAGCCCTCCCGAAGTAAGAATAATTTCGAAATAACTAAGTCAATATGAACATTACACAAACAAAAACACTTACTATTCACTTTGTAATCCACCCGTACATTGACAAAACGCAATATCTGCCAAAAACATTGTTGTTATCTGTGAGAGTGTGCAGGATAATCCATGGCAGTCGATTTCGCGTGGCTAACAAGAACTCGGCCTTTCCTAGACCGCAACTTGGTGAATTTTCGTCGTTACTTGGGCCTGAATCCGTACAAAATTCAACTGACCCAGGAACTGAAGGTAAACAACCGTAGACAACGATGTGTGTTCACTGAATAAACTCTGGAATAGTTGGCAACTGACCCTTATGTTCATCGAAAAATCATCTTCAGCGAAGAGGCCTATTTCTGGTTAATAAGGACGTGAACAAACAAAATTCTCGAATTTGGGATGATACCAATCCACATGAGATCTGAGAACGTCCAATGCATCCCACAAAAATCATTGTTTGGTGTGGATTTTGAGCTAGCGGCGTCATCGGTCCATATTTCTTTGAGAACGACGTTGGCCAGGCCATTACTGGCAACTTCTTTTGGCCTAAATTGAATGATCTGGACAACAACGACATGTGGTTCCAACATGATGACGCTACGTACCGTACAGCTCATGCCACATTGGATATTCTGCATGAGCGATATGGGTGCATGACCATATCACGTGGAAGCCACCGAGATCATGCGATTTGAACCCGTTAAACTTTTTCTTGTGAGGATTTTTGAAGTCGCAGGTGTACGCGAATAATCCACAAATTACAGCGGTCCTCAAAGCCAACATAACCCATGCCATCTGTCAAATTCAGCCTGAATTATGCGCTAAAGTCATGGAAGATTGAACGTTTCGGATGCGCTCCACCCAGAGAAGCCGTGACAGACATTCAAGTAATGTATCAAATAAATAAAAAGTTTATGTTTATGTCTTATTCCGAAACGTCGATGTTCGCCATTGAAGATGACACTGTTCCATGTAAGTGAAATTTTACCTCCTACATTGACTATATTGTGTAGCAATCCTGTGAATGATATCTAATTCATTTCCACAACGAATATTTGGATTACAAACTAAATAGGAAAAAGTGTTGCTTGTATAATTCAACGATCATATGAAAGTAGTTGTTTTGAAAGTATTTTTTCTTTCGTGTAATTTAGTGTTTATATGAAAGTAGCTGTTTTGGAAGGGCTTTTTCTTCCAGTTTGTTTGAAAGTTACACCTTGTCAAATCTAGGAAGAGACTTGAGAATTATCTCTCTCTCTCTCTCTCTCATAGTCTTCTAACGAACGCTCCTCTAGTGGACGGGACCATAACGGAATTCAGAAAGCTCTTCCTACATTCGACCAGCCGTACTTTTTTGCATGATCACCTCTTTATGAAGAGTTCATTCTGAAATGATTTGCCTTTTTCTTTTTTTTTTGGAAGATCCCCACATTTTTTTGTATAAAACAGATAAGTAGAAAGCTAAAACCTTTATTTCTACTTCTCTTGTGATTATCCTAGAAATGTTTCATATGTTTGTGAAGTTATGTCATCAAAAATTATACGGCTAATTTAACTAATTGCTATCAGTAGTGAATGAATGAAGATATCAATGAGTTATGAAAGATGAGTTTGTTTCTCCAGATGTAGCTATTTCTGAACGAGGTCAACCACAACGTACTTGTACACTACGACCTAGTCTGAAAATAAATAAATGCGGAAATTCAAAACATAATTTGTCGATTTGGAAGAACAAATATTTCGTTAACTCTGAACACGTTCTTACGACCTTCTCTACGTGCGGTCTTAATGGAAAAACCCATCATAATTCGTTTATATCTCATCACTATTATTATCGCACTTGCTAATAAAAAAATCAAATCAACTTGTACACAGTTTAAGATGGCATTATGGAAAGATTTAAAGAATAACATGTATGCCAACACTATAATAGCATTGTTAATCAAATATTTTGATTTGAGTATTTAGTACCTTGGCGAGCTGTGAGAATGTGAAATTGAACAAAAAATCGGATGGGTGATTTTGCTGGCAAATAGTAACCGAGAATAGAGATAGTGGCTCAGTTTATGAAAATTTGGCTCGATATCTGCATTCCTATTCACAAATAAACTAATATTGCGTCCATTCAAATTAAATTCACTTTCAGTTTTGTTGCTGCTTGATGGTCTCATTAAAATTCAGTTCAGCTTATGCCGAAGTCTGGAATGACATGCTGAGTTACATTCAGGTTGATTTTACTTTGGTATTTTTATTTGTAAAGATTCAACCTTCTACTTTTATATTCATTACGTTTTCGTTATTGACGAAGGCTTAATATTTCTAAGGCTTTTGATCATGTGCCACATGAGGGTTTGCTGGCCAAACTTCGATGCTATGGCTTGCCCGATCTTTTTGTGTATGGCTGTCCAACTTCCTGAAAGAACGTTCCCTGCAAGTGGCCGTCGATGAATATTTCTCGAATACTTTTACCATCAACGCTGGTGTTACCCCAGAACCACACGTTGGGGTCAGTGTTGGCGCCAACGCTGGGCTATGTTGGAGGTATTATTTTTAAAAGCATCCAGACATTGGAAGTTATCGAAACCAAACCTCAGTTAGCTCCAAGCAGAGCCAACATGTCGGACTTATTGTGGTCTTTGACTGTTGGATTCCATAAAACTGGTTACGCTTGATAAAGCTCCAAAAACATTAAAACGTTTTCATTTGAGCATATCTCCTGGGGTGACATTATTCACTTTAAATAATAATAAAGACGACGCACACTCTAACTTCGCAGACTGAACAAGTTAAAAGACGATTTATTACGCGCCAATGTGTGGCCGAATACACAAACATGGGGACAAATTCCCTTTGGTGTCTCGTCAAAAAACCGACATAAGATGGCCATCTCCCAACGTTCGAGCCAACGCTGGCGCCAACAGGCACCAACACCATAAATCTCGATCCACATATTGGATGAGCGTAGTTGGCGCCAACATTGGCCCCAATGTGTGGTGCCGGTCTTACCCAGGAAGCCTTATTGTCTCCAACCATTTTTTTATTGTATATCAACGACGACTAATTGGAAAAAACCAAGAATCTACTTGTCTTGTTATTTCACTTGGATTCCAGGACATCGACTGCGAATGCATATCTTCACCAGCAGCAGGGGGTTGCATATTTCAATGAGAATCTAGACGTGATTTCGAATGGGGGTGGAAAGAACCAGGGTCAACTCAATGCAACGAAAACCCAGGCATCGATTTTCTCCAAAAGGATAAATGTCTCCGAACCGAATATAATAATATCAGGACAGACGATTACGTTTTCTTCTTCGATGAGTTAAAATGACACTAATATGTCTTGGCACAACAGTATCGTTGGAATTGCGAAAACCGCTTCTCAAAAGTTTGGAATAGTGTTCCGAACCAGAAAACTGTACAAGCCTCAGCAACTTTTGATGTTTTATAAAGATCAGATCAGACCTTTTTTGGACTATTCTTCTCATGTATGGAGCTCTGCCCCCAAACATACACTGAAGTTGCTGGATTCCATCCAGAAAAGAATCATCCGCCTGATTGGAGACGCGAACATAACTGGCAACCTTGATTCTCTGGAATTTGAAGAATGGTTGGAGACTTGTCTCTATTTTGTAGATACTTTCACGAGACGTGTTCAAGTGACTTGACACATTTGATTCCACCAAAAGCGGTACATATCAGAATTACGCGACGGGCTGTGGCTGCTCATCTTTTTGAAATCCAATGCAGTACACCTCGAACTTCACTGTTCGAGAACTCTCTCATTTGGAGAACTGCATTTATGTAGAATAAACTTCCTGAGAACGTTTTTCGAAATGAATTCAATTTCCAGCGATTCAAATCCGTGTTAGGAATCACACGTTGAAAGGTACGACCTCGTTAATCCTTAGCTCGCATAAGTTTCGACTTCTGAGGGTTGTCGTTCGTAAGGGTGCGACAGCTGGGTAACAGAAAAGGAGATTTTAAAGAGAAACATAAATTCAATGTGAATTGCTACTTCTATACAGGCACCGCTCTTAGAGCGCCCCATGGATTTTTCTGTAGTGCTTGTGTTTTGTCCTAAAAAAGATCTATTTTGAAAACACCTGCGAAATTATGAAATATTTTTCTGAAACAATTCAAACAATAGAAGATTGTGCAAGTTATATTGAATACTGACTTTATATTTTGCCATAGTTCAAACGAGATGGAAGTTTTGAAATAAATTAGCAAGGTGGTCCATTGAAAATAATTGTTGTAGAAGAAGTTTTTCCGACAAATTCCGAATCAGGACGATTTTGTATTGTGGTTCACACTAGCAACTTTTTTCAAGTAACTTTTTAATTATAACAACCCGAACACACGTAATTATTCAGTTGCGTCAAAAAGTTTCAATACGTTCGATTTTCCTGAAGACTATTTTTGCTAGCAAAAACATTGCGGATGTTCATACTCGTCTCACATGCTGGCGCCCTTGATTTTTTAGTTGAAGCAACATTTCGCTAGACATCGAAGTATTTATGGAAGCAGTTGGATTTCTCAACCACATTTCTCGACTATGGGACAATGATTTAAAAATTTTATCAGATGTTTGTCAATCAATTTATGAAATTGTCCATCTGTAAGCCTTGTGATTATCAATGGGTGAATTAAAAATTGTTCAAGAATATAAGCCTTCACGGCCGGAGTCACGATTGAAGAGAACAAAATCTGGGCTAGTAGAACGTAGTCGAACGGAAACTGAAGTAACAAAAGTTTCGTCCATGCGAATGGTCACTACGGATTGGTCTGTACGTTTTCTGGATCGTTCCGACTGATCCGCACTGTTACTATTTTCGTTCACGTTTTCAACAGTTGAAAAATTTCAATCGATTGACTTTCTTACTTTTAATTTAGCAATTGGTATATGAAGATAAACATAGTATAGCCTTTGGGGAAAAAGTGTTTCGTTATTTTTGTATATTGATCAAGGACTAGAGAGCCAAATGTTTTTTTTTCAAAAACAAACCTCTTCTAAAAATAATACCTACCTCTTCAAGTATAGACTTGAAAACATAAGACATATCAGTTAAGAGGAGTTCTATCTCTGTTTACACACTGAATGACTGTCTAAAAAATTTGAACAAACATTTTGCCCATATGTTATTATTAACACGCTTTTATTAGCTTCATCTGTATGTATGTATGTATGTTTGTTTGTAACTGTCAAGCTCGGGATCTGTATTTGACAGAATTATCGACACTATTGCTTGATCTATTCGCGGGCAGATGGCGCTGGCATGGTAGATGATTTTCAGGCTCCCTCTCCGGAACCAGAAGATATCAATGGTCATTTTTCTAAACAATATACAGCTGATTGATCCCAAAGTTTAGATGAAATGAATATAAATATTACTGGAAGATCAAACTGCTAATCTTTATCTTGAAGATGATCACTTGATGATCGAAACACGTGTCGAAGTGTTAAAAATTACGATTTGGTGTTGGGAAAAACTCCAGTAATATTCATTACTACACTAAAGGTTCCAAGCAGTGTATCACAAGAAAATAAATATAGTTTAAAAAGACTAAAAAACACGCTTTTATAGCATACGAAACTAAAAAATAAAAAATAAAAATAGTTTACAAAACTAAAAAACACGCTTTTGAAGAAAAACAGAAATTCAATGTGATTTTGCTTATTTAAAATAAGCTTAAAACAATAACGAACGAAAAATACTAATATTATTGTGAAAAATGCGTGGGCGCTTTGTGCCATATTTTTTGTATATCAAGAGCCCGTCGCTTTTTTCACAATAAGTAACACTAGGTATTTTTCGTTCGTTATTGTTTTAAGCTTATTTGAAAAAATTATTTTTAACTTTTCAGTTCGATGTTCTTTAAAACCGTGTTTTTTAGTTTTTTAAACTATATTTATATGGTTCAATGTGTAACGTGAAAAGTTGACTTTTATCAACAATACAAAACACTTGTTACGAAATGAATCATTTAATTGTGGAAATCATAAAATACATGTATACAATTTCAGAGTTCCAATCTAGTAAACATCAGCTATTTTATTTTCTTGATAACTCTGTATTTCATTGCATAGTTGATGTAGTCTGGGGAAGAGAAAAAAAAACGAATTATTATTAATGAAATAAAATTCCCAAAAAGAAGGAATGCCAATGAATACTTCATACAAAGTAGAAGTATTGTCATTGGAATACACAAAATTTCGTCAACGTGTTGCGTTTGTGTTGCGCATTATTTTAGTGGTAGCCTTTCCCTTAGAGTAGGTGAGTTTTTTTAACCATTTTATTTCTGGAACCAATATCACAACCGAGATCACTTTTTGTAGATCTGCCGGTTTCCATTAAGGTACGGACAAGTACAGCCTTTGGTATCTTCCAAGGAGCGTGGGTCGTCCAACCATCCCGAACGTTTTGTTCTGGTTTGGAACCTTTCGGATCCCCAAATATCGTCTTTTGCTGCCGACCAGTTTTGAAAAAAAAGAAAAGTTGAATTGCTTCGACATATATCTTTCGAATCCAGGATATTTATAGTATCGCCTGACAGCGGAACTGTTTCGTTTTCTAAGCCTCCAGACTACATCCAGCATCTACTCGACTCCTCAGACTGTTGCTGATAACATCCAGGAAAGAAGGGACTCATTTGGTGAGGAATTTCCAATTTTTTACATCGGAGTTGATTTCCACTACACAGACAACCGATTTTTGGTGACCAACTATATACCTGTCGTTTCCTTTTTGAATTATATGTACCTACATGCATCTAACGTCTCAAAAATTATTTCCAACGTTTCAATAATTATTTTGTATAAACGTAATGAAAGTCGTATGAATTTACTTTATAATGTTCTTTTGTAAGATCCTACTGCAGCTGCAGCGGCGTCGTATTATTTCATTTGTTGTGTTACCGGATCACATACTTTTTTAAAGAAAACAATAACCGCCTTTTTGTCTACCATATTTTTGGAGTTTTAGTCTGCAGTAACTAATAAATAATTTTCTGACGTATGCATATTTTTATTCTTGATTTTAGCAAAATCAAATCAAGTGGCGCCCCATCCAAAAAAAAGGTTGTTCCACAAAATAAAAAATCCACGACCACTGCTCTGCCAATATATTGACTGCTGTTAGCATCTTGTTACCTTTTTTTGAAATTCTCTATTAGCCGTGGAATTTCATTCGATCATCATACAAAAAATATCAGAAAGAGGTAATAAATGTCAACAAGAATCTTTTCCTGATTGGGATCGCACGTAAAATGTTGAAACTCCTTCGTTCCCTTAACTCTCACAGGTCTCCTTGCGCCTGAGGTTTGCTAGTGAATGTCAGTTGGTTGAAAATAATAATAGTAACACGATTCTCTTAGATGCTATGAATCGAAAAGTCATGTTGATTTCACTATAATGTGAGGCAAAAATGAATATTTTGTTATAAGATTTACCTATACAGTCCTCCACAATAATTAATCTGGTAAAATTTCAAATGTCAGGAATAATTTCAAAATTGAATGTTTATTTTATGAATTAACTCTTGATAAAAAAAATTCTAGAAATTTTACTCCGATTTCATAATTTATATGCATTCCCTTCATTTTTACGGTTGATATCTCAAAACAAATATTCATATTTCAAACATTTCAAAGATAAGTTAGTAGAATTATGATACATTAATGTGCTGAGTATTACTTGTACAAGCCATATTACGCTTTGCATTTACCTAGAAAAATTGCAAGTTCATTATTGCTTGCATCAATGGTAACTGGGAATTATCAATTTTATATCGGTCTCAGATAAGAATTTCGTTCAAGAAAATGTTTGGTTTGCATGAACATATTTATGTTCATTGTCATTATTAGAAATAATCTATATTATTCACGGCAACATGTGATCAAAATGAATGAATTGGTATACACATAATACCTACCCATGTAGTTAAAAGTAGTGTGAAAAAAATTATATTTGAATTTTTTTCAAGGTGGTTCAAAACTGTGAATTATATATGTCGTTATGGTATTCATTTCTGAAAGGTATGAGGAATCAATGTACCTATTGCTGCCTATCTTCATTTCGGGAAATAATAATTTTTTTGTAATTATTCATCAGGTTTATCGAACTTTCATTAGAAACATTATTTGTAATTATTTTTAACGACACATTTTTTGACAATGAACATTCAAAGGAAACAAGGACGTTGAGGTCCACTTTAAAGATCTTAAAATTGTACTCTTTAAGATTATTTAGGTTACCAAATTACCATTATGATTGAATGGGAAAACTGTTATGATTCAGAAAAATTGACGCAACAGGATATTACACAACATAGGTCATAGTTTGTGGTTTTTGAAATATACATACCAAATGATATTCTTATATTTAAATCGAGTCCTTATGGAATTTAATAGAATGTTGAATATTGAAGTCAGAAAATGATATCAAAACAACATTCCTGTGTACAAACACTGTACAATAAATATTTCTTTAATAGTTAAAATATTATCCGTGATTGTATAATATTTAAAAGTAGTGACACAATGCCTTTTGGACCCAACATAAGATCGGGTGGTCCCAAGCTGGGATCATATACATGGAGAAACATTAGTTTAGGAGAAAATTCAAAGAAGCCGCATACATGTTATCCAACAATGTATTTAGCCAAGCTAGCGTACAGGTTCGCAACATATAGAAACCCATAATCAAGGGAAAAATGGCCAACTTCCGCCAAACGGTCATCTCCCGCTAAACCGGTGAAGCGAAAAAAGGAAAGCAGAGGTAAGTGAAAGTACTCAAATGACCCATAAATATTCATTTCTCCAAGGAATTAGCCCAATCATCACCCGAAGACGATTGTGGATACTAACAATCGAAACGTCGTGAAGTAACTTGGTCAAGTTTTTGTTGGAACGCCCTGTATGTTGATCCTAGTAAAACATTATTTTAATTTTAGGTTTTTTTGGTATTTATGTTGGATGTGATTATAACAAGATCAAGATCCAAGAAAACATTCTAGTTCACCGAAAAATAATCATTTTGGATTCATAAAAAGCAAAACTGTCAAATGTTCAGTGAAGCCAAAAGAAATAAAATGTGCAAATTGGCAAGTATCCATTTTGTGTGCTATAAGAAATTTGGATGTTTTATTGTCTAAACAAATTTACTCCTACTGAGATGAGATGAAATCTTTCAAGAAAGCAGATTTATAAAAAACAGCGCCTGACCATGTTTGAAATGGTTACCGGAAACAATAAGATCTACAACGTCGACTGAATTGAGCAAAAGTTTTCTATTTTCGAGAAACAGTCTAAAACTTAATTGTGGAATTTTGTGTGTTTGCTGTATTGCCTCTATTTCAAATGATACAAAAAAATCAGGGCGATATAATCTGATACGAACCATTTTACAACACGACGTTTTGTTCATTAGATTTCATCATCAACTTCATCTTTTCTAATACGGACCTCTAATACATAGTTTAATTAGTTATTATTTACAGTGGCTACAAAAACCGGTGAAAAAAGTAGGAGTTAATGATGAAATTAAATTAACGAAACAACCACTGATATTCTCGATCTGAAAAGGGATTATTCTGCCAAACTTTCAATTTTAGACAATGGAGGCTAAAACTCCTTTAATTTCCGCATACATCAACCATATTCAAAACAAAATTCGAAAAATACTCACTTCCAATACACACCGCTACTACAATCACTAGCCAAGGCATTTTGCGCTTTATCGAGGTCCTTTCCTGATAACTGGTTCGAACTTTTAGCACATGCCAGCACACATTCACAATCGACTTTTTTTCGATAAACGCACCAAATGGTCATTCAAGTCATTTTTCAATTTGTTGATACCGAACGCGCCAATTCAAATCAAAACGCTACCACCAACCAACAACACTTTGTATGAAATCCGAGATGACTTCGAATGGTTGTATCTAAATAGTAGTTTGCGGTTATCTGAGGAGCAAGTAGACACACAGACTACGCTGGTAATTCCCGCCTCGAGTTGTGGTACGGATCGGTAACATCGCTTATAGTCCAGGCATTGAGGATATAGTTGTGAACAGACATCCTTTCCGTATGTTGATTCCAGTCCACTCACCTGTATTCCCAACAAACGTAATGAAACTAAATAGTTTCCTGGTGAATTCAAAAAATCTGAAATATGTCCAATGACAGTCTTCAGCTGACTCAAAAATCCCTCAGCAAAACGTAATGGTCGATTTTTTTTGGGGTCATCACTGAAAATTGATGGCAATGGATCAACATAAAGCGCTTATTACCCTTTATCGGCTTACTTTCCGTTGTTGTGGCTGGGCCATTGCCGGATCTTTATTTAGACCACAGTAAGTCACACCATTTTATATCAACATTCGAAAACATTATCCGTGGAGTTGGCCGCGGTGGTAGTGCGCCCGACTCACGATCGGAAGACCGTGGGTTCAATTCCTGCCTCGACTAGATATTCTCCACAGAATATACAGTGTGGTCCGTTGAGTTTTCACCAAATCGAAATTGTTTTTATTAATTGAGCAATCGAAATAATTTGAATATGACAAAAGTAAGTACATATTCGATAACGATATAAGATGCTCTTAGGATGGCTTCGAGTTAAACAGCATACAGATCAGGTCAAAAAATATTAATAGAGTGGTCAATTTTAAATCTTTGGGAATGCTTCGAGAGTTGAAAATACCTACATTGACCAACTTAAATGTTTTAAATGACTGATCTGAAAAGTAGATCTCGTCTCTTGGTAAAACTTACCATGTTTAGAAAAAAAGCGAGCTATCCCTTAATAGAGTTATTATTTCGAGACTATCGAAGGAGATCAGAAAAAACAGCCAACCCAACAAATCATAACTTTCCAACTCCACAAGAAACTTCGAGAGGTTTTTAAAGACTTTGGATCGGGAAAATAAAAATCAGCAGAATCCTGAGTTACAGTTTGAATATATCATGAATTTGTTACTTCGTCAATTTTCAGTAGACATATTTACAATCTTACTTAACTGAAAGTGTCAGGAACAAAATACAATTTAACGTATTTTATGTGTATTCCTGCTACTCTGTTAATATTAAGGTTCAGAATCATATGCTTGATATTTATCAAATACCTAATTAGGAGACTGAGTTTACAATCATAAACAATCATAAAATCTGTTCCATTTTGAATTATGTTTCTTCACTTGCATTAGTTCCTGATTCAACCGTCCATTTGATATATTTTTTGTTAAATACTTCCTTAATCAGGACAATTATCTCCATTAATTGACGGAATGTATGTATAAAGTCCAAACCTATCAAGGTGGTCTAACAAAATCACAACATTATTGTTGACGTTAGGAGAATCAGTAGAAAATGATGTGATGAAAAGAGAAAATTGGTTTTGAAGCATTTCGACTATGAAAGTGAGTTTACGTTTTTGATATGGTGAAAATCCTTAAACTGGATAGGAGTTGAACTATAAATCTATTAATCGGCAAGTCATGTCACGTAATTGTCTTTAGAGCAAATAATCTTGGCGTTTATCTAAAAATTGACGAATTATCCATAAAGTCTAACCCTTTATCATCGGTACTCATTCCAAAAACTGAAAAGATCCTCTTTTTTTTCGAAGTACCATTTAAGATTGGAAAAAACTGTAGTTCTGGCAACTCTCATTTCAGTTAATCCTGCGAACTATCAGGAACTACGTTTATTTCACACCAGACGTCTCGAAAACTGTAATTGCAGCTAAAAATTTCCAATAACATTGGAAATATTTTGTATAATATTCAGGTTGAGCAAAATTGTTGTTACTTAATTAGAGGTGAATGATATTAATTTATTCTCTATAAATAAGATTCTCAATCATTACCACTCTAATCGTTATTGGGCTAGTTATTGAAAATAAAATTAAAAGAGTTATTTATTCAATATATCTGGATATTAAGTGAATTGTTTTTCACAATTCTTCTAATCTCCCCCTTTTTCTGCTAGCTAGCAATGACTTATGTCAGGTCACCAAGATTTGGTACGCGATTTCGAATAAACTCTACTATATTGATAGAAACCATTGAATTCTGAATAAACCTTTACACTCCTTGGATTTTTTAACGTCACTCCGTCAATAATAAAAAACGGTCCTTCAATGAAATTACTAATGAATAGTAATTAGTTTCATGTGATAATAACAATTAAAATTTGATCACCATTTCGTTACCTCACCTTGATAAATAACACAAGTGCTATCCTCATTTATAAGTGATCATGAAGTTTTCATATTCTATATTCTTATATTCTTAAATTGCATTTCCGCAAAAAAAGTAATACGTTTAGAATGGTACTAGATTTCAAAAAATCATGAAATATTATCATGAAATTGTACCATGTGTTCTGGCTAGAAATGATTCTATTGAAAACACTTCTCCCACTGCTAACTTGGTTAGCAGCATCAGGAGATGACTGACGCGTACTTCTCGCGCAATTTGTGTGACATGGCTTCGTTTTCAACAGATTGTTGGTACGTCAACAGTAAATAATTTAAATTTCATAACTGTTCTCTCTTCCTTTCTATATAAACACCAAGAGAACTTCAACTGAAAGGACGAGAGAACATATATCTACGAAAGATCTGGCACACAGCATTGAGAAGCGCCAAAATTAAACCATGTCACCAAAATTAGCAGTATAAATGACATGGCAGGAATGAGAGCTTCAGTTTCAGTTGATACGTCAAGAAGAGTACTTCGACCATGCCACTGAAGATGACTGCCGCAGTTGCAGTTGAAACGTTTGGGAATAGTAACCAAAGAAGATCACGGCAAAACCCGGAAACCAACCAAAACATATTGAGTTATTCTCGTGACAGAAATGGTATGTTGAAAGATAAAACCTCTATTCGAGTTTTGTGAAGATTTCTGAGGGTTGCCTCTGAAATTTTCGTTTGTTATCTTTTACTAATCAGAATAATAATAAAAAAGATCATGTACCGCATTTCCCGCTTCATCTTTTATTGTGGATTAAAAGAAGTGTGAGCAACGATATCGAAAGCTTTTGCCCGTCTGTTTGAGAAAATTCTGTTGCTTTTTTTTTCTAGATGAACGAATGCCACAGATATATTTCCAGCTATATTTCAAGATCCTTGAACCTGCGTGAGATATCAACTATTTGAGAGTAGTTTAAATTCAAATGAGTGCATACAGTTTTATGAAATTAGTGACTTTTTCTTGATGGTGGAAAAAAATATCTGAATACAGTGGGTTTTCACGGTTTGCATTTTTGTTGCCCATCAATCACTGAGCTAAAACAGTTATGAAATTTAATTATTCACTGTTGACGTCCCAACAATCATTTGTGAATAGCCACATTATGTTTAATTTATTCCCAGTTCACTGAACTACAATCTGCAAGTTGTATGTTAATTCGCAGTTAATTGCTTTTCTATACCACTAGGTATGGCATAGCAATTTTTGAAGATATATTCATTAACCAGTGACCATTAAAAGGGTCTGGAAGATTCGAGAACACCCCTGAACATCCCAGATCACTGTTGAATAATATAGGGAGCTAGTCCTAAAAGACTTGCTTTTTTGAAGATATAGGGGCTTAAGGTTTCGCTCTCTAGAAATTTTCAGAACAGTCTAGATCATTTTATAACATTCCATTCTACCAAAAAGAAGATTAAACTCCTCTTGAAGATGATCACTTGGTGATCGAAACACGTGCCGAAGTGTTAAAAAACGGTTTGGTGGTGAGATGAAACTTCAGTAATATTCATATTGATGTTCAGTTTGAATTTATTGATGTTGGGAAATTTTGATATTTTGCAGTTGGCTTTTGTACATTTTTTAATGGCATTCGATAAATAATGATGACTCGCTGACAGCAATATATCATCTGCAAAATAATGTATTAACTCGCACTTTCGGATATGATCAATATCATTTGAATATAACATAAACAATAGTGGACGCAGTGCACTCCCTTTCGAAACACCTCTATTGATGCAATTTTCTGCTTCTCATGCTATACTTTTTATGAATAGTTTTCAGTCGATGTCCTCTGTACTTGCCACTGTTTACCACTTCAGAGTCATACCATGGTAGGTGATTATCTTCACTTTATAAGATTTCAAACGATAAAATTCGTCTTGACAAAAGTATATTCAGGTAAGTATCTATCTCTATGAAGACAATATAAAAACTGAAATGTGATGTTCAAAGTAATCCACCACTTTAAACAAAACCAACGCAATTGCAACCTTTCTTCATCATGTGCGTCGCACCGCTTTGTCCGGCCTCTCAATCTTATTTTGTCGCGCGAAAGTTCCAATATCTCCTCAGATTGTTTGTTCGGACTCCCATTGTCTAATATAATATAAATTGATTTGAAATCCCTGAAAAAAATTTAAAAGATTAACCGAAAAAAACAATTTTATCAAACAAAAAACTGAAATTACAAAGAAATAGCATACAAGCAACAACCAATAAATAAAAAATTGAAATATTAATAAAAGCTGAAAATTAAAAAATATTATTAACAAAAAAATTAAAAATTAAAAAGATTCCAAACCAAGTTACGTCACGACGTTTCGATTGTTAGTATCCACAATCGTCTTCGGGTGATAACGATTGGGGATACTAACAATCGAAACGTCGTGACGTTTGGAATCTTTTCAAATTTCAATTTAATTTTTAATTTTTTTGTTAATATTATTTTTTTTTATTTTCAGCTTTTATCAATATTTAATTTTTTTATTTTTTGGTTGTTACTTGCATGTTATTTCTTTGTAAATTCAGTTTTTTTGTTTAATAAAATTGTTATTTTCGGTTAAACTTTTTAATTTTTTTCAGGGATTTCAAATCAGTTTATTTTAATTAGACAATGAAAGTCCGAACTGATGAAATACACCACGAAACATTGTCAACCACCCAGTATCACCCGAAGCCGTTCGTGGATACTAACAATCGAAACGTCGTGACGTAACTTGGTTTGGAATCTTTTCAATTTTTAATTTTTATTTTTCATTTTTTTGTTAATAATATTTTTTTATTTTCAGCTTGTAATAATATTTCAATTTTTTTATTTTTTGGTTATTGCTTGCATGTTATTTCTTTGTAATTTCAGTTTTTTGTTTATTAAAATTGTTATTTTCGGTTAATCTTTTCGATTTTTTTCAATTTATGTTATATTAGACAATAGAAGTCCGAACTGATGAAATATATCTCCTGAGATAATAATTTGAATTATATGATGCAAACGCAATCATAAATTACAAGCAAGCTACCCTTAAAAGATATACATCTGCTACCACTGTCTTTTTATAGAGCTATAGAAAATAAAAATATGTAGGGAATTGTTTCGTTATATTTCGAAACTATGATGATAACATCGTCATAGTTCAACAAATTCACACATAACATTAGTGAATGAATCAATATTCATGAATGAATGAATATGAATCACTTTGCTATTCGTGAAAATCGTTTATCGTGTTCAAATATTCACAAATGTAGTCATTTAGAAAATTAATATTTGCAAAATGTTAATTCACTCTGAGTAAGTTCTAGAAAACATTGTTGAAATATGTGTTCTTATAGTTTCTACCAGTTAACTCCCAGTAATGTACAATATGGTGGTCTTGCAATGACAATTGAGATATAAAAATTATCAAAACGATTTCATCTGACCTGGAAGTGTAATACTTCGACTCTAATGGGCCGGTTTTCATTTAATAATTATGGTTTTAACGGTTTCTTGTCGAGTGCATAGAGTTGAACTATCAGAAGCCCTCTGCAAAATATAAAATAATTCATGATTTGGCAAATTATCACCACCCCCATCAACCATTTTAGTACTTTCACGCAGCGCTCTCTTACAATTTGTTTTCTATAAATGAATAGTTGCGTATTACTTTTAGAACGTAATAAATTATGACTGTCCATAAATACTATGAATTATACGTGCCCAAACAACAAATTTCATTCAACAGCTTTGATCGTTCAGTTCAGAGAAATATACATATAATGCGAACCAAATGTATTTTTGCAAGAGTGGTCAATATTCAAGGTTTATGATACTATTCTAGATATTATGCGTCAGCTGAGTATTGTTCAAAGATGATCTTCGTTTTGCTAAAATTCCGAAACAATTCGTTCAGCTATAAGTTTCATGTTTCCAAAAATTATATATCAAAAGTTTTATTATGTTTCATTCCTTAAGGGCCCACAGTGTTACCAATTGTATAATAGATTGCACCATAAATCCTAAAGACAGATCATAGAATGTTTTGTCCATAGACTTGAAACATTGCAAGCGATCGGTTATTAATTTAGTTTAATGTATTATTTATCATGATATAACAGTTTCGAAAAAGTATTATAATAATGAATTGTTAGTACAAAAACATATTTATTCACATAAAATTTTCCTAAGGAACAACGGACCAGAGAAGCCAAAAATGAAGGATTTACCTACGAATGGACGACGATTCATTCAAAAATTTATTAGAGTTGCGAGCAATTACGAAATAAAATAAAATAATGAGAGATTCAATCAGTGTAGAATAACTATTTCGATAGGTCCAAATTGAGTGGGTCTATTCGACCCTCCACCGCAACCCGCAAGGGTTTATTGTGGCTATTATTTTGATAGTTGACTATTGGAAATTCATCCATGATGATCAATAAGCAATTTTTACATATAAAACTTGTTATTCTAGACGCGTAGCTTCATCGGTGGTGATAGTACACATACTGGTCTATAATTCTTCCCCCCATGCCCCCTCTCGGGTTGAGTGCCCTGAAGTAGAAGCTTTCCCCCCAGCTATTTAGCGAGGAGAACCTACTACCCCACTCCATCCACCCCCGCTCTCCGAGCGGTTCTCAACTTGCTGATGGGCACTTCAGTAAGATTGACATCTGACCTCTTTTGGTCGAAAGTCAACCTTTAGGTGCTTTTACTTTCTTGTCGAATCGTTGTTTTATCTGACTATTCCTAACTGAATTTAAGCATGGGGGCCCCCAAAAACTAACTGGCGGCTTTGTATTGATGCATCGAGCCTTTCTCAGTGCACCAAGAAAACATTTTTAGAGTCGCGATCGCGGTCGAAGTGTTCTTCGCTGAACCTACCTGGAAGAGAGTGTATTTTGTTTAGTCAGCCTGGGATGTTTGTCCCTTTCTCGGAATCTGGGGTCATCCATATTTAATGCATGGTGTAGATAGCGGAACGCTGGATTTGAGTGCGATCTGATTCTATCGAACGTGCTTTCTGCATGTTCTCTCATATACACGTCCACATATTGCGTGTCCAGGTCTAAGTCTCTGTATATAAATCTATTGGGTATATAATACGGTGCGTTTACAGCGGCCCTTACGCTAGCATTCATAAACGATTGGATCTTCTTCCTGTATGTCTGCGCACACTGGCCCTGGCACTGGCAGTGCATGCATACAGTATTATTGGCATTATAATCGTTCTGATCATTAGTAACTTGACTTTCAATGCCATGTTACTACTTCTTCCTATGATCGGCCTGCCTCTGGCCTGCCGTGTATACGGAGTATGTGTATGGCGAAAGGACTGCACCTTGCGGGACTCGAGCCTCCAGTAGTCGAACCGTTGATAATTCGTCTTCTACTTTGCAGCGGCATCGCCTGTCAGCTAAAAAGACTGAATTAATCTTACCATTGGTTTTGAGTATCCAAAATCGCTCATCTTGGCCAGTAGCCCGTCATGCCAAACTCTGTCAAACGCCTTGGAGACGTCTAAGAAGATAGCTCCGGTGTTGTATCCTTTGCCAAGGTTGAAGCCTTCTGTCGCAAAGTCCACTACCCTCAGGGCTTGTAGCTTTGTTGAGTGTTCTGATCTAAAACCGAAGGATCCCTAACTCTCTAGTTTGTTCTTCCAGTCTCTTCAGGATGACCCCCTCCGCCACTTTGCTTACGGATGGCAGTAAGCTAATTGGCCGGTGGTTCGCTGGAAACAGGTGGTTTTTCTTGGGCTTCGGTATGTGGATTACCGTTGTCTCTTTGAACGGGTACGGGAAGTGTTGCAATCTGAGTATAGCATTTATAATGTTGGTTATGGCTACTATACCCTTTCGCGGCAGCATTTTCAGTGCTCGATTTGTTATATTGTCGGAGCCTGGTGCTTTCCGAGTGGCAAGACGACAGGATGTCCTTCACTTCCTCAGGCGATGTCGGGGCCAGGGGTTGCGCGTTATCTGTCCGTTGTCTAAGCCTCCGTACCGTTCTTTCCACCTGTCTCTCTATTTCGTCTACCTCGTCTGTGAACGGGACGTCATTCTCTCTGCACTGCTTTTCGAAGTTGTCCGCGAATGCTTCCGCCTTCTCCTGGTCAGTGTAGACAATTCCTTGCTCGCCGTGTATCGGTGGGCGGGGTCGTCGAGGCATCTATGTACAACAGTAGTAGTTAAGTGTGGTTAACTGGTTAATGAGAACACAGGTAGAATTTGATAAACTATTCTCAATTCTTGGACAGCAGGTAAATTTTGAATATGAATAACTTTTGGCATTATGAAAAAGGTTTAACAATGTTGAGTAGTTAACCTCTTGTTGGTTGACATTCTAAATTTTTGAGTTCTACCAGGCAAATCATAAAAAGCATATAAGCACAAAGGTATAGGAGCATAATAAGAGCCATTAACAGCATAAAAGCACGTAAATTCACAAAAATAGAAATAAATTGGACACAACGAGGATGTGGATGTATTTGGCTGTACCGCTGTACATGGATCTGAGGTGGCTATTGCTAGAGACTGCAGTAGTCTTGAATCTCAGGAATCGAAGAAGTCAAGTTGGAGGAGTGTGAAACAAAAACCTTGAGATTCCTTGATAGTTTTTGGAAATAGGATTTCGATCAGAAGTTGTGAGGTTCAGTGCATTGAATACTAAGGTAAGATCCTGTATTTTGCTACTTTTCCTATTGAAGCAATCATCGGAAAGAATAGAAAATTTCAGAACACTCTGATTTCTTCATACAGTGACAATTTGTCTTCAATAGTGATTATTCAGTATTTTTGTTAATTCATTAATTTCAAGGTTGGGGATGTGAAATAAACAATATTCTTTGTTTTATTCATATATTCGAAGTGTCTCCTATCCCAGTGTAATTAAGTTGGTCTACAATGGCAAGTGTTGAAAAAGGGTACAGTATTTCAAGAGATTTTTGTAAATAGCGTCCGACTAGAAGTATCCTATAAAACAACAACACAGATAACTGACAATGAGAAGCAATGAATTATAAAAGTTGAGCATTTCGTAGGTTTTTTTCCAAAGTGGACATGTCTACTTCAACTGAAGGATTTCACGCTTACGCAGCTTTTTTGAATATCCTTTCAAATTGGTGTTTCTCTGACTAGATAACCTTAGTTTTGTACTACTTGGTTTGTACTTAAGTGTGTAGTGTCCATCATGTGAAATATTCTAATACTCACCAATTTGAACCTTCAACGATCGATCTAGAACATGCCAGATTCATATAGTATCCGGCAAACGCAATTATTAGAATCGCTGTTACCGTTGTACCTTTCCATGGCTTAGTTTTTGGGAGTCTACTACAGATCTGTGTTCAAAACTAATAATTCAGATTAAATTCTTTTTATTTTCTTTGACATTAGAGGTATTTCTTCCAAACCCCTAAAAAACACTGCAGTCTGATTCAACAATCTTCTCACCCCTCTCTAAATTGTTTCGGTTTTTTATTGGATATTTGTCATATTCTTCAGGACTCAATTTTGAAAGTTCGTGATTCAGAACTTCACCTTTGCCGAGTTTTCTCTTTGGCTGATGGTGATATCAGCTGAAGTCTTCCTGGCAGTAAAACCCAATTTTGTTCAAGTCTTCTCTAAATGGAGAGGGTAGAGTATTGCTTCTGAGCTTATCTCAAGTTTTCAAACGGTCACTTCATATGGTGTGTCCCCAGATGTATTTTCCTATTATCCTGTCATTTTCCTATTATTCTACTAGTATAGAATCAATATGTTCTTGTTCATCAGTTGATTTAGTTCTGCATGTCGTGCCCTGGCCAGCCACGATGTTCCTCCGGGATTCAATCATGTGCCAATGTAGCCAAAGTGTCTAGAAGAATTTCGTTGACACCTCAACTTCATATCTTTTGTGCATTGAAGGATTGCATACACCGAATGGGCAAGTATGGTGTAGGTACATTTATACTTGCGTAATATATTCTAGTTTCCGTCACATGTTCAGATTTCAACCGGTCGAAATGACGATTCATCATTTTACATGCGTTTCCTTGTTACATTATTATAGTACAGGAAGAGAGATCCTTTGCCCATCAGTTTATTAGATGAAACATTATCATTTTCTTAGAATTCGTTGAGTTGAACAATATTGATTCTATGAATAATTTCGAAATCTCGAAATCTGCATTGATTCGGAATTATAAATAAAATTAGACTTCCGTATATTCCTAATTTCCTGTACAGGTTTTTACCAACTGTTCTGCACACTTTCAAAGAGTAACAAAAAGGTCTTATGAATTTTTCAGCACTGAAGTTTTTCAAACTGTCAAAAAAGTGACAAATATTCGATTCGACTTATTTTTAATTCCATAATTATGTCGCTTGGACTATTGTGCGCATGACACAATTTCTAAGAAATAATAATGACAATATAATTCAATTCATGACGAGAGTTACAATTGTCTTTTCTTCATAATGATTTCCTATACCACGTTGTAATGGCTACATCCATCAATTTATTGATTTAATTCACTATTCCAACTAGTTGTTGCCCGCGGTTTCGCCCGCGTGGAATTTGGTTTATCACAATAAGTTTCTTGACAGACCATTTTAAACAAATAGTAACAATATTTTTTTATCAACCCAAAACTTCAGATTTCCAACTTCAAAACTGATGAAATTCAATACAATCTCTTTACCCCTTTTTCCCCCTCGGGGGTGGAATTCCTGATTCCTACTCTTGATACTTTTTTACGCTATACAAAGGACCTACCTGTATATTTCAATATTCTAGGTTCAGTAGCTTCGGCTGTACGTTAATATAAGAGCGGTAACAGCTAGTAATTTATACTTTCACTCCGAAAATACAGTAACTGGAAACATATGAAACTGCACTAAGTAATGGATAGCTCCAAGAATAGAAACATGTTACCTATAAAAAAATTCGCAAACCTAACACAACCGTCAACAGCGTCTGCCCTCACGCGTCTGCCCGCGTTCGGGTTGCGTTCTCGGCAACGGCGCTTCATTGCTTAAACCGCCCCTCTACCCACGCGCATTGTCCACCGTCTTCTTGTAGGAGACGCAACGCGTAATGGCTTACTTGCGTCAAGTTAATATTATCGTGATAACTTTTAAACGATTCGTCAAAATTACTTAGTGTAAAAGACAAAGTTTATCTAGATTAAATACTTAAAACGACAATTGTATCAATTTTCATAAGACTTTGACAGATATTCTAAAATGTGCATTGTTAAATAAGTATCCACTTTAATTGTATTTTGCATATACTGGCTACCACATAAGAGGTAGATATATGCTATTGCGGAGTTTTATTTATGTCTCTTTAAGTTAAACAATCTTACGGTACATTATCTGCATGTTACTCCAACGCACTCCAAGATAGCTCTCAGGGAGCAATAACTTTTCCGACTTACTTCATACTTATCTATCGTTATATTATGACCAAAATTACACAAAACCTTTTTAATTTGTAGTCTATATGTTATTCTGATGTATTAATTGTATTTATGTGAAGTTTCATTTAAATCCGTTTGGTCGTTTCGGCGTGAAAGACCCACAAACATACATCCACATAAACTTTCACATTTATAATATTAGTAAAGACATTTACTCCTTCTCGTCACTTCATACACTGTGGAAATTGAACAGCTCTGATAGAATCGGTTATTAGACCTAATACGTTACCGTTTGCATATCACAATTTTCTGTAAGTACTGTATTATTTTGTATTTAAGTTAATGATGGACAACAATAACAGTTATAATGATCTAAGTTTGCACTGGTCAATCCCTATTCCCAATATATCTAGGAAGGCGCGCCAGCATTATCAACCAACGACCACTCCCCACACCATGAGGTAAGTGATCATTGGGTCCGAGAATCATGTGACCTGAGCAAACGCATGGAACCAAGAATGACAGCCTTCTGCATCTATCCGGCTAAGATTTCTGCCTTAGTGCGGCAAGCCGGTATGATTTTAAAATTCGAGAGTAGGGAGGGCGTCATTCCCCCAAGGACTCCAATAATCAGAACAATCATCTTGACAGAATGATCTGGATAGAGTCTGCGGAGTTCGAAGAGAAAATCTCGATATTTTATCCGTTTTTTCTCCTCTTTTCTGACGATATTTGCCTCGCCAGGAGCTGAAAACTCCACGACAAATATCGTTCTGTTCTGGTGGTCGAGAAGCACTACATCTAATTGCTAATAATAGCAATAATCATCATTATTGCTGATATTATTATCATTGTTGTTATTATTATTACTATTATTGAGTGCGATATTGAATTGAAACTTGCAAATATTGTAGGGTCAATTTTGTTTTAGTCTATTGAATAAATCGAATCGAAAATTAAAAAAAAGGTTTTTGGCTCTTTTCCGAAAGATTTAAAAAATGTGGTGAAAAACTTTTTTGCTCCTCTCGAAAAAGTTTGCCAAACAGTTGATTGATTCCATTTTTTTCTGTGGCTTCAAAAGTTCAAAAAATAACGACGATCATAAATAAGTTTATGGTACAGAGCTACTATAGATATATAAATATTCCAAAGATCCAATTTTGTTCCCCACAAAGAGTTATATTTTTTTGAGGACAAAAGGACAAGCACTACAGAAAAATCCATAAGGCGCTCTCAGAGCTGTGCCTGTGCGAAAGTAGCGATTCACATTGGATTTGAATCGCTTGAGATTAAATCCATTTGGAAAAACGTTCTCAGGAAGTTAATTTCACATAAACGCAGTTCTCCATATGAAAGAGTTCTTAAACAGTGAAGTTCGGGGTGTACTGAGTTGAACCTCAAAACGATGAGCAGCCACAGTCCGTCGCGTATTTCTGATAAGTACCGCTCTTGGTGGAATCAAATGTGCCAAGTCACTTGAACACCCCCCTTGAAAGTATCTATAGAAGAGAGATAAGTCTCCAACCTTTCTTCGATGTTCCAGACTATCAAGTGACGTTGCGTCTTCAATCAGGCGGATGGCTCTTTTCTGGATGGAATTCAGCAACTTCAAGGTATGTTCGGGGATAGAGCTCCATACATGAGAACAATACTCCAAAGAAGGTCTGATCTGAGCTTTATAAAGCATCAAAAGTTGCTGAGGTGTGTACAGTTTTCTGGTTCGGAACAGTGTTCCAAGCTTAAAGAGTTATATCATTTTCTTTAAAAACTGTATTACATCTGAATGTAACATGGCGAAGAAACAATTATTTTTTTTCATTAAGGATTGAACATATTCTAACATGATGATAGGCAACACATTCGGGATGTATTCGTCTGCGTATGACATTCAATAGAAATATGTTTCATTTTGTGAACAAATTGGCGAAGGACGATCTCTTCAATATATTATAAAATTTTGAATCATAAATGGGGGACTCTCTTAACAAACATCTGTTTTTGGGTTCATCTCCTGATGACACCAACTTGACTGGTTAAATATGCATCGGAAAGGGTGTTGCAGTTAAGGTGTGTGGAAGCAGTGTTTTTGTGTTGGATTCAGCTCATTTATATTCATGATCAAATTATCATCTCTCCTGATGGAATCAGTTGAATTCATGACTGATCGTTCATTAGAGAATACTATGTAATCACTGATTAGTGATGATATATTCATAACAATTGAGTTGTTATGGCTGAAAAACTTCAAACTGATTAATCTGGGTGCAGTCAATTACATTTGCTCAACCTGTGACCTTGTCCGATTAGACTTGTGAACAATATCTCAATAAATTATTTTTTTAACACTTACGAGAATTTTTAATTGAAATTAATACATGTTTATCTTTCCTCACTAATGTATTTTTAAACAAATATCAAGTCTGCTTTTCATACCAGTTCGATCACTCTAGTATCAATGTACAGCAGAAATGCCATCTTGAATTATGGTTCCAGAAATATTTCTTCCAATATTATTTCAGACATTGTGAACACATGGTAAGATATACAATACTTCTACAAAACTAGTCGGTGTCTACATCTAATT
Source organism: Leptinotarsa decemlineata (assembly GCF_025532065.1). Lineage (NCBI taxonomy): Eukaryota > Metazoa > Arthropoda > Insecta > Coleoptera > Chrysomelidae > Leptinotarsa > Leptinotarsa decemlineata. The sequence goes on along the minus strand of NW_027412537.1, from coordinate 5,801,302 downwards.
GAGGAGAAAAAGAAACCTTGGAATTGCTAGACGAATTAATTTTGGAACTGCAGTCCCAAAAACCCATCTTAGGATTTTAGATCCAAAGCTCCGGAACTTGAATACCTATCATTCACGAATTCACTATCGCTTACTTCTTCATTATTGAAGATATAAGTTAAGATAATTAAGTGCACTAGTATTTTTTTCGCTGATCAATGATTAACGTGATGCTAACAGAAAAACAATTTAACATTGCGTTCCAAAATATGGCAGCCGTATTTTTCTACTTCAGTCGGTTGCCAACTTTTTTATGAACTCAAAAGTTATCACGAATTTATTCTGAAACCAATAATAACAGAGTTATTCGGCTCTTTCACTTTTCATCAGTTTGCATTAGATATTGAAACAAAATGATACAAATTGGTTGCAATATTTGCTATTTGACTTATTATAAAAGTACGTGCTTAACGTTTGTAACTTATTTTGGAAGGCGGTGTGAAACAATCAATTTATTGAAACTTGTCACTTTGACGTTTATAAAATCCCCCTACAGTTCAACTGATGGTACTACGGTGTCTTGATATATTGTGTGAAAATTGGATAATTATTATCATGGATAGAAACCTAAATATCTTGACTATTATATCAACGTACATTTTAAACTAAGAGTACCTTATAAGCGACTATCTGTATGACTGAACGTCCAAGCCAAAAAACAACCAGGAGTGTGTCACGTATAAAAAACATTATAAACATAAATTTATAATTTTTGGGTTGACAGAAAATAAATTCGGGAATACCAATTTCCTAAACATATGTTGGCAATAGATGAAAGTCCCAATATAATGTCTATTGAACTTTTCAATGATACCAAATAATCTGAAAAAGTCAATCGAGAAGTGAGCTACTGTCTGGTTTTTATTTGTAATTTACGTATTTCATCACAACAAATTTCGAGAAAATCTATTGAAACACTAGTGTTTTTACCACAACGAGCGGACCGACCGAGGTTCAGGGTAAATTGAAAAAATTTGTAAGAAAATAAATCAGTAGACGAAAAACTGAATTATTTTTGAATAAACAATTGCAAAGGTTGCAGATTGAATCAATAAACGACATTTCATGAGAAATACATCATTATATTTGCGTTATTTATCATGCTAGAAGTAAAACAATTGCGAAAAACGTCAAAAATGCCTGTTGTTTTGATAAACAAATGCAAATAAAAACCGATTAATAATAGTTACATATTTGTTGAAAAACTCATTTGAAAGACCTATCAATTCTCTATAAAAATACATTCAATGTTTATCTTCAATAGTTTCAGAATTATACAAATTTTTCAGTTCACAAATCGAGTTGTTCATGCACTTTTGTAGCACTAAATTTTTAAAATTACAATGAAAAATAAATGAATAAAAAGATTGTTTCTGTAATTTTTAGCAGTTTAAGATAAATAAAATCCATCGCGGTTGGAAATTTATTCATAACAAATTATTTAGTTAATGAACAGTGAAATTGACAATAATTTTTTTCTATTAATTTGTAGAGGAATGAAATTATGATTTTCAAAATAGGATATATTCCTCAACTATTTATTTTAACATTTGAAATAAAAAAATGATTATAAACGATTAAAAATTGGTGTTGGGATTTTTTTCAAAAAATCATTATAATATGAAGACAACAGAATTATATTTTTTTCTAAATACTCACATATTTCTATATAAACAATTCGTGAACAGATGGCACTAAAATTTTTTTGTTCAACTAACCGAATGTCTTTATTTAATACAGAAACGGAAATATGATGATGAATATAAAAAAAAATATATGAAAATACATCGATTACCTATTTTTTGTTCCTATAAAAAATTATAATGAACAAATTATCAAAAAAGTTCAAACTTTTATAACATGATCTTATAGAGTACACTGATAAAAAGAGCTAAACGAAATGAAACATTTTGGGGTCTTCAATGAAGACGCAAGTCAAGTAGAAAATTAGTAATTAATAAGTACTTACCTTTTCCAATATTCACTTCAACATTTTTTTCCAACTAGAATCCATTTTTTTATAGTATTAAAATACACCACAATTTAATAATATTTTATGATATAATATTTAGTAGTTGAGAAAAATATTTTATGTGAAGTATTTTTGGCGTTGAATTAAAACTATAAATAACAGAGAGTTTCGGAAGGTGACACTTTTTTTTTGAAAATGCTCTCGTATTTTGGGATATTCTTTATAGTTTTTGAAATATTTGCAAAAACCTTTTTTACATCTTAATTTGTTTATGATTTTTGCAATTTTATATGTGCTACTACTTGTTTCTCCAAGATTTCTGCCATTGTGTGGTAAGGTAGGACGGAACAACCATTTTATATAAGAGTGGCCTAGGTAAAGTTTGCAGATTTCGAAGTGAAACATTTGTCTCACTCGGAGTTTTCAGTAACTCTAACTCGTACCTCTAGATTTCATTAGAGGAAATGTGACTAATGATTCACCCGCTTCGACCTACCATCGCCAGATTTGATTACAATTGAGTTAAAAACGTGAGCTCAGAATGAACTGAAAAAGATAAAGGTGATCTGATTCCTATGAGTTGTATTTTTCACGGTGTATTCAATCACGTATAAATACGCTATAATGGCTTCAGCTACCTCATTTTGGCTGACAATCTTTGAATATTTTCACTCAATTTGTGTCCAGGAAATAATGTAACGAATCTGAAGCCGCCCCTGACTAGTACGCTGGCCGAATCATGTAACAAACACATGACATCACCGCGAAAGAATGCAGTCGTCAACCGTCAGTAAAACTCTGGTCGAGTACAGAACCGACTACAGCTTTCTAGAAAGGATTGTTACATTATATAAGCACGCTTCGCGACCCAAGAGGGCAGTTCAGAAAGTGAATCGAGCGGCTAAACAAGAAATTCAAATAGTGGAAATAAATTAAGTGTTGGTTGCTAAGTGTTGTAAATGAATTAATTTGTGATTAGTGAAATATTGTCGGAAATAAATTTGTCTAAGACAGTTAATTCTTTAATTTGTTACAATAATAATAATAATCCTGTAATGAAATTGGTCGATACTTTATGAGAATCCACAATATATTCAAGAATCACTTAATTGTATGATTTTCACTACACAGTTTTACAAAAACGCAATACGTGTTTCGCTATACAATAGCTTCTTTAGGCTTGTCTATTAGATACCTGTACACAAATAGCTATTATATAGCGAAACACGTGTTGCAATTTTTTTGGAACTGTGTAGTGAAAATATCACAATGATGTGTTTCTTGAATAATAATAATTGAAATGTTTTCAAAAGGCCTCCAAACTACATTTTTGTCTGGTGGGGCTCCAATCATAATTGATGAAAAAAATATATTTAGTGCAAAATACAAACGAATCATTATGCCTCACCACACATATCAACATAATGAATAATCAGTTTTGATGTGATCCTGAATTGTTATCTTCTTTTTCAAATATGAACCGAGTCAGTGATTGATATCAATGAAGAAAAACCAGCCAATTACCAGATAGCAATAAATATATCACAAAAATAAAAATTCCATCATTTATGCTTCACTTTATTAGTAAGGACACATTCGAAATGGGTCAACTATTTTTATGTTCATAAGTTTATCGGAATAGATTTCAAAGGTTCTTTGTATGATTTTATAACTACATAAACACAGGACTGAATAACAGATTTCAGTTTGCGATTAAAATAATGATGTGAATGGAAAAGTCTGCCAGCAGTCAATTGAGATCAAGGGAATATAATATACAAGGTATTCTAAAAATCGATATCAAGTCGGTGTGCCGGATAAAAAACTACAATAACATTCATTTCGTGATTTGGTACTGATAGCAAAACTGCACTGATCGGAATATTTAAGACGTAATTAGTAAATTTGTGGTTTTACAACCCGATGACTCATTGAATATTTCGTGTTTCATAACGTTATCTTTTTTCGAAAATTCTGTTAAACTTTCATATTCCTTGTTTGCACTGAATATTTCAATATACGATTGTAGCACGAAACAAAAACCCAAATCTATTCTCAGTACTGTATAATAATTTCCCCAGCGTATTATTTTCGGAAAACAGATAGGTTTCTTTAGTTAATCGTTCTCGGAAAACAAATGAATCACTGCAAAATAAACATATCAATGTTGCCAACGTCGCTTCAGCCAAACTTAGATGTTAATTATTCTTTGATTCGATTCATAGGACTGTATGTACACATACAAGGGTATATGCTGATTATATATGCTGATACCACTTTGGCAACTGAAGCAGAAACGTAAGAAGACATCATTGCAAAAATGAACATACTGGCAAAGGAATTCACCACGTGGTGTGGGAGAGATTCCCTGATGGTAAATTCTGCTAAAATAGTTTGTATGTACTTTTTCACCAGAAATTAAATATCTGAGAATAGTAGAATCTCAGTAATTGATAGTGAAGTCCCTTTCGCAAAATCCACCAAATTCCTAGGTGTTTTTGTGTTTCGTGGACAATAATATGGGATGGAACAGCAATGTCGATTACATTTGCAAGAAATTGAATAGTAGTTACTTTGCTATATTACAATTGAAAAATATTTTTGTGACGAGTCTGTTGATCAGCATTTACTATGCTATCGATTACTCCCACATTTCTCATAATATTATTCTTTGGGATGGTGCAGTGGAAGCATCCAGGGTTTTCTTTTCTCAAAACAGGATTATACGATTAATGTTCAATCTAGACTATAGAGAAACATGTCGTAATCATTTCAAAGAACATGGAATTCTCGCATGTCACTCTATTCTCATCTACAAATGCATTCTATATGCGAAGAGTAATCATCATAACTTTTCTCTCAATTCTGATTATCAAGACAACCCAACTCGATCCTCGAAACTTATTAGGCCTCCTAAATATGGAACTAGTCTGTATGAGAGAAGCCCAATATACAAAGGAATTCAATTTCTGAATCATCTGCCTGCCTGTATCAGATTGGAAGACAACGTCAATTTTTTCAGATGAAAGCTCAAAAACTTTCTATGCAATTAATGTTACCTTGACATATCAGAAGTCATGAGCAAAAAGATATCGTGAGTTATGACACTCGGATGCCCTGGTTATGATTAATAAATCAAAAACAAATCAAATCAAAATTTATTCAATTCAGATTAATATAAAATATAAACCATTACAACTTATTTTACAGAACTATCCATTACATCCATGGCTATCTAAGCAAAGCTTGTGTTACAGCCACGAATCCAATTCAAACAATACATTTACAAACTAAGATGATTCTACTAATTAGTTCTGGAAAGTCCTAGAAGGACGACCAAAGTGATGAGCAGTCTTTTAGCATAACAAGAGCATCAAATACGAAAGAAGATACAGAAACAACAGCTTGTGACATTGTTTTGAGTGATTGCAGCATGGTGAATTAGTCAACTATTCCACTCTCTTCATAATAATAATGCTTGAGTATTATAGCATTTATTTTTTTTGAACATATTTTTTATGAGTGAGTTTTAGATCAATTCTAAATTACGTAAGGAAGATTTGAATATTCCGCCCATATTATTAGATAATACCGTAAAATGGACTCGGCCAAGGCATCATATACAGTAAGCAACATTTTTCTACTGACTATACTTCTGAGTTGATAAAATTTGTAAGTGAGCTTACTAATCTTTTCACCGTATAGTCAATATGATCATTCCAACGAAGGCACTGATCCACTAGGACCCCTAAGTATTTTATTGTATCAGTTTTTTCTATTAAGGGACGAGTGCAAGAGAGTCTATCGTTTTGGCAAGTAAGTTTATGGATTTCAATCTCTGTAATAGTGGGCTGATCCTTCTTTGTTGAGGGGAATACAATAAATTTAGTTTTTTTGACGTTAACACTCAATAAATTATCACTTAGCCAGTGGAAAATTATATTTATACCTACCTCCGCCTTTCTATGAGCTTCTTTCCATGTGGTCCCGACAAAAATCAATGCTGCTTCAATAGTTCCAATATTGTCTTTTTATCTGATTCTGTATATACATTATGTGCTGTTTTCTGCTGTTCCAATATCATGTAAATATGATCTGACTGGAAAAAAATATTATTATTATTATCACTATTATTAAGTACATACCCTTAAAACACTGTTTTCCAGGTGTCGCTTCCTACGACTATCAACCCTAAGAAGTCAAAACTTGTGCGAGCTGAGGATTATCGAGGTTCAACTTTTGAACTTGCGATTCTTAGCACGAGTTGTAATACTCCAAGTCAATAGTTCATTATGAACGTGTAGGTCTACTTTCATGGGACATGACTAGGGAACATTCATCTGTTTTGAGCATAACATAGCTATGGAAACTCAGAGTTAGATGGTGACTATGTTCCAAAATGATTTTAAAAAAATCTTGTGTTCGTGAAATGTTTCAAAAGGTGTGCCTTGCGGTACCCCATACTATGAACACATCGCGTTGTTTCAACACAAGAGTAAACAGTTCGAATTCTTATCATTTCTTAATTCTTGGTTTTATGAAACTCACACTTTACATACAGATCCACAATAAAAAAGAGGTGGAATAAACAATAACAAAAGTGTATGGTATCAGTATACAAGCCCCAGCACTAATACACCAATCAATACCAATTTTCAACAAAACAAATTTCATCAGCTTCAATAATTAATCGAATCGAAGCAATATGAAAAAAAAAGGTTTTACTGAAAAAAAAATGAAAATTTACTATACTCGAGATCGCTCACTATGTGGTCTTCTTTCCTCTGTTCCAAATACCTCATACCTATGAACTATTCGCACAATAGAAGATCAGCTGTGTATATGCAGAGCAACAGCTTTTGTCCTGTCAAAAGCCGAAATGTCCCGCCCTTGGATTATTTCGAAAGAATAGTATCAATTTACGGCGCTAAGTATTTAGGGGCCGTCCAATAATCACGTGATGTTTTTTAGCATTTATTAACCTCCCCTCCACCCTTGTAATAGTCTTGAACCTAGTGAGGTTCAAAACTAACCCCCTTATCAGACCCAAAATCACGTGTATTTTGTAGTACCTAAAAAGAATCATGAATTTTCTTATTATAGAATAGGTGATCAGAATATAACTTGGTTCTTTGCCAGGCAACGCGGCGTCAAAGTCACATTACACGGCGCTTTTCGGTTTAGAAATCGCGCGTTTCACGGAAAAATAAATACACGTGATATCATACTATCTGTAAAAAAAGTCGGTCATAAGGTCCATTCGCTCAATTTATATTTACGTACGCCAATGTACTTCACTGGCGAAGTATGCGACTAGATCCTATTTCAACGCTAGAATATATTGAATTTCGGATGAAAAGAGGTGCAGCCATATTTTTATCCTAGCGTCATTGTTTTGTTTTCCTGTGTAATTATTTCTGAACTGTCAATTCAATAGTGGATTAAAGTGTGTCACATCAGGGCATCTTATTTATCGGTTTGAACAAATCAGAGGCGTCGTTTCTAAATACGATCAATACAAGCTTTTATTCAACTTACAATGTTTGTCTGCGGGTTGAATCAAATTGCGATTGAATTTTCATGCTTTTTTTCTCAAATTGAAATGTTGCATTCACGTTTAATTTGGACGACAATGCATGGTTAGCTAAGTAACGTCATTCTATATGCAACATGGCGGATCGCACAAGATGGCGGTTTAGATTTGTATGCATTAATATTACCTGGATATCAAATGAAAAAGTTTGCTCAAAGGAAACGAAAAATAACATGAGATCTGTCTCTCTGAATCCAACATGTCGGACCGCCCAAAATGGCGAACTACATTTTAATGCACCATCATGACGTGGGTTTACAGAAAAGAATAAGCAATAAATATAGTTAAAAAAAATAAAAAACACGCTTTTAAAGAATATCGAACCAAAAAGTTAAAAATGTTTTTTTAAATAAGCTTAAAACAATAACGATCGAAAAATACTAGTATAATTGTGAAAGAAGCCTGGGCGCTAGATATACAGAAAATATGGCACAAAGCACCCACGCTTATGTCATAATAATACTAGTATTTTTCGATCTTTATTGTTTTAAGCTTATTTTAAAAAAATAATTTTTAACTTTTTAGTTCGATGTTCTTTAAAAGCGTGTTTTTTAGTTTTTTTAAATTATAACTTTTTAGTTCGATGTTCTTCAAAAGCGTGTTTTTTAAACTATATTCATTTTTTACTTTTAAGTTTCATATGCTATAAAAGCGTGTTTTTTAGTTTTTTTAACTCTATTTATTATTTTGATTTTCTTTTGAACAACCTATCAAGGAGGTTACTTACAGCGCCATCTGCCCGCGAATAGATCAAGAAATATCAAGTAGGTTACGTACAGCGCCATCTGCCCGCGAATAGATCAAGAAATATCAAGTAGGTTACATACAGCGCCATCTGTGCGCGAATAGATCAAGCACTAATGCCGATAATTCTGTTAAAATACAGATCCCGAGCTTGAGACTTACAAGCAAACATGCATACAAACAATCATACATACATATATACATACATACAGGTGAAGCTAATATAAAGCGTGTAAGAAAAGAAAGATGTCAAGCTTGTTCTTGAATTTTTTTTACTATTATTTTCATGTGTTTTATTTCTCCTTCATAGCTTTCTCATTTTTCTTTAAATCCTTCGTCTTTCAGTCAATAGCTTCAATTATTATAGGGGAAATGGGGGTTAGAGTGTTGTAGGGGAATGAGGGCACAGATATGGGGATATTGAAATAACGTATTGGAACACGTTTGTTCGCGAAGTCACAGTTAGTTTTTAGGATAGAGTAAGGAAAGAGTATATTTGATAGTTTTTAATTTTGCAACAGAGAACTTTTTTTATGAAAATACCAAGAAACAGAAAAATAGAACAGTTTCGGAATTGTTTCGGTAAACCATTGTGGGCTGTGACGGAAAGTATGGGATTTGATGAAAATTGTGAAAAACCTTCTCTCTCTCTCTCTAGGTTAGGTCAGGTTAGGTGACATTCAATTTCGTTAAAAAGTATGTTCACAATTATTAGTTTTAGGAAAAAAGATGTTTGCTTTACTTTTCCAGCTTTATAAAAATATGTAGGAAACTTCCCAAACCTGAGACCTCCTAAAGATGGTTCCAATTGGTGTTAGTATTGAAATAAGTAAGTACCTATTTGCTCCTACCAAAAAACGTCTAAATAGGTAGCAAATTCTCAGAAACGACTCTCCTCAATAGAAACAATCAACAAATTGTCTCCGGTCTAGATTCCTGGCCATACTGGCGTGGAAGACAATGGGCCTGCTGACTCCCTTGCAAAGGGGGGTGCTGCAAGTAGCACGTAGATTTGAAGATTTCTCACAAAACTTTCCAGGATTGGCTCACTTCAAGGCTTTCATTCACCCTTCAAAGCTTAAAACCAAACAGTTGTTGGACTACAGTAGAGATGAACTACTATGTCTAACAGGCCTCCTCACAGGTAACTGTCGTCTGAATCATCATATGCAGTTACTCGGACTGACGGAAGACAGTGTGTGTCGCCTCTGTTTTGAAAACGATGAAACAGCAGAGCCGTATTCTCACCATCTGACCTGAAAGACCACTCACCATACAAAATAATCGTCTTCGTTAAAAAGCTGGGTTTATTTAGTCGAGTGAGAATAGGTGTGAACGACAATAAAAAACCTTGCGTGTTGTGGTGGAGGAACGAATAGACCCACTCACTTTAAAAGTAACCTCTCTCTCTCTCTCTAGGATTTCTTGGCCTTTGCTTCCGTGCATTTAGCCATGTGAAAAACCTTCAACTCTACAAAGACCACTGCGTCATTCTCTTCATTGTGTTCGTGTTAAATCGGTATTATTTTATCTAAAATAGTGGTTCAATTGAAGGCAATGAAAGTATCATTTTTGAAAATAATAATAATGAATGGACTTTATTGGGCGATCAACAATATGACAGGATTGAAAAACAATTTATGATGAAAGGAGTAGTTCTGCTTTCGCTATTTTACATCTCAACCTTTTGAAAAAGTATTTGGGAAGTGAAAAAAGCAGCATTGAAGGATAATACTGTATACAATAAAAGAAACATATTAATAGATAAAGTGGGGTATTATCAATAAGGAAACATTCAAGAAATACTTTTTCAATTTAAGAAAATCTTACTAATTGATTTAAATTGTAGTTTATGTTTCTTCTTGAAATTAAAAATAGATTTGTACCTGGATTCACTGGGTAGAGAGGTATATTCTTCGATTGACGAGTAAATAGGGAAGAGGAGTGTCTAAGTATGATGAAAATGTTCCGGTTACGAGTATGAGATTTATGCTCGGATGAAAGTGATTTATGAATCCTCAGTAGATAAACTGGTTTGTTTTTCAGCTGAATTTTATGAGATGAAGAGAACGAATTTCATTTCGAAATGTTTTTACTATTAATTTATTCAAGATTCGAATACAATGTGTACAACACTGAGTCTGTTGCCTGATTATATAGACATAAAGCTTGCTATCTTCTATTTCTGATCTCATTCACTTCATTACAATTTATTTTTATGAAAAACCACCACGATCTTGGGAAACGATTTTCAGGTAATTGGACGTTAATTGCAGATATTGCCGATTGAACTTACATGCTTCATGTTAACTAAGCAATTATTCTACTAAATCAGAAGGACCTTGATAGATAATTCTGATTATGTTAATTGTGGGTTTTGAAATTGTGCGAGTGTATTTTTTGGATCGTGATCGGTAAGCAGGTGATTATTCTTCAAGTGGATCTGAGTTTCTTTATTATTTTTGAATAACTTTACTTGTCCAAAACAAGCACTTTTCCCAATTACCAGAAATTCATTATTCTTCTTGACGCTTGTTTCACCAATCAAGTTGGCGTCTTAAGGAAATAAAGACGCCAACTTGGTTGGCCAACTTGCTTGGTGAAACGCGCTTTGAGAAAATTATTGCATTTCTAGTGATTGGTAAAAGTGCCTGTTTTGGATTTATTTCACGTCAGAGTAATGTGTTGACTAATTATCGAAGCTGTGATAATGGCATTGTAATCATGCCCGATTACAATTCTCGATTACATCGTTTCCGCTATTTCATTCAATTAATGTAGGTGACTATTCAAAAAATAAGGCGAATGTTCAAATTTCGCGGGCCACTTACATTCAATTAGTGATTTTTAATTTTTTTATGTCGGTACACTCATCTGGAACATATTTTTACAGTTTCAGCTGTTTAGCATATTTAGTTTGTTGGTGAGAGGCATAAAAGTTGAAGTGTTTTACGTGTTCTGCTATCGAAAAAAACTATTCGAAGAATTTGTATAGAATTTTGTGTAACAAATAAAATTGAGTGCTCAAAATGTTGACAGTGGCATACGGTGATTGTACTCTAAGTCAGAAAAATGATTAGAGAGAAAGAGGGAGAGTGTTTATTACCTATTAGTTGACTGTTTATTATTATTAACAATCACTGGTAAAAAGAGAACATGTAAATAAGTACCTCCAGATAAATATACAATTACATAATTACATGAAAATAATACATATAAATAATCACATCTAGGTAAAAGTACACTTATATTATCACATATAAGCACCGTCAATTTCATATCGTTTCGTCATTAAAATATTCTGTCAGATTGTAACAGTAACTGGAAGGAAAAACAATATCAAAAATGGTGGAATAAGGCGCAGGGTATAAGACAGGCCAAAGAGTTCATTAAAGAGCCATCGCCAAAATTCACGGAGTACCTAAGTCTGAATAGGCGATCAACTATAGTTCTGGTCAGGCTATTGACGGGACATTGTAGACTCAACAAACATGTGAACAACATCAGACTGGCAGATATAGCCCTATGCAGGCTTTGCCAAGAGGATGAGGAAACCTCCGTACACATACTATGCTATTGCGAAGGTCTGTCAAGGATAAAGTTTGCAACATTAGGGGAGGAAGAGTCTAGTTACAAGGACGGGCCTAGACAAGGAACTCTAGCATACATGAGGGCACACACAATAGACCTGCAAAGGTCGCAGTGTAGTGGCTGTTCAGCGCAGAAGCCCATATTAATCTAATCTAATCTAACTACCTCCAGATAAATATACAATAATTACATGAAAATAATACATATAAATAATCACATCTACGTAAAAGTACACTTATATTATCACATATAAGCACCGTCAATTTCATATCGTTTCGTCATTAAAATATTCTGTCAAATTGTAATAGGCATTAGATGCCAGTCTTTCAGGTAACTTTTTCCTAAAAGCTTTAAGAGAATCCATGTTCTTTAGTTTTTTATACTTTTTGACACCGACGTCTTTGATCAGTGTAGATTTAGGGATCATTAATGATAAATTTCTTGCATTCTGTGCAGTGCGATTGTTATTTTCGCGTTAATAGTTTGTTTCCCTCGAAACCAAACTTGATATGTAGATTCTTATATACATTGAAACATACTCTCTGTGTTTCAATATTCAAATGCATCTGAATCTTATTCACTGGTATCTCTTTTTTGAATTGTTCACCATCGCTTTTGGAATCACTACACTGGAAAAAGTCTGCATTTTAACCACACTCGTTATTACTATTAGTAATCGTCCAAAGACGTCACATTTTAAACAGATAACAAAAATTTCAAGTAATTATAACTGCACCAATATCGAATTTCAACACTCAAATCGCGATCATTTCCTGAACTGAACATGACGGCGATAACCATCCCCGCATTCCCGATTTCTTTTCGTCACCGTAAAATGACTTCAAGTTCAATGTTATGACTCTTCAGCCAACCATAAAACTCGGTTAGTAAAAATTATCCAATACGAACCGCCAATTCTTCAGTCCACGTGGACTATTTCGCAGCCGGTTCATTTCTATGTAATGGTTTTTTGGCCTTTTGAGAGTGCCGTCAACTTTAAGTGTGCACAATACCGTTTATTTCGACTGAAGAAGCTTTTCACAGGAGATGTCAATGACGATGGTCGCCCTAGACGCCCCAGCACATCAACAACCGGTGAAAATGTTGAGCATATCGATTTGCTCATAACATGCATTTTTTTTTGTAAATTTTAGACATGAAAACCGTCGAATGAGCACCGCTCAGGAATTTTTGAAAGACATCAACGGCGATCCAGATTTGCTTGGAAGGGTCATTACTTGTGACGAATCATTGCTTGTTCGTACATTTTTTGAGGCATAAATAACACCGTAATCATGCCTCAGCTACCGTATTCGAAAAATATAATATAGAAAGGGGAATAACAACAAATTAGAAAAATATAAATGGTCAATGATAAGTGAATTCGTAAGGTATTCCTACATATTTTAAATTATGCCCAAAAAGCTATGTTGCTAAAAGTATACCAGAAAATTATAAAATATTAAAAAAATTCAAAAATTTACCATCAGAAGACTTTATAAAAATATAAAAAACAGAAAAAGTGGACCGTTACCGTCAAAATAAAAGCAAATATCTAAAATATTGTTGATAAAAAAAAGTAACAATATTTTAATAAAGCTTATACATTTGGTACAAAAATGTCATAGAAGTCATATTTTTCCGAAATGACTGCAGAGGTAATGGATTCATAAAGAGGAGAATTTTCGAAATAAAAATATTTTGACCTCACAACATTTGAAGAAAAACAACCTCAAAAAAAGGTTCTCAGAAAAGCCTTAGACTTTCAAGGTGGATAATAAAGGAATTTCTAGAATCATGAATAAATTAAAAATTTTTGAAGCCTCAACTTTCGCATAATTTTCCTAAGAAAAAAAATTGAAAGTTTCACGAGGGAAAAAAAATTCTGACTTCACATCTGACATGAATGAGTTAATGGTTATATTTAGCGTGTTATTCACCAGAAATGGTTGTTTGGTGTTTAATCAATCTATTTCGACCAAATTTTCAATTAATAACAGTTATTAAAAGTCTCGCAACTTAATTGGCGGTATCCATTTGTACAGTCATTTACCGCAAATAAGAAGAATCGATCAACGTATTAAAGTATGAATTATTAGGAATCAGGGCTAATTTGCTATGATTATGTTTGTTGACGGACGTCTCCAAAGAACTGAGTGTGAAAAATGGATATAGTACTTAGTATAACAAATGGGTCATTCACTGATCAAAGAATTAATATTAAGAACTTGTTGGATTGAAAGATCAATTCAAAATGATATGTTCGTCTACACAAAAACAACTTGTTACTCTAAATATGAAAGAATAAGAGTAATAATTTCGTACCGAAATAAAATGTAACATTTCGCTCTCTGGTTTCTCAACACTCTCGCTTGAAAATAAACTATGTCAATGATAGAATAGAATGATGAATTATTATTCAAAATATTAATGAAATGAGCAACTGAATGCGTACTTGGAATTTGAATTATTAACCAAAAAAAATTCATTCCATAGCAGCCGTGCCTGTTATAAATAAATCAGAACCCATTTTCTTCTTCCTTGATTTCAAAAAATATAAGGTGTTCATTATTTCACCGATTGATCCAAAAAAAATACTTTTTCGGTTCATGTCACTTTACATAATAACTTCTGTCTTGAACTCATGAACACCAATTTGTTTATTTGGTTGCATATCTATAGTGAAAGTACTTTGAATTTATATATTATCTTTTAAGAATACGACTGAAAGACATGCAGTGCCACCTGTGTTCCAAAAGCCCAATGTTCACAAATTTTAGCTGTTCAAATATTTGTTAACTCGAAGATTACTAACTTACCTTTACCTTTGTGATTTACGTAACAGATGGAAGAATGTTTGGAATAATGAATTTATTTCCAAATGAAAAATAGTTTCAAAAAATAATCAATACCGATTGTACTTGTAGAAAATTCGTGTATTTCTGATTATTAAAGCATAGACACGCATATGCGGTGTAGGCAGTATTTCAAAAACGATGAGTAACTATAATATCCAATGTAATTATTCCAATGTGAGGTAATAATACACTACACAATATTACTTTCTGTTCTCTTAATTTTGATCAATAGTGTTCTGGAGACCACATCGATGGAATCGACGGAGAATTTTCGAAAACCAAAGTTAATTACATGAGACATATACAGGGTTAACTGGAAATCAACTCAAGTCATCAAAGTGTGAAAATGTCTGAAATAATATGCAGTTCATTTTTCTGGACAATGAAAAAGTACATTTTAAAAAAATACAATTAGAAAGCTTCAACATTTTAATTTTAAAATGCTACTTTCTATTTACTTTTCCGAGATAAATGAAGTAAAAAATGGAATTAAAAAAAATTGAAAAAGTACGTGCTTCAGTAGAAATTTTTCAATTTTTGAATATTCATTCAGAAGATGAGCAAACTTTGTCGCTTGTTTCTCCCTACATTTCTACAGATGACGCCATAATGCCTCTATATTGAATTTGGAGAAAATACCTCCTAGGCACATGTGTTATATCGTTGACAAGAGTATTTTAAAACCGATCTAATAGACAAAAAAAAAATATACAGTTTTGTTCACAATTTTTAGTTCCAGTTTGCTATCGGGATCGGCAGATTGCTTATTTCATTATTATCAGAGATAAACAAGGTTCACCAAGCATCGGCATTATTGAAAGACTGCTCGCGTTCAGCCTATTCCCAAAAAGAGCAAGAAAGATCTTCCAAATAACTATAGAGCAGTCGCTTTGCTATCAGTGATATCAAAAATCATGGAGAAAGCCATAAACCACCATGTCCTTGAGTATTTGGAAGGCTTTAACATCTTGAGCGATCGTCAATATGGCTTTCGGAAACAAATATTCACCCAAACAAGAGGCAAAAAAGTCCTTCATGGCTAAATCTAGTGTAGCATCAGGTCTCAAAAGTGCCTTCATATGGGAAACCTGCTGTGAAGAAACCACTTCTTCTCATTTGTCCAGCTGCAGGACCTCGCTAAAATACTACAGACTGCTTTCGAGGTATTACTTTTTGCCAGTGCAGAACAGATCCAACCAAGACATCAGTGCTGTCTGGTACAAGGCTGATTTATTCAACGGTCCACCGTGTATACAAAACCTTCGTCTGCTATGGGATTTTTTTGAAATAGAGTGAAGTACCATTTCATCTTGAGTACAAAAATACAAGAAACATCCTTTGGAAAACACGTCTCCCCTTATGAACACGTCATCTATGGGATTGGCAGATTGCTCATTATATTATTATCACAGATATACAAGGCTCACCAAGCTGATCAGTTGCAAAACCAAGCATCTAGGTACATTGTTGGAAGATTGCTCGCGTTCCGCCTATTCCCAATAACTATAGACCAGTCGCTTTGCTACCAGAGATATCAAAAATCATGGAGAAAGCCGTAAAATATCATCTTGAGCGATCATCAATATGGGTTTCGGAAACAAAGATCAACAGGCGACCTTCTATCGTATGTCACCCATATTTGGAATAACGTAATCGAGAAACATGGAGAGTCAAGAGCTGTTGCGCTCGATATTTCTAAGGCATTTGACGGTGTATTGCATGGGGTTTTGCTGGCCAAACTTTGATGCCATGGCTTATCGCGTTTTTTTGTCTGTGGCTCTCCAGCTTCTTGAAAGAACGTTCCCTGCAAGTGGCCGTCGATGGATATGTCTTGAATACTTTTACCGTCAAAGCTGGAATTTCCCTGGGATCCATATTGAGTCCAACCTTCTTTTCATTGTAAATCAATGACTTTTCGAATAAAAAACAAGAATCTAATTTATAGCTTTGCTGACAACAGTACTCTTGTCTCGTCATTCCCTTTGGATTCCAGGACATCAGCTTCGGATGAACAATTTCACCGGCAGCAGGGTTTGGCATATATTAATGAGGATCTAGAAGTGATTTCAATTTGGGTTGAAAGTAACCAGGTTCAATGCCACAAAACCCAGTCATCGGTTTTCTCCTCAAAGATAAATGTCTCCGGACCGGATATAATAATGTCATTACAGACAATTCCGCTTTTTGCTTCAATAAGTTTGTTGTGGTTTAAAATGGAAACCAATATGTCTAGGCATAATTATGTCCCTGGAATTGCGAACGTTGCTTCTCAAAAGCTTGAAACACTGGTCCGAACAAGAAAACTGTACACACCTCAGCAACTTTTGATGCTTCATCAGGCCCGGACGGAACCTTCTTTGGAGTATTGATCTCATGTAAGAAGCTTCGCCCCTGAAGCATACCCTGAAGCTGCTGGATTCCATCCAGAAAAGAGCCATTCACCTGATTGGAGACGCGAACATCATTTGCAACTTTGATAATCTGAAACATTGAAGAAAGGTTGAAGATTTGTCTCTTCTTTCATGAGAGGTGTTCAAATGACTTGACACATACTGTGGCTGCACAGCGTTTTGAAGTTCAACTGAGCACACCTCGAACTTCGCTGTTTAGGAACTCTTTCATTTGAAGAACTGCGTTTACGTGCAATAACCTTCCTAGGAGCGTTCTTCCGAATGAATTTAATCTCCAGCGATTTAAATCCAATTTCATCGCAACTTTCGCACAGGTATCGCTCTTAGAGCGTCCTAATTATTTTTTGTAGTGCTTGTCCTTCAGATTTGTCCTTTGTGATATTCGTGGATCGGGAGATTCCATAGATGGCGTAAGGGGTGATGTCATCACATAACCTTTAAGGACAGTTGGGTTTAAAGTCCAGCATACATTCGTGGTTCAGCCTGATACCACTGATCACGATCACGATCACGAAATATTTTCTTTTGGGCTCTGAATTAGACTCTGTCGACTGGGTTCAGAAACGAGATATCGGAAAATTCGACACTGTAGTTTTGTCGTGTACTGACTGCACGGTTGAACTGAGGTCTCGAGTCTCATGATACTGCACATCCAAACCTCAAAGGCCAAGCTAGTATGGAACTTTAAAATTGGATTTATGAAAAAGTGAATGAATGAATAAATGAATCGAATGAATTCAAAACTAAATGTCAAACAATATCAATGAAAATATCAAGTGTTATCAAAATTAGGGCCACGCACCCAAACGTCCCGGCAAAGGGACATGAATAAGCAAATATCACGTGATAATTCAAGCGAAAATAGGTGTGTGGGGTCGGGTCTGGATGATATTAAAAGTCACAGGCATGAAAGAGGCCGTTTTATTGCGTTTTCTTCGGCTCCCTTGCAGCGCATATTACACTGTTTGAACATTTATTAGTTTGGGGTGACCACTTGCCTATGATTAAAGCCGAGATCGGTATTTTAATACACGTCACCCGGAATTAATGTCTCGAAGGCCTCCGTGTGCACTTTCACATAATAAAGTTTAATTTTCATCGGGATTCGCCACGCCCGACCGATGATTGTGCCATTAATTTTTGCGATTTCATCGAGTTTTTTCAACGGGTAACGCGATTTTATGATGTTTGAGTCGTTGCGGTTGCCGATTTCAATGGTAATGCTGGATATCTCATTAGGAACGTAATCTCTCAGGCGAGATGCAAAACAGATATCGTTGACATTAAATTTTTTATTATACGTATAAAATCACCTTCACCGCTCTGACCGATTCGGACCAGAAAAAATAGTTCCTGTTAGCAAAACAGTCGATACCTACATACCGATACCTACAATTCGGGGTTAGTAAAAATTTACAGAACATTCTGGGAAACTTGTATTGTTCATCATGTAATCCTGGCTTGTAATTGTACCTTCTTCTCTTTTACCGGACTTAATCCTGGAGTAAATGATTATTGGGTCAGAGAATTGTGTGTCCTTAGTAGTCGTAATGCGTCAAGAAACGTAAAGTTGATACAGATTTGTAGAAAATTTTGACAATAGATCAAAATCAGTTTAGGATTTGATAAAATTACAGATTGAACAACACAATATAAAAGAATATTTTGGCAGAAAATTTGATTTTTTTTCTGTCTCATTCAAATTGTGAGAGTTTCACTGGACACTCTACAAAACCTCAATACTTGTTTCGCTATACAATAACTTCCTCTAGCGTGTTCATACTGACTGAATTGACTGAATATTGATATAAAAATCGTTTTGTAAATTTCATTCAATGTTCAAAAAATAACCATAAAATTAAAATTATTACAAAAATATGAAGAATTCCCCATTAGAGATAGTTACGGAAAGTTGTCGAATTCATCTCTGCTGAAATAGTTCCAATTGTGCTTGAAAAGTAGTTCCCATTCCAACAAAACAAAATAAATGTGACGACAACTCATCCAAACCGATCTCAGTTCTTTCATCAGTTTTCTCCAAACTGAAACGTTTATTGAAGCCCTGAATCGTGTCATTCTTCAAAGACTAGCTCTTCACCAATGTACAATATCGTTATAGAAAAATGAATCAATAACAAACGCACTCATTTCTATAATGAAAAAAATCAATGAAACCATAAACGAAAATCTATGTCCATGTGTTATATACTATGTTAGACCTATCAACGGCCTTTTATTTCGTCATACATATTAACTAACTTGCTTAAATTAGAATTTTTGAGGAGTCATAAGCATACTATTGTAATACATTCCCTCCTATTCAACATGTTGTTATACATCCAAGAGAAAAATCAGAAAATAGGCAAACTATTGGAGTGCTACAAGATCCATTCTGAAATCAGAGATTCATTCTGAAAATGATTTATTACTCCACTACTTAAGTGAATATACTATAGCGACCTATATAAAGCCCCCCCAAAATAATTTGGGTTAGATTCGGTTATTTTTTTCAGAAACATACAGGAATAATATATCTATACTTCCTTCTTATATATATATATATATATATATTTGGAAATATTTTTGGAAATGATACATATTAATAACGAAGAATATTCAATGAATAAACGAACTGATATTGATAGTCTTAGTAAAATTTACACGTACCTACTGAAATATGATAAAGAAAATAAAAGATCTAGTAATTCGAGTATCATTCAGAATTTTCCCACTTGACATTGTCAGCCAAAATTTTTATCAGCTGTCATTATTTAATGTTTTTCTATCTGTTTTGAACCATTTTATATTTTATTCTCACGTTAGTAAGTTCTCCATATTTATATATTTTTTACAAGATATATAATCTTATTATTGTAGTTGTCCTGACGAAGGTGTGAAATATACCGAAAGCTTGACATATAACAAAGAGTTTTCTTTGTAACAGCCCAGCTATTGACTGCAACCTCACGAATTAAACCGATTTATATATATATATATATATATATATATATATATATATATATATATATATATATATATATATATATATATATATATATATATGAGTGTAATGATAACTCAATCACAATAAAATATAAAAAATATAAATATAGACACACCAGGTTGAACGTTTAAAGTTCATTTCTTTAGATTTGTTTGCTGCCAGAATTCAAGCATAGCCCACTGACTAATAAGAGAGTTTTTCCTATATACAATGGTTTTTCTTTCTTATTCAGAGGAATCGGGCAAATTACGGACATGCAGTTGGTTAGTACCTCGTCCACTAGATGGAGTGACATTTTGTTGTTGTTTTGTTAGGAAGAGGAATGAAATACTCTGAAAGAATTCCGATCTTCAATTATGGAATATCATTGACTTTAGGTCGATGATGGCTACTATCTTGCAATGCTGAGTGGCTAATGAGCCCGAAACCGGTCTGCAAATGTGCCCGTTTCAAAATTGAAGGTCGACTCTTTCAGTTGTATTGCCAATTGCATATGCAGGAAATTCACTGTGAAGATTCCTGCACTAACGCCTGTTGGATATAATCCAACGCCCTTCGTGGTATAAGCTAGGGGAGTAGTTGTTTTCTGATAGGCGTCAGTCCATTCAACCTACTGTGTAGGTATATTCGAGACTGGCTTGAACGTTTAAAGTTCATTTCTTTAGATTTGTTTACTGCCAGTCTTCAAGCATAGCCCACTTACTAATAAGAAAGTTTTCAACATAAGACGATATTTATAAAAGATTATAAAAATATTCATATTGCCATGAAAAAAGGTTTGATCGAATTCACCTCTTCATATGTCCATTAACAGTTTATGGAGAAATTCCGTATATTTTTCATTCAATGAAAATTTTATGACTCAGTAAAATAATTTAAAATTATTTTCCTTTCAGTATTTTAAGATTTTTAAGTACTTAATCCATATAAAATTAGCAATAAAAATGTTTTAGCAAATAAAGCGAAACTGGTCATCCGAAGAGCTCGGATGACCAGTTTCCGAAATGTTTAGACGAGGAATTTATTTTTAAAGGAGTACTGATGATCAAATATCAACAACGTCAATTTTTTTCTACACGAAAGTAGGACAATTGCTAGATAGAAGTTTTACAAAAGGGGCCAAACTACAGCAGTCATCGGACAGCAAGCCATGATGGTTAAACCTCTGAAGAAGCTAGCCACTCGCGCCAGCGAAACGTCAGGAAGAAATTCCAAAAATCCACGGCTTTCAAACTCGAAAAACAATGACACTGAAAACCGGTCAAGTCTCATTCATTTTCAAAAAGACATAATTCAACTTTTTTTCAAATGGAAAACCCTGTATTTTTTCGTTTGAAATGTTTCAACATTTCACAACATTTTTTAGCAGAGGGATATAATACAAAAAACTGATATTTTACAAATTATACCCAGTTTTATTAATTGTTGTGTTACGTTCACTCACTCAAAAAATTTTTCCATATGAACAATAACACATAAGTTTTTTATTGAAAAGAGGTGTCCAAAAGATGTTCAAAATGGCGACCATCTTCTGCAACACATAATGTCAGTCTTTTTTAAACGAATTCTCTACACGTTCCAGCATATCCTCTGGGATATCCATGAAAGCTCTAGTGATTCTTCGTTTCAGGTTTTATAGATGTTGGAGGAGTTTGGTAGACAAACCACTTGATATACCCACATAAAAAAAAATATTTTGATCAGGTCAGGTGATCTGGGTGGCTACACCACAGTCCCATTTATATACTGGGTGTTCCATTTGAAAAAATATAATCGTAAAATTGTTTTTCCCCTTAGCAATGAACCGAGGGAATCTTGTTGACTTATCCTGTAATTGAACTGCGCATAAAAATATAGATTTTTCATTTGACAATCATCTAATAATGCTATTAATCAAACTTCTGAAAGCGAACAGATCAAGTTCCTCCCCTATTTCGCATTTTATATGCAAATCGCCATGGCACTTCGGATGCCTTTTATACACGTTATAACTAAAAGCTGAAAGCGGCGGGAATGCTAGATAATTCTCTACAAAATTAGTGTATTGGACATTTCAGGGATTGTTTCGACAAGGCCACCCAAAGCGTTCGGAACTTCGTTATCTTTATTACTCGTAAGAAACCTTCTGAAACAGATAAATTTAATATACGGGGTACTCTTTCGATTTTAATTTGGTCACCGCTTCTGACGCAGCCGACCTTTTCGATTTTACGGCCACCAAATATCGATGAGCTTTCGAAGCGCTAACGAGCTTTCTAATGTGATAAGCGATCTTGATGGCGAGTTGCTATCTCGACGGCGAACTACCTGGTACTACTTTTCAGTTTGTTATTGCTTGTTAGGAACTATAACAAACAATTTATTGCGGCGATTATTGGTGAGGACCACATTGAGAGTGGGATGGCATGCCACATCGAGAAAGGTAATGATTGATTTTGCATATGTATACATATGATTCACTTTTTGAGAATAACGATTTCATTTTGAAGAAGATAAAGTCAATTTTTAACATAAATCATCCGCAAAAAATTACAATTTTCGGAAACTTGATTATACATCTCTTCATGGTGACTTCTTGAAAATTATTTGTGAATCATCAAACATGCAGGCAGACGTTAATGTTTTGGTAAGGGATTTTCACACAATATTAGTGTCCTTTCAAGGAAGAAAACGAGGCCATAGAAAATAGGCCTCAATTTCAGCAATAACCTCTTCATTCGAGCTTCATTGTCACATATGGAAGCAAAAATTCCGGTTTGTTATGTTTAAACACAGCCAAAAACTGCTCAGAATCATCAAGACGTTCTTGTTTTTGGTCAACAGTGAGCTCGCGCGGCATCAACTCTGAGCTTTCTCATAGTCAAATGCTCATGCAATATAAAGCCAGTACATTATTTTGATATCTTTACAATGTCAGCTAACTCAAGCAACTTTTGTGGATTGCTTTTCTTTTCTGGTGTTACTGCCTCATTTGGACGTCCACTGCGTTCTGCATCATCGGTGTCTCTACGACTACTTTGAAGGCAGCAAACCAACATTTAATTGTTGTTTCTTATGGATCGGAGTCCTTATAACAATTTCCAAGCCATTGCTTTGCCTGAACGGTAATTGTTTTCATCAAGAAGGTTTATGGTTAATACTAACTATCTATATTATATATACAGGTCTCTCAAGAGAGACCAGTATAATAAAGAACAAATTTTTTGTTCATTAGAAATTCATCATTGGAAAATAATCTGAATAAAGTTGGTGTTTGTGTGGACTGGCTGATTAGGTGGCTTTCCTTATCAGGATTATCTTCCTCGGGGTGGAAAGTAACTTCTGAGGCAATTTCTTGTTGGAGGTCTAGATAATTTATATCTGAAAATCAAATGGAATATAGTGGTGGTTGAGCAGTCAATATAATAAATTTATTTATTGGATACTTACCATTTAGAGGAAGCTGGTTATCTTTATCTTCGAAAATTTCAGATGATTCACTACTAGCACGTTTAGCATTCCTCTTTTTTAATCTCAACAACCGTGGACTGATATAATTCGAAGTACAGCGAAATATGGAAGGTACAGCTGATTTTTCAAAACATTTTCTTTGGAGTGAAAATGCTATAAAATTTTATAAAATTAATATCACATATAAGTAAGTAGAATGAATGCTACTTACCAGTTGTCTATGAAGTAGTCTCAAAATCAGAATCTTTGAAATGCTCACCACATAACCTAGAATGATGAGTACATTTGAACTTTACTATCCTCAAAGATTTTTCCCATTTTCTTCCCATAACAGTATCTTCAGGAAACTTATAAACACCCGAAAGAAGCACAACGACCCATTTCTCTGAATAAAAACGAAAAATCACAAATGTTCCCATATAACCAATGTATCTTTTGATGACAAAACACTTAGCGCCCTCTATGTACAACAAATTGACAGTTTGCTTCCCCATTAAAAACAAAACTGAAAGGCAAGAACCCTAGAAAATATGACAGGTCTGGTACCATGCACTACTTAAATTAATATAAAAGACTACTAAAATTAATCAAACAGGAAATTGAAGAAATACATTAATAATGTATTTCTTCAATGTACATTAATAATGTGGTAGGAAATCATAATGAAGAAAAGAGAAATGAAACTTTTTATGTTTTTACTACTTTTATTTGTAACTTACGTTACTGCAGTTTCGTCTTATACGGACATTTTCAAACTTATACAATAAGCGGAAATTGAAGAAGCCTATAAAAACTACCTACAAGACATTCATTCAAGTATTTCTGTTAACTCAACAAGAATTTAGTCTTACGTACAGTCTGAGAATAAAAAATCACGTATTTTTTGTGTGATGAATTGATTGCATGTGTATTAGTAAAGCCGTTTATGACGATTTCCAAATCGTCTGTGAAGATTGGAAAGTATTCTGAGTTGTGGAAAGAGGCAATGTTATGTTCTACATATAATTAAATCTGGTGAATATCTAAAATTGAAAATCGTCGACCAACTTTTTTTAAATGGAATTTCTCGAAAGTTTTCCAAATTGTTTTGTACATATATATTCAGCAGCCCGAGGATATATTCCAAGATATGAACACCGACTTCTCGAAGGCTTTCGATAAAGTTGATCAACAAAATTTAATTTGGAAGCTGAATAAAGTTAACTTTACCGTAATTAATTATCTCTACTATTCGTATCATATAATGGGTACAGGTCAGAGTCAATTTATATCAGTTCAGAAATTCCTCAATAATCGAATTTAGGACCTTTACTGTTCCTGTTGTATGATTGTCAAAAACTATGCTTTGCTGTTGATTCAAACATGAGTTGTGTGAAAGATTGAAAATTTTCACTCTGCGTCGTAGGAGAAATGTAAAGACTTTGGTTTTTTGTAAGTATAAACTTTTGAATGTATCGATTGATTGCATTGATATTCTACAGCAAATTGATTTTCAGAATCTTCGCCTTTCTTCGAGAATAAACATTTCATTTAAATAACCCAGGTCAGAAACAAATATTTTTCAAAGTAGGGGAGACCGGGGCAAGAAGAAGTTTGGGGCAGCACGGAAAGTAAGCTTGTGTGCGTGAATAGTAATCGTGTTCGGAGCGGCGACAGCGCCATTTGCACGAACTTCACTCTACGCTAGTGTGTCCAAGCAGAGCGAACAGGTTAGAACTCGTTTTTGCGTTGCAGAGAGAAAAAAGTGATTTTGCAAGTGTTTTTACGCGATATTTGATTCGAAAACTGATGTACAGACATGTAAGTACCTGTGTTAATGTATTATTTCAATCCCGAGCTTATTATAGTAGTCCAAAACATTAAATTCAAACCAGATTTTTTCGCCGGTGAAGTTTGAGGTTAGAATTGCATCATCTTTTTTACCTACGTGTGGATCGGGGCAAGATGATCGGGGCATAATGGGATACCATCCCGTTTTGCCCCGCCCTTGTGATTAAAATAACATTTTCTATGTACTGATAATCAAGTGACTGAAAAAGGCAAAAAACAAATAAAGAAACCTGGAAAAAAGACTGCAAAGAAGATTAAAAAGACAACTGACAAGGAAAACCTGTAGAAAAAGCGTCAAACCAAAAGGTGCAAAAAAGAAACTGAATCGGAAGATAGTTCATCCCAAGAAGAGGATGATGACTGTGCTTGCATCTATTGAGGGTACTTATACTCAGATTCAACCGAAGGTTGGGTCATCTGCGGCGTGTGCCACGGTTGGGCGCATAATTCATGTGCCGGAGTAGATGAGGAAGATGAAGAGGCACACATTTGTGAACGCTGTCTACCCGATTAAAAAGCGTACTCGTTTTGCCCCACAGCGTTTCCCATCTTGCCCCAGTTACGGGGCGAAACGGGAAATTTGCCGAGTTTATTTTTTCATTATTTGCCAAAAAAAGTTCTGTGATTTTGCATGCTACAACGTTTAATTATAAGAGAGAAATATATAATGGTTACCTCTTTTGTTAAAGAATGTTATTAAAGAGTTTAATTTTCCTTGTATAACGAGTTTTGTCTTAGCTATCTCATCTTACCCCAGTCTCCCCTACCTTGTTCTCACTATGTATGATAATTGAAAAAAAATCAGAGTGCTACTTTCTTTTGCGCACTGGGCATACTCATAATTGCTTATACGTCTCTGTGGGTATTTTTAGTAGCTTTACTTTGTACCATATTGATTGAGTTGTATCGTTATTAAATAGGAAACTGTTGGAAAATGAAGTTATATTCATTATCATCATTATTCTCATTCTTATCTTATTGCAACTTTCGTAGGAATGTCTATTCATCTAATGAAGTATAATGTATTTTTCTCTAAGTGAAATAATTTTTAAAATCAGTCAAGTCATTTCATGAGATATACGAACGAACAAGCATAATATTTATTTGGATTGCTATACAGAATTCCAATAGATCAATGAAGAATTTACATGAAAATGATCAACCTTGGTTATGGAATCTTTCGATTTTACCCGTGTTTTAATTGACTAATCGACAGAAAAAAACGAAATCGATATTGTGATTTAATTAGTGTGATAAGTACTTAAAACATTTAGTAAATTATTTTATTTATTATCAATAGTTTTCGCACTGTAGATTAGATTGCTAATAAAAAAAAGAATTACAGTCAATGTTTCTCGTTGATATTGCAGCTTTAAAGGTGAAAGAATTGTTAAAATCGGTTGAGCAGTTTTTGAGTTAATCCATTATAAACATCAATACACATTATAGCCTTCCTATTTCAAAATTAATACTGATAGATCTGAGCATAATTTTATTTGAGTGAATTTCATCAAATACTATTATTATCAATTGATATGTTTCCCACCTATCAGGTATTTGCTTGAAGGCTGTCTGTGATCATATCCAATGATTCGCTTTTCCTCTGTACTAGATATGTTAATACTATTTGACTGTACAGATTATTTTAGGTATTTTTTGTTGCAAACCTATTTATACTCATAAGAAGGACATTTCTCTTTTCTCAATTTCCAAAGTCCATCCACAGTATAGAGCTATAGGAGCTTCTTCATTGAGTTTTTTATAGCTTATACCCAAGATTTTTTGTCGGTATTACTCATATTCTTGATTTTGTTTTCAATTTGCTGTTCACTTTATTCAAATAAATTTTTGACTTCAAAATCTTGTTTATTCGTTCTGTATTAGGTTTTGACTGTTAAATAGTTGCTCTAAATAAATGAATCATTTTTAAAAATTGAAATGCACAATTTACTCGATCGATTGAAAAACCAACAAAAATTTTCGATATATTTATTTGTGTTTCGCTTTTCCTCTAATCCAATTTCCATCAGACACACACCTACAGAGCACTTGTTCGGGGATGAAACGACTCGTTTTATTTGATCACCCGACCGTACTGAAGAGCAGGGGTTACGGACGAAACTAATAACACATATCTATTTGTCAAATATATTAGTATCGGGGTGATGGGTGCACAATGTAGAGGGCTCATGTATTATCTGGTGCTTCACCCTAATCTCATATAAATTGCAATGATAGCCCTCGCGGGATGAGATCTCGCTTCGGAGCAGTGGCGTTCGTCACACGGTTCACGCCATTTTTTTCGAAATGGACTTGTGTTTCTGCATATCGCCAATCAACTGTCTCTTAAGGTAGAAATTTGATAATTAGGAAACGAAAATTTGCGGGACGGTAGCCCATTGGGTTAGCGTGAGTGGTTCGTTCAAACGTCCGCTTTGTGGAACGCTGGTTCGAGCTCTATGGTCGGACGATCGATTTTACTGCATTGAAAAGTAAGACCTAATTAATCCCTATCTTGCACAAGTTTTGACTTTTGAGGGTTGTTGTTCGTAGGGGGAGTGACAGTTGGTTAAAGAAAAAACATAGTTCACTCAAACAATTGAATTTCTCCATTCAACTAGGTGGACCGAATTAAGAACCCTATATATTTTTTCAGTCCTCTCGACCAGAAAAGAAATTTTTGTCTGAACGATATAAAACAAGTACCTAGTCATTTCTATTCAAAATCGCGACGAAGAAGCATTTTTTCCAAATTCAATAAAATAATTGTATGACGTCGTTTGAGAAACTATTACTGAATAAGAAAACGAAATTTGCTTGGTGTCATCCTCAAAAAAATTCACCAATTTGAATACATTTAAGTTTTTTTCCAAATGTCAATTATCTCGAAGGTATAAATAATACATTGAAATATAGAGTATCAAGCTGTTATTAAATATTTGTTTTTGAAAGAAAATACGCCTACGCAAATCAAAGACTACTTGGATTTTGTATGCGGGGACTTTGCACATTCACTTACCAAAGTGAAATTTTGGGTAGCTGAATTCAAACATGGCTTGGGAGACGATGAATGTTTGTGAAGTCCAAAAACTACGAACGAAAACATCGCCAAAGTTCACCAAATGGTGCAAGACGACCGTCAAATTGAAGTGAGAGAGATATCAGAGGTTTTGAACATGCCAAAAGAACGTGTTTGTCACATATTGAATCACCATTCAGGCATGAGAACGCTGTCCACTCGTTGAGTGCCGCGGTTGCTCACGTTAGACCAAAAAAGTGTTCGAATGAACATTTCCAACGTTCAACGTTGGCGCAGTTTAGGTGCAATGAATCCGAGTTTTGGCGCCGATTAATTACTGTAGATGAAACTTGGATGCACCATTATACGCCCGAAACAAAAATACAGTCAAAATAGTAAACTGCAAAGGGGGAATGGGTTCCAAGAAAAGCAAAAACGGCTGGGAAAGTGATGACGACCGTTTTTTGGAATAGTTATGAAGTTATTTCGATCGATTATTTTTGAAAAAGAAAAAACCATTACAGGAGCATAATACGCATCATTTTTTGACAAGCTGAAGGCAATTATTTTGCAGAGAAAAACGTCATGTACTATTTGGACAGGTTCCAGAGATGGAAGCATCGCTGAGTGAAGATAAAAGGAGACTATGTTGGAAAATAAAAAAAATGAAAAAATTTTGTATCTTTATTAGGTCGGAAACTTTTTCGATCACCCTTGTATATAGTATCTTTTACATTGTTTACTGGAAAAGAGGTATATTTCAATACTGAAATTTAACAATTACTACTTAATATTGAGATAGTCCAGATAATTTAAGTAAAAATGGCAATTCAAAATATAAAGTGAAATGTGGGCCAATGGGTGCAAAATTCGAAATTTCAAAGTTTTCGTCAAAAACCAAGCAATTTTTTTCCTCATGCCATTAAGTTGTTTCATAAACAACTCTTTAGTGTCATAACTGCAATTTATTTATTTATGGTTCAGTAAAATATTAAAACTATCATCTACATAAACATGAAACAGGAAATATATTTGATGGTTCTTATTGCCTCAAACTGCTTCATTTCAAATGTATGTTTTTATTACTAGTTGCTATGAAAGGTGTTGAATTTAAAGTTATATTGGTACCGATATTTTATGCAATCGTAATAACAAATTTTCAACATATTCTCAAATCTACTCAACGACTAATTGTAATGCAATTTATTTTCTTTATGATTAGAAAATAATTTGAAATGGAATATCGAATAGAATTGATACTATTGCAAATCAGATTCCAAACTGCTAATCTGACAAAAATAGACTTGCAGAATTCGTCATGATACCTGACTCACCCGACTGTTACTCGCCGAACAAAAGGAGTCCTGAGACAACCCCTCACTGGCGATGGCACTGAAGGATCTGTACAATCCAAAGTCAGTACCGCAATATATTTGAATGTCACTGGAGTTTTATCCCAACACCAAACCGTTATTTTTAGCACCTCGACACGTATTTCAATCACCAAGTGATCATCTTCAAGTGGGAGATTAAAACAGGTAAATCCCTCTCCAGTAATATTCATTACTACACCAAAGGTTCCAAACAATCCGTTCACGACCGAAATGTACCAGATTCGAATCCTGAATGAATCTTCCCCAAATTACTCGCCTTCTTTCGTCATCTCCTGAAGACACCAACTTGGTTGGTGAAACGAGCGTCAAGAAGAGTGTTGCAGTCCTGGTGTGCGTTGAAATTATAGTTTTTCTGGATTTATTTCACGCTAGAGTTTCCAGTTTTACCTTATTACTCGCCTTTAGTAATAAGGTTCACACATAACACATGATTCATGACCATACCAGTCGATACAAAAAATACACACTCTCAGATAACCAGTTTTATTAATCCTGATCGCGTATTTTGTTACCACCAGTCGCTATGGAAATCCAAAAACAACATGAATTCCTTCAGAAAACATAACATAACACGTTTAGTGATGATGGCAATAATTACGATCTGTCCAGAAATACAAATACTTACTCTTTTGGAACTGTAAGTGTTCTAGTTCTTCTTCTTCAAACTTCCAAATACAATGAACTATTTCATTTAATCTGAACATAACGAAAGAAGGCAAAGACAAAAAGTGAAGTTTCAAATCAGTAACGGAATCAAGCAGTACAAAAAGTGGTTAATCTCAAGCAATGTAAAAGTATTCAATTTTCCCATAAAAATAATTTACAGAAAAATAATATAATTCATCTACTGAGGAAATATGAGTATAGACTCCTCTATAAATTGAACCCTTCCTTTACATATATGAAATGAGCTACATAATTTAGGGATGGCTTATGACGAAATTTAAAAAAAAATCATTGAAATGTTAGTACTTATTAGAGTTCTTGAATTGATATCGCATTAGAGTTTTGAAAGAAGTATCAATATGACCTTGTCACGACAGAAGGCAAGCAGAATTGTCTACCTACATTGGCTAGTCACTGAGTCTATTGATTCAACACCGTTAAGAAATATAATTCAAAATACTGAAAATCCCCGTTTGGTTACGCTTCTGGTTTTAGCGACTCCCCTTCATGTAAAATATCAAAGACAGCATATTGAATATCAAGTGTGCGTGTAATTCTGTCAGTCACTTTGAACCGGATGCTCTTATATCTTGCGTTTACTCATTGAAAGGTAATTTATTATTTGCTTTTTCAATTTCTGCCAATGGCAAACAGTTTTAATAGATTTGTGATGCACTGTTTGGACCTTTGGTGTTAGTCCAGTCATTATAGTAAGTTCACCTCGGAATTCGAGATACCCAGCTGTAAGTCTGTAAATACTTGTATATTGACACCCTGAAAGTTGTCTCAAAACCTACATATGGTAGGGTGTACGCAACTATTAAATTTCAAGGTCAAAGGTCACAAAAATCGTTTTTTTGCGCTTTTTTTGTAAATATATCATTTACTATGGATTTTTTGCTATTTGTATTTGTTATCCGTATTGTAGAATATAAAATTCTCTACAAATTTTGTTTGAAAAATTTTTCATACGGTGAACCGTTTTCGAGATAGAGGGCGGAGAGCGCGCGGTCACAGGATCACTTCAGTTCAACCGGTGCCTCTGGTCGAAAACGCGCTATATATAGTTGATGAACTATCGATAAATCAATGATTATAAATATTTGTCAATTTTTATAAACTATTATATTATATTTTATCATTTTTTTCCTAACCTATCCACTTTTTATTCAGTATTAATTTATTTAACAACACTCACCTGCCCATAATTGCCCATAATTTGAATGTTAACCTTATTAATAACTTCTTACATGATGAAAAAAAAAATAAATAAATTATGAATCAATACATTTATTTTTATTAAAAGTATAAAATGGAATAAAGGGTACAAAAACTACAATTTATAATTTCAATCATCTTCTTCCTCTTCATCGTCGTCTTCCGGTTGCTGTTAATTTTAAACTGGTCTTCATTACGTCTTCAACGACATTTGTCTCAAGTTCTTCCATGATTTCGGGGTCAAAAGTTCCATTTTCGTTAATGTCGCTCTGATATGGTAGAGCATTGAGACAAGCTTGGCCACAAGCTAAAGAGCATTGCAAGCCCGCTTTCCTGCATCCGCATCGCGAATCACAACCACTCTTGCAGTTGCAGAAAATTGTATTTAACAAATCTTCTGGAGCAGGTGGTAAAATTGTCATGATAGGCTTCAGAAAATCGTTTCGCATTGCCCAACCCCATACCTGGGGTTCCAAATCATGCCCTAACCAAGTTTGAACTTGATAATATACACGTTTGAAATGTTGATGAGCAGCTGCACTTGTTGGTGGAATATTTGAAAGCTGCACAGGTTTATTAAGTTTTGTAGACTTGATGTAATGCATATAACGAAAATGTTCGAGACTTTTCACAGATTTCGGAGCATTATAGACTGCCAGTAAGGTTTGAGTTCCACTCTCTAATAATCTCTGGGCCGAACAATTTTCTTCCTCGAATACTGCAGCTAGTTCATCCAAATTTGTCAGTTTCTCAAAAACTTTTAAAAAAGACTTTTTTCCCTTTTTAAAAAGCGCAGAAGTTGTGTCACAGCCACTTAATGCGTGCAGAAATGAAATATGTGTTTTGGAATGAGGATAAATATCAAAACTTTTAGTTGAGTATATCTCCGTTTTTACATTTCCATTCCAAACTTTTTTAAAGAAAATTTCTTGTTCGTAAGACAGTGTACGCCCAATTAAAATGACAAGTGAATCAATATCTTGCCCTATTATAACTGCAGTTTTTTCAGACTTTGATTCTTCGATTGCAGTGTCAACAATAAGAACATCCGCATCATCTCTGGCTTGTTTAGTAGTAATATTTGCAGCTTGTAATTTTTCAATTAACATATTGATGAGCATATCTTTGTTATTTCTATTCGATAAGAATTTTTCTTGAGTAACTGGAACAACCATTGTTTCATCGAAACAGACTTCATACGTTTTTGAAAGTGCAGCAGTTCTTCTCTGCTGCTCCATAGCTTTTACGTTCTTACTGTAGTCTGAATATCCGTCAAATATAACAATTATTTTGGAACTGTAATGCCTTTGTGAATAATTCATGTATTTATCAAAAGTAATAGAAAACGTATCTTCTCTGCTCCATACAACATGATGAAGAAGAAATCCGCCATCAATAATGAACGTCACATTATTTTCATTGAGAACAAAAACAATTGGGCTCATGTTGACATACAATGACAATTTTGTTGTTTTTCTCATGCCATCATTATCAAATAGAGCTGTTGGATACGGACTCAATTCATATTGAAAATATTCTTCAAGATTACTTTCAATTTGTTTGCTGACAGTAATTCTTTGGAAGAGTAATAATGGATCCACTGAAACTTTACAATCATTTATTTTTACACATTTGTTAACATTAGAAAGCGGCATTACTTTTTCGGAACGTTTCAACTTCATTTCATTAAATGATAAGCCGGTGATCTTCATAGACACTAATCCAATTTCGTAAGCTCTGTGGCAGTTGATTTGCTCATTTCCAACAATTCCAGAAGCTATCGTTATTAACTGCGTAGTATTTGGAAAAGGATCATGAAGTTTAAACCAATCAAATAGTATATTCACCTCAGCATTCTCTTTTTTCAATCTTGAGTCTCTGGAATCTACGTGTTGCTCGGTCGACTTCAAGGAGATATCACAGAACTTCTCCATTTCCTCACAAATAGTATTTGTGACGTACATAGCATATACCCGTTTACACAAAACACTTTCTTTCGTACTTCGACCACGAGATACTCCTCCTTCGGTTTTCATGGATTTCATGAGACTTTGTCCATCAACTATATATTGCGCGTTTTCGCGCACCGGTTGACCTGAAGTGCTCCTGTGACCGCGCGTTCTCCGCCCTCTATCTCGAAAACGGTTCACCGTTTGAAAAATTTTTTCAAACAAAATTCGTACAGAATTTTGTATTCTACAATATTGATAATGAATACAAATAGCAAAAAACCCAAAGAAAATGAGATATTTACAAAAAAACCGCAAAAAACGATTTTTGTGACCTTTGACCTTGAAATTTAATAGTTGCGTACACCCTACCATATGTAGGTTTCGAGACAACTTCTAGGGTGTCAATATGCAAGTATTCACAGACTTACAGCTGGGTATCTCGAATTCCGAGATTCTTACCTAATTTAAATGACTGAAGTATGTAGTAATGAATATTACTGAAGTTTTTTCCAACACCAAATCGTTATTTTTAACACCTCCATACGTGTTTCGATCACCAAGTGATCATCTTCAAAGAGGAAGATTAAAACTAGAAACTGATGCGAAGTTAAACCCTATTTATGCTATATAGGTATCCCATACAGGTAAACCATCCAGGTGTACCGCCCATACAGATATACCAACCTAAATTAATTTTACAATTTTGCCTTATCTATTATTTTACAATATATGTTTAACTGTTATAGCTGTATATAAAACAATTTTCAGCTATATAAAAATTAATTTCACAATTTGCCTATCTAAATTTATTTTTGCAAAGTGTCCTCATGTAAATCAGTAAACCCAACAACATTATTTTAACAAGCTATATAGTATGCTCTTTGGTATAAGTCCATCATCGTTATTCATAATATTATTGTGTTTATTTATTTCTACACTCTCATAGGCATCTATGTACTTGTAAAATAATAGATAAGGCAAAATTGTAAAATTAATTTAGGTTGGTATACCTGTATGGGTGGTACACCTGGATGGTTTACCTGTATGGGATATCTATATAGCATAAATAGCGTTAGCTTCGCGTTAGTTACTAGTTTAATCGTCCTCTTTGAAGATGATCACTTGGTGATCGAAACACGTGTGGAGGTATTAAAAATAACGATTTGGTGTTGGGAAAAAACTCCAGTAATATTCAGTTTCAGTAGGGAAGTCAGTGTTAATACAACTGTCTCCAAATAAATTAAATTAGTGAAGGACATTCAGAAAATTGTTTTTGGAGAAGAAATTCAGAAAATTGTTTTTGGAAGCTTTTAGAAAAGGTATCAAGTATTTCAGTACATTTTTATGGAGGAACAATAATATATCTTCCAAAAATATGTCAAGTGGGTAACCAATAAGTTTTTCGTTTTTCTATATATTTTTTAGGTCCATGCAAATCAACAGCAAAATTTAAGATAAACAGGTAGTGTGAAGTGTGGAAGCTATTAACTTCACCGAAATTTTCAAAAAGAGCAATGTTATCAATACATAAATTATCTACAATTTGTTTTCCTGAAATCAATTTCACAGAAATTTTTGAAGCTTGAAGCGGAACATATAATTGAAACTATTTTTTTTATATACATACGAGTATTAAATCACGTCGAAAAAAATTGAAAAAATTGCAGTCTCCCCATCTCTTTGATTTTCATGACGGAGATCTAACTGAGCAAATGCAATTGAATTGGTAAACATGAGGAGAGCACAATAAAATAATTAGGAATGAACTGCAGTCTCCGATGGTTCTGATCAGTGGCTGAGACTCCGATTACACTATTAACACAAGCAGGTGGTATTTTAGAGATAGAAGTGACAGAAATAACAAAAACTATTTGAGTTCTATTCCACTGTTGATTCTCAGCAGAAAATGTACACTATTTCTGTTATAAAATCCACAATGCTGGACAAACTGATTTTCTACAATGGGAAATATCTCAACATCCATAAAGCTTTTGGTTCTGATTAAATATTCATCAGGTATTCTCTCGCGTAAAAATATGCAGGTAAACTTGAACCTGTGTTTTGTAGACTCATCTACCTCTGATACCCAAAAAGCGATTACCAGTGTTTGCAACAGTAGTTTGAGTATTTTGTTGGTATTTTGATGACAATGACTAGGTAAAATTACGTATAACAAATTCAATATTTTGCAATGCTGATGAGAGCACACTTGTCTTGTCTTTCTATGTAGATGCTTGAAATATTAGCTACAAATGAACACCTTTGGTGGCAACAAGAGCTCTGTATCTGGAAAAAATATTTGGCTTGGGTGACAAAAACCAAACATAACTCAAATCTACGAAAACCCATGCATCAGTTTTCTATAAGAAGGTGAATTTGACGATGGGATGGCATGACAGATAATTCTGCTTGTTGTGTCGAACATTATTATGTGTCAAATTGGATACCAACATGCCTTGACAGTCAATTTGCTGCATCAGCAAAGCCCTAAATACAACTAGACATCCTCAGTAGTTCTCAGTGCTTCACAAAAATTAGTTTAATTTGAACCACGATACAATCTTTGTTCAGTCTTGCACCACTGATGAGACCTTGACGGGTCGAAACAACGCCGTTTCATGTTCAAACATGACTGCTTAGTTTTTTTGGCTCTTAATTCATTTCTTTGTGATATTGCTCATACACAGGGTTCGATCCTCACCGTTGGGATCTCGGAAACTATGGGAGATCCAAAGATGGTTGA
Organism: Leptinotarsa decemlineata; assembly: GCF_025532065.1. Classification (NCBI taxonomy): domain Eukaryota; kingdom Metazoa; phylum Arthropoda; class Insecta; order Coleoptera; family Chrysomelidae; genus Leptinotarsa; species Leptinotarsa decemlineata. Next base: position 5,764,818 of record NW_027412537.1, on the reverse strand, counting down.
ATTGGGGCAAAGTTGCTCATTTATCTGGCTAACAATATGCCGTTGAGAAAGTTCTGAAATTCCGAGTATATCCGGAGATATCCGGAAAAAACAGAAATTTCTTAAAATGGTTTTTATTTTTTTCTGGCTTTATTTTTCGAAGGATTCGAAAACAAATTGCAGTCCTGCACTTTCCCTGTTATATAATGGTATTTTCTGATTTGCTATACGACGTTTCGTCTTTCGTCCACCACCATCAACTTTATTTTTTCTTATCGGCACTACATTGGATTCTTTCTATTTTGAATAGAACTAGTTTTTACTTTTTCAGTGATGTATCACAAGTTATCATTCTTTTTCCAGCAATTGGAGACATTATTCTTATCATAATAGGCTATTTGATACAAGTTCATTACAAATACGATAGAAACAGTGTTAGGACATCGGAAATGTATTTAAACTTGTATGCCGAAAGACGACAACCACATCGAACTATGTTCAAGTTAATGGATCAAAATCTCACGAAGTTTGGTTCATTCGTGAAAGACATTTTTCGTCAAAAATCCAATGACTTGTACAATGACAAAATGTCATCTAGTGTAACAAATTGAAAGTCAAATTTAGAAACATCAAAGTCAAAGCCTATTATGATAAGAATTAATTTTTTTCAACATCTCCATGTTTTCGAAAAAGAATAAATTATGATACATCATTGAGAAGGTAAAATCTGGTACTATTCAAAACAAAAAGAATCCAATGTAACGCCCATGAGAAAAAATAAAGTTGATGATGGTGGCCGGAAGACGAAACGTCGGATAGAAAATCTGAAAACACCATTATGTAGTAGGGAAAGAGTGGCAATGTGGAAGTGCAATTTATTTTCGAATCCTTGGAAAAATAAAGCCAGAAAAAAATAAAAACCATTTTCAGAAATTTCTGTTTTTACCGGATATATCCGGATATACTCGGAATTTCAGAAATTTCTCAAAGGCATATTGTTAATCAGGTAAATGCACATCTTTGCCTCAATTTAACCGTCTTCGTATTTTTCATAGTTTTCGAGATCCCAATGGTGAGGATCGAGTTTGAAACATCCTGTATATATAGCTCCGCTCCACATATCATTGAGTTGATAACTTCTGAACCTGCAAGTTTTCGAAATTATATCTGGTTGCTCCTGATGGGATGTTTCAGTGTCAATTTTTGTTCATGAAATGTTGAAGGAAGCAGAAGGTTCTCACCAAGGACCAAACTGAGTGAGAACATTTGAAGTTCTTCCAGTTTTGCAAGTTATAAATATTAACTAATCGGCACGCAAATATTGAATATCACTTGTAGCCATTATTTTCAAAAATTCCTTTGAGAATTCAATGTACAATGTACAATTCAATTGTAATTTTTTGAAACATCTTAGACTTTTCCAGATTTCTCTGGATTATTTTGTTGATGTTGCTGAAGTAAATTTTTTCATTTATTCATAATCGTTTGTAATATTCTTTACGATTTCAAGAGAGACGTTATGCTTGCAAGATGATGTGGAATGTGATATAATTTTCCAGACAACAATCGCTAGTTACTGAATGAACAAAAACAACTCGCTAAATGTGAATTAAATAACAATAAGTAATTATCCGCTTTCAACAGCTGGAAACCAAGTATAATCTAGTTCCAGATCGTGCTCTCTAATCATCAATCAGTTTTTTTCAGGTTAAACGATCAAAAAGCATTCATAGGAGTTGAATAATCATTCTTTGTCAGCACAGAAGCCGCCAATAAAAATATGGACACGTCTCTGCGCGAACCATTACTTTTATATATTTTAAAGGTTTACCGAAATAATTGACACAAAAGATCGATAGCAATAAATAAAATGTGATTAGTGGACAGGCTGTAAGGCAGGTGAATGTCACATAGTTCTGCTGTCGTCGGCCTTAGGTCATTCCAACTCGGAAGCAAGGTTGCCACCGTGCAAGAATTTTTACCTATTTTACAGTTCTGTACTCTTATGAGTATATCTATTCATTTTATTTATCAAATAACTTATCAGGGGTAATTTGATTTGCTGTGCTGTTTCTCAAGTATATTTTGGTAGTTCAGTATATCTTCATAAAACACCAAAAACTAGCATTAACACTGAGCCAAAATAATGCGAATACTGAGAAAGGGACATACAAGTTGTGTAACCAATATTCGCCCAACTGTACGATGAATATATCAAGGGTAATACTGCAAGACCTCAAAATTTCATAGATAAATTTTCATTTTGTAGCAACTATTTCCTTCAAAGCAAGAAAATGAACAAATTGAAGGCTAGGCCACTGAAACGGTTGTACAGCCATGAAAGACTTCTTCCCAAGAGCGATAAAACTGAACCATGAAATCAACATCATGACATTATTCTTGAATCATGCATAACTTACAGGGCCTAATTTGGGATAACAACAATTTTCATATGATATCCAATAATCTTCTATGGTTTTGTGGTTTTATCATACTTATTCATCTAATCTAATCTAATGCTTTTGCTAATTAACAAAGTTGTCGTTGAAAAATATACATTTATCGATAACTTTTTGAGGTCTTGTGGTATGAGTCCATATGACAAGTGGTTTTATCTATTGAACATTTAATTTTATTTTCTATTCTTTAATCCAGTCATTTAAGCTTAAATTAGGTAAGAATCTCGGAATTCGAGATACCCAGCTGTAAGTCTGTAAATACTTGTATATTGACACCCTAAAAGTTGTCTCAAAACCTACATATGGTAGGGTGTAAGCAACTATTAAATTTCAAGGTCAAAGGTCACAAAAATCGGTTTTTTTGCGCTTTTTTTTGAAATATCTCATTTCCTATGGGTTTTTTGCTATTTGTATTTATTATCAATATTGTAGAATACAAAATTCTCTACAAATTTTGTTTAAAAAATTTTTTTAAATGTGAACCGTTTTCGAGATAGAGGGCGGAGAGCGCGCGATCACAGCATCACTTCAGGTCAACCGGTGCCTCCGGTCGAAAACGCGCCATATATAGTTGATGAACTATCGATAAATCAATGATTATAAATATTTGTCAATTTGTCATTGTATGACAACATGAGCCCAATTGATTTTGTTCTCAATGAAAATAATGTGACGTTCATTATTGATGGCGGATTTCTTCTTCATCATGTTGTATGGAGCAGAGAAGATACTTTTTCTATTATTTTTGATAAATACATGAATTATTTACAAAGGCATTACAGTTCCAAAATAATTGTTGTATTTGACGGATATTCAGACTACAGTAAGAACGTAAAAGGTATGGAGCAGCAGAGAAGACCTGCTGCAATGGTTGCACCAGTTACTCAAGAAAAATTCTTATCAAGTCGAAATAACAAAGATAAGTTCATTAATATGTTAATTGAAAAATTACAAGCTGCAAATATTACTACTAAATAAGCCAGAGATGATGCGGATGTTCTTATTGTTGAAACTGCAATTGAAGAATCAAAGTCTAAAAAAACTGCAGTTATAATAGAACAAGATATTGATTTACTTGTCATTTTAATTGGGCGTACACTGTCTTACGAATAAGAAATTTTCTTTAAAAAAGTTGGGAAAGGTAATGTAAAAACGGAGATATACTCGACTAAAAGTTTTGATAATTATCCTCATTCTAAAAAACATATTTTATTTCTGCACGCATTAAGTGGCTGTGACACAACTTCTGCGCTTTTTAAAATGGGTAAAAAATCATTTTATAAAGTTTTTGAGAAACTGACAAATTTGGATGAACTAGCTGCAGCATTTGAGCAAGAAAATTGTTCGGCCCAGAGATTATTAGAGAGTGGAACTCAAACCTTATTGGCAGTCTATAATGCTCCGAAATCTGTGAAAAGTCTCGATCATCTTTGTTATATGCATTACGTCAAGTCTACAAAACTTAATAAACCTGTGCAGCTTTCAAATATTCCACCAACAAGTGCAGCTGCTCATCAACATTTTAACCGTGTATATTATCAAGTTCAAACTTGGTTAGAACATGATTTGGAACCCCGAGTATGGGGTTGGGCAATGCGAAACGATTTTCTGGAGCCTATCATGACAATTTTACCACCTGCTCCAGAAGATTTGCTAAATACAATTTTCTGCAACTGCAAGAGTGGTTGTGGTTCGCGATGCGGATACAGGAAAGCGGGCTTGCAATACTCTTTAGCTTGTGGCCAATGTAATGGGCAAGCTTGTCTCAATGCTCTACCATATCAGAGCGACATTAACGAAGATGGAACCTTTGACCCCGAAATCATGGAAGAACTTGAGACAAATGTCGTTGAAGTCGATAATGAAGACCAGTTTGAGATTTACCAGCAGTCAGAAGACGACGATGAAGAGGAAGAAGATGATTAAAATTATAAATTGTAGTTTTTGTACCCTTTATTCCATTTCTTTACTTTCAATAAAAATAAATGTATTCAATGATATTTTTTATTAAAAAGATTAATTCATAATTTATTTGTTTTTTTTTTCATAATGTAAGAAGTTATAAATATTAATTAGGTTGAAATTCAAATATAATTCCTATATTTTCATTAACAATTCTGCAATTACATGGGCAGGTAAGTGTTGTTAAATAAATTAATACTGAATAAAAAGTGGATAAGTTATATAATATAATAGTTAATAAAAATTGACAAATATTTATAATCATTGATTTATCGATAGTTCATCAACTATATATGGCGCGTTTTCGACCGGAGGCACCGGTTGACCTGAAGTGATGCTGTGACAGCGTGCTCTCCGCCCTCTATCTCGAAAACGGTTCACCGTATAAAAATTTTTTTTAAACAAAATTTGTAGAGAATTTTGTATTCTACAATATTGATGATGTATACAAATAGCAAAAAACCCATAGAAAATGAGATATTTCCAAAAAAAGCGACCTTAAAATATTTGATGAAGGTAAACTGTGCGCGGACAATTAAGAAGTCCCATAATCCTATAGGAATTCTGGGCGCAGATAACTTCTTTATGGTTTAAGTGTCAATAACAAAATTATATAACCAGCTTCCTATGAAGCCTAAAACAATCTCAGAAATCAAAGAATTCATATATTCTTGCTTCAAATGCTTGTTCTAAACAGAATCATGTAAACATGTACCATGAAATGGTATTTCAACTAGGAGTGGAGTGAAACAGCATAAACAGGCATTCTGATGCCTTGGTGTATTTCACCCATTTTCAGTGTTTTTGACATATTTTCATGACCTAATTCACTTGTCTGAAAAAATTGAAATAATTTTGATTTGATTTGATTTGAGTTCAGTTTATCCTAATAACCAACCAAGATTCAACTTAGCAAGGTATATATACTACTTACATAATATACATGATAATAATTTCTACCAGGGCTATTATGTGACTGCGATAAATAAATATCATTGATTTTTGAGAAAGAAAGGATTTTTGGATTTCTACAAAATGGCTTTCTACAAAAATGTGGGAATCTTCCAAAGAAAAGAAGGAAGCAACCACTTTCAGAAATTAACTCTATAAACAGATATGTCAATCATGCAAAGAAGTTACTTTTAGACACAAACTGGAATAAACGAACCTTCTAGAAACAGCTATTTTTACAAAATACTTTCTAAACAAATACTTTTATATGAACTCTGAATTAAACGAAAACTATTCTTTCTATTCCGTGTGTATTCCAAACTTTCGTAATGGAATCGAATCAGATATCATTCACAGGATTCTTACACAATATAATTAATAGAAGAAGTAAAATTTCACTTACATGGAACACTGTCATCCCCACTGGTAGACACTTGCCTTATTGGCCGTAGGACACTTTCCTTAGTGGCTCTTCAATACCAAATACGAAGAAGTAGAAAGCCAAAAAAGCTACTGAGATAGCGAATCATGTCTTGATATATATTTCGCTACTGTGATAGCAAAAAAGCTACTGCGAAAAAACTACTATGATAGCGAAACATATCTTGATATATTTTTTGAAAATAAAGTTTGTAAATATCAGATCGTAAGGCGTAGTTTATGAAAATATTATGTATCGTATGTATAAAACAGAATTTCGTATTTTATAATTATGAGATGAAAGATAAAGGATAAATAGTTTATTACCGGTCGGTAGCCAATCGGTTCGACATGGGTGCTTTGTTCACTCACACTTATTGACCGTCGTGTTGGTCAGTGGTTCAAGCCCCAGGCTGAACTTGCTATCGTCCAACCCGTGTTAGGAGGAATCACATGTTAAAAGGTAAGGCCTCGTTAATCCTTAGCTCCACAAGTTTCGACTTCTGAGGGTTGTCGTTCGTAGGGGTGCGACAGCTGGTTGACGAAAAAACAGATTTCAAACAGATTTCAAACAGATTTTTTTTAAACCAGCACAATTATGCTAGCTGAAAAACTCCGCACAATGTTTCTGATTTATGATAATCTATTGTTGTTAATCAAGAGAATGTCATAAAGAGTGTAAGGAAAAATCTTCAATTTATGTATTCCATTATGGAAAATTTTGATTTCAATTTTTTTGGATGTTATTGTGTATCATTATAAAATTTTGATTATCTACCAAGAATGTGAAATTTTGGCGAAGTCGCCAAGTTCACGTAAATCTGTTCAAATACCGGAAATCATCTTCATTGCGCCTCCAATATTTTGGAACTCGTCTGAATAACCACTACACATACTCAATTACATAACTTGGTCAACCCAAATACATATAATGCTGAGATAATTAACATTTTGATATAGATATTTTCAAAAACTGATTAATTTGGATATGCAGTTGGTTACCTCGTTCACAAGCAGATGGAGCGACGACAAACCTGTTGTTTGTTGTAGTCTTCAGCTTAGTTCGAGGAATGATACTCTGACGGAATTCGATTTTCAATTATCGGAAATCATCGACTTTATGTTGATGATATACACTACCTTGCACTGACGAGTGGCCAAACAGCCCGAAACCGGTCTGCAAGTGTGTTCCAATAATTGAAAATCTATTGCGGCAGTTGTATCGCCAACAGCATATGCAGGAATAACTTCAGTGAAGAATCCTGCACTGACACCTGTCGGATATAATCCAACGCCCTTCGTGGTATTAGCCAGGGGAGTAGTTGTTTTCTGATAGGTGTCAGTCCATTAACCTACTGTGTAGGGTGTTGAGACTGGCCTGAACGAATTGTTCCTCTAGATGATTTGATTTATAGCCAGTCTTCAAGTATGCCCACTGACTATACGTGAAAGATTTCTTTCCTTTTACGAGGAATTGGGCAAATTTGGATATGCAGTTGGTTACCTCGTTCACAAGCAGATGGAGCGACGACAAACCTGTTGTTTGTTGTAGTCTTCAGCTTAGTTCGAGGAATGATACTCTGACGGAATTCGATTTTCAATTATCGGAAATCATCGACTTTATGTTGATGATATACACTACCTTGCACTGACGAGTGGCCAAACAGCCCGAAACCGGTCTGCAAGTGTGTTCCAATAATTGAAAATCTATTGCGGCAGTTGTATCGCCAACAGCATATGCAGGAATAACTTCAGTGAAGAATCCTGCACTGACACCTGTCGGATATAATCCAACGCCCTTCGTGGTATTAGCCAGGGGAGTAGTTGTTTTCTGATAGGTGTCAGTCCATTAACCTACTGTGTAGGGTGTTGAGACTGGCCTGAACGAATTGTTCCTCTAGATGATTTGATTTATAGCCAGTCTTCAAGTATGCCCACTGACTATACGTGAAAGATTTCTTTCCTTTTACGAGGAATTGGGCAAATTTGGATATGCAGTTGGTTACCTCGTTCACAAGCAGATGGAGCGACGACAAACCTGTTGTTTGTTGTAGTCTTCAGCTTAGTTCGAGGAATGATACTCTGACGGAATTCGATTTTCAATTATCGGAAATCATCGACTTTATGTTGATGATATACACTACCTTGCACTGACGAGTGGCCAAACAGCCCGAAACCGGTCTGCAAGTGTGTTCCAATAATTGAAAATCTATTGCGGCAGTTGTATCGCCAACAGCATATGCAGGAATAACTTCAGTGAAGAATCCTGCACTGACACCTGTCGGATATAATCCAACGCCCTTCGTGGTATTAGCCAGGGGAGTAGTTGTTTTCTGATAGGTGTCAGTCCATTAACCTACTGTGTAGGGTGTTGAGACTGGCCTGAACGAATTGTTCCTCTAGATGATTTGATTTATAGCCAGTCTTCAAGTATGCCCACTGACTATACGTGAAAGATTTCTTTCCTTTTACGAGGAATTGGGCAAATTTGGATATGCAGTTGGTTACCTCGTTCACAAGCAGATGGAGCGACGACAAACCTGTTGTTTGTTGTAGTCTTCAGCTTAGTTCGAGGAATGATACTCTGACGGAATTCGATTTTCAATTATCGGAAATCATCGACTTTATGTTGATGATATACACTACCTTGCACTGACGAGTGGCCAAACAGCCCGAAACCGGTCTGCAAGTGTGTTCCAATAATTGAAAATCTATTGCGGCAGTTGTATCGCCAACAGCATATGCAGGAATAACTTCAGTGAAGAATCCTGCACTGACACCTGTCGGATATAATCCAACGCCCTTCGTGGTATTAGCCAGGGGAGTAGTTGTTTTCTGATAGGTGTCAGTCCATTAACCTACTGTGTAGGGTGTTGAGACTGGCCTGAACGAATTGTTCCTCTAGATGATTTGATTAATTAAAAAACCATAGTTGCCATAATTTCATACTTTCTAACTTTTTCTCTCTTTCTCTTTTTTTGTTGATGAAAAAATAATTTATATAGTCCGTAAAATAATGTGAAACACAAATACACACAATTTGAATATAAACTTCTTATAGCTTTATACCTTTCTAATTTTGTAAGGTAAATGTGGGTATACAGCTTTCTACTTTCATAAATCAAAGAATACCTTGTGTGACTTGTTTTTGGAACAGAAAGATGTATTTTATTTTCTGTTACTTGCCTGGTTATGTGATTTGTATGTTCCGGAGTTCCAACCATATTATGTTTTTTGTAGATTAGGCAAACTGTTTCCATAATGAACACAAGTAACAGTGAGAATTTTTTATCGTTTAAATAATGGCCTACGTGACTCACGCATTTCCACTTTGCTTAAGTATCTAACCTCTCGCTTTCACAAAAACCCAATGAAAAAGGTGTTGACGACTGCAAAATCCCCAGAACGATTAGGGAATGATGGATCATTTTTGTTGTGGATGAACCCAGTTCATTTGATACTATCCAAAGTGCATAACATACTGATACCAAATTTTCGTTAAAGCTGAGATATTTTGGTCAAATTTCAATTTGTTATCCATAAAGATTACCAGAAATTTGGATCAGTTTTTATCCTCAAGAATATGTCTATTCAAGTATACACTGTCAATATTAAAGCTGAAGGTGAATAAGTTTGTTTTCTCAATAATAAAGCACGAATAGTTCGGCTCACACTATTTCTTCACAACTTCCGAATCACTAGAAATAGTTTCTTTCATATATGAAGTATTTTTCCATGCCAAAGAGCGTAGTGTCTTCCGCAAAGATCGTAAAAATTCTTTGAATCTAGAGAGTAACTAGTAACTTACATAGATAAAGAAAAGAGTCGGGCCCAGAACTGATCCTCGTGGAACGCCCTATAAGATATTCTTAGTTTGTGACACTTTTTCGTTTGATTTCACTATCACTTATGTAAGACCTGAATCAGTCATTGCACACTCTTCTGAAGCCATAACAGTCCAACTTCTGCAAAAGAGGTTTATGATTTACACAATCAGAAGTCTCAGGGTACTGCAGCTTCGACTTCCCCATTGTTGAGATGTGTGTAGATATGTTCAAGAAAGGAAAATACTGCATCATTCATTTCTGTCCCTTGTTTTTTATCGAGAATCCAGTTCAATGTATCTGCGATGTAACGGTATCTCCATCGCTATTGATGGTTGAATGTTTCACTTGTTAAAATATCTCAGAATATTGTTATCAACAAACTGAAACATTTCATAGGAGTATCTATATATTTAGATACGGAAATATAAATGTTAATGAGGTTAATGTTATGATCGATGAGAAATGATTGGAGTTGTGAATGATATTCACTTCACGTCAATAGCCATTTCGTTTATATGAATCATAAAATCCTAAAAAAGTACTTTTTTTTTCTCGAGAGTTTCGCAGTCCCAATATCAACTTGAAGTTGATAGTCTACAGAACTATCCTGCCACCGCATTTTGAATATTGACAAACTTTGGTGTATTTGTTGGATTTGAGCAAAATCACGACACAACAAAATTAAAAGCCGGTCAACTTCAATAGATTTGATGTTAGAATTGCTGAACTGGATACCAATTGAAAAATAGATTGACTTTTTAACATTGACTTACTTTCAATAATAATGGTGAATAATCTATTATCAGCTTATACAGGCCGATTTTTTAGCTGATACCACTATTGCTATCTCGGAAACGGTAGATCGTACAAGGACGGTTAAATGGAAGAAAAGTTACCTTTTTAGGGATGCACTACAATGGTATTATCAGATCCATAAAATCATCAACGGTTTGTGAGATATTTACAAAAAACTGAAAATGAGAGATTTTACTTTTTTCCTTTAACGCCTACATTTTCAATAATATCAAAAAATGACAAAGGAACTTTTTGCTTTATTTCATGTGCTTTATAATCTGGGTGAACTTATTTTTCAATTAAACGTTTCGTTAATTGAATTCCATCATCAATATATGTTTTTTAAATAAGGACCTGTATATTTTTTATACATTTTCGTAGTAATGATAATTACAAATTTGTTGATATATCATCTATATTTCCTGACGTTTTTTTCCGAAACCACATCATCACAATAATTTTTATTAAGAGCTCGAATTTCCAAATGTTACTGAAATCCAGAGTTCTCCTGTCGATAATGTCGTTCATTGAGATTATAAATATTTGTATTCACTGAAATCCAACTAAATTTCTGTCAGGGTCGTCTTGAAAAAGAGAGACCAATAATTTTTGTATAGATACTAGGCCATTCATAATTTCCAAATGTCTTTTGAAAATTTGTAGCTACCCAAAAATTTCTGTTCAGAAAATGAGGATATCAACAAGAATTAACTAATGAAAATACTGTATTAAAAAAGTCATAAATGATTTTCACGAGAAACATGAGCGATAATTTCTTTTTTTGAAGTAAGCCATGAAATACGTGAATTTGAATGTCAAGTTATTTGTCACACACAAAATAAAATTTATTCAAATCGTTGAGAGATTTTAAAGGGGAAACATGAATTTTTCCAATGACGAAAAAGTGGATATGCTTTTTGTATATTCGAGATGTTTGAGGAATGCTACCAAATCTCTAGCAATGTATCAGGAATTGTATCATGAACGACGACAACCTAATCATAGATATTTTCAACGAATCGAAAATACTTTACGAAATTATGTATCTTTTGAAAAACCCTCCGAAAGAAAATGTACGGTTACTGAATTTGGTGGCGATAATGACTTCGGCGTTTTAGGTGAGTTCAAAGAAGATTCACAATTATGATAAAGTGACATTAATTTGGTTAAGGATTTATGGAAAATAAAAAAATTGAGAACAAGGAAGTCTCTCTGAGGGAGATTGCTCATAATTCGGCCATATCCACTACGTCTGTACGGAAATTTTTTAAGAAAAATAAATTCAAACGTTATCGAGTCAGGAAAGTTCATTATTTGCGTTTAACGGACTTTAACAGGAGAAGAGTTTTTTGTAGATGGCTCATTAGAAAATTCCGCCAAGATAATGAAATTTGTAAAAAAAATTCTGGTGTGATGAAAGTACATTTACCAATAACGGATGGTTCAACAGGAATATACATTATCATTGGCGACAAGAAATTGAATATTTACATAGAGCGACCAATTTTTAAGAGAGATATGGTGTTAACGTATGGCTTGGTGTTCTTGATAATGAAATTATTGGCCCTCATTTTTTTTAAACATCTCTGACCGGAGAATTATACTTGGATTTCTTATCAGGGACTCTAATTGAGTTATTAGAAGATTTGCCACTTAGCCTCATAAGAAAATATGAGTATTTCCAACACGACGGAGCTCCACCACATCGCAGGAGAATCTGCAGATATTTCGTCAATACAACTATGCCAGGAAGGTGGATATAGAAAATAATGGTCCTATTGAATGACCACCACGTTCACCGGACCTTTCTCTTCTAGATATTTCGTTGCGGGGCTTCATAAAAGATTAAGTATTCAGAACAAATTGTGTAAATATTGAAGAATTGAAAGATTCAATAAGGAGTGCCTGCATCGCTATCACTCCACAGATGTTGAAGAACTGCCACAATCACACTATTTCTAGAGCAAGTATTTGTTTAAGAAATGATGAAAGACAATTTGAACATTTGATGCGATATCGCGTGAGACGGTAACTTAAAAAAATGTATAAAACGTGAGACATTCCGTTATGATGTTCATTTTCTATCATTTATTATTTCGTTACATTTTCTTTCGTAACTGTCTTTTTTTCAATGTGATGTATTAACGATACTGTTAACTATGTTTTACAACAATAGTTTGATATTTGATTTCTCATTGAATAAAAAAAGATAAATGATAGAATATTGATGATGTGGTTTCCGGAAGAAACGTCGAGAAATATATATGTTGTTATATGTCAACGCATTTATAATTAAAGTGACTATGAAAATGTTAAAAAACATATACAGGTCCGTATTTAAAAAACATATATTGATGATGGATTTCAATGAACGACATGTTGCATTGAAAAATGAGTTCACCCTGATTATAAAGCATATGAATTAAAGCAAAAAGTTTCTTTGTAATTTTTTGATATTATTGAAAATGGAGGCGGTAGAGCAGAAAAATAAAATCTGTCATTTTCAGTTTTTTGCAAATATCTCAGAAACCGTTGATGATTTTATAGATCTGAAAATACCAGTGTGTTGCATCCTTAAATAGGCAACTTTTGTTCCATACAATCGTCTTTGTAGGATCTACCGTTTTCGAGATAGCAGTAGTGGTATCTATCAGCTAAAAAATACGGCCTCTGTACATATAAATGAGTATGTAATTTGTAATAATCAAATCTATGACTACTATACAAGAAACAGACAGCAGATAAATTCAGCTAGTTAGGGTAGATCGTTCAACACAAGAACTATTATTTTCAAAGGTTTCCAATATTTCAACAGTTCACCTGAAAATGTTGAGAATACCTGCTCTTCTCAAAGCACAATTCACTTGGACATATAAATATTCGTGAACAAATTTTTTACTCAACCAGGTGAATCAATTCATATTGTTGAGTGAATTTGGTAACAGATGTTTTGTACTCATTGATTGAATGTAAATCAGGTATTGACATTAAAAGAAAACTGGAACTTCTGGAGCAGAATAAACCCAAAGCAGGCACTTCTTCCAAAAAGAAGGAGAAGAACAATTGGTGGTCCCAGAAGTACCCAGCACATCATAATCTTGCAGCTTTTCCCAGTGACTTTCGAAAAGTTCGATACCGTTTTCATAATGAGAAATATCTTGCTCAACTGCTGACATCACGTCTTCATTGTTGGAAAATCTTTGACCACTGAGCTATTTTTTCAAGCTTGGAAACCGAAAATAATCCGAGGGGGCTTAATCTGGCAAGTAGGCTGCATGAGGTAGCAATTCAAACTGTAGTTCGTTAATTTCGTTCATTGCGATAATGAATTTGCGAGCTGGTGCATTGTCATAATGAAACACAACTGCGTTTGTTTTTGGTTGATATCTTCACTCAAATGTCGCAATGAGTTCGAATAATATTTGCCGTTGATAGTTTTACCCTTTTTAGATAGACAATGAAAATTATCCCTCGCGCATCCCAAGAAACCGATACTATGACCTTGCCTACAGATGAAACGGTCTTCGCCTTCTTTGGAGCCGGTTCTTTCTTTTGCAGCCACTGTTTTGTTTGATGTTGTTTTGTCTTGGATGTGAAGTGATGGACCTATGTTCCATCTATGGTTATGAAACGTCGCATGAATTCTGCTTTTTTGCTATGAAATTTCGCTGAACACTCAATTGAAACATCTACACGACACTGTTTTTGCTAGAGTATGAGCAAACGCGGCACCCATTTTGCACACAGCTTTCTCATGTCAAAATTTTCAGATAATACATGATATACCGTACTTTTTGAAATGCCTACTAAGTCTACTAGCTCGGGCTTTCAGTCGACGATCATTCAGTACCGCTTTGTGGATTTTTTCACCGTATCCGGAGTCGTCACCTCATTTGGTCGACTACTGCGATGCTCGTCTTGGCAGCTCGTATGGCTTCGTTCAAACTCTACTACCCAATATTTTATTAGTGTAAACGAAGAAGCAGACTCACCCAGAGTAGAATCCAGTTCAACTTTTATATTGATTGGGCTGAGGTCTTTCAAATAAAAGTATTATACCACATAACGATGACCAATTTGCGCATCTTATTTAAAGGGCACCCAACAATATGTGGTATTCAAAGGGGGTTGTTCGGAAAAATTTATCACTTGCTCAGGTGTACCCCAGGGCTCCAACTTGGGTCCATTTTTCTTTCTCTTCTTGATAAACACATTGTCAAACTGTATAAGATCATCCGAATGTTTCATTTTCACAGATGATTTCAAGTTAAATAGAAATATCAATCAAATCTATGATTGTCATGTTCTGCAAGAAGATCTGGAAGTAGTAGCAACCTGGCCAAAAAACAACAAACTACCTCTAAATATAGGAAAATGTTTCTCAGTGTTTTTTTTTCAAGAAAAAAAATCAATTCGAATACACTATAAACAATAATATTCTGGCTGATAGAAATGTTGTGAAATACCTAGGTGTTTACTCGATTTCAATTATCATGTGAATAAAATAATCAATAGAGGGTATAGGATATTAGGATTCGTAATTAGGAATTCCAGTAGATTCACACATATGAAAACATTGATAATGGTATACTAGAATACGCCTCTATCGTCTGGTCACCGTACTACGAAAAATATAAAAATGAAATTGAAAAGGTTCCGAAAGGTTACTGGCAATCTAATTATAATCACAGAACCACAACTCTATTTGCTCTCCCTAAAGCTTACAGTAATCTTGGCAAAAATGCACCTCTCTGTAGACTGTACAAAGTTATGAATGATTTAGATCCCATCATAATATCAAACAACGCTTCTTTTTTCAGAAACAATATATTTTCACCTCATCACAGATTGGTGACTTGAAAAATGAGCAAATTAAACGAAATAAAATATGCTAATCGAGGCAAAAACGCACCTCTCTACAAACTATGTCAGTTTAGAATTAATTTGGATTTTTTATGTTCGGTTGATAAACATATGTATATGGCAATATATGTGTATATATGTATGTACATATTTGTATATGTATGTATGTGTGTATGTAGAGATTCTTCATTTATCAATCACATACTAAAAATTGTACAATGATAATATTCACTCTTAGAAACTTGTACTAATAGAGTAGTAATTTTTTTATATAATTGTGTATATTAATTATAATAAATAGTTTTGTAGCTCACTGAATCAATAACAGTTAAAATTGTAATCAATTAATGGAATATCTTTTCTGTAAATTACATATAAGTAGAATAAAATAAAATAAATAAATAAATACTTTCTAATTCAGTTATAGTTTGCAAACAACTACCGCCATCTCTAGGTCAGGCCGAGTACTTCTGAAACAACTGTTTCAGAAGTACTCGGGAAAAACATATTTTTAAAACAGACAGACAGATTCTTCCTGAGACGCCAATTTGGTCGGTGAAACGCGCGCCAAAAAGAGTATTGCAGTTCTGATGACTGGAAAAAGTGCATCTTTTGGGTAAATTCAGTAATTTACTTTCGAATTATTTGCCTTCTTTCTATGTAATTCATTCCATATATTGTGTCAAAGATATTTTCTGGGTTTTTTAGTTGTGGTCTGCAGGTTTTCATACCTGACGTTTCGTCTACTACTGCGGTAGGCATTATCAAAGGCGACAAGGTAACAGTCGAAGTGTTCGAAATTGTTGTTCTCATTGTTCCCAACGCAAAAACTACGGAAACCCGGAACCCAGAAACCCGGAAAATTGCTTTGACACAGTTTATTTATGGCCGTGAAAGTTTGAATTCGATTTCATATATTATCTTTGCCCAACATGATCTAGATTAATAAACTATGTATTTCTGTGAACTTCGTAATAAAAGTGGCAACTCTGCCAACAACTATCAGTAGTTGATATCGTCGCGGTCCGAACCACTAACTGCCTCTCTTAATTACCCATTACACAAACAGACCGACTTTCTTTGATATCCACCGATTTCGGGGATATGGGCCTTTCTCTATCACACGCTCTTCGCAGGACGAAGTGGGCCGTACTGTACCGGCAGGAATTCCGCAAAAACACGGATTAATATTCATGAACCCGTTCGTAGCAGGAGCGCTCATTGTTTTGGTTTTGAAATATTTGGTCCGGTATACCACCGAATACAAGATGATTGATAACTTAGAGATTATAATGTTTGTTCGTCTATAAGAAAATGGTTCGTTCATAACTTTTCAATTTCGAAGGAAAATCGAAGTTTCAAAAATGATTCTGACTTCACTACCATCGAACCACATTCCAAAATATTTACAGAGTGGGTCAACAAGAATCCATCGGTCCATTGCTATCAGGGAAAACAATTTTTCGAATTGCTCAATTTTTTTCGCAGTCATATCGATAAATACTATTTTTTTAAATTTATTTTCTCGTATACTGGGTGATTTAGCCCAGCGTGGCCAACCAAAGTTATATTTTCTAAATGGAACACCCATTATATGAATAAGTCATTCGATTCCATATTTTTTAGATAGCTAAGGAATTTTTGTTTTCGAATTTCCATTGTAGCATTGCCGCAAGGTTTCTCTGGAATAACTTGGCAATGCCGCAATGGAAATTCGAAAACGAAAATTCCTCAGAGAGCTAAGAAATATAGAATCGAATGACATATTCATATACTGGGTGTTTTATTTAATGGTTGGCCACGCTCGGCTGAATCAAACAGTATGCAAGAAAATAATTTTAAAAGATATTATTTAAAAATACACGAATGACTATATGACGTAACTATTAAATTCATACTACTTAAATGAATATGTATTTAACCAAATTCCAAATAGAAGAACAATAATACGGGAAGAAAAAGTATATGTAATATGAATAAGTTTTGCGGTGATGCCATGTTCATATAAAACATTAGTGACGTCACGACCATCGTTTTTACTTGATTTTGAAAAAATTACTGAAAGTAAATTTAATAAATTAAAAACGAGTTACTATCATCACACATGTAGTTTTTACATATACGGTTATCCCCGGAATAGTGTACAGGTCCATTTTTCCCTGTCGGTATCTGCTTTCTATTGAAAGAGATTATGAGAGTTTGCCGTGTGAAATACAAGTGACATCGACAAAATTTAAGAGTGAATCCCAACATGCCAAATACCTTACCTTGAGAATGTAGACGTCAGTAAAATTTTCATAAATTTCAACAAAACGCGCATATACTGGGTGACAGCGAAATAATTGTGGAATAAGAAATTTGATAGTCGGAACGAAGGCTTAATCGTAATTTATTGATATCGATATTTCTGCTCGATGAATCAACTGAAAATTTATATCGGATAGAACGAAGGTGACCCCAAGTATAAAATCTACGTAAATCAATCACGTTTTCGTATAGAGTTGATTTTTCTGTAAATATTTCTTTTTCTATAAGAATAAATGAAAACAGTATAATTTTTTTTAGTAAATTACCCCCCACCTATTCGACTAACAACTGAATTCAGAACTATAAAAATCATGAAGTTTCAAAAGGTATCATATGCCCCCTTAAAATTTTGCATAAGCAGTTTATAATGAATAAGGTATATAGTGTGTTCAAAACCGAGTTTTCAAGTCAGAACTGTGGCAACTTACTCAGTATAATTCTTAAGATTTTTTCCTTCAATAAGGCCGATCATTCCAGTTAGCTACGTCAGAAATAAGTAGACTTATCATCCTGGATGAGGAGAGAATGATGCGAAGTCGAATTTGGCGGAGCACCTGTCTTCTATCGTTTTGAGATTGTACTAAAAGATACAGATCAATGACAACATAAATGATGGTTGGTTCGAAGGTTGAAAAAATACTTTTTGGGTTTGAGCCACTAGGTGGCTCAAATCCAATCGATCGATAGGGATGTGGACAGGAATACCACTTTTGACAACTATCAGACAGACTATGGAACTTTGTATGAAAATTTTTTGCCAAAAAAATTATCCTATCAAATTTGTCTATTTCTAGTCATGTGTGTCGAAATAACCAATGAAACCATCATTACACTGATAACTAACTACCCATGGATAGTTTTCACGGGTAGTTATCACTTATGTCATGACATTGCTAAGCAACCAACACAATAAAGTTGTTTGACATTTCAGTAATTCAATTTATTTCGAAAATGTCACTTCCTCGCTTTGGTGTTCAAAATGATGCGGCAATTGACAAAATCATTGAAGAAAATACACCAAAAAATACTGTCAATAGTAAAAAATACACTTGGAAAATATTTATGGAGTTTTGTGACGCCAGAAAATATGAATTGGATGGAAATCGTACTCTCGAAGAGCTTGCATTAATACTCAAGGATTGGGCGATTAATATGAGAAAAAAGGATAGCACAGAGTTTAAGGAGGCTACTGTTAAAACCGTATGGAATATAACAAGCAAATTATTACAAGAAAAGTATTACAAGGAGTATAATATCATGCTAGACCCCTTTAAAAGTGTTGCATTCAAACAAGCGCGGAATGCACGCGACGCAGCACGAAGAAATTTACAAACAGATCCCACTAAACGCAAAACAAGCTCAGTACCATTAACTTCAAATGAAATGAGTAAAATTATAAACTTTTGGGATGAAAATACCCCTATAGGACTCCTACGCAAATTTTATCACATAGCAGCGGTGGAATTGGCTTGGAGAGGTGGTGAAGGTGCTGCTTGCTTAGTTGATTATTTTCATATCGAAAAGGACAACAATGGATCTCCAACTAATAGGATAGAATATAATCCAATTTTCAGTAAAACCTGCCAAGGGGGTTCAAAGAACTGCGCCTCTAGCAAATGGTTAGTTCAAAATAGTGATAACAATGCTTGTCCTGTCAGATTATTCATTAAATTATTATCAAAACGAGGCACAAATATCAAGACAAAAAGACTATTTTTAAGGCCAAATCGTCACTGGAAGACAGGAAGCGATAACTGGTATGACAATATGCCTCTGGGTAGAAATATAATCAACGGATGGACGAAATCTTCTGCTGAAGCAATTGGCTTGGATACGAAACAGAGGAAAATAACCAATCACTCTAATAGAGCAACTGCAGTCAGTCAACTAGCTAAGAGTGGAGTTCAAGAACAGCAATTGTTGAAAATTACTGGGCACAATAATGGAAATTCCATAAAACCTTATTTGAATATTGATCAGGAACATCATAACCAAATAATCAATAGTATGCGTGGAAACACCTATGCAGTAACCGAGGCAAATACAGCAAGATCAACGGAATATCATTATACGAATTGTTCTTTTGATAACTGTGTGTTCAATAAATAATTTTGTTCGAATTGCAAAAAATTTTTTCACCGAATATCCCTCGAACATTGATAAATAACTCATAATTTGATCACAACTTCCTCAAGCACGTTATTTTAGGTAACATCCCTCCGCCTTCGGCGTCGGGATGTTACCAAATAACGTGCTTTCGAAAACTGTGATAAAATTATTTCGTTAGTTATCAATGTCCTTGGGATATTATAGCTGAAAATATTTCACTCGATAACTATTAAGACGGATTTCTTATTATGTCTCAAAGATTGAGCTAGTAGATCCAAAATTCCTGGAACAAAATATTTTAAAACGCTCTGACTCTTGGTTTAATGCAAAACTGAAGACATTTTAATACCCCAAAATATTTATTTTAATGTACCTAACATTACAACATAGCAGCGATAGGAAGAAACAATTCCTTAAGGAAAAGCGAGAAGCCTGAAATGAAAAGTGGAATGTTGAGGGTCTCTCTCATCTACCTGATTACACAGTCTAATTTTTTACAAAATTGTCTCGGGTTAAAACAAAATACAAATTGGTAGTAAAAGTCCAATTGAAATTCAAATCCTACTGATGTCACTATCTTTTAATTGATTTCAGCCTTATTCCTGATATTTCCAAACTCTTTTTTGAACAATCCTGTACGCTTCTTTATTCCTCCTTTCGAATCGTGATGTTTCTGGATTCAGTGCACCTGTTTCTTGTTTTTCTTTTCATATTTCTTTCTCCACTATAATTTCCTTTTGATGTTATCTTCTCTTAGTTTTAAATCTATTAACACTTTTACTAGAGGCATATCTTCACTTCTTCGGGCGTGTCGGGCGAAGAAGCCATTGTATGGCGAAACACGTGTTGCGCTTTTGTTTTGTAAAACTGTTTAGTGAAAATCTCACAATAAAGCATTCGCTGATTCTCTGTATTTCTGCACTTCCACGACAGATATCAATTTTTATCATGTTCAGATTATGGAAGGTGAAAATACCCAAAGAAGGTTGATGAAAACTCTGATTTCCTTCACAGAAAATGACTTCCGTTTTCAGTCTGGAATATAATAAGAGGCCTCAAAAACAACAAAGCACCAGGAATAGATAATCTAAAAAGTGAAACTTTCAAACTAGCGGCTGAGTTTATAGCAGGACCGATATCCCAGCGGTAGAAGTCGGCTACTCCATTGTGCTTTAAAACTTCCATAGTTACTCCTGTTTTCAAGAGTGGATGTAGAGATGAGGTAAATAACTATAGACCAGTATCTTTAATATCAAATCTCAGTAAAATACTAGAAAAAATGATCAAAGTAAGGCTAGACTCATTTATACAAAAACATATGATATTATTTGACTCACAGTTTGGTTTTCGGACAGGAAAATCCACCGAAAATGCGGTATTACAGCTCACTAATTACGTTTACGAAGCACTTGATAGAGGCAAACCATCACTAGGGATTTTTATTGATCTATCAAAAGCATTTGATACAGTTAACCACTCCATTCTATTATGTACTCTGGAAAATATTGGAATAAGAGGTAATGCATATAATTGATAGAGACATATCTCACGGGTAGAAAACAGATTGTTAAAATAAGGAATATGAAAAGCGGGGAGAAGAGAATTGAATGCGGAGTGCCGCAAGGAACTGTTCTGGGTCCGTTGCTTTTTAATATTTATGTGAACGGACTGTTTTCGCTTGGAACCGCAGGACGCATAATAAGTTTTGCAGACGATACTTTTATTGAACTTCAATAAAACATATTACTTGCCATTTTCTAATAATAAAGCTACATTTCCTTAATTCAATCAAATAACTATCCGAAACTCCTTCAAGATATCCCCAGCTAACTATATAAAGTATTTAGGGTTACTCATAGATCCTCACTTGAGATGGGACTTTCATATCAAGCACATTGTAAACAAATTGCGATGTATATTATACAAGTTTCGTCAACTGAAAGATATACTTAACATTGAACAAAAAAAAATTTACTTCAGTCTGGTTCAAAGCCATTTGATATACTGCATAATAGGATGGGGTGGGGTATCCAAATCACATCTTCGCCCACTCATTCAAAGAAAATTTTTGAAACTGGTGTTGAAAAAACCGCCCCGTTATCCCAGTGATATGGTATATAAACAATCAGGAGTATTTGATCCTAGACAGCTGTTTTACAAATCACTGGTATTGAAGCAATATAAGGAAAAAGAAACATTGTGTAGGCCAAGCCATAACTACGCCACTCGAAATAAATACAGGTACATAGCACCATTTGTACACAAGTCAATAGGGCAAAGATCTTACCATTTTTGGCCCCGTTGTGTATGATTCTTTACCAAAAAATATTCAAACTCTTGGGTCGTATAGTCGATTGAAACATTCATTAAATGAATACATACGCAGCATATCTCGCACAAGAATTAGCGAAATATTTTTTCCAGAGTAATTAGATGTCCATTTCATACAATTCTGATATAAAAATTGGTATAATGATTAATCAGAACAATTGGATATAAATCTAAAAATCAACAAGTCAATTATGGTTCCGCTGAGACTTTTCATCAATCATTGATGAAACTGCATGTATTCATTGTGCATTGCATTTTAATTTATTCTATTCCACCACAGTTTATTTATATATAATTTAGAAATACCACATCACTTTGTTTTGTTTTATTCTCCAATAATTTTACATTATACATAATTACATAATAATATACATTTTAGATTAAGCTTTTGATATATGTGGATATATGTACCTATATCTGTATATATGTATATTCCTAATTTATTACACCACACACAAGTAACATATGTTGCTTCCGTGGATTGTACGATATTTATTTGCAATGTATTTCTCTTCTACTTATCTTGTATGTGAGCAAGTAAATATATTATTATCATACTCCATCATCTTTGGCAATCCGTCATAATGGGCGTGAAAAAACGTCATGCAATTATTTGTATTCTCTTAAGCAAATCATTTCAGTTTATACTCATATAATAGGGTGCATAAAAATGTTTCCGCCATCTACAGCGGTCCGAGGTGGTTAAAAAACGGCATCACTAAGCTAACAATGCATTGTCATCCAAATTGAACATGTTTGTAAAGGGTTGAGAATAACTATTTCAAAGTTCAGTTGCAAGATTTTACTGACGTACATACGTACATACTTGTCATGAAAGTAAACGCGAGTTAGTTTATCACCCTTATTATCATTTTCTGAATAGAACACTTTTCCTGTACGTGACAGGCTTGAAGATAAGAATTATAACTTTGTAAAAAGTAACACTGAAGGTACACATCAACAACAGATTTCAAACTACACGTTTTATCGCCCAGCTTCAATTCTTCAAACTATAAAGACCCGTATAATTTTGCGTCGATATCGTTAAAAACCACAACTTATACCGAAAAGGGAGTTGAAAGCTCTGAAAAATAACCATCAATTAAAAACAAGTTTTATTGGCGGGTGTACCTGTATAACCCCTTAGTAAATACGTCGCTGGTCATCAGCATGTCGAGAGCGACCAATGTTTTATAAACACTTTTAAAAGCCATAAATTTATTGGTTTTATTTTGACTCTCTCGCTTAATACTAAATCTGTGTCTTTAAAACAAGAAGAGGCTTTGTCGGCTCCTGGTACGGTGTTTCAGCCGCGGCCTTGTAGCTTCTACGGAGCGGGCCGTAAAGGCCATAATGCCGTGGAACGAGTGCATTCCGCGCATTTTTTGACTACTGTAAGAATCTCATTTTGATCATAGACAATTTTAACGTTATACTGCGGGAATAATCGCTGCTGCCGCTCTCCCTTTTTATGGCTCCCTCGAAATTCTCCACACGCGACCAATTAGCATTCAGGCCTTCTAATACGACGAGCCATTGCAAAGGAGGAATGGTCCTTATGAAGAGATTTTTAATTTCGCGAATTTGTGCCGGGGTTCAAATTCATTGTCGGAAATGACGAGTTCTTTCAGACCACTGGGTCTTGCTATGAATATGCAAAAAGTATTTCCTGTCGTGAATTTGAAAAAATATTTGGTAATCCTCAAATCTATATCCAGCAGTCAAGCTGCTGGAAAATGTATGGCTGTATGTCTGTGGATATTTCACGCCTAAATGACTGAACAGATTTAGATGAAATACAGCTTACACATCAGAATAACATATAGGCTACAGTTTACAACTGGTCGAAAATAATGATGAACAGCAAGAGGATATCGGAAACGGTAAGTGATACGGTGTCGATTGAATTAGAGAAAAGTAGCGCATTTATGTGCCTAATAATATGCCATTTAGAAAGTTTTAATATTCCGAGTAGTTTTGGCGATATCCGAGAAAACCCGAAATTTGAGAATTTGGTTTTATTTTCTCCTAGCCTTCTTTTCAGAAGGAACGTAAAACAAATAACACTTTGCCATGCCACTTTTTAAGGACCCACGATAACGTAAGCTGAATTTTTCTGCAATGTTTTGTCTTTCAGAAAAACATCTTCAACTATGTTCTTCAATTTTAGATAGTACGAGCTGAAAAAAATTACACATAATGTTCGGTTGTCATAATAATAGAGTTGTAGACTTTTTGACATATCACCGTTCCTACTTTTACCTCTCGTTACCTACCTATTCCAAGTTTCCTACATGTTCTTGTAACAGTAAAAGCCAAAACTTTCCTTTCCCAAAAATGAATTTCTCCTAAAAATATACAACTCTCAATTGGAACTCTTTTTTTAAGATTTTTTTCATTCTAGCTGATATTTGATAAAAAATTGTGAACATGATTTATATTTATATTGAAAGGGTTATATTTTTATACTTATATATTTTCATTATTTTTCCTTGTTGTTATTTTGTTACTTCCTTTCTTGGGAAGTTTCTCACATTTTCGAAGA
Source organism: Leptinotarsa decemlineata (assembly GCF_025532065.1). Lineage (NCBI taxonomy): Eukaryota > Metazoa > Arthropoda > Insecta > Coleoptera > Chrysomelidae > Leptinotarsa > Leptinotarsa decemlineata. Next base: position 5,740,270 of record NW_027412537.1, on the reverse strand, counting down.
TGGAGAAGTAGAAAGCGAAAAATCTTCATTTCCCATATTACTATTGCTTAACTGCATATAACCATATCTCCTGGATATTATACTTTCTGTAGTGAGATTGAAGATTTGTTGATCAGTCTTCATCAAAATTTTCTAAAAGTAATCATCAGTTGAAAATATATTTGACCACATGTAAGCATTACATCAAACACAGCATATTAAAAAAATAATAAGAACAAATACAAATAATTTATTCAAACACAAATACATAAAACAGATGAGTTGTCTAATAATAATAATAATATGGTGAATAAATGGAGATTCAACTCACGAGGTGGAATTCCACCTGTTAGTGAGTATTGACATAACATAAGAATAATAGTAATAGTTCAGTCTTGTAAAAAGCATATAACTGTTATTGGCAATAAAATGCAACTTTAAATTTCATACAAGCATTAGCGTTTCAGACATATTAGCATATTAGGTATATTATATATATACGATGCACAAAATATAAATAAAAAACTAGCAGAGTCAATTACAAGGTCAGTTGTATGAGAGATACATAATAATATATTAACAAAACGTATTAGATCTAAACAGTGTGGGGTCATACATTTTCATTAATATTCCTTATTTCTTTACGAGGTGTATTCAGTAACAAAATTTTCAATTTCATTTTGAATTTATAGAAGACTGGTTCATTTTGTATACCCTGTGATAATAACTTGTAAACTTTAGGCCCTAGATAATTGGAATTTTTTTGTCCCACTGTTTCTTTCTTGAATGGTATCGTAATATTCTTGTTGTTTCTTGTATCGTGATTGTGAATTATAGGGTCAAATTAGATTTGTTCTTGTATTGTACAATAGCGAAAGTCATGAAGTAAAGCATTTTAGGGTCAAAAATTTCAGAGTCTCTATTTAGAAGGTCACTAGGATAGTCATAGTATTTTTATAATATATATCTAAGGAACCGTTTTTGGATTACTTCAAGCGATCTGAGGTAACTTTTGGAAACTGAACCCCAGCCAACTATGCCATAATTCACAATGTCTTTTTTGATCTTATAAAGAATACATCGTGATTTTTTTATTATGTATTTAATTTGGTGGTCCCGTCTGAGGTGGCAGTCTATTATTATACCTAAGTATTTAATTTTTTTTTCAGGTTTTATCACGGTTTCTTCAGATACTGCAAGTTCGTATTTTGGTACGTTAACATCAAAGCTACTAAAAGGTAAGTTAAAACTTTTTTTTAAATTGATTGATAGTAGCCTATAGTCAAAGCATTTTTTAACTTCATACATATCTTGTTCAAGTTTGATTTTTAAGTCATATACCAATTATTGTCACTACATAAAATTACTTGTAAAAAGCACATAACTGTTATTGGCAATAAAATGCAACTTTAAATTTCATACAAGAATTAGCGTTTCAGACATATTAGCATATTAGATATATTATATATATATACGATACACAAAATATAAATAAAAAACTAACAGAGTCAATTACAAGGTCAGTGGTATGAGAGATACATAATAATATATTAACAAAACGTATTAGATCTAAACAGTGAGATCTATACTCACACATACAAAACCCAACAACACTGAAGAAAAAACAAAAAATTGTATTTATAAAATACCTTGTTCTTGTGGTAAAAGTTACATTGGTGAAACTTCAAGACCATTGAAAGTGCGTGAGAATGAACATCGAGATTATATTAAAAATAGACAATTGACAGGATCAAAATTATCAGAACACATTTTAAAATCCGACGGTGAACATCGGGTGGAATGGAATAGGACAAGAAAGATTACCAATGAGCCTCATTCTAAGAGACGTAAGTTAAAAGAATCAGCGTATACTCTCATGTCTGGAGAGAATTGTATCTCGAATAGCTCCTTAGAAATAGATCGTACTTGGCTACCCATCTTGAAGAAAACTTTGGATAGTGGCGAAATGGCAACAAACTGATATCGGAGAGTACCTTGTATTACATCGAATATTTCAGTTGTCAATCAACAACATTGACATAATTTCATATTTCAAAACTTCTTTGACATCTGTCGAAGAAGTAAAGAAATAAGCTCTCAAAAAAGGAATAACTGCATATTTATTCGAATTTTTATCCATTTCTGAAGACGGAGGCAGATTTTGGCCTCCGAAACGTAAAAGATAAGTATAATTTCTTAATATTTTTTTTTGATAGGCAAAATTGTGAAATACGACAAGTTACTGATAAATACTTTGAAAAATACTTTGATTTTTACGCAGTAACTTATCGGGGTAAACTAAAAAGTTTGCCCTTCTACACTTGTATAAAGTTCTCCATTATAATTTTTATATTTTTTCAGATTGTGGAAGGTAACCATTACCCAAAAAAAGGTCGATAAAAAACTGATTTTTTCCTCCACAAAAAATGACTTTCGTTGAATATAAAATTACAGTATCGTCCACAAAACTGATAAGTTTTGAATGGGTTTTTTGAGGAAAAGATTATCTAGATAAATATTGGGGTTCACCACAAGTTACTTTTTGTTCAACACTAACTTTTTCGGATATTTTTACTCTTTGTATTCTGTTAGGTAACTACAGAAGAGATCATGTGGTTTGCCTCTTCGACAATATCGAACGCTATTGTTAGGTCCAAGAAAATATCGACTGCTGGCTTAGAATGGTCCATGAAAGCATTTATGTTCCGAGTCAGTATTCTTATTGGATCTTCGGTGGATCTTTTTTCTATGAAGCCATTTTGCCATTCAGATAACATTTCGTATCTTTCAAGAAACGTATTCAACCTTTTCTGTAGTATCTTCTCCATAATTTTGGCTGAACAGGATATTAGTGAAATCGGTCTGTAGTTGGTAACGTCGCTTGTTTTCCCATTTTTATGGATGGGCGTCATAACAGCCGTTTTGAAGGATTGGGGAAAAGTTCCCTGTTCCATTGATTTATTCATCATGAATATTAGCGGTTGCAGAATATGTTTTGAAATCACTTTGAGAGTCTCTGCTTAGAGATCATCTATGCCTGGATACTTTTTGTTTTTGAGTTGTCTGATAATAATTTCAATTTCTTGTTCCATAACTGGGTTTAAGTATATAGAGTGGACGCAAGTTTTCTTTTTCTCTGCATAATTTGGTGGTCTTTTTATTTCTTTAGCAAAATCTTTTTCTACGGAAATGAAATAATCATTGAAATGATTCACGATGTCTTTGTGGTCTATGAGCTGTTCGCCACTTTTTGACTCTATCATATTAATTGGTAATTTTTCCTGTTTGGTTACGATTTCATTTACGATTTTCCATATATTCTTGGAGTCATTTTTCCCTCCTCAAAGCGTTTTCTATAGAAGTCATTTTCAGTTTTTTGTATCAATTTTTGTAGTTCCCTCTTATAAGATGTATATTCTCCTCTCAAAACGGTGCTACATGGATTTTTTCTCAGTGCGCGATACACGCGGTTTTTTTTGTTGATCGCATTGACTAGAGATATGGTAACCCATACTTTTCGTTTGATCTGATTACTTTTCAATTTTATGAGTTTGATGCTCTCATTTAATTTTTTTTACAGGATATTTATGAATTTATCTACTCCAGCATCAAGGTCATCGCATCCCAAGTTGTCAGTCCAATCGACGCTCTGGATTTTGCGTCCAAGAACATCATTATCCAGTTTTTTATAAAATGCATTTTTTTTATTTTTATTTTAACTTTTTGTGGTAAGACTATTTGTAGTAATGTTGTGAAGTGGTATGTGATTGTGGTTTCAAGTATTATAAGTAAAATTGTATCATAAGTTTGGTTTCCCGATTTTATAAAAATATGATCTAGACAAATATGTGATTCATTTTGTATTCTAGTCGGTCTGTTTATTGCAGATACATCTGTGTTAGGCATGCTGCTGTGAACATCGCATCGCAAGGAGCTCCGTTGTTTCGATAGTTTGTGTAGTGTCTTCAAAGTATTTTTAACAAATTTTTGGTGGTTCGAGTACTCACGAAGTATTATCTAAGCGTACACAGAGTAGTGGGAAAAAAAGGTAAACTAGAAACGACACTTTGAATATCAAACAAAGCAGTACTTATACATTGTTGCCAGTTGTGAGAATGAGTAAAACGAGGAGCAATACTGTGTCGAATTTTGATGATGGCCAACTCGATACACTAGTCGAGAAGCTAGTTCCGAAAATCAATACCAAAATGGACAGTCAGATGGAGAAAATAACCGAACTGTTCAAGCAAATGGAAGCCAGAATGGAGAACAAAATTTGTGATCTAGTTAGAAAAACTGTGGAAGAATCTACTAGGGAGAATAAGCAGCATATCAAATTAATCACAAACAAACTTGATTATATAGAGCAAAAATCAAGAATGAACTCTTTACGACTGGTGGGAATCAGTGAGATGCCTAACGAAAATCTGCCAGAGAGAGTTCTTAAAATCATTAATGAAGACTTAAAAGTGGCGTGCAATGTCTAGGAAATTGATAATGTATTTCGTTTAGGCAAATCACCAGACGTAAACACGAAACCAAGAACAGTTGTCATTAAATTCGTTACTAATCTAAAAAGAAATGAAGTATACAAAGCAAAGTCGTCATTGAAGGGAAGAAGAATATTTATCAACGAAGACCTTACAAGTCAGCGATATAAACTCAAAAAGAAAGCTAATGAAAAATATGGAAACGTCTGGACTGTAAATGGACGAATTTTTGCAAAATATGGCAATGGTGTAAAAATTATTGATGAGGACTCAGACCTTTCGTAGAAACAAAAAAGTTTGTAAACAAAAAAAAGTATGGGTACGAATTTGTTTTGTGTATCCTGTAAAGGCTTTCGCACACTACAGATTTCTGTCAATGTAATTTTCTGTTGATCATTATCAGACATAATATATAATCCATAATTCATTTTTTTATTCAGAATTACTGAATTTTTTTTTATGAGAGCTCATAGCGTACCTGGTTTTTCAGCAAGTGGCCTATACCATGAACGTATACTACCAGAACTGTAGGGGACTTAATACAAAATTACTTGATTTTCATAGTAGATCACTTGACGATGAGTTTGATGTCATCCTAGCAGTAGAGACGTGGTTGCAAGATGAAATAAGTGATGGGGAGGTTGTTGACGCGTAACTATATAACATACTCAGAGCCGATAGAGATTTGATACTAACTAATAAGAGTAAGGGAGGAGGAGTATTAATAGCAATTAAGAAAAATTACAAAATATTACGTTATGTCAAATATTGCAGATTTTTTGAGGCATTGGTAGTTGACTTCAAGGTGAGTAATCAAAAATATACTATGGTCCTTATTTATATACCACCAAGCAGCTCAAATGATACATATAAGTCAATGTACGAATTCCTGCAACAACATATAACCAATATTAATAACACATTTATAGTAGGTGATTTCAATATTCAGGGTATTACCAACACATTTATTGACAACGATAATTTCAACGAGCAATTCAACTTATTACGAGATTTCATTGATTTCAATTCATTTAAGTTATTTAACGATATAAAAAATGATCAAGAAAGAATATTGGACCTGATAATGGGGTCGGAATATAATACAATTGTAGTAAGTAGAGACTTTCTTCCTTTTGTAAAAGAAGATTACTATCATCCAACTCTTAATTTCACAATCAATACAAAAAATATTAAAAAAACATACATATAAAGTACAGGAGTCCTGGTATAATTTCAAAAAAGCCGACTTTCAACAGCTAAGTATAGAGGTGAGAGATGCCGACTGGAGCCTCGTTTTTGATGAAACAGATGTAAATAGGGCTCTGGATAAATTTTATACAGTTTGGAACAACGTGATAGCAAATAATGTACCTAAATATATATTTTATAAAAATGCGAAAAAGTTTCCAGTTTGGTTTACAAATGAAGTTAAAAGCGTACTGAAAGAGAAGAATTACTATAGAAAAATTAAAATGAAATCTAATTGGAATAATGAGAAATATAAAGAATTACGTAGGAAGGTTAAAAATCTAATTAGGAAGGAGAAAAAGCAATACATAAAAAATTTGGAATCGAATGTTACTAAACACATAAATCAATTCTGGAATTATGTGAATAGTAAAAAAACAAATAAAACTTGCTTAGGCAGCTTTACTTATAAGGGCAAAATGGTGGCAGATGAGGGTACCGCAGAATCGTTTGCAAATTTTTTCTCATCTGTTTACTGTGAAGAAAAAGCATCATACAATGTAAACCTGAATGATTCTAATATGACAAATGACTCCTTTCAAATACATACAATAACTGAACTTGACTATAATGAAGCTGTCAAAAAACTTAAACCCAAAAAAGCTGCGGGAATTGATGGCATCCCTTCTTATATATTGAAGGGCTGTTATGAATGGTTAAGAGGTCCATTACTTCATATTTACAATTTAATAGCTGAGTCAAATATTTTTCCTGAATTTTGGAAAACATCTATTACCATACCTATATTCAAATCGGGGAATGAAATAGAAATTGAAAATTATAGAGGTGTCTCAATTATGTGTGCTCCGTCTAGGTTATTGGAGCAAATTATATATTCGAAACTGTATAAATTCGCAAATAAATACATAGCACCTGAACAACATGGCTTTATGACCCAGAAGTCAGTAAATACTAATTTATTTATTTTTAGCAACCATGCTTTTGAAACTTTACAAAATAAATCTCAATTGGACATAGTATTCACAGACTTCCGTAAAGCCTTTGATCAAGTAAATCATGATGTGCTTTTGCTAAAAATTAGTAAATTTGGGTTGTCGAGGAATTTTCTTGAACTGATTAAAAATTACTTGAGAAATAGATATTTCATTGTTAAACATAATGGGAACACTTCGGGAAAATTTTATGCTAATTCCGGTGTTCCTCAGGGATCAAATCTAGGACCTCTTCTATTCTTATTATTCATTAATGATTTACCCTCGGTCTTACATCATTCACATTGTCTGATGTTTGCAGATGATCTCAAAATTTTTAAACGTATTCAGACTGTTAGAGACTGCGTATCATTGCAAAAAGACATCAACAACATTGTGAATTGGAGTTATACTAATAAGTTATTTTTCAATATAAAAAAATGTTATACGTTAACAATATCCCGTTTGAAAGATGTGATCAAATTTGAATATCATATGGATGGAGAGGTCCTGGGTGAAAAAACCGAGGTGAAAGACTTAGGCATTACTTATAATAGTACTTTTTCCTTCACAAAGCATATAATGCTATTAGTAAAATCTGCAAATCGTATGTTGGGATATTTAATGAGACAAACGCGTGAATTTAATAATATAAATACAATTAAATTACTCTACTATACTATAGTTAGACCAAAACTGGAGTTTGCTTCAATAATTTGGACAGGAGAATATAAAACTACTTTAAAAGAAATTGAAAAGGTTCAAAACAAATTTCTTCGATATCTCTATTTTAAAAAATACCATAAATGGCCCGATTACAATTTAATACGAACATCACGGCTAAGGAGCGAATTCAAAATATTATCATTAGAACAAAGACGCAATTTGTCAGCCCTGATATTCATATATAAAAGAATTAATAATCGAATTGATTCCCCCGAAATCCTACACTTGATTCCGTTTCACGTCCCTTCACGCCGTATTCGACATACAATTATGTTCAATATTTCTGTGTCAATATCTAGCACTAGATCACCTCTCGCAACCATGTTGATATTAGCTAATGAATTCAATGAAATAACGGATATTGATTGGTCTTTACCATATTCCAATTTCCGTAACACAATACTGAATAATATACTGAATATATCTTCGTGAAAATTAAATCTACCTAAATCTGTATCCCAACAGTTCTTATAGTAAGTACGTAATAAAAATATATTTCTTTTTTAAGTTGAATTTACATTGTATGTATTGTTAATAATAGGAATCCATGTAATAAAACTTAACAAGTTTGTATGGATCAAATAAATAAATAAATAAATATCCATTTTCACTCAAAGTATCCGGGTAGTGTTCTAAATCAGGTGAATTATTCAAGAGATCAATGTTTATGTCTCCAACTATTATACTGTAATCATAAATTTCTTTGTCCGTCTCAATTATAGAGCTAAACTCATATATAAAAGGTTCAATTTCCGTTGACGGAGATCTATATAATGCATTTATCATGAGCGTTTCATTATTCATTCTTAACATTCAGCTATATCTAACCATGCTAGATATAGCTGAAGATTGAAACATATTTGGAAGGAATGGCGAAGGTACCAGGTATAAGAATAGCTGATGAATTGTTACTTTGAAATTTTGGTCCTATTTGCTGTCCATTATACAGCAAATAGGACATTTAAATGTCCATTTACATCAATCACCTTTACGGAATCAATTTAGAATACAGATGTTGCTCATGTAACATCAGATCTTGCAATACATACGAATACAATAACAAAATTGACAATTAAAAACATAGAACCGGTTGAATTTTTCTCGAATGCTTGTACCGAAAAAGATGTTTTTACAAATCGAAGCAAACTATTCTCTAAGTTCAAAAGAAAGGCAGACAGTGAATCATCGACTAATAAAGATCGTTTCAATTAATTAAAATCTGTTTGGAATAATAATACTCTTCAAATCGAATCAATTTGAATTCAATAAATCGTTCTTCATAATCAGTATGATAAAAAAAATAGGATTTTATTGAAGTTTATAGAAGTTTTCTCTAAGAAGCTTGATACCAAAGAGTTGTAGGACTACAGTAGGGATGAACCATGATGTCTAACAGGCCTTCTTACAGGTCACTATTTGAATCATCACATGCAGAGACTCAGACTGTCGAAAGACACTGTGTGTCGCATCTGTTTGGAAAATGGTGAAACAGCAGAGCTGTTCGGCGTTCGGCAGAGCCGTACTCTAACCAACTGACCAGAAAGACTAGTCATCATACAAACTAATCTTCTTAGTTAAGAAACTTGGTTTATTTGGTCGAGTATGAATAGGTATGAGCCACAATAAACCCTAACTTAACTTGTCTCTAAGAAGCTGAATGTGACAGGAAACGGCATCATAATGTCAAGACAAATATTTCCTCTAGCTGTTTCGGTTAGCTTGTTAAATCACAAATTATATATTATGGCTTCCAAGAAACAATATTTTAATTATCCTATAGCTTTATTTGCTTCAGGTGAGATTATCGCAAAGATGGTACGACATGTACATCTGCCGAACTGAGTCATGGCCGGTGAGAAGCCCCTCCATCAAAATGTGCAGTAGATGTGTAGAAATCTGTTATCAGTCTGTTAGATCGTTCGAGCCGTAAACGTAAAATTGCAAACAAAAGTTTCCGTTCCTTTTTTCCTAATACTTTCTTTGTCATACACCGACCCAAACTTTACGCAGATACGATTTCTCCCACCGGCCATGACGCAGTCCCGTAGCTGTATGTGTAATATTTTCTTTGTTTTTATCTATATATTGTTAAACTAGGACGGATTGACAAAATAGTGTTCAGACATCAAATACCCCGATATCTAAGTACAGTGAATCCGTAGGATACCAACACTTTTTGTTGAAAATAATGTTTAGTATCAATTTTGGAGTATCTATTTTTTCTATAGAGTTGTTTAGGTCTTCTCCCCTTGCTATGATTCTGTATGTTAAATGATACTACACCAATAAGTAACAATAAGCAACAGTTTCTATAATATATATATTGGTATATATATATATATATATATTTCAAATTTTGGTAGAAGATATTTCAATTTGTTCAACAGTTTGCCTGTATATCTGACTTAGGAATTCCCAAGTATTTTATTCCATCAAACATTGAAATTATGTTAACAAGTTACAGTACTTCTCTATTGTAACTTGTTAACTTGTTTCATCCGAATAAAATACTGTCATATCATCAGTTATTATATCACCACATATTGGTAATTTGAATATATGGAAATTATCAAAGATCCCAAAATAGTTTCTTTCGGAACCCCATGTTTAGTATTTTTTTGGAGTACCTAATTTTCCGTTGACTTCAAAATACTGGATTATGTCGGTGAGATAATATTCGTTGAATTATAGGAATATCCCCTCAATCTGATACGTTCTATAGAGTTGAGTAGATCGTTATAACTTACATGTCGAATGTTTTAGCTAGATCAGCGATAGCCTGGCATATCGAAGAAAGGCTGAGATCTCATCTTTATATATGGTAGGTAGGTAGGTAGGTCTAGAGTGAGTGGATCTATTCGTCCCTCCACCATAACCCACAAGAGTTTATTGTGGCTCACACCTTTTCACACTCGGCCAAATAAACCCAGCTTCTTAACGAAGCCGATTAGTTTGTATGGTGAGTGGTCTTTCAGGTCAGATGGTGAGAGTACGGATCTGTCGAACTCTGAAAACCTGGGCAGGCACAGAGTATATGCTCTGCTGTATCATTTTCCAAACAGAGGCGACACACACTGTCTTCCGACAGTGCAAGTCTGCATATGATGATTCAAATGACAGTGACCTATAAGAAGGCCTGTTAGACATCGTAGTTTATCCCTACTATAATCTAACAACTGTTTGGTATCAAGCTTCGAAGGGTGAATAAACGCCTTGGGGTGGGGCAACCCTGGAAGATTCTGCCAGGAGTTCATAAATCTTCTTGTCATCCAGATGTTTGCCAGTGACAGGTTCTGGTCCAATGAAGCCGCTTGCAGCCCCCTCCTTTGCAAGAGAGTCAGCAGCAGCAGGCCAGTATGGCCAGGAATCCAGACCAGAGACAATCTGTTAAGTCTTTCTATCGAGGAGAGTCGTTTTTGGCAGTTTGCTACCAATTTAGACGTTGCTTGGTAGGAGCCAAGAGCTTCCTACGCCGCTTGACTGTCCGAGAATATTTTTATTGACCTGCGAGTGAGGTTGGATTTATCCAATCTCTCCGCACCCAATTCAATAGCGTAAATTTCCGCTTGAAATACAGTCGCATAAGATCCTAGGCAGGTAGATAACTCTGTCCTGGGTCTGCGACTAAAAACAGCTGCACTAGAACCGGAAGGTGTTTCTGATGAATCTGTGAACCGTCAACTATCTGCTCTTGATATTTCCTTCTCCCGGAGGATCCATTCCTCTCTACTCGGGAATAGTACTTTATGAGGCAGTTCTTAGTTGACAGTTGGAGGCATAAAGTCAGAGGTCATTTCCAGAATGCTGTGACTTCCAATGTCAACCAACAGTCTGTTGCACTCTGCATTGAATTGATTTGTGCAATTGACACAAATGGCCGCTGACGGTGTCGTACTGATGACAACCACTGATAGCCAGACAAGCGGACTCTGAAAGCCAGAGAGCTTCGTTTGGGCCGCTTTCTGTAAAGCCTTCGGCCGCCAAGCAATTGCACCATAAGTGGTCATTGGTCTGACATCACATCCAATGGATTTGTTATAGCATTCGAAATTTTTTAAGCCCCTCTTGAAATTTATCAAAAAGTTGTTAGAGGTCATTCCGAATCGAATGAGCCCTGGATCATAATTTTCGGTGCCCCTGGACAGAAGTTCCAAGAAAGGATCTTGTGACCTAGACCAATTCTTGAGATTTATTCACGGATAGAACTGTTACAAATAACACCACAGGTCTAATTGGAAAATTTGTTCGTTAATTTTATTCGATGAAGATGGTGGTGGATTCATTTTATAATAAAGTTCAAATATATCCCTGCATTCATCAGTTCAATAGTGCAGTTTACACTCATAATAACTAATTTATTCTTTTTAAAATTTTTTCATTATGTAATTTAAGGAAAAAATAGACCACCCAACTTATGGACTCCGTCCCTGCAATCCCAGTAGGATACAGCAGCCACAGAAGTCGCTTGTTCTTCATCTGCAGGTATTCCGCAAGGAGATCGCACACAAAAAGGGTGATATATCAAGAAGATGATTAAAGTAGTTTCAGCAGAAATATTCGAGTAGGTAAATAGGAACATTCCCGGAGTTTTTGAAATTTGCCTCTGTCAGATCTCACCTTATAAATTATCTCGCGTATTGTACATTTGTGCGACCGATAAATATCCGTAATTTACGCGTACCGAAAGGAAAATAAAGAGACGGAGGCAAATACAAGTGGAACGTATTAATGCTTATTAATATCCTGTTTTACTGTTGGATGTTCAGAGGCTCCCACTGAGTCTGAATTATTGCTGGTTGTGGACAAATAAATGACTCAGAGGCATAATCAAGTTGTTGTTACTCACTTCTTCGCCAGTGTAATGAGAAAAAAAATATTGAGGGAGATAAGGTGGATAACGTTGAAGTTACTTTGAAGTTTGCCTGTTGTATGAAAGTAAAATACTCACATGACAAAGCTAAGGAAAGTAACCCCAACTAGCAGTTTTCTATTTTATAATAGTTGCGGAAAGGTTTCGGAGAAACAAATTTTAAAACTGCATTTCTCCCAGAAATGTTTTCAATATGTTTATAAAACTGCTATAAATAGGAAATTGGCACCGTTTTATAAAACATTATAGTTATTATCAATATTTTGTAAGGCCTTTTACAAACACTACAAAACAGTTTTATAAACATTTTGGTAGTTACTATAAAATTTGTCTAACGCTCTCAAAAAGTAGTTTTGTACAGACTTCATTTACTGCACTTTTGCAACATATTAAAGCGATACTTATAAAATAATCAGAAGACAATTTTATAAGAGTTTTTTAATAGTTCCAAGTATAGGCGTTATAAAATATAATACAGCCGAAAACGATAACAATAAAATTAAAAAGTATTAAAAATGTTTCTTTGAAGACGCAAGAAGTAATTTTGTATTGGACACTAGGAAAATATAATAGATATGTCACCAACTGAAAACTAACAAATAGAAAGGTTGAAGCCATTTTAAAATTTCACTTCTGCACTCATAAAACTGTTAAAGACATTGTTTATGTTTCGAAGATTGATATTTTTACTGCAAATGAAATTTTATTGACAAATATATAGCCTATTATTAGCAAAATTTAAGGGCGTCACTCATTTATAAATGTTTTCGGTAAAATTATTAATTATACAAAAATTCACTCTGTCGACGTATTCATTTTCTAGTCGCAAACTTAACTCACTTTATTCTAAATAATATAATGTTATAATATTTATGTACTTTTCGGCTGTAAATATCACTATAGGTGCGGTATTTCATATTTTCAACTCATCTAATTTCAGTATGCCGGATCGCTATCATTACAAATGGTGTCGTTCTATAAAATGAATTGATATCAGTAGCAAGCATTTCAACGTATTTTAGCTACTATGTTACCCCTATAAAACTGTTAAGAAACACTTAGTTCTGGGAGTGTCATTAACGACATAGGAAATAATCTCTCAATTCCTTACTCTTTGTAGATGATTTGAAAATCTTTCGGCCCATTACATCACAGGAGGACTGTTTGATCTCACAAAAAGACCTTGACTTTTTGTACAATTGGTGTACCGAAAATAATCTTCCCCTCAATACAAACAAATGTAAATACTCAAAATACATCCTTAAACATAATGTTATTTCTCATGATTACTGCATAAATAACACACCTCTTCAAATAAGCACTCATCAAAGGGATCTTGGTGTCACATTTGACCCTAAACTGAGTTTCTCCATTCATTATGACACAATAACATGCTCAGCCAAACGGATGCTAGGGCTCATTTATCGTAACTGTAAGAACTTTCATAGCACAGACAGTTTTTTAACTCTTTTCAATGCATACGTCAAATCTCGGCTGGAATATGCCTCCCTTGTATGGTCACCCATATACAATGTCCACATAAACAAAATCGAGTCTATACAAAGAGGCTTCATGAAATATATTACTTACAAGCTAGAAGGAGTTTACCCTGAACAAGGCATCGACAACAGAATACTACTGAATAAATTTAATCTATTATCCCTTCAAAACCGAACAACTTACTACTCTATAATTATCATTTATAAACTAGTGAATAATCTGGTTGACTGTCCCGAACTACTCTCCCACTTCAACTTTCATGTTCTACGAATCAATTCTAGAAATGAACTGACTTTTTATCTACCACATTCTAGAACAAGTATTTTACTCAAGTGACCAGTTGTTGCAATGAGCAAACTTTACAATCAACTCTGTGAAAATCTCGACATTTATTATGAACCTATTGGTCAACGTTTGTTTGAAGCTGATTGACAATGTTTCATGATGAATTTCACTAGTTCGGACTTCCATTGTCCACTATATAAAATGATTTGAAATCCCTGAAACAACTAAAAAAGGAAGAATTGAAAATGAATAGCTGAAAATAACAATTATATTAACCAAAATAAACCTGAAATGAAATAATAGTGAAATAAAATACAAGTAAAAATAGAACAATTGAATAAATAAAAATAAAGAAATGAAAAAAGAAAATAAAAATAAAAAGTGGAGAGATTCCAAGTCACGTTAGTTCACGACGTTTTGATTGTTAGTATCTACAATCGTCTTCTGGTGATGACTGGCTGATTCCTCCGAGAGATGACTATTTATTGGTCGTTGGATTCGTGGTTCAGATACTGTCCCGTATGAGTGGGCTTTCGGTATACAGATGTTTCCCACTTTGAGACGGTCCTCTTCACCAAAACGTCTAAGAATGGCAATTCGTTGTGGATTTCCATCTCCATTGTGAAATTGATGGAAGGTCTCACGCTGTTGATGTGTTTCAGGAAGGCGTCTAGTTCAGTATTCCACGAATCCAACCACCATCAATCGACTAAAAGAGGAGTCATCAAAACTCTATTAGACCGTGCTTTTGGGAGAAGGAACTAGACATCATCAAAAATGATCTTTAGCGGAATGGCTACTCCAAAGCGATGGTAGAAAAGACTTTGGCTAGAAGACAACAGGAGCGTCGCAAGGAAGAGAAGCCGTCACAACTAGTGCTTGCACTTCCCTACATCAGAGGATTATCGGAGAGGATAAGAAGAATTGGTTCAAAGTACAATATCAGAACCTGCTTCAGATCCGGTAACACTATCCGTAGCAGCCTCACGAAAACCAGGTCACCAAACGCGGACTGCGATTCCAAGAATTGCATTTACCGGATACCGTGTGAGTGCAGAAAATCCTATATTGGTGAAACTAAGAGGCCATTGAATGTTCGCATTGTCGAGAACAAGAAACACACACAGCGAGGAGAAACTAGCAAATCAGGAATAGCAGACCATGTTTGGACCCATCAACACAACATCGAGTGGTCCCAAGCTGAGATCTTGCACAGAGAGGAACATTGGTTTAGGAGAAAATTCAAGGAAGCCGCATACATGTAGAAATACGCAACATATGGAAACCCATCATCAAGCGGAAAATGGCCAACTCCCGCCAAAACGGACATCTCCCACGGAACCAGTGAAGCGGAAAATGGAAAGCGGGGATAAGTGAAAGTACTCGAACGACCTATAAATAGTCATCTCTCGGAGGAATCAGTCCAGTCATCACCCGAAGACGACTGTAGATACCAACAATCGAAACGTCGTGAACTAACGTGACTTGGAATCTCTCCACTTTTTATTTTTATTTTCTTTTTTCATTTCTTTATTTTTATTTATTCAATTGTTCTATTTTTACTTGTATTTTATTTCACTATTATTTCATTTCAGGTTTATTTTGGTTAATATAATTGTTATTTTCAGCTATTCATTTTCAATTCTTCCTTTTTTAGTTGTTTCAGGGATTTCAAATCATTTTATATAGTAGACAATGGAAGTCCGAACTAGTGAAATTCTATTGGTCAAGTTAAGAACCACGTTAAGAAACTTTTACACTCTAGTCAAAATACATGAGCCCAAATTGAAAGTTATTCTACCATGTGAGCTTATTACTACTACTGTATTACTGCTGAATTATGTTTTTTTGTAATACACTTGAACTATGTTTTTACTTGTTGGCTCTACATGTGACTTATGGTTTTTTTTCAATTACTCTCCTAGCTTGCTGCAACAAGTTTTCCACCTAATTTTTTGCTTAACTCTCGTAAATGTTTACTTTATTTTGTTTACTCGCTTCAGATGTTTCTAGTTGATGAATTAGTATTGTATTCATGTATATGTATGTATATATGTATGTGTATTGTGTGTATATAGGCAGATATAAAACTGTAACATGCTTGTTAATAATATTAATATGTCTTGTTATTGGGATTTATTCCTGTTTAGACATTAAACAATTTTTTTTCAAACAGTGAAGTTCGAGGTATACTGAATTGAACCTCAAATTCTGATATGTAATGCTAGTGGTGGAATGAAATGTGCCAAGTCACTCGAACACCTCCAGTGAAAGTATCTATATAAGAGAGACAAATCTGCAAACTTTCTTCGATGTTCCAGGCTATCAAAGTTGCACGTGATGTTATCGTCTCCAATCAGGCGTATGGCTCTTTTCTGGATGGAATCTAGCAACTTCAGGGTATGTTTGGGGGGAGAGCTCGAGCTCCATACATGAGAACAATACTCCAAAGAAGGTTTGATCTGAGTTTTATAAAGCATCAAAAGTTGCTGAGGTATGTTCACTTTTCTGGTTTGGAACAGTGTTCCAAGCTTTTGAGAAGCAGGCTCTGTAATTTCAGTGACATTATTGTGCGATGACATTGGTGTCCATTTTAATCCCCAACAAACTTATCGAAGGCGAAAGCGGAATTGTCTGACCCGACATTATTATATCCGGTTCGAAGACATTTATCTTCTTGGAGAAAACCAATGCCTGAGTTTTTGTGGCATTAAATTGAACCTGGTTACTTTCACCCGAATTCAAAATCATTTCTAGATCCTCACTAATATTTGCAATCTCCTGCTGCCGGTGAACATGTGCCTCCGTAGCTGATGTTCTGGAATCCAAATGTCAGCAAAGCAATATATGTATTGTAATCTTAGTTTTTTCCAATAAGTTGTTGATATACAATACAAAAAGGTTGAAAACAATATGGATCCCTGGGGAACAGCAGCGTTGAACGTTCTTTCAGGAAGCTGAAGAGCCATACACAGAAATGATCCCACAAGGCATAGCATCGAAGTTTGGCCAGCAACACCTCATGCCACACACGGTCAAAGACTTGAGAAATATCAAGCGAATGTAATAACTGGTGGGGAATATGATGATGTACGACTAGAGCCATAATATGAATGTGGAGAGGTGGACTTGCACTAGCAGGATTGCAGGAATACTTTGAAGGACATTGTGTGACTGCTCAGGACTGCCCTAAATGTTTATATCATATAAAATTGGTGGCCTTGACAAGTAGTAAAGCTCGTTTCGGCAATTCAAGAAATGCTAAGTGGGTGCAGTAAAGAAATAATTGAAAAAAGATGATTTTTTGGGGAAAAAAGGTTTTGGATTTCTACTTTTCCATCTTCTAACAGAACAAAAATGATGGAATCTTCCAAAGGAAGGAAGGAACCAGTCAAATTAAAAAATTTAACTCAATACAAAAATGTGTAGATCATGCAAAGAAGAAAGTAACTGTTTCGGGAGGGTTTTTCTCCCAGTTTGTGTCAGGAAGTTACTTCTTTGCATGATCTACACATCTTTGTATAGAGTTAATTTTTTGAAATTTATTGCTTCCTTTCTTTGGAAGATTCCCACATTTTTCTATAGGAATGGAGAAGTAGAAAGCCAAAACCTTTCTTTCCTAAAGAATATACCCCTTTCAATTTAATCATGATTTTTTATATACGTTTGAAATCTGGAAAATATCATTTTTATGTTTCCTTGCAAGGAATTGTACAGTAATAGTGGAGCTCAGTTTCTGGTACAAACAATTTGTTAATCTATAAAATAAAATGACATTCATCTGGTTATTCCATGTAAGTTTGGTTGTGTGTACTATGAATATTCCTAATAACTTCTGAAAAACACCCTAGTTTTTGGAGCTCTCCAAAGACTATAAAATTTCTTACCCCTGAAATTTATTTTTTCCTCCTAACCTTCTTCAAGCGACCGCAGAACATATTTCTCCCTTGTTATTATAGTCTGTTTAAGATTATATCAAAGAATGTTGAGCTACCTACCGATCAAGATTATTGATGCTTGTTATGTCTGAATGTTGACGCAGCAGCCTTTGTCGATATTTGAAGGAATCCGATCGTATCAATAAAAAACCTAACACATGATGATTTCAAGCATTTTCAATGCCTGTTTTTCAAATTTATCATGTTATTACACGCATGCAGACTTCAAAAATCAAAATGATTTTCATGTAGCCGATTAACTTAGCGATATAGCTCGCGACAACACGCAATGGGTATCTGGACGAGTAATTAAAAAAAAAATAGTAAAATTTAAAATCTGTCTGTTTAAAATCTGCTAAGGATTAACGAGGTCTTACCTTTTAACGTGTGATTCCTAACACGGTTGCAGAATCATCCCAGCTTCAACCAGATACATTCTCTCGAGAAAAATATCTGGTCGAGGCAGGAATCGAACCCACGATCTTCCGATCGTGAGTCGGGCGCACTACCACCGCGGCCAATTCTACAACAACACATGTTTCAATTGTATGTGTTTTTTTTTTATTACATTACATTACACGTGAATTGTTCAAAAACTGAGGCGAATGCTCAAATTTCGAGGGTTACATACATTCGATTAGCGATTTTTTTATTTTTTTATGTTGGTACACTCGTCTCGAACACATGTTCACAGAAGCATGTTCAGTGTGTTAGCATGAAAAATTAAAAAATAATAATAAAATAAATAATGAAAAAATAAATAATAAAATAAATAATGAAAACATAAATAATGAAATAAATAATAAAAAAACTAAAAACAGTCAAATCACGAATGACAAGAAATTGTCTTCATAAGTTCTAACACTTGAACATGATGTCGTTCATCAGTTATAGGGGTATGCGCCTCGCTTCCCCGACCAGAAGTTATTTTCGATCTTCATTTGATGCACACTGTCTACGAGAAATTATCCTTTTCCCACAATATGATAACACGGTAATGAACTGATCCAAATATACTTAATATACTCTGTAAAATCTACCCATTCGTCTGTCAAGAATATAGGAAGTGATTTTACCAAAATTTATTAAAATTCACAGGTCACTTCCTGTACATTAACTGATTCCATAACTTCCCATGGAAAGTTCATATTTCATCTGAATATTCACATAGTAAAATGAGTTTTACCTCATTTGTATTGATTTATTACACAACTTTTCATTTTTACATTATATAATGTATATAATGTAATGTATATCAGGTCATTACCCTATGTTAGGTCCAAAGTGAGTTGGTCTATTCGACCCTCCACCGCAACCCACAAGGGTTTATTGTGGCTCACACCTATTCATACTTGACCAAATAAACCCAGCTGCTTAACGAATCCGATTAGTATTCCGATTAGCAGATTACTGCTCTGCCGAACTCTACAAACCTGATTCAGTCCCCAGCGGGGTAGGCACAAAGTATATGCTCTGCTGATTCATCATTTTCCAAACAGAGGCGACACACAGTGTCTTTCGACAGTCTGAGTCTCTGCATGTGATGATTCAAATAGTGACCCGTAAGAAGGCCTGTTAGACATCATGGTTCATCCCCATTATAGTCCAATAACTGTTTGGTATCAAGCTTCGAAGAGTGAATAAACGACTTGGAGTGAGCCAATCGTGGAAGATTCTGCCAGGAGTCCATAAATCTTCTTGCCATCCAGGTGTTCAAAATTTGTTTGGCAAATCCTAAAGCGATGCCAATGACAGGTTCTGGTCCGATGAAACTGCTTGCAGCACCCTCCTGTGTAACGGGAGTCAGAAGGCTCATTGCCTGTTATCCAGACCAGAGGCAATCTGTAAGATCTTCCTATCGAGGAGAGTCGTTTTTGGCAATTTGCTACCAATTTAGACGTTGCTTGGTAGGAGCCAAGAGCTTCCAACGCCGTTTGACTGCCCGATAATATTTTTGTTGACTAGTGTATGAGGTTGGATTCTTCCATTTTCTCCACACAGTAATTCAATAGCGTAAATTTCCGCTTGAAATACAGTTGCATAGGTTACTAGGCAGGTTGATATCTCTGCCCTGGGTCTGCGACTGAAAACACCTGTACCGGAACCGGAAAGTATTTTATTCCAAATGTCAACCAACAAATAGCTGCTCTTAATATTTCCCTCTCCCGGAGGATCCAGTCCTCTCTTCTCGGGAACAGTACTTAATAAGGTAGTTCATAGTTGACATTTCCAGAATGCTGTGACTTCTAGTGTCAACCAAATGTTGCACTCTGCATTGAATTGATTTGTGCAATTGGTAATGTGCACAAGTCTATAGTACCCTAACACAGAGTTTTACTTGTGAAATATTTCCTAATATGTTCTGGAAAATCACTTCAATTTTCAACAGTGTTTTGCATGTTCGGCGATTTTCTGCTATCGAAAAAAATTAATCAGAGAATTCGTTTGCATCAAAAATGGAATTGAGTGCTTGAAAACACTTGAAATATTGACAGTGGCATACGGTGATTGTACTCTGAGTTAGAAAAATGTTTACAAGTGGTACAAGCTTTTCACAGAAGGTAGAGAAGATGTGAATGACGACGCTCAGCCTGGACGCCTCAGATATCAACAACCGATGGAAATGTTGAGAAAGTGAAGGTAATCGAAGTAATCCTACGTTGAATAGATTGAAAGTGTCTTCAAGAAAATTTTTCACAAACATGTTTTCTTCACAATGAAGAAATCTTATCAATCTGTTAATTTATTTATTTGTCAAAGTTTTCCTGTCATTGAAACATGGTCCTTTTTTTGTAAATCTTAACGAAGCCAGTAACACATACTTTTTTGGTGAAAATCATATTGAAACTCAAGATTGATGAAGATCAAGCAGAATTTTTGACGAGAAAGTAAACCAACCCATGCAAACGTGGCTATGTGAATATAATCAAGCAGTTCTTTCGTTTATTGGTGCGTGGCAATCCTATTCAGTTACTTCTGATGTCATGTCATTATTGCAACGGCTTCCAAAAAACCCGCAGAAAAAGGTGTACAAGAGATCGCATTGTGTATTCCGAAAACGTGATTTGGCGGCATCGGTCGGGGCTTTCCTTGTATCGCTGCTGAAACTGAATTTTAAGTAGTGAATATTTCACAGATGGCTGATAGCCTGTCACCAAACATTGGCTGCAATTTGACAACATGATTGCAAACGCTGAACATTCATATAAGTTTCGACGACGCTTGAATCGCAGTGTGGAATTTCACACGAATTTTCACAAAAAAAGCTCTTGTCTGCGTAAAAAATGTACACGCCAAACTTGTTCACTCAATAGGAATACTGGTAGGAAAAAGTACAATTGTGATCGAAAGATAACCATAAGGATTACACAACTTGTACTCACACACTGATTAATGAATTAAGTGAGCATTTTTGCTGATATAGTAGTGCTGGTACTCCTTTTTATGTTACCTGAGACCTGAAAAAATACACACTGTTGAGAGTAAAGTTTATATAGTTTCTACTAATTCTCTATTTTTTCAATAATGACTTATATTACTTTATGGTAGATATTTTATTTTGTGTTAAAAATTCAATTGGATCCTCAAAAACACTTGAAATATTGACAGTGGTATACGGGCTCAGAAAAATGTCTATAAGTGGTACAAACTTTTCACAGAAGGTCGAGAAGATGTGTCCAAGCTTCGTTTGGCAAAGCCTAAAGCGATACCAATGGCCGATTCTGGTCCGATGAAGCTACTCGCAGTACCCTCTTTTGCAGGGAAGTTAGCAGCCTCATTGCCTTCCAGGCCAGTATGGCCAAGAATCCAGACCAGAGACAATCTGTTAAGTCGTCCTATTGAGGAGAGTCGTTTTTGGCATTTTTCTACCAATTTAGACGTTGCTCGGTAGGAGCCAAGAGTTTCCAACGCCGCTTGACTGTCTGAGAATATTTCTATTGACTCGTGTATGAAATTGGACTCTTCCAATCACTCCATACACAATTCAATAGCGTAATTTCCGCTTGAAATACAGTCGCATAGGTTCCTAGGCAGGTCGATATATCTGTCCTGGGTTTGTGACTGAAAACATCTGCACCAGAACCGGTAGGTGTTTTTGATCTGTGAACCAACAACTATATGCTCCTAATATTTCCTTCTCCCGGAGGATCCAGTAGTTCGTAGTTGACAGTTGGAGGCATAAAGTCAGAGGTCATTTCCAGAATGCTGTGACTTTCAGTGTCAACCAGCAGTCTGTTACACTCTGCATTGAATTAATTTGTTCAATTGGCAATCTGGCCTCTTTCCAGAAAAATATGGAGAGGAGGTAGATCTAGAAGGATCTCCATGGCCGCTGACGGTGTGGTACTGATGGCACCACTGATGACCAGAAAAGGCTATATCTGTAAGCCAGAGTGTTTCTCCTTGGTCGTTTTCTGTTAAGCCTTCGACCACAAGGCAACTGCACCATAAGTGATCATTGGTCTGGCAATGATCACATACATCCAATGGATTTGTTTGGGACCTGAACCCTAAGTTTTACCACAAATTCTTAGGCATGTCCATAGCGACAGACTACGGCTCAACAATACATCAACAACCTATAAAAATGTTGGGAAATAGAAAAAAATCATTCCATGAGCATCGCTCAGGGATTGAATGACGTAAACGGTGATCCAGATTTGCTCAAAAGAGTTATAAATGGTGACGAATCATGGGTATATATTTATGATATCAAAACCACAGTCCAATCGTCCCAATGGAAAAGCCCAGGAGAGCCAAGACCAAAAAATACACGCCAAGTTCGATTGAATGTCAAGGTTTTTCTTACTTTTTTTATATTACGGTGGCGTAGTGCATCAGAAGTTCTTGCCACATGGTCGTACGGTCAATAAGGAATATTATCTTGAAGTTATGCGCCGCTTGCGGGAAGCAATACGAAGAAAACGTCCGGTATTGTGGAAAAACAATTCGTAGCTTCAAAATAACGATAATGCATCTGCTCGCACGTCATTGTTTGTTCGTAATTTTTTTGGCCGAAAACACCGTAATCATGCCTCAGCCATCGTATTCACCAGATTTGGCCGCTTGCGACTTTTTCTGTTCCCAAGAATGAAGAGACCCATAAAAGGACGGCGTTTTGCGACTTCTTGGAAGGGAACAAAATAGATATTGACGATTGTTTGAAGGTGATTGACAATGTTTCGTGGAGTATTTCATCAGTTCGGACTTCCATTGTCTAATATAATATAGATTGATTTGATAACCCTGCAAAAAATCAAAAAGATTAACCGAAAATAACAATTTTTTAAACAAAAATTGAAATTACAAAGAAATAACATAAAACAACAACCAAATAAATAAAAAATTGAAATAGAAAAATTGAAAAATTAAATGTATATTAATAACAAAAAATTAAAAAATATAAAAATTAAAATATTTCAAACCAAATTATGTCACAACTTTTCGATTGTTAGTATCCACAATCGTCTTCGGGTGATAACTGAACTTATTCCTCCGAGATATGACTATTAATAGGTCATTGGAGTGCTATCACCTATCCCCTCTTCCCTCTTTCCGCTTCATTGGTTTTGGCGGGAGATGACCGTTTGGCGGTAGTTGGTCGTTTTTCGCTTGATTAGAGGTTTCCATATGTTACGTATCTCTTCGATAGCTTGACTAAATGCGTTGTTGGATAATATATACGCGGCTTCTTTGAATTTTCGCTTAAACCAGTGTTCCTCTTTGTGGATGATTTCAGCTTGAGCCCACTTGATGTTGTGTTGATGAGTCCAAACATGCTCTGCTATTCCGTATTTGCTGATTTCTCCTCGCTGTGTGTGTTTCTTGTGCTCAGCAATGCGAAATTTCAATGGCTTCTTAGTTTCACCGATGTATGATTCTCCGCACTCGCAGGGTATCCGGTAAATGCAATTCTTGGAATCGCAGTCCGCGTTTGGTGACCTGGTTTTCGTGAGGCTGCTACGGATAATGTTCCCAGATCTGAAGCAGGTCTTGATGTTATATTTGGACCCAATCCGTCTTATCCTTTCCGATAATCCTCTGATGTAGGGAAGTACAAGTACTGGTTGTGGCGGTTTCTCTTCCTTGTGGAGTTCCTGCTCTCTTCTAGCTAAGGCCTGTTCTACCATCACTTTGGAGTAACCATTCCATTGAAGGTCATTTTTGATGATGCCTAGTTCCTTTTCGAGACCTTCCTTTGTATTACAGAGCCCAAAAGCACGGTCCAGTAGAGTCTTGATGATTCCTCTCTTAGTCGATAGATGGTGGCCACTTTGGAAATAATAACTGCAGTAGAATCCACCACTTCCCTTATTGATCAGATTGAGGCAGAAGAATTCAGATGGAAAATCAGAGAACAGCTAGATCGAGAACCAGTTCCAACTTCGAACATCAGCAATGAAGAACGAAGAGCCCTGAATGGGATACATAGAGACAACACCAAGGGAAACGCTACTGTTGTGATGGATACTGATCTCTAGGAACAGAAGATCGAAGAGGTGCTTCAGAAAGGAAAATACACGAAGATCGTAATAGACCCTACTACATCAATTGAAAGTAAGTTGTACCAGACTTTGAAAAAACACCAAGTCTATTTTACGGAGAAAGAATTTATCATCCGCACCAGAACTTGTCCAGAATTTTACTACCAATAATTAAACCACTGCAAGGTAAAACATCATCTTTTGTGAAAAATTCAAGGCATTTCGTTGAACTACTAGGGGAAATCGAAGTCAAAGAGCAGGATCAACTGATCAGTTTCGACGTGGAAAGCCTCTACACCAACAATCCTGTCGAAGAAGCACTTCTATGGGAATGTGCTTCTTCGGAGATGGGAACCTGAACTCACCTGGAATTACTAGGATGCTGTGTACGAAACTGCTACTTCCAACTGAAGGACGAATTCTTTACGCAAGATGACGGACTGCCAATGGGATCGCCACTTTCACCTGTTATAGCCAATTTATATATGGAGTGGTTTGAAACTTTGGCCTTTGAAGAAGCCCACAAGGAGCCCCGAGTCTGGTTGAGATACGTAGACGACACCTTCATAATATGGAACCATGGGAATGCAGAACTAGACACTTTCCTGAAGCACATCAACAACGTAAGGCCTTCCATCACTTTCACAATGGAGAAGGAAATCCACAACGAATTGCCTTTCTTAGAAAATATATATAAAACCCACTCACACAGGACAGTATTTGAACCAGAAATCCAACAACTATCAATCGACTAAGAGAGGAATCATCAAGACCCTACTGGACGGTGCTGGAAGGTCTCGAAAAGAACTAAGCATCCTCAAAAATTACCTTCAATGGAATGGTTACTCCAAAGTGATGGTAGAACAGGTCTTAGCTAGAAGACAGCAGGAACTCCACAAGGAAGAGAAGCCGCCACAACCAATACTTGTACTTCCCTACATCAGAAGATTATCGGAAAGGATAAGACGGATTGGGTCCAAGTATAACATCATGACCTGCTTCAGATCTGGGAACATTATCCGTAGCAGCCTCACAAAAACCAGGCCACCAAACGCGGACTGCGATTCCAAGAATTGCATTTACCGGATACCCTTCGAATGCGGAGAATCATACATCGGTGAAACTAAGAGGCCATTGAAAGTTCGCATTGCTGAGCACAAGAAACACACACAACGAGGAGAAACCAGCAAATCCGGAATATCAGAGCATTTTGGACTCATCAACACAACATCAAGTGGGCTCAAGCTGAAATCATCCACAAAGAGGAACACTGGTTTAGGCAAAAATTCAAAGAAGTCGCGTATATGTTGTCCAACAACGCATTTATACAAGCTATCGTAGAGATACATAACATATGGAAACCTCTAATCAAGCGAAAAACGACCAACTCCCGCTAAACGGTCATCTCCCGCCAAAACCAATGAAGCGGAAAGTCCAGTTATCATCCAAAGACGATTGTGGATACTAACAATCGAAACGTTGTGACATAACTTGGTTTGAAATCTCTTAATTTTTATTATTTTTTAATTTTTTGCTATTAATATTTTTGATTTTTCAATTTTTCAGCTTTCATTAATATTTCAATTTTTTATTTGTTTGTTGTTGTAGTAAGTTATTTCTTTGTAATTTCAGTTTTTGTTTAATAAAATTGTTATTTTCGGTTAATCTTTTTGAATTTTTGCAGGGTTATCAAATCAATTTATATTATATTAGACAATGGATGTCCGAACTGATGAAATAGATATTGACAAATATATAAATGTTTTCTTAGGAGAAATGAAAAATCTACTTATTTTTTTAACAGACCTCGTAAATAAATATTTTGTTACAGAAAAGCTCGTTTCAACAAGAATAAGGAGATATGGCACATTGAGACCTCTCACCCAAAAGTTACGCATGTTTTGGTGGATACGCCATCGCTAACCGCAAATCAAGTAACCTGGAAGCAGCTCACCTGAACCGTGATACACATTTTATTCGTTCCTTATCTCGGAAAAATATACTTCCTCAATTCGAACCAGGTGAAAAGGAATGAAAGGGCCACGTGCACATTCCGATGACTTTAATTTAATGCCTCGTCCAATTTAAAAGTACCGACCACCGAGCGCATATGGCTAGTCTTGCTCCTAGATGAGACACTATTACCAAAGACAGGCGCGGTTAACGAGATGAGTCTTGTGTAAGATGAGTTATGTTATGTACTCATAGTTTCTATTTTTGGTGATATTTCTTTGATTTCTTGGAGCGATATCAACTTGATACGTGAGAGAATGTATACGCACTTTGCTTCATTCATACGATTTTCAGGTGATGAAAACAATATTACAGAAAAACAAATATTATCTGTTTATAAACAATATATTTCGAGTA
Source organism: Leptinotarsa decemlineata (assembly GCF_025532065.1). NCBI lineage: Eukaryota > Metazoa > Arthropoda > Insecta > Coleoptera > Chrysomelidae > Leptinotarsa > Leptinotarsa decemlineata. The sequence goes on along the minus strand of NW_027412537.1, from coordinate 5,713,447 downwards.
TGAATTATTTTGTAATCATCATCATTCAGTTTCAATGGTTAAGCATCTTGTCCCTAAAATCCAAATTTCTCGATTCTTAAGAATTACAGACCGATAACATGCCTTAATTTTTGTTATATGTTATTTTCGAGAATCTTATGTAGGGTTTTTCCCACAACTATTTAGTTTAGAAACATTTTATTTTTTTATTGATTTTTATTTTGCATTATAAATTTTTGTTGGAAAATTAACTTTTCATAACTGCATTATCGAGCAATGGTCCAAAATATTTATCTGCTTGAGTTTTAATGTCAATTCTTTCAATTGGATTTTTACTTAACATTTTCGTATTTTATCATCGCATATCATTGAAATGCTCTCTTCTCTCGAAACGAAATTTCATTGCCGAAAAATAAATAAATATTTAGAACGACAGACACCACTTAGGATGTTTCGAGTAGGTACTCATTGTTAACACTTTTATGGATTAAGACAAGGGCCCAAGTGGTTGACCCTTCTCGACTATATTTATGACCCCTACCATTGTCAGTGAGAAAGTTACTTCAAACACATTTTGTAGCCGATGAATTCAGTCTATTCAGGGATTTCGGCCGGGAACTAGTCCTAATTCTGATTCTCCTTGCCACAAGGTAACACTGTTATGTTTGTCGTTTTGTTGGTGTTATTAATAAATTTGTAAATTATTTGTAAACGCTGTGTCCGTCTGATTGATAATTCACCTATCAACAGTCCCGACACTTATATACACGGATACTCTTTTCGATTGACCGAGTATTAGAACGGATATATGAGCAGAGAGGGTCAAAGAGAGGTTAGGTTAGGTTCAAAATGAGTAGGTCTATTCGACCCTCCACCGCGAGGGTTTATTGTGGCTGACACCTATTCTCACTCGGCCAAACAAACCCAGCTTCTTAACGAAGCCGATTCGTTTATATGGTGAGTGGTCTTTCAGGTCAGATGGTAGGGTCAAATAGAGGAGTCGCAGGTTATTAGGAGAACCTGCCCATCGACAAATGTAACTCCGGTCTCTATACGGTTCGGGCGTGAAATTTCTGTAGCCTGGATGAAATGCCGCGTGGTATTTGACACGACATCGCATGAGCTCATCTTGCATTTGCTCTGATGTTTTGCGGTACCCAACGAAATCGTGAGAGGTCTTGAACAACTAATATCACTCTGAAGGACTCATTTGCTGTCATTCTGATGAAGTGGTGGCCAAGTGAGCGTGGCATATTCCAGTTTTTTCTAATTAATGAACGATATGGTATTCTGTTCTAGATAAACTGATTCTATACTAGATAAAATGTGCAAAACCAGTTCTGCACATAGTAAGGAAGTAATCTCATTGAGGCCGTAACAGCTTTATTGATGTGTTAATGGAAACTAAACTTACTGTCAAATTATTCTTTATCAATTATTTTACTGATATTTACATTTGAGAACAGACCACAACTTCGACTTCAAACTGATTAACAATATTACATTTTATCGTTGAACTGATACTGGGTTATAACCTATACCGCGAAAAGTTTGGCACTACAGATCCGCTTAATGGAAAGACCTTCAATAGCTTCTTCAGAGTGTTCAGTCATATTTCATTTCAAATTTTCTCGGTGAAGTTATTCATTTCAATATGCACGTATGAAGTCACTAAGCCTATACTATCGGGCATGGTGCATATATTCCTTTTCTATGAAAGTTGCAAACTGTAATTTTCAAACTTCTCGTCTACCAACAGTAGCGCCAAAAACTTAGCGCCAAAAAAGTATCATTGTATCGAAATTAAGTTCTAATGTTATACTTAAATCTCGTTCTTTTTATCCTCTCCAACAGGCCTTCGGCGCAAGAAAGGTATAGCACGGGTTGTGGTCGTTTCTCTTTCATGCCAGACTCTTGTCGTCTGCCGACCAATATCTGTTCTACCAGTTTTTGGAGTAATCGTTCTGTTAAAGAAATTTATTGATGTGGCCCAATTCTTTGCAGACATTTCTCTTCGTCTGCAGAAAGACGTTTCCAAACTCCATAGCCCTCATATATGTTGGTTTACGATGATCATTTCTCGAAATGCTAGTTCCGGATGAAGCATCGTAGGAATTCCATGATTACTCTTGTTAACCTCGTTCTGACTTCAAGATTCTCGTCTTTGGATAGCTTTACGTGGATAACCCGAACTCCTTTCTCGATACGAACTGGTGTACACAAATTTGTACACAAATCTTTGAAAGTCGAACAAGTATTCAAAAGTTACTGAGTGAGTTCCAAACAATTTCTGGAACACTCAACATTTAGTATTCTCAGCTCTTCCTGAAATGGAATGCAGTTATCTACAAACAAATTGTCTATAATGCAGTATAAGAGATAAATAGACAAAAGCGAGCAAAGATTGGATCTTCAAAGAATACCTGTATCTAGAAGTATCTAAATAATGGTTGGAAATATGACCTTCATATTCAACATATTGTCTTTTTTAAAGATTCCACGAGTTCATTCAAAGGCTCAGATAATTCAAATGCTTTCAATGTCGCTAATAGATAATGTTACAACACTGTACACCACTAGCCATGACGATAATTACACAATAGCTTCCGCGAGGAAGAGATGCAACTCAGTCCAGACGAGTACCACTGATAACAGTCATGGTGGACAGAAACAGAGCTGCCTCGTAATGAATCTATAACGCTTCACTTTCAGGCTCGTATTTTATCTGCATTAACAACTGACAATAAACAATTAAACTTTCGGTAGTGACAATTCCGTATATATCCACATATTGAAAAGAGATGTTAAACGTCCTCAAAAGTAACAGACCGCAATTTAGAAAATTCAACTCCCAGTTACATTAATCCAATTGAAATTTATTTTATATTCTCCTATGAATATCTATGTCCCAGTCAACAGTGATGTTTTATTTACATTTTATGTCTACAGTTGACCAACAAAAATGTTTCGAATTCTTTTCCATGGCATTGAACATAAAAATGGTGCTTTTCAATAAATTCGTCAGTAATGTCTACATTGACATTTTTATTTTTTGGTCTCTAACTAATTTCTGTACACTCTAATGGTACTAAAACTTGGAAGTGGGCCTGGTAATTTTCATAAAAATGGTTAGGTGTGATGAAATCATGACAATCAGTATGTTAATAAAATTCACTTGGATCAGTAGCCAAATTCGTTTGTAATCAATGAAATATGTTTTATAATCAGATATATAGGTAGATAATTTATTTCTCGTTCTTGCCATTTTTACAGTGATATCAGAGAATAGTATATTATATACCTAGGGTGAGAAGTGACCTATTATTTATCGAGCATTTTTTTATCCTGAGGCGCGTAGCGCCGAGGGATATAATGTACGAGGTAAATAATAGCTTTCTCAGCCGAGGTATTAGGCCAGGCGTACTATATTTTTTTGAGGAAAAAATTCCTTACAGGGCAAACTCAACGAGAACAGCTGAATGTTTGCAGGGGCGAAGGGGTGGGGGTAAAAAGGGGTTAAAAACGGATTTTCGCAGTTTGCGGCCAAAATAATTGTTTTAGAGAAAAAAGTTGAATAGGAAAGTTGTGAATAATAAAAAAATCTATAACTTTTGTATCCATACTTTTTTCACATAACCTCAAAATTTTCGAGTAAAACGCGAAAAACCACTTTTTTCGTTTTTTATTTCTCATTTCACGAAAAAAAAGCGTATCACTATGAAAATTTGAGCAATTTTAATATTTTTTATCACAAAGGAGTAGCAATTTTTTTTTGCGATAAGTTAATTAGTTTCTGAGAAATTCGCGTTTTTCGAAAAAAAAAACATTTTTTCCAAGTTAGTCAAAAAGGATTCTTTTTTGGCCTAGACAACTTTTACACCGCTCATTTTTTTCGTAATTACATCAGCTTTTCTGGTACACTTTTCTGGTTCGGAACAGTGTTACAAGCTTTTGAGAGGCAGCCTTTGCAATTCCAGCGACATGATTGTGCCAAGACATATTGGTGTCCATTTTAACCCCCAACAAACTTATCGAAGCAGAATTGTCTGTCTTGACATTAGTATATCTGGTTCGGAGACATTTATCTCAATTAAAATACATTAATGAGCACAGACAGTATAGCGCACCACAATTATAGTACGTTATGATATTTTGGAATAACGATATATGTGATATAGTTTAATTTACATATATAAAAATAATTTCTGTGTACAGTAAATCACGATGTGTGTAATAATACAATCTGAACAGACAAATATAACAAAACAATAAAACAAATTACTACAGAGCAAGCTCGTGTGTAGCGAACAGTAATACCGTAGTTTTAAATATGTCTCTAGTGCAACGTTTGTGAGTGTTATGTGTCGCGTAATACAGGACTACGAACTCAGGCATAATTATTTGCGACAGAATTTAAGAAAAAAGAAGAAAGAGGAAAAAAAGGCTGAAAAAAGATGAGGTGTAGAGATGAGTCGGTAGATAGTAGTTGAATATAAAGTGTGTGAGTTTGAAAATGTGAATGCAACTTTTTATTGTATTGGATGATATAACAATTGCAACAACTGGTTGGAATTCTCAACGATCCATGGAATTATTTTTGATTCGAAGGAATTGAGAAAGTCAATATACCTAATTGATTTATCTACAATATTGTACAATTTTTTACCGAGATAAATAAAACTGTATCTCGTCAACTTATAGTTGAAGGATGGAACTTGTATATTCCTATTAGACACAGCTCTAATTGTAACACCATCGTAAGATAATGCATCAGACGGACTTCGAGTTTTGTGGGTAAATATCAATAAGTTTTTGAGGTACAGTTCTGTGACTGTTAGTACTCTGAATTCTTTGAAGAGAGTATTAGATGGATATCTTCTAGATTTCCGAAGGCAGATCTTGATAATGTATTTCTGTACTGTAACCAATGATTCCATAATTGTTTTATATACCGATCCCCATGCTATTATGCAGTACTGAGTACTGCAGTATGATCTGTGTGATAGCATAGTACACTGTTTTAAGAGTTACAGCATTCAGTATATTTCTTAGTAACTAAAATTTATAGATGGTTTTTTTATTTTTGAGACCAGATTAGATATATGCACTTTCCAGGTTAGTTTATGGTCAATTATTATTCCCAGATACTTGGAGTTCTCGACATAGCTGACATTTTGTTTGTTGACATTAATATTTTGTAGGTTTCCTTTCAAAAACAAGAGTATTTTTGAAAGGAATTGCTACGGTTTTGTCAATATTCAAAGTAAGCAAATTATTATTCAGCCATTTGCTGACAGACAAGAGATTTTGGTTTGCTCGGTTGATAACTTAGGGCCAAGAATTCCCCACGAAAGTAATCGCTGTATCATCGGCATAAGCAGTGAAATTTCCCTGAATATCTAAAGATAACATATCGTTCAGATAAATAACGAATAAAATGGGACCCAAAACCGTACCTTGAGGAACTCCATAGGAAACAGTTTTGTATATATCCACTCATCTCACCGTTTACCCTAGTACATTGGATACGATCGGAAAGATAATTTTTCATGAGGTCATATCCTGGGCCTCTTATTCCATTACTATATATATATAACTTGTTCAGTAGTTTATAGTGGCTCACGGTGTCAAAGGCTTTCTTTAAATCAAGCAATACCGTCAAAACTCTTTTGGATCTATCAATATTTTTGCAAATGTTTTCTATAAGTTGAGTTACTGCACCGTTCGTACCAACACCTTTTATAAATCCAAATTGTGATTTATTCATTATTTTATTTTTACTTAAAAATCATAAAGTCGAGACGCTGAACATTTTTCAAATAGTTTCGAGAATACAGAAGTGAGGGATATTGGTCGATAAATTGTTGTAATACCAGGATATTTCACGCCAGAGTTACCAGCCGCCAGAGGTACGTTTTATTATTTATAAAAGTACGAATCAATAATATAGACAAAATATTGAATGAGAAATGAAATCATATCTTTTTCTGTTTTCCAAACCCAAAATTCACTCGGAAACTTCCACCTCAATTGTAAACTATTATTCGATTTGAAAGGGATATATTTTTAGGAGTGATTAATTTTTGGGAAAGAAAGTTTTTGGCTTTCTACTACTCCATCTGATACAAAAAAATGGATGAGAGAATCTTCCAAAGAAAGGAAGGAAGTAATCAATTTGAAAATAAGTAACTCTATACATGGATGTGTAGATCATGCAAAGAAGTAACTTTCAGACACAAACTGAAAGAAAGTCCTCCTGAAACAGCTACTTTCATATAAACATTGAATTACACGAAAGAAAAAAATTCTTTCGAAACAAATACTTCTATATGAACACTGAATTATACAGAAGATACTTTTCTCTATTCAGTATATCGAACAACAAATGTTCGATATACATTTACTCTGTTTTTAAGTCCTTTCTGGAATATTTTTGCAAGACAGGCAATAACTGATATGGGTCTGTAATTCGATAATAATGTTTCATCTCCCTTTTTGTAGATTGGTGTGATAACGACTTTCTTAAAATCTCTCGGACATTTGCTAGCAGCAAATGGAATCGGAATTTTAGTAATAATTTTCAGGAACCACTACAATTTGTTCATTTTCAATAGACTTGCCCTTCTCACATCAGTTAAAAAGATCATGTACATCATTCCAATAACTTGGCAATAACGACCGAGACAAATGAATTTCATATTGACAACATACTTGATTTTTCATATAATGCAGGTCAACTCAAAAAATTGAAATTTGGGATAATGAAATTACTGCATGAACACTTTATTTTGAAGTGAAATTGACAGATGAAACTTTCAAGATGGCGACTGGGTGCCATCTGGGAAAAAAATTAAATAGAAAGGGGGGTCTTGTGATGAATCTTTTTGAAGCTCCTGGCGAATACTTTACAACCCTAGAATATAAAGTCAATATCTTCACCTATTAAAAAATGGCGGAACATTTAATAATTTCCTAAAGACAAACACATTAATATCAATATTTCCAAAAATATTCCTTTTCATCTGCCATATGGCAATTTCAACAACCCAATAAGGTTTTGTTAAGTTATTTTTTGTTTATAAAAACGACAATAAATGTCAGTACGACAATGAACATCATTGTTCAGTTAGAATATTCTCATTTAATTTTCGGTTTCACTAGTAGAAAGGTAACGTCAACAATCTCTAAAATGGTCAATTCTCATCTATCTATTGGAAGAGAAAATTGAAGTCATTTTATTTACGGTGCGACGCATAACTTTCACAAGACCGAAAGGATTTTCAATGAACGTTTGCCGAATCGTCCTATCTGTAGAAAATATTTGAGGGAACTTGTATCCAAATTCACAACTGCCGGTAGTGTACCCCCAGGTCATCCGTCCATTCCGGAAAAACAGCAAGTGCAAATAATTGATGGGATGGTAGTAAATCCTGAACAGTGTGTTATTCCATCGCGAATGTTTGTGAGGTGTCTCCTTCTACTGTGTGGAGACTTTTGAAGAGGAATAAGTATCATACATACAAAATTAAAATGGTCACCAATTAACAGAAGATGACCCTGATCGAAGAACAGTATTCTGCGAAATCATCACGGAAACCATTGCAAGGCATTCTACCTATCTCCACAATATTTGTTTTAGTGACATCCAGAAAAAATCAACATTATATTCTAGGGTTGGCGTCCAGTCGCCATCTTGAAAGTTTCATCTGTCAATTACAATTCAAAATAAAGTATTCATGCATTAATTTCACTATCCCAAATTTCAATGACCCTTTCAAAAAATAAAAGGGGGGACATTGAAGAAATGCACTGTGTGTATGTTATTAATAAGGTTGGTAAGAAGTGACAGTGAATTTCATTTAAGATTTCTTGGATCACTTTTGTGCTCATTCCATCTACTCCCGGAGTTTTCTTGGAATCCAGTGATTGAATTATACTTAGTTATTTTCTTCTCGTCTACAGTTTGGTTTGGTTTGGTATTTTATTGGCGAGCGATTCTCCAACTCCAGAAAAGTACCTAGGTATTTTTTGAAAGTAATGGCTTTTAATTCGTCAGAAATCCATAGTTCATTATTTTGGTTTTTGACGTCCTCAATTTTATTTTCTGTTTTTTTTCCATTAACTATTTGCCACAATTTTGTTGGTAGGAACCCCTATCATTACCTATTTGGGATTTATGAGCTGGAGGTATAATAAAAGTATTGGCGGAGTTGATCGTTCAGATCAAAACATAACCTCATATCGCGCATCTGTAAAAGGTAAGAAGTTGTAGGTACTTTTCTTTAAGTACCCATTTAGTTACCGCTTATGATAAGTACATTTCCACTTATGGCAACATTATGGAAGAGAAAATTTCACCAATCACATCCTGTCTATGTCTATTTCCACCAGAACTTTGAATTTTGACGCGCTGTATAAATCCAGAACAAGGTCTGGCTGCATATAAATCATTTGTAAGACTATTATTACCAGCCATAAAAATTTTCTGTCCAATACCTATCTTTCAACATATGAAGTTACTGAAAACAGTCCTATATAGGTTCCTTGCGGGACTTCGTGTCAATGAGAATAATCACTTCAAATAATCAACGTAACATAATTCACATACTCGTATAGCGTTGAATAACCTGAAACAACAATCAACGAGGACCCACGAATCCTCTGTGAAACTTGTATTTTCATTCCGGTACCCTAGTGTCAGTAGTGTGCTATGAAATAATGAAACCGCTGATTGGTGGAATTCGGTAACCATGGTAACGCCCCCTTATTTCTCCGACATTATATACTGACTGCGGGCAAACAGCCTGCTGCGACCTACCCGGAATGTACGGTGTACACTGTCGAGTACAGAAAGTTTACTCTGGATCGTCTGACGGTAAAAAGCTTTGTCCGTTATCTTCATGAAGCGCAGTAAACCAATATACTTCAAACAAGTATATTGGTTTACTGATCGGTTTTCAATTGCTAGTTTTAATGGTATTAAAAAAATCTGTTTTTCCGTTATTTTATACGAAAGCTCAGATGGGCCCCATTAATTTTTGCAAGGAAAAAGTCTTTAGGTAAATGCTGTGTCTGAAGTTGGAATTCTAAGTTTTATGTCGAAATTTAACATAGTTCCACGTTCGACGTCACAATTTAATAAAATTCCAAGTTTGCAGTCGAAATTTAATAAAATTCCTAGTTCAAAATTAAAATTTAATATTCAGTTCAGAGTTTAAAATCGGAATTCAACAATAGGTATAGGTTTCCTATGCGCCGTACGGAAGCAAAAACCAAGAAAACCTAGAGAAAGAACATTATATCCTGCAGCAATCGGACCTGCAAGTACCTACTTATATTAAATATGAAATACCGATTAAAAATAAGAAAAAGACAATGCAGAATACAGGTGAACTTATATTAGACAATGGAAGTCCGAACTGATGAAATGCACCACGAAACATTGTCAACCACATTCAAACAAATTCGACAAGCTCCTGTAATCCCAAATACAACAACCTTGGCCATTAAATAAACTTCATCGGAGCATTATTCAAAAAGTCACTAATATGTGTACTCGTAAATATCGCAGCTTTCTTGGGCGTGTAACCTTTTCCCATTTTGTTTCAGAAATGTAATCAGTTTGAAATATTTCGAAATGTCTTCATTATTATTGGATTGTATCATATCTACTTTTGATCATTGAATAATTCGACCACACTGTTGATGGCTTTTGTTATTGTGCCAGTTCCGGAAAATAAGCCAATAACACCGTCTAAGAGAAAGAACGGTAAATTTTCGTTTTGAGGGCACCCGGCGATTTTGAAAATACTTCTGAGTGTAATTACGTAATTTGATACGCAAATTACGAATCCGAAAAAAAAAGCGGCGCTCTTCCTTATTTACAAATTACGGCCGTTCAAAGTTCAGAAAAGGGCAAATTTTCAGCCTTCTTTTTCACTAAATAAGCTATTTAAAAACACAAGCATTTATTCACTGGGTTACCTTCACACCTTATTTCTCCTTCTTTGACACTTTACACTTTAATAATCAACATTTTTCCTATAAAAAACTTAATATAAAAACGAATGCTTGTCCTGGTGACATTCTTCTATTTCTAGGTTAGTTACTAGTGACATTTCACAAAAAAGCGGTTGGTATTTGCCGCCGCCTACTATTTCAAATTCGTAATACACCACCAAAAACCAATTTACGATCTAAATAATGATGGTAAAAAACAATTGAATTACTATAGGAATATTTGACTGCATCAGTCATATCAACCATGTCATTAACCTTAAAAACCTAAAATACGGAGATATGTAACCAAAAAGCAGCTCCGTACATTTTTTAACATTTTTATTGGAAAAATGTTGATTATTGAAGGAGGAATAAGGTGTAAAGGTGATCTAATGAATGAATGCTTGTGTTTTTAAATAGTTTATTTTGTAAAAAAGAAGGCTGAACAGTTGCCCTTTTCTGAACTTTGAAGGGCCGTAACTTTGTAAATAAGGGAGAGCGCCGCTCTTTTCTTTCGGATTCGTAATCTACGCATCAAAATACGTAAGTACACTCAAACATTTTTTCAAAATCGCCGGGTGCCCTCAAAACGAAAATTTTCCGCTGCTTCTACTAACTCCGGTGGAGTCGCAGAAAACTCGGAATTAGCCATTTTTCAAAATAACTAATGACCACTAAGTTAGCAATTTTTAAATCAAATCACAGAATTAAATTGACAGATATTTGATTTTCTATTGACAGCTTACCTGTTTGAAAATTCAAATTTCACATTGATAATTTTCTGACTTCAACATATTGTAATAATAAGTTTTTTTCAATATTAAATCGTCGTTTTTCCCGTCACAAAAAAGAGTGTATTATACAAGGGAAAAATATTAGATTTTAGCTCTCGATATTTGTCTCCCTCCGCTTCGCGTCGGGAGACAAAACAACCTCGAGCTAAAATGTAATACTTTTTTCCCTTGTATAATAAATAACCATTTTTCACATTCATAAATAAACAAAAAGGCTGTTGCTCTGGCGTACAATGAATACAAACCGAGCGCTTTCACCAGAAATGCAATACACTTCTCAACGCTCATTTCACGCGTTTCATCACCATCTATGGTTAGTCGAGAAGAGTATTGCGTGTCTGGCGATTGGGAAAAGTACGTTTTTGTACTTGTTTTGGATTTTTCCATTCAGTTTGTAGTAACACAAACATTCGTTATGGAATTTAAATAGATATCATTTATACAAACGCCTTTTATATTTCGGGATTAGAGAACAAAAACAAATAGGTACTAATCATCGAAAATCACTTTATTGTTTTCAAAATATTCCTCATGAAGATATATACACTTTCGCATGCGTTTGAACCAATTGTCGAAGCACTTTTACCACTCTGATTGAGGTATCTCCAAAACATGCATTCTGAATGCAGCAACCGCTTCTTCAGGAGTCGAAAAACCTCCCAGTTTGTTTTTTACGTGCGGGAATAAAAAGAAATCATTCGGTGCCAAGTCAGGACTATACGGCGGACTACTAATCAAATCGAAGTTTTGGGTGCTCAAAAATGCAGTTGTTTGAGCCGATGCGTGAGAGCTCGCATTGTCGTGGTGAAGAATGATCCGTCTTCGGCGGTTGATTTTTCTGATTTCTCTGAAGACAACTGGCAAACAAATGGTTGTGTACCACCCAAAATTGACTGTTCTGGGTTGTTCTAGTGGTACGGTTGCCACATGTCCACATGCTCTTTTGTTGGATTTGGCTCATCTTGAAACACCCATACAGTCAACTGCTGTTTACTTTCGTGCTCATACGCGTAAATCCACGATTGATCACCTCTCACGATGTCATAGACGTGTTTCGAAGCACCGCGATCGTATTTTTTGAGCATTTCCTTTGACCAATCGACACGAGCCTTGTTTTGAGTGATTGACAAATTGTGTGGGACCCAACGCGAGTAAATTTTTTGACAGTCAAATTTTTATGCAATATTGAATGTATGCTGGTCCCACTAATGCCTAAGGTTGTCTCAATCTCACGATAGGTTACATGCCGATCTTGTAATATCAGTTCGCGCACAGCATCAATGGTTTTCGGAACAACAACTGATTTTGGACGACCTTCACGAAATTCGTCTTGGAGTGAACTATGACTACGATTGAATTCACATTACCATCGATAAACACTGGTCCTTGATGGATCTTCATCGCCAATAATTGAATTATGTTCATCCATGCACTGTTACTTAACATTTAATCCACGTCGAAAGTTGTAAAAAATAATCGTACGAAAATGTTCACGATTTATTTCCATTTTTTGGCCGAAATGAATCTTTCAAGTTACTGTAAACAACACAAATAGCGCGCGTGTGTCAAAACGTTCTGAGTACGTATAAGCTCAAAAATCTCCAACTTTATGATAGAGCTGTCAGTTGCCAGATTGCAACACTAGGTTTGCCAAATCCCGAAACATAAAAGGCAACCCTCGTATATGTAAGCGTATTGATATGATATTCCACATACATAGAAAACTATCATTCTTCATAGTGTACTTCGAAGTTTCGGGATGAGTCACTTATCTTCTCACCTCATCAGTACCGTTCTGAATAACTTAACAAGACTAAACACTCATTATTTTTCCATAATATTATGACTTTATGTAGTAGAACGAAAAAAAGTTTTTCCCAAACAACTTCATTCAGAATTTTTTGTCATCATTTCAAATGTCATTATTAGGACGTGTTACTACTTCTGTTTTATGAGGTAAATGTAAGGTAACCCTGAAGCAGGAGCAATTAAAGCAAAGTAAAACTTAATTCTGCCAAATGATGGAGACCTACCTTAATAATGTTTTTTCGTTAAAGATAATCCGAAAGTGTGAACGTAGGAGAGTTAGTTCGGTTTTTTATTCGTAACTTTAACTCTCATGCTCTGGAAAATGACTCCACCGCAGTTCTTGTATGAGATGATGATAAAATGTCATCAACAATGAATCTGATAAGCAAAGAACAATTTTTCTGTGGAAAAATTCAAAAGTATTCCATTCTTGTCGTTTATAGAATGCGTTGGCTACAAATCGTGAAATGTTTTGGCATGTCGTACGAGATAATAACTTGGCAAAGAGTCCATCAACTCATCAGTCGCAGCAGTAACAACGAAAATAACACGTTTTCCGAACGATCTAATAAATCTCCTCGAAAATTTATCGCTCTTCTAGAATGCACTTTAGAAACGCTATTTTTACTACCGAGAAAATGACAATAAATTTATTTATCTCGTCAATGAATTAGAATGACCTTTTCGGAAAAAGGATCGTTTTCCTTTATAAGGAATTGAATTCGTTTGCCTCAGGAAGCTGAATAGTTAGCGGCAATTTCGAGCGGGACTGATCTGCATATCAACGAACTGTTTCACATCTTACTGAAATGTTTCAGCGCGGTTTTGCTTTCCTGAAAAGTATGTATTAATTAAGTGGAAGTGTTGAACGTCCTTATTAACTTTACACGTGTTTAAACGAAACATTAATTAAAGTGACTCATTTGAGTGCCGTCATGATCTTGATGAATCTTTCTGGGAAATACGTAGTCATATATACGTTCAATCAAATTCTCTTTGAATTAGGAGTTTAATGGAAGTATGTACTGGTAACATTAAGGATATGAAAATGAATTATTTCGATTTTTTTACAGTCATGCAATCTGAAACTTTTGAAGATTACCCAGCCATAGCCCCATTTAGGATTTTATTTTTTTTGTTGTTGATTCTACTATGATTAGAAATCTATGAAAGAACAAATAAAATTAGAATGAATAGCTAAAATATCAATTATAATAAACAGTGAAACGTGAAATGAAAATACAGTGAAATGAATAAAGTAATTAAGATGCAAAATGGAAATGACCACAGAGTAAATAAGAATTGATAAATAAAAAGAATAAAAATAAAAATAAGCAAAAAATTATAAAACCAGTCATCACCCGAAGACGATTATGAATGCTAACAATCAAAACGTAATGAAGTCACTTGGTTTGGAATTTTTTCGATTAATTTTGAATTTATTGCTTTTTTTTCTTATTATTTTAATTTTTCAGTTCTTTTTTACTCTGTAGTCATTTTTATTTGGTATTTTGTTTATTTTTTTGTCGCCCGAATCAATCAGAAAATATTTTTTTGTTTTATTGTATTTTCATTTCACTTTTTATTGTTCAATATGACTGATATTTTAGCTATTCATTCTAATTTTTTTTTTCATAGATTTTTACTCTTACAGATGATGAATTGAAAGAAACGTTACATACAATTAAAAATAAAACGGCAACAGGATTTGATGACATTTCTGTTAGGATCTTTGAAAATCTTCCAGGTAATGATCTGAACCATCTAGTATCTATGATAAATGGATCCTTCAAAGAAGGCATATTTCCACAGTTTCTCAAAACATCAATTGTCATACCGATCTATAAAGGTGGTGAAGTGAGCTCTCCTAGGAATTTTAGGCTCATTTCACTCATTCCTACGTTAGCCAAAATCATCGAAAAACTCGTTAAGTAAAGAATGTTTGACTTTTTGCAGGCGTGTGATATATTGAGCATCAAACAGTTTGGATTTCAGTGCAATAAGAACACAAATGATGCAATTTTTTCACTTTTATATGAAATATATACTTTTGCCGCAACTTCCCCATCAATGATGGGAAAGTTGCGGCGGCTGTGTTTTGTAATTTATTGAAAGCTTTTGACTGTGCGAATCATGAGATACTGCTGCGAAAGCTTCACCATTACGGATTTAGAAATAAGGCACATTCATGGTTCACGACATATTTATTTGGCCGCACACAAGTAGTAAAAACAAAAACAATGTCAAGCTTACGTAATATACTATGTGGAGTTCCGCAAGGATCAGTCTTAGGTCCAATTTTGTTTTTACTATATGTCGATGCTTGACATTTCGGGAAGTTTTACACTATTCGCCGATGATACCACCATACTATGGCATAAAGATAAGGAAGCCGATCTTCAACAGGTCATCAATTCAGATATAATAAAGGTTAAAGAGTGGTGCGACTCAAACCTTTTATCCTTCAATATATCAAAAACCAAGATAGTGTCCTTCAAATGCGTAGTATCTGATATTTCTATCAACCACCAGATCATTGAAAACAGTGTGTTTTCTAAATTTTTAGGACTATACATTGACAACGGTCTCAAATTTAATGAACATGTCAAAAACCTGAATGAAAAATTGTCCTCTGGTTGTTATGCTGTGAAAATTACTGCAAATGAACTAGGTTACACAATCGCAAAGTCAGTATACTACTCCTTGATAGAGTCACATTTGCGATATGGTATCCCATTCTGGGGAGTGTGCAGTGGAAATGTTCTTCAAAGTGTTTTTGTTTTACAAAAAAGAGCCCTGAGAGCCCTCTGTGATTCGCGATTCGTGTAGAGTTCACTTCAAGCAACATAACCTTCTCACGGTAGTGTGTATATTTATACTTGAAACAGTGTGTCTCATTTATAAACATAAACAAAATTTCATTACAGATAGTAGATATGCCACCCGCCAAAGTAACCATATCAAACTGCCTTTACCGTATTCCACTCTAGTTAAGGACTCCATTATATATAACGGCTGCAAGATGTACAACCACCTTCCAAATTATATAAAAAATATACAGTCCAACACCTGCTTCAGAAAACCTGTAAAAAGAGTTCTTTCCGATAGAACCTATTATAGTTTGGAAGAATATTATGCGGATATAATAGACTAATAATAAATATACCAAAACTTTACATTTTGATATCATATACCTACTATTGTTTGTTATATTTTAAATTTTAAATGAGTGACTGATTGCTTTTTAACAATTCAATTTTATAAAGTAGTGACTACGTATACTATGTATACTAAGTAAATAATTATCTAAATGTTATTCATATAATTTAATTTAATTTATTTTATTTATACAGGCTTTGTCAACAAGATATTATAGTAGAATAATATTAGACAATGGAAGTCCGAACTGATAAAATTGATCATTATCCACTACTTTCAAACAAACGTATTTAGTTTTTATTATGAATGATCCAATACTGAAATTGTACCTACTAGCAATTTTGGTTGATATCAGTTTATTGGTCATTTCAGATGACGGATATAATATGGTCGGTAGTTGGTTGTTAGCATGTATACAGTGCATTTTTTCAATGTCACCCCCCTTTTATTTTTTAAATGGGCCAACTTAAAAAATTGAAATTTGGGATAATGAAATTAATGCATGAATACTTTATTTTAGAGTAAAATTGACAGATGAAAGTTTCAAGATGGCGACTGAGGGCCATCTGGGAAAAAAAATTATATGGAAAGGGGGGTCTTGTGACACATCAATTTGAAGCTCCTGACAAATGCTTCATAACCCTAGAATATGAAGTCAATATCTTCACCTACTTCAAAATGTCGGAACATTTAATAATTTCCTGAAGACAAACACATTAATATCGATATTTATAGAAATATTCATTTTTATTTGCCATATGGCAATTCCAACAACCCGATAAAGTTTGTTAAGTTATTTTTTCTGCATAAAAACGACAAAAAATGTCAGTACGACAATGAACATCATTGTTCAGTTAGAATATTCTCATTTAGTTTTCGGTTTTACTAGTAGAAAGGTACTACGTCAACAATCTCTAAAATGCTCAATTCTCGTTCATTGGAAGAAACAATTAAAGCGATTTTTATTTACGATGCGACGCTTAACTTTCACGAGACTGAAAAGATTTTCAATGAACGTTTTCCGAATCGTCCTATCTGTATAAAATATTTGATGGAACTTGTATCCAAATTCACAACTACCGGTAGTGTACATAACATCCGTCTATTTCGGAAGAACAGCAAGTGCAAATAATGGGTGAGATAGTAGTAAATCCTGAACAGTCTACTTATTCCGTCGCGAATGTTTTGAGGTATCTCCTTCTACTGTGTGGATACTTTTGAAGAGGAATAGATATCATCCATATAAAATTAAGATGGTACTCCAATTAACTGAAGATGACCCTGATCGAAAAACAGAATGAAGCTAAATCATGACGAAAACTATTGCAAGGCATCCTACCTATCTCCACAATATTTGTTTTAGTGACAGACAAAATTGCCGTTATTGGAGTGACAGCAACCCTCACGTTTTCCGGAAAACACATACCCAATATCCAGAAAAATTAACGTTTGGGCAGGAATATTGGGAAACCATTTGTAGGACCTCTACTTATTGATCAAAATCAGGAAAACTGTATTTAAATACAACTCAGAACAACTCAGTAGCACTTGTGCTAACTGAGTTAGCACAAGTTATGTCAGCAACTAGCTCTCTAATTTATTTAAATATTTGTATGTAACTATAACTGGGTAACGGTAAAGACGACTATTATTATCAATATTATTATTATTAAATATGCTGGAAACTACTGTTGATCCTCTCACTGAAATCGTCGAAGCGAATCCTAATGAATTTGATATGGATATTGTATTCCAACAAGATGAAGCACCACCACATTACTCCAGACAAGTGAGGAACTATTTGGATACTACTCTTCCCGGTAGTTGGATTGGCCGTCGAGGTCCTACAGAATGGCCAGCCCGCTCGCCAGATTCAACACCTTTGGACATTTTTATAGGGCTATTCGAAGCAAAAGGTGTATGAAACTGAACCTGCTTCAATATTGGATATACGGCAGAGAATAATAAATATTTGTAGAGATATTGACTGTGTTCGAAAATGTTCGGCGTGAAATATCGGATAGGCCGTTCATATGTCAAGAAGTTCAAGGCAACCATTCTGAGCATCTTCTGAACTGACCTCAAGCTTATTACCTCATATTATGTAGTTAAATGTCAAAGTATTCAGGCAATTATTAAAAGTTCCGTCATTTTGTAGTAGTTGAAGATATTGACATTTTATTCTAGGGTTATGAAGCATTTGTCAGGAGCATCGAAAAGATGTGTTCAAAGACTCCCCTTTTCATTTAATTTTTTTTTCCAAATGACGCCCAATCATCATCTTGAAAGTTTCATCTATCAGTTTCACTTCTAAATAAAGTGTTCATGCATTAATTTCATTATCCTTAATTTAAATATTTTAAGCTGACCCGTTCAAAAAATAAAAGGGGGAGACATTAAAGAAAAAAACTGTATACATCTCAGACGTTTACAATTTCTCCCTTCCTCGATATCAATGGGAACTGAATGGACCACAATTATGCCTATATGAACAGAAGGACGGGATATACAACAATAGATTTCTTTCACTGGCCTTTCACTTCCAACATAGTGAAAAGGCCTTGGCGATCTATAGAAATATCGGGTTCCCAAAAACATGTTTAGTTATCCAAAAAGAATAAGCCACTTTTGAATCATGGACTTGACAGCGCTCAACCTGAGAATACCCAGTGATGGAGGATTTGGAAGGATCAGTATAGGTCCTAAACAGTATTGTGGATCCTCCACCAACCAAGCATGTAAAGGAGCTAGTGATGCACTTTTCGTGCCTGGAAATCACAGCTCATGATTCGTTGTAACATTAATATATACCATTTTGACCTGCGACAGTATTGACACCAATGAAAGAGCTGAGCATTTACCCAGTTTATAAATGCAGACATATTGAACGTAGTCAAGGAACCTACATACAAGACTTTGGGAAGTAGACGTAATGATAGTTTCTACTTGAGTAACAATTTTCAGCACATCAACGTCGATTATAATTCATCAAAACACAAGAAAAACAAAAAGAGAAGATAGTTGCTTGCACCGAATGAACACTGAAATAAGGGAGTCTATAGACTCAGACTTGGCTGCAGAACAACTGAAGAAAGCTAACATATCTATGTACAATGAACATATGATAAACCAGAATTGAAACAAAAATATTTCCAAAGTGGAATGAAGATCTGGCACGGATAAGACGAAAAAAAAACCAGTTCCTTCACAAGTACAAGGTTCTCAATAGAAAATATCAAAAGAAATGTAAGAGTGACTAATGGAAAAGGTAATGGGAAAAGTTTGAACAAACTCAATTATATGAGAACATAGGCTTCCACGGCTGGGGTCACGATTAAAAAGAATAAAGTCTGAGCTGGTGGTCGAGTGGAACCTGAAATACCAAAAGTTTCGCCTGCTACTGCGGCAGACATCATCAGTGGTATGTGTGATGACTGCGAGGACAAATGTTATAGACTTCGAAATCGTGTTTCGTTCTCCTTAAATTCAGGTATGTGAGAGTAGACTCTGCAAGATATTCTCGAAGTTATTTCAGTTCCCAATGAATAATCATAAAACAAATACCGTAAAGTACAGAAAAATAGGAGGGTATACTATAAAGAGTCCCTTTGTGTGCACTTCCTCTGGTGATGAATATAACATCTGAAAACACTTGAAAAATGTCCAGAGAAAAATATAGCAGGTAGCTAGCAAAGGACCAAGACTATTCAAAGAAAACACTTTTCTCAGACCAAAACAAAAGTACTGTTTCTCAAGTTATCATCATCGCTAACTTAGTTAGCTAAACGCGCATCAGAGATCAGTTTTTGTTGTGATGTGATGTTTTCTTTATATTCATTCTACGCCATAAGTTCCAATTCTGCCTATCACATTCAAAACCTGTGTCATTTACAAATTTCCATAATGCAAATAATAAGTCGTCATTTCTAGAGAATGTTTTTTTTTACGAAAATAATATTTTTTTCCAGCTTGTGGAAGACTTTTCAATTCGAGTCATCTTACCAATGACTGTTTTATTGTTTCTATGTCAAGAATAAATTGCGCGAACAACGATTGATTTTCGTCGGTTTAAAAAATTGATCATGCGTTCAAAAAACTATTTTGGAGATTTCTCAACAGAGTGGAAAATTTGTTATGACAAATAATTTAAACACATTTCAAAGTATTTAAATCACAACAAAATCCTAATTCTATTGTGGAGCAGAGAAGTCAAGGAAGTTTTAGATTTATTGTGTGGGCAGGTGAGACGGAGCTTCACCTCACAACACAGCTTATGTCACCAATTCTTTGGCTGCGAATTTTGGTAATAATTGAATAGCCAACCAAGGACCCAACCATTGGCCGGCCAGGTCGCCGGACCTAACGCCTATGGACTTTTACCCTTAGGAAATTTGATAAATCTCATTTTTGAATTGCCGACCAATTCTAGAAATATTTTTCTCTATATTTCTCTACATTTGATAGCTACTACTTAACAATTTCTTTCTGTTTTATTGCCGCGTCACGTCGTCCAAAGCCTACTTGATCAAAGTGTGCATTTCAAAATCTACATGAAAAAACCTGGAAGCTCTGTGTTTCAAAGATGACTCTGGCAAAACATCAAATGTGCCACACTTTTGGTAATATGATTTCAAGCTGTATTGAAATATGCAGGAATATACAGGGTGTCTCAAAAATATTTTTCCATCAATAACTATTGTTATCTCATTTGGAACAAATAAGTTTTTTACGTAAGAAAGTGTTTCGAAAATGTTTCCATAGAAACAATAAACTTCTCGAAAATGCACATTTTTGTGCATGCTGTAACAATAATGTATGACGTGCTGATAAAAATTTAACACGAAATGTTAAGCATTTGAACAGTCACAGATTTCTGTATTTTCTGATTGCCACAATTTCATGATGACATTTCAAAGCGAACTGAAATCGCATTGGAGCCATCTTGAATTAATTAAATTTATCGCTCGACGGGACTTTCAATAAAATGCAATTACGCTACTCGGAAGCGGGGTTATTACAATATAATAACCCTAATCTGAGTGGCTAAAACGGCAAGTAGGCATATAAATAATAATAAACGACTCAGGTAGAGACGGTAGGAAGTCTTTTTTCTCGCATCATCCGTGTACTTCATTTGCGTAAAACCTTGTAGCGAAAGATTAATATCTTTAAGGATATATTAAAAGTTAATGAGTACTTCGGCGCAAGAACACCTATATTACATTTTTGAGATTTAATGAACTTTTGATACAGTGGAGCTATACTTTATTTTCTGTACCCTTTTAGTCGGCTGGATAATTTTATGATTAAAATTGGAATCCTGAAGATTCTGACTTGAAGCTAGAGATTCGGTATTAAACTTTAATGATGAGCGATATATGTATTTTCTGAGAAAGGGCTATTTTCTGCTATGATTCATAGAGAAAATATTTTTGAATGACATTCTTTTGGGATCAAATCAATTAACTATATGTATGTTTGAACGATCTGTCATGGTAACAAGGGCAAAGTTATCTAATCTGGTGTCATTAAGTGTTAATGTTATGAAAAGAATGAGTGCATCTCCAAAACAAGCACTGTTCTCAAACACCAGAACTCTCTTCTCGATGCACGTTTCACCATCCGATTTTTCGTCTTCAGAAGAGGTCAATTTTATCTAAATATGGTCCTGAAATTTTGAAGTACACTTTTGAGGATGATAGTGTTCCATGTCAATGACATTTTATATACATTATTTTTCATATGTCACATTGGTGACTTCAATATCCCTGAATATGATATAGACTTTAATGATACCAAATTTCAGTACATCCAAGTTCATGCAAGCAACTGAATCTCAACTCGATAACGAATATTAATAATCGCAAACTCGCTAAAAAACTCTATACATTCCGAATTACTTTATCTAAATATTGTCGTCCCAATACGGGGCATGGAGGTACGATGATTGTACTAAAAAATAACAATGTCAGTGACTTCGCTAATGTTGATCAGTATAATGGAATGTTAGTAGAAAATGATTTTTAATTCTCTATGGTATACAATAAAACGAACCATAGATCGACTAGAAACTTTCCTTTCTGAAATGCTGATTCCAGTACATATCTTTGTAGCTGGTGACCTGAATATTAACTTTGAAGATAAGGAATCAGCAGTGACATTAGCTTTGACTAATCTATTTTTATCATTTAATATAAAAATGCATGTAACGGAGCCTACCAGAATTTCGCAACATTCATCCATTACTATTGATTATACCTGCTCAAATTTAGATGAAGCGAATGTTCTCTGTTCGGTTATTTCCTCAGGTCTTTCAGATCATGAGGCTTTACATGTGGAAATACTTATGAAAATCAAACACTCTTGTGATCATAGATTTGGTAGAATTTATAGCAGAAAGAACTACAATAAATTCAGAGAATGTTGTGAAATAATCAACTGGAATAGTATGCTAGATGATGAAGAACCATTACTTGTCTTTCATAATACTATGATAGACATTTTTGAAAGATCTTTTCCTGTGCATAAACTAAAAAAAATAAGAAACAATGGATTACAACTGCTATAAAAAATTCAGGAAAAAATTTGAGATCATTACATACAATTAGGAAGTATACCGATAATATATCTCAACATACTTTAATAAATATAAGAATATTTATAGGCAAATTATTGAAAGAGCTAAAGATACATATTATGCAGAGAGAATCAGAACAGCCAACAATAAAACAAAAGAAAACTGGGCTATAGTGAATGATATTAGGAGTAAAAATAAGGCCAATCCCATTAAAATTAACCTAGATCCAAAAGAACTCCATGAATGCTATTGCTCTATCGGTGCCCGATGATAAAGAAATGGGCCTGAAATTTGAGACCCCTCAAATTTCAGGCCCATTTCTTTATTATCGACCCTTTCAAAAGTTATTGAAAGATTAGTGAAAAAAATACTAATGTCCTTCTTATCGATGAACAATATGCTATCTAGCCTTCAGTTCGGTTTTCAAAGTTCGAAAAATACCACAGATGCCATTTTTTCCTTTCTAGAAAATGCATGCTCTAGCATAAATGATAGCAAGGCTGTTGCAGCAGTGTTTTGTGATTTTTCGAAAGCTTCTGATTGCGTTGATCATAAGACACTGCTGCGGAAGCTGAGCCATTATGGGATAAGAGGAACAAATTTGAACTGGTTTGGTTCATATTTGACAGGACGTCGACAGGTGGTGAAAACATCAAGTGGACAGTCTGATCTCAGCGACATAAAACATGGAGTACCTCAGGGGTCTGTTTTAGGACCACTGTTGTTTTTAATATACTCAAATGACCTAATAACCATAAATATCGCAGGACAATTTACTGTATTTGCCGACGATACCACTATTATATGGAGTAATGAAGAAATTAATCAGCTATCAAATACGATGAAAATAGATATTAAACAAATTGAAGCCTGGTGTAACACAAACTCCTTCAACCTAAACAAAACAAATCTACTTACTTTCAAATGTATACTAGAAGATTTAGATTTGGATAATCACTACATAGAAAACAAACAGCACTTTAAATTACTAGGCATTCACATAGACAATAAATTAAATTTCAAAGAACTTGTATCCCATCTCAGTAAAAAAGTATCTAGTTGATGTTATGCTATTAGAGTGATATCAAATGAACTACGGTACACTACAGCTAGAATGGCTTACTTTGCACTAATCAAATCTCATATTCGCCATGGAATAGTTTTCTGGGGCCATTGTAGTTTACAGTTACAGAATACGATATTTAAGCTACAGAAGTCTTTGTCTTTGAGATACCTTACAAAGTCTAGGCCGAGAGATCACTGCAAGCCTTTATTCATCAGTCACAAAATATTAACTGTCACCTGTTTATACATAATCTAAACAGAATGCTTGATTCATAAAAATGAAACTAGCATGTACACTCCAGGAACAAATTGTCACAACACCAGACAGAACCATATGCTTTACTTACTATTCCAAAATTCACCTTGACTCAGCATTCTCTGAATTATGTTAGTATATAAGTATTATAGTATATAATCACCTTCCTACCATTCTAAAAAATAGCACAGATATCAAAAAGTTCCGAATTACAGTTGAAGATCTTTTAATCAAAAAAGTTCATTATTCGATCTATGAATTCTACCATGATAACTTATAATGTTCACTTAAACTGTCTTGTTAATGTTTTATTTGTGAAATTGCTATGTTTGTATTTTTTATATTTTATGTCACGTTTTTTTGTATTTTATTTTTAAAATTGCTATGTTTGTATTGCTATGTCATGTATTGTATTATGTATTTTTTTATATTTTATGACACTCATTTGATTTTTTTACAAGACTTTGTCAATAAGATACTAATCTTCCGACAAAAAAAAGCATATATTGATTGATTGATCTAGTTATAACCAACTGTGACGATTGCATCGTCTGGAAATGTGATCAAACTTTTTTATCATATTTAGACGTTCATCATCCTGCACTTTCTATTTCGTTAGACTGTCGTACTCCTCAAATCAAAGTCTTTGCTATTAATACAACAGATGCTATTAAGCAATTTAATTTTCGCAAAGCAAACTTTCCAGCTATGTATGAACTGATCAAAACAACCGAATGGTGTGACGTTTCTGAATGTACAGATATCGACACGGCATGTGATTTATATCAAAAATAACCCAGCTTCTTCTTTCAAACTGTTACCGTGTTAGGAATCACACGTTAAAAGGTAAGACCTCGTTAGTCCTTAGCTCGCACAAGTTTCTCAACTTCAGAGACTATGGGGGCGACAGCTGATTACCGGAAAAACAGATTTTAAACAGATTTTTTTCAACAGTTCCACTGAGAACAGTAAAAACACGTAAACTTCCCCCATGGTTCGACGCCTATGTTATCAGCCATATAAGAAATATAAAACAGCATTTTATCAAAATCAATTCTCGGATCTGAGAAAAACTGTCAAAACTAAAATAAAAGCAGCATATAGTCGATTTACGTTATTGTGAAATAACGATAAAAATAAAAACAACAATACAAATTAATTGGCGCTCCGGGGCGACTTCATTGATCAAACTTAGCTGAAAATAACATTTTATCTGACAGCTCGACTTTCTGGTCTTTCATACACAGTAAAAATGTCATTCGCGTATACCGGGTATAATGAAACTTGATGATGAGGTATTTGATAAGCCTGGAGATATTGTCAATGGATTCGCCAAGTACTTCAGAAGTGTATACTTGGTTTCGGACGAGAATATGCTTCCTGAAAATTCTCATGATTCTGATTTAGATACATTAAACATCCCTGCCTTCTCTAAAATCAATATTATTACTGCTTCAAAAAATTAAGAAATAAACTCACCGCAGGCGTTGACAATGGTCCTAGTCTTGTGATAATGGACTGTATCGACGTTCTCTCTATACCTCTAATCGGCATATTCAAGTTAATTTTATCAACTTGTGCCTTCCCTGAGCAGTGAAAAACGGCTCGAATTTGTCCGATATTAAAAAATGGCGACTCTAGCGATATCACAAACTACAGGGCGATTTCAATTTTATGTAACTTTTCTAAACTCTTCGAGATATGTGTGCAAAATGTTATGTACTCCCATATTCAAAAATTTATTTCTCCTACTCAGCATGGTTTCGTACAAGCAAAAACAACTCGATGTTGTTTATTTAGACTTTCAAAAAGCCTTCGAATCTTTCAAATCGGCCCAGTACGTGGTTAAATCTGCGGTACCACAAGGTTCTAATCTTGGACCTCTCTTATTTTTAATTTTTATTACTGCAGACAACCTGAAACTATATTATAAAATCGAAGACATTACTGACTGCCAACGTGTACAACATGGATTAGATGTAATCGAACCTCTCACTAAGCTTAGGTGAAAAAGTGACGTTACTCCAGGCAGAAACGGCAGCAATACGTCACTGCGCAGAAGAGTTACTGAGGCAAGAGTTTAAGGAAAAGACTATTGCAATATACTCTGGTAGCCAAGCAGCTATAAAAGCAATTACCTCCATGCAGGTCAATTCCAAACTGGTCTGGAACTGACTAGAAAAGCTACAAGAACTAGGTAGTCAAAACAGACTGTCATTAGCCTGGGTACCAGGCCACACAGGATACAAGGGCAACGAAGAGGCTGATTCACTAGCACGAGAAGGAGCACGATGCTCCCCCATTGGCCCAAAACCCTTTTGTGTTACAGCAAAAGCGCAGCGAAAAACTTGTAACAGCAACTGGAAGGAAAAACAATCTCAAAAATGGAATAAGGCGCCGGGAATGAGACAGGCCATAAAGTTCATTAAAGAGCCATCGCCAAAATTCACGAAGTAGGCGATCAACTAGAGTAGGCGATCAACTAGAGTTCTGGTCGGGCTATTGACGGGATACTGTAGACTCAACAAACACATCGGACTGGCAGACACAGCACTATGCAGGCTTTGCCAAGAGGATGAGGAAACCTCCGTTCACATATTATCTATGCTATTGCGAAGGTCTGTCAAGGATAATGTTTGCAACATTAGGGGGGTGGGGGGAAACCACAACCCTCTCAATATATGGGAAACTTGAGATCTGGCCTATGGAGTCTAGTTACAAGGACGAGTCTAGACAAGGAACTCTAGCATACATGAGGGCACACACAATAGACCTGGAAAGGTCGCAGTGTAGATTAATCTAATCTAATCAAACTTTGGTGTAATAATAATCGTCTAATACTGAACGTATCCAAATGTAAAATAATATCATTTACAACAAAAAAACGAATTTCAATGTACGATTATTCAATCAACAAAACTACAATCAACCGCATACAGAAATGGCAAAAAGTTCAAAAGTATTGCCACCTTAAAATTGGTTTATTTTGCGTATGCCAGATCTAAGTTAGGGTATGGCTCTGTGTTATGGAATCCAGTTTACGACTAATAAAAAACATCAACTGAGAGCTTGCAAAGGAAGTTCCTGAAATACTTATGTCTAAAAGTTGATAGTCAATACCCCACGAGAGGCATCGATCATATTATTTGTTGACACGATTTGATGTGACATCTTTGGAAAATAGGAGAGTTATCCTTGGTATAAAATTCCTGCATAAATTACTAAACAACAATATTGACAGTAGGGTTCTTTTACCCGAGATCAATTTCTTAGTGCCAAGAAGTGAAGGTCGACACAATCTGAAATTCTATTGCGAAGCATCACGCACAAATATTATGCTACGATCACCATTGAATTTTATGCGTAGTAGCTTCAATAAAGTCTGTGAACACTGCGATATTCATTTCGACTCTCTGAATGCCTTTATATCTTGTATCTACTATCACTTTTAATGATACTATGAATAACATTTGATCAATACTGCTACATTGCATGATTTGTAACTTTTTGTTCTACATAATCAATTTTTCATTCCTCTTCTGAAATTCTACTTATACGAATATTTTATATGTACTTTGTTTTAGCAGTTACTTTTATACATTTCTATATTCCATAATTTTTAATATTTATTTCATATATACTCTGTAACAAAAGCCTTTTCTGTAACTGGGTACTCCTGTTGGAAATAAATTGCATAGATTACATTTAAACTTCTAATCATCATTTTTGACTGATAACTGGTCAGAAGCAGAAACTTTAACGTCATTGTTCTCAAAAACCAAAAGTGTTACTAGACAATGTTCTATTTACTGGCCACAAATGACGATAAGTTCATTTATTGGACAGAATGGAATTAAATATTTGTTCTGATCACTGAGTATCAATTTTCACGCACCATATATCGTAGAAATCACATTTCCCAAAATGTTATCAATATCGAATGAATATATGGCGAACTTTACGAGTGACACTGTATACATTGAATGATAACAGTTCTTCAAAGAAGTTGAACTAAAGTTTTCCTATGAACACATCACACAGGTATTGAAATGAGAAGTGTACATAACCTAATATACCTATATCAGTTATAAATAATTACCTCATTGAGGGTACCTTCAATAATTTCCAATTCATTATGGATATTCATAAAAAACAATCACCCTTATTATTCCTTAGAACAATACCGACTGTTTAAAAGAACTATACAAGTCCCTTTCATAATAAAAGTATTGCATGTGGGTCGAATGACTACAGCGACAATACCATGTCCATAAAAATCCGATTTTGCACACTTGCTGTCTAAGTTATAGGGGAAATCATCATTTTTTAATTCTGATTAATCTCCCTTTTCTATGGTCGTTATCCACACGTAATTGAATATCTAATAAAGCAGGTGTCTCTATAAATACAATTGGTGAAATGCCCCATCATGATGCGTATAAGCGTATCATTTGATACGTGCTTGTCTGTCAATGGGCAGATTTGATTAATTAAATTCGTCTACAGCATTCACCCTAATAGTCTGGGTCACAAAACCTTTTTTTTTGGAACTTCTGTCCAAGAAAATTATGGTCCAGGGCTCATTCGATTCGGAATGACCTCTAGCAACTTTTTGAAAAATTTCAAGCGGGGCTCGAAAAAATTGCAAAATAATTTAGTAAAAAACAGGGGGGTTTGGTTTTCTGCAAATATCTCGGAAAATATTGAAGATATCCAAAATTTGAAAAATGATACTTAAAGAAAAGGAAATCTACTAAAAAAAAATCCCACCTTCCGAAACTCTATCACCAATATTTATATTTTTAATTCAGAGGCAAAAATAGCGATAAAAGCGGTCGATGCGCGTCCCGCAAGCGCTGACCGATACGGACCTTTGAACAATAAAAATATCATTACTAAGAAAAAAAATCACATACCTTCTAGACACTTGAATAAACGAAAATCCTTGAAAAAAATTTTTCCCGTGATTATTTTATTAGATATACTTTTGTTAGTTGACTAATTTTTTCAAGTTTTGAATTTACATAAAAACCCTGATAATTTTTAAACTAAAAACCACAAATTTTGTTCACTTCTTGGTGACTGAGTGATAGATATTTGCAAAAAACCAAACCTCCTTTTTTTACTAAATTGTTCATAACTTCGAGCCCCTCTCGAAATTTTTCAAGAAGTTGCTAGAGGGCATTCCGAATCGAATGATCATAATTTTCGGTGTCCTTGGACAGAAGTTCCTGCTTTGTTGAACAACATGTCAGAGTTTTTCGGCTTATCGCAAAATAACTTTGTTTTCAGTGAGATGCACAGACTTTTAGACCTGGTGTTCTGCAATCACTTCTGCCTCGTGGAAAAATCCCTAGATCCATTAGTAGGAGAGGACGGTCATCATCCTGCTTTGGAAACAACATGCGAACTGAACTTCAAAACGAACTCGAAGAATAAATTTGCATCATGTTTCCAAGACGCATACAGTTTCAAAAAAGCTAACTTTCGCTCATGTATGAGCTGATCCTCAATCTCGATAGGACGTTTCTAAATACATTTCGCAATGCAGATGATGCCTGTCTTCACTTTTATGAAAAATTATACAGTGTATTTGATCGCTGCGTGCCAAAATTCTCGATAAAATCTAAAAATAATTATCCAGCCTACTTAGATGGTGCATTGATAAAGAAAATTCGAACTAAAACAAAATTTTGTTGTAAATACAAAAGAAACGGCGACATTCACGCTTTTCACGAATTCAAACGTCTTCGGGCAGAAATCAAAGCACCAATTAAAATAGCTTGTAAAAAATTCATTCAGAAAACTTAGAGCGAGATTATCCATAACCCCAATAAGTTTTGGTCATTCATTAACAAGTCAAAACATACGAATGGAATCGGAGATAAAATGTTACATGAAGGCAAGCTACTCGATAATCCCTCAGATATTCTTGATGGTTTTGCAGATTTCTTCAGTGGTTCTTACATAGTGTCAACATTAAGTGACCATGCGAACAATAGAAGTGATATTTCCAGCTTAGCAATCAATAACTTTAGTAATGAAGATGTTTATCATACCCTAAAAAAATTAAAGACTAAATTTACTGCGGGACCTGATCATATTCCAGCATTCATCATTAAAGATTGTGCCTCAGCTCTGGCTCAATCACTAACAACTCTAATTAATATATGCCTGAAAACATCAACTGTACCATCAATAAGGAAAATGTCGCCAATTTTCAAAAAGGATATAAAAGTGAGATACAAAATTACAGACCAATCTCTAGCATATGCAACTTTTGTGAAGTGTTTGAGATGCTTTTTGAGAAGAAAATCTATTGTCATGTCAGCAACATTATTAGCCCCAATCAACATGGTTTCATGAAAGGACGTTCGACCACCACGAATCTTGTAATATTTACTCAATGTATTGCAGAGGTTATTGATTGTCAGTCTCAGACTGATGTCATCTACACTGATTTTTCTAAAGCGTTCGACAGACTTGACTATAGTATCCTGCTCAACAAGCTTTCGACTTCTGGGTTATCCAATGACTTAATTACCCTCTTCAAATCGTATTTTTACAATCGTAAGCAGTACCTCCAACTCAATGACCTCAAGTCTATCGAATATATAGCCACATCTGTTGTACCACAAAGATCAAATCTAGGACCCCTACTATTCAATATGATATCAGAGCTGAGATTGATGTCAATTTACTTTTTTTATACTTTGAAAGTCTATCACAATATAACATGTTCTAATGATTGCGAACGTCTCGCCCTGAATTTAAATCGCGTTGCTACATGGTGTCGAAAGAATAATCTATCTCTCAATATATCCAAATGTAATGTAATGTCTTACTCACTGAACACCAACCTGAATTGACACAACTACGTCATAAACAATCAAGTTCCTGAGGGTCCTGACTCACTCACTGATCTAGGTGTTACTTTTGATTCATCCCTCTCTTTCAATAAACATATTGACACTACTCTAACAGCAACTTATCGCACGTATGGATTCTTAGTTAGAAATACAAAAGACTTCGAGAAAGCTTCAACATTGAAATTACTTTATTTCACTTTTGTTCGATCTAGGCTGGAATATGCATCTGTCGTGTCCCTACTATCAGGTTCATATAAATCAACTAGAATCCCTACAGAGGCGCTTCCTAAAATATATGTCTTTTAAACTTGAAGACACGTATCCTACTGTAGGAATACCCTATTATGAATTGCTTGTAACTCACAATTTTTATAGTCTCGAGGTAAGGCGTAAATATTATTCATTTCTTTTTTATTCAGGGTCATAAACAATATCATCACCTGTTCTCAACTGTTACATTTGTTGAATTTTTGGGATCTTACACGGTTATCTAGGAATAGTGTCAAATTTTATCTCAACACTCTGCGTACAAATATAATGAAAAAATATCCAATTTATACAATGTGCGATACCTCTAATTCTGTTAGTCATGTCCTAGATATATTCAATTGCCAGATTATACAAATCAAAAGACATTTCTTAGCTAACTGACAGTTCTGTTTTATTTTTTTTATATAGATTCACAAATTATATTATGTGAGTACATATTTGTAAATGCCACTGTTACTCCCTATTCTGTAATTGGGTTCATCCTGTAGAATAGTGTATGAAATAAATAAATAAATAAATAAATAAAGGATCTTGTGAGCCGGACTATAAGAAGAGGCAGGATTAATTTTCCAGCGATGATCTGAATAGATTCAGTATATTTTCGGGAAAATACGAGGAATGCAATAGTCTATCTGATTTTTATTTATGAATCGAATGATCTCATTGAATACTCGGGATTTTTATCCAAAGATTCTATTTCATTTCTAATTTGAACTGTCCTCAACAATTCCTTCGACTTGACCTTTTGAAGACCAGCATTTCACCATTCTATCGTGCGCATAAAATTATTGAAAGGTTGTTGTGCAAGATTTCCGGTAGAGGCTTCCAAAACACGCGAACAGTTCGAATCAAATGTTAACTATTGTCTATTTGCGTACGGAATTAAAATATACCCTGACGATGCATACCGATCTACGTTTGATAGATTTATGTCACATCTAATAGTGATCTGTGTATCCTTGGACGGCGATTTATTTTCGTTTTGTTTCCAGTACTCCTGAATCGTAATTAATGGGGGTTTGGGACAATTAATGTAATGAAAGACCGATTTATTAATAGTTATTTATAGGAAATACGCCCCATGGGATGGTGAAGTACTGTGCAGATTAAACAAAAAATTGTAAAATGCGTACGTTTGGTAATAATTAATGAAATAAATGAAGATTTCAGATGCCCTACAGATTACTACATTCACAGAGAAATGCAACAGTTTCCCAATAAATTGACAGCGATATACAAAAAAAACACTGAAAAATCTTTAAAAAAACAGAATAAACATAGAAACTTGAGCTAGTTACTAGAAAACTCATTGTTTATTGAAATATCAAGCAATTTATCGAAGTAAATATCAGAATCAGAAAAAAAACATTGAAATTACTGCACAGCATCATTACAAGTTAGTTTTCACCTATATTAGAAAAGTTGGATCTTTGTAATAAATGATTTTGATCAATTCTTTTCTCAGAATAACTACTATCAATCTTGGAATATAGAAATTCAAAAAAACATTCCTGGACATTTTCTGATACAGTTATGTGCACATTATGATAACGGGTTCCCCAGTGATGTACAATATTCTAATTTTGAGGGAATTGAAAAAAAAATACAAAGTTTTCAACGCCAAGATATTTGTGAATGATTTACAATTACAAATAACAAATCTCAAATTTTTCAGAAGAGAATATATAATGTTATTTAGAGTTTATATGGTAACAAAGCTTACTGTCAAATAAAACATCTGAATCTTTTGCCTCCTCATAAAACTGAAACAAATGTATTGTACAACTAAGAGAACTGCAACAAGCTTGAATTTCGGCTGATGTACAAACTTGCATTTTGATATATTCATTCAGAATTCATTTTTAGACCTCCAAATTTCAACAATGTTCGGTTGGGATTGGTGAAGTTCATGATCTTGCAGTGTTGTGACTGATGTATACATAATTTTTTTTCAGGTCAGCTGCAAATAGTAAATGATCACTTTCCAAGTTATTTGTCATAAATGGATATTATGAATAGCAGAGGTCCAGGTTTGGAACCCTGTGGTTCTCCAGATAACGAAAAATATATAATAATAATAATAATAATAATAATAATAATAATATAATAATAATAATAATCGTCTTTATAGGAAGATGAACCGGTACCGAAAAAATTTTTGACCCGCTGTTGAAGATATGAAAGAAATATATTAACAAGTATGTAACTGAAGCAGAGTTGGGTCAATTTATCAAATAGAATCGAACGATCAATACTGTCAAACAATTTAGAAAATTCTATCTTTGTTGTCAACTTTACAACAGAGATGATTTGTTTCAATGATATTTTAGTTAGAAATACATCCCAATTTACCATATGCTGTGGACTCACAATTATCTGTATGTGTATCTGTAGAGTAGGGTGAGTATATGCCCACAGTACTTAGACCACATGTGACCCATTGTACATCCTCCCGAAGAGTTGTCCTCCTAGGTCTTCGTCCATCCTGTCTTTTACAGGAAGGTGGACAGGTCACTGGGAGATATCTCCTTTATATTGGCAGGTGTAGGCTTAGACTCGCCGAACACACACTCTCTTATTGACGATAACTCCGGGCACTCGCAGAGGACATGCCTGACAGTCTCATCTTCCTGTTCACACATCCTGCATAGAGGTATGTCCACTAGCCCCATATTATGTAGGTGTTTCCTTAGTTGACTGTGACCAGTCAGAAATCCTACTGTTAGGCGTAGATTTTTCCTGGTCATTGCCAAATATTTCTTCGGTGCCAGCTTCCCAGGGTCACCCAAGGTGATCCTGGCAAGATTACATCCAGCCGCTTTCTTGGTTAAAAAGTCGGCAATGCGATTACCTTTACTCCTGTCGAGCCCTTTAACCCACCTCAGGATAATGTAATTATCTACCGAGACTTTGGCTGAATCTTGGTGACACTCTAGCACTAGCCCTGAGGTTATAGGTTGTCTGTTCAAGGCTAATAGGCCTTGTCTGCTGTCAGTGCAGATTGTTATGTTTTTGCCAGAAATTCCTTTTTTGGTTAATTCTTTTGTGGCGATTGAGATACCAGCCAGTTCTGTTTGGACCACGCTGGTATCTCTTCCCATTCCCCACTTAATTCTTAGGCTTAGTGATCTGGAGTACACTCCACACCCTGAGCCTTCTTTGATTTTTGAGCCGTCTGTGTAAATCCGTATTGCATTTGTATCATCTGACTCTATGTTCTGCTTCATACAAACCTGGGTTCAATTGCATCGCTTGTTGCCTGCAGCAGAGGTTGCGCAGTAAGCGCTCTCCGCCACAGGCCCAGCCTCAATTGACCCATTTCTACTTCGAGGTTTACATCAGCCGTGCGCAATCGTACCATGGTCATCAAGGCAACCTCCTTGACGTACAGATCAAGAGGGGTCAGGCCCGTGATTAATTCCATTGCTGCGGTTGGTATTGTTCTTATGGCTCCTGTGATGTTTAAACAAGCTATTCGCTGTATTTGGTATAATTTTTTGATGGCCGTTGCTTGCAATGGCTCCATACGTTAACATAGGTCTTATTATTGCAGTTTAGATCCAGGTGACCACACGGGGTGAAATACCCCATGCGCGTCCCACTGTCCTCCGACACTGCTCATAAGCCAGGTATGCTCTTTTTGCTCTACTCTGTAGATGAGAGTTCCACGTTAGCTTCCTGTCGAGGATAGTACCAAGGTACTATCTACTCACAATTAGTATTGTTATGTTTGCTTGCTTATTTATACGTTACATAAAATTTGAAATCCTAATTGAGTAATCTTCACCATTGTATATGTTATATATTGTTTTGTATTCGGCTTGTATACTGCCACCAGTGACAAAGATCCAACTTAGATGTAATATATTGCTTTGCTGACAACAGCACACTTGTCTAGTCATTCTTTTTGGAATCCAGGATATCGGTTGAGGATGTACATCTTCAGCGGCAGCAGGAAGTTGCATATCTTAATGCGGATCTAGAAGTGATTTCGAATTGCGGCGGAACTTTCCAGGTTCAATTCAATGCCATAAAAACCCAGGCATCGGTTTTTTCCAAAAAGATAAATGTCTCCGAACTGGATATAAATGTCAGGACAGGCAATTCCCCTTTTTGCTTCGAAAAGTTTTTTGGGGGTTTAAATGTACACCAATATACCTTGGTGCAATCACGTCGCTGGAATTGCAAAGTCTGCTCCTCAAAAGCTTGGAACTTATGTGGAATGCACTTCCTGAGAACGTTTTTCAAATGGATTCAATCACCAGCGATTCAAATCCAATGTGAGCCACTACTTTCGCACAGGCACCGTTCTAAAAGCGACTCAGGGATTTTTATGTAGTTCTTGTGTTTTTTCCTTCGTAAGTGAAAACAATTTAATTTTCAAATTAAAAAATAAATTATAACTCTGCGACTCTCCAGGATTTTTCAGTTCAGAAAAATCTCGTGTATTGAGTCACTTATAAATGATTCGGACACTCAAGATGGAAGAATGTTAAAATTTACATTATGAATCTTTGAATATTGGTCTGTAGATGATCTGTGATATAACTTAACTTCCAGTTAATGTTCAAGTTAATTTTTCAATCTATTTACTATTTACTCCCTATGTAGAAAGTTTGCCCCCTTAGGGTTAACCATGTATTCACTCTTCTATAGATACATTCACGAGAATTGTTCAAGTGACTTGGCACATTTGATTCCACCAAGAGCGGTACATATCAGAGTTTCAACTCAATACACCTCGAACTTCACTCTTTAAAAACTCTCTCATTTAGATAATGTCTCTGTCCTGAGAATGTTTTTCCAAATGGATTTAATCTCCAGAGATTCAAACCCAACTTAATCGTTACTTTCGCACAGACACCGCTCTTAGAGCGCCTTAAGGATTTTCCTGTAGTGCTTGTGTTTCCTCCTTGAAAAAATTTTTCCTGGATGGAACATTTTACATTCATCTTTCAACAATTTTTTGGTTAAATTGTGAATCAGGACAGGCCTTAGACAAGGCCGATGGGGCAACCAGCTCAAGCCTCGCGCTTCAGAGGAAATAAGATAAACATTTGGCTTATAATTAGTTGATACAATTTTTATAACAACAAATCATGAAACTGGACTTGTAATTCCTTGTCTATTGCAAAAAGTAAGTAAATTGAACTAGTTTTAATAATAAAGACAGAACATTTTTGATAAGAAACTAAGGTAAATAAATGTATCTGCGAAGAGCAGAAACCAAATTTTAAGTTTAGTTTTAGTTTTTGATAATTACGTTTGAGGATTTCGATATGGTTGATAGAACTTTTTAGGTCAGATTAATTTTTTGTTGTTTTGATTAATACTTTAGAATGAAATAAAATTGAAAGCGTCAACTATTTTATACTATAGGGTAACTGCGCAAAGCTCCTACAAGAGCATGTTCCTGGGCGGTTTTTCTACTTGCCACCCCATTAGGCCGCCACTATCCTTATCAACTACAGCAACAAAGTACAATATAGAAAATAATAATTCTGACAGACTTATTGACAAGTTCGTTACGAGGATCGCCTTTGACGTCATATTACACTTCCAGTTCGATGATCATGCGACGGTTTTTGGTCAAACCGATATGCCGACATCTTCAGCAACTTCTCTGATAGTGATTCGACGATTCTCCATAACTATTTCCCTAACTTTCTCAACATTTTCAGCGGTTGTTGATGTGCTGGGACGTCCAAGGTGAGCGTCGTCATTCACTTTTTCACGACCTTCTGTGAGTAACTTGTACGACTTGTACAGATTTTTCTGACTCAGAGCACAATCTCCGTATACCACTGTCACTGTCACTGTGTTTTTGAGCACTCATTGCCATTTTTTATACAAAATTTGATGCAAATTCTTTGATAATTTTTTTTCGATAGCAGAAAATTTTAACTTTTATGCCTCTCGCCAACAAACTAAACATGCTTAACAACTGAAATTGTGAACATATGTTCAAAACGAATGTCAGTAGCCCGCGAAATTTGAACATTCAACTTATAGTATGGAGGTGTTACCTTAGTTGACAGTGGCTAGTCAGAAATCCTACTGTTAAGCGTGGATTTTTCCTGGTCATGGCCAGATATTTCTTCAGCGCCAGCTTCCCAGGGTCGCCCACAGGGTTATCCTGGAAAGACTGCATCCTTTGATTTCATCCCATCTCTTTAGGGAATGAGCATGGGTGTAACGTTTGGCTAGTTCTGCAATTATCGAAGTCATCATGCCGTAGGTGTCACTGGGTCCTAAAATTCTTAGTCCAGCCGCTTTCTTGGCTAAAGAGTCGGCAATGCGATTACTCCTGTCGTGCCCTTTAACCTACTCAGGATTATGTTATTACCTACCGAGGTTTTGGCTAAATCTTGGTGGCACTCTAGTACTAGTCCTGATGTAACACATTGTCTGTTCAAGGCTACTAGGGCTTGTCTGCTATAAGTGCAGATTGTTATGTTTTTGCCAGAAATTCCTTTCCCGGTTATTTTTTTTGTGGCGATTGATATACCAGCCAGTTCTGTTTGGACCACGCTGATATTTTTTCCCATTCTCCACTCAATCCTTAGGCTTAGTGATCTGGAGTACACTCCACACCCTGAGCCTTCTTTGGTTTTTGAACCGTCTGTGTATATGCGTATTGCATTTGTAGCATCTGACTCAGTGTTCTGTTTTATTTATATTTTGTAGGGTTTATTGAACACAAAGTTTGGTTCAATTGCAATTGACGGTAAACCCCATACTAGTTCCTGAGTATGACCTAGACATCATTCCACAGTATATTAAAAATCACGAACATATTTCATAACAAAATATATTTTTTTTTTAGCCTTATATCGAGATGAATTTATTGAAGACTTCATTTCAAAATATGTAATGCAAGTTGTATATACTGTTGCTAATCAACACAGTATACTTTAACATTACAGACAGATTATTTAACAGGCAGACACGGAATGGGGGCCCCGCAATTACTATGTCTGCTCCTGCTATGTGTTGTGAAATATTTTTATAAGAGCAAATAGGTTTAATATTTTTCTGTTTTAGTGTATTACATTTTGTTTTCCAAAAAATTGATGCTCTGATAGTGTAAACAAGTCAAAAATTGTGTGATTTTCATTCATGCATGACGAACTTAGGCAGACCGAATAACAAAAAAAAATTCCTTCACCTTGGTGTTCTAAAAATATGTATATCATTGTCTTATTCTACGTCTGTATTAGAAAATGACTACCGCACAAAATATCGTCCACATCTCGGTGATTTATTCGGCCATAAAAACGTCAACACTTCGACCAGAATCCAACTTACACACGTTTTAATAAGTCTGGCTAAAGACCAGGGTAATAATTTAATGTTTCAATCGACTACAGAGCTACAAGTCGGCTTTAAAATCTGTCAGCAAGTCTAGACGGACGGTGACATATCCCTTCTATCTCGGGGTTAATCTCGATCTCAAAATTGAACCGAGATATCAGCGAGTGACAGTTGTTCTGTCAAGAGAACTTAACGAGGGTGCACCCCCTGCTGCGCCCCACCGGACCGCAGGATCATCATTATTGATTGCCGATCATAAACCCATACGGAACCGAATCAATTTTCCCACGCAAATGAGAAAGAGTTGAAACATTTAAACGATTCGGTTCTTGACGGTCACCGTAGCAACTACCACATTCTTTTGTGTCTATTTATGACTGCCGCATCCGAAATTATGGGTACAAGAGAGTTTCGTTTGGAAAACTAATTTTATTATCGTTTCCAGATTAATGGCATTTGTTTGACGGCCGGTATTAGTGGAGTTCACGTTTTTTTCAATAACGAATGCCGAGCTGTACCTGCTTGAATGGACGGCTGATTAATGTTGTTTTCGAATGAAGGACACACACGGAATGATAAGAAAGTTGATTCGATTTGTTCAATGTGATCCGGCTTATATATTTATTGATCTAGAGGAATTAGAATTTCTGTTAACATATTTTCCAAGTTTTCTGGAAATACAGGGTGTTTACTAACTACAGTACGAAACTTCAGAGGGTTATTCGTTAGGTCGTTTTAAGACAAAAAGTTTTTATGAACATAAGTCTGGAGTTGCTCCGTTCTGAGATACAGGGCGATTAAATAAAAATAAAAAACGTATTTATAAATTATCATAAATATACTCACAATGATTTGGTTGAAATTTGCTACAGTTATTTGAAGTAACGAGGCGCTTATTTAACCCTGACCAGATAGAAATTATTAGGTCCAGTGGCGTTTCGGTGGGCACCGCAGCCAACAATATTGAGAAAAAAAGAACGCCACTAATTTTATTTGGTAGTTTTAGAATTTTTTCAGATTGTTCAACTGAAAATACAACTTTTTCGTCGTTTGTGTTTTTTTCATATCAAGCTTCGTTTTCGAGAAAAAAAAATCAGTTCTGAAACCATCCATAAAACAACATAAAAAAAACCAAAAGTTAATAATGAACTGTATGGTTTTTTCCTTACTACTTATCTTGTAGTATATATTTTTGTTAGAAAATTAATTTTTGATAACTGCATTTTCCAGCAGGCGTCCCAAAAATTCATCATCTGCTGGGGTTTTTATGTCAATTCTTTCATTTTGATTTTTACTTATCATTTTCGTATTTTCTCATCGCATATCATTGAAATGCTCTCTTCTCTCAAAACGAAAGTTGATTGCCTAAAAACAGATGAATATTTAGAACGACACCACTTGGAATGTTTCGAGTAGGTACTCATTGTTAACACTTTTATAGGTTAGAACAAGGAATTCGAGCCCAAGTGGTTGACCTTTCTTGACTATATTTATGACACCGACCATTATCAGTGATGGTTTTTCGAGAGTTACTTCAAACACATTTCTTAGCCGAGGCATTCATTCTGTTCTATGATTTCGGCCGGGAACTAATTCCGATTCTGAATCTCCTCGCCACGTACAGTGTTATTTTCTGTTTGTCGTTTTTTTGGTGTTATTGATACATTTTATTATTTGTAAACGCTGTGTGCGTCTGATTAATAATTCACCAGTACCGACAAAATAATTTCGGCCTTAAAGTAAATGAGCAAAATGTCCATATACTGATGAAATACACGACTGCAGTTGATTTGTCATTGATTGTCTGACACGTTCAAAATACCTGCAGTATTCCTTATGACAATGCAGTGGTCAATTATTTGATTCCTCAATTCATTCACATTTAGTACAGGAGTTGTATAAACAAGAGTTCTGCACGTCCAATCCGGTGATTGGGATAGGTAATGTCGAGATGCTGACGATCAAGGACAGTAAAATGAGCTGGAGCCCCGTCGTGCATGAACCACATGTGGCCTCTCATAAGTACCGGGACTTCTAACCTATGATCTCGCAAAAAGTCCGTGCAGGATTCACCTGTTAATCTTGCTGGTAGAAAAAATGGGCCAATTAGGTAGTCACCAATCATTTCGACCCAAACCTTCAGCGAAAATTGTTGCTGAAAATGACTTTTTCTAATAACGTGGGGATTTTCATCGGCCCAAAAATGGTCATTGTGAAAGTTCACAATAGCATTCCAAAAAAAGTTCATAATAGCATCTTGTAAAAAATTTGCTTCGTCCGTAAATAAAATATTTGGTGAAAAATTATTAATGTGTGCCATCGTATGAATCAACCTCTTGCAACTCATCAATCTTGGGAGAAAATCCCGAGGCAGTAGAGCTTGGACCTGCTGTATGTGATATGGGTATAGGAGGTGTTTTTTAGAATTGTCCATATGGTTTTTGGTCTGATTTCCAGCTGCAGTGCAATCTTTTCTTGTACTATTTGAAGGATCTATTTCTATCGCATCACGTATAGCTTCTTCTAGTTCAGGCGTTGTTACAGTTCCTGGTCTCCCACCACTTGCATTTTTAGTAAAACTCCCAGTTTCACATAATCTTGCATTAAGCTTTCTAGATGTTCCAGCACATGGAATAAATATGTTAAGATATCTGTTCTGGTAAATTCTCCATGCTTCTTTCCAGTGGCGGATTAACTCATTTGCCGCCAGTAGGTTATTCAAATTTTGCTGCCCCTTTCTCACCTCTGCATTTCGATACCCTGCACGGATAAAATACGGTGGACGAAAATATTTCAGAATTAAAAGACTAAAAAATGAGTATTTGTTTTCAAAAAAAATCTTCTTATGAAAAACTAAGAACTGATTACAGTCATTCTAAACCTGTCACTATAACTAGTAGGTACGTAAGATACTGATATTTAACATAACTGGATTCCAAAAATAACTGCACAGATTCTAAACAATTGATATACTCATAACAATTATTAAACTATATAAGAGTATTTATACTAATTCTTGGTAAATGGCTGACAAAAAAAGATGAATAGTTTGTAAATTTACAAAGCCATCAATTTCCTATACAGCTGGATCTTCATTTAGACGCACTGTTGTTTGCACTTGGCCATTATTTGTACTTGACGTGTGATACTGAGACTCATCTTCAACTGTGATACATACTGATGATTTCTCTACCGCGACTACTGCCTCTTTGTCAAAAACATACATATCCGTTCTTTCAAAAGCAGATTGTTCAACAGATCCCAGTTTTTGTTGGGCCGCAGAGTGAAATCCGTTTCATCTTTTTCAAATTGTAGTGTATTACTGCACGTGGTTGAAGTTCCTGGTCTTACAATACTGTTTCCTCTTCTCTTACACTTTTAAGAAAACTGTCAATTTTCATCGTTTCACTGATAACCTGTTCTTGTTCTTCTTTTTTTATTTTGGCGTTTTTTCTATACACAGCTCCACTGAGTCGCTTTCTTCCATCACTCATTCTCACAATTTCTTATTCAAGAACTGAAAATAAATATTACATTAGGAGTCTTATTTCGCGTACGTAATTATCAGTATCTTTTGTTCAGATTTCAGATTCAGACTTTGAATAGTTACCTAATATGAGCAACATAAATTTATTGAAATATACTACAACAATATGATAATATGGTTAACAAAAAAATATAAATTTTCAAATCTTCTAAAAGAGTAATATAAGTTAAATGAATTACTGATTCGTTATGGATGATTTATACCAGTGGTCGCCAACCTCTTCAATGTGTTGAGCTACTTTGTTAATTTTGGAATAAACAGCGAGCTACCCACACGGAAGCCACATAACGCAACGTAAATGAAATAATCCACAGTTAATTTATCATTATATGTATTTATTTTACTATTTAACTGGTAATACATAATACATAGGTACCAATAATAAACTAATAACAAAATAACTAATATTACTAGTACGTACTACATTCGTACCTATCAAACGAAGGTGTTTGAAAAATAAACACAAACTTTTATCTAGCCACAACGGTATGTCACGTATGATTTAAAAATAGTCAATAATAACAACAAAAAAGTAACGCACTATCATGAACATAAACATTGAAAAATAAAAAAGCACGTTCAATGAGAAGGCTGACACTCAGACTCATCGATAATTTTTTTGCAGTATAATTTGATGCAGCCATTCGAATACAATTATCCAAATGTTCATCTGTAAGTCGATTGCGATATTTGTTCTTAATAAACTTCATATTGGAAAAAGAAGATTCACACAAATAGGTTGAACTGAATAATGCTTTCACTTTCAAGGCAACACGGCATAGAACTGAATATTTGTCTTTACTTACAATAGGCCAGATACACTCAGTACTTGAGACTAACGATTTTAAGGCTAAATTATTTTGAAACTCAATGACTTCCATTTCTGTTGCAGCGATGTCTTCGCCAAAGTTCTGCATAACACAAGTTGCAAATTGTTGGATATCAATTTCCATAAAGGGTGAAACAACAAACTGCGCTACTAAAG
This sequence comes from Leptinotarsa decemlineata, assembly GCF_025532065.1. NCBI lineage: Eukaryota > Metazoa > Arthropoda > Insecta > Coleoptera > Chrysomelidae > Leptinotarsa > Leptinotarsa decemlineata. The sequence continues at coordinate 5,670,824 of NW_027412537.1, read as the reverse complement.
CCATTTCATTGAAATCCTTAAAACGATTTTTGAAGTTATTCTTCAGGGTAGAAATTATTTCTACATGATATTTGTTGTCATAGGGTTCTAATGGATTTTGAGATATTTTTTTCTGAAAGAATAGGAAAATGCTTGGCATCGCTGTTAATTAGGTTTTGTTCCCAAAACTCCAGCTTTTTGATGAATGCTTTCATATCAGAAATCATTTCCGCTAGTTCTTTGTCTCTCCCCTGAAGCTGCAAATTAAGTTTGTTTAATTTCTCTGTAATGTCCACGAGAAAACCAAAATCTCTAAGCCAGATTGAATTTTCTAGTTCCGGAGTTGGTTCATCGCGTTGTTTGAAAAATTGAACTATGCCAGATAGGACATCATTAAAACGTTTCAGCACCCGTCCTCTACTTAACCATCGGACATCAGAGTGAAGGAATAGGTCCCCGTTTTGACAGTCAACTTCATCGGCCAAGGTTCTGAATAATCTTCTTTGTAACGCTTGAGCTCTAATCTTGTTCACACTTTTTACCACCAGTTTCATAACGTTGTTTAGTTTCAGGAAATTTCCACATAATGCTTTCTGATGGATAATGCAGTGGTAACAGATAAATTGCGGAAAAGTTTCATCTTTACGACATAACGCCACCAGACCCTTATCACAATCCACCATAGTTGGAGCGCCATCGGTTGTCAAGCCTACCATTTTCGATATTGGAATTTTCTCGGAAGAAATAATATTTTTTAAATGAGAAAACAACTCATGTCCAGTAGTGTGTCCTTTCAGTGGAATGAACTTCAAAAGATCTTCTTCAATCGTAAAATCACTTAAAACCATCCTGACGAACACGGCCATCTGGGCAGTGTCAACGACATCTGTTGATTCATCCAGTTGAAGTGAAAAATAAACACAGTTATCTAAGTCACTTCTTAACTGTAAAAAAATATCATTGCTCATTACTTCTACACGTCTCATCACTGTATTAGCATAAAGTTGCATAGATTTTATAGCTGAAACTATCTCGTCTTTATTTCTGAAGTTGGCAAATAAGGAATCAGTAGCTTCTAAAAACGCCTGTTTTATCATTTCCCCGTCTTCATAAGGTTTCTTTTTTTGTGCAATTATCTGGAACATACGGTACGATGCTTCAGTTGCAGCCTTATTTTTGTCGACTGTTCTTAAAAATATTGATTGTTGTCCAATTAACTGCTTTTTTAACTGTTTCAGTTTCTCCTTTCTGGCGGCAGAATGTAGTGGGAATGATTTTTCAAAATTAGAATGTACAGTTTTACTCTCTCATCTGGCACTCCTCAAGTTTGAGGATGACAGTACTACCAACTGTCGAAAGCGCTCGCAGATAATTAATAGAAGATATAAAGCTTCACATCCTTTTTGTAGAATTTAATATTGAAATATATATATATATATATATATATATATATATATATATATATATATATATATATATATATATATATTTATATTTATATATATGAATAGATAAGTACTTTCTGATCATTCCCACATTGATTTCAATTTAAGAGCCACGGGTAGACAGCTATTTGATTGAAATCAAATAGCTATATCAAATATATACAGGGTGTCCCTGGACTTCCTCTTTTCCTCTCGGGAATGTATAGATGGGGTCAAAATATCACCAGTACTTCATATAACTTTTTTTCCTAAAAGTCTTCGTAACCAAGTTACGGGCCCTCGAAGTTGCAAAATGAAAAATGTTTTTCTTTGATAACTTTTCAAGTGAATATTCAAAATCATCCAAATTTTGGTAATTGACTAAACAAATGAATTTCGTCGATGAGCTTTCATGCAGGAGTCAGTTGTTTTGCTACAAAGTCAGGAACGGACTACCCCCGATAGTCCACACCCCAAAACTTTGAGATGACAGATATTTTTCAATATTTTTCAACAAAATAAGGTTACTTGAACAATTTTATGAATAAAAGTACTCGTGTGGAAAGTCGATCGGAGCAACGAGTCTTGATAAAAATGTAGTTCTACTCGACGACATCAAACCCGCTCGTCCACCATTATTTGAAATGAATAATTATCAAAGCAGAAATAATAATGATAACGTTAATTCAACAACATTTATAACAGGAATAATACAAAGTATGCTAAAATGAAGTAGTAAACAAAAAATACAGAACTTATATGGAAGTTTAAGTCACAATTGTGAAAGCAGATATTTTTTCAAAAGAAATATCAAGTTCTGTAGATTCGTGGTGTTTTTAAACTAACAAGCTACTCTACTATGAAATATCGAATTCATTCCATATTTTGTATGTACATAATACGTGTGGAATAATCACGTTTCGTGTTGATCAGTTATCTGAATCTCATGAAACTCAACATTCGAATGTTTCAAATTCTTCTTCACAGCTAAACTGTTGAGGAGTTTCACTGATAATTATAATTTTATGGGAGAAATTCTTTAACACGAATCTAAATTTAGCTGAAAAAACGCACATCGGAAAAAATATTTACTATACTAATAAAAAGCAAACGAATGAACTACAAAAACGGCTGCACATGATCAGGTGAAAAATATCCAGGGAATAATTATGTTCCATTTCTTTCACAGATGTTGACAAAAAACCTTTTAGAAAGTTTTGATAAAAAATGAGAAACTGGAATGCGATTTTCTTTTGTTGAGTGGTGCGTTGTCATATGACCATCATTGTATTGTCAATATTCTATAGGATATTTTGAATTTTTTTGATATGGCCGAACAGTTTACATTCAATGAATATGCAGATATGCATGTATTTTATGGACGAGCATTTTGTAATGCTGCAGAAGCTCGTCGTCTGTATTCCGAGCATTTTCCCAATCGAACGGTACCGTCAAGAGAAACATTCGAGCGTGTCGATCGCAACTTGAGGGAGACAGGTATGTAATAATTGATAATTAATTAGAGCACGTTGTTTTATTTCGATATTATTGTAGGTACAGTTTTGCCAAAACGAGGTGGTGAGGGCGCTCCTAGGACTGTACGTACCGTTGTATCGGAGGAAAATATTTTGGAAGCCGTCGCTGATGATCCTTCAATGAGCATCAGAGAGGATATAACTTTTATTAATCGAGTTTTATTCACTGATGAAGCAGGTTTCAGTAGAGATGGAGTTATCAACTCTCATAATCTTCATATATGGGCCGAAGAAAATCCCCATGGGATATTGCAAACCAAACACCAACGGAAATTCAACGTGAATGTTTGGGCTGGTATCATAGGAAACCATCTTATAGGACCATTCGTTCTACAGGACCGATTGAATGGAGAACGTTATTTGGAGTTCATTCAGAACGATTTAAATGGACTTTTGGAACATGTTCCATTGCAAACCCGAAGAGATATGTGGTTTATGCATGATGGCGCTCCTCCTCATTTTAGGTGACCATCTGAACCATATTTTCCACAATATATGGATTGGTAGAGGTGGGCCATATTCATGGCCATCGCGGTCTCCGGATTTAAATCCATTGGATTTCTTTCTGTGGGGGCATCTAAAAAGCCTTGTTTACGCTACACCTATTCACACAAGAGATGCATTGTTGAATAGAATAACATTACATTGTGAAGCCATACGAAACGACCCTGGAATGCTATTTCAAGTACAGAGAGGGTGTCTTCGCAGACTAAGAAAATGTATAGAGAGAGAAGGTGGTCATATCGAGCAGTTTCTGTAGCGGATTTTTCATTTCTGTTTGCTCTTGAGGCTCTTGAGTTTCGTTAGTTAAACGTGTTTGCATTATAAAAATTCGTTATGAACATTTTACCTATCATTTCCATTTTCCTTAAAAACTAATATTTTCGAATAATGGTAGACATCTCAGGATAAATGTTGTTGAATTAACGTTATCATTATTATTATTTCTGCTTTGATAATTATTCATTTCAAATAATGGTGGACGAGCGGTTTGATGTCGTCGAGTGAAACTACATTTTTATCAAGACTCGTTGCTCCGATCGACTTTCCACATGAGTACTTTTATTCATAAAATTGTCCAAGTAACCTTAATTTGTTGAAAAATATTGAAAAATATCTGTCATTTCAAAGTTTTGGGGTGTGGACCATCGGCGGTAGTCCGTTCCTGACTTTGTAGCAAAACAACTGACTCCTGCATGAAAGCTCATCGAAGGAATTCATTTGTTTAGTCAATTACCAAAATTTGGATGATTTTGAATATTCACTTGAAAAGTTATCAAAGAAAAACATTTTTCATTTTGTAACTTCGAGGGCCCGTTACTTGGTAACGAAGGATTTTAGGAAAAAAAGTTATATGAAGTACTGGTGATATTTTGACCCCATCTATACATTCCCGAAAGGAAAAGAGGAAGTCCAGGGACACCCTGTATATATATACAGGGATATACAAAGATATAGATATTATTAATCAAAAGGAGGAAATTCGTGGACATGACACTCAAGAAATATAGAGGCAAACCGCGGACACGTGTTTCTGGCTATTGGCCTCATCAGCGCGGTGCAGCCAATTGCAAAGGTGGACAACAACTGGTTACCAAAAATGAAAAAAAAAGAAAAAACATCACATATGCACGGTGTCACCAACAGGAGCCAACCGCACATTTGTGGTTTCAATTAGAAGACCCAGCATTCCCAGGCATCATCTAACATCACCACGTAGGCAGCTATAGCTACCTGCGTGACTATACATATATATATATATATATATATATATATATATATATATATATATATATATATATATATATATACTGCTGTAGTCATTTCTGAGCAGATTGACAAACGTCAAATTCACCACTTTCACAGGTTCAGTTAAGTGGTGAAATCTAATAACATTTAGGTATCAATTTATTTTTTATTTCTGCAAGACAAACAAAATGTTTTGGGACAAATTTGCCGCCCCCTAAAATCCGCCGCCCTAGGCTCAAGCCTACTCAGCCTGCTGGTAAATCCACCACTGCTTCTTTCGCATTTCCATTTTCTAATCCATAAATGAAGTGCATGTCAGACATTTCAGCGTTAGTGAAGTTATTCATGATGGAAACACTGCTAATTGACAACTCTGACTTTCACTGATATGACAACACTGTCACTGTCAGCTGGTCTCCAAAGAAGGTGATCATGATATGCAAAGTGGCTTCAATATTTTTTCTCGAAAACGAAGCTGGGTATGAAGAAAACACAAGCGACGAAAAAGTTGTATTTCCAGTTGATTAATCTTAAAAAATAAAAGACTACAAAAAAGTGGCGTTCTTTATTTCAAAATATTGTTGGATGTGGTGCCCATTGGGGCGCCACTGGGCCTAATAATTATAATCTAGTTAGGTCTCAATAACTAGCAAATTTGAACCAAACCGGTTCAAAGATATCCATGATATTTAATAAATACCGTTTTTTTTTAACTTCAACGCCCTGTATCTCAGAAACGAAGCGACTCTGGATATATGTCCATGAGAACTAGTTTTCTTATAACAACCTAACGAGTCACCCTCGTACCGCAGTTACGGAACATCCAATATACTAATTAGTTTAGCAACCAACAACACCCAAGTTAAGAGAAGAGTAATGGAAAATCACTAAAAAATTATGATCACTTGTTTTTCCGAAATGCCCCAGTGACAAATTACATTATCCACAATAATTGTTGCCCGCCCGCGGTGAAGTAGTTTTCACCAGACATAAATTTATATTTCAGCACCTGCACTCTTGACTCGAATGAAACGGATAAGCACAACAATCGGCGATATTTCAAGCTACCGTCAGTTATAGGTTCATATTAAAATTCTGAAAAGAGTCAACGCAAGCTCAATGCATTAGCATATAGGAAATGCAAAATTTGCGGAACTGAATGCATCCATACATCTAGTGAGGCACCCGTATAATTTCGTATTCCGCATTTCTGCATAATGAGCCGGTGCCATTGGGCGTTTTCGCATCACAATCGCTTTATGGGTTATTAATATACTTATAATTTGACGAGATATCCTAACGAGCTGAATATTTTTTCAGGAAATGGTAGTTTAACGTACAGTCGCCGTAAACGTTATAAGGGGTGTTTTTTAAACATGCGACAAAAATTCAAGGGGCACTTCTTTGGACTATTCTAGGGATATTTTGTCCTTTGATGATTTTTGATAGGGCGCTTTGTTTCGAAGATACGGAGCGAAAAAATTTCGGCAATAACAATTTATTAAATGAAATTACATGTAATGTTTCTTCGTTTACAAGAACTGTTGAAAATAACTAGCCCCCGCTCGAATACAAGGATCCAATCTTCTCCTGATCGACTCCCGAACTCATTGCGTTACACCCAGCAAATTGAATGTCTGCAGCCGTTTGTAGTAACCGGAATATTGTTGACAACGGAATTGCTAGATTCCTTATTATTTGGTAGGTCCGGTGAAGTACGCTACACTTTTATTTCGGCTACGTTAATAATTTTAAAATTACAAAAAGTGCTGTTGTCAAAATTATTTTTTGCTCCGTATCTTCGAAACAAAGCGCCCTATCAAAAATCGTTATCCTTAGAATAAATACTCTGAGGAATAGTCCCTTATTGACTCAATAAAAACCCTGTATATTATTATGCCAAATATAAATAATATACAACCGAAAATTTCGCAATTACAGTGTTTCGTCTCGCATTACCATGGCAACGTTTGTTTGAAAGTGGTTGACAATGTTTCGTGGTGTATTTCATCAGTTCGGACTTCCATTGTCTAATATAATATAAAGTGATTTGAAATCCCAAAAAGAATCTGTAAAAAATTAAAAAGATTTACCGAAAAATAACAATTTTATTAAACAAAAACTGAAATTACAAAGAAATAACATACAAGCAAGTTACAAAACTTTGGGTGATAACTGGACTTCGAAATCTGACTATTTATACACAATGGAAGTCCGAACTGATGAAATTACCATGGCAACCCAGGTATTGTGGCATTTTTTTGGTAGGGGTATCATAGAGAGAATTAGAGTGCTAAACATTTTTCGACCTAAGTAAAAAATAATATTTTGACTTCACTTACCCACTTTGTACAAAAATATTTGAGAAATTATACAAAATCATGTAGATATGAATAATTTTTTCAAGAAGTTGTACCTATCTATTCATTCAAAATCCTATATAACAGAGAATGAAAGTTGGTTTAGATAATTATATTAGGAAACACTTGTTACATGATTACCATTTTACAAATGTTGTTCATGACGGAGGGTTTCAAAAACGAGGTTTTAACGATGAACGAGAACGAGAATATTTCCTACTTATTCACTAAACTTGAACAATTGTTTGTTTGAAGGTGGTTGACAATGTTTCGTGGTGTATTTCATCAGTTCGGACTTCCATTGTCTGAATGAAATTAGAAAATGGAAGTCCGAACTGATGAAATTAAACAATTGTTCTTTACCACCAACCGATTTCCTAAAGTCTTTGAAGTCCGCTAGATACTCGTTAGAACAACAAAAGAATTCTTCCGAATTGTTGGGGTTATTGTTAAATACTCTTCGTGAGCAAAAAATAGCAGAATCAATACTCCTAACCGCTCTGGATTGAATTATTCCTTACAGTCTATCTCGTTCTCCTAGTGTTTTCTAATATGACTGATAACCAGTCCGTGCAAAGCTTATTGTTAAATCATCTGAAAATGGAACTTTTAACGGGAGATGATCAACTGTATTGCCAAAGATGCGCCAAACTGATGTAGTGCTGCAGGTTTCTCGGGTTTTCCTGCAGCTGAAAAAGCAAATGCGTCATTGGAATCAATAAAGTCGCCCCGGAGCGCCAATTAATTTTTGTTGTTGTTTCATAATTTAATGATTTGTATTACTTTCTTCTTTAACGTTACAAAATTTTCTTTCTCATTTTGAAAAAACTAGAAAATAAAATTACCAATTTTGATAGAACTTAACTATAACCAATTGAACGAAAGATAAACTGAACAGGCACGTTGAATTCCAATAAATCTCAAAACAAAAATATTGTTTATACAAATAAAAAATATACATTTCAAACATAGAAAACATAAGATTAATTTATGTGTTATTATACTGAAAACATGAACATTTTCTGATGATGTTAAATTCAAACAAAGTTGTAGATAGATCGATCATTTTTTTCTTTATCAGAATTAGCTTTCTGTGTTATACAAACTGAACCGAGTGTTATGTCTCATATAATTTTCAAAAAAATTTGATTCAGCTGTCCTTCGTTTGGGAGCAAAATAACAAAAATTACATGTGGCAATATTGATGCAAACTATAATTTCATAGTGATATACATTCATATAAACACAACTTGCATTTGAACAATATCACTTACTATTTTATCACTTTAAACATGTTGACATTTACTCAAACTCTAATCCGAATATTTTCACAATAATCATTGGCGTGTTATAAAGTACAAACAAATGCACGAATGACTCTCTGAACAAAAGTTTACTCGATATTGTCGGTCATCGGTTATGGTATGTCCCTCACTCTCTGCGACCCGAATTCATTTTATATCTCTATTTGTTGCACACTATCGCGAACAATTATTCTTTTCCGACAATATGACAAAACGCAAATGAACTTATCCAAATACACTGTAAAATATTCCCATTCAATATGTAGGTAAGAATTTTACCAATATTTAATGAAATTCACAATTTCTGTACACTAAATTATTCCATAACTTCCAACGGAGAGTTCATGTTTCATCTAAATACTTACGAAGTGAAATGAGGTGTACCCCATTTTTGTTGCTTTATTAGACAACATTTTATTTTCACATCGTATATCAAGTTTTTACAGAGTTTTGTCTGTCAGGAGTTAATTGGTTTCTGTGGCCGGTATGCGAACTTTCTGCTGAACAGGTTGAAAATCCAAAGGAATTAGAAGAAATGAATATACTCTCGTAACACTGAAGTAATTACACTTACATGAGCACTATTATCCTTAATGGTGTACTTCGAAGTTTCGAAACAAGACGCTTGCTTTATAACCTCATCAGTACCGTTTTTTATTCATATAACATAAGTTTTTTATGCCATAGGAATTTCATTTAAATTGAAGAGGGACTGTTTTTGTATAAGATTAATTTATAAGGAAAATATAATTTTGACTTTTTACTTCTCCATCATTCAACAAGAAACGCGAGAAACTTCCAAAAAGGGAAGACAGAAAATAAATGATACGGTAAATCACAAACAGCTTTTGGACGTATTAGAGGATTTCGGTTGTCGAGGAATAGTTAAAACATAAATGGAAAGCTACTTGAGTGACCGGACTCAGCAAGTAATAGTAAATAACTGTATCAGTGATGGAAAAACCGTTGAGTATGGTGTACCCCAAGCACCGTCCTTGGTCCACTACTATTTGTTCTTTACATTAATGACATTTTTTCTCTAGATATGAAGGGAGAAGTGGTCATTTTCGCCGATGATACTGCTATAATTTCTCATGCTGAAAATTGGGATAAACTCAAGGAAATTATAAAAAAAGACATGAAAGCAATTTAGGACTGGTTTGACCACAAAGTTCTTACCAACAATTTTGATCAAACTTTCTTCATCTCCTTCTCATGCTATGAGAACTCTAGAACTCTTTATATTCCGAATCCATGGTATCTGATATTTGACAAGATTATTTTTTCAAAGCAACCTAACCTGCTTTGCATTCAAACATAAATCATACCTTTTCAAACTAGAATATACCTACGATACAAGAAGGAAGACGGATCAATTCAGAAGACCATTTGCCTTAGTCTATCGGTCAACGCTGTTATACCCATTTGGTTCAAAGGTTCTTTAACTTTCTGCCTCATGAAATGAAAAGTATAACAATGTTTAAAAAATTTATGAAAAATCTAAAAAAATACTTACCAAATAGAAAAAGATCGGAAATACATAGGTTGATCGAATGTAACAAATAATGTGAAATAGGAAATGAAATGAAAAAAGGTTATGTAGGTATTTATAACAGGAAACTTCATTTATTGGTATTATGTAATAGGAAATGCACGATATTGTCACCACAGACAGTCTATGACTTTGTGGGTACCATTTTGTTTGCATAACATATAATGTTATTATTGATGTCATTTATTTCAACAAACTATAATGCAAGTTTCAAATTTTCAATTCACCTTACTTTATATATTTTCTTATCTATATCTATTTATATATTTGTAACTTATACTATTATTGAATTGTTATATTATTATTGATACCATTCACTTACAAGAACCATGATATAAGTTATACATTTTGATTCATTGTTGATTTACACATTCTTTATCTATATCTATTTATATTTTTCTGAATGATTCGGCCGTTACTTAATGAAGATCCATAGTAATTTCTAAAACTACACCTCACGATTTGATCTCCACAAACTTTATTTGAAAAAATATATCACTACATGTTTCACTAACACAGTAGCTTCTTCAACAGTGATTTGAATACTATTTATATATTTGTAATATATAATATTTTGTATAATGTGTAATTTAGGTGCGAATTAAATTATCATTATTATTATTATTAAAACTTCTCTTCATGAAGATATGTAGAACATACACCGAAGTTAGAGTTAAAAGTAATATTTATGGCCAATACTCGACAGACTGATTAAATGAAATTGGACAGTGATTCCCTTCCAATCTAGAATTCGAAAATTCGGAGAAAAAAACCCTTCGAAACAACTATCCTCACATGTACATTGAATCATATCAAAAAAATCGTTTCGAAATAGTGCTTAATTTTTTCATCACTTCCATACCCCGCGTTCCCCCACTTACGTCGAGTACCTTGTATCTTGTTTGTCGTAGACAAAGCAACGTGACTCATATCTTTGAGAACGGAATGATTACAAGAATAATAAATGATGATTAACAAGAAGTAGATAAGAAAGAAGTTCTCTGTGTCCTTGCCGATCGTACCGCTGACGGTACCGAAGAATTCTTGTCTCACGCTACCTCACGCGTCAACCGACGGTACTGTCCTGTCCTTCAGCATCTTCGCCGTGTCCCAAACAAATCACCAGACTTCATAGCCGGAGAATTAGGATAGGAATGCAGAAATCCCGGGGCTTATGGGAATTCTAGCGATTAAGGGAAGATCAACTGTTTTATGAATCAGATTAAAAAAAGATTGAAATAATTGAAATAGTTTCAGGAACTAATAGCTGTATTTTCACCTCCAGATGCTTCTTGTGTATCTACATTCGTAATTCACAATGTCTGAAAGATCATGTTTCTCTTGCTAATGACCGCGTCTTTGCAGAGCAGTTGATCGCGTTCAAATAACTATGATTGACAAAAGCCCGTACTGCGTGACATTGATAGCGTTACCTTAACTTTTTATATACTTATATTGATAAACTTCTCGAAGACGATTGTCAAAAAATGGTAGATTATATGGTGAACACCCCCACTTTTGAATATGAGCAATTTTCGAATTTCAGATTGGAAGGAAACCTCTATCTAATTTCATTTAATCAGGCCATCGAGTATTGGCCATAAAAATTAGTTTAAACTCTAATCCATGTGTTTCAGAAGTCACGGAAATTATTGTATCTGGTATTTGGTAGGTAGTCGTATTTGAGTCCTTTCCAATGACAAACTACGACTCAACTGAAAAACTGAAAAGAATTGTCGTCTCTAAAAATTTCCTTTGTACAATTCACAATGGCTGATGCTACTTTTTGATAGTGTCCTAGTGAACGAATGCTGAATATCAACAAAGCATTTCGTCCTGATGAAAAACTTGGTACTCGTTAAGACAACAAGAGGACTGTTCCGAATTCTTGGGGTTCTTGTTGAATACTCTTCGTGAGCAAAACAATAGCAAAATCAATACTCCTGACCACTCTGGATTGAATGATTCCGTACAGTCCATCTCGTCTTGTGTTTGTAAATCTTTTGCTGGAGACATCCTCACTTATTCAATTTCTAGTAAATGTTCAAGAGGTAGCGAAAACTTATGTGATTTTCTGGAACTTCATCTAGCGTTTTTTAATATGACTAGTAACCAGTCCGTGCAAAGCTTATTATTAAATCATCTGAAAATGGAATTTTTAACAGGTGATGATCGACTGTATTGCCAAACATGCGCCAAACTAACTAACTGTTATAAGGAAACAAGTATAGCTGAGGCACCAGTCAATCTAATAATAACACTGATGATCTTCAAACAAGACTCAACCTCTGACGGAAGCAAGAAACTCTTTGGAAGGTTCGAAATATATGAACATTTCAATCTAGCAGACCACTATTATAATATTCATGCAGTCATTGTTCACTGTGGTTCTGGCGTTGAATTTGGTCATTATTTCGCCTTGGTCAAAGACGAAATGGACTGGTTTAAGTTTGGAGCCTCTGGAGACACCCTACATTTTGTTTCAGATGATGTGGTGCTGCAGATTTTTCCGGGTTTTCCTACAGCTGAAAAAGCAAATGCGCCACTGGAATCAATGAAGTCGCCCCGGAGCGCCAATTAATTTTTATTGTTGTTTTTATTTTCATCGTTGTTTTAATAAAAACGTGTCATGATACTCCAAAGATGTGCCAACAAATTTGCTCCACTATTTTGTGAATTCTTCAACCCGGAGTTTTTCTTCTTCTTGAAAAAACAAGTTCAACGTAGACAAGAAAAACAAGAGAAATCATCCAGATAGTTACAGACCAGTTGCTGGACAATCAGTGATTTTTGAAATTATAGAGAAAACTGTAAATCCACATAATTTTTAATGTTTCGATTCCTTTCATCTAGGACTGTTGCAATTGATATTTCCATGCCTTGTATATTCAAATTGAATAAATGTTGACGTTAAGGATTGCCAGACCTTTTTTGTTCGTGGCTTTTCAGCTTTCTCAGAAGTAGCATTTAAAAGTCCTTTTCCAGAGACCTTCACTATCAATGCTCCGACTTGCCACGGGAGGAATACCTCTGCCAGGTGAAGAGTCATCCTTTGAGGTTAGAGTCCTCTTAACGACGACTTAACTCTAAGATGTGTGTAGTCATGCCGAAAGGAGGTTTAACTCTGAGCCGAAACGATGTATGGCAGAATGACTCTGAGATAACTCAGTGTCACAACCTCTTCCTGAGCAGATCAGTAAAAGCTCACGCCTACACGACGATTTACTCAAACCAGGGACGAAAATGCCATGCATGGCTGAATCTAATATAGGCGTGACTGACTCACAGATGCTCACAGATGTTACTGCGGTCATTGCGGGAATCTTGCACCATGCAACATCCGACAACTTCTAGATCCACTAATCAACTTCTCTTCAGTATGCCAGTATGACTACCAGACAGTACATTCTAGAAGATGGTCGACAGGTAGGCCTCAAGAATTGAATATTGCGGCCAGAAGGGCTCTAGGTTACCAGAGAGGTCAAAGAGTGCTCTTCTGGCTGGTGGGTGCAGATCGTATCCTGCAGCACCAAATAAAGTTATCGGCTTGGTTGAGAATTTGGACTTACTTGAAAGGGTGTGAGTCACAAGTAACTCTCGCGCGAATAGACCCAGTCACTTCGGTCCTACCTACCTATCAAAGCTGACAGGTAACAAGCTTCGGTACTATGGCACACGTGGTATCTCTAAGAGATGGTTTGAAAGTTGTTTTTCTGATAAAAAAACATGTGTGAGAATTGATTCGTTTGCTTATGAAGATATTAGAAACTCCTTCTCTGAAACAGCGATAGTTTTCCCCAGGGATCCACACTTGGTCCCACACTCTTCCTGAACATAGGTAAAACACACAGCATTGTCTGCAATACTTACAGGCGAAATGAAGATACAGAAACCGTTGTTAATGGAGAAACTATAAATAAGATATATTTTTCAAAATTCTCAGGTCAACACCTATTAAACTGTTCAAACAAAAACTTAGTTGAGCAGCATAGATACGATTGATTCAGTTACCAAAATAGCATACTACGCTTACTTCCATATTATCTTACAATTTGGTATAGAGTCTTGGAGCTCATTTGTTGATGTAACGTGTGATACAAAAACCGGCAATTAGAACAGTTTTGGTTTGAAACATAGAGACCCATGTTAGGATTACTTGGCAAACTAGAAAGTTTCCACCCTCATCAACATATACATATAAGGTATCACTTTCAATTCATGAAAAACGAGGACCTTTATACGCCGAAAAAATCCAATTCGTAGTCATTGTGTCAGTCTGTCATTCAACTGAACTACTAGCTCAACAAAACTCACAGGGGACATTTATATACTGGTAAAAAAAACATTTTCCGAAGTTACTGAAAGCAGACAATTTTAATAAGTTACAAAATTTGCTGAAAAAATTATTGCACCAACAGGTTTTCTACACGCTCGATGAATTCTTTGAAAGCAATTGAAAACTTATCAATATGTATTCATATTCCATATATGTAACAAGCAGTTAGTCATGTCTCCCTAAAATTCATGCATGATTATCATTTACTCTGAAATATGTTGTATGAAATGTAATATTTGTATTATAGGAAATACATATTCTATCTATCTATCAATCTATCAACACTGTTCTTTTATTTCCCGAATAAGAGTTACTGATAATAAAAAAATTACATCTTGATGAAGATCTGGAAAAAGTGTCGACAGGAATGACATTAAATTTAATGCTGAGGAAATCTAGGCATCAATTTTCTCCAAGACGTAAATACAGCAGAGTATACAATTCCAATAAATTTGTTCAATAATTCTTTGGGTGTCAAATTGGCTAGCGATATGTCTTGGCATGTTGATTTCGAACTATAAAATTGTAGACATCTGAGCAACGTTCAATGCTTTATAAAGCATGACCTGAGGTAACAAGAGTATCACCGTTCACTTGGTTGGTGACATCACCAAGCAATCTTGATACTCTGGAACTTGGAAGGGAGGTTGGGGACTTTTTACTATTCTATAGATACTTCCACGGGAAGTGTTTGATTGGTTCAAGCACAGAGTTTCATCAACACAGTACACTGGTATTCCAAACGAATGTAAGAAATGAAGATTTATAGACATTTATTGCAGCAAATTTCAAACTGACTGAAACACATGATATTTTCCTGAAATAAAAAAGCCACTGGCATAGCATTCAGCAGAATAGAAATATATTTGACTATGAGTGATGAAACAACCAGATATAAAACTTACAAAAGTATGTTTATTTTTTCGATATTCATATAATTAGTATAACTGGTATAATACGAGGATGGGAGTATGAAGTTTCCCAGAATATTAGGTTATATTAGTCCATATATATTTAGAATCATCATTGATATCTATATCAAAAGATTTCGTAAATTTCTGCTGAAATGATTCTTCCCCAAGATTTATACCAATCTTTTTTTGTACTTCATACTATAGTACAATTCCAAAATAGTAGGCAGTACATTTTCAGAAATATTATTGCATTGCAATATTATTGGTTGTGATTTTATATATTTTATCATCATTCCTTCCCATCTGTACGTTACTGCAAGATATAGATTGAGGCAAAAACATTAGTCATTTCTGAGAATTTAGTGCCTACTATTATAGTATAATTACAAAAAGATTTATGAATGATGTCTTAATATCGAAAAAAATTACTCAGAAAAAAAACGAATAGACCAGATATTCGAAAATTATACAGACATCCATAACATGTGTTTGTTTTTGACTGTCATAAGAGAACTAAATGCCTTTTTATATATTTGGGGAGTCTACGCCTCTGAAGAACTCATGGCTATCCACCAACTGATGGATCAATTAAAGGTTACTTATTGTTTCATGTTGAAACTTTGAGAGCAAATTAATAATCGTGTTTCTTTGAACCCTTATCTCGATTCAGATGACATGACCTCATTTATATGCCAGTTTCTCTAGATAGTATTGGTACCGTATTGATGTAAAATAGAAAACTTCAATAGATAATATTAACGGAACAACCTGACACAGGAAATATATCTCTATAAGTCTAGCTGACTTGAAATTGTTTTTGTCAAATCATTATTTTTCAATTTCGTATTTCATATATGACCTGAATTTGGGTTCAAAATAACCAAATGTAACAAATTCAAAATTTTATATTGTATATATAGAATAAATTGAATTATGTTACTCAATGATTTGATTTTGATAATGAACAAATGTTTGAGAGAAAATAGTAGTTATGTTTTCCGACGACCTACTTGAAATTTGTATCATTTCGCTCTGTAAACTAGTACACAAAATTGGATATTTCGCAATAGTGCGAATCGTATAATTTTTTCAATTTTATTATGTACAATGTCATCCGACGATGAAATGATAGATTTTACTCCCTCAGAAGTATATAATTGGGGAAACGAAACAACGAAGGTATTGCTGCCAGAAAAATCAAAATAGAAGTATGATTCGGCGTACGATAATTTTATGGCATGGAAAGTAAGAAGTAACGCAAAATGCGTCAAATAACCCAATGTATTGAACAAGCAACAACCTTCTCAACAGAACCATTCGACACTAGCTCGAAATCACAATCAGTCCCTACTGCAAGGTCATTAACTTCCACTACAGTTTTGGAAACTAATAATAATATGACAGGAATTAACAATCCAGCCATTCAAAGTTTGATGATTTGTAAGTAGGTATAATACAGGCATGCGAAATTAAAATCCGACATTACCTATGTTTTTCATGTAGGTCGTTGAAAAAGTATAGTGTACAACTCGTGCGAAAACTGGATATTTCATACTCGTTTGACTCGCCTAATGCTCGTTGTTCATTATCTTGCCAAACGTATGAAATAACCTTTTTTCCACACTAGTTGCACAATATATTATTGTAGCAGGTCAAGTAGAATACAAACAAGATATTACGAAAAAATAGATAAACATTGAAATTGAATATCGTATTGACTGAAAATATGAGATGCATATGGCTAATAAATATCTACATATCTGCATATTTGCCACACATACATATGCATATACAGGGTGGGGCACCGAAAACGAAACAAATTAAATAACTTCAACCAATTTGAATAGGGAAGGTAGTATAGGTGACAAATCATTGAAAAAGTTATTGCATAAGGAATTCGGCCATGTCAATTTTCGCTACTTAACTTTCTATTTTGGAAAAAACTGTCCAAATTATGATACTTCATTTCCAAGCGAATTCAACATGAAGTCGGTGACAATGCATTAAGGAATGTTTTTAAGGGTAAAACAAAATGGCGGCTACACAATGGCGGACAAGATTTGCAATTATGGTCCGATTTGATTCAAATTTGATAAGTGGTGGTTTTCAGGGTCGCAAATTATGATTTGTTAGTCAATGCAAAAAAAAACATTATGATGGCTCCAAGATGGCAGACGAAATTTGTAATTATGGACCGATTCGATTCAAAATTAGTATGTGAAGTATATCAGGGTCGGATATTATAATTGTTTTGTCGATGCAAAAAACAAGATGTTGTGTTTTTGTATTTTTTTTCAGAAAACATGTGTTTTGATCTGTTTCGTTTTCGGTGCCCCAACCTGTATAATAATAAGAGTTACTGTGTCAGCAGGCGGGTTGGCTGTCCTTGTTCATCTGTCACTGTCTGAACCACAACCACTGTGCATGCTGTTTTTGGCGAGTGCATTTGGCTTGGAATGTGGGGGTTGAGCAAACCGGCCATCGGATGCCTGCTTCAACGTAGCCCCGCTGAAAACGGGAATTGCAGAATCTCTTGTGGTTCTGTTATTCCCTAACTGAATGGCATCCCAACGATGGCTTAATCCTAAGGTGTGTGTATCCGTGCCGAGAGGATGAATGACACTGAGCCTATCAGCTGTCTCTACGGATCCTTCGAGATACCGGCAGGCCTGCCAGAATGAAAATGCAATGATGTACTAAATCATGAAACAAAAAGTACTAAACCCGGAGAAAATGAACTAAAAAGAATAAATATCAATATGTACCAAAAATAGCAGGAAACTTAAATGAATGACGAAAATTTTAAATTAATGATTCATTTATCATAACAAAGGGACAAAACTTCACATTGTTAATGTAGACCTATATGAATAAAAAAATAAATATATACATTCATTAAAATTAAAATAATTTCTGAAATACATACAGATATAAATACTAAAAACAATGATAACGAAAAAAAAAAACTTATTCGAACATATATTGTCTATATCAGTTGTACAGCAACAGCAACGTAAATAGATAAAAATGTAACAAAAAAAAACTCACTCACATGTCAACAAAACAAATGAATCTATACATTATCGTTGTTATGGTTAAAATAAGTGTCTCCAATCTCTAATTCTACTTGGCTTATATCATTGTCAATTTCTAAAACAATACTTTCATTTTCATTGACCGGTTCTAGTTCTGAAGCAACCTGCTTTTTTGTCGTATAACAAACCTTTAAAAATAAAACGTATTGATACATGATTATTAATTATAGTTTACCATTCACAACTTACTTGTCCATTACTTATTAAGTATAATTTATATTACCAAAATGGCAAACACGTTTTACCGTGGTTTACATTAGTTTACAATTCAAATATGGCAATTGACAGTGACAATTGACTATTTTGACAAAACCAAAAATTGTACTAAATATAAATTATTTGCTAAAATGTACTAAATATATTAAATGTAACACTAACGTACTGAACATTGGCCGAAATCACTAGATCTAGTATGAAAACACTAGTTCTGGCAGCCCTGGATAACGGGCACCTTCTCGTCGTAGCATCGGCTTGTCACGGTTATACGGGGCTCTGCCGTGATTGACCTTCTTTCCCTAGCTACTCGTGGGACTTTTATGGACTGAGTAAACTTAAAACTTCTTTCACGCTGAGTCTACAGAGGAGATGGATGTCGAGCTTACGACTCCAATTGACCTCCCTGTAAATTTAGATCAGGAGCGAGAGCTTCTCAACTCTCCTACCCCTGATACAATAACTGAACCTAAAAAAAAGGTTTGGTGGTGCAGCTAGGAAACGACTGAGTCATCTCCTCAAGAGCGGGGTACCTTATGAAACCGCCTTTTTTCAGGTGATTTATCACTTGAAATCACTTGAAAAAGCTACTTGCTAGCGAAACATGTTGTGATATATTTTTCAAAACAAAGTTTGTGAAGATCAAATCGTGAGGTGTAGTTTTCGAAAAAACATTTCTGTTTTGTCAAAATCCGGGGAGTTTGTGTAGAGTTACCCCATAGTATGGTTTCGAAGGATACATAACTTTGGAACAGTGAAAAATAAGCGATCAGACTTAGTGATATCCTGAGTTTCCACTACAAAAATAGTTGACTGTAGTTTTTTGGTTAGGTAATCAGTATGTTCCATCCATTTAAGGAACTGCTCCAGAGTAATGTCTAATCCTTCCACAGAGTAATTTCGGTTCAAAGTCCTGTTCATAGTAAAAGTATATTTTGGATTTTAGCTTCATTTTGTATTTCTTCATTAGATATGAACCATTCACTGATATTTGGCAAAATTGTCAAATCTTCGACAGTCAAATTTCTGAAATTTGTATCGGACTGATAAAAATTTGCGTCGTTTGCGAACAAAACATCATTGATATAATCGAGTCGTTCGTGAAGATCATTAGAATAGGATATAAAGGTCTTCTATTCTCCCATTTCAGGTACTGGGTGAAGTTTTTGACAAGTAGCTGTGGTACGAAAAAAAGGTAAGAATTTCTTTCATTCGACTGATTATCAGGCCGTAATAAAAAAAACAGTTGGTGGCCATCAAGTTACTGAAACTCTAGTGAATGCTGAAAAAAAATTCCACAATGTTAGATAAAAGTTACCTGTCAAAATATTACTACAAAAATGCAGGTCTGTATTTCATATTTGAAAGTTGACTATGAACATATTTCCATTATTTCTGTAAATAAAGAAGAAACAGCAAAAATGTAATTTTGAAAGTTTCTGTTCTTTACGTATATTTCCGGAACAAAGAAAGCAAGAGTTGATTCTTTTGTTTTATTGAATATTATTCAAAAATATGCAACTTTGTTAGAATTTAGACTACTCTCTTGTCGTTTACGATATACTAAATTCCAATTTGAATTAGTTCTGTATATTAACATCTCAAAAATAATATAAAAAACATAGAACATCATGGATAAACTTATATCGGACTAGAATAGGAATTCTAAATTCAGAAAAAGTTGTTTTCAATTTCCGGTACAACAGGAAGTGAAAAAAAAGTTAAAAATATATTGAATCAGTTAAGCAAGTACTTTCTGTGCCAAATTTTCTGATTTCAAGTCTCTGCACTGTTCTTCATTAGGCCTTGCCAAAAATCACCTCTGTTACAGAACTGTATTCAGACAATACAAATAATAGGAAATTATTTTTAAGCCATTTATGCAATATTTGAGGGGTTAATGGCAAATTTTGTGTATTGTGTAATATTACCTGAACTAATAACTCAATCTTAGTCAGTCATTAGACAATACTATCGTGCTAGGGATCGCACATTAAAAAGCAAGACCCCGTCATTCTTTAGCTCGCACAAGTTTCGACTTTTGAGGCTTGTCGTTCTCATGGGACCTATAGCTGGTTAACGAAGAAACATATTGCAACAAATTTTTTTACAGAATATGTTTTGTGATATTTTGGAATGGAACCAACTTCTCAGTTACAGATAATAGGCATAGAGAGAGGGTATATTAACAATAAAATTCTAAAAAACGAGTAAAATTATATTTTGTGCCAAGACTAAAGATTGATAACAGTGAAGTTACAAAACTTTCATTTTCAAAATTAGGGACTACGCCGATAACAACCAGAAAACTTCCAAATGAATACTAATTTCACAAACATCCGTGCTTGAATCCAGTTTTTATTTTTATCAAGACACTACGAATGCGTTTGGGGCCTTTCATCTCCAACAAACCTCTCTGGAAGGTTGAAGGTGAAACTCTCGATAGAACCATTGACACCCAATAAATACAGATAAAAGAATTGTTTAGCACCACCGAAGAAAAAATACAAATAAAAATAACATTCGTGAAACTGGAAGCCGGCGATATAAATGTTCAACAAACATCTCGAGGCAGGGTATTGTCTTTGCCTGTCCATCCTTATCTCGGGTGGGATCTGAAACCCTTTACACCAGCATAAATTGTAACAGATAATCGCTATAACGTTTTGATTGTCAACAAAAAATCGGTATTTCTCGGAAAGCTCGCGATAAGAATGGTTCCGAACGAGAAAAATTCAAAATTATACGACACGGAGGTCACTTCTTCAGTGTATCATAAATTTTCATTAAACAAATCACCAATTTGTGTCGCGGCCGACATTTAATTTTATCTCGTATATTAATAAGGCGTGGAAATTTTGTTTCGTGTACGATTTTGACGAATGATGTTGGAATGTGCAAAGCATTTACGCTACTGAAGGCGTGAAATGGGTGCTTAAATGAATTTTCTGCTACACGTAACTTGAAATTGAGCCGTTCATTAACCGTTTTGTTTGGAAGAGAGCCTAAATTAGATGTGTTTTCAAGATTTGTTAAAAATAATATTTTTATGTTCGGCACAGTGACACAGCCTTCAGAGGCTGAAAAATAATTGTTTCGTGTATTTACAAGCCTTTGATTTCCACAATCATCCTTTGAAGATTATTGAATAAAACATTTTTTCACTAAAGTAAACCTCCCTTTGAACATCCTGAACGATAAGGTTCCACCCACTATATGCGTATTAAAAGATAGTGACAGCGCTAAGTTGCAATAATAATCTCATGTTATATACAGCGTGACTCACGGTCGATGCTAGGTTAGAAGTTTCTGGAAAACGCAAAGCATGATTTTTCTGAAAAGTTCACCTCTCACATTTCCTTACCTGTCCTATCGATCTAAAATATTTTCAGCATTGCGGCGTTGCCACTTCCATCAAAAAGTCCTAGCAACTTTATTTTTTTAAATGGAACACCCCGTATAATGATACATTTTTGGAATCGCTTTAGTATTTTAATACTTTTTTGTTAATAATGTCCTATACCTCTCTATCTGTTTTCGAGATAAAAAATAAATTGTGCTAAATATGGTCCAAAACATAGCCTTAATTGAAATTAAGTACATCAGTACTCTCAATTCATGAAAAGTTGATATTTTGATGATATTTTGGACAAACTCGAAATATTCAAATAACACCAATAAAAGGACTCCATATTATACAGGGCGTGCTAAAATTACTATTACTTCCATTGTGCATAAAAGTAGTCAAAAGTTAATTTTTTCAATTGAAACCCCTATGTATTAGTCGGTAAATTGAAAGATGGTGAAAAATGCTTCAAGATCATATATCATGTCCCTATACCTAAATCGTCAAGTTTTCTCAATAAAGTCGCTTCTTCTAGAAACATTTTTTTTTTTAGAATTTGGATTGAGGTAGCAGTGGAATTATCAAGCTTATAGCAGTTCGGTTACTTTTATAAGTAATTCACAAAGAGTTATCGACGGTGTTTCGAAGCATCTTCCAAAATGAATGCAAATATCGATTATTCAAACGAAGTTCTTATGAAATTATTTATTATACACATGAACAAAGTGATCAAATCATTGTCAGAACGTGTAAAAAATTCAACCAAATGTATCCTGAATTAACACCAATGAACGAGAGGAAGTTTGTAAGGTTACAAAATAATTTCCTTAACTATGGCTCAAAGTTTCCAGGGAACAACTGTACCAAAAATCAGTCATTTCTAGGTAAAAAGTAAGATTTTGTGGGCTAGGATGATTCAAAATAACAAAATTGTGAACAAAATATCACATTTTCACAATAAATGCTGAAAATGTTGTCCATTACATTCTAAACACTTCAAAATGTTTTTTTGAACGCGACTTGTGGTTGCTTTTTCAATTTCCTCGGGATCCAGATCTTCAATACTCTGCACTATTCGCTGTCGCAATTCTTCTTTGGTAGGCACTGGAGTACTGTATACCCTCCCTTTTAAAACACCCCATGAAAAAAGTCAAGTGGCGTGAGATCGGGTGATCTCGGTGGCCAATCCCACGGCCCCAAACGCCTAAACTTCCTGAGTGGAATGAGCTGGCGCTCCGTCCAGTTGAAACCAGGAATTCCTATATTATTCTAAAGGCAAATTTTCAAGAAAATCGGTTACAGTCGTCTTGTATCAGCAGTAACGTTATACAAAAAAATTTGTATGATACATTTGTTAAAAGTGATTTTATTTTGCTCGTGAGTTTTCTCCACTTGCTGACGCTCGTTTTGCAATAATCCCCACTCACAAAATAAAATGCCACTTTCAACACTTGTAGGTAAAACGTGAATAACTATTTTTCCACAAAAACGCCTTTATTAAGAAAACTTGACAATTTAGGTATAGTGACATGATATATCATCTTGAAGCATTTTTCACCATCTTTCAATTTACCGAGTAATATTCAGGGGGTTTTGTTTGAAAAAATTAACTTTTGACTACTTTTATGCACAATGGAAATAATAGTAATTTTAGCACGCCCTGTATGATATGGAGTCGATTTCTTGGTGTTATTTGAATATTTCGAGTTTGTCCAAACTATTATCAAAATATCAACTTTTCATGAATTGAGAGTACTGATGTACTTAATTTCAATTAAGGCTATGTTTTGGACAATATTTAGCACAATTTATTTTTTATCTCGAAAACAGATAGAGATAGGTATAGGACATTATTGACAAAAAAGTATTAAAATACCAGAGCAATTCCAAAAATGTATTGATATACGGGGTGTTCTATTTAAAAAATAAAGTTGCTAGGACTTTTTGATGGAAGTGGCAACGTCGCAATGCTGAAAATATTTTAGATCAATAGAACAGGTAAGGAAATGTGAGAGGTGAACTTTTCAGAAAAATCATGCTTTGCGTTTTCCAGAAACGTCTAACCGGCCGTGAGTCACGCTGTATATCTATGTACATCGGCAGTACGGTATGGAACAAAATTCTGTGTGGTGGAAATAAAGTTTACTTCTGACTAAAACAAAAAATTATAACAGAACAGAAAAATAAGAAGCGAAAAATGATATGTAATGGCAACAGGAGTAATTCTAGTACCATTAAAAAATGTGTAGTCATTTTCCACTCTAAATGAAAAAAACTGAAAAGCTTTCAAAACAATTCCTGATGATTTTGGCAAATAGGTTTTCTGTCAACATTAATCGAAAAATAATCTCGACTTGCAACGAATCATGAAAATATTGTGAACGAACATGATAAAGGATCTTATGAATCATTGAGGAAAGTATTGAGAGAAATTGGATGCAGAAGCAGAAAAATAAAAGACACCAGACATACAATTATAGAAGAATCAGAAATCCTGCATTATTGAAAGATATAAAAATAGAGGATAAGTTCGACTAGTGATGAAAATATTGAAAGGACAATTCAAACGAGAGGTTGTCTGCCCCAAAGACAAAAAGGTAGGAGAAGAAAGTGGATTTGTACAGAACTATTATTTGAAATGCAAATCCAATTGATTACCACAGTGAAATTTATTACGAAAATTAAAGGAGATGGTGTCAAGAAATGTTGCCAATCTTCCTGAAATAGGTGTTCTGGTTATAAATAATGCTCCATACTGAAATGGCACAACATATCAACCAAGAAAAGAAGAAATGGAGTAGTGGTTAATATACAATTCATATATGATATGCTCAGAATCGAAATAAATTTTGTAATATAAGCAGTCCCTGTACTCTTGACATAAGTTGTCGGGATTATTGAAAGGGTTAACCAATCATACTATTGAAATATCTACAGAAGAGGATTATTCTTCAGATGTGTGGTTCGGTTAGCTGATATTCGATGGTATTAAATACCATTTTATGATTAGATTTTCACAGAGCAGTTTGCTAAATAATCTAAACGCGTGTTCCACTATACGAAAGCTTCTGAACCACTTGCGATGCCATCGCTCAGCCATAGGGAATTCTGAACTGAGCCTAGGTTAGCCTCAAAGAAGATTTGTAACTCTAACATATTTTGGCAAAGGAACAGATACAATTTCGTTTTTTTTTAGAAATGAACAATGTGGAAGGGGCATTCAGACCACATGCCAGGTAATCTAATTTCCTGTTCAATGCCAAAGATAAAGTGGACTAGATAGAGAAATGTGAAGTTTATAAGGTCAGTGTCCGGAGTGTAATAGTGTTTATGTGGGACAATGTGGTCGAAATTTTTTAAAACGGTGTGCTGAACATGAAAGGTCCTTCATAGTAGGTGAAAATGGTTCGACATTTTCAAACCATTCCATGGAATGCAACCACAAGTTCCCGAATCTAAACGATACGGATATTTTGCACTATGCAAGCAAGGGTTGGAAACTCAATTATTTGGAATCCTTGGAAATTCATAAGCATACGCATTGCGGATATAACATGATAAATGATCTAGATCGATTTGCGTACCCACATTGTCGCAGGTGAACAACATTCAGGTACTAAATTAAATTGAGTACCTCTGGTACTACCTACAGTGGTGTTTAGATATATAAGGGCTAATATTATCAATTATTTTCAGTTTATTGTATTAGTTTCAAAATTTCCTTATAGGACAAAACTGCAGTAAGGTTAGTTACAAATAAAAGTGGTAAAAAAACAAAGAAAGTTTCATTCCTCATTCTTCATCGAAGGAAAACCTGTTTTCAACACCTAACACGTTTCGTTTGTTTGATTTTTCCTGTCATATTCTTCTTAATATCCTTACTGACTTCTATCATTAACTGTGTCTCTTGCTTATCTCGATCTTGCTATCTATGAGCTTTTTTATGAATAGTTTTTGAACATTCAATTATTTTTGTCTCTTATAGTTTCCGCCTGTTTTTGTTCTCTCCACGCTCCTGTTTCCAATGATTCAATTGTTTTAGTACATGAATTGTTCACATTTTTCTTCCTTGCCGTTCTTCCGTTCCTTTGTTTGTCTTCTATTTTTATCCTATCCTTTTTTCGACTCTCTCATTCCACTCATTCTACTTCTTATCTCTTTTTATATTCACGTTTTCCTTCTCCATTTATTGTCTCCTAATTTGTAACCATTTTTCAGCCTGTTTTTTCTCATTGCCTTTGAATTCTACAGCACCCCTGCCTTTCCGTCGATAGCCATCATTTTCAATAACAACTTTATGAACTATTCATATTTTCATGTTTTCAAATATTTTCAATTGTGGAATAAAGAAATAGGACTGTGTTTCAATGCCCTCTGTATCACTGTCAGTCAAAGCTAAGTAATGCTTCACACTCACAGCCTTAATTACTGGAATACGTCTACCGTATCTTTCCGTGAATATAAATGATGTTTATGGAACAGACTCATGTTATCAGTCCGAAACTTACAAATTACTCGGAGGAATTCAAAGTGAACGTACCATTTGGTGCAAGGGTTGAGTGGAAATAGTTTATTCTAAACGAATTCGATGGCTACAAAATTATGGAATTCCTTGCGATATTTATTGATAGCGGAAGAAATATTTAGGGATTTTTTATGGCCTTAGGCTGGAATTTCCAGCCTAAGGCTGGATTTAGTTTGTTGAACGGTTCATAATGAGACAGAATTTTTGATTTTGAAATATGTATGCTGATGGTGAGGGTTTTCATGAATTTGCATAAAGAATTTTAATTGTAATCAATTGATATGCTTCAGAAATCTCAAACAGCTAGGACGATTTCTCTAACCGTTTTTTTTTGAATATTCTCATTCGCAAATAGTATGCAACGTGATCTGTATTTTACCTCAAATTCAAATAAATTCTTCCAAGCGTTAGCGCTTTACCAACTTTCAGAGTAGTCAATTACAATCACAGTAATTCTTGTAATAGACAAAACGGTTAAGACGTTCGCGGCCGTTTGAAAGCCGTGGATGTTTGGAATTTCTTTCTGACGTTTCGCTGGCGCGAGTGGCTAACTTCCTCAGAGGTTAATATCTCTGGATGACTGAATATTACGGCTGCGTAACGAGTATTTAAGTTGACACCTCAGTTAGTTTGGTGTGCTAATACCTGTACCTGGCTAAGATAAATTACGTAAAGCGTGCTTATGTTAATTTTTTAAAAACAAGCACAGGAAAATCCTTAAGGCACTCTCAGATCGGTGCCTGTGCGAAAGTAGCTATTCCCATTGGATTTGAATCGCTGGAAGTTAGATCCATTTGGAAAAAACGCTCTCAGGAAGTGTATTCCACATAAACGCAGTTCTCCAGATGAAAGAGTCTTAAACAGTGAAGTTCGAGGTGTACTGAGTTGAACCTCAAAACGATGAGTAGCCACAGTCCGTCGCGTATTTCTGATATGTACCGCTCTTGGTGGAATCAAATGTGCCAAGTCACTTGAACACCTCCCGTGAAAGTATCAATAGAAGACAGACAAATCTTCAACCTTTCTTCGATGTTCCAGGCTATCAAAGTTCGCGTCTCCAATCAGGCGGATGGCTCTTTTCTGGATGGAATCCAGCAACTTCAGGGTATGTTTGGGGGCAGAGCTCCTTACATGAGAATAATACCCCAAAGAAGGTCCGATCTAGGCTTTATAAAACATCGAAAGTTCTTGAGGTGTGTATAGTTTTCTGGTTCGGAACAGTATTCCAAACTTTTGAGAAGCAGCCTTTGCAATTCCAGCGACGTGATTGTGCCAAGACATATTGGTGTCCATTTTAACCATCAACAAATTTATCGAAGCAGAAAGTGGAATTGTCTGATCTGCTATTATTATATCCAGTTCGGGGACATTCATCTTCTTGGGTTTTTGAGGCACTGAATTGTACCTGATTACTTTCACCCCAATTCGAAATCACTTCTAGATCCTCATTAAGATATGCAACCCCGTGGGTTGGGCTACCTATCGGACGCGTCCCCTTGTGGTGGATAGGGGAACGGCCAGGGGACTGGAGGCCCTATCCGGGAAGCCAATGTGGCCTTACGGATGGGGTCGCCGGACTCCTGGTCAGTAGAAGAAATAAGTAGAGTGAAGGGAACTAAAACTCCCCAAATGCCTTTGCAAAACATGTCACTTTTGGACCAGCCTACCCAAGATAAGATGTAAGGAATCTTGCCGACAGGTGAATGGCCGCAGGGTGATATGTGGTTACGAACGATTCACTTGGGGAACTGGACGAAACCTCATTGTAATCAGCCCACATCTGGTAATGCGGAGCTCTGCCAGAGGTGACAACTCTTTCCTTGCTACTCGTGTGAACACACATAAAAAAAGCGATTCATTTCCAACAGAATTACCCAGTTACAGGAAAAGCTATTATTACAGAATATATATGGACTAAATATTAAAAATAATGGAATATAGAAATGTATAAAAGTAAATGCTAAAACAAACACACAAACAGAAACAACAAAAACAAAAACCAATCCCGAGGCTGGACAGAAGTCTCACCTCAATCTGAGGCAGCGGCTGGGGATGAACAGAAATGACCAAACCAATCCACCGCTTGGAATGAGGCTGGACATAGCAAATCACCTCGTAATGTAATACAAAGGCAATGGCGTAAGCGATAAGTGCACCTTCCTATCCCCTCCTCCAACTCCAACGTCAAGGGCACTTCCTGGAGTGGGCGCTAAGAGCTCCGCCTCGAAAACAGGTAAGGAACCGGCTGTTCCTGCAGGAAAGCTCCCTCACTTGTGCACCTCCACGGAGGGAACCCCAAGAAGTTTGAAAAAGCCACGAAACGACAGTAATGTCGCCAAAGAGAGTGTGTGTTGGGCGAGTCTTGGCCTACACTTGCCAATATAAAGGAGATGTCTCCTTGTGACCTGTCCACCTTCCTAGGTCATCGTCCACCTTCCTGGACGATGACCTAGGAGGTCAACCCTCGGGAGGATGTACAATGGGTCACATGTGGTCTAAGTGTTGTGGGTCTAGACTAACCCTCCCTACTCTACAGATACAGATGCAGAGAACCCTCAACAAACTTATCGACGCAGAAAGCGGAATTATCTGACCTGACATTATTATATCCAGTTCGGAGACTTTCGTCTTCTTGGAGACAACCGATGCCTGGGTTTTTGTGGCATTGAATTGAACCTGGTTACTTTCACCCCAATTCGAAATCACTTCTAGGTCCTCATTAAGATGTCCTGGAATCCAAATGGAATGACTAGACAAGTGTGCTGTCGTCAGCAAATCAATATATTGGATTCTTGGTTTTTTCCAATAAGTCGTAAATATACAATATAAATAGGGTTGGAGACAATTTGGATCCCTGAGGAACACCAACGTTGATGGTGAAAGTATTCGAGAGATATCTATCGACGGCCACTTGCAGGAAACGTTCTTTCAGGGAGATGGAGAGCCATACACAGAAATGATCCGACAAGCCATAGCATCAAAGTTTGGCCAGCAAACTCGCATGCCACACACGGTCAAAGGCCTTAGAAATATCGAGCGCAACAGCTCTTGATTTTTCATGTTTCTCGATTGCGTTATTCCAAATATGGGTGACATACGATAGAAGGTCTCTTGTTGATCTTTGTTTCCGGAAGCCATATTGATGATCGTTCAAGATGTTGAAGCCATCCAAATATTTGAGAATATGGTGGTTTACGACTTTCTCCATGATTTTTGGTATCACTGATGCGTCCCACTGTGGAGTGGAACGCAAATTGTTCAGCTAGTAGTTTTGACTTTTCTATGGCTGCTGTTGCAATTGAACCATCACCTTGTATTAGTAGTGGAATTGTGGATTTTGTAATGTTCTGATAAACAGCTTCAGCTACCGACCAGAAGGGTCTAGACCCGTTGGGATTGGCAAGTAGTTTACCCCTAATTCTCCGATTGTGAAGTTTTCTGCTTTCATTTATCTTAAGTGACTTCAGAAGCACAAGTTGAGGGAACTTTAGAGCTGAAACGAACATCTAGCCAGGGAAAATTTCGGAAATGGTCTTGAAGATCCTTCCATTCAGCTGATCTGTAATACCAATCATTGCGCGGCTTAGATTGTTCACCAACATTTATCGGTAATTCACTCAACACTGAAATGAGTTTGTGGTTAGAAGATCCCAATGGAGACCTTACGGTGAATATGTAAATTTCTGGATTGGTTGTTAGGTATAGATCCAAAGTCTGGTGTGATGATACCTGTACCTAGATTTGGTACATTGTCAATAAGTTCGTTGACCTTTTTCCGCTGTTTGCTATTATTGAACTTTTCAGAATGGGATTCCATATTCGATTGAGGTTCACAGTTTATTTTTTTCTGTTAAAATTATCCGGTGTTTGTGGATTTCTATTGCCTCCCATACCGGTCGGCTATGGTATCCCTGGTCGGGAGCAATGAGCTCCGTGTTTTCAAACAGAATCCTGTGGTTTTCTTCACTGAGTGCAGTTCTGAAACAGCTAACATGTCCGTTTGGCCTAGTTTACAGTTTCTTTTATGTTCCTCCTGCCTTGATCCCATGGATCTTTTGTTGGTTTCGATGTATACTTTACAAGTGCACGGTATGCAATAAACCTCTGCTGCTGATAGTGGATCCTCTTTGTCTTCATTCTACCTGAGGCTTTGTTCCATCTTCTTGGTGGGTTTGAAAACTGTTTTAATGTCCCCAAAAGTTTTCCAATTCTCTCATTCCATTAGGGTGGAGATGAGTCCTCTCTTTTGACGAGGATGGTGGTTCTATAGTGCATGCAGGTACCTATCCGTGTGCGTTGGGTTTTCGGTACACTCTGTGGGTTACTCTAGCACCAGATCTTTCGATTAGTACATATAGGAATGCTACCCGCTGCTCCAGTTCAGTCTCCATGGTTAACTTGATGTTTGGGTGTTGAGCGTTCCAAGTGGTATTTTGATGTATATCTATTCAATTTCAATTTATTTGAGTCACAATGAATCATCAATGATAATATAAAAATTACTTCAAACTTCTATCTCCTGATCAACAAAAAGATAAAAAACAATCTCAGGGATGACGCTTAACAGGCTCTCTTGGTAAAAAACAATGAAGTGAGGGAAATAACGATTCATTTTCACCGCAAAAATGGATATTAAAAATACATTTCAATCATTACAATATGTATCCTTCAGGTCAATTACTTTTCACGGCGAAGATCATGGACTTCAAATATACCAATATACTTGTAAAAAATAAAACAATAAAAAACAATTATTCAGAAAAATGTTTACGTCTGCTCAACACGTGGACAGCAAAAAAATTAATGAAGCTGATACTTTGTCATGCAATGTTGGGAAAAGCCATTTCTGTGTCTTTAAAAAAAATCCACCGTTCAATAAACTCATCAGAAGATATGGATATGAGATATTATTTCAGTGAACCTTATAACAGTTGTATCTCATAAACCACCCTGTCTATTTTCTAGTTGCTTGATATGTTACTTTCTCGTATTTGCATTATGTCCGTAAGTTCGTTATGGTGGGACCATTATGAATCGTAATACTTAACGACTGCACCAGCCGCTAACCACCATATCGGCTAAAAGAAATTATTGTTTCACCGTTGAAAATCCATATTCATACGGAATCAATCGAAATGTAGTTGGAATTACAGGAATGTAACTCTGGTCATTTGCATAAATATTTTCTTTTATTATTGCTACAAATAATCATGCCTTCGAATTAACTAGAGAATATGGGGGCTACTTTGAATATTTCTAACGATGGACGATGAATATTTCATTCTATAATTGAAAAATATATGAAAGTGCAGTTTAATTATGGTGGTTGATGCAGTCTTGTTAGTAATCGGAAGTACACGATCAAATATATAGAATGTATCTCCCGATATATATTTTTATTTAAAAGGTTTAGTTGAAGTGTTTCCGAAATCTTCCTATTTCAATTCTCAAAAACTGGAATGTTTTTTGAAGAAACTCCAGTTGTATTCAATTTCTGTGGTGATACTTCAAGAATTACCCGAAATATTCTGTTCATGAATTTCGATTCTAGACATACATCTCTTAGGTAATTTCTTCCTAGAGCTAATCATAACTGAGGAAGTAATTTGTACTTATTATGTATATATCCAATATTTGGTAATATTTTTGATGAAACTCTAAAAATGTAGTAAGGTTTAATGAATCTCCACTCAAATATGTAATAAATGTTTCATTCCAAATAGTAATATGTTCCACATCTCCTCAGCTGAACTCACCTACCTCTTTTTCGAGAAAAGATTCAAAAAAGAAATTCTATTGAAGTTTAGAATCAGTAATATCCGATGATTTAACAAGATTCCACTGCATCTATAGGTCATCCCTGATACCACACCATAGCAAGCCACCTCTCCTGCGTGGACTTCTTCATGATTAGTGACTTGTCACGATTCCTATTTTCAATCATGCAACCGCTACAAAAAAGTGAAGGATTCAAGGCACGTAGTTGAGATACCAAAGACAATCGAAGTCACAGAATATATTCGGCTAGTCAGTTTCCACATAGTAAGACTGTACACCAAGGTTCCTGTAAAGGAAGCTCTTCAGATGATCCAGATGGAACTATCTGGGGACTAGGAT
Source organism: Leptinotarsa decemlineata (assembly GCF_025532065.1). NCBI lineage: Eukaryota > Metazoa > Arthropoda > Insecta > Coleoptera > Chrysomelidae > Leptinotarsa > Leptinotarsa decemlineata. Next base: position 5,638,375 of record NW_027412537.1, on the reverse strand, counting down.
ATGGAAGCTAGAATGACATTACCAAAAAGATTATTATGTGGAAGGTAACACCCAAATAATGATAGATGCGTGATCACAGCATGATCACCACGCACATCCGCATCTATTGAGTGAAATAAACAAGCCTTCTTACGCTGGCCAATCAGATTTAACTGCAATCAGCTGGCGAAATTTATTATTACAATGTCGAGGCGGTCAGTTACGTTTTAACTACTGTGGTGTGTACATATACGTTATTTTAAAGTTTAAAATTTATTAAATGTCAAGTACTGATAAGGCTGAAGAAACTACTAATTTGTGTCCCTACACTTCACCTAAATAAATTCCTATAGCCAGCCGCATATTATTAAAAAAAATTAATTTTTAGTCGTTTCTTAGTACGACACTATACAAGCACTGGGAAATCACGTCTACTATGCATGATAATGTTTTGGGGCACTCTGTTGCTTGGTTGGACAGAGTATAAGTACAACATCAGAACTGCTTTGAATCCGGGAACAACATCTGTAGCAGTTTCATGAAAACACATCTACCAAAATATCAGTTGTATGATTGTGTTAATACTAAGTGTATTTTTTTAAATGTTTCATAGCAGTTCATAGCAGTTTAAAACTTGTTATATGAATATATTATACAGTGCTTTTCTTTAATGTCCCCCCTATTTATTTTTTGAAAGGGTCAACTCAAAAAATTGAAATTTGGGATAATGAAATCAATGCATGAATACTTCACTTCGAAGTAAAATTGGCAGATGAAACGTTCGAAATGGCGACTGGGCGCTATCTGAGAAAAAAATTAAATGGAAAGGGGGGGGGTGTCTTGTGACACATCATTTTGAAGCTCTTGACGAATACTTCACAACCCTAGAATATGAAGTCAATATCTTCAACTACTACAAAATGGCGGAACTTTTAATAATTGCCTGAATACATTGACATTTGACTACATTATATGAAGTAATAAACAATGCCGTTAAAAAAAAAGGTACATTCGTCACCGAGATAGGTAGGATGTCTTGCAATGGTTTTCGTCATGATTTCGTAGAATTCTGTTCTTCGATAAGGGTCATCTTTAGTTAATTGGTGTACCATTTTAATTGTGTATGGATGATACCTATTCCTCTTCAAAAGTGTCATACAGTAGAAGGAGACACCTCACACACCTCACACTACCATCTCACCAATTATTTACACTTGTTGTTATTCCGAAATGGACGGATGATCTGGGAGCTTTCTGTTATGTACACTACCGGTAGTTGTGAATTTGGATACAAGTTCTCTCAAATATTTTCTACAGATAGGACGATTCGGAAAACGTACATTGCAAATCCTTTTGGTCTCGTTAAAGTTACGCGTCGCACCGTAAATGAAAATTGCTTCAATTGTTTTTCCCAATAGACGAGAATTGATCATTTTAGGAATTGTTGACGTGGTACCTTTCTACAAATGAAACCGAAAACAAAATGAGAATATTCTAACTGAACAATGATGTTTATTGTCGTACTGACATTTTTTGTCGTTTTTATAAACAAAAAATAACCTAACAAACCTCATGGTGCTGTTGGAATTGCCTTATGGCAGATAAAAAGGAATATTTCTAGAAATATCGATATTAATGTGTTTGTCTTTAGAAAGTTATTAAATGTTCTTCCATTTTGTAGTATGTGAAAATATTGAGTTCATACTTTAGGATTGTGGAGTATTCGTCAGGAGCTTCAAAATGATGTGTCACAAGTCCCCCCTTTCCTAGTCGCCCAGTCGCCATCTTGAAAGTTTCATCTGTCAGTTTTACTTCAATATAAAGTATTCATGCATTCATTTCATTATTTGAAATTTCAATTTTTTAAGTTGACCCGTTCAAAAAATAAAAGAGGGGGAAAATGCACTGTATATAATTACTCTAATGTCCTCATATTACTGCAAACAATTTTTGAAGAACTTTCAAAGAATGTATCACTTGAAATTTTAAGGAGGTAGTTGTTGGGTTGTTGGCGCGACTATATTTTCTTGTCCGTAGGTTGATCACACTCACCCTAAGCAAAGGGAGGTATGACGAATTTCATTAGTTCGGACTTCCATTGTCTAGAATGATATAAATTGATTTGAAAATCCTGAAAGAATCTGTGAAAAATTAAAAATAAAAATGTTAGCTGAAAAAATAACAAGTACCTATATCAAGCAAAAAAACTGAAATTACAATGAAATAAAATACAATAACCAAAAAATCAAGAAATGAAATATTAACACGAGATGAAAATTACAAATTGAAAGATTCCAAACCAAGTTCATTCACGACGTTTCGGGTGATAACCTTCAAAGGAGATATGACGTTAAGAAAAAAAAGTGTTAAGGAAATAGCAGAGATTAACGTGTATCCTCCAAACACGATCGATAATTAAATAAGGAATAGAGAGTGTTGTCACGAATCTTTAGCTTATCAAAATACACTAATGGATTGCTTTACGTTTTCAAAAAATCACATTTGAAAAGGTTTTCCAAAACTGCTCGTAAGCAGTGTTGAGCCTTCCAATCGACAGGATGACTGAAATAGAAAAGTCTGAAATTCACAAAATGGACTGTGGCGATTACAACAGAAAGTATGTTGGTCAAATTAAGCAAACCATAATCATGCGTTCCAAGGAACATTTCACCATAAAAGATATAAATGTCCAAAAACGCAGTTAAAATAAACGTAATATGAAATGAGGGACTCGATTTCGGTATCAAATTTTTTTTTTTTCATTTATACCGGAAGTCGCATGTTCTTTGAATATGAACTGAGTATTCAAATATGACAATATACATTCTACCGATATCGAGTATTCCATATATCCGGTGAACTCCATTCTCAATAATATGAAACAAATTGAAGTTGTAATGACTTAACGATTACATGGACTTTTACAAGCGAGAAATTTCCACTTGGCCACATTACATTAATATGATTTATGTATCTCGACATATCCGCACATCATCCAGCAACACACATTCTTGATTTTTTCCCGATGTGACACCGTATAAGTGACGATCATATGTCAAGCTATGAATCAAACAAAGTATGTCTCAAATATGCACTCTCAAATATCACTCGATGGATGGATATTTGTTTCTGGAGTTAGGAGACATTTCTAATGATACAGGATGGACTGGAATAAGCGGACGATTTATGAATCCAATCAAAGGGTTGGAAATTGTTTTTTATGATTTCCACTGAAACCATAACTTGTACTGAAAAAAGTTGAAAATAAAAGTATACAATATCAAAATCTGGAACTTTGGTGGAAAATTACCTTTTTACGTGTTCAATCTTCTGTATATTTTGAATCAAAATTATAATAATAATAATATTTATTTGTAGTTCCTTATTACATATAAATTCAATAATTGTTCAATCTATAAAAATTCTAATAAAAAAACTACAAATGAGGCTAGAAACAACATATACCGGAAGGGTACTGTTGATCTTAGTTCTAGCCTTGAAAGAAAACCAAACTAAAAGAAAGAAGAAGAAAAAAAAGAGGAAGGAGAGAGAAGAAAAGGGAGAGAAAACATGTTGAATGTTAATACTGAAAATTTTTCAGAAGTATTTTATATAAATATATATATATATATATATATATATATATATATATATATATATTTATCAATATTAAATTTAAAAAAAAGGATTTGAAGCTTTATATTTTCTATTGATTTTCCGCGAGCGCTTTCGACAGTTGGTAGTACTGTCATCTTCTTGGCACTCCTCAAACTGAACTTGTTATCCTGTCGTCTGCCTCTTTATACGGTCAGAGCGTCTTAACTCAGGTATTTCAGGTACTTTAGGTAAGTTTGCCTGTATTTGTACTGCATCAGGTACTCTTCTTTGTGTTAGATCTTCTCTAGGAATGTGTATGGTTTTGTTTAATATATTGAATGTGAGGTCTTGTTGTGTTTTGATTTGTACTTGTTCCTCGATAAGTGATTTATGACTGTTAAATTTATGGATGTTCAAGTTTTCCCAAATGTCCATGCGGTTTCCCTTGTTGACTTGTTTTATGAGTTTTATGTTCTCTGGTGGGGGGAAATTATGTTTGTTTTGTATGGCGTGTGTTGCGAGGTTTGATTTATATACTATTGGATTTATGTATGCCTTTTTGTGCTCATTGTACCTTTGGATCAGTTTTTTCTCATGACCAGTTCAGTTTGAGGAGTGCCAGAAGATGACAGTTCTACCAACTGTCGAAAGCGCTCGCGGAAAATTAATAAAAGATATAAAGCTTCAAATCCTTTTTGTAAAATTTAATATTGATATATATATATATATATATATATATATATAATATATATATATATATATATATATATATATATATATATATAATATATATATATATATATATATATATATATATATATATATATATATATATATATATATATATTTTATACTTCTGAAAAATTTTCAGTATTAACATTCAACATGTTTTCTCTCCCTTTTTCCTCTCTCTCCTTCCTCTTCCTCCTTTAGGTCCAAAAAGGGTAGCCGAGTGTAAAACACGTCATTTTCCATAGTTAACCAATTGGTTTCCTCAAGTTTATATAAAATTTTGTCATATTTTCTAATACCATATATATACCTAAGACATGATTTTTGAACTCTTTCAATTCTGAAAATGTCTTTCTTACAATATGCAAAATGACTCAACACAAGCACATTTGTTGATTTTATTTTCAAACTTATTGATAATAAATGACGATGTGGATAAAGCATTTTCAAACTCATGTAAATTCTTAGGACACATTTTGTCACATGTTTTGTAAACCTTAAATTCACGTCCATTTCGATACCTAAATTCTTTGCCACGTTCGTGGGGCATATTACTGTATCACCAATAATAATGTTAATATATCTTTTCACCAAGCTGAGGTTAGTACCAAAAACAAGCAGATTAGTTTTGTTTGAATTGATTTTGAGGTTATGAGCTTCAGATGCTGAAATAAGAGGAGCTAGATCTTCATTTAATTTTCGATTAGCAGTAGCAACGTCATTAGGGTTAAATGATAGATATAGTTGTGTGTCATCCGCAGAAACCAGATCACAAGTGTATACGCAAAATAATAAAGGTCCAAGTACAGATCCCTGAGACACTCCAAATTTAATAAATTCACTGCCTGATTTTCCCTTCGAAGTTTCTACAAACTGTGAACGATCTTTAAAATAGCTTTCAATTAAATTTATAGCAGGTTCAGAGAACCCGATGAAGTTCAAAATTGCAAATAAAATTGGAAACCTAAAGATATCAAAAGCCTTGGAGACGTCTATAAGTATTAAAGCAGTCGTGTTACCTTTGTCAGCAGCTTCGAAAATATCATCAGTTATTTTCAAGAGAGCAGTTGTACAGCTGTGTTCTTTACGAAATCCTGACTGATTGATTGGTAAAATATTAAAGGAATTTAAATAGCATTTGATTTGAAAAACTCATTTTTTCCAATACTTTTGAACAAGTAGGTAGCAGGCTTATAGGGCGCAGATCGTTAAGAGTATTCGGATTAGATATTTAAGGAAGAGCCATTATATCAGAAATCTCCCACATTCCAGGAAATATATCATTTTAGAAACATGAATTTATTATATTAGTGAGATATGGTAGTATTATAGGACAGCAAATACTTAGTAGGTATAACATATTATATTGGTGTTGAATCTTATTTTCCTTTCATTGAATAATCTTCTTTCAGATGCGGAAAAAGACTACCATAGTCATGAATTTTTTTTAGATAATGTGAATTACTCTATGAACTCATAATTCAAAAAACATTTTTTGTTTTTTTAAATTTTATTGCAAATGTTCTCATGGCAATGTCTTGTGCACTACCCGGAATATGTTTCAACCAGATATTATGATATTTTGAAAAAAAAGCTTTTTGTACAATTGTCAAAAAAACTTAACATTTCTGCATCACAATTGATGCGTAAATATTTACTTTTTTCACTGCCAAAATATTTCACAAAATAAACATGAGATATTACTATTTGAAGGATTTATTTTCAAGTCAATTATTAATTGATTATTCATCATAAATTCCCGAAGATGTTCCATGTTGCTGGTGATCAGAAACGTTAGATATTTCTTGAAGAGTTGATTCCACAATTTCATCAGATATTTTACACTGTTTGGAAGAAGATGAATAATTCAATATTCTGTTAGAAATCTCAATTTTGTTATTCAAACTATCTTCTATATATGCTACTGGGCATCATTAGTTATATGTAATAATTCTTCACGGCAACAAGCACCGCTGATACCTAAAAATTAGGTCAATCTACAAATAAAAATATTGACATTACTACTAATCTTCAAAAATTATAGAGTGATATTGTTTTGTTATCGGCATCTTGAATAAATTTACTGATATCATCCCTTGATAAAACTTAAAATTTCTTTCCTAGGTATCTAGAATACCTAGGAAAGAAATTTCGCTTAATGAGCGAAACTAATTTTGAAAACTTCCTTATATCAATATTTTTCATAACATTCAACGTATATTTCAACATTGAATAGTCCCGCAATAACGTGGGAGGTTTTAAATTTTTGATTTTTCCTCAAAATAGCATATAAGCACAATTTCAGAAACTTTTTAATGTTTCTTGTCGCACCATTCACAAAATTGGTCATATGTTTTCTCATATATTAATTTCAATTTGGCCGATAACCAATTAGATACTACTGCATTTGCTTTCTCAGATATATCCAATGGGGTATCACGATACCTATTTCAATCCAAGATTACTTATCTAACAAAATTCAGATAGTAAAAATTAATGATACATATAGTAATCCGCTACCCATCAGCATGGGCGTACCTCAGGGAACAATAATAGGCCCTTTTTTATTTTTGTTCTATGTAAACAATATTTTGAATATCAGCAATTTCAAAGGAAAGCTATTATCCTACGCCGATGATTCTGCTGTAGTATTTCATATAAAAATACGCTAACGCAAACAAAGGAATGAAAACGATATATAACTGGCTAAGTAATAATCTATTGACTCTCAACATAGATAAAACTAAATTTATAACTTTCTCTTCAATAAGAAAAGACCAACCTGACGAAAACTTTATTACGATTCACAAATATACGTGTACAGAAAACCAAATTTGTGGATGTTCCCGACTATGTAAAACAAATACTATCAGATATTTAGGCGTCATGATCGACTAATTTCTTCGCTGGAATGATCACATAGATCACAGAGTAAAAAACCTTCGTAAACTAATTTGGAAATTTTACCAACTAAGAAGTATCTTAAGTAGAAATGTCATACTGACGGTGTACGGTACCTTGGTGGAGTCGATGATTAGATTCTGCATCTTAGTATGGGGTGGCTTATTCAAAACATCACTACATAATCTTAACGTAATATAAAACACACTGATCAAAATCGTCTTGAAGAAGGATAGGAGAAACTCTATGAACAAAGTGGTTTGTTCAAAGTCAGAAAATAATACGCTTATCAATGTTTATTATGGATTTGTAGTAACTCTACTAACATCATTACACATGAATATAAGACGCAAATGACATCCAACCATGCAATTGTAGATTGAGTCATAACCAGAAATTTCTAACTTATTTTGGCCCGAAAGTATGCAATAAGCTGCCACTCCATATAAAGAATATAAATATCTTTGAAAATGTTTGAGCTAAATTACCTGCTCTGTCTTCTTATTACCTCCCTCTAGCCATCATTCTTCAATTGCAGTTTTAAACCTAGTAAGATAGGCAGTAATATATAACCAAATGACCTATTTCAGCTTTTATGTATTTATTTTATTATATAGTATATAACACAACCAATATCAGTCTGTAACAGCCACGACACAAGCCTAGTTTTTTTTGGTACCTTGGAAGCTGTCTAACTTGTCCATTTAGTTCAAGTCTCCACAAAACACTGCAGCCTGTTGGGCTTACTGCGTTTACTCTCCCATCTTCTCATGACACTCATTCCATCAGTCTCGTTCCCTGTACTAGTTTGTACAGGTTCCGTGTTGGATGTTCGTCATATTTTTCTGGACGTAATTCCTTACGTCCTTATATTGCCTGCCTCCTGCCTCACATTCGCATAAGATGTGTAAAGCTGTTTTTATCCCTTCGTTGCATAATCTGCAGCTGAGGTCTCCATTGTACAGCCCCATTTTATTCAGGTGTCCTCTAAGCGGACAGTGACCGGTTAGTAACTCTGTAATTATTCTGAGCCGATCCCTAGAATATTGAAGTAGTTCTTCGGTTTTTTTCTCGGACGTTTCCCTAATGAAGGTTCTACCAAAGTTTACCGAATACTATAAGTTGGTTCACTCCAAGGAATTCGTTTGTCGGTACGGCTCAGGATTGCATTTTTTGCGATTTCCATAAATCATATCGCCGACAGACGATGTCCGGAAGCCGCCGGCCGCATGACAGTTATACGAGGGCAGTTCCTATTCGCGATATCTACAGGGGACGTTCCGAAGTTGAAACTTCGCTTGCTCGGTTGTATCAGACAGATAAACAAAGATACGAAAGTAGTTCTTTGTCGATCAACTTCTAGAAACATGATAGATAAACTCATGAATAAATGATCTAAGAAACAGATCAGAGTGATTTACTGATGAAATGATAAACATACGTTCAGAAAAACATGTTTTATTAACAAAAATAATACAATTATATAATGTTATATGTTTATAAATGATTTAAAATATTCAATTTTACATTGCATGATTTATGTTTCCTAACAATCTTCATGTCCTGGTTCATGAATTTTAAAGTAAAGTATATCCGAACTCTTGTATATAAAGATATAATAAATCGAAGGGGAATTTTTGACATGGATGTGAGAAAAGAATTTTCGAATATTTTGTTTTCAAATACTGTCCAATTCCCTTCTCACTGCCGATTTTATCAAAATTTTCAATGAATATGTTTTCCATCTCTATTACATGGTCAACAATATCTCTTGATGGGAACTTGGGAAGCCAACTTGACTTTCATTTTTTGAAAATTATTTGGATAAATGTGGTCATTATTAAGTTTAGGAGCCAATTTATATTGTTTAGTTCTATCATAATTATACATTGTTTCTATGTAATGTTTTCTTGTTTCTCTCCACCCTGAAGTAAAAACTGATAGGAAAACAAATTGTTTCGTGTCGACTTCAGTAAGTGCGGGATATCAAACAAATATACAAGTTTATGATCGTCTATCAGAAATATGGGATTTTCGTCTGTAACATTCAAAGTTTTCACCAACTTCTGAAAATTTGAACCCTGATCGGAAACCACCCCCATGACATTTAGGCCTATACGTTTGCATCTTCGTACCGTTTTGAACAAAATATCTTTCAAATCATCAGAAGTTGCTGATGTCTTATAGAAACAGTATGCAAGTGGTATTTCCAATTGCTTGCCAAACCTCTGACCATTACTGTTAGAGCACTACTTGCTATGTCAGTAGAGGTCCCATTCAAACTCGTTTGGAAACCTACTATTTTGTCTCTGGAAATATCATAATAAAGATGAGATTTCAAAGATATTTCGTCTAGGCATAAAATACAATCTCTTTCTTTCTCCTTCATGAGCCCAATACTGAATTCAATAACACAAAAAATAAAATCGTTGAAGCCTGGTTCAACAATCCAATTTTTCGTGAAACGATGAAGTGTACTTTTTGACGGTAATCTACAAATTGTTGAAAATTTTTTGTACGCTTTCGGACCAAGAAAATAAACAGTCAATGCAAACTGTTTGAATTCGTCACTATACCTGGACCCTTTTGGTGCTTTATTTATCAAAGAAAGCTGTGCTTTCAAGAGCTTACAATATTGCTCAGGATATTTTCGATCCAGAAACTTGAAAACATCATCCAGAGTAATTCCGGTTTCGTCCAGTGCTCTTTTCGATGTTGAAGCTACTGTTTTCTCTAGTGATACAATTTTTTTTCGTAATGCCACTTTTCTTGGAGTTCCCGAAGAGAGTTTAGCAGATGTTTGGCTGCATTCATCTAAAAGAAAGATGTACGTACTTTCAATAATTGTTTTCTTGTCATCGTTTTTGTTTCCGAAGCATATAAAAATAGATCAGGTAAGTATATAATATAACGAAAAGATATTTCACCTCGTGATCCTAACTGAGCATCAATGTAAATAAAATCCTTGCTAGTACCGGCAATGGCATCATCATCTGGAAGGTTTAAACAACAAAATTGATATTGTAAATTTCATATGTTAAAAAGTGGAATAAGATTTTTTCATCATTTGAATCTATAAACTTCACTGAACCAACCTTTCTGAGAACCATCTTGAGGCAGACGCAATGAAGGAACATCATAGCTATGAATACGAGAATTCACAATATCATCGGCTCTAAAATGTAAGCTGCAAATTTTAATTCTATTGAGACTCTGCTCTGGGGTAAGAGTAGCATATCTATGATTCCCAATGAAGCCTAATACATTTTTCCAACGTTGACACCTAAAAAAAAATTCAAGTATATCAATCGATAAACTGAACATTTTGAAAAAAGATTGAAATGAGTTTGGATTGGCAAATGCCGGCGGTATATTTCGTTATGAATAATTTTATACAACAAAACCATAAAAGGTATAGATAGGTAAAATAAAAATTAATAGTGAATATATTGAATGCATACCTTTCACTGTACTTTAGGCAGCGGAAAAACGAAATACCTGGGCTTCCCACCGTACTCAGACAACCATCCACTGAGCAATACGTCGACATTTTCACAAAATAAAAATTTCGAACTCCGAACGAACACAACACAATCACAATACCAAAGTTTACCGATTCTGTAGTCTTTGACAATACCAAACAATACGGACAACCTTTATATCTCGTGTGCCGACGAGAACTGGTAACAGTGGTAACTTCAAGCGACACACTGTACTACCTCGGCTGGTAATTACCCGCTGTCGCTAGCGGGCGGCGAGATTTCTCAGATGTCGAAAAATGAGCGAGTGACACGTCTTATAGTATTCTGTAGTCTTTGGTTCTACTATGTTTGTTGCCAGGTACTTTTGTCCAGTACTCTGTGTGCTTCTTATTGGTTCATGTCCTAATCTGATTTCGTATCAATGATTTGCAAGATAGCATACACTTCCGCCTGTAGCCACTCTAAGCCTAGCTTAGATGGCTACAAATTGTCTAATACATGGTTCTATGATAGGATTATTAATGACAATTTGAATTGTAAATCGCAGGAAAATCAAATCATGTAACAGAATGATTGAATGACATGAAATGAATGAAATTACTTAAATATTTACTCATTCAACCAATAAATATTTGAAATCCATAAAAACTCTTACAGTTGCGCACGGGTAACCAATATTTTAGGTATAATTTAAGCATTTGATTTCTTGTTAATTATAAGACTTGGTAATAAAATCAACATCTATCTTCTTGAAAGTAACCTGAAATTGAAGCAACTATGAGCAAACACAGTCAAACAGTCAAACAAGCGACGTGCCAAAAAACCGTTTCCATCAGATCACTCTGTATATTTAGACGAAACTGAATTATTGTGTGAACCTCTGCACCACGCACATAAATCTACCCCATCAGAAGACGTCTTCTTCACATCAGCAGCTGTTCGAAGGAAGACTGCGAGACTTTCAGACTGGCGGGCTACTTCCGTTTGGATGATTTAGTATTGAACAGAAAACGGCACATGTGGACCGCGGGGAATATTTGCATCCCCTGTCCTTCTTGTCACGGTGTCACATATTCGAAAAGCGGCATGTTAAAGGTACGACGGTTCGTTTTTGGGGATTTCCTAAATCGAGCAGAGCATTCGAACTGGCCATAATTAACTTGGGAGAATCTCATACCCCAGGAATATTAGTTAAATGAGGGCAAGTATCTCGTAACGAGAGATAGTCGGCTATGAAGCTGTATAAACCTTAATTTTGGCACCTTAGAACTTGTCTCATAACCCACTTCTCGTTGGTGGTCGCCACTAAAAATATTCCAAGGTCAAAGGTCAAAAAATCGATCAAATCAGGAATGGAGTCGTATTTCGTGTGAATTGCAAAGCGCTTTCGGCTTTTACGTCATCATCAGTGCGATACCTGCAAGTAAGTAATAGTCGTGAAATTTGTTTGAAGTTGAACTTCTTTTTTGAACTACTTACTCGTCAAGTATATTCAAGAAGATCCTTTAGAATCAAAGTACAAAACCTTAATACAACACTACTCTGGGTAGATGTGAAATTGAACATTACAATAAATACCCTTTTGGGTTTAACATTTAATATTTTGTTTAAAAAAATATAAAATTATCTCCAGCGTGCTCAATGACGAGTGTGAGGAGGAAAAGGAAGTGAAAATTTGACATAGACATAGAGTCATCATTAATTATAGAACGTATTTAGTTTGGCAAACAACATATGTAGTAACCACAATAGGTGAAAATTCTCCAAAATGAGCAAAGAACTATTCAATTTGGATTTTGAGAAATGTTGATTTTCAGTTGGTTAATTCAGTCGTCTATGTAAAGGAATATAAGATCTATTCAACAAAGGGAGTTGTTATGTAATTCTTCTTCAATTTGTAGGTCTTCTATAAAATCCAACATATTACATTTTTTTTTAATAGACTTCTTTTAGAATGTGTGGATTACGATTGGGGCTGAAATTATGTTGATTGAAAATCATATGTTGACCAAAACTGATTAGTCTGGTTCATTCAAGTGTTCGTTTATTCGAACTTTCAAAGGTCTACAAGTCCTTCCAAATTTCACCAAAAAATCGAGTTTTTACACATTTATTGCAAATATTTCGTTTCCTATGGGCTTTATGCTATTTGTATTCGTGATAAATATTGTAGAGGATTTAATTATTTACAACTTTACAAGAATTGAAGTCTTCAAGCATAGCCCACTGACTAATAAGAAAGTTTTTCTTCCTTATTCAGAGGAATCAGGCAAATTTCGAATATGCAGTTGGTTAGTACCTCGTCCACTAGATGGAGAAACATTTTGTTATTCGCTCCAACTTAGGAAGAGGAATGGAATACTCTGAAAGAATTCCGATTTTCAATTAAGGAATATCATTGACTTTAGGTCGATGATGGCCACTATCTTGCACTGACGAGTGGCTAATTAGCCCGAAACCGGTCTGCAAGTGTACCGTTTCCAAAATTGAAGGTCGACTCTTTCAGTTCTGTTGTCAATTGCATAAGCAGGAAATTTTCTGTGAAGATTCCTGCACTGACTCCTGTTGGATATAATCCAACACCCATCGTGGTATTAGCCAGGGGAGTAGTTTCCTGATAGGCGTCAGTTCATTCAACCTATTGTGTAGGTAAATCCGAGACTGGCTTGAACGTTTAAAGTTCATTTCTTTGGACAAATTTATAGCATCGCAGTTTATAGCTGTGCATCACAAGTTTATATATCCCTCATTTCCAGGTGAAACCCCTAATATTCCTGGATTGAGTTATCGACACATCATTACACAGAGATCCAATTTATTCACAAAATGACAATAACTTGAAATTATATTGTAGAAAAATCTGAAAGACAATGTGAACTTACCATGTATCAATACGAGTATCAAAAACGGCAACTCGGACTGCAATTTTTCAATTTCTACAGTATATAATGACAGCTTCATAACAAGAGTTGACTTTGAAAGCTTTTCTAGACTTATCGAAAGCATATAATTGAATAAACCACAATATACAGTTTTTTGAATTAAAGAAACACGTGTACTTCTTTGAGAGTGAACAACGAGCTACTATAATAAAACATATATCAAATTATCAAATCAGAAGAAAGAAGCCCCAAAACTGGAGTACCTCAGGGAAGTATAACCGAACCTATTCTGTTTACCATCAAAAATCATACGAGAAAAGCCTCAAATCTCATGACATCATTTATGAACTGATAGTAGGAACATTTTCAAGAATATGTTTTCGTATTCAAATTTCTTTCGTCAAAAGTATTCAGAAGAACCAGATTATGAGACAGTTTTCAATTTTATTCTTCATTTTCGTCTAACCGCTACACATTCAGGTGCCTCTTCACCTGATTATTTATAGGATATGTCTCATCAACACAAATTGAGAAAATTTCAATTCACTACATGTTATTCTTCCAGAAAAGTTGAAGGAATACCAACTGATGCATGAGGACAAGTGAATAACATTGAGCAGCTTCGACAGGAAAACATTATTTGACGTATGTATGGTCATGGTATGGTATGTATGAAACTCAATAGGGTGCTTTATGCTATAAGATCTCTCAACAAATATCTCCACCCAAACTCAATGAAAATAATATATCATTCCAGCTTCGAATCGGTGGCAAAGTACGGAATTTTGTTTTGGGGATGTAGTCATGATGTTCAAAAAATTTTTGTAATACAAAAAAGAACCTTACGGGTTATGTTAAACATGGCCTACATAGCATCATGTAGAGGGTGTTTTCGGAAGAATAATATAATGACAATTTTTGGCATATATATATATGAGTGCTTAATATATTTTTTCAAAAATAAAGATACCTTTTTGACCTATAATATTTCACACGGGCATGAAACAAGAACGAGAAATATCATGTATCCATTACACAGACTCTCTATAACAGAAAGTAGTCCTCACTACATGTGTATAAAATTTTTCAATAAACTGCCAGCTCGAATAAAATCAATCAATGGCATCAGCAAATTCAAGAAAGAAATTAAAAAAATTATTATAGAAAATGAACCATATAATACTGGTGAATATTTTAATTGTAATTTTCTCACCTGATAGGCAACTCTATATGTCTTCAATATATGTTTATGAATATTTTTGCAACATATTTCATATCTACTTTATTATTTAATTTTTTTTAGATTTTATATATACAAATGTTTAATGTTTTTCTCTGTGACGCCTTTTCATTATATGTCTTCATTACTGCTTCAGCTGTATTAGTCTGCATTTTTTGAAATAAAGTATATTATTATTATTATTCCTTTTTACTATCAGAAAACAGTACAGTTTACGAGAAGAATATATTGCAGGTAAGATAGAAGCTATTTCGTTAATAGTTAGAAAGTGCGCACTTGGATCCGCCATTAATAATGATGCCAGTAATATTGATTCCTTACCAAGACACTCATAAATTGTATATTTATGAGCATCATCTAAATCCTATATCGGTGAAACTAAGAGGCCATTGAATGTTCGCATTGTCGAGAACAAGCAACACACACAGCGAGGGGAAACCAGCAAATAAGGAATAGCAGAGTATGTTTGGACCCATCGAGTGGTCCCAAGCTGATGAGATCATTCACAGGGAGGAACACTGGTCTAGGAGGGAATTCAAAGAAGCCGCATACTGCAACATATGGAAATCCATAATCAAGCGAAAAATGGTCAACTCCCGCCAAACGGTTATCTCCCGCTAAACCGGTAAAGTGGAAAAGGGTGATAAGTGAAAGTACTCAAATGACCTATGATTAGTCATATCTCCGAGGAATTAGTCCAGTCATCACCTGAAAACGATTGTGGATACTAACAATCGAAACGTTGTGAAATAACTTGGTTTGGAATCTCTTAATTTTTAATTTTAAGTTTTTGTTGATTTGTCCTAGTTTTACTCGTATTTTATTTCACTGTAATTTCTTTTCAGGGGTTTTTTGCTCAATATAATTGTTATTTTCAGCTATTTATTTCAATAATTTTCAATTTTATTAATTTTTTCAGGATTTCAAATCATTTTTGATCATATTGGACAATGAAAGTCCGAACTAATAAAATTCATACATACATACATAGAATAAACATAGAAGCTCCTGTACTTTTTCAAAAATTTAAATCAATTCGAACATCTGAAGCCTCAATTTGGCAACTGTACAAGAACTTTTTTTGACAAATCAGGCACACATCATCTCTAAATCATCGTCACTTGAATTTCCACCCATTTTTCAATTAATTATATTGACGTTTTACTTATATAGATCTTTTAACTTCTTCAAAATGACATCTTAATTTGAATTAAAACCGCATTTGGCAAACTGACAGCAATAATAATCATTGTACAGTATTTGGTTGTCATGGAAACGCCGGCAAACGTTTTCATGACCCAAGTAGATGTTGCGCGCTTATCATCGACATCGCGTATTCAACATGAAAACTGTACCGTTTCAATTTGACATGTAACAATCCATAGCTGCCTTGGGTTATCATATAACCAAGGAAATTTTTTTCTCACTATAATGCAGAATTGAGAAATTCTAAGTTCTGAACATTCAGAAGCGATGAGAGAAGTGGAACATTGAAATATATCAAAAATGCAATGAGATATTTCCTAGATTCATATCAAAATTTGACACATGCCAAATTTTTACATAAATAAAGCCAGTCTGATTAGAAACACGCTTCACTCCACTCGGCGCTACGCGCCTTAGGATATAAAAATGCTCGGTGAATAATAGCTCACTTCTCACCCTAGATATATAATATACTATTTTATACAATCATCCTCGGAAAATGCATGATATTGCATAAAACTTCTTGGTGATTTTTTCAATCAATTTTGTTTTTATGTCTTTTCTGTTATGTATTTTGATATTCCTTGATAAAATTTGTTTTGTTATCAATATTATTATTATTGTTATGTTACAGAAACTACAGAAGACACATTATCACTCTTACTCAAAACACTGAAAATCAATTGTATTTGAATGTTTACTCAACACAAAATCATTTGTGCTGTTATTTTTATGGATTATCTATTATTGAACATTTATGTTCCTTGTTGATACATTCCTTTCCCTTCATTTTTCTAATGTATTGACACAACCAGAGCTGATAAATTTTCTCTGTTTCTTTCATTTTATTCGTCTGTTATCCGAAAAGTTCTGACGATACTGTATTTCAGGTTATAACACAAAAAAAATTATAGATTATAAATACTTCTTGAAAGTTTTTTAGTTTCCATTCTCTAGCATACATTTAAAACATTTAAAAAAACTATGTTTAGAATTATCTCTTTCTCACGAGACGTTATAAGTTTCCGTAATAAAAAAAATCATCTACATCATAGATTGACTGCTTCATTTTTAATTGAATAGAACTGGCCGATACTTGATGAAAATCCATATTAGAAAAAACTAATTAATACAGTTTATTGGATGATTTTCACTATAAAGGGTTTTACAAAAACCGCGACACGTGTTTTGCTATACAATTGCTCAATATATCTGACTAAACTCTAAAGTGGCCTATACAAAATAGGTTGGGTAAGAATGGTTTTGGCTACCTACTTTTCCATTCTTATACAAAAAATGTGGAAAACTCAAAGGAAAGAAAAAATCAATTAATTTCAATATAAACAACTACTTCCTTACGAACAGTGAAATATACGAAAATCCGTTTTTCCCATCAGTTTTCACATCCAAATTCGTTTTGTATATTCTTTGTGAATATACAGTACAAGTTCAATTTTTTGAATATAAATCACCATATTTGACTTACAGGAACGTTTCATGAAAGAGTATATATAAAAATTCCACGGGAATACTATCTTCCTCAATTGTGGATTTCGAAGTTTGGAATAAGACACATGTTTTATTACCTCATCAGCATGTTATAAATAAAGTCGGAATTTTACGAACTGAACATATTCAAGAAACACTTCATTTATCAAAACGCCTCAAATTATATTATCGAAACCTCATACACATTCCATAATGAAGAACAAAAATCATAAAAAGTTAAATCAGATATATTCGGATGAAAATTCTTGCACAAGTTCATCTTTTATTAGCTGAATACATTATCTGAGCAATCCAAATACTGATGAAGGATAAATCGAATCAAAATAAATTTAGACAACTTAATTTCCTACCGAGAATAGATGAAATGTCCGATAATTCCATAATCAGTCTAAATTCTTCGGAGTTCCTATACTTAGTCAGTAATACTTCTAGGAAACCATCATTGAAAACATCATAAAAAGCCTGATTACAGTTATTACGCCATATTCTGAAGATTAATGAAATTATCGATATGACAGCTCGCCTATAGGTATATATTTCATAATACAGTTCTCTCATATTGGTTTCTTAGGTATTTATTAACGTCTTCAAACAAATTAAACAAACAGAGTCACTGTTGAAGAGAAAAATATTCAGGCTGGTAGGCTGCAGTCGAATAGAACTCAAAGTACCTAACGTTTCGTCACCTACTGTCGCAGACATCATCATAGGAATGTGCGGTAACTACAAGGACGAAGGTTGTATCTCGAAGTTTCACCAACGACTGTCAGTCGTTATTTAGATTGTCAAGTCGTTGCCACATTTCAGTTGCTTGCATAATAATAACCTTCAAAAGTGAAGCCTTTTCTTAAGAAGGAGGGGTGCTTGATCAAAACAAATGGTGTATTTATTTCTGAAGCACTTCTAAACCCTAGAATGACACTGAGACAGACCTGTGAATGTCGTGAAAACCTGGAGGAACTGGTAGGTATGAATACATTACTTTATACTGAGGTGGATACCCAAAAATAATAGTCTTCGAAAAAGTTGTTTCTCCATATAGAACCCCCGAAGCAGCTGTGATAGTACAATGGAAAAGACGAAGAATACTGGGAAGATATACCTGGAAATATATCAGAGGAAACTCTTGAAATTGGGCAAAATAACTATAGTCGTAGTACATTTAGATGACACCTGAGCAAATATGGCTGTATAATGTGGACTTTTATTGCAGGCATTGCAATAAAAAGATAGAGCTAGTGTAAGACACCTGATCATAGAAGGCAAGCAGAATTATGATTGGTAAAGTGAGACAAATATCCAAAAAATGTTATTTCAAAATCCTTGCTAGGCATTGACCACTGAGGCGGCTCCCAAGCAGTGTAGAATTTTTTTGTTCATTTATGTTTCGCCAAAGTCAGAGTGAGGTACAACTAACTTCAATGATCTCACGATAAAGAGGACGAAGTTACTGAATAAAAGATTTGCTAGAAAAATTCTTCCAAAAGTTTTTTCGATAACAACCTGAATAAAATACAAAATAGCAATCTCCACAAAATACAAAGACATCAAAATCAACAGTTTTCTAAAATTTTCTTGGCGGATAATAGTTTCTTACGAATGGATATCACCTTGAAATAGATAAAGAACTTCAAGAAAGCAGAGAGTGAAGTTGATAGTTGAAAATATTTGTGTGAAAATATATATCTTCACAAGTACCTATTTCAAGGCCCTTTGTTTTGGAACAGTTGTTACTATTCTGGAAGAATCGAACATCAAGAAATTGCAGCCTACGGTTAAGGTCAATGAAAAGAGTTTGGTTGATTTTCTAAATTACGATTTATCATCTGTAATATATCAGATTATATAGAACGAATGAGCAATTAGTTATTTATTCAAGAGAATTTATCATGTTTGTAACATGAATTCATAAAAAGTCTGAAAATTAATGGATTCAATTAATGAACTTCACACTGCATTGGCGGTGAATGTATAGTATGCACAGGAAAATGGAGCATACTTAGAATTTCATTTAAAGTTGACGGCATGTATCGAAACAGAAAAAATGTTGTGCACGTGTTGAAGGAATATCTGAGTGGAATTGCAATGAAATGAATCTATTGTGATCTGAGGTATTTTTATCACTCAACTTCGTTTCAAATATCTTGGTTTAAGGTGAACCCCAAACTAATTCAATGAATCATACAGTAGAACCAGTTCAAAATCTAATGATAAAAGCAACTAATCTCTACAAAAATTATTGATTATAACTATAAATAAAAAGATACGGATTTTGGTGAACGGTAATTTGTGAATATGCAATAAGTAGAGGAATATGTTCAATAACAATGTGTAGACTTCTGAAGTATAACTTAAATTGTATTTCTTGTATCTTTGGATCTTCTTTGGTCTGAGTGGACCTCAACCTGCTGTTGGACACTTCAGCAAGATTGACATCTGACCTCCTGCTGTCGAAAGTCAGTCTTTAGGTGCTTTCACTCTCGTGATCTATTTATTTTATTTGTCATGATTTTACTGTCTAATGATTGCACGAAGGTCCCCGTAACGTTACCGGAGACAAGTGTCTTTCGTTCGCGAACTATGTATGTCAGTAAGAAAGTGTGTGTTAGTGGAAAGTCGTCCTCCCTTACCCTTTCAACTGATGTTCAACAAATGGGTCATGACTGATGGTAGGATATCGACATGGATGTTCTCAGACATCAGTACCGCTCTTCACAGTGTACCTCTACCTGGCTGGGACGAGATGGATGAAAAGATAGGGGCCTCATTCGACAGAGTGTCGGGGCCTTCAATATCGAGAGGGGTCCTTTACAGCATAATCCATATATTCCATAACTAACGGATTATCATGAGTATCTGCGCAATCAAAAACTCGCTGATGGATGGCTTCATTCCGCACGAACCAAGGAGCATTCACAATCATCCTTAATAACTTATTTTGTAATCTCTCCAGAATGGAGATATTAAGCTGCGTTCCCACGGGGTAAAAATACGAAATCGTGCCACTCTTTCGTACTCACTGTCTTGGCTCACGACTGGAGTAGGGATAGGCAGCGAACCAGCTGAGTGTCGTGGACAGTTCACACACAGTCACATTCACGATTCAGTTTTCCTTGCGAAGTCGACCGCGATGAACGAGCTCCTAGTTGAAAGTTGTGCAGTTTTGTGTTCAATCCCTGTCCTTGTAGTCTTTGCAAGTCGAATCATACAGCACTCTCTCACTAGCATACAATTCAATGAACTTAATTGTTTCGTTGTCCTGTAACTTTACTACTCTAGGCTCAGACATTTTACCCACTTATAAATAAATCGCTCACAACTAAAAAAAAACCCGTCTACTAATCAACCCACTAAATAAAGACGTTTCGACTCGTCAAAATCTGGTTGGCAACTGTCGTGTTCAAGCTTCAAAATCAAACACGTTTGATATGGAGCGTGAGCGGTCGTGGACTCTCCACGCTTCCGGAGGCTACTGAGGCAAACTCACTACACATCGTTCAGACGGGTCGTCTTCCACGAATGCGTGAGTCACGCCAGCGTGCCACGCCCCGTGGGAACGGGGCATTATTAGACGGAGCCGCTTGTCCCCAGATGCCTGAAGCATACATGATGACAGGTTTGAACATCGTGTTGTAGATGGTAATTTTATTCTTGAGATTCATTCTGGATTTTCTGTTGATCAGAGGATACAGACTGGCTATCCGGGGTTCCAAGTTAGCCTACGGACTATTAGAAGGCCGAGGTACTTTACCCGCACTTGCCAGTTGATCTCTCTTCCAGAGACCCTCACTTTCCTAGCCGGAGAAGATATCGTTCTTCCCATGGTTAACGCCTGAGTTTTGTCTGGATTCACTCGGATCTTCCACTCGAGGTACCAGCGCTCGAGGTCGTCCAATGCATGTTGCATATAGACGATCCCGAGCTTCCGCCCCATGGAAGATGAGAGGAGAGCCGTGTCATCGGCGTAGAGAGACACCTTCACACGCTCAGACCTCTGGAGGTCGCTGGTGTAGAGCGAGTATAACGTGGGAGAGAGCACAGCTCTCTGTGGTACCACAGCGAGGATCTCTCTGTTGTCAGACAGGGAGGCCTCTACTCTGACCTGAAAAGTTCTGTCTCTCAGGAAGGACCCGATCCACTGGATCAATCCTCGAGGCAGGTCGAACGCGTCTAGTTTGTGCAGAAGGCCTTCGTGCCAAACACGGTCGAAAGCCTTCGAGATGTCCAAAAGAACAACGTGAACTTTTTGATTGTGGTTTAGCTCTTGTATGGTATTTTCGATCAGTCTCAGAGCATTTAACTCGGTGGAGTGGTCTCTCCTGAACCCGAATTGTTCATTGGGCAGAACATTTCGGTCCTCAACTTCTTCGGTGTGTGTTAGTAATCTGTAGGTATGTAAGTTTTATACTTATCGAACCCGCCTGACAGCGTCTCTCGGAGGTGGTCGTCGGTTCTGCTTCGTGGGTCTATCTAAAGCTCTCATTTCTGCCATGTCATTCATAGTGCTGATTTTCCGCGTTCTTTCTGTGCTTCGAAGTCGAGCACAGGCGGAATTGCCAATTGGGACAGACCGTCTGCAGTCTCTGAACGCAATATCCTTTTTAGAAATACCGAGAGGTTAGCAACGTCGGTTAGCATTATTGAACAAGAATTATTTAGAAGCTCTAGAAATACACAAACATCAAGGGAACTTCAACAGAAAGGTAGTAAGAACATATCTACCAAAGATCTGGCACACAGCATTGAAAGGCGCCAAAACGAAGCCATGTCACCAAAATCGCCCGGGAAGTACGCGCGTACCCGCCATTACAGAAAGTGCGCGAAAAATCAGCACTAATAATTAAAACCACGGCATTCCTTGTAAGAGAACCTTGTCGTAGCTTATGGTTCATCCATCATTTTAATTTGAATAGCTGAATTATGGAATTCATAAATTTCATAGCTTTCATAAATGGTAAAAAATATATAAGGATAGTTGAAAATGCTCAGTAAAGTATCATAAGATTGACATTTTGAACTAATACGTTTACATGTCAAAATATTAGTAAATGAAAATTTAATAGAAAATTTGATTTTTTTTAATAGGAACACGACTAATGATACAAATTGAGAGAGATAATGAATTTTCCCTTTAATACCAAAATAGATATTCCAGGTATCGCTCCGTGTAGGTGTACCTTTATGATGAATACTTGCAATTTGCTGTGTTTGAAATTTTTCGCCAAAATATTACAAGAGATAACGAAATCTTTTTTGAGTTGTTTGAGAGGTAAGAAATCTCAAATTTGCAACAAAGCTGATATTTTCAGCTTTAAAGCAATTGAAAATCCTGTTCGTTTCAACCAGAAATGGACCCAATTAAAAATATTTGAATAGAACCCTGTATATTTTTAAATCATTTGTTTATGACATTTTGTTTTCAAAGATATACCTTACTTAACCTTGGTTCATTACGAATCTTCATTTGAGCGTTTTCTTTGTCAAATTTAATTTTCTTCAATCTTGAAAAATTATTATTTCGAACGTATTCAAAAAACACTTCATTGTGTTTTTTGATTTTACAAAAACACAACACGTTTTTCGCCATACGATGGCTTCTTCGGGCGTGCCTTTACTAACATTCCATCCTATATACGTATATACCTCATTCTTCAATTTGAAGTACCCACATTCTAAGTACCTACCTGAGTTTCACCTGAGTTTGTAAATAATTAAATTACCAGATCTAATGTCCCTGTTTCCCATTCGAAAAAATATTTAGTAATGGGGAGTTATTCAGTTCTAATTGATCATTCATTAAATTACCCGAATTCCTGAATCTATTGATTTCTAAACATTCCTGAAGATTGAGTTTCTAACCCTTTTCTTTTAAATGTATCGTAATTATGATTGAATTCATGTTCTTCTGCTAAAAGGTGGTTTGCAAATGTGGAACAAAACTACTTCTATGCTCTTTAATTTTTTGAGAAAATGTTCTCCCTGTTTGGCCAATATACAGTTCTGGGCAAGAGCCACAAGTCAGCTTATGTACCTACTCATGATATATCCGACACCAAAGTTTTGTCTTTTTTGTTTTTAATAAATTTACTTAGACTATTATTCGTTCTGTAAGCTACGTTTACGCATTCTTTCTTCAAAAAACGGGCAATATTATTGGTTGGTTCACCCAAATATGACAATGTCCTATAACTGACGTTATCGCATCCTGAATATGGGTAGACCAGGTCCATGGCTTGCTTTTGAAGTTTTTTGAAAAGAATGGAGTCTATAATATTTACCGTATGACCGTTGTTAACCGCGATTTGTTCCCAGACAGCGGAATATTAAATAGTCTGTGAAGCATAGTATTTAACGCAGCAACTTTATGCTGGTAATGGTGTGTAGAGGAATTATGTATGATAATATCCGTGTACGATGGTTTGTGGAAAATTGAAAATTCATGTATATTGTTATTTTTCGTAATAGTTAAGTCAAGGTAATTTATTGAATTATTTACCCCCCTCTTAGTGGTGGATGGAATTGACATATTCAATGAACTTGCCTAATTGCCTATCTGTACCAGTATTTCGAAATGAAATTTTGAAACCTCCATCTCTTCTATCATGCCTACACAGTAAGTTCTGGTAAATGCCTGCCGGAAACAACTACTTTCCCGGCTAATACCACGTTGGATTTTAAATTCAATCTGACAGACATTTATGCAAAATACTTCACAGAGGTTAGTCTTGCAGATGTTTATCGTTCATCCAGCACCACGCTGTCTTCTATTAAAAATTTTGACTTGTGTTTATTTCCGTTTAAAGACTTTCAATTGTTTTACCATAAGAAATATCGTTGAATTTATACCTCAATTCCAAACTTCAAATTTCTCACTGGCGCCGTTTACATTGTCATTTCTCATCCGGTATACAGCATTTGTCGTGTATGTATGTCATTGGTATGAAGGGAAAAATTCTTTACAACCTTTCACTTTTTCACTTCTCTTTCAATGTATAATGATGGGAAACTAACAAAAAAAGTATCTAGGAAAACATGTAGTTTTGAAGGAACAGATTTAATAAAGAACTATTTTGGGAAATGAAACTTATTTCTTATTATTTTTGGTAGAGTTTTACGTGAATATAACGGTTTCAATTTCTATAACAGTGATTTTACATTGTTTCAAAGAGTTTTCATTGATACTCTATCATTATTTGAAAATTGTCTATTACTAATGTAGAGGTAGAGAACCGAAAAGTTTTTCCACGTATTACCGGTATTCATGCAATAAACACGTTAGGTTTGCTCTGAAACAGACTTCGAAATTGAATTGGGCTCCAATTTTTACTTTATCTCCGTTAACAGTACTTCAAGTAACGAAGAATTAGCATATCATATTACTAAGATTAATTTTTTATGAATTTCAATTGAATCTGATTGAATATGGAACAGAAAATATAATTTATTATGAGAAAATAAAATAAGTACAACAATAAAAAATATGGAACTATTTCGTTTTTCAATATATTTCAAAAATAAAAAAATCTCCACGGCGGGGAATCGAACCCCGGTCTCCCGCGTGACAGGCGGGGATACTGACCACTATACTACCGAGGATTTGGAAGGAGTAATCTCCAAAAATAACAAGTCATGTAAGGATTGCTGACTATAATTTTCTTGAATAATTTTTTTTCAATGAAGCTGTGCTAGATATCCTTTCAAAATATCGAAGGGAAAGTGCAACAAACAATTCAAAATCTTGATATCTCGTAGGTTTTGCTCGCCTATTTATAGTAATAATAATAATCGACTTTATTTATCACAATAGATAAAGGATATCTCATTTGTATTTACAATAATAATTGAAGATAATCTTATGACGAATGGGTGAAGTGTCAGCTTGAGCTGTTTTTCAACTCGACCCTGGCATTGATAACTCAGATTTATCATTTTACGCATAAAATTCTGGTGAAATTGGACACATATATAGGGAAGCGCAGAAGTAAAATAACGACTTTGAATCTCGAAATTTCGACTTCCAAATTACGTCTTCCAAATTACGACTTTAATTTCGTAATGTCGAAATTACGACTTTGAACTCGAAATTTCGACGTGAATCTCCTAATTTCGAGTTGAAAAATAGTAATTTCGAGTTTATTAGGTATTATTATCCTCATCAGCACCTTTTATGGATAACATTATTTTTACCAATGTAGGTACTCATCCTCCCTGAAACTATCCCCTATTCAATCCAAACTGAAAATTATTATTTTTACGCAAACTCTTTCCGTCTTCGATATTCTGTCTTTGTCAAAAGTCGAGAGTGCACTGTTTGTTATACAGTACCTATTAGCAGTATTAGCCAGTCTTAGGGCCAATGTATGCCTTTTAGTCTTTGTTCATTACCCAATTTCAGTCTCAAGAAAAAAATCTCAATGAGTATTTTTCCATAAAAGTATTTATACAACGTTTTATGTCTTTGTCTTTGTCTTAGTCTTTGACCTTAAATTATGACCATAAAAGTTCCCGAATTTAAACTTATTGGTAGAATTGAAACTATGTGAGCAGTAAGATAATGACAATATAAGGCATGTTCATAAATAGATACGTCTTCTTCTTTTTCGACTCATCTAATTGAATGCATACAATTTGAAATACCGGTTGATCGGTTTAATTGAATTCAGTTAATTGTTATTGTTAATGTTAATTGTTGATAGATGGGTTTAGTAGAATTCATTATTATATAAAATGAGTCTATAAGATACATTTGCTGGAATTGTTCTTAATTGGCATCATTTGGTTCCGATTGGTTACACTGCATGTCACATGTCACAAGTTTTAAATATTAATGTTGAAATCATGCGTAGGTAACTAGGTATGTACGAATTAACGGAGATTAAAAAGAAGAAGTAGATTGACACAAGGACTGGGATGTATAAATTATCCCTTATCATTGTATTGACATGCAATTATGAATGTGACATTATTTTAATTTTTGTCTGTCTGTCCGTCACTTGTGTGGTAACTAGGCACTCAAAAGTTGTGTTAATAATCGGTATCAGGAAATTTCTTGATTATACTGGCATGGGGGCTCACAGATTGACGTGAGACCACTGATGAACATATTAACATATACAATAATTTCCCCAATATGCTTTATTTTGAATCTATAAATATAAGAAAATGGAAAAGGGAAACATCAAGCTACCTACATTCATACATTCGTTTGCGACAACAAGATGCATTTTCTTTCAGCCATATCCTAACCTCCTAATGAACTCCAATTTGACTCGGCCAATAGTTTTTGCCGGCATTTCGGTTATGGCCACGCTTGCTAAGACTGCCAGGAATGTACATAGCAGCGAGCAGTTTATAGAAGAACGTACGTCGGCACTTCATTCGGTCGAAACAGAATCGAAACTTATCTTCAGCTCCAATCGATTTCTCGCTCTTGAAATTTACCGACATCTTGAGGAATGTCTGTAAATTGGTCTTTACATGCCGCACTACAACTCTCACCTCTATTTATTGTCCGCGAGATCGATTTCTATTGTCTTTTAATCGTAATCTCACTCAATTGTTGCTTCGACACAAACATATGATTATTGTACTGGTGGAGTTGATGTGTTTTTTGTTGGTTTGGACTGGTTTCAGAAAAGGACTTCTCGACTGGCGATGGAAGTGGGTACTGCTTTTCAGTTTCTGTACTTGAGTCGATTGCAGGATATTTTTTGTGAAGAGCGAGGCAGTATGGCTGCAGTCAATTACTTTAGTGATTGGTTGCAAATAACTATTTGTTGTATAAACACAGTCGCTGAGAAAATCATTCACGAACTGGTGAAAAAATTGGAAAAGTTTAATTTATCCAATTAACTGAATTTCTCTTTACATGATTGAATATTATTTACAAGCGATCAGCCCCGGTTCCGCACATATGCAATGCTGGCACTAAATGTGAATTCACCCACCGGAAATTTAAGGGTATAGAGAAACAGTGACGAAAAGGTAACTATATGAACTTTATGAATGCGTCTTTTTCCCCGAGGTTGGCGCTCCAATTGAAATTTTTTTAAAATCCTTTCTTATTGCATATCTACAACATGAAACGAAAATACATACAAAATTTCAGCCTCCAAAAATATAGCTGTACGGAGAAACAGTGATTAAAAGGTAATTTTCATATGTAAACGATTCCCTTTTATCCGTAGTGGGGGTTCCCCAGATTGAATATTCAAAAATCCTTTCTTACTGTCTGTTCTGTTTGAAATTTGTTTTTCCGTTGATCAGATGTCGCCCCCATACGAACGACAACTATCAGAAGTTTAGAAACTTGTGCGAGCTAAGGACTAACGAGGTCTTACCTTTTAACCTGTGATTCCTAACACTCGACATCTATAACATAGAACGAACCTACATACAAAATTTTAACCTCCGAAAATACATCGGTACGGAGAAACAGTGATGGAAAGGTAATTTTCATATGTAAATGCACCCCTTTCATCCCCAGTGGAGGGTTCCCAGTTGAAATATTTGAAAATCATTTCATATTACTTTTTTGATTGACGACTTGTTAATTTTGTGGAAATTCAAAAACACAAAAACTACAAAAACACACTTTTGTCTATTTTCCACGATATTTCTTTATGTAATATCCATGAACATATTAAAACAAAGCTTTTGATATAATGTAGATTTTGGGAACTGGATTATAGGTTCAGGTGAGGACTATTATTTAGATCAAGTTGTTCGTTGAGGACAATAGAATTGGGATTTTTCTTTGACCTGTTTATTCCCATAGATTCCAACAGATTCATCTATTTTCCTTTTTTGCATGTGTGAAGGATCTTTGAATTATCTTTATCTATTTTATGTTTCGAATTTTGAAAATGTTCGTACATTAATGATTTTTTATCCGAATAACATGTTAATGGTAGGTAGGGGAGAGGGGGGACACGGGCACATATGGACATTTCAAATTTTTGCGCCATCAAGCATAAAGTTGAGTTGTAATGCTTATCGTTAGAGCGCACCACGTACCTTTTTTATTGTAGAAAAGTTTCGAAAGCGTCAAGCGACTCAGTACCTAGTTACAGTTTGTTACGTGCACGTGTCCGGCGTGGTAAATAAATCAGAAATCGTTTGAGATCGAATATTTTTCAAGTGGATGCTAGAATTAACTCTGTTGAAATTCTGAAGGTAAATGGAATTGTTTATGCTCATTATGTCTGTAAGTGCTGATGTTATCGTTTATTTTAGTTATTTATATAAACCCATTTTGTTTATAAGAATGATTGGGGCAGATTGGGACATCTAGTCGGGGGCACATATAGACACTGTCCCAATCTGCCCCAGAGAAAAATGTGGGAATTGACTGCATTTTTTTTCAGGCATCAACATGGTAAGGACTTACAAGAGGAAGACCAATAGTTCTGATATATCAGAGGAAAACATAATGGCCGCTGTCGAAGATGTTTTGCAAGGAAGACTTTCAATAAGAACTGCAGCCACAACCTACAATTTGACGAAATCGACCCTGGGTAACAGACTGAAAAAAATAAAGAGACGACGTTTCGAAAATCCTGGCCGAGACCATGACGCTCCTGACAGACAAGATTCAGATGATCCAATATAATTTGCATCACCATTCCAGTCAAAGTATTCGTCTCAACAAGTTTTTACATCTGCTCAAGAAGAACAACTGGCAAAATATTTTATCCAGAGTTCGAAAATGAATTATGGTCTCACATATACACACGCTCAAAAGCTGGCATATGATTATGCCAAAAAACTAAATGTGAAGTATCCGCCGAGCTGGAATAACTCGTTATCCTCTGGAAAGGATTGGATGAAATCATTCATGAAGAGGTATCCAATTTTGTCATTGAGGAAGGCAGAAAATACCAGTATGGCAAGAGTCTCGGCATTTAATGAAACAAATGTGAAGGAATTTTTCGATAATTTACAGAGAGCTTCAGAAAAGTATAAGATTACACCAGAACGAATCTACAATTTGGATGAAACAGGTGTTGCCACTGTTTTAGATGCTCCAAAAGTTATTGCCAAAACTGGCACAAAACAAGTTGGTCAGGCAGTATCCGCCGAACAGGGAGAGCTTGTTACATTTTGCGCTATAATAAGTGGAGTTGGAAATACAATTCCTCCTGTTTATGTGTTCCCAAGAGCCAAATTCAAGGATGTTTTTATGAAAGCAGCGCCTACAGGAAGTCTTGGATTAGATAACAAGTCAGGGTCAGGATGGATGACATCTATATTATTCTTGGATCTGATTAAACACATACAAAAGCATACAAAATGTACGAAAAATGAACCAATATTGATTGTTTTGGACAACCATGAGTCTCACACCAGTCTTGAAACTATTTTATATTGTAGGGAGAACGAAATCATTTTCGTTACGTTTCCCCCACATTGTACGCACCGCCTTCAGCCTCTTGACGTTGCGTTATATGGCCCATTTAAAACATATTTGAAGCAAGCTTTCAATGATTGGTTAGTAAACCATCCTGGCAAAAGGGTATCTATATATGAAATCGCAGAATTGACAGAAAAAGCGTATCAGAAAGCTTTCACTCTGGCCAACATATGTTCCGGGTTTAGAAAAACCGGGATTGTGCCATTTGATAGAGGTATTTTTAAGGAAGATGATTTCGTTGCTGCATCTGTAACAGATACAAGGGATCCAGTAGCAACAGATGCACCATCAACATCTGTGTTGGTCAGTAGCACTTCATCAACTTCATTACAGTCGGATGTCATATCTCCAGACATAATACGGCCCTATCCCAAAGCAGAGAGAAAGATATCAAATTCAAAAGGAAGACAGCCCGGAAAATCACGAATTCTAACAGAGACGCCAGAAAAATATAGACTGGAAGAAAAAAAATAGCTAAGCAAAAGAAGAAGCAAGTTAAACATAACCTATTTGATAATGTTGAGCAACAAGCGAATGATTCAGATGATTCCGGAGAGAAAGTGAGCTATGCTGATGATGAATCTGACTGTTTGAGTGAAATGGACCGTGAAAATTCTGACGAAGAATTCATGCAAGATGTAGAAGCTATCATAGATCCTGAATCTGGGATGCCAAATATCAAAGTCGGTGACTTTTTGCTGGTTAAGTATTGCACGAAGAAAACCCAAAAATATTATGTAGGAGAAGTGGAAGAAATTGTCGACGGAAAATATTTCATGAATTTTCTCAGGAAGACAGGAACTGGATTTACCTTACCCCAAGTACCTGATAAGGACCTAATAGAATTGGAACAAGTGGAACTAAAACTACCTAAGCCAAGAACGTCTGAAACAACTGCAAGGTCTAGTTCAATAAAACGGTTTCAAGTTGACTTCCGCGCCTATAATGTCAACTAAATCAAATGAAAATGTTGTTTAATGTATTTTTTATTTTTATTTTACTGTTTATACGATTTATGTTAGATCGTACCACCTTTATTCACCAAGTGAATATGACTCAAAACTTTTTTAATAAAGAAATTTGTTTTTGTCCACATCTGCCCCTACACTGTCCAAATCTACCCCAGCCAAGGGGCACATCGGGACATTTTGAATACTTGGTAAAATCTCAAAATCTGATTTATCTATTAGTGGATAAGCGCTAAGCCTATGGTGATAGATAGTACACTTATAAATGTAAACAACATAAAATTATTTGATCAATATATCGAAAGCCAAGCTCTACATAGCTAATTATATTTGTAGCGTCCCAAAGTCCCCCCCTCTCCCCTACCTTGTATGAAAATTTCTACCAGTTTGGCCTGTATATATGGCGAGACATTTATCACATTCTAGTCGATATATACCAGATCTCTTCCCTTCGTCTAATTTAGGTTTGGCATTAAATAATCTGTTTCCTAAATTTCCGTTGGATGTGTAGGATGTCTGTAGATTGAATTCTACCTGCATAATTGATCCTAACATATTTGTGTTCTGGTCTTGTGGAAATTGAATATAGTTCTTTCATTATTGATTTTTGTTGATATTTCTTCATAATGTTGTTAACTAGAGTAGTAGGTATTTTGTTATTTACTGCTATTTGTTTAATGATTGCGATTTCACTTCGGACGTTTTGATCAGAAAGGGGTATTGTGAAAGCCCTATGTATCGGGTCGATACATAGGGCGAGTCGAGTTTATCATTGTTTTTGGATATTGTCAGATTTAAAATTTTTCGAAAAAAACACATTCACAGATTGCACAATACCTTTTGACTCTTTTAACCCGATTTCACAGAAATTGTCTGCATTCAGGTCAATGATACATAGGACTTTCACAATACCCCTTTCTGATCAAAATCTCCGAACTGAAATCGCAATCATTAAACAAACAGTTAATAATAAAATACCTATCACTCTAGTTAACAACATTATAATGAAATATCAACAAAAATCAATAATGAAAGAACTATATTCAATTTCCACAAGACCAGAACACAAATAGGTTAGGATCAATTATGCAGGTAGAATCTCCGATAATATTAAAAATTATCTCTCAAAATTCAATCTACAGACATCCTACACATCCAACGGAAATTTAGGAAACAGATAATTTAATGCCAAACCTAAATTAGACAAAGGGAAGAGATCTGGTATATATCGACTAGAATGTGGTGAATGCCCCGCCATATGTACAGGTCAAACTGGTAGAAATTTTGATACAAGGTACCATGAACATGTCATTTCTGATAAAAAATCATTATTGTTCGAACATCTTCAAAATTCGAAACATAAAATAGATAAAGATAATTTAAAGATCCTTCATGCGAAAAACGGAAAATGATGTATCTGTTGGAATCTATGGAAATAAACAGAAAAATCCCAATTCTATCGTCCTCAACGAACAACTTGATCTAAATAATAGTCCTCTCCTGAACCTATAATCCAGTTCCCAAAAGCTACATTTTTGTTATGTTCATGGATATTACAGGTATACAAAATGTAGATACCAAATTATTTATGATAGGATAGGCAACTTAAGTATAAATTACTCAGATTTAAATGTAATCAGTTAGTTTTGAAAATGGTGTAATAGCCGAAACTAGTCAAAAATAAAGAAATATCGTGGAAAATAGACTGTTTTGTATTTGATAAATGGACTGTAAAAAAAAATAGGAGTTCGCTATCTCAAAGAGTGTTTGACCGGTTTTATAAAGTTGCCTTTCAATGGCCAGAGAATAATGATGAGAATTTATTACACGAGACTGTGTTTTCCTACCTTGGAATCGTTCTGCATCCAGATCCAACGTTGATTGAATTCCTTTTCTTAGAGAGGAAACTGGGCATAAACACAAGTGTTTATATGAATAACTATTATTATCGAAGTCTTGCACTTGTAGAGCGAAATTATTATTATCGAGGTAGATCACTTATCGAGCCGTTGACAACCGATTCAAAAAGGTATCTGTTCACTTCTCTGCGAGCCAGCTTTCTCCCAACATGGAACGCACAGTCGTTCTCACGATAATGAGAAAAAAAAATATGGGAAAAAATAATCAGACAAACACAATATCTCTTAATTATATGAACACAAAAAAAATGGAGGTGAAGACGGAACATAACCGCCCACCTAAAATGCAGAATACGATTCGGATAGTGGCAAAGGACAAATCTTCACCACTGATCGCTTAAACACTCCTTGAGGGGTTTTTACAGTTACCACCCGTACTTACACCGTCAGTACTTGGGTGAATATCTAAGACACGGCCGAGTCGCCAGCAGGAAGGTGGTAGCGAATCGTGTTTTATCAAGACCAGGGTGCCAATTTTAATATTGACAGTTGGATCTGTCCACTTGCCTCGCTGGTATAGTTTATGGAGATATTCTTTACTCCATCGAGACTAGAAGTCTTGGTGCAAGCGCTGAATTAACTGCCAGCGAGACAAATGGCTAAGCTTCAAATTTGAGAGGTCGTCATCAGGAGGAGAATTCAATGGCTCCAATGTCAGAAAGTGATCTGGAGTGAGGACCGAAATGTCATTGGGGTCTGTACTTGTTGGACATAGACAAAAGTGTGTTTTTGTAGTGTATCTTCATTTCATATTACACATCTACAACATAAAACGAACATACATACAAAATTTCAGCTTCCGAAAATATAGCGGTACGGAGAAACAGTGATGAAAAAGTAATTTTCATATGTAAATGCGCTCCTTTAATCGCCAGTGGAAGAGGCCCAGTTAGAATGTTCAAAACTACTCCTTTATTGCACATCTACAACATAAAACGAACCTAAATACGAAATTTCAGCCTCCGAAAATATATCAGTACGAAGAAACAGTAATGGAAAGGTAATTTTCATATGCAAACGCTTTCCTTTTATCCCCAATGGGGGAGCTCCAGTTGGAATATTCAAAAATCCTTTCTTATTGCACATTTACAATATAGACGAACAGACATAAAAATTTCAGGCACCGAAAATATAGCGACCCGTTTATCCCCACAGGGGACGCTCCAGTTGGAATATTTGAAAATCCTTGCTTGGTGCGCATCTTCACATTGAATTTTAGCTTCCTAGGACTTACCAGTACGGAGAAACAGAAATGAATGATTGATTGTTGAGTGAGTGACTTTCGCATTTATTAGAATAGATTTTTGGAAATCATTTTCCAAAAAATAACCTGAAATAACTCATTTGAAAACAAATTTCTGGGATAAAAAGACAGTCTAAGTCACATTTGATACCAGTTATACAAGTAATAACTTAGTTAGAAATTTTTCTGAATATTCTGAAAATATTCAACGAAAGTCATTTTTTTGTGGAGGAAAATCAGTTTTCAATCTGAAAAAATGTAAAAATTATAATGGAGAACTTTATACAATTGTAGAAGGGCAAACTTTTTAGTTTGTATAAAGTTCTCCATTATAATTTTTATATTTTTTCAGATTGTGGAAGGTAACAAATACCCAAAAAATATCGATAAAAAAATTCCGAAAATGTTATCGTTATTTTACACTGAACTATGTTTTCTAATAGTAAAGAGTAATAAATGATCATTGTAAATGAAAAACGCTAAATCAGTGCTCAAGCAATATTTTGTGATGATTTGCCTCAGCTGGTGAAGGCGGATTTACCTGCAATGGCGTGCGTTTGGATATTCATCCCAAAATACTTGTTAAAACTTTCGGGATGTTTCCAAAGTTTTGTCCATATTGATGTCATGTTTTTTTGAAGTTCCATTTTTCAATAAATATTCATTTCACTAGGTTGTGGTATATACTGATCGATAGAGGATATAGTGCTTTGTACATTGATGATATCCGTTTTTCTCCTATTTAGTATTTTTTCAACTTTCCTTTTCTTTTTCAAGAGGCGACTCGATCCAGTTGTGATACATTGAAAGTGCTTTACAAGAAAGTATTTCAAATAAGAAGGGTCTCTTTTAAATTAGTCACATTAAATAATAGAACAACATTGAATGTTTAAAATAGATACCACATTCTCCACTTTTTGACCGACTCAATTAGGTACGCCTATGGAACAACAACTTGAAAATGATTTTTATTACTCCGCTGCTTTTACCACTTTTTTTTCATTTACATACTGTAAATCGTTACTTTGTATTTGTTTGACGATATCCATGTTTGAAATGAGTTTCAAAAAATGAAGTTCAATTATTTTTCACTTTTTTGTGATTTTGTGGGTATGAATGAAAAGACAGATATTAGGTTAGATACAAAGTCTATTCGATCTCCACCGCAACCCGCAAGGGTTTATTGTGGCTCATACCTAATCACACTCGACCAAATTAACCATATTAACGCAGCCGATTGGTTTGTATGGTAAGTGGTCTTTCAGGTCAGATGGTGAGAGTACGGCTCTACCGAACTCTAAAAAACCTGATTCGGTTCCCAGCGGGGCAGGTACAAAGTATGTGCGCTGATGTTTCATCATTTTCCGAACAGAGGCGACACACACTGTCTTTCGACAGTCCGAGTCTGCATATGATGATTCAAATGACAGTAACCTGTAAGAAGGCCTGTTGGACATCGCAGTTCATCCCTACTGTAGTCCAACAACTGTTTGGTATCATGTTTCGAAGGGTAAATAAACGACTTGGAGTGAGCCAATCGTGGAAGATTCTGCCGGAAGTCCATAAATCTTCTTGCTATCCAGGCGTTTAATCTTTGTTTGGCAAATCCTAAACCGATGCCAAGGACAGGTTCTGGTCCGATGAAGCTACTTGCAACACCCTTCTTTGCAAGGGAGTCAGCAGCCTCATTGCCTTCCAGGCAAGTATGGCCAGGAATTCAGACCTGAGACAATCTGTTAAGTCTTCCTTTCGAGGACAGTCGTTTTAGGCAATTTGCTACCAATTTAGACGTTGCTCGGTAGGAGCTAAGAGCTTCCAACGCCGATTGACTGTCCGAGAATATTTTTATTGCCTTGTGTATGAGGTTGGATTCTTCCAATCTCTCCGCGCACAATTCAATAGCGTAAATTTCCGCTTGAAATACAGTCGCATAGGTTCCTAGGCAGGTTGATATCTCTGTCCTGGGTCTGCGCCTGAAAACACCTGCACCAGAACCGGAAGGTAGTTTTGATCCATCTGTGAACCAACAACTATCTGCTCTTGATATTTCCTTCTTCCGATATTAACTTCTCAAAAACGAAATAAAAATTTGTTTGGAAAATTAGATAATTTGGATCGATGATGATTTTTCTATGTTTCTGAGAATTTTTGGTCAAATTTCCTTTGATTTGAATGGTTTTTTTCCAAATTCTGATTTCTGACATAATCCCGATGAATAGATCTATCAAGTTTGAAGTATTAGCTCCCTAGCATCAAGCAAGCTGCAACAAATCTGATCAGAGTTGGATTTTCAAGTGTTCATTATAATATTAAAAGAAAAATCCATGACTTCAGAATACTTTCAAATGTTTTCAGAAATTCCAAACTACAATAATAACACCAAAATTTGTTGTTATTCGCTGATAGAATTCAGGTGGAAATTTCATTGTTATTGTTTTTGAAAAATATTGGGAATTCTATTATTTTGGATGCCAAAAAGAAATATTAAACGAACAGAAAACCTGAAAATAACTCTTCAATTGAAATACATTTAGTGAACGCCAAAGGTTCCAAATTTTACTTATCAAATAATAGAAAACCTTTCAAAACTTATATCAAAGTGATGGCATTCAGGAGATCATTGATTGGGTATTGAAAAGTTTTCGAAATTATTTACAGCAGTTATATTCTGAAACGATGAAATGGCCAACCATTCGAAAATTTAAATGGCGCTGACCGTGAAACCCTATGCAGTCTTTGATAACCTATTTCCTTTGCTTGACTTGGTTCTAGATTTTTTCAGCTGTTCATTACTATGCATGCACATATCGACGTGATATTTATGGAAATTAGGAAAAATGCATAATAATCATATAGGTAATTTTTCCAATATCACTTCTCGAAATGACAATTACTGAACAAATTCATACTGATATCTATGCAAAGCATAGAGCAAGGAATTTTCGGAATGCCTCTAATCATTCCTACAATGGGACACAAGCACAAATTTATTGTATCTTTTTCGATAAAGAGTCCATATTTATCAAAGGTTTTATGTGTACATTTTGTTTTTTCCGTATTTTGTAGCTCATTTATGTTTTGTCAGATAATAAATAAGTTCTTGAAGTAAAAGGGAATCAATTAAGGTGTTAAATCACTGTAATTGATGTTATTGCGTTTACTTCGCTTTTTACAAGCGTTTCGGATATTTTTAGAAGACTACTAGACGTTCCTGAAGAGAATGCGTTTTGTTTGTATATTTTTATCCCAGCAATCTCAAACAAAACAAAGACATTTCGCTTTTACCTTTCAACGCTCAATTTTAGTTGATGTATTACAGCTTTCGGAAAAGATCTCGTTAGAACATTCGACGAATCGGGTCAAATAACATTGAATTTCCAAATAAATTGATATAAAAAATCTGTTGAAATCTGTTTTTTCATTCAACTAACAGTTTGAATATTACTGGATTTTTATCCCAACTCCAAACCGTTATTTTTAACACCTCGACACGTATATCGATTACCAAGTGATCATCTTCAAGTGGAAGTTTGAGTCGGTTCACCACGCACAGTCAACTCAGATGAAGATCATTTTGATTCTGGTATGAAATGCCATGTTTCATCCATTGTCACATGTTCATGCGTAAATTCGTTTTCTTATGGTGGAGCAGCTTGCAACACTGCTCAGAATCATCAATTCCTTATTTTTATTTTATTCATTAAGTAATCTACAGAACAAGCAGTTCCAATAATGGATTACAGTACCAACAACTAATTAAATAACCATTCTCAATGCAATACCATGACTAATACTAAAGTTACTCCAAATCACCTGACTTAAAATCAAATTCAAAGACACATTCAGTTGAATGTGAATTGAATTTGATTCATTTGAATTGACTCTCAGTTACAATTATTAATAATTTCTAAGGATGACATCTCAATTCCAATATTTTTTAAAAATGTTTTCACATTACATTTGACAAAGAAATATATTCCTCAAACAATTTGCAAGAGAACACATATTGTATAGTGTGGAATTTAAACCTAGATTGTTCGAGTTTAGGCAAAACAAATATATCTTTCCTTCTATTATCGAAGTATGTGTGGAATAATATCTACTTTATTATGCAATAGCTTATAGAAAAATAATAGAAAAGCAAGTTTTTCTTCTAAATGCTAAGCTTGTGAATTTGAATTCATCCAAGGAAGTATGATAACTAAGATTGAAAATATATTCACCATGTTTTTTGTAATGTAGAAATTTTAAGAATTTTTAAAGTATATTTTCAATTTCTTTTTTATGAACTGAATAATACGGAGACCTTATTATTGCACCATATTCCAGTATACTACGGACAAATGCATTATAAAGTTTAAGTAATGTGGATATTTTTGTGTACTTGAATGACTTCCTAATAATGAAGCCAAGCATTCTATATGCACTGTTATAATGTTGGTCTTCATCCAGCGTAACCCCTAAATCTCTACATTCTATCTTCTTGGCTAGATATTCATTCCGTAGTGTTTTTCTGTAATTGACATACTAAAGCATTTGTCAACATTAAATGTGAGGCGATTTGACAGCAATCACTCGTAAACTCTATCTACGTCATTTTGTAGCAAAATCACATCTTCTTGACTTTTGATTTCCTCGAATAATTTAAAATCATCCGCGAATAGTGCACATTGCGGGTCCTGAACTACCTCTGGCAGATCATTTATTAGTAAATAAAAAAGAGGTCCCACATTGGACCCTTGGGGTACACCAGATCCTGTGAAGAAATCTTCTGATTCCCATCCCTTATAAACTACATCCTGTC
This sequence comes from Leptinotarsa decemlineata, assembly GCF_025532065.1. Taxonomy (NCBI): domain Eukaryota; kingdom Metazoa; phylum Arthropoda; class Insecta; order Coleoptera; family Chrysomelidae; genus Leptinotarsa; species Leptinotarsa decemlineata. The sequence goes on along the minus strand of NW_027412537.1, from coordinate 5,599,501 downwards.
TATAAGATACGAAGCTGATAACGTAAAGAATCGATCTGAAAGCCCAAAAGTCCATAATTGTTTCAACATAACCTCATGATCAACCTTGTCGAAGGCTTTACTAAAATCTGTCGAAATAATATCTAGTTGACTATTATTCTGGACAACTTGATTGGCCTCTTGAATAAAACATGTTAGGTTAGTTATCGTGGACCTTTTAGGTAAGAACCCATGTTGTTTTTTTACTTGACATGGATAAACGTAATTTAAAATTTTTTCATGAAAAATTGATTCGAAAAGCTTACTGGATGCATAAATCAGTGCTACTGGCCGATAGTTTTGTATACTCTCCCTAATGTCACTTTCAAATATTGGACAAACTTAAGAGCGTTTCCATAGTGTAGAGCAGGGTCTCCAAACTTTGAAGCCTTCGGACCATAATGATTTTTTCAGTTTGTTCCAAGGGCCAATTTCTGCCCTTAACTATATTTCTAGACTAGGATAGTCGCAAAGTGCGTGACCTAAGCAAACTTACGCTTTTTTTTGCATTTCAATTATTATTGTGTATTGTGGCACTTAACGACATCTGGTGGCGAGTAGTGGTATTATGTACTATCTTTTTCAGCTACCCGCTAGGTGGCATTAGGCGTAATTAAATATTTGGAATTACCGCGTTGGTTCGGGTAAGTTCTGGTTCTAGCAAGTGTATTCCGATCACTTCGAAATGGCAGTAATAATTGCATATAAAAAGGCTAGCGGCGCAACTGCGAGTTAGTCTGCGTAGGAAAGGCGAAGGAAGCGAAACTTTCAGCATTTTGTGATTGAGTCCAGTAATAAGGCGCTATGTTTAATTTTTAATGAAACCATAGCTGTTCTCAAAGACTATAACATTAAACGATACTATGAATCGAAACATCTTCAAAGTTACTCCAAGTATACAGGAAGTTTGCGGAGGAAAAATTTGAAACTTTGAAAGGCGACTCAAATCGCAGAGTAGTTGTTTACAGCTGATTCTCGGCCTCCCCCCACCACTATGACGTATTAATTGCTTTTTTTTTGGTTGTTGTTTGGTGAAGTTTTTTTTGTTGTGCAGTGAAGTCAAGGCATTGTGACCTTGAAGTGTCTGGTGCATGGATCGTTCAGATTTTTTTTTCATATGAGATTTTGTGTGTTTATGTGTGTGTGTAGGAGAATGCACGGTACAGGGTTTCATCATGTGCTTGTTTGTCTATGTACAAACATACGTCTGCATACTTCGAAGATCCTCCAAGTAATAAATGCTCCATCGGTGTTAGGGCACCAAGTTAGTAGTGGAGTGACGTCACAGCAATAACCGTTCAACGGCTAGAGAGCGACATGTTCACTCCACGACGTGTGGCAGAGTAATGCGTATTCATCGGTCTGCCCTCACCTCTCCTGAAGCGATGAAGGTTCGCTCTAGCCCCGCTATCGATGGTGACACAACGGCAGCCGAGGACTGTTTGCCTAGCGTCTACCCTCTCCGAGACCGCAACGACCACTGCTTGCTCGTATATCGACATCTGTTATCGCATTCAGTTGGGAGGTAATCTTGGCGCATGTAGTTGAGAAGTGGGTTGGCTATGACGTCTTGACGGGTCCTATCAGAGTGTATTTAAGAAGCGTACGAGTGTTGGCTATGTCAGTTTACATCAAGTGAGTTAGTGAGAACTATTATATAAAATGTATTCCTGTGACTGTGGTAAATCTTTCACTCGTAGTGATAATCTTCGTCGGCATCAGCTCCAGAGTTGCCAAGGAGGGCCTGCAGTGAAACGGGTGAGAGTGGATAATGCAACACCTATGTATACGTGCAATTGTTGTAATGTGACAATTCCTATGAGCCAAGTGAATTCTCACCGAAGAACCATGAGTCATAAAAATAATGCATGTGTTCAATTGTCTGACGGTGTTCAAATTATAACGAATGCATTCAATTGCCGCATTGCTACATACAGGGTGGAGAGTTCGATTGTAACCAGTGACTACATGTCATTTTTCAATAAGATTAGGCAGAAGGTCATTGAATTACTGGAATCAGCCATCAGGATCCATAAAAGCATCAAGGTGAATATGGAAGTTTTTGGGAATTATATTCTTCAGACTGATGATTCGAGGGACACGAAGTCATTTAATTCCCAAAATAAAATAGTGGACCAATCTTCAGATTTGAATGCTGTTTTTGATGGATTCCGTGATGTAATTGTGGCACAAACGACTGAGTTCCAGGATCGTGACTCAGGTATTTATTTTTTAAAAATTTCAATAAGATTGAATAGTAATATTTTTTTTTTTTTATAATTCAGGTTGGACTTGTGAAAAAATATTGTTTCTCGAGGTCAACATTAATAAATACAGTCCACTGGAAGGACGTTCATATGTGAAGCTGCCTCAATGTATTCAATGGAAGAAAGCTGTTGTGAATGTTCGTAATGAAGATCAATATTGTTTTGCTTGGGCTATAACATCAGCATTATATCCTGCAGATAGTCGAGTGTCCGAACTTACGTCATATCCACATTTTTCCACTGTTTTAGATGTCACAGGTATGGATTTTCCGGTTAAAGTTAATAATAAGAGTATCGAAATATTCGAAGATAGGAATGATATTTCAATTAATGTTTACGGTTTAGAGAGTACATTTGAGAAGGGTAAAATGAAGTATGAAGTGATTGGTCCATTGCGATACTCACAGAGAAGACTCCGGAGACATGTCAATTTGTTGTTTATAACTGATGACTCCGGTAATGGTCACTATTGTTGGATCAAAGATCTTTCAAGATTAGTTTCTAATCAACTATCAGCTCATAGACAGAAAAAATATTTTTGTGACGGATGTTTGATATATTTTTCTGATGAGAGATTGCTTTTACGTCATAATATGTATGATTGTAATCACATTAGTACCACAACACCAACTACTAATTTAAAGATCAATAAATATGGTAGAATGGTTGCGGAAAATAAACTAATGTTTGAAAACTTTGAGAGGCAAATGAGGGTGCCATTTGTAGTGTATGCTGATTTTGAATCAGTGCTTAAACCGATTCATGTGAATGAGCCAAATCCTGAAAGTTCATACACGATTAAAACATTCAAACATGCCCCATATTCATTTGCTTATTTGATAAAGTGTTCATATAATGATGATTTGTCAAAATTTGTTACATATAGGGGTGTAGATGCAGCTCAGAAATTTGTGAGTAGCATTGAAGATGATTTGAAAGAGATACATGAAAATCATCTCAGAAACCCTAAACCGATGGATACACAAACTGACGAAGAAGAAGAACAGTTTGCTGCAGCCAGAACTTGTGGTATATGTAATAAAGCATTTACTGATGGTGAAGTCAAAGTAAGAGATCATTGTCATGTCACAGGAAAGAAAAGATCACATGCCGCTCACTCGAAATGTAATTTAAATTTCAAAATACCAAACTTCATACCTATCATTTTTCATAATTTAAGTGGTTATGATTGTCATTTATTCATAAAAGAATTGTATAGGAATAAAGAGAAAGTTGATGTTATCCCGCAAACTAAAGAGAAATATATATCTTTCACGAAGCATCTCTTCACACACAGCTATACCGATAAAGATGGTGTGGTTAGGAAGAATTATCTCAAAATGAGATTTATCGATAGTTATAAATTTATGACTAATTCGTTGGAGAAGTTGGGTGCAAACTTGACCTCCGATCAATGTTTGGAGATGCACAAACATTTCCCACAAATTGAGAAATTCAATTTGATGAGACAGAAAGGTGTATTTCCATATAGTTTTGTTGATGACATTGACAAATTGAATTATCCATTACTTCCGACAAAAAATCAGTTTTATGACACACTCAATTGTGAACATATATCGGAAACTGATTATGATAGGGCTAGAAAAGTTTGGAATTTATTCGAGTGTCAGAATTTGGGGAATACTCTGATTTGTATTTGAAGTCGGATGTATTGCTACTATGTGATATTTTTGAAAACTTCCGCACCACAAGTTTAGAGATATATAACTTAGATCCGGCACAATATTACACTGCACCTGGATTATCATGGGATGCCATGTTGAAGTTCACTAATGTTGAATTGGAATTACTAACTGACATTGATATGATTCACTTTTTTCAAAAAGGTATACGAGGTGGAATTAGTCAATGTAGCGAGAGGAAACATATAGCAAATAATAGATTTTTACCCAATTATAATCCCAACGAACCTTCCACATTCATTACATATTTAGATGCAACAAATCTATACGGTCACAGTATGTCACAACCTCTACCAACAAGTGAATTTACATGGTTGACACCAAATGAAATTCTTAATCTCGATGTGATGGATGTGAGTACTGATAGTCCGTATGGGTATGTATTTGAAGTGGACATTCATTATCCACAAGAGTTGCATGATAAACATTCTGACCTTCCATTTTTAGTCGAAAAAATAATACCACCTCGTACACAATCGAAAATTCCCAAATTAATTCCAAATTTGAATGATAAAAGAAAATATATTGTTCATTATAGGAATCTACAGCAAGCTGTCAAAAATGGATTGATTGTAATGAATACACATAGAGTATTGAAATTCAAACAATCATGCTGGATGAAACCCTATATAGATCTTAATACTGAAATGCGTAATAGGTCTAACAACAAATCTGTTAAAGATTTCTATAAACTAATGAATAATGCGGTGTATGGAAAGACAATGGAGAATGTAGATAATCGAATTGATGTTAGACTCGTTACACATTGGAAAAATAAAAAAAAATATAGGTGCCAGCACTCTCATAGCCAAACCAAATTTCAAAAATTGTTCAATTTTCACTGATAATTTCGTTGCCATTCAATTGGGTAGAGTGAAGGTTCATTATTACGATAAACCATTATATTTGGGATTTTCCATATTAGAATTATCTAAAACAGTCATGTATGACTTTTTCTATGGATGCATCAAACAACACTTTGATGAAAATGTCTCTTTACTTTACACAGATACCGACTCGCTCATTCTTAAAGTAAACACAGAAAATTTTTATGAATTCATAAAAACTAACATAAGTAGATTTGATACATCCAATTACAGTATAGTTAACCAATTCAATATTCCAGTAACAAGTTCAGTCTTGGGTAACTTCAAAGATGAATTTCCAAATGATCCAATCATGAGTTTTTATGGTACAGGTGCTAAAGCATATTATGTGAAATCTGTTGATGGTGAATTTAAAGGAGGGTAAACGATCTGTAATAAAGAATGAATTGACATGCGAAGATTATCAAAAAATCGTCGAACAAGGTGGTATGATATTCAGAAAGATGAATTCATTTAGAAGCGTGTTACATGATATGTATACTGAATTAAAAAATAAAGTTGCATTATCATATCACGACGATAAACGATTTATCATTCCGAATACTACCCACACTCTTCCTTGGGGTCATAATGATATTGAATTTTATGAAAACGATCCAAATGAGAACATTCGTTGGATAAGTAATATTATTCAACAATCACAATCTCAGGAGACTCCATTGGATCAATTGATTAATTTATTATCTGCCGAGATCAATGATTGAAATATCATTCAATATCTTCAAAACCGGAAAATTCAATATTGATATTTATGTAGCCATTTATAATTAATAATATATGATAGAAGTAATGTGATATTAATGTATTATGTATGTATGTATATGTATTACTGTAATGAATATAAAATGATTAAAATTTTATTTGTATTATTTCTATTTCCCTAATCAATTACTGCAATATATAGTATAATGTAAATGACAGAAATATCAGTTTGAAGAGAATCATCGTAGAGTGCACAATGTCTAAAACAATCGATAAGTTTGGTAGAAAAAGAAAATGGGGTGGTAATGTCATTCGAGGTCCTCCTGGGAATGGTTTTAAATTAACAAAAGATGGTCATTATGACATGCAAAGGAAAATATTGAAAAATACAAGTGAACCAATTGACAAGAGTGATTGTGTAACTGTATCATATCTTGAGGGGGAAATTAATGGAGCAAAGGAAGTTATACTTCTAGCCCTACAAGCTGCAATACAATCCACAATAGGCAATATTGCTCGGGACGCCCGGCAAGCATTTAACGATAAAATTGCAGAGGCTCGGATAACTTTCACTCGTAAATTTGACAAACTTACAAGTGATGTAGACATAAAAATGTCTGACATAACAGCGTCTACAAATAAAAAATTTGATGCTATGTCAAACATAACAGGGACTACAATGAAAAAGTATGATGTACTGGAACAGAGAGTTGAAGTATTGGAGAAAAACCATAAAGAAGTTTTGGAGAGAAACTATAAAGTCAGGCCATCATCATCAGGTGGACTGGGATATCCAGGACTGAACATTAATCCAAATCATAGAATAATACAACCAAAACCAAAACCAACTGATGATGTATTAATGGAACCAACATGGTGAATGTATTCCCTCGTTAGTTAGGTTAATAGCTACGTTAGGTTAGCTGCATACTTACGTTAGGTTAGGTGTTAGGTTAGTATTCCCTCGTTAGGTTAGGTTAATAGTTACTGTAGGTTAGGTTAGGTTAGGTTAGGTTAGGTTAGGTTAGGTTAGGTTAGGTTAGGTGTTCGGTTGCATAGCGGTAGGTTAGCGTACTAGGTTAGGTTACGTTAATACATACGATAGGTTAGGTGTTCGGTTGCATAGCGGTAGGTTAGCGTACTAGGTTAGGTTACGTTAATACGTTAATACGTTAGGTTAGGTGTTCGGTTGCATATTATGTTACGAACGCGCGCGCGAAGAGGGCGTAGATGTGTCTCTCCAGATGTCCCGCCTACCTGGGGCCGGAGGCCCCACCCACCTGGGCGGAGCCCAGGCAGTGGGCGGGCCCGTTAGGCCACGCCCCCCCCCCCCCCCCCCCCCCCCCCCCCCCCCCCGTCGCCACCAACTTTTCGGATACCCCGCCCTTTCCGAAGCCCCGCCCCCTTTCCGAAGCCGCCCCTCCCCTCCCCGAAGCCCCGCCCCCCGACTCCCAACATTTGCGCATGTACACCCCTACCCTCATCGCGCATGTGCGCTCCCACCATTTTCCCACCGCTCACGCATCGAAGTCGATACCCTCCGGAGAGCACTCCACAACATTCAGTTCGAGAAGTCATCTCATCGAGAGCAGTCCACTCCACAACAAGGCAGTACGTTCCAACGACCAACTTGATATTTGAGTAAGTAAATTAGGAATGTTATTTTTTATATCAACTAACTTTGTATTATTCTTCTTTTTCAGAATGGCAACCAATACACAGGAGGTGAATAATGCTGTGGCGTCTATTCTGCCGGTGTCCGCTGACCAGGAGGAGGCAGCATCTTCGAGAGCGGTGACGGTTGACCAGCCAACCACTTCGCGTTCGCGAGTTAGGTGCAGATCTTCTAGCCCTGACTTATTCGAGGAGGAGGAGGAAGTCAGGGCTGTGAAGAAGGTTTGCCAACGACCTGCAGCAAAGGTTGGTCCTATTTCAAAGTACCGAGCTACTTGCAATAGGACTAATCCTTATGCAGGTAGTTTTTCGACCTCTCGTAAGAGGGCCTCCACACCAGCAGCAGCACCAGCAGCAGTGGAAATTCCGAGGAGTCCTTCTCCGGAGTTGGTGATATTGTCGCCGTTGGTGACGCGACTACCACCGCTGCCAGCGACACCGGCGGATCCTGAGGTGTTGGTGCCACAGCCTATCGGAGAGGTTAGTGAAAAGATGAGTGTTTTTCTGCAGAGATGCAAGAAAGCAGAACGAGCTGCCCGATCTAGCGAGGCCGAGTTGGTTACCATGAAGCGACAAATGGCTGAAATGGATAACCGACGGAGGGAACTCCAAAAGGAAATGGCCGAAATAGATCGGAATTATGCATCTCTGCAGGAAAGGTGTAAAGCAAAGACCTCTTCGATAGAGCTGTACAAAAAAGTAGTGACAGTTATGGACACTCTTTTTGTAGATGAAGTGTAAATGTAAGATTAGTTTTAGGTTAGTTAGGAGTATTTAATTATGGTAGTTTTAAGTTTATATTTGTTAAGTTTATATTGAATAAAGGAAAAGGAAGTGAAATAAAGGGTGTACACTGTTTTTGGTTTGGTACACATTGAACAATGCGATGGTTGGAGCATTTTTCTTCACTTCCTCTTATTATCATTATTATTTTTTTATTTCAATTCCAAGTTCTTCTAGACAAATACCTCACATCAATTTTTGTGTTCTCTAATCACTTGTAAATAATTTCATGTGAAGAAAATTTAAAAAATAAAAAAATAGACATGTTTCATAGTGAAATCGACAAGTATATTTCATTTGTATTTTATCCATTCAAGTATCTCTTTCATTGAATATGTCTTATGTCACTTTGCAATTTACCCCTACTCATTGAATATGTCTTATGTCACACTACAATTTACCCCTACTCAATGTTCCACTCCTCTCCCACTCCCTCTCGAAAGTATAAAAGTAGAAATCATCTGATGAAACATTCAGTTGATCAGCTAGCATCGAGATGGAACCCGATTCAACCTCCGAACCCTATAGCTGCCCGGATCAGGGGTACAACTTCAATTACTGGGATAACAGCCAGGTACAGGTTGTCTCTTCCACCACGGAACCCCACAGTCCGCCATACGAATACCGGGATCACGACATCAGGATGCAAGTTCAGCATGTCACTGGCAGTGACGAAGGACACTTGGATGACTCGGAATATCCAGATCCTGACGGATGGTGGGACCCTGCTTATGATGACATTGTCCCAATGAGTAGCGACGACGACGATGATGACGACGACGACTCTGGTGATGATGCTGATGACGAGCTTGACGTTAGACGTCCTCCACCATCCCCTATCCTCATCGAGGATAGTCCTCCGCCATCCCCAATCCTAATCGATGATGATGTCCTCAATTCCGATGATGACATATAATCATCTACTCGTCCATCATTTCCTTTCCTTTCCTTCCACGGAGTACACACTTTTTGGTTGGTGTACACGAGGCACTGCGAGGCTGGGGCAGTGTCTTCCTCCCTTCCTCTCCCTCTTATTAGTTTTTTTTCCATAATAATCACTAGAATTTCTCCTAATAATCGCTCAGAGTTTCATTCTTGATGTTTTCGAATCTCAAACACTGTTCTACATTTCACCCCCTCCATTTCATTTCTTCCAATATAAATATAGCAACAATCCCAGTTCTATATCATTCTTCCACAATGTCGAGTACAGGACCCATCCAAGTACATGAAATAGATTCAACGTCTGATCATTTGAGTACAACCTTCGCTCAATTTCTGCAGCGAATCTATGATCTTCCTGATGATTTCGCAGAACGAGTGGAACAAGGTATTCAGGACGACATAGATGCTGTTGACGATAATAATGCGGATGATGTGATTAGTATATCATCTGATTCAGCTGATTATGACGACGACGACATCATGAGTATATCATCTGATTCAGATGACTACTATGAGGATGATATCATTAGTATATCATCTGATTCAGATGACGATACCATAATTATTGTTTCTGATGATGAGGAGCGTTAGTCCATATCATTGCATGGATTAATAAAAAAATAACAGCCCTTTTCAGGGCTACAATTAAAGACTGAAACAATAAAAAAAATAGCTCTTTTCAGAGCTACCATTATACTTTCAAACAGAAACAGATTCATACCATTGTTAACATTATGTTAACATTATAATCTCAAACGAAATATATGTATGTGAAAGTATTCATCATTATATGCATATGAATGATTGACAAATGCCAACTTCAACTTTCATTTAAAGTAGTACTCATCATATGCATAGATATTCAATGACTATCAAATTCCAAATTTCGACTTTTCAGTCAAAGTAGTAATTTATTTGTCATATAATGTATAGATATTCAAAGACTAACAAATTTCCAACTTAGACTTTTATTAATCAAAGTATTCATTTGTCACATAATCTATGAATACTAATACAACTAACTACTGTTTGTGTGAATAATGTAGCCCTGAAAAGGGCTGTTGTTTTTTTTTTGACCAGTAGGTCCACGGTTATTGTGCCACAGGTTGGACATTATTACATATAATACATGTAGATACTCGGGTGAAGTTTGTTAGTGGCCTCTCGCAAGCTTCACACCAATTCTGTCCCATTTCCATAATTGAGACAGTGTTGTGGGGTGTTGGGGCTGGGCATACCACCCTCCATTATTGTTTCTATGCGAATAAAACCGAAAGCAGCACCAACATAGTTTTTTGTTCTCTCCATCTATTGTGCTGATCAATACGTATGCATCCAATGCACAATACAAATCCAAGGGATCTTCCAGTGTCTCACTGACATTGAGTGTTCGCATACCGATCCTCATAGCACCATCACCTTCAGTTGTGTCAGCTTCTATCCCTTCATCATCTCCTTCTTCATCCATGACCCTCTCAAACTCCATCACGTCATCATCTTCGTCGCTTTGGTTGGCCTCGTTTTCAACTTCGTCTATCTCATCTTCATCGACTCCAACATCTTCTGCTTCAACTATTACTTCCTCTAGCGGAACATTGACATCCTCATCATCTGATTCGTCTATCCAATTGTTTTCATCAACAGCAGCTATTCTATTTAATGCAGCATTTATTTTTGCAGAATTCATCTTGTTGTTGTTTGCTCACAGTTGTAGAGAGTGAATGAATGAACTCTAGGTTTGCAAGTCAACTTATATAGGAGGTGATGCGACTCCCACTTGACTCGTTTAGAGTGGAATAGTAGGAGAAGTTATCCCACTATACTTCCACATGATGTTGATTTGTATAAATAGAGATCGTAGGTATAGGAGAGAGCATTCAGAGTTTCTGTAAGTCATCTCTTTATATTTCTAATCGAATTAGTAAAATGCCGTTTCCAAAAGAGTGGAATGAAAAACCAAAAGTGTGTGTCTACCCAATGATGATTGCAGGGGCTATTGTGTGCTACTTTTGTCAAATAAGTAGACCTAAGGATTCAATCAATCCATGTACTGGTATGTGTAGTGATTGCGTGTTGCGGATTCAACTATCGCCTCCTTCTCATCCACCGAAGCGAACAAAATCGGATTATCGTCAACAACAGTTACAGTGTCTGAAGTGTTCCGAACCTATAATATTTAACAATATAGGTATCTGTAGAAATATTTGTGGTATCTGTGCTGCCGTTCCAACTCCACTGCAACGTTGTTTGCGTTGTGATACATATTCCATGAATTGTTGGAATCATGTATGCAATGCATGTAGAAGTACTTGGGATCTGTGTGAGAAGGTTGGTCAACTCTACCCCAATAGGAGAATCCATTTTTTTCAATGTTGGTGTTTGACGCACGAGCAACAACTATTGAGGAATAGAGTCAAAGAACGTTCCACATCCACAGAGACATATTAACATTTTTCATTTTTTATTATCGTTATTGTCCTCTATTATTAATAAATATATATATATTTTGAATTTATTTGTATTATTTTCTAACATTTAAAAATACATGCATGCAACACAAAGTTTTCCTCTTAAATGACAAAGATTGTTACATGCGTGAATAGTTTAGTGAGAGAGCGCATGTGCCAGTTGATGAAAGAGCGCATGCGCTAGTTTATTTTCTTCTATAAATGGTGAGGTCTCAGTAACATCATCACCTTTCCTATCCACATTCTATTGCTATCACATATCATTCCTCAGACCTTAATAATCATGAGCTCTATGCCGCTATTGATTGCTGAAGATGGTTCACCACTTGTTGATATCGATCAGACTGATTTTGAAAATATTCCAGTATTACATTTATCGAGTCAAGATTCGATAAATGATTTTGATATTAACGACTTCGTTAACTTTGCAGATGTGCCAGAACCAAATGAGCAAATTATTATTGAAAATCCGATCGTTTCGCAATTATCATCACTCAAACACTCTTCATCTACCCTTCCTCTTGGTGTTGATAAGAAATCTAGAACAATCAAGAGGAAGGTTACTAAGGCATCTTCATCGATTGTCACTGACTTTAAAGAAAAGAAAGAATCCAAAAGTGTTGTGCGACAGAAAAAACCCGCAACGAAAAGTGACAGATCGAAGAGGAAGCCAAAAGGTACTCCTAAAGAAATGAAGAGTGATTTGAAAGCTGAACCGCTATCTTCTTTCAGCCCCCTCCATCGGTTTGGGGAAATGAAAAGGAAAGCAAAATGCCGTCTTGTAAAGGCACAGATGACTATTGCTGAACTTGAAAAGAGTGAGCGAGCTATTAATGCTAATAATGAAACTCTTGAAGCATTAGATGCCAAGATTGCATTAGCGAAGGTTGAATTGGCTAGAATGTCTAAAGATGCTGATGAACTCCGTTCAAAAATTGGTAAAGATAAGCAATTCCATCAACGTTCGAGAATGCAAGCTCAGGCTGAGCTTGAGGAGTCGACTAAGCTTTATGAGACAGCATTATCAGTGAGAGATAATTGGCAAAAAGAGTTGGATACTGCATTTCAAAGTGACGGCGATTAGTTTTGGGAATGATAATGTGTTTTCAATATCGTGAGTTGAAAAATATAAGCGGGAATGGAGTATACAATTAATTTGGTTTGGTATACACAGAACATTGCGAATGGCTGGGGCAATGTTTACCGCTGCAATATTTTTCAGTTCACATACTTATAATTGAAATGAAAACAATAATGAACTTTAATATTACTTTATTCATAAAAGTCACTATTATATACATTTAAACCATATTTGATTCATCAATCCAAGAATTTTGTTCGCTAGGAAGGCCTAACCACTTTACATATACTTTATTTTTTCTTCTCTTCAACACCTTCTCAATCAGATATACGTCAGGATTCTCGGTTCGTAATAACTCTTCTTCGTAAAAACATCCTCTAATCGGCTGTTCATTCATATCTTCAAGATTATAAGTCGTTGGGATGGTTTTATTAATTTTAACAATCTTGAATAGCTCCGTGGTAAAATTCGCAGTGTAAGACTTTTCAAAAATATGTTTGTATTTACTTATACGTACAATATCATTTAATTGGAATTTGGGTTTACTTTGTCTTCCTCCAATTCCATTGATACCCTTGAATTTTAATTTTGTTGTTGAATCAACATTGATGGGTGCCATACCTATTGTACGATGAACTTTATTATTATATCTACTAGTTATAATTGGAAGAATATCAAGCCATTTGTGGTGACCTCTCATCGAAAATTCCTTGTAGAGCCATGCCTTTATTGTACGAATCACTCTTTCTGCTATAGCTGCCTTCTTTGTGCTAAATGTTGAATAATGATTGATATTATATTCTCGCATGAGAGATGAGAAGCTTTTATTGAAAAATTCTTTCCCTTGATCGCTTTGTATGTGTTTGGGGGAGTATTTGGCTTCTTTCAGTACATGTTTCATTGCATTAGTTACTGTACTACCTGTTTTATCTTTAACTGCTACAGTCCACAGATATTTGGAGTAACAATCTATCACTACAAGTATATATCGGTATCCTTCATTACTTTTTGCATAAGGTTGCAGTTCAGCTAAATCTATTTGCCATAGATCTGCAAAACCTTTGATGGTGGTTATTCTTCTACGAAAATTACGTCTTGCAGGTTTATGTAATTCATTAACAACTTGTCGTTTGACATCACTTATTTCATTAGTCATTCTATTTCAATATGATTAAAGAGAAAAGGTGATAATGTTACTGCATTGAATGATGATGTGACAGTGATCATTACATGTGAATATGTTAATATATTATACCTTCTTCACGTAATTCTTCAATTATTGAAATTATTTCATTATCATGTCCGGTATGTCCGGCTGACTTTGAAGCTACCAATAGTCGTAGGCGAGCAACTAACTCTTTCGGTGAATTCCAGTACACATAATTCACAGGTTTAGAATTATATATTTTCTCCATTTTCACTCGTTTGAGTGCTCCACCAATTTTACTTCTACTTCTTATTGGATATTGTCGTGAGTCTAATAGAGGTTTGATAACTTCACGAAATTTTTTAGAATTTGTATTTTTAAAACCATTCTTCAGATGATATTGTTTATATGGAGCATTCGTTATTTTCAATATTTTGGAATATACTTGACGAGTTTCTTCATTATCAACATCTTGTGGATTCTTCAAAAAAATCATATCATACAATTCTGGACTACCTGCGCATTCATATTTTTTCACTTTATTAGCATCCCAAAATGAAATGTTTCCATCTTTGAAATTTACCACTAGACTTCCCATTTTCAGCTTTTGTGTAATTGGATCCATACGTACGCCAAATGTTCCATCATATGCTGGATTTCTAGATTTTATATTATTCAAATGTTTCATCAAAACATCTTCACCACTTTCATTCATAACAGGTGAGATGTCAGGATCCGAGGAATCGATGTGGGACGATGATGGTGTTTCGAATAGAGTTGTTCTCATATCGTCTTGAAGTGTGCTCGTGTCACTATTCACAGATGATACACTACCAAAAGATTGTTTTCTTCCTATTGGAGTACTCATGGGATAATTTGAAGTAGATTGAACAGTTCCATGATTTGGTGATAACACTGGTGATTTAGAAGTAGCGTTTGATGATAAAACATTCAATGGTTTCATTATGGGCTCATACAATCTTTCAAGTGTCGTACGATTTTCAATATTATCATTCTTGATAGAGTTGAATTTCTGCCTGACAGCTTCTGTTGTCTCTACTAGTTGACGTTTCAAATTTATTTCATTGTTTTTATTTTCAGGATCTTTTTTTGTATTCATAATGCCCTTTTTTTTGAATTAAAGCTTAATTCGTTGGTGAAGTGACCACTACAATATTCAGTGATCGAATAAGTTCCAAAAACAAGATCATGGGTATATAAAACTATCGAATCCTTTGCGATATCTACCTTCATCTATTTTTCTATCCTTATCAATGACTAGAAATCCATATTGGTCCTCCCAGCATTTAACACACATCAATTGGAATTGTTTGAATGTTACATCGGGTGAAACATGATCTGAATAAATGTGATGTAAATTCGTCTCATCTTGTTTGAACATTATAATGAAATTGGTATTGTCACGCACTAACTGTTTGGGTACCCGTGAATATGTCTGTGCTAGATAAAAACAATCAACATCCTTATGACGTCCCATACAGAAATATGATCTAATAATATCTTGCTTTTCACATATTACATCATCGAAAATGAAAACAGAATTAGGCTTAGCGTCGGAGGGTTCCACTATTTCTGCATTATTGCTGAATGTATAAAAACCTAATCCTTTTATAGGTTCCAAAACACTTCGCAAGTACTGATATTTAGGTTGATTGAGTGATTTCGAATAGAGATACACATTTCTAAATCTCAGTCCTTGTGGATGTGTTAATAGTGATATCATTGCATTCGTCTTTCCACAATTTGAAGGTCCTATAATGAGTCCTCGAACTGATGATGGAAGTAGTGGACCATGTCTGAATACCCTTTGTCCATTCAATCCACAACCAAATTTCTCATCTAGATTATCTACAGCAAACTTTTCTTTCTGTTTTACAATGCGCATCGTGCCGTGGTTGGAGACTATATAAATGTTATTAGCTTATTCATTTCAATGTGTACCATCAAACGATACGGACGTATTGAAAGTGATCGTAAAATTAAAAGAGGTTGTGGTTTTGTTAATGATTTAATAAACAAACTTCCTTTCGAATTACATCTACCGGAGGTTATCAATACTGTGGACCGGGTACAAAATTGAAACAACGTTTAGCTCGTAACGACCCTGGAATCAATAAATTAGATATTGAATGCAAAAACACGATATTCAATATTCTAAGCATCCATCCGATCTTGCAGCAAGACATTTAGCCGACAAAGAACTTGAATACAGCGCTTGGGATAGGGTTAAATCGAAGGACGCGAGTATTGGGGAAAGAGCAGCTGCATTACTTGTCACCAACATTATGAAAGCGAAAAGACATATGGGCATGGGTTGTAGTACCAATAAGAAAAAATGTAAGAGGAAACAAACGAAGAAAAATAAAATTAAAAAAGTTGCATTTGGTGCTGGGATAGTCCATAAAGTGCGAAATGTATTGAAGAAAGCTGGTGGGAATCAATTTGTGACGAATAATAGCAAAAAAGCTATCACTGTGGCATTGCAGGCGGCACGTAAATACCTTAAAGCTGCCGGTGGAAAGAAGAAAATCCGCACACCACGCATAATTCCTGTTCCCAAGATCGGTGGACTTTTACCATTGATACCAATTTTTGCTGGACTATCCGCACTAGGAAGTTTGGCGGGAGCTGCTGCTGGTATTACCAAGGCCGTGAATTCGGCAAAAGCCAGCAGAGCGGCTTTAATGGAAGCCAATCGTCACAATAAAACCATGGAGGCTGTAGCATTAGGCAAACGCGGAAGTGGAATATATCTCAAACCATACCGTAAAGGTTTAGGACTATATTTAAAACCATACAAAGCCACAAACAAAACAAAAAACTAATTGAACCCCTACCTCAGAGGCCTCTTACTGATCTCGATCTCAGTTATTATGCACAAAAAATGAAAATTCCACATTTTCGTGGTGTTTTTATGCGTGATAGATTACCATCTTCAGGTCCAAAACAAAACGAGACAGCTATTGTTAATTTAGATGGAATAAGTGGACCAGGAACACATTGGGTGGCATATAAAAAATGTGGGAAAGAAGTCACATATTTCGATAGTTTTGGAGATCTACCCCCACCATTGGAATTGACTCGATTCTTTCGAAAATGTTCGAATGTAAAAATCAAATATAACTATGATCGACAACAGAAATTTAATACAGTTCTCTGTGGTCACTTGTGCTTGCAGTTTCTCTCTAAATAATTTTCCAAATAAAAATGGATTCAACACCAAAACTGGATCGGGAGGCTATCAAGGGAATGGGGTTTTCACTTAGAATGTTTTCAAAATATGGTACCTTGAAAAAAATGGATAAAGTGATGCTTGCAAATATGCCTAAGGAAGTGATACTTGCATGTGTTGCACATGAGATTGCATATGTTTGGGAAAAGTTGCCTAAGCATCTGCAAGATGACATCGATATAATGAAACATAGATATTGTTATGAGCACCACCACCACGATCAAAATTCAGAATCGGATGTTAATGACGGTCCTATACCTCGGAAATCTATGTGTTGTATTTGTAATATAGAGGATGTGAATATTGGTATCAATAAAAATGATACTTATTACAATACAACACCTTCCAAAAAGTGTAAATTGTCTCAAATGTGCTGTTGCTGTGTACAATAATAAATTGAAATGTGTTTCAAAATATTCATCAGTCATGTCACGAAAGTTCGAGCTACAAGCTGTCGGGACAAGTGTCTTGAGTGCGGATTTTTTTCCACCAATTGAATTGGATAGGAACAGTCGTTATGGATTAGGACTTTTGGGATTCTATGGATGCAATACAATCAATAATATAACTGAAGCTAATAACTTAGTTAGTTTTAGAATCAGTAATGACAACTCATCGATACCCCAAAAGTTGACAATTGAAATTCCATGTGGTGCTTATGAAATAGAAGAGATCAATGCCGTCATACAGAAACATATCATGTTCAGATTGTTTCATGATAAAAAACCAAATGATGTCGTTGCAGATGATATTTTCTATCTACACGCCAATAATAATACATTCAAATGTGAAATGCGATCCAAATATGAAATTGATCTGACACATCCAAATTCAATAGCAGAAATGATGGGGTTCGCTCATGAAATATTTCCACCAAATCAGATACATGAATCATCATTACCAATAAACATTACAACTGTGAGACTTATCCGCTTAGATTGCAATATAATATCTGGTTCATATATAAATGGTGAAGAATCCCACATTCTTTTCTCATTCGATATTGATGTTGAACCTGGCTACAATCTTACTAAAGAACCACACAGTATTATATATATGCCTGTCAGTCCAGAAGGTCGTCAATTGATTCACAACATTACAGTGCGTATTTTGGATGAAAAAAATAACCTTATCGATTTTGGAAGTGAAGAAGAGATTTTCATTATTTTGGAATTGAAGAAAATCGAATAACTGTTGTTATGGGTTTCATTTATAATAGACAAAATCGCATTGAACAATCCCAAACGAGTTGCACTATCAAAAAGAAAGGTGTGCATAAAAAGAAGCTCATTCCACAAGTGTATGCTAAACAGTTAGCACATAACGCTCTGTCTGTGAGTGATCTTAAATTTTTGAAATCGATTGGATTGAAAGTGAGAAAATAACAATGGTGCTCGAAACAAACAATGAAAAGTTGAATATATTCAATGAACCAGTGCTCGATCATTCTCTCATAAGTTTACATGAGCACACATATAAGCCCTATGGATCACCGCTATTCAGGAATTCGGATGAAATCAGAATTGCAATCAATAATCAAGATGTTATACTAGATATTGCCGAGAGCTTCATTTACATAGAAGGTAAATTCACCCCCAAAGATGTAGCGAAAACATGCTATCTCTCGAATAATGCAATTGCATTTCTCTTTGACGAAATTCGTTATGAAATGGGAGGTGAACAAGTGGCTGTTGTTAGAAAACCTGGGATAACATCTACAATGAAAACCATGATATCATTTGGACAATCTCATGCTAACACATTATTGACATCTGGTTGGGGACTTTCACAATTGAAGCAAGATATCTTGGATACAAACAGTCATGTTTTTAGTGGAAAACTACCACTGAAATATTTGATGGGTTTTGCTGAAGATTACAACAAAAGTATCTTGAATGCCAAACAGGAATTGATTTTGATTATCGCTCGATCATTCAAAAACTCATATATAGGTGAGGTTGATGCTGATTTGGAAATAAATAAAATCGAATGGAAAATAAGGCATATTGTACCAGATGATAAACACAAGCTCAAACTTTTGAGTAGAATAAACAAAAGCGGTCTGAATGCCAAAATCAAGTTGGCGTATCGTATGTGGGACCTCTATGAACTACCATCATTACGTGGGACTTCTTCAGACATATGGGCCATCAAAACAACTAACGCATTGGAAACTCCTCGTTTTGTCATCATCGCATTCCAAAGTACTACCACATCTGAAGATAGAACACAAGATATTACAAAATTCACAACTGCTGATATCAATAGTATTCGAGTATACTTGAATTCTGAAGTTTATCCATATGAGCGTTGGAATTTGAATTTCGATAAAAAACTTGATGCTCCTGCTTATTATGCTTTTGAGAGTTTCCAGCGAAGTTATTATGATAAAGATATGAGTGAACCTCTGATGGACATTGGACAATTTAGAGAGAATCCACTATTCGTCATCGATTGTTCCCATCAACCGAATGCAACAAAATCATCAACTATTGATATAAAGATTGAGTTTGAGACGAGGAAGACCAAGTTTCCAGACAACACTAAAGTATATGCATTAATTTTGCATGATACAGTTTTAACATACAATGCATTGGATGGTTCAGTTCATAGCAGATATTGACACTTTTTTTTCACTCTATCATGTACTGTTTTATGATCTTTTTTTTTTTTTATTTGTAACTGACTTATATCATGTATTGTATTTTATATCATATTTATTGTTTTGTAATCATTTTCTATTGTATTTCATCAGATTTAAATAAATAAAACATGAAAATAATACAAAGTTTTTTATTTGACATTATTTATGATTCACAGGAACATACAGACTATCTAAAATAACTTCTTCCTCATAATCATCATTTTCGCGACCATCTTCAATTTCCTCTCGATTTTCATCATTCAATTCAAAGTGATGAATAATCCATTCTGGCAAGTATGGTTGGAGGCTATACAGGAATCTTCTTAGGTTCAGTTCAATCATAACCTCACAAAGTTGCCACAATTCCAATTCATTATCCAAAAATTTGTTGCAAACTTCTGCACCACTCCAATAGTTCTCAGCATCACGAAGGCATAATTCGATTTGTTTTTCATCATAGCATACACTCATATCATAAACGCTTGCATGTTCGGCTCCATCACCCAACACCTTCAATTTAGACGACAAATGTTGAACCGATGATTTGAGATCTACAATATCGACCCAATCTTGACTTGCGTACTGCATCCACATCTTTAAATGGTGGAACTGAAATCGAACAAAAAAAAAAACACATAAGCAACCTCCAATTTTTCAGTGATATAATACTCACATTCCCATTTTACTTGTAGTTACAAAGTGAGTGTATTCAACTAAGTTAGTAATGTTTATATTTCCATATAATTATCATCTAATATATGAATATTAATAAAACAATAAGAAATTCATTATAATTACTATTATTATTCAATCATATTGAATTTGACTAGAGTTATCGTTTTCACACCAAAAAAAACTTTGTAAGCTATGACCTAAAGAAATTCACTATAAATTATTACTATTATTCAATCATATTGAATTTGACTAGAGATCGCGTTTTCATGCCAGCAAAACTTTGTTGGCTCTGTCCTAAATACATCATCGTATATTTACCACCTGATGAGTTGATACAAGATATATCGTCATCACTGAATTGCAACGAAATACGTTTTGGTAGCCATGTTTTAAATAATTTATCATTGCTCACATCTTGCAAAGTTAATAAAATTGATTTACCAAATCGTGTAGAATAAGTTGACATATTTTTAATTATGTACACTTCATCAATTGGCAATGATGATAAGGCCTTTTGCTCTAGTATTTCAACCTCCTGTACAATCAAATTATTAATTTTATTCAAGTCTACTTTTGAAACGGACATGATGAAAATATATATGAAAATATAAACAATTTCCAACAGACAAATACACTCACCGTCTTCCTTCTATTACGAACTGAATAACACTCTACCAATTGCTAACTGCTGCAGATATATTCGTCTACTGATTTCATAGTGTGCCAGGCATTTCTTTTATATTAAACAGTGTGAGTCACCCCCACCATGAAACCGTGAAAGATTCACATTGCTAGTTGCTATCCACTAGAGATGCCTGACGTCACAGCCAAGCCCATCTCCCAACTTGATGCGATAACAGTTGCCGGTACGAGCAAGCAGTGGTCGTTGCGGTCTCGGAGAGGGTAGACGCTAGGCAAACAGTCCTCGGCTGCCGTTGTGTCACCATGGATAGCGGGGCTAGAGCGAACCTTCATCGCTTCAGGAGAGGTGAGGGCAGACCGATGAATACGCATTACTCTGCCACACGTCGTGGAGTGAACATGTCGCTCTCTAGCCGTTGAACGGTTATTGCTGTGACGTCACTCCACTACTAACTTGGTGCCCTAACACCGATGGAGCATTTATTACTTGGAGGATCTTCGAAGTATGCAGACGTATGTTTGTACATAGACAAACAAGCACATGATGAAACCCTGTACCGTGCATTCTCCTACACACACACATAAACACACAAAATCTCATATGAAAAAAAAATCTGAACGATCCATGCACCAGACACTTCAAGGTCACAACGCCTTGACTTCACTGCACAACAAAAAAACTTCACCAAACAACAACCAATAAAAAAAGCAATTAATACGTCATAGTGGTGGGGGAGGCCGAGAATCAGCTGTAAACAACTACTTCGCAGCAATCTTTGTTCACCAAAGCGAATACTGAACAAGAGTCTGCAACTCGCGCCAGCTTTCGTGTGGCTCTTGAAATCGGAAAACGTGGCAAACAATTCACCGATGGAGAAATGATAAAAGATGCTTGATTGCAGTAGCCGAAGAAATATGCCCCGAAAAGGTAAATTTATTTAAAAGTGTCAGTTTGTCAGCAAACACCGTGGCTCGGAGAGCAAGACATCGCAGAAAATAAATCATCTCAACTGTCTGACAAAAATGTGGTTTTCTCTGTAGGAAATGATGGTGGTTCAAAACCATTAGTCTTACATTGTATCATTCATCAACAGTCCTTGTGCGGAAAATGTTTGGATATGTCGAAGTTCTAAAACCAGTCATATCAGTTGTTAACTTCATCAATCCACCGGGCTGAATCACCGACAATTCCGCGAGTTTATTCAACATATTGGAGAAAATGATTTACCATATCATACTGCCGTACGCTGGCTTAGTTGCGGAAAAGTCCTTAAGCGTTTTTTGAACTTCGAGCAGAGATCGAAATTTTTTAAATGAGAAGCAGCGCCCTTTTGCCGATTTGGAAAATAGTGAATGGATGTGGAAGTTAGCCTTATGTCGATTTGACAAATCATATGAACGAACTGAATTGAGATTGCAAGGAGAAAATCAGCTTCTTCCTGATTTATACACCAATATCAAATCCTTCAGGCAGAAAATGATACTATTTCAATCGCAATTACGTAAAAAAAGTTTCACATAATTTGAAACATGTGAAATATTCAGCAACACTACAGAGACTGAATTTCCTGTCAATTTTGTAATCGAAAACTTGAGTGCTTTGAAGATAAATTTTGATATTCGTTTTTCAGATTTTGATGTCATTGCGAATGAAATTAAGCTTTTTCAAAATCCTTTTGATTCTGACATTGAAACCCTGGCTCCGGAAGTCCAAATGGAAATTATTGATTTACGGTGCAGTGATATGCTTTAGAACAAATATCAAAATTCATCTTTGTTGGAATTTTATAAGAGTCTTCCACTGGAACAATTTGATGATTTGCATAAATTTGCTCGTGGGTTTTTTCTGTTTTTGGTACTACGCACTTGTGAGAAAACGTTTTTCCAAGATGAAGTACACAAAGAATGTTTACAGATTCAATTAACCGATGAGCATCTTAATCTTTTTTTGATAATTGGTACAAGTAAAATTGATCCACAACTACAAAGTATTGTCGGTGGAAAATCACAATTACATAAATCTCATTAGTGTTTTGTTTTACTGTGATTCATTTCAATTATTTGTTAGTTATTAATATGCTTAAACTTAGATACTTAAGTTAAGTTTTCTTTGTCATCATTTCTGTCGTTAAGTTTCACCTTGCAAGTAAATAAAACCGAGTAGTTATCATTCTGTGTTTTCTTCTTCACTCATCACAGCAATAGTAACAACAATTAGGTAATCATTGGCTGTCGCGGCCAGATTGATAACAGTAAATCATTGGCTTCGCGGGCCGGATTTATGACACTGGCGGGCCGGATTTGGCCCGCGGGCCGTAGTTTGGAGACCCCTGGTGTAGGGTAAGTGCTAGTTTGCAAGATTAAGTTATATATTATTTTTAGGGGTTTAATCAAAAATGTATGCACCCTTTAACTATATAAGAGGGAATCATATCCGACCACAAGATTTTGGGATTGAGTGTCTGCGGCTCTTAGATCTTCATCATTTACAGAATCTATATCTAAACAAGAGTTCGTTAAAAAAAATATATTAAGATTTTCTATGTTATACTCCGCTTGATCTTTTGAATATATACGCTCAAGAAATTATCTGCGAAAGCTCCTGCAATATTTTGATGATCCTTTATTGTTTCCCCCCTGTACACCATGGTTCAGTCAAGAAATTTGAGATTGATTATTTTTGCAACATACGACAAATCACTAGATATGTTATTTTCAATTTGTCGCAATGAGCAATTTTTTTTCCTTTTTTTTTTTGTTCTAAATATATGAAATCTTGATAATCCATCCAATTTTTTATTTTCCTACAAAATTCATCTTTTCTTTTCAAATTCTTGATTATTCCTCTTGAAAAACCATGTGGATAGAATTTTTGATTTTTCTGGCCAAAGGGACGCACTCCTGTAAGACTCCATACAAAATATCATAAAACTTTTCCACCGTAAATTTATATCCATAATATTACTTTCCAATTCATCCAACATGTTTCCTTCAAAATGTAATGCAGTTTTCTGTAATCAGCTTTTTTAAATTGAAGTTATAGGTAAAATTCTTATTTGGTTGGTTATTTTCACTTCTAGGGTTTACTTTCAAGTTAAAAAATAATGATGTGTGGTGTTCGTTCGCTACCACAAGTGGCATATCACATTTTTCTATACTGATGGAACAATAACTAATTTATTAAATCCAGGTATCTATTGGTCGATCGTGCGAATTGAGGATTAGGAAGGTCTTACTTGTATTCTGTTAAAAAAAATATATGTTTTTCCGTTAACCAGTTTTCGCACCCCACGAATGACAACTCTCAGATGTCGAAACTTGTAGAAGCTAAGGAATACGGGTTGGGCGATAGCAAGTGAAAATAGATCGTTCAGACTAGGGCTTGAACCACCGACCAACACGGCAGTCAATTCGAGTGAGTGAACAAAGCAACCACGTCAAACCGCCTGCCTACCGACCGTTCCTAGAATATAATTTTATATTATTCTCAGGTCAAGTTGAAGTTACTTTCACGAAATTGTAATCATCTCCATCACCATCCCTACATATTACCATCCCTCGCCACTAACGGTTTCTCGAGGGATATTGTAGATAACATAATAAGGAAGAAGAAGTTTAGGTTAAGAATGAACGAAATCTCGACTTTCAGAAAGGACAAAAACCAAGATGAATACATCTCAGTTCCATACCACCAATATACGAAGAACTTTGGAAAGATTTTCAAGGAACTAGGTATGAAGGTGGTTTTCGAACATGTCATACACTACAGAGCCTTTTGGGAAGTCCAAAAGACAAAGTCGAGAACTCTGAAAAGTCTGGAATTTACGAAATTGAACGTAAGGACTGCGATGCAAAAATATTATGGACAGACAAAAAAATCTATGAAAGTAAGATATAAGGAAGACCTGAAAAATCAGCAGTCGCCCAACAAACCATTCCATAGACTTCAGTTCATTAAGATTAGTTAGACAAGTTAACAACAACAGGCAACTAGATGCCTATGAGAGTGTGGGAATAAGTAAACACAATAATATTATGAATAACGATGATGGACCTATATCAAATAGCATACTGTATAGCTTAAAGTTAAAATAATATTGTTGGGTTTACTAATTACTACATAAGGACACATTGCAAAAAATAAATTTAGATAGCAAAATTGTAAAATTAATTTAGGGTGGTATACCTGTATGGGTGGTACAACCTGTAGGGTTTATACCTATATAGAATAAATAGCGTTAGCTTCGGGGTAGTTTTAGTTTAATCTTCTTCTTGAAATGATCATTTGGTTATCGAAACACGTGTCGAAGTGTAAAAATAACGATTTGGTGTTGGGAAAAAATTCCTACATATTATATAACAAAGACTCCGTCTCATCTGCCAGTCTGTCTTAATACGGCAAAATTAAAAATAACCCAACCGATTATCTTATGATTTTCACCACTGTTTATACATATTATATAAATTTTTACGGAGGCAGGGCGTTATATTACCTATGAGAAATTGGGAAACTCATCAAAACATTGTCTGATTCCTTTGAATAAAAAAAAATTCACTAGATATTAGTCTTCTCGAACAGGTTTACAGAAAAGTTCCCAATGGATTTATATCTATCTTTTTTTCGTTTCACCGGACAATGAAGAATTTTTCATTCATCATATATGGAGAACAACATTTCTGAGAACAAAGGGGCATAAAAATTTGATTGATGATTTCGACTCAAGAAAAAGATTCTCTGAAAGAGCTGACGGACAGAAATCGACTCTATGCCAAGACAATTGAGGATCATGAAAAACGAAGAAGCTGGCGAGTGTGCCAGAAATAGATCATCAACTTTATATATGGCAGAAAATGGGTCAATAGGAAACATAATGAATACTGGTATGTATACTAATAATGTATTAGATCACATTGTAACATGCTTGGTGAAATAATATAACTGATGACGATGCTTTTCACGGACACCTGGTATACAATTTGAAATACTTCCGCAATCAAATGAATAAATTTCCACTTCTGGTAAAGTAACAGCAGAACGATAATACTTTTTCGCATAATGTACGTCAGAAACAGATAAGTCCCGCTGAAATATTGACTTGATAAGGAGCGACTCGCTTTGCTGAATTCTCAGCATCCGGAGTTGGAAGTTCAGAGAACAAAGCCAACTGGGATGGGGCGTTTGTTCGCTTTGTGCCTTCTCGGTCGGTATTGATTATTATCGCTCGTATAATGCGTCTTAGAAACACTCACTTAATTTAATTAATCCGGAAGATTCTTGATGAAGCAAATATCTTATGTACTGAAACCAGGACACTTCAAATCGGTTGCTTGGAGTTCAGAGTACTGAAATTTAACTCAATTCCGAATTTCGTAGATGGTTGTGTAGGAATCCAGTAGAAGTGTGAAATTTATAAAATTGGATAATTAGGTAATAGGAATAATAAATTTCATGAGTGATTTGTACGGCTTATAGCATATCTGTTGGTATTATGTTATTACCGTGTTAGGAATCACACGTTAAAAGGTAAGACCTCGTTAATCCTTAGCTCACACAAGTTTCTACTTCTGAGGGTTGTCGTTCGTAGGGGTGCGACAGCTGGTTAACGGAAAAACAGATTTTGAACAGATTTTAAACAGATTTTTTAAACATAATATTAAATTAGTTTTTTCCGTTTTAATGTCATACTGATCGATAGAGAATGCTGTTCATTTTTTTTCCAACTTTTAATTTTTTGCCTTTTTTCAGCCTATAACTATATGACGTTGTTGAGAGATTTTGGCTTATCATTCTCTACGATTTCAAATTGAACCAAAGCGCCCTAGAAGAGAAGCCCCGAAGTGGTCGGTAATCCAAATCAATTCAGCTCTTCAAATTTCCAGAAGAGGATGGTATATTTCCAACTCTTCTTCAAAACGGACTAAAAATAATTTTATCTATTCTCATAAAATTGTATAGAGCTTGTCTGGCGTGAATTTATACCTATACCAACCAGTTGATTGGCGGCAAGGGTCGTACATATACCTAAAGTGGTTCAGAAAGAACACACTCTAAATCGGTACGTCCTTACGTCCTTCCTGTTGAAAGGACTGGTCCAGGATACTGGACGGACACATCAGAAGGGTGGCATTATATGCATAACCCTAAATAACAACCAGTATACTTATCAAAACGACAGATTTGGCATTAAACAACCTTGTAGAGAAAAATCTCCCATTCCAGTGATAACAAGGAGATTGTGGTAGCTGATAATGCACTACCTAAATCTATAGGATCATCTCTGGTTAGGAAAGGTATAGAATCGACCATAACTGACTGGATCTATGCTATGCTGGTAAACAGAACTGCAACTAGGGCTCTTCAAGGCGAGGCCATTAGGTTCAGTGTCACCAGACGCTGCCCTCAAGTTTGGGTACTATCTCCCCTTCTGTGGTCACTCCTGGTGGATAGTTTGCTAGATGCCCTCGACGGAAGAAAAGTAGATCTGCAAGCTTATGCAGATGACCTTATTATGCTTACAAGGTCGACGTTGTAAAGGGTTGCTTGTAATATCCTCCAAAGTACGATGGACGTTGTTCACAGTTGATGACTGAGGAAACAGATGTCTGTCACCCCCAGCAAAACTGTGACAATCCCCCTTCACCAGTAGGAGAACATTTGAAGATCTAACGTCACTTTCCCTCAATGGCATTTTCCTCGATAAAAAACTCAACGGGAACACTCACTCGACCACACAAAGCCAGACTGTCCCTATGAACATGTCGAAGGATTTGGTGGTAAAACTTGGGGTTTAAGTCCCAAACAAATCCATTGGATTTATATGATGATTGTCAGACCAATGATCACTTATGGTGAAATTGCCTGGTGGCCGAAGGCTTTACAGGCGAAGCTCTCTGGCTCACAGAGATAGGCTTGTCTGACCATCAGTGGCGCCACCAGTACCACACCGTCAGTGTCCATGGAGATCCTTCTAGATCTACCTCCCCTCACATTTTTCTGGAGAGAGAGGCTAGACGGACTGAATATAAACTTGTGCACATTGTCAATTGCACAAATCCATTCAATGCAGAGTGCAACAGACTGTTGGTCGATAATGGAAGTCACAGCATTCTGGAAATGACCTATGATTTTATACCTCCAACTGTGAACTACGAACTGCCTTATAAAGAACTGTTCCCGAGTAGAGAGGACGGGATCCTCGGGGAGAAGGAAATATTAAGAGCAGATAGTTCAAAACACCTTCCGGTTCTGGTGCAGTTGTTTTCAGTCGCAGACCCAGTACAGAGATATCAACCTACCTAGGAACCTATGCGACTGTATTTTAAGCAGAAATTTACGCTATTGAATTGTGTGCGGAGAGATTGGAAGAATCCAACCTCATACACAAG
The DNA here is from genome assembly GCF_025532065.1 of Leptinotarsa decemlineata. Taxonomy (NCBI): domain Eukaryota; kingdom Metazoa; phylum Arthropoda; class Insecta; order Coleoptera; family Chrysomelidae; genus Leptinotarsa; species Leptinotarsa decemlineata. Next base: position 5,571,226 of record NW_027412537.1, on the reverse strand, counting down.
TCAATAAAAATATTATCAGACAGTCTATTGGCGTTGGAAGCTCTTGACTCCTACCGAGCAACGTCTAAATTGGTAGCAAATTCCAAAACGACTCTCCTCGATAGGAAGACTCACAGATTGTCTCTGGTCTGGATCCTGGCCATACTGGCGTGGAAGGCAATGAGCCTGCTGACTCCCTTGCAAAGAAGAGTGTTGCAAGCAGCTTCATTGGACTAGAACCTGTCATTGGCATCGCTTAAGGCTGATTAACGGAAAAACATATATCAAACACAAATTTTTTTGCCAAACAAAGATTGAATACCTGGATGGCAATAAGATTTATGAACATCTGGAAGAATCTTCTAGGATTGGCTGACTCCAAGGCGTTTATTCGCCCTTCGAAGCATGATAACAAACAGTTGTTGGACTACAGTAGGGATGAACTACGATGTCTAACAGGCTTTCTCACAGGTCACTGTCATTCGAATCATCATATGCAGAGACTCGTAATGTCGGAAGTCAGTGTGTGTCGCCTCTGTTTGGAAAATGATGAAACAGCAGCCTGTCCCGCTGGGAACCGAATAACGTTTTTAGAGTTCGGCAGAGCCGTACTCTTACCATCTGATCTGAAAGACTACTCACCATACAAACTAATCGGCTTCGTTAAGAAGCTGGGATTATTTGGTCGAGTGTGAATAGGTGTGTTTCTGATAGTTTGATGTGTATTGAAATGGTCAAAATGTTTGAAAAATGGGTGCCCCTCGATTTAAACTATTTACAGAAATTTGCATGTTTCGATGTCCCTTCTTCTTTGCTTTTGGTCAACTAAAACGAAAATTGTTTGGATGGGATCGTCACGTGTGACGAAGAGTGGATCCTCTACAACAGAAGACGTTCGGGACGGTAGTTGGACACCGATGAGCCACCCAGACACTTCCCAAAGGCGAAAAACCACCAAAAAAGGATCATGGTAACTGTATGGTGGTCAGCGGCTGGTCAGCTATAACTTTCTGCAACCGGACCAAACCATCACACCAGCGTTATTTTGTAAGGAAATCGATAAAAGTACCAAAAATTGCAGCAGCCAGTACAGGAGAGATGCGATGCTGCTCCACGGCAACGCCCGTCCCCAAGTTGCACAAATCTCTGTCCAAAAATGTTGCACTAAATGTGAGATGTTTGTTGAACTTCTTTGCTGTGTTGCTCCACCAGCTTCATAAGAGTTCCATCTGCTCATATGAGCATTACCGCGATGTAGCCCCGGCAGTCTAGTTCGGAAAAAGCAGTGTGAATTGAGCTAATAGGGTAATATATATTTGAGCATTATTCTGAAGATTTTGTGCTGTATTGTCAGTGTAGTAGTGAAATAAAGTGGAATCAACAGAATGATTTATTATTGTCGAACCAACGAGAAAAAATGCAACGTTACATGATATTTCGGAAAAAATGAATGTCAAACAATTGTGGAAGTTCTGGAAATATGAAAATGTGAAATTAATGACAATATCTGCACCATATTTGCTAGAGGCAACTCAGGAGCAGCTAACTGCCAACAGCTTTACAGTTGCTTAGCCTGAAAAATCTGAAGAACGAATTTGAGCAAATATAGTTTGTAATGTGTTATTTCGCTTTATCAATGTATGATTTACTGCTGGTACCTAAATAAACTCATATCATCAAGTAACCAATTATAATCAAATATTTCTGTTTCACTTTTAAAAAACATTTTCACAGCACATTAGTTTAAAAGCAATAGAGTAGAAACCCCGATTGCACAATAATTCATCAAAGAACCCAGCGGTGTCTGCAAATTAGAATAATAGTTGGCTGGGACATAAAACAAGAGAACACTTCCCATCCCAAACATTTCACGAACGCCTCCGAATCGCACCAAATCAAATGAAAATTATTACACGTTTGGAAAATAAAATGGGTGTTTTACGGCCCGATTCTGTAAAAGCCGGGTATTTCGTACGAAAAACAAACACGACGATGCCTCTGAGGAACATCAACAAACAATATAAACGACCTGAAATGGTTGTGTAGTGGTAACAGTTGTGTTATTCCTAGAGACTGTAGACGACACAAAAAATATTAACGCTTGGGGTGTGCTATTTTCGGTCGGTACAATCCACAATTGTCTTTCGATGCTGATTAGAAGACGTGATTTATACGTTCGTGTCGACGTAATTACAACTTCTCATTCTTCAAACGTGAAATATTAATGTCATAAACGATAACATCGAAAAAGAGGTATGCTGCACGCTCACTCTCGGCTGTCTAAGCTATTTTTAATGAAACTATTGACTCCTCACTGCAAGAAACGGAGAGATTAATTATTCTTCAACTAGGGCAATTTTTCATGGACAATTTACGGGTTATTCAAAATAATCATTCATTTATTACAAGAAATGTTCTACCGTTTCATTTATTAGCGGGAGGAAAAATACTAAAAGTAAACCCAAATTCATGCAGAATTTTTGAGGGTCCTGAAGTAAAAATGAATTCCAACCCTGTGTCGGGTGCATTTGTCAAAATTAGGCCTTTCATAAAATTTTATACTGATTATGAATGGGTTCTTCCCCAGCCCAACGCCGTACAAAAAATGGTTAGGAAAATAGGAAATATTTTCATTTTCGATAAAGTGACCATTTTGCTGCAATAGGTTATAAATTCATATACGGCTTTCGTGAAATTAGTTTTTTACACAAACGAAGTAATTTATTCGGTCATGCCGTACACATTAGTTGGTTATCGGACAGTGAACCTATTATTTAACGTAAAAGAGGAGTACTCCAGAATTAGAGGTATGGAAATCAATCTCGTACTCTAACTCTGGGGTACGGGGTTTACCTTATGGTAATGTTCCATGAAACCACGAGTTTATACGTCATGAACTAAATGACCGTTTTTTACATACAAAACAAATTTACAAAATCAGTACATGAATTTGTCGCTTTTGCAGTCGTTAGTGATGTCGAAGTTCACGAAAGACGAATAAAAAGACATTTCAACGTAAAAAACAAACTTCAATGTCAGATTTCAACTTGAAAGTTTACAAAACCGCGACACTGTTTTCGACTATGCAATATTATCTTCAGGCGTCACAATACTGTGATGCTATTACACAGCGAGACACTAGTCTCGCTGTGTCGTATTCAAAAAACACATTGAAACGTGTTTTTCGAATACGTTGTATTGTCAAAGTTATCCTTCTCAAATGTTAAATTAAATTCATTTCATTTTTACCTATTATAGATCACGAATATATCTATAGTCGACGATATGCATTCTTTCGCAGATTATTTTCCTCTGAAAGTTGTTAATACTTTTCAATGTTTTTTTTGTTTAATTCGGGATGGTTGACAACCTGACGATGTATGGAAGTTTCTCGAATGTATTTAACTTCTTTTCCGTTCCGAAGCTTTTGCTGGAGGAGTTCAATGTTGGAAATAAAATATTTTTCATACTGTTTTTAATTGCTTTCGAACTGCTAGTATTTGAATCAATTAATTATTGGTTCAACCGGTGTTTCAAAAAATGTATTGTAAAATTGTCATTCGAAATGGAAGGACTAATTTTTTTTTACCATTTTCACTACAAAACGGTTGAATAAATCAACTTTTTTGAATTGCTTCATATATAGTCATACAATTCAATATTTTTTGAAAGTTTTTTTTTCTGGCAGAATCTTATTCAAAAAACCTAAGTTTGATTCCACAGCTAA